>NC_136065.1:2081393041-2084220425 GCF_964261635.1 Lissotriton helveticus
CACAGAGCTCTGCTGATGCACCTCCGTCCCTGCTATTATAACAGCAGGACCCCACACAGCTCTTCTGATGCACCTCCACCCCTGCTATTCTAACAGCAGGACCCCACACAGATCTTCCGATGCATCTCCACCCCTGCTATTCTATCACTAGGATCCCACACAGCTCTGCTGATGCACTTCCACCTCTTGTATTCTCACAGCAAGATCCGCCACAGCTCTTCCGATGCACCTCCACCCCTGCTATTCTATCACTAGGACCCCACGCAGCTCTGCTAATGCACCTCTGCCCCTGCTATTCCATCACCTGGGCCCCAGACAGCTCTGCTACTGCACCTCCACCCCTGATATTCTAACACTAGGAACCCCAACAGCTCTGCTAATGCACCTCTGCCCCATATATTCTAACACTAGGACCCCAAACGGCTCTGCTAATGCACCTCCTCCCCTGCTATTCTAACACTAGGACCCCACACAGCTCTGCTGATGCACCTCGACTCCCTACTATTCTAACACTACGACCCAACACAGCTCTACTGATGCACCTCCAACCCCGCTATTCTAACACAAGGACCCCACACAGCTCTGCTGATGCACCTCCACCCCTGCTATTCTAACACTAGGACCCCATGCAGCTCTGCTAATGCACCTCCTCCCCTGTTATTCTAAGACTAGGACCCCACAGAGCTCTGCTAATGCACCTCCAACCCCGCTATAATAAACACAAGAACCCCACACAGCTCTGCTGATGCACCTCGACCCCTGCTATTCTATTACAAGGACCCCACACAACTCTGCTGATGCACCTCCACCCCTGTTATTCTAACACAAGGACCCCACACAGCTCTGCTAATGCACCTCCACCCCTGTTATTCTAACACTAGGACCCCACACAGCTCTGCTAATGCACCTCCAACCCCGCTATTCTAACAAAAGGACCCGACACAGCTCTGCTAATGCACCTCCACCCCTGTTATTCAACACAAGGACCCCACACAGCTCTGCTAATGCACCTCCACCCCTGTTATTCTAACACAAGGACCCCACACAGCTCTGCTAATGCACCTCCACCCCTGCTATTCTAACACAAGAACCCCACACAGCTCTGCTGATGCACCTCCACCCCTGGTATTCTAACACTAGGACCCCACACAGCTCTGCTAATGCACCTCCAACCCCGCTATTCTAACACTAGGACCCCACAGAGCTCTGCTAATGCACCTCCACCCCTGCTATTCTAACACTAGGACCCCATGCAGCTCTGCTAATGCACCTCCACCACTTCTATTCTAACACTAGGACCCCACACAGCTCTGCTGATGTACCTCCACCCCTGGTATTCTAACACTCGGACCCCACGCAGCTCAGTTGATGCACCTCTACCACTTCTATTCTAACACTAGGACCTTACACAGCTCTGCTAATGCACCTCCACCACTTCTATTCTAACACTAGGACCCCACACAGCTCTGCTGATGCACCTCCACCCCTTCTATTCTAACACTAGGACCCCATACAGCTCTGCTAATGCACCTCCAACCCCCCTATTCTAACACTAGGACTCCACACAGCTCTGCTGATGCACCTCCACCCCTGCTATTCTAACACTAGGACTCCACACAGCTCTGCTGATGTACCTCCACCCCTGGTATTCTAACACTAGGACCCCACACAGCTCTGCTAATGGACCTCCAACCCCGCTATTCTAACACTAGGACCCCACAGAGCTCTGCTAATGCACCTCCACCCCTGCTATTCTAACACTAGGACCCCATGCAGCTCTGCTAATGCACCTCCACCACTTCTATTCTAACACTAGGACCCCACACAGCTCTGCTGATGCACCTCCACCCCTTCTATTCTAACACTAGGACCCCATACAGCTCTGCTAATGCACCTCCAACCCCCCTATTCTAACACTAGGACTCCACACCGCTCTGCTGATGCACCTCCACCCCTGCTATTCTAACACTAGGACTCCACAGAGCTCTGCTGATGCACCTCCACCCCTGCTATTCTAACACTAGGACCCCACACAGCTCTGTTGATGCACCTCCACCCCTGCTATTCTAAAACTAGGACCCCACACAGCTCTGCTGATGCACCTCCACCCCTGGTATTCTAACACTAGGACCCCACACAGCTCTGCTGATGCACCTCCACCCCTGGTATTCTAAAACTAGGACCCCACACAGCTCTGCTGATGCACCTCCACCCCTGGTATTCTAACACTAGGACCCCACACAGTTCTGCTGATGCACGTCCACCCCTGCTATTCTGTTACTAGGACCCCACACTGCTGTGCTGATGCACCTTCACCTCTGCTATTCTAACACTATGACCTCACACAGCTCTGCTGATGCACCTCCACCCCTGCTATTCTATCACTAGGACCCCACACAGCTCTGCTGATGCACCTCCGCCACTGCTATTCTATCACTAGGACCCCACACAGCTCTGCTAATGCACCTCCACCCCATATATTCTAACACCAGGACTCCACACAGCTCTGCTGATGCATCTCCTCCCCTGATATTCTAACACCAGGACTCCACACAGCTCTGCCAATGCACCTCCACCTCTACTATTCTAATACTAGGACCCCACACAGCTCTGCCAATGCACCTCCGCCTCTACTATTCTAACACTAGGACCCCACGCAGCTCTGCTAATGCACCTCTGCCCCTGATATTCCATCACTTGGGCCCCAGACAGCTCTGCTAATGCACCTCCACCCCCGATATTCTAACACTAGGAACCCCAACAGCTCTGCTGATGCACCTCCACCCCTGCTATTCTATCACTAGGACCCCACACAGCTCTGCTAATGCACCTCCACTCCTGATATTCTAACACTAGGACTCCACACAGCTCTACTGATGCATCTCCTCCCCTGATATTCTAACACTAGGACTCCACACAGCTCTGCTGATGCACCTCCACCCCGCTATTCTAACACTAGGACCCCACTCAGCTCTGCTGATGCACCTCCACCCCTGGTATTCTAACACTAGGACCCCACGCAGCTCTGTTGATGCACCTCTACCACTTCTATTCTAACACTAGGACCCCACACAGCTCTGCTAATGCACCTCCACCCCTGCTATTCTAACACTAGGACCCCACACAGCTCTGCTGATGCACCTCCACCCCTGCTATTCTAACACTAGGACCCCACACAGCTCTGCTAATGCACCTCCACCACTTCTATTCTAACACTAGGACCCCACACAGCTCTGCTGATGCACCTCCACCCCTGCTATTCTAACACTAGGACCCCACACAGCTCTGCTGATGCACCTCCTCCCCTGTTATTCTAAGACTAGGACCCCACACAGCTTTGCTAATGCACCTCCAACCCCGCTATTCCAACACTAGGACTCGACACAGCTCTGCTAATGTTCCTCCTCCCCTGTTATTCTAACACTAGGACCCCACACAGCTCTGCCAATGCACATCCACCTGTACTATTCTAATACTAGGACCCCACACAGCTCTGCTAATGTTCCTCCTCCCCTGGTATTGTAACACTAGGACCCCACGCAGCTCTGCTCATGCACCTCCACCCCTGCTATTCTAACACAAGGACCCCACACAGCTCTGCTGATGCACCTCGACTCCCTACTATTCTATCACTAGGGCTTCACACAGCTCTGCTAATGCACCTCTGCCCCTGCTATTCTAACACTAGGACCCAACACAGCTCTACTGATGCACCTCCACCCCTGCTATTCTAACACAAGGACCCCACAGAGCTCTGCTAATGCACCTCCACCCCCGATATTCTGTCACAAGGATCCCACAGAGCTCTGCTGATGCACCTCCACCCCTGCTATTCTAACACTAGGACCCCACACAGCTCTGCTGATGCATCTCCACCCCAGCTATTCTATCACTAGGAGCACACGCAGCTCTGCTGATGCACCTCCACCCCTGGTATTCTATCACTAGGACCCCACGCAGCTCTGCTGATGCACCTCCACCCCTGCTATTCCATCACTAGGACCCCACACAGCTCTGCTGATGCACCTCCACCCCTTGTATTCTAACACTAGGACCCCCACAGCTCTGCTGATGCACCTCCACCCCTGGTATTGTATCACTACCACCCCACGCAGCTCTGCTGAGAGCACCTCCACCCCTGCTATTCTAACATTAGGACCCCACACACCTCTTCTAATGCACCTCCACCCCTGCTATTCTATCACTAGGACCCCACGCCGCTCTGCTGATGCACCTCCACCCCTGCTATTCCATCACTAGGACCCCACACAACTCTTCTGATGCACTTCCACCACTGCTATTCTATTACTAGGACCCCTCACAGCTCTACTGATGCACCTCCACCCCTGGTATTGTATCACTAGGACCCCACGCAGCTCCGCTGAGAGCACCTCCACATCTCTTATTCTATCACGAGGACTTCACGCAGCTCTGCTCATGCACCTCCACCCCTGCTATTCTAACACTTGGACCCCACGCAGCTCTGCTAATGCACCTCCTCCCCTGCTATTCTATCACTAGGACCTCACACAGCTCTGTTGATGCACCGCCACTACTGGTATTCTAACCCTAGGACCCCACGCAGCTCTGCTGAGGCACCTCCACCACTTCTATTATAACACTAGGACCCCCCACAGCTCTGCTGATGCACCTCCACCCCTGCTATTCTAAAACTAGGACCCCACACAGCTCTTCTGATGCACCGCCACCCATGGTATTCAAACACTAGGACTCCACGCAGCTCTGTTGAGGTACCTCCACCACTTCTATTCTAACACTAGGACCCCCCGACAGCTATGCTGATGCACCTCTACCCCTGGTATTCTAACACTAGGACCCCACGCAGCTCTGTTGAGAGCACCTCCACCCCTGCTATTCTATCACTAGGACCCCACAAAGCTCTGCTGATGCACGTCCACTCCATCACTAGGACCCCACACAGCTCTGCTGATGCACCTCAATCCCTGGTATTCTAACACTAGGACCCCACACAGCTCTACTGATGCACCTCCACCCCTGCTATTCTAACAGTAGGACCCCACACAGCTCTGCTGATGCACCTTCACCCCTGCTATTCCATCACTAGGACCTCACACAGCTCTGTTGATGCACGTCCACCCTGCTATTCCATCACTAGGACCCCACACAGCTCTGCTGATGCACCTCCACCCCCGATATTCCAACACTAGGTCCCCACGCAGCTCTGCCAATGCGCCTTTTCCCCTGCTATTCTAACACTAGGTCCCCACACAGCTCTGCTGATGCACCTCGACTACCTACTATTCTATCACTAGGGCTTCACGCAGCTCGGCTAATATACCCCTACCTGGCTATTCTAGCACTAGGACCCCAAACAGCTCTGCTAATGCACCTCTGCCCCTGCTATTCTAACACTAGGACCCAACACAGTTCTGCTAATGCACCTCCACCCCCGATATTCTGTCACAAGGACCCCACAGAGCTCTGCTAATGCACCTCCACCCCTGCTATTCTAACACCAGGACCCCTCACAGCTCTGCTGATGCACCTCCACCTCAGCTTTTCTATCACTAGGAGCCCACACAGCTCTGCTGATGCACCTCCACCCCTGGTATTCTATCACTAGGACCCCACGCAGCTCTGCTGATGCACCTCTACCCCTGCTATTCCATCACTAGGACCCCACGCAGCTCTGCTGATGCACCTCCACCCCTGCTCTTCCATCACTAGGACACCACGCAGCTCTGCTGATGCACCTCCACCCCTGCTATTCTAACATTAGAACCCCACACAGCTCTGCTCATGCACCTCCACACCTGCTATTCCATCACTAGGACCCCTCACAGCTCTACTGATGCACCTCCACCCCTGGTATTGTATCACTAGGACCCCACGCAGCTCTGCTGATGCACTTCCACCGCTGGTATTCTATAACTTCGACCCCACGCAGCTCTGCTGCTGCACCTCTGCTGCTGCACCTCTGCCCTTGGTATTCTAACACTAGGACCCCATGCAGCTCTGCTAATGCACCTCCACCCCTGCTATTCTATCACTAGGAGCCCACACAGCTCTGTTGATGCACTGCCACTCCTGGTATTCTAACCCTAGGACCCCACGCAGCTCTGTTGAGGCACCTCCACCACTTCTATTATAACACTAGGACCCCCCACAGCTCTGCTGATGCACCTCCACCCCTGCTATTCTAACACTAGGACCTCACACAGCTCTGTTGATGCACCGCCACTCCTAGTATTCTAACCCTAGGACTCCACGTAGCTCTGTTGAGGCACCTCCACCACTTCTATTCTAACACTAGGACCCCCCCCACAGCTTTGCCGATGCACCTCTACCCCTGGTATTCTAACACTAGGACCCCACGCAGCTCTGTTTAGAGCACCTCACCCCTGGTATTCTAACACTAGGACCCCACGCAGCTCTGTTGAGAGCACCTCCACCCCTGCTATTCTATCACTAGAACCCCTAAAGCTCTGCTGATGCACGTCCACCCCTGCTATTCCATCACTAGGACCCCATGCAGCTCTGCTAATGCACCTCCACCACTTCTATTCTAACACTAGGACCCCACACAGCTCTGCTGATGCACCTCCACCCCTTCTATTCTAACACTAGGACCCCATACAGCTCTGCTAATGCACCTCCAACCCCCCTATTCTAACACTAGGACTCCACACAGCTCTGCTGATGCACCTCCACCCCTGCTATTCTAACACTAGGACTCCACACAGCTCTGCTGATGCACCTCCACCCCTGCTATTCTAACACTAGGACCCCACACAGCTCTGTTGATGCACCTCCACCCCTGCTATTCTAAAACTAGGACCCCACACAGCTCTTCTGATGCACCGCCACCCATGGTATTCAAACACTAGGACTCCACACATCTCTGTTGAGGTACCTCCACCACTTCTATTCTAACACTAAGACCCCCCGACAGCTATGCTGATGCACCTCTACCCCTGGTATTCTAACACTAGGACCCCACGCAGCTCTGTTGAGAGCACCTCCACCCCTGCTATTCTATCACTAGGACCCCACAAAGCTCTGCTGATGCACGTCCACTCCATCACTAGGACCCCACACAGCTCTGCTGATGCACCTCAATCCCTGGTATTCTAATACTAGGACCCCACACAGCTCTACTGATGCACCTCCACCCCTGCTATTCTAACAGTAGGACCCCACACAGCTCTGCTGATGCACCTTCACCCCTGCTATTCCATCACTAGGACCTCACACAGCTCTGTTGATGCACGTCCACCCTGCTATTCCATCACTAGGACCCCACACAGCTCTGCTGATGCACCTCCACCCCCGATATTCCAACACTAGGTCCCCACGCAGCTCTGCCAATGCGCCTTTTCCCCTGCTATTCTAACACTAGGTCCCCACACAGCTCTGCTGATGCACCTCGACTACCTACTATTCTATCACTAGGGCTTCACGCAGCTCGGCTAATATACCCCTACCTGGCTATTCTAGCACTAGGACCCCAAACAGCTCTGCTAATGCACCTCTGCCCCTGCTATTCTAACACTAGGACCCAACACAGTTCTGCTAATGCACCTCCACCCCCGATATTCTGTCACAAGGACCCCACAGAGCTCTGCTAATGCACCTCCACCCCTGCTATTCTAACACCAGGACCCCTCACAGCTCTGCTGATGCACCTCCACCTCAGCTTTTCTATCACTAGGAGCCCACACAGCTCTGCTGATGCACCTCCACCCCTGGTATTCTATCACTAGGACCCCACGCAGCTCTGCTGATGCACCTCTACCCCTGCTATTCCATCACTAGGACCCCACGCAGCTCTGCTGATGCACCTCCACCCCTGCTCTTCCATCACTAGGACACCACGCAGCTCTGCTGATGCACCTCCACCCCTGCTATTCTAACATTAGAACCCCACACAGCTCTGCTCATGCACCTCCACACCTGCTATTCCATCACTAGGACCCCTCACAGCTCTACTGATGCACCTCCACCCCTGGTATTGTATCACTAGGACCCCACGCAGCTCTGCTGATGCACTTCCACCGCTGGTATTCTATAACTTCGACCCCACGCAGCTCTGCTGCTGCACCTCTGCTGCTGCACCTCTGCCCTTGGTATTCTAACACTAGGACCCCATGCAGCTCTGCTAATGCACCTCCACCCCTGCTATTCTATCACTAGGACCCCACACAGCTCTGCTGCTGTACCTCCACATCTCTTATTCTATCACGAGGACTTCACGCAGCTCTGCTCATGCATCTCCACCCCTGCTATTCTAACACTTGGACCCCACGCAGCTCTGCTAATGCACCTCCACCCCAGCATTTCTATCACTAGGAGCCCACACAGCTCTGTTGATGCACTGCCACTCCTGGTATTCTAACCCTAGGACCCCACGCAGCTCTGTTGAGGCACCTCCACCACTTCTATTATAACACTAGGACCCCCCACAGCTCTGCTGATGCACCTCCACCCCTGCTATTCTAACACTAGGACCTCACACAGCTCTGTTGATGCACCGCCACTCCTAGTATTCTAACCCTAGGACTCCACGTAGCTCTGTTGAGGCACCTCCACCACTTCTATTCTAACACTAGGACCCCCCCACAGCTTTGCTGATGCACCTCTACCCCTGGTATTCTAACACTAGGACCCCACGCAGCTCTGTTTAGAGCACCTCACCCCTGGTATTCTAACACTAGGACCCCACGCAGCTCTGTTGAGAGCACCTCCACCCCTGCTATTCTATCACTAGAACCCCTAAAGCTCTGCTGATGCACGTCCACCCCTGCTATTCCATCACTAGGACCCCACACAGCTCTGCTAATGCACCCCCACCCCTGTTATTCTAACACTAGGACCCCCACAGCTCTACTGATGCACCTCCACCCCTGCTATTCTAACACTAGGACCCCACACAGCATCTGCTGATGCACCTCCACCCCTGCTATTCCATCACTAGGACCTCACACAGCTCTGTTGATGCACGTCCACCCCTGCTATTCCATCACTAGGACCCCACGCAGCTCTGCTGATGCACCTCCACCCCAGCTATTCAAAAACTAGGTCCCCACACAGCTCTGCTGATGCACCTCGACACCCTACTTTTCTATCACTAGGGCTTCACGCAGCTCGGCTAATATACCCCTACCCGGCTATACTAACACTAGAACCCCAAACAGCTCTGCTAATGCACTTCTGCCCCTGCTATTCTAACACTAGGACCCGACACAGCTCTGCTAATGCACCTCCACCCCCGTTATTCTAACACTAGGACCCGACACAGCTCTGCTAATGCACCTCCACCCCTGTTATTCTAACACTACGACCCAACACAGCTCTGCTAATGCACCTCCCCCCCGATATTCTGTCACAAGGACCGCACAGGGCTCTGCTAATGCACCTCCACCCCTGCTATTCTAACACTAGGACCCCACACAGCTCTGCTGATGCACCTCCACCCTAGCTATTCTATCACTAGGAGCCCACACAGCTTTGCTGATGCACCTCCACCCCTGGTATTCTATCACTAGGACCCCACGCAGCTCTGCTGATGCACCTCCACCCCTGCTATTCCATCACTAGGACCCCACGCAGCTCTGCTGATGCACCTCCACCCCTTGTATTCTAACACTAGGACCCCACACAGCTCTGCTGATGCACCTCCACCCCTGGTATTGTATCACTAGGACCCCACGCAGCTCTGCTGATGCACCTCCACCCCATATATTCTAACATTAGGACCCCACGCAGCTCTGCTCATGCATCTCTACCCCTACTATCCTAACAGTAGGACTCCACACAGCTCTCCTAATGCACCTCCACCCCTGCTATTCTATCACTAGGACCCCACGCCGCTCTGCTGATGCACCTCCACCCCTGCTATTACATCACTAGGTCCCCACACAGCTATTCTAATGCACCGCCACCCCTGGTATTCTAACCCTAGGACCCCACGCAGCTCTGCTGAGGCACCTTCACCACTTCTATTATAACACTAGGACCCCCCACAGCTCTGCTGATGCACCTCCTCCCCTGCTATTCTATCACTAGGACCTCACACAGCTCTGTTGATGCACCGCCACTACTGGTATTCTAACCCTAGGACCCCACGCAGCTCTGCTGAGGCACCTCCACCACTTCTATTATAACACGAGGACCCCCACAGCTCTGCTGATGCACCTCTACCCCTGATATTCTAAAACTAGGACCCCACACAGCTCTTCTGATGCACCGCCACCCCTGGTATTCTAACCCTAGGACTCCACGCAGCTCTGCTGAGGCACCTCCACCACTTCTATTATAACACTAGGACCCCCCACAGCTCTGCTGATGCACCTCCACCCCTGCTATTCTAAAACTAGGACCCCACACAGCCCTTCTGATGCACCTCCACCATAGCTATTCTATCACTAGGAGCCCACACAGCTTTGCTGATGCACCTCCACCCCTGGTATTCTATCACTAGGACCCCACGCAGCTCTGCTGATGCACCTCCACCCCTGCTATTCCATCACTAGGACCCCACACAGCTCTGCTGATGCACCTCCACCCCTTGTATTCTAACACTAGGACCCCACACAGCTCTGCTGATGCACCTCCACCCCTGGTATTGTATCACTAGGACCCCACGCAGCTCTGCTGATGCACCTCCACCCCTGCTATTCTAACATTAGGACCCCACGCAGCTCTGCTCATGCATCTCTACCCCATCTATCCTAACAGTAGGACTCCACACAGCTCTCCTAATGCACCACCACCCCTGCTATTCTATCACTAGGACCCCACGCCGCTCTGCTGATGCACTTCCACCACTGCTATTCTATCACTAGGACCCCTCACAGCTCTACTGATGCACCTCCACCCCTGATATTCTAACACCAGGACTCCACACAGCTCTGCTGATGCACCTCCACCCCTAGTTTTGTATCACTAGGACCCCACGCAGCTCCGCTGAGAGCACCTCCACCCCTGATATTCTAACAGTAGGACCCCACGCAGCTCTGCTGATGCACTTTCACCCCTGGTATTCTATAACTAGGACCCCACACAGCTCTGCTGCTGCACCTCCACCTCTCTTATTCTATCACGAGGACTTCACGCAGCTCTGTTCATGCACCTCCACCCCTGCTATTCTAACACTAGGACCCCACGCAGCTCTGCTAATGCACCTCCTCCCCTGCTATTCTATCACTAGGACCTCACACAGCTCTGTTGATGCACCGCCACTCCTGGTATTCTAACCCTAGGACCCCACGCAGCTCTGTTGAGGTACCTCCACCACTTCTATTCTAACACTAGGACCCCCCACAGCTCTGCCGATGCACCTCTACCCTGGTATACTAACACTAGGACCCCACGCAGCTCTGTTGAGAGCACCTCCTCCCCTGCTATTCTAACACTAGGACCCCCCACAGCTCTGCCGATGCACCTCTACCCTGGTATACTAACACTAGGACCCCACGCAGCTCTGTTGAGAGCACCTCCACCCCTGCTATTCCATCACTAGGACCTCACACAGCTCTGTTGATGCACGTCCACCCCTGCTATTCCATCACTAGGACCTCACACAGCTCTGCTAATGCACCTCCATCCCTGGTATTCTAACACTAGGACCCCACACAGCTCTGCTGATGCACCTCTGCCCCTGCTATTCTAACACTAGGACCCCACACAGCTCTGCTGATGCACCTCCACCCCTGGTATTCTATCACTAGGACCCCACACAGCTCTGCTGATGCACCTCCACCCCTGGTATTCCATCACTAGGACCTCACATAGCTCTGCTCATGCACCTCCACCCCTGGTATTCTAACAGCAGCACCCCACACAGCTCTGCTCATGCACCTTCACCCCTGCTATTCTATCACTAGGACCCAGCACAGCTCTGCTGATGCACCTCCACCCCTGGTATTCTAACAGCAGGACCCCACACAGCTCTTCTGATGCAACTCCACCCCTGCTATTCTAACAGCAGGCCCTCCACCACTGCTATTCTATCACTAGGACCCAGCACAGCTCTGCTGATGCACCTCCACCCCTGGTATTCTAACACTAGGCCCCCACACAGCTCTGCTGATGCACCTCCACCCCTGGTATTCTAACAGCAGGACCCCACACAGCTCTGCTCATGCACCTCCACCCCTGGTATTCTAACACTAGGACCCCACACAGCTCTGCTCATGTAGCTCCACCCCTGGTATTCTAACAGCAGGACCCCACACAGCTCTGCTCATGCACCTTCACCCCTGCTATTCTATTACTAGGACCCAGCACAGCTCTGCTGATGCACCTCCACCCCTGGTATTCTAACAGCAGGACCCCACACAGCTCTTCTGATGCACCTCCACCCCTTGTATTCTAACACTAGGACAACACACAGGTCTGCTGATGCACCTCCACCCCTGGTATTCTAACACTAGGACCCCACACAGCTCTGCTGATGCACCTCCACCCCTGGTATTCTAACACTAGGACCCCACACAGCTCTGCTGATGCACCTCCACGCCTGGTATTCTAACGCTAGGACCCCACACAGCTCTGCTGATGCACCTCCACCCCTGGTATTCTAACGCTAGGACCGCGCACAGCTCTGCTGATGCACCTCCACCCCTGCTATTCTATCACTAGGACCCCGCACAGCTCTGCTGATGCACCTCCGCCCCTGGTATTCTAACAGCAGGACCTCACACAGCTCTTCTGATGCACCTCCACCCCTGCTATTCTAACACTAGGGCCCCACGCAGCTCTGCTAATGCACCTCCACCCCTGGTATTCTAACACTGGAACCTCACACAGCTCTGCTAATGCACCTCCACTCCTGCTATTCTAACATTAGGACCTCACACAGCTCTTCTGATGCACCTCCACCCCTGCTATTCTCTCTCTAGGATCCCACACAGCTCTTCTGATGCACCTCCATCCCTGCTATTCTAACACTAGGACCCCACGCAGCTCTGCTAATGCACCTCCACCCCTGGTATTCTAACACTGGAACCTCACACAGCTCTGCTAATGCACCTCCACCCCAGCTATTCTAACATTAGGACCTCACACAGCTCTACTAGTGCACCCCATCCCTGCTTTTCTAAAGTTTGAGCCCCCAACACCGCACTGTAATGCACCTCACGCCCACTATTCCAATACTGGACCCTCTCGCACTCAGTTCTGCTAATGCATCTCCATCCTGACACACAGCACTCCGCCTTCCATATTGCTGTGCTTTAAGTGGGATTAAAACAGTGAGTGGGCCCTTGAAGGGGCGTGGCCAAAGAAGGAGGAGGTCGCACTGCCTTGAGCTCCCACTCCTATCCCGCCCGAAACACCCACAACATGAACTCACGCAACCTCTGGCGACTCTTTTCACAAATGCAGCACACAAGAGTCAGTTGTATGAAAAAAAAAGTAAAGAAGCAATATGTGGGGAAAAGCACATACTCTCAGGGAGTAAAAGACAAAGTGAAACGGGAAATGTCTGTGGGGAGAGGATGTGGCGTAACAACCAAAGCTCCCGACTGGGGAACCGTATTCAGGTCTCGACTTCAGCTCAGCGGCCTGTGAATCTGGGAAACTTATGTAATTTCCTCGTGCCTACAACAAATGTACATGTCCTTGTGTAATGTAACTAGTGTTCATGGGGAAACAACCTTTACAAGGCAACCATTACGTCGCACTACAGTTATAACACAGTCATTACATCGCAACATCCTTTACAACGCATGTCACTACAACGCATCTATTACATTGCATGTCACTACAACGCATGACACTGCATCGCATGTCACTACAATGCAGGCATTACATTGCATGTCATTACAACGCCTACCATTACAACGCATAGTATCTCTACACTATCCAACACTTACCTTACTTTTGCACACCCTGGAGTTAGAATACATTCATTTTTACCCCTACACTATGCAACACCCACCCTACTGTTGCACCCCCTGGAGTGACAATAGTAATTTTTACCCCAACACTATCCAACACTTACCTTAATTGCAATGTAATGGTATGCGTTGTAAAGGTATATTGCGATGTAATGGAATGCGTTGTAAATGTAGTTAAAAAAAATTGTTGTAATGGTATGTGATGTAAATGTATGCGTTGTAAAGGATGTTGCGATGTAAAAACTGCGTTATAAAGGCATGCGTTGTAAATGTATGCATTATAATGTCATACATTCGTGTTCATTCATACCTGCCAACTTGCAGAACAATCTCACAGTGTGATGAGGGGGCGGGCCTTGAAAAGCGTGGGACCTCGTGCCGAGAATGACCTAAGAGGGACTTTTGAATCCCACCCCACCTCCAAGCATCCTACTCCCAAACAAAAAAAAGCTTGCTGAGGCAGGTGCCGATGTCCTGGGGTGTTTTCACATCACTTAATGGGCTTCGCCAGTTTAAAGCCTAGGAAAACGAGCTGAAATCTACAGTTTACTGTTGTTTTCAGCTCGTTTTCCCTGAAACCGTGTGATATCGGCTCCTCACCGGGAGACCGTGTGATGGGAGCTGATATCGTGTGTTACATTGTAGCACCGCGTGAGTTGACAGGTATGCTCATGTAAAGCGCTCCAATACCTTCGGGTGGAGTTCACTCTATGTAAATCTGCAACAACAACAAAAATGTCAACAATGCTGCATCGCTGACGTGGAATACACCTTGAAGAATTTTATAGTCGTTGCTGAGGAATCGGTCAAAGTTTGTGTATGTAAAGTCAAAGTCATGAATATAGGAACTCTAGGGGCCCGCTTCACTTCAAAGTCGTAAATAAAGAAATATTTGCCTATGCCTCCAAATTTTTAAATTACACACTGATTCAGGTGAGGATAAACCACAATTTATTAGTTTACCCAGACATTAATTTCTGTCTTTCAATTAGTTGCTCAGTTTACCCAAAAATTATCATTTTACAAAAACAGACCTAAGACCACTGTCGACCTCATGTCTAGCCATATACAATTTGGAAAAACAATTTGTGCATATGTACAGTGAAAAAGAAACAAATAATTAACGTTTTTACAAAAATGACTTTTTACCATAAGTGCATATTCATGACATGGACAAATTAACCATACACATTGTGAGTGATATGTGACTTTTTACAATAAAACGATCACAAACATAGGGAGAAAAAAAAAAAAGAAAAAATATTTCTAAACAAAATCAACTCCCAAGACCTGAACCAGATGAAATCATTTTTGTTCAGGAAAATTGCCCATTTTTGCATCAGTATCGTTGACCTAAATGTCAAAAAAAGTGCCGACGCGTTTCGAATCCTGTTTGGTGACTTGCAGGATTCTCATCAGGGCGGTGTGATTCTAGTCCATGGGAACTGTTTGAAAAAGGGAAAGCACGATTTGTTTACCAAAAAGGAGGGTCCTCTAACCATTTACTCTTACAACAACAAAGCGTGCGTAAGGAATATAGCATACCTTGTATTATTACTGCCCAAAGTTGCTCCTGCTTTAAAGGAATATCGTCTATGCCGTGGGGTTTGGACTGCAACAGAGTAAGGAGTGAATCAGGTCCAGGGGGAACGGAGTTTGGTGTTAAAAAGCGAAGTACATAATTTAAAAAAATATACCTTCAGTGTTCCTGACCCCTTGGCAATTGTGCCGGTGTCTTGAAACTAATCGAGTTGTTGGCTCGTTTACATCTCTAGGAAAAGAAAATAAGGCGTGTTTTAATGTCCTGCTCACTCGGTGGTGCGCCAAAGGTCAGAGCCAGGAAAGGAAACTTATTTGTGAATAACTCCGCGGTGGCGGGAGGAATTCTTTACCACTATCGGTTGCTCTCCTATTTGTCTTGTTTTTCAAATCTGAGGGGGCAAGGATGGAAATAGAATGTCAATGCGCTGATCCTTTACTTAATGCGCAATGTCAGAGCGCTGTAGGAGCGAGTCTCTGTCTTACCGTGATTGTGTGCGGTAAACTCCGCTTGTGGAACTCACTGCAGCCCGGCACGCTGTGATTGTAGGTGTCCGCAGCATTGCCGGTTCTCTCATTCACATAACATGTGATGTGTCCTCAGCCAATCCGAGTCTCAGGTGGATTGTGGCGCATTATGGGATTTGAAGTTTGTCTAGAAATGAAAGGGTTTCATGCCCTATTGATTTCACTAAGGCTATTCAAGCCCTTATTGACACTATCAAACTTAAGAATTAAATATGCCTCCTTGCGCAATAACATTGTTTCAACATCAGGAAAGCGTTTAGGATCAATCCATGCCAATGTGGTCCATTTGAAGTCATTTTCAGTATGGTTATTGTTGGCAAAATGTTCCACCATGGGAGCGGACAAAACCTTTTTCTTTATGCGAGAACGGTGTTGGGTAATTCGAGCATTGATGGGCTGATTTGTTTTGCCGATATAGACTCTGTTGCACGGACAAACCACCGCGTAGACGACATTTCGAGTCTTACAATTTGTAAATGATTCTTGTTTCCACTTAATGCCATTATTTATGAAAGTGTCACCTTCTAGTGTTGTGGAACATGACACACAATTGCCACATTTGTGGTGCCCGCATACAGGTTTCAACTTCCACTGGGCTACAAGGTCACTTTTAGGTAATGGGATGTGACTATCTGCTTTGATAAGTTGTTGCCCAATGCTTCTGTTCTTACGCATGGCAAAAATGGGCTTGGAGAGGGGGTACTCTAGTGTTTCCAAAAGGTGCCAGTTCTTTCGAATTATATTTTTTAATTGGTTTGTGTGTTGACCAAATGTTGTTACACAGACCAATTGGTCCAAATCTCTCTTTTCTTTCTTCTTAAGTAATGTTTCACGTGGAGTGAATTTAGCCCTGTTTTTCGAATGTTTCAACAGTTTTTTGGGGTACCCTCTTTCAGCCATCTCACTGCAAAATCTTGTTGCATGAGAGTCAAAGTCACATAAGTTTGTACAATTACGTCTAATCCTTAGTAGTTGACCGTAAGGTAAGTTGTCCTTTAACGATTGAGAATGCGAGCTGGTGTAATGCAGAATTGTATCCCTGTCAGTTTCCTTCTTGTGCAAGGAAGTTGTCAACTTTGATTCGCTGGTGCCTACAGTGACGTCAAGGAAGGTCATTTCTTTCGGACTATAGTTCAGCGTAAATTTGATATCAGGGTGCCTTGAGTTTAACCAAACATGGAACTGATCAAGTTCCGTCTGGCTCCCCTGCCACATGAGCCAGACGTCATCGATATATCTCAGCCATTGAATAATATGGCCTGAGAAAGGATTGCCATTCAGAACGAATCTCTCCTCGTATTGTGCCATATAAAGCACTGCCAGCTCCGGCGCATAAGGACAACTCATGGCTGTCCCTTTGATTTGAATAAAAAAATTGTTGTCAAACTTGAAATAATTGCTCCGAAGAGTAATTTCAGCCAATGATAAAATGAACATAGTAGGCACCCGATGGGGTCTCGCCCTTTGTTCTAAATAAAGTTCAATGACCTCGAGTGCTTCATCCTGCGGTATTTGGGTGTAGAGCGAGGCAACATCCAATGTCACCATCAATTCAGTCTGTTCATTGAATGTATGCCCCTCAATCTGTGTGATGAAGTCTGTTGTGTCCCTAAGATGCGATTGCACTTGTACTATACATGGCTTTAAAAAGAAATCAATATATTTCGATACTGGTTCGAGCACCGAATCGCATCCAGAGACTATGGGTCTCCCAGGTGGTGCCTTTTCATTTTTATGAATCTTTGGTAAGAAATAGAGGATGGGCGTTCTTGGCAATTTTTTGTTCAAAAATTCGTACTCTTTGGACCCTAAAAAGCCCTCATCCAGACCTGCCTTTGTGATTTTAGATATTTTGTCCTGAATGGCATAGACAGGATCTTCTTTTGATGGTCTGTACCACTCTCGGTTATTCACGTGTACTTGGCCTTCAGCAAGATACATCGGGCGCGGCCATAGAACCACTGACCCACCTTTATCGGCCTGTTTTATGACTATTGATGTGTCAGATTTGAGATCACCAATAGCTTTTTGAATTCCTTTGCTGATGTTGTTTTTAACAAAACTATTTTTCTTCTCTAGTTTCGTGAGAGAGGACAGTACAGCTTGCTCAAAAGCCATGATCTGTTTTGGGATATTTATTGTTGGAGTGAACCTTGCGCACGCTTTGTTGTTGTAAGAGTAAATGGTTAGAGGACCCTCCTTTTTGGTAAACAAATCGTGCTTTCCCTTTTTCAAACAGTTCCCATGGACTAGAATCACACCGCCCTGATGAGAATCCTGCAAGTCACCAAACAGGATTCGAAACGCGTCGGCACTTTTTTGACATTTAGGTCAACGATACTGATGCAAAAATGGGCAATTTTCCTGAACAAAAATGATTTCATCTGGTTCAGGTCTTGGGAGTTGATTTTGTTTAGAAATATTTTTTCTTTTTTTTTCTCCCTATGTTTGTGATCGTTTTATTGTAAAAAGTCACATATCACTCACAATGTGTATGGTTAATTTGTCCATGTCATGAATATGCACTTATGGTAAAAAGTCATTTTTGTAAAAACGTTAATTATTTGTTTCTTTTTCACTGTACATATGCACAAATTGTTTTTCCAAATTGTATATGGCTAGACATGAGGTCGACAGTGGTCTTAGGTCTGTTTTTGTAAAATGATAATTTTTTGGTAAACTGAGCAACTAATTGAAAGACAGAAATTAATGTCTGGGTAAACTAATAAATTGTGGTTTATCCTCACCTGAATCAGTGTGTAATTTAAAAATTTGGAGGCATAGGCAAATATTTCTTTATTTACAATTTTGTGGTCCTGCCTACCCTCCATCCCACCGGGCCCAGCCACCCTTGTTTTTTCTGATCACTTCAAAGTCAGCATTTAATTGGCCCCACCCACTCACAGCCTTGGAACCCACACATAGCTCTGTTAACTACAGGTGGGCGAACAACTGACAACTCAAACGAGGTTCAAGACTGGCTCGGCTCGAGGTCATGTTGGAACCTCGAGCCCATAACGAGCCGAGCTTTCACGTGGCTTCTGCCACCTCCCTCTACTCAGGATATGGTGTTAGGGCCAGAGCTGCCCACTATGGGACTTGGGAACCAGGGGCCTCATTTATGAAAAGTGACGCATCGCTGCGTGAAAACAGCGATGCGTCACTTTTCACTGCGCACTCCTTGCGACACCAATGATGCGTCATATTTAATGTATGACGCATCATGTCGCAAGGAGTTACAGATACGTCAGTATTTCTGACGTATCTGTAAGCGCAAAAGTGACGCATTGCTGGAGTGTGTCACAAAAGTGACGCAACTCCAGCAATGCTCCCTTTCACATGGGGCAAGCCCCATGGGAAAGGGCCTGCGTCAGTCTTACGCCTGCTGTGAGGCAGGCGCAAGTTTTTGACGCAACGGCGTCCTAAAAGTGACGCAGTGAAATCTCATAGATTTCACTGCATCACTTCTACGACCCTTCCTTGCGTCAATACGCCCCCCTTGCATACATTATACCTGGCGCAGGTATAATGTGGCGCAGGGGTTTACAAAGTGACACATCTACCTAGATGCGTCACTTTGTAAATATGGTGCAACGAGGCACAATATTTACGCTGCTGGTGCATCACAAAAAGTGACGCACCGGCGGCGTAAAAGTGACGCACGGCCTCATAAATGAGGCCCCAGGTTCCAGTCTCAGCCCGCGTCAACATCATGTGATTCTGGAGAAATCGCGGCTTCCTTGCTTAAATTGTGTCATCTTAGGCAAATACTTTGTTTCACAAACACTCTTTTTTCGTCATTGTTGCGCAAGAAAGCACTTTCGAATATGTGAGCTCAGACTACCAGATGTACAAAACCATCACTCCTCAATGCAGTACTATATAATACTCCTCTATTAATGTCAAAGCTGTCACATGTTAAAAAAAACACATTTTTCTGAATTTACTTCATATTTTACTGTGGTTTGTTGTATGATTTGCATAACGAATATTTTTCAGGATTCGTCTCGTGCACGGCTCTAAGATCCGAGCCAGACCCTTGGCCCGGGTCTGGCTCGGCTCTCCCTATTATTTGTACGTTCGCCCACCTCTATTGTTAATACACCTCTGCAGACTCAGCTTTTGCAGCACTGAAACGAGGAGCACACAGCTCGCCAGCCAGCGCATCTCACTTCAGGAATCAACCAACAGAGAATAAAATAAAACCGCTTCCGGGAATGAAAGTGAGAATGAATCCTGCTTGCCCTGGGGCCCAAAGTCCCCTGCCTCAATCTCTATTTTAATATGTCATTCAACATTTTATTATATCGGGTAAAAAACACTGGAAATTCCACCATAAAGTGTCTGTCTGGTTAGGTTACTAAATATGGAAGGTACTGGGAAAGTCCCGGAAGGGGGTTTCCTTCAGTAAGAGCTCCCACTAGTGGAAGTAATGCGGCACTGCAGACAGTTTCTGCATTCCCTGCTGACCAGATAGTTTGAGGCTTTGGCACAAGGGGAGAGGCTTTTTTTGCTGTTGTTGCATATTTATAAAGTGCGAACACGACCCGAAGGTATTGGAGCGCTTTACATGAGCACCGTATTTACATTACACATTCAGGTACGGGGAAATTAAGGGGCAGATTTACAAGCCCCTTGCGACACTTTTACGCCGCCGTTGCGTCACTTTTGCGACGCAGCGGCAGCATAAACAATGCGCCACGTTGCGACTTATTTACAACGTGGCGCATCTAGGCAGATGCATCACGTTGTAAAGCCCTGCGCCACATGAAACCTGCATCAGGTTTCATGTGGGCGTTCTGTCGCAGGGTGGGCGTTCCCTCGCAGGAAAGCTCCGTAAAACTGGCGCAGTGAAATCTACAAGATTTCACTGAGTCAGTTTTACGACGCTGCTGCGTTAAATTCTTACACCGGCTTGAAGCAGGCGTAAGGAGTGACACACCACGTTGAGTATGGGTGGCCCCTGTGCATTGCAGGAGTTGCGTCGCGCTTGTGACGCAACTCCAGCAATGCGCTGCCCATACGCCACAAGATGCGTCACGCATCTTCCCCTCTTTGCACCACGGTGCGCCGCATTGTAAATGCAGAGCATCTGTAGTGGCGGAAGGAGGGAATTGCGTGACGCATCTGTTTTGGCGCATCCCTGCTGATTTGCAAAGATGCGCCAGAACATGTAAATATGCCCCTTAGTGATTTGCCCAGAATCTCATTCAGGCACGGGGAAATTAAGTGATTTGCCCAGAATCACATGATGTGGACGCCACCCCGAGGCTCGGACCAGGCCCGGACTGGCAGTTGCGGGCACCGGCCAATCCCCCGGTGCGCCGCAAGGGTGGGGGCCGGTTTTGGGCCCTGGGGGGCCGTTTTTGTTACAGGGCCGTTTTTGCAGCATAGCTGCAAAATCGGCCCTGTAACAAAATCGCCCGAAAACCGTCCCCGGCAAAGAGCTCGGCGGCACCCCCAAGCCCCAGGGGCCGGCCGAGCACTTTGCCAGGGCCGCTTTTGGTTCTCAGTCCGGCCCTGGCTCGAACCCTGGTCTCCAGCACTAAAGTCGGCAGTCTAGCCGATGGATGATAAGCCTTCATGAGCCAGCCATCACTGTGTTGGCTTCTATAAATAAGCTTCCCGCTAAAACGAAGGGACTGTTGTTCATATGAAACAGTGCAAATCTGCTTGACTATACTGATAACTTTTATGCAAATGTCAAATCAATGAGACCACATCTGACACTAACCTTCACGATTTAACCTGCATGCTAATTTTGGTTCAATATTTATTATTAATGTATATTTTTGCCGATAATTTGTCATAATAAATGTGTTGTGTGAAGCACTCTGGTGCCCCTCGGGGTACTGTGCGCATTTTATAAAACCTCCAAAATAGATGTGGCGTTATGGCCAGCGCTGCCGACTTTAGAACTGGGGAACCAGGTTTGAGTCTGCGTGGGCTCAGCATCCTGCGATTCTACGCAAATCACTTTATCTCCCCATGAAGGGTGACCTGACAGCCCCGATTTCCAGGGACAGTCCCAGTTGTCAGAGGACTGTCCCGGCGCCCCAACACTTTTCATAACTTTCAATAACTGTTCTGGTTTTTGGGTCAAAGATAAAGTAATTCTGCAAAACAGAAATTAAACTATGCTCTCCTTTCAAGAGATGACTCTATAGTGATTTCATTTTTTATCTGTTTCTTTCAGGCAGCACAGGAGGTGGTCTGCTGCGGGGGGCTCGCAGCAGAGGGAAGACAGAGTGGAGAGAGCAGGGGGCCTCAGGGTGAAGCTAAATCAAAAGCAGCTAATGCTATATTATATATATATATATATTAGCCCTACAGAATGACCCCAACCTAGTGATCAAACCAGCAGACAAAGAGGGCAAAATAGTCCTCATACACAGGGAAGATAATGTGAAAGAAGCCCTCAGACACATAAGACACTAACTGTTACACGAGGGCTGAGACAACCTATGTCATCAAGCTACAAAAGGTACATCATTATACATTACAGGGCTGATTCAATGATAAACTATTAACGAGGGATGAACTACAATTTTTGAAGAACACTACACCTACCATACCTACACTGTTTCTGCTACGAAAGGTCCATAAATGTAC
This sequence comes from Lissotriton helveticus, assembly GCF_964261635.1. NCBI lineage: Eukaryota > Metazoa > Chordata > Amphibia > Caudata > Salamandridae > Lissotriton > Lissotriton helveticus. The sequence goes on from NC_136065.1 coordinate 2,081,415,604, forward strand.
TATGAACCTACTGGGACGGCCTTTTTTGTCCTCCAAGAACAGTCTCTTTGAGAACACTTCAATCTTTATTGACAGTTTTCTTTCCCCTTATGTACGAAGTCTCAATTCATATGTGAGGGACACTAAAGGCTTTTTACAGAAAAGTCAAGATTTATTATAGGGTAAAGAATGTTGGCTAGTATGTTTAGATGTTGAAAGATTGTATACAAGTATTAGACATCAGGATGGTCTTGGAGCATGCAAACACTTCTTACGTACCCGAAACATCAGCCAGTTCAAACACACACACATGCTATTGGAAATGATTAATCTATGCTTACAAGAAAATGTGCTTTTATTGAAGAAAACGCTGTACAAACAGATACAGGGAACTGAGATGGGCACCTATTTCACCCCCAGTTACAGTAATTTAGTGATGGGCTGGTGGAAGGAATAGGTGCTCTGGTGCACTAATCTGGGGGAATGGACTGAAAAGATCAGCACATGGCTGAGATACAAAGATGACGTTTTCTTCATATGGGAAGATGATGGAAATTATTTAAATGTATTTATGCAAAAGTTGAAAATCAATGACATCAATCTGAAATTCTGCAAGCACCACAGCCAGGAAACCATTGCTTTCTTAGAGACAGGAGTCAGTATTTCTGAGGGCACTCTACAAACTAAACTTTTCAGAAAATCCACTGCAGGGAACGCCAATCTGCACTCAGACAGTTGTCATCCCCTGATCTTTCGTTGGAGTATTCCATACAGTATATGTTTAAAAGCTAGGAGAAATTGTAGCTCGGACTTGAGCTACTTAAGAACCAGATCAGAAATGATCGAGAAGTTCCAAATGATAGACTGCTCACTAAAAAAGCTCAATATGGCAAAAAACAAAGCGGATAGCATCCCTAGGGTACAAGCCATGTTCCGCTCTCCAAAGAGCAAAAGAAATGAGAAAAGTGATGGTATCCGCTTTTTTACACAGTACACCAATCAAGCTGGGAAACTTAGAAACATATTGCAGAAAAGATGGGGGATTTTAACACAAGACGGCATCCTAAGAACATCTAGCATTACCTATCAATGGTACATTTCCCTCAGAGACCTGTTGGTCCAGAGCCACATGAGATCCAAAAATACCAACTGGTTAGGATGCATGAAAGGTTTTAAACGTTCTGGGACCTGCAAGGCATGCGGGTACAGCAACAACGCTCAAGAGGTTAAACTCAAGAGAGTCAATAGAAATTGGCGAATTTCTACATTTATTATATGCAAGCCCGACTATGTGGTGTACGTTATCACATGTCCCTGTGGGAAATGGTATATCGTATCCACCATCTTCCTGGTCCAGAAGAGAATCCTAGAACACTGGCGAGCCATTACTGATAATGACCTCAATTATAGAGAAGCCAGACATTTTTGAGAATCGCACCAAAGTGACTGGACAAAAGCCAAATTCTTTGGCCTGGACACTGTCCTCAAACACCCAAGGGGTGGCAACAGTGTAGTGGCCCTCCGCAGACTAGGGTCTAGATTTTTCTGTTTGATACCAAAGGGATGAACAATGACGAGGAGCTTCATATGCACTTATGAGCTTTATTAAATGACCTCATTGTTCCCCCTTTTTTTTCTATTCCCTTCTCCAACTTTCCTTTTTTTTTTTGCAGAGTTTTATATAGCGCGAACTTGACCCAAACTGAATCAGGTATCAGAGCGCTTTACATAGCACCAGTTACGTTACATGAGGACACACATTCTTTTTTGTTAGGCACGGGGAGATTAAGTGATTTGCCCAGAATCACAGGATGTTTGGCGCCGTTACCAAGACTCGAACCCAGATTCCCAGGTCCGAGGTCGAGCTTCCCTTTTCCCTTCCCCCACTTCCTTCTTCCCCACACACAGTCAGCCAGATGACTGTCTTTTGTTCTGATGTTATTGTATTCAAATGCTGATGTTTACATGCAATGTATATTATTTATGAGTATCTGCACAGACCTGGACTCTCAAAAAAGCTATGCAATGTGATTTTGAAGGTGATTTTATTGCAATCTACACCTCCTTGGTTTAACGCGATAGACCGTTCAATGTCGTATCCCTCCGCACCCCCTCCCCCATCCATTCTGCCCACACTGGGCCTTACTTATCGCTATTTCTACCCATGCCAATGTTATATAATAACCAGATCCACAGTTGAATGAGCATGATCGGGTACTTTACACTTTCCCTTTAGTTATTATGACCAGTCACTACCGAGACCCACATCATTTATCCCGCTAGTCTGGGACTAACTCAAGGAAGCGTCTGGTAAGCATACCAGGCTTCTGATTGGTGTAGACACACTTCTTAATGACATTCAATTTCACCAGTGTCAGACCAGCACTGGGCGTTGACCCCTATCACTTCCGGTACCAGTCCCTAAGAATGGCCCACCAAACGCAACCATGCGATACCATGGACGGCGTCATGGAAGTTGAAGTCCGAGCACAAATATCCAGGGGAGATACGACACGGGCTGCACACCACAAGGTTTCCGAATTCTTTTTAATATTTCACGTCAATATAATTGCATCATGTGTATATATATATATATATATATATATATATATATATGTACCTAATCTTTTGGTCAATTAATTGTTTTGCTGTTGATATATAACTTTATTGATTTAACAAAGGTATTTTCTTTATGTCTATCTTGTTGAATGTGTATAATATATATATGTATATATATATATACTAGCAGCACTTCCCGACGTTGTCCGGGTATGAAATAGAATGTGTGTAATGTGTGTATTCAGATACGGTCAATCGCGTGTTCCCCCCGCTTGAGGCCCAGCTGCAGCCCTGGTTGATGTTAGCAGGCGCATGTCCCCCCGCTTGAGGCCCAGCTGCAGCCCTGGTTCATGTTAGCAGGTGCATGTAATTAGTGTAGTGATCGCCGCCTGAGCCCGGCTACAGCCCTGGCTGATGTTAGAAGGCGCTTGTAATTTGGTTTAATCTGATAGTTCAGTAACAGCGCACATGAGAGGCTGCAGTAATTGTCCTCGCAGACACGCTCAGTCGCGTGTGCCCCCGCTTGAGGGCCAGCGGCGACCGTCTAACAATTAGAATTGTGTGAGGCTTGAATGATTGTTTCCCGCTGTTCTTATTTTTTTATGACCCACACCGACGCTCTTCGGCCCGAGTGCTTTTTAGACGCACCCAGGCCAAGCCACACACTGCGTTCGGCCCTTTCAGTCGCACCCAGGCCAAGGCACACACTGCATTCGGCACCCCCAGTATGTGTGAGACAACGGGCAGTCCCCCAAGGGAGTCTTGCGAGTGGTTACTTACCGCGCTTCGAGGTGAATGCCTTTGTGACGCCCTCAGCACACGGCCACAGCAGACGATCCGATTAATGTACGACCCAGATGGCATGAAGTGCGGAACGTAGCACACGCCCCCAGCATTTGTCACGTCCCTAGCATGCCCCTTGATGCGGCACAGTTGTGTAATTGGCGCTTCACATGGCATGAAGGGCGGACACACACCCACAGTGCGGACACACGCCCACAGCGTTTGTCACGGCCCCAGCGTGTCACGCCCCCAGCGTGCCCCTTGATGCGGCGCAATTACGACTCACATGGCATGAAGGGCGGAATGTACCACACGCCCAGTTTTTGTCACGCCCCCAGCACACGCCCACAGCAGGACGCAGACACGCCCACAAGGGACTACTTTGCTGGCACGGTTATTTTACCTTTTTTTTTTGAGAACCTTTATTGTCACTTCAAGTAAATACAAATATGGGCCTACAACCACCTCGGCCGGCCGCTAGTCAAGTCGTAAGTACAGCAAATCAATGTAGCAAAGTACAGCAGCTCGAAAACGAGGGTCTAAACAGTGTCCAGGAGAGAACTCGTATTCACGCGTACTGTGCGAGATTCAGGATGTGAGAAGGTTCATTTTACAATAAAGAAAAACTCAGAATCAATGCCATACGGTCATACACGGTCCTACAATAGCAAGCATGAAACAGGAAATCCGCAAATAATACTAATACGTTTGAAATATTGGGGGTGAGGCACCCGAGTCAGGATAGATGTAAAAACAGACACGTACGTAGCAAAGCTGCACCCCACCCTTCAAAATGAAACCTACTGTAGGAGACACGTAAAACGATGACACCATAAAGGAAGAAAGACAAAGGGCCATAGAAACAAAGAAAAGACAAAATAACAGACCCCATCCCCCTACCCCCCACCCAGCACCCCTGCAGAAGGCCACGGCCTACCTCCCCCCAGCAGCGTGCCTGTCGCCCTAAATAAGAGACCCGAAATATAGAAAAAGGGGAAAAAGAAGAAAAAGAGGAAAAACGTGGGGAAGGGCCCTCGATCTGGCCACCCGGCCCCCCCCCACCACCGCGCACAATAAACGTCCCAACAGCAAGATCAGAACAGACACGAAAAACATTAATCACCGATAGCACAGGCAAGAACATACCCGCCGAGTGTCCCCCAAAGCACAAGCAGCCAACAATAAGTTCCACTATGAAATAGACGGTCTCACCCCTGGCCCTTCCTATCAATAGTACCAACATACGTCCACTTATCAAGCAGCATACAGAGCAGAGTGGAGGGTCCAAACGATCCGGGCGGATCGGGCAGCGCTGTTATTCCATGGGACTTCAGCCACCTGAACCCAGCCGAGTATGTATGGCGGAAATCCGCCAATGTCAGTATCGACTCCGGAAGCACCCTCCAGTCCGGACACAGTCTCACCAGCCAGGGAAAGAGAGTCACACCATCCGGCAAGCGCTGAAACTCCACCAGGGCAGCCCAAACCATAGATCGACGTCGTTTCCCCTGCCGCCGAACAGAGAAGTGCTCCGACGAGGCACTCACATGTACAACAGATCTGTCCAAAGGAATCTCATGAACCGGGTCTCGCAGCGTCTCCACGAACTTAGGCGTAGCTGGAGCATTCATCACTGACGCAGAGGCGGGTCCATCGGCGCTTCCATGAGAGCGAACTATGCCCGTGTGGAACGGTGGGACAACAATGGCGGCCATCCGTCTTCCCAAATCCCGGGCGTCCCGGAACAGGGTCGTATGCAGGGTTGTTAACGCAGCCAATATAGCTCTGAACGTGGGTTCTGTCTCGTAGTGCCAGACCCCAGGACTCTCCCGCACGGCAGCTTCTCTGCCTGGATGTGGTCTGCGTAGGAGGGCGCCGTCCGCCATCTTAGCTGATCCGGCCTCGTCCTTCTCCACTTCACCTCGGGACCGGGCCCCACACCAGGGCGCAACAGGAGTCACCACGAGGATCCCGAAAGTCAAGGCAGGCTCCCCAGCGAAGGGTCACCAAAAGGCTAAACAAAATCTCCGCCGCTCCCTGGGAGCCGCCCGCCGATTACGGAAGAAGTCATTGGTCATGCCCGGATACAACACTGGAAAGGGGGCCAAGTATCGTGCACTCCCCTCGACCCTGCTCCACCGCACATCCCGCAAGGCAATCCACAAGATGGACTGGGTCGGCACTGTCACCAGCGGCCCATCAGAGCTCCGGCGCCCTCCGGCCGGCTCCTCGCCCCCACCAGAGGCCGCTGTTGTCGCAGTCCCGGTCGGCCACTTTCCTCACTCGACACCCCGGTCTCAGCTCCGTGATGGCCGCAAAACAATTGGGGACATTTCCACGGGCCTGCCGCACGGAAAAGCTTCAGGAGCAAACGGTCAGTGAAAGGTGTCCTTCGCCTACTTAAATATGCCGTTATGGCTCAGGATAGTTGCCAGGATGTATGCGCGGGGTGAGAAGGCTCACGGAGCCGAGCGTCTACGCAGCCATCTCGGTCGCCAGCTTGGCTCCTCCCTCGTTATTTTACCTTTTAAATGTATATCGTGGCCGTCTGCATAGTCTATGTCCTTCTGCTGCAACTGACCTTTCCAACGCTGTATTGGTGTTGTGATTGGTGCTGTGGTTACTGAGATTACCCACCTCAAAGGTTTGGGCTCTCTCTTTATAATATTAGTATGGATATATATATATATATATATATATATATATATATATATATATATATATATATATATATATATATATACAGTTAAGAATTCCAGGTAAGGTTAACGAGCCGCTCCAGTTTGGGATATGAAAACTAGGTGTTTATTCAGCAGCAAAAGAGACTCGTTTCGACCTCTCATGGGGACTTGATCACATGACCATGTATAGAGTTCCAGGTTACATATAGTTAATGCGTCAAACAAGACGCAACTTCACAAGTAACAATAAAGAAAAGACTGCACATTAGTGGTTTCGTCAAATAGATTGGCAAACAGATTCTGTTATCATTCACAGATTAAAAATAAAGTTAATTGACAAACAAATAACAAAATACAGACGGCTAAATAGCACTTCATAGTCAGATTCAAGAGAAGCAGAAATACACAGTCATCATAATTGCAATGCGGTGATTTTGAGGACACAATTGTGGTGGGCACATCATTCCCTACTGGTAAGTAAATACATTAATATCTGGATACACACTGTGCCTGTCATTGTGACTATCAACGAAGTACATGATTTTAGTTACACGTATTCTTGTGTAGGGAGATACAAACCAGAGAGACTCTCATATGGGTTTAGTACCCCAGACTGAATTACATTTTGTTATTTGAGAGTGTTTTTGTTTGGTGGCATCCTAATATCGAGGATACGAACCTAGCAAGAGACATGGTTGTGCCATTGTGAAAGAATAATGCTCAAGTAGCTCAAGTTCAGACAATGTTTTCAGTCTAAAAAATGGCATCCTCTACTGCAGATTATTCTAAAATGGAGCGGAGACTGTTATGACAAACATCCACATTCCTCCAGTGCTCTTAACTCTCTAGAGGTGGCTAATCTTCGATTACGTCAGCTTCACCATATCCAGTTAAGGGAAAGAAACATCCCCGGTTAGCCACAGGTAACTCCATATCATAATCAGTATTGTCTTGAAATCATGTATTCTATTTTGTCGTCATGAAATCAATGACATTTTTGATAGGTTCCAACATTCTAACACTTCTCTGAGGCTGAATCTATTTAAAACAATACAATAATAAGTAAATAAAGAAAAATTGTGAAGACGATTGTTAAAAACCAAATACTAAAAACTCAAAGGAACTCATGGAGTCGGGCTTTGGGAGGATGGCTGTCTATTCATAAGTCTGAATGTAACTCTTCATCATTATTCATTCCATCGGGAAATACGGTACCTTGTAGGATAAATTGTGATTCCAATCTGCGTGATGCCAAGAGGTGGTTCCCTCCTCTTGGGTGTTTGAACACTGTAGAGCTATAAATAATAAAGATTTTAGTTACAGCACAGCCAGCCATTTCTCTGAAGCACACGACAGAGACTGGACACTAGCCGAATATTTTGTTTTAGACCCCAAACACCCAAGAGGAGGGAACCAAGAGGAGGGAAAGGAGGCGAAGTCACAAGGGAAACATTCACTAAGAGCAGAGTTTGACAGGGCTAGATTTACCAAGGCTTTGCGTCACACTTGTGACAAGGTTGACACAAAACCTAAGTGAGATATATCAAGCTACACAAGGCCACCTTGTGTGGCCCTGCATGACTTGATAAATGCAGAGTAACGCAAGGCTGCGCTAACCGCTGACTTGTGTTGCTCTGCCGCAGGGCGCTGTTCCAAGGGTGGAGCGTGGGTGTTCACCCGCATCCATCCATGGAATTTAGTGCATTCCCAGATTCATCATTAGTGGTAGACCTGCGAATGCTTCACAACGCTACACCACCTCGCATGAGACGTAACGGGAAGAATATCTTTATTTCTCCTCGTTACTTCCTCTATGTGTGCTACATTCTGCAGCACACGTAGAAAAAGGAGATGCCTCTCAGGATTGTTTTAATGTAAGAAGGTGCCCCTTCCTGCACAAAATACAATGCTGCCTACCACACAGGCACCCTTGCACCATGATGCAAGGGTGCCTGCGTTGGCGCTAGGCAGCTAAAAGTACACCAGCGCTAGAAAGGGACAGGAAAATAGTAAATACGGCACATTCCACCCCTGTCCGTTTCACACAACGTAGCACAGCAGCTTGCTGTACTTAGCAAAAGGTTAAAAAAACTGCCCCTTATTTACTTTTAAACTATGACATAAATAAATTGTCAATAAGGGCAAATGTGACAGTAATCTGTTCAGTGTTACATAATTTGTCGCACAGAGGCTGCATTTAAAATAAATATCTTATGGGGTTAAGGCACATGGTCCAGAAATATTTGTGTGCCCAGCAATTTTCAGGCAATGATAATAATGGTCAGATAACTGCCGGTTAATGACCTTGCTGGAGAGATCTGTGTTTTGTCTATTCACACTATTGACCAATAGAGTAATCTACAGGGTTAATGTGTCTGCTGCAAAGAACAATGTATCACAGATTTCTATTTTATATAGATAGCTCACTGGTTTACTGCTTTTTTCACGAGGATCCTTTTGTGACTTGCAATCCATGAATGAATGAGGGATTTATGGGACGCAGGACTCACCCCTACCAGGGTATCCCCGCGTTAACATCGAAGCATAGTCACAAGAAGGCGAAGAGCTATCCAGGCTAGAAAAGTTCAGTTTTCAATAATTTTATGAATTTGGACAAATCCAGACACATTCGTAATGCCATAGAGAGTTTGTTCCAAAGACAGGAAGCTACATCGGCAAAGGCTTTGCTACCCGTGTGAAGCTCGTTGACCCGGAGTATCACAAGCTGAGCCTTACCACTAGAATGTAGCTGTCTGTTGGGATGGTAGGGGACAAGACTATCGGTCATATATCTGGGACTGCTTTCATCAAGGGTTTTGTGAATCAGGAAACAAATTTTGAACTTGATTCGACTTCAAATAGGAAGCCAGTGTAAGCTTCTTAATAATGGCAGCGAGGGAGTTCTAGATGGTTTATTCAGAGCCAATCAGCCTGATTTATTTTGCACTACCTGGAGCCTGTGCAGTGTCCCCTCATTCGCAGCACCCAGAAGTGCATTGCAGTAGCCTAGTCTACTTACCACCAAGGCTTGGACCTGCTCCCTCATAGCAAGAGAAATGTCCAGATACACTCCTAAGTTTTTAGCCTTATTGGTAGGCACAGGAGCGGGTCCTAATTCTGTTGGCCACCACTCTAGGGACCAAAGAAGTTGAGCTTTGCCAAAGAGAAGGACTTCGGTCTTGTTGGCATTCAACTGGAAGAAGTTTATTGACATCCAGTTGGAAATTGCACGCATGCCTTCTGCATACTTTTGTTTAGTATCATCTGTGTTGTAATCAAATGAGGACAGAAGTTGCGTGTCATCAGCGTACGAAAAAGGGCAACGTTGTAGTCTCTGATGATTCTTGCCAGGGGTGCCACATATATGTTAAATAATGTGGGGCTTAAGCACAATCCCTGGGGCACCCCTTTATTCAGTGATTTTGCTCCGGAGTGAAAGTTCCCCAGGTTCACCGTTTGTGTACGTTGGCCCAAAAAACTGGAAAACCACTGAAAGACAGGCCCAACTACGCAGATTTCCGTTAATCTTTGTATCAGTATATGATGTGCCACAGTATCAAAAGCTGCGGACAAGTCTAGCAGCACCAGAGCTACAGCTTTGTCCTTACTTAATGCCATCCTGATAGCATCTGTTACACCAAGCAGGGCTGTTTCTATAGAATGCTTAGGTCAGAATCCAAATTGTGAGGGATTCAGGTGATAGGAAGATAATTGGATATCTCTGAGGGCGCTATATTGTTTTTTTTTGCGATTGGTAAAATGTGTGCAGCTTTCCACACTGGGGTACTATGCCCTTCCTCAGGCAATAGTTGATAAGTAGGCAGATAGGAGAGGCATGGAGCCGCACCATTAAGGCAAACCATTTTGACGGCATTATATCAATGGGTGATCCTGATTTTGCTGCTTTCAGCAATACCTCAACTTCTCAGTCCTGTAGGAGAGGAAAATAGACCAGCAGATCTCCTGCTCTAGGCTCTGTATAAGGTACAGTGGGAGTGACACAGATGTCTGGTCTATTAGGAAAGGAATCATAGATTGTATCTACCTTATCAACACCTTCCCAAAACCATTCAAAGTAAGGGTAAAGAAAACATAATTTGAAAAGAACACACACATACTAACCCCCTTCCCAAGGAACAAGCCATAATTAAGGGTAAAGTATTTTCAATTATTTTCAATCCTTCTAATATAGCACAGTGAGCTATGAACCATCATCGAGGAACTGCATGAAAACAACAAGGCATGAGTATAGAAACGTATTTTCCTTTTTCTCAACCTTTTATTAGTCGAAGGTTGCAAAAAAGGGTTACTTCGTGTAGTGATAAAGTTTTATTAGTACAGACAACCACAGCCACTGCATTGCATTTTAAATCCTGACTTTGCGTTTCTACAGACCATGAACTCTTTACATATAAGGCCTACCAGTATGGACAGACGGTGACTCCTACACCTTGTAAACCTCATGGGCCTCATTTATGAGGCCGTGCGTCACTTTTACGCAGCCGGTGCGTCACTTTTTGTGACGCACCAGCAACGTAAAAAATGTGCCTTGTTGCACCAAATTTACAAAGTGACGCATCTAGGTAGATGCGTTAGTTTGTAAACCCCTGCGCTACATTATACCTGCGCCAGGTATAATGTATGCAAGAGGGCATTCTGACGCAAGAAAAGGTCCTAGAAGTGACGCAGTGAAATCTATAAAAATTTCTATGTGTCAGGTCTAGGACACAAATGCGTCAATTTCTTACGCCTACCTCACCGCAGGCGTAAGACTGACGCAGGCCCTTTCACATGGGGCTTGCCCATGTGAAAGGACACATTGCTGGAGTTGCGTCACTTTTGTGACACACTCCAGCAATGCGTCACTTTTGCGCCATACAGATACGTCAGAAATACTGACGTATCTGTAACTCCTTGCGACATGATGTGTCATACTGTAAATATGACGCATCATTGGTGTCGCAAGAAGGGCGCAATGAAAGTGATGCATCGCTGTTTTCACGCAGCGATGCGTCACTTTTCATAAATGAGGCCCCATGTCCTTATGAATAATTTCCTGTGCATTGACTTACACGCTTGTATTATTTATTGTCTCTGTGTCATGTGTGTGTGATGTAAAGCGCTCTGACACCGGACAATAGGGATGAGAAGTGATATAAAAGAAATGAAAAAATAAATTAGTAAGTGCTATTTAAATTGTTGTTTGTGTTGTTACTCCTACAAACAGATACACCTGGCATTCTTACCGTGCATGCACATCTCATGCATAAGGTGATGAATAAAGTCAAAAGCCTGCCTTCAAATCACAGTTTCTCTTGAGTACTTGTGAAGTGATAACAAGATGCGTGCCTCTGTTTTCCTCCATTGCATGGGCATCTAGGTATTAGGCTTCGGATAACTCCTAGGCAGTATGATACTCAAATTTAATGTGGGTTGTTGGCCATTTGATTAGGCTTTTGTTTTGGGTACAGCTGGAAGTGAGAATGAGAAAGACACCTCACCGCCAGCAGATTCTTGCTCCAAACGGAAATCAGAAAAAATGAGGGTTCTGCTCATTATGGCACGATACCAGCAAATGACACTTGGACAAATTCAGCATATTTTAGTCAAGCCAGCCTGAATCCGACTCAATAATAGCTGCCACATCCGGGATCCGACTGCATCCCCATGACTTCCTGTACTGTTTCTTCTGTTCGGGTTCCTGGTGGTCTAAACAGGAGGAAAACATTGCATCATAATTTCTGCTTCAATAGGACGGCCATTCTGAGTTACTTAAGCTGACATTTCGACATACCTCAGGCTACCAGTGCAGGGTTTTCGCCAGTGGTAGCATGACCGATCACTCAACTCTAAATAGAATGGGCGGACCCTCAGTTTGGCGGATAGGAGTACCTTACCTGACAGACTCTAAGGGGCATATTAACAAGAAACGGCGTTAACATTATCACCGCTTTAGCGGCAGAAAACTGCAGCTAAAGCCGCGATAATGGGCATGATAATACGCCCTTGTGAATTCCCGTAGAAGCCCATGTTCTGGTGTGAACATGGGCTTCTATGGGAATTCTCTAGGGCATATTATCAAGCCCATTCTCACCGTTTTAGCGGCGATAATGTTAACACCGTGCTTGATAATATGCCCCTAAATAACTCCAATGCCCCGTACGCACTGGGGGAAAACATCTGCATCAGTGACAAACTTTGGTTTTAGTGGCGCGCTGTGGCTGAGGACGCCATGCCGCCAGCTCAGCAATTTGAGGACCCCTTGTTTTCAAGTCTCCCTCTATTCTCAGAAAAGGAAAACACGTCTACCGCCCGGTTCTACGTCTTTTTCAGCATAGTCACTATTTTCTGCCCAGTCCTTCCTCGCATTTACCACAATTCATCAGAAGAAAGAGTCGAAGTCTGTGGCCTTTTTAAAAAATTAGGTATTTTTTCACTGTAAGGATTTCACCTCTCTTGTTCAGGTTTCTTTAGTGAACATACAAGCGCATTATTTTTATTACCAGCAAGCAGTCAGATGTTTTTCTAAAAGTAAGCCCAACTCCTGGCAGAGGCCAGTGGTGGAGCATTGCCCCTCCTTTACGCGAACATATTCGTGAAATGGCCCACGCCACTCTGGGATCACGCCCCATGGATGATTGCCCCACCAAACCTGGATCAAGAATTGAACATGTTAATATTGTGCAAAATGTTTCCAGAAAAAATATTTACATTCATTGAACATACAGGGGTTAGGCTTGGTGAACAGTTTTTAGGCACTGTAATTTATTTTTGGAAATGGGGGAAGAGGCACTAGGTAAGCGGTTCTTAACCTTTTGACTTCTGTGAACCCCCACTGAATCATTACTGGAATCCGGGGACTATCGCTGAGTCAATATTGGAAGCTGGGGGCCCCTGGCCATAGCAATTTCTATGATTTCAACCCAAAAATAACTGTAGCCAAGCAACTGCTTAATATTGAAATATTTAGTTTAATTCACAATCAAATATAGAAAAAGCTTTCACACTTTAAATTTTGCTTCTTTATTTTTATATACTTTGTTAATTTTAATGTCGTAATTTGAATATTATTTTATTTTGTAAGACAATTGAGGACTGCCTGACTAGGCCTCGTGGATCCCTAGTGGTCCTCGGACCACAGGTTAGGAACCAGTGCGCCAAGTGATACTACGACGCCACTCGTGATACCAAGAATTTGGACCCTTCCACTCACAAATCATATTTATTTAAAATATTTGTGGATATTGTCCAGAAAGAGGAATGTATTAAAGGTAACCAAATTATGTGATTTTTAGATCTGGCATTTGCTGGCTCCATTGTTGCTCTTCTATTCTTTCGCCCCATGCATGGTTCGTGCGTCTTCCTGGTTTATCCCTCCCCGAAAGCATGGACCAATTACTACTATCCATCCACTGCTCGCATTTCAGGTACTGTTTTAGGAACTACTTTTGTTGTTGTTTTGGAGCACTTCACTTGAGCGCTCATGTTTTCAGTCGCTGTGAACTCCGACATATCAAACTCCTCATCGCATTTTTTTTTCTCCTAAGAATCACAGGATGTTGAGCCTCCCGACGGGACTCGTACACGGTTCCCCAGCTTCAAAGACAGCCGCTCTAGCCGTTATGCCACATCCACATTTGTGGGACTCTTGGTGGGCACTGTCATCTGCAGACCTTGCTGCCAGATTTAAATTGGGTGTTGAAGTACTTGCACATTGAACTGAAATCAGTATGGAAAGTTCCTCGTGTAGAAGTCGCAATTAAGGTAAAGGTTTATACTCGTGCGTTTATAACATGCTTTGCCCCTGCTACTATTAATTGTGCATGGGGTTTACCCACTTAGAGAAAGGGAGGATGGCGTTCCTGTCATTTCTATTGCTGGCGAAGTAACAGATGGAACTCCCCTTCAACTGTAGTTACGAAATGAGGCATGAGCGATGTGTAGGAGGCAACTGAATTAAATGCCGAAATGGATTGTTACTTAAAACGCGTATTACATTGGCTTGTAATGGTCTTTTTTAAAGAGGTACGTTTTCATCACCACTGGAGATTTTCCCTCATCCCTTTTTTATTGACTTTAAGTAGATACCCTATGTAATGCTTTTGTAATCTTTTTCCCATAGTCATTAAATTGGTACTCCATTTCAAGATTGCTACCGGGTGCGGGCATTGCTTTTTAGGTCTTGCCTAGTGCAGCGTGCATGCGATGCTCTAGGAGAGGGCTCTTGGAATCACTTGAGACTTCCAAGAGCCTTCTCCGTGTGGGTCTGCCTCCTCCCACACATCCCATTGGCCTTTGCATGTGGCTTTCAATAATTAAAAGCACGCATATGGCCAAAGACGGGTGCATGTCCCGCCTGTCCTCAAAATGTTCACTCCCATGGCCTAGGGGTCTCGGGAGCACGCAGGGTGCCATCTGTTCTGCATCAGGTTTCCAATTAACTTTCACTTTCGTTTGCAGCAGCGGGCACGATGACAGTTGCATTTCGGGCTTGTTATTGTGTATTTCCTCCCCTCTTTCAATCTGTCAGCTGACTTCAGCCTGCCACTCAGCAGGGCCAGGTGGATGGAGAGAGAGGGCTGTGTTGCAGGCTGCCTCAGAGCAGGAGCACGCAGGCTTGTTTTACCTTTTTATTAACTTTTATAGTTTACCTCGTTGCCAGATGCAGCTTTAATGCGCAACGTTGCGGTCTAGATTTAATACGGATCTGAGGGTTTTTCAGGCCTACTGACCATTGTTCTGTAATTTAACGCTTTGTAACCAGTTGGCGCTTTCATATTATTGTTATTTGTTTTAAGCAATAATCATAATTTAAGACAAATAAAGTATTGCAAGTACGCTCGAGACAGTAAGAATCATAAACTGTTATTTTGAAGCTCGTGCACTTCTAGTGCGGCACTCGATAGAGCGGCTCGTTCGTTCCGAAGTGTTCCGATTCAAGAGAAAACAGGGCCATATTATCAAGAAAGGGCGATACATTATCGCCACTTTTATAGGCAGGAAACTGCCGCTAAAGCGGCGATAATGAGCTTGATAATATGCCCTTGTGAATTCCCTTAGAAGTCCAGGTTAACACCAGCATCTATTTGTGTGACTTGACTGCACACTTCCATTGCTTTAAAGTATATATAACCGTGGGCAGTGACTTCTCCCAGAGAAGTATTACTTTCTCTCCCCAAACAGTCTATAGTTAGTGTATTAATCTGTCTCCCAAGGAAGTCTTGGATTGTAATGCACAAGGGACTATTTTACGTCTCAAAAGTACATCGAATAATTGCACATTACATTATTTTTCTCACAGATTAACTGTATACCTACCGAAAGTGTTTTTTGTTTTTTCACTGCAGAAGGCTTTTTAAAGTTTTAGTGAAAACTCGATGCAAGCTAGATAAATTGGTTATACTAATGCTTGCTTATTCAAGGAAAAGAGATAGACATACAGATCACATGAACAGGTTTTATTCTTTTCTTTCAAGACAAATCATTTTCGTCTTCGGTTAGTCTGTTGCTGTGTGTTTACACACCAGCCTACACTAAAGCAAATCTAAGGCAATTTATCAATCTGGCTTATGTCTTAAATTTATAAATGGTAAGTGGAAACGTGTTTCTTGGTCATTGTCATTCATCAGCAGAGATTAGAAATTTGAGTTTGGTGATGCTTTGAATGCTGCTTGTAGTCTCTCTGTTAAAATGCCCCTTCAGTCATGGAAGGACATCTCTTTACTCATCACTTTTACTCAATGAGCTTGCAGAATAACTTTAAACAATGTCCCTTTCTCATGTAGTTATTGGACACATTTATAAAAAGATTCACCTTAAATTTCATGCATTTTCAAAAAATAATTTTTAGATCATGTTGAATGGAAATCATTTTAATATTTCACAAAGGCTTAACAAAAAACAAATGCTCTGAAGCTCCCATTATCTAAAATATCTAATAAAAAGATTCACCATACATTTCATGCATTTTCAAATTATAATTTTCAGATCATGTTGAATGGAAATCATTTTAATGTTTCACAAAGGCTTAACAAAAACAAATGCTCTGGAGCTCCCATTATCTAACATAGTTCAACATGTCTTGCAGTGCAGACTTCATTATTCAAATACATTGGAGCTAGTTTAAATCAAATTTTAGGCTTTTGCATGCACCTATTGTGGTTGATTGATTCTAGGCTTTCCTTAGTGTCTATCAGCACTACTTTTGTACGCTCTATTCAATGCAACATCAATACACTCCGCATAATAACACTCAGAGCCACATAATTACACACCACATAATTACCCTCTATTCAATGCAACATAAATACACTCCACATAATACCACTCAGTACCACATAATTACACTCTATTCAATGCAACATAAATGCACTCAACATAATACCACTCAATGCCACGTATTAACATGCCACATATTTACACTCTACTCAATGCAGTATAAATACAATCTACATAATACCACTCAGTACCACATATTTACACACCACGTAATTACACTCTACTCAGTGCAATATAAATACACTCCACATAATACCACTCAGTACCACATAATCACACGTCACAAGTACACTCTATTCAATGCAGCATAAATACATTCCACATAATATCACTCAGTGCCACATATTTACACACCACATAATTACACTCTACTCAATGCAACATAAATATACTCCACATAATACCACTAAGTACCACATAATTACACGTCACATAATTGCACTCTATTCAATGCAACATACACTCCACATAACACTATGCCACATAATCACACGCCACATAATCACACTCCTCAATGCAACATACATGCACTCCACATAATACCACTCAGTGTGACATAGTTACACGCCACAAAATTATACTCTACTCAATGCAACATAAATACACCCCATATACCATTCAGGACCACATAATTACAAGCCACATAATTACACTCTACTCCATGCTACATAATTACACTCCACATAATACCACTCAGTGCCACATAATTACACTACTCAATGCAACACAAATACACTCCACATAATACCACTCAGTACCACATAATTACGCACCACATAATTACTCTACTCAATGCAACATAAATACACTCCACATAATACCACTGAGCGTGACATAGTTACACACCACATAATTACACTCTGCTCAATGCAAAATAAATACACTCCACATAATACAACTCAGTGCCACACAATTACATGCCACATATTTACTCTCTACTCAATGCAACATAAATACACTCAACATAATACCACTCAGTACCACATAATCACATGTCATATAGTTAGACTCTCTTCAATGCCAGGGGAAGAATCCCAGATTTCTGTTAATCAGGACCCAGGGAAGGTCCCCAGTTCAGTCCTCTTGGAGTTTGCAGAAGTATCAGAGGAAGCCTCTCTCCTGAAACTGCAGAAATGCAAATCTGGTTCCCCCGAGTGACCCCTGGCCAGCTAAACAACATAAAGCTCTGGCGGGGTTCCTCAACCGGCACCTGAATCCTATCTGAAATTGATAACTCAGATCGGGAATCTATCTGATGGCCTGGAAACATGCCTTTCTCCAGCCAATCCTAAAAGAAGTTAATGCCGATCCGGAAGTCCCTGGTAACTACAGACCCATCTCTCTACTGCCCGCCCCGCAAAGGTCTTATAGAAGCTAGCTTATCAACAACTGGCCGGCTTCATTGAGTCTAATGACCTTCTTCACGAGTCTCATTCCGGCTTTCGGGCCGGCTATAGCACGAAATCAGCATTCATTGAAATGGCGGATTCGATACGCTGGTCAGTAGATGGAGTTTCAAAGGCGGTGTTAGTGCTGTTAGACTTGTCGGCAGCATTTGACACCGTCTCACACCCTAGAATCGAATTAAGGCCATAGGAATTCAGGGCACAGTATTGATCTGGATAACGTCCTTTCTCTCGGACCGCAAACAACAGGTCCGGACCCACCCCTTTACGTCTCCTGTTAAACCTCTTAAATGGGGTGTGCCACAGGGCTCTGCCCTGAGCCCGTTTCTTTTTAATGTGTACTTAACCCCGCTAGCGGAGATGATCTCTAAAACCGGCATCAAAATTATATCCTACGCTGATACCCAGCTATTGTTCACTTTTAAGGCGGTATCTGTCTCAAGGCATGTCTAAAGAACAATGCGGCCTGGATGGACCGCAACTTCTCAAAACTTAACGCAGATAAGACCGAGATCTTATTTTTTAATCAACCCTCCCCTCTCTCCTCCAATCGGTGGAGGCCTGAGGAACTGGGCATGGCCCCACTTCCCAAAGATTCGGTCAGAAATCTGGGTGTTAGATGGGACAAACAGCTATCCCTTGGAGTTCAGGTGCAAACAGTCGCAGCCGCCTGTTTTGGAAAAATCAAAACCATTAGAAAATGTATTAACTACCTGCCGAACCCTACACGCAAAACAGTAGTCCATGCACTAATAACCTATCATTTGGACTACGCGAATGGATTATATCCGGGTCTTTACCTTGGTTTGATCCGCAGACTGCAGATAGTACAAAATGCGGTGGCCCGCCTTGTCTGTGGCGCTCCGCTCAAACAACATATCTCCCCCTTTTTGTGACAACTTCACTGGCTTCCTATCGCTAAGCGAATCGAATTCAAGGCCCTGACTCTAGCCTTTCGTGCTAGCAAAGGGCTAGGGCCGGTCTATCTCAGAAGGAGATTTCACCCATATGCTCAGACCAGAACTCTACAGTCCAACACTTAATGCCGGCTGGTCACTCCCAGATTCCAAATAGATAGATCTGGAGGTAAATCATTTGAGGTGGGCGCCACTCAATGTTGGAACAAACTTCCCCTTTACCTGCGCCTCATTCATTCGGAACCCTTGTTCCACAAATCCGTTAACATTTGGCTATTTAGTCGTCAGGACTAGTCTAAGCTTGGTCAGTGACCCTCTTTTTGTCTGTGATAGCGCCGGGACACCCCGTTGGGGTAGCTGCGTGCTTAATAAATGCCTTATTATTATTATTATTATTATTATTAATGCCACATAAATACACTCCATATACCACTGTGCCACATAATTACACGCCATATAATTACACTCTACTCAATACAACATAAATACACTCCACAAAATACCACTCAGTGCGATATAGTTACATGCCACGTAATTACACTCTACTGAATGCAACATAAATACAGTCCACATAATACCACTCGGTGCCACATAAATACACGCCACATGATTACACTCTACTCAATTCAACATAAATACACTCCACATAATACCACTCAGTGCCACATAATTATATGCTACATAATTACACTGCACTCAATGCAACATACACTCCACATAATTACACTCTACTCAATGCAACATGAATACACTCCACCTAATACCACTCAGTGCCACATAATAACACGCTACATAATTACACTCTACTTAATGCAACATAAATACATTCTACATAATACCACATAGTTACACGCCACATAATTACACTCTACTCAATGCAACATAGGTACACCCCACATACCACTCAGTACCACATAATTACAAGCCACATAATTACACTCTACTCAATGCAACAAAAAAATACCACTCAGGGCCACATAATTACACACCACATATTTACACTCTACTCAATGCAACATAAACACACTCAACATAATACCAATTAGCACCACATAATTACACTCTATTCAATACAAAATAAATACACTCCACATAATACCACTGTGCCACATAATTACACTCTACTCAATGCAACATAAATACACTGCACAAAATACCACTCAGTGCGACATAGTTACACCCCACATATTTACACTCTACTCAATGCAACATAAATACACTCCACATAATACCACTCAGTACCACATAATTACATGCCACATAGTTACGCTCTACTCAATTCAACATAAATATACTCCACACAAATGCACTCTATGCCACATACCACCAATCAACATAAATGCACTCCACACCATGACATAATTTCACTAAGCATAAGTTCACTCAACTCCACAGTTCCAGGCCACACAATTCAACTCCACACATTTCCAATACACACCACATAATTACACACCAAACAACATATTTCAACTCCACAATCCACAAGGTGCCTCCAATCCACACCATATAGTGGCACCACCTGAGCACCAAACATCACTCACCACCACCATTTTGCATCAGCGCACCACCTAAGCATCACCTAAGCATCACCTAAACATCACCTAAGCATCAAGTTAGTCTTCCCTCGGAATCTGGCATCTCCCCTAGTGTCCGTCCGCTGCTCGTGTTCTAATTAAATTACTGTTTTCCAACCTCCACTCCCCCGTTATTTATGTCCCGCTCCCCGTAATAAAAAAATACAAACAAACACGCATAAGACCAGGCAGGAAGAATTTGCCAGCAATGCATGTACAAAAAAACTAGAAGACATTTTTGTTAAAAATCTTCTTTTAATTAGGTTGTTCAGTTGTATATAATGTTGTCTTGGTCTGTATAAAGGTTAAAAAAAATGCTTAACACTTTTTATTATAACCTTTGAACATGATTCACAGCAGCCACAATGCTCTACAACATTGCCAAAAGTTCTGGCTAAGCACATAAGGTCCCAAAGTCGAGACCTATTGGCTATGCTAATGCTTGTTCTTCTGTGTTATCACCAACCCTGCTGTGGATGCGCTGCACTGTTTAGATGCATCCCCATCTGATGGCGGCTGTTCAGCAACCGGATACAAAATGGAGGTGTTGCCGTTCATGTGGATTGAATCCGGCAGACAGGCAGAGGGGTCTAAGCTTAGGGAACTGTTCCTAGATTTCACTTCTCCGTGCGGTCATTACAGCTGACAGAGGAAAGAGCGACTTTAAAAACAAGCATTTGCAATGCAATAGGTCTCGCAATAGGTACGTTTGAGCTATTGGTCTTGTAAAAGACAAACTTTTTATTATGTTTTTGTTTTGAAAGTTTTTAAAGTAATAATTTTTTCATTTACAATGTGAATAGTTTTAACATTTTCAAGTGTGACACTTATAACCTGTAATCCGCTGAGTGATGTTGTTGTGGTGCTGAGTGGTGCTGAGTTGGTGCAGAGTGATGCTGTGGTGGTGCTGAGTGGTGCTGTGGTGGATGCTGATTGATGCTGTGGTGGTGCTGAGTGGTGCTGTGTTGGTGGTGATTGGTGCTGTGTTGTGGTGATGAGTGGTACTGTGGTGGTGCAGAGTGATGGAGGGGTTGCGCTGAGTGATGCAGGGTTGCATTTCGTGCTGCTGTAGTTGAGTTGAGTGATGCAGGGGTTGCGTTGAGTGATGCAGGAGTTGCGCTGAGTGATGAGTGATGCTTTGTTGGTGCTGAGTGATGCTGTGCTGGCGCTGAGTGATGATGTGGTATTAATGCTGAGTGTTGGCTGTGGTGGTGCAGTGATGTTGATGAGAGTGTGCACTGACGGCCAGTGGTGTGTATGCCTGGTGAAAGCGTGCACTGATGGCTGGTGGTGTATGTGTGTGCCTGGTGAAAGCGTGCACTGACGGCCGGTGGTGTGTATGCCTGGTGAAAGCGTGCACTGATGGCTGGTGGTGTGTGTGTGTGCCTGGTGAAAGCGTGCACTGACGGCCGGTAGTGTGTATGCCTGGTGAAATCGTGCACTGATGGCTGGTGGTGTGTGTGTGTATGCCTGGTGAAAGCGTGCACTGATGGCTGGTGGTGTGTGTGTGTGTGTGGCCTGAGTAATGGAGTTTGAGATGAAAAAAAATGGAGAGCCAAGAGCGTGCATGAGAGGAAGGGGGGGTTGAATAGACGAACGTGCATCTGACTAAGAGAGAGGCTGTGGTCTGCGTGTTTGCGCAAAAGCATGAAACTTCTATCATATATTTGGATGCAATGACCGAAACAGCAAAATACAAGTTGTGCGCCATACTTTGTACTTGTGTGACTTGTATCACATATTTGGATGCAATGACGACTTGTATCACCGAAAAGAATAGCACGCAAGTAATGGAGTCTGTGGCATGAGTATTGTGTTTGGAGAGCAAAGAGCGTGCATGAGAGGGAGGGGGGTGGGGTGGAATGGACGAACGTGCAGCTGAGTGAGAGATAGGCTGTGGTCTGCGTGTTTGCTTGCAGTATATGAAATGTACCAAAAGCATGAAACTTGTATCATATATTTATATGCAATGACGGAAACAGCAAAGTACAAGTCGGGCGCCACACTTCCTACTTATGATGTGACTGTGGATGGGCCATTGTATTTTTCGTTTCCTTTAGCTCAGATTTGCATTTCACAGGGGATGTCCGCCAACAGATAAGAATCTTTATGGCTGTGCTTAAAGCACTCCCGTATCCTGGTGTGGTATCGTCACCAGACGGCCCCACCACTCCCTCGAAAAAAAAACATAATGGTCCACAGAATTGCAGAGTTTTGTGTTACTGTTTGTTACAAATGTTCTGTGTTGCAGAGGCCATAGTGAGTAGGTCTTATGTCACTTTTAAAAAGCATGTTTATCACGCAACTTATGGAGCAAGTCTGTGGCCTGATTAATATTGTTTGCGATAAAAAAAAGGAGAGCAAGGAGTCTGTGGCTTGAGTATTGTGTTTGGAGAGCGAAGAGCGTGCATGAGAGGGAGGGGGGGCTGGAATGGACGAACGTGCAGCTGAGTGAGAGATAGGCTGGGGTCTGCGTGTTAGCATGATTATCACGCAAATTATGGAGCAAGTCTGTGGTCTGATTAATATTGTTTGCAATAAAAAAAAGGAGAGCGAGGAGTCTGTGGCCTGAGTAATGGATTTGGAGAGCGAAGAGCGTGCATGAGAGGGAGGGGGGGTGGAATGGACGAACGTGCAGCTGAGTGAGGGATAGGCTGTCGTCTGCGTGTTTGCGTGCAGTAAAGGAAAAGAAATACATTTTACCAAAAAGCATGTAAATTGTATCATATATTTCGATGCAATGCCGGAAACAGCAAAATACAAGTCGGGCGCTACACTTTGTACTTATGATGCAATGACAACTTGTATCATCTAAAAGAATAGCACGCAAGTAATGGAGTCTGTGGCCTGAGTATTGTGTTTGGAGAGCAAAGAGCGTGAATGAGAGGGAGGGGGGTGGGGTGGAATGGACGAACGTGCAGCTGAGTGAGAGTTAGGCTGTGGTCTTGGGGGGGTGGAATGGACGAACGTGCAGCTGAGTGAGAGATAGGCTGTGGTCTGCGTGTTAGCATGATTATCACGCAAATTATGGAGCAAGTCTGTGGTCTGATTAATATTGTTTGCAATAAAAAAAAAGGAGAGGGAGGAGTCTGTGGCCTGAGTAATGGATTTGGAGAGCGAAGAGCGTGCATGAGAGGGAGGGGGGGTGGAATGGACGAACGTGCAGCTGAGTGAGGGATAGGCTGTCGTCTGCGTGTTTGCGCGCAGTAAAGGAAAAGAAATACATTTTACCAAAAGCATGTAAATTGTATCATATATTTCGATGCAATGCTGGAAACAGCAAAATACAAGTCGGGCGCTACACTTTGTACTTATGATGCAATGACAACTTGTATCATCTAAAAGAATAGCACGCAAGTAATGGAGTCTTTGGCATGAGTAATGGGTTTGGAGAGCGAAGAGCGTTCATGAGAGGGAGGGGGGGTTGGAATAGACGAACGTGCGCAAGTAATGGAGTCTGTGGCCTGAGTCAAGTAATGGCGCGGCCGCGAAATGAAAGCCTTTGATGCAGCAGGGGGCGGAGCTGAACCCCTTGAAGTGAAGCTGCTGGCGACACCACGCTGGGGAAGTAACAGAAAGCTCGTGCACGAGAGCACATGCACTCGTGGAAATCCGCTTTGGGAGAGCTTAGTTTAACTCTTGGTTGCACTGCTATAGACTCGTCCTATTCATTCCTGCGGAATGGAATAGGCCGAGACCTAAAAAGTATAGTGGTGCTCAGTAGGTGTTAGCATGGAGTGGTTCCATTGTCACGTGTGAATAGTTTGTCCGGCTGTTGTTTCTATAATGGTACTTGCCGTTTTTACAGTCTTTTTATTAGCGAACTGCTCAGCTTTGGCTGCTTCCTTCCCGTTGTTAGGTCTTGCCTACACAGCGCCTAAGCACTGTTTGGGAGGGACCTCTTGGCATCGCTCAAGCCTTTTGTCAAATTTGTGCATATTTTGAACTGTTCTCTATTGCCACTCGTGCACGTTTGGCATTTCCCTTTCGGGAGCAAACAGCGGCGCCATCTGTTGGCAATTATTACGCCTGCTGCTCGCTCCCGTAGGGTAAATGCCAAACGTGCACAAGTGGCAATAGACAACTTTTGGCGCATGGCTGCGCGTCGCTTTAACTTTCGCGGCCGCGGGTCCTCGCTTGTCTTTTAGCACTTGTTTGTGTTTATTTCTAGTAAGTGAAAGGACGTATGTCATACCCTTCTCCTCTCCTTCAGTCGTGTTTTCACAAAGATACACACCAACGGACGAGAGCCCACCAATAAACAAAGAAGGGGGTGCTGCTCCAATGACACCTGGATGGGGCACTGGGTGACCCTGTACGGGAGCTTCCTTCACACTGGGTGCAGCGTTATGGACATGAAATGCAATAAACTGACTGCAGGTTGGATAAGGAGTGAGAGAAAGCATCAAACAGATGCACTGGAAGGAGCAGCTCCCCGCTGAGGCACGTGGATGATGTAGGCCAACATTTCCCAAACTGTGGTCCACGGACCCCCAGGGGTCTGTGAGACATTCCCAGGGGGTCCGCAGGACTCGAGTGACTGTCGTCGTAGTGAAAAATGAAACGCCCATGCGTCCTCACAGCACACAAGACCTGTGAATGTTGGCGCAGGGGCAGCGAGACCACAACAATACAATCGGGAGGCGGGGGCAGCGAATGAGCAGTGGGCAGTCAGGGGGGCGGGCCACAGGGGGCACAGCGGCTGGGGAAACGAGTGGAACAGGAGGCAAAAGGGGCACAAAAACAAGGAAAAAACGAGTGGCACCGAAGGCAGAAGGGCACAAAAAATAAGGGGGAAATGAGTGGAACAGAGGGCAGAAAGGGACAAAAACCGAGTGGAACAGAGGGCAGAAGGGCACAAAAAATGAGGAAAAAACGAGTGGAACAGAGGGCAGAAAGGCACAAAAAACAAGTGGAACAGAGGGCAGAGAGGCACAAAAAATAAGTGGAACAGAGGGCAGAAAGGCAAAAAAACGAGGGAAAAACGAGTGGAACAGGGGGCAGAAAGGCACAAAAAACGAGGGAAAATCGAGTGGCACAGAGGGAAGAAAGGCACAAAAAACGAGTGGAACAGAGGGCAGAAGGGCACAAAAACCGAGGGAAAAACAAGTGGAACAGAGGGCATAAAGGCACAAAAAACGAATGGAACAGAGGGCAGAAAGGCACAAAAAGCAAGTGGAACAGAGGGCAGAAGGGCACAAAAAACGAGGGAAAAATGAGTGTAACAGAGGGCAGAAAGGCACAAAAACAAGTGGAACAGAGGGCAGAAAGGCACAAAAAACGAGAGAAAAACGAGTGGAACAGAAGGCAAAAGGGGCACAAAAACTAGGGAAAAATGAGTGGCACAGGGGGCAGAAGGGCCCAAAAAAAGAGTGGAACAGAGGGCAGAAAGGCACAAAAAACAAGTGGAACAGAGGGCAGAAAGGCACAAAAACTAGGGAAAAACTAGTGGAACAGAGGGCAGAAAGGCACAAAAAACAAGTGGAACAGAGGGCAGAAAGGCAGAAAGGCACAAAAAACGAGGGAACAACGAGTGGAACAGAAGGCAAAATGGGCACAAAAACGAGGGAAAAACGAGTGGCACAGAGGGCAGACGGGCACAAAAAAGGAGTGGCACAGAGGCAAAATACAGAATACAGAAATATAGGGGCAGCTAAGAACAGAAGGCAGAACGGGCAGAGACGCATGGGGCATCAAGGGGAACAGAAGGGCAAAACGTGCAGAGACACGGGGCAGCGAGGGGTACAGAAGGAAAGACCGGGCAGAAAGAGCACGGGGACAGCGAGGGGAACAGAGGGAAGAAAAAGGGGCACGGACCACGTACAGGCAGCGGGGGAAGACAGACAACAGCAGTCACAGACACAACAATTAAAATACAGGCAATACAATAAAAGCAATAAAGCTGTGAAAGGCACATGTGTTTAGGTTACCGTTACTTGGCAGACAGGTGAAAATAGATGCAGCCAGGATCAGCAGTAGGAATTTCGTGCTGCTGTCTGATTGCTCACTTTCCACAAGTCCTTGGGTGAATTATGTGTGCTGTCAAGCTTTCATATTCAGACATATCAAGCTCTTATTCTGTGTAGCCTTTGCAGTTTGTTGTTGGCAAGGGACGGGGCAGTGGGCATTCTAACAGGAGAGGGTCATGTCAGGTGCCACGCGAGGTCTCTCTGAAATATGCCTTAACTGCACTGCTCACCCCTTGGTGGTATAATGTTGTTCTGCTGTCTGTGACTAAAGATTACGTCTAACAGGGGTTTATGGTAATTGGCATAGCATTGTTCCATGATCTCGCCGAAACAATATACCTCCTGTGCAGATACCTTCCTGCCATCTCTTGCACTTCCATGATGAACTCCTAATATAGACCTTGAATTTGCTCTGTACACTGGACTTATCGCTTTGTGCACTATCCTGTTAGAATTTTCACAATATTCGTTGCTCCTTGGGGCATGTCTTT
The DNA here is from genome assembly GCF_964261635.1 of Lissotriton helveticus. NCBI lineage: Eukaryota > Metazoa > Chordata > Amphibia > Caudata > Salamandridae > Lissotriton > Lissotriton helveticus. The sequence goes on from NC_136065.1 coordinate 2,081,442,241, forward strand.
ATATAAAATGCTTCATAATTGTATAATATTTTAGACCTTCTTAAACTGTGAATAGGTAAAAATGCTAATAATAATTCACAATCATTCAGCCTGTTGCTGTAAGGAAGGGTCACTACTCCAAGGCTCTGGAATGAGAATGTAGAGGTGCTGCTATGGCTGAGAGCAGGAGACTTGTACCACTAAATAATACACTGCTGTATGCTTACATGTCCATGCCAATAGACCCAATTCAGGCTGTCTCCCTCTTGAAATTGCCCCTGCTTCAAAAGGCATTTTTAAAAAGACATTTAAATTGTACAAATTGCTTGGGGGTCCCCGGCTTCAGTAGTGATTCAGTGGGGGTCCTCAGGAGTCAAAAGTTTGGGAACCACTGATGTAGGCAAACGAGTGAGGAGGTGTGTCCAACACAGGCCCCTTGCACGTGGACTACACGACTGAGTGCAAACTAAAGACGAGGTCACCACCCATGGCAATCTGGCAGAATTTGAATCCGCACTTTATACAAAGATCTTTGCAGCGGCGGCTCAACCCACTGAGGTAGCTTCCTTAGAACTTGAACCGGTTATTCACGGACGAGATATATGGAAGCTTATCACCTGCTAAAGACATGCGTGCCAGTCATAGAGGGCACCTACTGATTAACAGTGCGAGGGCAAAGTCAAACCAATTCAGAGATGCATGCCAACGGGTGAAGTGCGAATGACAGGCCAGGGATCTCTGCCCCTTTGAACCATGGCAACCACCCAGAAGATATACCAGCTCAAGGCTTTCCAGAGCGCGAATACCACGCCCAGATCTCTGCTGATGACGATGCATGCCAGCAGGCCAGGGAGAGGAAATGTGCAAGCTCATCCTGTTCAGAGGGCATACCAACCGGGACTTACGCATGCCAACTGATAATGGTGCCAGGGCAAAAGGTCAACAACGCAACAGCTCGACGCCGACCTCCAAACCATTGACAGGAAAAGTACCTGCACCAGTGCCCCCGATGAGAGCTATGCTATCATGTGATGACGCTCACAGTAGAAATACCCCGATAACCATCATTGCTGGACCCAGAGTGCCTGCGAGTAGAGAGAAGTGTGGTGGAGGCGAGCGTGCCAACGTGTTGATCCCGGAAATGACGTGTGTACAAAGATTATATGTGGACACCAAGCATTTAATCAAGGAACGCATGTCATGGGGTAACTGCTTGAGAAAAGCATGCAAAGCACGGATTCTGGGGTTCACCTAGTTCCGCACCGAGGATGGAAGTCTCTGATTGGATGAGAGGGGTGTCAGCAGGTTAATGACAGAACTGCAATGTCAAGCATGAAACAGGCACCGGCCTGGGGCATGGGTGAAGCACAGATGACACGCATCCCGCCCCATGACCACCCAGGCCTGTGAGCCACCCAAGGGAATATTTACCCCAATTCATGCCAGCGCTGAGCTCAGAGATCACCCCCAAGGCCTGCAAACACCAACCTGTGAGCAACCAGAATCCAGGTCACTCGAGTAAGATGTGTGTGCAGGGCCGGACTGGGAACCACAACCGGCCCTGCACACACAGGGGGGAGGGGGCATTGGAGGTGCCGCCGAGCTCTTTGCCGGGGCCGCTTTTCAGCTGATTTTGGTACAGGGCCGATTTTGCAGCTATGCGGCAAAAACAGCCCTGTAACAAAAATGGCCCCCAGGGGCCCAAAACCGGCCCCCACCCGTGCTGCACACAGGGGGATTGCCCGGTGCCCGCTATGGCCAGTCTGGCCCTGTGTGTGTGGCAACTCGGGGCCAACCTGTGAGTACAGGATAAACACAGAGGGCACACGCACAGTCTCATGGCCACCCCAGGCTGCCAGCCACCCATGGGATATTTACCTCCAACTCTCCACCATTCCGCACCTCGGAGACATTTGCCTCATCTCTTGAGCATCCTAACCCCGCAGGCCACCCATAGGGGGGCGCCCAGCAGCTCAAAACCAAACCCGCTGCAGGTCGACCTTGGATGTATACAGCAGCTAAGGAAGAGGCATAGTGCAGGACGACCCATCTGGGGGTGAGGGGGTTGTAGAGGAGGTAACCTCTGCCTCTCAAACAGTGAGGTGCCCAGATCACCCGTGGGGGGGGCGGGGTTGTCAGCTAATGCACAATTCAAGGACTGGCCTACACACACGTGGATGTGCCCACATCATGCAACAAGAGGCGCGCGCCAGACCATCCACCAAGCGCGAGATGAACTGAGGTGGCCTTCACTCATTTCTCTTGGTGGGCATCACGGCCCGCCCAAGGGGTGCATGTGAGCACCAGGAGACATGCCCGCTGATGGAGGAAAACACGGGGCGGGCGAGGGGTGGGGGCACAAGAGATCCTAGAGAGCGAACCAGTGCTGGGTCCACCCCACCAGTTAATCAGATTATGTACCACCTGTTCCAATCATGCCACCTGCCACCCCCACAGCGCCCCTGCTCCTGAGCCACCCTGCTGGGTGCCCGCAGACCCATAAACTGTATCCTCACCCCCCTCCTTCGACTGCCTCACCTGCAGATCACTGCTCCCGCCCTAGCCTGCAAGAGCCGACATGTGACAACTGCATCGCTCGCCTGTGCCCCAGCCTGCAGTCAACCCCACCTGCTTCCCAAGGCCTGTCACCTAAGTGCACTTATCACTCACCAGTGCCCCCTCCCCCCTCTCCGGTACTTCCGTTTACCTGTTCTCCTCCTTTCTGTGCCACCATCATGTTTTCAGGCTGTTTAACTTCATCCTGATGTTAATTGCAGCATACAATGCCTTTTTTAGGTCTCGCCTGTCGATGCGCATGCGCATCGAGCTTGCGAGCCTATTGCGGCTTAAACAACTTTTAACTAAGAAGCAAGGAATCGTGGCGATTCCTTGCAGTGCCCGTGACTTTTAAGCTCAATGCGCATGTGCATTGAGCTTAAAAGCGCGTGCACAGCCGCAATCGCCATCTGTTCCTCTCTCCCGCATTCCTCCGACACCTTTTGAAGTGAAGCTTAGCTTCACTTCAAAGGCCCGGCTTCTTAACACCCACATGCCGCTCTCCCCGCTCCGCCCCCTCCCCTGCCCGCCTTGTGCATTTCTCCTACACCCCCTCCCCACAGCAATGCCCTCCGTCTCCTGATCTTCACTCATAAATATATATTTTAGTTCCCTTTTAAATTGCATTACGCCAACAGAGTTACTAATCGTCAGTGTCTTACAGCCTGTTTCCCAAACACAGACCCTTTCATCCTTCTATCCATGCATCGCATCCCACTGCCCAGGGATCAAATTCGTTTTAAGTGACTCATTAAATGCAGCTCTCAACCCTGCCATGATTTCAACGTGAAAGAAAAAAGACTCTCTCTGCCCAGTAATGCGCATGTTATGGGAGAATCGAAACTAACATGGCTCACGGTAAGGACATTTTGTGAAACAAACTGGGCCTTCTGATATTTAGAAACTGACGTTTTTTTTCTCCAAGAAAATAAAATGTGCTGGGTGCATTTTTAAAAGGATAACCGTGTTTGCGTTAATGTTTTGCGTGTTGCGTGTGTTTTAGCTAGAGTCGTGGCACACGAATGCTTCCACCGTCCCTCTGGAAATGCGTACACCTCATTAAGCAATAAAAGTGTAAATTGGGGGTAGTTACCCCTACGCTTGGGTTACAAAGACAAAGAGGACCCCTCCTGGGCCCTTTCAGAGACGGCAGGGTTAAAATTCAACCTGAGACGACACTGCAACTGTATGCCCCAGCAGGCAGTGATTGCTCATGTGAAGTGAATGGGCTTGGTGTGGGGGGTCACATGGTGATGGGAAGGCTCGGCCCCTCCTCCCTCGGCCACAGGCTGGGGGATTGAGCGCTTGCATCCCCCAACCTTAAATAAATAGCAGAATGATGCTGGCCCACTGGTCTCCTCCCCTCCCGACTTGCGCTCTCTTCTTGACCATGTTAAACCCTGCAGTGCCAACAGTTTACGTCACATGTGCCCCCAGAGACTGCACCCCAAAGGCGGATGCACACACGGGCTTGTGGGGGTTCATCAACACCAACACTCATACACCCCCACGTTGTTTACACTGTCTTACCACCAACATGATCACAATTTCTTAATGAGTCTTTTAGTGCCATTCCTTGTTATTACCTCAACCACGTAGACATTACTGAATGTTAACCGCACAGCGCACAGTACGCTTAATTCACTCTAACATTTAATAATGGCAGTATGGTTTCTCTTTAATCAGTTAGCACGTAGACCCCATACACAGACAGCTATTGCCTGTTGCACGAGCCACACCGGTGCCCTCTAACAACCACTACCTTTTATTTGGCTGTGACAATGCGTTACATTATCTTTTACGCGAAGCGCTGCGTCTGCCTCCTATCCTACACTTGATATCATGTTCTTGCTAATACCTCACCCCATTTCTTCCAGAAAACAACTTCACAACCTTCGCACTCACATCTGGATGATTTTAAAGCCCTGTTCCAAGGCCTAAGGCGGGGGGCTGTGTGGTCACCACATCAGTAGCGAGGGCTTGCAAACATGGCTGTGCGCAGGAGGCGCTACACTTACCACACTGTAAACGCCATGCTGTTGGCAGCCCACCCTGCCCCTTCCACCCGCCCGTACTGTAAGTCTGTACCACTAGTGCTGATATAACACACAGTCTTTTATTGAAGTATTTGTGTTGCATAGGAAAAGTCAGCCGAGGAAGCCCGGTGCAGGAAGGACTTGGAGAGACAGACACACAGACTCACACACACTAGTACACAACCTAACACACGGTTACATTCACACACACACTAGTACACAATTAAGCATACGCACATATTACACACATATATATATATATACCGGCAAACAATTCCCATTGGCATAAAAGGCCATTGTTAATATACCTGCATATGGTTGACTCACCGAGCAAAGATGGAATCAGGCACACACGCTTCACTGCTAATCCATACAATTTCAGTTTTCAGTCTTTCTTTTACTCTCCACGTTTCTGCCTCTTTCACTCTCTCTTCCAACTCTCTCCCCCCTCTCCATTTACTTACACAAATCTCGCAGATACCCCAAGCAGCAGTGCCCGCACTACCAATCCTTCTGTTATGCCACATCTCTCAGCTTACATATTCCTTCGCTCTTTCTTTTACTCTCCAAGTTTCTGCCTCTTTCACTCTCTCTTCCAACTCTCTCCCCACTCTCCATTTACTTACACAAATCTCGCAGATACCCCAAGCAGCAGTGCCCGCACTACCAATCCTTCTGTTATGCCACATCTCTCAGCTTACTAATTCCTTCGCTCTTTCTTTTACTCTCCACCTTTCTTCCTCTTTCACTCTCTCTTCCAACTCTCTCCCCCCTCTCCATTTACTTACACAAATCTCGCAGATACCCCAAGTAGCAGTGCCCGCACTACCAATCCTTCTGTTATGCCACATCTCTTAGCTTACAGATTCCTTCGCTCTTTCTTTTACTCTCCACGTTTCTGCCTCTTTCACTCTCTCTTCCAACTCTCTCCCCCCTCTCCATTTACTTACACAAATCTCGCAGATACCCCAAGCAGCAGTGCCCGCACTACCAATCCTTCTGTTATGCCACATCTCTCAGCTTACATATTCCTTCGCTCTTTCTTTTACTCTCCACATTTCTGCCTCTTTCACTCTCTCTTCCAACTCTCTCCCCCCTCTCCATTTACTTACACAAATCTCGCAGAAACCCTAAGCAGCAGTGCCCGCACTACCAATCCTTCTGTTATGCCACATCTCTCAGCTTACATATTCCTTCGCTCTTTCTTTTACTCTCCACGTTTCTGCCTCTTTCACTCTCTCTTCCAACTCTCTCCCCCCTCTCCATTTACTTACACAAATCTCGCAGATACCCTAAGCAGCAGTGCCCGCACTACCAATCCTTCTGTTATGCCACATCTCTCAGCTTACATATTCCTTCGCTCTTTCTTTTACTCTCCACGTTTCTGCCTCTTTCACTCTCTCTTCCAACTCTCTCCCCCCTCTCCATTTACTTACACAAATCTCGCAGATACCCCAAGCAGCAGTGCCCGCACTACCAATCCTTCTGTTATGCCACATCTCTCAGCTTACATATTCCTTCGCTCTTTCTTTTACTCTCCACGTTTCTGCCTCTTTCACTCTCTCTTCCAACTCTCTCCCCCCTCTCCATTTACTTACACAAATCTCGCAGATACCCCAAGCAGCAGTGCCCGCACTACCAATCCTTCTGTTATGCCACATCTCTCAGCTTACTAATTCCTTCGCTCTTTCTTTTACTCTCCACGTTTCTTCCTCTTTCACTCTCTCTTCCAACTCTCTCCCCCCTCTCCATTTACTTACACAAATCTCGCAGATACCCCAAGTAGCAGTGCCCGCACTACCAATCCTTCTGTTATGCCACATCTCTTAGCTTACAGATTCCTTCGCTCTTTCTTTTACTCTCCACGTTTCTGCCTCTTTCACTCTCTCTTCCAACTCTCTCCCCCTCTCCATTTACTTACACAAATCTCGCAGATACCCCAAGCAGCAGTGCCCGCACTACCAATCCTTCTGTTATGCCACATCTCTCAGCTTACAGATTCGCACTTTCTTTTCCTCTCAACGTTTCTGCCTCTTTCACTCTCTCTTCCAACTCTCTCCCCCCTCTCCATTTACTTACACAAATCTCGCAGATACCACAAGCAGCAGTGCCCGCACTACCAATCCTTCACACACGCAACGCCACTCACACACGCAACGCCACTCACACACGCAACGCCACTCACACACGCTACGCCACTCACACACGCAACGCCACTCACACACGCAACGCCACTCACACACGCAACGCCACTCGCAACGCCACTCATCCACGCAACGCCACTCATCCACGCAACGCCACTCATCCATTTGCAAAAAGAAAAATGTCTAACTATTCTATTGCGAGACCTATTGCATTTCCAATGCTTGTTTTGTATTGCGGTCTCTCGTAATTTAGAGCTGATTAGGTAACTATTTTGGAAAACCCAGTTTCAACACGGGTGTGTGGACAAAAGCAATTTGCATACGAAAATTCTCAATGCCCGTTTCCATATTGTGCTTGTCTTGCACTTGCTTTCCCTTTTCAAATAGGGCCTGCCTCCCCCCTCACCACCCGTGAGTCTGCCTCCCCCTCACCACCCGTGAGTCTGCTTCCCCCCTACCACCCGTGAGTCTGCTACCCCCTACCACCCGTGATTCTGCTTCCCCCTACCACTCGTGAGTCTGCTTCCCCCACCATCCGTGAGTCTGCTTCCCCCTCACCACCCGTGAGTCTGCTTCCCCCCTACCACCCGTGAGTCTGCTACCCCCCTACCACCCGTGATTCTGCTTCCCCCTACCACTCGTGAGTCTGCTTCCCCCTACCACTCGTGAGTCTGCTTCCCCCACCACCCGTGAGTCTGCTTCCCCCTACCACCCGTGAGTCTGCTTCCCCCTACCATTCGTGAGTCTGCTACCCCCCTACCACCCGTGATTCTGCTTCCCCCTACCACCCGTGAGTCTGCTTCCCCCCTACCACCTGTGAGTCTGCTTCCTCCCTACCACCCGTGAGTCTGCTTCCCCCCTACCACCCGTGAGTCTGCTTCTCCCCTACCACCCGTGAGTCTGCTACCCCCTACCACCCGTGATTCTGCTTCCCCCTACCACTCGTGAGTCTGCTTCCCCCACCACCCGTGAGTCTGCTTCCCCCTACCACCCATGAGTCTGCTTCCCCCTACCACCCGTGAGTCTGCTTCCTCCCTACCACCCGTGAGTCTGCTTCCCCCACCACCTGTGAGTCTGCTTCCCCCTACCACCCGTGAGTCTGCTTCCTCCCTACCACTCGTGAGTCTGCTTCCCCCACCACCTGTGAGTCTGCTTCCCCCCACCACCCATGAGTCTGCTTCCCCCTACCACCCGTGAGTCTGCTTCCTCCCTACCACCCGTGAGTCTGCTTCCCCCCTACCACCCGTGAGTCTGCTTCTCCCCTACCACCCGTGAGTCTGCTACCCCCTACCACCCGTGATTCTGCTTCCCCCTACCACTCGTGAGTCTGCTTCCCCCACCACCTGTGAGTCTGCTTCCCCCCTACCACCCGTGAGTCTGCTTCCCCCACCACCCGTGAGTCTGCTTCCCCCCTACCACCCGTGAGTCTGCTTCCCCCCTACCACCCGTGAGTCTGCTACCCCCTACCACCTGTGAGTCTGCTTCCCCCTACCACCTGTGAGTCTGCTTCCCCCTACCACCCGTGAGTCTGCTACCCCCTACCACCCGTGAGTCTGCTTCCCCCACCACTCATGAGTCTGCTTCCCCCACCACCTGTGAGTCTGCTTCCCCCCTACCACCTGTGAGTCTGCTTCCCCCCACCACCCGTGAGTCTGCGTCCCCCTACCACCCGTGAGTCTGCGTCCCCCTACCACCCGTGAGTCTACTTCCCCCTACCACCCGTGAGTCTGCTTCCCCCACCACCCGTGAGTCTGCTTCCCCTACCACCCGTGAGTCTGCTTCCCCCTACCACCCGTGAGTCTGCTACCCCCTACCACCCGTGAGTCTGCTTCCCCCTACCACTCGTGAGTCTGCTTCCCCCACCACCCGTGAGTCTGCTTCCCCCTACCACCTGTGAGTCTGCTTCCCCGACCACCCGTGAGTCTGCTTCCCCCTACCACCGGTGAGTCTGCTTCCCCCTACCACCCGTGAGTCTGCTTTCCCCACCACCCGTGAGTCTGCTTTCCCCCTACCACCCGTGAGTCTGCTTCCCCCCTACCACCCGTAAGTCTGCTCCTCCCTACCACCCGTTGTAGGAGAGTAGGGTCTGCTTCCTATGGTCACCCCCACTTTTTGCTTTTGCTTTACTGGTTTTCGACTTAGATGTGGCTGTGGGCCTGCTAATCAGACCCACAGCCCAGATGCACTCTCTCTAAATTCACACCATGTACTCTAGGTACATCCAATTGGGAATTGGTTCACCTTGTCAGCCCATGTAGAAGTGTACCCTAGGTACTCAGGGCATAGGTGTAACCAAGGCCTACCCGGGGCTGCAGCATGTATTATGCCACCCCTGGCTGGCCACTCAAACTGACACAACTGGCTGATCACTCAGCTGGGGCAAGGTCGTGTAATCACCCCTTGCTTAGGTATAGTATTCCTATATCTACCCTTAAATATAGACACACAGTATCCTATAAGTCACTCCTATGGCAGGCCTTAACAATCCTGGAGGCAGAGTGCTTGGTTATGTGTGAGATGGTGCTCTAGCATGAGCTGAGCCTGTCTGCAGCTTTCGGAACCATGTCCTTATAGCTGTTCTATGATATTGCCAAACCATATACTCTTAAGTGCATTATAATCCTCGCGTTTGAATGCTAACTTTGGTTTGGCTTTATCTAAACATGTTGTGTAAGGTGTCATACGCTTTGGAATACTACCCCCTCGCCAATTCTGGCGACGGGGTAGCATTCCACCCTTCTAGAGGGAGAAGACATGTTGTTGCTGACTATCCAGGTTAAGGTTAACCAGAGCCCCAGCGTCACAAAATGGATGCTGCTGCCACAGACACAAGTCTGACCTCCTGCTGCTGGGAGTCCTTCCAGCGAGGGAGGCCTGGACAATAGGTTTCCTGCCTGGAGAGGTGCGAGCACCACCCCAGACAGGATTTTGTGTATTGGGACAGGGAGGGCTGAATAGAACGAGACATGCCTGGGGCACACTAGGTGCTCCATGCATACCCCAGTTACAACTGGTTGCTGGGGCACTTCAGCCCCAGCTCTGGCATGAAACTGCACAAAGGAAAGGGGGTGTAACCACCTCCTTCCTGGTTCCACCCATAGGAGGGACCTAGTGAGTAACCCATCCCCCTTTAGTAGTATAAAGATAGGAGCCGACCCAGGAGACTTTAGATTTGATCCTAAACTGAAACTTGAAATGAAACTCTGGACCCTTCGACATTCAACTGACTTGAAGACTGAAGAATCTCCCTTGTGGCCAAGGAGTGACCACCCTGGGAAACCAGGCACCATCCAGCAACTCGACGGCTTGCTTTGTCCATGTTCCCGCCGGAACTCGAGGGCAGAGCCTGACAAGACCTCGACTCCAGGACTCCTCTGACCCCACTGCACGACTCCAGCACAGCTGAGCTCTGTGGAAGGCGCCGGAATCCGTGGAACTAGGCAACTTGGAAAGTCTTCAACTTGCTAACAGCGCAGCTCCTGAGGCATCCTCGAAGCTGTGCACTGGGGACTGAGACACCCCGACACCAAGCTCCACCTGCACCGAAGACCAGCCCTCCACACTCCACGGGATCTGCGTGGGGCCCTTTTGCTTGTGTTCTTCTCGACGCGTTGTCCGGTTGCTGGCCCGTTGGCTAGTAGCCCTCTGACGATGATCCTTGTGAAAACCCATCACTGGTCTGGTTGCTCCAGACTGGCCCTCGCTTCCCTGAAAAGGCGAAGTACCTCAGACCCTCCTGGTCTGCACCAGAAGCCTTTTGTGTATCCTGCGTGGGATGCCTTTGCTTAGGCTTGTTGGCTCCAATCCTGAAGTCGACCCCTCCATCTGCGAGAACCTTCGTGGGACAGTTCCTCTCCAGCACCTGGTTGTCCTCGACGCCTCCTGGTCCGCGTGGCTACAACGACAAGCTTCACATCCGCACCTGATGGCTCCTCGACGACGTTTGGTTCCTCTCTGGTTCCACCCGGTCACTGTTTAGTGACCTAGACTCTGTCCCCTCTGCTTTCAGGTCCTCTTCATCCTAGATCCATCCTTGGATCCACCCGGACATTTTCTTCCTGGTCGCCTGCAGCATCTTTCTTCAAGGCTCCATTGAGAACAACGACGAAACCCGACACACTTTGACACCTATGCACCCGCAGCCCGTGGATGAGGTAACGCGAGTACTTCGCTGCTCCAGTAGGGATTGACTATCCTAGTGTCCAGATTTACTAGTTGTTTCCTCCTAGCTAGACCGGAAGTGTCCTAAATCTTCATTTACTTACCTTCAAAGTTCCCATTGACTTAACATTGACTCCCGCTTGTGTGTAAAGACACTGCACGCGCCGCCTGTGGGCCTTCTACTCCTAACCTAAGGGTCAGATAGTGTAGCCCCAGCGATTCTTCAGGCCCTAGGCCTTTCCTTTTCTCCAGTCGTGGTTCTTATACCACTTACTAAGTATATGGTTTTACGCGCCCCTAGGGCCTAACTGTAAATTGTGCTATTTAAAGTATTTCTAAGTGAAACTTGTTATGTGCTTTTGCCTCTGATCTCATAAAGAGTTCAGAGGAGTGTGTTAGTAAATAAATACATATATATTTTATATATATCCTGTGTGGTGTCCTTTCATTTGGTATTCAAGGGGTTACATATGGTAAAACAGCTGGCTTTACACGCCCTCAAGAGTCTTTTAGCATAAGACTGTTCTGTCCACGCTACCACTAGGATAGCTGGTCTATAAGGTTGACTTACAACCATCACCATAAGGGTTGTTTGGACTGGTGCAAGGTGCTCACTAGAATAGTGAACATCATATACCAGGCCAACTTCTCACACCCGTGAGTCTGCTTCCCCCTACCACCTGTGAGTCTGCTTCCCCCCACCACTCGTGAGTCTGCCTTCCCCCTACCACCCATGAGTCTGCTTCCCCCCTACCACCCTTGAGTCTGCTCCCCCTACTACCCGTGAGTCTGCCTTCCCCTCGTGAGGCTGCCTCACCACCAGGGCCGGACTGGCTACCGGGCATTTTGGCATGCTGCCGAGCTGGGGCTGATGTCACTGCGGTGGGGGCTAATTTCGTTGATGGAGACCTTTGTGTGCTTCGAAATAAACAAAGCAAAACGAATTTTGTTCAGCACACGCAGTTCCCCATCAACGAAAATAGGCCCACAGCTCGGCAGCATGCCAAAACGCCTGGTAGCCAGTCCGGCCCTGCTCACCACCTTTCCTCCCTTACCGCCTGTGAGTCTGCCTCGACTCAACCCCGTGAATCTGCCCGTGAGAATTTGCTCCCCTCCTTATACTGCCCATGAGCCTGCCTTTTCTTCCATTAACGCCCCATAAGTTTGCTTTTACTCCAAACTCCCCGTTAGTCAGATTGCCCCACGCGCGGGCCACGACCCTTCAAGACTGCCAACTTCCTTCCATCGCGACCACCCTCTCCAGCGACTAACCACCTCAGGGGCTGACAAAATGCCACCCCTTAGACTGCTTTCTGCCTGAGGAACTTATCCCTCGTCCCAAATCCGTTCCCCACTGCCGTTACCCAAGACTGCATCCATGTTCGATTCAAGGCTCATGTTTTCATGCTGTTTAACTTCATCCTGATGTTAATTGAAGCATACAATGCCTTTTTTTTTTATTGTGGTCTCTCTTAATTTAGAGCCAATTAGGTAACTATTTTGGCAAACCCAGTTTCAACCCGGGTGTGCGGACAAAAGCAATTTGCATACGTAAATTCTCAATGCCCGTTTAACTAAGTAACTAACTCTCTCACACAATCACTAACTAATTCTCTCAATCTAAATAACTAACTGTCTCACTCTCACTAACTAACTCACTCACTCTCACTAACTAACTCTCACTCTAACTAAGTAAAAAACTATGGGGCATATTATCAACAACTAGCGATATTTATTGCTAAATAAGCTTAGCGAAATTTTTTTTTATCGCCATGCATCGCTGGATTTTATCGCAGAGATAACGTGCTATTAGCATCGTTTATCTCCAAAGCAATCAAATTTACTGCGATAGCGGCAAAATGCGTGAATATCGCTGGAAATCCAGCGATATTCAGGCATTATCGCTAATAGGGACTTAGCCTGAATATCCACCTCCCATTGGATATACAGGCTAAGAACTGGTCTGAGCAGGCGTTCGGTTTTGGAGATATTCACGCTTAGGGGCCCATTAGGATGTCGGGCGGATTGCCCCCGCCAGGCGGCAATCTGCCCAACACCCTCCCCTGAATTCCCCCTCGCCATATTAGTATGGCGGGGGGACCACGGCGGAAGAAAACACCGCCCGCCACTTTTCCGCCCCGGTCGCCTTGGGGCCGGGGCGGAAAATGTTGAATATGGTGGCGGTGTCTATGAGACACCGCCAGCCATATTACAATGGCAAGGGTGCAATGCCTTTCCGTGGCGCCACGGAAAGGCAGGCGGTGTTCACTCTGGGGGCCCCCTGTGGGCCCCCAGAGTGAAGGTGAGTGGGGGGGGTACCTGTGGTACCCCACTTCATTTTAATTTCCAAAGCGGCAGGCACCGCGCGGTGCCTGCCGCTTTGGAAATTAAAATGCTGTGATGTATTGTCAGCATTGTGGCGGGCGGTGCAGAGAGCACCACCCGCCACAATGCTGAGAATACAGGATGTGCCCGCCACTGTGGCGGGCACATCCTAATGGCACCCCCGGGACCCCCGCTCTTAAGGTGGGCGGTCCCGTTTTTGCCGCCCGTCATCCTAATGAGGCCCTAAGCGTGAATATTTCCATTGCTACGTCTGCGTTGATAATAGCCGATAGCGATGTTAGCGACTGCTTTCAGTCGGTAACAGGTTGAGTACGCCCACTTTGCATGTGATTAGCGATAAATATCGCTGACATGCAAAGCAGGCCCCAAACCGCTCGCTATCGCCTTCAAGCTGTCGCTAACTGCTGTTAGCGACAGCTTGCTAATAGGGCAATAAAATTATCGCCGCTTAGCGGACGAAAACGTCCGCTAAAGCGGCGATAATCTCATATCGCCAGCCTTGGTAATATGCCCCCGTCTCACTCTCACAAACTAAAAAACTAACAAACTCTCTCACTCACAATAAATAACTCTCTCACTAACTAACTCACTCTCTCATTCTCACCGACTAACTGACTCTCTCACTAACTAAATTAGGGGTCAATTAGGATGGCGGATGGTGACGATCAGGTGGTGGCGATCCTTCCACCATCCTTGCCCGTCCGCCACCTATTTCCCCCCGCCATATTACAATGGCGGGGGGACCGTGGCGGACGGGAAGAACGTCCGCTGCATTTCCGCCACGGTCGCCTTGCAACCGCAGTGGAAAAGCTCTAATATGGTGGCGGTGTCTATCAGACACCGCCAGCCATATTAGGATGTGCTGGGGGCTATGCATTTCCGGGGCGGCAATGCTGCAACGAAAAGGCATACGGTCCTTGCTTTGGGGGCCCATTGCGGGCCCCCAGGGTGCAGGTGGAGGTATGGGGGGTGCATGGGGTTGCATGCACAATGCGGCAGGCACCGCGCGGTGCCTGCCGCTTTGTGCATGCAAATGCACAGCATGCATTTTTTACTTTGTGGCGGGTGCTGATTCAAGCAGCACCCGCCGCAATGTTAAATATACCGGATGTGACCGCCAGGGTGGCGGTCACATCCTAATTTCAACAGAGGGAACGCCGCTGCCCCTGCGGACGGTCCCTCCACCTCGACGGTGGCGGACGGACGCAGGTCCATCCGCCATCATAATCGACCCCTAAGTCGCTAATTGACTAACTAACTCTCTCACAAACTAACAAACTAACTTAGTCGCTAACTGACTAATTAACTCTCTCTCTCACTAACAAACTCTCACTAACTCTCTCACTAACTAACTTACTCTCACTCCGTCTCAATAACTAAGTCTCTCACAATCACTAACTAACCTGCACCCTCCGATTATTTATGCACTACCATAACAAACAAAAAAACCATAGCAAGCAAACATTCACACAGGTACATACAACTTACCAGCATTTAAACAGCTTTAACACTTACGCAAACTCAAAAGATATAGCTAAACACTTATAAGATCCCAAAGGCGAGACCTATTGGCTATGCCAATGCTTGTTTTATTTATCTCACCAGTCTTCCAACGATCTCCCCTTTCACTCTCCTATCCCAAACCCCCTCTTCTACTTGCTACACTCTCACCTTCTCTACCTACATTTCTCCTTAACTCTCCTGCTGCCCCCTAGCTCCCCTACGAGTCAACTTTCTCTCTCGTGCCCTCACCAAGTTCTCCCTCTGAATCCACTGGCTCTCCTCTCCATCTCGGCTCTCTCTTCCTCCTCTGGCTTTGTTTGGAAGTGAACTAAAGTGAATGCTTCTTTACCTCGCCTCGTGGGCAGGCCGACACCCCCTCTCTCCAGGGGCTGTCCAGGCTCCCTCTCACATGAGATTAAATATATATGGGGCATATTATCAAGAACGGAGTTAAGATTATCGCCGTTTTAGCGGTAGGAAACTGCCGCTAAAGGGGTGAAAATGGGCTTGATAATATGCCGTAGAGAATTCCAATAGAAGCCCATGTTCACACCAGAACATGGGCTTCTATGGGAATTTACAAGGGCATATTATCAAGCCCATTATCGCCGCTTTAACAGCAGTTTTCTGCTGCTAAAGCGGGGATAATTTTAACGCCGTTTCTTGATAATATGCCCCTATTTTTTTTTTAATGCAGATTTATATAGCGCAAACTCGACCTGAAGGTATTGGAGCGCTTTACATGAGCACCGGTTTCGTTACACAAGGACACTTTCGGGCACGGGGAGATGAAGTGATTTGCCCAGAATCACAGGATGTGGACGCGTCCCCGAGGCTCAAACCTTGGTTTCCAGCACCAAAGTGGGCAATCTAGCCATCAGACCACCTCCTCTTCCCTATTAATTAATTAATGCCCTCCGTTCCCCCCAATCAGGGCAGTGCTCCCATTGGAGACCTGGGAGAGGGCCAGTTCAATTAGCAACAGCCCTTGGTACCGCGTGTTGTCGGGTAGTGTTATTTTAATCAGAACAGTACATAACTTATGAAAGTAAATAACTCACACAGGAGTACTTACTACCCCAGAACAGGAACTACCAGAAAAGTTATTTGCACCAGACCAAGAACATTTTCTTTAATGGATGCGATATTACACAGTGGCACTGGGTTTTCTTACAAAAATTAAAACAGGCTCTTAAAAAGTTCAAACTTTACTTACTTGTATCTCATGAGCACACACTGTTGAGTTATGAATAATCTGTGCACATAAATTGTTTTGTCTACATACATTCTTCACATGAGCGTAAAATGCGATGTAGTCCAATCAGTGGGTGTAGGGTCAGTGATATTTTTTGTTGCAATTTTATATAGTGCAACCTGTCCCCTTTTTCTTGCTAATGCATTTTCCTGCGCTTTACGTAAGCACCGAGGGGCAGATTTACAATAAGTGACGCATCCCTGCATATAAGCAGGGATGCGCCACTTATTGTGCGCTGCAGCTCCGCCACCATTGGTGCGCCGCATTTACAATGCAGCGCACCATGGGGCAAAAATGGCACAGAAGCGTCACGCATCTGTGCTGTAAAGACGGCGCATTGCTGGAGTTGCATCGCAAGCGCGACGCAGCTCCAGCAATGCTCTGGGGGGCCCTATCTGTCCAATGCTACGTCAATCCTTACGCCTGCTTCAAGCAGGCGCAGGGTTTTGATGCAGCATGGGCACAAGTGTAGATTTCACTCTGCCACTTTTAGGAGGTGTCTCTGCGCCGGAACGTGACGCATCTCCCAGATGCGTCACGTTGTAAATACCCTGCACCATGGCGCATCAAAAGTGACTCAACGGCAGCGTAAAAGAGGCGCAAGTGGCTTGTAAATCTGCCCCCATTTACATTACGAAACCGAACTTCCCATTCTAGGATGAAACAATATGTAAGTGGTTCGTCCCCAAGCCTCCCCCCGGCCTCCTGCCCTCCTGCTGCTGTCTCTTAATTTTTGACTCACTTGAGCTGTTCCTCGTGTTACCGCCCTCTTCTTGCTATTGGTGCCAGCCTTCCCCCATCCGCACTGGGTCAGTGATAGATTTTAATATTATGTGATGATGGATGGCAGGGATCTGAAGCCGCCACAGGTCTGTGCCAGATGTTTGTCCCTTCCTCGCAGTTGCTGGCCAGCTCCGTTGTCTGCACAGCATTTATTTTTGCATACACACCATGATAGGCATATTAATGTAACAAGATCCCAGCAGACTGAATTTTTATTTGGACATTTTTGTCCTTTAAAGCGACAAATATTAAGCCTTAGGGGGTCATTAGGATAGCGGGCGGACTTTGCCTGCCCGCCATCCTCATGGGGATTGGGACCGCCCACCATAAGGGCGGGGGTCCCATAGGGGGGTATTAGGATGTGCCCGCCACAGTGGCGGGCACATCCTGCATTGTTAGCATTGTGGCGGGCAGTGCTCTCAGCACCGCCCGCCACAATGCTAACAATGCATTAATGCATTTGCATAGACAAAACGGCAGGCACAGCGTGGTGCCTGCCGCTTTGTCCATGCAAATGCAGGGGGCTACCATCGCCGCCGCGGAAAGGCATCTAAAGCAGCCCATCATAATATGGCTGGCAGTGTCTATTAGACACCACCACCATAGTAAACCTTTTCCGCCCCGGTCCCCTTGCGACCGGGGCGGAAAAGCGGCAGACGGACTTTCCGTCCGCCGTGGCCCCATCCGCCATCCTAATATGGCGGGGGGGAATATAGGTGCGGATGGCGGGCGGATTGCCCCCGTCATCCTAATGGGCCCCTTAGGGTCTTGAAATCACAATTTTTCAGAAGTGTTAAGTGTCTCCCAGAGAGATCATGCTACAAAATTCAACACCACGCATTATAATTCCACTCCACTACATGCCACTTCAGGATACACAATTCCACCCCACATAATTCCACCACACTCAATCCCACATAATTACTAGCCACATAATTCCAATGCAAGCCACGTCATATAATTCTACTACACATAACTCCACTCACCACCACACAATTCCACGCCACACAATTCCACTCTAACCCATATAATTCCACTCCACACTACACACACCCACTCCAATCCATAACACATTGCTAAAAGTCATTAAAATTGACAACGCCAATGCCGCTCAGATTGCCGAGGCCTATTGGATTTGCCAATGCTTGTTTCTGTTTCTTTTTCTGACTCAGGCACCACACTCTGTCCTTCTGGAATGTTCAGTCATCCAGCTGGAAAGGACATTAGGGAGTTTACAGTGGGTGGGCGATGGGAGGAAGTGGGTTTCTAATGACAGATTGGGTGGATTCCTAATTTATCTGAGTTTCGGTTCCTTGCGGTGTCAGGAAAGTCCCCAGCAAGAAAGGAAGCAAAATAGACCAATATTAATATTTTATTTAATATTTTACAACGCCCCCACCCCAATAGTCCTGCTGCAATTTGGAGACGCCGGTTTGACTTAAAACTGCTTCATAAAGCAACCACTGAACGCAAAAAATGATTATTAAACAAAATGCAAATTAAATGTTTACACGGTTATGGTACTTTTTTTTAAGACAACCCTTTTCAGGGAAACTAGTAAATGCATCACAGTATTAATAGCGACAAGTGACATCAAATGTACATTTTTCTATCATGATAAGAGCTCCCCAAACAACTCTGAAAAGTACTTTTACTCAAATATTCACGGAGAACATGTGGGATAGACATTTAGCCTGGTTCTAAATAATGTTGAGGAACTTTTACCTACAATTCAAACTTAGGGGCATATTTACAAGAAGCTCGTGCTGCCGGAGCGCCATTTTCTATTACGCAGTGGTGGTGCAATCAGTGCTCTACACTGCTCCATATTTACAAACTGGCTCATTGGGCCCATGCGTAAGTGTGTAAAGCCCTGCGTCACATTATTTCTGCACCAGGTATAATATATGCAGGGTAGGCGTTCCCACGTTAAAAGCCACGTAGAACTGATGCTGTGAAATGTACAACTTTTAACTGCTTCACTCTACGACCTGACTGCGTCAAAATCCCTACGCGTTCTCAAACCAGGCGTAAGGATGGACGCAGGGCTTTTAAGATGGGACTCGCCTCTGTGCTCTGATGCATTGCTGGAGCTGCATCAGACTTACAACCGACTCCAGCAATGCGTCACTGTAGCCCAAAAGAAGCATCAGAATTGCGGACACATCTGGGAATCCTTGTGCCATGGAGCACTGTATTGTAAACACAGCGCATCCATGGCGTTGTTAGGGCATTTGGGGCAGGCGCAAGAAATCTGACACATCGATGCCGATGTGTCAGATCTTGTAAATATGCCCCTAAATGTTTCACTCTGCAAGTTTAGATGCAAGACAATAGTACATTTTAAAAGTGTGTACCCCACAATTCTAATTTGTGATATATATATATATATATATATATATATATATATATATATAGTATTAAAAGAGGCGATTACAAGTTAGGAATTCATATTAGATTCATTTATTGACGATGATAAAAGAGAACTAGAAACCTGTAAGTGCAACTTTTTTATGTATTTAAATAGTGGTTAGGGTTGATCTCCTTGGTGTGCTAAATCCAACATTTCAATGTGCGTTGGAGACTGAGGGCTATATGTATCAAGCAAATTCGCATTCGCAAACGCCGAAATTCGCAGAATTTCAGCGTTTGCGAATGCGAATTTGCCAAATGGTATGTATTAAGGAAAATCTGGTGCAAAACAAGGAATCACAAAATATGCGATTCCTTATTTTGCAATTGCATTTAAGGAATCGCAAATTTTGCGATTCTTTAAATGCAATGTATGAGACAAAAAAAAAATGCAAATTGTCCTTAAGGAATCGCAAATTACCACCAACTTCAAGTTGGTGGTAATTTGCGAATTCCTTGAAAAATGCAAATTTTTGCGTTTTTCAAAGTGCCATGTGATGCACATACATGCCCTTAGGGCATGTATGTGCGCCACATGTGCACCCATGCTTATTTCAGGGGTGCAACAGGGTGTCCTTTGGACACCCCTGCACCCTTGAAATTATTCTCAATTTGCGATTCTCAAATTGCGAATCGCAAATTGAGAATAACTTCCCATTCATTCCTATGGGCCTTTTGGCCCATAGAAATGAATGGGAAAGTATTCCTTAATTGAGATTCACAATTTGCTAATTGCAATTAGGGAATACTAAGAATTCGCAGAAAAATTGCGAATTTGTACATACATCTCTATTTGCGATTCTGAAATAGCGATTTCTAAAAAATCGCTATTTCAGAATCGCAAATCAGGTTGATGATACATATGGCTCTGAGTCACAAATGATTAATGATCTAACCAATGGGACATAAGATATATGAACTGGAGACTGTGGCACACCTCTGTAAATTGAGTAATTGTTTTTATTATTTCAATATGAATCAAAAAATGTTGTTAAAAAAGGAATTCGTACACAACTGACCTGTATGATTAAGGATGTCCCTATGGGAGTTGAAATACATGCTTACATTTTTGATGGTAAGAATGATTCTGAAAAGATCATTTGAACTTGGTATGAACTATTGTATTTTTTATGTCATTTTATATATATTATGCGGTGCAGAGAAAAAATATTGAATCAAAAATAGAGAATTTCACAAATATCGTGTTAAAAATATCATGGCTAAGAAATATTGACATACAAATTCTCGTGGTCAAGAATATTGATTTTAGGTAAGTAATACCGATGTTAAAAATATCTAAGTGTAAAATATCGTTTGCAAAAATATAGTTGTTAAAAATATCGATTTTGCTTAATGTTATGTATTGTAGTATATATTTTATATGTACGTGATTTTTTTGTATAAGAATTGTTTTTATTTTTTATATAGTGTTTTACATTTTTTTTCACAACAACATTTTTATTTTATTGATCAGGCAAAGCATATATGCAGTCCTCCACAGTCAGGAGAGCCCTGCCAAAACATCAAAGCATGGATGAGCACAGTACAAACCCAATCAGAAACAACCCCACCCATCCCCCCCACCACCCATCCCCCCCCACCACCCCCACCACCCACGACCACCCAACGATCCCTCTACCCACCCCATATCCCTCCCTAACCCAGTGCAAGTAATTACAGCCAGCCTCCAGCAACCGTTTGTATCAAGCAAGGAAACTAGCGTCTCCTCAGGCCTGGAGCCCATCTATCAAAACCACCTCTTCATCAGGTTCCACTGGAGGATCCAAGGTGAAACCCCTATATTCCGCCCACCTCTTCCATATCTTGAAATGTTTTCGGGGGCACCCTCTTGCCTCGAACACCGGGCGCTCTAGCCCCATGTAATAATCCATCCCTGCTTTCCAAACGCTCAGCGGGGGGGCTCGATTACTCTTCCATGCCTGCGCCAAGTCCCGCTTGGCCACGACAAGGCCCAGCAGTAACAGGTGACGCTTGTAGATGTTTCCCCCAACACCCTCCAGCACATGGAGGAGGGCCAGACTATGGGTCTGGGGAAGATCCCATCCCAGTACCTCCGATAAACAGCTCCATACACCCCGCCAGAACCGGGTCAGACCAGCACAAGACCACACAGTATGCAGCAGAGTACCCATCTCAGCTCCACATGGCAAACACTCTGGGGACCCAATCAAACCCGCTTTCCACAGTCGCTCTCGCGTATAGTAGGCCCTATGTAGATATTTAAATTGGACTAGCCTTAGGCGCACCGCGATTGCAGTCCCACGCGGGGACTCCAAGCGTGTTACATTTTTAGTAGTTATTACTTTTTTTATTAGATTTTTACGTTTTTTGTTCTGTAGCGGGTTGTGGGTTTATAGGGGAATAGGGTGGGAAGTAATTTAATTATATAAAATTAATTTATTATTTTTAGTAGTTATTAATATTTGTGTGTGGAATTTTGCGTTTTTAGTTCTGGAGAAGGTTGTGGGTTTATCGGGGAATAGGGTGGGAAGTTATTCAATTATATTAAATGTATTAAATATTTTTCATTTATTAATATTTGTTTAATTGAGATGTTATAGTGTTAAATATGTAAAGTAATTTATTATTCATTAATAAGTGGTTGTTAATTAATTTCAATTAGTTAAATGGTCATTAATTATGGTGATTTTGTAATTACTTTTAGGTGTGTTTTGTGGTGTTTATAGGTGTAAAGGGTGGGAAGTACTTTATTTCTAGTAATTAATGAATTAATTAATTGTGGTAATTGTGTTATTAATTTTAGGTGTGTGTTGTGGTGTTTATATGCGTAAAGGGTGGTAAGTAATTTGTGTTTAAATTATTTATTATATAGTTAATTATTATTAATTATTTGATATTTATTTTGTGTAATTGTTTATTTTTGTGTGTTTTGTTTGTACTTTTAAAGGGGTAAAAGGTGAGTATTAAATACATTTTAATTATTTAATTATTAGTTGTTAATAGTAATAGTTTTAACGTTAAAAGAATATTTAATTGTCTTTTAATATTTTATATTTTAATTTAGGTTGTGTTGTGGATATTATAGTGTTAAAGCATGTGTACTCCATGAATGTTTTTTTTTAATTAATACGATTTTTTAATTGCTTAATAAAAACGTTAATTCTGTAAATACATGTATTTTAAAATGTTTAAGTGGTTTGTTATTGGTGCAGTGTTATAGGTTAGGAAATAAAAGAAATACATTTATGTTTTGAATAATGTTTTGTTTTCTATTATTGGCTACTTTTCAATATTTATTGTTTATAAATGTATTTCTTATGTTTTTATATATGATTTGTAGGTTTTTGTTATATGTAATTAATACTAAAGTATGTGTTTTATACGTTTAATAATTTAATTATATATGTTTTAAATATTGGTTACTTATTTTATGATTTTTTATATTTTGTAATCTTTTTTTCCCAATAGTTTGTTATTAGTAATTTTTGTTTTTCTGCTATCCAACACTTTCTCTAATATTGTATTCACTGGAGTGGGAATAGTAATTCTTACCTCTCCGCTATCCAGCACTTTTCCTACTGTTGCACTCTCTGGAGTGGAAATAAAAAATGTACCCCTCTGCTATCCAACACTAATCCTACTTTTGCATTCAGTGGAGGGGGAATAGTCATTTTTACCTCTGTCCTATGCAATACTTTCCCTACTGTTGCACTCACTGGAGTGGGAATAGTATTTTTTGCCCCTCCGCTATCCAACACTTTTCCAACTGTTGCACTCACTGGAGTGGGAATAGTAATTTTTACCCCCCGCTACCCAACATTTTCCCTATTATTGCACTCACAGGATTAGTAAATGTAATTCCTCCGCTATCCAACACATACCCTACTTTTGCACTCACTGAAGTGGGAATTGTAATTTTTATCCCTCCGCTATCCAACACTTTCCCTATTGTTGCATTATTTGGAGAGGGAATATTAATTTTCTGCCCCTCCTCTATCCAACACATGCCCTACTGTTGCACTCATTGGAGTTGGAATAGTACATTTATCTATTCCGCTATCCAACACTTTCCCCACAGTTGCACTTATTGTATTTTTTAAATAGTTTAATGTTTTAATTTATTATAAAATGTTTTTTTAATTATTGAGATATATTATTGGGATATCATTTTAAAGTTTAAAAATTGATTAAAGATAATAGTTAATACATTATTTTAAGTAAATATATGTATATGTATAAATTATTATGTTTCTGTGTTTATATTTTTTTTATTAAGTTTATTTGTTAAATTCAATATACATTTTAACTTAATATAATTTATTATATTTATTATTTGTTAAAATATAACATTAATATTTAATATATTTAATACATTTTATTTTATATATATTTTAAACAATATTTTTTAGGTTGCTTATCATTATGGGGTCGATTCCGATTCAGAAAAAAAAGCGTCCGTCCGAATCGTATCCGGAGCCCTCTCTGTACGAATCGTACACGTCCATCCAAATCGCGTAGTACGATCCGTATCCCGTCAATTCGTCCGATTCGTAAACACGCTGTACGACCCGACGAGTACGACCGGACCGGGGTATGAGGACGCGATTCGTACGATCCACGTCAGGTAAGGGCGATTCGTACGGACAACCACACAATCACATACACACCGTATGGTGCATACACCCCATGATTGCAGGAGTACGCATTGTACCCCTCGTACACCCCTTCATTGCAGGGTTACGGTGCATACCCCTGCGATCATGGGGTGTACGCACTGTACCCCATGATTGCAGGGTGTACACCCCGTACACCCTGCGATCATAGGGTACGTGCGTACACCCCATGATCGTGGGGTACGGTGCGTACACCCCATGATCGCAGGGGTACGCACCGTAACCCTGCAATGAAGGGGTGTACGCACCGTACCCGGGGGGGCATTCCGTACCTGTTTCGAGGCGTACTCTGCTTCTCCGGATGTTTTGGGCTCCCGTAAATAAAGCGTTGTACGGTGCATACCCGACACGAATCGTACTTGCTGGCTCGGGAAAACCTGCTTCGAACCATATGGATGTCACGTACAGCGGGTTCCGAGGGAGAATTGTATGGAGATTGGAGTCATGCGGTCTTTGTACGATTCGTACGGAGTCCTTCTCCTGGTACGAATCGTACTTCATCGTACGTACGGGGGAGGCTGCAGGGTACGATTCGTATGGGAAAAACGCTCCGTACGGCTATTCGGAGTGGTTTTTTCCTGAATCGGAATCGACCCCTATATGTGGGTGTTGAGGTGGAATCAATCCAGACAATGTTAACAAGTGTAAATATTACAAAACAATGCCATAATATTATCACAAAATGTTCCACATTACGCCGCATAATTGACCATATCTTGGCATATAATTCACTCAACACTGCCGCACTATTTGGCCCTCCAGCAACCCATAATTCCATTGTCCCTGTTTACTGGTAATCTTCATTACTCTGAATTAGAGTCTCCCTTTTCACAATCCTAATGATGATGAGCCTCCGCCTTGTCAGGGTACAGATTTTACCGATAGAAATAAAATTCAAAGTTGACTTCTCTCAACATGGCCCCCATAGTGCATCCAGCCTCATGATCTAAAAAGAATGAGCCGACCTCTATAACTTCCTGAATTACAAAAGCATTGTGTGAGTCAGTAAAGTCACAGGGCCTGATATAGATCCCGGTGGATGGGTTACTCTGTCACAAGAGTGACGGATATCCCGTCGGCCGAAATATAAATCCCATAATATCCAATGGGATTTATATTTCGGCAGACAGGATGTCCGTCACTCTTGTGACAGAGTAACCTGTCCACCGAGATGTAAATGAGGCCCACAATTTTTACCACTCTCCCAAATATAATACCCCTGGGGAGGAGGGTCGGAATTTGTAGGACTGTGATGAGGAAGTCAATAACTACCGGTAACCAATTACTTTCCTTGCCTATCTTCCCCATCACAGACCTTACAATAACAAGCATGTGCCAAAGTTGTGTGTAAATTGTAGACAGATGAAGCATAAAGGTTTCCCACACCATGTGCAGATTTATTGAATAATGATTAGGGCTCCGCGTTTTATGGTATTTATTTTTTTGCCATTTCCGCCTGTATTTATCCATATTTATTTTTTGATAATTTTATCTGTATCTATATTTATTTTGAGTTTGTGGAAAAATTAAGCTGAAATGAGCATATTTCCACATTTATTTACCCAAAAATATGCATTCATGCTTGAATGTCTGCCAGGTTTCAGTGCTGTGAGCATCCACAGAAGATAAATCAGTGCACTTATATGAATAAAATGCACATTTCAGTATCAACCTATCTAATGCTGTCAAAGCCTATTTACTAAAAATCCTTTCTTTTTTAACCCCCTTATCTATTATTCCACACAGCTGTTGGCCTGGCAGTTATGGCAGATAGTATTTTGAATTACTCAAAAAGCACCCAATTTCCATTTTTATCCACATTTAAATATAAATACAGACAAGTAAATGAACGTTTTCTGTCTGTATTTATCAGTAAAAATCAGTAAAAACAGAAAACAGGGAACCTTAATCATGATCAAAGGAAATGACTGTACTGCAAATAATACCAATGGGCTAAAAGAAGAGGAAATCACCTCACCCATATGCATTTTATAGTGAGAAATAAAAATGTTTGGGGTGGCCCAAGTTGCAGAAGCACAATTATATTACATGGAAACCCCCTTGAAGGCTGCCCAGTAAGAGGACAACTTCCTTGTGGAACAACCCTGGATTAAAGCGGGAACTGGAAGTGGCGACCTTTAATACGCTAAAGAAATGGTCATTCTAACCCAGTCATTTTGTACCGATTACAGGTAGAAGGACTATGGCCCTTATTTGTTAAGCCAAAGTGACAAATGAACAAGTTACTTATTCTTGGAAATACAGGTCATTATTTATGAAGGCCTTGCGCCGCCGGTGCGTCACTTTTAACGTGGGAAAAAGTGATGCATCGGTGGCGCAATGCTTTCATAAATAAGGCCCACAGTTCCTGGTAGAGACAATCTAACTGCAGATTCCTGACCTTGTGAAATTCCCCAGGTGCCAGACTAAATCTAGAAACATTTGTAGAAATTCCCTGACACTTCATTGTGCAGCACCGCATCGGATTAATCGTACCACTGATGTGACGTTGGGGGTCCCCATATAGGCACCACATACACTCGCCCACGTCAGTTTCTTTCTGATTTGCCAGACGTGGAGCTCTGGAAATCAGCTACTTTGGAAATCAGATCTTTAGATTTGGGATCTTACTGATGGACAGCAGAAATCTATTTCACAGTATGAGGAGGATGGTAAGGAATCTGCAGATAGAGGGGCTTATTTATGTGCCCTTGTGTCACTTTTGCGCCACTGGTGCGTCACTTTTTGTGACGCACCAGCGGTGTAAAAAATGCGCCATGTTGCGTCAAATTTACAAAGTGATGTATTTTGGTAGATGCGTCACTTTGTAAACCCCTACGCAACATTATACCTGTGACAGGTATAATGTATGCAGGGTGGGCGTTCCGACGCCAGAAAGGGTCGTAGAAGTGATGCAGTGAAATCTATGAGATTTCACTGCATCACTTCTAGGACGCAAATGAGTCAATATCTTATGCCTGTCTCACAGCAGGCGTAAAACTGAAGCAGGCACATTTGAAATGAGACTTGCCCATGTGTAATGACCCATTAACCCCTTCGGTGCTCGAGACAAGACCAGCTTTTCATGACACGGTGGATCTGTGCTCATGACGAGCTGGTCTCGTCATAACGGAGATCCACCCACGCGCAATTAATTCCACGCCTGTGTGGGTGAATTAATGAGTGGGTGGGGTCGTGACGAGATGAACTTGTCATGAGCACAGCTCCACCGTGACTCATGACGAGCTGGTCTCGTCACAAGCACGGTGGGACCGCGCGTACCCCTCCGCCCCACCCGCACCGTGGGGGGCTATGGAGCGAAGGGGCAAATGGAGTTGCGTCACTTTTGTGGCACACTACAGAAATACGTCATTTTTGCGCCTACAGATACGTCAGAAATACCAACACATCTGTAAGTCCTTGCGACATGATGCGTCATACTGTAAATATGACGCATCATTGGAGGGGACGATGAAAAGTGACACATTGCTGTTTTGATGCAGCGATGCGTCACTTTTCATAAATGAGGCCCCGAGTCTCTATCAAAAAAGGCGTTACGAAAGCTCCTGATAGAGACTTTTGAATAGATAATAAAGCACATCTTCTGGTAGTGGGTCTGTGGGATGGCTCAGACCAGTATATGCTATGGGACAGATTCCTTCAGACCTGGCTTTCCAGACAGTAATGCTTCGTGAACTTGGTTTGCACCTGGTGGCCTAAAAAGGTGTTGTCTTCTCACTGGCTTAGTACTCGAAAGGACTGGGACTCCTATTGCTGCTGAAGCAGGTATTGAAACCGACTCTGCTGATATCTCCTGCCGAGGTCTTGAAAGGGGCATTGTTGGTCGGGGAAACTGCTGAGCAAGTTGAGTGAGGCCAAGAGAGTGAGCACTGGCCTTGCTCTCCTTAAACTTCTCAAGGGCTATGTCAGTCTTAGCTTCAAAAAGTTTTGAGCCATCAAAGGGCATGTCCATGAGGGACTGCTGCACATCCGATGAAAAGCCAGTGGAGCAAATCCAGTGTGGCGCCACGGCAACCCGCTGGTCCCGACTGTTCTACCCAGGCAGTCGGTAGTGGCCAGGCCTGAACTTATGGTTACTTCAAGTCCCCAGGAGCAGGCCTATGTTGTCTTGCTAGCTGCCTATTAACTGGGGGAAAGATCCTGGTTTTGCACAAGTGTCCACCAATATGTCCAAGACTTCCTCATTGAAGGGCAATAAGGGCTCTTGCATTGGAGCTGCAGGGTTATGGTGGATCTATGTTAAGACGGAGAATTCTACTTCTTGCATTGGTATGGTGGGGTCCAAAACTTCTGCCCCCTCTCCTGATCACTGCGGCAAAGGAGGCGGAGTCTCCAAGGTCAGGGGAGGTGTCCAACCCGCTGGCATCTTGAAGAGCTTCAAAAACGTTGCCTTCCTCATATAAATCTTCATCCTCATCACCACCATCATGTGGTGGTATGCCTCTGGGTTGGAGTAGACATACACTGTTGTATCAGGGTCCAGTGCCAGTGACGTTGGTGCCGGCATCAAGGCTTGGGTCGCTGGTGTCAGTCTTGGTGCAGTGCAAGGCATCGGATGCTGCGCCTGTGCTTGAGGAAGAGGGGTACTTTGGGTAGAGGTCGGATGACACGGTCGGCATCGGAGAAGGATTCTCTGATGGGCTCTGACTGGCAGCTACCTCAAATCCCTGGGGCCTGAAGGCACTCCAGCAGGATCTCATGGGGTACACAAGATTTTGTCTGTGCCCTCTTTCAGCTGATGTAACAAATCCACTGAGGTTGTATACTGTGGAAGGAAGTCAAGCAGAAGCTCTGCGGGAAGTTTCCACGAGCAGCTCTGCGGCCTGGAGGTACCTGGGGCGTCTTGCGACTCCAAATAATGCAATGGTGGACTTCAGGGAGCTAAGTTTAGATTTTTTGTGTTTTTTTATGTAAATTCAGGGAAAAAAGCTGATCTCTGTGAATCAATCGCATGACTGATCTCAGGAGTGGTACTGCGTCCATGTCGTCCAACACTACCATGATGGAGTTCAGCGGTCGCGATCTTAGTCATGCGGTCACGGATGGCCTTGCAGTTCATTCTCATGCAACACACCTTGATGTTGTGTGAGGAGTTGAGGCACCAGAGGCAGACATTGTGGTTGTCTGTAACTGAGATCTGCTGGTTACAGACTTGATGCAGCGTAAACGCTGCAGTTTTAGGTCCCATATCTGCACACTCTGAGAATATTTTGGGGTAAAAATGTTTTCCTGGGGGAAAAGCCTGTTGGAAGACAGCCCGGTTAGCTCCGGATCTGAAATGTGACACATATTTGGGGCCCTGATACCACATCCTGGGTGGGACAGGTCTGACGCAGAGCCCCACAAAGCCACCTAATGATAGATGACAGAATTACTACAAATGTCTCTGGATCCAGTCTGGCATATAGGGAAATTCACAAGTTGGGGAATCTGAAGTTAGAAGTAGCTATTATAAAAAACAAGTATTTGCAATGAAACGGTCTAGCCTTTAGAAAACTTTAAAGTATTGAGCCATGCAGCACATTATCCTGGGTGTTATATTAACTCTTCTCATTTAGCCTTACACAACTGCTATAACCGGATGAAAAGAGCATTTGCTCTAAAGTGGGGCGCCATGGAAAGGGGTTAGGGTAACTGTTAGTCCCAAACAATAAAGTTTTACCAAAACCAACATACATTGACAAAGTGAAAATTGGTTAACAGCGATGTTTGAAGCGCACACACTGGTCGTAGGAGGCAGTGCGTATCACGTGACCCCTCTTGTGGTCTGACGGGATACTGTGAGCTTTGGGCAAATGCTGTTGTAGTCTATGGGCTTTGCAAGGTTTGAGAAGATTGTTCTTGTGTCCTAGCAGGGATGTGGGGTCTGACATGGCTTTTCATGTGATCCAGGACCAAAGTAACTGCGTTTGTGGGGAAAGGGGGGCTGCTGGCCACAGGTAAGCAACCACTCTTGATGGAGGGATCATGTGAGGTGGCTGCTTCTGGCCTTTGAGTGAGATTGTGGCGGATGTGTGACCGTTCTTTAAGTAAATTATGCTGTGGGTCTGAGAGAACACCTCTTGTGGTTCTCGGGTTGTGAGATTTCAGGTAGCTGTCTTTGTGGTGCAGATGTCCTGCGAGCTCACGCATGACTGCACTTTATACCCAGAGCGAGTTTGTGGCAGATTTAAGTGTTCTTGAAGTTGAAGGGTAGCTGCTTTGCTTGGGATAACTACCCTTGTGGTTCATGAGGCCTCTGGTGTCTCAAGCAAGTGTTGAGACAAGTGCTTCTGTGGGCCAGAGGGTCTGGGGTATATGAGATGACAAATTTTGCAGTTTAGGGAGGCTCTTTGGTGTGGCCATGATAGGGCTGGAATCGTTCTTTTCACTTTTTTTCTTGATTGGGTTCATTAACCCAATACCCTGAAAGATTTAAAATCGGATCTGGGCAGGATTAAGTTGTTGAGTTCCATCGCCCCACCCCCAACTCCCCCAAATACTTTACCCAAATTGACATGGTGCTGGGGATGTAGCGTGCATTGGAGCTGAGGGGTGGTGTTTCACCTGTCCTTTCTCTGAGCCTTGAGATGGTAACCTCTCACATAAACAGGTTGTGGTGGGTGATCATAACACAGCTCTATGGAGATGCAACAGTCTCAAAATGGGCCCCAGGGAATTTCTTGGTCTACGGCTCACTCGACATGAAGGGCGGGCGGGGTAAAGGAGTCACCCCAGTGCACCACGCAGTGTCCTCAGGAAGGGATCTAGGGCCTCTGCACCATCTCTCTCAGTCACAGGCCTTCACCGCACACGCGGGGGATCGCAGACCACCTTCACACGCTGCCAGAGCCCTTGTACCTTTAACACGCAGAGTCAAAGCGTGGGGGAGCCGGGTGCCAGGAGCAAGCATAGCAGGCCATGGGGGCAGTCACTGTGCCAGATCAGGGGCCTCCCGGGATCACTGTTCCGCAGCCCCCGGGGATTCACAGCCAGGCAGGACTGCGCTCAAAAGGATCCAGGCCCGGGCCTCAACCAACCATGGACCTTTGGCAGGGAAATTACAGCACTGAGGGGGAGGGTGGGATGGGAGGGATGGGGGATTGGCCTATCAGGGGCTCTTCTGTGCGGTCGTCTGCATGCCTGCAGTGGAGCCGCTCCCGAGCGTTAATAATACAGTGACCTCGAGTCCCAGTGCTGCCACCCTCACAGTCTGGTACAACCGCTGCAGGACCTAACCGTTCACTCTGGCAAACAATTCACTTGAGGGGGATAGCCCGTGTCTTCGCCCACCACATTGTACTCAGTGCAGTGTCGGCAGGGCGTCCCCTCCTCCAACGTCCGGGCGCCCCACTCCGCTGTAGCATTGCAGGCATTGGAATCGGCCTCAGGCGGCCAGTCCGCTCTTGTG
Source organism: Lissotriton helveticus (assembly GCF_964261635.1). Taxonomy (NCBI): domain Eukaryota; kingdom Metazoa; phylum Chordata; class Amphibia; order Caudata; family Salamandridae; genus Lissotriton; species Lissotriton helveticus. Next base: position 2,081,473,482 of record NC_136065.1, read on the forward strand.
AACCGGCGGCTGTTCATCTGCATGGAGCATCTCCCGAGGCCAGTGCGATGCCACGGGTCGCCATCTTGCCGGAGTCGCGCTCGATCAGCCGCGATCTCGGCATAACCTCTGCACGTCGTTTCTGGCACCAACAGGGGCCCCCACCAATCACAACGTGCTATCGTCTGGAGGCTGAATGTTGCAGGGTCGGGTAAGGATCACGAAGTCCGGCGGGAGCTCTCCGTTCCCATCCACCACCCCTCCTTCCTCCCTCCACTGAAGGCCAAGGAGAGCTCCAGTGATAGCCCCGTCTGTTTCGCCCCATAAAGAAGATAAGAAACCTTTTACGCCACCAGTAAGTCAAGTAAGCCAGTCTGAAAAGGACGGGGCTTAAAGAGAAAGAAGAACGTCACTGGGACCTCTTCTCCAATGGCTGGCCACAGTTTTGCATGAACGGTGACGCCAGCCAATGAAAAAGGGGCGGGGCTTAACCTTGCTAGTGAAAATCCCTCTATGTCATTAAATCTCGCCAGCTCGACTGCGCATGTGCGCAGTCTTTCGCAGGCCGAGACCTAAAAATCTACTTGTTGAAAAGAAAATGGGGCTTATTTACAAGCCCCTTGTGCCACTTTTGCGTCATTTTTTAAATGGGAAAAGTGACGTAAAATTGGCGCAAGGGGCTTGTACATCTGCCCCAATGTCCTTTAGGGAAAGGGATCTGTGTAGATCTAATGAATACCAATTAATTTCTTGCTCAAGAGAAGGAGATAGAACAAACACCAGCAATACTAGATCCTGAGACAAATGAAAAGGCAAGGAGACTTTGGGAAGAAAAGAGGGATCTGGCCTTAGAATCCCTTTGTTTAAAAAAAAAAAAAAAAAACGTCTAGAATGGTACAAAATATAGAAGGACACCAATTTCCCCTAGCTTATGACAGGAGGAAATCGCTACTGGAAAAAATATTTTTAAAGTTAGAAACTTTAACATTACTGTCTCTAGAGACTCAAAAGAGGAACCCTGCAAAGTTGAAAGGACCAGCGGTAATTCCCAAGCAGGAACTAGAAAATGCACTACTGTTCTTTTGTGGTGCAAACTCCTTAAAAGCCTAGAAGAGGCCATGGAGTCAAACCCAGAATTTGAAGAAGTTCTACTAAAAGCATAAATAAATATTTACTTTTCTTCAAGAAGGTGAAATTCTCTGATGACATAAAAAGACATAAAACAGGAAGCGATGGGGGTTGGCTCCTCCTTCATACATCATTGGGCAGGAAATTCTATGGTGGCCATGTTGGGAAAAGCCAACTTTAAATTGTATTTCTGTAGGTGAAACTCTACCCTTAGGAGGAAGAGGCTCATTACCAAGCTCTGTGGCGAGGATAGTAAGGATTTTGATTCCAATTCCATACGCTCTTATCCAACTGGTGGTCCGGAAGGTGTGATCAGCCCTTTAGGAAAGTAGGATCTGCTTTCATGGTTACCCCCACTTTTTGCTGTTATCAGTATGTTTTTTTGACTAGTCTGACTGGGGATCCTGCTAATCAGGACCCCAGTCACAGTGTTTCCTCCCTAAATTTGACATGGTAAGTACTTCTGTACCTTCACAATTGGCTACAATTGGCTACTGGTGTATCCCTGTATTACTTAGGTACCCAGAGCATAGGTACACCAGAGGCCTCCCACTGGCTACAGCAGGTATTATGCCACCAATGAGAGACGACTCGAACTGTGACTACAGACCTGCCATAGCAGGTTGTGTAAGTGAGTGCTAGCACCACTTACACAACCTAGAACTGGGAGTGGAACATATCTCCGACCTTATCAAGATCCAACCCATAATGCTATGGCGTAGAATATGGGCTACGGACGAATGCACACTCACCAGAGAAATTATTGAGGACTGCATGAACCTAGAGCACATGGAAAAGATAAAGTGGCTACACTATGTAAAAACTTTTCTTACAGATATCGGCCTCCTGAGGTTCTTTAATGACCCACAGTCAGTAACAGACATAGCAAAAAAAGAGCTAAAAAAGATATGTCTGTCTCACTTAAACCAACTAAGGCTGATGACAGAAATAGGCAAGCCATCAGTACAACACTGCCTCATGATACAAACTGTACCATCTATTCAATCATATCTGCAGCAAGACCTGACTCAATTCGAAAAGTTACTGCTCACCCGTTTCAGGTTCAATCTTTTCCATATCATGGTTTCATTTCCCACTCGGAACAACTGGACACATAACACAACAGCGTGCCCCTGCGACTCCAACTCTCCTCAGTCCACAATCCACGTTCTTTTCTTTTGTACTTTTTATTCACCATTCCGTAAGAGATGGATTTTACCAGTTCTAAAAGTAATGAAGGTCAGAAGATGTCGTCCAGCATTTCTGGCATTGCAGTTCTTGGAGAATCCCCTAGTATCAAAATCTGTGGCACACTATCTTAGAATGTGCCTCAATCATCGCATGAACCTTTGAGTAATCCGAGAACCTGTCTTAACATGGACCCTAGTAAATATACTGTTCAGTATAAGAGTCCTTAATTACAACAATTCATGAACTTTTAACTTTTTCTTTTAACTTTTGGTGTTTTTACTGTGTAAATTTGTACTTTTGTGGCTTTCATACTGAAAACCGAATAAAGATATTTTGAACTTTGACTAGTCTGACTGGGGATCCTGCTAATCAGGACCCCAGTCACTGTGTTTCCTCCCTAAATTTGACATGGTAAGTACTTCTGTACCTTCACAATTGGCTACAATTGGCTACTGGTGTATCCCTGTATTACTTAGGTACCCAGAGCATAGGTACACCAGAGGCCTCCCACTGGCTACAGCAGGTATTATGCCACCAATGAGAGACGACTCGAACTGTGACTACAGACCTGCCATTGCAGGTTGTGTAAGTGAGTGCTAGCACAACTTACAACAGATATAAGTTTCCTTCAATCTGAGGTCACTGCACTTGAAACCTATAAGTCACCCCTAAAGCATGCCTTTCCAGCCTGAAGGCAGGGTGCTGGGCTATAAGTGTGAGGGTGCCCCTGCATGAGCAGGACACCCCTACAAACCCTGGAGTTGATTCTCGAGGCTTTGTAAGTGAGGTCAGCCATTTTGATACACATAGTGTCTATGTATCATTACGTGAAGGCTAACTTTATAGTGGCTGTGCCGAACCTGGGCATGTTTGGTATCAACTTAAATACACAGTTGAGCTGCACGGCATTGGGAGAGATGACTTGTTTTGGAACAGCTCACCTTGATGAATGTGTGACTATAGGGAGTTGTCCTCGCTCCCCCACCAGTTCAAGCACTGTTTTTAATGAGACTCGGATACTCACTGGGAGTAGGTCACTCTGCCACTAGACCTGAGCATTCACTCAGATTGTGACCACGCTCCACTCCACAAGTAAGGAGGTAGGGATAGTGTCTTAGGGATCTTTCTTAGTCCTTATGAAAGCCGGGGATATCGCGTTAGCCGGCTGAAACATGTCGACAGTTTGCAGATTGGAGGGGTAGGTGGTGCATAAATACCCACCATCCACTGGTCCTGGAATGACCTTTCAATTAGAGTCCATCATTAAAGTGTTTGGATCGGAGATCCCGAGGTCCATTTTAACCATTGTTCTGCACCTTTCACCTGATACCGCACAGTGTCTTTTAGTGTTTGTTTTGTCTCCCCCTCCCTATTGCTCCACCTCCAGCGTTGGTCTGCGCGGAGGTGTGTTAGCAGCCCTATGGTGAAGCATGCCACAGATTTCTGTGGGTGAGGGCAGTATTAAAACACTTGTGGGTTTTCTCCTCTTCTTCACAGCGACATTACTTGTGAAGCCCCATTTCTATGTGTGTGTGAAAGTTATGTTTGGTATCAAACATGTTGGGATTAAATGCCAACACCGTTACTGGTGTTGGGGTATAATTCCATGCACTGGGGGGCTCCTCCGGAATCCCCCAGTACTTCCGGTAACAGCTTTCGAGGGTCTGCCAGAAAACAAGTGCTGCTGCAGACCCCAGACATGATTCTGCCCTCCTGCTGCTGAGCTGAGCTCGAACAGGGGAAGGTTGAACAATAGGATTCCTGTCACAGGGAGGTGTGAAGACCTCCCAGGCAGGACTTAGTGTATTGGGCTGGGGAAGGGGCACTTGTCAGCAGCACCAGACTGTTTTGAAGGGCACATTTGGTGCCCTCCTTGCATACTCTAGTTAGAAACAGTTCTGGGAGCCCATGGCTCCCGCTGTAACTTGAAACTGGATGAAGGACATAGGAGTATCCTCCCCTCTGTCCAGCCCCTCCTCTGGGAGGGAACCCTGAGTAGTCCTAATCCTTTCTTAGGGTATAAAAGGGCTTACCTGAGGATGGATCCTCAGAGTCATCATGGGACAAGACTCAAGCCTGAAACCACGTCACTCTCCAACTGTCTAGACACTTGGACTTTGCTGGACTTTGCCTGGAGCCGAGATTGTATCAAGGAAGACTCCTGCTGCTCCCGTTCAAGCCATTCTGCAAGTCTTCTTCGTCATCTGTTTCTGTGCTTCTTCTGGGATCATCAAAAAACAGACCTATGGGCATCAAAGACACCCAAAGTAATATCCCTTAGAGAGAAGGAGTCACGCCCCTGCATCTGCAGGCACCGCAACAAAGCTGACCGGTCTGCTGCTCCTGATGTCCCACAGACTTTGAAAGGCTCAGCAGCACACGTTGTTGTTCGGCATCTCTCCGCAGGCCCGACCTGTCCTCTCTACAATTTTGAGGACAGTATCCCTCGTCGGAACCGCTCGGACCAAACCACTGTGCCGTTGCCAAGGTTTACTCCAGAGATCTTCAGGCTACAAGAAGCTACAGCCTCCATTATCTCTTCCTGCCAAGATCATCATCCTCACCACATTCTCTGCACCGTGGAACTTGCATCTTTGGTGAGCTGCTGAAGGTCCTCTGTCGACTCCTATGCCTTCGGCCTGCGGGTCCTCTCAAGGATCTTCTCCTGCTTCCGTGGGCTCCTCTGCTTGCTCCGACTTTCCTGCACTTGGGGTGTCCCTTGGGCCTTGCTGGTCCCAAAGTTGCTCCTTCATCGTTTTCCACGTCTGTTGCTGCTGCCAAGTCTTGTTGGCGCTCCCGCGGACACCGACCCCCTGGTTCTCCACTTCCGACGTGGGACAGCTTGTGCACAGCTCCTGGCCTTCCTCAGCATTGCCTGTTCCTCACAGCTGCAACAACAGGGTTACCGCCATCACTCCAGCATCTTCCGTCATCGGTGGTCATTGCTCCTCCGTGCCTCCTGGTCACCTCAGAGTTTCACAGACTCTGTCCATTCTGCTTGAAGGTTCTTCTCTTCAAAAATCCACCCTTGGATTCCACCGGACTCTTGCACAATCTTCACCAGCGGCATCTTTTCTGAAGTCCTGCATTGTGGTCTATAGCGGTTTCCAACGTCACTTCACACCTATGCACCCGGCTTCCCTGGTGTAGGTATCCTGGTTCCTGGGGTATTCATGGGTGGGGTGACTTTCCAACCTTCCACTGGGTTTCTTCAGGGTCCACTTTTTCTTCTTAAAAACTGCAACGTGACTTTCTCATTGTTTTGCATTGAGTAAGCGCCTGTGTTTCCACTCTGCATATGGCCTCCGTGGGGTTCATGGGTATTTACCTTGGGTTGTTCCTTGTGGCCCCATCTCTTCTGAGTTTCCTGGTCCAAGTCCCAACTTTGGTCGCAGTTTGCATTCCACTTTCTTGGTATAGGGTTTGGTCTCCTCATGGAGACCACCGTGTATTGTGCTTACTTACCTCTTGCAATTGAATATTCTTGTGTATTTGTGTTGATATCTTCGGGTAGGAGATATACCAATGTGTGGTTCTTTTTCGTTTAACCTACACTACTTAATTAGATCTGGTAAAACAAGCTGCTTAACACTCCTCCTGGGCTAAGCCTGAAGGCTGCCCTCCACAGCTACCACTTAGAGAGCTTTCTATAGTTCTCAAAGACCACTAAACCACCACAAGGGTTGTCTAGATTAGTGCAAGGTGCTTCACTAAATAAGTGTGCACCATATACTAAGACAGTCTACAACAACCCCCCTCTCTGCCTGGATCTATTGGGTCATTAAAAACAGGTGTCGGCTCTTACCTGTGATAAATATTCAGACGTAGTAGCTTCATAGACGAGTGCTTATTCACTGTTTTTATAATATTACTAGGAGAGGAATATATTTTGTTATTATCCTGAAGAGGTGGTTTTATTCCACACAACCCACCGAAACGCATCAACGCCTTGTGATTGTTAAATTTGTGGAACTTTGAATCACATTTTTATAAGAAATTGGTTTCTGCAATGTGGTGTTCTTATGTATTGTCACAAATCAACTTGATTTTATGACAAATGTGATTGTCTTATGTGTTGTCTCTCCCACTTTTATACTGTATTTTTATAAGACGTTATGTACATGTTTTTACATTGATTATTATGCCGAATGGTAATAGATATATTGAAATAAGAATATTTCTTATTAAATTTGAAGATATAAGTATTTCAGTATTCAGTGGAGTTCTAGGCTTTTTCAAGTCTGAGTGACTGTATGTTTAAAGATTGGATGCTGGTAGGTTGATTTGAATGATGAGTGAACCCCAAGGGAACTATAATTTTGACTGTTAAGTCCTGTACAGAGTCCTGTCCCTTTAGTCTGTGGGGCCCTTCACTCTGCATTTGATGATCTACAAATACTATATATAGCCTGCCTCTTCCTAAGACCACAGTCTTCCACAATAACATTTGTAGGTAAAACACCTGGTCTAGTGTACTTGTACTGTCCCTGAAACCTGCCTGTAGGGGGTGAGCACTTCCTTAGTTGCTAGCGTTTCTTGGAGCCTTCCCTGCAAGATTCTACTAAATATCCATTGGGAGCAGTCAATAAGGCTTATGGACCTATAGTTAGCCGGGAGCGATTGACAGCCTTTTTTGTGCAGGGAAACAATTTCTGCACCCAGCCAAGTGGATGGAATGGATGCCCCATTCAATATCCCGTTGAAGACAACTGTGAGGTATGGGCCCCAAACGTCCAACTCACTATGATAGAGATATCAATCAATCAATCAATCAATCAATCAATCAATCAGTCAATAATACTTTATTCGGTTACATATATATAATCATAAAAGCACATAATAGTAAAACATTATTAAAATATATAAAACAGATATTAGTATTTACACTGATAGACATGGCGCCACATACGCAAACATAATTTAATTTAGCTTATTATCACATCACGATCGTTTTTCTACATTTAAAAGCGTTTTTTAAAAAGGCAGTAACAGAGGCTACGACAAATTCTGCCTCTAATTGTTGAAGAGCCACAAGTGCTGGGCAACAGGACCTCATACCAAATGTTTTTAAAACTGGGATAATCCATATCTTGGTATGTACAGTGTAGAATTTGCAAAAAAATATCACGTGTATAGTAGACTGGTCAGAGATGTCATCACACGGACATTTACATAACTGTTTTGACCAATCATTTACAGTTGGAAAACTTAATGATCTATACAGAGTACCCAGGCATAAACGCAACAATAAAAATCTATCATAGTCATTTGTTATCAGACATAGGTATGGCTGCAGGCTAAGAGTTGTTAACCCCATCCATGCTGCCGTCGGCCATTGGCCGACGGCAGCACTACCTCGCTGGTGCTGCCGTCGGCCAATGGCCGACATGGCCCCGCCTGTTTTGCGGAAGTGCCGCACTTCCGCAAAATCGGCGGCGCAGCCAACGGGTTAATGTAAGATTATGTGCTTGCATCGTGGTTTTACTCATTTCAACACATAATCTCTGTTCACTCAGATAGCTCAAACATTGAATCTTGAGATTTTTCCTGGACAGCCCAGCCATGGTGAGTGGATCATCATAAAATTCTTGATGGCCTAAATTATATAGAAAAGATTTAACATAAGACAGCCATCTAATATATGCCACCCCACCCAGGCTCTTACAGTCTTCTAAAATTCCACGATTAAAATGTGTTTCCTCTGTTGTCCATATCCTATGCCACAACAGAACAGGTTGGATCTTTATAATGTCTTCTAGATATGACAAACCTAGTTCTGTGTGGCATGTAAAGGAGGAGGTACTGTTGGGAAACATTACCAGAAATCTCAGAAACATATTTTCGGCTACCTGAAGAGAGCTTAAGTCCGCATACCCCCATATGCCCGCTCCATTTGGTGCGACAGTAACACATTTCGCTGAATAAATATTTAATAATTCCACTGGGGACGTCTGCCTAATTTCCTACTACAATTTGAGAGTGCAGATAAAGTTTTTATATACAATAATTTTGCTTTGACAGCCTGCACCCATGACCCTGTACGATCAAATAGGTTTCCAAGGTAGGAAAATGTCTTTGTGATTTCGATCTGTTTTCCATCAATGAAAATTGATCTAGTCTTTATACATCCTGACCCACAATTCATAGTAAAAGTTTTAGTTGAATTAATAGTAAGTCCCCGGTCTGACATAAAGTTTGCAAAACTGGTTACGACCTTTTGAAGTCCCAACGGTGTACAGGCCATTAGGACCGTATCGTCCGCGTATAACAATGCGGGAATGGGGCGTTTACCAGCCTCTGGTAGGTCCTTACATTCTTGAACTAAAACCTTTTCAAGGTCGTTTATGTACAAGGTGAAAAAAAACGGGGCGAGGACACAGCCTTGTCTCATGCTACTTCTCACTTTAAAGACCAAGGGGCATATTAGCAAGAACTTGAGATATTTATCGCAAAACGAGCTTAGCTGGCTATCGCTGGATATTTTAGCAGTGAAAACATGCTATTAGCAACGTTTATCTCCACTGTGATAAAATATCCAGGGATAGCGATGAAATGCCTGAATATCGCTGGAAATCCAGCGATATTCATGCATTAACGCCATGGTGGACTTAGCCTGATAATCCACCTTTCATTCGGGAATACAGGTAAGTCAGGTTTCACGCAGGTGTTAATTTCTAGCAATAATCTCGCTTAGCGTGACTTTTTTTATTGCTTCGTCTGCGTTGCTAATAGGCAATAGCTGTATTAGCGACTGCTTTCAGTGGCTAGCAGTTTGGGTACGCCCACTTTGCATGTCAGCGATAAATATTGCTGACATGCAAAACGGGCCCCAAACCGGTCGCTATCGCCTGGAAGCTGTCGCTAACTGCTGTTAGCGACAGCTTGCTGATAGGGCGATAGAAATATTGCAGCTTTAGCGGCAAAAAGTGCTGCTAAAGCGGCGATACTGCCCTTGCTAATATGCCCCCAAGTTCCATAAAGATTGCTGGTCCCCCTTATGTACAGCTTCTAGGAACCCTTCCCACTTCGCTGCCTCCCACTCCCTTGTTGTATAATATTTTTTATAATCAGTTCTTTTGATTGGAAATTGGGTCACTAGTTCAATCACTACTTCAGTTTTCCTTAACCTTAAAGATCTCTTATAAAATCTAAGTCCCTGCTTTCTGTCATTGATAGGCATCTTTTTGGTTGATCAATGGTTCATCACCTTTCTTATCGCTTTGGTTGGTTGTAGAAAGAGCTCTTATTTATCATTTTTCTTGTCACAAATATATTTCCCATTTGTTTCATCGTCCCCACACATGTGTAAGCTATAACCATTACCCTGTTCTCATAATCCATTGAGTCGTAATACTTTTCTTCTGATGCCCATTTGGTAAAACATTCCTATTAAATACTTGATAATAGACCTATTTTTGGGAAAACATGGAGAGTTAAAGGCATAACCTGGTCTGTTGATTTATTTGATGATGAGGTTCCTATTTCTTTTCCTCCATTTTAACAGAAATTTAGATCCCCCTAATCCTATCAGTGCAAATTCTTTCTTTTAAATATTTTAATCTTGGGTACCTTCCTACTATTGCCCGACTTCTCTAAAGACAACCTCATCAATCAATATCTGTTTCAAATTTTATTATCTAAATGTAAAGCTTCCCTTATTTACAATTTTGTTCAATTCTTCTGGTCATTTCCAAACTAAGACCTTGTTAGGATCACTATGGGAAACTGGTCTGGAGCACACATGGCCACCTTCCCTTTGGGATAAATTATGACTTAAAATGAATCTCATCTTTCAAACATCCGTCATATTTAATATTGCTTTTATAATTGTAGGTAGTTTGGCTGAAAACTGGCGTTCAAACTTTTCTAATGACAAATGTGTGGACCTTTTGCTTGCCACAACCTTAGGACAGATTACTACCAATTGTAACTGCACTTCTAACATCTCCAGAGCATATGCCTACCCTCCCCTTGATTTACCTAAAAGAGACTGATTATGGCCACTTCTCACTACCAAAGCCGATGCATCATATACTACTGAGGGACTATAAGATCTGACACTTTTAAGCCTCCCTGACATAGATCAATTCTCTGTTATACTTATAGATTGCTATAATATTTATGTTTACGTATTGATATCTGGGTATTTATGTATAAGTTGTATTGTAGCTCTTGCTGATCACCTTTGGTTAATCAATACTCTGGTATCCGTGATACTTTCCCTCTTCTAGATAATAACCTTGGGCGGAGCTCGTGGAGTTGCCCTATGCGGAGCTACGCGAAGTGCAAAAAAAAAACTCAGTCGCACTACGCGGAGGTCTGCAGGCGGCAGAGTATGGTAGAAAAATGCCGCTCGTGGTGATTGACGCAGTGCCGAATGCTTGTCCGCACTGTGCAATCATTGCGAACAGCACCCTGCACAGCGCAAGCTTACCTTTTCTGCTGCTCTAGTAGCTTTTTACTCGAGCGGCAGTTTCTCAACGCGAAGGGGCAGTTTCTCAAAGCGAGCATACGCAACCACTCGCAATGAGAAACCTGACCCCCCGCGTTGAGAAACCTCACCGGGAGGTTTATTTTCCTTGCTCGAGCTAGCCAACTTGATGTTGGCGATCGCGAACAAGGAAAAATCTTGCCGGGAGTTGGATTTTCCTCGCTTGCCAACTTGACGTTGGTGAACGCGAGTGAGGAAAAATCTCCGCTCCGGTGCGCGAAGCGGAGTTTTTCGGAATTCCGCGAGCTCTGCATAACGCAAAGTGCGGGAAACTCCACAAACTCCGCGAGCGGAGCGGAGTTCACCGCCCAGGATCACTATATAACCTTACCCTTCTTTTTTATTTACACGAAAACTTCAAAATATTAGCATGTATTATATATTCTTTTTCGTGATGTTTACATTATTATTGAATAGGTCTCTCTTATGGCATATTTTACTCACCATATGTGTCTTCCTTACTATTGTTAATGGTAATATTGTGATTTGCTACAGATTTCTGGCTGTATGGTGCTCATTTCTTTCCTTGAAAAGCTTTTAAACTTAAAAAAGATAATATACATGCTAAAAACGCGCCTCTTACGGCAGTTGGGAGGGGTAATGCACCCACTGTGGCAATCTCTGTGTAACTTGAAAGTCGGGGTTCAGATCCTAGTTCAAGGGGTGAATCTGTGTGCTAATCCTTCTGCGGCAGAGAGCCGAGTGTTACCTCCACAGCAGCAGCTGTAGCCGAACGGGTTCATGCACCAGCGGCATGTAGGTCACAAGTTCCAGTAACAACTAAGGGACAGATTTACGAGCCCCGTGCGACACATTTGCGACGCCGCTGAGTCACTTTCTGTGACGCAGCAGTGGCGTAAAGCAAGCGCCAGCTGCAATGGAATTACAACGTGATGCATCTAGGGAGATGCGTCACGCCGTAAACCCCTACGCCACATTTTACTTGCGTCGGGTATAATGTGGGCGTACCGTCGCAGTGTGGGCGTTGCGTCGCGAAAAGCCTCGGAAAAGTGCCTGAGTGAAATCTACAACATTTCACTCAGTCACTTTTCTGATGCTGCTGCGTCAAAACCTTGCGACTGCTCGAAGCAGGCGTAAGGTGTGACGCACTATGTCAAAGATAGGCTGGTTTGGAACAGTGCTGGAGTTGCGTCGCGCCTGCGACACGACTCCAGCACTGCGCCAACCTTACGCCGGCAGATACAACACGCATCTGCCTATCCATGCGCCACGGCGCGCCGCATTGTGAATTCGGCGCATCCGTGGTGACGGAAGGGTGGCTCTGCGTGTCGCAAGTTGACCGGCGCATCCCTGCTGATTTGCAGAGACGCGCCAGTCCTTGTAGATCTGCCCCTCTGCCTGTTGATGGACCGTTTAGGCAGACAGTGACCATTAGAGCGCGTTGAAGCCACAAGAGTGGGCGCCAGCGCTAGCTATACTGCAGTGGTTGGGAGCGCTCCCTGCAGAGGGTGGTATACCCTCCACACTACCCCTGGCTGGCGTGTGTGAGGTCTCTGGGCCTCGGTTCCGCCCAGCCTGGACTTGGCAGCAGCAGGCACTGAACCCGCCCTGCTGCAGTCAGAGTGAAAGCGAAGGCCGCGCTGCCCCGCCCACCTCTCGGTTTACTTTCCAGATTAAAACTCCCCGGAAGATCTGAATGTCCCCGGGTGGTGCCACGTGAAGTCCCTGCCAGTCCACGGTCCACCCGTGGGGGTTTCTCCCACCCGGGTGTTTCCGGGACCGGCCAATGGGAAGTACAGAAGTCTTCGGCATTTATGTAATTCTGAAAGGGCGAGAGGGTTGGGGCAGAGAGCGCCTCTGAAAGGACCTGAACAGATGAGTGTCGCTGGAGCTGGCATCTATGAAAGGTTGGCGGGCTTAGGAGGTCTCATCTCGGGTGAGCCGCTGCCTATGAGAGGCTGGCGGGGCTGGGACAGGAGCAGTCGCATGTCAGCTTAGTTTATATCAGTGCAGTTAGACAGTTCATGGCAGGACCCATCGCATAAGTGCAAGCTCGGAACACATCGCATCAGTGCGAGCTCAGCACCCCTGGCATACGTGTGATCGGAACCCCTGGCATGCAAGCTGAGGCCAGCAGAGCTGGGGCCGGGTCCGTCGCAGACTGTTGGGTGGCTGGTGGTGTCTGTGAACAGGGTGGGATGGGACAGAAAATAGACCCGGGCACCAACATGCTCACGAGTCAGATGGCCAGAAAAGTGACCCAAACTGGGGCGGTTTTATCATGTCAAGGCAGCGTACACCTGTTTGGAAGCTATCAAAGACGTGCATTTGAGCTTGCTGCAGGCAGTGCTTGTTTTAATAACAGGGAAATGAACAATAAAACCCAGCCCAGCAGACCGTAAAACAGGCCCCCCCAAAAAACGTCCCGCACACTCACCTGTCAGAGCATCTCTCGGGCGCTGCCTGCTTGCCTTACTGGCTCGTCCGGCGCTGCCTGTGAAGGTGCGGCTGGGGCAGAGTCAGGCGCGTGTGGGCCGAGACCGGCCAGTGGATTCTGGAAAGTCGGCCCGGCTGGGACGGAGTCACTCCTCGGTGAGCCTAGAAGGGGCTTTAAAATTGTGCGGCTCCTTTACCTCTCTTCGCCTCTCTGTCTACAGTCTTTGCACACTCACACCCCCTCCAGTGCCCCCGCCACCCAGACTTCCACCCCACCCGCGGATTTTCCCACAGTGACCTGACCTGTGTACTCTTTTACAAGCTAGGAATTCCCCTGCACCGCCCTCTTGGGGAGGGGCCGTCAGTCATATACTCCCTCCTCGCAGTGAGTCGGTCTCAGTGTCAAGAGCACGTGCAGGCGGCAGAACCTCAGACAGCAGAGACCTGCAGCGCAGCGCCCAGCCCTCACAGGTAGGCGCTATGTCCTACGCCGCCACCTGTGGCACTAAGGAACGGATGGGTGTTTGAATGGATAACTGGGTTAAAGAGTGCCTGGATGGATGAATGAGTGACTGCCTCAATAGACCTCTCCGCCAGGGCGAGTGAGCTTCAGTGTGCGCCTTCGAGGCCAGTGAACAGCGCAGCATGGCCGCGAGTCCTCACAGGTAGGCGCTATGTCTTACTCCGCCACCTGTAGCACTAAGGAACGGATGGGTGTTTCAATGGAGAATCGTCTGAAAGAGTGACTGGGTGGATGAGTAAGTGTATGCTAGACTGACTGGATGAATAAGTGACTGAGTCTGTTGACCTCTTCGCCAGGGTGAGTAAGCCCCAGTGTGTCACCGAGACCAGTGTACAACATCGCATGGCACAGAAGCAGGCGCTATCTTCGCCCCCAACCCACTCCTGTAGCAGGGATGGGTGAATGTGTGAGTGACTGCCTCCTTTACCCTTTCCTCAAGCCCAGTCAGGCTCGGTGTGTCAGGCACGTGCAGGCGGGACAGACAGCAGGACATCTTGGACCGGAGAGTATCACCCCTGCTTCCCACGCCACCCATCTAGGGTTGCCACCTGCCCCGTTTTCTACCGGCACCACCGGCATTTTAATGAGCAAAATCACCTAAAGCCGGTATTTTTTAGTCCTTATTTGAACAAACTTCGAACAGCAAATGCAAACAGAAAGCACCTTTAGATGTGTTCTGGAGCCTTTTAAGGATCTCTGACTATTAATTAAACAAAGGCAGAAACCTCATGTTACAAACGTATACACCTGATTTTGTTTAAAGTCCTGTTTAGTATCACGCCCGGGCCTTATAGACTCTTAAAACATCATCAAATCCCGGTATTCCATCTCATGGGAAGATGGCAGCCCTATCTCCAGCCCAAAGGCACGTACCCTGCATGAATGCATGAGTGATTGTCTGTGTGGATGGAAGAGTGACTGACTGAGGACCTGATTGGTCGGAGGTATTATCGATTGCGAATAGGTTTACTACTTGAATATTACTTAGCGGACTGAGGGGCATATTACCAACAAGTAGCGCTATTTATCGCTAAATAGGCTTAGCGACGATTTTTTTTATCGCTGAGCATCGCCGGAATTTATCGCTGAGATAACTTGCTATTAGCAATGTTTATCTCCAAAGCGATACATTTTCCGGCGATAGCGGCGAAATGCATGAATATTGCTGAGAATACAGCGATATTCACGCATTAGCGACGACATGCTCTTAGCCACGTTATCCACCTCCCATTGGATAACATGGCTAAGAACTGGTCTGGGCAGATGTTAGTATTTGGAGATATTCGTGCTTAGCGCGAATATTTCCATCGCTACGCCTGCCTTGCTAATAAGCGATAGCGATGTTAGCGACTGTTTTCAGTCGCTAACAGTTTGGGTACGCCCACTTTGCACTTCCCTATCGCCACCCTTGATAATATGCTACTGATTGCCTGACTGGATGAATGAGTGAATGGGTCATACAAATGATGCATATTTATTTTATGTATTTATTTACGAAATTTCTATAGCACGTTGGCCGTATTGAACATGCAAAGCGGGCCCCAAACCGCTCGCTATCACCTAAAAGCTGTTGCTAATTGCTGTTAGCGCCAGCTTGCTAATAGGGCGATAGAATTATTGCCGCGTAGCGGCCAAAAACGGCCGCTAAAGCGGCAAAAATTCCCTATCGCCACCCTTGATAATATGCTACTGATTGCCTGACTGGATGAATGAGTGAATGGGTCATACAAATGATGCATATTTATTTTATGTATTTATTTACGAAATTTCTATAGCACGTTGGCCGTATTGAATATAGTACTTTCAGAGGGAGCTCCGGTCTTGTAGACAACATTCCCGGTTCTTGGGGGTGGCAGAGGGAGTCGACAGGAGGGCCACTGCCACCCAAGGCCCCTCCATAAATGGGAGGGCGTCTCTTTGAGTTATTTTTAATGCTCGAGTTTTCTGCCGCTCGCCTATGCAATAAGAAGCAGACCCCTCGCCATGCGTGACTGGTCGGTCACAAGGGAGGGCTGGGGGGAGCACTTGGGTCTGTTATACCTTGATTGTATTTTACACCCCACACCTCAGGGAAGGTTTTTTTTATATATAAGATTCAAAACAGACCTTCCCTGTTTTCTGTATGTTCAGTAAAGAGCGGCCGCTGAGACCCCCTGCCGGCTGCAGTCGGGGGATTAAGTGGGGCGGGTCCCGTCTGTACTCGGATACGGCAGAAATGAAGGGGCAGATTTACAAGCCCCTTGCGCCTCTTTTACGCCGCGGTTGTGGCACAGCGGTGGCGCAAAAGATGCGCCATGGTGCGGGGTATTTACAACGTGACGCATCTGGGAGATGCGTCACGTTGTAAAGCCCTGCGCCAGAAGGAGGCGTTCCTGCACAGGGGGGGGGGGCGTTCCGGCGTAGGAACGTCTCCTAAAAGTGGCTGAGTGAAATCTACAAGATTTCACTCAGTCACTTTGGGGCCCATTCTGCGTCAAAACCCTGCGCCTGCTTGAAGCAGGCATAAGGATTGACGCAGCATTTGAAGGATAGGGCACCCTAGAGCTTTGCTGGAGCTGCGTCGCGCTTGCGACGCAACTCCAGCAATGCGCCACTTTTACGGCACAGATGCGTGACGCATCTGTGCCATTTTTGCCTCATGGTGCACCGCATTGTAAATGCGGCGCATCCATTGTATCGGAGGCATGGCGCACAATAAGTGGCGCATCCCTACTGATATGCAGGGATGCGCCACTTATTGTAAATATGCCCCGAAAAGTTTACGCTCTATGGACCCTATAGTCACGCCCTTAACTTCACTGCTAAAAACACGGATTGATTTCTCACCAATGACTATAAACCCTCTAAAGTATTCCATGCCACCAACGCAGTATTTACTTTTCATATGTTTTTCTTCTTCTTGCCTAAGCTCGTCTTCTTTTCCAGATGTTTTGCTTTCGTAGTTCTTTTCATGTGACGTATGAGTCTTGAGTAGCGCCTGCAGTGAACCGAGTCACATCTATGTGCTTCGGTGTGACCCGAGGGTGGGTAAGGGTGTTCATTACAAGTAGGGCTCCCGGTTTTATTGCATTTATTAATCAGTAAAAACGGAAAACTGGGAGCCTTATTCACAAGCCACAGTTGAGAGCTCTGGAGTTAAGCATGAGGCCAGTGTGAGTTCCTCACAGGGCCTGTTGCAGGGACATAAAAGGGTTCAGACTCCAGTCAATATATGTCAGACCCTACTTGGTGTGCCTCAGGGCAGACAGGGGTACTAGGCCCCAACCATGGTGGTGGCGTCCTGAAGTCTGTCCTACTATGGCTTTGCACACTGGGCCAAGTGCACCTTGTCTACACTCGGTTCTCGGGGTACTGAGGGCGAGCAGTCGCGTGCTTCTCAGGGCACCCCCTTAAGATTGCTCGTTAAAAGTCTCAAGTTCATATCAAAGACCTCCGCATGCTTCCTCGGTCTCTCCTTCTACTTACATTAACGTATATTTTTTAAGCGCACATTCACCCAGGAGGGTATCTTGGCACTGACTAACAGATATTTATTGTTATCCAACTCATGGTACTCATTTTATCGACCTGAGAAGGATGAAAGGCCGAGTGGACCCGCCTGGATTTGAACCTGTGACCATGGGGCGAACAGAGGCCCCTACAGTGGGCGCTTGCGTCCACTAAGATATTTTGAGTTTTAGGCCGATGATTACCTGCATTCTTATTGCAGTGTGGGTGACGCAGGACAGAGGCGAGCAGTAAAATGTAAATGTAAATGTCATGGTACTTATAGAGCGCACTGTCACCAGACGGTCACCTTGCGGTGTCGCCTATGCAACTTCCTGGCGCTGATACTCATACCGCTGTGGAACCCCTCCTGGCTTTCCCTGTGAAGTGTCCACTCCTGGGCACCCCCAGGGTGAAGCCAGGCATCCTTAGCGCTGTTGGGGCCGGTGTGGAGGCTAAGCAAGCTATTGCCCAGAGTTGCAGCGTGGGGCCCGGGATTAGAATAGGCACCGAGGCAAGAATTAACAGGTCTGAGGAAATTGAGCCCGAGACCCCGCCGAGGCGGGAATCGAACCCTGGTCCCTGGCCAGAACTCTGCATCAGGGTCTACCGCTCTAACCATTGAGCCACACTCCTCCACAGAGGCGAGCAGTGGTCCCAACCCTGCAGCGAAGCCTCTTGAACTGCAGGGACTGAGGCCACCACGCTCAGAACTTGATGGCTGGGAGATGCCAACTTGCCAACTCACATGGTGGCGCTTATCTTCAGCAGCAGGGCCTCCCTGGGCTGGGTGCAGACAGGACACAGGAATGTTTACAGTTTATTTGTTTGCAGTTTTATATAGCACAAACTCGACCCAAAGGTATTGGAGCGCTTTACATGAGCACCAGAAACGTTACAAAAGGACACATTAAATTTGTTGGTAGGTAATGGGAGATTGAGTGATTTGACCAGAATCGCTGGAAGTTGAGCCGACGCTGAGACTTGAACCTGGTTCACCAGTTCCAAAGTCGGCAACTTTGGCCGTTATGCCATGGTTGCGGCCTCCAGACCAATAGGGAACATGCATTTTTGGCAGTTGCAGCTTCCAGAACAATCGGAGCTCCCACTGCATCAGTGACAAAGTTTTCCGAAGTTTGCAGTGGCAGGACCAGCAGTGGCGGCTGGTGACATTTGAAAGTGGTAAGGCGTAAAAGTTCAGGATGAGTGCCTGGTGGTGAGTGAGCGTGCCAGACCGCCATAAAGGAGGTTCAGGGGGTTCTCCCGCTGCGCAATTTTGAAAAAAGAGTGGGCGAGTGGTGCATATTTCTGAAAGCAGGAATGTCAATAAATCAATTGTGAGAGTGTAGTTATGATATCAAAAAAGCGATTTCATATCATAATGGTGTAGGTAGCTGCTTATTCAGCATAACTACAGAGGGAACCTACTCTCCAGTCCATCTGATCGGGCTGTGCCCCCCCAAGACATGTAATCCAGGCTCTATGCCCATCAAGTGTTTGGCCTCTCTGCAGAGTGCTAATATATCAAAGGAGATTGGTAATTAGCTTCGAACTGCAGCAATGTGTTTAATGAATTGTGGTGATGACCAGCAGGGCAGCATTGGACCAATGCTGCCCTGTCAACTGGCAGGCTAGTAGTGGTCCAACACTGCCCTGCTGGTCGTTAGCACAATTCTTTAAACACATGGTCATGTGGACACTCGGGAAATGAGCCAGTAACTGAATTGCATGCAGCTGTGGGCCACTTTTTTGCCCAGCATGGTGTTGGCTGATTTGGCCTTAGGCTGTGTCTGTGCTTTTCAGATGGCACAGCAGCCCGGCGTGGGTGCCCGAGCAGCCTTCCCAGAGGCAGATGGGCCTCTGTTCTTATCTCCTTTTACCAATCGGGCGGAGGTGCCATGTTTCTCACTGGGCCGGCCCATTAGCCTGGGCCTACTTTTGATCCCATTGCAATCCTGCAGTGACCGGTTATAGAAAAGTGTGTGTGGAAGCATTGGGAATGCTTTTTATGCAGTGCATATTGTCTGTTATGTTTGTGGGACGGTGGGTCTTGTATGTATAAGCAGGTGCGGCTCGTGGAGGAGTGCCGCGGGGCAGTGGGGCAGGGGAGGAGCAGGGTGGGGGATAGTAAATCCCGGCTCACGGCCAACCGGAGTAATGTAAATAAATACATAAATAAAACGAATTTTATTGCACGCGCTAAAACACACTTGGGGGGCGTGGCAGCAATCCCCAGGGCTTCTACATAGTTTAGGTAGGCATGGGTTTAAGTGCGCATGTTGGGCTGTACAGAGCAAGGCACCCGTCCAACCGGACATGCGCACCTCTCCCCAAGAAGCCTGTCAATCTCCTAGTCTGCCCCCTCCACTCACGTTTGTCTGCCGCACTATTAACAGTAAACTTTGCTGGAGCATTCTGCACATGCACTGCAATTTTTTTTTTATGAAAACAAATTCAGTGAGTAAAGCCTTAACTTTGGCCCTTGCTCACCACCTGGTGGCGGCAATACAAAAACAACGCCCCCACGCTCCAATCGGCTGAGGACCAGTCCCATGGCCCGGCTGCCACTTACACACAATGTTGGCACACATGACTTGCTCCCTCATAATCACTTGTTCCATTGTTTGTTTCCCACACCGAGAATGTGCTAGGCAAAAAACACAATTGATGGACAGAATGCAGAACAATGTCGTACATTCACCCCAGTACAGAGATCTGGGCCTAAATCCATTGTTTTTTGCTCACCATGCCATTCCAGTTTGAACCCAGCCATATGGAAATCAGTCTTGACCCTGTGCCTCATGGGAACAGTCCAGCCCGAACTGCCAGGCCAGGTCCTCCCTGGACTGGAAACAAGACTCCTAGGACCCGTTTCGGGGTTTCACCCCATATCACCCAGGATAGCTTGATTCCAGTGGCATGGAGAGCACTGGACCCTCATCTGGGCATACCTGTTCCACTCGGGTGACAAATGCTAAAAGACAATTGATGGACAGAATGCAGAACAATGTCGTACATTCACCCCAGTACAGAGATCTGGGCCTAAATCCATTGTTTTTTGCTCACCATGCCATTCCAGTTTGAACCCAGCCATATGGAAATCAGTCTTGACCCTGTGCCTCATGGGAACAGTCCAGCCCGAACTGCCAGGCCAGGTCCTCCCTGGACTGGAAACAAGACTCCTAGGACCCGTTTCGGGGTTTCACCCCATATCAGCCAGGATAGCTTGATTCCAGTGGCATGGAGAGCACTGGACCCTCGTCTGGGCATACCTGTTCCACTCGGGTGACAAATGCTAAAAGACAATTGATGGACAGAATGCAGAACAATGTCGTACATTCACCCCAGTACAGAGATCTGGGCCTAAATCCATCGTTTTTTTTGCTCACCATGCCATTCCAGTTTGAACCCAGCCATATGCAAATCAGTCTTGATCCTGCGCCCAATGGGAACAGTCCAGCCCGGACTGCCAGGCCAGGCCCTCCCTATTCACAACCAATGCGATAGGAGCATGAACCCGCTAAGCTTCCTTTCACTTTAGTCTCCCCAGCAGCGCTGCTGTCAGTTTCCGTTGTGTGCACCGCCTCTCCTTTGGTGACATGCACAGGCCTGCCTCGCAGCTCAGTCTGCTGCTGCTGGCGGGTTTCCCCGGGTGAGGCAGTTTGATTCTTCCGCGTTACCAGCCGCAGGCCACGTGTGTCTCTTTAGGGGGAGGTGATGGAGACAGCATCGCTCAGTCTCTACCTCTCCCAGGTGACACTCTAGACAGATCCTACCCTCTCTGTCGCCCAGTCTCTACTATAGTTCTAGTCTGTGGTCCTTCTGTCTGTATTTGGTGAACATTTGTCTCTGTATAGTTATTAACAAACCTGTAAATGACATTTGTGTGTGTTCAGGTTTTCGCCCCTGATCAGCGTTTCTTCCCTGTGATCTGTAGTATTGTGGCGCGCTGTGTGTTCCTCGGCATGTCTCTCAGTACATTGTGCTGTGCTTGCTTCGGGCCTGTTCTAAGTCTCTGGGGTGCCCCCATCCTGCCGGTTCATGGTCTGGTTATTTGGGATTTTGTTTGGGGTGGGGGCTTTGCCAGAGTTTTTTTTAAGGCGAGGAGATAATATTTCCGGGGTTCTTGGGAGGAGTTGGCTACTTTATACTCCAGGGCCTGATGGAGGGCAGAATTCGGGTCACTTCCCTTACCGAGGCACCAGAATGTAATATCGTCTGGATATTGAGAAACAAATGAAGTCTGCCCAATTCTCCCCACGGGTGGGGCAGTTTGTGTGCACTCAGAGCTCTTGTTCGCAGAGAGTTTCTGTGGGGGTTTGCTGGTCCCAGGGTCCATTAAGAAAGTTCTGGTCAAGTGATGTTGTCAGACAGTCTCACAGTTACTTTCTGGTGCTTGAAGTCACTAGGTGTTGCCCACCTCACAGCAGTAAGGACTAAACCTACCGAGCTGTCTCATGGGTTTGAGGATGTGTGTGCACCTTTAAATATGAAACATTACGCGGATGTGAACAGGACTTCCTGGATTAGTAATGCAAGACTGGACTTCCCCTCCAGGCGCCTGTCTCGGTTCAGGAAGTTCCGCAGAGGTTCAGACAGACGGTCAGGTGCTATTTTTAAAGACAGTTTCAGTTTTGGTACTGGTGGGAGGGCATGCCCCAACTAGGTTCTATTTCAGAATGAAAGCATCCGTTTTGTGTGTTCTGCTTTCCCCCACAGCTTCTTGGAAACTCTCACAAAACTACCGCTCTCATGGGCACCATCAGCTGAGAGGCCAAGGATTGAAAGTGCACAGGATTGAAACTCCTGTTAGCCTATCTCTTGAGGGAGATTGGTGCGCCCTGGAGGCACAGTGGGAAGCTACGCCTCATCAGGTGGGCATTGGTAGCCCTGCTTTCTCTCCTTCCAGCCCCTTGTACACCAATCCACACAGTGGACTCTCACTGACTAGTTCCTAGAGGGGTTTCCCTGCACAGCATGCGCTTTACTAAAATGACCCGCTGCCTGAAACGTACCCAAAATCACATAGCCTGTTCTGGTATTTCCCTGTGAATCAGGTTTACACATTCATTCTGCACTTTATTGTTTTTGTTCATAGGCACATTTCACACAACGTTTTATGCACAAATCTTTAATTTCAGCATCTTACATTGAGGCGTGGCCAAACATGGCATAGAGTTTAAACATTGGAATGTTTAATCTACGCATGAGTTAGCAATGCATCCAGCCAAAGAGTACTGTTGGTTATTGTGTGTAGTATGACTGCCCTCTAGTGACTGCTGTGTGTATTACGTGCCCGAGAACTTCAGAACCTAGCACTGCAGGTTTCAGCAGAGTAACATGGGTGTCTGCTCATTGCCTAACAATATATATTTACACATATGTGGTCCCATTAAATGCAACCTATGCTCCATGAAGTACTTCCTGGGGGCAGAAGTTGGTTTCCTTTAATAGTTTATCTTCCTCTATTAATCTATGTCATTTCACCTCCAGGTGCTAACGTTCCCTCCACATTCAGGGGCTTATTTTTGAGCCCTTGCGTCAATTTTGCGCCGCCGGTGCGTCACTTTTTGACTTGCACCGACGGCGTTAAAAAAATGCACTATGTTGTTTCATACTTACAAAGTGATGCACCTAGGTAGATTAGTCACTTTGTAAAACCCTGCGCCCCATTATACCTGCGCCAGGTAAAATGTATGCAGGATGAGCGTTCTGATGCAACTAAGCCTCGTAGAAGTGATGCAGTGAAATCTATGAGATTTCACTGCGCCACTTCTAGTATAAAAATGCGTCAATATCTTACTCCTGCCTCACAGCAGGCGTAAGACTGACGCAGGCACATTTGAAATGGGACTTGCCCATGTGAAATGACCCATTGCTGGAGTTGCGTCACTTTTGTGACACACTCCAGCAATGCGTCATTTTTGCGCCTACAGATACATCAGAAATACTGGCGTATCTGTAACTCCTTGCGAAATGATGCGTCATACTGTAAATATGACGCATCCAGCATGTCGTAAGGAGTTTGCAATGATCATCGCTACCACTGACAGTCAAGTGTGGAAGAGGTTGTACTTGGCACAAGTTGCACAGTCATTGTAGGAACATCGGAGGCAAACAAAGTCACCCCTGCGGCTGAGACTCAGTAACTCCTGCTTTGTCCAAGACCCCCCTCCCTAAGGGTCGGACAGACGCCTTTTGCTAGCACCAGGGTTGAGGCAGGGATGCAGATGACCAGGTCCTTACCCCCTTGCATCTGGCCTGCACCAGCATTCCTGCAGGTTACAAAGGAACTCTGCACCCAGTTCTTCAAGCAGCACTTCATCCACCCTCAATATGGGCCCGCAGCCCCTAATGTCTTCAGCCATCACCCAAACAGCCAAACCACTCCTGCCTCTCCACTGACCACAATCTCAAACATCACAGCTAGGTCATGGCATTAGGACATACCAGGGCAAAAAAACATATATAAATCACAAATCATTTTTACATGCTTTACTCAAAAGTCAATGTAGAGGCAGTAACCCAACTGGGTATGTGAAACTATTTCTGCAGGATGTCTGCAGGTCTAATGCACTAATGTTCATTGTCCTTTTTAAGAATTTCATTTTTATGGTTATTTTAAAAAAGTTTTTCTCAACCACTGTTTGAAAACAGAGAGCAAGCCCATTCAAACTCCCTTTAAATTGTTTTCAGATAACGTACTGGGTTTTATGTAGCGTGTAGGCACCAGATTGAGCTAGACTTTAAGTGAATATTATATATGTGGAGTTATAAAAATTGTTTAAAACCATCAGCACAGACTATGGTAGCACTCAGACAAGCAGCACAGAGTTTATCACAGGCGCGTACCTTCAACAAGGCCCCAGAGCATTGTGGGGGATGTAGTCCTTGCGTTTTTCACTTCCTTTCTCAATCTCCCGCAAAGTTAATTTAATTTGTAAAGAACATGAAGTGACATTGGGGATCATTTCAGATAACTGAATGAGTATCAGTAAAGGCAAGTCACTTAATCTTCCCTTACCCTCCCTACAGAACCCCAAACAATGAGTCTCCTCATCTTCAGCCCACCTGCGCTGACCGAGCGTTTCCACGACCTGCACATGAGCAGCGATACGCGCGGTGACGCGAGCACGTGGGCAGGATACCCGCTCTTGGAACGCCACTCCTACGACCGGAAGTATCTGTGCACCAAGTGTGAGCTGCTGCTGAGGGACCCTGTGCAGAACATCAACTGTGGACACCGCTTCTGTCTCTGCTGCTACCAGCTGCTGGTCAGGTAAGGGAGCACGTGCGTGATTGGCAGCTGGGCAGAGTGGCCTAGATGTGGGAGAGGCTTGAGGGGGTACAATGCAGGAGGCAATGTCTGCCATTGGGAATTGGGCACTCACAAGGAGGGGATGCAGTCTACCTCTTCAGTAGGTAGGGACGTAAGTGGAGGATGGTGTTGGAGATGTGCCAAGCATGGCGGTAGCTGTGCCTTTCAGCTGAGCTGGGAATATAGTGGAGGAGATGGAACTTTGGTCAAAGAGTCTGCTGGAGACTGGACCTCCAACTTTATACTAGACCTGTTTCAGAAAAGCGCTGAAGACATGGGGCCTCATTTATGAGAAATGACGCATCGCTGCGTGGAAGCAGCGATACGTCACTTCTCAGTGCGCACTCCTTGCGACATGATTGATGCGTCATATTTATAATATGACGCATCATGTCGCACGGAGTTACAGATACGTCAGTATTTCTGACGAATCTGTAGGGGCAAAAGTGACGCATTGCTGGAGTGTGTCACAAAAGTGACGCAACTCCAGCAATGTGTACTTTCACATGGGCAAGTCCCATGTCGTTATTGCGTGCGTCAATCTTACGCCTGCTTCATGGCAGGCGTAAGATTTTGACGCATTAGCGGCTAAGAAATGGCGCATTGAAATCTTATAGATTTCACTGCGTCACTTCCATGACCCTTTCTTGCATCAAAACGCCCCCGTTGCATACATTATACCTGGCGCAGGTATAATGTGGCGCAGGGGTTTACAAAGTGATGCATCTACCTAGATGCGTCACTTTGTAAATATGGCGCAACAAGGTGCATTTTTTACGCCACTGGTGCGTCACAAAAAGTGACGCACCGGCAGCGTAAAAGTGACGCACAGCCTCATAAATGAGGCCCATGGTTCTTTGGACTTGATTAGGTTCGGGTCCAGTGCTGAAACCTCCCTGTGCGTGCTGCCTGCTGCTAGAGTGCTTGGACACCTCTGCTTTGAGGTAGCTGTTTGCGCTATACAAGCTCCAGTATTATCATTATTAAAGTTGATAATGTGTTTGTGGGGGTTAAAGATGGTCTTGATTTCAGGTACTCACCGCTCACGGCTCCAGAGAAATTGGGGGCCTGAAGGTGTGGAAGCAGTCGTGAGGGTTAGACCTGACCGTGTAGCTGAGAAAATACAACTAACTTTAGTGCTAAAGAACTGTTGGAAGAGACCAGGCCTGGCGTTGAGGCTTCATTGGCTAGGATGCCGGCTGGCACTGAAATTGGGAAACGGATGGAGGAGGCCTGATCTTGAAGTTAGGAAACGTTGGGGTGAAGTCTGGCTGTGGAGGTGGTTCATGTAGGGAGGAGGGTTGGCCTTGGGGTTGAGGACACATTGCTAATGGTCTAGGCTTGGTTTAGGGATGCAATGATTGGCATAAGGGCTAGCGCTAGAACATTTCTGTTTGATGTCATCTCCCTTCCATTGACCTCTTACCTTCATCTCTATTTCACATGATCTGCAGGAAAGGAAACCTCCAGTGCCCCGCCTGTTTGAAGGAAAGGATCGAACCATATGAAAAATCCAAGAACAACCTCGGCCAAGTGAGTGCTCGGTGCAATGGTATCTTCTGGGCCTCATACGCAATAATGTGTGACCAAGTAAACTCATATGTATTGGTGACGGATGTATGTCATCACAATGCATGCTTTTACTACGCATGCCTTTACAACGCAGGTTTTACAACGCAAGTCGTTACAACGACTTGCGTTGGGGGCGCTGGATAGTGGAACAGTTTAATTTACTATTCCAACTCTAGTCCCCGTGGATAGTAGGGAAGGTTTTGGATAGTAAATGAAACTATTCCCTATCCTACAGCGCCCTCCAGCGCAAGTCATTGTAATGACTTGCGTTGTAAATCCTGCATTGTAATGGTAGTGCGTCGTAAAAGTTGCGTTGTGATGGATGTTTCCCTTGGTGACCATAGCTTGCTCCCAGTAGAGCCTTCAATGACCCTTCTTGGTAGTGAGGTCTTGACTGGTGATGGAGCCACTAAAGGCAGTGACAAGTGCAGCATTCACGGTGTCTTCCACAAATGGACCAGCTCACCGTACAGGGTGTTGTTGAGAAGCTACACTCAGCTGTTTTTGAGATCTCAGCATAATGTCATCCATTGCTTAGACTCCATCAGACCACCCAGACCCCTGGCCATGGAATGAAATAACCAAGACTGAACCCTGTGATGCTGCAGGGTTCTGCGTGTCACCTGGTCCATCTCCATCTCTCAGAACTCCAGCAGGGCCCCCTCCACCACGCAGACACCGGGCACGTCGTTCTCTGCCACACCACCCACTGTAAACATAAGCCACCCCACAAGTGCAAGGGGTTCTCTTCAGTGTCCATTGCCCCATCTGTCTCTGTCTCCTTAACATAGACTGCTCTTTACATGATCATTGCAGCATGGAGTGGTCTTCAGAATAGTCTGGGCAGGTTCATGTCTCCTAAGTTACCCGCACCTTTTCCAAAATCTAAAGATGTCACACTTGCTAACGTTCTGGCAAGGTGTTCCAAAATAGTCATATAATTCATCTCAAGACCAGTGCTTAATTTGAGCTGGCAGTTTCCGGTGCTTGGCCCCGGCACTTGATTGTCAACACCGACACTCATGACAGTCTGCCACCAGGTGGCGTTGTATGTGTAATTTAAAGATAAACGAAACAACAGTAGTTTATTAATTCAATATACTTCGAAACATTTGAAATACCTGTTGCCAAATTTATTCTTATACCTTTGGGCGCTGGAATTGTCTGAAATGTCACTTGTCATTAGCAGCACTAGCATCGGCAATGGGTGGTGCAAGCTGCTGTGACCTCCTGACGAGGGCCCCAGCACTTATGGTTTACAAATTAAGCACTGCTCAAGATCATAGCCTGTTCAAACTCCAAGGGCACCGGTTGGGAGTCTCCTGAACATAAATCTTGGGCCATATTATCAAGAACAGCGATAACATTATTGCCGCTAAAGCAGCGATAAGGGGCTTGAGAATATGCCCTTGTGAATTCCCATAGAAGCCTAGGTTCACACCAGAACATGGGCGTCTATGGGAATTCACAAGGTCTTATTATCAAGCCCCTTATCGCCGCTTTAGTGGCAGTTTCCTGCTGCTAAATCTGCGATAATGTTATCGCCTTTCTTGATAATATGGCCCCAAGTTTTCCATTCACTTCTCCGTCTGCTATCACAAATGACCACTAACCCCGAAAACGTACACATCCCAAACTGTAACTGAACTTCTTCGTACATTGGAAATCTTCATCCCTCAAGTCTCTGCCAATGAGTCCTCCATAGTATAGACCTATGCAATCTCCAAGGTCCTGGCTTGGCGTTTCACAGAACCTGTATCTCCTGGTCCTTTTCCTCTAAAAGATCTCTCTAACCCACACCATGGCGATCTCCCTCTACCCGGAATTCAAAGCACCTTCAGGTCCAGACTGGAAGCTCCTATTGGTCCAGACTGAAATATCGACCAATCAGGAACTGCAGAAATTAACTCTGGTGTTCTGAATGCACCCCTCGCCTGGCTGATTGTTGTGTCTTTCACCATCTTGCAGTGTTTTCGAGACAACGCGATCAAGCGGGAGGTGCTGAACTTGCTCGTATCGTGCTCCAACAAGGGTTGTGACTGGACCGGGCCGCTCAAGGAACTGGAGGTATGAAAAGCAGCCGTGTGGTTTACTGTCCCGATACTCCATTAGAATGAGGGGTTGACCACCAGAGGAAAGCAAACATCTCAAAGGGTGGGTGGCCCACTGTTCCCTTCCACCTTGGACACCCTGTAGTCAAACTGACTTCATCTAAGACATGAGTTTGATATGGTGGTGGAGGGGTCTTACTGCTCCCCGCCAGGAGGTGACTTCTTCCTCGCTTCATGGGTTTTTGGTGTCTACCAGCATTCACCTTGAGACACGGTGGGACTGTAGCCCGTCCTTCTCCCACTTGTGGTGGGATAAATTAGGGTCGAGCCCCATCACACCACAACTACCACCCTTGCCTCCCAACCTCACTGAACGCCTTCATTGGCTCTATTTTAACTTCCCACTTTTTCTCTTGTAGGAGAAGCATAGGTCCAGCTGCTCCTCGGAAAAGATTGACTGCCCTTACAAGACGCTGGGATGCAGCGAGCAGGTAACACTAAAAGCTATGAGGATTTTCTGGTACTGAACTTACCTCATCAGCGGTTCGGGAACAATCGGGGCCTGATTCACAGAACTAACTTAAGACAAAATCCTAAACTTTCTACCATTTTGGTATTCACAGAAGGCACTTACTCATTTCAGTATTCACAGAAGTTAGGAGTCCTAACTTTACTACTCCTAAACTGAGAAAAATCCTAACTTTAAGACTCTCAGTATTCACAGAAGGAATTTAGGAGTCTTAAAGTTAGGACTCCTAACTTCTGTGAATTCCAAAATGAGTAAGTGCCTTCTGTGAATACCAAAATGAGTAAGTGCTTTCTGTGAATACCAAAATTGTAGTAAGTTTAGGATTTTGTCTTAAGTTAGTTCTGTGAATCGGGCCCCCTGTGTGGAGATACGTTCTCAGAAGGAGGATTGCTATAACAGAGGGCAGGCTAAAGTTATGGAAATTATCTGAACCGACTTGTATACCCATGCCTTCAATTGAGAACATCTCCGTATGACGGGGCTGGGAACAGCTGTAGATGTGGAGAGATGTTGCAATAACCAAAGTTCCTTCCATGGGCTGTGGATAGATCTGTAATAACAAAACTTCTATCCATGGGCAGTACAGAGATTTTGCAATAGTAAGAGTTCCTTCCATGGGCTGTGGAGAGATATTCTTAAAATAAGGGCTCCATCCTTGGGTTTTGGAGAGAGGTACTATAAAGTAGGGATGCTTTCCCTGGTCAGTGGAGAGTTGTTCTTAGAACATGGGTTCCTTCCATGTGCCGTAGAGAGATGTTCTTAGAACATGGCTTCCTTCCATAGGCTGCCATGAGATGTTCTTAGAACAGGGATTCCTTCCATAGGCTGCGGGGAGATGTTCTTAGAACATGGGTTCCTTCCATAGGCTGCGGGGAGATGTTCTTAGAACATGGGTTCCTTCCATGTGCTGTGGTGAGATGTTCTTAGAACATAGGTTCCTTCCATAGGCTGCGGGGAGATGTTCTCCCCTCCCCTGGGTTCCTTCCATAGGTTGCCGGGAGATGTTCCTAGAACATGGGTTCCTTCCATAGGCTGCGGGGAGATGTTCTCCCCTCCCATGGGTTCCTTCCATAGCTTGCCGGGAGATGTTCCTAGAACATGGGTTCCTCCTATAGGCTGCAGGGAGATGTTCTTAGAACAAAGGTTCCTTCCATAGGCTGCGGGGAGATGTTCTTAGAACATGGGTTCCTTCTATAGGCTGCGGGGAGATGTTCTTAGAACATAGGTTCCTTCCATAGGCTGCGGGGAGATGTTCTTAGAACATGGCTTCCTTCCATAGGCTGTGGGGAGATGTTCTTAGAACATGGGTCCCTTCCATAGGCTGCGGGGTGATGTTCTTAGAACACGGGTTCCTTCTATAGGCTGCGGGGAGATGTTCTTAGAACATAGGTTCCTCCCATAGGCTGCGGGGAAATATTCTTAGAACAGGGATTCCTTCCATAGGCTGCGGGGAGATGTTCTTAGAACATGGCTTCCTTCCATAGGCTGCGGGGAGATGTTCTTAGAACATGGCTTCCTTCCATAGGCTGCGGGGAGATGTTCTTAGACCATGGGTTCCTTCCATAGGCTGCGGGGAGATGTTCTTAGAACAGGGGTTCCTTCCATGTGCTGTGGTGAGATGTTCTCAACAATGACATTTTATGTTAACGCTCACACCTCCTCTTTGACACAATGTTCTTCCACCTTCTCAGGTGAGGAGGAAAGACCTTGAAGATCACGAGAAGGAGAGGGTGGTTTACCACCAGCGCCTGCTGAAAGACGCCTTACTCAGCTCGTCCACCCTCAGCCAGTCGGTAACCTCCAACCTCAAGGAAATGAAGTCGTCTCTGGTCAGCGATGTCGATCCGAAGCTGGGGCAGTCCACAGTGGAGAAGAAGCTGGCCGAGGTCGAGGCCAAGCAGAAAACCCTGCAGAACATCCTGGCCGTACTGAGTCGTGAGATGGGGAGACGCGAGCTAGCGCCAGCATCTGGTGGTGAGAACCAACTGAGCCCATCGGCGGAGGCCAGGATCGCCATCTTGGAGGATAAGGTGAAAACCAGCGACTTGGTGGGCAAGGAGGGCATTCACTCAACACTAATGCTGGTAGTTCAGACCATTCCACACGCTTATGTTTTTGACTATGGGGATCACAGTCATATTCCTAGTTACAGAGGGGCATAATACCAACAAGTAGCGATAATTATCGCTCAATATGCTTAGCGACGATTTTTTTATCGCTGCCTATTGCTGGATATGTTAGCGGAGAAAACATGCTATTAGCAACGTTTTTCTCCATTGTGCTAAAATATCCAGCAATAGCGGCGAAATGCGTGAATATCGCTGAGAATACAGCGATATTTACGCATTAGCGACGAAATGCTCTTAGCCATGTTATACACCTCCCATTGGATAACATGGCTAAGAACTGGTCTGAGCAGGTGTTAGTTTTTGGCGATAGCGGGAATATTTCCATCACTACGCCTGCCTTGCTAATAGGCGATAGCGACTGCTTTTAGTCTTTAGTCTTTAGTCTGACTTTGCATGTCATTAGCGATAAACATCGCTGACATGCAAAGCGGGCCCCAAACCGCTCGCTATCGCCTAAAAGCTGTCGCTAACATCAGTTAGCGACAGCTTGCCAATAGGGCGATGAAATTATCGACGCTTAGCGGCCGAAAACGGCGATAATGTCATTTCATCAGGCTTGGTATATGCCCCAGAGTTCCTACCAGTTCTTTCCAAATTCCGTGGCCTATTAAAAACCTGGCTCTTCCAGGTCTAGCAGTGGTTCCTGTACCTGGGAACTTATCCTTCTTTCTATGTTTCTTCAGCATCAAGACGCCTCGGCAATTGAGTGCTATATAAAACCCCCTACTTACTTATTTACTAAGTGACATGTTGAAATCCCTA
Organism: Lissotriton helveticus; assembly: GCF_964261635.1. Classification (NCBI taxonomy): domain Eukaryota; kingdom Metazoa; phylum Chordata; class Amphibia; order Caudata; family Salamandridae; genus Lissotriton; species Lissotriton helveticus. The sequence goes on from NC_136065.1 coordinate 2,081,505,038, forward strand.
TGGGCTGAAAGTAGCAGTGGTTTCCATAGCAACTTCAGTTTGTTAGTGTTCCGGGAGGAAGCCTGCTGGGTCAATTCAGTTCATGGCCTTCTAGGCACCCCATCCCTATGTGCAGTAGATGAGGGAGATTCTTTAAAACAGCCTTGGCGGTGAAGTAAACGTGTGTTTCTTTTTTTTTTATTATAATTAAACCTTGAGTAAATTACAAACAGCACAAAACTTTGCCAAACAAATATTTTTGGTACCATATTTATCTAAAAGTAACGCAGCACAGCAAGTGTCCTTGCTGCGCAGCAGGACAGCCAAAGGCAGGAATGTGCCGTATTTATCTCGATACAGCGCATCCCGGTTTTTCCCAGTGTTGGCACACATTGGGCTGCCCAGCGCCAACGCAAGCACCCTTGCACAATGATAAATAAAATATTAAAATAATATATATATTTATAAATAGGTGTCCTCCAGCCATACCAGTGGTCGGCATTAGAGTATTTCTTGGATCACATGGGGTACCAAAAAGGAAGCCGCGTCTCTCATATTTTGAAATTCGAACCTGAAAAGTGACGGGCCACGACAGCTGTTCATTGTGGCACTTTGATATGCCCCTTGAAGTGCCAGCGGCGGTTGGCACATGCCACTGTAACAGAAAAAGCCTCTTGAGTGATTGCTCCGGGTACCACCTATATTTAACCATCAAAGGGAGTATTAGCTCTTGTAGTCCTTTAGTAAGCAGGAGGCCTGGGCCAACACATCAAATTCAATAGGCCCTTCATATATATTTATATAAAAAAGATCCAGCCACTGCACTGCTGACTTAGCTTTATAGGCTCATTAATGAATTAGTGGACCTCAAAATAGGAAGCCCTGGACGTCGTAAAATTGTCTTTTTAGACTTACAGCCCCTTGTGAAAACATACTTTCTGTTGGCAATTATACCACTTATTAGAATATGGTCTAATTTAAATATGCCATTCTTAATTTTGTCTAAAAAAAAGTATTACTCTATTTAAGGAAAACAGAAAGTTTTCTTAAAATAACCCTCACCTACCAAGAATCCCCTTGGCGGCATGCTTTATCATCGGGTTCTTCCCGTCCCGCTGCGGAACGCAGCGTCCTGTGACCAACAGCGACGCGGGAGCACTGATTGAAAATACTATGAAGAGTTTGATGGTATAAAAGTGGGAGGGTCTAGGTTACAGTTAAAAATACCTGGCTCGGTAGGGAGAACATTTTTTTATTTGGACCTCCTGCTGGTATGGTTAAAAGGGGAATTTTTGAGAGGCAAATGTTAATGTGTGTGTGTACCACGTGTGTGTGTATCATACATTAACGTTTGGCTCTCACGAAGCACAGGGACGGGAGGAACCAGATGATGAAGCACGCCACCAAGGGGATTCTTGGTGGGTGAGGGCTATTTTAAGAAAACTTTCTGTTTTCCGTAAATAGAGAGGAAAGATAGTCCAAAACAGCACAGGTGGACTCTTTATGGTTGATTACAGTAAAGATAGGAGACTGAGGGGCCGATTTACAGAACTAACTTAAGACAAAATCACAAGCTTACTACTTTTGGTATTCACAGAAGGCATTTAGTAGTTGTAAAGTTAGGATTTTGTCTTAAGTTTGACTTACGACAAACTTAAGACAGATTTAAGACAAACTTAAGGCAGACTTAAGACAGACTTAAGACAGGCTTAAGACAAAATCCTAACTTAAGTCTGTCTTAAGTCAAACTTAAGACAAAATCCTAACTTTACTACTACTAAATGTCTTCTGTGAATACCAAAAGTAGTAAGTTTAGGATTTTGTCTTAAGTTAGGTCTGTGAATCGTGCCCTGAGTCCTCAGTTTCCAGACCTCGCTCTCCTTTTCCTTGTTTTACATAAAAAAATCACCTAATCGAAGTTAATAGAAAATGAGCAATGTTTAGCGCACAATATATGTGTAAGATAATAATTCTTTATATGGTATTCTGACGTACAACCTAACACTTGACACGCATTTGAAAGTGCCATAGAGTCTTTCCTAGTTTTAGAGTGGCAGTCTTGTGAGCTGAACCCACTAGCCCTGACCTCTTTCTTTGCTGCCCCCTGCAGGTAAAGGAGCAGGACTCCCTGCTGGTGCTGAAGGACATGATGCTTCAGGGTTTGGCCACACACCTTCAGGCCATACAGCAGGCCACCTACGACGGCACCTTCATCTGGAAGATCGACGACGTAGAGCGGAAAATGAAGGAGTCCTGCACGGGGAAGAGGCCCGCCCTCTACTCACCAGGTGAGCGCCATGAAGGGACACATAGTGGAGTGGGGGCTGTGCAAGAGAGTCTGACCAAGAGTAACTTCACCTATAGACTTGGAGATGGGATTCCATCCTGCTTGTGGGTTCTTACCGCAGGTGTTACCCACTCGCAGTGCTTAATTTGAGACAGTAGTTTCCGGTGCTCGGTACCGGCACTTAAGATAGCTGCCACACGGTGGCACTGTTTGTGCAATTAAAAGATGAGTAGAACAACAATTATTTATTAATTCAATATACATTATAAACAACTAATACCAACCACCCAAGCCATTGTTATAGCTTTAGGGGCTGGGAAAGGTCTGAAATGTCACACTTGTAGCAGTGTGACTGCAACTCCCTCGCCTCATACTTCCACAACAAGATCGCAGACATACACAACAGCTTCAACAACCAACCAACGCACACCAGGACCGAACAACCACCCCCCACCACCACCCTCCACGCCTGGACCCCGATCAGCACCGAAGACACCATCCAAACGATGAACTCCATCCACTCCGGATCACCGACTGACCCCTGCCCTCACTACGTCTTCAACAAGGCCGACGCTGTCATAGCACCCCACCTGCGAGACATCATCAACACATCCTTCGACACCGCCACCTTCCCTGAGAGCTGGAAGCACGCCAAACTCAGCGCTCTACTCAAGAAACCCACAGCGGACCCCACCGAACTCAAGAATTACCGCCCCATCTCGCTCCTCCCATTTCCAGCCAAAGTCATCGAGAAGACCGTCAACAAGCAGATGGCCGCCTTCCTTGAGACGAATGGATCCCTCGACCCCTCACAGACCGGCTTCCGAGCCAATCACAGCACCGAGACCGCCCTCATCGCCGCCACCGATGACATCCGAGCCCTGATGGACAACGGAGAAACAGCGGCCCTCATCCTCCTGGACCTCTCCGCGGCATTCGACACTGTCTGCCACCGCACCCTAGTACAGCGCCTCAGCAACGTCGGAATCCAGGACAAGGCGCTGGAATGGATCCTCTCCTTCCTCGACGGAAGAACACAGAGAGTCCGCCTCCCACCGTACAAGTCAGAGGCATCCGAAGTCATCTGCGGCGTCCCTCAAGGATCCTCTCTGAGCCCGACCCTCTTCAACGTCTACATGAGCCCCCTCGCGGCCATCGCACGCCAACACAACCTCAGCATAATCTTCTACGCCGACGACACCCAGCTGATCCTCTCCCTGACCAACGACCCAGCCGCCGCCAGAGCCGACCTACACGAAGGGATGAAAGAGGTAGCCGAGTGGATGACGACCAGCCGCCTGAAACTGAACTCCGACAAGACGGAGGTCCTCATCCTGGGCTCTTCACCCTCCGCCTGGGACGACTCCTGGTGGCCTCCCGCCCTGGGCACCGCACCCAAACCGACGGACCACGCACGCAACCTGGGCTTCATCCTGGACTCCTCCCTCTCCATGACCAGACAAGTCAACGCCGTCTCCTCATCATGCTTCAACATCCTACGCATGCTACGGAAGATCTTCTGGTGGATCCCCACCGAGACCAGGAAGACCGTCACCCAGGCCCTCGTCACAAGCCGACTGGACTACGGCAACGCCCTCTACGCCGGTACCACCGCCAAGCTCCAGAAGAGACTCCAGCGGATCCAGAACGCCGCGGCCAGACTCATCCTCGACATCCCACGAACCAGCCACATCTCCGGACACCTGAGAGACCTTCACTGGCTCCCCGTCAACAAAAGAATCACCTTCCGCCTCCTCACCCACGCACACAAAGCCCTACACGACCAAGGCCCGAGCTACCTCAACAGCCGAATCAACTTCTACGCTCCCAAACGCCACCTCCGATCAGCCAACCACGCCCTCCGAAGAGCGACCACAGGAGGAAGGTCCTTCTCCTACCTGGCCGCCAAGACCTGGAACTCCCTCCCGACCGACCTTCGCCTGACCCAGGACCACCTCTCCTTCAGGAGGAAGCTGAAGACCTGGCTGTTCGAGCAGTAGCGGCACCCCCCCTCCCCCAGCACCTTGAGACCCTACGGGTATGTAGCGCGCTCTATAAATGTCATTGATTGATTGATTGATTGATGGTTAGTAGTTGTGTATGTACTGTCATTGGCAGTGCAATGGGTGGTGCAAGCTGTGGTAGCCACCTGACGAGGGCCCTGGCACTTATATATATATATATATTTTTTTTTTTACAAATTAAGCACTGCGTCATGTGGAATCTTTGCTTACTCCCATTCCTGTCCTCCTCCGTTTTCACACGGTCCAATAGATTTATCATTGAAGCGCAGTGTTCTCTTGGGCACATTACTCTCCTCCACTCCCCTGCCCAGTAGAGGGAGTCTGCTACTTTTGTCACAGGAATACACCTTTTACAACCTTATGGGGGTGTTTGGCAGGGGGTGTGTGGTTAGATTTGATGGATAGGTTTTATCTGTGGAGAACAGTTTTGACGTGAGTACCCCCTCTCTTCCCTACAGCTTTTTACACTGGGCGCTACGGCTACAAGGTGTGCCTCAAGCTCTTCCTCAATGGGGATGGCACGGGTCACAGGAGCCATATCTCACTCTTTCTGGTGATCATGAAGGGGGAATATGACTTTCAGCTGGCATGGCCCTTCTTGCATAAGGTGAGTGACAGTGACTTGATGCTTAACCATTATAGGCCATTCTCTGCAATTGCAGGTGCTGCAGTGACACCGTGTGGCCGAAGTCATACTGCAGGGCTTTTTTCAGGAACTAAGCTTGTGCTACTCTCTGGCTCTCCACTGGGTGTCACTGCAGACCAGCTGTACACATTATGTACTACATACTGTTCCACTGACAGTGTATTTGTGCAGGGGTGTGTGCCACAACCGCTGATTGGTTGTCACTTTTCGCTCTCATTCTTGCTGTTGGTAATAACTCACTGTTGGGAGGAGGACAGACTCCTGATCTGCATTGGTGAGATATTTTTGCTGCCCACTATTAACAGATTTTTTTATAATCCTCTGCCGCAGGTCGTCTTCCTGCTGATGGACCAGACCAACCAGCACCACGTGTCTGCCTCCTTCCGCCCATCCTCAGGGTCCGCTTCCTTCCAGCAGCCTGTCACCCCGATGAATGTGGCCAGCGGAATCCCAGAATTTGTCTCACTCGACCTCATCCACACAGGTGCCAACAACTACCTGCAGGACAATACCATGGTCATCAAGGCAGTCATAGACACCAGCTCCTGAGCCAAGATGGCGGATTGAACTCCAAGGGCAAGAGCTCGCAGAAGAGTGGCTACTAAAAGCAGTCATGGCCATCAAGTCAAGCGGGACACTCAGATCCTGGGTTGGAGATCCACCAAGTCTGGCCCAGGATAGCCTTACAGCGGTTGTAGTAGGAGTGTTGACAGACAACAGCTGCTAAACCAAGATGGAGGCAGTTTGTTGGGCATGAGGACGGCTGGGATCAGAAAGAGTGGTGGATGACGCCAGGCCTCGATGGGCCACTCGGAAGTCCGGTACAGAGGTCTGCCTTGTAAGCCTCATGTAACTTTTCAGCAGGTTGTCAAATAACACACAGTCCAGAACCAAGATGGCCGAACAGAATCCACTGGACATGGATTGAGTTGCAAAGATGGCCGACTGTCACAGACGTCAAGGAAAACAAGAGCCCAGTCTTTGACATCCTCCAGCCCTCAGGTCGTCAGACCAGTCATAGATACTTTCCTGAACCAAGATGCCCAAACCAGGATCTACTATCCTGTCCAATGGAATGAGGTTTGGCCATCTTGGCAGGATTAGGCAAGCTTGGTTGGCCGGCAGGTTGAGGCGGTCTAGGCCTCAATCACACTTGCAGGGATTGTCTGGACTGTGGGACCAACTTGTAGCATAGGACTTCCACCTCTGAGAGCAAGTTGCTTCTCCACATATGGAGACCAGCTGATGACCATGTGTGTTATCTCATGTGTCTCCATTCACTGCGTGACTGGATTGGTGCATGGAGTGTGTGATGTCAGCGCGTGGAGTGTTTCCCCTCCCCGATTCCACCAGTGACAAGCATGTAAGCCTGGAGATGAGCAATATACATGCAGCGCCTGGTGGGGCTTCTGACTATAACCTGATACTTTAAGTAAGGTCTATAGAGCTATACATTTGACTCTGCAGGACTCCTGTGTCATCTGGTAACTTAGAATATTACACCCCTGCCACGGACACACAGCGCATCAAAGGCCAGGAGTGTGTCCATGCGGAGGATGGAGCCCATGGCCGCCGGATCCCAAGGTACCAAAGTTCCCACAATGTGAACAGGCAATCACAGAAAGAAGTGTTTGAAGGACAGACAAGGGTGTGCCAGAATATGCAAATATGGTGCCTGTGCTATCGAAAACACAACTTGGGGGCAGATTTACAAGCCCCGTACGCCACTTTTGCGCCGCCGTTGCATCACTTTTGTGACGCAGCGGCGGCACAAAGCCAGCGCCATGCTGCGGGGTATTTACAACGTGACGCATCTAGGGAGATGCGTCACGTTGTAAAGCCCTGCGCCACATGAAACCTGCGTCAGGTTTCATGTGGGCGTTCTATCGCGGGGGGGGGGGGGGGCGTTCCAGCGCAGGAACGCCTCGGAAAAGTAGCTGCGTGAAATCTGCAAAATTTCACGTATTCACTTTTCTCACCCCGCTGCATTAAAACCTTACGCCTGCTTACAGCAGGCGTAAGGAGGGATGCAGCACAGCCAGTATAGGGTGCCCCCCCAGCAGTAATGGAGTTGCGTTGCGCTTGCGACATGACTCCAGCACTGCGTCACCTTTACAACATCAGATGCATCATGCATCTGCCTCCCCTTACACCATGGTGCACGGCATTGTAAATGCGATGCATCCGTGGTGGCAAAAGGGGGGGATTACCTGACGCATCTGTTCTGGCGCATCCCTGCTGATTTGCAGAGATGCGCCAGAAGTTGTTAATCTGCGCCTTGGTTTTCATTCCTAACAGGTATCTGCTAAACATAAATGTCAAGCAAGCCACTACAAGATACGAGGTACAACATGCCACAGATCACAGTGTGTGCTCCCTCCTCTGCTTACTTCTGGACTGTGCATTCCCAGGACACAGCCCAGACAGTGCTCAACCAGGGCTTTGTGGTCTGAGGTTTGGGCACCTACCTTCTTCCGCTTCATAAGTGCACCCCTCCACAGCTCCTGTCCATGCCATCAACCACAACTACACAAATGATGCTATGACCGCAACTGACACGTTGTCATCAACATCTCAGCTGAGAGGCCAAGGACTACAGGCCGAAGGACGCAGTGGGAAACGGCACCTTTTTTGCACCCATATTCTGCAAAGTTTACCAAAATAATGCTGCACTTTATCAAAGTTCAAAATGGTCTCTTCTGGGGCCGAAGATGAAGACTACAGAGTTGTGCAAAATTGTATATTAAATCTACTGTAAAGATTACCTGCCAGATTATTTATTTTTTTGTCTTCAACTTTCTAATAAAACTTTAAAATTACTTATTGTCTCTTGAGAAATTTTCAAAATACACTTGCGTTTCAGGACTGTTTATAAGGTTTCAAGCAGCCTTTCTCTCTTCCCTTTCCATACCCCGCGCTGTGCCTCCAGTTCCCTTTCACCATCACTAACTTAACTTCAGGTATTAGTGCAACGTGGAGTTCGTTCTAGAAATAGCTTTTCTGAGCCCCAGTTAAAACGATATTTTACAGTGTCCTCTAGCAGGAGCCAATTTTGAGGCTATTTGTTGCAGTCTGGCTCCCTCTTGTGGTTAATCTGTGGTGGTGCCATAAGACCGCTGCCTAAGTTGGTCTTGAGGTAGAACCGCCCACATGGATATATCCACAGGACCAAGGAGACCAAACAGTGGACTAACATTTGATGAAGTGACCAGTTGGTAACACGACACACGCAGACTTTTAAATAATATACCCCTTAATAGGGATATTCCAGTCTCCAGGAGGAGCCTGTGCCACACACAGTCCCTTTGAGGGGGAGACATCGTTCACCACGCATCCATTTCAACGTGGTACTATTACATTGTGGTTTTCACTTCGCATGAGTGGAGAAGTGTGGCTCAGTGGTTAGCGGCGGCAGACCCGGAATCTGAGATCGACCGTGGACCAGGGTTCGATTCCCCACCTCGGCGGGTCTAGGGCTCATAAATTCCACGGTCTCGACAATTCTCGCTCCGGTGCCTACTCGACTCACGGGGTCACACTCTGCGACTCTGGGCAATAGCTTGCTTAATCTCCACATCGGCCCCTCGCGGCGGGATGCCTGGCTTTCACCTTGTGGATACCCTGCCGGGGTTTCTCACAGGGGAATACCAGGACGGGTTCCCTAAGCAAGCGCGGAGATGCCCCAGGGTAAGTCCTGCGCTATATAAGTTTCATACATTTACATTTACATTTGCAAGTCGACTTGCACTGGAGGGCGCTGTTGACTAAGGAATAGTATAAATTACTATTTCCAACACCTTACCTACTGTATGTAGACTGGAGTTGGAATAGTAATTCACACTAATCCTAAATCCAGCGCAAGTTGATGTAACGACTTGCGTTGTGAAAACTGCGATCCAACAGACCGCGTTGAAATGGCCTTCGATGTATCATCATACATCCATCCCCCAGGGCGAGGGAAGGGTTCTTGCCACAGCCAATGCTGTTCAGAGGCATTATACACAAACCAGCCTAAGAAGGGTTGCGGGGATTCAAAGGTTTTGGCTGGACCAACCCATGGTGCCAGGGATGGCCTACAGACAGCACTATACTACACTGGCAACCACCCTAGGCTTCTCTACAATGGGGTGCTAGATTTCAACAATAGGCTTCGACAGCTCCAAAATGCCCCCTTGCCAAGGCAGGCCACAACTGCTAATGACACAGCCTGCATTTGGACTCCTTCCCAACCGCTTACACACATAATCTGGAATTGACATCTGCCACTGTTCCAGGAAATGCTTTATGGCTCCCAGCCAGAGCTATACTTTACAATTACACTGGTGAGAGGATACTGCCTTGGTAAAAGAGCCTGGTGATTCCTATGCCTCCCAACCACATCCCCTCGCAGTCTAAAGGATAATGTTACTTACCCTTCATGAATCTATTTGCAGCACAAAGTGCTATAGATTCACATGCTTTGCATACTCCTGCCATCTAGTGTTGGTCCCGGACATTACAACTTCTTTTTCTTCTAAGAGGTTTCGAGCACAGGATTCTGTGCAACACCTCCCTTAGTCCATAATGCACATGGGCGCTAACTCCACCCTAGCGGGTGAAAGTGTAGTGAATAATAGGTACGTGTTCAGCACATTGTCATTGATAATAAATATATATTGAATGGAAGCATGCTATCACTGCATGTGGACAATCTACAAGACTACATGCTATGAAAAGTTTGTACAGGGTAACATTTTATGTTTGGAGCTTGCATGGCTTTAGATTTACATGCTTTACATCAACTGTAAAGCAGTTTCCTCCTTGTGGGGTCTAACGGGCAGATGATACAAATATTGGAAACAAAGTTCTTAATACCATCTGGCCAACTATAGCTTTTTGACAAGCTCATATGTCTACACAGTAATTCTTTGGAAAGTATGTGGTTTTGCCCAAGTAGTAGCTTTACAAGTATCTGCTAAAGGAATGTTACCGAAGGAAACCGTGGGTGCGCCTTGTTTACATGCAGAGCGCGCCCTGGGAGGCATGGAGTGTACATATCTAGCCTTTGCTCAGCGAGATTGCTCGTATTTAACAATACACCTTGCAATGACTGCTTTAGAAACAGACTGACCTTCCCTTATAAGGCTAAGGCAACAAAGATGGAATGGTCTTTCGAATAGGTTTAGTCATGTCAATGTAATACATGAGCACCCATTTTACATCTTAGGTGTGTAACACTCTTTCCTTTACAGAATTTGGTCATGAAAAAAATATTGGCACCTCGATTGTCTGATTCACGTGAAAAGATGATACTACCTTAGGCAGGAACATGAGATTTTTTTATTGGAAGCACTGTGTGAGAAGTTGGCCTGATGTGCAGTGCTCACTATTCTAGTGATCACTATATATCAGTCCAAACAACCCTTATTGATGATTGGTTGTAAGTCAACCTTATAGACCAGCTATCCTAGTAGCATGGATACGAGCAGTCTAAGGCTAAGACTCTAGAGGGCGTGTTAAGCCAGCTGTTTTACCATCACATTACCCCTTGAACACCCAGTGAAAGGACACCACACAAGTTGTTATGAAAATAAACAGTGTATTTATTTATAACAAGACTACCCTGGCTCTTTATGAGACAGGGAGCTAAGCACACAACAAAACTCTTACGAAAATACTTTTAAGTTAGCACGTTACACAAATGCCCGATGGGCACGAAAAACCATATACGCTAAAAGTGGAATGCGAATTACTAGCAGGTAAGTAACAGTTCTAATAGGCTTTGGAATCGCTAGGACTGGACTAGGGAATCGTTAGATTACTACTAGGAGGCCCAGGGGACTCGGGTGCAGAGTGTGCACTCTCACGCGGGATGCGGGACAAAGTCTATGGAAGCTAGAATTCACAAAGTTAGTGTTCACGGGCGAACCCGACCTGGTAGGGAGAAAACGACAGTGGATCCTGACCCTTGGATAGTGAGGCTATGCTGGGACACCGGAGTGCCGAAGTTACCTAGCCCAGGGGCTGCAGCTGCATAGGTCTGAAAAGACGTCGGGGATCTCGTTGCCGGACCAGGAGCCTGGAAGGAAGAAGTTGCTGGCAGGCGACCAGTGAAGGAAAGTTCGATGGATCCAAGCCTGGATCAAGGAAGAAGAAAACCTGAAAGCAGAGGGGACCAAGTTCTTGAATCACTAGCCAGTGATTAAGTGGGCACCAGGATGGCACCGGGCGAAGTCACCGCAGTCAGGTGAGTGGGCGCTGCTGGGCTCCGCAGTCTCTCGGACCAGGAGGCGTTGTCGGCGACCAGGATGGAGGTGCGAGCTGTCCCACGAAGGATGAAGTCGTTGGCGTCGAAGTTACCCAGGATTGGGCAACAAGCCTTGGCTAATTCAAGCCCACGCGGTGGACTCAAAATGGCGTCTTGAGTGGACCAGGAGGGTCCGGGGTGCTCCTCTTCTGGAAGGGAGCAAGGGCCAGTCTGGAGCAACCAGACCAGCAGCAGAAATGTCGTCGGGCGTCGTCAGGAAGGCCACAAGCCAACGGGCTAGTAGCCAAACAACGCGGTGAGCAGCGGAAAGCAGAAGGGCCCCACGCAGATCGTGGAGATGCTGGGGGGCTGCACTTCGGAGCTGGAGCTGCTCAGAGTCGGGGCTTCTCGGACCCCAAAGCACTCACCAGTAGATTACTCGGCGGGCTTGCTGGAAAGAAGTCGTGCAGTCTTGCAGATGGCCGGTCCCTTGAGGTCTCGTCGCACCCACGGTTCTCAGCTGGGCTGTAGAGGTGGGTAGAGGTCAGAGGTGCCAGGGAAGCCGGGTCTCGTCGAGCTGGGCAGTCGGATTCCGGAGGAAGGACTTACAGCAGACCGCAGTGTTCTTTAGATGGTGCCTGCGGATGCAGGGTGACTACTCCTTAGCCACAAGGGAGAAATCTTAGGAAGAAGTCTTGAGTTCCTTTCGTAGAAAGTAGTTTCAGGATTCAAAGATGATCTGATTTGGAAGGGGGCCAGTCTCTACCTTTATCCTGTAAAAGGGGGCTGGCACGCGACTAGGTCCTGCCCTATGGGTGGGACCAGGAGGGGGTGGTTACACCCACTTCCTTGGCGGGCTTTTCCCCAGGCCAGGGGCTGGAGTGCCCCTGGAACTGGTTCCAGCCGGCCTATGCACAGTGAGCACCGGGGTGCCACTTGCAGTCACCTTCCTCTAAAGCCCTGCCTACCTACAATACACAAAACCCTGTCTGGGACGGTGCTGGCACCGCCCCTGGCAGGAAACCCTTTGTCCTTATCTCCTGCTCTGGGAGGACTCCCAGCAGCAGGAGGGCAGACTTGTGTCTCGGTGGCAGCATCCATTTTGTGGATGCTAAGGCTCTGTCTGACTTTTAACCGGGTTATAGGTTACAGGCATGTCGTGTCCCTCTAGAAGGGTGGAATGCTAACCCCGTCGCCAGAATTGGCGAGGGGTTAGTATTCCAATTCGTATGACACCTTACTCGACATGTTTTGATAAAGCGATACCAGAGTTGGCACATAACCGCGAGGATTATAATGCACTTAAGAGTATATGGTATGCGATATCATGGAAACGGCTAAGGGATGGATCCCGAAAGCCGCAGACAGGCTCAGCTCATGCTAGAGCACCATCTCACACGATTCCAAGCACTCTGCCTTCAGGATTGTTAAGGCCTGCTATAGGAGTGACTGATAGGAGATCTGTGTGTCCATTTTTAGGGTTAGATATAGGTATACTATATCTAAAGCAAAGGGTGAGTACACCACCTTGCCCCAGCTGTCGTGCAGCCAGTTGTGTCAGTTTTAGTTAGTCAATCCAGGGGTGGCATAATACATGCTTCAGCCCCTGGGAGACTTCTGGGTGCACCTCAGCCCTGGGTACAGGGACTTGGAGAGGGCCCAGTGCCAATTCAGTACCTGAGTACAATTTGGATAGAGAGAACAGCTAGGCGGTGGGTCTGATTAGCAGGCCCACAGCCAGGGAAAGTCGTAAACCAGTGCAGCAAAAAGCAAAAATCTGGGTGATCATAGGATTGCAGACCCTACTCTCCTACATGACCCCCCCCCCAAACTTTGGGACAATAAACTAACCTTGACCAGGTGAGTCTTCTTGCTCTAAGTGGAAATACCTGGAGAGCCCATCAGCATTGCTGTGATCAGTCCCAGGTCTATGCTCCACTGTAAAATCCATCCCCTGTAGGGAAATGGACCACCTAAGCAGTTTGGGGTTTTCACCCTTCATCTGATTTAGCCACAAGAGGGGCTTATGGTCTGTCTGAATGGTGAAGTGAGTGCCAAACAAGTAGGCCCTCAGCTTCTTCAGGGCCCAGACCACAGCAAAGGCCTCCCTCTCAATAGCTGACCAATTTTTCTCTCTGGGTGTCAACCTTCTACTAATGAAAGCAATAGGCTGATCATTACCATCAAAATTCAGTTGAGACAGAACAGCTCCCACACCCAACTCAGAAGCATCTGTTTGGACAATGAATGGCTTGGAGTAATCTGGACTCTTGAGGATAGGTGCTGTGCACATGGCCTGCTTTAGGTCATTGAATGCTTTCTGACAGCTTGCTGTCCACTGAACTTTCTTTGGCATCTTCTTGCTTGTCAGGTCATTAAGGGGGGTCACTATGGACCCATAATTTCTGACAAACTTCCTATAGTACCCAGTCAGGCCCAAGAAAGCTCGAACCTGAGTCTGGGTGATTGGAGGAGTCCAGTCCTTGATGGCCTGTATCTTACTCTCCAGTGGCTGAACCTGGCCTCCACCTACAAGGTGGCCCAGGTATACAACCTGTGACTGCCCTATCTGGCACTTTGTGGCCTTGATAGTGAGGCCTGCCTTTTGCAGGGCCTCTAACACTTTCCTCAGGTGGACCAGGTGATCCTCCCAGGTGGAGCTAAAGACAGCAATATCGTCAAGATAAGCTGCACAGAAGTCATCCAGCCCAGTGAGGACTTGATTCACCAACCTTTGGAAGGTGGCAGGTGCATTTTTCAGTCCAAAGGGCATTACCACAAATTGATAATGCCCTCCAGGGGTAGAAAATGCTGTCTTGGGTTTGGCTTCCTCAGCTAACCTGATTTGCCAATACCCAGCTGTCAAATCAAATGTGCTTAAGAAGTTGGCAGAAGCCAATCTATCTATAAGCTCATCTGCTCTTGGTATTGGGTGGGCATCAGTCTTAGTGACTGCATTGAGGCCTCTGTAGTCTACGCAAAACCTCATCTCTCTCTTACCACCCTGGGTGTGATGCTTTGGCACTAGAACTACTGGGCTAGCCCAAGGGCTATCTGAGGGCTCAATGACTCCCAGTTCCAACATTTTCTGCACTTCAGTTTTGATGCAGTCTCTAACATGATCAGGCTGTCTGTAGATTTTACTCTTGACAGGCAGACTGTCTCCAGTGTCAACATCATGGGTACACCAATCAGTTTGGCTGGGTGTCAGAGAGAACATATGTCGAAAGGATTGCAGAACTTGCCTGCAATCCTGTTGCTGATGTTCAGTGAGGCTGCCACAAAAGACAACACCATCAACTGACCCATCATCAGGATTCTGAGTGAGCAGGTCTGGGAGAGGGTCACTCTCTTCCTCCTGCCCCTCATCTGTGGCCATGAGCAAGCTCATGTCCTTCCTGTCAACATATGCCTTGAGCCTGTTAACATGGAGCACTCTGAGAGGGCTCCTGGGAGTTCCAAGGTCCACCAAGTAGGTAACCTCTCCCTTTTTCTCAATGATGGTGTGGGGCCCAGACCATTTGTCTTTCAGAGCTGCTGGGGCCACTGGCTCCAGCACCCACACCTTCTGTCCTGGCTGGTACACAGTCAGTACAGCCTTTTGGTCATGCCAAGCTTTTTGAAGTTCCTGGCTGGCCTCAAGGTTTTTGGATGCCTTTTCCATATACTCAGCCATCCTGGAGCGGAGGCCAAGTACATAGTCCACTATGTTGGTTGCAGGCTTTTTGAGAGGTCTCTCCCATCCTTCCTTCACCAAACACAGGGGTCCTCTTACAGGATGCCCATACAGAAGCTCAAAAGGGCTGTAGCCAACCCCCTTCTGTGGGACCTCTCTGTAAGCAAACAAGAGGCAGGGGATCAGGACATCCCATCTTCTCCTAAGAGGTTCAGGTAGTCCATGAATCATCCCTTTCAGGGTCCTGTTGAATCTCTCAACAAGCCCATTGCACTGTGGATGATAGGGTGTGGTGAACTTGTAGTTCACACCACACTCTTTCCACATGGCAGTCAGATATCCTGACATGAAGTTTGTACCTCTGTCAGAAACGACCTCCTTAGGGAAACCCACTCTGGAGAACACTCCAACTAGGGCTCTTGCCACTACAGGGGCTGTAGTGGTCCTAAGGGGAATAGCCTCAGGATACCTGGTGGCATGGTCCACCACCACCAGTATAAACTTGTGTCCTGATGCTGTCTGGGGTTCCATTGGACCAACAATGTCAATCCCCACTCTTTCAAAGGGAACCCCCACCACAGGTAGTGGTATGAGGGGGGCCTTTGTTGTGCCACCTGACTTACCACTGGCTTGGCAAGTGACACATGAGCGACAAAACTCCTTGGTATTCTCATTCATATGGGGCCAGTGAAAGTGTGAGACAAGCCTGTCCCAAGTCTTTGTCTGACCTAAATGACCTGCAAGGGGAATCTCATGGGCCAAGGTGAGAAGGAAACCTCTCAGAGACAAGGGGATGACCAGCCTCCTGGTTGCACCAGGCTTGGGGTCTCTTGACTCAGAGTACAGGAGTCCATCTTCCCAGTATACCCTGTGGGCACCTGTGGCATTCCCTGCAGCCTCAGCAGCAGCCTGCTGTCTGAGGGGTTCAAGGGAAGGGCAGCTCAACTGTTCCTTCCCCAGGTCTGCTCTGGAGGGTCCCCCTGAGCCCAGAAACTCAACTTGATCAAGTTCAAGCTCTTTAGGCTCAGTTTCCCTCAGCTCTTCTAGATCAGCCTCCTCAGAGACTTGATCCTCAACCTGGGGCAAGGGGGAAGGCAAAGCCTTACCCTTACTGCTCTTCTTCTTGGAAGGTGTCTGGTCCATAATTTCAGGATCCAGCACCTGTTCAGTGGGGCATCTTCTGGCCTGTGACCTAGTCACAGCAAGCACATGTGCTGGCAAGCCTAACATCTCCATGTGAGTCCTCTGCTCCACTTCTGACCATTGTGATGACTCCAAATCATTGCCCAACAAACAATCAACTGGGAGGTCTGAACTGACTACAACTTTCTTTTGTCCCTTCACTCCACCCCAGGAGAAAGCTACAATTGCCACACTATGACTAGTAGTGACATTGCTGGCATTGGTCACCAGGAAATCAGTACCTGGCATGATCTGTCCAGGGTCCACAAAGTTAGGTGTCACCATGGTGACACTGGCACAAGTGTCCCTATAGGCCTGAGCCATTTTGCCATTAATCAAAGGTGTCTGCCTGTATTTGCCCAAAGTATTGGGACTTATCTCAGGGGACATATCCATATCCCCTGTACAGACAAGGACAGCCTGAGTGAGTGTGCCAACTAAGTTGTCAGACCCCTCAGTACCCAAGGTTAACCCAACTAATGCCTTGGGAGTGACACTACCACTACTGACTGTACTAGGGGGTGCAGTTGCTTTAGGAGCTGTAGTGGCAGGAGTTTGTCCTCCTCTTTTGGTGCACTCACTAAACCAGTGAGATTTACTTTTGCAGTACTGGCACCACCTTTTCGACTGGCCTTCTTGAGTCTTCTTCTTCTGGGAAGCCTGACCCCCACCCTCTTTGGTTTGTTGGGGACCTGGTGAAGACTTCTGGTCATTTTGCTCATTCTTAACATTACCCTTCTGGTCTGCTTTCTTCTGACCACCCTGGTTCTGGTTCTGGTTCTGCTTGATCCTTGTCCTGACCCATTTGTCTGCCTTCTTTCCCAATTCTTGGGGAGAGGTCAGATCTGAATCAACAAGGTGCTGGTGCAGCAACTGGTTCTGACAATTGTTCAAAATTTGTTCTCTCATCATTAGATTATACAATCCTGTGTAATCTGTAACCTTGCTACCCAGCAACCAGCCCTCCAAAGCCTTAGTGGCACAATCCACAAAATCAGACCAGTCCTGAGACTGAGTTTTCTGGGTGTCTCTGAACAGCAACCTGTACTGCTCAGTGGTTAAACCAAACCCATCAACCAGTGTATTCTTCAGGACCTGGTAATTGTTAGCATCCTCCACTCTTGTAGTGAGGAGCTTATCTCTACCTTTACCATCAAAGGAGAGCCACAGTATAGCTGCCCACTGACTCTGGGGAATGCCCTGCACAGTGCAGGCCCTCTCCAGAGCAGCCATCCATTTCTGGATATCATCCCCTTGCTTAAAGGGGGGCACTATTTTAGTCAGGTGTTTAGTATCTAAACCCTTCTCTCTATCTCTTGGGAGATTGCTGCCACCAGTGGGAGCTAGCCCACTCATCTGCTGCTCTCTTGCCAGGGCAAGCTTCTCTTTGGCCAGGGCAATTTCTTCCCTTTCAATCCTCAGTTCAGCTTGTCTCATCCTAGCTTCATGCTCCTTTCTCTGAGGGGAAGTAAATCTCCTCTGTGGAGGATTCCTTCTCCCCTGAGAAGAGGCATTAGAGTGCAGAGATCTATTGGAGTCCCTAGAAAGAGATCTATCTCTCCTAACTCCAAGGTTAGGCCCACTTCGGGTTAGTACTGGGGGGCCCCCAGATCCTAGCCCAAGTAAGTCTAAGTTGGTCCTAGTTAGCCTTCTGACTACCTCAAGACCCTTGTCTACCTCATCCCCAGAGAGTACCTCCTGATCCTCCTCCTCAACTGCTGAATCAGTGTTGTGGAGATCTGGATCCCCAGAGGTTCCTTCTAAGGCTGGCATGTTCTCATGTAACTGAGAAAGCTTTCTGGCATCATATGTCTCTAGGAGACCTATCAGAAAGGAAGTTGTGGGGTTAGACCCCTGCTTCAGTTTTCTGGAGACACAGATCTGTCTCATCTCATGAAAACTGAGAGCTGCATATCTTGAAGTGACCTGTGGAGGGTCAACACTGACCAGGGGAGTCTCAGTAGAGTCCTCCTGAGTCGACATGCTTTTCTAGTGAGGTGTAAGTGGTGCACTTACCTACACTATATGTTTGCCTACTGATCCCTTGCTAGAGTTGTAGTTTAGGGTGTGCTAGGCCCTAGGAGCTACAACAGCTGGTTCAGTAGAACTCAGAGTATTCTAAGCTAAGTTATATGTACCTTTAGTACTTATGTGATCTTTCACAAGATATTCTTAGGGCATGTGTGGTAAAACAACAGCAAGCTCAAATCCCAACCGCTGCTCACCAATGTGAGAAGTTGGCCTGATGTGCAGTGCTCACTATTCTAGTGATCACTATATATCAGTCCAAACAACCCTTATTGATGATTGGTTGTAAGTCAACCTTATAGACCAGCTATCCTAGTAGCATGGATACGAGCAGTCTAAGGCTAAGACTCTAGAGGGCGTGTTAAGCCAGCTGTTTTACCATCACATTACCCCTTGAACACCCAGTGAAAGGACACCACACAAGTTGTTATGAAAATAAACAGTGTATTTATTTATAACAAGACTACCCTGGCTCTTTATGAGACAGGGAGCTAAGCACACAACAAAACTCTTACGAAAATACTTTTAAGTTAGCACGTTACACAAATGCCCGATGGGCACGAAAAACCATATACGCTAAAAGTGGAATGCGAATTACTAGCAGGTAAGTAACAGTTCTAATAGGCTTTGGAATCGCTAGGACTGGACTAGGGAATCGTTAGATTACTACTAGGAGGCCCAGGGGACTCGGGTGCAGAGTGTGCACTCTCACGCGGGATGCGGGACAAAGTCTATGGAAGCTAGAATTCACAAAGTTAGTGTTCACGGGCGAACCCGACCTGGTAGGGAGAAAACGACAGTGGATCCTGACCCTTGGATAGTGAGGCTATGCTGGGACACCGGAGTGCCGAAGTTACCTAGCCCAGGGGCTGCAGCTGCATAGGTCTGAAAAGACGTCGGGGATCTCGTTGCCGGACCAGGAGCCTGGAAGGAAGAAGTTGCTGGCAGGCGACCAGTGAAGGAAAGTTCGATGGATCCAAGCCTGGATCAAGGAAGAAGAAAACCTGAAAGCAGAGGGGACCAAGTTCTTGAATCACTAGCCAGTGATTAAGTGGGCACCAGGATGGCACCGGGCGAAGTCACCGCAGTCAGGTGAGTGGGCGCTGCTGGGCTCCGCAGTCTCTCGGACCAGGAGGCGTTGTCGGCGACCAGGATGGAGGTGCGAGCTGTCCCACGAAGGATGAAGTCGTTGGCGTCGAAGTTACCCAGGATTGGGCAACAAGCCTTGGCTAATTCAAGCCCACGCGGTGGACTCAAAATGGCGTCTTGAGTGGACCAGGAGGGTCCGGGGTGCTCCTCTTCTGGAAGGGAGCAAGGGCCAGTCTGGAGCAACCAGACCAGCAGCAGAAATGTCGTCGGGCATCGTCAGGAAGGCCACAAGCCAACGGGCTAGTAGCCAAACAACGCGGTGAGCAGCGGAAAGCAGAAGGGCCCCACGCAGATCGTGGAGATGCTGGGGGGCTGCACTTCGGAGCTGGAGCTGCTCAGAGTCGGGGCTTCTCGGACCCCAAAGCACTCACCAGTAGATTACTCGGCGGGCTTGCTGGAAAGAAGTCGTGCAGTCTTGCAGATGGCCGGTCCCTTGAGGTCTCGTCGCACCCACGGTTCTCAGCTGGGCTGTAGAGGTGGGTAGAGGTCAGAGGTGCCAGGGAAGCCGGGTCTCGTCGAGCTGGGCAGTCGGATTCCGGAGGAAGGACTTACAGCAGACCGCAGTGTTCTTTAGATGGTGCCTGCGGATGCAGGGTGACTACTCCTTAGCCACAAGGGAGAAATCTTAGGAAGAAGTCTTGAGTTCCTTTCGTAGAAAGTAGTTTCAGGATTCAAAGATGATCTGATTTGGAAGGGGGCCAGTCTCTACCTTTATCCTGTAAAAGGGGGCTGGCACGCGACTAGGTCCTGCCCTATGGGTGGGACCAGGAGGGGGGTGGTTACACCCACTTCCTTGGCGGGCTTTTCCCCAGGCCAGGGGCTGGAGTGCCCCTGGAACTGGTTCCAGCCGGCCTATGCACAGTGAGCACCGGGGTGCCACTTGCAGTCACCTTCCTCTAAAGCCCTGCCTACCTACAATACACAAAACCCTGTCTGGGACGGTGCTGGCACCGCCCCTGGCAGGAAACCCTTTGTCCTTATCTCCTGCTCTGGGAGGACTCCCAGCAGCAGGAGGGCAGACTTGTGTCTCGGTGGCAGCATCCATTTTGTGGATGCTAAGGCTCTGTCTGACTTTTAACCGGGTTATAGGTTACAGGCATGTCGTGTCCCTCTAGAAGGGTGGAATGCTAACCCCGTCGCCAGAATTGGCGAGGGGTTAGTATTCCAATTCGTATGACACCTTACTCGACATGTTTTGATAAAGCGATACCAGAGTTGGCACATAACCGCGAGGATTATAATGCACTTAAGAGTATATGGTATGCGATATCATGGAAACGGCTAAGGGATGGATCCCGAAAGCCGCAGACAGGCTCAGCTCATGCTAGAGCACCATCTCACACGATTCCAAGCACTCTGCCTTCAGGATTGTTAAGGCCTGCTATAGGAGTGACTGATAGGAGATCTGTGTGTCCATTTTTAGGGTTAGATATAGGTATACTATATCTAAAGCAAAGGGTGAGTACACCACCTTGCCCCAGCTGTCGTGCAGCCAGTTGTGTCAGTTTTAGTTAGTCAATCCAGGGGTGGCATAATACATGCTTCAGCCCCTGGGAGACTTCTGGGTGCACCTCAGCCCTGGGTACAGGGACTTGGAGAGGGCCCAGTGCCAATTCAGTACCTGAGTACAATTTGGATAGAGAGAACAGCTAGGCTGTGGGTCTGATTAGCAGGCCCACAGCCAGGGAAAGTCGTAAACCAGTGCAGCAAAAAGCAAAAATCTGGGTGATCATAGGATTGCAGACCCTACTCTCCTACACACTGTATCTATGGAACTGTAAAAATGGTTCTACAACAGTAAGGGCTTGCACTACACTGGTGTGCCCTAGTGAAGATATTGCCTCATGAAGGTGAAGTAGGTACAAAATAGTACTTTATACCTTAATTTTAAAGAGTTCTAATGCTTGGAGATGCAGAAATGGACAAATCTTTTCCACTTGGCTGCATAACATGCGCAATTATTAGGCCTGCATGCTTATGCAAGTTGTACATTCACTCCTCTGCAAGGTGTACATAGCCATACTCTTAATACCTCACATGCCAGATCGTAAGGTTGAGCTGCCTTGGGTCAGAGTGTCTCATCTGTCCATGTTGGTGAGTGAGAAGGTCAGGCCTGATTGGAAGTTTCTTGTGTGGGCTGGCAGACATGTCCAAGAGCACCGAGTACCAGGGCTATCAGCCCTAAGATGTGGCCACCAGAATGAGGGTCGCAGAGACCTGCCTCATTTTGTTGACCAGATATGGAAGGAGTGGGAGAGGTGCAAAAGCGTAAGCAAATATTCCTGACAAATTCATGCATAGTGCATTGCCAATTGACCATGGGTGTGGGTACCTGGAGGCAGATCTTGGGTATTTTCTCTTTTCTGGGGTGGCAAACAGGTCGATGGGTGGGGTTCCCCATCGCTAAAAGTACCCACAGAGGCCTTGCAAAGTCATTGTCCACCCTTGGGCGATCAAAAAATGGATGTTGTGGTGGATTGCCCATTGCCAAATCTGTTGAGCTTGTGCCAGAGATAGTTGTCTTGCTTCTGAACAAGAAGGTACAGTGGATGGATGCCTTCTCCACACTCATGCGGGGCACAGGCTGCATTGCACCCTTTTGGAGGAGCAGTTTAACTTTTCTTGCTGATGGTGTAGTTGTATGTTGGGTTGGATAGTGTGGAATTTTAAACATTAGCCTTGCTTGATTGCTGCTAACACCTACTGATCGAAAGCGATGTCCACCCAGCAACACTGGACATCTTATTCCGCCCTGGACAGGTATTGGATGACCGGGGAAATTGGTGGCGAGTCAGTGCTTGGGAGCGGGGGCTCATTTGCTGGAGCTATCTCTCCCCCTTCCCTTGCCATTGTTACCTCCATACCCTCCTATGAGTTTCCCATGCCTGCCTAGGACTCATGACAGGCCTGTTGTTGGCACTGATAGGACCGCATCTGACCCGGAAGTGTTGTCTTGTTCCTGCCCTTGACTGATGACAACAAAAGTAAGCCCTTAGTGTTGCAGATCGCCCATGGAATTCACAATCTCAATATCTTTTTTTATCTTTTCTAACATCTCGTCCACTTGTAGACCAAAAAGATGTTCCTCATCGAACGGGATGTTAGGAAGGTGTTGGTGCACCTCTGGTTTAAAATCTAAGACACAAAGTCATCCGTGCTGGAGGAGCAGAATACTAATGCTTGACACTTTAGGGAGCAGTATCCGTAGCATCTACTCCATACTGAATGTTAACAATGAAAGGAACATTTTATTTACCCTTTAAGCTTACGTTTGTGTCATTGTAGAGCTGTAGATTCATATGCTGTGCATACTCCTGCCATCTAGTGTTAGGCTCGGATGTGCGCAACTTGTTTTTTTTCCTTTCCTCCAATGAACCATGAGAGTCCCACGGTATTGTGACTCCACCTATTGCTGGTAATGCGTGTGGGTTTCGGCCCCATTACTTTCCACACAATGGGTAAGGATGGAAATGGAGCATAGAGATACAGAAGAAGATGGCCATAAGAAGAAGGAAAGGCATCTGCAACAACCATAATGCTTCCGGGGAGAAGGGTGGACACATGTGAATCTACAGCACTGCATGCCATGAACTGATGCTCACAAGGTCAGTTACATTTTCCATTTGTGGTATGTGTGGCTGTAGATACACATGCTCTGCATAAACAGTAACGCGGTACAAAAGGGGGTGGTGATGGACGGAGCATCTGAACCAATCAAACACTCACACCCAGTCAAAAGATCTGGGTTTAATCCATCACCGTTCTTGCTTGAATCCAGTGGCAAAGTGAGCAAGGGACTCACGTTTGAGCATGAGTGGCTAAAGAACGGTGATGATTTAAACCCAGATCTGTTGACTGGGTGTGAGTGTTTGATTGGTTCAGATGCTCCATCCATCACCACCCCCTTTTGTACCTCTTTGTTCGCCATAAGTTGGCAGGGTATGCTCAGGCGTGAGTCCCTTGCTCACTTTGCCACTGGATTCAAGCAAGCCTGGCTGAAGACAGCTGAAATGCCAGAAACCGGTCCTAGGAAGCTTGTTTCCGGTCCAGGGAAGGCATGGCTTGGCAGTTCGGGTTGGACTGTTCCCATGAGGCACAGGGTCAGACTGATTTGCATATGGCCATGTCTGAACTGGGGTGGCAAAGTGGGCTAAAGAACGGTGATGGATTAAACCCAAACCTGTTGACTGGGTGTGTGTGTGTTTGATTGGTTCAGGTGCTCCGTCCATCACCACCCCCTTTTGTACTACATAAACAGTAAAGCAGTTCTCCCTTGAGTGGTGGCTAGCCTGAGGATATTTCAAAATATTGAAAAAGTGTACATAGTACAGCCTGACCAACATTAGCTTGTTGGCATATTAAGATCTCCACAAAGTAATGTGGAGTAGACTAGTTGGCAACCTTGCAGATGTCAGCTATAGGGATGTTACATAAGAAAGGCATAGAGGCCTCCTTCTTCTGGGTAGAGTGGGGTCTGGGAGGGTCAGGCAAAGGTTTTCTTTGGCGTAACAGGTTTGGATACATTAAACAGCCATCGTGCTATTCCAGTTTTAAAGAGAGCACGTGTGGTTTTTAAAAAGAGACAAAGAGCTGCTGTGTCTTGCAGAAGGGTTTTGTCCTGTCAATGTAACAGATTAGGGATGTTTTGACAGCTAGGGTGTAAAGAGCCCTCTCTGCCACTGACTCTGAATGTGGAAAGAACACTGAGAATTTGATAGTCTGATTGAGGTAGAAAGAAGACACTTCCTTGGGCAAAAATGTATGGTTTGTTCTAAGGACTACTCTATTGCTGTGAACTTGGAAGAAAGGTTCTTCCAGGGTAAGGGCTTGCAGCTCACTCACAAGCCTAATGACGGTGATGGGCACAAGGTAGGCTATCTTCCAGGAAAGGAAATGCAAAGGGCACAAGCAAAGTGGTTCAAAAAGAGGCCCCATAAGTCTGGTGAGAACTAGGTTAAGATTCCAGACGGGGCAAGTGACATCCCACTTTTAAGTACTTCCATGAAAGCCTTAATGACTGGAGAGTGAAGTGTGTTCCTGGTGCCGAAGTTAAGCAGCAACTGTGGCTAAAGAGACGCAGATAACAGACAATGCCTCGGAGCACTGCTTTGAGGGGGTCGATGTGCCTGGGAATACAGTAGTGCACAAACCTCTTCCATTTGGCCGCATAGCAGTCTCTCGTTGTAGGCCTGTGGGCCTCTAAGTGCAATCATGAACTCTGGAGCTCTGGAGGGAGGATGAGGAAGCCAAATTCTAAGACCTCTGGATCCAAATTGTAAGATTTGAGGTGTCTGGAGTTAGAGTTGTCTGACCGTGCCTTGGTTCCGCCTGTGAAGGTTCGGCTGGTTTGGCAGCTTCTCATGAGGTACTAGGGACAAATCGAGAAAGGTGGTGAACCATGGTTGTCTGGCCCAAGTGGGAGTCACCAGGATGAGAGTGAGGGATGTTTACTGAAGCCTCTAACCCATGAAGGGAAGACGTGGGAGAAGCTGAAAAGCGTAGGCAAATATCCCGGACAAGTTCATCATTAGTGTATTCCTGATGGACTGTGGGTGTGGGCATCTTGAGGCGAAGACTGGGGATTTTGCATTTTTGGTGTTGGCAAAGAGGTCTACATGGGGGAACCCCCAACAACAGACATACTGGAGTAGGACTTGTGGGTGGAGTTCCCACTTGTGGACTTGTTGCTGCATCCTGTTGAGCAGGTCAGCAAAGTCGATGTCTACTCCTGGTAGGTACTCCACTATTGGATGGATTCTGTGAGGGAGTGCCCACGGCCAAATGCCTTGAGCTAAAGCAGACAACCTTGGAGAGTGAAGGCCGTCCTGCTTCTACAGGGAGAACATGGCAATTATGTTGTCTGTGTGAATGAGGACCACTTTGTGCCGAGTGTGACGAAGGAACGACTTGAGTGCTAGCTGGATGGCCAGCGGATACAGGTACCTGAAGTGGAGACCTTGTTGAGGGGTTTCCATATACTCTCAACAGTCAAATCCTGTAAGTGCGCCCTCACCCGCTCAGGGAAGCATCCATTGTAATTGCCACCTGCAGAATTGGGTGGAAACAGGACCGGCTTTGCAACCGGTGTTGCTGTTCCACAACTGCATGATGAGGAGTGCAGCCCCAGATCAACGCTAGACGCTCTGCTAGGGATTGGCAGAGTTTTTCCAGAAGAAGATCTCAGCTATAGTATTAAAATTTACTCGAGTAGCAGCAGCTGTAAAAAGATCTGATCAAGCATCTCGGCATTCTACTTGTTGGTCAGATTTTAGACTGATAACAGAGGAGGTGGTGATATCCAGAATTTTAACTATCTACTCTGGTTCACTCCATGATCCCTGTCCTATTGGAATCTTTAAAGAGCAAGCTTCCTTTTTGTTTCCTTTGACAACTATCATGTGCAACAACTCCTTAGCAAGGGGCGCTGTGCCCTCTTTTTTTTTGTTTTAAAAAAGGAGGTATTAGTTCCCAATATCGACCCTTGTCCCTTTTTCTGCAAAACGTTTGGAAAGCTGGGTGAACATGCAGCTAGCCACTTATACTCAGAAAAGGGGTCTTTAACAAACATCAATCTGGGTTCAAATCATGTTTTAGCCCTGAAACTGTACTCTCAGCAGCTACAAACGGTGGGGCATATTACCAAGGAATAGCGATAATTATCGCTAAATGCGCTTAGCGCTTTTTTTTTATCGCAGCCTATCGCTGGATATGTTAGCGGAGAAAACATGCTATTAGCAACGTTTTTCTCCATTGTGCTAAAATATCCAGCGATAGCGGCGAAATGCGTGAATATCGCTGAGAATACAGTGATATTCACACATTAGCGACGAAATGCTCTTAGCCATGTTATCCTCCTCCCATTGGATAACATGGCTAAGAACTGGTCTGGGCAGGTGTTAGTATTTTGAGCTATTCGGGCTTAGCGCGAATATTTCCATTGCTACACCTGCCTTGCTAATAGACGATAGCGACGTTAGCGACTGCTTTCAGTCGCTAACTGGTTGGGTACGCCCACTTTGAATGTCATTAGTGATAAACATCGCTGACATGCAAAGCGGGCCCCAAACCGCTCGCTATCGCCAAAAAGCTGTCGCTAACATCTTGCTAATAGAGCGATAGAATTATCGCCGCTTAGCGGCCGAAAACGGCCGCTAAAGCGGCGATAATTTCCTATCGCCCTGCTTGATAATATTCCCCGGTATTCGCATTATCTTGGACGGCGGGAGCTCAGCAGCTAACATCCTCCTTAATCTGTCAGCTGCCTTAGATATTGTCTCATACGCGCTCCTGCTGCAAAGCCTAAATGTAATTGGCCCGAGAGATATTCGCTAAAATGCTTTGAATAATTTCTGAAATTTAGAGCACAGGCTGTTCAGATGGCAACATTCTGTTCAGCTTTTATAGACATTTCCTGTGGAGTCTCCCAGGGTTCTGCCCTCAGTATTACCCCTTTAAATACACACATTTCCCCTTTGGTGGACCAGATTGCCTCTTTGGCTTACAATTCTATGGTTATGTGGATGACACTCAAATAATCATCCTCATGGAAAGCAATATCAAACCACTCCAAGAGCAGTTTAATGGCTGTCTGATGAATGCGGCCCACTGGATGAATCCTAGCTCCATCGGGTTAAACTCAGACAAAACAAAGGTTTTGTTATTTGGTAAACCTCCAATCAGGTCAGCAATGTGGTGGCCCCAGCCATTAGGAGAGTGCAGCAAACTGCCCGTAATCTGGGCATCTTATTTGATAGCAAACTCTCATTTGAGCACCACGTTAATAAGCTAATGTTCGCGCTATATAAAACCTTCAAAATAAATAAATAATGACCACATGCTTCCTGATAATGAAGCAATTAAAAAGATTCTTCCTGTCATCCCTCATTACTCCAGACAGCTGCTGGTGCAAGCTCTGATTATTAGCAGGCTAAACTACTGTAATACTCTTTATGTTGCATTACTCGCCAATCTTATGAAAATGTTACAATAGGTTCAAAATGAGGCGGCAAGCTTGATTTTTGGGATGAGGAAGTTTGATAACATCTCATCCCAGATTGGTCAGCTACGCAGGATCCCTGTCCATAAGGGATGCTGGTTTAAGGCCTGTGCATGTGTCACAAGGCTGTCCATCCAGTAGTCCACACCTCGTAAATGTCCGACATGTTTAGTAAGCATTTCAGTCTAGATTGTTTTGCATGGCCTCCGCTTGTCTGATTACAGTGCTGGAATTCCAGAACAAGACTGGAAGGACAAGTTTCCGGTCAGCTATGATTGGAAAATAATATCTTAAAAATCGGTAGGGCTTTAAAAACTCATCTTTTTACCTAAATTAGTTTTAAGTTATAATAGTTTAGGGAAGTCTGGATTAGGTGTTCATCATGAATTAGTATGGTAGTACTAGGACACCCTTGGGTAATCGTGCGCTCTACAAAATTAATAAATAAATCTTCCCAGTGACCCTCCGCTTGTGACCACTGTGCATCTAAGCACTCCTGAAACAGCTACACAACTAACCTGACATGAGAAACAATGGTAAAACAAGAGGCCATCATGCCGAGGAGCACATGACCATCCTTACCGTTACTTGGCGTTACGGCTGAAAAAGGGGCGGGGAGAAATGATTGGAAACATAAACCTGGGCAGGGATAGGCTTTCCTGGTGACTGAGCTGAACACTGCCCCCAAGGAGGGGTGTATTTGAAGGGGCTGGAGGTGGGATTTTGCTGTATTGATGGTGAACCGTAGAACGTGTAGAAGGTATATGGTGGTCTGGGAGTGGGTTAAGCACAGCTGTTCGGTTGCACTCTTGATCAGCCAGTCATCCAAGTAAAGGAAGACATGGATGCCGTTTCTCCTGAGAGGAGGGGTTACCAAGGAAAGGCACTTAGTGAACACCATGGAGGCGGTAGTGACCTCGAAGGGCAGCACTTTGAACATCTAATGCTGGCCACTTACGACAAACCAGAGGTACCAGTGATGAGCAGGGTGGATGGGGATGTGGAAGTAGGCGTCCTTCAGGTCGAGGTCTTTCTGCAGTAGAGGGATGCCATCTTGGAGTGTGACCAAGTGGATTGACTCCAACAGGATGTATTTGTTATGGGGCATGAGGACGCTTATAGGCCTGAGAGTCCCATCCTTTCTGGGATGAAAAAAATATAGGGAGTGCGCTTCCTTGCCGGTGTGGTGGAGCGGCACAAGTTCTATGGCCCTCTTGGGAGTAAGTGCCTCCACTTACTCCTGAAGAAGGTGCTGATGTTCTGGGGATAGGGAGAGTTTAATGGAGGAAGGCTTGGTGGGGTGGTAGTGACTTCAGGCAATGACCCTGGGATAAGGAGGACCCATTGATCTGAGGGGATTTCTGCTCAACATGGAAAAAAAAACAGTAATCGTCCCCCAGAAAGTGTAGTGTGATCAGGAAGTGTGAGTGGGCCACTGCTTGGTGGGGGCAATGCCCTTAGTAGCCCCACCCATGAGCTGTTACCCATGTAGCCTCCATGTGGATTTGGCACCTCCACAGTACTGGGGCCTGTGCTAAGACCCGCAGTTACAACATGTTAGAAGCGCCCCATAGCCTTCGAGGTATCAATGTCCTTTTCTATTTTTTTGAGCCTTGGTCATCTTGCGGTCCAAATAGGCATTTCCCATCGAAAGGCAGGTTGAGCAGATGCTGCTGTACTTCTGGCCTAAAACCTAAAACATGCAGCCAAACGTGACGGTGCATCAGGATATTTGAGTTGATGTCTTGCGCTGCAGTGTCAATAGCTTCAAGGGCACACCTAATAGAGGTTTTCAGATTTATTTTACCCTCTGTGACAAGGTTTTGGCCTCTTTTCTGATACTCCTCTGGGAGATCTTGGAGGAGCTCCTCTATTTTATCCGAGCACATCCGGCCGTACCTTGAGAGAAAGACGACAGAATTGGTGATGCACCAGTGTGTCGCAGATTGTGAAACAACGCATTTACCTGCTGCATCTATCTTTTTGCTCTCTTTGTCAGGCGTTTTTGCAACTCCAGTGCCTTGGGCATTGGTACACTTGGAGGCTGTATGGACCACCAGAGAACCTGGAGGATGTTGTCCCCAATGTTGCAGGGTCTGAGGGTGAAGCTTTGCATTTCTTGCCCACCCTTGGAGTGACAACCCTGGCCTTCAATGGCCTCATAAATACTTCTGGAGAGGTTTTTAACATCCCCTTTAGCTTAGACACAAATTGCATGGGACGCTGGGTGGAGGATAGCATCTCCACAAGAAAATCTGCATCCTCATGTGTTTTGTGCATCTCCACTTTGTGGTAAGTGGCTGCCCTTCGCAAAATCTCCTGTTAGGAGGCACTGGGTCCTAAAGCAATGGAGGTGGCGGAGTCAGGATCCTGCCAGCTTGTGGGTGGATCATGATGCACTTCTGCATGGCATCAAGCTCTTCCTCGACACGTTGCAAGATAGACTGGACTGGTCTTGGTCCTTGGAGGTAGTGGAGGATGGAGCCTTGGACGCTAGGTGTTTAGATACCGAAGAAGGCTTTTGAGTCGCTGGCACCTTCGTGGATTTCAGTGCAGAAGAAGGTTTCGGAGGCGCTGGCACCGTGGTTTTTTTCAGTGTCGAAAGAATCTTTGGAGCAGAGGATGGCTTGGAGGGACCTTTCAATGCTGGATCTGAAGGCAGTGTCAGCACGGAGTGCCGCAGCTTCAAGATATGCTTCGGTGCCGGCAGATGCTGGGTGCCTGATTGTAGGCACGTTTTTGGTGCAGACCATGGACCTGAGGCACAGGCAGACCAGAAGCCTGATTCTGGGCTTTAGGGCCCAACGCCTGACCCCCTTGAGGGCAGTGCTCGGCCTCCATGTGTGTGCCAGGAGGTGGAGGAGGGTGAGATGCTTTACTCACAGGAAATGTCTTCTGGACTGGCACCGGCTGAAGGTCTTTGGACTCCGATAATGAGCAGGATCTTTCCTCAGGAAAGTAGATAAGTGGCCCGCTGGCTGAAGTGCCTCACTGAGGTCCACTTTCAATATCTAAGATGCCGAAGAGATCAGAGGTGTTGTCCCCTTGCTGCTGCACCTTTGATTGTGATGCGCGGCGACGAGCTTGATGGTGACACAATGTTCTCTTCAATCGGAAGGCAAGGAGGTTGGAACAGAAGGGCTCATTTTGATCCGAAGAGAGACAGAGGTTACATGCCTGGTGGAGGTCTGCCCAGGAGTATTTGGTTTGACACTGAGGGAAGAAGAGCTATACAACATGAACATAGACTTTCCCATCACAAACAGTCCCTCACCCCTTTTTTATAAGCCTCTGGCAGGTGCTCTCCATGAGCCTCCATTGGGTCCTAGTTGTACCTATTATTTCCAGACAGCAAACCCACCGAATTGGCATTTAGCCATTTGGGTGGTTGTACCTACTACGGCCCGCTTGGCAGCAGCATTGATACGCTTAGTCTCCTTATCGGGGGCGTCCCCTGTTGCTAGAGAGGATGCCTGTTTCCTTGCAGTAAGGACCACTAAGGAATCGGGGCGGGGTGGACTTATCCTCTGATTCAGAGAGGGTCACTTGGAGATGCCTTAAGCTACCTAGGGAGTCACTACCTTGGCTCTGAATGGGTCTTTAAAGGTATCAGGGACTCTCTTAAGCCTGCCCGTACGCGTTGGTAGAAACTGAACAGTGCGCTCAGATTTGGAGAGAGTTTCCACTAAAAATAGCTATCTTCTATGTCATGCATTTACACCTTATAATGACGTGGCACCCTCTGCATAACTCTGCGATACACAGTAGTATCATCAGGGAGGTTGGCTTGGATGGATGGGGTTCAAGGTCTGGCTCCTCTTTAGGGCTGATGGTATAGTCGTCCCAAGGGCCATCTCTATCGCATTCTTCAGCGAGTTGATCTAGGGTTCTACTTCCCCATGGGGGCTACCGTTGTCACAGAAAGGGTGCACTGATCCCTCTGGAGACTTCGGCGTGGTGAGTGACTGGGTGTAGGAGGCAGTGGAGAAGAACTTGTAGCCTTGTCCTTGTGTCTCTTCAGCACTGGGTGCCAAAGTGTCTCAAAAGCCAGTTTTCCTTGAAGGTAAGCCTCCATTTCTTGGGAATTGAAGGCAAAGTGGTCAAAGGTTCCCCTTGGGGCGGTCTTTGTGGATATCTTTCCAAGATGCGGGTCAGGCGGGTTGAACACCTCTGTTCTCTGCATCAAGGTTCAAGAACTGCATTTTGTTTGCAATTTTGGCATCAACCATAGCCCAGAGGATGGAGACTTGGCAGCCTTTATGGAAGAGGGTGTCGACGTGTAGTGGTGTTCAACGCCTTTTGCTTGGAGCTAGGCTGGCTACGAAGCCTTATCTCGGAGTCGACTGAACCTGGATGGCTCTGGTGCACCAGATGCCAAAGCTTTTTTCCTTGATCATTTGATGCCAGATTCCCTCAGTACTGGCGCCCTGCCTCAGTGCATGGGTGCTTAGGTGGTTGGGGCTTGGTGCCGGAGTGGTACTCACGACCCTCCGATGAGAGGATGTAGATGCCGTGGTGATCAGCCCAAAGATACTTGGTAGCGCACTGTGAGCAAAAAACAGAAGGGTGTTTGTTCCATCATCCTCTGCCCGTGAGCCTTCTCTGAGGGTTTTTATAGAGAACAAAACAGATTATACTGAGTCCATTGTGCCATCCACCTGCGCCTTGATTGATCGGTTGAGATTGGTCGAAAAGTCATCAAAGCCTTGCAAAGACTGTTCTCCGATCGTTGGTGTTGAGTTTATCGAACAACCAGGTCTGAGAAAGCCAGAAGGAATGCATCTATCTTGGAGCCATCCAATCCCACTGGAGGGTGTGGGGGAATCTAGGGAGTAGTCGGTGCCATTGTGGACTAAGGAAGGAGTCACACAGAATCCAGCGAACTGAAACTTCTTCAAAGAAAAATAAGTGTAGGTGTATCTGCAGCCACACATGCTATGGATATTTAGTTTCAACTTTAGTAACCACTGACATTTTGTACGTGAATAGAAACCGACATGCCCAGCCACATTTGCTTTCCCCAAACCTCTTTCTCCTTCCCCATCAAATCCCTAATGCACAGATATCCCGCTCTTTCTTCCCTCACGGGACACGTAAAGCCCATCCTAAAGCACTTTACTCCTTGAGAATTCCAAACAGCTTTATTAACTCCATCATCAAGAAAAAAGCAGAAACCACCATTTGCCGAAGCAACACTTTCCAATGCATCGGACAGTCCACAGGTAAAGGCGGCCATGCCTTCTGGGTCAAAAATGCAGTCACTTTACAAGCACCAGAATATATTATGGGGTGTGAATGGGAAGGGGTTAGACCCAACACAGCTTGCATGAGAGCCACAGAACGGAAATATAATCAGACACTTGCTCCCTCCATTCCCCTGTGGGGGCAAACTCTATGCTACACCATTTATAGGGCTTTCTAGAAAAAACCAGTACATATATGCATATTGACATCCTGCTATGAGCGAACTAAATTCTTCATTTAAATCAACCGGTTAAGACACAGATCGGATATTGTAAACAATATATTCCAAACCTAGGTCTAAATCAGGGAAAGCTAGGACTTGGGTAGAGTCATCTACACCTACAACTCTGGCCTGGTTAGATGGAGCTATTACTCTACTGACTGGCCGAGTTTGCCTAATAGGGGTAACATACTACTCGGGTGTAGGCATATCTCATGGTGGTTGCGGCTCAGGTCCTTCATGTTCGAAGCCTCAGCTTTGGATCAGGTCAGCACACACTATGGATAAGGGCTCAGTGAGGCGGAGATGCGGCTGACCCATTAAACAATCGATTCTAGGTACAGCGGAGCTTAATCCAGTGAAGCTAGGCCTCAGGCGTAGATGGGTCCAGGTACAACTTAAGGGAATAATGGCTCAAGGCTTATCTGGTCAGGCTACTGCTCGAAGCTAGGCAGAAAAAGGTACTGCATTGGCCAAGCGACTGCGTGGGTCTACATAGGGCTTAGTATGTCTTCGATGAAGCTGCGTAAGCGTAACTCACTGACCTCCTTGTATGTCTTTGATGAAGCTGCGCAAGCGTAACTCACTGACCTCCTTACTACCTGAGGGTTAGTTTAAGATCATCTTCAAATCACTGCGATGTGGAAGTTCTTGTGCGTGCAAAGATAACAAGCTACCTGGCGGGTTGGGGGTCAACACGAGTCATCAACATCAAATTTCACAGTAAACTCCCTGTAATAGCCAAAACGTTACCCTTTTCACCAAGACATTGTCCACCAGCAAGTCAGCTGATGCCCCACCCCAACACCAAGTAAACATTGGCAGCCATGCGAAAGATATAAAAACCGTCCCAGGTCCAATGACTCAGAAGAAGGCTGGCTGTGCATAAGAGGAAGCCTGTCCAAGGCGTGTGCACTTAGGAGGGCACTTGTCCAATGAGTTTATACAGATGAAGCTTGTCTGAGGAGGGAGAAGGAAAGAGAAGCTTGGTCAATGAGGACAGGCGAGATGGCGGGCCCATGATGTGCAGGGATCACTGATGATGGTCGGGTCCACAGGAAGAGTGCCATGGTCAGGGGGCTGGCGGTAGTCGCGGGGTGAAGGTAGGGTCATCACAAACATTAGAGGGGCACACAAAGGACAGAATTTGGGGGGAATGTAAGTGCTACAACTCCAGCTTCTTGTTGATGAGAAGTGAGCAGGAGGAGAGGGCGCCGCCGAGCTTCGCCACCTCGGTACAGGCCGCCGGCACCAGGGTGTAATCTGGAAGCTTCTGGAAAGTCTGGAAAAGAAAAGCAGACGGTTAAGGTATTGGGGTGCATCCATGCAAGTTGGCTCAGCAGGCCGACAGACAGTAGGGTGTAGCAGAGTGTGCGTGGAGGACTTGAAGACCAAGAGGAGAGAAGTGAAGGAGGAGATCAGTGGCCTTAAGCTGGCAAAGAGCGGAACAAGAGTATAGAGTATCAGAGAGTAGGAAGAAGTCTTGAACATATCAGATATTGCTGTACATTTAAAGAAGTGAACACGTGTATCATTCATAAACCTCTTCACATAAGCAGGGTTTCAACTTACATCCAAAGAAAAAGTCAAACAATGAAAACGGTTTCAAGGGATAAAGAAATGTTCTAACGAAATGCATTTTCATGAAAGAAAATCTTCATAATATAAATTAGAACATTGGAATGTGGAGCACTCTATAGAAGACAATGGAGTGCTCCGTGCTTCTATGGACTGGTAAAGGCCCGCAAAGCAACAATCCAATGTTGTTTTCACAAAGGCCTCTGGCCAAGGGGATTTAAACCCTCTCAAACTCACAGGCCTTTGTTTTATTTGTTAGAACATTCTGCCCTCATCTCTATTAGAGATTCCTTAAATGCTATTCATGACACATTTAAAAATTGCGAATTTGCAATTTTGGGCCGCTATTTACCGAGAGATCAGACCTCTCGGTAAATAGCAAAAACTTAGAAAAATGCTTTTAAAAGCATTTTTCTAAGTTGCATGTTGCACACACACATGTCCCTTGGACATGTGTGTGCGCAACACCTGTTTCAATTTGCATTTCAGGGGTGCTACAGGGTGTCCTTTGGACACCCCTGGCACCCTTTCAATCGCTATCTTATTTGCGAGTAGCAAATTGCTACTCGCAAATAAGGAATACTCCCCATTCATTCCTATGGGCTTTTTGGCCTATAGGAATGAATGGGGAGTTATTCCTCATTTGCGAGTAGCAATTTGCTACTCGCAAATAAGGAATGTGTAGGAATCGCTATTTATTTAGCAATTCCTACATGAATACCGTTTTGCGAGTCCTTAATATCGATTCGCTATGATTCGCTATTAGGGGCTCGCAAAACGGCCCGTTGATGAATAAGGCTGCATATTTCTAAGTTTTTGCTATTTACCACGTAGTTTGAATTTGCGGTAAATAGCGACCCCAGATTGCGAATTCGCAATCTTGGAATGGTTCATGCATTGCATTTAAGGAATCGCAAATTGCGATTCCTTAAATGCAATCGCAATTTGAGAACTCGCAATTATTTGCGAATTCTTAAATTGCGAGTGCATGAACCCTTGATGCAACTCAAATGCCATTTTTGCGGGCGCAAACGGCCGAATTTTGCGATTCGCACCGTTTGCACTCGCAAAAATGCTTGATGCATCTAGCTGTAAATGCTGGATTTTTATACTTCTCAATTTTGTACGTTTTTTTTCGAAATTTCACGTACTTACGAGAAACACATTATGCAAATTGCACATTTAAGTCCTATTCAACCGCCTTAATCCAAGCCTATACTCAAAAATAAGCTGAGTCAACAGTAAATGTTTGTGGCAAGGACCCATGGGTCCCATCCCTAATAAATTCTAGTGCGGTGAAGCCCACATTTAGAGAAATGCCAGGACTAAACAACGATAAAAATATTTGCATGAATTAATAAAAGACCCTCAACATCTGTTATGTTAGACCTCGTCTTTAGGTTTCAGGTTTGCGTCATCAGTATTTTTGCTAATCTTGCTCTCCCCGTGGAGAGGACAGAGCCTTCCTCGGCATGGGTCTAAAATGTCGGAAGCCATTCAACTTCATTGTAAGCAGAGTGACTACCAGGCCTAGACCTTAGGGAATAAATAACACACCAAAAAACACGAGATCAACGGTCGGGTGAGGTGCCTGGCGGCATTTCACGTATCTACGAATCAGAAAATCTGAGCACAGAGAAGGTTCGAGATGCATCGAAAAACCAGTTTAAGATACTTCCGAAGCTCCAATATTAGCTCGTTTAAAAAAACACTCTTTAACTTTCCGACTTATATTTTTGGAGGCGTTTCAGCATTTCTCTGGGTTTAAAAGACTGGAAGGGGCGTGGGTGACGCACCGGAGACGTCAGACAGAGGTAAGTAAGAATGTCCATCCATGCAGCGCGGGTGCAGGTGGACCAGCGCGCGCACTTCTTATCTTTGGCCGCTTGGTGGCAGCAGCGCTCCTCACACAAAGGCGGAGGGAGGCATGTTTGTGTTTGGACAAAAATGAATTGTTTGTTGGAGGTCAAGAGAAGGACATGAGGTGAGGGCGGGTGCGGGTGTGTGTGTGTGGTTTCTGCAACGGTCAGCCAGGTACAGTTCGGTTCGTTCAGGTTTGTGGGCCAGTCCTCCTGCCACAGGAGCTTGAAATCTTGAGTTTTTTGTTCCCCCCCCCTTGGTCCCACGGATACTCCCGTGATGGGCCCCGTGCCGGCTCGCACAAGTCATGCTTCATGCTCGTGGATGTAATGACATCAGCGTGGCCACGAGGATGGGTCACATATGCCTTGCGGCTCTTAAAACACGAGGAACACAACATGTGAAAAACAATCAATTCAGTGTACGGTGGCCTGTGTGTGTCGCCCCCGTGACCAGGGCCCCTTCCAGTAACTAAAACAAAACTGCAAAACAAGTCACTGAGGGTTCATCTCCTGGTGGGGTGGACAGTTGTCTGAGGTACATGGGCTGTACAACCCATGAACAGGGTGGAAAACGGATCACCTCTCTCTAACCTACTGGGTCCCGGGTGAAAGAGGGCTGGCCAGCCTTTCTTTTATTTTTTATTTTGTTGCACATTTA
Organism: Lissotriton helveticus; assembly: GCF_964261635.1. NCBI lineage: Eukaryota > Metazoa > Chordata > Amphibia > Caudata > Salamandridae > Lissotriton > Lissotriton helveticus. The sequence continues at coordinate 2,081,541,793 of NC_136065.1, forward strand.
TATAGCGCGAACTCGACCCGAAGGTATTGGAGCGCTTTACATGAGCACCGTATTTACATTACACATTCAGGCACGGGGAGATTAAGTGATTTGCCCAGAATCACAAGATGTGGACGCGACCCCGAGGCTCGAACCCTGGTTTCCAGCACCAAAGTCGACAGTCTAGCTGAGGGACCACACCACGAGCTACATCCTCTCCCATTTTTAGGCAAGTGCTCATGAGGGCTGGGGGGCCAGGGTCGAGGAAGGGGGGAGGGCTCTCTAATCAGGTTGTCCCCGAGTCGTGGAGGGCTGGGGTGCCCTCTCTAGTCAGGGTGTCCCTGGGTCAGGGCAGGCTGAGGTGCCCTCTCTAGTCCGGCTGTGTCTGGGTCCAGGCGGGCTGGGTCACCTTTATTATATCCCTCCTGGTCCAGGAGATTGAGTGTGATACAATGTTGTGGACAGGCCAGGTGGCTCACTACATCCCTCCTTCCTTATCCATATTTGTTCAAACAAGAAACAAAAATAACAAATTAACAAAATGAACTAACATAATGAACAGTTATGCCACCAAGTCTCTGGAGGTTCCTTTGCTTCCAATGTTCCTTAACACAGAAAGTCTCTCAGCTTTTGGCTTAGTTGGGGGCTTTTTCGCAGCGGATATGGATGTCCTCGCTGGGGAACCATTTCAGCTGACCTCCTTGTTGTTTCTACCCCCTGTCTTTGTAACTCCATCTCTCTCTCTCTCTCTCCCCATCGTCTGCCAGTTCTTCCATTGATGTTGCTCCACTCTCTTCTGTTTCACTCAGATCACTCTGGGAGCTTCCCGGCTCCCTATCCTCGTCTTCCTGTGCGGGCAGTACTTGCTTTATAAACACATTTCTCACTATTCTCCTCTACCCTCTTTGTGCAGTCACCATCGTTCCTCGCATCTCAACTACATGCCAGGGTTCCCGTTCGAAGGGAGTTCTAAATTTCCATCCTGAATGTCTGTCTTTCACAACCACTGTCTCCATGACCGAATTCAACCGTTCGGGCTCTCCTCTTCTTACTGGCCTGGTTGTCGCTGTTTTCTCTCTTAGACTGTGCCGCCACACTGTCCATTGTTCCGGGCTCCCAATGTTCACTCGCCGGTACGACGTCCCTTACAGCTCTCTTCATTATGAGATTGCTTGATGAACACCCCGTTGTGCAATGTGGTGTTTACCGGTATGCTCTCAGAAAACGGTACAGACACCCCTCCAGGTCCTCACGTTGATCAACTCCAATTCTCAATGCCTTGTTCATCATCCTCTTAAATCTCCACACTTCGCCGTTGGCTTGTGGCCATTGTGGAGTTACCTTCTGATGGTGGGTGTTGTATTGCTCAAGGTACTCCCAGAACTCCTGCCCATGAAATGGTGGTCCATTGTCCGTACGTATTTCTTCTGGTGTTCCTAACAAAGCAAACGTTTTTTCCATCGCCGGTTTAAGGACTTCAAGTGTGGTTGATTGTACTACCTCTACGCCCGGCAGCTTAGAATAGCTGTCCAGCATGAGCAGCGTTGACCTCCCATCCGGAAAGCTTCCGAAGTCCATGCTTATTGTAGTCCATGATTTTGTTGACCACAACTCTGTGATTACTGGGGGAACCGATGCCTCGTTTCCAGTGATCTGACACTCGTGACAACTTCGCACCTTTCCTTCGATCATGCGATTCACTCCCAGAAACCACACTTCGGCACGCAGGCGAGCTTTGGTTTTTTCGATTCCTTGATGCCCTTGGTGTGCTAGGTCGATTGTCTTTTTCCATAGTTTTATCGGCATCACGATTTTCGTGCCTCTGAGTACTACTCCCTCACTGCTTTTACAGAGTTCCTCTCAGCACCTCCACACTCCCGTTCTTGCTTCTCTCTCCTCTGCCGTCAGTCTTCTCACGTCTTTCAAGAAGTTCTTCCATGAATGATTGCGTAATGATTCCTTTCCTGCCGATAAACACGCATCCTCATCTGTTGCCACCACGAATTCCTCTAGTGACAGTGCTCGAGGACATAAGGCACCAATGATCTGTATAATGAACAACTCTGCTCTCTGCCGACTTGGGTCTATGGCCATGGGATGGTGAGACAGGTAATCCGCCGTGTTGTTAACTCCTTGCCGGTATACCACCTCAAAGTTGTAGTGCTGGATCTGTACGGCCCACCTTTCATTGGGTGGTGGTCCACTTCTTGCAGTCCCGGTAAACAATGGAACCAGTGGCTTGTGGTCAGTCACTACTCTGAACTTGTGCCACACCGATATATGTCGAAGTGCTGACAGGCCCATCGTATTGCCAACGTCTCTCTCTCGATCTGTGCATACCTAGTCTCCACAAGTCCTGCTGGTGTTGAAATGTAAATGTTATGCATTCATTCTGCTAGTGCATTGTAAAGTTAGCATTCGCAGCACCACTTTAAGTTGAGCCGCCATCTTGAGCCATGATTGAAACTAATTTCGGTCTCTCTTTGTCTGCCTCAACAGAAAGCAGCTGCGATATTCTTTTTTCTGTATTCCTCCAAGGTTGAGCTTTGCTGTGCTAATGAGTAGATTGTTTTTGTCATCACATACCTTTCTTGCTAGATAGGCCTGCTCCCACCCTTAGACCGGTGGGTGCAAGGCTGAGGAACCTTGGCTCTGAGATAACATGTACCAGGTCCTGGGATTGCAACTCGTCCTTCTGTATCTCCATTGTTCACTAGCTAAAAACTGGAAATTTCCAGTCTGGGCATGTCTTTAGTGATCCTGGAAATGTACATTATATGTAGTTCTGTTGGTAGAAGTTAGTCCCTCTGCAGCAATCTAAGGAGACAGGTCAGACCGGACTCCACTTGAGTGTACTTTCAATAAATATCTTTGGTTTGTATTCTCTACTGTCTGACCGACTCTTCATTTGTGAGGAAGGCTGAGAGGTGGTAGTGAGTGACCCAAGTGACTCTAATCGGGTCACTTCCTTCATTGGCATATGCTATGGGCACCCATTCTTCATGGACATCTTGCTGAAGAAGTAACGCCCCCAGGCCAACCGGGCTAGCCTCCACTACCAGTTCGGTGGGGCACCCTGGTTTAAAATACAACACCGTCGCCCCCTGTAGCAGTGCTCCTTTGATGTCCTGAAATACTTTCGTGGCCTCACTAGTCTTGAAAGACCTCCGCCGCTGATGATACCCATAGCTGATTCCCTTAAACCTTCTCAATCCTACATGTGTAGAAAATGTAGTGATGTAGCGACTGGCCTCATCACGCAGCAACTGATGGTATCCCAAATTGAGATCGACCTTCGAGAACCACTTTGCACCATTTAAGTCTGCCACCATCTCGTCTATTGTAGGGGTGATGTGCCTTTCTCTTCTATTGGCTTTGTTCGGCAAGCGCATATCAACGCCAAACCTTATGGCACCCGGTTGTTACGGTCCAACAACCGGGTGCCATAAGGTTGTGCGTTGATATGCGCTTGCCGAACAAAGCCATCAGAAGAGACGAGATGGTCTTTCAAGACGCCATTCGCGGAGCCCTCTCTGGTCTGGTGGGGGTGATAAATGTCAGTGATGATGTGCTGATATTTTCAAAGTCCCTCGAAGAGCACCATGAACGTCTGTGAGCTACACTCCAAAGGCTAGTAGACCAAGGACTAACGCTACACAAAGAAAAGTGTAAGTTCCATGCCAACATCTGGACCATCTTAGAATTCAGTGGACTCCTCAACAACAGACGTTGCATATCAGTCTTCTGGCGAATACGGCAGGATGATGGCGCTACAAGGCATTACAAGTTTTTTCAGAAAACATCCCTAGAACCAGATGTGCCAACCATCCTGCCCTGAAGGTGTCTGTGGTTATGGACAATTGTGGCTGGGGATGGAGGAACAACCTGTCCAGTAGCAGGTTCTTGTTCTAGCACTGTAGACCCGGCGAAAGTGGAGGCGATTCGGGCTGCAGCAACTCCTCAGAAACAAAAAGAAATGAGAAGCTTTTTGGGGATGGCGAACTATTGCAGCCAGTTCATTCCACACCTGGCCACGATATCAGAACGGCTGAGAGTGCTCACCTAGAAGGACGTAAAGTAGCTACGTAAAGTAGCAGTGGACTAGTGAGGCCGCAAATGCATTTCAGGACATCAAAGGGCTGTAGCTCCTGCAACAGTGACTCCTGTAGTTTGTGCTGAACATTGGGCTCCAACAACACTAGATCTTCTCATTGACCAATCTAAGCGACTGTTTCATGTCCAGACACTCCTGTAGTGAGTGCATGTGCAAACAAACATTTGGGACTACGGCAATCAAAACATTTCTTGGTCACTCTTGCTGTCAGGCAACACAATGATTGGTAAAAAAAACTGAAGTAGCCTCTGAAATGCCATCACTCTGATATGGTTGGGTTAGTCATTGTTTATTACCGTGTCCAGTTTGGCTCCCAAGAAAAATTGTATTTGTTGGGGAGAGGAGATAATTTTCTCGCATTCTTTGTGAAACCTAATTTACAAAGAAGAGAGACTGCTTGTTTAGTGTGACTGCGGCATTGCAGTCAACTGTAGCTCTTCAGCAGCCAGTCGTCCAGGTATGGAAAGACATGGATCAAGCTGGAATGGAGGTATGCCGCCACGCTGCCAGACATTTGCAAACACTCTTGGGGCAAACAGTGGAACTTTGAACTCGTAATGGATGCCACATACAACAAACCTCAAATGCTGATGGCGTGCTGGGGGAGGGGAGATGTGGAAGCAGGTGTCCTGGAGATCGAGGGTCGCCATGTAGCCCCCAACACAGAGCAGTGAAATGAAGTCCTGGAGAGTTGTTATTCTAAGTGCTCAGAGATGATGTACTGGTTGAGAAGCCACAGGTGGAGAATCAGCTCTATTGTCCCATCCTTCCCAGGGATTAGGAAGTGCTCTTCAGAGATGATGAGGTAGAACATGCTCCATATCTCCCTACTGTGGCAGGGCTTGCACTTCCTCTTGTAATATGTGCCAGCGTGGTGGGAATACTGGCTGGTGTGGTGCGAAAATCTAGGCAATAGCCCTGGGCTACAACGGATAGCACCCACTCATCTGAGGTTATCTGGTCGCATTGAGGAAGCTCTAACCCTAGTCTTACCCTCACAGACATTGCATGAACAGGGGGGACATTGATAGGCCATTGTTTTGAGGCAGAGAACACATTTTGGGAACTCTTACTTTTTCTAGGCAGTCTCATTAGTGTACACCCCTAGAAGGGATAGGGTGCCCTCAGCAAATAATTTACCTTTTGCTCAAGATCACATACTTTTTAAGAACCCACTCCCAGTGGTTAATTTGTAAACAAATAAGTGCCAAGGCTCTCATCGGGAGGCAGTCTGCACCATCCTCCAGTCTCCTGCTAGTACCGCCCAAAACAGAACCAACTACTTACCATGAAACCTTACAAGTGGGGAGAGGATGTGGCGTAATGGCCAGAGTTGCCGATTTTGGACCTGGGGAACCAGGTTCGAATCTTGGCATGGCTCAACATCCTGTGAATCTGGGCAAATCGCTTAATCTCCCCGTGCCTGCCAAAATGATGATGTTCTTAACTGATGCTATAAGTGCTGGTGTTGGTTATTAAGCGCCGGTGCTGAGCACCAGAAACCACCGTCTCAAATTAAGCACTGCCCACTCCATTATCATCTCTCCGGCAGGAATGTTTGACATTCTGCTGGGCGAACATCCCTCATAACAAAAATAGGCAGCAACATATGGAGAAAGTATTTCAAATTGGAGTGTTTTTTTTTTCCTGGTACGTCCCCCTCACGGAGCAGCCATTTTTCTCTTACCTGCACACTCTCGGGGTACTCCTCGCTGCTGCGGTGCACAAGGACGCTGCTCTTCTGACCTACTCGCGCGTAGATGCAGTTGGCGGCCGGGTCATCCGGCACTGTCAGAGTCTCATAGTGGTGGTCGGTGAGCTGCTCCATGGTCTGTGGGTGACGAAATAAAGTGCTTGAAACAATATGTCCGAACCCCCCTTAAAAAATCTACAGATTCACATGGCGCCATCAGCAGGCAGAAGCAAAAACAACAAGTGGGGCACATGCAAGGCAGTAATGCCGGTCTTCCTTATTGCAACAGTGACACTCACTGGACAATCAGAGTGTGGCATTGTTGGTGAAATTATGTCTGCATGTACAGATCTATTACAAGTGCTTAATTAGTAATAAAGAAAAAAATAAGAAGTGCCAGGGCTCTCGTCAGGAAGCTGCTGCTGCAGCTTACCTCACACATTGCCCCCGTCATGGTGCCAATGATAGTAAAATCACAGCTACTAACCCGTCACACTCGTACAAGTGTGATAGTTCAGACTATTCAAGGTCCCCAAAGCTATAAGAACTGCTTGGGCGGCAGGTAATGGTAATTTTTAATGTATATTGAATTCATAATTAACTGTTGATGTGGTGTTCTTTAAATTAGACAGGCAGCGCCACCTTGTGGTAGACTGTCACAAGCACCAGTGTTGACAATTAAGTTCCAGTGCAGAGCACCGGAAAACCCAGGCTCAAATTAAGCACTAAATGGGACATCAGTTTAATCCCATCACCTTGCTCTACTCCACATTCGTCTTGTTCTTATGTGTTCTACCTTCTGCCTTCTTATGTTATGGTCCAGTGGCTTAAATAGAATCTGGCAGACAAAGTGTTTTAAATATTGTTTGCGAAAATAAACTCCTACTGGGCTTAATTATTAGAAAATCTGTTCTCACTCGAGCAATATATTTGTACACATGGTTTAGGCTGTGACGAGATTTCCATTATCAATGTTCTGAAATACTACGAGCTTCACAGAAGGACTTTACAGATTCCATTACAGACTTCCCGACCAGCCATCTATTATACCCTGTAGCAACAAACACATCTCGGCGATACCGGGGCTGAGGGTCGCTTCATCTTGAGACCACTAGTGTTCAGGTTGAGCCGCATATATGTATGTATGTATGTATGTATGTATATGGCATTTGTATAGCGCAAACCTAGACAAAAGGCAGCAGAACGGGGCACAGGGTTAAAGACAAGCACAAGATGAGCACCCTGCAGTTTGTCCATTGGCCAGTGGGAGGCACTGTGATATCAGTCTACATCAAAGAGGGAATCTAGTAAAAAAAAGTCAGTTGTGAACTACGAGGCACCAAGCCTTGGGGTCTGTCATTAATTAATTCAACATGCATGTTGTGTAGAACTAGTTACAAACAGTAATGACAATCCAGGTATCACATGTGAGTAGGTCGGAGCTGAACTCCAGGTACTTAGTCGGAGGAGACTGTTTTGGGGACTAAGAGAGACCTCTGATCCTGGTGGGTGCAAAGGAAAGGCGGATCACAAATGTGATGGGTTTTGAGGGAGGGCAGGTTCTGGCTGTGGTTGCGGTTGAGAGACAGCGCCTTCCATCAAGGTGGTTGTGGAGAGGGCAGTTTCTGATTGTGGTGGTATTGAGGGAGGGCACTTTTGGATTGTGGTGGTTGCTGGAGGGCAGTTTCACTTCCCGTTGGGTGCTAAAGGAAGGCAGCGATCAGACGAGGGGGAGGGATTGCTGAGGGAGCGAGTAGTAGGTCCACTCACAGCCCTCACTAGGAGTGTCAGAGGCAACATGATAGAGGGACACCTCAGAGGGACCTCAGCTGTGGGGTCATCAGAGCCTGGGGGAGGTGCTTGGGACATCAGAGGCTATGGGTGGCTGTAGAATTCTCCGAGGCTGAGCGAGGGTGTGGGGACCTCGGAGGCTGAGCGAGGGTGTAGGGACCTCAGAGGGAGGATGTAGGGACCTCGGAGGCAGAGGGAGGGTGTAGGGACCTCAGAGGCTGAGGGAGGATGTAGGGACCTCAGAGGCAGAGGGAGGATGTAGGAACCTCAGTGGCTGAGCGAGGGTGTAGGGACCTCAGAGGGAGGATGTAGGGACCTCGGAGGCAGAGGGAGGATGTAGGGACCTCAGAGGCTGAGGGAGGATGTAGGGACCTCAGAGGCTGAGGGAGGATGTAGGGACCCTGGAGGCTGAGGGAGGTTGTAGGGACCTCAGAGGCTGAGGGAGGATGTAGGGACCCTGGAGGCTGAGGGAGAATGTAGGGACCCCGGAGGCTGAGGGAAAATGTCGGGACCCCAGAGGCTGAGGGAGGTTGTAGGAACCTCAGTGGCTGAGCGAGGGTGTAGGGACCCCGGAGGCTGAGGGAGGATGTAGGGACCCCGGAGGCTGAGGGAGGATGTAGGGACCCCGGAGGCTGAGGGAGGATGTCGGGACCCCGGAGGCTGAGGGAAGATGTCGGGACCCCGGAGCCTGAGGGAAGATGTCGGGACCCCGGAGGCAGAGGGAGGATGTAGGAACCTCAGTGGCTGAGCGAGGGTGTAGGGACCTCAGAGGGAGGATGTAGGGACCTCGGAGGCAGAGGGAGGATGTAGGGACCTCAGAGGCTGAGGGAGGATGTAGGGACCTCAGAGGCTGAGGGAGGATGTAGGGACCTCAGAGGCTGAGGGAGGATGTAGGGACCCTGGAGGCTGAGGGAGGTTGTAGGGACCTCAGAGGCTGAGGGAGGTTGTAGGGACCCCGGAGGCTGAGGGAGGATGTCGGGACCCCGGAGGCTGAGGGAAGATGTCGGGACCCCGGAGGCTGAGGGAAGATGTCGGGACCCCGGAGCCTGAGGGAAGATGTCGGGACCTCAGAGGCTGAGGGAGGTTGTAGGAACCTCAGAGGCTGAGCGAGGGTGTAGGGACCCCGGAGGCTGAGGGAGGATGTAGGGACCCCGGAGGCTGAGGGAGGATGTAGGGACCCCGGAGGCTGAGGGAAGATGTCGGGACCCCGGAGGCTGAGCGAGGGTGTGGGGACCTCGGAGGCTGAGCGAGGGTGTAGGGACCTCAGAGGCAGAGGGAGGATGTAGGAACCTCAGTGGCTGAGGGAGGATGTAGGGACCTCGGAGGCTGAGGGAAGATGTCGGGACCCTGGAGGCTGAGGGAGGTTGTAGGGACCCTGGAGGCTGAGGGAGGTTGTAGGGACCTCAGAGGCTGAGGGAGGTTGTAGGGACCCTGGAGGCTGAGGGAGAATGTAGGGACCCCGGAGGCTGAGGGAAAATGTCGGGACCCCAGAGGCTGAGGGAGGTTGTAGGAACCTCAGTGGCTGAGCGAGGGTGTAGGGACCCCGGAGGCTGAGGGAGGATGTAGGGACCCCGGAGGCTGAGGGAGGATGTAGGGACCCCGGAGGCTGAGGGAGGATGTCGGGACCCCGGAGGCTGAGGGAAGATGTCGGGACCCCGGAGGCTGAGGGAAGATGTCGGGACCCCGGAGCCTGAGGGAAGATGTCGGGACCCCGGAGGCTGAGGGAGGTTGTAGGAACCTCAGAGGCTGAGCGAGGGTGTAGGGACCCCGGAGGCTGAGGGAGGATGTAGGGACCCCGGAGGCTGAGGGAGGATGTAGGGACCCCGGAGGCTGAGGGAAGATGTCGGGACCCCGGAGGCTGAGGGAAGATGTCGGGACCCCGGAGGCTGAGCGAGGGTGTGGGGACCTCGGAGGCTGAGCGAGGGTGTAGGGACCTCAGAGGCAGAGGGAGGATGTAGGAACCCCAGTGGCTGAGGGAGGATGTAGGGACCTCGGAGGCTGAGGGAAGATGTCGGGACCCTGGAGGCTGAGGGAGGTTGTAGGGACCCCGGAGGCTGAGGGAGGATGTGGGGACCCCGGAGGCTGAGGGAGGATGTGGGGACCCCGGAGGCTGAGGGAGGATGTGGGGACCCCGGAGGCTGAGGGAAGATGTCGGGACCCCGGAGGCTGAGGGAAGATGTCGGGACCCCGGAGCCTGAGGGAAGATGTCGGGACCCCGGAGGCTGAGGGAGGATGCCGGGACCCCGGAGGCTGAGGGAAGATGTCGGGACCCCGGAGCCTGAGGGAAGATGTCGGGACCCCGGAGGCTGAGGGAGGATGTCGGGACCCCGGAGGCTGAGGGAGGATGTGGGGACCCCGGAGGCTGAGGGAAGATGTGGGGACCCCGGAGGCTGAGGGAGGATGTGGGGACCCCGGAGGCTGAGGGAGGATGTGGGGACCCCGGAGGCTGAGGGAGGATGTCGGGACCCCGGAGCCTGAGGGAAGATGTCGGGACCCCGGAGGCTGAGGGACGATGTCGGGACCCCGGAGCCTGAGGGAAGATGTCGGGACCCCGGAGGCTGAGGGAAGATGTCGGGACCCCGGAGGCTGAGGGAGGATGTAGGGACCCTGGAGCCTGAGGGAGGTTGTAGGGACCCCGGAGGCTGAGGGAGGTTGTAGGGACCCCGGAGGCTGAGGGAGGTTGTAGGGACCCCGGAGGCTGAGGGAGGATGTGGGGACCCCGGAGGCTGAGGGAGGATGTGGGGACCCCGGAGGCTGAGGGAGGATGTGGGGACCCCGGAGGCTGAGGGAGGATGTCGGGACCCCGGAGGCTGAGGGAAGATGTCGGGACCCCGGAGGCTGAGGGAAGATGTCGGGACCCCGGAGCCTGAGGGAAGATGTCGGGACCCCGGAGGCTGAGGGAGGATGTCGGGACCCCGGAGGCTGAGGGAAGATGTCGGGACCCCGGAGGCTGAGGGAGGATGTAGGGACCCTGGAGGCTGAGGGAAGATGTCGGGACCCCGGAGGCTGAGGGAGGATGTAGGGACCCCGGAGGCTGAGGGAGGATGTCGGGACCCCGGAGGCTGAGGGAAGATGTCGGGACCCCGGAGCCTGAGGGAAGATGTCGGGACCCCGGAGCCTGAGGGAAGATGTCGGGACCCGGAGGCTGAGGGAGGATGTCGGGACCCCGGAGGCTGAGGGAAGATGTGGGGACCCCGGAGGCTGAGGGAGGATGTAGGGACCCTGGAGGCTGAGGGAAGATGTGGGGACCCCGGAGCCTGAGGGAAGATGTGGGGACCCCGGAGGCTGAGGGAGGATGTAGGGACCCTGGAGCCTGAGGGAGGTTGTAGGGACCCCGGAGGCTGAGGGAGGATGTGGGGACCCCGGAGGCTGAGGGAGGATGTGGGGACCCCGGAGGCTGAGGGAAGATGTCGGGACCCCGGAGGCTGAGGGAAGATGTAGGGACCCTGGAGGCTGAGGGACGATGTTGGGACCCCGGAGCCTGAGGGAAGATGTCGGGACCCCGGAGGCTGAGGGAGGATGTAGGGACCCTGGAGGCTGAGGGACGATGTCGGGACCCCGGAGCCTGAGGGAAGATGTGGGAACCCCGGAGGCTGAGGGAGGATGTCGGGACCTCGGAGGCTGAGGGAGGTTGTAGGAACCTCAGAGGCTAAGGGAGGATGTAGGGACCTCGGAGGCTGAGGGAGGATGTGGGGACCTCGGAGGCTGAGGGAGGATGTCAGGACTCTGGAGGCTGAGGGAGGATGTCGGAACCCCGGAGGCTGAGGGAGGATGTCGGGACCCCGGAGGCTGAGGGAGGATGTCGGGACCTCGAAGGCTGAGGGAGGTTGTAGGAACCTCAGTGGCTGAGCGAGGGTGTAGGGACCTCGAAGGCTGAGGGAGGATGTAGGGACCCCGGAGGCTGAGGGAGGATGTCGGGACCCCGGAGGCTGAGGGAAGATGTCGGGACCCCGGAGGCTGAGGGAGGTTGTAGGAACCTCAGTGGCTGAGGGAGTATGTGGGGACCCTGGAGGCTGAGGGAGGATGTGGGGACCCTGGAGGCTGAGGGAGGATGTGGGGACCCCAGAGGCTGAGGGAGGATGTCGGGACCTCGAAGGCTGAGGGAGGTTGTAGGAACCTCAGAGGCTAAGGGAGGATGTAGGGACCTCGAAGGCTGAGGGAGGTTGTAGGGACCTCAGAGGCTGAGGGAGGATGTAGGGACCTCGAAGGCTGAGGGAGGATGTCGGGACCTCGGAGGCTGAGGGAGATTGTAGGGACCCCAAAGGCTGAGGGAGGATGTAGGGACCTCGAAGGCTGAGGGAGGATGTAGGGACCTCGAAGGCTGAGGGAGGATGTAGGGACCTCGAAGGCTGAGGGAGGATGTAGGGACCCCGGAGACTGAGGGAGGATGTCGGCACCCCGGAGGCTGAGGGAGGATGTAGGGACCTCGAAGGCTGAGGGAGGATGTAGGGACCTCGAAGGCTGAGGGAGGATGTAGGGACCCCGGAGACTGAGGGAGGATGACGGTACCCTAGAGGCTGAGGTAGGATGTCGGAACCCCGGAGGCTGAGGGAAGATGTCGGGACCCCGGAGGCTGAGGGAAGATGTCGGGACCCCGGAGGCTGAGGTAGGATGTCGGAACCCCGGAGGCTGAGGGAAGATGTCGGGACCCCGGAGGCTGAGGGAAGATGTCGGGACCCCGGAGCCTGAGGGAAGATGTCGGGACCCCGGAGGCTGAGGGAGGATGTCGGGACCCCGGAGGCTGAGGGAAGATGTCGGGACCCCGGAGGCTGAGGGAGGATGTAGGGACCCTGGAGGCTGAGGGAAGATGTCGGGACCCCGGAGGCTGAGGGAGGATGTAGGGACCCCGGAGGCTGAGGGAGGATGTCGGGACCCCGGAGGCTGAGGGAAGATGTCGGGACCCCGGAGCCTGAGGGAAGATGTCGGGACCCCGGAGCCTGAGGGAAGATGTCGGGACCCGGAGGCTGAGGGAGGATGTCGGGACCCCGGAGGCTGAGGGAAGATGTGGGGACCCCGGAGGCTGAGGGAGGATGTAGGGACCCTGGAGGCTGAGGGAAGATGTGGGGACCCCGGAGCCTGAGGGAAGATGTGGGGACCCCGGAGGCTGAGGGAGGATGTAGGGACCCTGGAGCCTGAGGGAGGTTGTAGGGACCCCGGAGGCTGAGGGAGGATGTGGGGACCCCGGAGGCTGAGGGAGGATGTGGGGACCCCGGAGGCTGAGGGAAGATGTCGGGACCCCGGAGGCTGAGGGAAGATGTAGGGACCCTGGAGGCTGAGGGACGATGTTGGGACCCCGGAGCCTGAGGGAAGATGTCGGGACCCCGGAGGCTGAGGGAGGATGTAGGGACCCTGGAGGCTGAGGGACGATGTCGGGACCCCGGAGCCTGAGGGAAGATGTGGGAACCCCGGAGGCTGAGGGAGGATGTCGGGACCTCGGAGGCTGAGGGAGGTTGTAGGAACCTCAGAGGCTAAGGGAGGATGTAGGGACCTCGGAGGCTGAGGGAGGATGTGGGGACCTCGGAGGCTGAGGGAGGATGTCAGGACTCTGGAGGCTGAGGGAGGATGTCGGAACCCCGGAGGCTGAGGGAGGATGTCGGGACCCCGGAGGCTGAGGGAGGATGTCGGGACCTCGAAGGCTGAGGGAGGTTGTAGGAACCTCAGTGGCTGAGCGAGGGTGTAGGGACCTCGAAGGCTGAGGGAGGATGTAGGGACCCCGGAGGCTGAGGGAGGATGTCGGGACCCCGGAGGCTGAGGGAAGATGTCGGGACCCCGGAGGCTGAGGGAGGTTGTAGGAACCTCAGTGGCTGAGGGAGTATGTGGGGACCCTGGAGGCTGAGGGAGGATGTGGGGACCCTGGAGGCTGAGGGAGGATGTGGGGACCCCAGAGGCTGAGGGAGGATGTCGGGACCTCGAAGGCTGAGGGAGGTTGTAGGAACCTCAGAGGCTAAGGGAGGATGTAGGGACCTCGAAGGCTGAGGGAGGTTGTAGGGACCTCAGAGGCTGAGGGAGGATGTAGGGACCTCGAAGGCTGAGGGAGGATGTCGGGACCTCGGAGGCTGAGGGAGATTGTAGGGACCCCAAAGGCTGAGGGAGGATGTAGGGACCTCGAAGGCTGAGGGAGGATGTAGGGACCTCGAAGGCTGAGGGAGGATGTAGGGACCTCGAAGGCTGAGGGAGGATGTAGGGACCCCGGAGACTGAGGGAGGATGTCGGCACCCCGGAGGCTGAGGGAGGATGTAGGGACCTCGAAGGCTGAGGGAGGATGTAGGGACCTCGAAGGCTGAGGGAGGATGTAGGGACCCCGGAGACTGAGGGAGGATGACGGTACCCTAGAGGCTGAGGTAGGATGTCGGAACCCCGGAGGCTGAGGGAAGATGTCGGGACCCCGGAGGCTGAGGGAAGATGTCGGGACCCCGGAGGCTGAGGTAGGATGTCGGAACCCCGGAGGCTGAGGGAAGATGTCGGGACCCCGGAGGCTGAGGGAAGATGTTGGGACCCCGGAGGCTGAGGGAGGATGACGGGACCCTGGAGGCTGAGGGAGGATGTCGGGACCCCGGAGGCTGAGGGAGGATGTCGGGACCCCGGAGGCTGAGGGAAGATGACGGGACCCCGGAGGCTGAGGGAGGATGTCGGGACCCCGGAGGCTGAGGGAAGATGTCGGGACCCCGGAGGCTGAGGGAGGATGACGGGACCCTGGAGGCTGAGGGAAGATGTCGGGACCCCGGAGGCTGAGGGAGGATGTAGGGACCCCGGAGTCAAGCAGTAGCAGGATAGGGTAACGCCGGAGCCTGCAGAGACCTTTGCAGAGGTTTCTCCACCCCAATGAAAGGAGCCCTTCTGTGGAGCCTGCAACAAACGAGAAGGCGCAATCCTGGCAGCGCACACTACTCTTTCTCTGGGTCAACGCCATGAAACCCATGAGATATGAACAAACATTTCTTTATTTACCTCCCTCAGGAGGACAAGGGAGAGCACAGGGAAATGAGCAATAATTATGTTGAATGACACATTAGGTCCCAGTGACTCAGACCGACCTTGTGATGCAGCTGAACAGAAATTCGTAGGCTTTACTGCGCATGCGTAAAGCTCTCGAGAGATGGCCTCAGAGGCTAATAGGGACTTCAGAGGCTGAGGGAGGTTGTAGGAACTTCGGAGGCTGAGGGGGGATGTTGGGACCTCAGAGGCTGAGGGAGGATGTCAGGACCTCGGAGGCTGAGGGAGGATGTCAGGACCTCGGAGGCTGAGGGAGGTTGTAGGGATCTCGGAGACTAAGGGAGGTTGTAGTGACCTTAGTGGCCGAATTGAGGTTGTAGGTACCACGGAGGCTCAGGGAGGGTGTAGGGACCTCAGACGCTGTGGGCCCGATTAACAGAACTAACTTAAGACAAAATCCTAAACTTACTACCATTTTGGTATTCACAGAAGGCCCTTACTCATTTCGGTATTCAAAGAAGTTAGGAGTCCTAACTTTAGGACTCCTAAATGCCTTCTGTGAATACCAAAAGTCTTAAATTTAGGATTTTTCTGAGTTTTGGAGTAGTAAAGTTAGGAATCCAAACTTTAGGACTCCTGAATGCATTCTGTGAATACCGAAAGTCTTAAAATTAGGATTTTTCTCAGTTTAGTAGTTGTAGTAAAGTACCGAAATGAGTAAGTGCCTTCTGTGAATACCAAAATGAGTAAGTGCCTTTTGTGAATACCAAAATGGTACTTAGTTTAGGATTTTGTCTTAAGCTAGTTCTGTGAATCGGGCCCTGAGGGAGGTTGTAAGGACCTTGGAGGCTGAGCGAGGTTGTAGTGACTTCAGCGGTTGAATGAGGTTGTAGGGACCTCAGCGGCTAAACAAAGTTGTAGGGACCTCAGAGGCTGAGGAAGGTTGTAGGGACCTTGGCGGCTCTGGGACATTATAGGGTTTACACCCCCGATATGGGAGAGTGCCATTTGAAGAAAGGTCACAGCGCAGTCTCTGATGGTGAAAGATGGCAGACACGAAACCTGAGAATGAAGGGATGGGCAGCCTGGTGCACCAGACGGGACAAGAGAAAGTGGCAGGCAGGGTCCCTGCAGCAGGCACAAACCCAAAGTGAGGGTGCGCCAGCACAAGAGCTTGAAAGTCATTCCAAATCATGCTTAGTGAAGAACCAATGAGTTTGGCTGTCACAGCAAGTTCCAAAGATGCAGGGCAGCATAGGCAAAAGATTTTCCCCCAGTTCGAAGTTTGTTAACCCGAGGGACTACTTGTTCACCTGATGGACGAGAGGGTAAGGGAGCTCCCGGGAGCAGGATAAACCGGGAGAAGCCTTACAGTCTTGGGGGGGGATATGAACCTAGTGCAGACAGGTAAACTGAACAGCAAGCGTAGGAAGCTGGCTCTCTATGTAGTGCACTAAAACTATGCTCCCGGTCGAAAGGGAGTGCTGGGACAGTCGTCCACCTGCAGAATTAGGGACCACCCTGCTCTCCCACCCCCTATGAACGGACTCCATAGCAGAACTTTACAAATGCCATTGCAGACTTTTCACCAAATCAGTCTATACCAGAGACTTGCATCTCAGCCACATGGGGTGCTGCAGTGCGGCTCTCCCCTCTAGGACAAGAGCCCGCTAGTGGTCAGGTGGTGTACCTGATGTAAAGAGATCCCAGAAGTGACCTGCAGTCTGGCTCTTGGCCATAGGAAAGTGCTCTGGAGTCGATCTCCGTCATAAGACAAGGGTGGAGGAGGGTATTGAGATGCTGACATAAGTTAAACCATCAGGCCGCTAGTGTGAAGTATGACTGTGCACAAATAGAGCAGCGGAGGGGTGCTGGTGGAGGTGCAGTACAAAGGTGACCTAGGGACTCCCTTCTAAGAAAATAAGCATCCCTGGGAGCCCTCACTGACCGTGTTTAAGAGTCACAATCTTAAAGTGCAAGAGATGAGCAGAGCAGGGCTCGAGCCGAGGGTAGATACGGGTAGACGCTGTCTACACACTATTTTTAGAGGGTAGACACCGTCTACTTTTCTGCAAAGCTGGCCGCTTGCAGCAGAGTGCCACGTTCCTTTCTTACTTCTCCCGGAATTCACAGAAACGCGCTGAACTTATTCAGCAGCGTCTGCACGTTGTTTGCTTTTGTTCCGAGTAGGAACGTGCAGGCGGGGAAGGGGCTGATCAGATGCAAGGTGGACCCATAACAAAGGCCAAAGTTAAGGAGCCATTAGGCCTTTTTTTGTGGGAGTTTCCTGGCTGGGAGCTATTGGGAGCCTCACACCTGGATGCAACGGAGGGGAAACCAAGGATCACATCCCATCACTTCACAAGTACTTAAGAGAGGCATGCTTTCGACTTTGTTCAATACCTGGATATAAGAGATATATATACATGCACTGTAAGAATGTCAGATGTAGTGGTGGCCACAGTATTTACACAAATAAGTTAAATACCACTATTTTGTTTTATTTCTTTTATAGGACTTTAGCACTACAGCAGTAGAAATAACATAAAATAGTGGTATTTCAATTGTTATTTGTGTACGTGTGTTCCACTATTCATCCCAATGCAGGGTGTCAGAGTGCTTTACATCACACGTACAGATTATACATTGACAATAAATCATATATGTATACATCAATATAAAGGATGTGTTCCATAAGACGGGGAGGGTTACAAGGTGTGGGAGCCACATGTCCTTCATACCTCACTGTGCTATATTAGAAGGATTACAATTTATGAACTGCAAGTAACAAAATGATCGGTGTTAAACGCATCAACCCACTTACTCATTTACATAAAATAAAAATCTGCCATCTGCCTGTTACATAATGTGCTTTGCAGGAGAAATATTAACCCTCTACGCTACTGTGATTCAAAACTAGGACTAGGCAGAACACAGATCTCTCCAGCAAATACGTTATCCTCCAGAGTTATCTTACCATTATTATTATTCCCTGAGATTTAGCGGGCACACAAAGATCTTAGTAGCAGGTGCCTTAACCCCACAAGATATTTTGAAATACAGCCATTTCACCCTATTAAGCAGAACAGAGTTACTGCCATATTTCTCCTTATTGCCAATTTCTTTGTGGCATTGTTTAAAAAATAATCTATAAGTTAATGCCCATATTTTGCGTTTGAGTGGCATAAATATTTTGGGACAACCTCAATGCAAAATCTAATTTGTTAAATGTTGTAATATGCACAAAGGTACTCATGATAGACCTGCTAAACATATGTGAGGTCTTAAGATCGTATGTCACTTCCTGTGAGGTCATGGGTTATGATGCAACTTCCTGTGATGCCACATGCAATGTCACGTGCTGTGATGTCACTACCTGTGAGATCACACAGAGTAATGGGACTTCCTGTGAGGTCATGTGCGGTGATATTAAACCCATTCTGCCTAACTTGGTGAGTACCCCCACTTCTTTTTTAGGACTTGAGCACTGGGGCAGAGGGTGGTGGGGCAGTTCTGGACGGTGGTTATGGAGGGTGGAGAGGCTTCATCACGGAGGATTTGAAGGGGAAGATGGGGGCAGGGGCTGGTCTCACATGGGTGGGTGCAGATGTAATCACAGACATTTGAGAAGGATAAAGCGGAAAGAAAATTGTAATAAAGCAATGCAGAGGAAATGGGAAGCCCGGAGGCAAAAGAGGGTGCAGACTGCTGGACAGGAAGTGACGTGAATCTCGACAATGCTCACCTTTAATGCTCTTCTGGCCACCTCGCTACTGCCCAGCAAGATGGTGTCCGGCCCCGCCATGCTGCAGAAGTCCTTCAGATGCCAATCTCCCGACACTGGCACGGTGGAGACAGCGAAATCCTGTGAACAGGGGCAAGAGAGGGAACCCTCCGTTAGTGGTTGTGCAACATACTCCTTAGAAGCACAAACATGCAGGAAAGAGAGCACATGGGTGACTGCTCGCTCCTGGTTCAGAATACGTCAGAACCTCCTTCCGGCTCTGCAACTGCGCCATCTTAAACAGGATAACCCCACTAAGATGTGAGCTAAGACTCAGGACAATTCAACTAAAACAGGCCTCACATTTTCGTGTTCCAGAGCAGATGGTTTTAAGCCTTACTAATATTTGCAAATGGACACCTTTCCCAGCTGGATATCAAACATGTTATTAAAAAGTTAGGAAAACAGAGGGGGTTGGTGAGTGAGAGCAGTGTACTTTAAAGGATTTTTGGGGCTTCTGACAAGACATGTTAATCATAATTTTACTGCCCAATTTTTGCTAATAAGATCCCACCTGGTGCCAAACTTTCAGATTGGGGGTTCACACAAATACAGTTGAAATAGGCCTTTCCAGGACCCCCAAAATAACCTTTAGATGCCACCGAGCAAATAGGGAGCGAGACTCCGGGGTAGAGGTAGGCAGAGAGAGTGAGGCAGAGGTATGGAAATCGACAGAGGGAGCTAGAGAAAAAAAAAAGTTAACTTTGCCTTAAATCGTCTCAGGGTGGGAGTTATGCAGTAGTTCATTTATATAGTGCCTATGCTTCTCTAAGTCATCTTCAAAGCACCGGCAGCCACCCACCAGTCAGGATAGAGACATATCGGGGGATTCATGTCCATCTATGTGTTTGTTGCAGTTTAGGAAGGTGCAGACCACCGGATACACCAATGACAAATGCTTCACACATTCACAACCCGGATATTTCATGACCCGTGCCTATTTGTCACGGGTCAATAACGGAACAATGTACATAGCTTCTCTTTACCAGACGCAGTTATTAGAATAAATTTGTATCTGTACTCTTTAGGCATTGACTAGGTTCCTTTCAGTAAGAACTGCTCCACCCTTGGGTAGCGGCAGGCCAGAGACTGTGTGTGCAGCCCTTGCGTCCCGAAGTAGCTTGTTGTTGTGGCTGCACGGAGGATACGCAGATTGGCCACAATTATACGGCATTTTCTGCCCTGCACTTCTGCCCAGCCGCCACCTCCTTGGCAGCAGCTTCATGCAGCTGTGCAGATACAGCATCGCGATGCCCATCACTGACCCCCGTGCAGACTGAGAGATCATGTTGATGGATGGTTCGAGTCTTCCTCCTGCCCTTCCTTGGGGTACTTTAACCTTCCAGTGCTAAAGAATATCTGCCTCGAACCCTGCATCCTCCCCACTGCACACTCCGAGTGGTGTAACGCAAAATGATGCCCCCCACCTTCTGAATGTGATGAGGGGCTCATGAGTCTCCCATATCTCACAGATATTCATTGGTCTTAGGCTCAATGGAAGGGCTAGAGGGCTCCAGGAGGATTGGGACCACCCCCGAGCCGCAGGGGATGAAGGGGCCTGCATTACGCCCCGGCACGTCCCTCGATGTCGAGGTTCAAGTCACCCTTTCTGACTCTCCTCTGGAGTCTGAAAGACACAGTGACATCTTCTTTCAGACTCTTCTTTTTGCCCTCACCTGGTTCAAATTAGGGATGGGCGATAAATTCCGCTCTGCTGGATGAGTTTTGGCCACTAAGTGTTACACTTCTAACGCGGAGCTCCGGTCAAACTCCTCCAACCGACACGTGCTGGAGTTTTTTCTCGCATGCAGCTCACCAACAGTAAGTTGGTGAGCGAGAACTGACGTCCCCTATCATGATTTTTGGGTACTAGGAGGGCACCTGGCAGATTTTCTCAACGCGGGCGGTCACAACCGTTCACCGTGAGAAAGCTGCGGCTGGAGTAGAAAGTCCACCTAAGCAGCAGCAAAAAAGCCTGGTGCCGTTCATGCTGATTTTGCAACACGAAACAAGCTGCCGGCATTAACAATCCACGTGACGTGCAGATTTTCACCTGTTTGTGGAACTCCGTGGAATCTCGTGGAGCTTTTATGTAGTGAAACTTTGTGAGTTCCACCCACCCCCAGTTCATGGAGGCGGCCTGACCTCAGACTGACCTTCCTGCCTCGCACTCTCTCAGGACTTGGGCTCCAACCCTCTGCCTGGCAGCCTCGTGGCCGACACCGACGCCTTCCTGCCCAGGGCAGCAACTGTCTTTTTTGCATGAGATAATGAGACTTTAGGAACATGCGCTGCCCCCCTTTTTTCGCACCTCGTACTTGCAAGGCCTCGGGTGCTGCGTATACTCTATTTTCTAAGGGCTGTACCGCCTCCTGCATTTCCTGCGTTCCTGGAAGGGATGCATCTGCATTTTCTGTTCGGACCCTGTTTTACCCATTTGTTGGTACAAAGGTGTATTAAAAAATGTTTCCCTGAAGCAATATATGTAGAAGGGGGGACCATGATCCCCATCAAAGCATAAGTGAACAGCACCCACCTTCCCCGGAAGTAAAAAGCTGTCTGCTAGTCCCAGTGCGGGTCTGGCCTGTGTACTGTGTCTGGGGCCCTGTGTTTAAATAGCAGGGCAGCTCTGTCCTTACTCCGGGGCCAGTGTGACTCTGCTGGTCTCCCAGTGTCAGTGTGGCTCTGCCCTTCTTCCAGTGTCAGTGTGGCTCTGTCCTCCTTCCAGTGTCAGTGTGGCTCTGTCCTCCTTCCAGTGTCAGTGTGGCTCTGTCCTCCCATCAAGTGTCAGTGTGGCTCTGTCCTCCCATCAAGTGTCAGTGTGGCTCTGTCCTCCTTCCAGTGTCAGTGTGGCTCTGTCCTTCTTCCAGTGTCAGTGTGGCTCTGTCCTTCTTCCAGTGACAGTGTGGCTCTGTCCTTCTTCCAGTGTCAGTGTGGCTCTGCCCTTCTTCCAGTGTCAGTGTGGCTCTGCCCTCCTTCCAGTGTCAGTGTGGCTCTGTCCTCCTTCCAGTGTCAGTGTGGCTCTGTCCTCCCATCAAGTGTCAGTGTGGCTCTGTCCTCCCATCAAGTGTCAGTGTGGCTCTGCCCTTCTTCCCGTGTCAGTGTGCCTCTGCCCTTCTTCCCCTGTCAGTGTGGCTCTGTCCTTCTTCCAGTGCCAGTGTGTCTCTGCCTGTCTTCCAGTGTCAGTGTGGCTCTGCCCTTCTTCCCGTGTCAGTGTGCCTCTGCCCTTCTTCGCCTGTCAGTGTGGCTCTGTCCTTCTTCCAGTGCCAGTGTGTCTCTGCCTGTCTTCCAGTGTCAGTGTGGCTCTGTCCTTCCAGGGTCAGTGTGGCTCTGTCCTTCCAGTGTCAGTGTGGCTCTGCCTGTCTTCCAGTGTCAGTGTGGCTCTGTCCTTCTTCCAGTGTCAGTGTGGCTCTGTCCTTCTTCCAGTGTCAGTGTGGCTCTGCCCTTCTTCCAGTGTCAGTGTGGCTCTGCCCTTCTTCCAGTGTCAGTGTGGCTCTGCCCTTCTTCCAGTGTCAGTGTGACTCTGTCCTCCTTCCTGTGCCAGTGTGACTCTGTCCTCCTTCCTGTGCCAGTGTGGCTCTGTCCTTCTTCCAGTGTCAGTGTGGCTCTGTCCTCCTTCCAGTGTCAGTGTGGCTCTGTCCTCCTTCCAGTGTCAGTGTGACTCTGCCCTTCTTCCAGTGTCAGTGTGGCTCTGTCCTCCTTCCAGTGTCAGTGTGGCTCTGTCCTCCTTCCAGTGTCAGTGTGGCTCTGCCCTTCTTCCAGTGTCAGTGTGGCTCTGCCCTTCTTCCAGTGTCAGTGTGGCTCTGTCCTTCTTCCAGTGTCAGTGTGGCTCTGTCCTTCTTCCAGTGTCAGTGTGGCTCTGTCCTTCTTCCAGTGTCAGTGTGGCTCTGCCGGTCTCCCAGTGCCAGTGTAGCTCTGCCCTTCTTCCAGTGTCAGCGTGGCTCTGTCCTTCTTCCAGTGTCAGTGTGGCTCTGTCCTTCTTCCAGTGTCAGTGTGGCTCTGCCCTTCTTCCAGTGTCAGTGTGGCTCTGCCTGTCTTCCAGTGTCAGTGTGGCTCTGTCCTTCTTCCAGTGTCAGTGTGGCTCTGTCCTTCTTCCAGTGTCAGTGTGGCTCTGCCCGTCTTCCAGTGTCTGGAGCCCTTGATTCACATGGCAGTGTGGCTCTGTTCTTCCTGTGACAATATGACTCTACCGGTCTTACAGTGTCTGGGGCCCTTTGTTTAGATGTCAGTGTGGCTCTGTCCTTCTTCCAGTGTCAGTGTGGCTCTGTCCTTCCAGTGTCAGTGTGGCTCTGCCGGTCTCCCAGTGCCAGTGTAGCTCTGCCCTTCTTCCAGTGTCAGCGTGGCTCTGTCCTTCTTCCAGTGTCAGTGTGGCTCTGTCCTTCTTCCAGTGTCAGTGTGGCTCTGTCCTTCTTCCAGTGTTAGTGTGGCTCTGTCCTTCTTCCAGTGTCAGTGTGGCTCTGTCCTTCTTCCTGTGTCAAGATGACTCTACCCTTATTCCAGTGTCAGTGTGGCTCTGTCCTTCTTCCAGTGTCAGTGTGGCTCTGCCCTTCTTCCAGTGTCAGTGTGGCTATGCCCTTCTTCCAGTGTCAGTGTGGCTATGCCCTTCTTCCAGTGTCAGTGTGGCTATGCCCTTCTTCCAGTGTCAGTGTGGCTCTGTCCTCCTTCCAGTGTCAGTGTGGCTCTGTCCTTCTTCAAGTGTCAGTGTGGCTCTGCCCTTCTTCCCGTGTCAGTGTGGCTCTGCCCTTCTTCCCATGTCAGTGTGCCTCTGCCCTTCTTCCCCTGTCAGTGTGGCTCTGTCCTTCTTCCAGTGCCAGTGTGGCTCTGTCCTTCTTCCAGTGTCAGTGTGGCTCTGCCTGTCTTCCAGTGTCAGTGTGGCTCTGTCCTTCCAGGGTCAGTGTGGCTCTATCCTTCTTCCAGTGTCAGTGTGGCTCTGCCCTTCTTCCAGTGTCAGTGTGACTCTGCCCTTCTTCCAGTGTCAGTGTGACTCTGTCCTCCTTCCTGTGCCAGTGTGGCCCTGCCCTTCTTCCAGTGTCAGTGTGGCTCTGCCCTTCTTCCTGTGCCAGTGTGGCTCTGTCCTTCTTCCAGTGTCAGTGTGGCTCTGTCCTTCTTCCAGTGTCAGTGCGGCTCTGTCCTCCTTCCAGTGTCAGTGCGGCTCTGTCCTCCTTCCAGTGTCAGTGTGACTCTGCCCTTCTTCCAGTGTCCGTGTGGCTCTGCCCTTCTTCCAGTGTCCGTGTGGCTCTGCCTGTCTTTCAGTGTCAGTGTGGCTCTACCCTTCTTCCAGTGTCAGTGTGGCTCTACCCTTCTTCCAGTGTCAGTGTGGCTCTGTCCTTCTTCCAGTGTCAGTGTGGCTCTGCCCGTCTTCCAGTGTCTGGAGCCCTCGATTCACATGGCAGTGTGGCTCTGTTCTTCCTGTGACAATATGACTCTACCGGTCTTACAGTGTCTGGGGCCCTTTGTTTAGATGTCAGTGTGGCTCTGTCCTTCTTCCAGTGTCAGTGTGGCTCTGTCCTTCTTCCAGTGTTAGTGTGGCTCTGTCCTTCTTCCAGTGTCAGTGTGGCTCTGTCCTTCTTCCAGTGTCAGTGTGGCTCTGCTGGTCTCCCAGTGCCAGTGTAGCTCTGCCCTTCTTCCAGTGTCAGTGTGGCTCTGCCCTTCTTCCAGTGCCAGTGTAGCTCTGCCCTTCTTCCAGTGTCAGTGTGGCTCTGCTTGTCTCCCAGTGCCAGTGAAGCTCTGCCCTTCTTCCAGTGTCAGTGTGGCTTTGCCCTTCTTCCAGTGTCAGTGTGGCTCTGCCCTTCTTCCTGTGTCAATGTGGCTCTGTCCTTCTTACAGGGTCAGTGTGACTCTACCCTTCTTCCAGTGTCAGTGTGACTCTGCCCTTCTTCCAGTGTCAGTGTGGCCCTGTCCTTCTTCCAGTATCAATGTGGCTCTGTCCTTCTTCCAGTGTCAGTGTGACTCTGTCCTTCTTCCAGTGTCAGTGTGACTCAGTCCTTCTTCCAGTGTCAGTGTGACTCTGTCCTTCTTCCTGTGTCAGTGTGGCTCTGTCCTTCTTCCAGTGTCAGTGTGGCTCTGTCCTTCTTCCAGTGTCAGTGTGGCTCTGTCCTCCTTCCAGTGTCAGTGTGGCTCTGCCCTTCTTCCAGTGTCAGTGTGGCTCTGCCCTTCTTCCAGTGTCAGTGTGGCTCTGCCTGTCTTCCAGTGTCAGTGTGGCTCTGTCCTTCTTCCAGTGTCAGTGTGGCTCTGTCCTTCTTCCAGTGTCAGTGTGGCTCTGTCCTTCTTCCAGTGTCAGTGTGGCTCTGCCCGTCTTCCAGTGTCTGGAGCCCTCGATTCACATGGCAGTGTGGCTCTGTTCTTCCTGTGACAATATGACTCTACCGGTCTTACAGTGTCTGGGGCCCTTTGTTTAGATGTCAGTGTGGCTCTGTCCTTCTTCCAGTGTCAGTGTGACTCTGTCCTTCTTCCAGTGGCCAGTGTGGCCCTGCCCTTCTTCCAGTGTCAGTGTGGCTCTGTCCTTCTTCCCGTGTCAGTGTGACTCTGTCCTTCTTCCAGTGGCCAGTGTGGCCCTGCCCTTCTTCCAGTGTCAGTGTGGCTCTGTCCTTCCTGTGTCAAGATGACTCTACCCTTATTCCAGTGTCAGTGTGGCTCTGTCCTTCTTCCAGTGTCAGTGTGGATCTGCCCTTCTTCCAGTGTCAGTGTGGCTCTGTCCTCCTTCCTGTGCCAGTGTGGCCCTGCCCTTCTTCCAGTGTCAGTGTGGCTCTGTCCTTCTTCCAGTGTCAGTGTGGCTCTGTCCTTCTTCCAGTGTCAGTGTGGCTCTGTCCTTCTTCCAGTGTCAGTGTGGTTCTGCCCTTCTTCCAGTGTCAGTGTGGCTCTGCCTGTCTTCCAGTGTCAGTGTGGCTCTACCCTTCTTCCAGTGTCAGTGTGGCTCTGTCCTTCTTCCAGTGTCAGTGTGGCTCTGTCCTTCTTCCAGTGTCAGTGTGGCTCTGCCCTTCTTCCTGTGCTCTGCCCTTCATCCAGTGCATGGGCCCTGTACACTGCAACCCACTACAGCTCCGTGAAGGGACCTCCAGCACCCCCTGCTGCTTCAAAATGTGTATCCACACACAGCTTTCCCCAGTGCCCGCCGGCTGCACCGGTTTGGATGTATTCGATTTAAATGTTCAAGTAATGAACTAGACATTGCTAGATATTTTTCCCTGCAGTCCGTTTTCTCTTTCTACCACCCGTGCGCCTGGTAAGTATGTCACGCACTGACAATAGGAGGGCGCGGCTGGGTGGGGCGCGTGACCCCGTTCGAGGAGGTTTTTCTGAATGAAGCTGCATGAGTGACACTCCCATCTGGCACAGTGGGAGCTACTTCTTCTGCATGTCTGGCAGCCGCGATGCTCTGTAGGCCCCGCCCATCCCCATCCCTGGGGCATGGGAGGGACGCAGGGTTACTAAAGAGCACGATTGATCCCAGGCCTGGGTGGGGCCTTCCACAGAGGCTCGTGTCATAAACTGGCTGAGATAGCTCAGTGAACTAAGCGCTCGCTGCCGAGATGTAGGGCAACCAGAAGGTCAGATTTTTACGTCAGGCCGGGCAGATCCAACGTGTTATCCTTCTGAGGTCGATACGCAATGTCAGCTCATATACTGCCCTCTTTGCCCCCTGCTCGTCTGTCCTCCAGTGGTGACTGGCGGTCTCTTCACAGGGTGCGGGGGTGTAACACCGGCCCCGAATTCTACAGAGCGAGCACAGAGGGAGCCAACAAGGGCCAGATGTAGGTGGCCATTTACCGATCGGTAACGGCCGATTTCGGCCGTTACCGACCGGTAAATGGATTTTCATCATGTAGGGGCCTTTATTTTACAGAATCGGTAAATTTACCGATTCGGTAAATTTACCGATTCTGTAAAATACCGAATCGGTAATTTTACCGATTCGGTAAATCCAAATGTAGGTGGGACTCTTCTGAGTCCCACAGGCCTTACAGATTCGGTATTTTACCACCCAATCCAATTATTATTATTATTATTATTATGAAATTTATAACGCGCTCAGTTACCCAGGGGCATCCCGGCGCAAGACACAGCGAAGGAAAAAAGACTCAAACTCAGCCATTACACCGGAAACAGATGGGTCTTAAGGAGTTTTCTAAAGTGCAAGATGTTAGGCTCTGAGCGTATCTTAAGGGGCAGGGAGTTCCACAGTGCCGCTACTTGCACCGAGAAACGCCGGCCACCCGAACGAGCTCTTTTAACTCTGGCTGACTGAAGCAGGTGTTTTTGGTCAGAGCGAAGAGCCCGTGTAGACTTCTATGGACGTGCCATATTAATCAAAATGGAGGGGCCCCTCCCATGCAGGATTTTGTGTGCAGTGCATAAGGATTTGAATTTCACCCGCTCCTTAACAGGGAGCCAGTGAAGAGTTTTCAGGGCCGGAGCAGCTGATTGTCTCCTAGGGACCATCATCAGCAGTCTAGCGGCTGCATTCTGAACTTGTTGGAGGGTCTTAAAAGTCGACTCCGGGGCACCGAGGAACAACGCGTTCCCATAATCGAGTCTAGACAAAACAAGACCACGGATCAGAAGTTTCCTTGATGAATCAGGGAGCAACGGTAACACCTTGCAAGCTGACCGCAGCAGGCCAAAACAAATCCCCGCTGTCTTCCTGGCGTGTGTCCTGAAGGACAGATCTTCTTCCAACCATACTCCTAAGCTCTTGATCTCCTTCTTAGGAGATGGTGGAACGCCCAAGGACCGAGGCCAACAACTAGCTATGAGTGAAGGCCTGGATTTACCAAGCAACATCAGCTCAGTTTTTTCTCCATTGAGCTTCAAAGCAGAGTGGGACATCCACCGATGTACATTGGCAAGACAGTCGTGGAGAACCTCAGGTCGTTCCGCCAGCTGGGTCAGACCTACTACCAGCTGAGTATCATCAACATAGCTGATGATCTTCACACCTGAAGGGGAGACCACTCTTTCAAGTGGAGTCATATAAACATTAAATAAAGTAGGGCTCAAAGATGAGCCCTGGGGGACTCCACATTGAAGAGGGAACGAGGTCGACTGCTCTGCCCCTTCCCAGACTTGATAAAAACGGTCTGAGAGGAAGGACTCAAGCCACTTCAGGGCCATTCCCGTAATGCCCACCTCTGACAGACGTTGGAGGAGCACCTGATGACTAACGGTGTCGAAGGCAGCACTCGAGTCCAGGAGGATCACTGCCACTGACCCCCCTGAATCAAGAATGCTCCTTGCTTCCTCCACCACTGCCAATAAGGCCGTGTCCGTCCCCTGACCAGGGCGAAAGCCAGTCTGGGAGTCTCCCAGCAAACGATGGAATTCAAGATGGTGTGAGAGCTGGCAATTAACCAATTTTTCTGCAATTTTAGAAAACCCGGGCAAAAGTGAAATGGGCCTAAAATTGGCCAAATTGGAAGGGTCCAAGCCCGGTTTTTTCAGCAGTGCTTTAACAACTGCTTTTTTCCAACTCTGGGGCACCGTACCCTGAGAGAGGGAAAGATTGATAAGGTCCGTAAGCGGGGTGGAAAGAATGTTGGCCACTTGTTTAAGCCATTTCATAGGCACCGGGTCACTAGGCGACCCACTCTTCATTACTTTCAGGACTTTTACAACCTCCTCCTCTGTAAAAGGGCCAAAGGAGGACAGCTCAAAAGGGCATGTTACTGGGCCAAAACCCACCTCCAAGATATGTGACGTCACCAGCAAAGAGGACAAGATCTTCACTATTTTAGAGTGGAAGAAGTCTGCCAACTCCTCACATTTTTCCTGAGGGTTACCATGCAAGACTGGAGGGACCGGAGCCTTCAGAAGATCCTTAAAGATTTTAAAGGATTCCCCTGAGGAGTTACTCGCCCTATCAATCCTGTCACTGAAGTAGCTAATTTTCGCGTCCTTCAAAGCAACTTTGTATTTCCTCATGGCTACCTTATAGTCTTGCCGGATCTCTTCATTCCACTCTCTCCTCCATGCCCGTTCCAATCTTTTACAGATTGTTCTCAGACACCTAAGTTCAGGAGTGTACCAGGGAGCGGAACCAGTTCTTCTTTCTCTGGTAGGCCTTTTCTTTTTCGGTATTATTAGATCAAGGGAACTAGTCAGCCAATTTTCCACGTGCTGGTCAGCTGTAATTGGGTCAGAGACAGGAGGAGGACAGGTTCTCGCCAACTCAACCGCCCAGCTGCACACTGGCAGCCTAGACCATAGCCGCTCAACTGTATACCGTCTGGGTACAGGATCTCTCCCCTTCTCCAACTGCCACCTAAGGGGGACTAGGCAATGGTCTGTCCAAGGAAGCGCCAGGGGCGGCAGGGCCTGTAGGTTCTCTGAATTAGAGAAAGCCACATCCAACTGGTGACCCTTGTTGTGAGTAGCTCCGATGTTAATGAGCTGCAGATCAAGTGCTCCCAACATGCCTCGTAGGTCTCTCGCCACTGCATCGCTCGGATCTTCAAAATGCAGGTTGAGGTCCCCAAGGACTATAAAGTTGGAAGACGTGGCGGCTAATTGTATAACCGACTCAAGAAAAGAATCAGTGAAATTCCCTATCGCTGCAGGAGGCCGATAGACGAGAAGGCCCGCAATAGAAATGGTAGGAGAGATAAGTAGTGAGAATTGACAGCCTTCACAGTTATCCATACCGCTATCTAAGGCTTTACACGTAAATTTATCTCTGTACAAAATGGCCACTCCTCCCCCTCTCCCGACCGGCCTATCTAAATGAAACATAAGATATCCAGGAGGAAGGGCTTGGACAATATCAGGTCCTGAGCATGGGGTCAGCCAAGTTTCAGTGAGAAGCAAGGCGTCTAAACTGTGGTCCAGAATCAACAAATTAATTTCCGTGGCGTGACAGGGCAATGACCTGCAATTAAGCAGAGCCATAGAAATTTGAATGTGATCTTTTGACGAACTACCGGAGCAACATAAGGAGCAGTTCTTGAAGGAGACACCTTCTGCCCATTGGTAGCCGCAACTAGGGTCTCTAGGAACGCGTAGCGAAAGTAAAGTGTTACTGGAGTACCTGCGAGTAGGATCCGTGAGTCCGGTCGAGCTGGGCAGAGTAATGCGCCCTATGCCCGTCTGGGCCCAGGCGGGCTTAACTCTGGCGAGACTCCGGGCCCAGACGGGCTTAACTCTGGCGAGACTCCGGCGACGTTCCGGCGATGACGCTGCGCGTCAGCATGGCTGGCTTTATGTTCGCCCAGCGTCAATAAACTAGAGCGCTGACCGCGCCGCCGGCAGTGTACCCCCTCCCAAAATGGCCACCACAAACGAGACAGTGGGCAAGGGACCCGCGATAACGCGGTGTTCTCACAATTAGAGTGGGGGTAAGCGTGACAGCCGTGCAAGTCTGCGGATGGCCTCAGGTAAAAACAGGGGAAAAAGGTAAACTAAGAAGCAAAACAAAATAGGCAAAAACGGGACGATTAAAACAGAATTAAACAGAGCAGAGTTGCAGTAATATGCTGTGAGCACCAAGTCCTTCCTAGAGCGCTATGAATCAAGATGTTAAGGGTGGTAAAATACAGAATCCAGGTGTGCATGCACATGTGTGCATGCACACCTATGCCATGTGGCACACAGACATGCCCCTGGGGCATGTCTGTGTGCCACATGTCACACGTGCCTGAATTTGGGGTGCTAGAGGGTGTCAAAGTGACACCCCCTGCACCCTTGCAACATTCGGTATTTACCGATTCGGTAAATACCGATTCGGTATTTCCCATTGATTCCTATCGGCTTCACAGCCCATAGGAATCAATAGGGAATACCGATTCGGTATTTACCGAATCGGTAAATACCGAATGTTTCAGATTTGGTATTTCCAATTCTGAAATTACCTACATCTCACCCCTTCATATTTACCGATTCATAAATACCGAATCGGTAAAATTCGGTATTTAAGAATCGGTAAATACGAATTACCTACATCTGGCCCCAGATTTCTTCCATGGATGTTCCGCAGGGGCGTCCCCCCCAAGAACATTCTTAAAAGATTGGGGCACAAAGTGCATGGAAAGCACAATTTCTCCATACATTTGCTAGAATCTCACAGCCTCTAAAAGGGCACTGGGGGAATGTTGCAGCATGTTCATACCGATCGAAGGATCCCGGCCCTGCCTGCATTTCTGAGGTCGTGCTGCGCGGCTTGCCCGTTCTTGGGTCTTCTAGGCGCTGCTCGAGTTTGTTCAGCACCCACATAAACTCACGAGGATTGAGTATCTCACAGAGCTGATCGCTTCCATGCGCCCCCTCTCGGGGGTGGGGTTCACACCCCTGCTGGGGTCGCAGCAGAGTGCACTGCACCCCTCCGCCTGCGGCACTTTGTGGTTGGTTGAGTTTTGCACCTTGAGTGCGGTGTGAAAAACACACACAGTTTACCGACAATATCTGGGGGGGGTTTAGTCACGCGGACCCCCTTCCCCCCCATCGACAGCAGCTCTACAAATAACCGAGACACCAGCCGGGATCCCCGGGTGCTTTCAGCAAGTGGGAAGCTTCGCGTCACCGTGCGACAGCGTGCGTGGGCACGGGTGCCAACTTCTGTGGGCACTGCAGCGCTACAGCTGGCGCGGGCCTCGCGCACTCCTTCAGGTACTTTCAATAGATATTTTTGTCATTTCTTCCATAACTTTTCTCGACTTGAGCCATCAGAAGACGGCGCTGAGCTGTGTCTCGACACAATAGAGTCTTTACACACATTCCTTACACCTGCTTGGCATTCACAAGCCTGGCTGGTTCCACCATCCCTGGTATCGTGACAAACTTTCAGCCACCACTGATATAAGCCGAGAGAATCTTGTCAATACTTTGTTTTTTATAGTTCTGTCTACTGCATTCCTGAGTCCTGTGAATAACTGCTGTTACTATCGCCGGGTCTTCCAAAAAAAAAAACAAGCTTTGGTAAAACCAATAGGTTTCCCCTAAGCGATATCTGTTGGCTTTGCCAATGTTTTTTTGTACACCTTTAACAGCAGCGTGAGCACACACAACTGACAGCGCGAGGACAGTTGTAAAAAAAAACTCAAATCGGTATTTGTAAAGTGCAAACTACTCACCCTTAACGGTCTCAAGGCACTGGGGCCATCATGGAAATTAAGTGAGCTATTGCCCAGAGTCACATGGTGCTGAGCTGAGTTACTGCCGGAGCCCGGGATCGTAACCTGTACCCTGTGCTCCAAAGTCAGCTGCCCTGGCCGCCGCATCACACCTCTCCACAGAGGGGAGTTGACTGCGGTGACCAATAAGAAGAAAGGAATCCAGAGTGATGTGGTTGACAACCAGTTGTAAGAAATGGGCGGGCTCTAAGCCACCCCCCCCCATCCCCAAGAGATTTTGCAAGTGCTGAGCAGCCCAAACCTAAAAAGGGGAAACAGCCTTTACGACAAAGGCTGAGCCAAGCGTTCCATTTCCGCGAAATCGGATCCATGCTTGCCCTATCCACGCATATGAAATGAAATGAAATTTGTACTTGTAAAGCGCACTTATACCCCAACTGGGGTGTCCTGGCGTTGCAACGCATACCGCTGTGGAACCCTTCCTGGCTTTTCCATGTGAAATGTCCACTCCTGGGCACCCCCAAGGTGAAGCCAGGCATCCCAGCGCTGTTGGGGCCGTTGTGGAGATTAAGCAAGCTATTGCCCAGAGTTGCAGAGTGGGACCCATGATTAGAATAGGCACCGAGGCGATAATTATCGGGTCCGAGGGAATTGAGCCCAAGACCCGCCGAGGCGGGAATTGAACCCTGGTCCCGGGCCAGACCTCTGCATCAGGGTCTGCCGCTCTAACCATTGAGCCACACTTCTCCACTATATGCCTTAACCACACATATGGGTAATTAAAACAGTACGCGGTCTTCATGCTGGAATTGGCGGGTACAGGAAAATGAAGGATAGGGAGAAGATGGGGTGGTTTTTAAGGGTTGAGGGGTAAGCCTCTGGGTTGGAGTAGTTTTATAGGGATCAGGGTGTCCGGGTTGTTTTCAGGGCTCGGGTGCTCGGGTGGGGGGCGGGGGGGGGGGGGATCAGGATAGTTTTTAGGGTTCAGGGAAGGGGTCGTGTTTAGGGCTCAGAGGGAGTCGTGATAGCTTTTAGGGCCTGGGAGGGTCTTCTTATTGTTTTCTTCTTGCTCAAAATGAGATTGTCACTGCATAACTAGGGTAATTGTTCTCCACAAATACCCACTGTACTTGTTTATGCCTTAATTCACTCCTATGCGTGTGTACAACAGAGAGCATGTGCGTACTAGTATACAACAGAGTGCTGTACTCATTACGATGCTCTGTGCTGTGTTTTTTATCCTCTAGGTCGCATTACCTAAGCAGGACCAATTGGCCTGCCCACCCACAGATCTACCTACTAAGGTTGTATCTCACATTGTGTATTTCTTTCTTTATTTTTTCTTTGTGTAGTACGGAACACTTAGGTCCTGAAGAATTGCCATTAAGGCAAGAAACATGTTGACCTGACCTGAGGGCTGTAGATACTCTACTGTAACTCTTCCAAGCAGATATCTCCCCTCCCACCCTTTTAATCAAGGGAGTCAACCACGCTAATAAAGTACATTGCGGATTGACCCACCTTTTTTAACTCACTTTACTACACTTTCCCTGCCCTCTCACACGCATGCATCATATGGCTGGAACAAAAGATCTCCCATAAAGAGCCCCGGTCTCGGGAGGCCGTCAGACATTGCAGCGCCAGTCTGACGAGGAGCAGAACCCATATGATGAAGCATGACACCTAGTTTACTGGGTGTGTGAGGGTTTTAGTTCCAACAAGGGAATTCCCCAATTCCCCCCTTCTCGCTCTCCTTAGTACTCCCACATAGCTTTTTCTTCTCCCGGGGAACTTTGTACCCTTCTTGTGTTACTAGGGTCAGGGTAGTGTTTAGGGCTCGAGAAGGTTGGGTAGCTTTTAGGGCTTGGGGTGGGTCAGGGTAGTGTTTAGGACTCGAGGGGGTTGGGTAGATATTTGGACTGCGGGCGGGGGGGGGGGAGGGGGGGCTGGGGTGTGATCTTTACCACGCATCCCTTTACCAGTTATGCCTTTAAGAGAAAATTGCGTGGTAAAGGCATGTGTTGTTCAGACGCATTCGTTGTTCGGGCATCGTTGCAGAGGCACGCATGGTTTAGCCATGCGTGCTTCGGTCATACAACCCCTAAAAAGAAATACTTCCAACCCAATGCCTAGACGGCAGGAATAGGAATCTATACCAGATTCATGCACTTGTATTATTGCCACATATTGCAGCCTTTATCACGGACATTGGCTCCGCCTTCGCTTTGGGAGGGTTTTTATTAGTTCGAAAATAATGATTATTTACGCGTGTTTTCGTTAGCATAATAGACTGCAATTTTACATTACTGGGCCTCAGCCTG
This sequence comes from Lissotriton helveticus, assembly GCF_964261635.1. Taxonomy (NCBI): domain Eukaryota; kingdom Metazoa; phylum Chordata; class Amphibia; order Caudata; family Salamandridae; genus Lissotriton; species Lissotriton helveticus. The sequence goes on from NC_136065.1 coordinate 2,081,575,466, forward strand.
CTTGCAATGATATCCGAGATCGGTGATTCCAGTACCATAAACTCGGCAATTGTAACAGCGGTTATTCACAGCACTTTACAGGTATGCAGTAGAGAGAACTATAAACTAACAAAGTATTGACAAGATTCTCTCAGCTTATTTCAGTGGTGGCTTTAAGTTTGTCACAAAACCAGGGAGAGTGGAACCAGCCAGGTTGTGAATGCCAAGCAGGTGCATACCAGAGGCCCCTGCAGTGCAGGAGGGGAGGGGGGGCTAGCTGCAGGGGCCCCCTTCAGCACAGTACTCAAGCCTGAGAGCTCCGGATTAAATCCGGAGCGAGGGCTCCTCCGTGTACCTTGCAGGGGGGGGGGCCCTCAACTTTTGTTATGCCACTGATGCCAAGCACCCCTGCAGACACCTCTGCACCCCTTGAGGCAGGCCCTAGCCACACTGTGCTAAATGACTTCATGAACCACAGTCTGCTCTTGCGTTACCAATTGTGGGTCGGTGTAGACTTCCACATACTAATAATAATCCATATTTGAAAAGCGCGAACAAGTCACCCCTTCAGGTTTCAAGGCGCTGGGGGCCGTTGGGGAGATTAAGTGAGCTATTGCCCAGAGTCACATGGTGCTGAGCTGAGCTGCCGTCAGCATTGGGGCTCGAACCGTGGGCCCAGGGCTCTGGATTCAGCCGCTCTGGCTGTTGCGCCACACCTCTCCCATGATTAAAAGGAGAAAAAAAAAGCAGACACAAACCAGTGTAAATGAGCCGTCATTGAGAGATGAGCGCTCAATCATCATTAGGAAACGAGCATAGTAATCATATTACTGCAGTTGGTAGGTTTGCACTACTCTGAAATTAAACTTCTTTTGCACCGGAATGGGGAATATTCTACAACTAGTGATGTGTGACTTTTGAGTGTGAGAATTTGGCATTACCGCTCGGATTAGAAGGCTTTGTGCTACTAATAAAATCACTGGCCTGTAAAGGTAATCAGTTACATCATGGAGAAGGACACTACCTCACGTCTTGTGACAGAATGCACTGCCAGGCAAGATCACTACCATTATAACCGTCAATTTATCAAATGTTTTGCAAAGTAAGTGTATGCAGCTTTTATCCTTCCAAAAAATACATTTATCAACACTTTCATAAAAATCTGTAATGCCCGCCTATAACGCCCAATCTTTGGCCTTATATTAATTACTCCCAGTTTCCACAGTTAATAGACCAGTGCTTAGTTTGTAAAATGATAAGTGCTGGGGCTTTTATCAGGAGGCCACTGCAACTTGCACCACAAGTTGCCCATGCCAACGCTGCCAATGACAGTAACAACACAACTACTAACCATCACACTGACAATTCAGACTATTCCAGGCCTCCAAAGCTATTATAAGGGCTTGGGCAGCAAGCAATAGTCATTTTTAATGTATATTGGATTAATAATTAACTGTTGTGGTCATCTCTAAATTAGCCAGACAGTACCACCATGTGGCAGACTGTGATAAGCGCCGGTGCCGAGCACCGGAAAAAAACAGCTCAAATTAAGCACCGGACAGAACTGATGCATGGATGGAGGTTGGAGCGTCACTTGGGGATAACGTATTTTGTCCATAATTGTACAATGTTGTTGAACCGGACGGTTCTGTTGTTAGTAGTTAAACCATGCTTATCGCAATTCTGAGCCTCAAGACAATATAGTCCTAGAACACTGTGGGTGTAAGTCCCATATCTTCCACACAAACCTGTGCAAACAATCAGTGGAAAAGCCGATAGGCCTCGCCTTTGTGACCTATTGGCTTTCCCAATGGCTTTTATCCAAGCTGCTGTGCAGGTTGGCTACAAACAGAAAAGTGAAGCAGCCAAATGCATAATTTTGTAGTGATCGCACCACGCATGTGCGCACCTCCACAATGAAACAGGCACTTTTTTCATATTTTTGTTACTGATCTGAGTTGGATCGGTAATTAAAAAGAAAATAAAACTTGATAATTATTACTTTTTTTTATAAAGTTGGTGGGGGAGCAGAAGCAACACGGAGAAGAGCGCAGGATGTCAAAGAAACACAGAAGAGGGCGGTGGGCAAATGCCGAAGCAACACAGGAGGGTATATGAAAGCAACATCATATTTGAAAGCAACAGGAAGGGGGAGGGCGGAGTGAAAACACAGGAATTGGAGGAAAGCAACACAGAGGGCCGCTGGAGGGGGAGGCAGTACGGAGAAGCACATGGGTAAGAGCAAGAGAGCGGGGGTGGCGAGAAGCAGTTGGGCAACAGAAAGCCACACTGAGTTCAAGGGGGGTGGGGAGTACACAAAGGAGAAAAGCTCAACAACACATGCACTCTAATGCGGGACTTCACACAAAAGAAAAAAGTGGTGCATGAAAAACAAGCAGCACTGCCTGTCAAAAAAGGATTGTATAGAAGCAATGCTCCATGGGAGGGACAAACACTAGATTGACAAGCTGTGACACCAATAAGCAGCAAGCAAATGAAAGTAACAAGGAAATTCAGCCAATAGTAAGAAATGTTTCAGGCCGCAAGATCCTCTAATGTTTGTGGTAAACCACAATGACAGAGCAAGATTGGTTAAGTAGGCTCGACCTAAAAGTCCCCATGTATAAAAAACAGAAGAAAGTATGACTGAACAGTGGGAAACCGTAGTGAAGGAATCCTACCCAGAGCACACCACCAAGTACAAGTAGCTTAAACACAATGTGGAGCTGGGGTTAGTACATAAAATTCTCTACAGAGCCCACCAAGTCAGAAGGTTACCTGTCACCACTTACCCTGAACGCGTCCGCCACAGCCTCAGCCCCTCGGTGATTGGTCCATTTGGAGATTCCAACGAAGAACTCTCGACCTAGTGGAAGACACAGAGACTATGAGAAATGAAGGACGTGAAATGAAGACCAGGAGATGGAGGAGACCTCCAGAAAGAGGGAACGCAACAGCAGTACCAAGAAGACGGGGCTCAGAGAGTTACTAGAGAAAGGGCGGTGACCAGAGACCGATGAGAAAAAAGTCCAAGAGAGGATCGAAGAGATGAGAAAGGAGGACCAGGACTAACTGGAAAGAGGAGATGAGACAGGAAGACTGGGGAGTGGAGGGGCAGGAGAGGGTAGGGAAGGATTGTTAACAGAAGATGAGAACAGAGAATTTTGAAAAAAAACTAAAGCTGGAGAGGGTGACCAGAGAGGGACTGACGGGACAGGAGAACAGTCAGGAGAAGGGCATGTGGCTCCATTTTTTAATGGCGTCTGGACACCCCACAAGTAGGAGGAGCTGACCCCATTCGAATTCTAAGGCAGGTGTGGAGACAGAGCTCTTTAGAGGTGTCGTTTTTGCGGGTTCCCTTTAGGGCACACTTAGTTCTCCGTTATTTTAGCCTAACTGCACGCTGTAGACTGCATTGCTTTGCATACATTACACACGGCATGTTGTTTTTATTCCACAATATTATTTTAGAAATGCACTGCACATGTTTTTATGATTCAGTTCTTCTTTCTGGGACTTAGTCTGAACATTTTGTTCAAGTTCGAACTGTTTTCTGTGATCAGTTAGCAACATAGCTTGGCATTTAGACAGAGAGGAACATCTGCTGTTTTCCAGTGAGATACCTCTTATCATATACACTGAGAAATGCCTTTTTGAAAATGTGCAGAATTCTTGCAGAGAAAAAGGTCCTGAGACAGAGGCGCAACATGAGATGCAGACCACCTAACCACAAATGTCAGGTAAGGGGGCTGTTTATAATCCCAGAGATTTCGGATATATCACTGAGCCCACGCTGTGAGGATAAGCTTTCCACACCACTGGAGTCAAGCTATCCTGGCTGAAGACGGCTGATAGCCAGCAACTGGTCCTAGGATGCTTGATTCTGGTCCAGGGAAGACATGGCTTGGCAGATCGGGCTGGACTGTTCCCATGAGGCACAGGGTTAAGGTTGATTTGCATATGGCCATGTCTGAACTGGGGTGGTGAGCAAAAAAACGATGGATTTAGGCCCAGATAGCTGTACTGGGATGAATGTATGACATTGTTCTGCATTCGGTCCATCAACTGTTGTTTTTGCATGAGGATAGGCTAGGGCAGGTGGATGTATGACGTTACAACGCATACTTTTACATCGCATGCCTTTACAACACGGTTTTTACAACGCATACCATTACAACGCATAGTGCTTTGGGGCGCTAGATAGTGAATAGTTTAATTTACTATTCCAACTCCAGTCCCCGTGGATAGTAGGGAAGGTGTTGGACAGTAAATTAAACCTATTCCCTATCCTAGAGCGCCCCCCAGCGCAATGCATTGTAAAAGTTGTGTCGTAAAGGCACTGCGTGGTAAAAGTTGCGTTGTAAAGGATGTTTCCCAGGGCAGGTATATCATTCGCCATGGTAGAGATTTTCATTGTATACAGTTTACTGGTAATGCTGATTACTTTGCTAGCTTGCATATGTTTTGTAATTGAAGCACAGTTGCTTTATAATACAGCACAAAAGTTTCAATAAATACTGTAAGCTTTCCCCAGGTCTTTCTTTTGTTTATTATGGACATGCATGTGTGAGAAAAAGAAAGGTGACTATCCATTTCCACGGTCCCCCCTGGGGCTAAAGAGTTGTGTTCTTGGCTGTCAGTTTACCTATTACTATGGGACGGTTAGGAGGGCAGGTGAGGCAGAGAGGAATTCTCCTCTCCCTTACCTATTAATTTATATGGTGATTTAATGCATTGCCCATAATCAGAAATGTATGTTCTGCCAAAATTAAGGAATCCTAATAAGGATTGCAGTTTCTTTAATTTATTTGGAGGTTGCAATTGAACACCCTTCTCCACAAAGTAAGTGAATAGATGCTTACCCTCATGTGCAAGTTCATATCCTAAAAAATGACTTTTCGAAATGCAATGAGATTTCTTAACGTTGAATGTATTGCCCTATGAAGTGAACACAAAAATTATGAGATCCACTCTGGCCAAGTGTGGGTTTAACTCATCATCCGTCAGATAGATATCATCTACATAAAACAATATGTCATGGTCAATATCATGTAGAATTGACACTGTGCAGGCAGCAAACAGTCCTTGACTGTTCTTATAGCCCATTGCGAGTCGTGCAAAGTGACGCTGAAAGTCAAGTGCCGAAAAGGCTGTCCAATCTCTAGTTTCAGGTTCTACATTTTTTGCTAAAGAAACCAGTGGAAATATCCAAGGCTGTCTTGCATGGTCTCTGAACAATATTATTAATCAGTGTCATGCTTTGTGTATTTTGTATTTCAAAGGTGCGTTTATTACTGTTCAAATGTCTGTAGTCTAAGACTATCCACAGGATACCTGGAGTGTCCCTCACTCTAACATCACTGCTGTGTGCTTCCTCTTAGTCGGTATCACCTTAGACTTAGACATAGAAGAGGGGGACAATAAATTAGAGCCTCTGACCTGCTAAATTATCTTCCCTTGGCATCTTTGGTTATGTGGTCTGGAGTAGCTCTAATTGAACACCAGAAAGTGTGGTTCTAGCATTCCTAGACGATGTACGAGTACACATTTATCTCTATCTGCACCCTACAGTTAATGCATATAAAATATTATTTAGAAGTTTTCTATAGCGCTACCAAGACCTGAAGGTAGCAGAGCGCTTTACAGTAAAGGGAATGAAAAAGTGAACAACAAGACACGTAACAAGTAAAAGCGATCAACGAAAGACAATTTGGAAGGAGGAAAAGTTCGGACAGCAGGACTTCTTGGTAACAGGATACAGAGATACCACATAGTTCTGGGGATGCTTGCTGATCCTAGTTACCCACAACCTAGGGAACGGATAAGGAGCAAGGATTTGAGTTGGCTCTTGAATTCCGCATAGGACGGTATGGTTCTGATGTGCGGGGGGATGGAGTTCCATATTTTGGGGGCATTTCGTGTGAAGGAGCAGTCCACAGTTCTCTTCTTTCTGGTTTTTGGTAGGATGAGCAGCAGGGAGTCAGAGCTTCTCATATTTCTAACTTGGCCTGCTTTTTTGAGCTGGTTTGCCAAGTATTCTGGTTTTCCGGTATGGAGGGCCTTGTGGGTTAGGCAGGCCGTTCTGAAAGTACTACGCATTTCCACAGGGAGCCATTCGAGTTCTTTAAGTGCTGGGGGGATGTGGTCATATTTTTTGCAGCCTGTGATCATTCTCGCTGCCGCATGAAGTGTTGTTTTTAGTGGGGCCAGGTGCGATTTGGGGATGCCTGTTAGGATTGAGTTCCCATAGTCCAGTCTTGATAGAACTAGAGATTGCGTGGCTAGTTTGAGGTCCTTGTTGGGAATGTAAGGTTTAATTTTGTTCAGAAGTCTGAGGTTAAATAATGCACTTTTTGCCGAGTTCTTAATGTGGTTTGTCAAGGTTAGTTTGGGGTCTAGGGTGAAACCCAGAGATTTTACGGAGTCAGCTAGCGTGAGATTACCTTTAAGAGCATCGATCGACTTCAGCCACTCGGTGATTTGAGGGTTGTCTTCTTTGTTTGAGATGAGAAGAGTTTCGGTCTTGTCGGGATTGAGTTTCAGGTGATTCTTTGTCAGCCAATCTTGAACATCATTTAGGACATCATTTAGGACATCATTTAGTCTGTGGATGTCATTAAGGGAAGAGGTTTCCAGGTAAATCTGCGTGTCATCCGCGTAGAGGTGGAAGTGGATATTGGCATTCCTGAGTAGCTTGGCGAGCGGTTCCATATAGATGTTGAAGAGCTGAGGAGAAAGCACTGATCCTTGGGGGACACCCTTGTTGACTTGCTGGGTTTCAGAGGTGAAGTTCTTCATTTTTATTATTTGCGAGCGGTTATGTAGAAAGGAGGAAAACCACTTGAGAACTACCTCGCCGAGGCCAGCTCTTACTTGAAGAGTCTTGATGAGGAGCTTAATTAGAAAAAAAAGTAACTTACATTTATTTGTGGGAAATGTACATTTCTGGGAGCACAGCTCAGCTGGTTAATGCAATCACTTCAGTGCCTGTGGGTGTAACAGAACGGTCAGTCAGTCAGTCATTTGAATTCCAGTCAGTGCGCTGGGGAACTAGTGATGTGTATTTATAGTGCTAAGAGGTCAACGTACGTTACAAAAAACAATGGGAATAAGTAAGTCTTTGGTTTAAAAATGTATTACATTCAGTATAAGTTAGGCTGCACAGGGTAAAACTGGCTGCCACGAAATGTGCAAAAATATTTTGTTGAAATACAGTGTTTTAGTTATGTTTTTAGTGATACTCCAAGTGTACCTAGTGTAAACCATTTTTATATGTTTCCATTGTTTGAAAGACAAATCCCAAATGTCATCAATTAAAGCTTGTACTGGCTCCCCATTAGTATTTAGATTTTCGGAATAACCGATTGCACACATTTACATTTCTTTCCAGTAGCAGGCATCTTGGCGAGAAGACTTGTTGCTTGTTTACCTGCATTTCCCTTCTCTCACTTCTAGGCGAGGTCGGTACAGGTAAGAGCCGTGGAGCAGGGCGGGACTAAAATAAATAAATAAAACCACTTACATTGCACTTGCCGCATCAGGTAAGTGTTTTTATTTATTTATTTTATTTCCCCTATTCCCTCGTGTGTTGACTCCCCCCGCCCTCGCCACACCGCCACTACCTGTACCGACCTGCAGCAACTCAGCCCCTCAGGAATACTTGTGTTTGTTAAACAAAGAACATGGGAACTATTTTGATCAAATTAATACAGCTTGGGAGCGTCGTTGACCTGCCCACTTTGGTCTCTCCAGCTATGAGATAAAGAATATAGGGGCATATTATCAAGGAACGGCGTTAAAATTATCGCCGCTTTAGCAGCAGTAATCTTCCGCTAAAACGGTGATAATTGGCTTGATAATATTCCGTAGAGAATTCCAATAGAAGCCCATGTTAGCACCAGAACATGCGCTTCTATTGGAATTCACAAGGGCATATTATCAAGCCCATCATCGCCGCTTTAGCTGCAGTTTCCTGCCGCTAAAGCGGCGATAATTTTAACGTCGTTCCTTGATAATATGCCCCCTTAATGAGTAATGACTAAAAGAGTCCCTCAGGCACTGCGTACAAGGTGAAATGACAAAGCGAACAGTCAATAGCGTGAGGTGAGAGGGAAACGCACCTGTGGGCGGAGCCAAAGCCCACTCTCTGTATATGTGAAAGAATTGTTAACAATAGGTCACACAGACAGCTGTCCTGTCAAGCAAGACTACAAAAAAAGTGTGTGTGTATGACTGAATCTCTGAAGTGAACAGCTGCTGCTTTAAAATAAAAATGCACAGATAAAGATGGTTAAAAATTAATTCATATATTAAATGAAGTGTTTAGACAGCTGCTGACTTGAAAATAATGAAGAAAAGAGGTGTGATGGTGTAGTTTGGCTAGAAATTAGTATATAAAACGTGCCGGCAGCAGCTGGCTGAAAAGTAATAAAGACGCGAGCGGGCTTAAAAGAGAGTGTGTGCAGCAGGTGGCTTTGACTGTAAACAAAATATATAAAAGCATTATTTTGGAAGAGAGAGCAAAAAAGGGAGGGGCAGAATTTGCTTTGAAGGTTCAATTTGAAGTATCCGAACCCGTGACATTAGCACGCTTTTCGGGCCGCTACATACAAGGCGACACAGACTGTTGGGCGTTATCAGCAGATAAGTCCCTGCAGCCAGCTCTGTTCTCTCCGCGCCCATGAATGACGTCACAGAACTGGCCGCCATCATGGAGTGTGCACATCCTCAATGTAGGATTTACTTTCAGTTACTCTTACGTGTAGGTTAAAGAGATGTAAAATGTGTGTAACCGGGGTGAACACGCTGGGGTGGACGCGCCACTATGTTTAAAGCTGGCCCCTCGATTCAGCGCAGTGGTCACCGCGAAACAGTTGCCAGGTAGATCAATGTGTGGGTCAGATGCTGTGTGAGCAGGGGTAGCCATAAACAGAGACAAAGGACACTGAGCAACAGGAGACAGGCCACAACTCACCACCCTTCTCACAGATCTGGTCAGGTCTGATGGCTTAGTGGACCAACATGTCCACTGTAGGGGACTGTGTTTGACCTCCTGGTCACAGGTTTAAATCCCGGTGGGCCCACTCAGCCTTTCATCCTTCTACGGTCGATAAAATGAGTATCATTGAGTTGGATAACAAACATCTGTTATTCATCGCCAAGATATTCTTGGGTAAACGGCGCTTTACAAATACACGTAATGTCAGAACTCAATCAGGCAGGAAAATGGCATTCAAGTGTAAAACACCACAAACACGTGGTATACACCACCCGGCACCTGCCCACCAGGAACAATTTACCACCGGGTGCAAGAGTTTGCTAACTTTCCAGAATGCACACGTCTGCCAATGCTTGGCATCCAACCTTCACACGAGTGAAGGGCCTCGTCATATACACTACCGTGGTGATACATCACGTTCACACTACAACAGTTCACTAGATAACCGCCCAAAGTGGTGCGTAATTTGTGAACCCCCCAAAGCGGTATGAGTCTTCAAAACTGCAACAGTCAGTTGCCCACCACCTCAAGTGGGGACATGGCACAGACCCCACTCACAGTGTGTGTGTAGTTTTATTTAGCACGAACTAGACCCAAGGGTATCAGAGCGCTTTATATGAGCACCAGTTACATTACAGACGAAAACATTAATTTTTGTTAGGCACGGGGGATTAAGTGATTTGCCCAGAATGACAGGATGTTGAGCGTCCCTGCCGAGACTCAAACCCGGTTCCCCAGCTCCAAGGTCGACCGCCCTAGCCGTTAGGCCACATTATCTCCACAGTGGCTTACAACTAACGCTGGGCACAACAGACAAGCAGGAACATAAATAAAGGACTCTGACCAGCAGGAGACTGACAAGGCCACAATGCACAGCACTCTGTCCGCTGCGACACCCACACTACTCATCCTACAAGGCGCTCTATGCTCTTACTTAAGGTATGAATATATTGATTTTTAACATCTGTTTTGAATTATAAGCGACCCAGTGACACAAATATTGCCTCCTCTCCTCACCTCTCTTCCTGTGTGGTTCTGTTGAAGTGTTGTTTTCTAGTTTTGTTTGAGAGATATCTTACACTTTTTGACAAAGAACTCACCCTTCTTTCTGCTCCCCACTCTTACAAGGTATGTCCACCCTCTCCACCTTTGTGCCCAGCCCTGCTGCATGGCCGGCAGCTGGAATCCCCTAGACCCCCCCCCCAGAGCTGTGTGCTCTAGTGGACGCGCCAGCCCTGGTCCATCCCCTTCCGCCCCCAATCCACAGTGGGAGAAGCTTTATTTTAGGGAGGGACAGCATGAACTCCTTTGGGTGCCTGAGCGTCTGCGTACGCAACGCCATGGCCTCGAGCTCTGTGACGCCAAGAGGGTGAGCCCAAACGTTTTACCATAGTGAGTGTTCCAACCCATCAGCAATCAGGGCGGAGCTCGCGCTGGCCCCCGGGTTCATGCAAGGGCTTTGTGTCTACAAGATGGCGCTGAGCCGAGCCTGGGGAAGCCGCGTGCTGCCTACGTGGAGCAGGAAAGTGTACAGTTCTATAGTAACAAACCTATACTGTAACCAGCGGTTGTTGGGCGTTAAATCTCAGCCACCCACCCTAACCAATCTGTCGGTTAGGACCAGGTGCCCAAGGGCGCAAAGAGCTGCCGACAAAGCTTGAAACACCAATACCTCCAAAGTGCGTAAAGAAGGGTCTGTGCCCTACCCCCATCGCCCAACTGGAGTCTAGGAGGACACGTTGAGTCTACAATAGATCTCGTGAGTCGACCGTGGTTCGCACTATAAAAATGAGGGTGCTTGAACTTATATTGCAATAGACAGCCAGGGTCTGGAAGGTTTTTCCAATCCAGGTGCTTCAGGGATTTGAGACTGATACAGGACATAAATAGGAATAAACAAATGGAAGAAAACTCAGTGAAAGAGAAGGGGGCTTTGATCAGGATGAAGGTCTCATGCTGTGGAGCGATCGGCCCGCGGGTACGGTGGAGGGCTCATTTCTTGTGCGCCTCTACCTAGTTGAAAGGTTTTGCTGCAGATCACAAATTACTGACTCATCCCGCTGAGCTCCAATCTACGCCATCTTCTCTGGTCTCTGATGTGAAGGCCTTTCATCTCTTTGATGTTCTCCTACGGATATTCTGCTACGTGTCCTGGAAACCTCAGGCACGTTTCACCGACATCCCACCTCCCGGCTGCTCCGCCTGTGCATCGAATGGTAAAACCGCGATCTACTGCGCGTAAAGGCATGGTGGGGTATCACCCCAGGTACAGCCATATGTATAACTCCATGTACATTTGAGGCCCCCTACATCTGATGGGTGTTTTACATAGGATGACCCGATGTTTAAAGAGAAGTGACTTCCGGACCAAGGTCTGAGCCTATTTCAACGACGATGAACCCTTGAGATATTCTTAGCTCCAGCTACTCTCCAATCCCTTCCAGCCTCTATATGGCACAACCAACATGAGGGGACGGGAAACAACCTTTACAAAGCAGTCATTACATCACACTACCTTTACATAGCAGTCATTATATCGCAACATCCTTTACCTAGCATGTCATTACAACGCAGCCATTACAATGCATGTCAGTACAAGGCAGGCATTACATCGCAAGTCATTACAACGCATACCATTACAACGCATAGTACCTTTACACTATCCAACACTTACCCTATTGTTGCACTCACTGGAGTTAGAATAGTACTTATTACCCCTATACTATCCAACACTTACCTTAAATGCAATATAATGGTATGCGTTGTTAAGGTATAATGGGATGTAATGGAATGCGTTGTAAAGGTAGTTTCTGAAAATGCGATGTAATGGCATGCAATGTAAAATAATGTGTTGTAAAGGATGTTGCAAAGTAAAAACTGCGCTGTAAAGGATTGCGTTGTAAATGTATGCATTGCAACGTCATACCTTCTGAGGGGACATCTCACCCTATGAAATCTCCCACAGAGAGATCTCCCACTTACAGCAAAGACCTGTTCAATTATCACCAGGGCGGAGAACATAGGACACCATGCAATATCTGCTGATGGCTTGATTACCATGGTCTAGCAGAGATCTGTCTGCTTTAGAGATATTCTCCACAGTTCCTTTATATCCCTTGAGATCCAGGAGGGTTTCTGAATGCATCAAAAAAAGGACAACTGTTTATGTTCCTTTTGCACCCTGAGTTTGACAAGAAACACAGGGCACCATATTGTCAGCCTGCAAGACTTGTGTTGGTTCGTAAACTATCAGAATCAACAAAGTGTGTAAACCGCGCCAAACAGACAAGTAATTGAAAATGCTGCTTTAAGGAGCAATTTATTGACTGCTGAGATCTGCATCTTGCTTGGGGCAGGAATGGAACAGTAGACTTGCTATGGTTTGTTTACCCACGTAAATTTCAGCTGCAGGCTTTCAAATAACAAAGTCTTAAATATTAGTTTTAATTCAGTTATTGGTCACGAAGAAGGTGGGGTAAAGGTCAAGGAGCCACAGAAATGCTGAGTTGACACAATACATTTGTACACAGTTGTTTTCAATGTTATTTTTAGACTAAATGTTTTGGATGATGTATCTGATCCAATGGATGATAAACTATATTAACAATTGTCACTAGTATTTTATGTATATTTTGTTAAATGTTTATGAGATTCTAAATATTGCTGTTGGAGCATAATTGATTATTTTTTTAACATCAAAGTTATATCTGTTGTTCTTAGGTTGATAATTAAACATCCACATAGTGAAAGTATGGATTTTAACAAGTCCAGGGTAAAAACTTTTAGTATTGTATAGGTTACTGAATAGCAACTAATTGTACCTGAACACCTCAAATACTGAGGCGTATTAGGGCCTCCCATTCACGTATGTGCTCCCCCAGACACCGCGGAGCAGGTGATCTTCAACGACAGGTTCCCTTGAAGGTCAGCCTATCTTCCAAGCCTCGTGAGTGTGGCCTCCAAGACATCCTTGCACAATCCAAGGCTTGTGTGGGTCAGTCTCCCACGCCAACACTTTCACGAGTGATTACGTGGATTTGCACTGCACCTGCACCCCACTTTGAACATTGCAATGGATTGTACACTAGGCTTATAGCCAAAGCCGGGACCCACCAGTCACGTACTTGACCCACCGCAGATCCCATCTCTAATGGCTCAGAGGAGTAACACATCCACCGTGGGGATCTGGCTTTGAGCTCAGGGTCCCAGGTTTTAAACTCAGCAGGTCCACTCAGTCTTTTATCGATCGACGGGCGACAAAATAAGAACCATTGAGCTAGGTCTCAGCCCCGGGATACCCCTGAATGAACCTGTACTTAACAACTACACAATATGTTATGTTGCAGGCCATGAAATTTGCAAACTGGTTGACAACAAGACTTTCTGCAGGACTCATGAAGCGATGTGTGGCCTCGCATCTGGACACCCCACTAGGTTGCTCCTGTCTTCATAGCCAAGCAGAAGCGTGTGGCCATCTTCTCAGAAATGACCAGTTGAGTGAAGAACAACCGTATGGGGCATTCATTGCTTCAGAACTCCGCTCTACGTTCCCTTCACCTTGAACTCACCTGAAACTCTAAAGAGGACCTAAGGCTCGCCTGCTCCACTCGGACTACAGATCCTAGAGCACAGAACAGCTATGGAGATTCTGTCCCCCCTAAACCACTCTCCAATAGGGCAAAGAAGCAGCAGTTTGGGGCAGGAGCTTGGTAAAAAACAAATGAAAACAAACAGTAAACAATACCCCGCTACACACCTGTGAAGAGAACGTCGCTACCGTCCAATGTGGCGCTCTCCTCCGCCACCTCCACCACGCGCAGCTTCAGCTCTTCCAGAACATTCTTCACGCAGTCAATCTGGAATGAGAAAAGGACTTGGTTAGAAAGAGAGACCCTTGAGCACTTGAAGCATCAATGACAATCTTTACTGAGAGGAACAGCGCCCCCAAGAGGCTACTAGAGCTACTTCTACCTGCTGCCTTTTCCCGGCACACACACCCTCACCATTCTGAGACATCCCACCCAGGAAGAGACCGCCCCTTTCCACTCACCCTCTTAGGTAACGCTTCGAACAAGAAAAAAAGCAAGGCCCAGTTCAAAAATCTAGGCGCACCAAAGTCAGTCCTGGTGCTGGAACCGCGAACTGTGCCGACCGTCGCGAAAAGCAACATTTGCTCACAATTCAAATGTGTCATTGGCATGAGATTTCTAGCTTTCAGCAAACTCACATTCCCCACTTCCACAAAAAGGAACTGTTGTGCTTAGGACATGCTACATCCATCTGTGGCATCAATCTTAAGGGCCCAAACACTTAAAAGGAGTCTCTAGTGTGTCTCACTTTAATGGTTTGAATCACTTCAATGGGGTCTCACTCCCTCCCCTCAGCAGGTTCACGTGCTGCAATGGAGATATACTTATTCTTGACATCACAGGAGTCATTTTGAGAACCTTTGAGGACATTGGTTTTCATCCTTCACAACAATGCCACGATCTAGCATGGGAGTGGATAGTCTATCGATGGAGTATAAAGGTTAGACTTTATGGATAGTGAACCCCATCATCTTATCCTTGTCTCTCTATAAGAATTATGTAACACACATTTTGCATCCTCTATACCGGTGGTGCTTAGCCTTTTGACTTGTGTACCCCCACTTAATCATTACTTGAATCTGGGCCCCCCAAAGAAACATTATTGGAAGCCCAGAACCCCCACTGAGTCATTCCTTGAAGCCAGAGCCCCCGCTTAGGCATTTTCGATGATTTGAACCTCAAAACCATACACAAAAATACAGAAACGAGTATTCATCAAACAAATAGACAAATGATTAACTATTTTTATCCACAAAAATAAAATTCAAATTTTTTGTTTTAATTGGAAAGCGGGGCTTTTCAACTGAGGTCACTCACTGTCCATGCTTTATTCTGTTTGAAGCAGTTGCTCTGGTCCCACGAATTAATCTGAGGACACTGAACATCATTTTTAGCCTCGAATTTAAAACTCCTTCACATTACGGAATATTATAAAATGTACAATTTTATTCTTTCATTTTTTATATGTAATAAATGGGATTCTGTAATCCCTGTATGAACTGCAGTATCTAATTTCTTTATAATCTGCGACCTGTGATGCACCAAGTGGCAGTTTACAAAGAAAACATGTCAGAACTCGACTATTGTAAGGCTATTACAGTTGAGATCTCATGTCACAATGCCTGCTGCCAGAGCCAGCAACCGAGGTGAAAGGCAAGTCACGTCATGGATTGTAACTGAAGCAGCTGTTTAAAGCAACAAACAGAACATTGCTTTTCTTCTTCTACTCTACTTTAATAGCTTGAAATGACAAGCAGAAAGAATAGGTTTATTTTATGCACTCCTTAGATAGAGAAAAGCTTGAATCTTTCTGCATGTTTCCACATGTTCCGAGCTACTGCAGATTTCTTTAGTTTTAAACTGGCTTGTATTGAACTTTTTCTAATATCTGTGTGCAACAAATATCGAACAGGTTTTGTATGCATTTTATTTTTCACTAGAGGTTTTATTTGAGCTCTTCATATTTGCAAACATGCTCAGTCTTTCTTATGGAATTGCTATGCACCAAAGTTTTAAGTGGTTTATGCGAAAGGTGATGGTATTATATGGGATAAAGTACCCCTGGCATACATAATTTAGGATATTGAAAGCCACCTCGGAGTTCCATAACCTTATAAAGAAACTCCTCTGTGACTTGCTATATCCTTAAAATGTAACCCAGATGGGACTTTATCCCCAATATATTTTGTTAATTTTTAATGTTATATAATTTTCTGAGCAAGTGTGGACCTCCTGAGTAAGTATCATAGATCCACAGGGGTTCCCAAACCACAGGTGAACAAACTCTGCTCTAAACAATCATACACCATCTTTACCTCCTCCATTGTGGTGGCAATGAAAACAAGCAAGGATAACCGGATAAGCGTAGATTACAGCAGACATAAAAGGACGGTTCCACACCGATACTTTGGTGCCTTGAGCGGGATATGAAATAAATGGCTAGTAATTTATTTATTGGATCTCGTAAGTGGATCCTGGCAAAATCAAATGGCAGCAGAAGACAGACAGAAGACTGCAGTGCATGCACTCTTGCATTTTTATTAATTAAGACTTACATCCCAAGGAACACGAGAAGTTCCCTATAGATTGTAGAGGGTAATGGAAAAGAGACAAGGACATAAGAATCCGCAAGGGGCTGCAATATCTCTCAGTGACTTGAATGTTTTTATGGGTGCTGCTTTAGGTGCCTGGAACCAGCCAAGTAGTCAGCCACCTGCTGACAAAATGTACCTTGACCACTGCCAATACCATGTCAAACACGTTTTAGGCGTATTGATGTGTATCATAAGCTTCTGGGAAAACATGGGCCTTTAGGTTTCTGCACAACACACCAATATCATATCTACTCCCCCCACGACTAGCGTACTCAGCCGTTCACATATGATCCTACCACTAAAGGGCCACTGGGGCATTCCAGTCCCTGCGGTTCCTCGCTGGAGTGAGGTGCATCCCCGCTCTTGCATGTCACACAGAATTCAAACACAAGATGGCAAAGTTCAGCGGCCAAGGGCGATGACACACAGTTAACTTGTCCTCTCTGGCCAACTACAAATATTGGTGGTAAAACACTCCAGGGACAGATCACACTCAAGATAGCCCTGTAACGGTCACTTAAGAAGCTCGCAGAAAGGAGGGTAAATATTAGCTTAGGAAGGTGCTCATGGTGCAGGTCCAGAAAGAGGCGACTGGTGGTACCATCCACACGTAAAATCTCAAGCTTTCACTTCTTACTAATAGTTGAAGACTGCAAAGTCTGTCCAAGAGGCCATGGAAGGGATGAGCAGGGGAGGCGGGGCAGCAATCCCTCAGCCCCCACTAGTGCACACCCTAAGAAGAAGGGTAACACCCTCCGCTGAGAGCATGAGCAGTCTTGATAAATGGAGACATGTTCAATCCACTGCATCGCCATTAGGATATCAAACCATTCAGTTGACCCTGCCCACAGCCCTCATGCTCAACTGGGTCAACTTTAGTGACTTCTCAATTGCAACTCATCCATTTCTTGAGGCAAAGTCCAAAATCCACTGTGAGAAACCAAACCCAATAATAGTCACATCCTGCATCTGGTCACAAGGTCACTGGTCTAAGCCAGCGTACTCCAATGTATGTTTTGGATCCAGGCCAAGTTTGCAGGATGTCCACATGCAATAAATGTACATACAATCCATAAAAACTGAACTCTTTCGCAAGGTGGGTATCTTGAAGATCCAGCATGGACCCAGCCCTTCAGTCATCCTGTACATATACTTGGAGAAAACTCTATGCAATCTTGCAGAAAAAGAAATTGGACCTCAAATGTTGGAAGAAAAATCATCAGATGAACAGCTGATCCTTGTAACTTGGTCAAACTCACATCCAGCCACCTACACCAGACGCAAACCATAAAGTACATGAACTTGCAGGAATTTCCAACTGCCTATTTTTTAAACCTTCACGGAAGGTCAGCCTACACCACAACAACTCTTGGCAAAGTATAGCTCGCGGCTGTGACCGTCTCTCATGTGATGACTATATCTTACGCCGTCCCTTCCGGGCCATGCTGTAAATGCCACCCCTAAATAAAGACGGCAGAGAGAAAATAAATTGTTCAAAATAGTAAATTCTAATCTGGAAGACCAAAAATAGGTCTTAAACCTAGCATCTGCTCAGGGTGCTGAAATATTGAGGATCATCTGACACAAGAATAATTCAGTCGGAGCAGGACTATGTCAGCTCGGGCTGACAGTCCGCACGAACATGGGCTTAGTCGAAACAGGTGGCTTAAGACCATCATAGCACTCCGACGACACTGTCCTTGTAAAAACATTTGCCAAGTTTTAATCCCTGTCTGATGCCAGAGCATCTCTGGCTCCCTCATGCCCGGCGTCTAGTCTTGCTGCCCATGAGAACTCTCCGCTGATCGATCGCTGATCTCGGTTTAATGGACAAATTATTGGAAAATCTGTTGCTGCCAAAAAACAATATAATGTACAAAGCCTTGCTCTCTGTTGGTGCCGCTCCACCTGGCTCCGACCCAGCGCAGCCGCTGACCTTCTCAGCATTTCTCATTCCGAGGATGGAGAGGAGACACACACGGTTGGTTCTGCTGGTTCTCGCAGAAGCGGATGTTGGCCCTGGTCCATGGAGCTCCCATCGCTGTCCTTCAATAGCATCCTGCGAGGGATCAGCGATTTTCTTGCTTCCTATTGAGATGAACATCTTACACCACGATGGGTTGGGGGCTTCTGTGAGGGATAGAAGATCAATGCGGAGTGGGTAACGGGGTGTCTTTTCCATGTCTATGTACTGGGGTAGTCTGGTATCACGCTGGAGGCCTGATCCGGTGGCTAAATTGAAATGGGGGTCTTGTGTCATGATGTCATCTAATGGTCAAGTTGAGATTCTCACTTGTGGTCAACAGATGTCAAATGGCTGGGGTGGGATACTACTGTGTGGTCAAATTGAGATGTACTCTGGTGTCTAAGTTGGAATTTTTATTTATTTATTCAAAGTTTTATATAGCGCGAACAAGATCTTTGCAGATATCAGAGCGCTTCACAGAAACAGGGGGGAGGAGGGCAACAGGAGGGTGACTAAACATATTATTGGTTACAGTATAGTAATCAATAGCATAAACGGGTAGCAGTCATGTGCACAAAGCTACCAATAAACACTCCGATAGACAATAGTATAAGACGCTGCAGAGTCTTTGATCTAGCTACAATAGAGATCATGAGATACCAGTAAACACTCAAATAGACAATAATATAAGACGGTGCAGAGTCTTTGATCCAGCTAAAATAGAGATCAGGAGAGCTTAGGCTATAAGGATGTCTTATATCACTTACTTAGAGTTACAGAGAACAAGGGGTGGGGACATCAAGGGGGTGATTCAACAAACTACTGTGCACAGTGTAGTAATAGGTAGTAAGTGAGTAGCATAATAGGATCACAATCATGTATGAATACGAAATCATTAGACACTCACGTTACCAATGATACAAAAGCGATGCAAGGTCTCTAATCAACAACCATAGAGTTCAGGTGAACTTGGCCATAAGGATGGCTTTCACCTCTTTCTTGAAGAATGCCGTGGAGGAGATAAGTCTTGTTTCAGGAGGGAGTGCATTCCATATCCTGGGTGCCATTCCTGAGAAGGAGCGTTTGTCAGTTTTTTCCTTCCGGAATCTGCGAGGTTTCAGGAGTAGACTTTTTGTACTTCTATTGGATCTCGAACCTCCTGATATAGTCAACTTTTGAGTGAGGTAGTTGGGTGCCTTGTGGTGAATGGCCGAGTGTGTCATAACAGTTATTTTCAGCTGTATTCTGGCTTCAAAGGGTAGCCATTTCAGGGATTTCAAGTCAGGGGATATATGAGAGTGTTTTCTTGAGCCAGTAATGAGTCTCGCGGCAGCATTCAAGGAGGCTCTTAGGGGTGCGGTTGTTGATAGAGGGAGTCCGCTGAGGGCCACATTTCCATAGTCTATGCGGGGGATGACTAGGGCTTGTACAGCAGTTTGGAAGTCTTTGATTGGGAGGAAGGGTTTAAGAATGTGGCCTGGTGGCCAAGTCGATAAATTGTGATCTTCTCTGCAACTTAAATTATGATTTCCTGGCCAATGTTAGCCAGTTTGTGGAACGCTGTGGGTCTTCCAAGCCCAATAAACATGTTTTACTGCCACAGAGAGCTTACATAATTCTGTTTCAAGTACCGGACATGGGATCAAAAACTTGGCCAAGACAGGATTCGGGCTACAATTTCACCTGGCTCCTACCACTGATGCAACAGTCATACCAATAACCTGAACATCAAATATACCGGAAGACATTCGTACACCGTCCTCATCCTTGGCAAGGTTTACTACCACAATGTTAGGTGTGTTCTTACGCACTTGCAGGGCATGAACATGCTCATTCTTGAGCCTGGGCGTGTAGGGCTCACACTTTGTGTTAGAAATCTCAAGTCGGTCATAGGTGTCCCTTGTATCCGCTGCATGTCCAGGCATGAACGGTAGCGCCTCTGTAAACTATGCTACACCCACTGTCGGAGTCACCGTCTCTGTTGGCCTACTCCACACCATATACATACACTTCCTGATCGCGTCTCTTTGTATGATTGACACTGATGTGGCTATGAAAGATACGCATTCAATGGGCAACAATGGGCTAGTTCTGAAAGGTCTTACACCATGCCAATTACAGAGGGCATCTTGGAAGAAAAGGCGCCTGGTCAGGTCCCCAGACAAAATGCACAGACACTTGAATAAATGATGAATCCAAAGTCTTTAACCAGTTTATCACTTTTTATTGTTCTTTTATTGACATTGTCTCTGTTTATTAATCTCAAAGTTTTTATGTTTCTTCATTTCATCTTTTGCATAGATTTCAAAAATTGCCTTTCCAGGCTTTGTACAGCAGCGCAAGAGAGTTCAAAACTCCTCATGTCACGGGGTCTTTAAAATGCACGCATTGCATTTCGGGATAATTCCCTTCCTCAGGGGTGACTAAAATACAAGATTTTATAAAATAACCCATCAGCAGAACCAATATAATGTAAAACTTGACTGCAGAAACTACAAACTCTCTAAACATTGTGCCTAATACGATGTGATTATTTTGTGCCAAATTCAAACTATTTCTTGCTGCTCCGACCAACCAAAAACACAAAACCTGCAGTGACCTCAGTTGAAAAAAGTAATCCTCGTTTGAGACACCTCAAGAGTGCTTTTGAAACCAGCCATCATATTGCTAAATGTGATGTGATGTGTATACTTGTAAAGCACACTGTTGCCAGTCGGCGTCCTGGCGCTGTATACCGATGGGGAACCTGTCCTCGCTTTCCCTGTGGGATGGTCCCTGCTGGGAATCCCCAAGGTGGAGCCAGGCATCCCCGGCGTTGATGGGGCCATTGTGGAGATTAGGCAAGCTTATGCCCAGAGTTGCCTAGTGGGACCCCTGGTTAGAGTAGGCACCGAGGCGAGAATCATCGAGTCCGCTGACGCCGCGTCGGGAATCGAACCCTGGTCCCGGGCAGACTTCTGCTTC
The DNA here is from genome assembly GCF_964261635.1 of Lissotriton helveticus. Taxonomy (NCBI): domain Eukaryota; kingdom Metazoa; phylum Chordata; class Amphibia; order Caudata; family Salamandridae; genus Lissotriton; species Lissotriton helveticus. Next base: position 2,081,596,556 of record NC_136065.1, read on the forward strand.
CGGGTCTGCCGCCTCTAACCAGTGAGCCACACCACTCCATAAATAAAATCAATGTCAACTTCCTAAAAATACGTGACCGAAACGTGTACCCCAAGAAAGTGCATGTTTGCAAATGAAACCCCTTCACCAAAAAACAAGCTATTAAACAGATGTCTCGCCGTGTGCCTACCAGATCTTAAGCTTTAATTCATACATGACTCCAAATGGCGCCAGTGCACTAATATCCAGTTCTTATGGACGGAGACTAACTGTTTAAATCTCCGTCTCTCATGCTGTCCTTCCATCCGCCTCTGGAGAGGCGGCCTCGTTCCTAGTTTAGTACAAATAAACTCTGGTGGGACACGGTCTATTTTAATCTCCTCTTTGTATGATTACCTCCTGGTGCCCCAACGCTTACTAATCAGAGAGACAAACAACAGACTATATACATGCACGGCATGAAGTGAACAGTGAAAACCACCCCATTCACAATACAACTCCCAACATGCCCCAACAAATCACCCACACAGTGTCCATGGACCTTATACCCATTAATCACCTTTAATGACATGAGGGAAGGTGGAATAATGCACCGATATCTGCTATGGGTTATCAGGACCCTACAATTATCACCCAAAGTGCTCTGAAGCCCCTTCATGTGGTGACCCTTAGACTCACTGGGCCCGATTCACAGAACTAACTTACGACAAAATCCTAAACGTACTACTCATTGTATTCACAGAATGCACTTACAACTGTCCTAAGTTTACGTCCGCACTCGGGCTGGAATTTCCGCACCCGGAGAGTAAGCTCCTCACCCGGGTATTCCGGCCCGATGGTGGAAATTCCGCTCTGGGTGTGGAGCTTTCACCCCGGGCGTGGAGCTTACACTCTGGGTGCAGAAATTCGGGCCCGAGTGCGGACATAAACATAGGATAGTCGTAAGTGCATTCTGTGAATACCATGAGTATTAAGGTTAGGATTTTGTCGTAAGTTACTTCTGTGAATCGGGCCCCCGGTGTTTAATTAACATAAATTAAGGACTAGAGGAGGGTGCTCGTTGGTTCAGGGCACGGTGGACGACAGCTGTTGTCTCCACTGTGGCTCTCCGGGAGTCTGGTGAACTTGCGGAGGTTTCTAGCCTCGATGACATGTCTACCAAGAGCAACCAGGAGACTAGGGCCAGCGCCCTCCATCGGAGGAGCCTTACTCTCAATCAAACCCAGGCATACTGACCTTCTGCTAGAACTCAGTGCCGGGATACCCTCCCGGGTGAGTTGTGCGCTATATAAATACACAACTGGAAGGGCGGAACACTTTAGTCTTCTCAAAATCACCTTGTGGTCTTCCAGCTAAAAACGTCTGACCTTCATGGTTACACATGTTCACATGCTCCCAGAAGACCAACACATTAGGTAGGCACATGAATCTGTGTTGCGAATAGCTACGCGTGGAAGAGCTGCCCTGGCCTGTCATTGGCCAATGCTTCCATGTTGGGTCAGTTGTCTTCATTGGGGCATTATGGGTTAAAAGCCAGGTTTTCTGCATGTGTCCGCTGGAGTAAGAGTTTACTGTGCAGCCATGACAGAACCTCTGCATAACACAGCTCAAGAATGAATTTCTGATCTCAGATAGCTGTATAATGAATGCCACCCAGTGCCAGAGGGTCAGCTGCAGCCTTTTAAACTTCTAAGTACAGCTTTGGAGCAAGACTTTGGAAGTCCTTTAACCCCTTGCACGCTGATGACGAGCCCAGCTCGTCACGTAACATGCGGTTTCGCAAAAGTCAGCGTAAGAGCGGAATTCCGCCCGCACGTGGGTGTGGGCCTGGCAGCTCACTAGAGTGTGGGTTGTGGCCTCCAGTCCCTTGGCGGAAGCCTGCCTGCCCTGTTGTGAGACCCCCCACCTCCACGGAGAGGCTCTGACTGCCTCCAGAATGCCAGGCAGCATGGTGCTTGATTGTTAGCAGAAGATTTTGCAATGTGGGCGCCATGTCGTTCTGCCAGGCTCATCAAGCTTTTTTGTTTTTCAAAAACACACTCCCACTGCACCAGCTTGTTTTGTTAAAAAATAAATATTGACAAGAGAGTTTTATCCCTGCAGTGTTTGCTTTTCTTGCCAGGACCACCATGCCTTGCAAGATGATCCCCTGCAGGGCAATCTAGTGATGACTGCAAGATCCTAATTATGGCCGGAGGACGTCATTATGACCTAGTAGCCGTGTGGCAAACAGGCCAACACGTCCAGGGCTTCCACTGCACAGTCAGCTGAGGGTTCGCCGGGTGTTAACTCTGCAGTCCTCTGCCTCCACCCCCCGACCCCTACCCCAAGATCTAAACAGGGCAGGAGACATGCCAAACTCAAAATGAGCCTTTCTAACTTTACTGCTCCTGAAGAAAGGTTTCTTCTCTTCCACTTAATGGATCATGCTCTGTCAAGAATAGCAGTGTAGACGCCCTGATGGCCATCATCATGGACAGTGATACCCTCTGCACCCCCGGATACCCACAGGTGGCGACCCAGCCTGCTGAGATGCAAGACGCTGATGGCTGTGGTGCTCAGAACCCTTCAACCCTACAACAAGGGCATGGGCTGGTTTCTTATAGGCAGACTCAGGACGGGCAGACCTCTGTCTGTACACTTGGACCTTTAACGCCCACATGGCCATCATCATGGACAGTGGTACCCTCTGTACCCCTGGATACCGCCAGGTGGCGCCTCAGCCTGCTGAGATGCAGGACGCTGATGGCTGTGGTGCTCTGCCCTTTCTACCATACAACACTGGCATGGTCTGGTTTCTTGTAGGCGGACTCAGGATGGGAAGACCTCTGTCTGTACACTTGGACCTTCGACGCCCAGATGGCCTTCATCATGGGTGCCCTCTGCAGCCCCGGATACCTCAGGTGGTGCCCCAGACTGTTGAGGTGCAGGACGCTAATGGCTCTGGTGCTCAGAGCCCTTTAGCCCTACAACACGGGCATGGGCTGGCTTCTTATAGGCAGGCTCACGCCTGGCAGACCTCTGCCTGCACACTTGGCCCTTCAACGCCCAGATGGCCTTCATCATGGACAGTGGTACCCTATTCACCCTCTTCACCCCTCGAATACCTCCAGGTGGTGCCCCACCTTGCTGAGATGCAGGGCTCTTCCGACAGTGCTCGAGTCCATAGCCCTTCGACCCTGGTATGGTCCGGTTTCTTGTAGGCAGACTCAGGCCGGGCAGACCCCTGCTGGCACAACTTGGACTTTCGACACCCAGATGCCCACCATCATGGACAGTACTACCCTCTGCACCCCTGGATGGTGGCGCCACTGCCTGCTGAGACACAGGGCGCTATCAATGGCACTGGTGCCCAGAGCCTCTCAACCCTACAACACTGGTGTGGTCTGGTGTCTTGTAGGTATCCTCAGGCTGGGCAGACCTCATCTGCATACTTGGGCCCATGATTATTACCTCTCTGAAGAGGGGACAAACTGGTGACCTCGCCACAGATTCACGAGTGTTCCATCTCGTAAAGATTTGTTCATTAACTAGTTTAATGAGAGTCTTTAAACCCAGCACCGCAGCCACAAATTCATCCCGCGACACTAACTGGTCCGGACAATTATACCAGGCTTTAAACCAGAGTATTCTATCAAAGAATCATGTTTTCCTTAAAGCACCTGCCATCTGTGGGCGCGGGCTGGGACCCTTCGTCCGACTTCACAGTCCTGGTTTGTCGGTGGTCAGCAGACACCCCGTAGCCCGATGTCACTCAAGGATGGCACCCATGTGTGGACCTCACTGGTGACAGACAATTTTTGCTGCTGCCACCATCAGTGGATGGATCAAACCTTCACCGGGTGACCTCAGAGGTTCCATTGCGGGTCAAGGGTGAAGTCGATTTTGGGGGCTCATACACATAAGCAGGGATATCCTCAGAGTGCACTTGGGGTAACCTTCCATCCACTCAGAACTGGTGCAGCACTTGAATTCTAGGGGAACCAATTGGGTTTACATGTGCACTTTGGTTGATTTATAGATGAATATCTCATAATGCTCCCTAGGTTCAGAGCCCATGAACATGATTGACATCCCATAATATCTAGTGGCGTGCGAAATTCACGTTCGTGGAATTACCACAAAATGACTCGTAGTTACGCAACATGCTAATCCATCATTTAGTGCTAGATCTTGGCACGAAATGCGTCCTTGTGTCAGTTTTGGATGCAAGATTGTGTTTGTTTGCGCAGACAAGAAATAAAAAGTACAAAAATCAAAAGCATCATCTACGATTTGGAAGAATAGGATGTCTATATGTTTTGCAGAAATATGCAATATTGAGTTGAGAAATGTTCCAAAACTGCCGTATGTTATGTTGGTACAAAGTGCTGCTGTGATGAAAACAATAAAATGATAAAAAAAAAAAAAAAATCAAAAGCATCTTGAACACCAGCAGCTCGTGTTCCACTGCTCCCGTGCGTTTGGGGTGAATTTTACCAGGAATAGCACATTCACTGTTAAATTTTTAAGAGCGAATTGATAATAATAATGCAGAGTGGCACGGCCATACAGACCACGGAGCCTCCAGCCCCACTGTCCCATGTGGCTCTCACAGCAGGTGCGTGCCAGGCGTGGCTTGGGACGGCTCCTGGGGGAGCTGAAGGTACCGCTAGGCGGGAGGTCGGTGTGCCATCATGGCCTCTGTGACCGTGACGTTCTAGTACCAAGAGCCCACGTCTGAGAAGCCAACTGGGAGCGAGGAACGAGCCGGAGCAATAGACATGGAAAAGGGTTCAAGCAAAGGTGTGTAGTGTTTTTTAGAAGTGAGGGGAATGCGGCGGTCCGGTCACGTGGGTGTAGCTACCTACACCGACTTCACCGGACCGCCGCATTCCGCCCTGGCATTATGCCTAGAATTTCAAGAATGTTTGAGAATTCATCCTGACCGACGACGCTGATAGACTGCATTTAATCATTACCCGCCCTGAGGAAGCCCCAGGCTGGATGGCCATTTAAGGGGCGAAACACGTGTTGGCTTTTTCTCTCTCACCTACTCTTTGTGAATGGAGAACAAATAAATCGGCCAAGCAACAAATTAAAAACCATTGCGGAATTGGAATTATTTCCATAACACCTGAGACATAACAAATCTTGCCCAGACAAACCTGCACAAAAGGTGTGGAGTGTGCAAGCCAAGAAACTGGGCAAGAGCAGTGGGTGGAGTTGGTGGCTGGCCTCATCTGGAGGGGAGCGGGCTCACAAAAGGGTTATGGGTCGCGCCTCCTCACCCTCTGCCAGGGCTTTAAGTGAGATGAAAAAACGGGGGGGGGGGGGGGGTCTCTCAAAGGGGCGTGGCCAATGTAATTAAGGGCGTGGCTTACAACCACCTAAGCTAAAAATCTGCTCTTAGCATAGTGAGCCGACCAACTTGTATTTTGCTGTTTCTGTCATTGCATCCAGATATATGATACAACGGGTAATATCATACCTAAACCAAGTCAGGACTATTGCCTTTGTCAATGGTTGTTAGTTGCATAAGATAAATAAGCAGCAACTATGGCTCGTTGTATAGAATATTGAAAAAGCTTCCACTTGAAGCCCTCGTGACACCACAGCAATGTTGCTGCTCCTGAGTTTTAAAAAAGAGAAGGGAAATCCGAACCGGCTGTCCGGAAAAAACGGACCGCCTGTGCCAGGGCACAAAACAGAATCCGATAGAGACCCGTTTCGAGGCCCCCTGTAAAAACTGTCGGTGCTTAGCAGCAGGAACTCTAACATCCAGGACAAGTGAAGAAAGCACCTCTCCGCGCCTCGTGACAGAGCTGTGGAAAGCGCGGGAACCTTCTACGGAATGCGAGGAGGGTCAGACTCCGTTGGAAGGATCTGTGGTCGGCTTCAGCTTGGAGAAGAAGTGAAGCCACCCAGGAAAGTGTGAGCAATAACCTTATCGAAGGGGCAGGAGCAGGGTGTGGGGCAGTCTCTGGCACCCCGCCCCAGCTCAGGGACATCTGCCAGAGAAAACCAGGGGCTTCCAGATGATTCAACATCTGGCCTTACCAGGGATCACACTGTGAGTCACACTCGGACAGAGAGGCGTGTTCGGCGTCTTGTGCATCTTTCACCAATGTTCTGGAGTTAGTGAGAAGGATGAAGCGAGATATACTCACCCCTTACACCACCAGCGACTACAGGGCGAAGGATGGTGTTAGATGTACTCATTCTTACCACCGCCAGTGCACCAGAGAGCTGCCTTCTATACATTTAACAGTGTAGTGGAGCTAGTGAGAAGGATAGAGTGGTGTTAGGTGTAGTCATTCTTACCACCGCCAGTGCACCAGAGAGCCGCCTCCTATACATTTAACAGTGTAGTGGAGCTAGTGAGAAGGATAGAGTGGTGTTAGGTGTAGTCATTCTTACCACCGCCAATGCACCAGAGAGCCGCCTCCTATACATTTAACAGTGTAGTGGAGCTAGTGAGAAGGATAGAGTGGTGTTAGGTGTAGTCATTCTTACCACCGCCAATGCACCAGAGAGCCGCCTTCTATACATTTAACAGTGTAGTGGAGCTAGTGAGAAGGATAGAGTGGTGTTAGGTGTAGTCATTCTTACCACCGCCAATGCACCAGAGAGCCGCCTTCTATACATTTAACAGTGTAGTGGAGCTAGTGAGAAGGATAGAGTGGTGTTAGGTGTAGTCATTCTTACCACCGCCAATGCACCAGAGAGCCGCCTCCTATACATTTAACAGTGTAGTGGAGCTAGTGAGAAGGATAGAGTGGTGTTAGGTGTAGTCATTCTTACCACCGCCAATGCACCAGAGAGCCGCCTTCTATACATTTAACAGTGTGGTGGAGGAAGCGTGAAGAATGGAGTGAGATATACACACCTCTTACACATCCAGTGCGTACAGTGCAAAGGATGGTGTTAGGTGTACTCATTCTTAACACCGCCGCTACACCCAGAGAGCCGCCTTCTATACATTTACAGTGTGGTGGAGCTTGTGCGAAGGATGGTGTTAGATGTACTCATTCTTACCACCGCCAGTGCACCCAGGGCGCCGCCTTCTATACATTTAGAGTGTGGTAGAGTTAGTGAGAGGGATGGCGTAAAATATACTCACCCCTTACACTGCCAGGGATTACAGCGCGAAGGATGGTGTTAGGTGTACTCACTCTTTACACCGCCAGTGCACCCAGAGAGCCGCCTTCTATGCATAGACAGTGTGGTAGAGTTAGTGCGAATGATGGTGTTAGGTGTACTCACTCTTTACACCGCCTCTACACCCAGAGAGCTGTCGAGTATACATGTACAGTGTGGTGGAGTAAGTGTGAAGGATGGAGTTAAATGTACTGTGATCCACACACCATTTAAATGTTTTGTGCCTTAAATTATTTTCTGGTGTTAATTTATTGGCAAGCACATTTAGTGTTGTGTGGCTTGTATTTATCATACCTCCATCTGCTGAGAGGCGAGTCACAGTGTTTCTCACACCTCGTGAAGCTGTTTGTGTCATTTGCATCTGCCGTTCACGTTGATCTGCACACCTCAAGGGGGACATATAAATATACAAGACACACATGTATAGTTTGATGAGGTTTTGACTGCGTCAGTAGTGTTTCAAGCGACATGCAGCAGAGCAGAATTCCAACTTCTGCCTTTTTGGCAAACCCTGCTAATCCTCAAACTCAATGGGAACCGTGGAAGGAGAGGTTTGAAGCCCATCTGGTGGTCTTAGAAGGTGAAGTGTTCACCCAAAAGAAGAAATACGCAATTTTAAGGCATTCCCTGGGTCAGTCGGGCAAGAAAGTGCTAAAATATCCACCTAGTGTTAGAGTGTTGGGTGGGGGATGTTTTGGAAGAGTATGCAACATAACATAACAGGTGTATTTGTAAAGCGCACAATTACCCATAGGTGACTTGGCGCTGAATAACAGATGTTTATTGTTACCCAACTCAATGGTACTCATTTTATCGACCTCAGATGGATGAAAGGCTGAGTGGACCCGCCGGGATTTGAACCTGTGACCATGAGGTCAAACACAGGCCCCTGCAATGGACGCATTAGTCCACTGAGCCACCAGACCCGGCCATCAAGACTTTAGATGCCTGGTTCAAGATAAAGAAGATTATTATTATTATTATTATTATTATTATTATTATTATTGAAAGGCAAAAATGCCAGACAACAGTTGTCTGGTTATTCATTTGAATCTTACATTAGGTCATTGAGAATTTTAGCTGCTACCTGTAGCTATGGGGTGTTTGAGGGGGAGATGGTCAGGGATCAAATTGTGGAAAACACCAACAATAGAAAGATACAGGAAAAAATATTAACAACTGATGCCCTGACCTTGGACAAAAGCTATTCAAATTGCTAGCAGCATAGAAGCTACCACGATTTTCATGGAACACATGTCACTTGGGTCACATGTACAATCTATTCAGGGAAGAGACTTGGTGATGCACAAGGACAAGAAAGTGTAAACAAAGAAAAGATCACAGCATGCTACAGGTGTAAGAATAGAAATCATTCAGGCATTTCACCAGCTTTTCCTGCTGCAGATAAAAAGTATGCAAAATGCAAGAAAAAAGGCCATTTCGCCAAGGTGGTAATGTGAAGTCTACTCCCGAACGGATTCATGTGGTTGAAAACATGGTCAACAAGGGAGATAGTTCGAATCTGACGAGAATGTCCTATTGTGTGTATAAGCGGCAGAGAATGTTGTAGATAATAGGGTGATGGTGAATGTGTCCGATGTTTCTGTAAATATGATGGCGGACTCTTGTTTGTTTTTGACTATTATTGCCACAAAAGAGTGGGAAAGATTTAAAAACGTTAGTTTAAAAAAGTCAAATGTGCGACCCATTGTGTATGGAGGGAAGTCCGAAGAGATTGTTGGAGAATTTGATACAGTGTTGGTTTTCAAGGGGAACAAAGCGCAGGCTACCGTATATGTGGCCAAAGATGGATCGTGTCTGTTAGGGTGGCTGGAGCAAAGGAACTTGTGGATAACCCTTGATCGCAATAGTTCAGAGCAAGTGTTGTTGAAGGAAGAGTGTGTGGAAACTATGAGTGAATGCTTGTGGGTGAAAGCTTTTCTAGAAATATTCCATGAGAAACTGGGAAAAAGTGAAGTGTTTCGCCCATCAAACTATATTAAAGTCTAGGGCTGTTCCAGTGGTGGACAAAGTGAGGTGTGTGCCACTAACTATGAGGGAAAAGCTCAGGAAGGAACTTAACAGTCATAATTGAGGCCATTTGGAGTTCGGAATGGTTATACCCAATTATGCTAGTAAGGAGGGTTAATGGATCATCGAGGATGTGCATTGATTTACAGGACCTAAATGATAGAACTTGGGTAGATAGGCATCCCCTACCTCATAACTGAAACGTTCTCCTCCTTGAAGGATGCCACGGTTTCACAACTTTAGACATGATGGTCGCTTATCACCAGATTTCGCTGAGATATGAATCAAGGCATTTAACATTTATCATGCCAGAAGGTGCATTCAGATTTACATGCATGTCATTTTGGTTTGGCTTTGGCCTCCTCTATTTTTCAGAGTGCTGTAGAACGGGCATACCCAATGTCCTGTGTTTTAAAACTACATCCTGTTTTTTTGTCAGGGCATGTCTTCCCATGACAAGTCGTTGGCAATGGTTTTGTCAGCTTTCAGAGATAAAGGCATGACTTTGAAGGCAGGTAAGTGTAGATTTGCTGTTGAGAGTGTGGACTATTTGGGTTAGAAAATTGCAATAAAAGGGGTGAAACCCAAGAAGAGTTTAGTGAGGGCAATTTCGGAATTTCCTATTTCCACCAAAAAGGATCAGGTGTTTTTATTTTTGGCCATGTTGAAATTTCATTTCCGTTTCATACCCAAATGTATGGCAATAACTTGCAATTTGAGGCGTTTTCTCGAGAGAAATGGGAAGTTTGTGGGGAGTGTGGAAGTAGATCATGAATTCGAGGTGATCAAAAAGGAAGTTGCCAACGCAAATCCCTTAAACCCGTTTGACACACAGTGCTTTGGCCATTGTCTCTGATGCCAGCCAATATGGACTTGGTTGCTGTTGTTTTGCAAATGTGTGAGGGGAGGGATGAAGTGGTGGCTTTCGATTCTCGTGCTTTGACAGAGGCCGAAAGTACATACTCAATTATTGAAAATGAAGCCATAGCCTATTGGTGGGGGGTCAACCACTGCAGGAATTACGTATGGAATTCACTATCAGGGTGGACCACAACCCTAATTAACCCTAATTAATTTACTACCAAAGGTGCATGTAATGCCACGCATAGCCAAATGGCAGTTTAGGCTTTCAGAATTTCAGTACCGAGTGGAGTACATTCCTGGGCGAGGAACATTTTTGAAGACTGTTTGTCCGGTTTTTTCTTGAATGGTGGGAAGAATGTTTTTTGACACGGATATAGAAGATTTTGCCATAGTGGGTGCCAGAGCTAGCTAGCTACAAAAGGGTGCCTTTCAGAGGTCGAGTGGAGATCTGCTCTGGAAAGTGACTAAGATTTGCTGGATATCAGAAATCTTGTGGGCAAAGACTGGCCCAAGGAAAAGTCTTTTATTCATGTTGGTGTTTACAAGCGTGGATGGGTTGTCTAGAACAGAGTGTACCCAGTGGGTTACGTGGTAACGTATTCGACCTAACACATAAAGGCCATGTTGGGATAAGGGCAATGAAAAGAAGGAGAAGAGACAGATTTTGGTGACCGTGTTTGGACAAGGAAGTCAAGCATTTTATGAGGGAATGCACGGCATGTGCCAAGTCGAAAGTCGTTGTGCCTAGTCCAGTGGAGGCTGCACCCATTCCAAACAGAGCATGGTGCAAATTGGGGGGATTGACATTATTGGACCTATTAATATGGTGAAGGAAAGCTGTAGGTATGGTATTGTGCTTATTGATTCTTTTTCAGGATGGCCTGAAGTTGAATTTGTGAGGCCAGCGGATTCTGCAGAGGCTGTTGGATTCCAGCAAACAGTATATATAAGAGAAGGTGTGTCAGATGAGGTTGTGACGGACAATGGAGTTCAGTTTACATCTCGAGAGTTGAAACAAATTTTGTATTCTTGGCGTGTCAAACACAAAAACTTCTTTGTACCACCCTAGCAGTAATGATCTTGTTGAGTGGTGTAACTGGATTGTTAAAGAAAACATTCAGTTGTCCATTGCCAGAGGTTTGGATTGGGACAAGGAAACGAGGTATTTGTTGTGGGCAATTCGCACAATGCCTAATGCGACCACCGGTGTGTCTCCGCTCACCCTCCTCAAGGGTCGTGAGCATGCTACCAAGTTGTCTGGTCCTTGGATGTGGGGGTCCATAAAGGAAAGGATCTAGCATCTGTAAAGTTGAAACATGAGATTCCGTAGAAGAGGTATGCTGGTGGTATGAAGCGGGAAAGGGCTCATATTTTATCTATCAGACCTGGGGATTGGGCCAAAGTACAACTTCCAGGCCTTGAGGTGAAAGGTCGATACAGATTTTCTCAACCTAGGAGAGTCATAAGAGTCAAGGCTTGTGTAGTCCTGCTGGAGGATAACAAATGGTGAAACCAGGCGTGGCTATCGCCTCAATGTAATGGAAGTGTTCATGTAAATGGGGTGATGTTGTGTGTGCTGGGAGTACTCGTATGTTAAGTCCGTTGTGTGTGAGGAGACTGCCCACAAGATTGCAGGACTATATGTAACCTGTTATTATATTTCTCCCATGTGTCCGGTCACAGTAGTGGCAAATTTGTGAAAACTGCTATAATATAACAAGTCGTAATGTGCGTCAGTTTGTCGTTTTAGGTTTTGTCTTCCATGTATACGTTAGTTTATTTTTTCCTTTTTAATTTCTTGTTATAGTTCAGTTATGTGATAAGTATAAGGAGGAAGATTTGTTGGGACTGGACTCGAACGGGTCAGAATCCACTACTGGTTGGATGTTACGGTTGGCTCTGGAGGGCACCAGCGTCTCTTGCTCTGGCTGGCCGGACCGTTGTATCGTTTGTACCTGGTGGAGCTGGAACTCACCTGGTATCCTGTGATATTTGGCTCCCGGCATTGGTGTTTGCCCACAGGGTGAGCCGTATTAAGTCTTGTCTTTGCGCATCTCGTTTTCCTCTTGGACCAGGGGTTACAAAGGAGAGTGGCCTGTACGAGGAGGGGTGGCTCACTACCTGCCTGGATGAATGCTGGCCACCTGCCAGCCCAGCGCAGCAGGGTGATGGTACCACCTGCCAGGATGGTGACGCGTTTGGAGCTGCGGACAGTGGACCAATGGAAAGGCCAGCATCGTGCCGTGTTCGGGGCCTGGAGACAGCACAAAGGGCCACCCTCAGTCATGGTCAAGATGCCCATGCGACAGGCAGCTGCACTTGGTGGAGCAGGCAGCTCGCGCTGGTGGCTGCAGTCTCTGGTTGAGATCAGGGGGCACCATTGCGTCACCATTTTCTCAATGTGAGCCAGCGCTACGGTGAGATCCACGCCACTTGAAGCACTTAATTGGGCTCACAACCTGGGAGTATGTCAGCGGGGTGTCCTTGTGGAGAGGACAGACGGCCCTGCACAGATGTTTTGGCCACTGGGCTCCAGCACTACCAGGCTACAGCACTCTCTGGTACCGGCTCGGGAACTCGCTGGTGCCGGGCTCGGGCACTCGCTGGTACCAGGCTGGAGTACTTTCTGGTACTCAATCAATCAGGGAATTTGAAGCATGCTACTCAACCGGGAGGGTCTCGGGGTGCTTGGGGGAAGAGGGGAGTAGCTCTGGTCAGTCGAACAACCAGGTATTGAGGGCCTTCCTGAAGATGTGCAGAGTGGGTGCACGCCTGATGTCAATCAGGAGCTCGTTCCAGGTCTTGGCTGGTATGTAGGAGAAGGTCCTTCCACCTGTTCTCGCTCTGCGGATGCGTGGGGCTTCGTCGAGGTTGGCGGATCAGAGGTTTCTCTTGGGTACTTGGAAGGAGATTCTTTCGTTGAGATATTGGGGTCCGGTGTTGTAGAGGCATTTGTAGGGGTGGTGGAGTACCTTGAAAGTTACTCTCTTCTTGACGGGGAGCCAGTGGAGGTTTCGCAGGTGTTGGGTGATGTGTTTGTGTCGAGGGATGCCGAGTATGAGTCTGGCTGCGGTGTTCTGTATAGTCTGGAGTTTGCGTAGCAGAGACTTGTTGATCCCGGCATAGAGGGCGTTTCTGTAGTACAGTCTGCTGGTTATGAGTGCGTGGGTGACGTTCTTTCTTGATTCGGAGGGGGAGGTCCATTTGAAGGTCTTCTGAAAGTTGAGGAGGGTGTTGAAACAGGTGGGGGCGACAGTGTTGATCCGTCGGGTCATGGAGAGGGAGGAGTTGAATAGGATGCCGAGGTTCCGGGCCTGGTCTGTGGGAGTGGGGGGGCTGCCGAGGGTGGTGGGCCACCATCTGCTGTCCTATGCAGAGGGGGAGGGTCGGAGGACGAGGACCTCTGTCTTCTACGAGTTGAGCTTCAGGCAGCTGCTGCTCATCTAGGATGAAACGTCCTTCAGTCCTTCGTGGAAGCCGAGTCTGGTGGTGATGGTGACCTTGGTGAGGGAGAAGATGAGCCGGGTGTCATTGGCGCAGGATACTTGGCTGAGTCTGTGCTGTCTGAGGATGGAGGCGAGGGAGGCCATGTAGTTGCTGAAAAGCGTGGGGCAGAGCGGTGGTCTTTGGGGTACTCCGCAGTTGATCTCTGTGGGTTTGGAGAGGAAGGGTGGAAGTCTGATTCTTTGGGTTCTGTCGGTGAAGAAGGTGCGGAGCCAGCCGAGGGCGGGTCCCTGTATGCCTGTGTCGTGGAATCTGGTGGTGTGTGTGGTGGGAGATGGTGTTAAAGGCTGCAGAGAGGTCGAGTAGGATCAGGGTCGCGGTGTGGCCTTGGTCGAGGAGAGTGCAGATGTTGTCTGTGGCAACGAATAGAGCTGTCTCGGTGCTGCGGAATCCAGCTTGGGAGGGGTCGAGGATGGAGTTCTAGACTTGAGCACTCTCTGGTACTGGGCCACTGCACTCTCTGGTACCGGGCTGGAGCACTCTCTGGTACCGGGCTGGAGCACTCTCTGGTACCGGGCTTGTACAGTTTTTGGAACTGAGCTATGGTACGCTCCGATACTGGTCTCAGGAAATTTTTTGTACCGGGCTATGGCACTCTATTGCACCAGGCTCAGGCACTTTCTGGTACCGACCTCTGGCACTTTCTGGTGCCAGGATCAAGCCCTTTCTGGTACCGGGCTATGGCACTTCATGGCACCGGGCTATGGCACTTTGTGGTACCGACCTCTGGCACTTTCTGGTGCCAGGATCGAGCCCTTTCTGGTACCAGGATCGAGCCCTTTCTGGTACGGGGTTATAGCACTTCCTGGTACTGGGCTATGGCTCTTTCTGGTACCGACCCCTTGCCCTTTCTGGTACCGGGCTCGGTCTCTTTATGGTACCGGGCAATGGCACTGGTCTCTGGCACTTTCGAGTATCGGCCTCTGGCACCTTCCAGGGGGCACAAGTTGGTGGCTTGGAGGCATCGCAAAGAGACAAATAACATTTCCCAGTGCAGTCTCTCTCTCAGCTGGCATCAGAGGTCTGAACCCAAACACGCCCATCGTTTAGGAACACAGCTGCTCAGCGGTGCAAAAGTCCAACAGGTCAGGTGCCCACAGGGAGCTTGGGGCGGGCACCCTTAAAGGGGCCCCTGGCGTGGTCAGCAGCCACAGGCACTAGCGTTCCACCCAGCATTGCCCCCTCGGGACCACCCCACCAGATACCACGACCACCCTTCTCTACAGCGCCTCGCTCACACTGGTAACGCCGCGAAGGCCAATGGCAATGCATATGTGAACCAATGAGATTACAGTCCATGAGATCACGGTGACCGCAGGCTCCATAGGAGCTGACCCACTCATGGACATTCCTCACTCTTGTAAACCTGCTCCACCAATGAACGCCTGATTTCTCCTAACCCTTGACCCTATTCCTCGATCCTAGATAAACCTCCCAGAACTTGGGTTGCAATTCCCCGAGGCCCGAGGTATACGTCTCCCTGTCCAGATGAGGGTGGTATTGCAACTGGCCGGTGCCACCACAGTGCCCAGCACATGCCCACTCTGGCTGCCCACAGAGGCCGGTTATGCAGCCCTGATGAAGGGCCATCTCTGGGCCCGGCTCCGGTGCCAGTCTTGGGGCAGCTGGAGAGGGCATGAGTGAACGCCAGAGACAACAGGGTGGCTACACGTCACATAAACCTAACGCTGTTATGGTTCCCGGACTTGACTGGTGGGGTGTGGTCGGAGGTAGGTACAGCCCCCCCTCCCCACTCTCTTCTGCCCTTACTGGCCACATCTGGTAACAGCAGCTCGAGGCTTTAATATTCAGTCTAAAAAAAAACAAAGTGACCTTGAGGAGGTCTGGCTGGAGACACCCTGTCTGGAAAAGCTCAGTGAAGCCAGGACGGGGGAGGATTTAAGCTTTGAATAAAGCTGGACTTTCGTTTGCTCCGACCCCCCCTTGAGCCTCGGAGGCGGGTGAACAACGGGGCCCTCGAGGGCCACACTGACACTTGTGACGGAAGAGACGATTGCCTGGGGCGGGGGTCACAAGTACATGCGTCAGCGGCCCGTCCTGCTCATAAAGTTCAAAAAGGTGGCAATGCTAGATTAAATCATATTGAATATTTGTCTACATTTCTTTTCTTTTTTAAATGCTAATACGGCAAGGGTTTTAGTTAATTATGCAAAATAAAGAAACTTGAAACTTGCTCTCAGCAGGCACAGACCTACTTCCAGCCCCAGAGGGAAACGGGGCCATCTCCGCCATGGGCGGGGCCCCCTGGAATGGATACGGAAACAGTTTGAACTGTCTCCTAGCCTGGACGCTTCCAGGGGTAAAGACGTTTTAAGTCGCGTTCGGGTCCAAAAGGTCAATTCCAGTTCCCTTTTGTAACTGGACTGGCCGTGGGTCCCTGATGTGGAAGGAGCCCTAATAAAGCTACTTGGACGATTTAACTGTAATGAGGCGCTTCGAAGACATTGCTCTAAAGGTTGGCGCTTGGGAAGGCCTCCACACAGCGCTGTACTACATTGTTGGCCCTTTCTGACAGGGCTAGCACCTGGTGGACAAGAGGCTGGCACCCGTGCGCCTGTCTGCAGCAGCATGGTTACTCAGTCCGTGGCAGCGTCAATAAACAATGCCGCACTGGGTCACGGCAACTTCACAAAATGTGAAAACAAAGGAAGCGACACAAGCAGCCGGTCTCTGAGTGACAGCAGCAGGACTTTCGAGCTGCGGACCCGGAATATTATGTGACATCTGCGTCAGACCGTAAATATTCACCCACTCATCCACCTCTACACTCCTCTCAGTGACTTGAGCGTTCATTAAACAGGTCTCTCTGTAACCTACATGTCACCCAAGAGTCAACTGTACACGGTCTGTGTGGGAGGGAAGCTTGCTCTAGTCTGAACTTCTAGATCTGTTCTATGAGGAATAGAAGATTGCACTTGCTGCCTTCTGTGAGACTGGGAAGCTTGCTCTAGTCTGAACTTCTTGCCTTCTCTGAGACTGGGAAGCTTGCTCTAGTCTGAACTTCTTGCCTTCTCGGAGACTGGGAAGCTTGCTCTAGTCTGCCCTGCTGCATCTGTTCTATGAGGAATGGAAGATTGCGCTTGCTTCCTTCTATGAGAGAGGGAAGCTTGCGCTTGTCTGCCCTGCTGTATCTGTTCTGCAGAGAATGGAAGATTGCACTTGCTGCCTTCTGCGAGACAGGGAAGCTTGCCTTTCTGCTGCCCCAGCTGTACCTGTCCTCTGAAGGAGGGAAGCTTGCACTGCTGCCCCGGCTGTAACTGCCGTATGCGAGAGGGACGTTTGCACTCTTTCCACAACACAAAAAATAAATATATGATTTACTTTGCCAGTCCTTATTGAAATGCCCGATGTGATTGAACAAACTTAGAAAATACTTGAGAGAAGTTTACTTTTGGTTTTACGCATGAAACAAGCAGTGTTTGAAACACACCTGACAAGTGAAGCGGCACCATCTCAACATAACACCCGCCACCAATTCTGGATTTTAGGCAACCGCGCTTTTCAGCTGGCATTTTGGGCCCATAATGAAAGTCTTAAAAGTAAAAACTACAAGCCCCACAATGCAACATGGATTTGGTTGCAAGCCAGGAAGGCCTGTTGGCATCCTGTGTGACAGTAGCAACTGGCAGACGTGTGAAATGTAAAATAGAAAGTAGCTCCTGGCGTTCTGCCTATTTGTCTTATCGCCTTTGACGGGTTAAACAGCCCAGTATGTGAGAGGGCAGAGACGGCCTTTCAGACGCAGGCATCTCACTGCCAGCCTGGGGAACAGGCCGGTGGGGAAAAAGATATTTTCAAGGACAATGCTGGATGTGTCTATAGGTACTCTGAGAAAGGAACAACAGGGTACAGGAACCCTTTTTCCAGGCTCCATCCTTGGCCTAGACTCTTCTGTACCCCTCTTCCAGGGCCCGGCTAGAGACTGGCGAACCCCTCTACCAGATCCCATCCTCGGCCTAGACACTTCTACCACGATAAAACTACACCCTTGTAGCGTTAAACCTACCCACACTACCCGGCCAAGGCTGGGTTGAAATGGCAAAAAATGGATAACTTGTGTTGTATAGCGGTTGCTAACTTGTTTTGTATAGCGCTTATTTACACGTTTCTGCTGCAAACAGGACATGGGTCAAATGTTATGAACACACCATATTGAGCTGCTCTCGTTTTATCGATCTTTGTAGCATGAAGAGCTGGACTGAAGCCGAGGGGTTATGATCACTTCCTGCAAACTACATTACGATTTCTGAGGCAGGTGCATTAACCTACAGGACTAACTTTCAAGGATCCAGACCTACAACTCTGACGCAATTCCTTGCAGCAGGCGCCTTAACCTACCAGGCTATTTTTTTTAACCAGGTTTCAAACATGATGCGACTTGAAGGTTCCGTGCAGCAGGCGCAGTGACCTACAGATGATGCAATGGTGGGGGGTGGGGAGGCGCGGGAGCGGGGGGGGGTGGGGAATGATGTCATGGCGCGGGTCTCCTAGGAGACGGGTAGCTGGCGGAGGGCATGCCATCTTTGGTACTCCACAAAGAGCAGTCCGCCCCACGGATGCGGTTGCCAGGGGAACGGAGGGAACCTTGAGTGACAGCTCCAGGGAACGCGCGCCACAGGAGGGGGGTTGGATCTCAAGGGAAGGGGGTGAGCATATGGCGACCAAGGATTTTAGAAGTGTGGCTGGGCCAGACAAAACCAAGAACTAGAAGAAAGCGGGAGGGGGGGGGGGAGAGATGGGGGCGAGGGGAGGCGACTGAGGTGAGGTTCAAGGCGGTGGAGTGCAAAGGGGAATCCTCGCTAGAACTGAGCAAAATAAAAGCAAGAGGGAAAAGCGAATGGTTCTCATGAGGTTAATTTATGGCAGCTTTTTTTATAGAGTGCCTGCGAGCAGATTTGTGGTTTCGTAGCACTGTGCATAACGATTATCCGACACAAAGATGTCATTTAAATCTTTTTGAACCACTGGACTTTATCCTACATATGTCTGGAGACCTGTTTTAGTTATTGTATTTTTCTTTAGCCCCGACCATTTCTTCCGATGAGTGGGGTGGTGGATGGGGGAGGAGCAGTTGCAACACTGTACTGCTAATTAAAATAATCCGGAGGTTTTCAGAATTTTTCTTTACTTCGAAAGAGGACAGACTGAGCTTCAAATGGGGTTTCGGACCTTAATACTAAAGGAAGGGTGGGGGTGTGGAAGCTACAGATATCCGCGGGTAATTATTAGGAGTGATCCTAATGGGGGCGTCACTGGGGTGAACACCCCTCCCCATCCATTTTGGGCCAGGCTACCCGCCTGCCCCCCATCTCCGCCCAGACATGCTTCCAGCAGCCCAATTACCCCGCGCATTAAGTGAATTAGCTAATCGGATGAATGCAAAAACAACAGTTGATGGACAGAATGCAGAACAATGTCATACATTCACCCCAGTACAGAGATCTGGGCCTAAATCCATCGTTTTTTTGCTCACCATGCCATTCCAGTTTGGACCCAGCCATATGCAAATCAGTCTTGACCCTGCGCCCAATGGTAACAGTCCAGCCCAAACTGCCAATCCATGTCTTCCCTGGACCGGAATCAAGCATCCTAGGACCGGTTTCTAGCTGTCATCAGCCAGGATAGCTTGACTCCAGAGATGTGGCGAGCACGGCACTCACGTCTGGGCATACCCGGCCCACTCGGGGTGACAAATTGAAAAACAACAGTTGATGGACAGAATGCAGAACAATGTCATACATTCACCCCAGTACAGAGATCTGGGCCTAAATCCATCGTTTTTTGGCACTCCACACCACCCCTGTTCAGACATGGCCATATGCAAATCAGTCTGACCCTGTGCCTCATGGGAACAGTCCAGTCCGAACTGCCAAGCCATGTCTTTCCTGGAACGGAATCAAGCATCCTAGGACTGGTTTATGGCTATCAGCCTTCATCAGCCAGGATAGCTTGACTCTAGTGGCGTAGAGAGCACGGGACCCACGTCTGAGCATGCCCATCCCACTCGGGGTGACAAATGCAACAAGCATTTGCAATGCAATAGGTCTCGCATTAGGAAAGTTTGAGCAATTGGTATTGTAAGTGACAAATATTTTATTTATGTGTTGGTTTTGTAAATAGCGATAATAGCTTTGTCATTTACAATGCCAATAGTTTTAACTTTCGCAAACGTGACACCTATAGCATTTGTAATGCAATCTGTGTTGTATTTACATGACTTAGATGTATTAATGTTACAAATAACAATGGCTTTTATTTTTTTAAATAATTAATACTTACATAAAAGTTTTTGTAATTTATAATGGCAATAGCTTAAACTTTTGTAAATATCTTTTGGGAAGATTATGTTCATTGTATTTTATTGTGATGCAAATCCAAGAACAGCAGTGAAATATTAACATATTTTTGTGACATTTGTAATAAAGCTTGAAACATTCAGAGAACATATTAGAACCAGTTGTTGTTGAATTGTTGCACAGAGTGATGCTGTGGCGTTCAGTGGCGCTGAGTGATGCTGTGGCCTTCAGTGGCGCTGAGTGATGCTGTGGCCTTCCGTGGTGCTGAGTGATGCTGTGGCCTTCCGTGGTGCTGAGGGATGCTGTGGCCTTCAGTGGTGCTGAGGGATGCTGTGGCGCTGAGGGATGCTGTGGCGCTGAGGGATGCTGTGGCGCTGAGGGATGCTGTGGCGCTGAGGGATGCTGTGCCGTTGAGGGATGCTGTGCCGTTGAGGGATGCTGTGGCGTTGAGGGATGCTGTGGGGCTCAGGGATGCTGTGGGGCTCAGGGATGCTGTGGGGCTCAGGGATGCTGTGGGGCTCAGGGATGCTGTGGGGCTCAGGGATGCTGTGGCGCTCAGGGATGCTGTGGCGCTCAGGGATGCTGTGGCGCTCAGGGATGCTCTTGCCTTGAGGGATGCTCTTGCCTTGAGGGATGCTCTTGCCTTGAGGGATGCTCTTGCCTTGAGGGATGCCCTTGCCTTGAGGGGCGCTGGGGCGTTGAGGGGCGCTGGGGCGTTGAGGGGCGCTGGGGCGTTGAGGGGCGCTGGGGCGTTGAGGGGCGCTGGGGCGTTGAGGGGCGCTGTGCCGTTGAGTGGCGCTGTGCCGTTGAGTGGCGCTGTGCCGTTAAGTGGCGCTGTAGCGTTGAGTGGTGCCATGTGATGATGAGGTGCTTTGTTGGTAGTCAGTTGATGCAGCACTGGTGCTGTGCTAGTGCTGAGGTAGTGCTGCGCTGGGGCTGAAGTGGTGCTGTGCTGGGGCTGAACAATGTTGAGGTGGTGTGGTAGTACTCAGATGCAGCTGAGTGACGCTCATGTGGGGTTGCGGTAGTGCAGCTGAAGTGGTGCTGCGCTTATGCTGATATGGTGCTGAGGTAGTGCTGCCCTGATGTAATGGTGCTTGGGTGGTCCTCAGGTGGCGCTAAAGAGGTGCTGTCCTGCTGAGTGATACTGAGGTGGTGCTGTGCTGGGGTGATGCTGCGCTGAGGTGGTGGTGGTGGTGGTGTAGTTGCGGTGGTGCTCGTTCATGCTACACTTTAAACCAATCTTTTGCACTACTTTATTTTTTTAATTTGACGATCCATCTTCGATGAATAAATAAAAATGAACAAAAAGACAAAAAGGTGGCAGGGGGCCACATCATACCACTAATTTCATCTGTAGTGCACTGCATACTGCAGGGCCACAGCCTCTAACTCAGGTGACCTGCATGCTAAATGTGGTGGCCATGCTGGAATTTTCCCCACAAGGCATCTACCCTTTGCTATGTTTAATTAATTGTTATTACATTTGTATGCCTGTTCTGTTTAGACAGCAGTATGTTTTATGTTTTTTTTTTACTTCATTCCATGAGTGTATCTTCCACATGGTGTTTTGTGTGTGTGTGTTATTGTAATTGTGTAAGTGAATGGATGCAAAAATCAGTCAGCAGGTGACTGGATGGATGCTTGAGTGCATAGTGATAAAGTTGCATGTATGACGACGTATTGAGTGCTTATACTCATCAATGACTGAAGAGGCCCTTTCATTTAAAAGCCAGAGCTATTGGCATTGCCAATTCTAGTTTCTTTGTAGGTCTTATTAAGAAGAGACGTTAAGCGCAAACCTTAGCTGTACTGAAAGAAAGTACACCCATAGTATTTATTCAACTATTTGTAAGGGTGGGCAATGCCGTGTACTGATGCAGAACTAACGTTGATATTTTTCCTTTAGGCCTTTCGACCCAGTTGGACATGATAACCTATGTTTTCCTTGGGATAAGACCTTGTACCAATATTAGCTACTATGTGTGAGCGGGCAGAGAATTATCGCCTGGCATCGTTTGCCCAGGTGCTCTTTTGAACGAATTGCCACTTGGCACCCGTGTTTATCCGCCTGCTCTGCAGAAGGCACTGGTACCTTTCCCCCCTGCTCCGGGAGAGGACACCAGTGACTCAGCGCGTCCTCGTCTCCTGTGTTTCGGTGACGTGATTTAATTGAGTCTGAACTGAAGCTCTGCAACGTTTATCCTCCCTCCGCACATTCAGTGCTCTCAGGAAGTGCACTTTCCAGCAGGGTCATGCCGTTGTGTTTATTACAGAGCTCAGAGTACAGGATCTAAAAACTAGAGATGCAAGGAGATGTTTTTATTTTTCCTACACTGCTGTGCCCCTTTAAATTGCATGCTGAAACTATTTAGTGATGCTTATGTTGGAATGAAATGAGCTGAAGTCATCAATTCATATCGTGGGTAAGGGAGCTTTAACATCCATCTGTGCTCACCTTGGCACCAGCGTGGTGCTTAGGGCCCGCAGGCGGAGCTGCAGCTCACCTGTCTCTCTAACACGACAATTTCCTGACTTGTGACGCAAAAACACAGCTATTAATACGGGAACTACTCAGGCAGGCAAGCTTACAGTGAAAGTTGGTGAAAATGGGCGAAGCCACGGCAATGCTGAGTTAAGCAGAAAAATCACTTGCTTAACTTTGTGCTGTGGTGCGACTTCATGTGGTGCTGTATTGTCTGGCTCTACCTACTGCATAGCAGAATGTGAGTGTGCGACAAGGAGGGGTCACACTGGAACGGGCATGATTAATCATACCTCATACAATCAGTTAAGTCTCTTACTTGAGCCTCGATCTTCTGGTTCATCAAGCTAATATAGTTAGTGATGTTACGAAGCTGTCTAATAAAAGCAAAATAACGGAGACTGGCGCTTGTTCTTTATTTGTAGTCCGTGATCGCAACAACTTTTACACAGTATTTAACATGCTGTGATTGCTGCAGAGGTCGCAGGCGCTTCACGGTCCTTGAACGAACTGAGCAGACGGAAGGTAAGTGCCGTTTCACAAGTGCACTCATTCGGGGGCCAAGAAACGACGAGGTGCAGCATCCTGCCGAGTCCACAGCCAGAGAGCTCGTGCTCTCCTACACTCCTCGTCTTCCAGGAAGTTTTCGCGACAATGAAAAGTAAAGGTGCCCGATTCTGCCCCTCAGGACTTAACAGTCACAACACGCTTTTCGAAACGAGCCGGCAACAAAAGTGAAACTAGCGGAAGTCAGGCAGCCTTTGTTGGGACGTGGGCGGGGCCTGCAAAGCAACTGTTAAAAGTTAGGCTGAAAACCGTCAACATTATCGGCGCCCTCTTGCTCTCCTTAAACCTTTTGTGCGCGTAAAACAGCCGCCATTTTGGACACCATGGCTTCCCTGCTCTCGCCGAGAGCCAGCGCGTCTCTCTCTCTCTCTCCTAACTTCGCTGGCAACCCCCCCCCCTGCTTGCACCTGCCTTGAGTCATAAACCCCTCTTCGGCGCTGCTCTGCCCCAGGCCCTCATCCTGTTCCCAGCGCGACACCTCCCTGCTTCCCCGTCATGACCCCCGGCCCTTTTGATGCAACCCCCTTTTCCCCGTGTGCCCGTTTGTCTTCCCCGTTCCCAGGCCGACACCTAGCTCTGCCGATACCAATCTCTCGCCCCTCCCCATACAATAGGAAGCTTCCCTCCTCAAAGGACCCCCGAGATAATCAAAGCCCCCCCCCATCCCACGAGATCCGATCGAAACCCGCACACTCCGTGAATCGGCGGAATACCCAGCTGCGCGATGATCATCACCTGTTGTGAACGGGGCGGGGACTTCCACTGTAGCCTTGCATGGGAACGGGCTGGGAAGGGGGGATTCTGAGGATGTCTTTCCTTACATCAAAGTATCAACGAGAATGTGTGACATGTAATAAAGAGATAAACTTGTGTATAAGAGGCCAGGCCTCAGGGATGCAGTTAGAGCACCTCAGAACGATACCTTCTGTCCGTTTCGTTGTGTTCTCCTCCGGAGAGAATAAAAACCTTGTTTCCTGCCTTCCAGTCTCCAGCGCCTGCCTCTTCAATAGTTTAACTTCTTTGTGGGTTCAAGAGGCGACATCGCCGGGCAATAATTAAGGATCTTATATTCTGGTTGGTAGTGCCCCCCAGTTTGTATTTTTCCACAATTGGCGCCCAACGTGGGGCCCATCAGCGACCCATGGATCCAGTGGGAGAGGTCCTGACGACAAAGTGAACGACTGCAACGATCGGGAACGCGTCTGTCCGATAGACCCTCGTCTGACAGCCGATCATCCGAACTTCACTGGTTCCGAACAGACCTCTCTCGAGTGATCTACGGTCCTGACTGGGAACCATCAGGAGTGCCGCGAGGATAACGAAGAAGAGAGGACGATCGGGCGCTGGATTCGGAAGTCAGGAAACTGTCCATGCGGTCCGGGTAAGGTCGTGTTACCACGACAAATTGCGAAAAATTGCTTGATTGCTTGTTTGTTAAATACTAGTATTGCTCTTTTTGTTTATTTGGAGATTCACTGTCTGCAAACGGAGAAACAACAGGCTCTCTCTTTGCAAGCAGTGGAGGATAGGTAGGGCAGACAACCGTGCTTATTTTTCTCCCCCACTCAATAGTCACCTGAAACTGAGCTGTTGTTCGCAAACTATTGTTTCCTGGAGATTCCCTGTCTGCAAACAGGGAAGAGACCACCCTTTTTGCAGATAGTGAAAAGGGTAGGTAACGCAGATCTTTGCGGACCTACTCATTCTCCCCATTGTTATTTATCGGTCTTTTGTTATCTTGATCTATGAGGGATTCACTGTCTGCAAACGGAGAAACAAAGGTCTCTCTCTTTGCAAGCAGTGGAGGATAGGTAGGGTAGCAGCCGTGCTTATTTTTTTCTCCCCCACCCTATAATTGCTTGAAACTGAACTGTTGTTCGCAAAATTATTGTTTCCTGGAGATTCCCTGTCTGCAAACAGGGAAGAGACCACCCTTTTTGCAGATAGTGAAAAAGGTAGGTAACGCAGATCTTTGCGGACCTACTCATTCTCCCCATTGTTATTTGTTGGTCTTTGGTTATTGTGATCCATGAGGTATTCACTGCCTGCAAACAACGTAGAATAGAAATATTCTGTCTAGTCTTTGCACCTAGTGATAAGATAGGCAGTGCTGACTTTTTAGTCCCTCGTTACGAGCCGTCATGTCTGTCTTCTCCCCACTGATTAGTAGCCTGTTTAGCCCGGACCGCTTATTAGAGATGGACCATCCAGCCCCACTGGAAGGCACCCCTAATAAGGACATGTTCATGAAGCATGGATTGACCGCTATTGCCTATAGTAAACTATGGCATAAATATACAAAACAGGGTCAAGAAAGTCAATGGCCCCTGATAGGATCCTTCGATGATGATAAAATAAAAACGCTAGAAACTGCCCTAGGTAAAAACAAGACAACACCTACTATGCTTGATAGCTTCGGCATGTGGCGAAAAGAAACTGAACAGCGTAAAAAGAAAACTGAGAGTAGGTTGGAAAAAGAGCTGCAAAAAGCAGCCCACCTAGCTGCTCAGAAACTAAAAAAGGAGATAGAGGAAAGAGAGAAAGCTAAACAGAAACTAGAAAGGGAAACGCCAAGCCAGTGTCCGGTTAGAACCCCCTCCATGCTCTACCCTGATTTACCCTCGAAACGACAAGCCAATGAGGACCTGCTGTTAGGTCCCCCTATCATCTACATGCCCCCTCCATATGCCCCTTCTCAACCCTTGGCGCAGCACGCGCCACCCCCAGGTACAAACGAAGGTACCGCCACAGCGTCGGCCCCAATGGCCTCTGTGCCAGCCGAACCCCTTGTATTAAAACCCGCATCAACAACAACGTTAAACGAGCATGAGACTCGAGGGGCTGGCCTTGCAAGAACAAACAGGCTAGACAAAGATGAGCGAGCGGGGATCGACAAAATAGCAAGGACACTGGTAGAAAGGAAGGATGATGAAGAGTACATCACAGATATGTTCAGCTCGTATACAGGGAGTCACAGACGACATTTTACCGTACGACTGTGTTATCATGTCTTGAATGCATACGAGGACCGATATCGAGACAAAGGTCCCGAGAGCCTAAGGACTCTGTACCGGAAGGTCGATATCGGGGATGAGGGCGAGTGTGATGTGTCGGACCTCCTTACGCGTACGCTTGAGGTTTTCCGCCACCTCACTGAACGAAAGCCGGGAGCTAAATCCGCGGCCCCCGTAGTGACCGAACCACCAACCGAGCAATCTAACACCATGATGCCGATACGTGAGGCTGCCCCTTACTGGGTTCCTCCTCGGGGTACAGGGACTCACGATGATGCAAACAACCAAGATGCGAAGGGAAGGGTAGTATACAACTGGGTCTACCAGCCATGGGACCGGCAAGAGATACTGACATTCCGGAAATCTCTACCCGACCTACGTAAAAACCCCACTGCCTTCTATACTGAATTGGGTACAGCCCTGGGTTCAACTATCATGACTCTGGCTGACATCGACTTGTTCTTCGGGTTATGTCTACCAGCTGATGTGTGGAAGCAAATCCGGAAAGTCGACCACCTTGAGCTGTTCGGACATACCTGGCCACAACTCGATGACTTGGACAAACAACGGGGACCAGGACAAAAGCCGTTGAAATCCATTCTAGACCTCCCAGATAAAATTGTAGAGAAATTAAAAACCCTAATCCCAGAAAAGAAAGTGGACTGGTCGATAGTAACAGCCTGTCGCCAAAAACCCCAGGAGGATGTATCGGAATACTTCTCCCGGTTTGAAACGGTGTTCTCCGATTACAGCGGCCAGGACATGACCACTGCAACCGGACACCATCTGTTTGTCCAGAATTATGTTAAGGGCCTATCATTGGACATCTCTCAGAAACTACAGGCCAGCGAGAGTAGTTGGGCAGCCTCCAAACCTACAGCGATTCTCCAAATGGCCCAATATTATGAGCATCAGAAAAATGAAAACGATAGGGCGACAGAGAAAAAGAAGAAAGACTTAAAAGAGAGGGTGATGATTGCCAAACTGCAAGGGGTGACTATAGGACGAGACCAATACCGGGGAAACTACCAGACAAACGTCCCTAAGACTGCATTTCCCCAGGACCGCACTCTGACTCCCTACAGTGGACGCACAGACCTTAGAGATGACCAGTGCGCTTTCTGCAAAGGGACTGGCCATTGGAAATCCCAGTGCCCAGTTCTCCTGGAAATGATCAGGAACAGAGACCCCAGGGATGTAGCAAACGGACCGAGACCTAAGGGACCACAACGAGGGCCCCCAAATGACGCGACTAATGACAGATCAAGCAGACCGAATACGTTCGATCGACCCAGACAGAACCAATATCAACAATCTGACTATGACGACACTCACACCTTTGCATAGGACAGCCAAGGGCGAGGGAGGGATCCAGTCGAGCTCTATGTTGACCAGCAGGGCCCTTATGTCACTGCTAAGGTCCTGGGTACCAAGTCTCCATTTCTGGTAGACACTGGCGCAACACGTAGTGCGTTATCTAAACGACTGATTCCAAGGGCACCCTTGTCTGGCTCACTCATAACATCGACAGGTTTCGATGGAACGCCCTCCACCAACCCTTTGTCTGCCCCGATTCTCTTTGACGTAGAAAACAACACCACCGACGCCACGTTCTTGCTTTCCTCAAATAGCCCTGACGCCATTATGGGACTTGACTTACTGAAACACTTCCGAGCGACGATTAGGTGTTCTCAAGATGGAGTTCGAGTGTTTCTTTACGACAACCCCGTTCTGCTTAAACATTGTTCCCCCCGACACATGTTTTCCATCACCGACGTCGACGCGTCCCTTCTTGACACCCTACCTCCGTATCTGTGGGCCAAAGCGGATTCGGACGTAGGGCGTATGTTAATTGACCCAGTGCACATTACTGTCCGACCAGACGCAACACTCCCAAAACTCCCACAATATCGGATATCGCCAGAGGGCGAGAAGGCATTGGTAATGATTATCCAGTCACTGATAGACGCAGGAGTGGTAGAGGAAGTGGTTAGCAACGTTTGCAACAGCCCTATCTTGCCCATTATCAAGAAGCAGGGAGAGGGAGATGAGAAAGCATACCGTTTCATCATCGACCTCCGAGAGATCAACAAAGTGGTGGTACCCCAGTACCCTGTGGTCTCAGACATCACCACCATCCTGACCTTGATTCCATCCACTGCCACCACCTTTTCCGTCATCGACCTCAAGAACGCATTCTTCTCCATCCCCATCCACCCAGACAGCCGATATCTCTTCGGCTTTACCCTAAAATCCCGCTCATATAGGTTTTGCCGAGCCCCTCAAGGCTACACGGAGAGCCCTAGCATCTACAGCCAGGCCCTCAAAAGGCAACTAGACCAAGTCCGGTTACCCGACGGGGTGGTGTTGGTACAATATGTCGATGACATCCTTTTGGCAGCCGACACCACCCCTCTAGCGGTTACCGCCACCATTCAACTCTTGCACTTCCTTGCGGAAAATGGCCACAAGGTCTCCAAGAAGAAGTTGCAATTCTGCCTACCCCAGGTCACTTACCTAGGCCACCTTCTGTCCAAAGATGGAAGGAAACTCACCCCTGATCGAATCCAGACCATTCTAGACACCCCTGTCCCTAAAACCCAGAAGCAGGTTCGCTCCCTATTAGGCCTCACCTCCTTCTGCCGACAATGGTTGCCAAACTTCAGCCTCGTTGTAAAACCACTGCTCTCTCTCCTAAACAAAGACGTCCCTTTCCCACTCCCTTGGACTCCTGAGTGTCAAACCTCCTTCACAGAACTACGAGATGCCCTTTGCTCAGCCCCTGTCCTGGGTACCCCTGATTACAGAAAGCCCTTCTCCCTTTACACTCACGAAAGGGAGGGGTGCGCTTTATCTGTCCTGACCCAGGCCATCGGTCCTAAGCAACGACCGTGCGCTTACTTCTCTGCCACTCTTGACCCTGTCGCCAGAGCCTTGCCTGCCTGCCTTCGAGCTGTAGCTGCTGCTGCAGTCTCTATCCGACAGAGTGAGGGGATTGTACTCTCGAATTCCCTCACGGTACTGGTACCCCATGCAGTCGACACCCTCCTGAACCAAACCAAGACGCAACATCTGACGAGTGCACGACTGACTGGATACGAACTAACCTTGCTTGCCCCCCATATCACCCTGAAAAGATGCACCACACTGAACCCAGCAACTCTGTTACCCTTGCCAGAGAACGACCCCAATGTGCACCCCGTACATGACTGCGTGACTCTTACGGACGAACAGACCAGGAGTAGGGTCGATCTCAGAGACACAGCTTTCCCTGACCCCGACGGGGAGTTGTGGGTGGACGGTTCTTGCATCAAACTCTCCGATGGTACCACTTCCGCTGCCTATGCAGTCACCACGGCTCGAACTGTAGTAGAAACAGCCCGCATCACCCAGCGATCTGCCCAGGCAGCGGAACTGATTGCTTTGACGAGAGCCTGCATCCTGGCAACAGGAACCACGGCGAACATTTACACCGACAGCCAGTATGCCTTCGGGGTGGTTCACCATTTTGGGCTCCTCTGGAGGGAGAGAGGATACTTGACCTCACACGGCACACCCATTCTGCACGGGGATTTAGTCTCCGCCTTAATCGAAGCTGTCCTCCTCCCCAACAAACTTGCCGTTATCAAATGCCAGGCACACAAGAAGGTGACAGACATTATTGGACAGGGAAATGCACTAGCCGACATCACCGCCCGAACGACAGCTGAAAATAGAACGACAACACGTATGTACGTGACCAGGTCACAAGCAGAAAACTGGACTGACGCCAAGGACACAATTAGAGACATACAAACGGCTAGCACACAACACGAATTGACTGAATGGGCACGGGTGGGATTGAAAGACGATGAAGGCTGCTGGCGGACAAAAGACACGAACAGATGGTTGCTACCTGATTCATACTTGATTTCCATATTAACCATGGCACACTCCCCAGCCCACATAGGATCAGCCCCCATGATCGAACTTGTCTCCAGGGTTTGGCACAATGACAAGATCCCAGATTCCGCCAAACGCCTGGTCCAACAATGCTTAATATGCCTGCAACACAACCCCGGGAAGGGAACTGTAGTACCCCGGGGGGGATTTGGGGTCCCAAACCACCCATTTGAAGTCCTGCAGATGGACTACATCCAGCTAGACAGATGCCAAGGCCTGAAATATGTACTTGTCGTGGTGTGCGCATTTAGCAAATGGGTGGAAGCATATCCAACCCGTGACAACACCGCTATGGCCACTGCAAAGGTCCTGTTAAAGGAGTTTTTCCCCCGTTATGGCCTCTGTCGTGTTTTATGGAGTGATAATGGCCCCCACTTCGTAGCCAACGTTATCCAGCTCATCCTAAATGGGCTGGGTATCAAACAGAAATTCCACGCAGTCTTCCACCCTCAATCTGCTGGGCTTGTCGAACGACACAACGCCACACTAAAGCTTAAACTGGCCAAAATAGTGGCTACGACGGGCCTGAAATGGCCAGACGCCCTCCCATTGGCATTGCTATCGATGCGCTCTACCCCCACCCGACATCACTTAACCCCTTATGAAGTTGTCTTCGGTCGACCCATGAGCGTCTGGTCTGCCCCGAAACCAACGTCCATTCATGACGTTCCGGATGTCCTAATGTCTGATTATCTGTACAAATTGACTGAAACTTTGTCTGTCCTTCATCAGCAGGTGCGGCAGGCCATCCCCGATGCTTCCAGGGGTCCGGGTCACGCCATCCAGCCGGGGGACTTCGTGCTGATCCGAAACTTTCAGCGATCAAAGAGTTTGGAACCCCGGTGGACGGGCCCCTGGCAAGTGCTGATCACCACTCGGACCGCACTTCGAGTGGAGGGGAAGAAACACTGGCTGCACGCTCATCACTGCAAAAAGGTCTCTCCAGCCCTGGCCACGACAGACACCGTCAGCACCCAAGAAGAGCTCCTGAACCGGGACCGACCATCGTTGAACTGCTACCCTGATACAGAGACACTTGAACTTTCAAAACATCCTGACCCCACTGTGCCATCTCGAGAAGGGTATTTCCTGCGTCGAAAGGAGGGAGCTTCGGCTAAGTAGGCCACGGACTAGGTTAAAGAATCTCAGAACGGTGACCCAAACTACCAAGGGTTACCTGGAGAGAAGCTAAAACTGAGTCTGTGGTCCTGCCCACTACCGAGCACCTTGAAGACGAAGATGATGGAAGCGCCAGATAAGAAGATGATGGAAGCGCCAAACAAGAAGCCGACTGAGACAACAGGAAATACCCACTACAGAAATCCGAGAACAGACAGACTCCATAGCTCAAAGACAATTGCACTCTTCATCGTAATCCTCCTCTGTTTTCTCCTCATGACTACGCTCTGGATTATGGAAGAACACGCACCTGCTCACGAAACATTCCTAACCACTGCTCAGCCTACCACCATGAAGGAACATTATCTAATTTCGCTCTCTCCTCAACTAAGAGAGAGGCGAAAGGAGTTTTGGAACAACTCTTTCGTGCAGCTACTTCACCAGCACAATCTTGCCACCAACGCCACCAACTGCTGGATCTGTGGGTTGCTACCCCATGCCACTGGACATTCAATACCATTCATCCCTTCACCCTTCTCCGTCCACGGCTCCTGCCTTGCCTGGCTGATCCTCCTGCAAGAGAGCTATACGGGAAATGCCACTTCCAGCAGAGCTGCAGCACATTCTTCTCATGGGGCCGGGCGAAACAAGACAAAGACACACTTCTGCCCGCTGACCCCCAGCGACTCAATCCAAATGGACATTCCGGCCAAAGAACGAATCGAAATGCAGGTGTTCAACAATCCAACCAGACCCACCTTCTCCTATCTGCGGAAACGAACGGCTGCCACTCTGACTGTGGCCCTGACGGTCATCAACGTCACAGGCCACATGTGTGTAGAAGGACTTGGGACACAGCTGGTGGGTCACAGCGCTTGCCGCTTTACCAGAACTTTGGACTCCACGGATCCACCTTCCTTTGTGTCATCCCCAAACATGTATTTCATCTGTGGCACGAAGGCCTACACCTGGCTCCCCAAAGGCTGGGGGGGCACTTGCTACATCTCCTTCGTCCTTCCTCCAACTTATGTGGCCCCAGCGAATCACCACAGACAAAAACGAGCCAAAGACGTTGAGCAAGCCGACTCAACAGGGGCACAGTTCCTCGATGCTATGAAAGGACTCGTCCCCCTCTGGGGCCCGATGGCAAACAGCCGTGCCATCCGACATTTGACTCAGGCAGTCGAGACAACCATGAACATCACAGCGGGCATCTTTGCCAACAACACTGCCGAGCTCCAAGCGGTCCGTTTGGTGGCTCTTCAGAACCGCCTCGTTCTAGATGTGGTTCTGGCGGACCGTGGAGGAGCATGCCGCATTATTGGGGCCAGCTGTTGTACATACATACCGGACAACTCACCCTCAGTGTACAAAGCCATCGAACATCTTCACAGACTCTCTTCGGAAGTTCACCAAGAGCAAGAAGAATGGTCGCTTGGTGGTTGGTTCTGGGACACCGTCAAAAGCTGGGGCTGGAGACTGCTCACCATTATCCTGATTCCCGTAGTTGTAATATGTGGCCTATGCTTAGGAATTCAATGTTTGCCACCTATGTGTTCTTTATGTGCGAGTTGTATTTTTCCCAAAACTGTGGACATTGGAAGCGAACATATGAGGGCATTATATGATACCGAAGTTAGGAATTTGATGAAAATTGACATTGAGTAAGCAAGTTGGCTAGATATGTTGAAAAGGGAGGACTGTTAAAAGTTAGGCTGAAAACCGTCAACATTATCGGCGCCCTCTTGCTCTCCTTAAACCTTTTGTGCGCGTAAAACAGCCGCCATTTTGGACACCATGGCTTCCCTGCTCTCGCCGAGAGCCAGCGCGTCTCTCTCTCTCTCTCCTAACTTCGCTGGCAACCCCCCCCCCTGCTTGCACCTGCCTTGAGTCATAAACCCCTCTTCGGCGCTGCTCTGCCCCAGGCCCTCATCCTGTTCCCAGCGCGACACCTCCCTGCTTCCCCGTCATGACCCCCGGCCCTTTTGATGCAACCCCCTTTTCCCCGTGTGCCCGTTTGTCTTCCCCGTTCCCAGGCCGACACCTAGCTCTGCCGATACCAATCTCTCGCCCCTCCCCATACAATAGGAAGCTTCCCTCCTCAAAGGACCCCCGAGATGATCAAAGCCCCCCCCCCATCCCACGAGATCCGATCGAAACCCGCACACTCCGTGAATCGGCGGAATACCCAGCTGCGCGATGATCATCACCTGTTGTGAACGGGGCGGGGACTTCCACTGTAGCCTTGCATGGGAACGGGCTGGGAAGGGGGGATTCTGAGGATGTCTTTCCTTACATCAAAGTATCAACGAGAATGTGTGACATGTAATAAAGAGATAAACTTGTGTATAAGAGGCCAGGCCTCAGGGATGCAGTTAGAGCACCTCAGAACGATACCTTCTGTCCGTTTCGTTGTGTTCTCCTCCGGAGAGAATAAAAACCTTGTTTCCTGCCTTCCAGTCTCCAGCGCCTGCCTCTTCAATAGTTTAACTTCTTTGTGGGTTCAAGAGGCGACATCGCCGGGCAATAATTAAGGATCTTATATTCTGGTTGGTAGTGCCCCCCATGCTGGAATTTTCCCCACAAGGCATCTACCCTTTGCTATGTTTAATTAATTGTTATTACATTTGTATGCCTGTTCTGTTTAGACAGCAGTATGTTTTATGTTTTTTTTTTACTTCATTCCATGAGTGTATCTTCCACATGGTGTTTTGTGTGTGTGTGTTATTGTAATTGTGTAAGTGAATGGATGCAAAAATCAGTCAGCAGGTGACTGGATGGATGCTTGAGTGCATAGTGATAAAGTTGCATGTATGACGACGTATTGAGTGCTTATACTCATCAATGACTGAAGAGGCCCTTTCATTTAAAAGCCAGAGCTATTGGCATTGCCAATTCTAGTTTCTTTGTAGGTCTTATTAAGAAGAGACGTTAAGCGCAAACCTTAGCTGTACTGAAAGAAAGTACACCCATAGTATTTATTCAACTATTTGTAAGGGTGGGCAATGCCGTGTACTGATGCAGAACTAACGTTGATATTTTTCCTTTAGGCCTTTCGACCCAGTTGGACATGATAACCTATGTTTTCCTTGGGATAAGACCTTGTACCAATATTAGCTACTATGTGTGAGCGGGCAGAGAATTATCGCCTGGCATCGTTTGCCCAGGTGCTCTTTTGAACGAATTGCCACTTGGCACCCGTGTTTATCCGCCTGCTCTGCAGAAGGCACTGGTACCTTTCCCCCCTGCTCCGGGAGAGGACACCAGTGACTCAGCGCGTCCTCGTCTCCTGTGTTTCGGTGACGTGATTTAATTGAGTCTGAACTGAAGCTCTGCAACGTTTATCCTCCCTCCGCACATTCAGTGCTCTCAGGAAGTGCACTTCCCAGCAGGGTCATGCCGTTGTGTTTATTACAGAGCTCAGAGTACAGGATCTAAAAACTAGAGATGCAAGGAGATGTTTTTATTTTTCCTACACTGCTGTGCCCCTTTAAATTGCATGCTGAAACTATTTAGTGATGCTTATGTTGGAATGAAATGAGCTGAAGTCATCAATTCATATCGTGGGTAAGGGAGCTTTAACATCCATCTGTGCTCACCTTGGCACCAGCGTGGTGCTTAGGGCCCGCAGGCGGAGCTGCAGCTCACCTGTCTCTCTAACACGACAATTTCCTGACTTGTGACGCAAAAACACAGCTATTAATACGGGAACTACTCAGGCAGGCAAGCTTACAGTGAAAGTTGGTGAAAATGGGCGAAGCCACGGCAATGCTGAGTTAAGCAGAAAAATCACTTGCTTAACTTTGTGCTGTGGTGCGACTTCATGTGGTGCTGTATTGTCTGGCTCTACCTACTGCATAGCAGAATGTGAGTGTGCGACAAGGAGGGGTCACACTGGAACGGGCATGATTAATCATACCTCATACAATCAGTTAAGTCTCTTACTTGAGCCTCGATCTTCTGGTTCATCAAGCTAATATAGTTAGTGATGTTACGAAGCTGTCTAATAAAAGCAAAATAACGGAGACTGGCGCTTGTTCTTTATTTGTAGTCCGTGATCGCAACAACTTTTACACAGTATTTAACATGCTGTGATTGCTGCAGAGGTCGCAGGCGCTTCACGGTCCTTGAACGAACTGAGCAGACGGAAGGTAAGTGCCGTTTCACAAGTGCACTCATTCGGGGGCCAAGAAACGACGAGGTGCAGCATCCTGCCGAGTCCACAGCCAGAGAGCTCGTGCTCTCCTACACTCCTCGTCTTCCAGGAAGTTTTCGCGACAATGAAAAGTAAAGGTGCCCGATTCTGCCCCTCAGGACTTAACAGTCACAACACGCTTTTCGAAACGAGCCGGCAACAAAAGTGAAACTAGCGGAAGTCAGGCAGCCTTTGTTGGGACGTGGGCGGGGCCTGCAAAGCAACAGGAAGGAACTGCCGGGAGAACGTCCTGGAACCCTGCACGCAGAATGCTGGCTGCCGAGGGACACGCGGAAAGAGTCCGGTAAGTGGAGGGGGGGGTACGCGCGTGTGTCTGTGTGTGTTCGAGTGTCTGTGTGCGCGGGGGTCTGTTTAAGGGGGGTGCGTGTGTGTATGCAGTGTGTGTGTGTGCCTGTGTATGCGTGTGGCTGTGTATGTGCGCATGCGTGAGTGTGGCTGAGTGAGTGTGTTTGCGCACGGGAATATGAGGCACGAGAGGGGCACGGCGCCGTGCGCGCCCACGAGGTGAAATCTGCGCTCGTGCTTCTCTCGTGTCTACATTCCCAAATACGGGCAGCAATAGGTCTCGAGCCGACACTCTGTCTGCTCGACCTAAAAACAACAGTTAATCGGATGAAGGCGGGAAGCAGGTGCCCCCGTGAGGAACTCAATTTTAGAGGGGGAGGGGGCATCAGTACCCCGAGTTAGGGAGAAGAATGGCACCAGGGGACATGCATCTGGACCCCCAGTCCGGGAGGAGGGTGGCACTGGGAGGCATGCTCTCTCGGCGCAGCTGCACCAGGGGGCGCTGCGCAGGTGTTTACTGGTGACAGGTGTGAGGTCACATGAGTGAGCCGATGCGGCTGGGGGGCGTGGACACAAAATACGACATAATGCATAGGTTTTATGGAAGGGCACCAGAGCCGTCACCTGGGCCTACGTGGAGCGAGACACAGGAGAGACTGGCCTCTCCTGGCCTGTCCATCCACTGTCTCACTCCTCAGTCACACTCATTAGATCTTGGGTTTCTCCAGTGTTTCCCTCATTCTCTCCTCCATCATACGCGTTAGTTCTTCTGCCTCTCCTCCACACACATCCGTTCTTCTGTCCCTCCAGTGTATCCCTCCCTCTCTCCATCACACTTGTTAGTTCTTCTGTCCCTCCAGTGTATCCCTCCCTCTCTCCATCACACTTGTTAGTTCTTCTGTCCCTCCAGTGTATCCCTCCCTCTCTCCATCACACTTGTTAGTTCTTCTGTCCTTCCAGTGTATCCCTCCCTCTCTCCATCACACTTGTTAGTTCTTCTGTCTCTCCAGTGTCTCCCTCCCTCTCTCCTTCCTCACACGTTAGTTCTTCTGTCTCCCCGCCACCCTCACCATGATACACGTTGTCTCCCAGTCTCTCCCACTAATACTTGCCCTTTTAATGGGGGGCGGGGCACAGAAAGAGCACCCCCGCCGCCCCCTCCCCTCCCCCAGACCTCACTGCAGCCTCATCCCGGGCGCGCCCCTCCCCGCCCCGGCCATTAATTCCCCTCTCAGGAAGCGCTGACGGAGCTGCTGAGCTCAGAGGAAGGCCGGCCAGAAACAGAGCCAGCGAGGCCTGCCCGCCCTCCTCATCCTCAAAGGGGAGGAAGACCAGAGAGGGCGGGGCTGGGCTCTGGATAGGGGCCATCGCACAGGGCCCCGCGCCAGCAAGAGGCCCGCTTTCAAATGATTGTAATGTTTCATAATAGCGCATAGAAGCCCAGGGCGCCTCACAATAGCCTCTGGTGCACGAGCAGGAGCCTGCGCTGGGATTGGTTCTCATTCCCAAAGATTGTATCTGAGACGCACTAGCTTTTCTAAAAGCCATCCCCTAGCTATGTCTTATAAAACTGTGCGGAAGATCACCTGGTTTTCAGGTGAACGAGAGGTGTGCGGTATTTCTCGAAAAGGCGCCTTGCCAGGGACACTTCCAGGTCTGAAAGAGTTCAGTATTATAATATATATCATCACCAAAGTTTGGAGTGGTGCACTGCCCAGGTGGTCAGTTCAATAAATATGTTCACCTGATTGGGTTGTATAAAAATCAATCCTTTATTTTCAATGTCATCCGACAATACAAAGTTCCAGCCAACACGTTTCGTTCATTAAACAATGAACTTCTTCAGGGCGATCGTGGTTAATGGGACGGCGAGGAGAAAAGTTCGTCCTACAGCCCTGAACTGTGATGCGCGTGGGTGGGCCAGCTCTGTTGAGCCTGTGTTGTTTGTCACAAAAAAAGCATCAGTTCCACAATTGCCAATAGTCTCAATATTGAAACAGATGCGGCCTCCTTGATAAGGGCCAATGATCCGTGGTTCTGAAAACGCAGTACGCCTGGGTGCGTCCCGATCCGGTCAGACCGGAAGAAGATCATTGCTTAATGAACGAAACGCGTTGGCTGGAACTTTGTATTGTCGGATGACATTGAAAATAAAGGATTGATTTTGATACACCCGAAACAAGTGAACATATTTATTGAACTGACCGGTAAACATCCTTTACAACGCAACTTTTACCACGCAGTACTATTACAACGCAGGTTTTACAACAAAAACCATTACAACGCATTGCGCTGGGAGGCGCTCTAGGATAGGGAATAGATTTAATTTACTATCCAACACCTTCCCTAGTGTCCACGGACACTGGAGTTGGAATAGTAAATTAAACTATTCACTATCCAGCACCCCAAAGCGCTATGCGTTGTAATGGTATGCGTTGTAAAAACTGCGTTGTAACAGCATGCGTGGTAAAAGCATGCGTTGTAACGTCATACATCCGAACTGACCATATGGGTAGTGCACCACTTCAAACTTTGGTGTCGTTCTTTCTCTGCTTGGCAGTTGGCACCCAACAACGGCAGGTGCAGAAGTTGTATGTGCACACCAATTTGAACCATCTTTGGATTTACCACACAGGGAATATAGCAGGGAAGTGCGGCTATCCCGGTCTGTCGTTGTTCGCCTTGTTCCATTCTTATAATATATATCCTGACGGTTAGTGAGCCCAGAGCCCAGTCATGTACCTTGGAGAGTTCCAGAAAGGTATCGCTAGGCGCCACTTTCCTCTGCTTCTAAGCACACAGTATTCCCTGGAGATGTTCTGTTGCCAGAGAGACATCATTAGCGGCGATTAAGCCTCGAGGGCTGCATGTTGCTGACAGGTTAATTGATGCACCTGTCTCAAGCGGGCGCCATTTAGTGACGTCAAGTGAGAGGTGTGATATAGTCATGTTTATTTACGGGATTTAAAGACTCGACGTAAAGGACACCCTTTAAAGGGGTCTGGTGCCATCTTCGCAGGCCCCTGAAGAGGGCACTGCAAGCGTAACCCAGGCCCCTGCAGCCCTTGGGGTACAGGGGGGCCTTGCTCTCCAGGTGACCCCCTCCAGTCCAAGATCTAGGAATAACAGGCATGGGAGACCGAAGGGGCCCCTCGTCACATTGTGTGTGTGGGGGTGGGTGGGTGTTACACCACTGGAGTACTGCCACACTCGAGGTAGGAAGCTACTAGAGTTGTTGCTCTGTAGTTTTAGGCCTGCAGATTGCATTAGTTTGCATTGTTTACGTACTTTTCTCAGAAAACAAGGGATTTGCCAGATTACTGATGATTTTCAAAATAAAGTTTCTTGGCCAACTTATTATTAGCAATAAAATGAATAACTTGAACCATGTGTCATTTTATTATTCCAGTCAAGTTATGACATCACTTCCCTCCTGTGATGGTGGTTGAGTTGTGACGTCACGACACCGCGTGCCAAAGCCATCAGAGTGGGCAGCAGCTTCCGGAGCAGACACCCAGCTGTCACTCACACCATGCAAGGCCCGCCCTTCTGCTCAACGTTCTACCCTGAAAAAGTAATCATTCATCCGTGAAGCTCACATGAACGACATGGATCTTGCGACGGAAATTTGTGGTTGCAAAGTTATGATCTAAAACAACAAAAACCGCGGCCATCTTGCGG
Source organism: Lissotriton helveticus (assembly GCF_964261635.1). Taxonomy (NCBI): domain Eukaryota; kingdom Metazoa; phylum Chordata; class Amphibia; order Caudata; family Salamandridae; genus Lissotriton; species Lissotriton helveticus. The sequence goes on from NC_136065.1 coordinate 2,081,635,700, forward strand.
ATAGAAGTGGTTAAGGATGCGAAAGAGTCTGAAAACCCCACGCTCTGTGCATCACTTTTCCGGGGTGAACTCGAGAAATGGGTCTAGCCTAGAGCCCTGCTAAGTGTAGATGATTTTTGCCAGCTTCGCGGGCTCGGTTTTACATCTGGGCTTCTTCCTCGGACGGTGGCAGATGTGCGAGGGTGAAGGTCGCGATGCACTTGAAGCCCCGCCCCCTCCCCCCCGCAGGCTATCGCACACCCAGCTCTGACAGGGTCTTGCACTGACCCGCTTAAAAGAATGGATTTATACTTTAAATACCTCAATCCGCAGATTGGCGCTCTCCTCACAGCGCACGCTTATTACACGTCATCAGCAGCTGTGACCGTGTTTATCAACAAACAGGGTCTGTGCCGAGGTCTCCGCGTGTGAGCTGTGCGTGTGTATTTTAGTAAATCTATCGCCCTCAAGTCTCTTTTCAGACTTTCAGCATCACCCAGAGTCAACGGAACAGATTGTATTGGCTTTGTGTGGATGAAAGGCAGAGTCACCCCACTGCCTGTTCAAAAGCGTTACCCTTTCGAAGTTTTCAGCAGCAAGTGCAATATTTACTGGGTCACCTTATTGGTTTCACGCCAGTGCTTCACCCGGCCTGCCTCACACGTAAACATGACTTACAAAACGGCATCTCTCAGCACACATTGTACCGCAGCCAAGAAAACCACAGCTGTGTCCGCAGTTTGTTAAAACACTATCTACAAAACCACATCTGTGTCCACGCTGGGTCATGCCACTATCTAGAAACCACATCTGTGTCCACGCTGGGTCATACCACTATCTAGAAACCACATCTATGTCCACGCTGGGTCATACCACTATCTAGAAACCACATCGGTGTCCACTGTGTCATATCACTATCAAAAGACCACATCTGTGTCGCAGTGTGTCATACCACTATCTAGAAACCACATCTGTGTCCACGCTGGGTCATACCACTATCTAGAAACCACATCCATGTCCACGCTGGGTCATACCACTATCTAGAAACCACATCCATGTCCACGCTGGGTCATACCACTATCTAAAAACCACATCTGTCTCCAGTGTGTCATACCACTATCTAAAAACCACATCTGTGTCCACAGTGTGTCATACCATTATCTAGAAACCACATCTGTGTCGCAGTGTGTCATACCACTATCTAGAAACCACATCCATGTCCACGCTGGGTCATACCACTATCTAGAAACCACATCCATGTCCACGCTGGGTCATACCACTATCTAAAAACCACATCTGTGTCCACAGTGTGTCATACCACTATCTAGAAACCACATCTGTGTTCACAGTGTGTCATACCACTATCTAAAAACCACATCTGTGTCCACAGTGGGTCATACCATTATCTAGAAACCACATCTGTGTCCACAGTGTGTCATACCACTATCTAAAGACCACATCTGTGTCCACAGTGTGTCATACCACTATCTAGAAACCACATCTGTGTTCACAGTGTGTCATACCACTATCTAGAAACCACATCTATGTCCACGCTGGGTCATACCACTATCTAGAAACCACATCTGTGTCCACAGTGTGTCATACCACTATCTAAAAACCACATCTGTGTCCACAGTGTGTCATACCACTATCTAGAAACCACATCTGTGTCCACAGTGTGTCATACCACTATCTAGAAACCACATATGTGTCCACAGTGTGTCATACCACTATCTAGAAACCACATCTGTGTCCACAGTGTGTCATACCACTATCTAGAAACCACATCTGTGTCCACAGTGTGTCATACCACTATCTAAAAACCACATCTGTGTTCACAGTGTGTCATACCACTATCTAGAAACCACATCTGTGTTCACAGTGTGTCATACCACTATCTAGAAACCACATCTGTGTTCACAGTGTGTCATACCACTATCTAGAAACCACTTGTCTCTACAGTGTCATACCACTATCTAAAAACCACATCTATGTCCACGCTGGGTCATACCACTATCTACAAAACCATATCAGTGTCCACAGTGTGTTATGTCATTGTCTACAAAACCACACATGTCCAAAGTTTGTTAAACCACTATGTAGAAAACAACATCTGTGTCCTAAGTTTATCATTGTCTACAAAACCACACGTGTCCAACGTTTGTTATACCACTATCTAGAAAACCACATCTGTGTCCAAAGTTTGTTATACTACTATCTAGAAACCCACATTTCTGTCTGGCCACACTTTGTTGCTCTACAAAACCACGTCCCTGTCCATGGTTAGTTAAACTACTGCCTACAAAACCACACCTCTAGCCACAGTTTTTTTCCAGAGCCTACAAAACCATGTCTCTGTGTTTGTTTTACCACCACCTACAAAAACACATCCATCCACAGACCAGTGGCGTCTCCCTAGTTATCAAACACCCTCTCCACCCGGGGGTGACGCCACGAACAGTGAACCAGGCACGCCCATAGTGAGCCGACCACCCCCCACACACGCCTGCCCACGGAGTGGGCCCCTCCCCCATCAATGTCACATCACTACCCATGGGCAGCTATCCCTACGACAACAGCTGGCCGTCAGAGAGGCCAAACTCCCCCCCCCCTCCCCCCACACACACACACACCACTGCCACTGGGGAAGGGACAGGCCGGACGAGCGCATACCTGCCAACTTGAAGAACAATCTCGCCGTGTGAGGAGGGAGGCGTGGCCTTGAAGGGAGAGGGGCCTCGTGCCATTAGTACCTAGGAGGCCCTTTTGTAGAAGCTTGCCGAGGCAGGTGCCGATGTCCTGGGGGTGTTTTCCCGCCCCTGAATGGTGGTCGGCAGTTCAAAGCCTCGGAAACGGAGCTGGAAACCCACTATTTACAGTGATTTCAGCTCGTTTTCCATGCCACCGTGTGATATCGGCTCCTCGCCGGGTGACCGTGTGATGGGAGCCGAAATCGTGTGTCGCTCTGTGGCACCGTGCGAGTTGGCAAGTATGCCAGGGGTTAGGCCGATACAGGAGTGATTCAGACCCGGCCACTACCTCAGAAGCCCTGACCTTCCCTGAAAGGCCCGGATTCCCAAAGCACTTAACAACATTATCTAAGGACCAATCACAGTCTGACTTCTTCGGTAACTAGAATCCCCAAAGGTGCCCAGGGTCACAAGTTGCGGCCGAGCGTCCGTCCCAGAGTGGAAATCTCTCTCCATATTAAACGACTCTTTAGGACCCCCAATTAGCCTCAAAACACGCACCTGACTGGCACTGTACTCAGACTCCTCCTACCCATAATCACCCCCCCCGCATGATCTCTGCCCCCACATCCATGCTGGATAAATAGTAGCCCCCACCACCAAGAATATAGAGAGAGACTGATTCAAGCACACCAGCGGGGACCGGTGGCATCCACCCCAGTATGCCCAGGACTTTCACTGACCCCCACCTTGGGGGTGCAGGGCGAGTCCACCCACGATATGTGCATTCATATTTAGGTAGTTGTCATGGATGAGGAGGGGCAGCTCTAACTGGCGCCCCCACTGTGTTATAGAGGAGCAACATGAGCCTGTGCACCCTCCAACATACAGCTGCCTGGGCACCTCCCCACCCACAGCTCAGCCAGTGCACCATCCAACACACAGCTCAGCCAGGGCACCATCCAACACACAGCTCAGCCAGTGCACCATCCAACACACAGCTCAGCCAGGGCACCATCCAACACACAGCTCAGCCAGGGCACCATCCAACACACAGCTCAGCCAGGGCACCATCCAACACACAGCTCAGCCAGGGCACCACCCCACACACAGCTCAGACAAGGCACCATCCAACACACAGCTCAGCCAGGGCACCATCCAACACACAGCTCAGCCAGGGCACATCCCCACACAAAGCTCAGACAAGGCACCATCCAACACACAGCTCAGCCAGTGCACCTCCCCACACACCTCAGCCAGGGCACCTCCCCACCCACAGCTCAGCCAGTGCACCATCCAACACACAGCTCAGCCAGGGCACTATCCAACAAACAGCTCAGCCAGGGCACCATCCAACACACAGCTCAGCCAGGGCACCACCCCACACAAAGCTCAGACAAGGCACCATCCAACACACAGCTCAGCCAGTGCACCTCCCCACACACAGTTCAGCCAGGGCACCTCCCCACACACAGTTCAGCCAGGGCACCTCCCCACACACAGTTCAGCCAGGGCACCTCCCCACACACAGCTCAGCCAGTGCACCATCCAACACACAGCTCAGCCAGGGCACTATCCAACACACAGCTCAGCCAGGGCACCATCCAACACACAGCTCAGCCAGGGCACCATCCAACACACAGCTCAGCCAGGGCACCATCCAACACACAGCTCAGACAAGGCACCATCCAACACACAGCTCAGCCAGGGCACCATCCAACACACAGCTCAGCCAGGGCACCATCCAACACACAGCTCAGCCAGGGTACCTCCCCACACAAAGCTCAGACAAGGCACCATCCAACACACAGCTCGGCCAGTGCACCTCCCCTAGGGCACCTCCCCACCCACAGCTCAGCCAGTGCACCATCCAACACACAGCTCAGCCAGGGCACCATCCAACACACAGCTCAGCCAGGGCACCATCCAACACACAGCTCAGCCAGGGCACCATCCAACACACAGCTCAGCCAGGGCACCATCCAACACACAGCTCAGCCAGGGCACCATCCAACACACAGCTCAGCCAGTGCACCTCCCCACACACAGTTCAGCCGGGGCACCTCCCCAAACACAGCTCAGCCAGTGCACCTCCCCACACACAGCTCAGCCAGTGCACGCAGACTCGCACAGATCACCTCTGACCTGTAGCTCCACTAATATTCATTTTCTGGGACTCATACGCAGCTCTGCCATTGCACTTCCATCCGGACCAACAGCACCGCCCTTTTACCAAATTCCTGGATATTAATAGGAGTTGCGGCATATTTGGGATTTTCTCTTCCCATATTCACAGTCAGATCCGTCTGTTTCATGGGTGGACTCCAGTAGGGCCCCAAAGGCCAATCCCACCCTCACATATGACGTCTCCAGTGTCGTACGGGGGATCTCGCGTGACTTGCAGGAGATTTCAGGGAGTATCGCGTGTTTGGACCAGCAGCAAACCAACGGATGAATGTTTTATTGTATCTGTATAACCATGCAGCCTTGAAACCCCCCTGGCCTGAGCGTCATTAGGGCCCGAGCACGTGCTGTCTGTACCCCACACAGTACTGAAACAAGAGAGGACAGGGGCAGTACTTGCTTTTCCATAAAGAAACTGTATCAATAGATCTGTGCTTCAGATTATATATATATTTAAAAAATACATAACCCAGGTAAATGTATTTTCTGTACTGACATTTCCTGACTTCCAAAGGCTCCGGGGACTTACCCATCTCAGGGAAACACCAGGACACAACTCACCTGACTGTAGCCTAACCCTGGGCGGTGAACCCTGCTCCGTTCGCCGAGTTATACGTAACCCTGGGCGAAGCACTACACTACGCTCGCAGAGTTTGCGAAGTTTTCGCAACTTCGCACTACGCGAGCGGCACGTAGCACAGTGCGAACATGCGTAGTGCAGCGTAGCGTAGTGCAGCGGTCATTTTTTGCTTGTTCGCGGTACTGAACGTCATGTTCGCGACCGCGAGCAAGCAAAATGACATCCCAGCGAGATTCTCAACGCGAGGAGGTCAGGTTTCTCATTGTGAGTGGTTGCGCATGCTCGCGACCGCTCTCAATGAGAAACTACCTGTTCGCGTTGAGAAAGCTGCCGCTCGAGTAATAATCTACTCGAGCAGCAGAAAACTACAGCTCGCACTGTGCAAGATGCCGTTTTCAATGCTTGCACAGTGCCGGATGCTTGTTCGCACTGTGCAATCATTGAAAACGCATCTTGCACAGTGCGAACATGCTACTACGCAGCTCGCGTAGTGCTACGTGAAGTTCGCGAAGTGCACTTCGCGTAGCTTCGCGTAGCGCTACTTCGCGAACTACGCCCACCCTTAGTTATACGCACTCAGCAGAGCACACAGAGTTCCCCAAAACTCCGCTCTGCAGAGCGTAGTTTTTTCCTCGCTCACCCTCCTCAACGTATAGATGGCGAATCGAAAAAGCAAGCTCCTGGCGAGATTTCTCAACGTGGGTGGCCGGATTTCTCAAAGCGAGTGGTTGCGGCAGGTTGCGACCACTCGATAGAGAAACCTTCCGTTTGCGTTGAGAAAGCTGCATCTCGAGTCGAAAATCAACTCAAGCAGCCGAAAGGAAGCTGCGCATAGTACTGTTCAACATGATTTTACAGTGCAGGAAAAAAACCTGGCGCTCAAAATCACCGCAAACGGCATGACCCTAACGCACTCCGCTGCTTGCGGAACTCCGTGTAGCGCAGCAGGGTTTTTTGTCACTTCGCGGAGTTCCGCTTAAACTCCGCCCTGGCTTACTGTAGCCTCGTCTGAGGGGTGTAAGTTCCTCGGGTCCCCTCGCTTTCCTCAAATCCCCCGATATTCCAGTAGTGGGACCCCGAGCATCTCTGCTAGTGAATCTCAAACATTGCCCATGGAACCTCTGCTACCCTGGTACTGAGACCAAGACTCAGCTCACCCGGTGCACCTCAGTTCGGACCTGCAGCCCCCTCCGCTACTCCAGCACGGAGACCAAGACTCAGCTCAGCCGATGCACCTCAGTCTGGACCTGCAGCCCTCTCCGGTACTCCAGCAGTGAACCACAAACATCTCCTCTAATGAATCACAGTCCTGGCCAGTGGCCCTCCCATTCCAGTACTGGGACCCACAAACAGATCAGCCAATGTACCTCAATCCTGGAACAAACACAGGGATCAGCCAATGTAACCCACTTCATACCTGCTGCACTCCTGCTTGTCCAGGATAGGGCCCCATGCAGCAACCATTCAAGACACCTCCATAATGAGGAGGGGGGGTGTCAGCTGTGGTTGTACTGAGGCAGGTCAAACGGAGGTAGAAACAGGTGGAGGGGCCCTAACCATGCTCCAGTCTCAAGCCCTCACACTCACCAAACATTACTCACCTCCTTTCTGCGGGAAGGGGCCCAGGGCCGAGTGATGAGCGCCGTGTCTCCTTGCACCACCGCCAGGTCCTCCACCAGCACGGCCTCTGGTAACTCCTCGTCAGCAGCGATCTCGATCACCTGCAGGCCCAGTTTCTGCCTCAGGATGCCCGTGTAGACACCATATTGCCGGTGGGCCTTAGCCAGGTCCACAGGCTCCTGCCTTTCCCGCCGACGTGTTGGCGATGAGGGTGGAGACCCCGGTTCACCCTCTGGCACAGTCTCCTGACCCAGCGACTCCGGTATCGCCCGCACAACGGCGTGAGTGTATTTGCCAAAGGAGGAGAGACAGGCCATTGTCAAAGGATAATGAAACTGGACACACTAACACCAAGTGGACTAAATGATGACAAGAAAATCTCCAACTCAAGTGACCCGTTTACAAGAACAGCTCTTGGCATCCAAAGCGAAAAAAGACCCAATAACTTTTGTTATATATTCCAGCAAGGCCTAACTAAAGTCAAAGGTGTATCATCGTGGCCGACAGCAGTAATTCCTGGTGGATCAAATGCCGACAAAGACACACACGCCCACTGCAGAAAAATCCTCTGGTCATAAAAAGTGGTTGAAAAATGGAATCTTCTTTTAACGGTGGAAGCAGGTGAATCACAAAAAAGTTATTTTTCCATCCAAAAGGTGGTTAATACCCCCAATGCACTATCGCCAGCTGGATTGAATATTGGCTCTCAAATTGCTGTATCAAATCCAATCTACAAAACACTGCTCACATTCGATTACAAAAAAAAACTCTTGATGTACAAATGCAACGAGTCAGGACGCGAATGAGAACTGGTTCTTCGGCAGTCAGTGCACAAAACCCGTCTCACCCCGGGGCTGACTGACTTGTGTTCTCAAGACCTACAAAAAGAGAAATAAATGTGAGTTCATCGACTGCTTTTTCGGGGTCGACAGAAGTCACCACTTTCCTTGCCTCTAATGTTCCCCAAAAGCCTCTCCTCCTGAAAGGCTGGGTTTAAGGACTTTTTGTTGCCTTTAGCTTGTGTTTTTTTTCTCGGTGGGAGCAGGGAGCGCCCCGCAGCCAGGAGATGGAGGCCAAACAAGTGTATGGGTGGAGAGGGGAGGACGCGCGCGCATGTGTCGGGTGTGTTAATGCTAGAAAAATGCAACAGCTGGTCCCTTTATAATACATCACAGACGGGGGAGGCGGGAGGAATAGGAGAGAGGAAAAAAGAAACGGAGGAAGAAAGAAAGAAACGGAGGAAGAAAGAAAGAAACGGAGGAAGAAAGGAACGGAGGAAGACAGAACCAGAGGAAGAAAGACAGAACCGGAGGAAGAAAGACAGAACCGGAGGAAGAAAGACAGAACCGGAGGAAGAAAGACAGAACCGGAGGAAGAAAGACAGAACCGGAGGAAGAAAGACAGAACCAGAGGAAGAAAGACAGAACCAGAGGAAGAAAGACAGAACCAGAGGAAGAAAGACAGAACCAGAGGAAGAAAGACAGAACCAGAGGAAGAAAGGAAGTCCGGGGTTTGAAGAGACAAGTTCAAGACTTGGTCAAAGTGAAAACGAAAAACAAGTGAAAAATGGAAAGGCGAAAGCCGTACAAGCGACGCTACTTAGAGGGCGGAGGGGTTAAAAGGCCAATAAAGATGGTAACGGGCGAGAGGGAAATCGTGGTGGAGGAGGAGAAAGGAGGACACGGGGGTCTAACGTGTGGGGAGGGGGGGGCAGACAAGGAGGAGGTGTAAGAGGACTGCGAGCGGGGCGGTGGCCCAGGGCGAGATGTAAATATGCGAGGGCAGACATTCGTGGCTGGGGCATGCGTGAGGAGAGCCCCGAGAGGTCCAAGAATACACATAGCAGATTGCAAGGTACCTCACGCGCCGCGAATCTCGTACTGGTAAGCGCATAGACGCGAACCGCTGCTCAATGCGCGCTACACAAAAGTAAAACAAGGGCAAATGGAAGGATAGTTTTGGTTTTTACTCACAAACGGTGCATGCTGGGAATTGTAGTCCTACTCGTGTGGGTGTGCAACTACAAATAAGAAAATAGAGCGATGGGTCTGTCCTAACACCTAAATCCACAGGAAATAACAGCGTGGGCTGAATAAGACTAAAGGAGAGGGGGGGGGGGATAGAGCCCCGGGATACCAGGGGGGGGATGCCGCCCTCATCCCCGCTCATCTGAAGCGAGACACCGACATGAAGGAAGCCACAGACCTGGAGCAGGGGCAGCGCTGAGTCCGGCCTCACGCAGACCTCAGACCCCAGGGTCACTTGGGGGGCCCGGCTCTCCTCTCCCTCATCCGGCGGCCTGGGGATGGGGGTTCAATGCTTCTGACTGTGTGCAGCTCCGCTCACGCCCCCCGCTCCCTCCCAGGCTTGAGTCTCTTCTTCTAAGGCCCGCCCACCGCGGCTACCTCCTAGGACCTGCCAAGCCCACCCCCCCTTCAGAGCCCGCCCCCCCCTCCGCTCCCTTCTGAGGCCCCGCCTACCAGGGATCGCTCCCACAACCCTCGGAGCCAGACAGCCCCTCCCGGACCTGCCCCTTGCAATTCTGCCACCTCCCACCCGAGTCACTGCTCTTTCTTTTCCTCTGCCATCTGCCAGTCTTAACCCCGCCCCCCCCCCCAGCCGGGCTCACCCCCCTCTCCACAGTCACACCCACCTTTCTACGCTCCAGAGCCCGGTCTGCCCTTCCAGGGCCCTGCCTCCGCCCCCCATAAATGCCAGGGAAAGTAGCCTCCCAAGGCCCTTTCTCCGACCCATCCATCTTTCCACAGGATACCCACCCACGTATCCTTCCACAGGATACCCACCCATGCATCCTTCCAGGGATACCCACCCACGTGTCCTTCCACAGGATACCCACCCATGCATCCTTCCACAGGATACCCACCCATGCATCCTTCCAGGATACCCACCCACGTATCCTTCCACAGGATACCCACCCATACATCCTTCCAGGATACCCACCCACGTATCCTTCCACAGGATACCCACCCATGCATCCTTCCAGGATACCCACCCACGTATCCTTCCACAGGATACCCACCCATGCATCCTTCCAGGATACCCACCCACGTATCCTTCCACAGGATACCCACCCATGCGCCTTTCCAAAGGATACCCACCCATGCATCCTTCCAGGATACCCACCCATGTGTCCTTCCAAAGGATACCCACCCATGCATCCTTCCAGGATACCCACCCATGTGTCCTTCCACAGGATACCCACCCATGTATCCTTCCACAGGATACCCACCCATGCATCCTTCCAGGATACCCACCCACGTATCCTTCCAGGATACCCACCCATGTGTCCTTCCACAGGATACTCACCCATGTATCCTTCCACAGGATACCCACCCATGCATCCTTCCAGGATACCCACCCACGTATCCTTCCACAGGATACCCACCCAAGTATCCTTCCACAGGATACCCACCCATGCGTCCTTCCACAGGGTACCCACCCATGCTTCCTTCTTCAAGATTCCTACCCATGTGTCCTTCCACAGGATACCCACCCATGCGTCCTTCCAGGGTACCCACCCATGCGTCCTACCAGGATACCCACCCATATATCCTTCCACAGGATACCCACCCATGTATCCTTCCACAGGATACCCACCCATGCGCCTTTCCAAAGGATACCCACCCATGCATCCTTCCAAAGGATACCCACCCATGCATCCTTCCAGGATACCCACCCATGTGTCCTTCCACAGGATACCCACCCATGCGCCTTTCCAAAGGATACCCACCCATGCATCCTTCCAGGATACCCACCCATGTGTCCTTCCAAAGGATACCCACCCATGCATCCTTCCAGGATACCCACCCATGTGTCCTTCCACAGGATACCCACCCATGTGTCCTTACACAGGATACTCACCCATGTATCCTTCCACAGGATACCCACCCATGTGTCCTTCCACAGGATACCCACCCATGTGTCCTTCCACAGGATACCCACCCATGCGTCCTTCCAGGGTACCCACCCATGCGTCCTACCAGGATACCCACCCATATATCCTTCCACAGGATGCCCACCCATGCTTCCTTCTTCAAGATACCCACCCATGCATCCTTCCACAGGATACCCACCCATGCGTCCTTTGTCACGATAAACACCCATGCGTCCTTCCTCAAGATACCCACCCATCTGTCCCTTCAGGATACCCACCCATGCATCCTTCCACAGGATACCCACCCATGTGTCCTTACACAGGATACTCACCCATGTATCCTTCCACAGGATACCCACCCATGTGTCCTTCCACAGGATACCCACCCATGTGTCCTTCCACAGGATACCCACCCATGCGTCCTTCCAGGGTACCCACCCATGCGTCCTACCAGGATACCCACCCATATATCCTTCCACAGGATGCCCACCCATGCTTCCTTCTTCAAGATACCCACCCATGCATCCTTCCACAGGATACCCACCCATGCGTCCTTTGTCACGATAAACACCCATGCGTCCTTCCTCAAGATACCCACCCATCTGTCCCTTCAGGATACCCACCCATGCATCCTTCCACAGGATACCCACCCATGTGTCCTTACACAGGATACTCACCCATGTATCCTTCCACAGGATACCCACCCATGTGTCCTTCCACAGGATACCCACCCATGTGTCCTTCCACAGGATACCCACCCATGCGTCCTTCCAGGGTACCCACCCATGCGTCCTACCAGGATACCCACCCATATATCCTTCCACAGGATGCCCACCCATGCTTCCTTCTTCAAGATACCCACCCATGCATCCTTCCACAGGATACCCACCCATGCGTCCTTTGTCACGATAAACACCCATGCGTCCTTCCTCAAGATACCCACCCATCTGTCCCTTCAGGATACCCACCCATGCATCCTTCCACAGGATACCCACCCATGCATCCTTCCACAGGATACCCACCCCTGTATCCTTCCACATCTTCCCACCCCAAGGTGGGCTAAACCTCCAGTGTCCTTCCCAGTGACCACCCATGACCCTCCCTCAGACCCACCTATTCACCCAGAGATCCTTCTTCCAATATAATCTGCCCCCACCCTCTATGCACCCACCCAGGCAACTATTCAAGTCCCTTTCCAACTCTTCTATCAAAGCAGTACTCTCCCTCCCACCCTATCCTTACAGAGCCCTGCCCCCTACCCATCGCCAAACCCACCTACTCCCACTACGCCTGCCCCAGTTCTGCCCTTTTCCCACCCAGTCCATGTCAGACCCCTACCAGCTCTCTGCCAATCGCCTAGCTCTGCTCCCTCCCCCATCCTTGCCTCTTCCAGCCCCCGCCGGCTCCTGCTCCCAGCTCCTCCCACACCGGGCAGTACCCTTCTCCTGAACACTGCCCTGGCAGGGCCAGAGGGCAGTACTGGCACAATGAGGCCCCGTGACACAAAATGCTATACCAGGAGCAGGTCTGTACTGTGCTCTCCCGCTGCCAGGGTGAAGCTTGGGATGTATGCAAATGTGTATGCAAATTCATGCAAGACAGAGCTGTTCGGGGTTTCATTATTCGTGGCCAGGTCTCGCCGGGGATGCAGTAGCTCCCTCTACCGGCGGAAGTCCAGTACCACCAGACCACTCCGTATAAAGACCGGTGTATATAGGCTTAGAATAGGTTTAAAACTATTTGCAATAATTAATGTCTGCGTTGCAGTGTGATGGATGTTTCGGGATCCTCTGGGGTTTTAAAGGGATTTGAGGGTGAGTCACTGATGGAGAAACAGACATGTGGAGGTAGGCTTGGGCACACTGGGTGGAGGTTTAATTGTCCCAGTGCCAATAGTTATTGATTATGAGACATCAGTTACAATCTGATCACTCCAGTTGCTCCTAACAAGTCCTGGGTAGGGCACATCACCAGGGGGCATATTAAGGGGTTGGAGAAGAGAGGAGGAAAGGGAGAAACAGACAGTAGAAAGAGTCTGGTGGCTTAGTGGACTAAAGCGCCCACTGCAGGGGCCTGTGTTTGACCTCATGGTGGCAAGTTCAAATCCTGGCAGGTCCACTCAGCCTTTCATCCTTCTGAGGTTGATAAAATGAGTTCCATTGAGTTGGCAACAATAAACACCCGTTGTTCAGCACTTTTTATAAATGCACATTGTGTTATAAATACGCATTGTGTTGTGATAAAGGAGCATCACAGGTACTCTCAGGGGAGCCTGCATCTGTGCTCAGACTTTCTGCAGCACCTCGTTCTTCTGCGCAGCTACCTGTTGGCTGCACTGTGATTAGAGAGGGTCTCTTCAGCTGTGGAGGCTACCAGACCTGGTCCTGGGGGACCTAGGGCCGGCAGGGGTTATTGGCCCCCAACCCTGCTGGCTTATGTCGTTGGGCACCGGTGTCCCAGGACTGGCCTATTGTGGCTCTGCACATGGGTCCCAGTACACCTCTTGCCGCAGTTGACTCAGGGTAGCGAGGGCGAGCAGTCACAGGCTTCTCAGGGACGTAGTGCGGGAGAAGAGACTCAGATCTCAACATCCAACAACAGAAACAATAATAGTCCAGCCAAGAGCCGGCCTTTTAGAGAAAATATAAATAATTCAATCTTGAGAAAGAGCAACTACAGACAAGAAATGTTGGTCAATATGAGGTCGAGTAGTGTGGCTCTACCGGGGTTACCTGCTCACTAATCAGGAGACTAGATTAAAGCTTAGACCCAAAGATACGAATGGACAGGTACACCGGTGTCCGCGACCTCTAGCCTGTATTTCCTTTACTAGACGGTTCTCTTTAAGTGGGGTAGTCCTTACAGCACAGCTCCAGTAAGGCTCCCAGTCAATGATCAGTTCAGGCAGTGGTTCTGATTGAGATGTTATGTGCTTGTTGGGTCTTTGTTATTGTGATTGTATTTATATAGCGCTTACCAGCCGGGAAACGGCTTTTACAACGAAGCCGTTTCCCCGAAATCTTTAACCACGCATGCAGTACAACGCATGCGTGGTTACAACTAATGCCTTTACCACGCATGCCTTTACTACGATGTTTGTAGTAAAGGCATATGTGGTAAAAGTTAAAAAAAGGGGGGGGGGGGATTGGGGGGGTCTCCCCCCCAAATAAAACAACTCACCTTAAGTCATGTCGGCATCAGAGTCGATTAAGAGAAATCGGTAAAAAAAATGCCGTTTTCTCTTCACGACGTATGACGTCACCACGCAAATAGTCGGTGAAAGGTTTATGCGTGCTAAACGAATTCCGTTGTAACGCATGCGTGGTAAAGGCATGCGTTGCAACGGAATTCGTTGTATCATCATATATTCTTACCAGCCCTGATTTGGCATTGAAGCGATTTTCCTCGAGTAGCACGCTACTATGGAACCCAAAAAGGATCAGCGGTGAATCACTATAGGGAAATATAAATTAATTTGACCGGTAGACATGTGAGTCTGTTAGTTGGATTGAAAAGGAGAATGGAGGGATAGAAGAGGGAAGAGTCTAGAATGTAGGGCACAGAGACGAGGGGATGCGCTCATTGGTGCAGCGACTCAGCCAGGCAGCCTGCCGCCATCGCTTCGTGTAGGCTTCAGTGCACAAGCAGTGGTTCTGGGGAAGTCCGCTCCGATTGGACATCTCTGAAGGTTGGCTCACCATCTGCTGGTGTGCGGCTTCCAGAGTGCAGAAGATAGAGTCAGCACACGCCTATTGTGTTCCTCTGTTGGTGGTCACTGGAGCGGGCATGCGGAGGGGTCAATAAGCTGGTTCTGCTCACGCTGCTTGAAATTACAAACACTCCAGGAGGTGGGGAGGCCTTCGGGAAGATTCAGATCATCTCAAGTTATTCTCCCACAGCAATATGCTCTTTGGGTCGCCCTTCTTCTGAGTTCGGCAGCTGGGTTTCTCCTTCCCAGTGCTTAATTTGAGCCGGTGGGTGCAGGTGGTGCCCACAAGCACTTAGTTATTTATTTATTTTAAACTCTTTTTATTAAATAAAACAAGGACAATACAAAAAAGGAAACAAATAATAAAAATACCAGGTGATCTCGTACAGTCTTCAACACATAGGTCATTGTGGCCAGGTACAGAATCTCAAGCAATAATATACGATACTAGGATCATGGGGATTCCTGCTCTTCTACTCCCAAACTTGGCAGCGGTGGTCCACAAATCTCTCCCTGGTGAGTATTCCATGCTCCCCACACTTTCCCCCACTTCTTCGGGCATCCTCTGGCTACAAACACTGACTTCTCCCTGAACATGCACCAGTCAAGGTCTTCGGCCCACTTAGTGACTCGGGCGGTTGACTGGCACCCCAGAGCTGAGCGATATTCCGCTTGGCCACCATATATGCCAGAGTGACCCACTGCTTCTGCTACACATTCAGATCCGTAGGCTCCCGGACACTTTCGGGCTTCCGGTAATAACTCCGCCCCAAAACATCTCTTAGTACTTCGTGAATCTTTGTCCAGAAAGTCTGTATCGCCACACAGTGCCATAAAATGTGAATTAGGGTGCAGGATTCTCCACACTCCCTCCTACACTCACCACTCCCTCCTCGTCCCATTCGTGCCAGTCGAGGCGCGGTGATATATGACCTGTGCAGTATCTTCAGTTGTACTAGCTGGAGCCTCATCTGAATCGCCACAACCTTTGGAGAGGAAACTGCCTCCACCCAGTCTTCATCATCCAATTCCAACCCATCCATACTCAACTGGCTCTGATTCGCCCCAGTGGGGTCTCCATGTTGTTGACCAGCTTCCTATATATCAAAGAGATAGTCTTCTCGGGAATATGCCCGTCTAGCACCCGATCTTCAAGAGGCGACGACTCTGGAAGTATCGTGTCTTTAGGCAAATGCGCGTCAAGAGCGTGCCTCACCTGCAAATATCGGAAATGCTCATTATTATGTAGACTATATATTTTTTGAAGAGACTCGAATGTATGCACCGCGCCTTTCCCCCAAACATCCTTTATACGAGTGATCCCAATAGTGTACCATTTATCGAACCCCTTAGTTTTCCAAAGGCTACCCAATTTCTCTGAGTTCAACAGGGGAGTGGCCAATGTGAGCCTACCTTCCCACCCTAGATATCTATTAGCAACATGCCACACCTGCACCGCATGTGCGGTCAGGCCTGTTAACGCAAACTTCCCCGGCTTGGCATATAGAGCTCTATCTATCATCCCTACCGGTGCCTGACCTCGGTCCATGGCATATCCTGGGTCACCAGGGGGTCTGTAAACAATGTGGTTCACAGCTGCCAATTGTGAAGCCCAGTAATATTTCTTTAAGTCTGGGAGACCGACCCCGCCATCGTACCATGGGAGAGTTAATTTGACAAACGCAATTCGGGGTTTACTGTCCCACAGGAGCTGCCTCTGGAGAGCCTCTATCCCCCTGAAATAGGAGGCCGGTACAAAGTCCATCGAGTTCTGCAAGGCATACAAGAACCGGGGTAAGGCCATCATTTTGAAAAGAGCGGCTCTTCCGAGCATGGACAGCGGAAGAGCTTTCCAGCGCTCCACATCTTTCCTGCATCTGTCCAATGGGAGAGCAAGATTATTGGTGAATCGCAACTGCGGATCAAGCGTGATAAATATGCCTAAGTACTTAAACCCTATTGTCTCAATCTGAATTGGACACGATCGCGGGACCACCGGCGAATCACCCACAAGGACAAAGAGCACTGAATCTGTCCAATTCATGGCTAGTCCCGAGTACCTACCAAAGATATCCAGTACATACAAGAATTTGCACAAGGAGTCCTTGGGATTAGTAAGATAAAGCAAAACGTCATCCGCATACAGTGAAATCTTATCTTCCCAGTCAGGTGACCATCGTAAGCCCCGAATCGTTCTATCCCATCAGACTCAGGCCGCTAAAGGTTCCATCGCAAGCGCAAAAAGCAATGGGGACAACGGGCATCCCTGCCTCGTGCCCCTCTCCAAAGAAAAATCATTGGACTTATAATTACTAACTACCACCCGAGCCAGGGGTTCTGCGTACAACAGTCGTACCCAACCGATAAACTCATGCCCAAAGCCCATCTTTGCCAGCACCGCAAAAGAGATATTGCCATTCTACCCTGTCAAACGCCATAGTGGCGTCTAGAAACCCCAACACTGTTGGTTCATTTATCTGCGAGCAACCCCCAAGGATACCGTGTAGCCGCCGCAGATTCAGTGCCGTATTACGACGCGGCATAAAGCCAGATTGATCCGGGTGAATCAAAGACGTAATCACCTTGACCAGCCGAGTGGCAAGCAGTTTTGCTAATATTTTGGGCTCCGCGTTGAGGAGCAAGATAGGTCTATACGAAGAACATTGTGTCTTGGGTTTACCCACTTTGTGTATGACCACTATATTAGCCACTTGTTGGTCGTAGGGAATCTGGCCCTTCTTCCTACTCTCCAGGAACATGGCGCGAATGTGCGGGGCGAGTTGGCTGGCGTTTAATTTATACAACTCAATCGGTATCCCGTTAGGGCCCGTCGCTTTACCTGATTTTATTTGCCTTATGGCCAGCGCCACTTCATCATCAGAGATAGGAGAGTCAAGATAACTTCTATCCTCCTCCGACAGACTCGGCATAACAATGTCTCTAATCATATCGCTATTCTCAGTCTCTGAATACCCACTGCCAGCAGTATATACCTTCTTATAGTACACTGAAAACTCGTCTGCCACCGCCTGTGGATCTGTAATTTTACGCAACTCCAATCCCTCTAATTCCGGTACCAGCCTAGAGGCCCTTTCACCGTGCTCAAGCCATGCGATCAATTTACCTGCTTTATTGCCATGCTCGTATATACGACTCTGCACTGCACTATTATGCGCGATCGCTCTATCACGCACAAGGCCTTTATATTTGTTTTGCCGAAGTCTCAGATGGTGGAGCTCCGCAGCCATGTGCGACACAGCCACTCTTTCTTCCAAGAGTATAACCTCCGCTTCCTTCCGAGCCAACTCGGCATGACTTTTCTTCTTCTTCCCTGCAACTAAGGACAGAACCTCGCCTCTCGCGACCGTTTTGTAGGCTTCCCAGAGGGACTGTGCCGAGTCAACTGACCCCACATTTTCCAGGAAGTAGCGGTCGGCCTTACGAAGGACCTCTTTTTTAATGGCCGGGTCTTTTAACTGCCAGGCACTAAGTGGAGCCACCCTACCCACCGCAGGTCTGTCAGGTAGTAGCTGAAGCCACAGTGGGGAATGGTCAGAGATCCCTCTGCCGAGGTATTTCACCTCTTGGATCGTAGGCGGCATAGCCGCCGGCAGCAGGATGTAGTCCAATCGCGACAAGCTACCGTGTGCAGCTGACACGTGCCTGAAATGCATTAGCGTTGGGTTACGTACTCGCCAGCTATCGACCAAACCTAACGTTTCTAAAAATTCCGAGAGCCATATCTGTGATTGCCTAAGCACACGCGGTGGGCTACAATCAATCTCTCAGTCAAGCACAGCATTAAAGTCACCCCCCCAAAACTAGGCTACCTAGGGGTAACGCAAGAAAAACCGAACTCAGATCTCGAAAGGTGTCTGCCTGGAGGCCCGGAGGTACATATATCGACAATAAGGTGACAGTCTTACCCTCCACAAGCCCCGAGACTCCCACATACCTGCGCCTCTGATCCAACCATGTAGCCTGCACCGACAGGGAAAAGGAGTTTTTGACCAAAATCCCTACCCCCCGGACCCGGAGGTGAACCCAGCGTGTGCCACCAACTTATACCCCCCTTTATGGAGGGCCATACATTTGTTACCGACCAGGTGTGTCTCCTGCAGCAATACTACATCTGGGGAATGCCTCCTGATAAGTTGGCTAACCATCCCTTTCTTGATCTTGTCACCCAAACCATTTACATTCCAGCTCAGCACTCTCATCCCCGATCCTCGACTACCCTGCGCCATTCGACCCGAATAGCAAGCGTCTCACAACATCGTTATCACCTGATGCAAAAAGAAAAAAGGAAAAAAGCAAAGAACAGAATTCACAACCACACAAAAAGAGTCCCATCCCACCGCCCCCCACCCTGCACCCCTGCTCTCGGCATTCGCCAACCCCCAATTCGCAGTGTGCCTGTCGCCCCATAGTCTAACTAACCAACTATCTAAATATATATTAGAGGAGGACGTCAGAACCCCGCATCCCCGCCCTCGCCCCCCGTAGTCATATCCCACGCCTAATGCAACACACAATTGAACGGGGTAGTCTCATAGAAATGTCTTGCCAGTAGCTCTTCACCCACCACCCCGCATTAACCATACAGTTTGATACTTATCATTCTTGTTCCTGTACACCATGGCCATCCTCGCCACCTCCCCCCCGTGGATCCCCCAAAGCAAAAGACTTTCCAGCCAGTCAGAAGCAATTGTCGGGTCTTCAAAGAACCAAACGTTCTCCTCGGTCTCAACCCGCAGCTTGGCAGGAAACAGCATAGCGTATTTCAAACCCCTAACCCTGAGCCGCCTCTTGACTCCAAGAAAACTCTGTCGTTGCCTCTGAACCGCTTGAGTAAAATCCGGGAAAAAGTTAAGGGTGGAATTCTCATATCTCAAGGGGCCTCCAGATCTGGAGGCCTGCAGGATAGCGTCTCTATCTCTAAAGTTGAGCACCCTTGCGATCATCAGACGCGGCGGGGCCCCCGGCTTCGGGCTTCCTCCCGGAATTCTATGTGCACGTTCTATAGTGAATAAATTCCCCAACCCTTTCGGTTTCAGATGGGAGGCAGACGGGCTGAGGGTTCATAAGGAGGATGTTTACCCGGAAGCGCAGCGGGCGCGACGAAGGCGCGCCGAAGTGTCGCCAAAGTCGAGCCCGTCTGCGCCCGTCCGCGGGCGACGGCGGGCTAGGGCGACAACCCCTGGTCCGGCTGTTAAGATCTGCTGGGATAGGGAGCAGCTCCTCAGATTATGTCCGTCCACGTTACCAACATGCAGGCACGGTATGTCGAGTGATGACATAGTCTGTGCTCACTGTGGCTTCTGCTTTACCACCATGTTGCCAGACGTCGGGGAGCTAGCTGCCCTTAACTGTGGTCTCCTCAATGTGAGGTCACTGCGCAGGCACAGAATCGACATTTTCGAGTTGCTTGCGGAGAGAAAGTTTGACCTACTGTTCATCACGGAGACATGGTTAGACCAGTTCTCTGGCTCGGACATCATCGAGGCTATGCCTGAGAGCTACTCGATGGTTAGGCAGGACAGGCCAGTGGGGAGGGGAGGGGGGATTGCAATTATTTTTAGGAAACCCTTGGGATGCTTGTTGGAAAGCACGCTGGTTGCTGAGAGTGAGGTGGGAGCTTTCACTATAAAAGTCAATGGGGGCAAGACGATCAAAGGCTTTTTGGTTTATAGACCCCCAGGGCCTTGCGCCAAGTTCAGGGAGAGTCTGTTAGAAAACTTAACAGAGGCAACGCTACGTAGGGACACATTCCTCCTACTGGGCGATTTGAACTTGCATCTAGACTGCCCAGAGGATAAAGGAGTGGAGGAATTTTGCCGGGATATTCAAGCCCTTCAGCTTGAACTTAAGTTCTCGAGCCCCACGCACCGGCAGGGGCACCTCCTGGACCCGGTTTTTGCTAACTGGGAAGGGGTTGAGGTGTCCACTATTGAACCTATCCCCTGGACAGACCACTCTCTGGTGGTCTTTTCTATAAAGACCCCTAAAACCACTAAACCCAGTCAGGCACCCTTAAATTATTTAAGGAGGAAGTGGGCTAAGTTCTCATTGAAGGATTTTAATCATGCCCTGATTAGAGACGGCCAACCTGGAGGGGAGGATATTGAAACAGCGGTTTCGAACCTCAATAAGCGCATCACTCTAGCGCTGGACCAGACCGCCCCACTTTGTCGAACATCTGCATCCGGCCGTAAAGAAAGATCTGCCCCATGGTTTAGTGGAGAGCTGAGGCAAACAAAGGCGGAATGCAGGCGAGCCGAAAGAGTGTGGAGGGTCTCATATGATACCCAGGCGAGGGAACTGTTCCTAGAAAAAAGGCGGCAGCACCATAGGCTGATTAAAAAGTCCAAGGCAGCCTTCTATGCAGGACAAATTTTAGGGGCAAAAAACTCGGCCAAAGAACTTTTTAGTATCTATAAATCTTTGACTACTCTTGACTCATCGGCAGACCCAGAGAGTTGTTCGCCCGAAACGTGCGATCGAATCGCCGAATATTTTTCCACCAAAGTCGAGAAAATTTATTCGACTTTTCCTAATCCTCCCCCTGTAGGGGTTGAGTTTGTGGCAACAACGGAGGGCATGGAGACAGAGGGGTCCCTCACGAACTTTAACACCCCCTCCCCTGAAGAGCTAGTCAGGGTATGTTTTTCTGTCAAATCGGGCTCTCCCCTGGACCCGGTGTCCCCTAAACGTTTGGGGGACAGCCTGGAAGTGCTGGAGCCTTACATAAGGCATGTCCTGGATACCTCCTTCAAATCGGGTATGTTACCTGAAGGGTGGAAACAGGCTGTGGTACTCCCTCTCCGGAAGAAATCCCACATTGGTTTTGAGGTGTTGGAAAATCTGAGGCCCATTTCTCTCCTGCCTTTTCTGTCCAAAGTGGCGGAAAAGGTGGTTAACACCCAAATCATGAAACATGTGGAGGAGATGGGATTGCTGCATGCCACACAGTTTGGCTTTAGACCACGCCATTCTACTGAGTCCGCCCTTCTCATGGCAACGGAACATCTGAGACAGGGCGTAGATAAGGGGCAAACGATGGCCTTGATCCTATTAGACCTCAGCGCGGCGTTCGACACTGTAGCACATACCACCTTGCTACAGTGTCTGAACAGAGGTGGTATCACCAATACCGCGCTGAGGTGGATCCAGGCCTTCCTAACGGGAAGAAGCTTTCAAGTGAGGCAAGGCGACTGCTATTCAAGGGGGGTACCTTTGGGCCAGGGCGTGCCTCAGGGCTCGTCTCTGAGTCCTACCCTTTTTAATTTATATGTAGCGCTGGTGGCCTCCATTGTGGAGAACTATGGTCTCCAATTGGTATCATATGCCGATGATACGCAGCTGGTCATCTCCCTATCGCACGCACCCTGTCTAGCTGCAGATGGCTTCCGGTCGTGCATGAAAGAACTTGCCGACTGGATGGCCATCAACTGTTTAAAACTCAATGGCAACAAGACAGAGGTGCTAGTGGTAGGGAGAGCCCAGTCTGCCTGGTCATCGGCATGGTGGCCACCCTGTTTAGGACCAACCCCCACCCCTTGCCTGGAGGCAAGAAATCTAGGGGTGTGGTTTGATGCAGGTCTTACTTTCGGGCCCCAGATCAACCGTGTGGTAGGCGTATGTTTTGGGGTACTGAAAAGACTGAGGAAAGTCCTGGACTTATTGCCGATGGAAGCGCGCCAAGCCCTGGTACATGCTTTGGTAACCGCCAGGATGGATTACGGGAATCTGCTTTACTTGGGGGTGCCAGATAAGAGCATGGCTCGCCTCCAAGTGCTGCAAAATGCGGCAGCCCGTCTCATCCTCAGGCTGCCCAAAAGGGCGCCTTCGAAGGCGGCACTGCAGAAGCTGCATTGGCTTCCGGTGAGGCGCAGAGTTGAATATAAAGCCCTCTGCACGTGTCACCGTATCCTGTATGATAGGGCTCCTCGACCACTTAGGAAACTGGTTGAAGCTTATATACCCGCTCGAGCGCTCAGATCTGCCGATGGGGGTCTGCTTAGGGTCCCCAGGGTGAAGAAAGCGCGCATGGGAGGCAGATCTTTCAGGTGTCTAGCGGCAAACTACTGGAATAAACTCCCAGTGGATTTGCGTCTGGAACCTGAAGAAGCGAGGTTTCGAGCGAAACTAAAAACCCACCTCTATACGAAGTAAATGACTAGTAAGTTACTCTGCTCCCTGTTTTTTTGTTTTTGTTTCTCTGCCTCTCTCACTTTCAGCGCGTGGACACGCCGGTGTGCGTAACGCAGCGCTTTACAAATGTCCCAATAATAATAATAATAATTATGGATAATATCTTCCACAAAGAGGTCAGGGGTCAGTCCTTCAGCCTTCTCCGGAACTCCAATTATGCGTATATTATTCCTTCGGACCCGTCCTTCGTATTCATCCAGTTTGCAATGTGCCAGGTCACCGGAAGCCTTGAGATCCCGAACATCCCGCTGCAGCTGCGAGACATCGTCCGTCAAGCTCGCGGTTTTGATATCCAACGACTTAACCTTCTCACTGGTTTTGGTGAGATCGGCGCGAATCAGGTTGACCTCAATAGTCACAGTATCCAGTTTGTGGTCCAGCAACTCCATCTGCTGCCCAGGGAAGTCTTGAGGCCATCAATGGCAGCCATTACATCCTGTAGTGTAGGCTCTGACGCAGAGTCTACGGACTCCCTGCCTCCCTCCAATATCCGTCCTGATCCAGAGGGCGAGCCCTTGGGCAGCGTGTAGTGGTCCAGCTTATTAGATTGTACGGCCCGGGATCCCTTAGTCGATCTAGGAGGCTGTCTCTCGCCCTCAGGCCGTGCCGCCATTCTGGGTCTGTACTCGGAAGGTGCGAACTCACAGTCACAGCAGCTGCGACAGTAATATATCGGAGTGCGGGTATGGCACCCCACCAGATCGGAGTCCACTAGCCCTGTGATACGTGAACCCGCACCTGCATCCCGTAGCGCTCACTAGATCGGACAGGTAAGCGTCGCAGACCCACCAGGCAACTCTCCAGGTTTCGGCCCAACCCTCAGTCTTCCACGGGCACTGTTGTCAGGTAAGGAGGTATGCGAGCAGACGACTACACGGGGCACAGCTTATCAATAACCCAGCGGCATCAGGAGGAGCCCTCCGAGGGAACCAGCATCCACCAGCCAATCACACCAGTTCCGGACTGTTACTGCAGGGGCCATCTCCATAGAAATCGCATACTCCGACTGACCATCGAACACCAACGGCCAACTCCTCAGGATGCCGCACGGAGCTCCACGGCGTGGGTGATCTGTTCCCTGCCTGGTCTCCACGTTACCCTCCAGAGACCACAGAGCATTATCAGGTGGGCTGGGAGTTCTTTCCACAAGAGGTGCTTATTCAGCAGCCAGGACAAAAGAAATTCAACACCAGGCTGCTATCCCAAAGAGTAGGATATCCGGTTCTGGTGGGACAGAGACCAGTCCCCTGCAGCAATATGCACACCAACAGTCACTTCACTGCTGGTAGGTCATCAACTGGCCAGGGTTGTACTGAGACGGCAGACTGACAGGTGTGGACCACCGCAGGGCTGATGTATACCATTGGACCTTACCCTCTGCCCTGGAAGGGTCAAGGCGCCACACGGCCCAAGGGTCCAACCAAAAACAGGGGGGGACCGAGTTCAGCGCCACGGGCCGACACCTGTGCCAGACTTATGGGCCCAGGGTATGATTATGCAAGGTCCGTCCGTGTTTGCTGGGGGCCCAATTCTCGTATGTAGGCGTTTCTCTGCCCAGGCGATCGGGCACTCCGCGGCACCTCCCAGCTGCCCACACCACCGCCCGGTCAGTGTTTGGCAGAGTCTGACCCGGAGGGGGGTTGTCAGCAGCACAGCACAGGCGCTCAGATGGCCGCGATACCAGCGACCATCTCTGATGGTCGCGCCTCAACGGACGCACTCTCGTGGGCCCCCCCCCCCCCACTCAGGCACCGACTTTCGACCCGGCCGGGAAGGCGCGGCCGAGTCGTCCTCCTGCGCTCCACCGGCAGGATACCTCCAGGAGTGGCCCCTCAGGCGTCACAGCCTCATCAGCCAGCTCACTCGATTGGCTCCAGGGCGTGGCTGGCGACTTCCGGTCTGCGCACCCGGTGTTGTCGCACTTCAGGCAGGCCGCCGCCGCGACCACACGAGTCCCTGGCTCCACCGCAGGCAGAGGCCTAAACTTCTCGGGTCCACAACTCCGGCTCTCCTCCACATCGCGAGCCCGGAGTTGCACCAGCCTGCACCGCTACCCCTCCGCCAGAGAAATCGATCAACGGCGCCACAGGAGAAAGACAGTATGTTAGGAGCGAGGCGCGGGTCGCACGGAGCCACTGGCCTACGCAGCCATCTTGTGTGGACACGTAGCTCCTCCCCCCAAGCACTTTTTTTTTTTAGACACTTACTTTTCCTCATCAGACTTTGACACAAACAAGAACACAAAAGAGGGAAAGAAGGAAAGAAAGAGAAGGGGAAAGATGGGTAAACAGTGGCAAATGGAGAAAACAGATTAAAAAGAAAGCATAGGAATGTCTATAGGGGCAGCGAGTGTCTGGTGATGGATTAACATGAATTGCAAGGAATCGACTATGTGGTCCATGGTATTCTGCAGCACAAGTGGTAGCTTCTGAGCAAAAATTCGGGCCCCAGCACTTATGTTTTTCTTTTTTTTGACAAATTAAGCACTGCTACTTCCTCGGGTAGTCAGTATGTGGAGAAGTGTGGCTCACTGGTTAGAGAAGGCAGACCTGGAAGCAGAGGTCAGCCCGGGACCAGGGTTCAATTCCCGGCTCGGCCGGGTCTTGAGTCCTAAAATGTCCATGGACTCGACAATTCTCGCTCCGGTGCCTACTCGATTCATGGGTTCACACTCTGCGACTCTGGGCAATAGCTTGCTTAATCTCCACAACGGCCCCTCGCGGCGGGATGCCTGGATTTCACCTTGCGGACACCCTGCCGGGGTTATCTCACAGGGGAATACCAGGACGGGTTCCCTAAGCAAGCGCTTAGAAACCGCTCGGTGATTTGCGCTATATAAATTCCTGTACATTTACATTTACATTTATGTGTAGGGCAGATATGCTTCTCCTCCTTCTCAGCAAGTCAAGCGAGTTCATGGGTCACAGGCAGACCCACCGCTCTTGAAGCAAGATGCAACGTCCCTCACTCTTGGGAGACTGACTGACAGACACCAGCCCTGGGTCTCAGCAGTCCTTCGAGTACTCTGCGGAGCAGTCTCTTCCTTGGTCTTCAAAAACCCGATCTGGAACCCCGTGGGTTAGTTCGGGTCCTACTGTTATACACACAGCCTAGACAGGAGAGGCTGATCTCACTGTCAATGCCCTAGAACCGGTTTTGGGTGGTTCCGTTTCATATTTGGGTTTGTTCTGCTCTGCAGACACAGTCTTTGTGAAAGGTGATGGCTCTCACAGCAGGTAGTGACGATACTGACTCTGTGCAAGAGCGACCACACCTAGAGCCCAAACCTGAACTGACAACCTCATATCATGCCCTTCCTCGTCGCCTCCCTCCTCAGCTGAATCAGGCACCGCCACAACCATATCACATACTGACTAGTCACCGTCTTCATCACCCAGATCTGTATGCAACAATCCCCATTGGAACCACCTTAGCAGGTTAACACTTCGCTTCTCTACAATCACACAAAATATAAGGCAGCTATGGAAAAACACATTGCGCATGCTGAATCGAGGCATTTTATAGTGTGATATCAACCCCCTTCGGGTTCAGCCACCAATGAACCCAACCTTTTAAGTCAAACATAAATCTTCTAGGAGGAAGCACTCACCTGTTCATTAGACAGCCAGACATATTAGTCCATAGCAATTATACAAGATAGATTCCTATTTAAATGCAATATTCCCAAGAGTATACAGATTTAGTTCCTTTATTGGGGCATCAATAAAAGGAGTGCTTTCTCCAAGAAGATTTACATCTCACTTTTGTTTTGAACCCTGTACAGTGGCATATTTTGGCAAAATAACAATTCCATCCATACTACTTGCACACACCCCTTCATTTAGAACATTCCAAGACACTGGCCAATTGCCCAACATGGCCATGTCTTTAGAGCTGCCAGCCTGTGAATCCAGTTGCTCCTGTACTCTATTTTACATTCTTGAAAGTTTTGTTGTGGCTGTCATTAACTTTATTTCTGCTATCTCTTACACTTTGTCTTTTTATTACATTTACAACACCACCCCCTTTCTACTCATACACTGCGTTGTCACAGTCAACCCCTGTTAGAAATGGGGGTCTCTAGTTGTTAATGGTTTGTACCTTGTCCAAGTAGGGACCCTTCCTTCTAGTCACGATCAGGGACACTCCTAAAATAACCCCTGCTCACCCCCTTGGTAGCTTGGCACGAGCAGTCAGGCTTATCTTAGAGACAGCGTGTAAAGCATTTGCACATAACCAACAGTAATACAGTGTAAGCAATACAAAAGGACACCACACCAGTTTAGAAAACGTATCCAATATTTTTATATACTTAAGACTAGCCCAAAAACCATAAAAATCCATGATACAGTACTTCAGTTATCAAAATAAACTTGAAAAACAGTTCCTTGAAGTCGATAGCTCCGTCTGGGGCTATCACGGCGTCCTGAACAACAAATCCAAACAGTTCTGTCTGACCGCAGCATCGTGGGCCAGCTACGGTATCACGAATACCCGTAAAACAGTACCTTTTAGAAATGCAGTGCATCCGTGACCTCTCGTTGAGTTCCGAAAGCACAGCATCCGCAGGCGTTTGTTCCGGAGGCCGGTGCAGGAGTTGTTGGGCCTTTGAAGTCACATGCGTTGCAAATCGAACTCATCGCGGTTGAAGTCAGGAGCGCTGGCGTCGGCAGGCGTCAGGTGCTGCGAAGTGCGGCGTGCTTGTCCTCAGGTCGCGTTGCAGGCAGCGGCTCGGTAATGGTCGTCCAGTGGCGTCAGTGACACCAGGGCTATGGTGCGAAGTGAGGTGATGCTCGTCGCAGTGCGGGCAGGCCACGGTGCAAGCAGCGGCGGCGTCATTGCCAAAGCTATGCCGGCGGCTGACGAACTGGTGTCAATGGCGCCGGGGTCGGTAGGCCAAGGCTGTGGTGCAGGATGAGGATGGTGAGTCGTGTAACTTATGAGTGGTGCCCTCGAACCACGGTGCAAGCAGCAGCATCGATTTCGAAGTGAAGCAGCTTCATCAGGGATACCACGGCGACGATGTGAAGTGAGGCGGTGCCGAGTGTAGTGCCCACAGGTCGCGGTGCAAGCAGCGGCTCAGTGGCGGCATCAGCAGGCGTCGTCGGTGAGTCCAGGGTTGGGGTGCGGCGTTGCGGCAGTGCCTTCAGGACACAGAGTCGGCAGCGGCATCGTAGGCGGTGTTTGGTTACTTTTTCTTCTGTTGCAGCACAAAACACACAGTTCCTAGTGCTGAGGGCAGAAGAACTTGAAGTCTGTGCTGTTCCTGAGACTTCTTGAACAGGGGGCAAGCTCTACCTCAAGCCCTTCAAGAAACTCACAAAAAGAAATTGCAGAAAGTTCAGTCCAGTCCTTTTATTGCCCAAGACAGAAGCAGCCACTGCAGGCCAACACAGCAAAGCACACAGCAAAGTGGTAGTCCCTCCTCACAGCTTCTCCAGCTCTTCTTCTAGGTAGTCTTCTTGGCTCCAAAAGAGTTCTAAAGTTCTGGAGTCTGAGCCCCAATATTTATACCGCAAATCCTTTGTTCTCCGAAGGCAGAGGGTGTCTGTACCCAGCCCAAACCAGTTCTGTCCTCACTGGTGCAGTTTCTTGGCAGGAGGTGGAGACGGCATTGAGGCAGACCAGGCCCATTCAGGTCCAAGGGAATCTCCTCCCACTACTCTAAATGCTGCCCAGGTCTATTCAGCCTAGCCCTGACCCATCAGGCTCTCTGGAGCCACTACCCCTCTCATCCCCTGTCATCCAAAAGCCAGACGGTCCATCTACAACCCCAGCAGAGGCGCACAGGATGGCTAAGCAAGAAAAGACCTACTTTCTAAAAGTGGTATTTTCAAACACAGAATGTAAAAATCTTCAATAAAAGATGCATTTTAACATTCTGAGTCCAGACATTCTAAACTTTATTCTTCTACCTTGTTCTGAGGGGTAGTTATGTTTATAAGATGGTATAAACAAACTCCCCATTCTGTATTATGGGAACAGGGAGCCTTGCAATGGTGAAAAACGAAATACACTGTAATTCACCACCAGGACATGTCACACAAATCAGTACATGTCCTACCTTTAACATACACAGAACCCTGCCCACAGGGGTACCTTCCGCATACCTTAGACACTAAACTAGCAATAACAGAGTCAAAACCGGGAGGTCTGAAAGCAAAAAGACAGGGAAACACGCCAAAAGATGCCAAGTCTAACAACCCCCATTTCTTTTCCTTATGCATTGGTAGCCACCTCCTTAAATTTGGGGTCTCATGCCATCCACAAACTCTTTTGAACTTTAGGAGCGCATGACTGAATCTTCAATTGGTCTTTAATATATTAGTCTTTATTCCAAGTGAACTTGTAATCAACAATCAAAAGCCTTACACCTACGACATATTCATAAACCATTTCACTCTGTTTTTGGTGTTTGATAAAATGTGTACCTCTCTGTTGATTTTTTTCCATACTTGCCTCCTCCCTAGAAGTAGTTCATCAAGCAGAACTCTAAACGCTCTTAAAAAATGTAGGGATATGGAGAGTTTTCTTTCATCACTATACTATAAACTTATTCTCCAATTTTTGCCCAAGAAATCATGGATGGACCAGGATATACTATTAATGTAATGATGCCTTCAAATAATACTAACGCGATATCTTCTGGTCATAATGTACCACAATTCCAGTCATAATAATAATCAGGTTGGGTGCTCAACAATATTATTTTATTAAAACTTACATATCGAAATGGCACAAAATAGAGTTTGTGGTGCAGTCTCCCCAGAGAGTAGAAGTGTATTGTCTGCATTGCAGAATTGTCTAACTCTAGACACTGAAATGTGAGAGGAGGGAGATTTGAAGGTATCATTATCCGCATCTCCCTGGCTTGTTCTCCATCTCTGAACCAGTTCTTTGCACTGCCGCTTGGTCATTCTGAGTTCTTCTCTAGAATGTATCCTGTGGTGTGGGTGGGGTTGAATACATGTTGGGTGAGTCCGAGGTTTCTGCGGCTTTCGAGGAATGCAGCTGAGCTAGAGTCTGTGAGGTCCTCCAGGTGAAAGTTGAGCTGTCCTAAGAGGATTTAGGTGCAGAGGTCGGTCATTAGTGGAGTGACGAAGTCCGCAGTGTTGTTGCGGAAGTTGGTGCAGGGTCCTTGCGGTCTGTAGACCAGGGTTCTGGAGAGGGTGTAGTTGGCTGTGATTCACATCTTAAAGGTTGCTCCATGTAGTTTGTTTAAGTTTCTTTGATGGTGCAGCAGATGGTATACTTCAAAATGATGGTGATTTCACCCCCATACCTATGGTGGTGGTATTGCCTTATTATCTTACATCCAGCGGGGATGGTCGTGGCGATGTCTGGTGTCGAAGTGGTATCATCAATGTTTTCGTGAGGAAAAGAAGGTTATTGGTGGAGGTGTTCAGCAGGTCCTAGGCCTCTGTGCCATATTTGCTGAGTGAGCAGTTGTTGAGGAGCATGCATGAGAGTGAGGAGTGGGGTGTAGATGGAGTCTGGTTTGAGCGTTCTTGATCCAGGAAAGTGTTGTGTGCTGTTTGTGTGGTTGTGGTGGGTGTTGGGGTGACAAGTGTGGATGTGGTGGTGCAGATGAAGCGTCAGGAGGAGCAGGCGAAGGCTCCTGTGTTTTGTGGCGCAGCAGCAGCAAGGAGATGGGTGACCAGGGTTGAGGGCCTAGAGGAGCACAGTGGGGGTAGTGAAGACTTAGGGTTGTACCAGTGTTCCTGGTGCAGTACAGGGTCCAACAGGAGTAGGTGGGCTTGCCTTTGGTGTGACAGCAGAGCACCTGCTGAGTGCATCTGCTAAGAATTCACGCTGTGGCTGCCATTTAAAATGATTGACTCCAATTGTTATTGTTTGTAAGGGGGAACAACCCCTTAAGAATATGTGTCGACCTGAGGCATTTGAATTTGGCAATTTGGACGGATAGGCATCCACTAAGCAATTCAGGCGACACGTTAAGGATTCTACAGAATTCAGCAGGATTTACTTGTCATCAACAGAGGAAGATTCAAGACACATCATATTCATCATAACACCGCTGGGGGTTTACCACTTTATGCGGATGCCATTTGGTTTGCCATTTCATCTGTGTTTTTTTCAGCAGTTACAGATAACCTGTTTACTGTGCTCAAAGAACTTTATTTGTTCTCAGTACAATGTATTGATTTTTTTATTCTTTTTATGTATTTATAAATTCATTTATTAATACAGGTACTCTGAAACCATGCTTCTAGTTTACATTGAGTAGAGATATACACTATCAAACAGAGTCAGCATGAATGAAGCAGTGCCATTGTCTTGTTTGAGACAGGATATCTAAGAACACTTCCACAAAGCCGGAAGCGTAAAGTCAATCAGGCATTGGGATCTAAATGAGAAACATTTAAATAAGGGGTAGCAAGAAGACAGCTTAAAATGGACCAATAGCATATGTGCACACATATTACATCACACCTCAGCTTCTGAACTATAAAGATAGGTGTGCAGGCCACGTGGTTGTGCCAAGAATGGGGCCAAGGGCAAGGCTCAGTACACCTCAATATTATCTTTACAAAAAGTAGTGGCCCTGATATTAAGTTATGGGCCAAATTTTGTTCCCTATTCAAACAAGAGTTTGCATATGGATTGGAATTCAAACTTGTCTGATGATTACCGTACCCTCACAGTTTTCTCCTGATAAATTTTGACAGCTCAAATCTGCCAAAATATATCAGCAGGAAAAGGTTTAGAAAAAAGAAAAAATATGCGGAATTTATTATGTTTTAAACCTATTACTAATGTTATGGCTCATTTTCCTGTTAAAATCCCTAAATAGGAGGTATTTGTAATCAGTGGAGAACACTTGGCCCTGGGGTAATGGTATTTACCACATATGGTAAATACCACACCCTAGAACGCCAAACTTCTAATAAGGGCCAGTGTCTCCTTGCCAGTTCCACAAATGTGGGCAAGGGCCACATTGTCATTGTCACTCATCATTCAGCTGGGAGCATCAGCAAGGCTATGTTTTAAGTATGTCCAGTAGTTGACCAATCAACAATATCTATGGTGCCGGATCAAGGCAAACAATTTTAGATATCGTATCAGCCACTTCCATCTGCAGAACCCAAACATCCAGGTAGTTCCAGTACAAGTGAATAAAATCAGCATTAGGGTGAGAAGACCTACAACAGGCAGGATTATGTGGGATCAATGACCACATCTACCTCCCGGGATGTGCAACCTGGGATAGCTACGTTCACACATGCCATTGTGAAACTAGTTTGAAGACCAGTCATCTAGGGTCTTGGGCAAGTATCACTTGTGTCAGTGGCTCAGCCCCCAATGATTCGTCAGGAAAGGAAAGAACACATAGCTGCAAAGGCTGTCACAATCTAGAGAGCGTAAATAGCTCAAGCGATGTGTTTTCTATATCCCCTGAATATTGATCAACCATTCATAGGTGACCAATGCATGACAGACCCCAGTTAGCCAATATATCCATAACAATATTTACTTGCTTTTGGTGGACCTAAAGGGTTATTCATGAGGAGAAGTGCAGGTGAATAGATTTGAACATGTCCCACCATCTTCCTCATCTCATCCCAGACCCTGTAAGTAGAGTGGATCATTTGCATGAGTCTGCCGGTTTAGTAGATGGCAGCCAGGATCATCTGAAGATTCCCAACCACAGTCTTGCCTGTTTCAACAACCAAGTGGGCCAAATGCAGGAAAGGGTGAAACCAGAAGACAGCAAAATTGACCTTTCAAAGTCTGAAATTCAAAGTCTTCTGTCAAATAGCAGAGTTAATATGTCTCATCTCAGCTCTGGTTGCCATCCAGCCGGGATCAGCCTGGATGAGACAAAACTTAAATTGGAGAATAAGGCATGTTGAATAGAATAGTAACCAAATTAGAAATGTAGGTGGCACAACCGTTTCATTAAGCACCACCATGGCAGCCAAAGACAGAACAATATATTGATAAGAACTAGTTCTGAGTAAAAGCATTAAAGGAGGCGGTGAAGAGGGCGCACCGACCAAGCATACCACTCTCAACAACTAATCAAGAAAGGAAGTGAAGTGAGGTCGTGTAGGGTGCGGGAGTCGAGACGTGACGCGAGCGTGGCTGCCGGAAGAGGCAGCCGCAAAGTAAGAGCCAGGGGATGACCGGGAAGGCAGTCTGACTGGGTTTGATTTGCCTGCGGTTCCCCCGCGTGCTCCGCTTGCGGGCCGGACTCTCTCAAGCAACCCTCCCGCCGCAGTTTTGCCAAGGAAGTACAAAGAAGGGGAAAAGAAGGGGCAGCTGCTCGAATTCACGTAAGGAGGAAGGTAACACCAACGTACCAACCAAAGCAGAATCCTAATTACAACAAAAAAGGGAAGCGGCGGTAGAGAGATGAGGTCAGGGAGGACACGAAACCCGCCCCGCAAGTACTTAAAAAGAAAGCCAAGAACAAAACCTCTACCCCCTCCACTGAGGAAAGTATGGTTACCACACTAATACCCCCTATCTACCCCATCTTCGGTACAATGAACTCCACTGGCAAATTTACTTTCTTAAAAGACCCAGTATCCGTAATGTACACTATTTCAGCAACACCGAACGGTCTTCAAAAGCCAATGTCTCCAATGTCACCAAGCAAACCAACAAAAACAACAAAGACAACAGACATAAGGGCATTATCACAATCTAGCTCTAACCTGACCCCAGGGAGGGTAAATGATGTAGAGGTAAAAACTGAGGGTGTTGATATGCTTTAGGAAAATAGCAAACACACGATACAAACTCAAGCCCAAGTGCACACAGAAAACAAAAATCAGGATGGAGACCCGGGACAAGTAAAACACCAAATATTACCAGAAGCAATCAATAGGAGCATGGATAATATACGTGAAGGGACCTCACCAATAACGGAAATAAGTAAAAAACAAAACAAAATTGAAAGGAAAACCACATTTCCTGTCTCCCCGACATTCGATATAAATTTGGATGACTTAATGGCTGAAACTCAAGAGGCCTTTTGCAGTAACGAAGGGCAGTGCAACATCAGCTCCTACAACGAAGTTCATAACGAACATCCAAACAGTCACTCCACTCCAAGGCACGAATCGTGGCTTAATCAAGCAACGACAAACCACAACAAAGAGACAAAGGTCAATAAACAACCCTGGGAAGGGCCCCCACCCCAAACCCAAACGGACAACAAAGGCAGTACACCAACACACATGGTGAAACCAAACGACAATACAAAAGCATCTAACCTGGAGCAAACAAAACCCCATAACAAATCGCAAGGGACGAACGTGGAGCCCCAAGAAGTAATTTTGAAAAATATAAACAACACAATAACCATGGATACCGTAAACTCAAACATAATCGAGATATCCAGCAGGCTGAATCATTGTGCAGACATTGGGGACATGGACGTAACCTCACACCCGCCTGTAGGCCACAGCGAAAAGGGTCTCAAAGAAACATCAGTAATTGAAATTTCAAGTGTGTCAGTGGGGATTGGCCTATCAACAATAAAAAGTCTGGGCAAATCACATAAAAAAGATAAGGAGCTGCTCCAGTGGAGAAGTGTGGCTCAATGGTTAGAGCAGGCAGACCTTGATGCAGAGCTCTGGCTAGGGACCAGGGTTCGATTCCCTCCTTGGCGGGTCTCTGGCTCATTAATTCCCCTGACTGGATATTCTCGCCTCAGTGCCTGTTCTGATCATGGGTCCCACGCTGCAACTCTGGGCAATAGCTTGCTTAGTCTCCACAACGGCCCCAAAAGCGCTGGGATGCCTGGCTGCACCTGGGGGGTGCCCAGGAGTGGACATTTCCCAGGAAAGCCAGGAAGGGTTCCTAAGCGGTATACGGACAGCGCCGGGACACCTCCGGTGGAGGTAGCTGTGCGCTTTACAAATTCCGACATTTACATTTATATTTACATTTATATAGTCAAGACCCCTAAAATTGACGCAACTTACAATAAACTAAACCAACATCAGCAAGACCAAAGGAAAGAACTAAATACAAATCTGGAATCAATAATTGCATTACATACTGCACTGGGGAGCATACTGGAAACCTCAATTAAAACCTTAAATATGCAGTCTGACAAACAAACATACAAATACAACTAATGAGCACCATGGCCGGATACATATCCGGCATAAACAAAAAACTAGACACCATGGTCAGCACATTAGATACGCTCCAGGAGCAAACCCGACTGTGGCGACCAACCAATATATGTAGTTGCAACCCTATACTGGAAAAACTGAAAGATCTGCCAATCATACTAAAAGATATTTTGCATGAATGCAAGCTAGTTAACCAGAGAAATATCACCACACCAAATGGAAGCAACCTTATCTCTTTTGTGCAGTGTATAAACACTCCAATCAAAGACACAGTCACCCCCAAAAAGAGCCATGAAAACAAAACAGAAGTGTCAGCACAACAAATACTGGATCATAAAACCAGGCAGGACGAATTATTAAAGCTTAATGACGCTCCATCAGAGGATACCAAAACATCAAGAACCAATTTCCCTGTGGGACACTCCAACAATTATAAATCTACTGATAACAATACATCTAAAATGGATTATCATACACCAACTGAGAAAGATAAACCCGAGTCGGATGGGAAAGAAAAACAAATAACTCAAAAAGGTCTAACAAAGCGGCAAAAAAAACGAGCAAGAAAGAACAGAAATCAGCTGGCCGAGAAGCAGGTGCTGATTAGCTACCCCATTTTTAACCGTGTAAACACTCAAAACAAATCAGAAGTTGACCTTAATCTAAGGGTGCAACCATCACCCACAAGGATAACGAAAGAACATAAAGATTTGAAGCTCATACCCCAAAAAGAGAGAAGCAAATCCATGTCCAAAAAAGCAACTGACCAGATGCACAGGGTGTCTTCTAAAACACTAATGCACTCTGAGGGGATTACACAACCACACATTTTAGGTGTTGGTAGCAGAACCAATATTGACACTACGACCCTATCATCCGCCCTAGGTGAGGTGGATTGGAGCATGGAACAAGTGGACAGCGACGCAGCACAACTGGAAGAATCTGCAGCGAGTCCGCAAAGTGACCCGCAACACAAGGCGATAATTTGCAACAAAAAAGCATGCACACCACCGAAGAGCAAAAACCACAACCTTAATGAGCCTGCTCAAAATAAGCGTGAAGACATTAATCAGGGATGCCAAAGGACAGCCATTAAAGGTCCGGTAAACAACAAGAAGGTATCATCCATCCAGATCACTGTCCCAATCGCCGACTCGAGACCAGGCAAAAGTGATAACAAAACCATTAGATCATTTACAGTCAAGGTTGATAGGGGTCGCTACGATGAAAAGCAAGTAATAATAAACTCAGGCAACACAGAACTACTACAAAACATCGATTTAAAAAATGTAGTAAAACATAGATCGAGTCCCACGTCAGTTGCTAGGGAAAATGGACGGCATATACAAAAAGGTGGCCTAAAATGAGATTGCAGGAATGGAACTTCGAAAGACAGAATGTTAATGGAACAGTCTCAAATGGTCGCTAACAAGCAAATAATAAACCACCCGTGTGTTGATACATGGGTTCACGGAAGTAATCAAACAAGATGGACAGGACCAAATGACAACGTACGTTCCACCAGAGTCTTATCACCAAATTTGAATACCCCAACAGTTGGAAGACTACTCTTCATCCCCAATTATAAAGTACACGGTAAGCAAGACTACTTAAATCGAGGAAACATTCTTCATCTAATATCTACAATTACAAGCCTGAGCCGAATAACAACAGCCGACCTACTGTCAATAGAATGTATCTCCCTCGGAGATAATGCAGCAAAGGAAGGCACACTGGCTACATGGAGGAATGAGGGAATCGTTAAGAGCATTCTTGCCGAAACTACTAAATTTGAGGAGTGGGGAATCAGTCTGAAAGAAGAGGCAAAACCGGGATATCCAACCCCCCTTTTAAGGAAGCAGACCAAAAGAGGAGATCATACACGGACAAGTCAAACCACGTACACCATACTACATGGCGCTAGGGTAGTAGATAATGACAACTATGACAGCCCAAGATTGACACAGTGCTCCAACAATGATTGAACCAGTCATGTAACAGGCAGACTAGAGGGAGATACAATTAAACTTCTCTCCTGGAACATCGCCGGAGCAAAAGATATTTTAAATGACACTAGAAAACCAGACACTTGCAGCACGTATGACATTATAGCCCTCCAGGAAACATGGTTAACGGAGCCAATCAATGTACCTGGTAGACTATGTTTCCATGCCAACGCGACGCGAACTCAACGTTACGGGCGTGCGAAGGGGGACTCTCGGTATATGTTTCCACCGCACTTAAGATCAAGGCCTCTCAATTGCCCATATCCTCGGCGGATATGCAAATGATCAAATTGGATGTGAAGACCCAGGGAGAGACTCGAACAACTATCCTGATTAACGTTTATGCCCACCCGAAATATGCAGCCAAAAAAGAATTCTTCAAACGCATTAATAATGTTGTTTCTGACTTTCGGCTCGAACAACCAAGATGGGACATCATACTGACAGGCGATTTCGATGCCAATCTCCTGCATTGGCCGGAAGAAGAGGATAACTTCATTATAGCAAACGAGCAGTGGGGCGTTGACCCCCAAGAAATCCCACCTGTAAAGAAGACCGATTCAGCTGGCAGGCAATTGATGTGGGATCTCGAGCATCTTGGGCTAAGGGTGATAAATGGTAGATGCAAGCAAGATAAACCACCATCTACAACCTACACAGGTCAAGGCACAAGCAGAATCTTAGACTACACGATAGTCACATTACCCTTGTTAAGACTGATAAAAAACTTTCAAATAATCAGTTCATTAGATAGTGATCATTCAATGCAGCACATCGAAATGAACCTGACTTTATCAAGGTACAAGCAAGCACGAACAATGGTAGGCGAAGTATCTACAATCAATTTGAAGCGATTGAGGTGGACAAGCACCACCCTGCCACAAATAGCGCTGGATGCCAAGAACGAACTTCAATCTTTGATCCAAGATAAAAATCTGTGCTCCGAGACCTGGACTAACTATCTAAACAGGTTATCCAGGAAAAGTACCAATATCAAAAAGAACACCAATTCATCAAGTAGTACTGCTTTTTCTAAGGCAGCACTCACCCTGAGAAAACGCTTGCGGAAACTCACAAGACGAGCCCAAGGCCATACTGCCAATTCAAGTGCTAGGCAAGAAGTTCGAACAATAAGAAAACTCTACAAGAAGCTAATCTGGACAGAGAAAAAAAATCAAGCCAACGAGTTCTGGACTAAAATGTTGTATAACATAAAAAAATCCAATAGCCGGGCCTTTTGGCAGCAAGTAAATTCCCTGAGCAGACCGTCACAAGTCATAAGTATGACCTGTATAACTGAAAGCGCATGGTCCCAACACATAGCCGACACCTTTTCAATAAGACCCGCTTTTCAGCCGTCAGCAATATCTTCAAGTACTGCTGCCTCGAAAGATAAGCCTCATGATTGGCAAAACATGTCCAGAACCCAACAGGCAAGTATAGATCAATTGTTGCAGATTAGCGATGAACTTCAAATAACACAAATAATTAGTAAAAGTAGGCAAGACAGTGCGCCTGGACCAAATGGCATCCCGCAAGCAATATACAAGGAGGACCCTCAATACTGGGCCAGTAAATTTAACCATCTGTTTAGATCCATAAATAACGCACGTCAGCTCCCAGAAAGTTGGAGAGGAGCAATCATCAATCCAATTTACAAAGGCGGTGACCGCAAAAATCCGGCCAATTATCGTCTGATTGCCCTCATTGACGCGGAAGCTAAATATTATGCATCCCTGGTACTAGCGGATCTCGCAAAATGGTCTGATACCAACAATAAAATACCGGTAAATCAGACAGGGTTTCGCCGCGGAACAGGCACAATGGCAAATATAATGGCCTTAAGTCTAATCGCGGAAAAAAGCTTACAACATCACCAAACATTATATGCCTGTTTCGTGGACTTCAAGGCGGCCTTTGATCGTGTTAGCAGGCATTTACTTTGGACCAAACTGAAACAGCAGGGCCTGCCAGATTCAATCTTAACTCAAATCATCGATCAACACACCGACACCTGGATGCAGGTAAAGATCGACAACGGACAGCGGCTAACCCGAAGGCTCTGCACCTTCGACGGTCTCAAACAAGGCTGCGTGTTGGCACCTCATCTTTTCAATTTATTCATGGCCGACTTAACATCAAATTTAGACCAGACCAACGCTCATCCACCACGGCTTGGTCACCTGCGTGTTACACATCTATCCTATGCAGATGACGTGGTTTTACTGAGCCAGACGAAAATCGGCCTGCAACTCCTACTACAAGCACTGACCAGATACACCAAATTAAACCTACTCGAAATAAACAGTAAGAAGACCAAGATGATGGTCATAACTCGTCGCCATAAAGTGTCATCAGCATTTGCAATAGAGAACAGCAAATTGGAAGTGGTCGACAGTTATAAGTATCTGGGAATACAAGTAGACAAACGCCTTAACTTTGCAACACATTTCAAAGCCATTGAAAAGAAGGGGACTGCCTTGTTACACGCCTTCAACAACTTAGCAATCAAACTTAGAGGTCCCATGTTCAACCCGCTCCTAAACGTAATGAAAGCCAAATTACTGCCAACAATATCTTACGGGAGCGTACTACATCACGGGAGGAGTGCGCAGCTAATAGAGAAAATACAAACAAGAATCTATAAACGTGTATTTGGTTTGCCAATTGATGCATCACCTGCGCAAGTACGATTAGAATTTGGCCTGCAATCCCAAGTTCTGCTAAAACAATACGAGTTTGTCAAATTTTGGTACGACGTCTGGATGAACCAGAAAGTAGAAATTTATCGCGCTATGTGGGAGGCAATCAACAACAACTCGAATTCCCAGTATGCTAAATTTCTAAAACTCTCTCTAGAAACAACAGAATTGGCCCCACTCTGGGAAACCAGGCTTCCAGTATCGTTGTTCAAACAAACAGTAAAAAAAGCTGCCAGCAGGCATTCATTACTCAACGATAAGTCATCCCTGAGTCATCGTGAACACGCCTGGATGACAATACAATCATAAAAAAACCCGGCTCCGGCAGCATATCCACAACTTGCCTTCTCAGCGTATATCAAACATAGATACCTAAAATTGAGGCTGGGTAACCTCCCAACAAATTTTGATCAACCGAAATGGAGGATGCAAGAAAATAAAGGGTGCGAATTATGTGGAGCAAGAAAACAAGACCTAATCCATCTGATCTGTATCTGTCCCGCCATGAACTCGGAACGCCGGAGTAGACTAAAGGCGAAGTTTAATGAAATTGGAGCACACACCTGTCGGTCTGCAATCATACAAACACTGTGTTCTGTGGATCCTCAACTTATTTGCGGTGCAGTCCAATTCATAATCAATTTTGAGAAAAAGAGAGGAATTATGATAAAGTCTTAATCAAAAACACGAACTCGTATACATAGCACGAAGTATTCCATATTTCAGTCACGGCATTCTTTAAAAGAATAACTTTTTACAAATCTTAAGACTTATCACCAGCATATTGTGGTTTATTGTTCATTTTCAGATTTTTTTTTTCTTTTTCTCTTTCGTTTCTTCCTTTTTAATCCAAAAAAAACCATTCAGGTATTGCATATTTTTGTAATGGTTTTTATTAACTGTACAATAAAGTGTATTACTATTGTATGAAAAAAAAAAAGAGTAAAAGCATAATTCGTTGTCACACTGTTTTACCCACATTAAAAGAAAGGGGTTTAAGTGTTAAGAGGCCAAAACGCATAATGAAGTCTGTAACTTATCTAGGTCAGGTTATGTAACAGGTGAAATTGGTTCAAAGGACTAATTGGGACTTGGTCCTTGCAATTTTTGAACCACCTGCTACTGCAAATGGGGAGTTGAAGTCTTTAATGGGACTTTCAAAATATAATATAAAATTTGATCTGCATTTTCCTGAGAAGTTCAATGCAATGAGAGCGCTTCTCAAGGAGGACCATATGCCATGAAATGTAAAACGAGCTAAAGAAAACCATCAGTACTGTGCAAGCCTGGTGTGTAGGACATACTGGAACGTAGATTCAAGAGGGAAAGGTCTTGGTGTTGTTCGTACACAAATACAAAATAGGGAAGAGGTCACCATGCAATTCACATCTCAACTTTCAAGGGATGCAAGCGTACTCTGTGGTGGATCGAGAAACATTGGCGTACTTGTGGGGATCAAATCATTTTCAATAATTTGTGTGTGGACTCCTTGCAAGATGTAATTTGTACCACAAACCTATGATGCAATTGTTGTCAACCAGACAACTGGTCCTTGGAGTTCACTTCCTTGTTGTGAATACAAGGAGGAACAGGTCCAGCCCTTCAGTGCTTTTCTCAGGCCATAGACAGCTCGTACAGCCCTCTTATGTTCTTCCGCATGTCCAAAAAGTGTTGGTGCTGGAGGTGCCACATTATTCCTGGCTCTAGCTAGTGGGTGGATGCGACTTCTGGGCCCTCTGTAACCAATTTGGTAAAGGTTCCTAGGGGTCAGCAGTTCCTGCTTGCTCTACTGCAAACAATCACATAGTGCTCTTCACTCTTAAAATCTAAGGCGGGAAAGCCTACTCTTCTTTTGTGGAGCCCGTGTGCCCACGCAGAGGTGTGGCCAGGCAATGAGCAGTCCCCTACTCTGTGGTCACTTTAAACCAATTCTGCGGGTAGCTCTCCCCCACTTGGTTTGGTGCCTACCTGACTGCGAGGACAAAGCTAGGGCCATTCCAGTTGTCACATAATATTTGCATGTGACCGGAGAAGCCCATTTGAAGTAACTAAAGTTTTTGGAGCCAACACCAACAGGTCTTACTACTAAGGTATTCCTTCCAGAGGAACAAAACCATGACCCATATCCATGCCTTTGTCTCTGCTCTGGGAGCGGTTTTCACACCGCATCCGTGATAATCACTTACTGGGCTATTTTGGGAGAGCTTATTAGCCTCCAGGATCTTCAGTCAGGAAAAGATAACTTTCTAAAAGATAAAACGTTATTATTTTAATTTTATTTATTTGTATAAGACCACTTTACAGGAGGTAAGAAGTCAGTGACATGTAAGAGAAAAAAAACCCGAAAAAGCTAGGTACAGTAAGGAGGTACAAACTTTGAAAAACAGCAAATTATTACAAATCCAACTTCATTAAGTTGGGCTTTTAATGAATATTTATAATAGTGGTTTAATCATTTTTCTAGCTGGCCCCTAACCAGAGATAACAGAATCAATATTGCTTCCCAGTGTTTCTCTATAGGCCAGCTGCCTTCATACAGTGGAAATATCTCTTGGGTGCTCGTCACAGTAAGTACATGTTAACTTTACATTTTTACATGTTCTTCTTTTGAATACCATGCACCCTGCTTTGAACTACAAGGCCTACATAGGAGTGACATATTAATATTTAAAAGAAAGGATTTCTCCTGTCTAAAAGGGTAATTTTGACAGGTCGCACTGCAGGTTTACACTTCAGCAGTCAGACTACACTGGGTAGGCCTGAAGCCAACGTTTGCACTGCCATTGTCATGGGTGGCACAATAGGTACTGCAGTCCACAAGTACCATTTAACTTCCAGGCTATGTGTGCACTTTCTACACCACATACTGGGGACTTATATGTAGGTTGAATATTACAATTAAGAATAAGCCAATTTAATCTTGTTTACAGGATGAGTACAGGCACTTTACTACCAGTTAGCAGGGAGGGGTAAAGTGCACAGAGATCTAAAGCCAGCAAAGAGGAGAGGGCAACATCTACCGGGACATCCAACAAAAGTTGTCATTTCCTACACTCTCCTAAATTAAAAAAATAAATAAATTAAAAAAACATGAAACGTATATCCACAAATATATATAAAAAAAATAAGATTTTTAACATTATCTAAAATATATGTAAATAATTCAAAATGATATATAGTTAACAAACACATACTTTTTAAAATCTATTAGAATCATGAAAAACTGATTTAAACCACTTCCCAACTTATTACCCACAAATTCCAACACCCGCAAAACAGATTAAGATAATCCTAGAAAATAATAACAAAACACACCATTGTAACAAATACAAACTATTGAAAAACGATTAAATAATTTATAAAATCAACTATCTAATTACCTGTTAATAATTAAATAAATGAATTAACTTTTAAAACGACCAATTAAATAATTAAAAAGAAATAATTTACCTCATTAATAATCAGATCAAAAAATAATAAAATCATCCCACTCTATTCCCTTACAAACCAAACAACCCATCAATAAAAAAAAATATTGAATTGAAAAAAAATACACTTTATATATATTACCAAATCAAAAGACAAAAAATGTATAAATGATCAAGATTTTTACCTGCTATATTCTGCCCCATGATATGATTCACACCACAATATCGAAATATCAGAGACAGGCACTTTCTTATGGCATTTATTAGTGTGAGAAGAGATTACCGTTATACTAATGAAAAATTATTTAAAAGCTGCAAGAATAGAAATGCTGGACACCTTGAATTTCAGAGAACAATAACAACTTTTCTTTTTCCATTCACATAATTGAATTA
Source organism: Lissotriton helveticus (assembly GCF_964261635.1). NCBI lineage: Eukaryota > Metazoa > Chordata > Amphibia > Caudata > Salamandridae > Lissotriton > Lissotriton helveticus. The sequence continues at coordinate 2,081,679,213 of NC_136065.1, forward strand.
TACAAACCACTGTTCCATGCGCAGCCACGTGTACTTTCACAATTTATGCAATACACTAAGCATTTTTGCAGCTACCAGTTAGCTACACTGTGATTGGTGCACATTTCTGATCCTCACACATCTCACACACCCCCTCCCCATCAAAGGCCAAACAGACCATATTTTAACAACCACCGCACTCAGTCGGCGATTATAAAGAAAGGACGTCAGAAGTCAACTGTAATAAATTATTACAGTTGAGTTCAGACATCACTATGCCTGCTGCCAGAGCCAGCAGCCAAGAGGAAAAGCCGGTCAGGTCATGGAGTATAATTGAAGCAGCTGTGAAAGTAACAAAAGGAAAGGTGGTTTTTATTGGGTTTCGCCTGCCGAAGGCTGCGCTCTGCGCAGCTTTTCGGCGCAGGTGAAATCCTATGTTGACCATAAGGACTTCGGGAACGTCCCCCGGCTCTCATTGGCTAGCTCCATAAATGGAGGCTAGCCATTGGGTGCCGGATCTGTCCGTCAAGGCCGGACCAGATTCGGGGGCGTTCCCGAGATTTTTTCCCTGGGCGGAGTTACGTTTTTTCCCGTTTCCTCCCCTTTCCCGCCGTCCGTGTCCTCTCCCGCCCCCCTCCCGCCGTCCGTGTCCTCTCCCGCCCCCCTCCCGCCGTCCGTGTTCTCTCCCGCCCCCCTCCCGCCGTCCGTGTTCTCTCCCGCCCCCCTCCCGCCGTCCGTGTTCTCTCCCGCCCCCCGTGTCCTCGTAGGTGCTTGTTTTTTATCCTTTGCCTTCCTTTTCTCCGGAAATAAATCTTCATCGTTTTACAATGCTTCACTTAAATGTGCAACATGTGTTATCAAAGGTAGATTGCCCTTGATAGGCCTTCAGAAGCTACCTTTACAAGATGGCCGACATCAACACGGTTGTCGTCGCTCTTTTTCGATGCCAGGAACTCTGTGGTTGCATCCATTCGCTCTGTCTGAAAACTGCGGCTGCTAGAGGTACCACGATATCTGGAATCGATTATTTTGTACTGGTTACCCTGACGTTCATGGTTGCTTTGAAAAAACACGTCCTTCTATTTGGCAAGGCTAAGTAAGGCGGACAATGATTGGCAAGGCTGGAACTCTTCGTCCCAGCCTACCCGGCTCTACTCAGTAAAAGGGGCGTGGTAAAGCAGCAGCACCGGGGATGAACGGGCGGTCCGGGCGGCTGAGGTTCGCGAGGAGGCGAGCTATGGACCCTGGCGGAGAGGGCTTTGGCCAGCTGGTGCGTTTCGTCAGGCTATGTGGGAGGCCGCATCTTGGTCCGCCAGGTAAGGGTTAGCGTTGATGAGACATTCACTGGGTCGAGAAGGGAAGGAGTGGTGGGTTACGGTCAAGTAGCTGAGGGTTGACAGGTCACCAGTAAGCCTGAGAGGTGGATGCTCTACACACGTATACGTACACTAGACGCTTCAGGATGCTGCACTTCGAGTCCTGAGGCACTTGGGTGGGATCGGACAACTTACAGGTGTGAGAATGGTCCGCACTGCTGTCAAGTGCCCCCCCCCTTAAGTGGGCAGCATCCAGCGGTAGGAGTCAGTTGAAGGAAGATCACGGGTGTTGAGAGAGAGAGAGAGGGTTGTCATATGCCACGCAGAACACTGCCGATGAGTCAGGCAGTAGGGATGCAAGAATCTATGTGTTTATTAATGAGTTTGCACCTGTGGCGCCCAGGTGTTGGCGAGGCAGCGCCTCGCGTGAAGAGGTCAGGTCAGGAGAAGGTGTAATGGCAGATGAGGGCTAAGGGCCTAAATAGAGAAGGTTTCAATATCTGCGGCCTGTACAATGGCAAAAGCGGTGGCATGTGATGTTTGTTGGGTTGGTGGTACTTACTTGGTGTGTTATTTAGGGCTGTTTGTGGTATATAGGTAACCTGTGACTAGGTAACCAGGAGACCATTGGTGTTCTGGAATGTAGTGTTTGAGGTGGCATTTGGAGTGTTTACTGGTTGCGATAGAATGCCACACACTTGCTCTCCAATAAATTGCTTTCCTACCACGAAGTAATGTGTCTCTTCTCTACATATTTGGCGACCAGGATGGGATTGCCCCTAACATGAACTAGGACAGAGGTTCCAGGCGTCATCATGAGGCGAACTAGGTGGTGAGCAGGTGAAGGTTGTGTGAGTGCAGTAGTGACCTGATAAGGAGTTCAGAGCTTCAGGCAATGTCTAGCGCCAGCCCCTACTGCACCACGAGACGAGGCAGAGTGCACTGCGAGACAAGGAGGCGAACACACCAAAGTTTTTGGGGAAACCGGAGTGGTGAGATTGTGTGAGCCTCCCTACTGGCAGGGCTCGCTTGCCATCACTCGCACACCCAGGCCTCGTGATGAGGAAGCGCATGCGTGAGACTTGCAGTTAATATTGATAAGTGCACGAGTGTGCTATGATGCCGATGTCCGGGGGTGGGGGGCCATTTTAGTCAAACCTGGGATACTGCTAAGTCCATGGGCGATGCCATTTTGGCAATGTTGTAGCAGTTCCTGGGTGTGCTTGTCGGTGATGCGCGCACCAATTTAATATTGCCTCACTACTAGAAGTAAAAGCACTGTAGCAAGTGCACAGCATGTATCGCAAGTGCACTGTGCGCATCTACGGTGACACGCACACCATGGGAGGTAATATCGGACCATTTAATTTAAGGTGCACTTGAGGGGCGCAATGTGGGAAGCAATAACAATTGAAGGGAGCTATAATTGAGCTGCTTTTATAATTATTGAGACACATGGTTGGGATCAATATCATATGGAACCTCCTTTGATCAGACAAGTGCTTGCTGTATCGCGGGAAGTGCTCAAGCAGGTAGTTGTCTAAAGTGCACTTTTGCAATGACACCTACGCGTCCTCAAGTAGGTACTTGAGCATTGTGTGTGGTGACATGCACACCTCATCATGCTTGGTGTCCAGCTAGCCTGGCTGCATTGTTCTGCAGATAGAGGCACACCAAAATATTCGTGCACCCCGCCCCCTGCGTCTATAAAACACCAGAGCCTTCAATTCCACATTTAGCTGGTTAGACTCCTTAACAGCAGATGTCAGGCTCGGGTTTGGCAGTATTCGTGTAGTTTTGGTCGATGGGCTTCCTTGGAATAATGTAACATTTCTCCGTTTCCTGAATGGTTTTTTTAATAGTTCGCATGCCAGGGTGTGTGATAATGGGTCCAGAAACTCACATTTGAAACTTTTCTTTGACTTGTTTTATAAAGCCACCAAGTGTTTTTATGAATGCGAGTCAAATATTGGTTTCTCATACTTTGTACTCCCCCCCCCACAATTTTAGTCTTGTTATTTTTATTCAATGCTACACTGTACGCTCGAATCTTTTGAAAACAGTAATTGTTATAGTAAATCCGTAGGTGTCATTTTAACCTTACTTGTAGGCTTATTCAGAAACATTGATCGAATATCTCCTACTTTGACATTTTTCCCTATCACATGCACTGTTGGTATTTTGGTCACTTAATAGTAATAATAATCAGCATTTGTAAAGCGCGGAGTGACCTCAGGCGAGCTGTCCCGGCGCTGGGGGCCAGTAGTGTGCCCCGTTGCTGTAAACACTTGGATTGCCCTACCCCTTCATGTTATTGCTTCGATGGTTGCTTGTGGACATGCAGATGACGGAACACCCCGTGGGAATTCGCTTCCTTTACTTGCAGTGCAATTCTTTACTATGAACTCCAGCATATTTCCCAAGTTCTGCTTTCCATCTCGGGGTATAGTGAGTGCATGCATTTGCCAAACTGATTGTACCACTTCTCTCTGGGAGTAGTTTATATGGTTATACTCCTGCACCTAAACGTGGTAGCAGCCGGAGTAACAATAGTCTAGTGTTCTTTATTGAAGGGTGGCACAGGGTCTGTGGGCTCCACCAGTGGCCTTGATTACTTTACCCTTGTTGTTTCTTCAGTTGCTCACTCAGTGTGCTGTGTCGTAGTGTTGCTAAACTGTCACCACTCAGGTTTCTGAGGCAGTTTTGTATCCCACTCTCTACTCATGTTTTTACTATGCCGCCACATCATTAAATATGTAGCTGCACAGTTTAATACGTGTCGTATTGCACTACTTGTTTTAAAACCCATGTTCTTCCAAGTACCCTACAGTTGTCCCTTGTACTGTCCGATTTCCGCAGGTGCTTTGATGCGGAGTGTGCTAGACGAGGGAGCAGGCCTTTTGGGTAGCTTTGAGTGTGTGTGTGGTAGTAATTGCTGTCTGCTGAGCTCGTCCGTAGGGTACAATAGGTCTCACATTTGCGAGAGATTAAGCTATTGGCAATGTAAATGACAATGCCATTTATTTATCTGTTTTCAAAACCAACACATAAATAAAAATTTTGTCATTTACAATGCCAATAGCTCTAACTTTTCCAAAGGCGAAACCGTTGCATTGTAAATGCTTGTTTCTTTCGGCTCTCTTTTCTAGAGAGGAGAAATATATGGCAACATGTTTATATTTTGTTCTCCATAGGTAATTATAGAAATGTCTGAATCTTTCTGCACGTTCCGAGCTACTGTGTTCTTTAAAAAGAAACACAAAGCTTACTTGTATTAGGCTGAATCTAATATCTTTGGGTAACAAATAGCGAACAGCTTTTTTTATGTATTTCATTTTACACCAGAAATTCTATTTTTATTCTGTACGTTTGTAAACCGGTTCTATCAGTTATATGAATGAGTTACTTACTAAGGATTTATGTGTTTTGTGGGAAAGGTTAAGGTGTGACCATGTATTATGAGGGATAAAGTACCTCCTGCCGTACATGATAAGTATATTGCAAGTCACCTCGGAGTTCCATTATCTTATAAAGGAACTCGGCCTTCAGTCTGTTGCTTTATATGGTTATGAAACTCCTCAGTGTCTTGCAATCTCAATATAATATATGGAAGGGGGTACTTTATCCCATATACATCCACACCTATTCAAAATAGTTGTTTCTTTAGTGTTCACTGTCTATCAATCTCAAACTAAGATGGCCTCTTCCTTTCATATTTTGACATCATTTCCTGTCCTAAGCATGTACAAGAAGCCTGACCTTGAAAAGGATTTATTGCTATAAATTAATTCCCTGGTTTTTCCTTGTTTTTATTACCCATTGATATTCATTTCGGTCCCTGAGTCAAAGTGGTTTTGGACCCTTACTCAACCACCTTAGAGTTGCCTGTCAGGAACAATCAAGGACCACCAAGTTTGCCAAGGAGGCTTTATTCTGTTGTGGCTTTTTTCTCTTAAATGAAACCATTTTAAAGAAAAACACTTGACTCAACGTATGAAATAAAGTGTGTGGTGGCACTGTGCCTACTGGGAGGAGTCACCCTTTCCTCAGCCAATCAGAAGAAAACTAGAGAAAGAGACCTTCTTTGCACCCAGTCCTTGGCAGCTATTGGGCCTCATCAAACACTTTTGAAAAACTACAATATACGCCACCATTAGCTCCACAATTTGCAGTTTGTAACAAAAATGTATTTGAAGCGGAAACAAAACAAAAGTAAATGAAAGTCACTGCACACAATACCCGACACTTTACGGAAATTAACAGGTCACCTTTTAGCTGCTTATTTCTGTATTCATGCATTTAAATGGAGGGCTTTACTGGCCTAATATAGACACCTACTATATATAGACAGGGGAGCAGCATCTGTTTGCTGCAATAAACAAAAAATGTGAATACTCACATGAAGTACAGTCAGGAACATGTTTTGTTTCAAAAGTCACTCAAACTCATCTCCACTTAAGACAGTTTTCAAAGCTGAAGTTGTGTCAAGAGGAACCTGAGGCTTTATAAGAGCCACAAACATCTCTTTCCAAGGCGCGTCTCTTGTATCTAGAAGTGCCTTCTGGTGAATGAGTAATCCTTCTTACATCTGAGTGTCCTGTATTGTACTGTATGTCTGTCCCTTGATGGACAGACGGCCCTCAAGGAGTCCTATGGTGTGGACACAGGGTACACATGGACCTGAAGAAGACTCTTAGCACTGAGTTGGAATGTGGCGCGCACCGTTATCACAGGGAGTGGGTACATGTAGGCTTGTTTCATGTCGATGCAACATTGTATATGTTTTAAACTATCTATTTTACCTGGGGAAAGAGAGTCCTTGTGCTTCAGCAGAAGAAGAAGGTATGATTTGGTGAATAACACGATCAACAGGATCTTTACGCCACAAGGGTGCTTGCTGCAAATGCTTGATATACATTAACATAACATCTGTTGATAGTATAAAATGTTCTTCCTCAGGAAACCTATAGATTTACATAGAGTTAGGATTTTCTTTGAGAATTTTAGTTGGAAAGTTGAAGCGCATTCGAGATCTTAAACTGTTGTACGCTGTTTTCCATGCACAAAAGACGCGCCTACGCGTCAACATGAACCGCTGGGGTGACGGGACGCGACTCCACTGGAACTCGAGACATAGATCCCTCATTCCCGACAACACAGGTAGAGTGTAGGTCTATGAGGATTGGTGGCGCGACCCTGGCGACAGGTGACGGCCAGCCCAGCCCAGCGAAAAGGCAGAGTATACGTATGCACGCCCTCATGCTACAGTGTGTAGGCCACATCAAAAGCTAGCCCGCCATGTCTGTCATTCTAATTTGTAACCTTAATCTTGTCCTAAAATTTGACTTGACAAATCTAAGAGCCTATGTATTAAAACTCTTTTTATGTAAAGCACTCTGATACCCATGTAGGTCCAGTTCACACTACTTAAAACTTCAAAATGAAAAAAATCTAAAAATCAAGGGGCGCCCAAACTTCAAAACTCTTGATACTAAAGTCACAGATTGTGTTGAACAGGTTGTCTTTTACCAGATATTATGCTGCAATATTTGCTTTTCCACGCGCCATACTTTGCACTTTAACAGTGATGGATGGTGTTGTCCTTTTCTGAGTAGTTCCAGTGGTCCTGGCCATACCTGCTTTCACCCATGTGAGACCTGAATCACCCTGTCTAATGGTTGTAACTGTTCTATAAGGGCTGTGTGGTGCTGCCGGTCTGGGGATGATGGCTCCCGGCTACTTTGAGACCTGTCACCAGATTCAGGGCAGGGGAATTTTAAAGCGATTCTGGCAGAGCCAGTCCTGGGCGTGTGGAGGTAGCTGGCCAGGCCACCCTCGAGCAGTAGATATGAAGCTTCTAATAGGTTGTAGATAAAGATCCATGAGGCCGCCTTCTGCCAGAAAAACTGCTTGATAATAATATTTATTAAAGTTAGATATTTGAAGTACACCGTCTGGAATTTAGTTAGTGCAGACTCAGAAGGCTTCTCACAAACTGCACTTTGTAGCATGTTTTGTAATACTACAAACTTCTACAAAATTCTACTCACAAACCTACACGCAGAGTTTCTGCCTCTCCTATCTGTTTCTGTGCAGAGATCTCCGCCCTGACTGCGGAGTCTCCGAAAACATAAGTACACTTTTGATTAGTAAATGTGGGACGGACACAACGGAGTGGCTGGAAAATGGGGAATACTTACTTCAAAATGGTAGGACATTAACCCCTTCGTGCGGCGGCAATTCCGCCGCAGCGCTAGGGGGGAGGCGGGGCCGCGCGGCGCTCACATGCTCGTGACGGAAACACTCCGTCACGAGCCTCGGGTGGGCTGTGCTTATGACGGAGCGGTTCCGTCACGGCCCCGCCCGCTCAATAGAACGCGCCGCGCAGGCGCGCCGAGCGGGCCGTGACGGAACCGCTCCGTCACCAGCACAGCCCACCCGAGGCTCGTGACGGAGCGGTTCCGTCACGCGCATGGGAGGGCTTAATTAAGGACTGTTTAAGGGAGGGTTAGGAAGTAAACCAAATGCTCATTGCTATTCACAAACTTCCTTTCTATAGTTGCAACAGCCAAAAAGCATCCGAAGTCCATAGTAAATGTACTGCCTTTCAGAGACTGAGTACGTCTAGCACCACATAGTGCCAACAATTGGTATTTCAACACCCTCCCATAAAAAATAATGGTGTTAGGAGCTTAAAAAAAAGCCATAGGACATAATGTTAAGTTAAATTCAATTATTTAAATAGTTGCAAATATAAATAAATAGAATTTAGTTAGACATCATTTACAAAAATAGTACATATTTTTAATTTAATTATAAGATATTTTAGTAACTTTTTCCATTTAGAAATTGATGCAACAGTATGTTTTATTAACATATAAATATTACTTTAAATTAATTCTATACATCGCTTTTAATAATTATTAATGCACAATACCAAATGTATTTTCTTTTACTGTAGATGGGGATTTATATTCAAATTTTAAATTGAATGTTGACATTTTTGAAATTTTAAATTGAATTTATTTTTAAAGGGGGATTTATGTTGTAAGCTAATCTCCATTAAATAATTTTCATTTATTTTAATATATTTTCTTTAAGCAAAGATTTAACTCAATATTAACCTAATATTACTGTAGTCTTTTTTTAGCTTTACTTTTAAAATAAATATATACAACTAATTTACATTAATATTTAACTCAAACATATTTTTATATAATAAATTATGGGTATCTATGTACACTGTGCACTAGCTAAGCAGACTAATTTAAAGAAGGAACGGAAGTGCACTCCCGGTGCACTTCCGTTCCTTCTTTAAATTAGCCTGCTTAGCCTTTCTGGCCTACACCCACTCTGCTCCTCTCTTTATTGTTTCTTTAGTCACTCCCTACACCCCGTCTCGCACCCTTCGTTCCTCATCTCTTCTTCTCCTTCAAGTACCCCGTTTCCGCAAATCTCGAACCGGTGGTACCCGCTTCTCGGTTTTGGCCCCCCAGTTCTGGAACAGCCTTCCGTTGTCCATTCGGTCCATTCCCATCTATTCCTCCTTTCGTAAAGCCTTAAAAACTCTTCTTTTCTCCCAGGCCTTCCCAGTTTAGCCCCTTGGTAGCACTGTAGAATCTGACTCCCCCCCCCAGCGCCAGGAAGCCGCTTGGCCGCAGTGCGCTTTAGCAAGCATCTTTTTCATTTCATTTCACTGTGCTCTCAATTAACACACAATGGGTTTCCTTGGGCTCTGTGCTCCTCCTGTACACACTATGGGTCTCTATGAGGCAGATGCTCACTCTGAACACACAAAGGGTCTCTCTGGAGATGGTGCTCCCTCTTACCACATTGTATGTGTCTGTGGGGCTGCTGCTCCCTCTGATCACACTATGGGTCTCTGAGAGGCTGGTGTTCCATCTGAATACGCCATTGGTCTCTGTGGGGCTGATGATCCCTCTGGTCACACTATGGGTCTTTGTGGGGCTGGTGCTCCCTCTGAACACACAATGGGTCTTTGTGGGAATGGCGCTCCCTCTGAACACACTATGGGTTTCTGTGGGGCTGGTGCTCCCTCTGAGCACACTATGCGTCTCTGTGGAGCTGGTGCTCCCTCTGATCATACTATGCGTCTCTGTGGAGCTGGTGCTCCCTCTGATCATACTATGCGTCTCTGTGCGGCTGATGCTCCCTCTGGTAACACTATGGGTGTCCGTGGGGCTGATGCTCCCTCTGAACACACTACGAGTCTCTGTGGGGCGGGTGCTCTCTCTGAACACACTTTGGGTCTCCTTGGGGCTGGTGCTCCCTCTGAACACACTATGGGTCCCTGTGGGGCTGGTGCTCCCTCTGATCACACCATGGGTCTCTATAGGGCCGGTGCCCCCTCTGAACACACTATGGGTCTCCGTGGGGCTGATGCTCCCTCTGAACACACTATGGGTCTCTGTGGGGCTGGTGCTCCCTCTGAACAAACTATGGGTCTCTGTGGGGCTGGTGCTCCCTCTGATCACACCATGGGTGTCTATAGGGCCGGTGCCCCCTCTGAACACACTTTAGGTCTCTGTGGGGCTGGTGCTCTCTCTGAACACACTTTGGGTCTCTGTGGGGCTGGTGCTCTCTCTGAACACACTTTGGGTCTCCGTGGGGCTGGTGCTCCCTCTAAACACACGGTGGGTCCCTATGGGGCTGGTGCTCCCTCTAAACACACTTTGGGTCTCTGTGGGGCTGGTGCTCTCTCTGAACACACTATGGGTCTCTGTGGGGCTGGTGCTCTCTCTGAACACACTTTAGGTCTCTGTGGGGCTGGTGCTCCCTCTGAACACACTTTGGGTCCCTGTGGGGCTGGTGCTCCCTCTAAACACACTATGGGTCTCTGTGGGGCTGGTGCTCTCTCTGAAAACACTTTAGGTCTCTGTGGGGCTGGTGCTCCCTCTGAACACACTTTGGGTCCCTGTGGGGCGGGTGCTCCCTCTAAACACACTATGCGTCTCTGTGGGGCTGCTGCTCCCTCTGATCACACTATGGGTCTCTGTGGGGCTGGTGCTCTCTCTGAACACACTTTGGGTCTCCGTGGGGCTGGTGCTCCCTCTAAACACACGGTGGGTCCCTGTGAGGCTAGTGCTCCCTCTGATCACACCATGGGTCTCTATAGGGCCGGTGCCCCCTCTGAACACACTTTGGGTCCCTGTGGGGCTGGTGCTCCCTCTAAACACACTTTGGGTCCCTGTGGGGCTGGTGCTCCCTCTGATCACACTATGGGTCTCTGTGGGGCGGATGCTCCCTCTGAACACACTTTGGGTCTCCGTGGGGCTGGGGCTCCCTCTAAACACACTTTGGGTCCCTGTGGGGCTGGTGCTCCCTCTGATCACACTATGGGTCTCTGTGGGGCGGATGCTCCCTCTGAACACACTTTGGGTCCCTGTGGGGCTGGTGCTCCCTCTAAACACACGGTGGGTCCCTATGGGGCTGATGCTCTCTCTGAACACACTTTAGGTCTCTGTGGGGCTGGTGCTCCCTCTGATCACACTTTGGGTCCCTGTGGGGCTGGTGCTCCCTCTGATCACACTTTGGGTCCCTGTGGGGCTGGTGCCCCCTCTGGCAGGAACAGATGCCACGTGAGCAGTGGGTAAACCTCTGAAAGGTGAAAACCCCAAGCCCCGCCCCCTCTGCCTGGACTGCAGACCCCTGGCTCTGCCAGACTCCTCCTCCTCCCGGCGCCCTGTGGGTGAGGCATCTGTGGGGGATGGGGCACAACCTTTACCCCACCTGACAAGGGATGGTTTTATAAGCGGATCCTATTAAACGGATTTACAGGATATGTGTGTGGGCTCCGGGTAGGGGCAGAGATTAATACATGTCTGGTGGCTGCAATTACCACCGCACAGATCTGCAGTGCATCATCTGTGCACAGCTCACTGTGTGAGACCCATGCACACCATGTGCACAGCTCAGACTGTGACACTGTGTGAGACCCCCGCACACTGTGTGCAGAGCTCAGACACTGTGTGAGACGCCCACACACTGTGTGCACTGCTCAGACACTGTGTGAAACCTCGCACACCATGTGCACAGCTCAGGCACTGTGTGAGACCCCCGCACACTGTATGCACTGCTCAGACACTGTGTGAGACCCATGCACACCATGTGCACTGCCCAGACACTGTGTGAGTCCCCCCACTCCAGGTGCAGAGCTCAGACACTGTGTGGGAACCCCAGATAGCAGGTGCACTGCTCAGAAACTGTGTGGGGCCTCTGGACTCCATGTGCACAGCTCAGACACTGTGTGAGACCCATGCACACCATGTGCACAGCTCAGACACTGTGTGAGACCCATGCACACCATGTGCACAGCTCAGACACTGTGTGAGACCCCCGCATACTGTGTGCACTGCCCAGACACTGTGTGAGACCCCCGCACACCATGTGGATTTTAATTTAATTTAATTGTGGATTTATATAGCGCTAGGAATCGACTCCCGGAGGAGTATCTCCACGCTTCGACCGCTGGGGAACCCGTCCTGGCTCACCCTGAGAGATGGTCCCAGATGGGTATCTCTAAGGTGCGACCAAGCATCCCTGGCGATCTGGGGGGGCCGTTGTGAAGATGAGGCAAGCTGATGCCCAGAGTTGCCGCGTGTGGTCTCTGACTAGAGTAGGCACCGAGGCGAGAATTATCGAGTCCGCTGACCTTGGTCCACGACCCTGCCGCGTCGGGAATCGAACCCTGGTCCCGGGCCGTTCTCTGCTTATGGGTCTGCCGCCTCTAACCAGTGAGCCACACTTCTCCAGCTCAGGCACTGTGTGAGAACCATGCACACCATGTGCACAGCTCAGACACTGTGTGAGACGCCCACACACTGTGTGCACAGCTCAGACACTGTGTGAGACCCCCGCATACTGTGTGCACTGCCCAGACACTGTGTGAGACCCCCGCACACCATGTGCACAGCTCAGACACTGTGTGAGACCCATGCACACCGTGTGCACAGCTCAGACACTGTGTGAGACCCCCGCACACTGTGTGCACTGCCCAGACACTGTGTGAGTCCCCCCACTCCATATGCACAGCTCAGACACTGTGTGGGAACCCCAGACAGCAGGTGCACTGCTCAGAAACTGTGTGAGGCCTCTGGACTCCATGTGCACAGCTCAGACACTGTGTGAGCCCCCCGCATACTGTGTGCACAGCTCAGACACTGTGTGAGACCCCCGCATACTGTGTGCACTGCCCAGACACTGTGTGAGACCCCCGCACACCATGTGCACAGCTCAGACACTGTGTGAGACGCCCACACACTGTGCGCACAGCTCAGACACTGTGTGAGACCCCCGCACACTGTGTGCACTGCCCAGACACTGTGTGAGTCCCCCCACTCCATGTGCACAGCTCAGACACTGTGTGGGAACCCCAGACAGCAGGTGCACTGCTCAGAAACTGTGTGAGGCCTCTGGACTCCATGTGCACAGCTCAGACACTGTGTGAGCCCCCCGCATACTGTGTGCACAGCTCAGACACTGTGTGAGACCCCCGCATACTGTGTGCACTGCCCAGACACTGTGTGAGACCCCCGCACACCATGTGCACAGCTCAGACACTGTGTGAGACGCCCACACACTGTGCGCACAGCTCAGACACTGTGTGAGACCCCCGCACACTGTGTGCACTGCCCAGACACTGTGTGAGTCCCCCCACTCCATGTGCACTGCTCAGAAACTGTGTGAGGCCTCTGGACTCCATGTGCACAGCTTAGACACTGTGTGAGACCCATGCACACCATGTGCACAGCTCAGACACTGTGTGAGACCCATGCACACCATGTGCACAGCTCAGACACTGTGTGAGACCCCCGCATACTGTGTGCACAGCTCAGACACTGTGTGAGACGCCCACACACTGTGTGCACTGCTCAGACACTGTGTGAAACCCCGCACACCATGTGCACTGCTCATACACTGTGTTAGACCCCGGACATCATGTACACAGCTCGGACACTGTGTGAGACCCCCGCACACTGTATGCACTGCTCAGACACTCTGAGGTTCTAGCTCACCATGTGCACTGCTCAGCTAATGCGTGAGCCCCCGAGCTCCATGTGCTCCGCTTAGACACTGTGTGAGACCTCTGGACTCCATGTGCTCTGCTCAGACACTGTGTGATACCCCTGGACTCCATATACAATGCTCAGACACTGTGTGAGACCCCCACACTCCATGTGCTCTGCTTAGAAGCTGTGTGAGACCCCTGGACTCCATTTGCTGTGCTCAGACACTGTGTGAGACCCCCACACTTCATGTGCACTGTGTATCAGTGCAATTGAGGGATCTAGCTGCTCACTCACACCTACAAATCTTTCCACAACACTGGTCCCCAATACCTCAACGAGAGAATCTCCTTCCACGTACCCAAGAGAAACATCCGATCCGCCGACCTCCCCGAAACCCCGCACATCCACAAAGTCAGAACAGGTGGAAGATCCTTCTCCTACATCGAGGTCAAGACCTGGAACAGGTTTGGTGATATCACTTTTAATCACCCGACAGCATTCTGAGCCATAGAAAAGTGTGGCCAGAACGCAGCTCTGGTAAAGTCTCAGCTTGGTGTTGGTGCTGGACCGAGAAGATCTGCATATATTGCTCAGCATCCTGAAGGCATTCCTGGCCTTGTTTAGTCAGCTCTGGGCGGGATATGTCAGATATTCAGATTCTCTTTGGCACCTCAGAGTGCTCTTCTCTGGAGGAATAGTTGGGGGTGTGATCAGGAGCCCTTCATTGACACAGCTGAGCAGAGCGCACTGTTCTCTTTGGGGCTCTGGGAGGGTTTTCATGTTTTATGGTCTTTTATGATAAATCTGAACAGAGGGGGCTATTTTCTGCATTCCTGAGCAGAAGGGGGTCTTCAGATCTTCCACAAAGCCTTTGATAACAGGGTGCAGTTGCTAGAACTAATGCAGGGTATTTGGGGGTATTCAGATAGTCTTTGTAAGGAAATGACTCTCTGCACTCACACAAGAGGGACTTCTCTTTTGCTCAAGTCAACAGGTTGTCATCAGGGTTATCAGGAAAAGAGAGAGACCAGTTGGCAAACCCTTTTTCCTGTGGGCTTGTAGCCCTCAGGTAGCAACACCTCTAGGGGAGCTACCAAGCTCCACGCACCAAGAGAAAGGTTCATCCATCTTGGGAGTGGGCAGAATAATGCACTCTGGGTTAGCTAGTTGCCATGTATTACAGGAAGTCATCATCAGACGGGTAGGGATCTGGTAGCCCATTGACTAGTAACCACTTCATCCCCTGAGGGCACTTTCCAGGCATAAATATTGCACCCAAAACTCAGGTCACATCTGGACTGGAGAGAGGATTGGAGAAGGACTGACCTGCTGTTACCTGTACCTGACAAGAGAGGCTGCACCAGCTGCTGGACTGCATCTCCTGATCCTTTGACTAGCAAAGTCATAACTGTGCCTGATTGCCTGGCTCATGGAAAAGTCACTCCAGAGTCACAAACAGAAGAGGTGGATCTAAGAGTAAGTTGGCTGACTTCATTTTACAACACCAGGGCCACAAAAGCTTAGGAAGCCCGCCCTGGCTACTCAGTAGACGCAATTGCCGGATAGCCACTCACCGCCGACGTGCTGCCAGGGAGACAAAGTCCCAATGCTGAAAAGTTGCAGCAGAGTCTGCTGGACCTGGGAGAGTTGTCGGAGTGCAGTTTGGTCACCCAAGACGGACACTAATCTTCACCAAAGGGAACCTCTGGTTTCACTTTGACCGCAGACCTATAGTCCAGTGGCAACTGGATTTTTGCTGGACCAAAGAGGATTTTGAAGGACATCTACCCCTGTGGCCAAAGACGCCACACCAAGACAGTGTCATAAGGCATAGCCCCAGGAATCCCCCTTTCAACCAGACACCATCCCCAGACTCTCACTGCATCTTCAGCATCCTGTATCCCCTTCATCAGGACCACTCCATTGAAGCATATGTTGGTTCGACCATTGAGCCTGTAACTGGGCAGGAGACATTTTTGGTGGCAACGTAAATGTCCTACAACTCCTTAGTGGGCCCCTCGACTTCCTCCCTGCTAGAGGTGGTTGCCCAATGCAGGCCAGAGTAGCCAAACACAACTTTATAAAAGTTATACGAAGTTTCCCACACTTTCCGCTTACCAATGTTTGTTATAATTTTGGGTACAAAGCAGTGATTTACGATTTACTTAAAAATCGATATCTCCGGGAACCCTCTTGTGGAGTTTGTTTGTTTTGGTGTCTAAAAATTCATAAAAATAAGATCTAATGTTATAAATGGGTGTTGGGTTTCTTTCATGGTGTGTGACATTCCTGTTCTGTTGTTTTGGTACTTCTAAATGCTGTACAAGTGTTCCTTTGTTTAAGATTTGCTCCTCAAAGCCACAGCTGCCCAGGGTTGAACTAGAGGTTTGACAAACAAGCCTAACTGGACCCAAAGGAGTATTATGAGTGTATTTTATGGTGAGATCTCCCAACCACACCATGTAATACACCATAATTCTCATCTATGATACCTCTAATTAGAGAATTAGCGCTAGGTGGGAGGTAAGGTCTGTCTTCTTTGACATGCCTGAGCAGAGGGTGCTGGTCTGTGCAGCTCTGTGAGGGTGTCTGTAGATCTTCTATGATAGCTCTGAATACACTGTGCAATTACATAGAGCTCTGGCGTGGACGGTGGTCATCAGGTCTTCTGGATAAATCTGAGTACAAAGTGCTGTCATCTAGAGCTGTGGGGCATGTTCCAGTCCTTCTTGATACCTCTGAAGGTGCTGTTTTGTGGAGCTGGGGATGTGTGGGGGTCTACTCTAGGCTTCCTCCAAAGCCTCAGAGTAGGACGAGCTACTTTATAAGTAGGGCTCCCGGTTGTATGGTATTTATTTTTTTGACATTTCCGTCTGTATTTATCCATATTTATTTTTTGCTAATTTTATCTGTATTTATCCATATTTATTTTGGGTTTTGTGGAAAAATTAGGCTGAGATTAGTATATTTCCACATTTATTTAACCAGTAAATATGCACTCATGCTTGAATGCCTTCTAGGTTTCAATGCTGTAAACACCTGCAGAAGATAAATTAATGCACTTTTAAGAAACAAATGCACCTTTCAGTATCAACATTGTCCATATCTACTGCTGTTAAAGCATCTTTACTAAAATTACTTTCTTTTTTTGCCTCTTTACCTATCAATCCACACAGCTATTGGCCTGGCAGTCATTGCAGACAGTATTTAGAATTACTCAAAAAGTAACCCAATTTCCGTTTTTATCCACATTTAAAAATAAATACAGACAAGAAAATAAATGTTTCTGTCTGTATTTATCTGTAAAAATCCGTAAAAACGGAAAACAGGGAACCTTATCTATAAGCTATTAGTGTAGAATGTGGGGGCTCTACAGGCGTTCTTTGACACCTCTGATCAGAGGGTGCTGTTCTCTTGGGATACTGGCAGGGTGTGGGGGTGTCTTGTGGGCTTTGTGATGCCTCTGAGTAGAGGGGACTATTCTCTGCTCTCTGGAAGGAAGTCTTCAGGTCTCTCAGGATACCTCTGAATAGACAGAGAGGTCTGTG
The DNA here is from genome assembly GCF_964261635.1 of Lissotriton helveticus. Lineage (NCBI taxonomy): Eukaryota > Metazoa > Chordata > Amphibia > Caudata > Salamandridae > Lissotriton > Lissotriton helveticus. The sequence continues at coordinate 2,081,696,085 of NC_136065.1, forward strand.
GAGGTCTAGGGGGTATATGTGGGTATTCAGATATTCTTTGATACCTCTGAGTAGAGAGTGTTTTGCACTGAAACGTAGTAAAATTCACCAATATCCAGATCTCATCCACCCTTTCCCTTTCTGGCTTCCTCATCTATCGCCCTCCAGGAAGTCTTAGGTCTTTTTCTGACTCCCTACTAGAAGCCACCTTAACAGCTGCAGCCCGGGCCTCCAACTTTATGGTATTAGGAGACCTAAACCTGCATTTTGAGGATCTCAAGGACAGATCCGCCGTAGATTTAATTTCAAACTTTCAAACCTTTGAACTCGAGCTCTTAAACAAGGAAGCCACCCACAATAAAGGCCACCTGCTGGACCCGATCTTTTCTAACAACTCCCAGCTTGTACTGAAATCCCCGCTGCCCTTACCTTGGTCGGACCACTTCGCCGTGCCTTTTTTCTGGGAAATTTTTCCCGAAAAGGCCAAGGCTCCTCATCCTCGTATACTTCAAAGAGCCTGGCCGAGGCTTTCGGTGGAAAGCCTGAAAACTGCCCTTGAACAGTCCATTCCCGAAGTTGGATCCGATGTCCTACAAGCAGACACAAACTTCCATAACTGGCTCACGAACTCTCTGGACACGGTTCTGCCCCTCAAATCAATTATAAAAAAGAGTAGCACTTTTAAATCCCCCTGGTTCACGGCCGAACTAAGAGAGCTCAGAAAGGCCTGTAAAAAATCCGAACGCACATGGAGGAAAGATTGGGCACCTAGCAGCAAGACCTCCTATCAGGCAGCTCTGAGGCTCTATAAAGCCGCACGACAGAAATCAAAGGCAGATTTCTTTGAGGAGAAAATCAGACTGTCAGCCAACTCCTCCAGGGAAACGTATAAAATCGTTAACCAGCTTCTTAAAATTCCAGCCCCAATCACCACGCATAATGAGCCCGAAGCCAGGTGCGATCAACTAGCAGACTTCTTCGATGGAAAGATACAGAAAATTCTTGACAGCCTCCCTCAATCTCCCGCAACACCTTCTATCGAAGCCGTTTCCATCGCGTCTACTAGTCCTCAATTTAAAGCGTTTAGCGCTATAACCAGGGAAGACTTTTGCACCACTCTCTCGAACATAAAAAGTGGTTCCCCTTCCGACCCTGCCCCGATGCACATCCTCAAACAGATCCTGAGTACCATAGCCCCTATGGCCACAGAACTGCTAAACATTTCATTTACCACAGGCATTGTCCCCCCGAGCTGGAAACAGGCCAAAATCAAAGCGCTCTTAAAGAAACCGGGTTTAGACACCTCGGATTTGGCCAACTTTCGCCCTATCTCCCTGCTCCCGGGATTGGGCAAAGTGGCTGAAAAACTGGCGAATAGGCAGCTCTCTGGTTTTCTAGAGACTAATAGTCTATTGAGCAGCTCTCAAACAGGCTTTCGCCCAGGCCAGGGTACCGACACGGCCCTCGTAGCGGTGACAGAGGAGGCCAGATGCATCTTAGACTCAGGGGGATCAGCGGCTCTGATCCTCCTGGATCTAAGCGCTGCATTCGACACCGTGGACCATATAACCCTGATCAAACGTCTCACCAATTTGGGCATCACAGGATCTGCCCTCAAATGGCTGGAATCATTTCTGGAAAAACGATCTTTCAGGATATGGGAAAATGGTTCCATGTCTAAATCCACTCCTCTTCAGTGTGGGGTTCCTCAGGGCTCCTCCCTGAGCCCCACACTGTTTAATGTTTACATGGCCCCGTTAGAGGAGATAATTGCCCCCTTTGGGATCAAATCCATCAGCTACGCAGACGACACACAACTTGTCGTCTCGCTGGCACGCCAAGGGGGATGCCCAGATGATCTCTTTAAATGTCTAACTGCAGTCTCCGTGTGGATGACTGATTCTAAGCTCAAATTAAATGGAGCTAAGACAGAGATCATGCTTCTGGGTAGTCAAGCAACATCTTTGCCCGCTGAGCTTTGGCCCCCCTGCATGGGTGAACTCCCTCCACCCAAGGAAAAAATTAAAAGTCTTGGGGTTTGGTTTGAACCTCAATTAACGTTTAAGACCCATGCAGAGAAAGTTGCCGGAGGTTGCTTTGGCCTTCTCCGAGCAGTGCGGAAGGTACTCCCTCTTTTGCCTTTCCAATCAAGAAAGTTACTTATCCAGGGTCTAATCCTATCTAGATTGGATTATGGTAACGCCCTCTTCTTGGCTGCACCTCAGGCCTCCATTAATACTCTTCAGCGAGTACAGAACGCCGCAGCCCGGCTGCTCATGGGGGCATCAAGGCGGGCCTCAGCCAAACCTCTGTTAAGAGCCCTCCACTGGCTCCCAATTCAGGAGCGAATCTCCTTTAAATCACTCTGCATCGCTCACAAAACATTGCAAGGTAAAGGCCCTCCGGCCTTGAGAGACATGATTTGCCCCTATAAACCAGCCCGATCCCTGCGGTCCGAGGGAGAAAACCTGGCCACCACTCCTAGAGTGAGGAAAACACGTTCAGGAGGCCGCCGGTTCTCGTTGAATGCGGCAAAAAAATGGAATGCACTTCCTAGGGAGCTCCGGATGGAAGCCTCCTATCCGAAATTTAGAAAGGCACTTAAAACCTTCCTTTTCCCTAACACATCCTAGATCTTTCCCTTCCTGAGTTCTCTGCTATTATCATTATTGTTTATTATTTTATCAGCGCTGGGACGCTCGAGGGCAGCCATGCGCTTTATAAACCCAATTTCATTTCATTTCATATGAATTTGAACTGTAGAAGAAGGCGTATTTATAATTCAACAAAGCATATGGGACCAACCCAACCGAGAAAGTAACTAACTCCTTGAGCCTAAAGATGCCACATTCTAAATTGTACAAACGCATGACACAAAACAATCATCTGGCTTCATGGAGACACAGCTGAGAAAATATATAAATATACAGCTCAGATATAACATATGTTCCTTTATCTACTAAAGAAAAGTTAATACAAAAAAACAAAACTCAGATAGTATATCCAGGTACAAATTATAGCGGAATTATAAGAAAAGAATAGCTACAAATGAGAAACACACATGCACCAGAATATACTATGTAAGATAAAATACATTTCTACCACAGTCACAACATGTAGTCCTTGAACCACTTACGGATGAGTATAACGTGTTCGCACCTTCAAGCATGAAATACATGATTTTTCCTAGCACTGCTCTCATCATGGCACTTGACATGTATATTCTCACTGCATCTTCTTTTCACTTCCCTTATCTCCAGATGATTGCACCTTGTCACCTTTCCTAAATTCCATTTTTAAGCCACACCATGTTATTCATCAAGACTATTACTAATTTAGGCGTCGAACAGACAGGCATACATTTTTTTTTTATTTCAGTAATTTTTTATTGAAAATTAAGAGCATATTTACATGGTACTGGTAACGCCCAATACCACCTTCGCATTAACAAACTCACCCACACTTACCCGCTGCCTGCCATTCCTGCTTCAGGCCTTGCACCCCTGAATATACCGGGATTCTTAATTTCTTATTCTTTCCTTCATGTGAGCCTTACTCCCCGTGCTCACTCCTGCCTTACACAATCAACTGGGAGCCAGTTAACAACAAGGATATATTCCTTTCAGTAAAAGAAAAGGTGGTACGGGGTGAACATGCACTTTACAAATAGACGTTCTGTTATTATACTGTGTTAAAGTCTGTGGATGAAGGTTTTGTTACATAGAACCTTCAAATGACTAGTGCGCAGGGTTGTGGTGTTGTCATACCCTCTGTTAAACCCTTGGGCAGAAGATTTGCAGTTGACAACGCTTATCACGGGTCCCATGTTGTTTTGCCAACTCTAATTTAGTTAATATTTGTAATTTTGAGTCGGTGTGCCAGATGGGTTTCTCATGGGAAAACTGAAGCTCAATACAGTAGGCCTGAGTTGGTTATGGTGACGAGCCAATGATGAAGGCTAGAGGCTGGATTGGTTGAGTGGGAAGAGTCAACACTTTCATTGCACCCAGAGCAGCAGGAAGAATTATTTATTTCAGACCAATACTTGTGCCAGAAAGTGGCGACCGGAGCTCGTAGTAAGTAGACTTCAAATTAAATCCTAAGAGATGTGTGTTGTTGAAAGGAAGCACTAGCAGCATGTAGACTGTATATTAATTCCTAAAGGATGTGCGTTGTGTAAAGGAAGCCCTAGCATCATGTAGACTTTACACTGAATCCTAATGAACGTGTGTTTTGTAAAGGAATACCTAGCAGCACATGCACTGTACATAAAGAGCCAGCTGTACGACCATATTTAGAAGTCGCAAAACAGAAAATCAGGCCATTACGACCGCTAAAGTGGCTTCTGGCAAATGCTAACCCTATATTGCGAGTTGGTAACCTATTAAGACTCGCAAATCAGGCTTTGTGAGTCGCTATTGGGAAGCGGCGTGCCAAATACGTCTCTTCCTATTAGCAAATCGCAGGAGCATGTATGAAGTTTTGTGTCCGGAATGGTGTCGCAAGACATTCATACTACGCTGACTCAATGAAGGAGGTGGTAACCCATTTGCAAATGGCAAGGGATTCCCAAGGGACCCCTTACCCGTTGTCAATGTGGGTGCCAATGTTTTATAAGAGGAGGCAGTAATCCCACGGACCACTGCCTACATTTAAAAATGAAAAGGAAACTTTTAATTTTTCTTTTTTAAATGCATCCTATTTCCTTTAAGAAATGTGGGCTGCATTTAAAAAAACTGCTTTATTTAAAAAGCAATCACAGACATGGTGGTCTGCTGAACGCAGGAGGCCGCCATCCCTGGGAGTGCAGTTCATTCTGTATGGGTCACAAATTGAGGCCTTTCTCATGAAAATTGATGAGGCAGGTCATTTGCGCCCCCATTGGGAATCGCTAAATGTGTCTGAGACACATTAGTACATTTAATTTTGTGAGTCTCTAATTGTGAGCCACAAAACATTGCAATTAGTGACTCGCAAAATGAAATGGTTATACATCTCGCCCCTAATCGTAAGGGACGTACATTGTGTAAAGCAAGCCCTAGCAGCTTGTGCACTATACATTAAATACTAAGAGAATGAGGCTTTTTGGTGACTGATTGGGGGGGGTGGAACCCTACTCAAGCAGCAACCACAATCCTTGTCAGAGTGAGGCAATAGTAAAGCCCAAATTAACTTGTGCTCAAACCTCTAGTTGCTTGGTACAGAGCAGTCAGACTTAACTTAGAGGCAATGTATAAGGTATTTATGCAGCACTTCAAACAGTAATTAAGTGAAAACACAACAAAAGGAACAATGCACAGCAATTTTTGAAAAATAGTGTTGAATTTAATAAATAATTAAAGACTAAAACGACAAAAATCCAATCAGTCCATCACAAAGAGTCACTTTTGCAGTGGAGGGTGGCACGAGGAAGCATCGCAAATGGTCATCAATGTAGCATGAAGAGCAGGCCTGTTGTCATCGCGGGGAGTCGGACCAGAGCTTTGCAATGGAGTTCCCCCATGAACGGTCAATGATGTAGGACAAAGGGTCAGCTTGATGGAACTTTGTGTTGCTGGCGGTGCGAGCGACAATGTTTTGGCAGCAATGGGCCCATTCCTGTTCACAAAAGGCAAACAACATCAATTCAGATCTGCTGCGGTCCCACCAAGGGTAGAGAACCTGAGGCACAGCACTTGGGGTCCGTGGCTTGCTTCAGTTAGATCTGGGTGTTGGTTTAGATTGTTGGGTACCTGTCTTGTCCCTGTGGCTCTGAATAGGAGGCTAGCAGACTAGCCCTTGGAGTCACCCAGTGAGTCCTGGGCTCAGGTGCAGCTCCATTCCCTCTGCTTCAGGCAGGAGGGCAGCAAGGCAGCAGTCCAGCAAGGCAGTAGTCCAGTAGGATAGCAGTCCAGCAGAGTGGCAGTCCTTTCAGCATCACACTACGCAGTCCTTCATCCTGGCAGAGTCTCCACAGGAGAACTGTGCTGAAGAGTTGGTGTCTGAGGTTCGATATTAATACTAGGTACTTTCTTTGAAGTGAGGGAAGCTTCTAGAGGTTTCTCTTTGTAGAGCACATGCTTCCTGCCTCCTCTACCCTGGCTTCGGACTAACTAAAGGCGGTATGCAGCTCTTTGTTTGAAGGCAGGACACAGCCTATTCAAGTGTATTAGGGCTCCGTACAACTCCACCCTCCCATCCTGTCACTGATGGCCCACCCAGGCACAACTAAGCCCTCTATTAGGTGTAGTTGACTAGGAGGAATAAACCAAGCCCAACTGTCAGCTAAACCCAGTCATGTGACCCTAAGATAGACTGCAGGCACTAAATGGCTAAGGCAGGGAAATGGCAAGTTTCTAAATGTGGCATTTTCATAATTGTAATTTAAAATCCACATTTCCATAAGAGAGGATTTTTCATTACAATTCCAAAGACACAAACTGTGAACTGTTAACATGTTCCTATTTGGAAGTTAATGCTTATTAAATGTAATAAGGTAACTTCAATGTTCCTAAGGGAGATGTAGCCTTTCAGTTGTGAAAAACTAATTTAAGAGAGTTTCACTACCAGGATATGTAAACTTAAAAGTACACGTCCAACCTTTTTAAATACACTGTACCCTGCCCTTTGGTCTCTTCAGGACCTGTAATATGGGTGACATACATGTCTTAAAAAGTAGGGTTTGGACTTGGCAAAAGTTTATTTTTCCAGATCAAAACGGCAGTTTAAAACTACACACACAGGCTACAATGGCAGGCCTGAGAAATATTTAAAGGGCTACATAAGTGAGTGGCAGAATCAGTGCTACAGGCCCACTAGTAGCAGTAATTTACAGGCCCTGGCACAGGTAGTGCCTCTTTACTAGGGGATTACAAGTAAATTAAATATGCGATTTGGATATAACCCAATTCTACCATGCTATAGGGAGAGAGAACAAGCACGTTTGCATTGGTTAGCAGTGGCAAAGTGTGTAAAATCCTAAAACCAGCAAAAGCAAAGCCAGCAAAACAGAAGGATTGAAGGCAAAACGTTAAGAGGCAAACCCCTTCAAGGATGCCAGGTCTACCGGGCTCCCAAAGTAGACCCTTTAAATTGTTTAACTGAACTGAAGAACTTTTTTAAATTGCATGCAGCTTGTTAAAAATAAGCCTTAACTATGAAATTATGATTTTCTTAAATGTTTATAATGAAGAAATACAAATACAATTCTATTTGCATCTCTCAGCCTGGCTCTGATTCTCTCTGTACCCTCCTCCACCTATTCAACCATGCCATCAGACCCTTACCTCTACTCCCTCTCATGACTTCTGAACCATCAAACAATCCAACCACTGCTCTATTCCTCTCTCCACTCTTGTGTTATGTTACATGCAATCTCTCTAGGGAATTGTGAGTTTGAGTTTCTTGAAAACATGGGGGCTAGCCTCTAAATTTGGGTTGCCATGCTTTCCAGAGCATTGCCCTCTTCACCTTTGATTACTGAATCTTGCCAGGCAATTGTTGGCCATTGTAGAAAGCACTTCACATGGTGCGCCATATGTTCAGATTGTTGAGAAACAGTGCTTAGTTTGAGACTGTGGTGATGGAGCAAGGTGGAGAAACAACATTTTGTGTACCCCTTGCAAAGTCACACTTCAATAATTATAACATGAACTAATGGAATGTTGTGTGAAATTAATCAACCTAGAATAAAATTGCACCTACACAAGTACACGTGGGAATTAATTCTGCTTATGTTACAATTATAATTAACTAATTATGTGATTTTGTTGTGTCCTAAAACTAATAAGCAGCTTTGAGATAATGGAATGAGGCATAAATGTGCTTTTGTTTACATATTTTGTGGCAGAAACCAAAGGATAGGTGAGTATATTACGCCTAAATGTTGCTTATTTCGCTAGGTAACTACTAATAGGGAAAACCTTAGTAAGGGGGAGGTAAACATAATGGCTAGATTTCTAAAATTAACGTTCGTTTGTGTTTGTTTCTATGATAGTTCCCATTTTGACTCGTGAGGTCTACCAGAAAAATGGAGTCACTCGATTATTGTGGCCATAAGAGAAATACGTATGCGCAAATAAAGCCAAAAATGAATGCGAGCTGACTGTGACTGGACAGTGAGGTTCAAGGCCACCATGCCCTGAGAATACAGATGACTGCCAGCAATTGTGGATGACACTATTGTATAACGTGGGAAAATGTTAGAATCTATCAATTTGAGAACGCGACTAGGCCGGACGCTGCCTAAAACAATGACCCTTTTTAAAATTTAGCTGACGGAAGAAAAACAAATAATGTAATGATGAGGTGATGCTCATCTACCCCAAATTGTCCAATCAGAACTTGAATTTATGCTGAAAGTTACTCTTTTAAATAGATAGAGCGAGTGAAAAAGGTATAAAAAGTGCTGGTTTTAGTGAGAGAAAAACTTCTTTTCGTATTCCTCGAGAGATGCTGTCGGAATGCTGATTTATCCTGCGATGTAAGACTTTGAATAATTTTCTATTTCTTCTGAATGAGATCTGAACTTTAGGTGAGGTCATTAGTCAGGGAAGTTAGGGAGATAGGAGAAAATGAATTTGGGAACTATCTGTTTTTGCTAATACTTGTATTTCTGAAATCTAAATAAAATGTCTATTTCTGAATTTTCCTAAATAAATTAAATTAACTGTTTGAAATAAAATTCTTATTTTTCTCTTAAAATGTCGTTTTGAATAAAGAAATAAGTAAAGTGAATAAACCTTTAGACATATTAAATTTGCTTTTAATAAAAATGAGATAAATGGAGAATTAAGCTGGACTTGAGTTTTCCTACGCCTAATTTTTTACTAGCAGATTCGTCGACCACAGTGGCGGCGTGTCTAAATAAATGTTTTGTTAATGAAAACCATGGTAAAACTCGTTTAAACTGCGGGTGTAAATAGTATAAATATTCAGTTTTAGTTTAGACACTCCGCTATGACACAGCAGCTCTCCTTTGAATCTCACCGATCCATGAAGTAGGATGGAAGTGTTTTGTGAGTGACTCGCAGTGTTATGGGCCCCACTGACGAGTAGATGTATGATTTTGTACTTCAGGGAAAGGTGACATGGTATTAGAAATTATTTCCGGATTAGCGCTGCATCAGTGGTTTCTGGTGCTCGGCACCGGAACTTAATTTGTCAACACCAGCACTTATGACAGTCTGCCACATTGTAGCAATGTTTGTCTAATTTAGATATATTAGCACAACAACAGTTGTTTATTAATTAACTATACATAAAAAATGAGTAATACTTGCCACCCAAGCCATTCATATAGTGTGGGGGCCTGGAATAGTCTGAATTGTCACACTTTTAGGAGTGTGATGGTTAGTAGTTGTGTTGGTACTGTCATTTGCAATGCTGGCAAGGACAATGGGTGGTGCAAACTTCTGACGAGGGTCCTGGCACTTTTTCTTTTTCACCAATTAAGCACTGTTGAGAAGGCAGGGCCTAGCTGCAAATATAAGCTCACTAAGTGGGGAAGAGTTCTTGACTCCTGTTAGCCCACCTCTGACAGCCAATGCAGCTGTTCTAGGCCAGGGTATATGAAACATTGGGTAGAATTCCTCGTATTGGCGCTGCCTCCTGATGGTCTCATAGAGAGGCCAAGTACAAGTGGGGTCATTCAGGGGCACATACATCAACCTATTTACCGGTCACAAATGGGCCGATTCTCAGAATCGACCCCTTTGCGACCAGTAAATAGCCTTTTTGGGATTGCATCAACCCCAAAGTCATTTGTAAAGTAGGTAATTGCAAATTTTGCGATTACCTATTTTGCAAATCAAATTAGGTAATCGCAATTTGCAATTCCCTAAATGCAATGCAAGAAACATTCTTAGAATGCGACTTTGCATTAAGGAATCGCAAATTAGCATCAACTTTAAGTCAATGCTAATTTACAATTCCTTCGAAAAATGCACAAAAATGCAGTTTTCTAAGTGCCATGTGGCACACACACATGACCTTGGGTCATGTGTGTGCACCACATGTGCACACATGCCAATTTTGGGGGTGCATCAGGGTGGCCGTTTGGCCCCCTAGCACCCTGAAATTGTATTCACAATTTGCGATTACCTAAATGGTAATCACAATTTGCGAATGTTGTCTCATTCATTCCTGTGGCTGTCTGGGCCCATAGGAATGAATGGGAAGGCATTCCCTAACAGTGAATCACAATTTGCGATTCGCTATTAGGGCATGTGTAGGAATCGCAATTTATTTTGCGATTCCTACCTGCATAAGGATTTGCGAGTCCTTAATAATCGCTAATAAGCAATCGCAATCCTTTTGGTTGATGCATGTGCCCCTCAGTCTCTAGTGCTAATGGTAATCTGGGCCCTTATGGTATCTAAGCCTGTTTTAGTATTTGCCGCTATCAAGCTGAGCAGAAACTACACTTGCTTGCATTTTGCAACCTTGGTGGTAAGTGCCATTAAACAAATGTAAAACAACATACACTGACACATGCAAAACAGGTGGTTGTGTGTTTGAAACGTGTTAATCTGGCGCAGATGCACATATAATGAGAAGGGGGGTTACTGGACCCAGTTTGGGGTTTAAATTGACCCCGGGGAGTTACACTAATAATAAACAGTGATCTATGATTGGGTTACTTATTAGCACTGGAGACAGAGCCCTCTGTATTCATAATCCAGAGGCTGCTGCTTTTCAACCTGATTTTGCTCGTGGCTCAATTTTGCTTTCCAATCACATGCCACTGGATGCCTTCACATGATCTGAAATGTCCTATTGTGGCCTCCGTTGTTATCTACTGGGTCAAAGTAGAACATGAAACAAGCCTTACTCTGCCCTCTAGTGGAAAAGTGTGAAGTGCAGCAGACGTTCAAGAATTTAAGAAAACTCACAAATTCAATCAGGGAATTGTCAAGCGTGCTACTCACCCGTGAGGGTCTCAAGGCTCTGGGGGGTGGGTTGGGGTGTAAGCAGCTCTGGTAAGTCAAAGAGCCAGGTCTTGAGGGTCTTCCTGAAAATGTGCAGAGAGGGGACGCGTCTGATGTCGATCGGGAGCTCGTTCCGCATCTTGCCCCGATGTAGGAGAAGGCCCTGCCACGTGTTCTGGCTCTGTGGATGTGCGGGGTTACGGGCAGGGCGAGGTTGGCGGATCAGAGGTTCCTCCTGCGTACGTGGAAGGAGATTCTGTCATTGAGGTATTGGGGTCTGATGTTGTGGAGGCATTTGTAGGTGTGGGTGAGTGTCTGGAAGGTTACTCTCTTCTCTACGGGGAGCCAGTGGAGGTCTTGCAGGTGTTGGGTTATGTGTTCTTGTCGAGGGATGCTGAGGACAAGTCTGGCTGTGGTGTTCAGTATGGTCTGGAGTTTGCGGAGCAGAGACTTGTTGATTCCAGCATACAGGGAGTTTCCGTAGTCCAGTGTGCTGGTTATGAGTGTGTGGGTGACGGTCTTTCTTGATTGGGGGGGGGGAGGGGGACAGCATTTACAACGCTGCCATTACATTGCGTTCCTTTACAACGCGGTCGCTACAACGACCGCGTTGTTAGAACTGAGTGCCTGTACATCGCAAGTCATTAGATCGACTTGCTGTAGGGGAGGCTCTAACCTAAGGAATAGTATCATTTACTATTCCAACACCTTTCCTACTGTTGTACAGGCTGGAGTTATAATAGTAAATTATACTATTCCTAACTCCAGCGTGCCCCCTACAGCAAGTCGATCTAATGACTTGCGTTGTAAAGGTATCGCGTTCTAACAACATGGTTGTTGTAAAGAACCGCGTTGTAATGGAATGCAATGTAATAGCATGTGATGTAACATGCTATATTCATTTGGGGGGATCCATATGAAGGTCTTGGGAAGGATGCAGAGGGTGTTGAAGCAGGTGGAGGCAACGGCGTTGACCTGTCCGTTCATGGAGAGGGAGAGGAGTTGAGTACAATGCCGAAGTATCAGGTGTGGTCTGTGGGGATGGGCCGGCTGCCGAGGGTGGTTGGCCACCAAGTGTTGTCCCATGCAGTGGGGGAGGGTCTGAGGACGAAGACCTGTGACTTCTCCGAGTTGAGCTTCAGGCAGCTGCTGCTCATCCAGGAGGCAACGTCCTTCATTCCTTCCTGGAAGCTGCGTCTGGTGGTGACGGAATCTTTGGTGAGGGAGAGGATGAGCTGGGTGTCGTCTGCATAGGAGACTATGTTGAGCCCGTGCTGTCTGACGATGGAGGCAAGGGAGGCCATGTAGATGTTGAAGAGCGTAGCGCCGAGTGATGATCCTTGAGGTACTCCGCAGTTGATCCCTATGGATTCAGAAAGGAAGGGTGGCAGTCTGATTTTTTGGGTTCTTCCGATGAGGACGGACCAGAGCCAATCGAGGGCGGTTCCCAGTATGCCGGCATCGTGGAGTATGGAGGTGAGTCTGAGGTCGGAGACAGTGTCGAAGGCAGCGGGAGGTTGAGTAGGATCCGGGCCGCAGTGTGGCCATGGTCGAGGAGGGTGCGATGTCGTCTGTGGCGGCGAGTAGAGCGTTCTCGGTGCTGTGGATGCTGCGGAATCTGGATTGGGAGGGGTCGAGGATGGAGTTTTCTTCGATGAATTCTGTTAGTTGGGCTTTCTGGAGAGAACTTTTCCATTGAAATCATATTTAATTATGGCAGGCATAAGTCATGAATTAAAAAACAAGTTACAATACAGTAATGGAGCAATGATGATAGACACCTACATGCCAGCACCCCTGATCCAGGCCCACTATTTGGGACAATATTTGCCGCCCCCATGAAACACCACACCGATGGGTCACAGTTCATGTGATGCACTGTAGATTAGTTACCACAGCACTGGAATAATGCAGGCCTTTTGTAGGATTGCAACCTTTCCCAGAGAAAAATATCAACTATTTGTTCACGTTTTAAGATTCTTCAAAGGCCCGGACATGATTCTTAAATAAAACTGTACAGAAATCACCTGTGCTCATTTCTGACATGGCCTTTTGGTCTGTGTACCATTTGTGTGCTGCACATACCTGTGTAATTTAAACACATTCTAAATTGCTTTTGTCTTATATATACTGTTTAATGTATGCAGAGATGTTTTAAAGCATGGGCAGTGTTGGCAGTTGCCCAGGGCCACCACCTTCCAAGGGGCCCCTGCTAAAGTCAGCGGGCAGAAGAAATTACTGCCATAATAACGATGTGCGTAAAAAAAAGCTTCTTTTTAATATTTGAAATCACACCATGTTTAACAGAAAGTTAGGGCCGCATTTACTAAGGATTTGCGCCGGGAAAAACTCATGCAAAGTGATGCAAAGAAGCAGAAACTTGCAAAGGTGTTTACATTGCAGTACAAAGGCTATTTTGCATAGGAGAGGTGTACTTTTCTAGGCACGAATAGGGCTTTGTGCCATGTAAGCACCCATAGTTTTTTTTTACACAAACCCTGATCTACTAAAGCCAGACCAAGTTTTGCATCAAGAAATAACGCCTCGTTGTAGCAGATGCTAGCTTGGAAAAGGTTTTCATAGCAAACATGCAACACATTGCATTTGTGCTGGACTGTACAGCGCATACACATTGAGGCCGATTACGATATGGCCCGTAAAGTCTGCGACCAACCCTTTAGTGCCGCATTATAATGGGCCAGTCGGTTTCCTTTCCGAGCGCCTCATTATGATAGAGGCTGTCGGAAAGGAAACCTGCCGGTCATTTCGGATGGCTTCCGACAGGCTTGGGGAGTCCGTCCGCCAGTCGGAGACCAAGCCTGTAATCTCAAGGGAGGCTCTTTCCGCCCTTGAGATTATGATCACAGTTTTTGACATAGTTTTCATGCCGCTCTGTTCGATATGGAAACTGTTAGACCTGGCATCTTTGGCGTGGTTTCCCCTGTCTTTTTGGCCTCTACCTCCTGTATTTTTGATGCTGTGCTGGATTTCGTTTTTGCTGGTTTAGATGCTTTGGATACTCTGCCACTGCTGATCAGTGCCAGAGTGTAAGTGCTCCCTGTGTAAATTGTTATTATGATTGGATATACATGATTGGCATATTTGTATCACCAAGAAGTCTCTAGTAAAGTGCACTGGTTGTGCCAGGGCTGGTGATGACAAATGCTACTAGTGGGCCTGCAGCACTGATTGTGCCACCCGCACGAGTAGCCCTAAAATGGTGTCCCAGGCCTGCCACCGTAGTGCCTGTGTGCAGTCTGTGAACTGCCATGTCCTCCTAGTCAGTGTCCCCACTGACCAGGCCTAACCCTTCCCTTTTTGTGCACATTAGTCACCCCTATGGAAGGCCCAAGGTACCCCCCTGAGCAGGGTGCAGTGTATGTGAAAGGTAGAGCATGTACTGGTGCAAGTGACATGCTCTGGTAGTGAATTACAGCCATTTTCATTTTTCACTATTGTAAGGCTATCTTGCTCCATAGGCTAACATAGGGGATGCTGGCTACAGTGGCTACCAGCATTTCATCCCATAGGAACAAGATAGGACATAAGAGTCTAGTATCCCTGAACTCAGAATTCAATAACACATCTTTTAGGAAAGGTTGTTTTTGAATCCTGTGTTTGAGAACAGCACTTTTAGAAACTTGCTGTTCTCTTGTCTGACCTTCCTGTGTGCCTTGGCCTGTTTGTGTATTGACTGTCTGGTTTGAGAGTGACAGGGGCTGGGGATTCCCCAGGAGGCTGGCTAAGTCAGCCCTAGGCTGAATGACTGCATTTGCAACTTGAGTAGTGGGAGGAGATAGCACCTGGGCCTGAATAGGGCTGTGCCTGCCTTCCATAATGCTGGATCCACATCCTGCTGGGCGGTTGATGACCCTGCCCCTCACTCTGAAAGGAAAGGAGAAGCCATGAAAACAAAGTGCTCAAGAAACACTCAGAACTGGTTCAGACCGGGCTCAGGGCCCACTTGCACAAAGAGAACAAAGACCTTTAGGGGTATAAGTACAGGACCTCTGACAACAGAAAATTAGATCATCTGGAATCAAGAAGGAACCTCTGCCAAGGAGAAAGCTGAAACTGAAGAAGGAAGATTGTCCAGCTGTTGCTCTGCTGGATTGCCCTTGCTGTTGCTTTGCTGCCAAGGAGAGGGGAAGGACTTTGCTTTGTGCTGTGTCCCCTTGCTTGAAGGAATCTCCAAGGGCCCGAGAAGAGCTGGCTCCCTGTTCTGTAGTCCCAGGAACAAAAGGACTTCACCCCCAGCTTCCCCTGAGCTCTACTGAGAGAGTTCTGTCCTTCCTGGAGTGCTTGGCCCATGTGTGGTGCCTCTGGAAGTTGTACCTGTGCTGGGAAGCTGGAAACTAAGCTTCAGAGACTTTGCTACAGAAAAGTTATCGAATCGCTCGCTGCAATATTTACGAATTTGTCTAAGGATTGGATTTTGTATTTGAAGGGTACGCTTCCAGTACAAATCCTGTGCTAGAAAACACAAACATACCACTTTACAATGGTGCAAAGGTTGTGCACTAGCATTGGGGTAGTGAGCAGCAGCAGGTTATTTTTAATAATGTGACTCTGCACTGCTTTCTCCCCTATGCACAGCAACTTTCCATGTCATATCTCTCTCTCATTACTTCACCTCACCTCATCTCTCTTAACTTTGTATCAGCCTGCCTCTCGATTTCCACTTTCTATGTACCTTTATCCTTTCTGGCTCAGCTGTACATCACTGTTATCTACCTTGCATCTTTATCAATATACCCAAAATATCCCCCTGAACTTCATCTCTGCCTCCCTCTCATAACTTTGCTCCTCTATCACTCTCAATTCCCTCTCTCTCTTCCCCGTCCCTTTCTCTATACCTCGCTGCACATTTTCCATCTGACCTCCCTGTATTTCTTTACTTCACTTCTCAGATAAACTAATTTCTATCTTTACCTGACCTATCTCTCTCAATGTCTGTTACCTTCTCTTTCTACTTCTCTCACATCTCTCACTACCTTACCTCTCAGTACCCCCTTGCTCTCTCTTACTACCAAACCTCTCAATTTTTCTCACCATTAGTACCCTACCTGTTATGGTATGTTAAGTTATTGTGACTTATAGAGTGCTACAGCTGCCCCAGCAAAGGGGCGTCCCGGCGCTGGTACCAAATAAGACTGACATAAGCAGATAGAGCAGACACAGACTAAGGTGCAATTAAAAGATAGGTCTTAATGGCCTTCCTGAATTCTAAATAGTTGCTGATGCCACAAATCTGCACAGGGAGTGTGTTCCAGAGAGTGGCGGCTCTGTAACGGAAAGAGCGGCCATCAGCACAAACTCTTCGTGTCCGGGGAACCACCACCAAGTGCTGGCCCTGTGAATGAAGAAATCGTGAGGGAACATATGGCGAGAGGAGATTGACCAAAATACCTCCCCTCAACACCTCCTCTTTCTCTCATTCTGCCTCTGTTTCCTTTCATTCACCTCTCAGAATATCATGCAGGTTTCTGCCTGCTTCTGTTTCTCTACCTCTATTTCTCTATCTACTCCTTTGCTTCTCCCACTCTGTCTCTCTTTCATACACACAAACACATCTCTTCCTCTGGACCGCTTTCTCTATTTCAACAATTCCCCTTCACCTCAACTATCCCTCTCAACCTCTTTCTATCCAAATCTCTCTACCTCACCATCACTTCCTCTTTTTCTATCTGACAACTCTGTACCTCTGCATAATCCTCAGCTCTTTTTCTCTGTTTCATGTATGTCTCTCAACTTCTTCTTTGCACTATAAATTGTTGCCTACCTTCCACCTCTCTAGCTCTCTTCCCCACTGCTCTCTTTAACTGACACATTTTTCTATTCTTCTCATTTTTCTGTCTCTCTACCTTCATCTCTTTTTTTTCTCAAGTCTCTGTCTACGCTTACCTCTTGCTCCTTTTTCTTAACTCTAAATGTTCTTTTTCTACATGTAACATATGAATATGTCTTACTTTAATATTATGCACAAGTCAAATAAGCATTAAACAAATCCCCCTTAGTGTATTTTCCTGCAATGGGAGTAATTAGCTGGTTAGACACCGAATTCCACATAAAATGTTGTTGCAAGTAAAAAAAATCTAGATCCAAACGCAAAAAGAAATGGCTTTATGAATACTTGTTCAAGCTTTCTTTTGGTACTATTGGGCTGGTGGAGACCAGGCAGCTTGAGCTTTTGGCTGTTTCCTGTTCATCTCCTCATTGCACAGACCACTTTCCACATAGGAGGATCACAGTGATCCACTAAGGAAGGTAAGAGAAAGGAGGAAACACCCAGATTCAGCACAATCCTTCAAAGACTTTTAATGTGCCTCACCGTTTTTAGCTTCCGTTGTTTGGTCATGCCCACCCCGGAAGATGCTGCTCTCTATGAGGGGTTTGACAACAGCCCACTGGCAGTGCAGCGCTTATTTAATCTTGCTGCAGTGTTTTAGCAATGACTGCAAGGCACTACCCAGAAGGGCTCCTTTGTGGGTCGGGAGACCTAGGCCCTGCTGTTAGCCCGGAGCCTGTGTCAATGCACAGGGCCAAGAGGAGCATTTGGTGATTGCATTGTGACCAAAGTCAGTACAGTCCCTTCAACTGGAAAGTGTGTAACTACCTCCTGGCTTCACAATGTGGCACGCACTGCTCTGCAAATTTGTCATGCACCCATGTGCAAGCCATCAGACGCTGCAAGACTTCTCCCTCAGGGGTACTCAACCCAGTACATATCTCTTTTTTCTTTTCCTTTTTTATTTTAATGAAATTGGATTTGGCCACAAACAATTGATAAATACAATCTTCACTTATGCATGTAATCAATACAATGTAGATAGACAGAGGATCTAATAAACATACTAGGCACAGTTCAGTGATACGTACATAGATGGTTGCAAATATAATACAGAATGAATGCGGGAATGATAGACTCCATATCTGATTGAGATGCTTCTCCCTCTTATTGCCCTTAAACCTAAGGATGGAAGTCTCAGTTTCTTGTATCTGACAGAATCTAACAATAACGCAGATACGGCGATGCTACTGGACCATCTGGCAGCACAAGATCTAACCCAAATTATCTCTGAAGCAACACACATGGCCGGCCATACCTTGGTTGGCATCTTTACCAACAATCCTGATATCACTCTGGACAAAACTCTCCCTCTACCCTGGACAGATCATAAAGCCATACATTTTAAAGTACTAATGATGCAGTGTTACCGGCCCCACTTAAATAAACTGCTTCTTGTTAAAACCCGCCCATGGCACAGAATACAGAAGGAAGAATTAGAAGAGGCCCTGGACAGACACCCGCCTATGTAGGTTTCTGATAACAACCTGGCAGCTTATAAATTTGATGAATGGATTAAATCAGCAGTAAATCACTTGATCCCAGAAAAAATCATGGAAATGAGAAGCCAAGCGTCTGCCCAATGGTACAGTCCAGACCTTAAAAACATTAAGTCTAAATGTAAAAGAGATGGAGAATATAAAATGGCCTACAATCTATACCTAGAGGAATGTAAGGAAGCAATCAAAAAAGCTAAGACAGACAATAGGCAATAGGTGCCGCTAAGAACTCCTATAGGGAGTTTTTTAAGACAGTCTAGGCTCTATCTAAACGGCAGCGGGTCAATCAATTTACACCTGATCACAATTTCTGTAGTAATAAGATTGCTAACTTCTTTCAAGTCAAAGTAAAATCAATATATGAGGATCTCCTCAAAACAACGCCTGACGCAACTAAAAATAATAATCTAACCATCGACGTTAATCTAACCCATAATAAACTGACTAGTTTTCTGATTCTAACCATTGAGGAAGTGAATAACCTGCAACTTCTGACCAAGTCTGGATCTCCTAACGACCCGTGTCCCCCTGCCACTCTACATCTGGTATCTGGAAAGATCAGTGCTCATCTAGCCCCACTTCTAAATGAGGTAATCAACTCAGGGATCTTTCCATTGCCCTGGACGAGGGCATGCATCAGGCCCATTCTGAAAAAGTCTGCTCTGGACCCCACTGGGGTAAAGAACTACCGACCAATATCATGTTTGCCAGTACCGGCCAAAATTCAGTGAGTTAATCCTGTATCTTGACTCTAACAATATCTTAGATCCTACCCAACATGGCGTTAGACGACCATTCCACTGAGTCTGCCTTGATTATGGCTACAGAAGAAATTCGTAAGCAACTGGATGGGGAAAGGGGAGGGAGAATCATCTTTATCCTACTGGACCTATCAACAGCATTTGACACCGTGAATCATGCGGTGTTAGTGCGGCGGCTGGAGGCAATAGGAATTAAAGAGATGGCTCTATCCGTACTCCCCTTCTTCCTAATATCCAGAGAGCAGAGGGTACATTGGGACAGCCTCAAATCCGAGAAATCTTACAGATCCACAAGGTTCGGCTCTATCACCGACCATATTCAATATTTATCTCACCCCTCTAGCCAGTTTAATTCGAGAGCATGGTTTCACTTTGGTTTCATACACTGATGATACGCAGTTAGTTATATCTATTTCACAAAGTTGCTGAAGTCACAGCTGTCAGCTTTCACAACTGCCTGAAGAGTATCATGAGCTGGATGAATCAAAACTTCCTCAGGCTCAATACGGATAAAACTGAGGTCATGGAGTTTGGGAAGAGTCCACCCATATGGAACCAAGCATGGTGTCCAAGAGAGGCAGGAAACTGCCCTCCACTGGCTACCAATCTTCCTAGTAGCCCACTTATCAATCTTCTCCGGATGTGTGCTGGTTTTAGCCCTCTTATCAATCTTCTCTGGTGTGAGCTGGGATTAGCCCACTCATCAATCTCCTCCAGTATGTGTTGGTATTAGCCCACTTATCAATCTTCACATGATGTGTGCTGGTTTCAGCCCACTTATCAATCTTCTCCAGTGTGTGTTGGTACTAGCCCACTTAACAATCTTCCTAGTAGCCCACTTATCAATCTTCTCCGGATGTGTGCTGGTTTTAGCCCTCTTATCAATCTTCTCCGGTGTGTGCTGGTAGTAGTCCACTTATCAATCTTCTCTGGTGTGAGCTGGGATTAGCCCACTCATCAGTCTCCTCCAGTATGTGTTGGTATTAGCCCACTTATCAATCTTCACATGGTGTGTGCTGGTTTCAGCCCACTTATCAATCTTCTCCAGTGTGTGTTGGTACTAGCCCACTTAACAATCTGCCTAGGAGCCCACTTATCAATCTTCTCTGGATGTGTGCTGGGTTTAGCACACTTATCAATCTTCTCCGGTGTGTGCTGGTATTAGCCCACTTATCAATCTTCTCCGGTGTGTGCTGGTATTAGCCCACTTATCAATCTTCTCCGGTGTGTGCTGGTATTAGCCCACTTATCAATCTCCTGCAGTGTGTGTGTTGGTATTAACTCACTTATCAATCTTCCTAATATCCCACTTATCAATAAGCCACTTATTAATCTTCTCCGGCTGCAAAGAATGATGAGCTGTTGTGTTACAATTTACTGATGTGTGATCTGCTCATGACATGAGTAAATACAATCGATTCACTGTTTTATTTTAGTTTTTAATTGTATGACTATATTTTAAAGGTGAAACAAATTAGTTTTGATTCGACATCCAACATCGGTGAACCTGGATCTCGTGCTAGCTATCTAATTTCTGCCACATCCTAAGCACCAACCTATAATCTTTATCTGCCTTTTGTGCCCAGTGCAATGCTCTTTAGAGCCAACATATTCATTTTCTGCCTTCTTCCTTGTTGTTCTGAAGTTTTCTCTTGTCAACAATGTTTTCATTATTCCCTTTACTCGTTGGAGGATCTTCTTTTTAGGGCTGCCGGAATGTGGTTATGGGGGGCAGAGAGGTGGAGTGATTATTCATCGAGAGGGTTGCATTCACAAGTGGGTTTGAGAACTTCCATCATTATACTGACATTTTTTTCTTTTTCTGGAAGAGACAAGAGCAGAAAGTCATAGAGTGATTTGCAGGTTGTAGACTGTTTTGATCACAGCAAAAGTCTTATTTTCGCCTTCATTCTTTCTATTTTACCACTGCGTGTTCATCTTTCAGCACGTCTATTGTTTAACTTATATATGCTCTTTTTTTACTCCTTCTTTCTTCTTTTATGCTTGATCCCTGTATACCCCTACAGTGACTTTCTGTCTTACCTTGTTATCACTGTGTTTATTTATGTTATTGTATCACATGTAAGTTCCTCCATCATAGGGCTAGTAGGCCTTGGAGGTGTGTCTCGTTCATTTAGTGTGCTGTAAAAGGAACTTCCCCAGTTTTCCTTCTAGAAGACATTATAACTTGTGAGTTCTTAGCACTGATAGTTTTACTGGAAAGATATATTTGTATAGGTTATCCGATCATTTATCAACACATTATTAATTTTTACATAGTAATTTATTGATAGAGAAATTGCACCTTTCAGTTTTCCCATTGTAAATGCCTAACCCCATAGGATACCATTGCAATAGTTTATGAACACATAAATATTGCTAGGAATTTAATACAATATCATTCAAAGACTAGGAGAATGGTATTAATAAATCTAACAATATGCTGTTGTTGAATGTATCCTAAATCATACCAAAAATTAGTTATAAGACTTGCTTGTCTTTAAGTCAAAATGCTGCCTTTCTGGGGCCGTACAATGCATTGCCATTGTTTGCGGCCGGCGCACCATTTAAAAGGTGCGCTAAGCGCAAACAATGACAATGCGCCCTATTATGGTAAATATGCTGCCCCCAGGGCAGCCGTGAACTCCCGCTGCCCTGGGGCCAGCGCATTCATGTGAAAACACGGAGAGGTTGCTGGCAGCCGCTCCGTATTTTCACAGTGAAGGTGGCAACCGTCTCGCAAATTTAAAGAGGATTAGAGATCCCCTTGCAGGCGGGTGCAGTCAGTGACTGCACTCGAATGCAAGGGGATATCTGGGGGGTCCATAGGACCTCCTTTCTCCCCTCCAGAGGGCTACCCCAGAGGGCGCACTCACAGTGTCTAGAAGGTGGAGCACTGTGAGCGCATCTCCTGAGAGCTTCTTCGCTTCTGTGCCCGCGTCTGTAATATGGTGCGGGTGCAGAGGCAAAGGAATTCCCTCTTTTGCATAGGGCACACCCCTATGCAAATGAGGGAACGCCCCTGATGATAGCGCTGGCGCTTTAAGTGCCCCAGCGCTATCGGTATTACTGAAGAGGAAGCACAAGCATCTGCGCCCCCTTCTGTAATACCAAAGTGCTCCTGATTGGTCAGAGTTAACAGGATTAGCCAGGCTGCTTTGAAAAAGTGATAAGTGGCTCACCCAGGGAGAGGCTATCTGTTAGAGAGAGATCTGCCACAATGGAATGTCAGACCAGGGGGGAGGGTTGTAAAGAATGAGATTTCATAAGAGGAATAGGACAGAGAGGGATAGGACAGTCAGGGAATGCCAGGCACATCTACCCACCAGCCCTCTGACCCAGCCAGATGGGAGAGTTAAGGAAGGAATCTGCAGATGTTAGGGAGTGGGGGCTATGGAAATGAGCCATACTTAGAGTTGATTTAGTTAGCTCTTCATACTCTGCTGAGATTTCAGCCATGTTGTACTATCTGGAACTACAGCCCTGTGGAAGTAACTTGCTTCTAAAGGATTAAAGAGTGGACTCTCTGCAAGCTACTGGTTAACAGAGCTCACCTGCATCCGCACCACCAAGAGTCCACTGCCTGGAGTGTATCAAGTGGACATTTAAGGAATTTGCCCAGGTGCATTGTGGGAATTGTGGTGCCAAACTTTCAAGGATGATCTTGGATCTTCTAGAACCTTGGATTGTGTTTTGGACCCCTTGGACCCTCAAGAGGACCACAGTAAGAAGTTACTGAAGTTTGGAGCAACTTTGGAAAAAAGCTTAATAAGGTGACTGATTCAACCGTGAGGACCAAGCCGCCCACCTTCAACCATGACCTGGCCAGGATTCCAAGTTCATCCAGCTGAAAAGATTTGACCAGGATCTCCCTGAAAAGCAAGCCGGCGAATCCTCACCAATTCCGGCCTGGTGAACAGCAGGGAGGGCCTTCGGAAGTAAAAGCTTCAGAAAAATTTCTAAATCCGAAGGTAAATTTTGACCGGGGCCTCCCACCCAGTGTATCCACGCAGGGCTCCATCGTGGTCAGCCTGAAAGTTTGACTTTGTCCCGATCAAGCGTGATGCTATAGGTTTCTAGGTGCTAGAAAGTGTTTAATCTTTAAAAAATCATATCTCCGGTTCCCTACATTGGAGTTTTTGCATTTTGGTGTCATTTTAAAGATATAAACATGTTCTGTTTTTATAAATTGGCTTGCAGCCAAGCTACCATGGGTTGAGCATGGAAATAAATTATTGAGACCTAGACTGGGCCCTAGATCATGTTAGTGGCCTTAATGTCAGTGGTAGATGCATATTTACCACTACTAACAACCCACTTTCCAACAACGTGCGGCACACAGAGCATAGAAGACCCCTAGAAAATGTCCAGGGATCCCCAGGTGGGGTGTCTCAGATTGAGCCATTGACTCCCTCACTCTGAGTCTGACTGGTCCTAGGCACTTCCCTCAAACTGAGTCCAGGAGAGACAAAGAGTGCTTTGCACTGAGCATGAGGATGGTCTGTAAAGTGAGAACAGCAATCCCCCGGTCTCTACCTCACTCAGACATGACCTATCCACAGCTGTGGTGCAACCATTATTCTTTGCGTGTGCAAGGGCGGTCTGCCCGGTTAAAGTCCCCTGACTGACAGTGTAGAACTAAAGGTTGAGCAGACACAACATGTGACCTTAGCCCAAAGGTTGAGATGTCTGTCTCATGAGCCATCGGAGGGCCAAAGGTCGAGTTTTAACCCTTTCGCTGCGGCGGCAATTCCGCCGCAGCGCTAGGGGGGCGGGGGGGCCGAGCGGCGCTCGCATGCTCGTGACGGAGCCGCTCCATCACGAGCCGCGGTTGAGCTGTGCTCGTGACGGAGCGGTTCCGTCATGGCCCCGCCCGCTCAATGGAACCCGCCCCGCAGGTGCGAAATCAGCACCGCGCAGGCGCGGAGGCAGGGCCATGACGGAACCGCTCCGTCATGAGCACAGCTCAGCCGATGCTCATGACGGAGCGGTTCCGTCATGAGCATGGGAGGGGTTAAAACTTATTTGGTGGAAACTGCATCTGTACCTTGGGCTTCCAGGCACTTTGCCCTCTTGAAAGAACCACTGAACCTACAGATCTCGCAGAGTGAAGTGAGTCAGTACTGCTCGGTCACGCGAGAAGGTACCACTTCCAAATGAAAGAGACAGAAGACCTCACGTCTTTGAAATGAACAGCTTTTTTTGCAGAGGGGCAGGAGGGGATAACGCAGAGACAAGTTGGGAACCTTTAAAAGCAGAGACCAAATAAAGATGGGGGTGCTCTTGTTTATGCTGTCCCTAAAGATGCATGCTGACGTTTCCTCCATGGCCAGTAGTTCTTCATCTTAAGAGTCACTCGGGCAACACAGCAGGTTTGAACGAGACGTCCACGTCCAAAGGCTGCCCCGGGGCTCGTCACAGCACGTGGGAGGGCCTGTGTTCTCCTGACAGGTGTCACCTAACAGAGTTTTTCACAAATCGTTCTAGGCAGCTTGGAAGAAGAGCCCTGAGTGTGTTCATTCTAATCCCAGTGGAAATAATTCCTTTCAGAGGCCCATGGACATCACTTCGCCACACACTGAAGCTGGTCTAGTCTCTGTAGGTCTGGCGTTAACCGACATCTTTTGATTTTAGTAAACTTACATATATTATTTACTTACTTATCAGGGCATTTAACCATCCCTCATTTTGTTGCAGCTTGTTATTGTGTCATTCACATGTTGCTTCTTTCCACCACAACATAAGTACAGAGCTAAGGGTCCGCTGACTTCATCCATTGGCTACCTTCCCTATGAGTGAAGACATCCCTTTCTTTCACAAGGTGCACATCCGCACACAAAGTAGTTCTCTTCAGTGCCAGGGACTACTATCGCAATGCCCCTTTCATAAGACAAAAAATATTTTGCTACTCGCCAATGTATGAAATTGTTTAATTTTGGTGATGAACGGTATTCCCCAACAAAAATAGTTTTTACACTAGGCTTGACAAACAAAACCAAAAGGCTAGAAGATAGTGCCCGGTGTATTGTCTTTGCCAATGCTTATTTTTGTTCTGCACTTGGGAATGTAAGTGACAGGACACACAAACACATTCTTTCTCTCCCTTTATCTACCTGTCTCTCCCTTTCTCTCTCTCTCTTTCTCTCTCCTTTTTGTTTAGTTCATACTTCACACCTGTGGATGGCACTCATTTTGGGAACCAGAGACAGAATAGCAGAAAAGGGGGGAAAAAGGAGGAAGAGAAAAGGTAGAAAAATGGAGACAAAAGAACAAAGCATGGATGAAAAAGAACCTGCAGGAGTAAGATAAAGGGATGGGGTATGTAGGGTTGTGGAAGAAAACAGCAGGAAGTGTAATCGAGGTCAGACAGCCTTGTTATAATTTTTTTTCTTCTAGGTATTCCTAGAAAAATATTAGGCCCGGCTCTTTTTTTTCTTCTTCGTAATAAACACTGGCTGCACTCACATCCTACTCCATACACAGACCCTAGCTCAGCAGGAATGCTTTAGTAGGAGCCATGCCTGCAGTAGTGTAACAGAGATCATCATCTCTCACTGGGTATGAGGGATTTCAGCAACTGCATCTGAGGTGCCCCTTCAACTACCTCCCGCAGCGGCGCAGAGTGGTGCACACTCTATACCCCCATCCATCTTTCCATACCTTTCTGGAGCTCGCAGATTCTGTCTCTGACGACAACAGTAGACTCCAGTCACCAGCAGGATGAGGAGCAGCACCTCCAGGCCCTTGGCGATACCCCACACCATGAACCCACTGATGGGTGTGGCTGCGGCACCTGTGATGAAAAGTCGCAGGGAGTCAGATATCACCATAGCAACCAGGAGGCTGATCCACTGTGTATAAAGTTTAAGTACAGCACACAGTGGGGTAAAGTTGGAGGTTTAATAATCAACAAAGACATTCTAGGTTCTATGGAACATAGAACCGTCATTGATGAATACGATGAAGGAGAATACCACACATCTCCCTTCTAACATTGAAGAGAGTGTGAAACATACATTTACAGAATACAGAGGAAAAACAACTAGTTAATATAATCTTTCAAATAAGATGGTATGGTTGTTTTCCGTCCACTTCGTCTAGGATCTGGACAAAACAAACTATGAGAGTCTTCAAGTTGATCTTTCTTCTCCAAATCCATTTCCAGATTAGATTTAAGAATTGCAACATGACTCAGATTCCAAATTCTTCCATCTTCCAATTTGACAGCATTTTAAAAACAGTTTATTACACGAAAGGGTTTTGTGAATTTTGATCATGACAAAGTACCCACAGGAGCTTTGACTCTAACAATGTCACCTACTCTTGCAGCAATATGCTTAACCCTTTTTCTTTCATCATATCTTTTCTTGTTTTTTTAAGTTGTAATCTTTCTTCTCTCTCTCTCCAAACTCCCACCCTGTTATCCTTGATACCTTTACTCCAAGACATCCAACCTGGGCACAACTTGGTGTTGGGAGTCCTACCTTTACACAACTCAAAAGGACACTTCTGAGTAGAGGTGTGAGGGGGAGCATTGGCTTCTGGATGATAAATCGAGCATTTTGTATGAAAGATCCCACATGTCTTTTTTTTAAAAACTTTTTTTATTGTTTTGCATCAACGGGGTAGATTAAACACATTATACAACAAGATATAGACAATAAACAAAAAGCAAAAACAGTTACAGGAGAAAAAAAAAGATAAAAAGGAGAAACAATTTTATGACATAATTAGACCCCATATTTTGTCCACTTTTTGCTTAGCCTGTGTACCCCTAGTATTTGCCAGAGCATATTCCATATTATATATTTCTTTAACAAGGCTCCACCACTCAAAAACCTTTGGTGGATTTTGTTGAATCCATGCTCTGGCAATAGTCAATCGTGCGCAAGCAACTAAGATATTTAATAAATCACAAAATACAGTATTTACCCCTGAGATACCTACAAATACATCTCTTAGTGAAAACGTGATAGGAATACCAAGTTTCGTAGAAATAATTTTAGTTACTCCATTCCAAAATTCGCCAAGATTTGGGCACCCAAAAAACATATGAATAATATCAGCTCCCTGCAAGTCACATTTAGGACAGTTTGTACGATCGCTGAAATTATTATTATTCGATGCCCATTTAAGAATCCGATCTGGTGTATGATATAAATGACATATTGTTTTAAATAACTGTAACTTAAGATTTGAGGATTGAACCGCAAGATTAAGACTGTTAAAAGAAGAAGTAATAAAGTCTGGTGTTATTTCCGTTGTAAGCTTATTAGTCCATTTTTCAGCCAGTTTATGTATATCATTGATATTATATCCTGAGAATAATTTATACCCTCTACTAATCATTGCTTTATCCTCTTCCTTATATATACAGTTCCATACTTCAGATTCAGTCAGACTAGTAAGTTCTATCTTCTTCAGAAGATAATCCCTGATTTGATAGTATTTAAATCTTGCCCCTTCTTGTAATTTATAGCAGATTTTCAATCTTTCAAACGAAAGTAATCCCCTATGATCATACAAATCTCCAAGTAAATTAATGCCAGAATTAGAAAATACACCACCTATCATATCTTGAAATATTTCCGGGAGACCAGGATTAGACCATAGTGGAGTTTTATCATGAAACATAGATATCTTACTCTTAGTAAGAATGGAACGCCAGATATAAGTGGTATCCCGCACCGTCTTGAACTTAACACGTTTGAAGTAATTGGGGTCGTTCAGTCTATAAAAAACATAGTTGCATTTGTTCCCAACAGAAATTTATGAAAATACAAACATTTGTCAGGGATCAACAGGCTGCGAAAACGAGTTATAAAGGAGGACCAATAATAATATTTAATATCTGGAAGACCCAATCCACCTTGATCATAAGGAGCTTTAAGAAGAGAAATAGCTCGTCGTGCTTTTTTATAGCCCCAAATAAAACTGCTAATAATACCCTCTAATCTACTAAAATAAGAATTGTTTACCCTTAAAGGAATAGAACGAAAAAGATAAAGATACTTAGGTAATATTTTCATTTTAACTAAGTTAATCCGGCCAATAATACTAAGTGGGAGTTTATGCCATTTCTTAAATACTACAGCAGTTTCCTTCAATAGTGGTTCATAATTTATTGCCACAATTTCATCTATATTTGACGAGATTTTTACCCCTAAGTAAGTTGCTACCACACATATACCTGTCATCGGTGATGGTAATTGATGGTTCAGAATAACTTGAGTCTTACTAGTATTCAAGCGATACCCGGATACTAAACCATATTTCCCCGCTTCCACCAAGATACCTGCCATAGTTTCAGGTATATTCGTAGAAAAGACAGCAATGTCATCCGCATATACTGTTATATCCAAAGAGTTCAAACCATTTACAAAGGGCTTAATCAGAGCTTGTTTTTGAAGAGCAATTAAAAAAGGTTCCATACCTAAAGCAAATAATAAGGGTGAAAGAGGGCACCCCTGTCGTGTCCCTCTTCCAATCATAAAAGTAGCAGAGTATTTGCCCATATAAGAAACTTTACCCAACGGCAAATCAAGAAATCTTCCATTTGTCTTGAACAAAATTGAGGACCATTATCTGACAAGTGAGTTTTAGGAAAACCTTCTCTTCTGAAGACATTACGTAAAAAAGAAATTACACATGTTGAAGTCACTTCAGGTGACCTCCACCCATCTGGAGTACAGATCAATCAAAAGTATCATATAAGGTATAGAATGTTTACCAGAAAGTAGCCCAATGATATCTATTGCAATATCTTTCCAGGGACTATTGGGTCATTTTTGACAGACCATAGGTAAAGTCCGAGGAGTAAGACTTTTATCACTGACTTTACATTGTAAGCACTCTCTGACCTCACGCTCAATTTCCAAATCCATCCCAGGCCACCAGAAATTAGCTCTCAACCTTTCTTTGGTTTTCACAATCCCTAAATGACTCTGATGAGCTTCCTCAATTAATTCTTTCCTTAGAGACAAAGGAGGAGTAACATTGTACCTCTTAACAAGATCCCATTGTCCAGACAGCTCATCTGAAATCATTCACCAAGTTTTTGATAATGATCTATCACACATGTTATTTGATTGTAGCATGCTCATTACCTTCATTAACTCACAATCACTTTGTACTTCTTCTTTCCATTCTTTTTCATTTATAATACCAGAAGTTATCACACAAACACATACTTCATCTTCTAAATTATCTTTCCAAATCTGTTCCACTTCTACATCACATACCAAACGGGACAGACAATCTGCTGTTACATTTTCTACCCCTGGAAGGTGCTCAACAACAAAGTTAAAATCCTGTCGGCCAGTCACCCAACGCCTTATCCTTAAAGAAATAAATTCAAGACCCTTTTTCGAAAAAAATTCTTTAAGAGGTTTATGTTTTGAACATAGTTTAAAATGAGTTTCCCAAATAAAATTGCAAAACTTATTAAGTGCCCAGTAGATGGCTTCTTTTTCAATTACAGAGTAATTTAACTCTGCACCTCTTAAAATTCTTGATGCACAAGCAATAAGTTTCTCCTTACCATCTCTTCTTTGTTTCAAAATCGCTCCTAAACCTTTCGAGCTAGCATCTGTAACTACCATAGTTTCAATATCTGGAATAAAGTCCTGTAATTTAGGAGCATCTTTTAAATGTTCCTTTAATTCTACAAACTCTTTTTGACATTCTTGAGACCAAACAAACTCTTTATTTTTACCAAGCAATTGTCTCATACTGTTAGATTTACTTGGCAAATCGTTTCTGAACTTTCCATAAAACTCAACCATTCCAAGGAATGAGACAACTTCCTCTATTGTCTTAGGAGGTGCCAATTTAAGAATGGTATCTACCAATTCCTTCTTAGGAACAACACCCATCGGTGTGATGCAATGACCGAAATAGTTGACCTCTTGTACTGAAAATTTGCATTTCTCAAATTTCAAAGTGAGACCAGCACTTTCAAGTTTCTTTAAGACCACCCTCACTCTGATATCATGTTCCTCCTGAGTCAAACCAAATATTAATAGGTCATCTTGATAACATTCGACCCCTTTGATAACTTTTAAGATAGAGGACATCACTCTCTGAAAAACTGAGGCAGCACTCACCAATCCAAATGGCATTCTTTTATACGTGAACGCTCCCATAGGAGTGATGAATGCCATCAAATCCTGTGAGTTCTGAGTCAGCTCAATCTGGTGGTACCTGAATGAGATCCAGTGTTGTGAAAAATCTAGCACTACTTAATGTAGACGTGATTTCATCAATATTGGGAAGTGAAATGAAATTAAATGAAAAGGAGATTTGTTAAGCGCTACAGCTGCCCTGAGGCGTCCAGGCGCTAAGACTAAAAAAGTGCCTTTAAAAGCAAACAGGGGGGTTCTGATTACTGGAACAGAAAGGTTTTAAGCTGTTAACGAAAACTAGACAGATTGGGATTTGTTCTAAGGTGTAGAGGAAGAGTGTTCCACAGCTTTGATACATTATAAGAGAAGGAAGGGCCTCCAGCTCTGGCTCTCTAAATTCTAGGGATCTTGGCCAGAGATGCAGACGATGAGCGGAGCACTTTATTGGGCAGATAAAGGGAGATCAAAGAGTGATTGATTTCTGGGCCCAATTTCCAGAAGGCTTGGTGAGCAATACACAGAGAATTGAACTCCACCCTTTCCCTGATGGGCAACCAATGCAGCGCTCTAACCAGGCCTTTATTGAGGTTCTACGTGGGACTCCAAGTAGTACTCGAGCTGTGCAGTTTTGGGTGCGTTGAAGTTTTTGCAGGCTATACTCTGGCACCCCAAGTTACAGGGCATTGTTGAAGTCCAGGCGAGATTGAACGAGGCCCTGTATGACTATCTGCTTGGCCTCAGACGGAAGAAGGGGAAGGATTTTTTTTATCACCCTAAGGAGGCCAAAGCAGGTGGCCGCCACCTTGGTAGCCTGTGTGTTGAAGGTCAATGACTTATCTAGCCATACCCCCAGACTTTTGATGTTATCTCTGGAGGCAGGGGCTGCACCCATGCTCATAGGCCACAGCAGCTCCAAGGTGGAGGGGGCTGCCGAGCCCAAGAGCATGAGCTCGGTCTTATCGTCATTGAGCTTCAAACAGGACCTCACCATCCAGCTCTTAACCTCTTCCAAGCACACTGCTAAATTGGGCAGTGATTGGAGACCACTCTTCTGCACAAGGGAAACCACTAGCTGGGTGTCATCCGCATAGGAAATGATGTTAATACCATGCGGACGAACAATCCCAGCCAGCAGTCTCATATATGCATTGAAGAGCGTAGGGCTCAGTGAAGAACCCTGAGGGACCCCACACCCCAGAGGCCTGCTTGACGAGACGGATGTGCCATCAAAGACCTGAAAGGTTCTATCAGTTAGAAAAGACTTGAACCAAACCAGGGCTTCTCCGGACACACCCAGGTCGGCGAGACGGTTCACAAGAATTTTGTGATTTACCGTATCAAAAGCGGCACTCAGATCGAGGAGGATCACTGCCACTGATCCTCCCCGATCCAAGATCCGCCTCGCCTCCTCTGTCACAGCTAGCAGGGCGGTCTCCGTCCCATGTTTAGGGCGGAAGCCCATCTGGTAAACATCGAGAAGATGGTTATCCTCGAGAAACTGCGTTAAGATGGTATTAATGTGTTTCTCGAGGATCTTGGTTGCCCATGGAAGCAAGGAGATCGGGCGATAGTTGCTGGGATTAGCCAGGTCAAGGGCAGGTTTTTTCAACAGGGCCCGTACCATGTCATGCTTCCAAGCCAAGGGTACCATCCCACTCAAGATGGAGGAGTTCAGCAACTCCATGAGTGTTGGGAGGATGGCTTTGCTGGCCGAGACCAGCGGGCCTGGGGGAGCAGGATCGCACGGAGAGCCAGATCTTATTTGGTGTGCTAAAAACTCTAGTGTTTCCAGATTCAACAGAGGGAAATGGTCTAGTTTATTTTGAGAAGGAGTTTCTGTGTCCAAGACCAGGTCGGGGCTTTGGGTAGGTAGTTCAATAACTGGGTCCGGAAGGGAGAGATATATTGTGCTGACTTTGTGAAAGAAAAAATCAACCAACTCATTGCATCTAAAAAGTGAATTGCGATTGTCTGCCACATACGAGGGGGGCTTTATCAGAGATTTTACTATTCGATATATTTCTTTGGGCTTAGATTTGGCCAATGTTATCTTCTCATTATAATGGGCTGCTTGTGTAGTTTTTATGGCGGATTTATAGGTCCTAATGGCTTCCATATAGATAGCTTTGTCGGTGGAGTCATAGGTCATACGCCATTTCCTCTCCAATCTTTTACAGATACGTTTTTTGTCCCTAAGTTCTTCTGTATACCACGGTGCAGATTTATTCTGTCTCTTCGACCCAGATAGGTGAAGAGGAAGAATCAAGTCTAAAGAGGTGGTGATCCAGTTGTTATATTCGTTATTATTCACAGATGGATCATGAGAGAATGATGATCTGGTGGTACTAAGGGCATTCGTCCAATTATCTACATGAAGTTTGGACCAATTACGGATTTTACGGGATGTGAAAGTGGAAGGTAAAGATTTGTATGTGGTCCAAGTAAAGGGAATCAAAAAGTGATCCGTCCACGGTAGGCAGCTTAGAGTGCCCACTCTAAGATGTTCGCAATTGCTGAAGATCGGATCTAGAAGATGACCTTTAGCATGCGTTGGAGAAGGAACAAGTTGCTCTAATTGAATAGTAGCTAAGCTCGCCATAATCTCTGTAGCCATGGTGTCTGACATATTATCGAAATGGACATTAAAGTCTCCAAGTAGTGTAAAGTTTGAGGGAGAGGTGGCCAGTTCCGCAGCCACCGACGGAAGGGATATTTGAAATTGTCTGTTGGGTCCGGGGGGAAGATAGATAAGGATACCTGTAAAACTGATATTAGGGGAGAATTCAATCATGAAGGGCAGACTTTCACAATCAGCAACCGCCTCCGTCAAACAACGACAGACATAACTATCTTTATAAATGATAGTAGGCCCTCCACCTTTACCCTGAGGTCGATCTAGCCGGACTATTTGGTAGCCGGGTGTAAGGGCTTGCACCAGGTCCGGCTGAGAGTCTTGGGTCAACCAGGTTTCGGTCAAGAAGACTGCATCCGGTGTATGTTCATCTAGTATCAAGGATATTTCTACACTGTGTTTAGGGAGAGACCTGCAGTTAAGGAGAAGCATGGAGTAAACCTTTGCTTCTGACTTGGCAGTTGTACGGATCAGCTCCGTCTTACAATGCAGGCAGAGCCAGGGCATCTCCAAGGGATGTGTAAGATGACAACAGCTAGGTGACATAGGTGGACGAAGCTGATGTAGGACGTCCGAGCTATATAACCTCCTATCTCCCACCAAATGGCCAGGGGGGGTGGCCCCTGGTCCCGTTCGGGCTCGGACGGGCTTGCCTTTGGCGCTCCTTTGGCGCGCCCACTGCGCCCGCTGCGCCGCCCGCTGCGTGGACGGGAAGACATGTGATTATTAAACAGTGTTGAGGAGGGTGGGAGGCGTCCTGCAGCCAGACTGCAACCCCTCGTCCTCTCAAGATGGCGGCTGTGAGCCCCTGTCCCGGTCCCTCCAAGTCAGCACCTAATCGGCTGCACAGGGGATCCGGGTACAGGGTGTGAGAGCTCCACGACTGTTTTAAAAGTACACCACAAGTAAGTAGTCTACTTGTAGCAAGCGGCGCAAAATAATAAGCAAATACACTCGATAATTTTTAAAAACAGGGAAAGCAGATAGAGCCCCCGGCTTCCGCCTCAGGGGTTGAGCAGACACAATATTAGTCAGCGCGCTGCGGGTTTCAGCTGGTTTAAATAACCCGGGAGGGCGGGAGACGTCCTGCAGCTAGACTGCAACCCCTCGTCCTCTCAAGATGGCGGCTGTGAGCCCCTGTCCCGGTCCCTCCAAGTCAGCGCCTAATCGGCTGCACAGGGGATCCGGGTACAGGGTGTGAGAGCTCCACGACTGTTTTAAAAGTACACCACAAGAAAGTAGTCTACTTGTAGCAAGCGGCGCAAAATAATAAGCAAATACACTCGATAATTTTTCAAAACAGGGAAAGCAGATAGAGCCTCCGGCTTCCGGCTCAGGGGTTGAGCAGACACAATATTAGTCAACGAGCTGCGGGTTTCAGCTGGTTTAAATTACCCGGGAGGGCGGGAGGCGTCCTGGAGCTAGACTGCAACCCCTCGTCCTCTCAAGATGGCGGCTGTGAGCCCCTGTCCCGGTCCCTCCAAGTCAGCGCCTAATCGGCTGCACAGGGGATCCGGGTACAGGGTGTGAGAGCTCCACAACTGTTTTAAAAGTACACCACAAGTAAGTAGTCTACTTCTAGCAAGCGGCGCAAAATAATAAGCAAACACACTCGATAATTTTTAAAAACAGGGAAAGCAGATAGAGCCCCCGGCTTCCGCCTCAGGGGTTGAGCAGACACAATATTAGTATATAAAGTGAATAAACTATATCACCATTAGGTTTGTTGGCAACAACTACTGGTGCCAACCACTCAGAGGCTTCCACAGGAGTGATAGTTCCTTGTTTAAGAAGCTTATCTAATTCTTGTATTACCTTTTCCTGTAATGCAATGGGAATTCTCCTTACTTTGGCTATTGATGGTACAGCTCCATTTTTCAACTTGATACAATTTTTGTACCCTATTAAACATCCCAACTCATCCTTAAACAATTGTGGAAAATTCTTTACAAAATCATTAGTGCTGGTTTCAACTCCTTGAATTTGAACTTGAGGTTCTGCATTAGGATTAAGCGTAACCCCCAACAAAGTTGATGCGGCCACCCAAGTAAACCATCACCCTTTTTTGACACATGAACTTTTCCCAAAATCAACTTGTTTTCCATTTCAATGGTTGCATTAAAATAGCCCAACATGTTTATAAGGGTTGATCACCATAACCCCCTGGATTTACATCCATTTTATGTAAGCGATTTTTTCTTGAAACCACTTGCATAAAAATTCCTTATCAATAATGGTAAGATGAGAGCATGAATCAAATTTCATTTCAAGATCAATTCCATCCACTCCGACTTTACCGGTGGGATGATTGTTATACTTAGCCTCATTAACTCAAATTATTACTTCTTTTACACTTTTGTTCTGAAATCTTTTTTGCTTGGACCTGCAAAATCATAAAAAATGACCTTTTTTTACCACAACCATGACAAATCACATTCAAAGCAGGACAATTTTTATAACTGGCTTTGTGGCCAAATCTCCCATAACAAATACATTCAAATGAATTACTTGAGACATCTTCCTTTAGTATTTCTTTTGTGGGTGTCTTTTCATTTTTTACAAGAAAAACCTCTTTTTGTACTTCTTCTACAGATGGTTGTATTTTATTTTTCTCACTCTTCAATTCAGTAACACATTTCAACATGTGTTCAACTCTTTTCGCTATGGAAATAACCTCTTCTGATGGGGGTTCATCTTTGAGCCACAATTCCTCTAGAATTTTATCCTCCCTACACTTCAAAACAAATTGATCTCTTATTCATTCTTCAGTCAACGCCCCAAACTTACATCTTGAAGCCAATTTTCTAAAACTAGTTACATAATCTTCAACTGTCTCCTCTTTTCTTTGCTCCCTTAGCCCAAAATGATATCTTTTTATTATAGTGCTCGTTCTTGGTAAATAATGCCTGTCTAATTGTAAAATACAGATGTCATATTCTTTGTTCCTCTGCCGATAATTCTGGTAAATGTTCTAACACCTCCTGTCCTTCACCACCTAGACAGTGTAAAAGTAGTGAATGCTTCCTTTCGGCACTCAAGTTAGTCCCACAAACTCTTGCATAGTGCGCAAATATTTTCTTCCACCTGTTCCATTTAACAACTGGTTCGCATGGACTGGTTAAAAAAAATAAAGGAGCTGGTACATTCTGCATGACCTTTCTTAAAAGAAATCAATTAAGACACAGAAAATAAAAATAATTGAAAACGGAAAACCAATTAAAATTAAAATAAATTTACATTTATCAGAGATGTGATGAATGTATATATTTGAGATTTGAGATTTTTAAACCACTTGCATTCATTTATTCTTTACCTAAACCTTTAATGATTTTGCTAACTCATTAGTCACAATTAGCATAAGCAATTCAACTTTTATACAATGTTTCATTCTTCTCCATATGCATTAAATCATGCATATTAGAACACAGAAAAATGTTGATGTGCACATCACTGAGTCAATTTTAGAAGGGAGATGTGTGGTGTTCAAATTTGGCTGCGCAACTTCTTTACAGATATCTACACATTACACTTCATGTAATAATTCCTAACTCTGTTCGCGTGCCGAATCTTGCTCGTGCCGATCGCGCGTGGAACTACGTAGTTTCACTGCCTTTAAACATGCGCTCGAGCCTTTAATAAGCCGCTCTATTTCCTTGCGCTGACCGCGTGCCAAACTTCCAACATATGAATAATTTTAAATTCTGCGCAGAAACTTCAAACCTTTGATTAATGAATCCGCTTGATAACAGTTACAGGCCGATTGCGTGCCGAGGCTTAACTCAGCGCTGCCTTTAAATCATGCGCCTGTGAGTTCAACTTGCTGCTCCAGTAATCACTGTACATGTAACTGTGCATAAAAATAAACTTTCAATACCTTTACGGGTCCGATCCACCCGCACACCTTATGCTGGAAGAGCTAAAACATAAGCTCCTTTCCGAAAATACTTCCTTGCACCAACCACCATTCACCGCAGCTTCCTTTCAAATTGTGTAGTTTAAATTTGATGTGGAGGTGTTGAAATATCAAATTTCCCAAACACCCCATCCTCGTCGTCAGTATTAAGTTTAAGTACACCACACAGAACACACGTAGTGGGTTAAAGTTGGAGGTTTAGTAATCAACAAAGACATTCTAGGTTCTATGGAACATAGAACCCTCATCGATGAATACCATGAAGGAGAACACCACACTGTGTGTATCATATAGCATCTGCAGCTGACCCTTTGGACACCTCACAGTTAACATATGGATTTGGAAACCTTATTGGGGTCAACCAAGATATGGATTGAAGGGGAACTCCCAACCCAGCTCTGCTTCTGAAATTCTGAGGCACACAAAATTGCAAATTTTCAAAACTCTTAATGATCCACATATTGAACACTTCCAGTATTTGCTCTCCCTTTGCCTTGCACATCTTCATGGGCTTAAAAAATTGCCAAAGCTGAAGGGTCAGGAGTCAGTAGCAATTAGTCTTGGAAATCAGGTGACCCGTCCTCAACCTGGACACGTCATCGGTGGCTGGCACTGGATTCGTCACGCCTAGAGATAGTTCAGTGCACACTACAAGGTCTAGACCAAACAATATCCTGAAGGGGCGAAGACGACTGAACAAGTAGTTGAATATTTGTGGTGATTCTGAATCTTTTAGTTCCTGTAACCTGTGTATTGGCGGGGAGTAAGACTTGGAAAAACATGTTGTTTGCTTGCCCAAATGCGACTGTCGTTGAAGCAAGAAAAAAGTTTATACAACCAATCCGCACAAAATGTAAAATTAATTCAGCTCAGAACTTGATCTCGCTTTGTAAGGTTCTGCCAAATGAATTTGTATGTTACAATTTATTTACATTTTTAAAATCTTTTTTAACTTTGTACTAGAATGAAAACTTTTATTATCTTATTGCCAAATGTTATGCATTATGTATTAAATATTTGTTGTTTTCAGTTGAGAACTAAATCAAATAAACTTAAACTTGTACTTGAAACTTGAATCTTTTAGTGTGATTATTTCAAAGTGTGTACCTGGTGTTACTTTAATAACAAAGGTTGTAAAGTCACTGATCTAAAGATGGATGTAATGAAATATCAGAGTCTACATCTGAGTCACAGAAAAGGGCAGGAGCTGAGATAGTTTAAGGCAGTTCCTGTAAGGAATGTTTCTGCTCCTTGTGGACCCCTAAACCTTTCCTGTGCCCTGATGTGTGGACTCTGCTGAGGTCTTGAGGTCCCACCCCTGCTTCAGCCCTCATGTGCTCCTGTGCAGGTGGGTAAAACCTTTCCTTATGTGCACTGATCACTGTGGCCGACTCCAGGTCTGACCGAATGCTCTGTGCACGACAAATGTGTTTTTATACTAAGGACACAGTTGTGATCTCTGTGCAGAATAGCCTCATGAATGTCCACAGCAGTTGGATGCCTACAGGCATGTGCGTGAAACAGGATCTCTTCCAGTGACATGGCTCAATCCTTTTAAACTTTAAAGTGATTGACACTGAAACGCATTGATATGGGAAACAGCCTTTACAACACAGGCTAAGCCACATGTGCCGTTCCCCCGCAAGCGCAACCAGGCTTGCCTTAACCATGCACATGCCTTGGCATACATGTGTCTAGATGCTGGAATGGGAGGCCCCATGAACAGAAAGGATTGGGAGGGGCTGGGTTTTGGTGAGGGTAGTTTTTAAGGGTTGGGGGTATTTTTCAGGGCTCAGGGTCGTGGTAGTTTTTAGGGCTGGGGGGGACAGGATAGTTTTAAGGGCTCGGGCGGGTCGGGTAGTTTTTAGGTCTTGGACGTGAACTTTACCACACATATCCCTTTACCAGTCTTGCTTTTACCACGAAATTGCGTGTTAAAGGCATGCATGGTAAATGGAAGCATGGTAAAGGCATGCGTGGTAAAGGAATACGTGGTTTAGGAATGCGTTGTCAGACGCATTCGTGGCGAGGGCAGCATTGTAGAGGCACGTGTGGTTTGGTCTTGCGTGCCTCAATCCTACAACCAATTGATATTATTTTTGCAAGATTGTGATTCTAGATCATTTTATTATTGTTTCAAAATATTACTTAAAATCCAAACAGAGTATATGTATATGTGCTGCACTGGCGTCTGATGAAACAATAAACACATTATAAAACGTGCTGGCTTGTCATCTTGGGGTAATTCACACCCTAAGAGTTGACCCGGGAAGGACACTACGTGCGAATTAAGCTGCTAATGACCCTTTACTTACTACTGAAAGTAAGTCACAGCCAGCAGGAGCGCCCGCCCCCATCTTGTCCTCAACACATGGAATCTTTGTGACGAGCAGGAAAGATTGGAACAAAAATACTGAGTGACAATTAGAAATGTTTGACATTCAAATTTTAGTGATGATACACACAAAAGAGGCCTGAGGAGGTTTAAAGACCGACAGGGGGCGACTCCCCTCGTAACAAATATGGCAACACACACAAGCACTCCTGGATCTGAATGGAAACGGCAAAGTGGCAGCTCATCCTCGGCGCACGCACTCGAGGTGGCTTCCAAACCCTTTGGAAGCCACCTCGAGTGCGTGCACTGAGGATGAGCCATTAGTTCCCCCGACAATATGGGGACGACGCTGATCAACAGATCCTTATAACTGGTTCAGTAACCAACTGGCTGGCTGTATCCTTTTATTCCACCTACCAAATTTGGTATTGTGGCGCAATTCACTTTTACACATCACTTAGTCCTGAAGAAAGCCACGTTACCTCAGCGAAGGGCATTTAGGCTGAAACATGTCGACCGTCGAGAGACCATGACAAGTTGAATCTTACTGCCATAGCCCACACCTTATTAATCCTGACCCCTAGACGCCCCATTAAAGTTTGTCTTTAGCATTCCAGGGAGTTAGTTTTAACTTCCTCACTATCCTCACATACTCCCTCCACGCCCGGCTCCTCTGAAGGTTTTAGAATACCTCACAATTACCTTGAAAAACATCCCTGAGCTCCTCCCTCTCAGTGAGGGGGTTGTAGCCCGCACTGCGACTAGGTTCACAGTGCGAGGAGGTTCCCGATGATGAAGCATGCCATCCACGGGTGGGTGAGGGAAACCGCAAAGGGACTCCCCCGCATTCGCCGTTTCCATACAGACCCAGGGGTGCTTGTTTGTGTTGCCACATTAAAATTATAGTGCCAGTGCCAACTTTTCACTGTTACACATGAAAGCACCATTTCCTGCAAAGTATGTTTAGTTAGAGATTTTTTCAGGGAGAATTATTTTGTGAGAGAGGTCGTACTCGAAGCAGGTTTTGTGAACTCTTTGACTACTTGTTAAGCCTCTATTAACTTTATGAAGTTCTTCAAGGTGGGCAAATTTTTTTCAGTTCTCGGTAGCTGGCAGAAGCAAGCTAGGAATGGATGCAGCCACTCTCTTAGCTCGTTCTTCTTGAAATGAGATTTGAAGGACATAAATGTAAATATCTCTAGAATTTTGCTGAGGGCACTCTACTATAAAAGGATATTTATTTTGTTTACAGGTATCTTCTGCTCTTTAGGCTTATAACATATAGCAGCAGGAGCCCAGTATTTATCTTTGTAGTGCCTTGCTAAGGTACACTGGGGCAGATTTAGAAGCCCCCTGCACCACCAGTAAGTCCCTTTTCGTGACGTACCGGTGGCGCAGGGGGCCCCTCCATATTTACAAGGAGAGGAAAAGCCACCCTGCGTGGCTTTAACTGTCCTTGTAAATACGGCTGTTTCACACGCAGCACTTTGCGTTGAAGGGGCGTTCCATGGGTGTTGCTGTGGGTGTTCCCACGCAACACGCACGAAATAAGACACATCTCCAGATTTCCGAGAAATCGTAAATCTGGAGATGCGTCAGAATGCTATGCCACCCTGGAGGCGGCGTAGTGAGGCACAACGAGGAGAAATGTTTTCATTTCTCCTCATTTTTTCCTCTTTCAATGCGTGCTGCATTCTACAGCACGCATTGAAAGACGAAAATGTCTGTAGTGATTGTTTTTGTGCCAGAAGGTGCCCCTTCCTGCACAAAAACAATCTCCCAACGACGCAGGCATCCTTGCACCATGGTGCAAGGGTGTCTGCGCCGGCGCATGGCTGCAGTTTGTGCGCCAGTCAGGGGGAAGCACAGAGATGTAACATATTCTTGTAAATATGTCGCATCCCTGTGCTTCGGAAGTGCTGCAGCGTGGTTCAGCCAAAGGGCTTGCGGTGCCACGCTGCGGCACTTCATCGTAGATCTGCCCCACTGAGCTTTGTAGCACTTCTAGAACATGGACGCACTTTCTGATACTTGAGTGAGGGCCTGTTTCCTATGCCAGAGGCAGTCAGGGGCTGAACTGAGCCCCCTATCACTGGAGCCTGCCCTGGTGGGTGCTTTGTGGCTGTGCTGCAACTGGATTCCCCAAGGACACATTACCATCAACAGAAGATGCTGGCTGCCTGCATCAAGGTGAGGCCTTGGATGCTCTGTAGGGCTCTTCTGTCAACGCCAAACCCTAAAACAAACCCAGACTCCCACAAAACCCATGTCTGGAGCTGGGTGCGGCCTGCGTCATGTACTCACTGATGGATTCCCCCAGCACCAACTCTCTTCAGTGGCTACAATTAACTAGTCATGAAATTCCCAGCTCTCCAACCCATTCCAGGCCTCTGTCTCTCCTTTCAAGACACTCTCATACCCAGCTGTCTCTCAAGGCGGGCCTCTGTCTCTCCTTTCAAGACACTCTCATATCCAGCTGTCTCTCAAGGCGGGCCTCTGTCTCTCCTTTAAAGACACTCTCATACCCAGCTGTCTCTCAAGGCGGGCCTCTGTCTCTCCTTTCAAGACACTCTCATACCCAGCTGTCTCTCAAGGCGGGCCTCTGTCTCTCCTCTCAAGACACTCTCATACCCAGCTGTCTCTCAAGGCGGGCCTCTGTCTCTCCTCTCAAGACACTCTCATACCCAGCTGTCTCTCAAGGCGGGCCTCTGTCTCTCCTTTCAAGACACTCTCATACCCAGCTGTCTCTCAAGGCGGGCCTCTGTCTCTCCTCTCAAGACACTCTCATACCCAGCTGTCTCTCAAGGCGGGCCTCTGTCTCTCCTCTCAAGACACTCTCATACCCGGCTGTCTCTCAAGGCGGGCCTCTGTCTCTCCTTTCAAGACACTCTCATACCCAGCTGTCACTCAAGGCGGGCCTCTGTCTTTCCTTTCAAGACACTCTCATACCCAGCTGTCTCTCAAGGCGGGCCTCTGTCTTTCCTTTCAAGACACTCTCATAACCAGCTGTCTCTCAAGGCAGGCTTCTATCTTTCCTTTCAAGACACTCACATACCCAGCTGTCTCTCAAGGCGGCCTCTGTCTCTCCTTCCAAGACACTCTCATACCCAGCTGTCTCTCAAGGCGGGCCTCTGTCTTTCCTTTCAAGACACTCTCATACCCACCTGTCTCTCAAGGCGGGCCTCTGTCTTTCCTTTCAAGACACTCTCATACCCAGCTGTCTCTCAAGGCGGGCCTCTGTCTCTCCTTTCAAGACACTCTCATACCCAGCTGTCTCTCAAGGCGGGCCTCTGTCTTTCCTTTCAAGACACTCACATACCCAGCTGTCTCTCAAGGCGGGCCTCTGTCTCTCCTTCCAAGACACTCTCATACCCAGCTGTCTCTCAAGGCGGGCCTCTGTCTCTCCTTTCAAGACACTCTCATACCCAGCTGTCTCTCAAGGCGGGCCTCTGTCTTTCCTTTCAAGACACTCTCATACCCAGCTGTCTCTCAAGGCGGGCCTCTGTCTTTCCTTTCAAGACACTCTCATACCCAGCTGTCTCTCAAGGCGGGCCTCTGTCTTTCCTTTCAAGACACTCTCATAACCAGCTGTCTCTCAAGGCGGGCCTCTGTCTCTCCTTTCAAGACACTCTCATACCCAGCTGTCTCTCAAGGCGGGCCTCTGTCTTTCCTTTCAAGACACTCTCATAACCAGCTGTCTCTCAAGGCGGGCCTCTGTCTCTCCTTTCAAGACACTCTCATAACCAGCTGTCTCTCAAGGCGGGCCTCTGTCTCTCCTTTCAAGACACTCTCATACCCAGCTGTCTCTCAAGGCGGGCCTCTGTCTCTCCTTTCAAGACACTCTCATACCCAGCTGTCTCTCAAGGCGGGCCTCTGTCTCTCCTTTCAAGACACTCTCATACCCAGCTGTCTCTCAAGGCGGGCCTCTGTCTCTCCTTTCAAGACACTCTCATACCCAGCTGTCTCTCAAGGCGGGCCTCTGTCTCTCCTCTCAAGACACTCTCATACCCAGCTGTCTCTCAAGGCGGGCCTCTGTCTCTCCTTTCATGA
The DNA here is from genome assembly GCF_964261635.1 of Lissotriton helveticus. Taxonomy (NCBI): domain Eukaryota; kingdom Metazoa; phylum Chordata; class Amphibia; order Caudata; family Salamandridae; genus Lissotriton; species Lissotriton helveticus. The sequence continues at coordinate 2,081,739,132 of NC_136065.1, forward strand.
CACTCTCATACCCAGCTGTCTCTCAAGGCGGGCCTCTCTTTCCTTTCAAGACACTCTCATACCCAGCTGTCTCTCAAGACGGGCCTCTGTCTCTCCTTTCAAGACACTCTCATACCCAGCTGTCTCTCAAGGCGGGCCTCTGTCTTTCCTTTCAAGACACTCTCATAACCAGCTGTCTCTCAAGGCGGGCCTCTGTCTTTCCTTTCAAGACACTCTCATTCCCAGCTGTCTCTCAAGGCGGGCCTCTGTCTCTCCTTTCAAGACACTCTCATACCCAGCTGTCTCTCAAGGCGGGCCTCTGTCTTTCCTTTCAAGACACTCTCATACCCAGCTGTCTCTCAAGGCGGGCCTCTGTCTCTCCTTTCAAGACACTCTCATACCCAGCTGTCTCTCAAGGCGGGCCTCTGTCTCTCCTTTCAAGACACTCTCATACCCAGCTGTCTCTCAAGGCGGGCCTCTGTCTCTCCTTTCAAGACACTCTCATACCCAGCTGTCTCTCAAGGCGGGCCTCTGTCTCTCCTTTCAAGACACTCTCATACCCAGCTGTCTCTCAAGGCGGCCTCTGTCTCTCCTTTCAAGACACTCTCATACCCAGCTGTCTCTCAAGGCGGCCTCTATCTCTCCTTTCAAGACACTCTCATACCCAGCTGTCTCTCAAGGTGGGCCTCTGTCCCTCCTTTCAAGACATTCTCATTCCCAGCTGTCTCTCAAGGTGGGCCTCTGTCTCTCCTTTCAAGACACTCTCATACCCAGCTGTCTCTCAAGGCGGCCTCTGTCTTTCCATTCAAGACACTCTCATACCCAGCTGTCTCTCAAGGCAGGCCTCTGTCTTTCCGTTCAAGACACTCTCATACCCAGCTGTCTCTCAAGACGGGCCTCTGTCTCTCCTTTCAAGACACTCTCATACCCGGCTGTCTCTCAAGGCGGGCCTCTGTCTCTCCTTTCAAGACACTCTCATATCCAGCTGTCTCTCAAAGCTGGCCTCTACCTTTCCTTTCAAGACACTCACATACCCAACTGTCTCTCAAAGCGGGCCTCTACCTTTCCTTTCAAGACACTCTCATACCCAGCTGTCTCTCAAGGCGGGCATCTGTCTTTCCTTTCAGGACACTCTCATACCCAGCAGTCTCTCAAGGCGGGCCTCTGTCTTTCCATTCAAGACACTCTCATACCCAGCTGTCTCTAAAGGCGGGCCTCTGTCTTTCCTTTCAAGACACTCCCCTACCCACCTGTCTCTCAAGGCGGGCCTCTATCTTTCCTTTCAATACAGTCTCATACCCAGCAGTCTCTCAAGGCGGGCCTCTGTCTTACCTTTCAAGACACTTTCATACCCAGCAGTCTCTCAAGGCGGGCCTCTGTCTTACCTTTCAAGACACTCTAATACCCAGCTGTCTCTCAAGGCGGGCCTCTGTCTTACCTTTCAGGACACTCTCATACCCAGCAGTCTCTCAAGGCGGGCCCCTGTCTTACCTTTCAGGACACTCTCATACCCAGCAGTCTCTCAAGGCGGGCCTCTGTCTTACCTTTCAAGACACTCTAATACCCAGCCATCCCTCAAGGCGGGCCTATATCTTTCCTTTCAAGACACTCTCATACCCAGCTGTCTCTCGAGGCAGGCCTTGAGAGACAGCTCGACCAGCTTCCAGACAATACCATCTTCATCAAAGAAGTGAAGGGGTCTAACAACCAACTTTTGCTATCTTCGCAGGACCACCTCCTTCTCGGGCACTTTAGTCTCCACTGGAATAACAAAGAAGAGATTTCATTGAACAAATTGACCCCCTTCTTTATAAAAACTGGATTAAAGCAATACAGTTGTCCCTGGAACCTGTTCACAGTAAGGGGGCAATCCTACCGGCTGGTACTGCACAACCAATAGAGCTGCTTGTTACTGCACAACCAATAGAGCCGCTTGTTACTGTCAGGTAATGTGGAAATTGATCTAGTTCTTTATACGGAATGGCTCACAACCATATTGGCGGATCTCGTGCCCGAGAAAGCTGCTAAACCCGGAAACAAACGTCCTTCCGCTCCTTGGTTTACTTCTCAGCTTAGACAAGCCCGTCAAAATTGCAAGAGAGCAGAAAGAACCTGGAGGAAAGACTACAATCCTCTTGAGAAAGAAAAGTTTAAAAACTTAACTAGATCCTATCACAAGATGATCTGGAGTGGGAAAAAATCCTATCTTGAACGTCGGATAGACAAATCTGATAATTCCTGTAAGGAGATTTTTAAAATTGTTAAGGATTTCACTTCTCCATCTCTAGGCATCTCTGCTCAGTCTCACTCAGAACCTTGGCTGAATGAACTGGCACATTATTTTATAGACAAAATAACATCTATCCAAGCCTCACTTGCTACTCATTCTAATCAGCCTCAGGTTGCTGATCCTGATGCCTTCCCCTCCGAAAAACCCACCCTCTGGGAATTCCCACAGCTAGGTCTCGCTGCCTCATTAGAACATCTGACATGCTTGAAATCGGGCTCTCCGTTAGATCTCTGCCCGGTCTCTTGTCTCAACAAAATAGCCCCTGTGCTAAATGGCCCCATTAATTCCATTCTGAATTCCTCACTGTCTTCTGGCATAGTCCCTCAGTCTTGGAAGAGCGCTCTCATTCTGCCACTAACTCTTGATCCCATCATACACGTCAACTATAGGCCTATCTCTCTCCTCCCCGCTCTGGCGAAGGTAGCGGAAAGACATGTGCACCGATCTATCTCTGACTTCATAGAGAATAACAACTTGTTGCACACTACTCAATCTGGGTTTCGTGCGAATTACAGCACAGAGACCGCGTTACTTGAAGTCACCACCGCCATCAGAGAGGTTTTAGATTCTGGAGGAAGGGCCATGTTGGTCATGTTAGACTTGTCGGCGGCGTTCGACACCGTTCCCCATGATACCCTCCTAACTCGACTCTGGGACTGTGGTCTTAGGGGGACGGTGTGGAACTGGCTTAAATCATTTCTAGCCAGCCGTCGACAAACGATCTGGGCGCCACCCCACTCCGCAGCTATGGCAACCCTGGAAGTGGGGGTCCCTCAGGGGTCTATTCTTAGTCCCCTGCTTTTTAACATCTTTATGGCCCCCCTTGCAGAGGTTGCGGAGTCGTTCGGCGCTCAGATCGTGTCTTATGCTGACGACACCCAGCTCTTGTTTACTTATAACAAGAACGTGGTGTTTGATGGGAACCGTATCAGAGGCTGCTTAGAAGCAGTCTTTGATTGGTTCAAAAGACACGGCTTGAAATGCAACTCCGTTAAATCGGAGCTGCTCTTTTTTGGATGTGTCTCTGAGCCAAACTGGAAAAGTTGGTGGCCACATGATTTGTTTCCCCCTGCTAAAGCAAGTACCAAGGCTAAAAACCTTGGTATCATTGTTGACAATGAGTTGACCTTTGGCCCTCACATAGCCTGTCTTTCGGGGAAATGTTTTGGAATCCTGCGGATGCTCAGGAAATTTCTCCCCTTGATTTCTGTGAACCATCGAAGTGTCATTGTCCAAGCACTTGTCGGGTCGCGATTGGACTATGCAAATGCCCTCTATTTAGGTCTCCCTAAATATCTCGTAAGGAGACTGCAGGTAGTCCAAAATTCAGCTGCCAGGGCTATTTATGGACTCCCTAGACGAGCTAGTGCCGCTAACTTGTTGAAAGAACTGCACTGGCTCCCTATAGCCAAGAGGGTTCTCTTTAAAAGTCTGACGCTAACCTACAAGGCCCTTCATGATTCCGGTCCTAGGTACATTAGAAAGCGTCTTGCTCTTTACAAACCGAGCAGAGCTCTGCGATCTGCCTCCTTGTCTAAAATGGTCGTTCCATCCATCAAACGAACCAGACAAGGGGGGCGCTCTTTTCACTATCTGGCCCCGCGCGCCTGGAATGAACTTCCTATTGTTCTCAGACAGGCCCCAAGTCTGATGTCTTTTAGAAAGGCATTAAAAACCTGGCTTTTTACTAGTTAGTCTTGATGTTCCTTATTTGCAGTTATGTTGCCTTTCCATTAAAGGACTTCTTCGCCAAAGCGCCGGGACACTCCTACAGGAGTAGCCGTTGCGCTATAGAAGAACCCAATTAACATAACATAACATAACCAATAGAGCCGCTTGTTACTGCACAACCAATAGAGCCGCTTGTTACTGCTCAACCAATAGAGCCGCTTGTTACTGCACAACCAATAGAGCCGCTTGTTACTGCTCAACCAATAGAGCCGCTTGTTACTGCTCAACCAATAGAGCCGCTTGTTACTGCTCAACCAATAGAGCCGCTTGTTACTGCACAACCAATAGAGCCGCTTGTTACTGCTCAACCAATAGAGCCGCTTGTTACTGCTCAACCAATAGAGCCGCTTGTTACTGCTCAACCAATAGAGCTGCTTTTTACTGCACAACCAATAGAGCCGCTTGTTACTGCTCAACCAATAGAGCTGCTTGTTACTGCACAACCAATAGAGCCGCTTGTTACTGCACAACCAATAGAGCCGCTTGTTACTGCTCAACCAATAGAGCCCATTGTTACTGCACAACCAATTGAGCCGCTTGTTACTTCTCAACCAATAGAGCTGCTTGTTACTGCACAACCAATAGAGCCACTTTTTACTGCACAACCAATTGAGCCGCTTGTTACGAACAGAGCCAACCGTAGTTGATTCCAAGGAAGTCGATCAATCTGACCTCTTTGCTAACTGATCCCGACGGGAACTCGCACACTCACCTGAGGAAAATTGAATTTTGCCCTGTTATGTGTCCCTACGTGTTCCCCAACATGTAATATATGTGCATGAGTAGTCTGCATTTTCCCTCCATGGCCAAATACAAAGACGCATTTACAGTTGCGTCCAACGTTAGTATGTCAGTTATCCAGTCCTCCTGAAAGCAACGTGAATTAGGCTTTTAGGCCTATGTTGCCAACGTCTTTACATTGTGCACGTTAAATCATCGAGTTGCACCCGTTTCTAGGGCTCTGCAGGGCCCGGACACGAGATCCAGGCCTCAAGCCTCCTGAATCACTCCGAGAGATGCAGCCCCGCCCGCATCCCTGACCCTTCACTTACTTCCTGCCAAGCAGCGCGGTGCCCGGCTCGGCCTGGCCTGCCTGCCAAGAATATATTATGCCTACAGTTATCTGTTCAGCTCCCCGGCTTCACATTCCTATCTAACGAACAGCATAAACATATCCATCTACAGTCTAGTCTTTCTGTCTCCATGCAAGTGATTTCCTGAATTAGTATCCATAGAAGATCCATAGTTCACGCAATACATGAAGAAATATATGCATACACTAGCCTTTAGTGACAAGCAGCCTTTGCCCTGATGACTTTTAGAATCAAGCAACATGTACTCCAAACACAAGATATCAGATACGCTATAGGTACAGGTCGTTCTGACATCCCAGACTTCAGTCTCCTCTTCTAGTGCTAGAAGTCAGCCCCAGCTCTCCCCCGTTACACGTCATGACTCGTTTTGTGCGCACCAGTAGGTTAAAGGTTCCAGCTGCCCATGAAGCCCACTCCATGTGTCCACCCACTTATGACACTTCTGTGACGTCTACATCACACACCTCCATGTACGCCCTGTGCACGCCTTCTTTTCACGCCCATATGTTCTTATCTTCTTCTTTTTACTTGTTACGCCTACTGTATTCAATGCAACTGTACTGTTTTACTATATATACTGTATGATGTTAATGAAATGTTGAGATCGAGGTCGAGACTGTCCCTTCCTGAACCTTAGCAGGTGATGGAACCCGATGTCCATTGGCTCGAGCCACTTAATTAAAGCCCGTATGACTCAGATACCACGGACTCTGCTTCTCATTCATTGAGCTATCCTTTTACCTTTAATGCATAGAAAAATAGTACCGGTAATTTATTTATTTACCACATAATGGCGCCCGAATAGGGACGAGCCCCTTCCCCACGCGCCGGCGATGTAACGCAGGCCCCCTGACCCCTTCTACAGCCGTGACGGACCCCTACTGTGCACCTGCAGGTTTTTCTGCTAAACTCCCTCAGGCCCACGGAGGAGACGGAGACTGCGGTCCAGCATCCAGACGAGGCGGTGAGGAAGGCGGAGAGTCCCGACCAGAGCCCAAGCCGAGAAAGCAAGGTCCGAGGTATCCGGAGGCCCACCTGTTTCCGAAGCCCGAAGCGCATGCGTAGTGCGTAGCAGTAACCAGACGTCGTAGCAGTCGAGTCGAGTTTTCGAGGCCTTCAGTTTTGCTTCCCGGTGAGTACCGTTGCTGGGAACGTATCTAGACGGGTTCATTAATTTGTGCCCGGTCCAGACGGGTTTGGGTACACAGATCCGGTCCGACGTGTTCACCTAGGTGGATACGGTATGACGTGTCTCTTTATGAGACCGGTATGTTCTGTACTGTTTTAGCAGTGCATCCAGTAATTCTGTTTTCTAGTATTTTCTCTCGAGATTTCCAGTATTATGTTTTCAATGTACTAGGTAGTATCTGTTCGAACTGTTTTTTTATGTGTTTTGATGTCGTGGTATGAATGATTTGTTTTGCTATTCATTACTGTGTTCATTGTGTATTGTGTTCAGGTTCGAGTACGTTCAAATATGCCGCTGTTTTCAAAGTTACGTCAGATAGGAACCAGAAAAGGGATACTCGAAGAATCAGTTCCTGTCCCTCCTAGGGACAGTCCCGGACATTTCATGTATCATAAACATGGCTTAGATGCCATACTGTACTTAGACTTATGGGTAGACTATACCAAGGATCTGGAAGAGAAATATAGATGGCCTGTATCAGGAACCTGGGATGCTGAGTGCATCATGAGAGTAGAGGAAGCATTATGGAAAAAGAAAGCCAGACAATCCCAGAAAGATGCCATAGAATTGTCGCGCAAAGAATCGCATAAAAGAACAGAAAAAGAAATCAGAAAAGCAGAACTAAGTAGAGAATCATCAGAAAAAGCCCAAGAAAGGGAAATACTAGAAGAAGGTGAACGAGTTAGAGCAGAACAGTCCGACAGACAAAGAAATGCCCTTATTAAAGGCATGTATCCCCTTCTCGCCGAGGGTCTGCCTAAGGCGACCCCGGAAGCACCCTGTAATTTTCCGCCACCATTGATCCCGACTAAGCTACGTCATAAACCGACCGCAGCTGAAATTTTCCTTTCTTCCTATTTAGACGACACTGTCCCAGAATATACAAATCCGCGTCCTCCCCCGCCTGCTCAACCTCAAGACCCTGTTAATAACGCAATTACTGTTCCTCCAGCCACTGGTCCTGGGAATCCTTTTAATCAGCCAGTAACCCAGGCCCAACCCACATTACGTATGCCTACTTTGCCAGTTACATTACCAGCGACCACACATCCAGTATATGTTGATGATTCTAGTTCAGGAGGAGCAGGGGGAGGTATCCCTATCACCCCGCCTCAAGTAAAACGAATGACGCTAAGAGACATAGCATTACAGCGTACGCCAAAAGTGGCTACATACGCAGCCCTCAAACAGTACATTACCGATTGTAGATATGATCCAGTGCCAGGCGAAGATCACATGATATTATATTCCGTGCGTCTACGACGAGTTGCAAGCTATTTGACTATCATACCAGAAATGGGGGAACATCTAGACAGAATATATCATTTCATCCGAACAGGGGAAGGACCAGAAAGTATTCACGAGGCTATGGCACACAGGAAAGTCGAGACTCAAAATATGCTCTTGCAGTTTTTGATAAATTGTTTAATAAGAGAACAAGACCAGCCTGGTAAAGATGAAGACGAGATGAAAGTCCTGACAAGATGGAGTGACAACATAGCAGACGGAAAACACAGTAAACAAAATTGTATAGAAACTATGTATAGAAAGATTCGTAAAGAAATTCTAGGCATACACGAAAGGGAGAAAGCAACAAGACAACCCGAGAAAGAGAATGATACTTCAGACGAAGATGCAGACACAGACAGCCCAGACAGAATAGCGTACGTAGGTAGGACGAGACCTTCTGACAGATCCACACGCCTAGAATGTAAGAAAACTTTTCTTCCTCCCGTACCAGAACAGTGTTCTCTTGAACATTTATTCCAAGCTACCGATAGAATCCTGAGACAACGTATAGGTTACAGTGAGCTTAGTACCATGCATGAACAGGAACTAGCCCGATCAGCAGTCCAATGGACTAGTGATTCTAGCGCATTTAGAGACGAAGTAGTGGCCCATACGTTTCTGAATCTTTCTCCAGACGAACAGCGACTGGTGGGTATGTACATGATCCAGCACCTCATTACCCTGTATGAAAGTCAGCATTCTGATCCAGGTCCCCTATATAATGTATTGGACGAGTTACTCCTAAACCGATGGAAAGGTCTAGGTACCGATTTTATTAATGTCATTTTAGAACAACGTCACAAATACAGAACGTTTCTGACTCCACATTTCGTTCCTGTTCCACCCCCAGTAAGGAAGACATTTTACATAGATAGACAGAATCCTTTGCGAGAAGTGCATCCTGTTAAGGGAACGGGAGGTGCGCTCGAACGAGTATTTGTTTACACCCCTTTAACGAAAATAGAACTACTAGAAATGAAAAAGTTAGTACCCTGTCACGATAAAGATCCAGCAGGGTTTCACCGTGAATTAAAAGACATGCTCCGTATGGGAGAATACACGTATCCCGATATCATTAAAATGTTAAAGGTCCTGTTGCCTGAGGGCATATATGAAAAACTTAAAGAAAAAGAATGGGAGGTGGGAGAGAAAAAGATTGACTGGGCAGAATTAGAGAACGAAGATAATACACGAGTTCCTGGTACCGGTCTCGGGGAAAAAGCCAAAGCATTGCCCGAATTGTTAATACAAGTCTTGCCAAGATTACTAAGCACAAAAAAGGAAGACTGGGATGCCATCTCAGCCTGTAAACAGAAACAAGACGAAGACACTAGTGATTTTTATTCCAGATTTGAAAAATGTTTCATTATTAATAGCGGCTTGAAAACAAGTAGTGAGTCGTATCCACATCTTTTTGTTACCAAATTAGTAGAGAATTCTTTACCACAAGTTAAAAATCGAGTATTGAAAGTCGAGAGTACTTGGCAAGCTAATACCCCGTCCCAAATGTTACAAATGTTACAGTACCACCAGAACCGAATCAGAGAAGAGCAGGAACACGAAAAGAGACGTATGAAAGATACGAAAATGAAAGTACTAGTTGCACAGTCTGTTCCGATAGATAGTCAGAAGAGGGGTACGACTCAGACCAGTCATTCTGCAGCTCCCGTTAAAGGGACATGCAATTACTGTAAACAGCCAGGTCACTATATAAACAAATGTGCAGTTCTGAAACACAACATAGCTACTGGTAAGACGAAAGAGAGACCGCGTCCTCCTAGACAGGAACATGTTCCGCAGAACACGCAACCACCGCAGAACGCACAACAGTCAGTTACAGTACCGCAGCCCATAGCTGCCACACAACACGTTACACAGCAGATGTACCAGTACGCACAGTCAGATTATCCGGAATATCAGCAGTATTCATGAAACAGCCTAGAGAGGGAGGTTGGCTTGCCTCTCATCGAGGTTCCTGTAGATCAAGAGGGTCCCTATGTACACAGTCAAGTATTAGGGAAAGACAGAAAATTTCTGATTGATACAGGGGCAAGTAGGACTACCATCAGTCATGACGAGGTTCCAGGGGCTCCTCTCTCAGGCTCAAGAAATGTTTCCCTGGGATTTTCAGGAAAGCCTATTGTTAATGAAATATCGAAACCAGTTTCCCTAGAAGTTGGTCCATTGTCCCGAACTACAGACTTGTTACTTACGAAATCATGTCCAGAAAACTTACTTGGTATTAAAACATTGAAAGAATTAGGAGCAGTGATTTGTTGTTCTCCGGAAGGAGTGAGATTGTTTTTACGTGATTTTAAAGGACATTATGTGTTAAGAGATTTTGATCCAAGATTACTGAATGTACCACAGCATTTATGGGCGCAAGGTCCAACTGATGTAGGTTATATGCACATTACACCATATCGTGTCACTCTGAAACAAGGAGTTGTACTACCTCGAATCCGACAATACAAGTTGCCACCTGAGGCTGTAGCAGCCTTATCAAAAATTATCGACGAGCTCATTGCTCAAGGAGTGGTTATAGAAACTGACTCCAATGTATGTAATTCTCCAATCATTCCGATTCTTAAACGTACTGACCCAAATGCACCTCCAGTTTATCGACTAGTGATTGACCTTCGAGAACTTAATAAATGTATCATACCCCAGTACCCAGTGGTTCCAGATATCTCTTCCCTATTGACTGCCATTGATTCCGAAGCAGCGTTCTTTACTGTTATCGATCTTAAGAACACCTTCTTTAGTGTCCCCATCCATCCAGACAGCCAGTTCCTTTTCGGATTCTGTTTAAATGGAAGAAGCTATAAATTTACACGTGCACCTCAAGGGTTCACAGAAAGTCCTAGTATTTACAGTCAAGCACTGAAACGACAACTAGACAGTATTCACATGCCAACTGACACTGCCCTGCTCCAGTACGTTGATGATATATTGATCACAGCCCGTACAGAACGTGATTGCGAACGTGCATCACTGACAGTCTTGTATTTTCTGGCAGAAATGGGGCACAAGGTGTCCCCTTCGAAACTGCAATTCTGTGTCCAGCAAGTGGTTTACCTTGGACACTTGCTGTCCAAGTGGGGTAGACAGTTGACACCAGACTGTATCCAGTTAATTGCACATCTTCCACAGCCCAAGACACAGAAGGAGGTACGAGCTTTTATCGGCCTCACTTCTTATTGCAGACAATGGATCCCTCAGTACGCATATCTAGCCAAGCCACTGATACAATTGACAACACAGGAGGCAGCGACATCGACTGTCCTCCCTTGGACCCAGGAACATACACTTGTTTTCAATGAATTAAAGAAAGCTTTATGTCAAGCACCTGTTTTAGCGACACCAAACTACAGTAAACCTTTTACACTTTTTGTCACTGAACGTGATGGTACAGCATTATCTGTTCTCACACAAGATCAAGCAGGACAACACAAGCCTTGTGCTTATTTTTCTAGCACATTAGATCCAGTCGCCCAGGCTTTGCCTGCGTGCCTCAAATCAGTTGCAGCCACAGCTTTAGCTATCAGACAAAGTGATTCCATAGTGTTAGGACACTCCCTGACAGTACAAGTTCCACACTCCGTGGAAGTTCTTTTAAACCGTACACAGACTCAGCACTTGACTATAGCACGATTGACAGGATATGAACTGACACTGTTTCAGCCACACATAGAAATCAGACGCTGCAGCATATTAAATCCTGCTACACTGTTACCCTCGAGTACCTCAAACCCTGCAATGCATGACTGTGTGGAAGTTATTAACACCATGATAAAGCCAAGACAAGACTTGACGGACATTGCATTACCTGACCCAGACCTGACACTTTACGTGGATGGTTCATGTATGAGAACAAGTACAGGAGAGTTAGTAGCCGCATATGCAGTGACTACTGAAACTGAAGTTATAGAAACACATCGTATTGACACCCTGTCTGCCCAAGCAGCAGAGCTCATTGCTCTCACCCAAGCCTGCATACGAGCCAAGAACCTGAAAGTAAACATATATACAGATTCACGTTATGCATTCGGAGTCGTTCACGACTTTGGAGTCCTCTGGCAAGAAAGAGGTTTTATGACCTCTCATGGAGCCAAGATTCAGCATGGCCCCCTCATTCAAGCTCTGTTAGAAGCAATACATTTACCTACAGCTATAGCCATTATGAAGTGCAAAGCACATACGAAAGTCACTGACACCATTTCCCAGGGTAATGACCTGGCAGATCGAACAGCCAAGCTTACAGCTCAGACTCCAGACATTCCAGCTGACACGACAAAGACAGACGTTTCAGTTCTGACGACTTGCATGACAGTTAAAGATCCTACACAAGACATACTAGACATACAGACACATGCTACTCCAGACGAAATCAAGAAAGGGTCTGAACAAGGAGGGTCCAGACAGATCAGGGATGGTTGACGAAGGGAAAAGCCACATGGTTTCTCCCCGACTCTATGGTTCAAGTCATCATTAATTCAGCACACAGTCCAGCACACTTAGGAGAAAAAGCCATGTTAGACAGCATCCAGAACCTCTGGTTTAACAAGCATTTACGAGCAGCAGCGAAGCAGAAAGTGCGTACCTGCATGATTTGTTGTCAGTTCAACCCAGGTAAAGGTGTTCCCGTGGAACAAGGTGGATTTCATCCTCCTGACCATCCTTTTGAAGTCCTCCAGATGGATTATATCCAGATGGACCGATGTCGAGGATTCAAGTATGTCCTCGTAGTTGTCTGCGCTTTGTCCAGATGGACAGAAGCATATCCAGTCCCAGATTATATTGCCGCGACCACTGCCAAGCAGTTGGTTCGTGAGTTCTTCCCTCGATATGGTTTGCCCCGTGTCGTGTATTCAGATAACGGACAGCCATTCTCGTCCGAACTCATGAAACAGGTATCACTTCTGTTAGGGTACCAGTGGAAATTCCACTGCGTACGACACCCCGAGGCAGCTGGCCTCGTCGAGCGACATAATCAAACTCTGAAAACACGATTAGCGAAGGTTTGTGCCGAAAAAGGTGTAGATTGGATGGTAGCCCTGCCGGTTGTCCTCTTCTATATGCGAATGGTCGCTCACTCCAGATCTGGTTTGTCACCCTATGAAGTCGTTTTCGGTCGTCCCCCAAACATGTGGGGTACACCTATGCCTCGTAAAATCACCGATGTTGACAGTAACATGCTGACAGATTACCTAGCTTCCTTGATGTCTGCACTACTCTCTTGTCGTTCACAGGTCGCGGCTGCCTTCCCGGACAACACCCAGGTGAAACCGCACGAGGTCGTTCCTGGTGATCTAGTATTTGTTCGGAACTTTGATCGCTCAAGCCCTCTGGAGCCCCGCTGGAAGGAGCCAAAACTCGTTCTGATGACCACAAGGACCGCCGTAAAGCTAGAAGGAAGAAAAGGCTGGCTCCATTCCAGTCACATCAAGTGTTTCCATGGACTGCGTCCAAAGACTTTTTTCAAGGACTGCCCCGATACTGACTCTAAACTTCCCCTGTTAGAGAAAACTCCGCAGCAGGAGTATAAACTTAAATTAAGGTCTAGTAAGTCAGACAGCGTTTAATTGTTTAAGTCCCCCTCGGGTGAAGCGGTTAGACAGGTTTCTGACATGTATAAGATAGACCCACCTAGTGAGAGAGATAGACGAAACTTCAAGAAAATGAAATATTGTAAAAGTCTCCGAAGTAGATGCATCGTTACGTTATTGTTTATGTTTTTTCTGAGTCTTACGATCACATGTATAAGTTGTTTATTACACGTATTCTTTCCTCCTCTTGGTTCACATGTACACTTTTCCTCTAATGATACTGTAGAGCACACATTCAGTGAACTACCCCCTCACGAGTTATCCTATCGACTTGCAATGCGCAACAATACTTTTATTCGTATGTTACACTATTCGCACCAGACCAGCAATGCCACTAATTGCTGGGTATGTGGTCGACTCCCCCCTTTCCAGACAGCGAAGGGAGCTCTGCCACTCTTTCCTTATCCGTTTTCACACAATGGTTCGTGTGGAGCATGGTTTACATTGACGTCATCTTTAGACGATAAATCCCTTCTGAATACAGTTATGAATCAAACCTGTTTCCCAGACAAGGACGGTCTTTCCCATAGGACAGGGTTAGATCTAGAGAATGAAGTATATGATCTAGGTAATTTTTCTTCCAACCTCATGGTTTTGAATGTTCAGTCCGAGGCTAATCCAGACTTGCCTTCTATAACAGTTCTACCAGTGAAAGGCGAATTATGTGTTAGAAAGAATGGTTCAGTACATCTAGGACACAGTGATTGTACTACTGTGGTCGAGTACAGTGACAGTGGGAAATCTACTTTCAAGGCTTCACGTCATTCGTATTTTCTATGTGGTCAGACCGCTTATGTACGTTTGCCCCTAGATTGGGATGGAACATGTTACATTGCATTCCTACTGCCACCAGTTTTCCTGGCCCCATCCGATTATCACCGAAATACACATCTAGTACACGTCAGACATAGAAGGGAAATTGAGTCCCCAATTGTCGATCAGACTGAAACTGCATTAGAACAGTATACGGATTTCAATAAAGGCTTCTTTTTCTTCATAGGCCCCGTCCAGAATAGTAAATTAATACGTAGGTTAACCAGAACCCTTGAAGCAGTAGTGAATGAGACTACTTCCGCCCTAGGTAACTTAACAGAAGAGCAGTCTGCTATGAGATTTGTTGTTCTTCAGAACCGCCTTGTTCTTGACGTCATACTGGCCGATAGGGGCGGAGCTTGTAGAGTCATCGGATCTAGTTGTTGCGTTTTCATTCCTAATAACGCACCGTCTGTGTATTCAGCAATAACTAGACTTCATAAAATAGCACATCAGCTACACCAGAATCCAGGCACCTGGACTTGGTCCGGCTGGCTCTGGAGTGTAATATCTGCCTGGGGATGGAAAGTACTGTCATTCCTGGGAGTAGTAGTAATGATCATATTCAGTTGTTGTCTCTGTTTACAATGTGGCCCAGCGATTTGCGGCTTGTGCGCTACATCTTGTATCCCACGTCCAAAGTCCCATTCCCAAAGGATAAAAGACGAGCAAATGATGCTGTATGAACAGATAGATGGTTTCATGAATATTGATGTTTCCTGAAGGGAACGTAGGGAACAAGGAGGGAATGAGGAAAATTGAATTTTGCCCTGTTATGTGTCCCTACGTGTTCCCCAACATGTAATATATGTGCATGAGTAGTCTGCATTTTCCCTCCATGGCCAAATACAAAGACGCATTTACAGTTGCGTCCAACGTTAGTATGTCAGTTATCCAGTCCTCCGGAAAGCAACGTGAATTAGGCTTTTAGGCCTATGTTGCCAACGTCTTTACATTGTGCACGTTAAATCATCGAGTTGCACCCGTTTCTAGGGCTCTGCAGGGCCCGGACACGAGATCCAGGCCTCAAGCCTCCTGAATCACTCCGAGAGATGCAGCCCCGCCCGCATCCCTGACCCTTCACTTACTTCCTGCCAAGCAGCGCGGTGCCCGGCTCGGCCTGGCCTGCCTGCCAAGAATATATTATGCCTACAGTTATCTGTTCAGCTCCCCGGCTTCACATTCCTAGCTAACGAACAGCATAAACATATCCATCTACAGTCTAGTCTTTCTGTCTCCATGCAAGTGATTTCCTGAATTAGTATCCATAGAAGATCCATAGTTCACGCAATACATGAAGAAATATATGCATACACTAGCCTTTAGTGACAAGCAGCCTTTGCCCTGATGACTTTTAGAATCAAGCAACATGTACTCCAAACACAAGATATCAGATACGCTATAGGTACAGGTCGTTCTGACATCCCAGACTTCAGTCTCCTCTTCTAGTGCTAGAAGTCAGCCCCAGCTCTCCCCCGTTACACGTCATGACTCGTTTTGTGCGCACCAGTAGGTTAAAGGTTCCAGCTGCCCATGAAGCCCCCTCCATGTGTCCACCCACTTATGACACTTCTGTGACGTCTACATCACACACCTCCGTGTACGCCCTGTGCACGCCTTCTTTTCACACCCATATGTTCTTATCTTCTTCTTTTTACTTGTTACGCCTACTGTATTCAATGCAACTGTACTGTTTTACTATATATACTGTATGATGTTAATGAAATGTTGAGATCGAGGTCGAGACTGTCCCTTCCTGAACCTTAGCAGGTGATGGAACCCGATGTCCATTGGCTCGAGCCACTTAATTAAAGCCCGTATGACTCAGATACCACGGACTCTGCTTCTCATTCATTGAGCTATCCTTTTACCTTTAATGCATAGAAAAATAGTACCGGTAATTTATTTATTTACCACATTTATTCACCCTCTACACTCAACTCAAACCCAAAAATGAATTTGCCAATAACACAAAAATTTTCATTTGGAAATCCTAAAATCTGCAATTTTTGTTTTACAACCTCCAAAGCAAGAGCAGGAAACTGCACCAATTCCTGTACCAAAACTCAAGAAATCACTTCCACACTAGTTGAATATTGCATCTCCACCATTCTGAAAATGATGCACACTCTAGCTCCCTTGTCTAGAACACGGGCTAAAAAAAGCAAAAAAAGTTGGTTTACTCCTCTAAGATCAGAAAGGAAAAACATGGAAATGTCCATCCTTCACCTCACAAAGACTTTAAAACAATGAAGAAGGAATTAGAAATCTAGCCTACTCAATGCTAAAGCTGCAGTCTTCAAAAATCTGAGTCATCTGGCCAGCAGACTCTGCCACACTAACATCATAAGCCACTGATACTGTGACATCTTCTGTTACACCTGATGAGAACGTGAAGAACTGTGAAACCTCTAAACAAAGAGGCATATTTACAATGCCCCTGCGGCACATTTACGTCACCGGAGGGTCACTTTTGTGATGCTCCAGGGGCGCAATGTGCTAGCCCGTATTTAAAGGCCACGCAAAGGCACCCTATATGGCTTTTCATGGCCTTGTAAATAGGGAGTAAGGCAATGCCATACTCTGCGTGGAAGCGGCGTTCCTTGGGTGTTGGTATGGGTGATCCCACATAACACCAAAGGGGGCATATTTACAATATTTTGGCGTAGAGTCTTGCCATAAGCCTTCTAGATGCGCTGTCCTATGTCAAAAGAAATGGGCAGGAACACCAACAGCAACACCCATGGAACACCCCTCACAAGCAGAGTAAGGTATTTCAATACACGTTAAAAATGATTATTTCTTGCCACCTAAACCATTCTTTTAGCTTTGCGGGCCTGGAATAATCTGAATTGTCACACTTCTAGGAGTGTGACAGTTAGTAGATGTGTTAGTAGAGTCACTGGCAGTGATGTCCAGGGCAATGGCATTGGGTGGTGCAAGCTGCAATCAGTGGCGAAGCTAGCCCTATCAGCGGCCGTGGCGGTGGTCTCTGTGTTTGCCGCCTGCAGCGGGATCAGTGAAGAGCGGGGGGTGCTGGAGAGTATTTTGTACATTAAGGAGCGGTGGTGCTGTTACCACCCGAGATGGCAGGTGATAAGGGGTGAGAAGCCGCACCCAAAACTCGTGCCGCCCGGGGTGGACCACCCCCCCTACCTTCACCACTTGCTGCAGTCGCCTCCTGATGATGGCCTGGCCCTTATTATGTTACAAACTAAGTGCTGCAGATAAGGAACTAACTATTGGACAACTATGAGTTTAGGGTCGACCTGGACATAGGACTGAAACTACAATGCTCAATGTTATTGGTGCTATCTACCGGGCAATGGACAAGGGGAAGTGTTCGATACTCATGTCCGTGACTTACTACCGAATACACCATCGATCTGATTTGGTGTTGGCGACCATCTTAGAGTGGTGCAAGTCTTATCTACAAGACACAGCCAAAGGGTAAAATGAACCAAAGCTGCACAAACCACATGACCACTCCTTTTGGAGACCCCCAAGGATCTATGGTGGTTCCCCTCCTCAAAAATGTATATGTGAATCTCTAGGGCACAACTTTCCAAACTTTTCATGTTGGTGACACACTTTTTTGTGAAATAAATTCAGGGACACAGTAACGCGAGGAAGCACAGCGAGTGAGCCCAAACCAACTAGGGTGGGTTTGGGCCTCACACCCCACACACACACCACACCCCACACACACCCCACACACAAACCCACACACACCACCCCACAGACTCACCACCCCACACACACACCCCACACACACACCCCACAAACACACACAACCCCCCACACACACAACCCCATACACCCCACACACACCCCACACACACACACCCCACACACACACCTCACACACACACCCCACACCCCCCCCACACACACACACCCACACACCCCACACACACCCCCCACACACAGACACACCCCACACACACCCACACACACACAGCCCACACCCCCCCACACACACACCGCACCCCCCCCACACACACACCCCACACACACACACACCCTACTCCCCCCACACACACACACCCCACACACACAACCACACAGCCCCACACACACACACAACTCCACACACATCGAAAAATCCAAGTGTCCGTCTGTAACACAACTGGTGCTCATGTAAAGCGCTCTGATACCTTTGGCTCTAGTTTGCTCAACAAAAAAAGTTAGGCAAAATCTGGTAAAGCGTAAAGGATGTTTTCTACCATTATTTATCAACGTAATTGCTTTCTTAGAATTACTCCTTGAGGACCCCCCTTTCTCCCTCCCCCCATCATACTTATGCAGATGTCATTTAAAGCGCAGCCTCTTTTAGGCAATCTTTTATTCCCTGCAGTCCATCAGGTGTTAAAACATCTGAAATAGCAAGCAAGGATGAAACCACGGCATGAAAAAGTCTGTCAGACCCGCTAGCAGACGCACAACACCCATTGACATTAAAGGGCCTCGGCCCCCCCCCTGTCGTTTGTGGCAGCCCGGGACCGCTCACAGCCGCACCCGAGCACTTCACAAGTCTTTAAAGACCTTGTGCATGTTAATAGGGCTTTGTTGTTGTTTCACCTCTTCTAAGAGCCCCTGCAGCCCGACTCTGCCGATTGCCGGCAGACGTCATCTCATTCTCATCGCGCGACACATCTACATATGGGTCGCGACATAGTAATGTGTCGCGCCACACAGTTAGGAAAGCTGTGCTCTAGGGGGCTTACTACAAGCGTTCTGGGCTTATCGCACCAGTAGCAAGACGATACCCGGAAGAACATAGAGATGAAGATTAACTCATCAATTTAAGACATCATGGACAACCAACCTAAAGTACAAGAATGGATGAACATAACATATGGGAGCCAACTGACCTTAACTCCGCACAGACACAATGGGTCACATTGAGTTATATGATCGCTAAAAGGAACATTGCACAACAGCGGGGATCAGAACAGCCTCCCACCCTTGAGACCTGGAAGAGTAACTTAGATTGGAACATGTTCCGGGAAAAAACTGTTTTTATGGCAAGGGGCCGCCCTCAAAAGTGGGCTTCAATATGGGCACCTTGGAATCATTATAGAGGAGAAATTTGTGTGCCACCCAGGAATGCTGTTTTTGATGTACCCCCATCCCCATAAATCACTGCCATGTATGTACTTTTGGTCCTGAACCCCCTGTGGGAAAGATGCTGAATGTGTCATGATTCTTCTGTACTGTATTTTTCACGGATACTTTGTTTTAATAAAAAGAATTGTTATTAAAACGTATTTGCACAATTAAAAAATAAATTAAAAAATGGATGAACAAGCTCCAATCACCGGTGAACCAAATCAAAAGAGAATTCATCATTATTAGTCATGATCCGAAGAGCCACGTCACCACAAAATGGCAGACAGACTCTGCCCTAAAACTGCCCACTACGCCAGATCTAGCGGCTTGTAGCAGGATGAAAATTAAAGCTCAAACTTCCACAAATGGCTCCACAACTGGAAGAACTCCTAAAACCAATGAAGAGATTCACACCACCAAAGGATCTGTAAAATCAAGGGCACAAAATCTCTCAGGTTACACCTGAAAAGATCAACTCAAATGGATACCCTGACAAGCCCGAGGCATCTTCAGATCAGACTGAGCCATCTTCAAAGCTCTGGCGTTTAACAGACTCACAAACTGGTAAAGCAGCTCCCATTCACAGAACAACCTCCAATCTCTCACGCTCTTTCTCAGGGTTTGCTCCGCTCTCCATATGTAATAATATTCTGAGATAGTCTAAACATTCATGTGATATATTAGTGTCTTAGACGAGGGCATTGTGAACCGAAATGCATCATACCTTTGTATACATAATTGTATGTACAGTACCGTATACACTGAAATGTGAAAGTTCTGTGGTTTGGCTCAATTTAGAACATATTTAATGTCTGCGTCATATGCCTATTATTTTCCACATTGAAGATGTTTTCTTTTATGCAAGTCTGGGGCCTTCTAACGTAGACCATTACGGGATGCAGTTCAGAATACCTGTTTAATCTGTATTAGTTTTCATGTGCCTACTTCAGGAAAATAAAGCGCTCAAAAGCAAACTTCTTCAGCCTCCAGCTCGACCAAGCAAAAAACAGACCAAGAAAACTGTTTGAGCTAATCAGAACACAAGCCAAGGAACAACCCCAACCTATCAGCTCCTTTGACAAAGCGCCCTCTTGTGAAGACTTCGCAGCTTTCTTTACACACAAAACTGACAACATAAAGAGTGATCTCAGCATTGACGCAAGCCACTACAACACTCCCAACTGCATAACACCCACTGAACTAAAAAACAATGCTACGTGGTCATCCTTTGACACCTACTCTGAAGAAGAAATAGGCAAACTGCTCAGCACCTTGAAACCGTCCAATCACCTCACGGATCCCCTCCCTGCCAACGCTGTCAAAGACTTCACCCCATGGCTCCTTCCACTGTGGACTAAAATTATCAACAGCTCGCTACAGCAAGGATACATCCCTGACTCCCTCAAAGTTGGACAAGTCACACCTTTACTAAAGAAACCTTCTGCCGACCCATCCGACCTAAACAACTACCGTCCCATTACCAATATTCCCACTCTCGCCAAACTATTGGAAAAATGTGCACAACTGCAGCTGACTAAACACATTGAGCAGTTTGATCTCCTCACAGCTCATCAATCAGGCTTCCGAGCAGGACACAGTACTGAAAGTGCTATGACCCACATAATTGATGACGCGCTACAAATGCTAGATCAAAATGATACCTGCCTCCTCATCCTTCTTGATCTCTCATCAGCATTCGACACCGTTAAACATGAGAACTTACTCGAACTTTTGAACACAAGAATGGGTCTATCTGGGACTGTTCTCAAGTGGTTCACCTCCTTCCTACACAACAGGTCGCAGAAATTCAAGAGTAACAACCTAATGTCCTCGCCAATACCTGTTACGTTAGGTGTCCCTCAAGGATCCTCCCTTTCACCAACTTTGTTCAACCTAGTAATGGAACCCCTCACCACCTTGCTACAAGCATCCAATGTACTTTTTCACATGTACGCAGATGACACCCAATTATATCTCAAACTACAATCTCCCAATGACATTTTACTCCTGAACTCAACAATCAGAAGCACCCAATCCTGGCTCGCCAATAACCATCTCAAACTCAATGCCCTGAAAACAGAGTTCCTTTTGATCTCACCTCCCGCGAAGATCTCTACCTCCCAAACGTGGCTTAAACAGCTAACTGCACTCAATGTCCTACCCACCATCGTGGACTCAGCAAAATCTCTGGGCATAACTCTCGACTCCAATCTCAACATGCAGCATCATATCAGCAAGGCTACCAAAGGTGCGAACTTCCAAATCAATACACTAAGGAAACTGAAACCCTTCCTACCAGCCAAAGACTTCCAAACTGCGGTACAAGCACTAGTAATCCCGCGAATTGAATACGGCAGCATCGCCCTCTGCAGTCTCCCACTAACCACTACTGCACCCCTAAGAGCCTCTCTAAACGCTGCAGCAAGACTCATCACTGGGTCAAAAAAACACTTGCATATCACCCCTGACTTGAAAGCCCTGAACTGGCTGCCTTTTGAAGCCAGAATACATCTGAAAATTGCCTGCATGACACACAAGGCTGTACACCTGCGCTCTCCCGGATACCTCACTCAGAAGCTGTCAATCTCTGGCGGCTCTAGATACACTAGAGGCACAAGCAATCTGCTGCTAAAACCTCGAAGATTCAGGAAGGAAAAAACGTATAAGCGCTCTTTCTCAGGAATGGCACCCAGGATCTGGAACTCACTCCCTCCTGAAACAAGGCTCATCTCCTCAATCACACTTTTTAAGAAAGAAGTAAAAGCTCTTCTCATGGCCAAATATACTTGAGCTTTCAACTTGAAACTATAAAGGATCGGCACCGATCTATATTACCCAGCTCGATCCCGATGACTTTGTGTTTTTTCCTGTATTATTCTGCTAGATCCCTACGAATATGTGTTTTACCTTTATTATTGTTTCCACCTACTATTATGACTATGTACTTGCATTATTGATTCACCTGTACTATTATGTTCCCTCACGTATTCTTTCTTTTGTTCGGTATTCCCTGCTCTGTAAAGCGCTCTGATATCTGCAAAGATCTTGTTCGCGCTATATAAAACTTTCAAAATAAATAAATAAATAAACATAGATTATGGACCCATCCGTCACCTCTTTGTTATTTCCATGTAGATATTACTGCACTGAATACATTCCATGTTTCAATCTGACAGGAGAATGGTGGAATTTGGTTCCCTCGTTTTCCAACTATGCAAAACTGCATAAAGCGCTACAACACCCCATGAGATATTATTTGTGCTATAGAAAAACAATGTATGAATAAATTAGCAGGACCTGCGAGCCAGACTCACCCCTCGTGCTGTGTCCCCCTGTAGGCGCAGGGGCGTCTTGTTCCTCCGCCACCTGCAGACAGAGCTCGACCAGCACCTTTCCCTCCTCATCAAGGCAGCTCCAGAGGCCGCGGTGCTCCGGACCCAGAGTCGGGATGGCTAGCACTCCATTTCTTAAGATTCCAAAGCTCGAGGTGCTCCGGACCGCCTGCCCATCCCGCAGCCACGTGACGGGGGGTTGGCTCTCGCAGCACAAGAGTCTCATGTGCTTTCCAAGTTGATCGACGCCTTGGGCGGGTGCAGGGTCACAACCTGTGGCAGAAAAGAAGTCAGTGATGTCCTCTCACTGACTGTGCACTGTACATTCCCGCCTCCCTGTCACAGATGCAGCTGTCTCTTTCCGGACCCTCCTCTCTCTCTTCACAGCCCTTGACGTACACAGCCCTCTCTTAAAATGAGACTCTATCATATTTCACAGTCTCACATGCACAGCTGTCTCTTTGTGTCTCTCCATCCTTCAAACACTCTTGATAATGCTGACTCTCTCTGGACCCTCTCACACTGCCTTCACAGACACCCACACGTACAGCTGTCTTTCTGCAAGGCATTCGAGGCTCTCACAGACCTTCACATAGTCACCTGTATTGTGCTCCATTTCTCCTCTCACACTCTCAGCTTTCACTCACCGTGGAGCGCTACCCATCTCCGCACACAGATTCTCACATACACAACTCTCTGTGGGGAGGCCTCCATAACACCACTCACAGGTCGTCGAATATAGAGGTTTCTCTTCACTAACCATGTATATCACCTCTCACAGACTCTAACACACCCAGATCACTCACTCTGGGGCTGTTTCCCTTCACAGGCTCTCACATTGCAAACTGTCTCTCAAGGAGGGCATCTATAACTCTCCACTCACAGACTCTCTCTCACACACCCAACACAACCTCAACATCATCTCCTACGCTGATGACACTCAACTGATCCTCTCACTCACCAAAGACCCGAACACCGCCAAAACCAACCTACATGAAGGAATGAAAGAAGTAGCCGAGTGGATGAAGCTCAGTCGTCTGAAACTGAACTCAGACAAAACAGAAGTCCTTATCTTAGGCACCTCCCCCTCCGCCTGGGATGACTCCTGGTGGCCAGAGGCCCTTGGAAAAGCACCCATCCAGACGGACCACGCACGGAACCTGGGCGTCATCCTAGACTCCTCACTCTCGATGAACAGACAAGTCAACGCCGTTTCATCATCCTGCTTCAATATTCTTCGCATGCTCAAAAAAACATTTCGCTGGATCCCCACCGAAACTAGAAAAACGGTTACCCACGCACTGGTCACGAGCCGCCTGGACTACGGTAACACCCTATACGCCGGTACCACCGCAAAACTTCAGAAAAAACTCCAACGCATCCAGAACGCATCAGCCAGACTCATACTAGACATCCCGCGTAAAGACCACATCTCTAGTCACCTGAAAAACCTCCACTGGCTCCCCGTCAATAAGAGGATAACTTTCCGCCTCCTAACCCACGCACACAAAGCACTTTACGAACTTGGACCCGAATGCCTCAACACACGACTTTCCTTCTACACCCCCTCCCGCCAGCTACTCTCCTCCAACCAAGCCCTGGCTGCTGTACCTCGCATCAACAAAACCACATTGGGAGGACGATCCTTCTCCTACCTGGCAGCCAAAACTTGGAACTCACTTCCCACTCACCTCCGCCTCACTCAGAACCACCTATCATTCAGAAAGCAACTTAAAACCTGGATATTGGACAAATAATTCCCCACCCTTCCTCAAGCGCCTTGAGACCCTCTGGGTATGTAGCGCGCTATATAAATTACTTGACTTGACCCAGGGGTCTCTCAATATATATAAATAGAGATATGCGCCTTCAACTTTCTATAGACTTGCCTTATTATACAGCAATGGCATCTGGCAATGTTTGGAATTTGTCTCCACCGCAAGCACTCTTGGCTGGCAAAGGAGAGCCTGTATTAATAATAATAATAATAATAAAAACATTTATTAAGCGCATGGTTACACAGAAAAACAGTGCGTCCCCGCGCTGTAAATGCATTCCATCCGAACCCCAGAGCAGGCCCCCATAACAGGAGGGAAAGAACAAGAGGCACCAATACAACTAGGCCTTGGGGAACAGATGTGTCTTTAATTTCAGCCTAAAGCGCGATTCCGAAGGATCCATCCGAAGTTCAATTGGAAGTTCATTCCAATATTTGCTTGCTAGGAACCAAAAGGACCGTCCTCCCATCCGTGCTCTTCGGATACGAGGGACCACCATCTGCATGCTGCCCATGGATCTCAACAGGATATATGACGTTAAAACGCATGTTTTTACAACGCATACCGTTACAACGGGACTTTTACAACGCCAATACTATTACCACGCATGTATTTACAACGCATTTTTTTACAACGCAGGTACCTTTACAACGCATACCATTACAACGTAAGTATTGGTAAGTATATATTTTTTTTTTAATTGTATATTATTTAAAATTAATATAATGTAATGTAATTGTATTTAATTTAATTTAATTTAATTTAATTTCATTTAATTAATTTAATTTAAATTTAATTTTATTTTATTTTTACCCTGTACCCCTTTATCCAAAAACCCAAAACTGACCCTGAACCCTAAAAATACCCCTTTACCCAAAAACCCAAAACTGACCCTGAACCCTAAAAATACCCCTTTACCCAAAAACCCAAAACTGACCCTAAACCCTAAAAATACCCCTTTACCCAAAAACCCAAAACTGACCCTAAACCCTAAAAATACCCCTTTACCCAAAAACTGAAAACTGACCCTAAACCCTAAAAATACCCCTTTAACCAAAAACTGAAAACTGACCCTGAACCCTAAAAATACCCCTTTACCCAAAAACTGAAAACTGACCCTGAACCCTAAAAATACCCCTTTACCCAAAAACTGAAAACTGACCCTGAACCCTAAAAATACCCCTTTACCAAAAAACTGAAAACTGACCCTGAACCCTAAAAATACCCCTTTACCCAAAAACTGAAAACTGACCCTGAACCCTAAAAATACCCCTTTACCCAAAAACTGAAAACTGACCCTGAACCCTAAAAATACCCCTTTACCCAAAAACCCAAAACTGACCCTGAACCCTAAAAATACCCCATTACCCAAAAACCCATAACTGACCCTGAACCCTAAAAATACCCCTTTACCCAAAAACCTAAAACTGACCCTGAACCCTAAAAATACCCCTTTACCCAAAAACCCAAAACTGACCCTAAACCCTAAAAATACCCCTTTACCCAAAAACCCAAAACTGACCCTAAACCCTAAAAATACCCCTTTAAAAAAAACCTAACATATAACATTTTAAATATAATTATATACTTACCAATACTTACGTTGTAATGGTATGCGTTGTAAAAGTACCTGCGTTGTAAAAACATGCGTTGTAAATAAATGCGTGGTAATGGTATTTGCGTTGTAAAAGTTCCGTTGTAATGGTAGTGCGTTGTAAAAAATGCGTTGTAATGTGTGTTTACCATCTCAACAACCGTTTGGGACGATATATGGTCATCATACTCTGGAGGTAGATAGGGCCACGGCCATGTGCGATGCGGTGGGTAATGCACAAGGTTTTAAACCGAATGAGTTCCTGCATGGGAAGCCAGTGCAAGATTTGAAGAGCACGCTTCCCAGATGACTTCCTAGGTAGTTTCAAAACCAACCTAGCCGCCGCATTCTGGACACATTGGAGTTGGTTCAGGCCCCTTTTACTAAGGCCACAGAGCAATGAGTTCCCATAATCGAGATGAGGAGTGACTAAGGCATGCACTAGGGTATTCCTCGCTTTGATGGGGAGAAGATCTAAGATCTTACGGAGGACCTTTAGTGTGCCGTAGCATTTCCCGGCTACAATCCCCATGTGTTGAGAGTAAGAGAGGTTAGAATCTAGAAGTACACCCAGATTTTTCACCGTATCTGATGGAATGGGCATAGTACTCAAATCAGCTGGCCACCAGGCTGAAGTCCAGACGGAAGGAGCCGGACCGATTACCAAAAGTTCCGTCTTATTACCATTGAGGCGAAGACAGTTATTCTTCATCCAGCCAGCCAGTGCCACAAGACAGGAAGAGAAGTTCTCTGCTGCCACAACTGGGTTATGAGATAGAGTGATCACCAGTTGGGTATCGTCCGCATACGAGACAATATCCACCCCATAAGATTCCACCATCCTAGCAAGGGGCTCCATATAGAGATTAAACAGTGTGGGGCTCAAAATGGAGCCCTGCGGAAGCCCTTGTCTAAGAGACCTGGGTTTGGATTTATACGGGGGCAGTGGACTTGGAATTTCCTATCAGCTAAAAAAGAGCCCATCCATTCATAGGCTTGGCCGGCTATCCCCATCTCACTCAAGCGTGCAAGGAGCCCCGAGTGCGATACGGTGTCAAAAGCCGCACTCAAGTCCAGTAATATCAGAGCGGCAGTATGACCATCATCGACTTTGCGGCGAAGCAGTTCTGTGGAGAAAAGGAGGGCCGTCTCAGTAGAGTGCTTTGCCCTGAAACCCGATTGGGAGGAATGAAAAAGATGGTTGCCTTCCACAAAGCCAACCAATTGATTATTAACCAATTTCTCCACTACCTTGGTGCAAAAAGGCAGGAGGGAGATAGGACGAAGATTATCTAACTGAGTCATACTCAGGTTGGCCTTTTTTTTAATGGGAACCACCTGGGCCAGCTTCCACTCCTCAGGCACCCGACTTTCTTGAAATGACAGAGTGGCCAAATTGCCTATGTGGCAACTCAGAAGAGGTAGATGGCTCCTGAGGATCTTAACAGGGGCAACATCCATTGGAGAGCCAGAGTGGATATCCGAAATTATTTTTATCAGCTCCTCCCGCGGAGGAACCTTAAATTCCTCGAGAGCACTATTTTTCATGGGTCCATAGCAGGTCATCCTAACCGGGGTAACTACTGTAGGACTCTGCTGAAAAGATTCATAGATCTTCTCCACTTTACTCATAAAGTGGTCAGCTATGTTTTCACAAATCTCGATGGAAGGAGGGTCTTCGGTCATAGTCGCCGTAAGAGATGTTAACTCCTTATAAATTAAAAAGAGCTCTTTGGATGAATTATCCGAATTTTCAATCCTCTCTTTAATGTGATCCCTTTTCGCCTTTCTAATCAGGCTATGGTACGCCCTCGGGCTACTCCTATAGGATTCTGAGAGCAGAATCATAATCTTTCCGCCACCTGCGTTCTAGGACCTTACATTTGGCTTTAGCTGCACACAGCTCCTCATTGTACCAAGGGGCTGACCTAGATCCGCGTGCAGGGGCTTTTTGAGTCCAAGGGGCCACCTTATCCAGGGCCTTAGTTACCCAATCCTCATAATCCTTCCAAGCTCCCATAAGAGTCTTGCTAAACGGAGGGATTTCCAGGTTTAAGGCAGAATCAAATGTCTCGTGGCTGAATTTCCTCCAATTCCTGCGTCTAGGTGGAGGTGGACGCTTAGCTTTTTCCCCTCTGATCAAGCCCAGCGCACTAAATGGAATGAGGTAATGGTCAGACCATAAAATCCTGATAGGGGGGAATACTTTAATATCATCCCAGTTAGAGAAAATGGGATCAAGAAGATGTCCCGCTTGATGAGTTGGCCTTCCATCAGATAGTCTAAGCATCAGGGCTTTCAGGGAGGTAATTACGGATTGTGCCTCAGTACAGTTAGCATCCTCAAATTGTAGGTTAAGATCACCTATTATGAGGAATTTACTATACCGAAGAGCTGGCTGAGTCACCGTTTCAAGGAGGCTATCCGTAAACTGTAAGGACTCCCCGGGAGGGCGATAAATAAGATAGCCCTTAATGGTACACTCCGGGGAGACTTTGATGGAGAAAAGACCCGCTTCGCAGTTACTAATCGATACTTGTTTCAAGGAGCACTCAAGGTCAATTTTATGAACAATAGCTATACCCCCCCCCTTTTTGAATTCCCCTGTCAATTCTTTGAAGGCCATATAGAGATGGGAGGGCCACCGGAATTTCAGGGGCAGCGGCCTCATCCAACCAGGTTTCCGTAAGGAATAGCAAGTCAGGTTGATAGTCAGTAAGAAAGTCATGGATGTTCAAACAGTGTTTTTTAAAAGAACGGCAATTCAGTAGGTACATAGAGAGTTGATCTGTCCCCTTTAACATCTCCGAATCAGTGGTGGGGAGAAAGTGACAACCTCTACACCTTTGGGGCATACAATCAGGCAGCATACCATGTGTACACTCTGCTTTAGGTATGGGACGAAAAAGAGCTAGTTCTTCACTAGAGTATCGCAACACTCTTGCCCGTTCTGTGGAGGCAGACACAGGGGTCCTGGCCCCTGGCCACGTCAGGTCGCGGACGGGCGCAGACGGGCGCAGATGGGCGCAGACGGGCTTGCCTTGTGCGCGCCTTCGGCGTGTCCGCTGCGCGGTCGCTGACCCATCTTCCTAAAAAAGGGGTAGGTTTGCAAGAACTAGAGCGCTAACCCGAGCGCTGGAGATGCAGGAAGTGGTGGGTTCCTCACCCTCCGCTCAAACGCCCACAATGGACGCGGCGGAACGGGGCGGGATCAGAGAGCAGGTAGGGTTTTAGCAAAAGAATTGTAGTGCGAGCAAAAGAGCAGTTACAAACAAATTACAATGATTTTTAAAAAGAACAGTTCAGTCAAGCATCAAATATTTAAAAAACACGCGCCAGGTCGCACCGCGCTTCTCCCCTTAACACCCCCGTACTGAGGCTATCCCCAGAGTTCGCTCACGGAGATGACTGTCCCTGCCACTGACAGCCAGCATCCACTGAGCAGCGTCGACCTCTACCTCCCTAAGTAAGTATAGGTTAGTATGGAATGAGTGGAAAGAGCATTTTGCAAATTACATGTCCCTTTTCTGCTGATGAAGAATTAACACCGGTTTAAATGATTTTGTTTTTGCTACATTTATTGGGGGCAGGTGGGTTGAAAATTTGCCACCGCATACAAAAAAAAATCAGACAAGATGACCAAGGAAATGTGTTTGAACATGCGCTTGAGGACCTAGACAGGTACTTAAGTCCCACTGTATGTGTATCAGTCGATCGATACAAATTGTTTCAAAGGAAGCAAGAGAAGGAAGAGTCGGTGGAGGATTAAGTAGCTGCTTTAAAAACATGGCATTAACATGGGAGGGAGGACTGCTTACACGAAGGACAACATTGGGTGGATGCTGTGCGCTAGGAGAGTAAATTGGGATCCAGAAGTGGTGAAAGGACGCATTGATAAAGCCAAACAAGTATATAAGGAGTATTACGATAACAAACACAGTTGCAAACCAATAAAGTTGCATGTTGGAGATATTGTAAGGGTTAAGAGAACTGGAGTTTTAAGAAGGGGACAGAACAGTTTTCCAAGGCCACATAAGGTAACTCAATTGTTTTGCACTGCTGCTTTGTTGAGTAATGTTAAGGTTCGTCATTTCAGAGCTTTGTCGGTGTGTGACAAAAGTGTGGATAATGAAGAAAGAAAAGTTCAGAAAGGATGTGATTGGTGGATGGAAGTGGAGGAGAAGGATATGATAAGGGATAACATCACGGATGAAGGGAGAGGAAGCATGGATGTTACAGCAGGTTTGAAGTTTTCAGAGCTGGGACAGATTGTAGAGTGGGTAGGTTCAGGAGAGTTGTGAAGAGACCCACAAGGTTGGAAGATTATGTTTGTGAATAGATGTTGTTATTCACATGCGTTACCACCGTTTTTTTTATTGCTTTTGTTTGTTTTATTTTGTGCGTTGTATAAAAAGGAGGGATGTGTTACTTTACACATTTTAGAATAGAACTGCATGCAACTTCCTTATTAGAATTTTAGACCTGTATGCAACTCATTTGTTATTTCCTTCTTTGTGTATCAATATTTTTATTGTGGAACCATACGTATTTTATTCTTGGTTATATATATAAAAGAGGGGGGTGTGTGATGACATACCTTCTCCTTTAGACACAGGAGCACGTGGGTGCACGCAGGTAGAATCTGTGAATGTGGGGGTTGTATGACCTGGGAGGCGAAGACGGTTACTGGGGAAGCTGTTGGAGGCACAAGCACCTGCTGCTCTCACCGTGCCAGCATTGTACAATAAATACTTTAACTCGTTGACCGCAGCGCGAATTCCGCCGCGGTGCGGGTGATTTATGACGGGCCATGGTTAGAACGGCCCCCGGCGGTCCTCTGCACAGGCCCACAGTCACGTCGGACGGCTGGGGCCGTTCGACGCACGGAAAGGGTTAAATACCATCCTGTGGAGATCGTCCTTACGAGACATCTCTCCTCTACCACACTGAGATGTCTCTCTTTCTCTCTCCCCGTCTCTCCTCTCCAGTGGCGGCTCCTCCGCTAAGGCGGCGTAGCGTCGCCCCACTGCCCAAAAGTAAAGGTAAAATGATAATAACGTGTCGTTATTATAATTTTATTTTTCAATATTGAAGTTTGTGGCTCTCGGGGTGGGGAGCAGGGAGGGGAGTGGTTTTTACTCCTAAAGTGCACATTACCGCTTGTCCGGCCCTCTTGAGCCAGCCAAACAGTCCTGCATCTTCCCTACCAGGCTTGCTTCACACAGCCTGTTGAGGAACATGGAAAGGCTCCCATTCCTTGTTCGAGCAGTGAACCACTGCGCCCAGGCTGCATTGAAGTGTTGTGATTGGCTTAGAGGAGCCTGGAAACCTGGGTGCTTCCTGCTGCCGTCAGAGACAGGAAGAAGGAATAGAACTGAGGAGAGATGGCGGCCAGCCGGCCTAGGTGTGTGTTTCTTTCCCACCCACCCCTGCCCCACCACTCCCGTCTGGTAGTAGCTCCTCTGCCACACACACATTTTTTTCACTCTGTTCCCCTCCATCTCTCCTCTCCCAGACACAGATGTCTGTCTTGATCTCTCCCCGTCGATCCTCTCCCTTGCACAGATGTCTCTCGCTCTCTTCCCCTCATGTATCCTCTCCCACTTACACGTCTCTCTTTCTCTCTCGATCTCTCCCCCGTCTATCCTCTCCTGTACATGTCTCTTCCTCTAGATCTCTCCTCTCGCATACACTGATATCTCTCTTTCTCTCCTTCCCTCATTCACTCCTCTGAGAGCGCAGATGCCTCTTTCTCTCTTGACCTTTCCGCTATCTCCCCTCAACCACACACAGATGTCTCTCGCTCTCTCTCCCGCTGGGACACAGTCTCTTTTGGCGTTCCTTCCCAGTGAAGCCCTCACCGTGACTGACGGACAGGTGGACGCTGCTGGACTTGTTGTCTTCGCCGACGCAGTAGAAAGTTCCAGAATCACTCACTCTCAGATTCTGCAGCGTTAATTCTCGTTTGTTCTCCGGGACCTCGAGGCGGCCACGGAAGGGGTCTGCGCCGTCCTCCCACCATGGGTGGACAGATGGGCTGTAAATTACCACCTCCGTGGACCCGGTAGTGACGCAGCCGGGGTAGCGGGGCTTCCATCTCCACTCTCGCACCGGGTCCTCGCTTTCCGGGGGGCAGGTGATCTTCACAACATGGCCGGCTCTAGCATCCACCCTAGACTCTGAAAGAGACAAACAGTAAAAAAAAAAGACAAAGGGTTTGCCCAAATGACCCCACAGAACCTGGGCTGCAAATACTGGAAAAACAGAGTGGATTGCGATTATTTAAACCGCAATAAACAATTAATTATCACTGAGTATTCAATTTTTTAACAACAAACATTGCTCATATATATATATATAAATCAATCAATCATTTGTAAAGCGCACTACATACCAGCGAGGGTCTCAAGGCGCTGGGGGTAGCGGGGTAGTGCTACTGATCGAACAGCCAGGTCTTGAGTATCCTCCTGAAGGTCAGCAGGTCTTGGGTCTGTCGTAGGCTCAGTGGGAGGGTGTTCCATGTCTTGGCGGCGAGGTGGGAGAAGGATCTCCCACCGGTAGTTGTTCTTCGGATGCGTGGGACGGTGGCGAGTGAGAGGTTGGCGGAGCGTAGCTGGCGGTTGGGGGTGTAGAAGGAGAGCTGTCTGTTGAGGTAGGCTGGGCCGGTCTTGTGGAGTGCCTTGTGTGCATGGGTGAGGAGCTTGAAGGATATCCTCTTATTGACGGGGAGCCAATGCAGGTTTCTCAGGTGGAGGGTGATGTGGCCGTGGTGTGGTACGTCGAGGATCAGTCGTGCCGAGGCGTTTTGGATGCATTGTAGTCGTTGGATGAGCTTGGCCGGGTCGGGGTTTCCACGTAGAGGGCGTTTCCGTAGTCAAGTCTGCCTCTGACCTGGGCCTGGGTGACTGTCTTTCTTGTATCTGTCGGGATCCATCTGTAGATCTTGCAGAGCATGCAGAGGGTGTTGAAGCAGGAGGAGGAGACGGCGTTGACTTGCTTGGTCATTGAGAGCATTGAGTCGAGGATGATTCCCAGGTTGCATGCATGGTCAGTGGGTGTCGGGGCTGCCCCCAGTGCCGTCGGCCACCAGTAGCCGTTCCAGGCTGAAGGGTTGGAGCCGAGGATGATGACCTCCGTCTTGTCCGAGTTCAGCTACAGACGGCTGGTCTTCATCCAGTCGGCGACAGCCTTCATTCCTTCGTGGAGTTTGGCTTTGGTGGTGATGGGGTCCTTGGTGAGGGAGAGGATCAGCAGAGTGTCGTCGGCGTAGGAGAGTATGTTGAGGTCGTGCTGTCAGGCTACGTGTGCGAGCGGGGCCATGTGCATGTTGAACAGCGTCGGGCTGAGGGAGGATCCCTGGGGTACGCCGCAGATGATCTTGGAGGCTTTGGAACGGAATAGGGGAGCGAGAGAGAGAGACAGAGAGCAATTCTATATTCATCCAAAAAAAAAGTAGTGATTGTAGATATCTGACGAAGGGGATTAAGGAAATATTAAAATTCACACTGAAGAAAGTTCTTGTGTGTTGCATAGTAGACACCTATCCACCAAGGGCAGAAACATATGAAGTCAGTCAGTTCCTTGTTACTTACTTGCTATTTTTGGAAAACTGAGGTTGTTATCCAGGCTCTTCCAGCGCTCAGTCAACCTGAAGGTAGGCGTAATGTCCTCAGGGAGTCATGGGCCGACACCCTTCGATTCCTCCTAATGTAGTCTAAAAGCATTCCCCCTCACTGGACTCCTTTCACAGCAGCCGAAACGTTTCGGCCAAAAACTAAAGGCCTCCTCAGAACTAAGGAAGACAGGGGTACTTGAACCAGTAATTAAAATAAGTGTCAACGCCTTATCCTAAGTATCACCCAAGTACACCAGGCCTATTCATCATGCGGTCTACAATCTGTGGATAGTCAGAGACTTAAATTGCCAAAGCAAAATAAAAATATATAGTAAATCAAAATTGCCCACCCAGGGCTTGGTCAGGATAGCCAGGCCATGCATGGGAGACCCACCTTAAACATATTTTGGGCCCAGTCCACTTTCAATCAGGACCTATAGTATGTGTAGGGTGCACTGCCCCGGCCTACGCTGCGATGCACTTTATAAATGGTTGCGTCAGGTACAGATCAGGGCAGTGCGTTATATCGTTAGTGTGCTGTTTAGGGTGCAGCTGAAACTTGAGGTGATCTGCAGTCCGTTTACCACCCGAGGGTACCCCTTTGAGGCCTCAGTCTCTCTCTGCACCCAACTACAGGGGGATTTTCCCCACCCTTTCAAATACAGGCCGCATTGCCACCTGCGTAAAGGAATGGGGACTAGGACACTTGTAACTACGTTACTATAAGTTCTCTAGATAACCCTCATAAACGTTATGTTTCTTGTTGTGCGGTTTATGTTGATTCTCCGCCCCACATAAACGTTTTGGCATTTATCAGTGGGTGATCTAATGTGCTACATGCCAGCCTCAAGCCTGAGGCAAACTCTGGAGTAGCGTAGTAGTGTCCAGAGATGTGTGTAGGTACCACCACAAGAGAAGGTTATTTATTTTAAAAAACAAATCACCATCCAAGCAACTATTTTAATTTTAGACGGATGTGAATCGTTATTAAAAGAAACAAAAATGGGTATACTCTTGGATCAAGTGACTGGATCCTCGCATATCACTTAAAAACAAACAGTCAACATGTTTCAGGTCCCTATTGCCCAGCCGGGTCTATGGAGCATTCGTCAGGACAAACAATTAAAAATTTTATACTCACACTTTTTGTGTAGTATTCAGGGGTCTTAAATTTTACCCACCGTAGTTATATTGCAAGGTTCAATTTGACCTGTAATAGGAATCAGATATATAACATTTTAAAATGTACCTATACATGTACACACTTTTCTGTAATGGCACTCATTTGGTGGATCACTATTCACAATTATTCTAATAGATAAGTTTTTCTATCTGTGACACTTGTTATTCACAATTCTAGCATTATAAATGGACTATTATGGCGAATCACTATAAAGAATCCCCAAGTAAGATCAAAAGGGGCGCAATGTTCACTAAAAGTATCGGACTGAAGTTAATGTCCATGGTTTCATTTGGTGGTTGAAAAAATATACCCCCCACAATGGTCGCGATATACTGAGACAACACCAAGAATCCAAAGATCGGTATTATATTACAATGTAAGCTTTCACAAGACGTTTCCTCAAATGCAAACATACAACTCTCATGTTCAAAAAATATGCATTATGTAGGTTTATCGAGATATAGTTCAAATTTGCGTTAGGGACCCTGCAGATTTAGATAGAGCAGCATTTAATTACTGATACCACATTTAATGGATTTACAGCGTTTACCTTGTTGGTAGGCAATGTACGCGTCCTCGAGGGAATTTGGACCGAAGAGTCCCAGGCTAAAGACAGGGGTTACAAAACGTTACCGTTAGTCAGGTTTTTGTTCTTTATAGTGCAATGTTGATTCTGACCGCATTCACGCGTCTCACCAGCAGCATGTGGCGAATTCCGCGTCTGGTGCTGGCTCTGCCCCCGGACGCGGAAACGTCATCAACAAACTGCCTTTCTAGCACCATGGTCATGGTGATAGAAAGAGGACAGCATTAGAGGGGAAATGGGACACTGCGTTGACGTTTTCAAAAGGACAGATGGCGGTAGCGTATTTTACTAAACACATAACCACATCTAAGTTCAAATCGCCATACTAGTAACCTCGAAATCATGATCACCTTTTACATTCAATTATTGTGTTGTGATACGAAGTGATGGCAAATCATCAACACATTAATACACTAGCAGCCCGCCCCGGGCAGAAGGGGGCTGGGGACAGCATTTGAAGCCTCTGTGCACCCCCCACTCTCCACCCCCCGAACTTTGCCCAGACCGCATCCCTCCCGCCTCCCTCCCCGACATTGGCCATGCCGCCTCCCGCCTCCCGCCTTGAGCCTTCAGTCTTGAGCCTCCCGCCCGCCGCCCGCCGCCCGCCGCCCGCCCCGACATTGGCCATACCGCCTCGCGCCTTGCGCCATGAGCCTCCCGCCCGCCTCCCGCCTCCCGCCTTCCGCCTGCATTTGCCTTACCGCCACTCCTCGCCGCAAGTCCACTCTTCGCCGCAAGTCCACTCCTCGCCGCAAGTCCACTCCTCGCCGCAAGTCACCGCTCCTCCCCGCATATCGTCATTACGTTATGTGTCGGTTGCGATCAGCGCTACGTCGCGGCCGGCGCTGTAGATTGGCGCTGTGGTTCCCGAGTTTACCTGGCCAAAAGGTGCAAGTTCTCTCTTTATAATAGTAGTATAGATTAATTATTTAAAAAAATTAAAAGCCATTGTTATTTGTAATATCAATACATTTAAGTCACGTAAATACAAAACATGTTGCATTACAAATGCTATAGGTGTCACATTTGCAAAAGATAAAAGTATTGGCATTGGAAATGACAAAGCTATTAATTTCGCTATTTTCAAAACCAACACATAAATAAAGAAATTGTCATTTACAAGACCAATAGCTCAAACTTTCCTAATGCGAGACCTATTGCATTGCAAATGCTTGTTTGTTTAAAAGATGACATTTTATTTTCCACCCACGGGTTGTTTCTTGCAGTGCATTATGGCATCTTGAGGTCACCTAAACGCGCTGGGAGTTCTGGGGTTAGTTTTCATGGTAGAGTGCTTCTTCCGTATGGGAGGGTGCTAGTGCCCTGCTCTCCACAAGCGGCCTAAGCAGCATATTGCTTGTGAGTCTTGAAACAGACGCTTTAATTAAGCACCAGGCTCGGGCTATGTAGGAAATGCCTCGGGCCATTTCTCAGGTCTTTTCGTGAAGCTCAGCAGGTATGACGAGGGTGCTGTGTTGCTAAAACAAAGCATATCCTTGCTGTTCCGATAAATCATTCTTTAAATATAAGCATGTCCGCCGTGATGCGGTTCTTCTGTTTGCAAGTACTACATACTATGTGGGCTGTAGCAGGGATTAGCCCGACGGACTCTTTAAAAAAAAAAAACGTTCTAGAGGAGGCAAGCACTGAAATATTCTAGTAGATACCATTTTCGAAATCTTTACCCCACCTCTTGTGCATTTTTTTACACCCCTCATCACAGCTGCTATTGTGCTTTCACTCCTCATCTTTGTTTTTTCTCTTCGCTGTTCACTTTACCGCCAACTCTCGACTATTTCTCTTACAAAGTTCTCCTTTCCTCCTTATCTCTTCTCCTTCACCCTCACCCCCTTCATCCGATTCTTCTTTCAACACTCACAAGCCTTTGTACCTCTCTGCCGTTTTACCCCTTGCACTCTTCCGTTCCTCTTTATCTCTCCTGCTTTTTGCTTTCACTTATTTCGAACACCTTTTGCCCCTCCTTCCTTTTTGCGTCTCTTAACTTCATTTTAATCTTTTCTTCCTTCTTCTACTCTTCCCCTCCTCCTTTCCCAAATCACTTTCTCCCTTTCTTTCATCTTCCCTGCACCCTGCAGCCCCTTAACCTTTACCCCATATTTCTCGCCACCCTGTTCGCTCCTCTTCTGCCTCCCCCCTCCCCCTCCCTGTATCCTGGAAATCACCAAATTGAGGGACGATTTCTAGCCTCTCATGCTAGAGGAAGAGGAGGCTAAGGGGCTGGGCAGCCCCCGCTGCCCCCTCAGTAGTATTAGCTGCATCCCCACCCTCACCTCCAATCAGGCGCGCAGCACCCATTGGACTGAAAGGGCTATGAAAGATCTATGCACAAGTTTCTCCTTAATTTTGTTTAGGATGGCTTGTTCGTTCTGGTCTAATGTGGTGTGCAGGTCTCTCTCGAAAAGCAGACCCAAGTATTTGATGGCTTTCTGTTGCCAGGTCAGTCCAGAGGACCCCAGCATCGTCTTGTTGGTGTGGATATTTAGTGGTTTGCACTCCGATTTTTCCCTGTTCAACTTATATCCTGATACCTGGGCGTACTGATCTATAGTGTACATTAGGGCCGCGATGGATCTTTCTGGGTCTTCTGTTACAATGAGGACATCGTCAGCATATGCTGCTAACTTGAAGGTCTCTCCCTCTATGGGTATCCCTTTTATGTCTGGGTTCGCTCGTATCATGCTCAGAAGGGGCTCTATGGCCAGTAGGAAGAGGGCTGGTGAGAGCGGGCATCCCTGCCTCGTTCCTCGTTTAAGATTTAAGAGTTCTGACGTGCCTCCGTTCACTACTACGCGCGCTTTGGGTTAGTTATATAGGGCCATTACCATCTTCCTAAAGTTGTGGCCTAAGCAAAATTTTTTCATGCATTGGTCTAGGTACGGCCATGATACCCTGTCGAATGCCTTTTCTGCATCCAGGGCGATCATGACCGCCGCATTGTTGCTTTTGGCTGCGTGGTTGATTATGTGGCAGAGTAGTCTTGTGTTATCGTGCGACATCCTGTTCTTCAGATACCCCACTTGAGCGCAATGTATGAGGGATGGTAGGTATGAGTTGAGTCTGGTTGCTAGTATCTTGGCGTATATCTTACAATCCACATTTATGAGTGAGATTGGCCTGTAGTTTTTGGGGTGTTGTGTGTCTTTGCCTTCTTTAGGGATTACGATGATGTTGGCCTCTGCCATCGATTGAGTCATCCGCCCCTTGAGTACACAGCTTGTGAATACCGATGTCATTGTTGGCCTGAGTGTGGCGATAAAGTGTTTGTAGAACTTGGCTGTGAAACCGTCAGGGCCTGGGGCCTTGTTATCCTTTAAGCTTTTGGCTGCTTTTTCTATCTCCTCGCTTGTTATTTCAGTGTCCAGCCTCTCTCTTTGGGTTTCCGTCAGCTCTGGTGTCGTGATGCGATCTAGCAGGTCCTTGCCCCCATCTGCACTTAGTGTTTCATCCTCCCTGTACAGCTGCGCATAGAAGTCCTTGAAAGTGTCAAGTATCCCTTTGTTCGTCGTATGTGATTTGTTTGCCCTGTCTCTGACAGCTGCTATTGTTCACTACATGGTGGGGGAGGATAGAAACCATCAAAATGATGGTCACCCCAATGGTTAACTACTTGCTCAGCATGCTACCGCTAACCAATACAACTGACTTCCTCAAAAAACTAGACAAGCTAATCAACACATTCCTCTGGAGAGGGAAGAAACCCAGATTCAGCCTTCAAAAGCTCAGACTGCCCAAGACACTAGGAGGCCTCAACCTGACACATTTTCAGCTATTCCAAACAGCATGCATAGCAAAACAGGGCCTGGACTGGCTAACGCCAAAGAATAACTACACCCCTGCCTGGCTCTCTCTGGAAAGGAGAATTTTAGGCGGGATGGAACCCGTGGCCTTACTCACGGCAACGAAACACCCCGCAATAAAACAAAACCCAATACTAAGGAACACAAGGCGAGCCCTACTAAGAATAGATAAGCTACTAGACACCAGCATCAGGCAGACGCAGCTAGAATCCCTCTGGCACAACCATAAAATAAAATACAGGAACAACACACTAGACATGCCCACTTGGTACAGACACGGCATAACCACAGTAAGCCAGCTACAGCATAAAGGAACTCAAGCCACCTTCGACACACTCAAGGAACAACACAAGTTTGAACGCGCAGAACTTTATAACTTCCTAAAGATAAGAGTAGCAATCACCAAAGCAAACATAACTGAGCACACACCCTCAATACTGCAATATGCCACGAGCCTAAACATAACAGGACACCAAGTAGCACACATGTACAAAGCCCTGTGCCCCAAGACCTCTAAACTTAACAACAGAATCACAGCCCATTGGGGAACAGTGGCAGGGAGGGAACTAACTGACAAGGAGAACGCCGACCTCTGGTCATCCACATCAAGAAGAAAGGTGACAACAACACTAGATCAGACAAAATTCTGGCTGGTACACAAGGCCTACTGGACCCCAACCAGACTAGCGGCCAAGGGTATTAGAGAAAACTACTCCTGCTGGAACTGTAACAATCAGAAAGGGGACCTGGCACACCTCCTCTTTCACTGCATCAAGGTCATGAAATTTTGGGACTCGGTTAACACACTGGTAAACGATGTCACAGGGGCCACCCTAGCACTTGACTTCCACCATCTAGCACTGGGGTACACCGACCCCTCCATAAGATCCAAAACGGACAGAGACCTGATTGACCTCCTGCTCACAGCCGCGGTCAAGACGGTTTTAACCAACTGGAAAGACACAGCAAAAGCCACCTTCAAAGCCTGGTTTAACTGGGTCATTTTCCTGCGGGGGGCTGACAACATAACATCCAACAACCTACCGAACGCAGGGAAGAAAAGTGAAATGTGGCTCTCGCTGGACAACTACCTGTCCTCACACAAACCACCCTGATCGCCAGACAGACAACAGGGAAACAAGCCTCAAGCAAGATGAGACACCACTGAATAGACTACTAAGATCGCCTACTCTGTTTAACTAGCCGGGCCTCTCTACTCTCTACTCTCTCTGCTCTCTTTCTCTATACCTCTCTCTCTACGCCACCGGGGGAACGGAAAGACAATTGGACAATTCAGCAAAGGGGAAGGGGTAATGCCAAGAGAAACTGAAGAAGAAGTGAGAATAAAGTGAACAAACGGCTGCAAATCACTACCTAAACCACCCCCCCCCCCCCGGGGCCCCTCTCCCTTGTCTCAGTTATCTCCCATGTATATCCTGTATATCCTCTGCACCATGTAAATATAATTTTCAATAAAAATCTACTGAAATAAAAAAAAAAGAAAGATCTATGCACAAGGAAGGGACTGACATCGCGAGCCGGCGGAACTACAAAAATGGCCGCTGTGATGTCATTTTGTAGTTCCGCGGGCCGTTTTTTCACCGATGGTCAGTGTTGCCAGCTCCAAGGGCAGTGAGCTATAAAATACGAATAAACAGACTCTCGCTAGTAAGAGCGATAGTTTCCTTGCAGGCATCAGCCATTACCTTATAAAAACGGGGCAGATATAAAACGAAGAAAAAGTAGTCCCCTTTGCTGAAACAATATTAAAACGCCCAGGTTCTTTCCCGATGTCATCACGCAGACGTCGCGGCCGGCGCTACTTGCAAGGGACTACTTTATTTTTATTCCTAATTTTTTAAACAACGTATATTTTTTATTTTTATATAGCCTATGTCCTTCTGCTTGCCCTGAGGTTTTCAAAGATGTCTTGGGTGTTTGGATTGGTGGTGTACTTTTCGAGTTTACCTGGCTCAAATGACACAGTTCTCTCTTTATAATAGTATATATAGATAAATATGAACATGAATTGTAAATTAAAGCAGAATGCCAGGGAACTCAGGTGACAATATCTCATCATCATTGATGCAGATGTGGTTATAAAATCTCGGTGATTCTAAGCAAACTTTTTTAATCTCTCTTTGGGTTATGCATAAAGATAATGAGTATTCTCATAATACGTAGTTCTTTATATTCAAAATTTAATTTACCTTATTTATCAAGGACAAGATGTTCAAGGTTCATTGTGCAAAATGGTGCCACAGAACATAATCATTAAGACCATATTGGTAAGTCTTAAGTCTGTCCACCCATCTTTGTTCCTTCTCAAATAGAACTTGTTCAGCATTACCTGTCTTGTCTCTTAACATTTCAATTACTGTCCATTTTAAATCTTCTGCTCTATGGCCAGTTTCAACAAAATGGGTACAGAGTTTGGTGTTGTTTTTCTTCAGCTTTATGTTGCTCTTATGTTCCCCAATTCTCAGCTTTACTTTTCTGCAGGTCATTCCTATGTATCGTTTACCACAGGGGCATGTTATCATATAAATAACATGCGTCGAGTTGCAGTTTGTATGCTCCCTTTGAGTCCAGAGCAATGTCTCTGTCAGTTGTAAAGTTTTTGTTGTAGTTGGTAAATGGCA
Source organism: Lissotriton helveticus (assembly GCF_964261635.1). Taxonomy (NCBI): domain Eukaryota; kingdom Metazoa; phylum Chordata; class Amphibia; order Caudata; family Salamandridae; genus Lissotriton; species Lissotriton helveticus. The sequence continues at coordinate 2,081,780,787 of NC_136065.1, forward strand.
ATCAAGACACGTTCCACAAGGGTGGTGTCCTGTCACGATAGCCATCTCAGTATTCCTTATTTGCCCACTTGTAATTTGTTTCTTCGGACGTGTGTGGACAAGAAAATCTTTCAGGTTTCGTGTTCTCCGGTTCGCCAATCTGGGTTTCGGCCATTTCAGGTTTCCTGATGTCAGTATCCGCCAATTCCTGTTCACTATTTTTTGTACTGTGTAGGTTGCTGGGCAATATGTTGTGACACATGTTACCAGATCTCGAACAGGTTCCTTTGTAATAGTTTCGAGTAAGCATATTCTCGGTTGGTTTTTAGCTCTTTTCTGGCATTTTGAGATATTAGCTTGTTTGTAATCACGACTTTGCAGCTTCATGCTCAATTCTTGTGCTTGTTTTCTGTAGTCATTGTCTTGGCTGCAGTTTCGTTTTAACCTTAAAAATTGACTATAGGGTAAATTATCCCTCAAAGATTTGGGATGAAAGCTCTTATAAGATAACAAGCTGTTCTTTGCTGTAGGTTTCGTAAATGTTTTTGTTTCAATCTGTCCATTTTTTACAAAAATCGTTAAATCCAGAAAATCGATACTAGTACTGTCCGATGTAAATGTGAATTTGAGACATTCGTCTCTAGTATTCAACCAGTCGATAAATAGATTTAGATCTTTCTCATTCTTCCAAATCATCAGGATATCGTCTATATAACGCTTCCAGTATAAAATACTGGAAGCGAAAGGATTGGTATCGGCAAACACATTGGAAGATTCAAAATGGCTGACATACAGGCCTGCTACTGAAGGGGCGAAAGCACTTCCCATGGAAGTTTCATGACTCTGTAAAAACAGGCTTCCATCAAATTCAAAGTAGTTCTCGGTCAACGCCAACCAGCAACACTCTAGGACAAAGTGGCGTGGTGTTCTGTGATTCCACTCTTCCATGAATAATGTACCCTCGAGCATTTGTAATGTCTCTTTCTGTGGTAGACTAGTATATAATGATTCTACATCTAATCCGACCAATAACATGGTCGTTTGGTCAAAAGGCATCTCTAACACTTGATTCAGAAGATCTCGGGTGTCCTTTAGATAGGTCGGCGTTTTTTGGACCAAAGGTTTCAAAAACTGGTCAGTGAACTGTGATAAAGGCTCTAATATTGAGCCTATGCCTGATACTATCGGGTAACCTGGTGGTGGGGACCTATTTTTATGTGTCTTCGGTAAGGAGTAGAAGAAAGGGATCTTGGGTTCTTTTGTGATTAGATAATCTGCCTCTTTCTTAGATATCCATGCATTTGTTTCTGCCTCATAAACCATCATGGCAATGGAGTTCTGCAGTCTCGGTGTTGGATCTGAAACAATTCGTTTATAGAACTTGTCATCCGCAAGAAGGGCTAGGTATTGTTGTTGGTACCCTTCTTTTCCTAGAATCACTATACCTCCACCTTTATCCGCGGGCTTGATCACTATGTTGTCATTATTCCGCAGTTCATCCAGTGCTTTGCGTTCATTCTTTGTTAGATTTTGGAAAGTTTGGTTGCTTCTGATATTCATTTCGTCTATGCCTTTCATGATGGCTTGTTCGAAGGTTTGGATTTCTACAGGGACCAAAGTGTTGGGAGGATTGAATGTAGACTTCCTCCTCAAGTTAGTATCTCCTTCCTCAGTCCTTTGTACAGTTCCTGTGAAATATGCTTTCAATTTCAAGGTTCGACAAAATTCAGATAACTCACATTTAAGTCTGAAAGTATCTAGAGTTGGGGTGGGCACAAATCCGAGCCCTTTGTTTAAGACTTTTGATTGGTCTTCCGAAATAACTAAATCTGTTAGGTTTATAATCAATGACTGTTCTTGCTTGTCCCTGGTTTTTCGTTGGTCATGCTGCGTGTTAACATGTTTCTCTGTTGATCTTGCCAGGTCAAAGTTTTGCGTCGCCCCCTTTGTTGTTGGTCTCTTGCTAAAAAAGGCTGTTGATTGGGGTTTATTAACAAACCCCAATCAACAGCCTTCGGTTTTAGACCAGCCCACGGAACGAGACAGCACTGGTGACCGTTATGGATGAGCTTCGGAGGCCGGCAGACAGGGGCCAGGCAGCAGTGTTGATTCTGCTGGACCTGTCTGCCGCCTTCGACACGGTCAACCATAACATCTTGTTGAGGCGGTTGAGTGAGGTGGGAGTTACGGGACTGGCCCTTAGATGGTTTCACTCCTTTCTCTCAGGGAGACAACAAGCAGTATCCCTTCCTCCTTACCAATCTGCCTTCACTCCCGTCCCACATGGGGTCCCTCAGGGCTCGGCCATCAGCCCCATTCTTTTTAATGTCTATTTGAGACCCCTGCTGAAGATCATCAAGCGCTATAACATCAAAGTCATCAATTACGCTGATGATACGCAACTCATTCTCTCCCTGGAGGGAGAGCAGTCCATCTCAGCAGAAGGGTTTCATAGATGTTTAGGAGATATGACACAATGGCTGAAGGAGAATTCCTTACAATTTAACATTGCTAAAACTGAACTGATGCACTTCGAAACGCATAAGAACAGGGAAGGGCCGCCCACGAATCTGTGGCCCCCAGAGTTCCCCAACCCCGGCCAGCCGGTAAAAATAGTTCGCAACCTAGGGGTCACATTTGATTGTAACCTCTCCTTGGAGGTGCATGTGGGGAAAGTGGTGAGCTGTTGTCTGGGGATTATGCTCTCTTTGAGGAAGATCTTTCCCCTCTTACCACATCAAGCCCGTGCCCTGATTGCACGTAGTACCATACTTAGTCGGGTAGACTATTGTAACGCTCTACTCCTTGGGTCCCCTAAATTCCTGCTAGACAGGCTACAGCGGGTACAATCTGCAGCGGCTAAATTGGTATTAGGCTGGTCAAGGCGGACCTCGGCCTCTGGAGCACTCACGGAGTTGCACTGGCTGCCCGTGACACAGAGAATTAAATTTAAATCTCTGTGTCTAGTATTTAAAGCCTTGCATGGAAAAGGCCCAACTTCTTTTCAGCAAATGTTTGAGTGGTACGTTCCGGGCAGAGAGCTCCGCTCTTCGAGAGGAATGTTAATAAAAGTACCACGCTTCAACAAAGTTAGGGCAGGGGGCAGAACATTTGGGGTGGCTGCAGCCAGGCTGTGGAACACTTTACCTCTTGAACTGCGGCAAAACAAGGAGCTGCTTGTGTTCAGAAAGAACCTTAAAACCTGGCTATTCCCTAAGAACTAGGCCTGCGCATTGATCCCCTCCTGTGTTGATATGGTCTCGGAGTTACTAGCGCCAAGATGCCTGTTAGGTGGTAGTGTGCTTTAGAAATTGTATAAATAAATAAATAAATAAATTTGTGCCCACCCCAACTCTAGATACTTTCAGAGTTAAATGTGAGTTATCTGAATTTTGTCGAACCTTGAAATTGAAAGCGTATTTCACAGGAACTGTACAAAGGACTGAGGAAGGAGATACTAACTTGAGGAGGAAGTCTACATTCAATCCTCCCAACACTTTGGTCCCTGTAGAAATCCAAACCTTCGAACAAGCCATCATGAAAGGCATAGACGAAATGAATATCAGAAGCAACCAAACTTTCCAAAATCTAACAAAGAATGAACGCAAAGCACTGGATGAACTGCGGAATAATGACAACATAGTGATCAAGCCCGCGGATAAGGGTGGAGGCATAGTGATTCTAGGAAAAGAAGGGTACCAACAACAATGCCTAGCCCTTCTTGCGGATGACAAGTTCTATAAACGAATTGTTTCAGATCCAACACCGAGACTGCAGAACTCCATTGCCATGATGGTTTATGAGGCAGAAACAAATGCATGGATATCTAAGAAAGAGGCAGATTATCTAATCACAAAAGAACCCAAGATCCCTTTCTTCTACTCCTTACCGAAGACACATAAAAATAGGTCCCCACCACCAGGACGCCCGATAGTATCAGGCATAGGCTCAATATTTGAGCCTTTATCACAGTTCGCTGACCAGTTTTTGAAACCTTTGGTCCAAAAAACGCCGACCTATCTAAAGGACACCCGAGATCTTCTGAATCAAGTGTTAGAGATGCCTTTTGACCAAATGACCATCTTATTGGTCGGATTAGATGTAGAATCATTATATACTAGTCTACCACAGAAAGAGACATTACAAATGCTCGAGGATACATTATTCATGGAAGAGTGGAATCACAGAACACCACGCCACTTTGTCCTAGAGTGTTGCTGGTTGGCGTTGACCGAGAACTACTTTGAATTTGATGGAAGCCTGTTTTTACAGAGTCATGGAACTTCCATGGGAAGTGCTTTCGCCCCTTCAGTAGCAGGCCTGTATGTCAGCCATTTTGAATCTTCCAATGTGTTTGCCGACACCATCCTTTCGCTTCCAGTATTTTATACTGGAAGCGTTATATAGACGATATCCTGATGATTTGGAAGAATGAGAAAGATCTAAATCTATTTATCGACTGGTTGAATACTAGAGACGAATGTCTCAAATTCACATTTACATCGGACAGTACTAGTATCGATTTTCTGGATTTAACGATTTTTGTAAAAAATGGACAGATTGAAACAAAAACATTTACGAAACCTACAGCAAAGAACAGCTAGTTACCTTATAAGAGCTTTCATCCCAAATCTTTGAGGGATAATTTACCCTATAGTCAATTTTTAAGGTTAAAAAGAAACTGCAGCCAAGACAATGACTACAGAAAACAAGCACAAGAATTGAGCATGAAGCTGCAAAGTCGTGATTACAAACAAGCTACTATCTCAAAATGCCAGAAAAGAGCAAAAAACCAACCGAGAATATGCTTACTCGAAACTATTACAAAGGAACCTGTTCGAGATCTGGTAACATGTGTCACGACATATTGCCCAGCAACCTACACAGTACAAAAAATAGTGAACAGGAATTGGCGGATACTGACATCAGGAAACCTGAAATGGCCGAAACCCAGATTCGCGAACCGGAGAACACGAAACCTGAAAGATTTTCTTGTCCACACACGTCCGAAGAAACAAATTACAAGTGGACAAATAAGGAATACTGAGATGGCTATCGTGAAAGGACACCACCCTTGTGGAAAGTGTCTTGTTTGCAATTTAACAACTACAACAAAAACTTTACAACTGACAGAGACATTGCTCTGGACTCAAAGGGAGCATACGAACTGCAACTCGACGCATGTTATTTATATAATAACATGCCCCTGTGGTAAACGATACATAGGAATGACCTGCAGAAAAGTAAAGCTGAGAATTGGGGAACATAAGAGCAACATACAGCTGAAGAAAAACAACACCAAACTCTGTACCCATTTTGTTGAAACTGGCCATAGAGCAGAAGATTTAAAATGGACAGTAATTGAAATGTTAAGAGACAAGACAGGTAATGCTGAACAAGTTCTATTTGAGAAGGAACAAAGATGGGTGGACAGACTTAAGACTTACCAATATGGTCTTAATGATAATGTTCCGTTGCACCATTTTGCACAATGAACCTTGAACATCTTGTCCTTGATAAATAAGGTAAATGAAATTTTCAATATACAGAACTACGTATTATGAGAATACTCATTATCTTTATGCATAACCCAAAGAGAGATTTAAAAAGTTTGCTTAGAATCATCGAGATTTTATAACCACATCTGCATCAATGATGATGAGATATTGTCACCTGAGTTACCTGGCATTCTGCTTTAATTTACAATTTATGTTCATATTTATGTATTAATGTTTTGATGATTTGCCATCACTTCGTATCACAACACAATAATTGAATGTAAAAGGTGATCATGATTTCGAGGTTACTAGTATGGCGATTTGAACTTAGATGTGGTTATGTGTTTAGTAAAATACGCTACTGCCATCTGTCCTTTTGAAAACGTCAACGCAGTGTCCCATTTCCCCTCTAACGCTGTCCTCTTTCTATCACCATGACCATGGTGCTAGAAAGGCAGTTTGTTGATGACGTTTCCGCGTCCGGGGGCATAGCCAGCACCAGACGCGGAATTCGCCACTTCTGCGGGTGAGACGTGTGAATGCGGTCAGAATCAACATTGCGCTATAAAGAACAAAAACCTGACTAACGGTAACGTTTTGTAACCCCTGTCTTTAGCCTGGGACTCTTTGGTCCAAATTCCCTCGAGGACGCGTACATTGCCTACCAACAAGGTAAACGCTGTAAATCCATTAAATGTGGTATCAGTAATTAAATGCTGCTCTATCTAAATCTGCAGGGTCCCTAACGCAAATTTGAACTATATCTTGATAAACCTACATAATGCATATTTTTTGAACATGAGAGTTGTATGTTTGCATTTGAGGAAACGTCTTGTGAAAGCTTACATTGTAATATAATACCGATCTTTGGATTCTTGGTGTTGTCTCAGTATATCGCGACCATTGTGGGGGGTATATTTTTTCAACCACCAAATGAAACCATGGACATTAACTTCAGTCCGATACTTTTAGTGAACATTGCGCCCCTTTTGATCCCACTTGGGGATTCTTCATAGTGATTCGCCATAATAGTCCATTCATAATGCTAGAATTGTGAATAACAAGTGTCACAGATAGAAAAACCTATCTATTAGAATAATTGTGAATAGTGAGCCACCAAATGAGTGCCATTACAGAAAAGTGTGTACATGTATAGGTACATTTTAAAATGTTATATATCTGATTCCTATTACAGGTCAAATTGAACCTTGCAATATAACTACGGTGGGTAAAATTTAAGACCCCTGAATACTACACAAAAAGTGTGAGTATAAATTTTTTTAATTGTTTGTCCTGACGAATGCTCCATAGACCCGGCTGGGCAATAGGGAGCTGAAACATGTTGACTGTTTGTTTTTAAGTGATATGCGAGGATCCAGTCACTTGATCCAAGAGTATACCCATTTTTGTTTCTTTTAATAACGATTCACATCCGTCTAAAATTAAAATAGTTGCTTGGATGGTGATTTGTTTTTTAAAATAAATAACCTTCTCCTGTGGTGGTACCTACACACATCTCTGGACACTACTACGCTACTCCAGAGTTTGCCTCAGGCTTGAGGCTGGCTTGCCGCGATTCCACGCATCCAAAGATCCACCATGGGAGGAAGATCTTTCTCCTACTTAGCGGCCAAAACGTGGAATTCTCTCCCCACCCACCTCCGCCTTACACAGAACCACCTATCCTTCAGAAAACAACTCAAAACTTGGATATTTGATAAATAACGTACCCCCCCTCCCTCAAGCGCCTTGAGACCCTCTGGGTGAGTAGTGCGCTATACAAATTCCAACTTGACACTAGCACACTAGATCACCCAATGATAAATGCCAAAACGTTTATGTGGGGCGGAGAATCAACATAAACTGCACAAGAAACATAACGTTTATGAGGGTTATCTAGAGAACTTATAGTAACGTAGTTACAAGTGTCCTAGTCTAATTTTGATATGCACACCATTTAAAATAATCAAGTCTCAAACAATATCCGGGTCAACAATGATGACATTTCCGGTAAAAAAATAAACATTGTCGGTGCACTAATGAATACATGCGAATACTCTGGCGGCTATCATGGAGTGGTTTTATAACTGCGTGCACCAATCACTAATCACTGCACTTCAATTCATGTTTACGTCAAAGAATCATGCAGGAAAATAAAAATAGAAAATTAATTAGAAAACATAATTAATTAAGCCCTGGATGGGCGATACCTGTGAGAATATTTACAGTGTACGTTCTAATCCATAAAATCCCAACACAATTCTATATACAGTATCAAGGTTATTTTTGCTATCTCTCAATACCCAAAATATATCCACATTGAATCATGATTTCAATTGTTTGCACAATGACTATTAGAAACAAACCAAAAATTACATGGATCGTATCAGTTAGAACAGATCCAAAATATCTTAACTCTATCTCCTGTTCATGTAATTTGACTTATCTTGAATTCATCTACCACAGTTATAAAATGGGTAATATTCAAACTGCACTGTGCAAAACTAATCAGTGTGAGAGAATGGTGATCCAGTTCATTACAATCACCTGTTAATCATGTCTATGGATAAAGAATTTGATTCTGAGAAATGAGTAGTGTTCTAAAGTAAATAAGATATTTCACTAGAATCTACGAGAAAGTTATTATTGAATTGGGTAAGGGAGCCGGGCAGAAAGATGCTTTACTGAGGTTTAAATTGTGAGGTCAGCCTAAATGGATATCTAACTCTTCTTCAATGTTTAGACCTATAGGAGTTCTGGTTTGAAGCTCCATAATGAACCTCAATTCCAGTCTACGTAATCGAATTTCTCTGTCACCTCCTCGTTCTTGGATCGGGACGTGATCCAAACAAAAGAACCTGAGTAAGTTACTATTAATCTGATGTTCCCTGGCAAAATGCCTTGCAACCGGATAGTTTGGGTCATTGTGTTCTATTTCCCTGGCGTGTTCTAATATTCTGCGCTTTGTGGGGTGTATGGGGCACCCGATGTATAATAGATGACATGGGCACTCTAAACAGTACACACAGAATGGTGTGGTACATGTTAAAAATGTAGTAATCTTTTTACGTTCAGCTAAGCCAGGTACTTGATATGTTGTGACCTTTGTACTGTTTTTACAGGCTTTGCACCGATTACATGGGAAAAACCCGGTAAGGTTTCCCAATCTCGGTGTACACAAGATTGAATCAAAGTGACTTTGGACCAGAAGATCTTTTAAGGAACAACTGCTTTTATATGTAGTTCTTGGGTGATCTGATATATCATTCCCAATCACACTATCAGACTTCAAAATATGCCAGTTGCGTGAGTGGATATGTTGGATTTTCTCTGAGTCCCTTAAGAATGTTGTGATAAATGAAGGGTGCTCTGATCTTTTGTAGTTAATTTCACTTTGTCTGTCTGAAGACATGATCTGGGGATTTTGATAACCTTTTCCAAATTACCTTGTAAAATTTGATCGGAATATCCCCTCACTCTGAACCTGTCGATTGACTCATGTGCTGCCACTAGAAAATCTTCATCTCTTGAGCAGTTTCTCTTGAGTCGTAGTAATTCTCCATACGGAATACTGTTCTTTAGAGGTTTAGGATGGTGGCTGTCAGCTTCTAAAATGGAGTTCCCTGCAGTTATCTTACGGAGCAGTGAGGTACATATTTTGCCTTCCCTGATGAAAACTTTGAGGTCTAAGAAATCAACTTCTGTGTCACTTATATGGCCACTGAAATGCAGATTAACTGAATTGATGTTTAGATGTGCTATGTATGCTTCAGCATCTGTCTTAGAGCCTTTCCAGAAAATGAAAAGGTCATCGCTATATCGGTGCCAGACAATAATCGAGGAGACCCAATGGTGATTCTCATCGGCCCAGGCGACCTGCTTCTCCCACCAGCCTAGGAACAAGTTTGCGTAGCTGGGGGCGAAGCAGATCCCCATCGCCGTTCCTTTGATCTGTCTGTAGTATTGCCTTTGAAAAAGAAAAATATTATTGGTGAGGCAGAAGTTCAGAAATTCAATGAGCATGGTGTTATGTAATGCATATTTTAGAGAACAACTTTTCAGAAAGTATTGCACTGCTTCTACTCCATCCTGATGGGATATGCATGTGTATAAACCTGTGACATCTAACACAATCATTAACATGTCAGGTTCCCAACTGATATGTGAAATTGTCTTTATAAAGTCTGTAGTGTCGCGGATATATGATGACAGTGTTTTGATGAAATCAATTAAAAAAAGTCCAAATACTGCGACATTCCTTCTGTAAGACTGCCTTTGGATGAGATTATGGGTCTGCCTGGAGGTGCTGATGCATTTTTATGAATTTTAGGCAAATGATAGAAAGTTGGGGTGACTGGTTGTTGGCAGATCAAAAATGTATGTTCATTGGTATCAAGCATGCCTTGGGCGACCCATTTATTCAATAGCTCATGGTATTCAATTATGCTTTTGTTATACTCATCTTTAGTAATTTTATGATAGCATGGGGTATCTCTCAGTTGACGCAGGGCTTTAGTGCAATAATATTCTCTTGTCATTAGGACAACATTTCCTCCTTTATCAGAAGGCTTGCATACTAGATTGGAGTTGGTTCTCAATTTTTCCAATTCCACTTGTTGTTCTTTTGTTAGATTGCCTTTCTTGTAGTTAGATTTAGTTGTAGCCATTGTTCACAATTTCAGAAGAACATTCTTGACTGCTTCCTCAAAAGTATCAATGGCGTCGTATGGCATGTTGGGTAAGAATACTGAGCGTGGTTGGAAGTCGGTTTTAGCTCTTATCTGTGTGATCCCAAAATTTTCTGCCGCTGACGCCACGCTGATTGATTGTTCTTGTGAGTCTCGGGATTGTTGACTCAAGTCATCCCCAACTAGATTAACCATTGGTGTCACATTACTTGGAATATTCACATTCGTGCCCGATGTATTCCTGATTTTATGGAATTTAAGGAGCTTCAATTTACGTGTGAAAAGAAACAGATCAATTCTAGTCTAAGTAAATTCAAAATTATGAGAAGGACAAAACGTCAGTCCCTTTTTGAGTACGATTTCTTCATTTTTAGTTAGTTTATGTGATGTTAGATTAATGATTGTAAGATCTTCTGTGATTGTTATCTCCTGCTGCCCCTCTTGCTGCGCGTCTGCGAGGCTATTCCTTGATACTCTTCTGTTGAAGCCCCCTCTTCGCACCTGTCTTGTCTTTTTTCTGGCGGCTTGCCTCTGGGTCCCCTCTGCCATGTCTTTTGCATGATTTGAAATTCCTCTCGAAAATGGGACTTTGTAGGAAGCTGATCTCTTGGTGCTGATCTCTCATCCCCAGATTGTTCAGTGTCTGTGGTAACATCAGATTCTGAAGTTGCTGCTGCCTCCTGAACTAAAGCGCTCTTCTTGTTGGCTGTGTTTCTGAGTGCTCTTTGTGGTGCGTCAAATTTACGTGCACATTTTAAGATGCGTCCTTGTTGGTAATCACGAGCAACTCTTTGAAATTTTGCTTGTTTTAGGTTTCTTATTTTATCTTCATAAGCAAGTAGGCGTCTCTTCATGCCTTCGCGCAAGTCATCTCGCGCTTTCGAATCAGGGTCCTGCGCAGTCAGTTCCTCCAGCGCCCACTCATCAAATAATAAAGGATCTGTATTTTCATACGCAGGCACCGTGTATATCTGGAGCCCACGTGGGATACGCTGCACTTTGTGGTAGCTTTGAAGCGAGGTTGCTTCCCACAATTTACGAATTTTGCGCTGAAACAGTCTCTCTAATTGTATAAATGAAGTTTTCAATGTCCCCTTCGTAGTGGTTGTCACTCTGCTCGTAGAACTAGTTTGTATAGGATCAGTTTTGAATATGTCGGCCGCCGCTTCACGGCGTGCTTCATCTGAGTACATTCTGTAAGTTGATTTTAATTTTGTCTCAACGTCACGTGCGTGTTCTCAGATATTATGCTACTCCTTCCCTAATGCTCCAGCCGTTATATGCTATTGTCCACTGTGTGTTATAATCGATGGAAAATTCCAGTGAGTTAGAACAGCACAAGAGAAAACAAAGCGAGGACATGTGCGCCCTCTGACTCACCCGTCCACTCTGTCGTCCCTGCTGTCTCAGGATCTCGATAATCCGTATCCAATGATGGCGGTGCTAAGGTGATGTCGGTTCAGCTCAATTCCATCAGTAATCGCCGGGTAGCACTGAGGAGCTGGTGCGCATCTTATGATTGTAGCCAAACGGCCAGACGAATTTCCCATGACAAACATTCCTCTCTTATATATATATATTGTTAGCTTTCCCTTAATATCGGCTCCCTCGTGCACGGCGGCTGAAGAAGCGCCCAGCGAGCGTTGAGCACTAATCTAAACCAGCTTACATTATTATTTCGCCAGCATGAGATGATTACGCGTTTTTTAAAAATTGTATGAATTGTTTTTAAAATTTAAACGCTGTCACAAATCACTTGCTGCACATTACCTGTTTATTGTAAGGCACACGGCGAGTCTCACTACTCCACCACCAAAAGTTTGGCTGTGTGGAGGGGACTAGCGCCACTAAAAGGAAGTACTGCACACCCACTTCCGTTTTCACAACACTAGCGGCAGGTCAGCACTCTAGTGCCTCGTCTACCCCGGCCATAAAAGCCAATGCTCCCAGTCAAGCGCAGCGGACGTGCGCAGTGGGCGCGATGTCTGCGTGCCGGAGTCGCGCCAGAGTCATGCCCGTCTGCGCCCGTCCGCGCCGGGACCGCCGGACCACGGACCCGTTACCCTGATGTACCCCACATCAATCCTTTACACATATACACATACTCTAGGGATCAGCTACTTTCCATCAGGCAACCTCTACATCTCCCCCACTCCTGTCCCACTCTCCTCAATCCCAATACCATATGTGGGCCGATTAACTGTAACACCAGCATTCCCCACCCACCTACTCCCGCTCATAACACTATTTTAGCCGCTCTCCTCAATACCCGTTCCCTTCCTAGACACAAATGGGACATTTTAGAGCTCATATCGTCCAAATCCTTAGATCTATTATTTTTAACAGAAACATGGGCAGACCTATCATCGGGACCAGACTTTACGGCTGCTCTACCCTTAGGGTATTGTGTAAGTAGATTGGACAGAAAAGGACAGAAGGGTGGCGGAATAGCCATAGTACATAGAGAAGAATTCCGCCTCCATACCACACCCCTTTCCCTCAAAGAATGCGAAGCCATGGCCTTTAGTTGCACCTTGTCTAAAATACAATCATTCGCTGGGACACTAGTGTATCGTCCCCCTGGTCCACGTACTAAATTTCTTGCCAACTTCCATTCCATCCTGGAAAACTCTATAGGATCGACGCATTACACCAATTTGGGTGACTTAAACTTTCACTTAGAGATAACAAATGACACAGATTCTACTACTATTCTAAATGATTGCCTAGCGGCCGGCCTCCATCAATTAGTTGTAGCCCCTACCCACATTGCAGGACATACTTTGGATGCGATATTCACGAACAATAACGACATCACGGTCTCCAGAGTAGAACCTCTTACATGGACTGATCACTCGGTGGTGTACTTTAACATTAAACTGAACCCTACGACTGTAGTACCAACTAAACCACCACCCCATACGACATCAAGGAACTGGAAAAACCTTAACACCCCTGACTTTTCCACAATGTTAACGGAATTACTGCAAAACACCTACTCTGATCCCGACATAGCATCCAACAACTATCTTACACACCTCACCCAGGCATGCAATACTTTCGCCCCCCTCAAAACTTCCAATAGAAATCGTCACACTCCATCAGCTCCTTGGTTCTCAGAGGATCTCCGTAGGCAAAAACAACACTGCCGAAACCTAGAAAGGAGATGGCGCAAGCATTATTACCCATCTGACAAACTAACTTATAAATCAGCCTTAACCAATTACAAACAACTAATCTTCACCCAGAAGACCAACTATTTTGTGTCACAAATCAACTCCGCACAAAACTCCACTAAACAATTGTTTAAGGTAGTGAACCAGCTTTCCAATCCCCCGGTACCCCCGGAGGATACATCTCAACAACTCTGTGACTCCCTTGCCAAGTTTTTTACAGACAAGGTTATGTCAATCTTTAGCACTTTTTCCCCTTCCACTCATTCTGGTGCACTAACATCTCTGCCTGATCCTTCAAACATCTCAGTTACATTTTCTCATTTTCAAGAAACCTCCCAAGAGTGCATCCAACACCTTATAACCAAAATCAAATCCGGCTCCCCCACTGACCCATGTCCACCTTCAATCCTTAATTCGATCGCACACATTATTACACCAGCAATTGCCAACATCTGTAACACCATGTTCAGTACAGGAATATACCCATCAGTATGGAAACAAGCAGTCATACGCCCACTTCTTAAAAAGCCTAACCTAGACCCTGGAGATCCAGCTAGCTACAGGCCTGCCTACCCTTTCCATCTAAGATATTTGAGAGTCTCATGAACACGCAACTCTCCAACTTCATTGAAACCAACGACCTTTTAGATGACACACAGTTTGGTTTCAGACAGGCACATGGCACCGAAACAGCACTCATCAAAGCGGCTGATGAGATTAGGTCTACTATGGACAAAGGGGGAGCGGCGGTCCTGATATTATTGGACTTGTCCGCAGCCTTCGACACGGTCGACCACACCACCTTGGTCGACCGTGTCTCTGCCTTGGGGATTACACACAAAGCAAAAAACCTCATCTCTTCATTCCTAGAGAACCGATCCCTAACAGTCAAACTAGGACAATTTTGTTCGCCTACATTTTCACTCCCATGCGTCGTCCCTCAAGGATCCTCGCTAAGTCTGACACTGTTTAATATATACGTGTCGGACTTGGCGAGGGTAATCAAAGCCCACAACATCAGCCTTACAACATACGCCAACGACACACAGCTCGTCTTATCTATCGATCAAGATGGTGCTGATGTGGCCGCTAACTTTCAATCAGGCATGTTAGCAATAAGCGACTGGATGGCGGCCAATTGCTTAAAGTTGAATTCCTCCAAGACAGAGATAATGGTTTTCGGCAAACTGGAACCCATCTGGTCTCCCGTTTGGTGGCCTGACAAGCTAGGTCCCCCCCCTACCCCGGTCACCAAGGTGCGGAACTTAGGGGTAATATTTGATGACAAACTGCTATTCACCCACCATGCGAACAATGTGGTGTCCACTTCATTTTTTACGTTACGTAAAATAAAAAAGCTACTACCCTATATCCCCAGTACCCATGCAAAAACACTCATCACCTCTCTGATTTTCTCACGTATAGATTATTGCAACGCTCTTTTTCTGAATGCACAGGCCAAAATCACTAACAAACTTCAGCTAGTGCAGAATGCGGCAGCCAGAGTCCTTCTGAAGATTCCCAAATTTCAATCCATCTCCTCCCACCTGCAAAACCTTCATTGGCTTTCCATCAAGAACCGCACCAGATTTAAGTCCCTCTGCATAGCATACAAAGCAATCAATAACATAGGTCCTGCTTTTCTCAGAGAGGCCTTTAAACCCAAAAACAAACCCTAGAACCCTGCGCTCCTCTTCCTCTCATTGTGTTAACATTCCTCGCACCCGAAGAGTTAACTGGGGAGACAGATGCTTTGTCATAGCCACCGCCAAACTTTGAAACTCTCTCCCCACCTACATCAAAATCAGCCCCACCCTCATGACCTTCAGGAGACAGCTGAAAACGTGGCTCTTCACCCAGTAAATGGCCCTTTCTGTTCAACCACTTTCTGTCTGACTATTTTTGATCTATAGCGCCGAGACACCCACGGGTAGTTGCGCGCTTTAAAAGTCGCATAAATAAATAAATAAAATAAATAAATAAATAAATATATATATATACATATATATATATATATATATATATATATGTATATCTTCAACGCCACTTCACTTTTATACTCAACGAGAGTTCCACGGCACAGAGAGAGAAGTCCACAGGTATATTTACAATAAACTGCTTTATTTAATACACCATTAGTGCTGAGCGTGGACGGTTAACGCGTTTCGGCTACTGCCTTCAACTGGACCACAGAGTCCTGCTGTCTAGAACCTCTATTTAAAGTGACATTGTGCATTGGATCCCTTGATTGTTTCCATTAAAAAATAGACTAGACTGTTGACCCTCATCATTATTACCTTTACTGGCTATTTATGGCTGCCATTTTCTTACTTTATTCCTTAAGTTCCTTATGGTAAAGTACCCTTACTCAAAGGTAGTCAAGAGCAGTGTTTTCCTGAGCTTTTTTGTTATTGTTAGAGTAAACTTATCATTAAAAAGATAGGATAATTATAAATTGAATTCAATTTAAATTTAAAAGACCAGTGCATCCCAAAAATATTTAGACAGTAACAGTTATTCAAAAAAACTAATCTGTAAAGTACATTATAGTTAATTAATTTACCGTCTTGAAAGAACATGATTTACTAAAGTGCGATGTACAGAAATACAATTATATATGTTTGTTGAGAAAGTCCATTGCTGTTTAAAGTATTGTTGTTAAAGTTAAGGTCCAGAACTAGCAGCTTTTGAATTTTTAAAAGTGCTCAGTGTAATATATATAATCATGTTACAGTTTGTTTTTAACTTCTTGTTTCTAAAGTAGAATTTTTTAAATATTATCATTAAAGAATTTTTTGAATCAATGGATTGATAACATCATTCAACAAACAAAGATTTCATCGCATTTATCATTCTTCTGCATCAGGTCAATGTTCTCCTTTACCCATCTTTAACTGACAAGACAATCACAATTACCACTTAACAATTCATATTCTTCTTATATTCTCTCAAATTTTGTATTCCGGTTATGTCCTTCCTGTGTCAGGGCACCATTTCTTTCTTTTCTTTTTTTGCTCTTTTCCTCTTCGTACTTCTTATTTTCTTTTTTGTTCTACTCCATTTCATTATAGATGTACATGCAAATCCGCATCCAGATTGTGACCAAACAGGGTTTCCGTCCCAATGGCTAAAGTCAGTCTCAATTCTGTTTTTCTCTATTCGAGGGTTCTGTCCCCTCCTCTTTCTTTTTGCTTCACCAATTTTGCCCCAAAGTATTTTAGTAGTTGATTGTCTCCCGAATGTTTTTCTACAGAATGTTTGGTCATGGGATACAATAGGTCTCCATTCTTTATGGCCCTGAGGTGCTGGAGTATTTGTAATTTCAGTTTATTGATGGTGTTGCTGACATATTGTTTCTTACACGGACATTCCATAATGTATATCACTTATTTATATTCACATGTGATATGATCGATTATTTGTTCCAACTTCCCATTCTGTAGTCGATATGTCTGTGTGTTCTGGCCATGTTCACTGGCTCTACATTTGGAGCACTTCCAAAATCCAGGTGTTGTGAGCCACAATGTTATTGCCGTTTTTTCACTCTCCAGGTGGCTATGTGTTAAAAGATCTTCTCGGGAGGCTGTCTTTCTGTACGTGATTTTCTGTGTTACTGTTAGCTTCCTTTTCAATGTTTCATCAAGCATAAGGGTACTCCAGTGCTTCTCTATGATGGTTCTTAGGTTTTTATTCTCAACATTGAAGTCCATGATTATTCGTGTTGTGTTATCTTCTTCATGGTTCTCATTTCCTTCCAATACTTCTGATCTTGTTTTCAGTTTTACTTTCGTTTTGGCACTTTCAATTACTCCAGGCAGATAACCTCTCTCCAAGAATCATGCAATCATTTAATCTAAATTCTGATCAATATCTACTGTTTCAGAACAGTTTCTTTTGGCACGAAGCATTTTGCCATATGGTATGCTCCACTTTAGATATTGTGGATGGCCACTGTTTGCATGGAGAATGCTGTTGGTGGCAGTTTGTTTTCTATGCATCCTTGTGCATATTCTCTGATCTTTACTGAATACTTCCATGTCCAGAAATGTAACCTGTGCTTTACTGCATGTGGATGGGAAAGATAAGTTATAGTTGTTACTGTTTAGTGTCTGGGTAAAGGTTTCAAGATCCAATGACTCTCCTTCCCATGTTACAAAAAGGTAATCAATAAACCTTGTCCAGATTTTGATGTTAGACTTATGCTTGCTTCTCAGTATCTCAGATTCCCATACCGCCATCAGGAGGTTCGCGTATGTGGGCCCGAAAGATGTCCCCATTGCTGTACCTCGTTTTTGGATAAATACAACTCCATTGAAAAGAAAGACATTGTGTGTTAAGCAGTAGTTCAACATTTCCATGATCATTCCTGTATGTTCTAGGAAACTTAATGATCTGGTCTTTAGGAACTCCTTGACTGCTGCTAATCCATCTTTATGAAGAATAGATGTATACAACAAGTTTACATCTATGGTGACCATAGTCAGATGTTCATTCCATATCATGTGTTGTATTTTTTTGAGGAAGTCTGTTGTATCATTTAAGTATGAGGGAAGTGATATGACATATTCCATGAGGAAGACATCTATATAGTGAGAAGTTTTCTCAAGGAGTGATCTTATTGAACTAACTATTGGTCTCCCCGGCGGAGTATTGAGTGACTTATGCACCTTTGGTAAGAAGTAGATGGTAGCTATTACCGGATGGTCAATTTTAAGGTAAATGTATTCTTCAAAGTCAATCAATCCCTTTTCCTTCCATTTTTGTAGTTGCATATGATATTCTTTGGTCCATAACTCAATTGGATTTGTTTCTAGTTGTTCATAATGATCTTGGTTCCAGAGTTGTCTATTGGCCTTTGCTAACTATTTATCTAGATCTGCACAACAATGTTTCCGCCCTTATCGGGGGCCTTTATGATGATTTTCTTGTTTTCTCTTCTAGGGCCTTTTGTTCTCCTGGTGTTAGATTCCATGATCTTCTCGTATTTTTCTTTGTTCTTGATAATTTGTTAATTTCTTCTACTACGACTTCATGAAAGAGGTCCACCCTCTTCCCTGGCGGGAGTTGTGGACAGAATTTAAATTCAGCTTTCAGTCCACTTTCTCCGCCTTTGCATGTGATGATGCCTTCATTTTGCCATATTTGTATGCCATGCCATCTTCTATTTCCTATATATATATATATATATATATATATATATATATATATATATATATATATATATATATATGTGTATATATATATATATATATATATATATATATATATAGAGAGAGAGAGAGAGAGATATAGGAGAACTGAAAATTTTCAGAAATGAAGCATGTAAAATATCTGAAATTGTACTACTTTATTAAATATGGTTTTCTAGATTTAGGCTTTGTTTGCATCCGAGGAGTTACATAGAACCCAAACAGACAGTAGTACTTTTATAAAATCTTCACAGAACTATACTGCCACGTTCAGAGTAGTGGCCAGAAAAATGTTCATGTTTCGACGGTATCACTAACTTTAAGTGCACATTATGGGCCACTTACCCATTGGTAAATAATAGCGTGAATCAGCAACCGCTGCAAACCTAAGGTATAAATAGTTGTATTCTTAGGACAAGGATAGGCCATATATAGTCATGAGCAAGTATGGTGAGGTGTGGCGCAGCAGTCAGAGTGGCTGACTCCAGAGGGCGGGGCTCCCCCGGTCGGCAGCTCGGCATCATGTGACTCTGGGCTATAGCTCACTAAGGGCCCTATTACGATGTTGGGCAGAGTTTCCTCCTCACGACATCATCCCGGTCATGGGACCAACCGACACCCAGTCGGCAGTCCCGACCGACTAATTAGTATGTGACCGAACACTGTACAGTGTCATTCCTATACTGTATAATGGGAGCATGTATTCCGGTCGGAATGCATGCTCTCATTGTAAAACAGGATGTGCGGTTCACCCCTGATCCCTGCACCTCTGGCACCTCTGCCCCTCGGCTGAGACTTGGTAAACACCACTGTAGTGAAATCACTTGAATCACACCTCGAGCCACAGGCAAGAATTGCATGAAACTGATTCAAAGTTTCACCCATTCATCATCATCATCACCAACCAACTTTATTTTGCACTTCACAAAATGCATAAAAGTACACATAAAGGTACATTAAAATTAAGCTTGCAGTAGGTTCAAGATTAGGGGCAGTACCAAGTCCACAATAATACCCTTTACATAAAAAATTGGATCAGAAAATACATACATAACTATAAAAAAGACAAATATGTCAATAAAAGAAGTGATCTCAAAGCGCTGTAGGTGGGGGGCTAAAAGCTTTACGTATTCTCATGGCGGCCAGTAAAAAGGAGGCCAATGCATAACAGACCAATGGGGGTATCTAATGAGTAAAATAAAGAAAGAGCTGAGCCACAGTATTTGTTGAAAATTTTCTTAAGAGTCGAACAATAAAATCCTTCCTCTCAGCTATGTAGAATGAACAAAAAATGAGGAGATTCGAAGTTGATTGGGTTGTCTTATTGTCACCCATTCACTAAAACTGGGCGACGCGAGGACTACCTCCCGGGTGCTACACACGACCAACGGCCGACGCAGCACCGCCCACTGTGTAGGACGCAAGCATTCCTCCACGGTAAATGGGCTAATATTTTAGCAGGCGCCAGCTTGACCTGCTGTCTTCGGCAATGCTTTTCTGTCGTTTTGCCTGCTCCAGAGAAAGCGAACATGACCTAGTGCCCCCAGGGCACAAGCAGGGGCTCACTTGAGTGCTTTCAGGTGGTTGTGCTCCATCTGTTCTTTTTGTTTATCAGCATGCCCGCTTGCTCCTCATTGCCGTCCTTCCCCCGCAGAAAAATGCACTTCCCAGCATCAAGGTCATCAGTGTACCATGGGGGCTGTGTAATATTCGTGTTTTGGTATTAGCCGTTTGAAAGCACCCAGTACCACTGATACTGCAGATGTTGAAGATCTACAAGTAGTCTGTATTACAATGATGCACATTGCACTGACATTGCCAGCCATGGTTCTTCTAGGTGTTTATTTATTTATTTCAGTTGAGTTCAAAGCTTTATTCGAATTGAATTTACAATTCATAAAAGTATACAGATAAAATCACAATTAAAATTCCATCTTTTTCACTCAAGCTTTAAGCAACACTATAAAAGGTTAAAAGAGAAATATAAAACAATACAATCGAGTCACAAACATATTAATTATTTATAATAAATTGGCTATTGCTATTCCATAGTTATGGTCCTTCTCACTCTTAAGATTGTGTTCAAATAGGAGCTCACTGTGCTAATAGTAAGGCAATTGTCTAAAGTCCTTAATCTATTGTAGGCATCTCTGGCTTTTCTTAAACCCCAGGCTAATAGGAGAGGTTTCAAAATTTGTCGCCTGGGATGGCTGTATAAAGTACAAAAAAGAATGCAATGAATATTTGATTGATGTGATTTATCCTCACAAGGACAGCGTCTTTTTTCTCTCGCCCAATCATTACATATCGGTAATGTTACAAGTCTGTAAAAGGTTTCCAGGCGGAAGTACGTCAGGAGCCTACGATGATGCAGGGGTTGTTCTAATACAAGATACAGCTGAATGCCCCTTTGAGAGGTCACCTCATCGTGGCTCATGACGGTTATTTTAGTTCTTTCACCCTTCCATCTTTGTAATTCCAAATGTTCTAAAAGGGTCTTTTTCAGCGTGGATCCTGAGAGCTGTTCCAGTGAGGCCGGATTGGAGAAATATTCAGGATGACCAATCTCACTGACAAAATTCTTGATGTACCTAAACCATTTAATGTTTTTTGCCCCATCACAGGCTAAACAGTCCTCTATGATGGATCTATTCAGTTCTGTAGCTGGGTTAGACCAGACATTATGCCAAAGTAAAACAGGGGCTAATTTTATAATGTCTGTGATATGAAGGAGGGAAACTTCAGCGTGTAGCACATATATGGCGGTACTCTTTGGTGTGGCTGTTAGGAATCGCAGAAACCTGTTCTCGATTCGCTGTATTGCATCTACTTGCTGCCAACCCCAGATACCCGCCCCATAAGTACCAGTGGCCACACATTTAGATTTGAATATTTGGAGAAGCTCCCTGAGTGGCCTAGTCCCTATTTTGTTTGCAAAATTCACAAGAGCGCCAGTTGCTCTATTGAATGCTATGGCCCTTGCATTCACAGCAGACTTCCACGTGCCCCGCCTATCAAAATGCATGCCTAGATAGCAAAAAATATCGGCTAGCTCCACCCGCCTATCGTCTAAAATAATTGGACATGGTGTTCTTTGTTTTTTTGGACCACATGACATGGTAAATGTCTTAGAGACATTTACACGTAGGCCCCTGAGCTTTATAAAATTTGAGAAGCTCTGTACTGCTTTTTGGAGGCCCACCTTTGTCTGCGAGAGGATAGCCGCATCGTCGGCATACAGGAGGATGGGGTGGGTTTGCCTTTGATTACAGGATAATCATGATACTGTTGTGCTAAGCAAGAACCCACCCCGTTGATATAGAGGTTAAACAGCAAAGGTGCTAGCATGCACCCCTGCCTTACCCCTCTACTGATCTTAAAAGGCTCTGTACATTCCCCACTCCTGCCGTATCTTACGCGTGCACCTGCCCCAGCGTAGAGTTCTCTAATGTAGACAATTATTTGGCTATCCAATCCAATGTCCCTTAGAGTTTGCCAGAGATTATCATGCAGGACGCAGTCAAATGCAGAGCTGAGGTCCACAAATGTCACGTATAGGTTTTTCTTTTTTGCATGTATGTATTTGGAAACAATTAGGGAAAGATTTAACCCTTGCTCGATTGTCCCCCGTCCTCCCCTAAAACCATACTGGAAGGGAGATAACACTTCCTGACCTTCCAGCCAATCCTGAATACGAGCAAGAATGACCCTACCTGCCATCTTCATAAAACCATCTAACAATGAGATGGGCCGATAGCAGGCAGGATCACTCCTGTCTCCCTTTTTATAGATCGGGACCAAGATTGCCTCCTGCCATGTCGAAATAAAACCTCTTTTGTTTAAACAGTTTAAGACTCTAGTGAGTAAAGGGGCCCACAGGTCCGGGAGCATTTTAAACACATCAATAGGGACACAATCGGGTCCTGGTGCCTTAGAAGCTGAGCTTTCCCTTAGAGCCTTATAGACCTCTTCCAGTTCAAACTGAATATCTAAGGGGAACAGAGGGTCTGCTCCCTCAGCGACTATTGATGATTGGGGGGGGGGGGCGCTGGTGAAGCTGACATGCCATAAAGGGCTTGGAAGTGGAGCACCCACTCCTGGGCCGTGATAGCATTGTCTATGCGTGGGCCCTGGTCATCTTGATAGAAGGGAGCATTCACACCCTTCCAAAAGGCTACAGTGTCCTTTTGGACGGAGGCTGCGTGAAGCGCTGCCCAAGCTTCAGATTTTATATCTTTCTTCCTTCTGGCTAGGGTGACACAATAGTTTTGCCTTGCCATTTGTACCTGCGGTCTATCTATTGGTGTAATGTGCAGAGCTTGTTTAAGTTCCCTCAGTGCCCTAGTGCAATTTGGGTCAAACCACCCAGGAGTTCTCTTAACTACATTGCACGGGTTTTTTGGTCAAAAGCTGTTTAATTGAAGAGCAGATTTTTTTAAAGGAATCCAAGACGAGCTCTTCATCCTCTTCTAGGGGATGTATGACGTTACAACGCATACTTTTACAACGCCTACCTTTACAACGCATTTTTTACATCGCAACATCCATTACATTGCACACCATTACAACGCATACCATTACAACGAATACTTTAAAACTACCTTTACAACGCATTCCACTACAAAGCTTTACACTACATTGAATATAAGGTAAGTGTTGGATAGTGTAGGGGTTAAAATTACTATTCTAACTCCAGGGGGTGCAACAGTAGGGTAAGTGTTGGATAGTGTAGGGGTTAAAATTACTATTCTAACTCCAGGGGGTGCAACAGTAGGGTAAGTGTTGGATGGTAAGTTATGCGTTGTAATGGTATGCGTTGTAATGACTGCGTTGTAATGGTATGCGTTGTAGTGGTGTGCGTTGTAGTGTCATGCGTTGTAATGACTGCGTTGTAAATGCATGCGTTGTAATGGATTTTGCGTTGTAAAAGTTTCGTTGTAATGGTAGTGCGTTGTAAAAATTGCGTTGTAAACGTTGTATACCTCTTCTAGGGTCAGGCACGTATTAATTTCCTTTAGGGAGCTAATTATTAAGTTTTTTAGAAAAGTAGCTGGAATTACCTTCTCCCATTTAATACAGAATCCATTTTGCTGACCAAGAATGGGATTAAAGTCATAGTTACAGTGAGTGTTGTGGGATTGCACTTCCCGGTTTAATTTAAAGTTAACTAAGATAGGGTAATGATCACTTATACCACTGGCAAGTGTCTCCCAATTAGTGACCAGTGGAACATAACGGGACGAGAATAAAGTAAAATCAATTATTGTTTTTGCCCCTCTTGCGTTGAAAGTGGGGGTGAATAATTTAGGCAGGGAGCAGGCCTCATTAATAAATGCCAGGGAATGATCTGCTAGTAGATTATTAAGCATATCCCCTAGTTTTGTGTGGGCAAAATGGCTAGACGCCCCCTGGTTTTCATCTTCCCAACCACACACTCCATGTAAGCTCATCGGACATAATGGGCAATTGAAATCCCCTACCCACAAAAGAGCCATGTCCCTCGGGCAACTATCCTCGATGTTCTTAAGGGTACCTGACAATTCCTTAATGACGGTTTCCAGGTGTGTCATGGGGATATTGTTATAGAAATTAACAATAGCAAAAAAAATTTAAAAGCCCCATGTTACCACTAGTATTTGATAATAAACACTATCCAAAAAGCTCTTAAGGACAGTGGGGCCAGTGTGAATCGACAAATATATAGACAACCCTCCCTTATGTCTACCCCTTTTGCTAGGGACTGCCGAAGTAAAAAAGGTTTTAAATCCTAACAAATGGGATTGCTCGATAGCCCATGTTTCCTGAAGGGCTATGATGGAGTGGGTCATAGTTATTGATTGCCAGGCCGCGTCATTGATTTTTGAGGCGAGGCCCGCTGTATTCCATGAGATTATGCTACCGGGAGTTTCAGTGTTAGTTAACCATGTTAAATTAGTAGATGTTAGAGAAACCAACTCCGATGGAACACTGGGAGTTATCACTGGGGTGTTAACCAAATGGGGGGATGATGGTATTTCTTCCCCTAATACTTGTGTTTGAAGCTGAGGGACTATCTCCTTGTAAGATTCCTGTGTACGTATAATTTGTACAGGTACCAAAGTTTGTTCTTGGGAGTTTAAATTAGCTTTTATATCTTTATTCTCGCCAGTCGGAGACATGTTAATAGAGAACCCCGTCCGTCATTCGCAGTCATCAAGACCTGAAATGGGTTCGAATCTGTTAGCGACTTCCAACAGATGTGAATGGCAATAAGTGATCCATTCTCCTGTTTTCTCGCAAATGGTCCATATTCCTAATACCATTACTATGTCCCCTGTAAGGTACAGTGTCCCACCCAAATACATTTTTAGCTGATGTTGAAGATCTACAAGTAGTCTGTATTACAATGATGCACATTGCACTGACATGGCCAGCCGTGGTTCTTCTAGGTGTTTATTTATTTATTTATTTAACACGATTTTATATAGCGCAAACTTACTTTACCCAAAGTGTCAGAGCGCTTTACAAAAGGACCAGTTACACTACATAAGGACTTCGGAGTACACGAGTTACATAAAAGATACAGACAGAACAACTCTAAATTTGCAAAAGAACAGCAGTAAGTACATACGTCTCCTACAGATACTAGAGGTCAAAGTTGCATATATACAAGTTGAAGATTCACTCAAGGAGAAGATACAAACAGAAAAACTCTAAAATTACATAAGAAGGGTTGTAAGTAAATACGGCTACTAAAGATACTAGTGGTTAGAATTACAAATATACAAGTTGCACATCACTCAAGATTACATTTTAAAAAGCGTTTAGGGTTAGACTATTATATATTACAAATTTGACCAAGTCTTTTAGTGCTCACCTTGAATCATGGTTAATCATTAAAATATAGATTTCCATCAGTGAACTCACAGTTGGCCTGATTTTATGAACTATGAGCCAGGTTTAAAAGTAATCGCCTTCTAGGCTCATAGTTGATTCGGATTGGCTTGGACGCTGGGCAAATACTGGCCTCATCGTTCGACACACATTGGTCCGATTCACGTAATGCATACTTCCTTGTTTCATTTTCCTTGAAGTGTCCTGAGAATGTACAAAGCCCTATCGTAATTTTA
Source organism: Lissotriton helveticus (assembly GCF_964261635.1). Lineage (NCBI taxonomy): Eukaryota > Metazoa > Chordata > Amphibia > Caudata > Salamandridae > Lissotriton > Lissotriton helveticus. The sequence continues at coordinate 2,081,806,426 of NC_136065.1, forward strand.
TTTATTTTTTCTGTAACTCTGTGGAGGGGAAATGACAATAAGAAAAAGTGGAAAAGAATATTGTGGATAATGTGTCTCCGTTTGTTTGCACTGGAGACCAGAAGATCTTTTTTCTTCTCATTGTCAATAGCTGAAAACAAATATTAACTTTTACTTTTTAAAAGAACAGATATTGTTTGTAAATAATAAGTCTGTGCGTGCCTTATACATCAATGCATTTATAGCTAAGTTTTATTGCCCCATCTGCAATCAATAATTGTGTGCTAACTACCCTATCAGCTAGTTACGTTCCCGAGCAGTGGGCGAGGGTCCACAAAAAGGATCTGGGGTAATTGACAACAGTTATTGTAGATCCATAATATTAGATATAGCCAGCAAAGGGAGCATTCTGATTGGCAGTTCCAGTGTTCCCCGCAGGATGCTAATTGAATACCAGATTTTTATATGAATGTGTCTAATCGTTAGATTAGCTACCTGGGCTATATAACAAAACCCTTTGCCCAATTGTTTGGATTCAGAAAGAGTGAATGTTGTTTGGCATCGAAACAAATGACTTTCCCATTGGTTTGTCCTTTTCTGTGTGCTGTCAGTGCTAAAAGAACTTCCCACTACAATACTATAAATAATCCTAGATACTGTAAATAATCTATTATTTTTGCGTCCTGTAGTCGAGGCGATTCACTACCTACAACTTTCACAATTTGTAAAATGATTAAACTAACTGAGAGAAATGATTCCACTCAATAGAACATCTATTTATGAGAAACCATGACCTAGTCTTGCATGATTGTATGGGAAATAAACAACTGAAAATCTGATGAATAATAAGCAGGTAATGCTAAACTATAATAACTTTAACACATTCAAGAGTTTAGAACTATTTTACAGACTGACAAGTTTTATTAAAATGTTTGACTAACCTTTAACCGGATGCAGAATTAAATTGTAGCAGCTCAAACGACCAGTGTTTTCACTTAATCCACTGCTATCTTTAACGTATTAAATCATCTATGATGCGCTTAATGATGTCCCAAATTCACAAGTGACTAAACATGCACTTCCTGTTTTTGCTAGATCCTATAGATATGGCTGGTTTTTGTTCATCATTTTTTAATGTATTTTTATTTGTTATTTTGTAGATAAAAACAAAACGTGCATACACAGCTTGTGTCCACCGACCACAGTCACTATAACAGCATTCACATAGTTGTACAAGCTCATATATTTTGAATGCATCCCCATCATCCTAATATAATATTCTCAAATTGCCTGCACTTAGTCTTGGAATCAATCGTCCTTAGTTAACTGTATCCAATTTTAATTATGTCATATTTTTTTCGTAAGAGTTAAACATCCAAGGTACAAATTTGGGAAAGTATTTTTTAAAATCTTTTACGTATTACCTCCAATTGTACGTGTTGAACATATGTAGTCTGTGGCACTTCCACTTATGATGGGTACATTTCTTGTCATGATACATAGCTGCGTATTCCTTCTTATGCCAGATCTTGGAGCCTAAAACAGCCTGTCTGGAATCTGCCATATTAGGCATTTGAGAACTAAGCTATTTTTAACATGAGATACAACATGTATTCCTGAATCGGGCTGCATGACCCAGTGTGTAGCTATTGTATAGCTCTTCAATTCCTAACGGCCCAGCACCCAGGCTAATGTGCTGCATGCCTAATCACTTATAAGGTCCCAAAGGCGAGACCTACTGGCCATGCCAATGCTTGTTTATATTGGTGAGGGCTATCAATGTGCTTATTCGGTGCCCCTATGGCTGTTGCATATACTAGTCCTGCTTCAAGCTCTATAGTATGCCCTAGATTTTGTTTTTCAGAATCTGGTCATTCTATGGCTTCGTTGAGTTGATCCCTCTGGGGTAACTTGCATGAAAACAATAATAAGACCCCCAATTTTAAATGTTGTGTCCCGAACCGCTGCTAACCCTGCTTTGTGTGCATTTTCACAAGGGATACCAGAAACTATTTTATGCAGTTTGGTAAATGTCCAGCCAATGGCAGCCTTTATGGGGAGGCTATAGACTGTTTAGGCAGCCCTCACTATGGGGTAGAGGCTGAGACGTTTTAAGGCACGGGCAATTGCCAAGTGCCCCAACCTTCTTGGCGGCCCTCCGGAAAGTGAACTTTCTCTCTATCTCACATCTGTCTATTTCTCTATCTCAACCTTTAACATATTATTCAATATTGTTTGGCATCATAGGGCATGAATTAGCAAAAAACGGGAAATAAAATGCAACCCTGTTCCCATCGGGGGCCCCTAAACCCAAGTTTTGCCCGGTGCCCCCAAAATCTTGGCTGTCTCTAGGACCTCAACAGAGAAAAAGAGCCGCCACCAGAGAAAAAGAGAAACCAACACATATTTTCATGTTCAAATATTGCAAAAGAAGAGGTTACGAAGACAAGTGAGAGGTCAAAAAGCGGGGTGTCCCAAGAGGTGTACCTGCAGAAGTTGTGGCCCTTGAAACCGTCAGGAACACCCCGATGAAAAGCAGGAGCGGGCCCATGGCCAACCCAGGGTCCTCGCTGAACGCCGCCGCTTCAGGGCACTACTGACCACTCACATCAGCGAGCCTGAGAGTGAAAGAGGAACAAGGCCAGTCAGGGGAAGCGAAGGCCTGCGGTGGCCAGAAATAGACCAGCCCACTGGTGAGGAAGTCAGTGGGTTTGCAGAAACCTCCAGCACAACACTGCTTGTTTGGAGGAGGTTGAGATCATACAGAGATGGTTCTGTTTTTTAGGGTGGCTCCATTAAAATATCTGAAGTGAATGTGAAATGAGAGAACAATGGGGGATGTAGAAAGGTGCGGCGCAGGGGTAGTCTCTGTCTAATATTGAGTTTTACGTTATTTAGAGCACACTTCTTCACCAGGGGACTTTGTAGCACTATCCAAAGTAGAACAGAGCAATAATTTCTCCTGCAGCACAGGGACAGCTAGACTTAATTACAGAAGAGCCTGGTTTAAAGCCTAGTCTTAAAAAGCATTGGCAAAGCCAATGAGTTTTTACCTTTGGGATCTATTAGCTTTGCTATACACTCATAGTCCGGCTTCCGAGCCAATCACAGCACCGAGACCGCCCTCATCGCAGCCACCGACGACATCCGAACCCTGCTCGACAACGGGGAAACAGCGGCCCTCATCCTCCTGGACCTCTCCGCAGCATTCGATACTGTCTGCCACTGCACCCTAGTACAACGCCTCAGCAACGTCGGAATCTGAACTCAGACAAGACGGAAGTCCTCATCCTTTGATCATCACCATCTGCCTGGGACGACTCCTGGTGGCCCCCGGCCCTAGGCAGCGCACCCAAACCAACGGACCACGCACGCAACCTGGGCTTCATCCTGGACTCCTCCCTGTCAATGACCAGACAAGTCAACGCCGTCTCGTCTTCATGTTTCAACATCCTACGCATGCTCCGAAAGATCTTACGATGGATCCCCACCGAAACCAGGAAGACGGTCACCCAGGCACTTATCACTAGCTGACTGGACTACGGAAACACCCTCTACACCGGAACCACAGCAAGACTGCAGAAAAGACTCCAATGCATCCAGAACTCCTCCGCACGACTCATCCTGGACATCCCCCGACTCAGCCACATCTCCGGACACCTGAAAGACCTGCACTGGCTCCCCGTCAGCAAAAGAATCATGTTCCGCCTCCTCACCCACGCACACAAAGCCCTCCACGACCGAGGCCCCAGGTACCTCAACAACCGCCTGACCTTCTACACTCCCACCTGCCAACTACGATCGACCAGCCACACCCTCGCCGTCGTTCCACACATCCGAAGAGCCACCATGGGAGGAAGATCCTTCTCCTACCTGGCAGCCAAGACCTGGAACTCCCTCCCCATCCACCTCCGTCTTACCCAAGACCACCTCTCCTTCAGGAAGCAACTCAAGACCTGGCTGTTCGAGCAGTAGCGGACCCCCCACGCCCCAAGCTCCTTGAGACCCTCCGGGTGAGTAGCGCGCTATACAAATTTCCTGATTGATTGATTGATTGATTGATTGATAGAGAATTTGAATAAAAACAGTCTGATGTGGCTTGACATGTGCAGGCCTATAAAGTACCACAGCCCTTTTTTCTCCTTTGTAGTTACGAATCCTAGTTGGAGCAAAAAAGAAGAAACACAGGCAAACAAGCTTTTTTAAAGCAAGTGGGGGAAGCAATGGGGTTGGAAGCAACACGGGGCAGGGTGGAGGAAGCAACACATGTGGTGGTAGAGACACAAGGGCAGGGGAGAGGCGGAAGTAACATGGGGCGCTGGTATGGGGAGGCACTATGCAAAGAGTGAGTTGGGTAGAAGCGGGCAACACACAGAAATAGCAACGTTGAGAGCTGGGGGAAGCACCTGGGAAAATGAGAAATCTTGAGCTGGCAGGGTTGAAACACACAGGCGAGGAAGCAACTGTGGGTGGGGAAGTAAATTAGAGCAATCTCAACTTGGAGGGTGGCAGGGAGAAGCACACGGACAGTAACACAGAATGCAGGGGGAGAGAAGTACACAAGAAAGAGAGACCTGGAAAACACATGCACTCCCATGAAGTGCTTAATCCAAAAGAAAAACAATCATTGGAAGCATAGAAGATTAAAAGAGATGGTAAAGAGGCAATGCTCTATTGGAGGGACCAACAGAAGACTGATAAGCTGCGGCACGAATAAGAAGCAGGCAAACGAGAGACAGGAAAGCCAACCAGTAGTAAGCAGTGGGCAGGCTCCAAGCTCTGTGTGTTCTTGGTAAGCCCACAATCTGTCTCACAACAGACCGCACATGCGCTGTCTATTAGAAGAGACCTAGAAAGGGCCTTCTTGTTTGTGATAGTCAAGTGCTATCCGGTTCCATAGACTAGAGAGGAGAAATGAGAATACCTCTTCCATTCTAGGTTTATTAATTCTGGATACTTGGACATGGTTTTTCTTCTGGATTGTAATTAATGTGTCTAGGCCACGTCTGGATTTGTAAGTGAAAGAAACCATCTTAATTATTATCTGCCTGCTTATAGCGAGTTAATGCATATTGCACAGATAATGGCAGGTAATGAGTCAGTGGCAAGTACGTGATGCAGTGGAAATTGCATTTTATTTGTAGGGGTGCCTCATAATTACACATATAGATCGCACCTGCATAGAATCTTTTGTTATATTAACATAGAGAGTAGAATTTTTAAATGTGATAAAATGATACATGAGGTATTTTAGGCCATTGAAAAGTAACATGGAATTAATGTAACTCTTAGTAACATGAACGTGAAGAACTCGCGTTATGCAACTGACAATTATACATGTGCTAGATGTGCTTATTAGTCCTGTCATTTCATATGTAGGTAAATGGATGAGGTTGGAAGTGCCTTAACGTTATGCAAATTTGTAAGGCTCACTCAATGCTTTCTTATGTTAGTTGAATTTTGGAATTTTGTAGGCCTGAAATGTAGTTCCTTAGAAACTCTCGCTTTAGAACTAATAATTTGAATATCATGTGTGCTGTGGAATTTGTTCTTTCTCGTGTTTTGTGTTGCAGGTGAAAGAAGCGCTCTTGTTAGCTAGAATAAGGTCTTGGTTCTATTAATTAGGCAAGGAGAGAAGAAGTTACAATCATGTGGCTTGAGTCGGTAAAAGAAGGTCATTGTGCTTCACACATGAGAAGGCCTGGGAACCACAAACAAAATGTATCAAGGAAAGAACTCCATTGTCCCGTGGAAAATCACTTTCAGGCTCATACCCAGAGCAGAGAGCGTGACTCGCAATAGATTCTGGGAATGTTACCTATGAATAATGTGTTGTTGGGAGTAGGGAATGTGCCCGACTTCTCTTTTGCCTTCAGAGAAAGAGCATCCTAAAACGAGTTCTGTCTCTGTAGCTACATGGCCCATTGATCATGGAGAGATTTCCTAGGAAGACTCCACAGGCAGACACCTTTTATCTTTCTTTCTGAAAATGTTTAAGTAGGAATATCACCTTAGTGTTAGAGTGGGGATAGATTTGATGCTTTTCACTTACCAACCTTCAATGCAAGGAAACTTGGACTCATGGTTTCTGATCTTTTGCATCTTACTTCTTGAACTATTTGTATTACGTATGTTACATCGTCTAAACTGGATACGCAGATTTGGCTTCAAGCTGATTCCGATGTTTTTTTTTTTTTCAAGTTTGAGTTTATGGAAAACCATAGGAAAAAAGAACAGCAGTATAATAAGTATAATAAATCTCAGTTAACATAGAAATTATTAAAAGAATAAAGAAATACAATGGTTACAATAAACATGCTATATGCAGGAGGGGAATAATAAAAGAAAAAGGAGGGAGGAAGGGGGAAACAATATATTATGTCACTACAAAGATTGAAGAAAAACAAGATATGAAATGAAACAGTGTAGGCACATTAATACTTAGGAATTAAATATTACAATATAAATAGATAGGCATGAACAATAACATCTTAACATTTTAAGAAAAAGACAGGACCAAACTGTTTGCCAGAACTGAAAGGCAGTCAAATAGCATGTGTTTTAAGTCAGCAATAGAACAGGAACAGGTCCTGCAGGTAGATTGAGTATTAGTGAGAAAGATGCCAATGTTGCAGGGGAAAGTAATAGACGTTGATAAACAAAATAAAGGGTTTGAGTGGTACTAGCAGCTCTTGATGTCTTGCGGATCTTAAGCCACAAATTATCCCAGATGAAGGCTGGCCAGCATTGTGTTAAATCCTTCACCCATGCCAACTCAGTCTTTTACTTGTGTCTTTCTGAAGGTAATAATAAACATTTGTAAATAGAAGATGCAGAGGGGTAAGTATCTAATAAGGGAAAAAGTATAGAGCATGCTATAGGAAGATTGGGGGTAGCTGGAAGCATGAGGAGATATATATTAAGAGAGGGAAGTAGAAGATTATATTGAGATTTGAAAGAATTAGGAAGAGAAAATTTAGTTTGAAGGTCTGTAAAGGATAAGGGATAATTATTAGTCCAGAGTTGAGAAATCCAAAGCAAACCCTTGGATCTCCGAGATTTCCAGAAAACGGTACGATTTTTGATACATAATAATTTATTGTGCCAAATGGGCTGTTGAGAGAGAAGTAATAGAAGGATAAGAAGATGGTAGAAGAGGAGCTAGAAGTTCACGAGTATGAGAAATAAAGGACGAACGTAAGGAGGAGATATTATTAGGGAAGGCGAGGGTTTCCTGAAAATCAAAAGGGGAGGCGAAAACTGTTTCTATAGATATCCATACTGGGGGATGTGTAGAGATGTGTAGAGGGATCAGAGGAAAGCCAACGGGAAGCTTGTTTTAGGGAAAAGGCATAGTGATAAGATTTGAAGTCAGCGAATTTAAGTCCTCCATTAGGGTTGTCTTTTTTTAGAGAGGATAAGGCTATTCGAGGAGGCTTGCCCTTCCAAGAAACTTCATTAAAAGTTAATCCATTTTCTTAAAGATGTGTACAGGAATCATAGAGAGAATGTATAGAATCACAGAGGTTAGCATCTTCTTAATCGAATCCAATGGTCTCCACCAAGAGAGAAAAAGAGGATGCCAAAGTGTAATAGTGTCATTTAACGTTTTGACAATGTGGTAAAAATTACATTTTAAACTTTCCGAGATAGTCAAGGAGGACCATATTCCTAAGTATTTTAACTTAGAAGGTTGCCAGGAAAATCCAGTATGGATAAAATAATGCTTAAGACATAAAACATTGAGAGGCAGTAGCCTGATAACTGAGAAAAAATATCAACCTGATGGAGAAAATGACCTAGTTGGAAACCAGAGATATGAGCGTCCTGCCTAATTTTAGTTAAAAAAGGACATCCTTGTCGTACCCCTCTAGAGCGAAAATAGACGCTCTTGTGCCCGAATATAGTAAGGCAATTAAGGAGATCAGTTTGGGAGGAAAACCTATCCATTTTATGGTTTACATCTTTTATTGACTTTCAAGACAAATGACATAACAAAGAGCATGACCCCCAGCTCCCAAACTTATCTTAGTACAGACAACAAGTGTCCTAGGTAGCTGTGATATTGTAGGATCTGCTTGGAGCAGTTCTAGTGAAGCCGGTTCAACGGCGCTACAAGAGGTAAATAACTGAAAAAGCCCAACAATCCCGAGTTGTGTATCTAGGTGTGAATCTATTTCATCTAAAATATGGGACAGTATGACTGAATTTTGCTGCAACCCCACAGAAGATGTTCAAGTGTGCCCACCTCCCCACACTCCCTCCAACATAGGGCGCTCTGGAGGGGATCAAACTGTTGAAGGCGCTCTGGGGTGTAGTACCAGTAGGTCACTACTTTAGTCAGTGTCTCGGTAAGGCCTGTATGACATGCTGAATGCCTGGCTCTATAATAAATACTATCCCATTCCCTATGAGTGAGGGTGTGGCCTAAGTCTCCCTCCCAGCGCACTCTCCCCGCATTATATGTGTGCACCGTGGTGAGAAGGAGGTGTTTGTAGAGATCTGAAATGAGCTTCTTGTCTCCAGAGCGAGTGATAAGTATCTTCTCGTATGTGGTTAGTAACCTCTGAGCCCCGGACCAAACTTGTGGTTGAAGAGCCCAATGTCTTAATTGTAGATAGGACAGCCTCTCTACTTCCGGGATACCATAATCCGTCCGGATACGTGTAAATGGGATAATTCCTTCTAAGTCAAATAAGTGACCCAATGCTCTACATGGGGAAGAACGCCAGTGTGTGAAGGCCTTGGCAACAGTACCCGGGTGGAATTCGGGGTTATTAAAGAGTGGCGTGAGTGGGGAGGGGAACGACGTCAATTCGTGGCTGATGGCAGTGCGATCCCACGCTTTCATCATGGTGCCCGTAATAAAAGACGTATAGAGATTAGGTGGCCGGAGCACTCTATTTAGGAAGGGGACACCCTGTAAGGGCATGCCAGTGACTGCTTGATCCTGGAATAGCCAATGCTTCTCGGATTCAAGACAGTTCCATTCCACTAGATAGCGGAGTTGGGAGGCATAAAAGTAGAGCTGCAGGTCAGGGACCCCTACGCCTCCCTGTTCCAGGGGCAGGACAGCTATGGTATGCTTAAACCTGGGCTTGCGGCCCTGCCAGATGAAATGCGCCAAGTCTGATTGGGTTTGTTGAATCCAGCCTGCAGGGGGACGCAAGGGAAGGGTCTGGAAAAGATAAAGGATCTGTAGGAGTATAGTCATCTGGGTGGCTGCTATTCTGCCCAGTAGGATGTAAAAACTACCAAAACTGGCAGAGAACGCTACTCACTGTGCATGTATAGTCCGGCTGGACTCTATAAATCAAATCAAAACAAGTTATTCAATAAATCATATGCATTCAACAGTTTTTTATCCAGGGATAAATCTGTTATTCATTTATATGTATATCCTCATATGTTACATCATTTGTACATACTGATTTATCACATTTCATTCAATTGACAATAAATGAATCAATTATTAAATCAATTACATCATGGAACCAATATGATTGATAATTGACATTGAGATGCAGTTTTTCATCGTAAAACAATGTAATTATAATAATGATTTTCTTGGCAATGCCCGATGCATTTCGGGACAGTGATGTCCCTTCTTCAGGGGCAATCTGTAAAAGCAAAAACGACTGTTCAAAATTTACAGTAAGGTATGCTTACAAATCAAACAAAGACTTATACATTTAAAATAATGACAAGAACATGGGTGGGTCATAACATGATGCAGCTTCGAAAAGAACACTGATGTCATAGTAACGCAAGCATGTTGTCACGGTTGTTCCTCCTCGGGATCAGGGTGATGCTGAAAGGGGTCCACCTCCTGATTTCCCTCTGACTAGTACAACTCACAGAGCACAAAGGTAATCAAGCGAGGGAAAGGTAAGGGAAGGGACAGGAACGGAAGGGATAGCTGAAATGACAAAAGGAGAGCATTAAAACATATATCCTAACTACTCTCGTTTCATTCTCGCTAATGAACCTCTACCTACCACATGAATCAGGAGGTGAGCCTTTCCTCTCTTTTTCACTTCTTCTCTATATCTATTTACATTTGCTTCCTATAAACAAACCAAGAATTACTGTTTGTTCACATACATACAGAATGGTACTAACACAAATGAACACACAGATAACGCACCCTTAATTTCTTTCCCTTGAAATTATAACAGGACTCTCTCCAGTAACCCGGAAGCTCGCACTTCTCTGTAGGGAATTAAATGTCATTCCAGGGCTCTGAAGCTGAAGGATTCAGGTTAGTATTTAGAATCATACCAGTTCATCCAGAAGAGTACAATACAAAAAAAACAGTATTCCTAGCTGGGCCCAACTTAACGGAACACATAAATAGAGTTCTGAACAGGAACAAGTCCAACCTCATCCGAGGCTTACCAGCTTGAAAACTTAACTCCCATTAGCGCAAACCCTTCTGCCTTTCCAATGAAAACAGTACTCTGGAACTCCCCAATGCAAAACGTACTGCTTTCTGAAGTAGCCAAACAGACTTCAATCGGCAAGGCACTGCTTGTGTGGGATTCTAATGTTTCCCCCACTCGATATCCAAAGGACCACACTTGCTCACTGCGGCAGCAAGCGATGGAATTCACTTTCCAAAAACGTGTCCAGCCGGCAAAACACGCAACACAAAACCCTTCCTTGCTGCAGCCGCTAGCAAGAAGGGTGAAAGAGCGAAGTCGTATACTATTAATCCTCCACTTAATCAGTCTCCAAACAACACGTGTCTCAGCCGAGAACACTCTTTTCCTTTCCCTGCTGCAGCCGCTAGCTGGAAAGAACTGTAAACAAAGTTCGTAGGTCAACAATAAATCTTCACGGCAATTCTCTCGGGTACATAGACTAGAAACCACGGACTCATGTTCCTTTACTCCAGGATTCTGAATGAGCAGCTCCTCTCCACGGAACCATTACGAAAACTAGCCAAGTTCAGAATTCAAAATCACATACAGCGCGCCCCGGTGGTGTGCTGTGGTATATACCCTGAACTCCTCCCACTAAGATTGCATTCTGGGAGATGTAGTTAGGTAGGCGCCCTGTGCCAGATCATGACACATGTTACATATGTGCTGAAGTGTTCGAATGGCAACACCGCATGGTACCACAAAATGATAAAAAATGTGAACCAAAACACCAAAACAGTGTTACTTATAGTGCTGGAAAAAGATATAAGTGATGTTAATCAGTACCCCGACTACACCAAGAAATTGAAAGGAAAATGAGAGAAATCGATGTGAAGTTACCTGGCTGAAACAACGTCTCACCAGCTATAAAAACAGTCAAAAATGTTTTATTTTTTCTAGTGATTATCTATTAACATGAACCTCTAATACATGCCATCATTGATCCCAACGAAGCCGCCTACCTGGTAATTATCAAAGCTGACCCCTGTACACCAATCACTGGTCAAATAGGGGTGCCAATAAAAAGTAGTTTGCTGAAACGAAAATGGTGTATACCATTTAGTAACGCCAAACGTAGGGGTTTACACCAAACAAACTTAATGGATCATGACGCTCCTACCACTTACCGGCGAAGGAAACGCCGAGCAGACAACACAATGCTCCTCGGGTTGCAACTCAATACTGTCCCTTGGTTACTTGCTAGACAAATCTGCAAAAACGGATAAATGTTGTTTCCACTTGACAACTATGAGCTTGTATAATAACGATGTTCTAACTCAAACTAATATTCCTACTCACCACTGTAACATTGTTCAATGCAGTCTAGTGCTGGGGGGGGGCGGAGCTAGAAACAGGAACAGGAGGAGCCGGGACTGGCTAGTGGACAGTCAGAGTAGGGACAGGAACTGAGCAAGAAGAGAATAATAAAGCTCCCATATAAAATAGATATCGTGTCTGTCATTATTGCCCTAAAGACACGACAACTGGCGACGAGGATGGGATGTGCAGTCTGCCATCCCTGAACCCTGAAAAGAAGCGTCCTGTCATTGGGCATCACGAGGAGAAAAGTTGTCCGTGAGACACGTGTGCCCCGACGAAGCCGCCGCCTGCAGCTAAAGGTCAGCAGTAATTGCCCCGCTCTGCGATGCATCGATCGCGTGGAGCTCTGCGTGATTAGTGTGGTCGAGCGCTGCATGAAATTTAAACTGAGCGCTAGTTCGCGCCAAAAAGGGAAAAAAAACGGGAGTGCATCCCAGGTGCCCAACGAGCTGTATGCCGTAAAAGAGGAAGTCGGGAGCCCAACCCGATCCTGCCGTGTCACTCTGAGGAGGGGAGAGCGTGTGAAGAAGCGTGGCAACCCAGGAGAAGCGTGTAAGGAAAACGCCGGCACCGCTGAAATCGGAGCTCACCCCCGATGCGTGAGAAACGGCACGCTCACAATGGAACAGGTCGGGAGCATATCCCGAGCCTACCTGGATGGTTGTAGTGGCCAAGGAGCGTGGGAAGTGCAGAGGAAACCCTGTTGCCCGTGGAAGTAGCTGTCGGTGAGTGCCAGATGAAGCTAAGTGAGTCGGAAGAATGAATGCAGCCAAACCTCGTGGGAAATGAGAGTTTCTGTTTGGCGGCCATCTTAAAGTCAGGCAGTGTCAGGCATTAAGAAATAAGCATTGATGCATGCAAAACAAGCATTGGCAAAACAAGAAACAAGCAAACAAGCATTGATAGATGCAAACAAGCATTGGTAAATGCAAAACAAGCATTGGCAAAAGCAAGTAGCAAGTGAACAAGTGTTGGCAGAGACCAAACAAACATTGGCGAAGACAAGCACACGCAAATAGAAGTGGTGCAAGAAAGCAAGCACTGGCCGATATAAGAAGTGTGATGACACAAGCCTAAGCAGATACAAGAAACATAATCAAACAAACATAAGCAAACGCAGGAGGTGCAAGAGACCAGGCACAAGCTAATGCAAGAAACAGATAAAGACAACGGTGAGCACAAACCGAAGAGTGCAGAATTGCAGAAGACCCCGCACAGGGCAGTCCTGCAGAAAACCCGAAGAGGGCAGTCCTACAGGAGACCCGAAGAGGGCAGAATTGCAGAAGACCCTGAAGAGGGCAGTCCTGCAGTAGACCCCGAAGAGGGCAGAACGCAGAAGACCCTGAAGAGGGCAGTCCTGCAGAAGACCCCAAAGAGGGTAGAATTACAGAAGACCCAGAAGAAGACAATACCAGAATCAAGCGAAGATTGCACTGAATGTAAACAAGCAAGAGTACAAGTAACATGAAGTGAAAGGAGTAAAGAGCCAGCAAACACAGCAAACACTGGCAAGTGCAAGGGATGCACTGAAAACAAGCACCAGCCCGCATAAACCTTGAATGCGACAAACGCAAGCAAACACAAGAGTGGATTAACAAACCAGCATTGGTAAAGACAAGAAGAGAAACACAACAAGCATTGATCAATGTAAGTGAACAAAAGGAACAAGCAGTGGCAAATCGAACAGCTACAGTAAACAAACATTGGCAAGTGCCAGACTATATCAGTGAACAAGTCTTGACGGATGCAAGCAAACAAGCACTGGCGAGTGCAAAAGATAAATAGACACAAAAGCATGCAAGCACAAATGATATAAATAAGCACAAGTAAAGGCAACGGTGACATACAGAAAGCACGAGCAAATGCAAGAGGCTGAACAAGTAAACAAGCACATGCAAAGAAAAGGGTGAAAACACGAGCAAACACCGGAGCCAACACAAGCAACCACGAGTAAATGCGGGAAGCGCAAAATGTAAACAAGCACAAATAACGAACAAAGACGACCTGAACACAATCAATAACTGATACGAGCAACAAGAAGTGTGATGAATCGAAGTGACTGTAGCAACAAGCGCAAGCCAAGGTAACGATAAACACAGCAAGCACAAGCCAGTACAAATCAGTAGAAGAAGCGAAGAAACAAATGATCCAGAAGCAGGAGTAAACAAACATCAAAGAAGCCTTCTCTCATCAACCAAGTGGCTGGACAACCTGCGCTAGTCTGGACAAAACACAAGAAGAAGATGTCAACGTTGCCACATATAGTTGCGACAGCCCCACGGACTACCTGCAGTTAGCACGCAACACCAAAGAAAGCGGGAATTCGCAGAGACACGAGTCGCGCATGGTGCAGCTGAATGGTGACCAGTTGACCTCAGGAGATCCAAGCTTAACTCACTGAAGCATACCGAGACAGTCGTTCCAGGGGCGGACAACATACAATAGTCAACCGGGAGCGGCAAATCTTACCAAAATCTAAGGAAACGACCAAACAAAGACTATCAGCCGAGGAGGGTCGGCAAAAGAAGATAGGAAGCAAAGGGAACAGTCCTGTGAAGAAGACAGGAAGCAAAGGGAACAGTCCTGTGACATTGTCATGCCACCACATTCCACCATCATGTTGGTGAGAGAAGAAACACGTACATCTAACCCCTGCATTGGAGTGCCACCCCCAGTGACACGGACCGGCAACCAGAATTTGGGTCCCAAATGGAACCGGTGGTTAGAATCACTGGATGCATTTCTTGACATAACTGGAGAGCGAAGAGATGGCAAACGTCTACTACTACTACTTCAACTGGTGGGTCACGAAGGCCGACGCCTAATCAGAACCTTTTCAGCAAAGGATACAGGGACATATAGAAAACTCAAAAAGACGATACGTGCTCATTTCACCACAAAGGAAGATGTAGATCATGAACGCATCGTCTTCAATGCAGCATGGCGGGAACCAGGGGAATCATTACCAAACTTCATAATGAGGTTACAAAAGTTGGTACGATACTGTCAATTCAATACACTCACAAATGAGGAAGCGATTCGTCTCCGGGCAATTGAGAGCTGTTCAAAACCAGACGCACAGAGCAAGATACTTCAAAGGCAATTCTCGCTAAAGGAAATCATCAGGAGGGCTGAAGCTGGAGAGCGAACCAAAGCGAGAGAATTGTCAAGAGAATTGCATGTCGATGCAAGAGAGGAAGATAAGCGAAAGGAGACATCCCTCATGGCAGAGCATAAAATCCAAGAGGCAACCGAAACCAGAAAGAGGGAGGGCGAAGACAGACTAGAGACAATACAGCAGGAGAGACAAAGTGACATGAAATACTTTGAGTCAACAACGCGAAGACAAAAGACGGGGATGATCCAGGATCATGACAGCCCCACCGACATAACCTCAGGGAGTCATTCAACCTCAAGGAGTCACTCAACAAATGGTACAAACTATACTGAAGAAGAGTCAAGTGGGACAGATCACACGGATGGAACCGATGACAGCCTGCTCAACAAGTATGAAGGAAAGACAAGCTACAGAACACCAGACCAGTCACGTCAACTCTGGGAGCCGATACACAAACACACCCGAGCAACCTGCGGTTCACCAATTTTCATAGACGAGTCAGAAGAAGTATATAGCCGAGGAAAACACCACTCCCAGGATACAGACACCAGGGCCCCCAACAAGCGAGAAGAAGAAAGAAACCTCATAAGACTGGGTGATTCACTCAAACACCAGACAATGATAGGCAAGCACACTCAGGACAACCGTGACAATGAGGGAACTGAGAAGAGACAAGTAACAGCAGACGAGAGGGGCAGTGACAAAAGGCCTTGGGATCGAACAAAAGAAATAAACGCTTGGTTGTCAGACAATCTTTCCACTGAAACAGCATGGAAGACATGTCTAGAGACATACCCCAAGAAATGTCCCAAAGACAGTTCTGACTCTAAAAGCAGTTTGTCACAGTCTACCAGTTCAAAAAGTGTATCAGTCAAAACACACTTGAAAGAAGGGTCCCGAAGGAAATCAGCAAGGGACTTCCCTGATTCAGAAGACATGTCAGTACGATCACTCGGATCAACGGAATCAAGTTCACGAAAACCCCCATGGCATCGATCACCTGAACGGACATTGGACTCAGAGAATGTTCTACCCGTCCAAAGCAACACATCTCACGCCGATGGCTCGGAACATTTGATCACCCCGTCAAGCAACTTGTCCTGTCCGTTGCAGTCATATCCGGACCTGAGGAGGGTACCGTCTCCCCTGACGGGGTTTGCGAGGTTGACTCCAAGGGTTTTCAGAAGAAAGACAACCATATGGGACACTATACACTGGCGTTGGAAAAGACTGTCTCATCACTCCGTCAAGAAGACAAGGTGTGTTGGCAAAGATGGATCCGCATCACGAAGACAAGAGGAGACGAGAACGGAACTTGCTTACGCCCCAATACTCAAAGAGTTCAACATTTACAAACGCGAGTGGGAGCAGATAGGACAAATAGAGCCCGCAAATGAGTCCCAAACCAAACCAGGACACTCAGTTCAGATAATGTCTTATCAGGCAATGCCCTATCGTCCAATACGCAGGGCCGTGAACATGAGAGCATTGATGCCCCTGACCGAATGGGTAAAAGAAGTGAAACCACAAGCGGATGCCTAGGACAACAAGTGTCACAATGGAGAACAGACTGCCACTACCGCGCTGAGATATCAGTAGTCAGACAGCAAAAAGAAACCATGACAACTGTGGAATCTGAGAACAAGCAGTTCACGCACAATGTCTCACATTTTCAAGAATGCGCTCCTGTGGTCAAAGATGTTTGTGTTGAGACAACCGAAAGATCGACCAAAGACAGGCCCATCACTGATTCGACCTTACTGATGCTTGAAGACCGGACTGAATCTGAGCTCATGCATGGAGACACATTCCTGTGGCCCAAACAGACTGTCTGCCGACTCATGGGCTGAGTGGAAAATTACGAACTTGGTAGAAGTCAATTTCATTTTGTTAAGAAAGGGGGAGATGTAACATTGTTCAATGCAGTCTAGTGCTTGGGGGGCGGAGCTAGAAACAGGAACAGGAGGAGCCGGGACTGGCTAGTGGACAGTTAGAGTAGGGACAGGAACCAAGCAAGAAGAGAATAATAAAGCTCCCATATAAAATAGATATCGTGTCTGTCATTATTGCCCTAAAGACACGACAACCACTATTTCCAAAATAATGCTGCGCGAAAAATCATCCACCTCCAGAAATGCTGTGAGCAATCAAGTAGACGCGGTCCAACGCACGACTCGCCACTAATAACGTCGTGGGAAGAAAATAGAAAGAGGACTGAGGGCCTGAGAGAGGACGTCATGGTAAAAGGGAACCGTATCCAAGTTCAAATGCCGCTAAAATTAAAGCTTTGGTATCAAGAAGACCGAACCTACACTATAGTATTCTCGTAAACGGGAATCCTGCTAACTGTTCTTAAAATAAAAATGAAAATGAAACAATGTTCTGTCGGTAGTGATACAACTAGAAAAAATAAAATAAAAGAAAGACCACACAACATTAATGGCGGTCGCCATCTTAGAGAAGCTCTGGAGGTAGTGATATACTAAATGTGCATACAATGTATGCGATTAGAGTTGTAATACTTGTATTAAAAAAAATCTTCCACACAAAACTACAATACAGAAACCGGTTGGTCACTGATCCTTAATCCGCGGGGAGAAATTATTGTCAATCAAATACAGAGTGGCAACAATAGGCCCTCATTCTAAAGCAAGTAAAAAACTAACTAGAACATGCATGTGATATGATAATATGTCAAAGATGACCTGCTCTAAAATTTCTATGGTACAGTCCTCAGTATAAAGAAAAGGAAATAGACGGTTATAACCAAATAGAAGAAGCTCAAACCACCCAGTGCTTATGAAAGTAAAGAAAGTGCAAAAAAGAGCCATTCAAGTTTTCACGATGTGCACCACAGTGCAATGCTTACAATGCTATGCATCACAATGGCAACCTTATATGGTGTGATATAGAAGTGAACCATAGTTTCACTAAAACCCACAGTTACAAAATGACATGTTCATTTCCAATGTCATATTCCTACTGTAATACAACAGTTGTTGATCACTGCTGCCTCAACAATACATCTGTTACACATAATGTACTCCAAAGTTACATAGAAGAATGGGGAAACACCCATCACAACGAAAGTACTGCATCGCAATGCTATTGCATCGGGAGAGGTGTGGCGCCGCGGCCAGGGCGACTGATGCTGGAATCTGAGGATCAGGGTTTCGCTTCGATCCCCGGCTCCGGCGGCAGGTTACCCCAGCACCATGTGACTCTGGGCAATAGCTCGCTTATTCTTCCCGACGGCCCCCAGCGCCTAGAGACCCTTACGGGTGATTGTGCGCTTTACAAATGTGGATTATTATTATTATTATTGCAACACGGCTATTACATCGCGGAGGGCTTCAGAACGCATGCCATCGAGACGTGTGCTGCAACGTCGCATCGACATGTACATCGCTAGTGATGACAACGTGTGTGAATCAATAACGATTTAGGATTTAGAACCTGTCCCACTTAAGCCTTGAACTCGTTACTATGTGAAAAACCACAGCATTGTAAACACCTGCAAAATACAAAACACAAGCTTGCAAAATGTATTACTATGTGAAACATGAAAGACCACAAAAGGGGAGAGGATGCATGGGTGGATGGTTTGGGTGGGTGGGTGCATGGATGCATGAATGATGGGTGGGTGGATGCATGGATGGGTGCATGGGTGGATGCGTGGAAGGGTGGGTGCATGGATGCATGAATCATGGGTGGGTCGATGGATGGGTGGGTGGGTGCAGGATGCATGAATCATCGGTGGGTGGCTGGATGGGTGGCTGGATGGGTGCATGGGTGGATGCATGGGTGGATGGTGGATGGATGACCAAAATTGTGGATGGATGCATAATGGGTGGTGCATGATGGGTGGATGGATGCGTGGATGGATGGATGGCGATAACTGGTGATGGATGGGTGGATGGATGGATGCATGTATGACCAAAATAGTGGATGGATGCATGATGGGTGGTGCATGATGGATGGGTGGATGGATGGGTGGATGGATGCATGGATGACCCAAATTGTGGATGGATGGATGCATGATGGATGCATGATGGGTGGATGGGGGATGGATAGGTGGATGCTCAGCTTGTTAACTATGTAAGACAGCATTCAGCCCAAGCTGTGGTAGAGACTGTGTATTCCCTCACTGCTCCCAGTGCTTGCTTCATGTGATGCACTTCATTCAGCCCCTAGGTCTTGGGTAGGTATCTTAACAGGGCTAACTAAGCCTTGCACATTTTCCAGCTTCTGAATTAGAGTGTCTCTCAGTCTGGTGACTGTAACGTTTGATATTTATATCACTATCATGCAGCAAAAGTTTGGTAGGGAGTACTAGATTGATGCAGTTATTATCATATGTCATGGAAGTGCATTCTGAACCTATTACTTTAAGTGTAACAGACACTACTAATAAAGCAAAGGATGGGAAACAAAGTACTCCAAATCCGTGTTGTATAAATGGTTCTAGACAAAGAGGAATTCAGTGAAAAATAGGGAGGTACATTGACAGAACCTCTGTGCGACTTGCAGAATTAATATAAATTGTATATGACCGAATATTACTTCTTATTTATTTATTTTATTCATACATATTTGTAAGGCACACCGAATAATTAAATAGCTTCTCAATGCACAAGAGGAATTAGAGAAGCGATCAGTGGAATGGGGCAGCAAAATTAGAACCGGTTTGATTGCGAGGAGGTTGCTGCTGGCTTCACCGGTTTGTAGGGAGGTTGTACCATGGCTGGGCCCAGCTACTGCGAAGTGCCTGTCTCGATTTGCATTTGGATTTGGGAGTGCAGGGGCAGGTGAGTTAATTGGATCGCAAGGGTCTGGATGGCACATCATTTTGTATGTAGTCTTGTATGTGGTGGGCGCTGAGCCATTTAGACATTTGGAAGCCTAAAGGCGATCCAATGTTTCACAGGGAACAGTGACATTTTCTGTGAGTGTGAGTGACCTGTTGGGTTTTCTTGCGGACATAGGCGAAAAATAATCTGGTGTTCCGTGCTTTTTGGAGGCCCTTGTCTTGATAGTACTGCAGCCCATAGTAAAGTGAGTTATTATAGTATGGTGTGAGTTTACTAGAGAGTGCGCTAGCAGGGAGGGAACTTTTCTGAAATAGACTCAGCTGTTAATGAAAACAGTCAGAAAGTCATTTACACTGGGCCAGGGATGCCTAATTTACAGCTACATTTGAGGCATTTACCTAAGGGGGGGGGTCATTATTGTTTTCAGAGAAATGGAGGAGAGGGATGATAAAAATTATAAAAGGGCAAGGTTTAAAGTGACTAACGGAACTTTTTTATGCTGCGTGACAGTGACAGATGCTTCACAGATTACAGATGCTACAAACATCACATAGACGGAATGTTTTAATTATTAGCTATTACATAGATGATACAAATGATGAAAGGCCAATGTTTAAATTGACAGTGATAGATGCTTCACAGATTACAGATGACAGATGCTTGGTAAGTCACTTCAACGTGCAAAGAGCTGGTCACGTCGAGGGAAGTGACTTCAACGTGTATTTTTAAATAGTAAATATATAGACGATAAAATTGATAAAATAGCAATGTTTAATTTTGACATTATATTACATAGAAGATAAAAATGATAAAAGGACAATGTTTAATTTTGACATTATAGCTTTACTGCACATAATTTAACAACTTACATAATCTGAAACATTGCCCCTTTCAGAACCATTGTCCTTTTTCCATGGTCACAATACTTACGACCCATCCATCCATCCAACATTCATCCAACCACCCTTTCACCCATCCATCCATCCAACATTCATCCAACCACCCTTTCACCTACCCACCCACCCACCCATCCACCATTCAACCACCCTTCTCCCCATCCGTCCACCATTCATCCAACCACCCTTTCACCCACCCATCCACCATTCATCCAACCACACTTTCACCCATCCATCCACCATTCATCCAACCACACTTTCACCCATCCATCCACCATTCATCCAACCGCCCTTTCACCCATCCATCCACCATTCATCCAACCGCCCTTTCACCCATCCATCCACCATTCATCCAACCACACTTTCACCCATCCATCCACCATTCATCCAACCACACTTTCACCCATCCATCCACCATTCATCCAACCGCCCTTTCACCCATCCGTCCACCATTCATCCAACCACCCTTTCACCCACCCATCCACCATTCATCCAACCACACTTTCACCCATCCATCCACCATTCATCCAACCACACTTTCACCCAACAAAATGCTCTGCAAATGTGATTTACAAAACATAAAGCGCCTCATGTACCTGTTGTGCAAACAAATATGTAAACGGTTTTGCATTGAGAAAGGCATTGTATGGAGACATAAATAGATTGAGTGTATGCACGTCGAGATCGTTAAAAACAATATCCGATTTCTCAATGTGCAAATATTTCAGCCAGACAGTTTAGAGTCAGCACTACATCAGTTTTTAAATTGTTGCTATATCTAGAATATGTGTACAAGTGGGCATGGGTGATGTCTCTATAAGGGAAGTACTCAGTTAATTTAAAATGTGGCCAAAATGCATTGGTAATCGTGATCTAGTTTCTTGAACTACCGTTAAACAGCTGATCTAATTCAAGTGTATTTTCTTCTCAAGCACCTCTTGGTAAAGACTATTGCAAACAGTAATCAACGTTTTAATAATACTTAAAAAATGTACAGATTTCCATGTTCCTACACCCAAAAAAACACTTAACCTTCATACAACAATAAACACGTTTTAATTGTAATACCGGACTAATGTTTTAAAATACTCTATTAGTGATCATATTGTGGCGATTTATTCTTACAAGACCCAAGCCTAAATCCCCACGATTGCAAAGATCACGGCCCAGGGAGTTAATAAACTCAGAACAAAAAATACGATGTAACAGGAGGTGATTTTGTGAACTACATTGTCATGACACAAAACAGCCAAGACACTACAATCGTGGTAACAGCATGCGCAGAAAATGCATGCGATGTAATGCCTTTTAAGATGTTGCATCAGCGTGGTAATTGCTTGCGTTGTTCCCGTTCCCGATGTATCATCATACATCCAGAAGAATGATTTATAATAAGCTGAATGTATGACATGGTGTTAACATGACAATCCTTATAAAAATGTGTGTACTCCAGTACACCAGATAATGTTTACAGAAAACAACTCATGTCAAAACGATCATTAAAACCACTCGGCTGCATGGTGCCCAAAGTTTGTATCCAATGCAGTTCACGTTGTAACAGTACCCTGTTTACATCCATTCCTGGTCTACTCTGGATTTGTTCAATTACTTGGACCCTGAGTTGAGAAATAGAATGTTTAGCTTCCTCCCAGTGGATGGCTAAACTAGATGTTTTGTTCCTAGTGCGAATCCTGCTCTTGTCTTCCGTTATCCTGACTCTCAGTTTGCGTGATGTTTTGCCAATGTAGGCTTTACCACATGGGCATTTTATACAGTAAATTATGTTAACAGAATTGCAATGACTGGTGTGTCTTAGTTTGATTTTTTGACCTGACAAAGGGTGTGTCAAAGTATCTCCAACCGTTACATTATTGCAATGAGTGCAACTATTGCATCGCTTGGTTCCTGAGTGTTCCTTCTGCGTGTCACTATGTAGGGCGTTAGACAAGAGTGTTCGTAGATTTCTGCCCTTAGTGTATGCAAAAAGTGGTCTGTCCGAAAATATACCATTGAAATCCTTCTCATGTTGAAGTAAGTCCCATCGTCTGGATATTATGTTTTTAACTGAATGTGAAACGGTGGAATATCTCGATACAAAAACCATTCGGGTTTTAGATTCTGTTGCTTGTTTTTGCAACAATTGGTCTCAGGTTTTTTCTAATGCCTTCTTCCGACACTGCTCAATAATCTGGGTTGCATAACCCCTTTCCTGAAATTTCTGAGCTTGCTCTTCCAATTTGATATCACTCTCAAGGGGGTCAGAACAAATTCTCCGTACCCTTATGAACTGGGAATAAGGTAAATTCCGTATGAGACCTTTAGGGTGAAAACTGGAATACTGCAAAGTGCTATTCCAGTCAGTTGGTTTGGAATAGACTGTAGTCCGAGATTGATTATTGGGTAACTTCTGTATCTGTACATCCAAAAAGTGTATGGTTTCCTGCTGAATGTTGTATGTCAATCGTATATGCGGATTTAAGTTGTTCAATTCATCTATCATTGCCACTAGGGATTGTTCAGATGACTTCCGTATCAGAAAAATGTCATCGATGAACCTGCAGTAAATCAAAATGTTGTCCCACCATTCTGAATTCGAAATGATGTTGTCTGATTCATACTGCGCCATGTAAATATTAGCGTACGTGGGAGCCCCCCAAAAACCCATGGAGGTCCCAGTGAGTTGTGTATAAAAATGTTGCTGCCATTCAAAATAGCTATTCTGCAGGCAGAATTGTAGTAACTGCAGTAGAAACACTTTTTCGAAGGTGATATTAGGAGATTGTAATAACGCCCACTCTACTGCTTCAAAGCCTGCAGCATGAGGAATTGGCGTATAAAGCGCTGTGATGTCAATAGTACATAGGAAGATGGGTGTGTCTGCTTCAACTATGATATTGGATAGTTTATGCAAAAAATTAGTGGTATCCTTAAGATACGTCTGCCAGTTCTGAACAAACATTTGCAAGTAGAAATCCAGGAATTTACCGATTGGGTCAGAAATAGAACCGCAGCCCGAGACTATAGGCCTAAACGGCGGATTGTTAGCGTCTTTATGCATCTTGGGTATCAAGTATAATCTTGGCCGATGCGGGTTGTTAAAAAAGCCAAAGTTTGATCTTTAATCCATTCATTATTCAGCGCCTCAAGTAGTAATTGATGTAGCATGTCTTGTAATTGTGTTGTAGGATCATAAATCAACAACATGTATGTACTGGAGTCATCAACATGTTCATTAACCTTCATTTGATAGTATGCCATGTCCTAACGACAAGAGCACCGCCCTTGTCTGCCGGTTGCATCATTAATGACGCATCATTTGCAAGTGCTTTGATTGTCCTCCTTTCATAGTTAGTTAAGTTGTCATGTTTCTTTCTCAAAAAAGGTAACTGTTCAATATCTTTATAGACTAGTGCTTTAAATGTGTCCAACATCTTAAGGGATACTGGGGGTACAAATGTACTCGTTGGTCTAAAAAGTTGCTCAGAATGTGATGGTTGTTGGGGAATCTCAGGAACCTCATTAGTGAAAAAGTGACGTAACTTCAAGAGTCTCATGAACCTGAAGACCTCTGCTTGAACGTGTAACAAGGTTGTAGTACTTGTTGGGACAAAGGACATGCCCCTAGATAAAGCTGATACCTGTTGAGAGTCTACATTTTTAGAGGAAATGTTCATAACTAGGTTACTGTCCTGCTGCTGCGTAAACTTTTTCCTGTTTTGTTCTTGTCCTCGCCTGGTTTTTATACTGTTACTATCGTGCTTGATTGCTGGCTCGTTCCTGGGTTGTCTAGCTCTGGAACCTGGGCCAAAAAAGACACCGTTGATGTAGTTTGGTTCATTTCTATTGTTCTAGTGGAGGGACCAGCTAATTGTTTGTCCATGATAACCTGAGCCGAGGTAAGATTGATGGTTATATCTCTATCTGATACTACACTCTCATCTGATGAGCTCGGGCCGATTTTGATTTGTGATTGTCGAATCGTCTTTTGGAATAAATTTCAGCCCATGTATAAACTTCATTGAGTTTATAATCAATCGTATCTCGTTTATACTTTCTGAGTTTGCCTTCTTGAAGTTCTTTTTCATAATTCTCAAGTTTTTGGTTGAGGACTTCCAATTGTAGTTTCCATGCTTTAGTTTCTAGTCTAATTTCCAACTCACTTTTCAACGTAAAAATCTCCTCTTCCAGTTCTCGAATTGTTTTGATAATTCTTTGATGATCAATAAGACCAGGTCGAGGGAACACTTATTAAAGATAGCGTACCACTTATCCAAAAAGATGGAGTTTAAATGAAACCGGAATAATAGTGGTTTGATAGCTAACCGCAGGCCGCGGGGTATTCGTTTGGCTTTATGGTACTGCACAAGAGTGGATGCATGTAACTTCTGATTAAGTTGTCGGCGTGTGATGAATTCCAATTGTCGCAGTTGTTGAGTGATCGACCCGCCATGGGTGTCAGCAGTTTTTACCTCCTGAATTAATGCATAGATGTCACTTGCCTCATCTGTCGTGTATGCTTTAATATTGGCTCGATTATTAGTGATATTAGTTATTGAATCAAAAGACATTTTGCTGTGTGGGTGCTGCTCCATATTGACAGTCTTAGTAGAGTGATGAAAGGGGTTGGAAGCGCACACCTGCTAATCTAGCTTATCGGTTGAACCCAAAAATTAAAGAATTATATAAAACAATGGTGCCGCAGCGTGGCACTTGCTGTCTATCAAGTGCAATGAAACAGTAGGATGTAAAAACTACCAAAACTGGCAGAGAACGCTACGCACTGTGCATGTATAGTCCGGCTGGACTCTATAAATCAAATCAAAACAAGTTATTCAATAAATCGTACGCATTGAACAGTTTTTTATCCAGGGATAAATCTGTTATTCATTTATGTGTATATCCTCATATGTTACATCATTTGTACATACTGATTTATCACATTTCATTCAATTGACAATAAATGAATCAATTATTAAATCCATCCCATCATGGAACCAATATGATTGATAATTGACATTGAGATGCAGTTTTTCTTCGTAAAACAATGTAATTATAATAATGATTTTCTTGGCAATGCCCGATGCATTTCGGGACAGTGATGTCCCCTCTTCAGGGGCAATCTGTAAAAGCAAAAACGACTGTTCAAAATTTACAGTAAGGTATGCGTACAAATCAAACAAAGACTTATACATTTAAAATAATGACAAGAACATGGGCGGGTCATAATATGATGCAGCTTCGAAAAGAACACTGATGTCATAGTAAAGCAAGCAAGTTACGTATGTGCTGAAGTGTTCGAATGGCAACACCCCATGGTACCACGAAATGATAAAAAATGTGAAAACTGGTGAAGGCGCTCTGGGGTGTAGTACCAGTAGGTCACTACTTTAGTCAGTGTCTCGGTAAGGCCTGCATGATATGCTGAATGCCTGGCTCTATAATAAATACTATCCCATTCCCTATGAGTGAGGGTGCGGCCTAAGTCTCCCTTCCAGCGCACTCTCCCCGCATTATATGTGTGCACCGTGGGGAGAAGGAGGTGTTTGTAGAGATCTGAAATGAGCTTCTTGTCTCCAGAGTGAGTGATAAGCCACTTCTCGTATGTGGTTAGTAACCTCTGAGCCCCGGACCTACTTGTGGTTGAAGAGCCCAATGTCTTAATTGTAGATAGGACAGCCTCTCTACTTCCGGGATACCATAATCCGTCCGGATACGTGTAAATGGGATAATTCCTTCTAAGTCAAATCAGTGACCCAATGCTCTACATGGGGAAGAACGCCAGTATGTGAAGGCCTTGGCAACAGTACCAGGGTGGAATTCGGGGTTATTAAAGAGTGGCGTGAGTGGGGAGGGAACGACGTCAATTCGTGGCTGATGGCAGTGCGATCCCACGCTTTCATCGTGGTGTCCATAATGAAAGAGGCATAGAGATTAGGTGGTCGGAGCGCTCTATTTAGGAAGGGGACACCCTGTAAGGGCATGCCAGCGACTGCTTGATCCTGGAATAGCCAATGCTTCTCGGATTCAAGACGGTTCCATTCCACTAGCTAGCGGAGTTGGGAGGCATAAAAGTAGAGTTGCAGGTCAGGGGCCCCTACGCCTCCCTGTTCCGGGGGCAGGACAGCTATGGCATGCTTAAACCTGGGCTTGCGGCCTTGCCAGATGAAACACGCCAAGTCTGATTGGGTTTGTTGCATCCAGCTGCAGGGGGACGCATGGGAAGGGTCTGGAAAAGATAAAGGATCTGTGAGAGTATAGTCATCTTGGTGGCTGCTATTCTGCCCAGCCAGGAGAGGGTATGGTGCTTCCAGCGATCAAGCTCTTGTCGGATATGAGTGCAAAGCTTTCCATAGTTGGCGGCAACCGTGGCGGGGATGGTGGGCCCCAGCTGTACTCCCAGATATGGGATGGTGGAAATGGACCATTGTATTGGATGTTCGTCGCGGATGTGAGCCAGGGTGTCTGGAGCGAGGGAGATGTCAAGGGCAGTGGATTTCTCCATATTTATCTTGAACCCGGAGGCCTGCGCAAAGCTGTGTAGTTCAACAAAAGGAGCCCGCAGGGTCTGAATCGGGTTAGAAAGGGAGAGCAGAATATCGTCTGAATATAGACTAATGGTGTGAGTGTCGCTGCCAAATTTAATTCCCAGCAATGAGAGAATGATGCCGGATTCACCGCGCCAGTGGCTCCATATAGAGCGCGAAAAGGAGGGGGGAGAGGGGGCATCCCTGTCGTGTGCCTCTGCTTATGGGAAAACAGGACAATGTCTGGCCATTCACACGGACTGTCGCCTTGGGTAGGCGGTAGCAGTTAAGTATTCATGTGCGCATCTTGTTCCCAAAGCCAAGGCCTTCTTCGCGTCGAGGGACAGAAGCATATACTCCCCTTGAGTACGAGAAGCCTTCTCAATAAGGTGTAGTACCCTTTTAGTGTTATCGCTGGTCTGTCTCTGAAATATGAACCCTGCCTGATCCGGTTCAATGAGCTGTGGCATGTAGGGCATGAGACGAGATGCCAAGATACTAGTGTATAGCTTTATGTCAATGTTTAGGAGGGAGATGGGTCTATAGGCGCCACAGAGTGTCTTATCTTTCCCAGGCTTGGGGATGACCACTAAGGAGGCCTCTAGCATTTCGCCGGGGATGGCTCCAGTCTCAGCAAAGGTATTAAAAAGATGCTGTAGAAAGGGGGCAATTTGGCCACATACAGTTTTATAAAAGGCTGCCGAGTAGCTGTCGGGTCCCGGGGATTTGCTGAGTTTGTGGCGGGAGATGGCCGCGATCACTTCCTCCCTCCCTATGTCCCTATCTAGAAACTCCGCCTGTGCTTGGGAGAGTGGGAGAATCTGTGCGGCCTCCAGGTAGTCTAGACCGTGGGGGGCGTCGAGGGAATCGCCCGAATATAAATCCGCGTAGAAGTCTCGAAAAACTTCTGCTATGTCAGCGTCCTCTGATTTAAGCTCTCCCCCAGTATCCCGGATAGCTTGTACGCCTTGGCGTAAACGCGCTTCCCGCAGTTTGTGGGCCAGTAGGCGGCCACATTTATTGCCCCCCGTATAGTAAGAGTGGCGGAGATTAAGAGCCAAATATTCGGCCGCGTCCTGTTCTAGCGCCGCCAGTTCTTTCCTTTCTATACAAAGCTGGCGCCAGGACCGGGCGGCTCCCGTGCGTTGGTGCATTTGTTCTAACTCAGCTACCCGCTGCGTAAGTTCGTCTCTCTTTTTGCTGTGTTCCACATTGTTGTATGCAGAAATAGCGATAAATTCCCCTCATAGGACAGCTGTGAGGGCAGACCGCTGCTTCACCAAGGATGTGTCAGGATTAGCGTTAAGAGTCAGAAAATTGGTGATGGCTGTCTTGATTTGAGTGACCGTTGACGCATGATGCAGCAGTGTATCGCTCATGCACCAGTGTCGCTGTGGCTGCTGGATAGGTGGGAAATGAAAGGTGGCCATGATTGGTGAGTGGTCCGAGAGTGATGCAGTGAGGATTTCAGTGTCCGATGCTAACGCTCGTAAGTGGGTAGAGCTGAGGAGATAGTCCAACCTAGGGTATGTTTTATGTGCCCCTGAGTAGTACGTAAAGGCCCGACTATGCGGGTGGAAGTGACGCCACATATCCGAGAGCCCAAGATTGCGAAGCCGATCCAGGTCGGATTGGGAGAGAGGTCCGACTTGCGTCGTGCACTGACATGAGCGGTCATTGACGTTATCGAAGACCATGTTTATGTCCCCTCCTAATAACAAATGTCGTTCAGAATTGGCTGTCGCCTCTGTTAGCGCCTTATGGAAAAATCGCCCCTGACCCTCGTTGGGGCCGTAAATGGAACCCACAATAAGAGGAATCTCGGCTACTTGGAACCGGTATGTGAGTAAGCGGCCTTTAATCTCCACTTCCTTCTGGAGGACCTTACCTTGAAAAGAGCGAGAGACAAGTATAGCAACCCCAGACGATTTATTAGAATTAGAAGAAAATAGTTGTGTGGGAAATGCCCGGGACCTTAATCTATGGTGGTCTTTGAGGATAACATGGGTCTCTTGTAAAAGGCAGATATCAGCTTCCGAGTGTTCCAGATAATGGAGGACTGCCCTGCTTTTAATCGGGTTGTTGAGACCACGGACATTGAGGGTGAGAACTTTAAGTGCTTTCGGGGGCATGTGAAGTGTGGAAGGGGAGCCGGCTGTGACAAGGTCCGAGAGGACCGCTCATGGCTTCCTGGTGACAAAGGAAGGAACTAGGTGTAGTAGAGCTGCTGACTGATACCTGAAAGGGGATGGAAGGTGGACGAGGGGAACAAGACCCAAAGAAAACCCCCACAAAACCCCTGCTAAAGATAAAACCCACCCCCACACCCCAAAAACAACATGAGCAAGAACTGTCTGACAAAAGAGTCCGTCGTCCCAGGACGACTGGAGGATCATCCAGTTGGGGTCCATGGTGTGATCTACGGGAAGGGAAGTTCTCCCCCCGCCCCCACCCAGAACCAGCAAGAATGCATTGAATGAATCAGGAAACATAGAGGGTCCAAGCCCCTCATTGGTCCTCAGAGCCCTATCCTGCGAGGGCCTCAGTAGCTGCCGCCAGTGCTTCTTGTTGGCTGCGGGCAATCTCCGAGGCGGGCGGTCTTTGGGGGCGCCGTCTCCTGCCCTGGCGTTGCCAGCCAGATGGAGAGAATTCTGGCTGGGCACCGGATTCGCCATTCTCCTCTTCCTCACTTGGCGGTGCCAACTCCAGCAGTCGACATGCTTCCATTAAAGAACGCAGTTGGTGGAGTTTACTGTTATATCTAAAGATGAGGCCAAACGGGTGCCCCCAAGAGTATGAGATCCCTTGTTGTTGCAAGTGGTCGGTCACCGGGCGGAACTGTCGCCGTCACTGCAGAGTGACCAGTGCTAGGTCATGGTATAGGACCGGGAGTGACCTTGGAAGGAGATAGGGTGAAGAGTCCGAGCTCTTGAGAGGATACCTTCTTTGATCTTGAAGTCCTGAACGCACACCAGGATGTCGGCCGGTGAAGCATTGGGACTGCGGGGCGGGCCCACTCTATTTGCTCTATCCACGACGACTTCGGCACCGTGAGAATCACCAAGTATGTGCCGGAAAAGGCCAGCTGTGAAGGCAAAGAGGTCCGAGTGTCGTCAGTCAGTCCCACTCCCCGAATGCGGATGTTATGCCTCCGGGAGCGGTTTTCCAAGTCTTCCAGATGCAATTGCATGTCCATGTTCTGGTCCTGCAACCACAGGACTTCGTGCTGCAGCGTCATCAGGTCCGTGACTGTGGAATCGCTCTTCTCTTTGAGTGCGGCCACTCGCTCCCAGACTCCGTCGACATCCCGGCGTATATCTTTAAGTTCCGTGGCGAATTCCGTCTTGACCGACTGGATATCCTCCCTGAGGGTGAGGAAGAGCGACTCTAGGAAGGCCTTTGTAATGGGTTCATCCTCTGCAGCTGTGGGGCATTTCGTCGTCTCAGCCTCCGGCGCTGCAGTAGCCATGTCAGCAGCGAGCTGTTGACGGCCATAGATGTCCTTCTGGGGTTTCGGTTTGGTGGTCCTGGCTTTGGACATACTCACGTAGCCCCCGAATCACTCACCGGGGAAGCCGCAGAGAGTCGGCAGACCCCTCGGGGGGCACAGGACTGTCAGCTGGCGGCTGTGGCCCTCCTGGGAGAAGTTGAGCAGACAGGGAGAAAGGTGCAGGATTCCCCTCAATCGCAGCAGCCCTGGTCGTCGCGGCCCAGCGATAAAACTCCCACCACTGTTATCGCATATGTGCTCTTGTCGTGGACGACCACTGGGGATGCTCCGGGCCCACACCCGAAAGCAGAGGCTAAGTATCCCCCTTAAAGTAAGATGCCAGCTGTAGAGCCTCGTGAGTGGGCTGCAGAGACCACTCTTCGGATGTGTCCGGCCTCCCCGCTGCAGCAACCGGAGTCCCCCCGGTCAAGTGATGTGTCCAACAACCCTACGTAGTTGGGACGGAAGTGGGAGGGCAGGTGTGGAGGGGTTCCGCTTTCAATGGGCCACCCACAGTCCCTTTCCTCCCGCAGCGCCAATTGTCGGTGAGCCTGGGTTCCAGAGACTTTCCGAGCACGGCCGCAAACAGGGCCTAGGCTCGGCACGTGCTTCCTGGGGCACGGACCTGATATCGGCCCGACTGTGCACCAAATCACGCGTCGCAATCTGCCTAAGGGTCCTCCCCGCGCACATCAGTTCTCCCCAAGGTGCAGTCCCAAGCGGGCTAGCAGGAGAGCGGCCCAGTCCTAGGCCATTGGGCCTCCAGGCTTCAAGGAGTTCTTCTCGTTTGGGTAGGGCCCTGGATCAGCCACCTCCCAGCTAGGGGCTGGCAGGGCATTGGCCCGTTCTATCAGCGCGGGGGGACCGTGGCAATTATGGGCCCACCCCCAGGCGCCGCGGTCTCACCTGCTGCACTGCCGCCTGAAGCAACCCCTCGCTGGACGCACCACCTACCGCGGGCCGGGGATTTGCGTGGCCCAGTCGGGTGTCGGCGACCGGGCCGCCCGCAGCACTCGCCCGCACCAACGGCGGGCTCAGCGAGGCTTCTGCAATCCGGCGTCCGGCGGGCCCTCCACCGTAACCTATTCTCCGCGGCCCTGGGGAACGGTGCCGACCTCGCCCGGGCCCGATTCCCGGCCCAGAGCGGGCACCGTTGCTGGAGTCAGCCGCTCGCCTCCGAGACCGCCGGCCACCAAATCTACCCAGTAGGCGCCGGGAAGGAAGATGCTGGCCTCAACGCTCTGTAGTCCAGAGTGCCGCGTTGTCGGGCCTCTTCAAACCAGAGAGGCCGGGTCGCCCCCTGGCCACCTCAAGTTGCCATCTGTAGCCGCCTCCTGGGACGGAGCACCGGGCACCAGGCGGTACCGGAGGGGTCTCTGTTGCGGTGTCAGCAAGTTTTGGGCTAAGGAATGCCCCAGAGGGGCTGTGCTGTGCTGGCTCAGGTGGCGGCGGGCAGGAGCCTCGGGAAACACAGCCTATCCTGCCGCCATCTTGGCCACGCCCCAACCTTTCCATTTTAAAGCATGAAACATAAAATCTCATCCAATCCTGTCAAATGCTTTATCAGCATCTAAAGCTATAGCAGCAATAGGACAGTCTAAGGTAGAAGCCTTGCTAAGGATGTTGAAAAAGACTCTAGAATTATCAGAGGATAATCCACCCTTAACGAAGCCAGATTGCTGAGGTCCAATAAGTTCAGGTAGGATGGGGTCAGTGTGTGGTGCCAACATTTTAGCAAAAATCTTATAGTCTGTATTGACTAAAGAAATGGGTCAATAATTTTTACATAGGGAAGGGTCTTTATTGTCTTCTGGGATTAAACATATCATGGCTTCTTGAAAAGTGCCCTGAGGTGAACCGTTTGTATTAAAGGAATTACATAAAAGTAGAAGATTTGGAAGAAGAAGCTTAGCAAAGTGTTCATAGAACTCAAAAGTAAACCCATCGGGTCCAGGGGCCTCACCTCGTTGTAATACCGATACTGCATGGGTCATTTCTGCCAAAGTAATATCAATTTCCAGTGAATCAAAATCAAAATGTTGGGAAGGAGGAGAGTTAATGGATTGAAAATAAGAGGATAAATCTGATTGAATTGGTTGTGTCTCAGGAGTATATAGATTTTCATAAAAGGAAACTAACTCATTTAGAATATCGTTGTCTTTAAAAAGTGAAGTTCCAGCAGAGCTTTGCAAAGATTCTATTCTAGTTCTTTCTCGCCTTATTTTTAAGTAGTTAGCCAGTAACTTCCCCATTTTATTTTGACCTCCATAGTAGGGAGTGCTGCTTTTCAAAAGAAAGGAGGAAGTGGCTACTGTGGATAGTCTTTCAAAAGTTAACTTAGCATCAATAGATCTTTTTAAGAAGATTCAGTGTTGGAATGATAATAAGCGTATTCTAGTTGTTTAATTTTAGTGAGTAATTGAGTAGTTTGTAATTCAATTTTTTTTTCTTTTGTAAGACTAAATTCATTATAGGAGAGGAATCCGGTGTTGTATTAATAGCAAAAGATTCTGCAGCAAAAGAACTGAATTGGCTAGAGAAATTAGGGTCTACAAGTAATGAATTGTTAAAACGCCATCTACCACCATATGAGACAAAAGGTATAAAATCAAAGTCAACAAAAACCGGAGCATGATCTGATATTAAAATAGAACCTATCTTGGACTGAAGGACAGGTTGAGCTAAGGATTTACTTAAAAAGAGGTAGTCAATACGGGATTGGGATTGATGTGGGGGTGAATAGTAACTGTATTGTCGAAGATCTGGATGATATAGCCTCCAGATATCGACTAGAGATTTATGGCATATGGTGGAGGTAAATTTTGAATGCATTTTAGTGTTTACAGATTTTACTGGAGAGTGTCTATCCAATATGGGGTCATGAATTTGATTGCAGTCACCACCAAAAACAATATAATCATCATCAAACAAAAGTCATTTATGAGAAACCTGTGTCCAAAATACTATGTCAACGGGGACTGGGCCATATACATTAAACATAACTAATAGGATTTTATCTAGAAGTAATTTAACAATAACCCAATAACCAGCAGAATCAGATTCTTGATGAACAACTGAAACATGATTTTTTATGCCATTTTTCTTACCTAAAGCCGGAGAAGAAAATAAATTGCCAACCCAACATTTCTTTAACTTTGAAAGCTTCAGTTTCAGATAGATGTGATTTCTGGAGTAATGCATTGTCAGTTTTTAACTTAGCTAAATGCGTTAACACCCATTGCCGTTTAATGGGATTACCTAATCCCTTAAAATTCCATGTAGTAACTCTGAATGTGACCAGAAGGTAATAACATAAACAATTATTAAGTGTACAGTGAGATAACTAATGTTAAAATTGAGAAAAAGTGAAAAGATAAGAGTATAAAGATAAGAGTATTGTTTGATCAGGAAAGAAGGGAAAAAGGAAGCAACATAATTAAAACTAGGAAGAACGAAGAGAAATAGAATTATGAAGTAAAGAAACTGGGAGAATATTAGAGATGGTAACCAGAAATGAAACTTATTTATGAAAGCATGAACAAACAATATGCTTACACGAGTAAGAGTAAAATTAGAATATGATAGATAAGAGGAAAAAAAGTGAAAGAAATGAACCATTTGAAGTATGAAAGGAAGCAAACTGAAGGAAAGGTTAAGGTAGAAAAATAAAAGAAGGAGGTTATAAGAAGGAACAATAGAAAAGAATACCAAAGAAAAAAAGATAAGACAAAGAATAAAAAGACAGTACAAGTCCGACAAATGACGACTAAAGGACATACCTGCAAACACAAGATGAGATGAGAGATGGCAACACCAAATGTAGACGATGACATCACTGAAACTACACCGAACCCCAGGGGAACCACAAATGAAAGAGTCAACATAAGGGAGACCATACGGGAAACGGAGAGCAGGAAAAATACACCTGTGTACAGAGGAAATAATTTTTTTTAATGAAGAAGCTGTTGACCTAGAAAGAGGGATAAGAAAAAATATAGTAATAAACAACCTAATACTAGAGCATTACATAATTACAGCAGAAGAACAAGTAGGAAGTTGCATAAACAAGAAAACAGTCAACAGGACGAAGCAAAATAATAAATCAAGCTCCATGTTGACGAAGAAATTCCTGAAAAGCAGCTGACTCTTCAAACATAGTAGTATTTTCTTTGTAGGTGACTTTGAATGTGCAGGGATGGATCAGTCCAAATCTGGTATTCATAGAGCGTAACTGAGGACGGAGGTCAAGACATTTTTTCTGACGACATGCAGTAACTTTAGCCACATCCTGAGAGAAGAATAGACAATGAAATTCCCAGAAAATAAGTTTTGGGGATTTGACTGCTAACAAAACTTGCAGGAGGCCAGTGTATTGCAGGAAAAACATGATGACTCCACATTATTTTGCAGGTATTTTAAGACCAAGTCTATTAGCTCTTGAATATTAAGTGGAGAAGTAGCAGGTAAGTCTAGGAGCTTAGGTAGTAATGTCTGAAAAAAGACGGTTGGGTTGGAACCTTCAATATTTTCAGGAAGACCATGTATTCTAAGGTTGTTCCTGCAATTTCTATTTTCTAAATCATCTGTGTGGTTTTTGAGGAGAGATATTTCAGACGCCAGAGATGAGATATGCGAGCATGAGTATTGAAGAAACTCTGTTTTCTGTTCCACAACAAGAATACGTAATTCCTAAGAAGACCATTTGACGTTCAGAAGTTGAAGCGTTTTATTGGTCTCTTCTACAAAGGGTTTCAAGGCACGAATTTCTTCAGGAATTACATTCAAGCGGGCTGAGGAAGAGTTCACTGGAGACGGGCTTTTTTTTGGTCTCTTGGTGGAGATAACAGATATTTTGCTTGAAAGCTTTTTTTTGGAATGGCGCCTGGTGTGTGGTCAGACTTCTGAGGAGAAGTTTCCTCCATTTCGTTATGAATATAGTCTGAATATGAGTGCGCACTGTGTGTGGTGAAAGTAGAACGTTTAAGGGTCTTTAGTCGCCCCATAAAAAAAAAAGAAGGTTTAATAAGCACTACGCAGTTGAACCTTTAAAAGCAAAAATAGGCACACAATGAGGAAGAGAAGTTTCCAACTCTAAAAGAATAGAGCGTATCGAAGAGTGACAGGAAATCGCAGGGTCCACCTCCCTAATCAATTAAGACACTGTAAATGCAGACCGTAGAGAATATAGTTCACAAAATGAGGATATTTAAGCCTTCCAAATTATAATAAATAAACCTCCTCTAAAAAATGACATATTCTGAGGAAAAAAGGGCACAGAAAAAGCAAGGCAAACATCTGTTTTCCTGAAATGTATTTATTTATTTATTGAATGTGCCAGCTGAATATAAACAGAAATAAATGCGTTGAAGAAGGCATCAAATTCTCCTGGAAAAGAAAGCCTTGAATCATATAGGTGGGAAAAAATTCAAGGGGGTCGTTGCAGTTGTGAGGAAAACAATCTCAGAATTCAAAATTGCGGCCGCCACCTCAAAACGCAGAGAAATCCCTCGACATCTCTGTATTCTTCAAAAACACAGCAGTGCAAGAATAAACAATTTCCGCGACTCACCATATCGTGAGGGAGAGATACATCGAGACTCAACTCTCGGTGAGTGCTGGAAGGGGTCATAAATCATTTATGGGCCCACGGTCTGTCGGAGCTCTGTGCCGTCACACCATCTGAGGACAGCGAAGAAACCACGCCCCCCATTCCAATGTATTTCTACACACTCGTATTGAGGTGTCTTTATGTTCAGTTATCTTTGGCTTTGTAATAAATCAACTAACCTTACAAATTTGTTTGTGGTTACTATGTGTCCAAGAGGAATTATTGAATAATTTAATTGACTGATCACTTAACGACTTTCCTTCCCTTTACACTTCCATGCTGCGAAAAAGAACCAACGGATTGGGAGTTACTTTTTCATAGCATTACATGTCATGCATTACTTTCAACAAATAGGGATAAGGCACAGGGAGTATAATAGCAAGTTAAT
Source organism: Lissotriton helveticus (assembly GCF_964261635.1). Lineage (NCBI taxonomy): Eukaryota > Metazoa > Chordata > Amphibia > Caudata > Salamandridae > Lissotriton > Lissotriton helveticus. The sequence goes on from NC_136065.1 coordinate 2,081,842,984, forward strand.
TCAAAACACATAAACAATATAAAAAATAGAAATAAAAATAAAAGTGCAACAGCAATAATATCATCCATCAGTATATTTTGTCCCCATAGTTTCCCGGGGGGAGGGAATTGGAGGGTGAAGGAGGAGGGGAGACTACCAACTATAGGCACTTAGAAATTGTTTGGTGCAACCACATCAATTTGTCATGGAGAACCCAGCACCAACGGGAGAGCTAAGATGGGGACAGGAGGATTCCCCGTGCTTCCCATTCGTCTCTGTAGGAGGTGCCTTTATAGCTCTTGAAGTGACCCACCCACAGCAGAGGACATGGAGGTTCAAATGTAAAGAGTTACTCTAAGCGCGCAAAAATCAAGGAGCCCTCACCACTACCTGTTGAGCAGGTAACAAAAGTCAACATTTTCCTAACGTTGTATGTTGTCATAAAAAGTTCCTTGTCAAACTGCAACTACTGGTTGAGTGTCCCAGAGAAGCGCTCAAATTCCAACAATATAAGAGTAGTTTGGCTGGTGACCGGCAATATCTCGATTTTATAAGTCTGAGTTTGCGAGTTTGTATCCATCCATCCTGCGATGGCCACATAAATTTTCTAGAGCAATGTGGGTTCTTCATAGACATCTCTTCCAAGGGAAACATAATATTGTTATCATGAGAGTAGTATAAAATGTGAAGCAAATTAATTTAAAAAGATGAGCCATAGGCATCAAGCACAAATCAAACAACAGAGGACTTGCCACACCACCGAAAACAAGGTGTACGGGGACACCATGAATGCACATATAGTCTTAGCGACTCTACCAGTTGCCTGACATAAACGGAAGAGGCCATCCAATTGCAGGTCATTTTTTGTTTGATATCTAGAGTCCCAGTCTGTCCAAAAAGTAGAATGGTCAACTAACACCAAGGAAAGGTCCAGAAGATACCAGCGGCCACGCCTCTATCATTAAGTGCAGGTCACCAAGCACATAAACATGGAAAAAGGAAATAATAAGGATAAATAAATCTATTTCTAATTGTTACATCTCACTGAGGAAGGCATAGTATTTTGATACATTCCCTGTTGTACCAGTCTTTTCAAATCCGGGAATGCACAAAATTCCATGGGTGGATAAACGGGAACGCCCATGTTCCACCTAGGGAATGCCTTCCCAATGCAAGGAAATCCATGGGTAGGTCTATGTGCTGCCTTGCCTTACTTTGTATTTACTAAACCACAAAAGGCTATGCAAAGAGGCTTTGCATGACTTATTAAATAACAAAAAGGATTTTACGTCTGAGCGGCTAAAAGTGATGCAACCCCAACGCAAAATCTTTGTAAATGTGCTCCCAAGTGTTGGAAGAGTCCCATCTCTGTTGGCCAATAAGAAGCCAAGCCCCGGTCCTCTGTGCTGTACTAATCCATCTCTTGTCGCTATCGAGCTTGCTCCGCTGACTACCCATCCACTTCCTGATGCTTCTCGTACATTGATGGTAAAGGACACCAGATGAAAGATCACCCCCAGCGCTCATGGCGGACACAAGCAAGTTAGTACCCCTGGAGTAGATGAACTTGTTTAACGTACAAATTAAAGAGATGAAACGAAAGTGCAGAGCCCTGGGAATGTCATAAGCCAAAGGAAGATCCTTGGCCAAAGAAAGGTGGAAGCCAAAAAGTTTGAATCCACCTTGTGAGAAGTCATGCTGGTAGCCCCCGCTGCAACCAGCCAATGTGTCAGGATACAATGGCCAACCATGTCAAAAGCTGCTGAGAAATGTAACCATTTCAGTGTAAGGCCGCTGTCCCCTGTGCGGCTATCTTGAGGTTGCCAAGCGTGGAGATCAGCAGTAATTCTGTTCTATGAACATTAGTCTCAAAAGATTAAGAGTGGAATCTTACTCTTTTCCGCAGAGAAAGGAGTGAATGAAGAAAGTCAATGGGATAGAACTTAAATTCCACCCTAACTACAAGGACGTTTTCACATTCCATGTCTTGCCACCACTGATTAGTTTCTCCACAAAGTCATAATTGAGGGAGCTGCTTAGGTCCTGAGATGTTACAAAAGCAGTAGAAAGAGTGAGGAATTGGTTATGCCCTTTATTGTCTGAAAGATCTCTTTTTGCGGGTTGTGGTCCGTGTGGTATTCCATTACATGTCATGTTAGAACTTATGATGTCAGTGGAATCTTTGTGTGGATTCGGGGATTTGTTCTGGGCTGCGGTTGGAAGAAGACGTGTCTCTTCCTGTGGGTGTTAAGCTGTTCCGCTATGCAATAAATCTACATCCTGGAACCCAACTACTTTCTTGTGTTGATCTATAACACAAATACTGGCGACGAGGATGGGATCAGCAATTCTAAAGTTGAATGGAAGCGGAATTACGGCGGAACAGCATTCACATGAGTAGCTGCCACCTTCAAAAGAAATTAACGGCTTCTCGCCGGATTGGGTAACGTACTGCCACTCGACTGAGTTTTTTTTTCATCTTTCCTGGCCTGTTTAGCGGGGTTTTTCTAACATTTCACCCGTACTTTCCACCCGCTCACCTGTTTACCGTTGAACCTTTCAAATGGGCCGAGTGTTCTAGCGCGGCTCGAGGAAGACTCCCCGCTCGTCATTGCTTGACGTTCGCCTCTCTCTGCCGCGGAAACAAGACGCTAGGCATTGTGGGTTCTAACCTTCAACCCCAGAGACGCGCTGACGTCACAGGCGTGCCGCCATCTTGAAATTCATCGAAATTCATCGGAGTAAACAGGAAATTCTTCGGACATCACAGGTTTTTGCCTTTTTGCGTGTTTTATTCACAGTTCGAGTGGGCAGTTACTCAACAACGAATTGTAGGTACTAAATACTTACCATTTTTTTTACATACTTTAAGAATCCATATTATTTAATTTCACAAAAAAAAAAAAAAAAAAAAAAAAAGAAATGTCGAACATTGCTGCCCCCCCTCATTTTCTACAAACAGCTGGAGATCCTAACATCGAATGGGACTTGTGGTTTCCTATGTTTATGGCTTATGTAGACGTCCTGGAAAAGGAGGGGTGTTCTGCTAAACGCAAACTAGCCCTTTTGCGACATTGTTTGGGAGGGGCAGGAATTAAAGAATTTGACAATCTTCCTCCGATTGAAGATGCTGGTGACATTGATGTTTTTGAAAAAGCAACTAGGCAAATGAAAATCCGTTTTGGCAGGAAAATAAATACTGTCATGGAGAGGTTTAAGTTTTACTCTCGCATTCAAAAACAAGATGAGTCCATAGAAGACTATGTTTCGGCACTACGCTCTTTAGCCTGTTATTGCTCATTCGAAACAATTTCCTATGAACAGGTTCTTAGAGACCAGATTATGATGCGAACGAAAAGCAAGAAAATTCAGGAGAGACTTTGGCTTGGAACAGAAACCACTCTTAATGCTGTTATTAACATAGCCAAGGGTATAGAACAGTCAGAGTTGTTTGTATCAGAAATTAGAGGTTCAAATGTCAAATCCTCGGTTCCTGAGCCTGAAGTTTCCTTGGTTAAAAACCAATCTAACCCTAATTTTTCTTCCAGGAATGTTTTGAGGAAAGAGAGCGAGAAAAAATCCAGTGAAGTCAAAACCTACCCAGATAACAGATTTGGCCAAAGGAAAATTATTTCATGTTACCGTTGTGGTAGTCCCAACCATGTTGGCAATTATAAAGGTTGCCCTGCCTGGGACAGAGTATGTGTGAAGTGTAAACGTAAAGGTCATTTTGGCAATGTTTGTCGTTCGACACAAAGAGTGAATTATATTTCACAAGAGGAAGAGGAAGTTCTCAATAGCTTCAATTGCATCCTTTCTGTGGATGAGGTTGAACTGGATGAATTTCCCTCTTATCCCATTCTGGTTGATGGCATGTCCATTGAGCTAATGATGGATTCGTGTTCACGATATTCCATCATTGGGTTAGATTTGTTTAAAAGTTTCTGGGACAATAGGGAACTTTGTGTTCCAGACATTCATCCTGGAGGTTACTCAGGCAAGAAAATAGAATTGGAAGGGTACTTCTGGGCCAAACTTCAAGTTAAAGATCGTGTCACCAATGGGAAAGTGTATGTAGCCACTAAAGGGGTAGCTATTTTAGGATGGCCACACCAACGTGAATTAGGCATCAAACTAGATCCTAATGCCAACCCTCCTGTGTGTTTCATAGAGCCAGAGGTGAACTTACTTTCCGATATGATTGATTCTTGTTTCATAGGCAATATTAAAAATAAGTTTCCCAATGTCTTTAAAGATACTCTTGGCAAGTACACAGACTTCAAACATAGGATTATACTCAATGAGAATGCTGTGCCAGTTAGACACAGGGTAAGGAATGTCCCTTTAGCTTACAGGGATAAGCTCAAAGGAATTTTAGATGATCTTGTTTTAAAGCATATCATCGAACCTATTGAGTCTTCTCCCTGGGTTTCCCCCGTTGTTTTATCCCTCAAGAGTTCTGGGGATCTCCGTCTCTGTGTGGACCTTCGTAGCCTGAACCAGGAAATATGGGTTGATAAACATCCCTTACCGAATATTCATGAGTTGATTTCCTCTTTGTCTGGTGCCACTGTATTCTCTACGATAGACTTGGCGAGTGCATATCACCAAGTGGAGCTCCATGAAGAGTCCAAGAAATTAACAGCAATTGTGACTCCAGAGGGCATGTTTCAATACTTGAGAATGCCCTTTGGACTAGCCAGTGCTGCTTCCGTCTTTCAGAGACTCATGCGAGATGTACTAAAGAACTGTAGTGGTGCAGTGGCTTTCCAAGATGATATTTTGATTTTTGGTAAGGACTGTGATGAACATGATTTGAACTTGTATTCTGTTCTTAATTGTATCCAAGAGAAAGGTTTAACCTTAAAGTTTTCGAAATGCAAATTTAGACAGTCTAAAGTTGAATACTTAGGCCATGAGATTTCAGAGAATGGTATTAAGCCCAAACTCAGCCATGTTAAAAGTATTCTGTCTGCTCCTATCCCCACTTCCAAGGAACAGTTGCTATCCTTTCTTGGTCTTACAGAATTTTATGGGAAATTTGTTCAGAATTACTCCATGTTAGTACACCCTTTACGCTCCTTGCTCAAGAAACAAGCAAAATTCGAATGGGGAAAAGACCAGCAAGAGTCTTTTGATGTTCTTAAAAGGAAAATTGTATGTGCTCCTTTTCTCAAACCATATTCAGTCAATAAGGAATGTATACTTTGTGTAGATGCCAGCAATTTAGGCCTAGGCGCAGTTTTAATGCAAAAAGACAATTCAGGTGAATATGTTGTCTCCTATGCTTCAAGGTCTCTTCGTGGTTCTGAAGTTAATTATTCCACGATAGAGAGGGAGTTACTTGCGTGTACCTGGGCCACCCAACATTTCCGTCAGTTTATTTGGGGTACCAAATTTTCACTAAGGACTGACCACAAGCCTCTGGTCACTATGCTATCTGCTGGTGGTGGTAGGACTCTTACTGCTCGTCTAGCGAGGCTTGCCGCAAAGTTGCAGGAATATCGATGTGTTGTCACCTATGTTCCGGGTCGCCTTAATGTCCATGCAGATTGCATGTCTCGTTTTCCCGTTAAGGATGGTCCAGCTGTGGATCACTCTGAAGAATGTGATGTGGCTTTTACCATGTGTGATATTAACATCATTGTTAATGATAATCAGTCTAAACTGATTTCTCAGGCTGCTTGGACTAAAGCTTGGGATCAGGATGATGTTCTGAAGGATGTAAGGTTGTTTTTAAACAAAGGATGGCCTGAAGAGAGGAAACTTAGTGGTGAACTGGCTTCTTTCTTTAAGGTAAAGGATGAGTTGATGGATGATGGCGCAATGATTTTTAGAGATGATAAAATCATTCCTCCCTTGGGCATACGAGATATGATTTGTGATCTGGCTCATGAAGGTCATTTAGGGATGTCTTCCACTAAAAGAAGGATCAGAGAATTTTATTGGTGGCCTAGTATGGACAACATGATTGATAAATGGGTAAGGAATTGTTCCCCTTGTTCCTTGAGTGATAAATCCGTGAAACCCATTTCTGTGAGTCCTACTCCTGTTGAGTTTGTTCAAGGTCCGTGGCGCAAACTAGGTGTGGACATCATTGGCCCTTTTAGTTATCAGTCGAGCAAAGAGATGTTTGCCATTGTTCTGGTTGATTATTTCTCCAAGTGGCCGGAATTGAAAATTGTGGAGAAGGTAAATACTGATGTAATTGTCGACTTCCTTAATGAGGTTTTCTCCAGAGAAGGTCTACCTGAAGAACTTGTTACTGATAATGGTCCACAGTTTGTTAGCGACATTTTTTCATCATTCCTCTCCAGTTGTGGTATCAAACATAAAAGAGTTTCCAACTATTTTCCTCAAGCCAACGGACAAGTTGAACGTTTTAATAGAGTAATTAAAGAATCTTGTCAGTTGGCTTTGCGTAGTGGTTTGAAATGGAGGAAAGCCCTCCAAGCAACCTTATTGACGTATCGCTTTTCCCCTAATACTGTTACTGGATTGTCACCTTTTGAAATGTTGCGCTGTAGAAAGCCTGGTTCGAAACTCATGCCTTGGTGGTTGCGAACTGAAAAGGGTGACTATCTAGAATTAGATTTGAAGGCTGTCAGAGAGAGAGTCAATAAATACCAGGCAAAGATGTCCCGTGTCCCAGCACGTAATGTGGGTCTACCCAAATTAAGTGTTGGTGATTTTGTGAGAGTGAAGTTCGGTGGACAAATCCGCAAAGGTTCTCCCAGATGGTCTGGTCCTCTCAGAGGTATTGAACTATTCAGCAAAGCTGTTAGGGTGGAAGATGGAAAAATCTGGAATTTAAGACGCATATCTGTGTGTAGATCTGATGACTTGAAACACTTTTCTGAATGTAGGTCCACTGATTCCAATTCTTTCTCTTCACATCCGAGCGTTCCTCCCTCTAATGACTCACATATGGTGAATGACAAATCTGAGCTTTGTGGTACTCATGAAGCCTTTGATCATTTGTCTTTGAATAAGAATGTTAATGTTGACAATATTACCAATGATGATATCCTTAATGGTTCTACTTTTGGTGAAAATGCAACCAAGAATGTTATTCCTGTGAATGTTGATCAGGATATTGTTGCAGACAACTTGGTTAATATGGACCATTCTGATTGTGCTCTTCCTGCCTGTGATCAAAGGTCAATTGCTTCACGTTGTAGTTCACGTGTCAGATGTCTTCCTATGAAATTCAAGGATTTTGTTCGGTTCTGATTTTATTTCTCTGTTTTCTTTGTTTTGTTTGTTGTGTTTTCTTTTAGTTTTGTTTTTTTTGAAGGGGGGGAGGTGTGTGGTATTCCATTACATGTCATGTTAGAACTTATGATGTCAGTGGAATCTTTGTGTGGATTCGGGGATTTGTTCTGGGCTGCGGTTGGAAGAAGACGTGCCTCTTCCTGTGGGTGTTAAGCTGTTCCGCTATGCAATAAATCTACATCCTGGAACCCAACTACTTTCTTGTGTTGATCTATAACAGTCCCTAGTGATTCTTTTGGAGTAGAACAATTTCTTTCTCGCTTTTATTAGCTCTTTATATTATTTTGTAGCATTTTTAAATTCTAATTTTGAGGGATCATCCTACGAACAGTCCCACAACTTCTCACTTGTTGCAGAGCTGCTTTTTCTTTCACCACGTCCTTGTTGTACCAAGATGCAAGCTTCCTTTGCTCAGGAGTTAAAAGAAGCTTTCAGATGGACCCACTCATTTGTACCTCCAGCCTCCTAGTGAATGTTTGCTGAACACATATCTGGGTCAGCAACATGGGGTTCAGACTGCAGCAGGGTGTTTGCTCTGGCCCAGCGATGGCCATAGGGAGCACACTTTAGGGTCTTGTCAGTGGGACAGAATACAGTATTAAAATTCTGATATGGTTTGTATGTATGTTTTGGTATTTCTAATGGTTGGACCTAGCTGGCGCGCAGCGGAATGCTCTACAGAAGTTAAGCCCCTGGGAGGAAACTGAGGGAGGAGTCTGACCAATCAGATGTTGCCACACACTTTTTTATGATTGGCTCCGGTGTCCATAGATGGTCACGTGTGGGGCCCTTGATGTGAGTGGGAACAACCATATTTTAATGGAAAGTAAGAAAAGGCAGCAGTTTAATGAATTCACAACCACTGCGAGTCTGTCTCTGACTCCACCCAAAGACTTCTGATATGACATACTCTGTTCTAAGGCAACACACAATTAAAGCCTACAAATGTTTCCTCACACACATTTACACCCGCGTTGGTGTCCTCGTGGTGACTGTGTGTGAAAACCTGCCATTTGGGGACTAACCTTTCCCAATGTTTTTAAAATGTACAAAAAACACAAAACTGTTAACAAAATCATGATATTGGGTCCTGCTTCAAATGCACATGTATAACTTTATTTAATGGTGTACGCACAGCTGTCCGAATGGGAACCTAAACACATTTTACCAACCTTGTGGGGACTTACTCTACTATCTCCATGTGTGATAGAGTTCATTCTGAGCACGTGGAGCAGAGTGATGCACACACAGAATGCTAGTCTATTCACAAATGTACATGTCCAATGGCACACACAAGACAGGCTACAATGACGTCGCATTTACCAACATGCAAGTGCAATATACAATGTTCACATAAAGACACTTAATGATGGTCTAGTTTCGAGTGTAAGCCCTGGGAACTGAGGCACAGGGATGAAGAGAGATTTGTCCAGGATCACACAATGTGAGTGTAAGGCAGAGATGAGGATGTTTGTTATCGTTGTTGTTATCTGAGGAACCAAAATCATCCCCTCCCTAGTTAGGACAAGGAATGTTGATAATGTCATGTTGGACAGGCCGCATGTTCGAGCTGTCCCCCCTCCCCGCAATGGGACCAGGACCCTGGCTCTCCCTGCATCCCCAGCCAGAGTCCACAAACGACCACCCGAAGTACCCTGCAATCCCTCCACTACAAGACACCAGCCCCGGACCCAGCTGGCCCGGGTCACCATCCACACCACGACATCGAACCGGCCGCCATCTTGGGGCACTGCAGCACGAGGCCGCGTGGCCTCAACTCGACCCTAACCCCGGGCCCGGCCGGCCCCGACATCGAGGCCCCACCATCCTCCCAGGAGGCAGAGTGACCACTTGGCGAGTCAATGGGAGAAGGAATCGTCAACGGCTCTCCTCCGCCAGGTGTCGATCACCCCAGGCCGCCTGGGCGCTGGCTCCACCCCCCTGCTGGGTGTCTGGACTCCCTCATCCCGGACCTCCCGGCCCCCAGGCGCGAGGGTCCGGACATCAAAGGGGACCAGACCTATAACTGGGGCAGGGCCAGACCAGGAAGGCAGTTGTATCCTGGAGTCGGGAGACCCGAGAAGAACTCATCCGTCTTGGCCTGCTGGCGCTGCCGCGGCCCTCTGCCTCGTGAAACCATCGTCTTGGCCTGCTGGCGCTGCCGCGGCCCTCTGCCTCGTGAAACCATCCGTCTTGGCCTGCTGGCGCTGCCGCGGCCCTCTGCCTCGTGAAACCATCGTCTTGGCCTGCTGGCGCTGCCGCGGCCCTCTGCCTCGTGAAACCATCGTCTTGGCCTGCTGGCGCTGCCGCGGCCCTCTGCCTCGTGAAACCATCGTCTTGGCCTGCTGGCGCTGCCGCGGCCCTCTGCCTCGTGAAACCATCGTCTTGGCCTGCTGGCGCTGCCGCGGCCCTCTGCCTCGTGAAACCATCCGTCTTGGCCTGCTGGCGCTGCCGCGGCCCTCTGCCTCGTGAAACCATCGTCTTGGCCTGCTGGCGCTGCCGCGGCCCTCTGCCTCGTGAAACCATCGTCTTGGCCTGCTGGCGCTGCCGCGGCCCTCTGCCTCGTGAAACCATCGTCTTGGCCTGCTGGCGCGGCCGCGGCCCTCTGCTTTATGAGACTATCACCTTGGCCTGCTGGCGCTGCCGCGGCCCGATCCACAGACACTCCAGCTCGAGGATTGTGAGCTCGCCTTTTACCACTACCGGTACCGATCCGGTACCAAGACTGTCCCGCTACCCCCTTTCCCTACAGAGACTAGAAGTGAGAGGACCTCCGGGTCCAAGATATCCTGTATCGCTGATATCCTTGCCTTAAGAACTTTATATAAAGCCTTGAACTCGACTTGGTGTGGTGCCTGTTTGTGGGGAGGGAAGTAACTTGTCTGTACGATCGCCGGAGACGGTCCCCCTCGGGGATCTCTCCCTCGGTATCCGGCCGACCCTCAGGGTCCCCGTCTAACATTGGTGGCCAGCGACGGGATCCGAACCTACGCATAATCGTACAGAAAGTCACTCGCCCCACGACACACAACAACCATGTCAATAGAGAGCGGAACAACGAAAAAATTTCAGATGGAAAAATTGGAAGACTACAACCACCGGGAACTGAAGCAATATTGCATAGAACTTGGACTTCCAACCACAGGTCTTAGCACAAAGGAAGACTTCAAACGAGCCCTAGAAGCTTGGGCAGAAACGGGTACGGCCGTACCCCGAACACAAACAACCGAAACGAGCCCCGCACCAACTAAAGAAAGAGCGGATCTCTCCCTGGAAGAGATCCGAGAAAGAGAAAAAACCAGACTCCACGAATTAGAACTTGCCCGACTTCGCTTGGATGGGGAACTCAAGCTGGCAGAACAAAAAATAACCCTGGAACACTTACGGCTCAGGGAAGAGCGGGAAGACAAGCAAAGACAGAGGGAGCTAGAGGAAAAGAGACTAGAGTACGAACATGAGCGCAATCTCAAAGCACTGGAGATCCAGAAACAGAATAAAGACCTCGGGCTCCCCGAACGACCGACCCCGTCTGCCTCGACCGAACCCAAGGTTCACATCCCCAAAGAGGTCATCCGGGAATACCACAAGAACGATGATATCCAGCAGTGGTTTAAAGCCTATGAGGTGGCAATGACCTCCCACCGGATTCCCCGAAGCGATTGGGGAGCCGGATTATGGGGGAGGTTTGTCAACGAAGGGCGGGACGCCCTGCTGCAACTCCCAGACCAGCTGATGACCTCCTACGACCACATGAAGGCCGCCCTCCTCACTCGATACGGGCTCACACCTGAGATGTACCGCCAACGGTTCCGCGACTGCAAACGGATTCCGGGGACAACTTGGGTGGAGTACGTGAACTTTTTTAGCCGAGCCTTCGAGGGGTGGATCAAGGGCAACAAAGTAACCACCTACGAACAACTCTTTGACCTTATCGTATGGGAACACCTGTCGAACAACTGCTTCGTGGAGCTCCGGCAATACCTCCTGGACAGCAAGCTAACCGACCCTCGACAACTCGCCGCCGAAGCCGACCGGTGGGAAAGCACCCGAGTTGGCCGGAGCGCACCCAGCGAAGTATCCAGATCGTATCGCCCCCGAGGGGGAGGAGGAAGTCAGGGTCGGGGGAGAGACCCCGGCCCCTCGTCACCCCCCAGAAACCCCTCGACCCCGGTTGGCCGGGGAAGCCCTGCCGTCCGGGCCGGTTTCCGGGCCAACATTACGTGCCACAGGTGCCAGCGACCCGGCCACTACGCCAGTGATCCCAACTGCCCAAAGAATCCGAACACTACTCCCCGCCAAGTTGCAGCGGCGGCCCTAGGGGAAGAAATAATCCCGGAAGACCAAGAGGAGTACGAGACCGATCCCTCTGAATGGGCACCCGCCGCCATGGCACTGGTCTGCTTAGGGGAGAGAGACATGATTCCGCGGGCCCCCCTTCCCGCCAACACACAGAAGTACGGTCAATGGGTCAACATCAATGGCCGCCGGGCGGAAGCCCTCCGCGACACCGGGGCCAGTGTAACGGCGGTCCGACGCCACCTCGTCACTCCAGACCAAATCTTGCCGAACATTCTTTGCCCTGTTCGATCAGCCGACAACTCCGAAAGCCTATGCCACATGGCCTGCGTCCCCTTCGAGTGGGGAGGAGTAACAGGGATGTTAAAAGTAACTGTCCGCGATGATGCCCCCGTGGACTGCCTCCTAGGAAACGACCTTGAAAGCTCTCCCTGGGCAGCTGTCGAACGGAGGGAGCACCTGGGGATGCTTGGCCTCCCCGAATGGGTCTGCGTCACGACCCGGTCCATGACCGCCCGCGCGGTCCCCAGCCCAGAAGAGCCCGAGTGGCCAGAACCTCCTCCCGCGCTCATCCCAGAGGAGGCCGCCCCAGAAGCCATTCCCTTGACCCAAACCGAAGAAGGATCCGACCAGCTTCGGGACGTCCCTGACCTGGCACAATGGCGGCAGGAGGGAGGCCCCACGCAGGAACAATTCCGGGCCGAGCAAAAAACCTGTCCTTCTCTCGAAGGACTCCGGCAGCAAGCCCTGGCCCAGAGCACCGGGGATACCTCGGGGGCCCACTGGATCTACTGGGACCAAGACCTGCTCTACAGCGAGCAGAAAATTGCAGAACTAGGGGCCAGTCGGGTGCTGGTGGTGCCCCTTCGCTTCCGAGACTTCCTCCTGAACTTAGCCCACGATGTCCCCCTTGCCGGACACCTGGGGCAGGATAAAACCTACGACCGCCTGGTGACCCATTTTTTCTGGCCCCACATGCGGAAGGATGTCACCAACCACTGCAAGGCCTGCCCCACCTGCCAGGCCAGCGGAAAAAGTGGCCGAAAAATCAAAGCACCATTACAACCCTTTCCTGTCGTCACCACCCCGTTTGAACGAGTGGGAATAGACATTGTGGGGCCCCTCGACCCTCGAACAGCCCAAGGACACCGGTTCATCCTGGTCCTGGTAGACCACGCCACCCGCTATCCCGAGGCCATCCCTCTTCGGACTGTGACGGCCCCCGTGGTGGGCCGGGCCCTGATGGGGATCTTCTCCCGGGTGGGGTTCCCCCGGGAGGTCGTCAGTGACAGGGGCACGAACTTTATCTCCAGATATATGAAGTCCCTCTGGCAGCAATGCGGGGTCACCTACAAATTCACGACCCCCTATCACCCGCAAGGAAACGGACTGGTCGAGAGATTCAACCGCACCCTCAAGGGGATGATTATGGGTCTAGAAGAACCCCTTCGACGCCAGTGGGACGTACTGCTTCCATGCCTCCTGTTTGCCTATCGGGAGGTCCCGCAGAAGTCCCTCGGCTTCAGCCCCTTTGAACTACTGTACGGGCACCCCGTCCGGGGCCCCCTCAGCCTAGTCAAGGAAGGTTGGGAGCAGCCTCCCCAGAAAACTCCCCCGGACATCTACCGGTATCTCCTGGCTCTCCGCAACCAGACCCGGCGGTTCCGAGACACCGCCAAAGCCAACCTCGAGGCCAGTCAGGAGGACATGAAGAGGTGGTACGATCAGCACACGTCCTCCATTGAGTTCGAACCTGGACAACAGGTCTGGGTGATGTCCCCGGTCGAGCCCTGTGCCCTCCAAGACAGATGGTCCGGGCCCTTCAAGGTAATCGAACGCAAGGGGCCCGTCACCTATTTAATCGACATGGAGACTGCCCGGAACCCCCTACGGGTCCTCCATGCCAACAGGCTCAAACCCCATTTTGTGCGATCCGAACTCAGCCTCCTGATGGCTACCGATACTGGGACAGAAGAAGACTCCGAACCCCTTCCGGACTTACTGAGGGCCCTCGAGCAGGATGGCTCAGTGGAAGGGGTCCAGCTCTCCGAGGCCCTGTCCCCGGAGCAACGCCAAGACTGCCAAACGCTCCTGAGGCAGTTCACCTCCCTGTTCTCCCTCACCCCCGGAGTCACCCCCTGGTGCCTCCACGATGTGGACACCGGGGACAGCCCTCCTATTCGACACCGAGCATACCGCGTACCAGACCGGGTACGAGCCTGCATCCAGACCGAGGTGTCCAAGATGCTGACCCTAGGAGTGATCGAACCCTCAGACAGTCCCTGGGCGAGCCCAGTCGTCCTGGTTCCCAAGGCAGCTGCCCCGGGCGTTGCCCCTGAGCTCCGGTTCTGCGTGGACTATCGAGGGCTGAATGCAGTTACCCGGACCGACGCTCATCCCATCCCCCGGGCAGACGAGCTAATTGACCGGATGGGGGCCGCCCGCTACCTGAGCATCTTCGACCTAACAGCGGGCTACTGGCAGATCGGCCTCACCCCTAGGGCCCAAGAACGATCCGCCTTCTCTACCCCAGACGGGCACTACCACTTTAAAGTCATGCCCTTCGGCATGAAAAACGCCCCGGCAACGTTCCAACGGCTGGTAAACCAGGTACTGGCGGGCCTGGAAGACTTCAGCGCCGCCTACCTGGACGACATTGCTGTGTACAGCCACCAGTGGACCGACCACCTCCGCCACCTGCGGGAGGTTCTACACGCCCTCCAGCAAGCCGGGCTCACCATCAAGGCCAGCAAGTGCCAAGTTGGCCAAGGGTCCGTGACCTACCTGGGACACCAAGTGGGAAGCGGGCTGGTGGCCCCTCTCCAACTCAAGATTGCTGCCATCCAGGCCTGGCAACCCCCGACGAGCCAAACGGAGGTCCGGGCCTTCCTGGGGCTCACCGGATACTACCGGCGGTTCGTGAAGGACTATGGCAGCATCGTGGGGCCCCTCACTGAGCTCACCTCCAAAAAGAGCCCCAAAACCGTCAACTGGACCCCGGACTGCCAATCAGCCTTCGAGAAACTAAAGACCGCCATGTGCACGGCCCCCGTGCTCCAGGCTCCCGACTACAGCCGGGAATTCATTGTGCAGACGGACGCCTCCGATCATGGTGTGGGGGCCGTCCTCTCCCAACTCAACGCCGAAGGGGTCGACCATCCGGTGGTCTTCATCAGCAGACGCCTCTTGCCCCGAGAACAGCGCTGGAGCACCATTGAGAGGGAGGCCTTCGCCGTAGTCTGGGCACTCAAGAAGCTCCGGCCATACCTCTTCGGCACCCACTTCCGGGTGCAAACAGACCACCGACCCCTGCAATGGCTGATGCAAATGCGGTGGGAAAACCCGAAGCTGTTGCGCTGGTCCATCTCCCTGCAGGGGATGGACTTCACGGTGGAACATCGTCCAGGTCAGGACCACGCCAACGCCGACGGCCTGTCACGCTTTTTCCGCCTCAGCGAGGAGAGTCCCCAGGAAGATGGCTGACTCTCCCCGCCTTCAGCTGGGGGGGACGCATGTTGGACAGGCCGCATGTTCGAGCTGTCCCCCCTCCCCGCAATGGGACCAGGACCCTGGCTCTCCCTGCATCCCCAGCCAGAGTCCACAAACGACCACCCGAAGTACCCTGCAATCCCTCCACTACAAGACACCAGCCCCGGACCCAGCTGGCCCGGGTCACCATCCACACCACGACATCAAACCGGCGCCATCTTGGGGCACTGCAGCACGAGGCCGCGTGGCCTCAACTCGACCCTAACCCCGGGCCCGGCCGGCCCCGACATCGAGGCCCCACCATCCTCCCAGGAGGCAGAGTGACCACTTGGCGAGTCAATGGGAGAAGGAATCGTCAACGGCTCTCCTCCGCCAGGTGTCGATCACCCCAGGCCGCCTGGGCGCTGGCTCCACCCCCCTGCTGGGTGTCTGGACTCCCTCATCCCGGACCTCCCGGCCCCCAGGCGCGAGGGTCCGGACATCAAAGGGGACCAGACCTATAACTGGGGCAGGGCCAGACCAGGAAGGCAGTTGTATCCTGGAGTCGAGAGACCCGAGAAGAACTCATCCGTCTTGGCCTGCTGGCGCTGCCGCGGCCCTCTGCCTCGTGAAACCATCGTCTTGGCCTGCTGGCGCTGCCGCGGCCCTCTGCCTCGTGAAACCATCGTCTTGGCCTGCTGGCGCTGCCGCGGCCCTCTGCCTCGTGAAACCATCGTCTTGGCCTGCTGGCGCTGCCGCGGCCCTCTGCCTCGTGAAACCATCGTCTTGGCCTGCTGGCGCTGCCGCGGCCCTCTGCCTCGTGAAACCATCGTCTTGGCCTGCTGGCGCTGCCGCGGCCCTCTGCCTCGTGAAACCATCCGTCTTGGCCTGCTGGCGCTGCCGCGGCCTTCTGCCTCGTGAAACCATCGTCTTGGCCTGCTGGCGCTGCCGCGGCCCTCTGCCTCGTGAAACCATCGTCTTGGCCTGCTGGCGCTGCCGCGGCCCTCTGCCTCGTGAAACCATCGTCTTGGCCTGCTGGCGCTGCCGCGGCCCTCTGCCTCGTGAAACCATCGTCTTGGCCTGCTGGCGCGGCCGCGGCCCTCTGCTTTATGAGACTATCACCTTGGCCTGCTGGCGCTGCCGCGGCCCGATCCACAGACACTCCAGCTCGAGGATTGTGAGCTCGCCTTTTACCACTACCGGTACCGATCCGGTACCAAGACTGTCCCGCTACCCCCTTTCCCTACAGAGACTAGAAGTGAGAGGACCTCCGGGTCCAAGATATCCTGTATCGCTGATATCCTTGCCTTAAGAACTTTATATAAAGCCTTGAACTCGACTTGGTGTGGTGCCTGTTTGTGGGGAGGGAAGTAACTTGTCTGTACGATCGCCGGAGACGGTCCCCCTCGGGGATCTCTCCCTCGGTATCCGGCCGACCCTCAGGGTCCCCGTCTAACATAATGGTACAGCTCCTCAGACGGGATGAGACCTCCCCGGTGATATGTGTGCTTAACAAGAACATTTGACATTTGACAGACAGACATATGATGAGCGGATATATGACGTTACAACGCGGACTTTTACCACGCAGACCATTACCACGCATTTTTTACAACGCAGGACCCTTTACCACGCATACCATTACAACGCTGGTATTTACAACACAGGTACTATTACAACGCATACCATTACAACGTAAGTATAGGTAAGTAAATAATATGGTAAAATAATTATTAATAATATTTTTTTAATTAATAAATTATTGTTTTAATATTTAATATTTTAATTATTTATATTAATATTTAATTATTAATTTTTAAATATATATGTTAAAAATACCCCTGTACCCCAAAACCCAAACCCAGCCCTAAAACCTAAAAATACCCCTGAACCCCAAAACCCAAACCCAGCCCTGAACCCTAAAAATACCCCTGTACCCCAAAAACTGAAAACTGACCCTGAACCCTAAAAATACCCCTGCACCCCAAAAACTGAAAACTGACCCTGAACCCTAAAAATACCCCTGTACCCCAAAAACTGAAAACTGACCCTGAACCCTAAAAATACCCCTGTACCCCAAAAACTGAAAACTGACCCTGAACCCTAAAAATACCCCTGTACCCCAAAAAACTGAAAACTGACCCTGAACCCTAAAAATACCCCTGTACCCCAAAAACTGAAAACTGACCCTGAACCCTAAAAATACCCCTGTACCCAAAAACTGAAAACTGACCCTGAACCCTAAAAATACCCCTTTACCCAAAAACTGAAAACTGACCCTGAACCCTAAAAATACCCCTTTACCCAAAAACTGAAAACTGACCCTGAACCCTAAAAATACCCATTTACCCAAAACCCAAACCTAAAATATTTTAAATAAAATTATATACTTACCAATACTTACGTTGTAATTGTATGCGTTGTAAAAGTACCTGCGTTGTAAATACCAGTGTTGTAATGGTATGCGTGGTCAAGGTTCCTGCGTTGTAAAAGTTGCGTGGTAAAGGTAGGTCGTGGTAAAAGTTGCGTGGTAAAGGTTGTATACCATGATGAGCGTGGTGTTCATGTACCACAGAGATAGATGGCAGTAAAGTTCAGGAATGTGTGAGGAAAGCGGTGTCCAAGGCCTACAGGGTCTGGGACTGCCACTGAATGAGCCTGGTGCATGGAAGCCTGACACAGGGGGCTGCCTCCAAGGGACAGTGGTCTCTGCGTGGAGCATCCTCTCGCTACAACATGAGCCATTTTCTTCTGCAGTAAAGGGGCCCTGAATCTGGCTTTTTTAAAAGCTTCTCAGTTTCTTTGCCCACCATTATAACCACCACACAGACATTATTTAGGGGTTGAGTTTGAGTTGGGCGTACAGTCTGGTAACTGGCAGATACAGCAGAGGCCCAGCTGTACCAGGGGAGTATCTGCCTCCACGCCTAGAGATTTCTGGCGGCTTGGCAGGGATCAGCCGGTACCGCGAGTTTATCATTCTGGCAGTGTAGCATCCTTTTGATTTTCACAAACAACCCCCTAAAGGAGGGATTTATTCCTAAAAATTCAATAAAGAATCTTCCCTGTTGTGCAATGAGTTTCCTCCCTGTGCACCTGAGAGTTTTGTCCATTTTTAGATCTTGGCTAGACTGTGCATGTACTGTCTCGAAGAGAGTTGTTGTATTCAAAATGTGGACGTCGGCCCACCCATAGGCTTCCCATTTGCTAGCTCAATTGTCGCTCTGATATTGTTTCTCCCCATTTGTCCATGGTATGCATGCATCATGCCTCTTCCTGTGTTTAGTCCTTCCAGAGAACATGGACCAATTATTATTATTTAACTACCTCTTCCATTTTAGGAACTACTTTTTTCTTTGTTTTTGAGCACTTAACACAAGCACTCCTATTCTCACTCGCTCTGAGCTCCCGCGAAGTCACTTCATAATGGCAAATCAAAACCATTCATTTTCCCCTCATATAATGAGTTGAGAATTATTTCTGAGTTTCCTTTAGGCAGGCAGCATACACTACCGTAACTTGACCAGAGGTTAACTGCATATTGCAAGTTGCTACATCTTCTTGTTTGAAGATTAATCTCCCAGTCTTAGACATAGTAGAAGGACTTGCATATACAACCCGTTTCTAACAGTAAACAAACCGGCCATACTTATTCAGGCTGTTTACGGTGTTAGAAGTGTTATCATTTACATTTTCATATAGCATGAAATGATAAAAGATAAAAATCAAAGCTTAGTCATAGACTTGTATTTACAGGTGTCTTATTGACATCCAAGCTACAAATGTGTGGGTAATATTTAGCATGTTTTATACAGAAAGTTAATTCTCTTCAGGGTCGTAAAAGGAAACTCTACATACCTCAAATAAAATACCAGTTTGATTATCCTTTTCTTTTTGCTTCATTAGGATGGCACGCACCATTTTCCTTTTACAATTTTCTAAAATAAATGACAAAGGAGGTAGTCCAATGTAGCCTCCATAACCGAAGCCACCTCCCGGAAGTGCTTCCTGCGCTAAATTTGTCTAAGCTTTTTGCATTCGTGTGACTAAATTTTTTCTATCTCACATGACCATTCAATTCAATTTTCAAAGGATCTTAATTCGGTGATTAAAAAACACCATAAAAGCACATATATATACAATTTAAAATGCAATTAAATCTTCTTCTAGACCCCAACTGGTATTTACATGAATAGTTTAAAAAGGTACATAAAATCCACAAACAGGCCTACCTCTTGTTTTCCTTAATCTTAAAGACACTTTATACCACACAGTGTACGGGGATCATTTGCCCTTTGCAAGAAGAGTAAGGCGACTTTAGCATGTCTGAACTTAGCCTGTTTTAAAATGTCTACCAAAACTCTGCGCCTAGGGGTTGCATATAATGGACACAAAAGTACAAAATGAAGGGTGTCCTGCGGAGACCTATTGTCGCAGCCGCAGGCACCCTTCTGCTCAACCGATACTGTGAAACCTGGTAGATCAGCTAATGAATTAGGTAAAAGGTTAAGCCTGAAACGGGACATTAAAAACCTATCCTGAGCGTTATACATAAGATAAAGGTACGGTTCCATGCCCTCGGTGCTCTTAACATGACCATTCAACCTGAGGTGATCCTCAGGAATGATGGAAGAAGATGTCTAGGAGCTTCTGCTGGATGGACCACCCAGAAAGATTGGCAATGTGGGAGGCCAGAGAAAGATCCTGAGTTGCTGCGACCCCAGTACCCTCGGATCAAGGCTGGTCATGCTGGGACTCATGTATTTATAGTTTTTCCGAGAGTTAAAACGCATCCACCGCGTGCTCACAGATCATGGTCCTTCAATCCGAAACCCACCTCCTCACCTACTGAAACCTGCGGGTGCTTTGTGTGAACCCTATTTGGATATACATATTCTTTCTCTTTGATTAAGTTTACATCCAAGACCATCTGAGAATCTGGACGTGCTGTGGTATTTTGCCACTTTTTATGTGCCAATGCCTGTTTGTTACAGACCAAATCCTCGAATTACTAATAGTGCATGTAGTGGGTCGAAAGGACTCGCATTGAGTCAGGGCTGGTGGCATTGGTGGTGCTCACGTGTAATCATATCTATATATTTGCCCAGAACATAGCCCGCAGAGCCAATAGTTAATAACCTATGATTGCGAGGATGCTTTTTTATTTACTTTTATGCAGCAAGAAGCACAGTAAGTTGCCAACAGAGCTTTCGTGGCCTAGGCTGTCCATGTTCTTCATGCTTGTACCGCGAGGTGGTGCTGTGTAAGATGTGGGCTGATCTCGTTATTGTGAGACTGACCTGGGACTTCAGACTGCCTTGTATTATAGGCAGGACCGCTGGAATTATGCGATTGTGCGGATGCAGTGATTTTCGCATAATTATAGATTTGCCGCATTTCCAGCACAATCCATCATCTGCTGCACAATCTGAAGATTTTAACAAAATAAATGTTTGTTTCTAGCTCAAACGGTTCAAAAGTTACAAAAAATGCAGCGATACGTGTTGCTGCGCGGCGGAAGCCCATTTGCAAAGCTGAATGGGTCATTTTTTTGTTGCTCCTTGCAATGATTGGATGTTACTCTGTTACTAATGAGGTGCAAGGAATGCCCAGGCAGTGTTTTCAAGTTAACTAATGACAAAATAATAAAGTAATACTATTACAAAATGTGCCTCATTATGCCGCATATTTTGCTTTTCTTGCTGCATAATTTGCTCAATGCTGCTGCATAATTTGGCCCTCTCCTGCAGCATCATTCCAGTGGCCCTGATTATATGCCAAGGCTGGGTTGATGGTATTTCACCCATAGCCTGCAGGCAGTCAGGCTGCTTTTTGAGCAGGTTGAGCTGCCATGACCCAACCATAGCACCACTGCCCTAGTCTGGTCACGCCTCTTGCAGTGTAGGGCTGGGTTGAACATTTTTGCCAGGGTTGATTTTGGTTTCTAGTGCGGCCTGCTGCAACTCTACAGACAACTGGTCTTCTGTGGAAACCGTCTCGGGAGTTGAGGATAGTCTAAAGGTTTGCGAGTTGTGGTGCTAATGTCTAGCCCATTGCGAGACACACTTTCTCAGGATCTGTGACTTTATTGTAGCCTGATCTGCTGTGAACGTCACTTGGCAATACAAGCTTCTGAACATTGCTGTTTGTTGCCACTTTAGGCAGTGGCTCAAGGGACTGCATAGTTGCACCCCTTATTGCTGTTTAAAAAAAATCTAATTACCCCCTATTTTTCATTGTTGCCACTATTTCCTCCGACCTTGCGCTTGGAAGGCCTCATTGTGTGCAGACAAGTGTTGAATCTGCACTAATGTAAGTTGCTCAGGAGCTAAGTCCTGTCTCTTGGGCAATGACTAACACAATAGTGAATGAGGGACACATGGTGTTGAGCCTCGTGTGCAGTCAGTCCATTCATGGAGTCTAGTGTTTCTGACACCTTTCTGATTAGTCCTTTTGTGTGTCGGCTCTCCGCTCCATTCGAGGTCTTTTTGGAGCCTGTCTAACCATCACACTCCTAAGAGTGTGACAAGTCAGACTATTTCAGGCCCCCAAAGCCATAAAAATAGCTTGGGTGGCAGGGAATAGTCATTTTTAATGTATATTGAATTACTATTTAACTGTTGTTGTGCTCATTTCTAAATTAGCCTGGCAGCGCCACCTTGTGGCAGATCGTCGCAAGTACTGGTGCTGGCAATTAAGTGCCAGTGGTAGGCACCGGTAACCACCGGCTCAAATTAAACACTCATGTATCAAACCTTTTTGTCGCCTAAAGAAACCATTGTGGCCTAAAAGCATAATGTAAGTAATGGAACCTTTTACTGTCCTGTAACAATGGCACCATTGATGTACAAGCCCAACCATGATAATTGTTTATTATACAAAGACAGTGAATTGCCTAAAGTATCATTACAAAACTGATGCTTTTTCAAAAGTTATCTGGAACTTGTAGAAGAAGGCTGCAGCATCGCCCAAGAGTGAAACAGTGAATATCAATCAAGAACAAACCCACCACCTGCAAATAATTTATAAATAAGCTGTATATCAAGGATAAAAGTAAAGGGAAGTACATTATCCCATCCGCATAAAGCAAAACACAATATGCACCAGAAAGGAGGTACAAAACTGTACAACTAAACCATGAAACAATTATTTTAGGGCATATATCTTGAATTTATTTTACCCATTCATTGGTGTGTCGAAATATCCAAATTACATTTAATAAATAATATATTAAATACAATACCACATCAGAAAACAGTAGTACATACTTGTGGTGCCCAGGCGCAACAACATACAATCACCAGCACCATACTACCAATAGAACCGTATTTATTCACTCACACAACACATTGCACAATGGCCACCCACAACATCAGACACAATAATCTCAGCAAAAAATAGTACAAGGTGTCATACAAAGAATTACAAACAGAAAACGTTGTAGTTGTTCCATTAAGCCCAATAACATCAATATACAATTTTTGTCCAATGAATAGTAAATACACATTCTATGAGGCTTTTAATGTAGACCACAATAGGATACAAAATGATGATTATACTGAGGGAGACGTGCCGTTCGGTGGGGACCTGCGCCGACGCGCATTTCGTTGGAAGACCCTAGATGCGGGTTGCACCTTCTGCAGGGTGCTATAAAAGTGGTGCAGCGCAGCAGAAGCTGCAGGCGCACGCTAAACCTAGGATAGTGATAAAAAACTCAACTATGGCATCTCCACAACTAATAGGAATAAGCACCCTGATGCCAGAGGGGCAGGATCGGAAAGAATCCCATCAGATGCCAAAAAGACAGGAGTGAACCAGTGGTATGTGGATGTGTCCTACCCTTGACAAATGTGTGACTACAGGTGACACCCCTTTCTCTTCCCCGGGCTAAGAGCGAATATTCTGACCTGTTGTGTATAAGTGATGATGAAATACTGTGTAAATGTAGGTAAATCTGTATCTCCATTGCCAGGATTATTATTATTAAAGGCTTTTATAGCGCGCTCTATTACTAAAAAAATAGTATCCTGGCGCGTTTGAAGACAGAACAGTTTGAGAGGGAGCAAATACCTGCAGACACTGGATGGGGAAAGTTTAAACTATAGTTTTGAAGAGGTGAGTCTTTAGACCTTTCTTAAACGCACTAAGAGTAGATGCAGTTTTCAAATGAAGGGGTAGGGTATTCCAAGATTTAGCTGCTCTCACTGAGATTGATTGGCCGCCAAGTCTACAGTATTTAAATTTGGGGATGGACATTTGGCACAGGTTGGCCGATCGCAGTGGGCGATTAGGGACATACACGCAAAACCTTTTCCTCAGGTAAACAGGACCAGTTTGATGAATAGCTCGATAGGCAAGCACTAAGATTTTAAACAAAATCCTATGAGCAACTGGGAGCCAGTGAAGAGCATGGAGAAGAGGGCGAGCACTGGAACGCCTGGGGACATTAAACAAAAGTCTAGCGGCGGCATTCTGAATAACCTGAAGGCGGTGAATCAGATATGCCGGCAATCCGCAGAACAGTCCATTCGCGTAGTCTAGTCTAGAGAGTACTAAGGCACGAATATCAGTCTCTTTTGCTTCTTTCGGGAGGAAGGGGAAAAACCTGCGTAGAGTTTTTAGGGTAGAAAAACAAACGGCAGTAAGTTTCTTAAGATGGTCCTCAAACTTAAGGTTCTTACCGAACCAAACCCCTAAGTTTTTCACCGGGCCAGATGTGGCTTTTGGTGGGGGTAGATCCGCGGGCCAAAGACGTTCACTAAAATCCTCGGGAAAAGAGCCATACAACAAAATCTCAGATTTACTTTCGTTACATTTTAGCTGAGCGCCTGCTAGCCATTGAAAAACAGAGGACAGACAGAGTTGGGCCGCCGACGTATCTAAATTATCTTTGGGCCAGGTAAACAAAAGTTGTGTATCGTCGGCGTACGCCATAATTTTAGCCCCCAACTGTTCTGCGAGGTAAATCAAAGGGGTGAGATAAATGTTAAAAAGCAGAGGGCTTAAAGTAGACCCCTGCGGAACACCAGTAGAAAGTAATTTGGGGGTGGAGGCAAAAGGAGGCAACCAGACTTGTTGA
The DNA here is from genome assembly GCF_964261635.1 of Lissotriton helveticus. NCBI lineage: Eukaryota > Metazoa > Chordata > Amphibia > Caudata > Salamandridae > Lissotriton > Lissotriton helveticus. The sequence goes on from NC_136065.1 coordinate 2,081,867,081, forward strand.
GTACGGTGACTCAAAAATGAGGTCAGCCAGTCAAAAGCAGGTCCCACAATACCAATTTCGGCCAATCTGGAGAGTAGAAGGGAGTGAGGCACCGTATCGAAGGCAGCAGAGAGGTCTAGTAATATCAGAGCCGCTCTGCCGCCTTCGTCCAAACACTCCCGAATAGCCTCCGATATTTCGACTAAAGCCGTCTCGGTACTGTAGGCAGCCCTGAAACCGGACTGAGCAGGATGTAATGCTTCCGTAGATTCAACAAATTTGTCCAGCTGATTAAAAACAATCTTTTCGCATATTTTTGCTAGCGCAGGAAGCAAGGATATTGGGCGAAAATTGGACGGAGTAGCTGGATCTAATCCATTTTTTTTTAATAATGGGAGCAGTTTCGCTTGTTTCCAACAGGCGGGAACAGTAGCCGTGAAAAGCGAGAGGTTAATAATCTGGGTTACCTCATTTCCCACTGTTTCCGCTAAGCTCGCAAGAACTCTAGCCGGGCATGGATCAGAAGGAGATCCAGATTTTAAGGCAGCAACAATAGCAATGATGTCAGAATTCAATTGAGGAGTGAAGGTGGCCAATTTCTCGGTACGTAGGGGCATTAAAGGAAGCGGAATAGCTAAGGAAGATGAAAGGCCATTACAGACATTTTGCAAATCCATCTGAATTTTAGCAATTTTATCAATAAAAAATTCAGATAGCTCTTCACACCATTCCTCTGATGCAGGTAGCAGAGGTTGTGAGGCACAAGGAGATACAAAACTTTTTACAATCGTAAAAATTTCCTTACTATTGTTGTTTGCTTTATTAATACGGCCAGAAAAATAACTACTTTTGGCAGATCTGATGGCTGCATAATATTTTTTTTGCGCAGTTCGCAGATCCTTTTTCGCTTCAGGAAGATAAGCTTGTCTCCACACCCTCTCCAGCTTTTTACAGCCTGATTTGAGGTCACGGAGGGCATGGGAAAACCAGGGTTTAGAGGGGGTAGCACGGAGTCTACAGACTCGGCTACTTTTGATTGATGCCGCAGTCGCATCCTCCACCCATAGATTGAATGTGCTGGCTGCGGCCTCAATATCAAGAGGAAACAATGGACGAGAAGCAGCAAGACCATCTGAGAGAATATCTATGTTAATCTTCTGCATATGGGCGGTATGAGGATGGGGCACAGCAGAAATCAATGAAGGCCAGGAAAATCTAATAAGCTTGTGATCCGACCAGATCACTGGCTCGGGATGGGCCATATTGATATCAAAGTTCGAGCATACCAGATCCAGAATATGACCTCCATGATGGGTTGGGGCAGCCACCCATTGTTTTAGCTGGGCCATGGAAAGAGTTTCAGCTAGGCGAACCGCCTCTGGTAGGTCCGAACTATCTACATGGATATTGAAGTCACCTAAGAGAAGATACCGGGAATGACGTAGAATCCGGGGGACTATAGTCTCTTCTAAGACCTGCACAAAGTTGCCAATGTAGCCAGGAGGGCGGTAAACCAGCGTGCCACCTATGGATGAGTGAGCGTTGAATGTTAGAGAAAAGTGGAGCATCTCAGCCTCCACCAGCTGTTCTTGGGAATCATGAGAAAAAGTCCACTGTTCTCTAAAGACAACCGCAATCCCACCTCCTCTGCCCAAATGACGGTCAGATCTAAATATTTTAAATCCACGAGGGATGGCAAGTTCAACAGAGGGGGCACAGGTTTCATTAAGCCAGGTTTCCGTGATGAAAAGTAAATCCAGCCGATTTTCACTCAGCAGTTCAAAAATATCAGCTGCGTGTTTGACAAATGACCTAGCATTAATCAAACCGGCTTTAACCAGTGAGGAATCAGCAGGATGGGAGGGCGGATAGATACTAGTGGGCTGGAAACGAAAATTACACACCTGGCAAACCCGGGACGCACTGTTTGCCACATCCCATGCAATATTACATATACAGGAATCGGCTTTCAGCGACATGAGGTACCCGCGGGAGTACCGCATGGTGTTGTTATAGGGTCGCCGAGGAGTGCAGGCAGAGTGGGTGGCCCTAGGCCCGTCCGAGGCACGGACGGGCACAGACGGGCCCTCCTTTGGCGCTCCTTCGGCGCGCAGACGGCGCGCCCGCTGCGCGTGACCGCTGCGCGTCTTAAAGTGCATTTCTATTTGTAGCCACAGCCCCTCCCTCCGCTGGACCGCTAACTCGGGTTCAGCCGGGTCCAAGCCTGACTCAAGATGGCGCCCGTCTAGCCCTCCACAACAATCGGCACCTGGGAGCCGCGGTGGACCGGGGCACAGGGGGACCAGATCTCAAGCGCTATAAAGGTAACAGTTTCTAAAAGTTATTTTAAAAGGCACAAAAATTATTACACACACAATTCATAAAATCGAAATGCAGGTAATTTTAAAATGACTCGGTAAATCAGTGGGAACCAGAAGTGAGCAGAGGAGAGCCCTCGCAATCTGCTCGCCTTCACTGAGCGAAATATTGAGGTGCTGCCACCACCTCCAGCAAACGCCCAGACCCACCTACTCCGAATCTATTTGTAGCCACAGCCCCTCCCTCCGCTGGACCGCTAACTCGGGTTCAGCCGGGTCCAAGCCTGACTCAAGATGGCGCCCGTCTAGCCCTCCACAACAATCGGCACCTGGGAGCCGCGGTGGACCGGGGCACAGGGGGACCAGATCTCAAGCGCTATAAAGGTAACAGTTTCTAAAAGTTATTTTAAAAGGCACAAAAATTATTACACACACAATTCATAAAATCGAAATGCAGGTAATTTTAAAATGACTCAGTAAATCAGTGGGAACCAGAAGTGAGCAGAGGAGAGCCCTCGCAATCTGCTCGCCTTCACTGAGCGAAATATTGAGGTGCTGCCACCACCTCCAGCAAACGCCCAGACCCACCTACTCCGAATCTATTTGTAGCCACAGCCCCTCCCTCCGCTGGACCGCTAACTCGGGTTCAGCCGGGTCCAAGCCTGACTCAAGATGGCGCCCGTCTAGCCCTCCACAACAATCGGCACCTGGGAGCCGCGGTGGACCGGGGCACAGGGGGACCAGATCTCAAGCGCTATAAAGGTAACAGTTTCTAACAGTTATTTTAAAAGGCACAAAAATTATTACACACACAATTCATAAAATCGAAATGCAGGTAATTTTAAAATGACTCGGTAAATCAGTGGGAACCAGAAGTGAGCAGAGGAGAGCCCTCGCAATCTGCTCGCCTTCACTGAGCGAAATATTGAGGTGCTGCCACCACCTCCAGCAAACGCCCAGTCCCACCTACTCCGAATCTATTTGTAGCCACAGCCCCTCCCTCCGCTGGACCGATAACTCGGGTTCAGCCGGGTCCAAGCCTGACTCAAGATGGCGCCCGTCTAGCCCTCCACAACAATCGGCACCTGGGAGCCGCGGTGGACCGGGGCACAGGGGGACCAGATCTCAAGCGCTATAAAGGTAACAGTTTCTAAAAGTTATTTTAAAAGGCACAAAAATTATTACACACACAATTCATAAAATCGAAATGCAGGTAATTTTAAAATGACTCGGTAAATCAGTGGGAACCAGAAGTGAGCAGAGGAGAGCCCTCGCAATCTGCTCGCCTTCACTGAGCGAAATATTGAGGTGCTGCCACCACCTCCAGCAAACGCCTGGATGCGTGGCATGTATTTATCATCCCACCTCTAATAGACTTCACCCTAGGAATTACCTATATTCAGATGCCAGATACATTTACAAAACTTCTGAAGAAAGCTGCAGACGTGCTGTGCTCTATGAACACAGCTAAAACACATAGACTGGTATAGATGGGAGGGTACTAATAGCCCCAATCCAACACTCCTGGGGCTTTATTTATGAGAAGTGTTGCATCGCTGTGACAAAGCAGCCATGTGTCCTTTCACATGGGGCAAGCCCCATATGAAAGGGACTGTGTCACCCTTACGCCTGCCATGAGGCCGGCATAAGGTTTTGATGCAAAGGCGTCCGAGAAGGGGCACACTGAAATCTTATAGATTTCAATGCGCCACTTCTACGAGGTTCTGATGCGGGGGAATGCCCACCCTGCATGCATTATACCAGATGCAGGTATAATGTAGGTGTAGGAGTTTACGAAGTGGCACATCGGCCTAGAGGCTTCCCTTCGTAAATATGGAGCAACGTGACACATTATTTACGCCGCCACAATGTCATAAAAAGTGACACAACAGCGGCAAAAATGTGATCCAACAAAGAGCGCCTACGGCGCCCGTCAGACATTGCAGCGCCAGTCTGACGAGGAGCAGGAGACCGATGATGAAGCATGACACCTAGGCTCTCGTCTGGGTGTGTGAGGTCCCCTGGTTCCAACAAGGGAACACCTTGTTCCCTGACTGACTGACACGCTCCCCTAGCTCCATACACCTCGTTCCTTCTCATCTTTTTCTAGTTTGGGGAACTAAGTATTTATTTGTTTATAAGCATTATTTACGCCGCCACAATGTCATAAAAAGTGACACAACAGCGGCAAAAATGTGATGCAGGGCTTCATAAATAAGGCTCCGGGTAAATTATTGCATTGAATTAGGGAAGACTGTTTTCGAATCACTCCTTTTTTCTGACACAGGGAGAATTTCTCTCTCTGCACAAAAAACCCTTGCTCCCTCTAACAGTGTTTGGAGCAAATGTGAACTTGCATGAGTTTAAGTGCGGGAATGATCGTTGATGGTGCATGCCACAATTTTTTGGGTTAGGGACTTCCAAATCACAGTGGTAAATCTATCCCTGCTTGCCACAATTTTTTGGGTTAGGGACTTCCAAATCACAGTGGTAAATCTATCTCTGCTTGCTGCCTACAGATTTGACTAGCTCTGTTCTTCTAAACTGGATCGATTTATTTTAGCCCACCACTCCACCCACACGAATGCAGACTTCAACCTCAACATTCAGCTACTCTATTCTCCCACAACTTTTTTGTCGTTAGTACTCAATACACATCTATCTACCCATTGACATGATATACCTTTGGACCACATAGTTGTTTCTAACAAGCTTACATTCTCTCATTTGATCCCTCATCTTTGACCATTCCATTACTCCTATGGTGGTTAATATCCACCTGCAAATCAGCCCATCTACTCCTCTTCCATTTCAGAGTTGAAACATTTCCCAAACACTCTTTCACTGATTTCCTAAACCAAGTTAACAATAATCTCACACATCTGCAGTACACCAAATGTTTTTGACCAGTTTAATAAATCCTCCAGCATGCATTTAAGACACACTGTCCCTTGCAAACATTTACATCTATTGCTCCAATGTCCAAAAGCCTGGACAGCACTATCATTCACTCACTGAACACCAAGATGAGAGTTCTCCTTTGTAAGTGTGCTTGGGGAAAATACAAAACTCAGACAGATCTGCACATTTATAGGCATGCACTATTTCTAGCCTTCGATATTGGCAAATCTACCTACTTTCAAAATCTTACCACCTTACTGCGTCACCGTTCTCAATCTTTGGCATGTGCAATCAGGAACTTATGCCTCGATTACGATGATGGTGGGACCTCCACTGGCAGCCTGTCCGTGGCGGTCCCTCCGCCATCGCAATCATATTTTTCACCCACCACATTTGGATGGCGGGTGGATGTGATGCGGTCGGAAAGACCGACTGCCACGAGTCTGACAGTTGGAATGATTCTGACTGCCCATCGGACCTCCCGCATTCCACAGAATGTAGGCAGTGCCAGGGATATTGGTATCCTTTTCCGCCGGTCTATCAGCGGTGGTTAACCCACCATGACCAGGCAGGCGGAAACGGGCTTGTGGGCCAGTAGTGGGCCCCCCTTCCACCCTGGGCCTCGGACATGGGGGGCATGGTGTTTGCAACGTAGTGCAGGGATATGTAGCATGTCATTTCATTGTACAGTAGAGGGTGCTGCAGACTGCAGCACCCACTCCTATACAATGAATAGACATTGCGACTGCAGTGGTGGCGGTGGCATTGTAATTCGCCGTGTCGGACCGCCGACTTGTAGGCGGGCGGTCCCTGTTCCGAAAGGATGGCAGACAGACTTTTGTCCGTGCCCCATCCTAATGAGGCCCTTGGTCACCTCGCCTCACCTTACCGTACACACTCACTCTCTTTCGTCATACATTCCTTTGAGGATCACCGCTATTAGAGGCACACTTGCTCCTCTACTTACAGTCTCTCCTCCTTCTCCTCACACACCCTAACCTCATTAAACTACCCTCTCTGACTTTACCATAACTTTGTATGTGGAGCGTCTCCCATACTCCAGTCTTCAAATCCTGCCTCCATCGGATCCTTCCAGCTCCAGACTATCAAACCATTGGCTCTCTTTTGCTATCCACTCTTTTCAATCAGTTCCTCTTATCCGGTTTCTTCCCATATATTTTAAAAATTGCAGTTGTATTACCAACCCTACAACAAAAAATAATCTGCAGACAGGCTGCAGACTCCTGTGGGTGAGGTGCCCTAATGCAGGTTGAGCCAAAAAGTGGCAAACTGCCTTATGAAGAGAACATGAATAGAGTATAGTCCATGGAGAGACCTATGTTTTTGTCCTCTGCTCAAAAATTGAGAAGATAAGCAAAAGTAGGCAAACCCACAATAATTACTACAAGTATGAAATTCAGAGGACTATTAAAACTATTTAGAAAAAATGGATGAAAATGATTGAATGTAGAAATTATGAACAATTATGGAAATGTGCCCCTGTGGAGAGAGGCAATTAATTGTGTAAGGGTAGATTATTTCTATCACATAGGACTCATGGTGTTCCAGTATTTCCTTTTTAGGTCGTGGCTAGGCAGCGTGTGCGCTGTCTCTAAAAGACGTGGGGCATATTATCTAGAAAGTGGCGGTGAAAAGTGTTAGCCTCCTGGGCTTAACGCCTCTCATCGCCACTTCGGAAGCGCCAGGCTGCACCATATTACCAAGGATATGGTGCAGCCTGGCATTTCCCCCTGCGATGGCGCCAAGTCTAACGACTTAACGCCAACGCAGGCACCCTTGCACCAGAGTTCAAGGGTGTCTGCGAGAAGGGAGGTTTGTTTATGTACAGGAAGGTGTTCCTTCCTGTACATAAACAAACCTAAAATGCCATTTTGTAACTTTCATGTTTGCTGCTTCACGCAGCACACATATAAGTTACTAAATGGCATTTAAAAAAAAGGTTTGTTTATGTACAGGAAGGAACACCTTCCTGTACATAAACAAACCTTGGCATTTTGCTTTTTCCATGTGTGCTGCACAAAGCAGCACACATGGAAAAAGCAAAAACGAAGAGAAATGAAGCATTTCTCCTCATTTCACCACCTTAAGACCAGGGCTTTCCTGGTCTTAAGTTCGGCGCTGCCACCTATTATCGCCTCTCTTGATAATAGGTGGCAGAGTCGAAGTGAATGGGTGTTGCGGTGGAACGGCCACCGCAACACCCACTGCACGCCCCTTTCACGCTAATATTAGCGTGAAAGGGGCCCTATTACCAAGGCAGCGTTAAGCCACTTAACGTGGCTTTTAGCCACATTAAGTGGTTTAAAGCTGCCTTGGTAATAGGGCGCTGACCCTATCGCCACCACAACGTCACAAAAAGTTACGTTGTGGTGGCGATAGGGGCTTGGTAATATGCCCCATGTTGTTTACAATTCAGTGGGCTTCAGCCCGCTCATAGGCTTACCATTTGTTCGCTCCTTCGTTGCTTTCATATCTTTCACTCCAGTATGTCCATAGCATCAATGCATCATGCCTCTTCCTGTGTTTGGTCCTCCCCAGAGCATGGACCAAGTATTTGTACCCATCCACTGCTCTGATTTCTTTTTCTTTCAGCACTCCCCACAACTGCTCGTGTTTTCACTCTCTCTGTCTCCTCCCACCTTCCCCCAACCCAGTTGCTTCTTTTCCTTCACAGGAGTAAAGCGTGCAGTCTTTTGACATCCAAAACGGGAGCAAAAAAAGTGACGAAGCAAGCAACATAGACTCTCCTCCATTTTTGCTTTTGAAATCACCTAAGTCTACCTCTTGTGGCCTCTTCAGCTCAGTGCATTTACAGCATCAAAATCCATATTCAGGTGATTCTCCTTGGAATTCTGGATTTCCTTCACGACTCTATCCCACAAGATCACTGACCATTTTATAACTATGTATTATTCTATTCTAAGATTATTCTAGTGCTATGCAGTGCACATATGGAGAAACCCTCTTTAATTTATTTTGGCAGGATTGAGTTGGGGAGCAGGGGTTTGCGCTGCTCCATATGTGTCACATTAGAATATGTCTCTTTACAACCTGAGTCATTTAATTGCGTGCTTTTACAACGCGGTTGTTACAACGACCACATTGTTACAACGCAGTAACATTACAACTCAAGTCGTTACAACGACTTGCTCTAGATGGCGCGCTGAATTTAGGAATAGTATAATTTACTATTCCAACTCCAGTGTGTGCAACAGTAGGGAAGGTGTTCGAATAGTAAATTATACTATTCCTCAGTTTGGAGCGCCATCTACTGCAAGTAGTTGTAACAACTTGCGTTGTAATGGTATTACGTTGTAACAACGCGATCGTTGTAACAATCGCATTGTACATGTATCGCGGTGTAATGACCGCGTGGTAAAGGTTGTTTCCGTCGTATTAGTGCTAACAAGTTCTTTTACACTAATTTGTTTACAACAATCCGCTCCTAGCCCCCAATAGCTCTCATATGGCTTACTCAACTTTCCTTTTCTGGTAGTGTAGGCTGTGCATTATGCCATACTGCTTGATGTTACTGCACTGCACACACCCGGTAAATGCACTTGCTGTCGGATTAACCACAACAGTGCCTAAACTGGTTTCTTTATGGTCGGGTGTGGAGTAAGTGTACTTTAGCTGTCTGCAAGTGTCCTACAATTGACAAAAATAACTTTAATTCATTTAATAATACAAATATAGGAGTCTTGGGTCAGTCCCCTAAACCACTGGTCTGCCTCTCTGTCTTATGCACATATAGGCCATGTCACAGGAATCCAACTGGTATTTTCAGGGTCGGGCAACATGTGACGTCATTTTGCTTATTGTAATATGCATCCACGCCTGGAACGGGCAAGTGCCAGTAGGCAAAAGAGCTATATCAAGCCACAAGTGGTGCACTGCACACTGACCTCTGTGCAAGCAGTTGTGTGTCCTGTCAGTCTGAAAACAGGAATGGAATCACAGCACACAGTATGTTATTATGCTATTTTTGGAGGAAGGCATGCTACAGTGTTTACCATTGTTCGGGCTTTATTTGCTGCATGGCTGGTGCACGAGCAATGGCTCAGAGTACAGTAATAGCACAGAAAATAAGCGTCTGCGTAGATCAGAGGGTTTCTCTTTTGGCCTATTTGAAGTGTAAGTTTTAAACGACACCCAGTTTGGTTATTATCACAGGTCATCTCCTCCCATCTGTGGTGAATTTGTCTCCTCCGGCCACAGCCTCGTTTGCCAGGCCTCCACTCATTGGAGCAGAAGCAGTCTGCCTGAAGGAATTTGCTACATCCCGTCCAGTTTTTAGGTCTCGGCTAGACAGCGCATGTGCTGTCTCAATCAGACATATTGTTTACAATTCAGTAAGCTTCAGCCTGCCCATAGGCTTACCCATGGCTTTAAGTGGGATGAAAAGACTGGTGGTCTCTCAAAAGGGCGTGGCCAATGTAATTAAGGGTGTGACTTAAGAAACAGGGAAGCTAAAAAAAATTCGCTTAGCACAGTGTGCCGCCCAACTTGTATTTTGCTACTTCTGTCTACAAGTAACATCATACCTACAACAAGTCAGGACTATTTGCTTTTTTAATGGTTGTTAGTTGCATAAGATAAATAAGCAGCAACTATGGCTTGTATACAATATTAAAAAAGCTTCCACTTAAAGCCCTGGTGGCACCACAGCAATGTTGCTTGTCCAGAGTTTCAAAAAGAGAAGGGAAATCAGAGAGAAAATGACTCTCCTTAAAGGATTTCCCTTCCCCTGCAACGCTCACCTGGCATGACGTCATGTTGTAACTTCTCCACTAGTGAGAAGTGAGCAGTGTGAGCAGCACACATCGATGTGCCTGCTGTCACTGCAGTCCAGAAAAAAACAGACCGCCTGTGCCAGGGTACAAATCAGAGCCCGTTAGAGACCTGTTTCGAGGCCCCCTTTAAAAAACTGCCGGTGCTCAGACCCGGTGAGACCCAGCCCACTTAAAGCCCTGGGCTTACCATTTGTTTATTCCACTATGCACTTATGTTGCTAGGCGTAGAACGTCTTTAGAGGAACACTATTGCATGGTACCATCCGGACCATAAATAACACTGCAGATGCACGCCGCACAAACACTAGCATCAGCTCAGGCTTTTATAACTACCGTCTGCGCTCTTGAGCTGAACAGAGGAAGGAGGTTCTCTCCATGGCTTCAGGCTGTACTCAGTTACATAAAGCGTCTCTGCCTCAAGCTCCTCCATCCTCCCTTCCACAAGAGACAGCCTCAGGCATCCATGACTGATTCATGAACTTGCTCAAGGCTGGGTCCAAGCTCTCTTTTACATGGCTTTCAGCCATGCCTAAAAGACATTGACAATGCCAATAGCTCTCGGATTACCGAGACCTATTGGTTTTGCCAATGCTTGTTACTGTTTGCGACCATAAAGGTGTACACTTGAAGGTAAAATGATGTATGATGGCCTGGGATAACCTGGTGGGCCTTGAAATGCTCTAAAGCTATCAAGCCTGCAGTACATGACCCTCAGAGGCTTTTACGTCAAACACCTGTCAGTTCTCACAGCCCTCAATAGAGCAGGGGTACCCCTGAAGGGGTGGGTGGGGGGGGGGGGAATCATTCACATTTTGCCATGGGCCCTACTTGCTCGAAACCATACATGCCCCCCCCAGTTTTAGCCACTGCATGAGCTCCTTTACTGACACATGATGTCAAGTGCATCACAACAAGCCGCCTAAACAGGGCAATGTCAGTGATTGTTAAATATTTTTGAGACACTGTCACATGGATGGATTATAATGCTAAACTTGCGTGATTAATCTTTAAATTTAGGAGATGTCGATAGTTGATTCAGTGACACTCCATGTGTTTGTTTGGTCACTTAGAGGTACTTCCGAGTCAGAAATTAGCAGAGTTTTACAAGGAGAGATTTGAAAAAAAAAAACAATCCAGGTTTAAATTCTGCATGTCCCAAAGTGTGCATCACTAGAACCAGAAAAAACACATAAGATGATGGACGGAATGTTGCACAATGGCAAAACATTCACTATTGCTGTTCACCCTATGTGGAAGGGTATGCCCACACGTGGGTCCCTTGCTCACTACGCCACTGGAGTCAAGCTATCCTGGCTGAAGACGGCTGATAGACAGAAACCAATCCTAGGATGCTTGATTCCGGTCCAGGGAAGACATGACTTGGCAGTTCGGGCTGGTCTGTTCCCATGAGGCACAGGGTCAAGAATGATTTGCATATGGCCATGTCTGAACTGGGGTGGCTTGGTGAGCAAAATAACGATGGATTACACCCAGATCTGTGACTGGGAGTGAATGTTTTGCCATTGTGCAACATTACGTCCATCATCTTGTATGTTTTGCTGTTCACTAGAACCAGAAGCACAGAACAATTAAACGATGCAGAGGATGGAATGGGTCTCCATGTCTTCTGTAATGACAAGAGGGCACTTTTTAGGTCTCGGTATGACAGAGCATGTGCTGTCTCAAAGAGGCATGTTATATATACTTTGTGGGCTTCAGCACGACCATAAGCTTCCCATTTGCTGGCTCTATCATTGCTCTCCCATTCTTTCTTCCCATTTGTTCACAGAATGCATGCTTCATACCTCTTCCTGTGCTTAGCCCACCCAAAGAGCATGGACCAATTACAACTATCCATCCACAGCTGCCATTTTGGCACCTGTTTTAGGAACTACTTTTTAAATAGATTTTGAGGACTTCGCACGAACGCTCACGCTTTTCCAAGCACAGTTTCTGTAAACAGGCCAGTAAATATTATCCTTATCTCGTCACATTTGCTTTGCATTTAAAGATGGAGATCAAATGTCAGACAATGTTTTCCAAGGGCTCCTGTTTTGTCTCCCAACCCTCTCCCACTTTGCTGCTTGTTTTTTCTTGTTTTGTCTCTGGTGTAAATTGACTCCCCTTCATGTCTAAAATTTAAGTATGGGCAAAACTTGCGAATTGGCGGTCTGCGAATTCATGCGAAATTGCAAAAAAAGTCAGAGAGTTCGCGGATTTTCCCGCGAACTCGCGGATTTTTGTGCCATTTGCACTAATATGTGACCACGTGTGCCTGTAACTGTGCCAGCGCGCCAAAAGGCGCCGAGGTCCCTTGAGTGAGCTGGCCATTATAGTGGAGACGGGCGGGAAGATGTTTCATACCGCTAGTGTGTGGTGGATGGGGCCAAACGGGCGGGGCTTCTATGCGAGTTCACATGCATCTTGTTTATAAAGGGTCAGAGACCGAGCAGAGCAGCAGATGAGGAGAAAGCAGCCTCCTGGTCACAGGAGCTACACGGGGATGGCGTTTGGGAAACTCATGGATGCAAAAATACGTTTGGCACAGGACCCCAGAATCCTTCAGATGTCCAAGATAGCTCTGCTGCGCGTGTTGGTACAAAGCCATTCTGATCCTGCTCAGTGGGTTCAGGCGCATGCAGCTGCTGCTGCTGGACAATGTCCCATCTCATACTAAACTGACCCGTATAGGCATATGCTGGCGCTGGGCAGTAGGGTGCAGTGGCATGCGGGTGCTCCACGCCTGGTACATGCGCATACCGGTGCCAGGGGGATACGTGTTTATTGGTGCTGCCTAACAAGTTATAACTTTACATTTAGACTGCACCAGACGGTGGTACCCCCTACACGGATCAGGAGCATCCAGGCACCAGACTTCATGGTGCAAGAGCATAATGATGCTGTGCGGTACGGGTATATGTACTGGGGGCAGGGGGACACTTAGCACAATGTGTGCTCACACCCAGAAGGCTCCCAGGCAATTGAGCACAAATGATTTGCACACTGAGAGGGCTCCGGGGCAGTTCAGCAGCACGGTACTCACACCCACTTGGCCCCGGGGCAGTTCAGTAGCGCGTGGGCTCACAACCCCTGGGCAGCTCAGCAGCACAGTGGCTCACACCCACAGGGCTCCCGGGCAGTTTAGCAGTGCCACCCTCTGGTTCATCACTGCCACCCTCTGGTTCATCGCTGCAACCCTCTGGTTCACCACTGCCACCCTCTGGTTCACCACTGTCACCCTCTGGTTCATCACTGTCACCCTCTGGTTCATCACTGCCACCCTCTGGTTCATCACAGCACCCTCTGGTTCACCACTGTCACCCTCTGGTTCACCACTGCCACCCTCTGGTTCATCACTGCCACCCTCTGGTTCATCACTGCCACCCTCTGGTTCACCACTGCCACCCTCTGGTTCATCACTGCCACCCTCTGGTTCATCACTGCCACCCTCTGTTTCACCACTGCCACCCTCTGGTTCATCACTGCCACCCTCTGGTTCACCACTGCCACCCTCTGGTTCATCACTGTCACCCTCTGGTTCATCACTGCCACCCTCTGGTTCACCACTGCCACCCTCTGGTTCATCACTGTTACCCTCTGGTTCATCACTGCCACCCTCTGGTTCACCACTGCCACCCTCTGGATCATCACTGCCACCCTCTGGTTCACCACTGCCACCCTCTGGTTCATCACTGTCACCCTCTGGTTCACCACTGCCACCCTCTGGTTCACCACTGCCACCCTCTGGTTCATCACTGTCACCCTCTGGTTCATCACTGCCACCCTCTGGTTCATCACAGCACCCTCTGGTTCACCACTGCCACCCTCTGGTTCATCACTGCCACCCTCTGGTTCATCACTGCCACCCTCTGGTTCATTACTGCCACCCTCTGGTTAGCCACTGCCACCTTCTGGATCATCACTGCCACCCTCTGGTTCATCACTGCCACCCTCTGGTTTCACACTGCCACCCTCTGGTTTGCCACTGCCACCCCCTGGATCATCACTGTCACCCTCTGGTTCATCACTGCCACCCTCTGGTTCATCACAGCACCCTCTGGTTCACCAGTGCCACCCTCTGGTTAATCACTGCCACCCTCTTGTTCATCACTGCCACCCTCTGGTTCACGACTGCCACTCTCTGGTTGATCACTGCCATCCTCTGGTTCATCACAACACCCTCTGGTTCACCACTGCCCCCTTCTGGTTCATCACTGCCACCCTCTGGTTCATCACAGCTCCCTCTGGTTCACCACTGCCACCCTCTGGTTCATCACTGCCACCCTCTGGTTCATCACAGCACCCTCTGGTTCACCACTGTCACCCTCTGGTTCACCACTGCCACCCTCTGGTTCATCACAGCACCCTCCGGTTCACCACTGTAGATTATGGGGAGAAAACACACCTGCCCAGCCTTAACCGGTGGCTGGTTAATGTGTTACTGAATTTGAGCTTCAAATCCGGGACCTGCTTCCTCATCTGTAAGTGCTTCCTGTTGTGGTTTAATTTTTGTGACAGCCTGGAGCATTCTGCCATACTTGTAACTATTCTCTGACCCTGCTTCGAGGGTCAGAGCAGGTTCAGAGAATAGTTGCAAGTAGGCAATGAGGTGCCTTAGGAAGCACTTCCAGGGATACCTGTAATGGTTATAAAGAAATTAGCTTCAACTTGGGCACCTGCTGTAACCCTGTAAGTGCTTCATGTACTTCAGTTTTTGAAAATAAGTCCCGAACGCAATTTCGCGGATTTTTCTGCAATTTCGCGCGATTCGCACACCACGAAATTGCAGAAAATCCGCAAATTCCGCGAACGGAACAGATTTTACGCCCATGCTTACTTAAATTAGAACTGCCAGCTAATTTTCCCTTTGGTCATTGGAGTCTGTAAGTGTATTTCTTCGGAGTAGGGCTGCTCTTGCTCTTGCAGAGAGGATGTAACCCAGAGACAGCAAACAAAACATCGAAAAGGAAGGCACGCACATCGGGCCTCAAATCAGATGGATATATCCGTTACCAGTTATTAAAGTTCATTAGTGTAGTGCATTACTGAAAAACAGAGCATTTTTGGTGACTATGTGCATACTTGTATTTCTGAGTGTGCTTGATTCACTTTCAAAACGCACAATTAAATTACGCTTCTATCACTAAAGTTTAAAGACTTTATTTGGGTGCGTGTCTACAATGAAAATCAAGGTATATAATGAGCTTATTTATGAGCCCTTGCGTCACTTTTGCCCGCCGGTGCGTCACTTTGTGTGACGCACCAGCAGGGTAAAAATGGGCCATGTTGCGTCATATTTACAAAGTGACGCATCTAGGTAGATGTGCCACTTTGTAAACCCCTGCGCCACATTATACCTGCGCCAGGTATAATGTATGCAGGGTGGGCGCTCTGACGCAAGTAAGCCTCGTAGAAGTGATGCAGTGAAATCTATGAGATTTCACTGCATCACTTCTAGGACGCAAATTCTTCAATATCTTACGCCTGCCTTATGGCAGGCATACGACTGACGCAAGCACATTTCACATGGGACTTGCCCATGTGTAATGACCCATTGCTGGAGTTGCGTCACTTTTGTGACACACTCCAGCAATGTGTCATTTTTACGCCTACAGATACATCAGAAATACTGATGTATCTGTAACTCCCTTTGATATGATGCGTCATACTGTAAATATGATGCATCATTGGTGTCGCAAGGAGGTCGCAATGAAAAGTGACACATCGCTGTTTTCTCGCAGCGATGCGTCACTTTTCATAAATGAGGCCCAAAGTCTTTGCTTAAGCGCATGTTTTGAACAGAATTTATGCGCACTCAAAATGAAAAGTAGTATTGCACTGGCAAATCAGAGTTCAATTTCTTTCAAGGTACTGCATTTATTTTTACTCTGGTTTGCCGGTGCAAAATTACTCTTAATTCTGAGTGCGTGTGATTTAATTGCAAAAGACGTGCTTCAACAATACAGCGCTTGATTTTTTGGGGAAATATGCAATATGCTCTTTACATTGCAGTGATGGAGGCTTGAATTAAGAGCGTGTTGTAAGTGCTCTCACAATTAAAAATAATGTTTCATCATCAAATCAGGGTACAAATGAATGCAATGATTTTCTGGAGCAACGTTACTTTTAATTCTGAGTGTGCATGCTTTACTTTCAAAACACACTCTTAATAAAAGGTTTCACTTTGGTTTCAAGTTTCAGACACGCATTCACATAAATAGACATAAGCGTGAGTTTATATGTGCATCTCCCCATGACATATTATGTTATCATGCCAGTGTGCTTGATTTTCATTTGTCACATCCTTCAAGATAAAGGCTCACCATCGCATAGAAGCAACAGCGACTATGTATTATTTACCAGCAAACATTGCCTTTAAATCCCTATCATTATTCACTTTCACGTAATCGGACACAAAATACATAAAGTAAGTAAAGTCCACATTTGTAAAGCGCACAATCACCCGTAAGGGTCTCTAGGCGCTGGGGGCCGTCGGGAAGATTAAGCGAGCTATTGCCCAGAGTCACATGGTGCTGGGCTAACCTGCCGCCGGAGCCGGGGATCGAACCGTGGTCCCCAGATTCCAGCGTCAGTCGCCCTGGCCCCGGCGCCACACCTCTCCCATAGTGGAAACAAACACACTAACTAGGAACATATACATTGTTCCATGCATGCAGGGTGACCCCAGTAAAAAGAAAACAACAATTGCTTACATTATGCCATCTGATGTAAACAACATTGTTTGCAGTTTTTGACTACGATTCAAATAGTTTTACTACTTGGATTTCTGTATCCTCATTCTTTGTGTGTACCTCCCCACTGACAGGCCATACAATACCATACCACACAATACCATATCATACCATACCATACCATACCATACCATACAATACCATATCATACCATACCATACCATACCATGACATACCATACCACACAATACCATATCATACCATACCATACCATACCATACCATACCATACCATACAATACCATATCATACCATACCATACCATACCATACCATACAATACCATATCATACCATACCATACCATACCATGACATACCATACCACACAATACCATATCATACCATACCATGACATACCATACCACACAATACCATATCATACCATACCATACCATACCATGACATACCATACCACACAATACCATATCATACCATACCATACCATACCATGACAGGCCATACTAAACCATAACATACCATACAATAACAGGCTATACCAGATCATACCATACAAGGCAGATCATGCCGTACCATACTCTAGAATGATGACCATACCATGACTATACTATACCCATACAATGACATTCCATACCATACCATAACAGAAAATGAAATGACAGGCCATACCATATGACAGGCCATATCATACCACACTACACTATACAATGACAGGTCATACCATACTCATACCATACCATACTTTTCAATGATAGGCCATACCATACTATAAGACATGCCATACCATACAATACTATACAATTACAGGCCATTCCATATGACAAGCCATACCATTCCATATTGTACTATACAATGACAGGCCATACCATATTATACCATACCATACTATTCAATGATAGGCCACACCAAACTAAACAACAAGCAATGCCATACAATACTATACAATGACAGGCCATACCATAACATAAGATGACAAGCCTTACCATACTATAGAACAAGAAGCCATACCATACAATGACAGCCCATACCATATTATACAATCACAAGGCATACCATAGTATACCATACCATACTATACAAGAGGCCAGGCCATGCTACATCATAACATATAATATACCATACCTTACTATAGAATGACAGGCCATACCATACTGTACTTTACAAAGACAGGATACACCATATTATACTATACAATGCCATATGATACAATGACAGACCATACCATGCTATACCATACTATATTATAAAATGACATATCATGCTCTACATTGACAGGCCATACCATATTGTACGACAGGCCGAGCTGTACCATACCATACCATACCAAAGCATATTATACGATGATCAGCCATACCATATCATGCAATACATTGACAGGCCATACCATATTGTACAATGGCAGGTCATGCTGTACCATACCATCCATCCCATCCCATCCCATACCACACCATACCATACCATACCATACTTTACAATGACAGGCAATACTATAGCATGACATACCATATTATACGATGACAAGTAATAACATGCCGTACCATGCCATACAAAGGCAGGTCAGGCCATATTATACCACAACAGGCCACACCACACTGACAAAGGCAATAGATCTCACAGAGGCGTGACCTATTTTTTTTTTGCAATGCTTGCACTGAAAGGAGCAGAGGTAAGTTGTCCTGATTACACTCAGCTGAGAAGTGCAGTCACCACAAGAAACACAAGCAGGGACGCAGCCAGGAATTCCAAAAGTGATTGGGCTCTGACAGAATGTGGACCTGCTGAAAATGGGTGAACTTTGTGGAGATCTGGTGTAATATTTTTTTGTATACTAATATTAAAATATCCACATGTATCCACGAATTTTGAACAGCGAGGTCGCAAGCAGTGACAAGAGAAATTATATTAGAGTAAATTGATACCCAAGTGACGGAAGTAATCAGAATATATAATTAGAAATAAAATTAAAGTTGCACAAAGTTATTTTTGCATTCTTCATGGAGCTTTAGGAAAAACTTAGTGAATGTTGCACATTTTTTTGCATCTTTCACGTGAAACTGTCTTTTTGCCACAATTTGTGTCACACACATGCTTCTTTCGCACTGACAAAATTAATCTGCGTTTAATATACGCTGAAGGAAAGGAGTATTGGTGCGAGTGCAATGATTATGTATAAATGAGGAGCAGATTTTCGGCCTTCACAGGCGAGCCAGAGTATCCAGCCTCTTGCAGTCGCTTCATTGGCTGCCTATCCGGAAGCGGATAGTTTTTAAGGCGCTGACTTTGGCTCATAAGGCTCTTTATGCCTCGGGCGCGAAATATCTGCAACGGAGGCTTGCCTTTCATCGCCCGTCTCGATCTCTGCAATCCGAATCTCTGTTCCTGGCGGTCGTCCCTCGAGTAAAAAGGGCCCGCATTGGGGGCCGCTCCTTTCGGCTGAAGGCACCGCAGCTTTGGAATGCTTTGCCATTGGCCTTACGCAGCATTTCTAATTTGCTGACCTTTAGGAAGGGCCTTAAAACCTGGCTTTTCGCCCTCTAGTATGTTCCCTCCCCTGTCTGCTGTTTTTCTTCTATTTTACTGTGTTATGTTTCTCTGCTTACGAGCTGCCAATAAAAGCACCGGAACACTCCTATGGAGTAGCCGTGCGCTATAGAAATCAAAATTAACATAACATAACATAACATAACAGATGGTGGTTGTCCCTCATTACAGCTTACAAATCGGACAAAAACTGTTCTTTGCCCTATATTTTTGACCGCGTTAATTATCCCTAGTAGCACAGAGATACAGAGCAGAAAGTGGCGTGGGCAGCAAAGATCAGGTCCTCTCTGGTATTCCCCATTCACGATGGAAACACGTAGAACTGGAGTCTAAAATCACCCAGGAAGTAACTTTGAGACACAGTCCTTCCACTTAGTGGTATCTACTATACTGGGGGGCAGATTTACAAGCCCCTTGCGACAACTTTACTCCACCATTGCGTCACTTCCGTGACGCAGCAACATCATAAACAATGCGCCATGATGCAACATATTTACAACGCAATGTTTCTAGGGACATACATTATGTTATAAAGCCCTGCGCTACATTATACCTGCGTGAGGTACAATGTATGCAGGGTGGGCATTCCATCGCAAGGAAGCCTCGTAAAAGTGACGCAGTGAAGGGTACAAGATTTCACTGACTCACTTTTACGACGGCACTGCGTCAAAACCTTGCGCCTGCTTGAAGCAGGCGTAAGGAGTGACGCAGCATGATGGGAATAGGCATTCCTGACCTTTGCTGCAGTTGCGTTGTGCGTACGATATGACTCCAGCAATGCGCTGCCTTTCCACCAAAAGATGCATCACGCATCTGTCTATCCTTGCACTGCGGTGCGCCGCATTGTAAATGCGGCGCAAGGCTTTTTTTCCGTCACGCAATTTAGCTGACGCATCTCTGCTACTATGCAGAGATGCACCAGTTCTTGTAACTCTGCCCCTGAGCTTTTCTAGTGCACCATTCATAACCCCACTGTGTGTAGAAAAGCTCCTGCAAAGGCGACATTTCAGAAAACAATTCTACCAACAGTAGTGTAGCTAAGCCATTGTGCCGCCAGTGGCGGTCACTGATTTTTCCTTCTGTGGGGGCCGGGTGACAGAGGGTGGTGGGGGCGAGGATTAGAAGGGGGGTGGTGGAGGTTTTGTAAAACGCAAGCTTACAAAAAAAACTTTACCCAAGTGAAGATAAACCGTGAAAAAACTTTTTGAAGGACGTAAAAAGGAAATTTTTGCAAACCTTTGCAGGTAAAAAAAATGCACACCTTGATACTACATTTAGCCGAACACGTTGGGCCTCATTTATGAGGCCTTGCGTCAGTTTTGCGCTTCCGATGCGTCACTTTTTGTGACGCATCGGCGGCGTAAAACATGCCTCATGTTGCGCACTATTTACAAAGTGACGCATCTAAGCAGATGCGTCACTTTGTAAACCCCTGCGCTACATTATGCCTGCGTCAGGTATAATGTATGCAGAGGGGGCGTTCCCCCGCAAAAAGCCTCGTAGTAGTGATGCAGTGAAATCTATGAGATTTCACTGTGACACTTTTAGGACGCTGTTGCGTCAAAATCTTGCGCCTGCCTCACAGCAGGCGTAAGACTGACGCAAGCCCATTCACATGGGGCTTTCCCCATGTGAAAGGACACATTGCTGGAGTTGCGTCACTTTTGTGACACTGTGAGAAGTTGGCCTGATATATGATGCTCACTAGTTCTAGTGATCACCTTGTATCATGCCAAGCAACCCTTATGGTGCAGGTTGTAAAGTCAACCTTATAGACAAGCTATCCTAGGGGTAGCATGGACTAAGCAGTCTTAGGCTAAACTCTGTAAAGGCATGTGAAGCAAGCTGTTTTACCATATACAATCCCTTGAATACCAAATGAAAGGACACCACACAGATATATATTGAAAATATATATAGATTTATTACTACAAATATCCCTGATACTCTTTATGAGCACAGAAGCAAATGCGTTAAAACAAAACACAGTTTAAATACACAAAAGTTGCACAATATGGATGAGCCCTAGGGGCCACCTAAACCATATACTCAAATAGTGGTATAAGAACCACTATGGGGAAAGTGAAGAGGCCTAGGGCCCGGGGAATCGCTGGAGCTGTTCGGGACTAGCAGTGAAGAAGTCGGGAAAGGCCCGCGGGACTCGGGAGCAGTGCGGAAAGTGCACGCTTTACCAATGCAATGTCAATGGTGCGTAAAAAGTACAAAGTTAGTTAGAAAGGAACCTTCCGAGTGACCTAGAAAGCTGAAACTTGAGACACAGACACTAGAGGTGTGTACCAGTGTGAGAACACCGGCGGAGCTGAGTTACCTCACCCACAGGAAGCGGGTGCATAGGGTCGAAGTAGTGTCGGGTTTCGTCACGCAGGTCGATGGTGCTTGGAGCTGAAGATGCTGCAGGCGGCTCGATGTGAAGAGTTCCGGTGGATCCAAGGGTGGATCTGAAGAGGTGAAGACCTGAAAGCAGAGGGGACAATGTTCAAAGTCACTAGCCAGTGACTACCGTGGAACCAGAGTGGAACCAGGCGATGTCGGGTGCAAACAGGCGTCGAGGTGTAGCTTCTCTCTGCAGCCACATGGACACAAGGGGTCGAAGACGTCCAGGAGTCGGTCAGGAGCTGTCCCACGCAGGCTTCTCGCTGTTGGCGGTGTCGGCGACTTGATAGAAGCAAACAGGCCTTGGCTACTGCAAGCCACGCAGGAATCGAAAAAGGCTTGTTACTTAGACCAGCAAGGTCAGAGCAGGTACTCCTTTTTACAGGTGCAAGGGCAAGTCTGGAGCAACCAGACCCGCAGTGAAAGTTGTAGGTTTCGTCGCCAAGATGGCCGCTAGCCACGTGGCAAGCGGCCAGGATGGCGCGTCGAGTGGCACGGTGCAAAAGGGCCCCACGCAGATCGTGGAGATGCTGGGGGGCTGATCTTTGGTGCAAGGGCTGCTCGAGGTTAGGGCTTCTCAAACCCCAAAGCACAGCGTCGAGGGTGCCTCTGATGCTGCGCAGTCAGCGTTTTGAGGGTCTTCCAAGATGACCGGTCCCACGTCTCTCGGTGCCTCCACGGGTCCCTTCTTTGCAGGGACTGTGGATCGGGCGGTGAGAAGTCTGGGAGTCTGGGTCTTGTCAGGCTCTGGGCTCGGGATCCGGCGGGAGGCGGCGGCAAAGCAGACGTCGAGTTGCTGGTTGGTGCCTGTGTTCACAGGGTGGTCACTCCTTGGCCACAAGGGAGATTCTCTTCCGTCTTCTGTGCAGCAGAATGTCGAAGTCCAGTCTTCTTCTGTATTTCAAGTTGATTCAGGATGATCTGAAGTCTCAGGACACAGCTCCCACTCTTATTCGAATCTGGGGGGCCGGATCACCTACTAGGTCCCTCCTCTGGGTGGAACCAGGAAAGGGGGTGGTTACACCCCCTTTCCTTTGTCCAGTTTCGCGCCAGGACTGGGGCTGGAAAGCCCCAGCACCGGTTTGAACTGGCCTATGCACAGGGACACCTTGTGTGCCCCAGCCATGTCTGTTTCTTTTCAGCCCTGTCCTACCCAATACACAAAATCCTGTCTGGAGTGGTGCTAGCACCTCCCCAGGCAGGAAACCCTTTGTCCAAGCTGCCCTCGCTGGAAGGACTCCCAGCAGCAGGAGGTCAGACTTGTGTCTGTGGTGGCAGCATCCATTTTGAGATGCTAAGGCTCTGTTTAACTTTAACCGGGGTTCAGGCTAGGTACATGTCGTGTCCCTCTAGAAGGGTGGAATGCTACCCCCGTCGCCAGAACTGGCGAGGGGGTAGTATTCCAATTCGTATGACACCTTACTCGACATGTTTTGATAAAGCCAAACCTAAGATGGCATTTAACCGCGAGGTTCATAATGCACTTAAGAGTATATGGTATGGGGGGAGGAGCTACGCTACGATCCAAGATGGCTGCTTAAGCTCCCGGCTCCGTTGACCTCCGCCGGCAGCTCGCATATCCTGTCATTTATCCTTTACCTACGCCGGACTCCCGTGTGTATGAAGCTCGCCTGATACCGGTGGTGCAATCCCGGACTCCCTAACATACTGGGTGGCGGAGTTATGTCGTGTTCCATTTTCGGCCTACTCCAGAGCTGAAGCCGGGACCTCGATTTCTAGCCCATCCGGGCTGGAATTGATCAACAGCGGCTGTGGAACCAGTGTTTCGTCCGGTCTTCCATACTCTGATCTTTTTCTACATCTCCGATCTGCAATCCAGTTACCAAATGGCACTGAGGACTCGGTCTCGTGACACAGGGTGTGCATCGTGCGCCGCGGTCGGGGGCCGCTCGCCCGGAGACCCTGCTGGGGACGGCGGTGTTGAAGGGGGGGCCCCCGCGGTCGGCGAAGGTGTCGTGATCACCAGCTGAGGGAGCGCCTGCTGTTGCCATCGGCTTCGTGTGTGCCTGGAGCCTCGGAAGTGAGTCTGGGGCTCGAGTCCTGCTTCGTCTCTTTGGGGGGGGGAGATGGAGAGGACAGCTGGCACACCATCGTTGAGGTCCGTGATGGCCGCCATTAGGGCGCTCCACTCCCAATTCACAGTCACGCATGACCGAATGTCAGAAACGCTGGGAAGTATCTGCTTGCGACCGGACGATGATGCTGCGACACACGATCAGCATTCTGTGGTTCCAGTGGAAGATTTGGCCTACTGTTCTGAGGTTCCCGCGCGGCAGCCTAACTCAGCTCACGTCGATGATTTTGGCCTTGTGAATGTTGCACCTAAGACCGTAGTTAGCTTTCCCGGTATGACTCCTGCTCGGCGAAACATCGTTGCCGAAGGTTTAGATCGCCAAGAACAGCTCTTTGGTGACCGTCGGAGAGGTCTGCTTATCTCCTTCATCTTTCCCCGTTGGTCCTGTGGATGCCGCCATTTTGTATCCTGTCCTCGGTCCGATTCAGCTGCTTCGAACTGCTATGGACTTTTCGACTACCACATGAATACTGTGGCTTGGGTGGCATGGGTTTTCATAAAGAATCGCACTGGTCAGGGCTGACTTCATCTTGTATCCTGCCCTAGATCCGAGGCCACTGCTTTGTATTATCTGGGACGCTTCGCTTTCTGCGAGATTGCTGGCTTTGGCGACGTAGATTATCGTGAGGAACCGAACTGTCATGGTTGTCTTTGACTTTGGGGTTAGCTACGCTTTGTGCTCTATGCCGGGATTGTACTGTGTATCTCACTGGGAGTCGGGTGGTTTTGGTTGAGGTCCTCCCCATATTGGTGCTTAATACTTGCTTTTAATAATGGACAATATGTTTTGGGGAGGTCGCTAATGGCGGGAGGTATAGGTGGCCGGGAGTATGTTTGTTCTTCTCCTCCTCCGCTTTCTTTATTTCCCTTCTTTGGGGTGTTCCGGGGCGACAGGCACGCTGTTAGTGGGGTAGGCCGTAGCCATTACAGGGGTGCAGGGTGGCGGGTGTTGGGGGGGTTTGTTATTTTAGTTTGTTTTGTTCTATGGTCCCCTTTCTTTCTTTCCTCTTTCTTTGGGTAGGGTTTTCCTTCCTTACAGTAGGGTTGGCTGTCTCTCCTTATCTTTTTTTTCTTTCTTTCTCTGTTTGGCGTCTATACTTGCCTATACCTTAGTGTCTCCGGAGGGTGGGTTTTCGGGAGGGTGTGCTCGCTAATCGCTTGCTATTACATTGTCTTTTATTCCTCGTCAGCCTCGGCGGGCATAGTGTGCCCAAGGTTCACATTGCTCATCACCTGGACTTGTTTGCACTGCGGGGTACCTCCCCCCCATCTCTTCTTAACTTCATGTTATGGTGTGACGCCACCGATAGTACAGCCACTTCTGCTTCTTTATAACTTTAAAATTAAACCTTTGATATCCTGCTGCGTTGAGGCATATACAATCACATGCTGTATCTGTATTGTCGATATTATTTGGTCGTATATACGTGCATGACTCCTGATCTGATTCCTGTGTTTGCGGCCGGCCTCTGTGGTTGTAGGCCTGCGCTTGTCATACTTTGATTAACTTAATAAAGGTTTAAAAAAAAAAAAAAAAAAAGAGTATATGGTATGGCAATATCATGAAACAGCTAAAGGACATGGTTCCGAAAGCTGCAGACAGGCTCAGCTCATGCCAGAGCACCAGCTCACATATTTCCAAGCACTCTGCCTCCAGGATTGATGAGGCCTTCCATAGGAGTGGCTGATAGGAACATATTTTAGGTTAGGTATAGGCATACTACACCTAAGTAAGGGGTGGTTACACCGACTTACCCCAGCTGAGTGATCAACCAGTTGTCAAAACAATGTGCCTGTCCTTATAACAAGGTGAACTCTCCCTTTACTTCTGTTAATTGGAATAATCTTAGTAGTGGGTGTGTTTTACTCCTACTACTGATTTCAGTGTCTACTGTCACGTTGTCTTTACCTATGCATTCCTAAAAACACGTGTGTGTGTACCTGTTAGTCCCTTGTGCAGTTCTTCCCTGTCACTCAACCCTTCTCTAGTGAAAAAAGGGGAGGGGGGTTGGCAACGCCTCACGGGAGCAACCACCAAGGAGGATGTGTCAAACTGGTTCTCGCTTGACTCCCCACTATATCATCATCAGCAGTTGCCAACCATAAAAGTAAAGGGGATAAAAAATTGTGCTTTAGAAAAGAAACTCTGTGTAGTAATGTGAATGACCCACCTGCGTGATAGGGCCTACCCTCCTGAATGTGAATTGTAGGACCCATTCGGTTAAAAAGAACTTGGCTCCACTAGCACTTTCCCTTTTATTCTTTGCCGTGTGCCTGTTCTAATAAAAACCAACATGTTTCATCGCCGCTTTATACATTACCGGCGATTTCATCAGGGTTGTGTTGGGGTCAGCGTACTTCCTGCACATATCATCGATTTTCTCCCTTTATTGTACCTGAATGCACATATGGAAATAAAAATGTAACACACACATCTCTGTTGCAATATGGTCATCGTGACTCAAAATGGTGTGCTCTGGCACCATTCCCAAAGAACCTTGTTATACATTACCAGGTAGCCTTATGTTGTAGTGCGTACCAGGCTCCCGTAGAAGAAATTGCTGTTAAAAGAACCCCCTTTATCCATAAGCGGGTTTGCGTGTTCGCCCTTGGGTCGATATCTAAAAACCGAGTAAGTTGTAATTAGTTGCTCATTATTCTACTCTGAAATTATTTAGTCGGTCATGATATGCTCATCCTGTTTCTCGGTCTAGCTATCATGGTCTCTGTATTTACCGGCTATGATATCCCGTACATACAGATTCGTCAACTACCCCTGTTGCTCGTAAGTTAACCCGAGCCCTGTCTTGCAACTGCACTCGACGGTCGGTCCTCTCAATTGTGCCAAAGTTATTACCCAATCGAGCTAGATTTCATTCTAATGCCTCTCATGCCTACGGCGTATATTTCTTCCTTACCGCGTGTGCAAGCTGATGTGGCCTCCGCTCACCCTTCTCGCTCGCGTTCTCCGTGCCGGCGTTTGTATTTTAAACACGCCCGAAGCTGCGCTTCCGGGTCATGGTTGTTACTTTACGTGAAGGTGGCGTGGTGAAATGTGCTGGCGGATCGGCCATCTTGGAAAGGGTCCATAGTAGTGGTGTATCACCTCTGTATGTATCAACCTATCATTTGTAACTAAGTCTGGCTCGTTTTTTGTTTGAGGACATGTTGTTTATTTATTTATCCCCGTGGTAAACTAGGTTATTTCCTTCATATCTATACTTCTGGGTGTATTGCTCCTAGCGCATTCCATTAGATATTATCATTAGGGCTATTGCATTGCTTTAAGTTTTACTACTATGAACCACCTAGTTTGTAGTAGTGTGGGGTCTTATCTCTCACTGTGGTGCACTAAAGACAGACTATGCTTATTTCTCTTAGGATCTACTATCTTTGTATACTCTCTGTGTATCATAGTATCACTGACGTGGTCTGGTTCACTGAAATTTGTGCCATTCGATAGTATCGTTCAATCCCCGATCATCTGTACATTCTTCAAAAATCCAGCGGGCTTCCTTTTTGTGTAGAATGTTATCCATGTTGCATTGGTCCCCTCGTACATTTTCAATTACTATCCACCGCAGATCCCTGGGTTGATGTTGATGGTTCACAAAATGTTGTACCAGCTTCGTTGTCAGTTTCGCCGTTTTCAGAGTACTGAGGTGCTCCTGAATTCTAATCTTTATTTTTCTGGATGTTAATCCAATGTAATGTAGATTACATGGACAAGTAAGTCTATAAATTACATTGGAGGTGTTACAATTACTGTAGGTGTTCAGGTGCCATTCTTTTCCGCTGGTTCTGGTGAATGATTTCACTTTGCTAGTCAACCCGCAAACTGTACAGCTACCGCACGGGTAGTGTCCTGGTGGAATATTGGTTTGTTTCACCACCGGAGCTGCACGCGAGTGGACCAGGCGGTCTCTCAGGCTTGAGGATCTTTTAAAAGCGAACCTGGGTTGTGGCATCGGCTTCAAATTGGTATCTAGTATGTGCCAATGTTTTTTGATGATTTGGCGGATCTTGGTGGAGTGGGGGCCAAAAGTGGTGACAACTGGTATACATTCTTTCTTTTCTCGAATGTGCTTTGTAAGGATTCTCTGGGGGTATTCAGTGCCCGTTTGCGTGCTTGTTTCACTATTTTAGTGGGGTAAGCCCGGTTAGTTAGTTTTGCTGCTAGATCTTCTGATTGCTCTAGGTAGTTGGCTGTGGTAGAGCAGTTTCTTCGGTACCTCATGAACTGTCCTACTGGGAGGTTATCTCGGAGGGCTCTTGGATGGAATGATCTGTAGTGCAATAGTGAATTTTTGTCAGTGGGCTTCTGGTGGACCGTTGTTGTCAGTTTGTTGTCTGTTGCATGTATGTCCAAGTCCAAGTAGGTGGCCTTGTGTCGGTCAATGTTCCAGGTGAACCGGAGACACTGGTCCAGATTGTTGAGCCATGTGAGAAATTGGGTCAGCTCGTCCGCGGTTCCCCTCCAGATGCACAGGATGTCATCAATATATCTCTTCCAGAGGACGATGTTCCTCTGGAAGAGATTGGAATCATGATGGATATAGTTGTTCTCGAATTGCCCGACGTAAATACACGCCAGGCTTGGGGCAAATATAGCCCCCATCGAGGTCCCCGATGTCTGGAGGTACAGTTGGTTTTTGTGCATGAAGAAATTGCGGGTGAGTGCCAGTTCTATGCACTGGAGTACAAACGATGGTGCTGTGTCGTAAAACCATTCACATTGCCCCAGGGCACGAGCTGCTGCCACCAGCGTCGCCTCCTGGGGTATGTTGGTGTACAGTGACTCTATGTCTATTGTCACTAAGAACTGTTCCTCCGGATTGTAAGTGATGGTTTCCAGGTACTGTAGAATGTCTGTGGTGTCCTGCACATAGGACGGCTGTGTAACTACGCATTCGCAAAGAAAGAAATCCGCAAACTGCGATAATGGCTCGAGTATCGAGTTTATACCCGATACTATCGGGCGCCCAGGAGGGGGTCTTTGGGCCTTGTGGATTTTTGGCACTATATAAAAGGCCGGGACCCTGGGTGACGGATTTATCAGGAATTCTGCCTCTTTTGCCGTTATCCATTTCTTCTCTTTTGCCATGGTAACAAGTTTTTGAATGGTTGTTTTTAGTTCTTCAGTGGGATCACGTGAGAGAGGGTGGTAATGTTCTCTTACACTCAACAGTCTGGTGATTTCTGCCTCATAGTCTGTGGTATTCATCACCACCACCGCTCCCCCCTTATCCGCCGGTTTAATAGTGATCGAGCTGTTGGTCTGTAGTGATTTAATAGCTTTCCAATCCGTTTGTGACATGTTGCTGTGTGTCCTCGTGAGTTGTTTTTGTTCAAGTTCTGTGATCTCTTTAAGAACTTTTTGTTCAAAGACTGTAACCTCTGGTCCCACTTGATGGTTCGCAGGGGTGAAGGTTGAAGGACGACGTAAGTCTGTACTAAAGGATTCAGACATCGGTGCTTGTTCCTTTCCTTCGAAAAACTTGTGGAGTTTGATTTTCCGAAGTGCCCCATTTAGTTCTCCCCTCAACTGGAAACTGTCATGTCGTGGGGTGGGGACAAACCCCAAACTTTTGTTTAAGACTCTCATCTCTTCCTTAGTTAGTGGCTGGTCTGAAAGGTTCACCACTATGTTTGTTTCCGCATTTATATCATCGTTCGCCCCCTGCTGCGGGTGATTCTGGGTGAGTTCATGGGTCGAGTGGTGTTTGGAATGTGACGTGCTCGTCCTCTTCCTCTGCCTCTCGTATTCCCTCCTCTCTGGTTGTGGGGACATTGATCTAAAAAAGCCCTGAACATTGCTCCTAAGTCCTGGTCGGTATTGGTATCTGGGTTGAACCTAACTCGTGTGTTACTCTGCTGATGAGGAGCCGTTTGTTCATCCTCTTCACTGCTCGTGTTGTCAAAGGCCCAGTGGTTGGGGGTTCTCCTCTGTTGTGGTCTGCCTGCCCTGCCTCTTTGATTTCCTACATTCTGATTGGGGGCTTGTTGGTAATACTCATCCTCTGTATAGGGGAAGGCCCACCCATGGCTAAACCTTTCGAGATTGCGCTTCAATCCCTTGATCTTTTGATTCACCATGTATGCCTGGTACTCACCCAGGTCAGTTTGTATCTTACTTAGCTGGTCCTTAGCATCTAGAATTGTTGTGTCATTTTTTATGGTGGTTTCTAGATCCAGTATCTCTGTGAGCAACTCTTCACTAAGTCGTTTTGCGGTATTAATTATGAGGATAAGCCAGTCCCGGGTACACTTGTTAGCTATGTAACTCCAGTCCACCCGGAACTGCTTATACTCCAGGAAAATCTTGGGTTCCAGTCTGACTAGAAGACTAGCGGGTGCTGCCCCCGCCCCTAAGTACTCTGTCATCAGTGCTCCATGCAGTGCTATCCTGATCTGACGTTTCCTTAATGCAGATAGTTTTTCCCACTCATCTCGCACTTGATTTGTACCTCCTAGTGGAGTATCAGGCAGTAGCGATGGACCTGCCAGGATTGATGTGATGTGATCATCCGTGAATGCTAAGCAAAACTTTGCCATTCTGAATTAAAGGGACGGCGTCTGAAGTTGTGTCAAATATGGAGGCCAGGCCAGGGGTGGCACAATACATGCTGCAGCCCCTGGTAGGCCTTGGAAGCACCTATGCCCTGGGTACCTGGGTACACTGTTACAGGGGCCAATAAGGTGAACCAGTTCCAATTTCGTTATGCACCTAAAGTACATGGGTTACAATTTAGAGAGAGAACAGCAGGCTGTGGGTCTGATTAGCAGGCCCACAGCCACATTAAGTCATAAACCAGTGAAGCAAAAAGCAAAAATTTGGGGTGACCATAGGATAGCAGACCCAACTCTCCTACAGACACACCCCAGCAATGCGTGACTTTTGCGCTTACAGATACATCAGAAATACTGACGTATCTGTAACTCCTTGCGATATGATGCAACAGTATGACGCATCAATCATGTCGCAAGGAGTGCGCTCTGAGAAGTGACGCATCGCTGCTTTCACTCAGCGATGCGTCATTTCTCATAAATGAGGCCCGTTGTGTTTTACATAAAAAGTAGGTACGATTTAAATGCATTATGAAGAGCAGGAGTTAAAAATAAGAATTCTTCTTCTTCAATGAAGCGCCGAAATGTTTTGCAAGCGCTTTAGATTTGTTTATATTGTTAGATAATTGTTTGCACTCGAATTGTTCAAGAGTCTTTGAGAGTCTTCTCTCTAAACACTAACACAGTCTCATCCTGGCTATGTTACTGCTCCGTCTTTCAATTCCCTGGCCCGCCACGGCACAGTTAAGTGACTATAAATAGAACCAAGATCAGACTGTGCATCCTGGCCGGGACAGTGTCAGATCAAACACAAGGTAAGCATGATTCTGACAGTCTCAAAGGACACTTAAACTTTGAAGTTCAGCCCAATCCTGCCCTTTGCTGGCTGCGCCAGCTCCATCACCTACAAATGAGCAGGTGTGACAGGTGATTGCTGTCGAGGCAGTCAAACCTGGCTTCTTTAAACCAAACTTTCTTTAAAATCTCAGAGGGCCAAAGAAGATGGCGCCTTCGGCATTCATAGCTGTCTGCTCAGAGCCTGCTCTTTGTATAATTTAAACTTGAAAGAGGTGTCAGTATATTTTCTAAAGGGCTTGTTAGAAATGGGGTTTCTGGTTGGCTAGGGCATCTGCCTAAGCCAGGCAGAAACCACCACTCTAGTCAGGGCAAGGGAGATACACACTGAAGATAACCCCTGCTCACCCGCTTGGTAGCTTGGCGGAGCAGTCAGGCTTATCCCAGTGGCAATGTGTAAAGCATTTGCGCAACACATTCACACAGTAGCGACACACTAGGCACGCCACAAAAGAAACTCCACTCAAGGTTATATAAAAAATAGCCTTTGTATTACTCATGAAGCACATTAGAACGCCATCAAATAAGTGCACTGTGCCACCTGGCACTAGGTATGACTTTACAGGGATTATATACATTACAGGGCCAATCGGGCCACTGTCATAACCATTAGATTTCTCAAGTAGTGGAATCAAAAACATACAGTAACTACAGGCAATAGTACACTCAGCATAAACCCATTAAGCATACATCTGCAACAGTGCACCAACGTACCCACTTTCAGAGGGCACACATAAAGCAATAACACAGTACAGTATGGCATAAACACCAACATCAGTGCATGTAACAAACCTTATTAGTGTGCACTTCAAAACGCCTATTGCGGGGGGCGTGGTCTGGCCACGCAGGAAGATGGCCGCCTGTTAGAGCAGCTCCGCCGAGGGACGGACCCCCGACGAGCTTCCCTATCTCACCTGCTCGTATGAGCCGTCTCTGGGGCGATTACTGCACTCGGAGACCCATGGAGAGTGCTGCGGTGTTTTCCCTTCCCAGCTGGTGGTTTCCATTCCAGAGATAGCAGCGGGACGGTGAGCCGAATGCTTCTGTGACGTTCACTGCGGGGTTCGCACGCTTCTAGCGCCGCGCCTCTCCTCAGCGAGGGCGGCATTCTCAATACCACAGGGCCGCGCCTCTCCATATTGTAGGCCGCGCCCCTCTCTGATGGTGGGGGCGCGTTACAACGAAGCCACAGACTGCCTTTTTGAATACTTTGCCTGCTTTTTAGAGCACACGGCGCCCTCCTCAGGATTTTGCTGCATAGTTTATTTCGAAATTAACAGCAACCTTACTTTGAATAGACACCGTGAAGGAAAAATAAAAACAGGGTAAAGTCATTGATCAACTGCCACATTGAAGGGTGTTCTTGTCACACATGTTCTAATGACCTGGTGAAATGGCACAACTTGCACGGCTGCAGCTATGAATATCCGTTGAAGAGTCAGTATTAGCGGTACAGGCAGATTTACATGTAATAGTACTGCTCCATCTCTCATCTGATTTTGGCACTTTTATTCAGCCGTTTTATAAGACATGTGTCATTTGGGACAGGGCTACTTGTCTCTATCACTTCTTTTACTATGTCACCCTCTTCCTCTACTGTGACGCGTTGCTAGTTCTGCTACTCTTGCTTTAACAGATGGAGGCAGATAGAGGGTAACAGGATAGAGGCTGAATTTTCAGTTTTGATCGCCATCATATGTTATTAGCTCATGTATATTGCTTCATAAGCCAGCGTCATCATCTCACGTTTTCTTTGAGGCAGCCCTGAATGTATAATATTCCTAATCTCTCATATACTACCCTCCATTAGAGAAGCGCTTTACTTTCAAAGTGTACTCTCATATTTTGTACAATTACTTTGTCATTTTTGCATTGCTAATCCACTGTAACACTCATTTATTGTACTTTATGCTTTGTTTCTGTGGTACCTTTCGCACGCATGACCTGACACTTTAGCGCTACTTTGGTTTAGTAGCATGCTATTTGTTATCTTGTGACAAAGCTGTAATAATTTCTTCAAATTTCAGGCATTAATTGTATGCTGTTCGATTTGGACATTCACTTGATGCTCATATTTACCTTCCTTCCTATTATTGGAAATATTTCATCATTGCCTCCTATTCCAATATTTCCTCTATTTGCTATTGCAGACCATCAATACAGCAGTACTCGAAGATGTCTAATAATCGAAATGGTGGTCGTGGGCCTAAACAACCACTTTTTACTGATGTGATTAAACAATCCTCTACTTCGACGGCTAAAGGTAATGGATCTGCGTCACTTCCTACACCGCCAGCTACATCATCTCAAAGCGACAAATCTTTATCTGACACCATGCAAAGTATTATGCAAGAACTCTCTGGAGTTAACCGACGACTGGAGGGTCTGGATATTGCCATGAATTCCTTAACTGCAGAAACCAAGTCTATCAGGGCAGAACTCACCACTTTCCATACAAGGATTGACGTCATGGATTCTAAAATAGTGGCTATAGAAAGTCGATTGGATTCTATTCAAGGCTCAGATCAAGATCTGCTCTTTCTACACAGTAAGATCATAGATTTGGAGGATCGCAGTCGTAGAGACAATATCCGCTTTTTTGGTTTTCCCGAAAATATTGAAAAGCAAGATGTGAAGTCCTTTCTTCGTAATGCTCTCCCTACTTTGACTGGAATTTCCTTTACTCCTCCTATTGAGCTCCAACGTGCTCATAGACTGGGCCCACCACGCTCTGGTCCTTCGGCAAAGCCCAGGCCAATTATTGCGTGTTTTCTTCGCCATGAGCAAACTAGACAGATTTTATCATTGGCTCGCGCTCATGGCTCTTTCCTGTTTCAAGGTCATACCATCCATATGGCTGCAGACTTTTCCAAAGAAACGAATGAACGACGGAAAGCGTTTCTTTCCATGCGACCCCAGTTACGTCAAATGGACATCAAATATGGCTTATTTGAACCTGCACGTTTCCGTGTTACCAGGAATGGAGAGTCCAAAGACTTTTATGATCCTGCACTTCTTCAACAGTTTCTGGACGATATCAAATCCAGTGATATGGAGACTCAGTCTTCTTACTCTGCTCCACCTCCTCAGTCTAAGTTCTCCTCTCCCACTCTACCATCATCTCAATCCTCCACCTCTTCTGAATTTAGACAACGTGGCAGGGATCTTACTTGTCTGTCTCGTTCTCAGGAGGACAGGGATTCAGCTCTACGCTCTGTCTCCTCTCATACTAACACGCAGCAAAGAGACAATCTAGATCGCCTCTTAAGACGCCTTCGGATGCTGACTGAATTCTCTTTTATGCTGTAATATTTTCTCTAAATTTCTAGCAGTGTTTAATGTTCATAATGCTTTTGTTCTTCGCTGTTGTTTATTCCACTGAGACTTTTCCTGCATGGTACAATCTGACTCCTTCTATTTAGGGCTCTGTATTATGCTTTATGACCTATTGTTATTCTGTATTCGCTCTAATATGTGATTTTCAGTTTTGCAGTCATTTAATCATTTTCAGGTTCAGATTACTATATGCTATAAGGATGTTATCTTCCTGCAGGTAGTTTTTCTTTATGTGATTCTCAACCTTACAGTCACTCACTCTTTTTCAGATTCTGCCTATTATATGCTATAAGATTGTTCTTTGTTCCATAAGAGATCTTTTTCTACTATTGTTCGTTATCTTTTCTATGGTGTTCTTCTATTATTCCGCTTCTCGTCATTCACTTCATGTATTAACTATTTTGACTTTCTATGATATTCTTTACTTCACTGAGTCTCTCGTTTCTCACTGTGCTTATTTTCTTTTCTATCTTCTCTACAAAATGGTTTCAGGAGGCCCTTACTTCTCTTCTTTTATCTTTTTATGACAATATTGGTATGTTCCTCATCACCTGTTTTCTTTTTCCTCGTTATTGTCTCATGTTGTGGCTTAGGCCTTCTGGTTCTTTTATGCTTTGTACTTGTTGGTTGTCTCCCTTAGAGTATTTTCATCTCCATATACACCTTAGGATGCTGGGGGTTTACATATGTTGGTTACTTTTATTATTCCATTTTATAACAGACCCCTGAGAAGATATCCAGGAGTTGGTCCAGATTTTTATGTTGATATTTTCCTGTTTTCAGACTTATGCATTACATGTCACAATGTATCCTCTGAGTCCCCATTTTTCCTTCCTCGAAGGGGGTCTGATCCCTTCTGGCGTTGCTCTCAGTGCACCCAGACCCGCAGTTCACAGTCCAGATTGCTCTCTTTTTTCCTTCTCCCCATATATTTCCTTACTGACTTTTTCTTCCCCTTTTCCTTCTTTTCTTCTCTTTCTTCCTCCCAGAGTAGCATTTCTTTTTTCTCTCTCTGACTTTCCCCATTTACTATCCACACAATCCTAATATCATGCCCTCTACCCATCCGTTATCTGTGGTTTCTTGGAATGTTCATGGCCTCACCCATTACATAAAACGTAAAAAAGTTCTTTCCTATTTACATTCTAAACATGTAGATGTGGCACTATTGCAGGAGACTCATTTGGATGATATTGAGTCTAGTAAGCTCAGCAGAGATTGGGTGGGAAAAGTTATTCATAGTTCAGTCTCTAAACCTGATCCCACCAATACTAACCCTCTTCGTAAGTGTGGAGTTGCCATTCTTTTTAGGAAGTCACTTCCTTTCACAATCTTAACGACATGGTCGGATCCGGACGGTCGCTATGTTTTTGTTAAATTGAAAATTGGCAATTCCTTCCTTTGTCTTGGCTCTGTATACGCTTCGCTTGGCTCCAAAAAGCAATTTTTTCTCCGATTAAATCGCCTTCTCACGGAAATCAATGCTTCTCAACTTCTAATTGGGGGTGATTGGAACCTGGCACTGGATCCTGATCTTGACAGAACGGGTTGCATTGACACTATTAATGCCTCTGACAGAGCCATTTTTGGTGACATTCTTGCTGATGTTGGTCTTGTTGATCAGTGGAGATTAAGTCATCCACAGGATAAGGAATATACATTTTTTTCTTCCACCCACGGTACGTTTTCACGTCTTGATTACTTTCTTCTTTCGCAAGATTCGGTCCGGCTGGTTACTGATTCTAAGATTTTGGAAGCAGCTATTTCTGATCATTCCCCTGTCCTCTTGTCGCTGGATTTGGGTTTTATGAATCCGGGGCGCAAATCGTGGCGTTTAAATATCAACAGATATAAAACACCTGCGGGTAAACTTCTTTTACAATCCCACTTACATGAGTATCTTCTCCATAATGCAGACTCGGTTTCCTCTAAACGTATGGTTTGGGCGGCTGCTAAAGCCACCATTAGAGGCCGGCTTATGTGAGATGCTGCTCTGTATAATAAAAAGAATACTGCCAAGCAGACTGAACTGGAAAAAGATATTCGACAACTCTCTCAATTATATATTTCGCAACCATCTCTCCAAAATCGAAAGTTATTAGAACAGGCGCGTATGTCTCTTAATACACTTTTCACCTCTAAGGCGGAGTATGCTTTACAAAAAATGAAAGGCCGCCATTATGAACAAGGAGAAAAAGCTGGCCGGTTATTGGCTGCGCAGTTACGCCAAAGAGAGGCCGCTATGGCGATCCCAGCAATTAAATCAACTGGTGGTGATATCCTCACTCGACCACAGGAGATAGTTGAGGAGTTCGCCTCATTTTATAGATCTTTATACTCCCCAGGTACTCAGGTAGACAAGACTATGATGTCTAGATTTCTGGATGGGGTTCGTCTTCCACGGCTCTCTGATGATGGCAGAGCTTTACTTGAGGGACCTATCACGAAGGAGGAGATTTCTTCAGCTGTCTCTTCTTTACCATATCATAAAGCTCCAGGTGATGATGGTTTCCCTCCTGAATTTTTTTAATGGACTGGTCAGTCTATGCTTGATACTCTTCATGCCGCTTTTGAGGAAGCTGTGGGGGAGTCCTCTCTGGGTTCTATCTCTAACAAAGCACTCATAGCAGTCTTGCCAAAACCCGGCAAGGACCCTCTTTTGTGTAGTAGTTATCGCCCCATATCTCTGTTGAATACTGATGTTAAACTTCTTGCCAGCATTCTAGCTTCACGACTTCGCAAGGTTTTGCCTTCCTTAATACATAACTCTCAAGTAGGTTTTGTTCCCGGTCGTTCCTCCCGTAATCATTTACGCACCCTCTCCCATGCCCTATGGTCCGCCAAAAATCTTACAGATGATGCCCTCCTTCTTTCTTTAGATGCTGAAAAAGCATTTGATCGTATTGAGTGGGAATACCTTTTTACAATCATGCAAAAATTTGGATTAGGCGATCAATTCATAGCCAAGGTGCGTCTACTTTACGACAAACCATCAGCCCAAGTTAATTTTGGGGGCTTTCTTTCCACTTCATTTCCTATTCGGCGGGGTACCCGTCAAGGTTGTCCGCTATCCCCTCTCCTCTTTCTTTTGGCTATGGAACCACTGGCTGCTGCAATTCGTCAATCGGCTGATGTGGTGGGTGTTCCTCTTCCAATTGCTCATTCCAAAATATATTTATATGCGGACGATATTCTTCTTACACTTACTGATCTTCCGCGATCTCTCCCTGCTCTTCTCCGTATTATTGAGAACTTCTCTTCTTTTTCTGGATATAAGATCAATTGGGATAAAAGTGAAGCCTTACCTATGTCCTTAGGTACTACAAAAGAAGCAATTTCGGGTTTTCCATTTCACTGGCAACCTTGTAGACTTAAGTACTTGGGTATTCTCCTCAACAGAGGATTAGATAATGTTGTAACAGACAATTTAACTCCCTTGATCACACAAATTCAACGGGACTTCGATAAGTGGAAGGCTTTAGGTTTATCCCTTTGGGGACGGGTTCAGGCAATTAAGATGGTTACTTTACCGCGCTTTCTCTATGTTCTGGGTATGCTCCCTCTGTCTATTCCTTTGTCTACTCTCCGGTCCATTGATTCAAAAATCAAACTTTTCATATGGGGAACAATTAAACCGCGTCTCGCCTTTGCAAAATTAAAAGCTCACCAACTATATGGCGGTTTAGGTCTTCCATCTATTGAGCACTATTCTCTTGCCCTTCATCTTTCCCACCTCTCTTTCTTTTTACCTAAGTTCAAGGAAGTTCCTCAATGGGTACCACTTGAACGTCATTTGTTGGCATCTGGTCCTGGTTTATCCCTTTTATATGGCAAGGGTTCTAGTTCTCTTGATCCCAAAAACCCTATTTTGTCTGCCATGTTTAAGTCCTGGCAAAGAAGTCATCGTCTCCTTAAGTCTAATCCGCGGCTTCACTTTAATGCTCCTGTATGGTCTAATTCAGCTATTCGAGTGAGAGGTCGAACTCTACTTTGGCCTTTATGGCAAGAAGCTGCTATTCATTCCCTGGAACAGTTGTTTCATGGTGACCATTTCAAATCCTTCTCCCAATTGAGTGAAGAATTTCATCTGCCACTTACTCAATCCTGTAAATACTCTCACCTCCAACAGGCTATTACAAAGCATATAAGTTCCCCGCCTGAGTTGTTATCCGCCTCTCCTATCTTAGCTTATCTGAATTATGGGGCACTTTTAAGGGTGTCACTTCTGGTCTCTACAAGACTTTTCTACACCCTTTATTTTCGCTACCTTTGTCCAAAGCTCTTCAATTAAAATGGCAAACACGTCTTTCTGTGGCCTGCTCAGATACTCAATGGGATCTTATTTTAGAAGGATTGCATAAGAGTGTTAGAGTAGAGAAGCCCGCCTTAAATTTAGTATTTTTAAAATCCTTCATGAATGGCACTGGTCTCCGGTTAAACTGCATCATGCTAATTTACTTTCGCATTCCATTATATGTGAATGCCCTTGTACTAGTTAATACTGGCTTTTCATACGAAATACCTTGGCTCATTCTATGTCATTGCCCCTACCCTTTACCTCTGCAAACATAATCTTACATGACTTTCGTGACCTTCCCATGTTTACCAAACCACAGGTTCGCCTTCTACACACTGCTTTAGCCACGGCAAAAATTTGTATACTGTGTCACTGGAAATCCTCCCTAGCTCCTTCTCAGGAGGAATGGTTGGTGGCAATGATACAAACAGCTTCATATGAGCGTATAATTTATAATGTAC
Organism: Lissotriton helveticus; assembly: GCF_964261635.1. Classification (NCBI taxonomy): domain Eukaryota; kingdom Metazoa; phylum Chordata; class Amphibia; order Caudata; family Salamandridae; genus Lissotriton; species Lissotriton helveticus. The sequence continues at coordinate 2,081,906,348 of NC_136065.1, forward strand.
AGGAGCAAGCTTCCATTTTTCTTCAAGTATGGTCCCCATTCTTGGAAACCACAGTCGATAATGATTCTGACTCTACTTCTTCTTCTGCTGCGACTATTACTCCTTCCTAATCTTACCTCTTTTTTCCTTATACCATGTTTCTTTTATCTTACTCATCTATTTTTTTTTTTTTTTTGCCTCGTATCGTTCTTTTTATTGCTTTCATTCTTCTTTATAACTAGATTGCTACTCTGTGGTTTTCCTTTTTTTTTTTTTTTTTTTCTTTCTTTCTTTCTTTCTCTCTTACCCTTCTCATTTCTTTTTTCCTTTCTTCTTCTTTCCCTTCTTATTTCTTTACTAAACTACACTTTCTGAATACTAGAGGATATGTTGTTTTACATCTATTTTATCATAATTTAGGAATGCCTTCCTCATTTATATTGTATATCATTCCTTCTTCTGCATATGTATCTGCATTTGTAATTTGTTTGAAATTTTCTTAATAAATAATTTCAACACAAAACATAAAAAAAAAAAAAAAATGAATATGCCAAAGGGAAAAAAAAAAACGCCTATTGCAGTGTATAACTCATAAACCCATCCTGCCCTTCTGAGGTATATGCAGGTCACCCTTTCCTGCACATATGGGTGCCTTACCTGCCAATCGCAGGTTATGAGTCACATCATCACCCCAGGTGGATTCCTGAAATAATAAGCCGTATCTGGATACTGGGATGCCAATTGCACCTAAATCTCAGTATTGTGAGGTGACAACTAAGCACAGTGCTCCTTGTACACCGTCTCTGATCATAGACTCAGGCCCCCAAAGGTAGAGAGACCTCACACAGTCTCTTTCAACCTGAACAATGACCCCAGCGGTCCCGCAGGCATGCGGAGTGACTGCCAACAACATATGCGGCAGTCCGATAAAGGTGGGGCCTAAGCGGACACGTGAGACTTTCCCCGGTATCCACAATCCCGCTCCCTCCCCCCCAGCTGACCTGGCAACGTCATTTCTTCTCTGCCGCCGGCTGTGATGATGCTGCCTGTGAGACTCGCTACCTTCTCCACAAGGCCAGGTTCGTTGCTCTCCCTCCTTAGAGGAACAGCACTGATGGGGGCGTACGCGCTTCAATGTAGGCGACCTAAGCCAGCTTCTCTGCCCTCGCCGCTCTCGTGGTAGTGGGCCCGCCCACAGTCAGGCGTAGACTTTGCCTGACTTCCAGCAGGCTTTCGTTAGTAGCTGGCCTTGCCCTGAATGACAGCGGACGACACCTGGCGGGCTCTCCCCTTCCACACGGGAGGCCCTCCCATGGTCAGGCGTCCTCAGCCTGTCTTCTTGTTTGCGTTTGTGGCTGTTTTCACCATGTCCCGGTTTAGAGCCAACTCCTTGGGCTTGTGGTGTCCTGGCTGAGGCCTACAAATTGAGAACACAGGACACGTGAAGTTTGCTTGGTGGCAGTAACTAACCTGGCCACGCCCTGCTCCCTGGGCTTTTTATTCACTCCCTTGCGTGTCCACGCTACGCTGGACGGAACAAAAGACCCCTTACGCTCGAGGGGTAAAATGCATAACAACAGTGGGGAGGGGGCGTGTGCTGCCATGGTACACCCCAACGGCAGCAACACTACATTCCTCCTTTACCTAGGGATAAAACAAACTGGAAGAATACAGTGATACACAAAAGACTCTGGTGGTCAGCGGAGGCGCTGTAACCATTAATTCTGCTACGTTCGACAGAGTTCGCTGAATAGTCTCTGGTACAGTCTCTGAATCTTTCTCAAACAAACATAACATATCAGGTACAAACTAAAACAGTCTTACTTGTATTCTCGGCGGGGTCAGCCATCTGGATCATTTCACCGCCAGCACTGGGCCACAAAGTCTCGGTACCTCTGGGAAGGTTTGGGGCACTGACGTAGGCTGTACCTCGTCTGGTTGCGACTGTCCGCTGTGGCTGGTGGGGGTTCTTCAGCTTCTCCAGTCACCTCGGTGTTGGGGACATCTGTAGGTCTCTCTAGCCCATTGTTGTTTGGGTCGAGGTCATTTGTCGAGTGAGTTGTGGTGCTTGTTTCGGTTGGTCCTGACGGTCCGTGCGGTGAGTATCGGTGCCTGTCATCTGGTTCCTGGTCTCCCCTCCTCTCGGGCACTTGCTTGAAAAATGAAATGTTTCTTGTGACTACTTCTCCATTCCTGACGGCTGTGACCATTGTTCCGTTGACCTCGGTGACTTTCCAGGGATCCAGCTCGAAGGGCAGGCGGAATTTCCCGCCGGGATGGCGGTCTCTCACAAGAACTGTGTCCCCGGCTTGAATGGGGCTGTCTGCGGCCCTCCGTCTTCGGGATGCTTCCTGGTTGTTCTTAGTGCGCTGTTCCATGGAGCGGTTGTTGGGGTTATGGGTCAGCTCCCACATAGGGTGGTGTGGGATGGTGTCAGCAATGGCCCGGTTGAATGATAGTCTGTTTGGGGCGACTCCAGTAGTGCAGTGCGGGGTCTGGCGATACTCTCGGAGGAATTGGTAGACGGCCAGCTCCAGACAGTGACCGTCCGCTACTGCAATTTGGATTGTTTTATTCAGAGTCCTCATAAGCCTTTCGACCTCCCCGTTGGCTTGCGGCCATCTTGGAGTTATTCGTTTATGCCTGACGCCATGGCTCTGCAGATATTCAGTGAACTCACTGCCATTGAACGGGGGTCCATTGTCCGTGCGGACTTCTTTCATGATCCCGTGGGTGCCGATGATCTTTTCAAACTTTGGGATCACTTCCGACGCTGCCGTCGATGTCACAATTTCTACTTCAGGGTAGCGGGAGAAATCGTCCACTACGACAAGCATGTACTTGCCTCCGGGGAGGCTGCCGAAGTCTGCGCTCACCCGTATCCATGGGGACGTTGGCCCTTCTTCGGTGATGATCGGTGCTGGAGGGTTTGGCAGGCTCGTCGCGAGGCATACTGGGCAGCTATGAACTACCTCCTCGACTGCTCTGTCGAGTCCAGGGAACCACAATTTGCTTCGAAGCCTGTTTTTAGACTTGACGATCCCTTGGTGCGATCCGTGAGCCAGCAAGGCAGCATGCTGTGTGAGGCTGCTGGGCAGTACAAGGCGCGGGCCTCTCAGGAGACACCCTTCAGCTGTAACCGATAGTTCATGTTTGACTTGGTACAGGGCTTTTAGAACCGCTTGAGCGTCCTGCGTGCGAAAAGATGCTGGCCTTTGTAGCGCCTTCCAGTCGCCGGATTCTATGGCGTGGATCGCGATCTGGAGGCAGTCATCGTCCTTCGTGGCTCTTGTTACTTCCTCCAGGGACATGGGACGTGGCTTTGACCGTTCGACGATTAGCCGGACATACTCTTCCGTGGCTGCTGCTTCGGCTGCTTCCGCGTCGGTGACTGGCCGGGCGTGCCTTGATAGATAATCAGCGGGGTTCCGCGTGCCGGGTCAGTATTCCACCATGAAGTGGAACTCTTGCAGTTGCAGCACCCATTTTTCGATTCTCGGTGGTGGGCGAGAGGATGAGCCTTGGAACAGCGGAATGAGGGGCTTATGATCAGTAACCACTGAGAAGGGATGTCCATAGAGGTAGATATGGAAATGGCGGCACCCCCATAGGATGGCAATCGCTTCACGTTCAATTTGCGAATATCGTTGTTCGGTCGGTGTCAGCGTGCGGCTGGCATACGCTATGGGGGCCCACTCTCCGCATGCTTGACGCTGCGACAGGACTGCTCCTAGGCCAGTGGGGCTGGCATCCACCAGTAGTTGTGATTCATGTTGCGGGTTGAAGTAGGCCAGGGTCGTGTCAGCTGACAGGGCTGCTTTGGTGTTTGTGAATGACTCTTGCTGTTCCGGGCCCCACGTCCAGGTGGCATTTGACTTCGTAAGATCACGGAGGGGCCCCGTCAGATCGGACAGATCCTTTATGAAGCGCCCACAGTACGTCACCATGCCTAGGAAACTGCGGACGGCTGTCACATAGGTGGGGGCTGGCGCGTCGTGGATGTCTTTGACCTTGTCCGGGTCAGGGCCAACTCCTTGGTCGGAGAACTTATATCCGAAGAAGCTAATGTCTTTGCGTAGGAACTCGCATTTGTCTTTGTGGAGGGTCAGTCCTCTCTCCTTCAGCCGGTCGAACACTGCTTGGAGGCGTGCGATGTGTTCTTCCAAAGTTGGGGCATGTACTAGGATGTCGTCGCTCACATTGAGCACCCCGTCGAGGCCTTGGAGGACGTTGTGAATGATGTTCTGAAACACCTCCGCCGCACTCGAAATGCCGAAATTCAGCCTCGTATATCTCCACAGGCCTGCGTGGGTGGAGAAGGTCGTTATTGGGCGCGAGTCTGGGTGAAGAGGGATCTGATGATACCCTGACCGTAGGTCCATCTTGGAGAACCATTTGGACCCTGCAAGTTCCCCGATGATGTTGTCAATTGTTGGTGTCAAATGACGTTCCCTCTTAATTGCTAGGTTGGGGAGGCGCATGTCCACACATATCCTCACAGCTTCGGGTTGCTTCGGTTTCTTGGCTACAACGATGGGGGATACCCACGGCGTGGGTCCAGTCACCCGTTCGATGATACCGGCGTGTTCAAGCATCCTCAGTTCAGCCTCGACTTTCGGCCGGAGGTGAAATGCGATTTGCCTGTGTCGGAGGGCCACTGGGGCTACCAACTGGTCAATGTGGAGTCGGACGGGGGGTCCTCTTAGGCATCCGATGCCCTCAAACAGCGAGGAATGCTTTGTAACCAGATGGTCCAAACCTTGGGCTTGCACTGTTAGGGCGAAGTGTATGAGCCCCAGCTCTCGTGCCGTCTTGCAACCAAGGAGGAAGCCTGATCCTTCTTGGGACACATAGATCTTTGTCTGTAGCTGCGTTAAGTCGTGGGCCACAGTCGTCTGGAATACTCCGCACAGGCGCAGTGGGCGTCGGGTTCCGTAAGCAAACACTTGCACTCTTGTGGGGTGAAGTGTGGGGGTGTCTTCGAGACTGCGGTACACGTTGGCGGCCATGAGATTTATCGTGGCACCGGTGTCGATGAGGGCTCTGACCGCTTGGCCCTGTACCTGGACAGTGCACATCGGTTCGGTCGAGGACGTGGCAGCAAGGGCGTTGAGCATCCGCACCACGTGGACAGTTCTGGCGTCTTCTTCATCGTCGTCCATGTCGCTGCTGTTCGACGTGTTCTGTAGTGGCACCACTTGTCGCACTCTCCTGGGCGGGCCACTCTGCTTCTTCCATTGGGACGACAGGCAGACACTTGCAAAATGATTTGCTTCTCCGCACGCGCTACAGATTTTGCCTTGGGCCGGGCAGGCGCCTTTGTGGGGGGGGGACACCTCCGCACCACATGCAGGCTTGGTCGTGTGTGGATAGGCTTGGTTTCGGTCACCCTTTCCTGGGGGTTCTCATCCGGCTGTCTGTAGGTTGCGACCTGACGGCACACACGGATTCTGTCTTGATTGTTACCGCTGGGGTCGGTTCCATGTGGGCGGCGCGTGCTTTGGAGAGTTCTTTGGACCGCCCCAGGGCCAAAATGTCGCGCATGGGCATTGCGTCCGTTTCTAGCACCCTCTCACGCAGCTTTAGGGAGGCGCACCCTTGGAGGAACTGGGCGCGAATTTCATCTTCTACATCCGGGAGAGTGCACGTGCTGGCTAATTTCTTGAGCCGAGCGTAGAATACATCTACGGATTCTTCTGGGAGTTGGCGCGCTTGGCGTAGTAGGAAACGTTCGTAGTCTGCACTAGTGAATGGCTCAAAATACCTTGTGATGGCGTCTCGCAGGGTCGCATACGTGTGGGGCGGGGCACCTTCCGTAACGTCCTTGGATATGTCGTGGATCGCTTCACACCCTAGGTGTAATAGCATGGCTCGTTGACGCCCCACCGCAATATTGGCTGCGACAAAGTAATTTTCCAGCCGCTCAACCCACTTCTTCCACCGGGCAGCCTGAGAGTGGGGGCTACCTGTGACGGTGAAGGGCTCCAGATGTGGCACGGTGGCCATGACGGCTGGGGTACCGTTGAGATGGTGATAGGAGGGGTCGCCGGAGGCACCGTGGAGCGCTGCAGCAATTCGGGAATGTAAAGTACCAAAACGGAGGGTTCCAGGGCCCCGTTCCGCGAGATGCGTGAGGGTTGGCAGGGTCTTCGCTCACGCGGGAAGCGTGAGGAAATGCAGAGTACCCGCGTCGCGCGACAGGAGCGTGGTGAGCGCACGCACTGCGCATGCGCGGGAAGGCCGAAGGGCCGACTGGGGCCGGAGCGCTGATCCGGGCGGTGTAGCCTGGGGCAGGAGGCGGCGTGGAGCAGCGGGGCACACAGGTGGTACCTGAAGGCAGCGACCGGGGTCCACAGAGCAGCGGGCAGCAGCGGGCGTTGCAGGACGGCCAAGGAGGCGGAAGAAATACCGCAGCCAGCAGCGGTGAGTGACACGCCGGGGAGCCGGGCGGAGCGCCACGTGCAGGCTTGCACGGCGCTGAGCAGCGGGGCACGCCTGGGTCACGATGGTGTAGCGGGGCACGCTACAGGGTGGTATGGAGACCACCTCGTCGCCAGTGTGGTGTCCTGGCTGAGGCCTACAAATTGAGAACACAGGACACGTGAAGTTTGCTTGGTGGCAGTAACTAACCTGGCCACGCCCAGCTCCCTGGGCTTTTTATTCACTCCCTTGCGTGTCCACGCTACGCTGGACGGAACCAAAGACCCCTTACGCTCGAGGGGTAAAATGCATAACAACAGTGGGGAGGGGGCGTGTGCTGCCATGGTACACCCCAACGGCAGCAACACTACAGGGCTCATCAGGAAAAACGATGAAGCACCCCCACCGCGATTCTGGTGTGGGGACACTGCAGGGTCCCCACGCCTCAGGGACTAAGATGAACACCTCCTTTAGGCTCCAACTGCAGGCAGGCAGCAGCACTCACCATGCGCTACTGCAACACGAGCCCATTTCAGGGGCTCAAGCACAGGGGAACCTTTGCAGCGCTCCAAGCTCAGGTCTAGGACAATCAAGATAGAACGCTCAGCCCGGCGTTAGGTCCCCATAGTCCCACAGGGCAGAGCTGGGCACAGGCAGCTCTGGATCCCACAGCAGTTCCTCCTGGCAGTAGCTTCTGCTCCAGTTCCAAGTAAGCACACAGCACACATCAGGGAATCCACAATGCATCTCTATGAGAGGGCAGCCTCACAGCAGTGAGAAATCAAATAGGCTGTTTGTCACTACCAGGACATGCCACATAGTTAATGCACATGCCCTACCTTTAACCTATACCGCACCTTGCCTATAGGGTTAGCTAGTGCCTACCTAAGGGGTGACTGATATGTAGTAAAAGGGGAGCCACAGACGTGGCAACCACTTTATGTGCCATGACATAGTAGCAGTAAACTGCACGGGCAGGCCCTGTAGTGGCAGAGGCCTGAGACAGGTTTGAAAGCCTACTTTGGTGTGTGGTGCAAGCAGCGCTGCAAGCCCATCAGTAGGAATATGTGATGTTGCAACGCGATCAAAATGATTGCGGTGTGTAACATCGCAGTTTCTACAACGCACGTCGTTACAACGACTTGCGCTGGATGGCGCTGGATTTAGGAGTAGTATGATTTACTATTCCAACACCAGCCTACATACAGTAGGGAAGGTGTTGGAATAGTAAATCTTACTATTCCTTAGGTTATAGCGCCATCCAGCAAAGTCGATGTAATGCTTTCTAAATGCATCGTATATGAGATACCACTGTACAAGGGACTGATAGGTAAAATAAATATGTCAAACAGGTGTAGACAAATCTTACCAAGTTTACCGTAGAGAGCACATGCACTTTACACTGGACATCAGTGATAAAGTGGCCTGAGTCCTAAATCCACCAACCACAGGTCTGAAAAAATACAGGAGGAAGGCAAAAAGTTTGGGATAACCCTGCAAAAAAGGGCCAAGTCCAACAAGGCTGTATTTTAATCCTTTGATTCTAGTTAAAAAGAACTATAAGGAAACGCAACTATACGGCATTCACAAGGAACAAACAATTCATTGTTTCTAGTAACAAAAATAGGATTTTTTTAAAGCCAATAATAGGGAGTGCTGCAAAATGGCATAGCGCCTCATAGTGCAAGACACTGTTTCCCTCACATCAGATGTTTTATTTTCTGAGTCAGGGAGGTCAGAGTGCAAAACACAGCAATAATCATGACACATTTCTGTATTTAACGATGGGCATTGATTGTTGCACCAGATCAAATTGTATTTGATGTTGCACAGGAGTTATAGCTACATATGAATTGGGTGTACAGGTGGCTGTACTTTCAAGTGTCTTTTTCAAAACTCACTTTTAGGGAATTTCACTTCTTCGGGCTTGGAGTTAGTGCCCATTGTTTTTAGAACAACGTTGATAAGCTGCAGTAGTGCCCTGTTTGAAAAATGTTTTAGTTTTTTAGGTCTTGCCTAGGCAATGCTTGTGCTGTCTCTGCGAGACATGCTGTATTCAAGGTATAGGCTTTAAAAGCTCCACTCATTTTCAAGGACTGCCCTTACATGTGTTGTTACTCAGAACTTGTGAGCACTATTTCTTTCTTTAACCTGGAGCAGTTGAGACCAGTGCTCGTGGTTTACAGAGCTCTGTTGTAAACAGGGCTGTATCTCTTGCTCTTAGCTTGCCACATTTGCTGTGCATTTAAAGTCCGAGGCCTGGTTTGGCTGCAGCTGCCTACTCCTCCCTCCTGCTTTTGAAATGCACAGCCTGGCGTCACGGTCCCTGCCTTCCTGTGGCTTGTGCCACATCCGTCTCAGACCTCAACAAGCATTTGCAATGCAGTAGGCCTCACATTTGCCAGAGTTTGAGCTATTGGTATTGTAAATGACAATGCCTTTTATTTATGTGCTTTCAAAATCTGCAAGCGATGCATAAACATGCATTTTGTACTTATAGCTGTTGCTTACGAGACGCAAGGCCGGCAGTAACTGCTCTACTTTTATTGCCAGCCTGGCTTCTCTTAAGCAAGGACTATAAGTACAAAGTGCATATTTACGCACCGTTTGCAGGTTTTCAAAACGCATAAATAAAAGGCATTGTCATTTACAAGGCAGATAGCTCAAACTCTTGCAAATGCAAGACCTATTGCATTGCAAATGCTTGTTTGACTATCTATGAATCCCTAACTGATCAGAAACTGTGATAAGAAATTACTTCTATGTTCTAAGCTGCAGGTGGCGCTGTCTCCTCTGTTTACCTGTGATCCCCTGAGTCTAAAACAATCAAGAGCTGGTCAGACAGCATTAGTAGGGTGCCTGGCGCATGGGGTCTTTAAGGCAGGCTCTGGCTTTAAGTAGACAGAAGTGGGCGCCTTCTTTGCTGAGCGCTTGGCAGCAGGGTGGGTGGGGCCTAGTACTGCAAGCAGAAATAACCATTAATGGTGTGCCTGGGGTCTTCAAGGTGCTCTGGCTTCCAGGTGGCACCCATTTTCACTGCACCGTCCCTGCACCTGGATCAGAGGCCAGCCGATGCTGGAGTTTGGGTTTGCAGCAGTTGTGAGACTGATTGTAACAGAAGTGGGTTAAAAGTAGAGCACACCGTCACAAGCCATCTACATCATACATTTGGGTCAGGCTAAAATATTTAGTTGGGAGTTTGCATCAAGGCAGGAGTGTTCAATGCTGGTCCACATGACATATATTTTTGCATGCTTTTAAGAATTATCAGTCTATGTGTAAAATATTCTATTGAGGTTTATTGAACATATGTATATCTAATGTTTGTATCCTAAAAAATTGGCTTGGCTACTGCCCTTTTGGGCCAATATTGGATAAATGGTTTGGCGATAGCGTGCTTCGAGCCACACAGATGATGACTGTGATTATGAGTGTCTCAGGGTTTGGTGCAAGGATAGTAGAGGGCCAGAACCCCAATTATATCTGGTACGCCTTTATTGAAAACCAGCTATGATGAGTTTTCTTCTTGGAATTGGGAATAACTGCACATACCCAGTTGCACTGGGACTTTTCCATTTTGTTTTCCCTGATACTGCAGAGAAAATGGCTGACTTGTTGTGCCTGCACTGACCATGCGAAACATGTCAGTGGGAGGTGTTGGGATGCTTCGGGGGCAGGGCGGACTTGAGCCTGTCAGGGAGGGGAGAACTGTCTGCTCACCAAATGCTGCTGCAGGGGACAGAGGGGACAAGGCTGTGGTCCTGTCTGCTGCCCCTTCCCTGCAGCTTGTGACAGGGCCCGCTGTCTCCAGGTCAAGGGATTACTGGGTCCAGAGTTTGCAGGCAAAATATTCTACTGCTCATAATCAGGGCTAATACGAGTTAGAAGGGAGTTTGTGAGACAACTGGATGGAAGGATGTGGCTTAATGGCTAGGGCTGCTGACTTTAAAGCTGGGTAACCAAGTCCGAGTCTGACAGGAGGTTCAACATCCTGTGATTCTGGGAAAATCACTTAGGGCCAGATGTACAACCGTTTTTTGCGGTCGCAAAAGGGAAATGAACCCATTTGCGACCACAAAAAATTGTGGTGGTATATACAAATACGTTTGCGACTCGCTATTTGGAAGGGGCGTGCCAAGGGCTTCCCTTCCTAATAGCGAGTTCAAATGGCATGCGGTCGCAAAACACTTGCAGATTACCACCTACTTCAAGTAGATGGTAAACCACTCACAAATGGGAGGGGTCCCCAGGGGACCCCCTCCATTTGTGAGTGATTGCAAAAATAGCAGGCAGTGATCCTAGGGACCACTGCCTGCAAACAATATTGATGTTGACGGCTTGTGAAGGTATGCTCTACTATTAACCCACTTCTGCTACTATCAGTCTCACAACTGCTGCAAACCCAAACTCCAGCACAGGCTGGCCTCAGACCCAATTGCAGGGATGGTGCAGTGAAAATTGGTGCCACCTGGAAGCCAGAGCGCCTTGAAGATCCCAGGCACACCATTAATGTTTATTTCTGCTTGCAGTCTCAGGGACCACTGCCTGCCCTTAAAAAATGAAACTGAAGAGTTGTATTTTTATTTTTTAAATGCATCCCGTTTTCGTTTAAGAAAAAAGGGCTGCATTTTTAAAAAAAAAAAGTGCTTTATTTAAAAAGAAGTCACAGACATGGTGGTCTGCTGTCCTCAGCAGGCCACCATCGCTGAGAGTGCTAGCCATTCCCAATGGGGTCGCAAATTGCGCTTGCCTCATGAATATTGATGAGGCATGCAATATGCGACCCTATTGGGAATCGTAAACAGTGTCTGAGACACTGTTATACATTCACTTTAGAGAGTTGCAAATTGCGAGTCGCAATTCAACGTAATTTGTGACTCACTAAAGTAAATAGTCGTACATCTGGCCCTTAATCTCCCCATGCCCAAAAATATGAATGTTTCCCTCTGTAATGCACCTTGTGCTCGTGTAAAGCACTCTCATACCTCCGGGTCGAGTTTGCGCTATATTTGGTTTCTCCAAGCACGGGACAACAGCTTTTCCACACACCAACCCAGGAAGGATTTGATCACGTAAACTAACAGCGCAGTGGTATAGACAGATCCCTGGAGTAACCCACACTTCCCAGGAACAGACATGGATTTCAAATAATCATTTGCAACCAGTTGGAATCATGGGGCATTTTTTCAGGAAAGTGTTTAACTATAAAGGTCCCTGTCACTGATGCTCAGGGTTTCACCAGAATGTGGCTGACATCCCAGGCAAGTAACCACTTCTCTTGTGAATTGTGATATCTATCAAAGGTGGAAGACTCAAATGAAAATGTTCACCACTTTAATAATCCATGCCTCACTCTCTTACTCCTTCCATCTCCATCCCCATCGATGGCTGCTCAACAAAGCCTCGCAGACCTACCTCCTCCTCCCTACTCCTTCTGCAGCTGATAATTCATGAGGATATGAATGAACACTTCACTCTGCCCTCCATATCACTTGGGCATGCAATCCTGGTGCACCGAAGATCACAAGAGTGTGATGATGTCAGGAGGCAGAATGTATGGCTAGGTCTCTGGAGAGATCAATGAAGGCACAGGCCAGTCTGCTCTGAGTACCTTCTGAGGATGGAGGGGCTGGTGATCTGCATCAGGTTTTGAGATGACCTAGTAAAAGGGGTCACACTCATGGAGGCTGACCTTTGTGACACTCAACAGGGACTACAGTTTCCAGGAGTTCTCGAACTGTCATTGGGTTTGGAGATTGTGGTCGCCATCGTGGATATAACTTCCCTTGTGTTTTACTGTTTCCTTGCTAGACAATATGTTGCTGCAGCTGGTGTCCTTGCAAACTTCAGATCCACGTTGGAGAAGCAATGTCTTCTAAAAGGAGTTTACTGTACATCCATCCGTATCCACAGGGAAGACAACTTTGTAGAAGCAAACTTGGAACTGAGTAGTTTGGGAACACGAACACAAACCTGTACTGCTCTTCAAATGAAACTTCTGGAGCAGCATAATTTAGACTTCATCCCTTACACGTAATCATTGCGCAATTTGCATTTATATTTTGACATTATATCTATTGTGTGCCTTATCGATATTAACGTATGTGAACATATAAATGCATTAATGAAATGTATTTACTGTAGAAACTAGAGTTTTGAAACAATGTGTGCTAATTTTCAGTTTACATGAAGATGTATTCTGTACTCACATTACATGCATACTTTGTCACATTTGCATATATTGATAGTGTAATTAGGTATGCTTTTATTCACATTTGCATTTGTTCTTGAGTTATGTGTGTACAAGGGTAACCATGTATTTGAAATGCACAATAAATGCTATTTAAAGAAAGCCTAACTATAGGCCTTGATTTTGAAATGTACTTTTCTTGGTTAACATGTTCTTTCCTTTGCAGGTGTGTTTTCAAAGTTCCATGAGCTAGATAGAGAAAGGATTATTGTTGCCTGTAATAGTTTCTTGATAGTAAGGTCTGAGAAGAGAAATCTTGGATAGAAACGTGAAGACCTAATGAGCAGATGAAGCCTCTTATTTGTCGCGTATCAGGAACGGAAGATGTTCAAGGTTGCAGCATCTATTCAAGTTCTGTGGGGTGGAAAGTCTGGTAATGCTGCACATGCACAACATGAGAAGTGAAATGATTGGTTCCTGGGGGTGTGGGAAGATATGATTGTTGTTGAAGGTCTATTGGTTTTAGTTAATGTTGACACTGTTAAAAGTTAGAGCAGATTCTCTTTCTTAGACTTTGAGGGGTACAGACCTCTCTGCTTCCTTTATTCTTGCAAGTGTGAAGCTTCATGCTAAACACTTATTCCAATTCTGAAAGACTTCTACTGGAGTCTTCACAATGCGACACCTTCTCTCACTTCCGAATTTCCTTCAGACCCTATTCGATGAACCATCTTTATTATAAACCTAGAATCTTGATTAGATGACTTTCGAACATATTTATGTTTAGGAGAGAATCAGAGTTTCTTTAGGGAACATCTATTTCTAATTCTCAGTTTCTGTACTCCTGTGACTGTGATACATGTGTATCTTATCCTATTGAGACTGAACTGATTGAGATATTTAAGCTTGCCAGCTGTAATCTTGTATCTTTTTCATATTCTCCTGACATGCAAATATATTGGATTGACTATTAATTGAAAATAAAATTTCTTAACTTCAATCAACTTCAATCACCAATTCTTGGTCCTTATTGTGTTGCCTAATGGGCTCCACGGAGATTGAATTGTTTTATTATTTTTAACTCTCTCGGCGCCTCAGTCAACGTAAGAAGATCCATCAGATGAGACATTGTAAATCAAGCACCTCCGTGCTCTCACTTCATAGTCAAAAACCTGTGAGACTAATAATTACAGTCACTTAACATTCAATTCTTCTGTGTGGAAACAGAAAGTATTCGATCATCATGGCACCATTATTGTTACACGTATATACATTGTGCTCTAAAGTACAAGTCATGTTCAGTAAGAGATCTCAAGATGAGAAATTACAGATCATTGGCAATTAAGGGGCAAATAAAATAATGCAACAACATCCCCATGACACCAACAGTTCACAATATCGATTTTAAACCAGGCTTATGTGATAGAGGGTTCCAAAGATGGAACCAACATAATCCACCTAAGATGGGGGTCTTTTTTCTGAATAGTGAACCACTTAGCAAGGAAGCATGTAGAGAAACATTTTACATAACAACTGATCACATTGGTTACTTACAGTGGAGCTACAAGAGGCAGTAAGCAGAGAAATGACCTCAAAGAACAAATGCCTTATAACAAACAACAGAAAAATAATGTTGAAGCTTTGCCAACTAATCAGTAATTTAAAGCCCGGCCACAAACATAAATACATGATAGCATTAGAGGTGGGCTAGCTGCTGGAAACCTGAGCCAAGCTCGAGCCAGACGCTCTGGTCCAGCTCAGTGGAACCTCTAGCCCAAAACAAGCCAAGCTTTCCCAGGAGTTGAAGTGGCTTAGTGGCTAGAGCTGCTGACCAAGTAACATAGTGAACCAGGTTCCAATCCTGACCTAAGCTTAGTATCTTGTGCATCCCAGCAAACCCCCCCTGTACTGGAAAATCATACAACATAGTCTGTGTCCGTTGTCAATCACTCTTATGTCTTTCAACATTTTGCACTATGCAAACTGCCAAAAATGAAATATGGATTCTGCCTGCCTGTCGCCCACGCTCTGCTGTCATCATCCAAGAATTAAAAACAAACATTAACCTTTGGTGTCAGGAGGAGACGGCAATCTGGATACTGTATGTCAAACTGGAAAATCTTAGATCAATCTTGGCTTCCTAGCTGGATATAAATTGTGTGATCCGACCTACAAAAATACTTTGTTTCATCAAGCCTCCTTTCTGTTCATTATTATGTATGAGAGCACCTTCAAATATGTGAGTTCAGGAAGTCCCTGTACACAAACCTCTCATGTTTGATTTGCTAGGCTATAATGTTGCTCCATGTATAATAAGATACTTGGCCACAGTATTGTCTCTTAGATGACTAATAGCATTGTTATCAGGACAGAGGCAGGAACATTTTTCAGTTCATGTTTAAATACTCTCACTTTTTAAATAAATACTTCTCAGTGGAGAGACATAATCCAGTGTACTAAGGTGAAATATTTCAGCATCTTTATTGAATCTGCAGACACATTACCCTATCTTTGTTGCATGATTAACACACCCAACATTTTCTCGGCTCGGCTCGTGCGCAGGCTCTTGACTCTGCTATGATTCAGCTCTCCCTGTTATTTTGTTGGTTCACCCATGTCTAGATAGCAGAGGAGAGAGACCTAGCTAGTGGGATCCCAGAAGGAGCGTGGCATAACACACAGGTAAGAGCTGCAAAATCATTCCCTTGCACTCAGCAAAAAAAGAAACAAAAAAACCTACTATATCTTTACCCTACAAAGATTAATCTAGGGTTAGGTTTGTGTTACTTTTTTACACCAAACCCGAAGCAATATCCAGGTTGGTATTTACAAACCGACTCAAATGGTGATTCGGGTTGGTTTGTAACCAAAAGTAACACAACGCAGTACAAAGTGCTGCTTACCACAATTATAAATATATATGTGTTGGACTTGGCCCTTTTTGGCAGGTTCGCCCCTAAACCTTTTGCCTTAAGCTCTGACATGGTGGTAGTGATTTTAGGCATCTGCGCACTTTAGCAAGGTGGCCCAGTGTAAAGTACGTGAGCTCTCTGGGTGTGTGTACTGAGATTGGCCTGTCCTCCCATAGGAATGAATGGGGGATGTGTGTGTCCATGGTAATTCCCGGTATGAGAGGGGTTCAGGGTCAAGTTTAGTATGTGCAAACTCGTGTGAATAAATGCTGCGCAATAGTGTGCGCAGATTTGTGGATATTTTAGAAATGCCACTTTTAGAAGTTGGCATTTCTGTGTGCTGTGTGTCTGCCTGCATGATATGAATTGCATGTCTGGCTTGTGAGTGGCAGGTGCTGGATGATATGGGTGGCTCCAGGAGCCTGGATGAGTCTGCCCAGTGGTGAATAGGGAGATCCCGCATGTAGATGGGAGGGAGGAGTCGCACCTGGGACCTGAATAGGACTGTGCCTTCCCTACACAATGCTGGCTAAACCTCCTGTGGTGTGTCTGATGTCCCTGGGCTGTCCTGTGAAAAGAGGGAAGGTGTCATGTACACAAAGTGCTCCTGAACCAGTTGTATCTGGTTCCCCCAAACCCTGCACCTTTGCACAAAAGGAAAATGTTGTATATATATACGGGCTGTGACCCCATGTAAATGTTCAGTTTTCTCTTGCTGATTCCTACAGGGCGTGCTACTGCTGGGGCCCAGGGGGGGTCTGCCAGGAAAGTCTTGCCTCCCTGGGCCCTGCCTTGCCCCTTGATGACTAGAGGACTTTCCTTTTCTGGCTGGGGCTTGTATTCCCTTTAGGGACCTTCTGCTCCTTTTTGTCTAAGGACTTTGTGTTGCTCCTAGCGCCCTGTGGGTACTTTGTCCTGGGCTTTCCCCAAGAAGAGAGAGAGCCTGTGGGCTGTGCAGCACCCAGCTGCAGCCCATTCTGAGGGAATCCCCAGCCTAGGGATTCCTTCTATGTGCTTTTATTACGGGTGCCCACCCCGCTTATACTGTTATTTAACAAGAGGGAGCCTACCCCTCATGGCAGCATTGGTTGCCTTAATTGCGGGTGCCCACCCAGTGTTTTTCTAATATCGCAGGTGCTCACCCCGCTTATTTCTTTATTTACCATGCGGGTGCACACCCCGCTTGTTTGAGCTCCAAAGCGGGTGCCCACCCCGCTTTATCTGATTTTAAAACTTACGAGGGAGCCCACCCCTCATGGCCACCGAAGAAGAAGATGCCCGGAAGTCAGGAAGGCCCGCCCGTGATGTGGGCAGGGCCTGCAGCCAAGCCAGAAGATGCCAGGAGCATGAGTGGCAGTCAGGAACACGGGAGCCTACCCCGCCTCCACGCGCTCCAGTAAAATGTCTCAGGTCCCAGGAGGGGGCCCGGGTGAAGAGAGAGAGGAGGCTGCTGCGGCCGCCAATGGCAGCGAGGCTGGCCGCAGACGCCTGGGAGACAAGAAATGTCCAGTGGGGCTGGACATTTTCATCTTCATTGCTTAGCTCGCCTTGTTGCTTCATGCAGTTTTCATCCCTGCATCTAGGTTTACACCACATTTTCATTATAACATACGGTAGAGGTATTGATCACAAATAATTTGTTTGTGTAGATCTTTGAGTTTACAAGTAGCAGATAAAGTGTGTAATACTGCAACATCCAGATATGTTATGCCTTTGAGAAGAATTTGTGTCTTTCTACTACTGTGCTGGATGTCTTCTTATAGCCGCAAAGTATTCATCATCGGACGCCTCATCCCTAATAGACCCATTCACATCTTCTCAATGAGTTATGGCAATCATTAGGCCTGGGTAAAAAAATTTATTATGCTGGAGTAACAAAAGTAAATTCAGTAATTATGTATTACTCTTGAGATGCAAAATTTCACGATTACGCCAGCTTGAGTAATTAAGAGTAATTTGGGGTAAAAAATATTACTGCAGGAGCTCAGGAACAGCGAACTACGAGAGAGCAAGCAGCTGTTGGCCACTGCATGTTTGTATCCTGGAACATTTAGTGCTTTAGTTTCTTACAGCAAAATGCATCCTCTTGCCCATTTTGGAAGAAAATAGCACTAAATGCTGGATTACGCTTGTTGTCATGATAAGTAATTAGGCTAGGGAGAATTACTCCAGCTACGCTCGCCCCTACTATTCATCGGAAATGTGTACAAACCTCTCCTATCCTATTTTTATGCATAGCACCCTTCCTTTTTTTCCTCATAAACACCACCACCTATTACTTCTAAGTATGTCTCAAACACTTTTTGACAGTCTTCCTAAGGTATGATTGATTCACCAGGCGTAGCTAAGAACATAGGTGGGTCGAGCCGGTAACAATTGCATTTTGTCAGCAAATTATCACTGCTTATTACAGCCATCAAACCCTCTGCAATTTCAACACTATATGACATTGTATTCTATACTTAAAATGAACAAGTGCCCACCGCTGTGTACGAAGATTTGTTGGTAACATAAACTTAATAAATAAAAGGGATCACCCTTGTCTACAAAAAGCATCCAATAACCCACTAAATATTGTTTTGTTCACTGCCACTGTGTATAACCTCATGTAGTAGTTTGAGTCAGCGATAAAAATAGATGTTTTGTAATCAGAGTTGAAAAGATGTATCTGTAATGGACCAATCCTTGTTGTTATGTTTTCCTTGGGTTGATTTCCAAGTGAAGTTGGAGAAAGATTGTCATCGTTATGTGATTTTGGTTTTAGAGTAAGCGCTCCCTAAGTTGGTATAGAAGAAATCCCCAAAGAGGATTAACCAGGTTGCTAAATTATAATGATACACAATTTGTAGAGGTGAGACATTACACACACCAAAGCCAGAGGGGTAGGAAGAGTTCAAAGACAAAATGCTATGCTAAGTGAGCAAAGGAAAGCGAGGTCGCGCCCGATGTGGATCATGTGAAAAAGCTAACAGGAATTCAATGGTGAGCGGGGCACAGAACCCCACTGAAGGATTTAAAAGAGATGAAATGCACCTGTCTTGTGCAGAGTTGCTGAATCCTCCATAGTTCTGGCAGAAATCGGGTACGAAGGTCCTGAAGACCACACCCAGGTACTTCCAACCAGAGACTTGGCCCCAGTGCTTGATTTTAACCGGTGGTTTCTGGTGCTCGGCCCTGGCACTTATTTGTCAATTTCGGCAATTATGACAGTCTGCCACATGGTGGCACTGTTTGTCTAATTTACAGATGAGAACAACAACAGATTTTTATTAATACAATATACATTAGAAATGACTGATACCCACATCCAAGCTATTACTATAGCTTTCGGTTTCTTGAATATTATGAATTGTCACACTTCTAGGAATGCAATGGGTTGTAGTTGCGTTGATACTGCCATTGGCAGCGATGTCAGGGGCAATGAGTGGTGCAAGCTGCAGCGGCCTCCTGACAAGGGCACTGCCAATATGTTTTTACAAATTAAGCATTGCTTGTTCCTCGTCTTTCATGATATTGCCCACTCAGTAGGAGGCCAGAGTAACTATAATGGCCTTCGGCCCTTCAATTAAATTGTTTCCTGTGAAACATAGCATGAAACACAAAGCTGATCCGTAGAAGAAGGTTTATTCAAAACGTTACAAACAATATAGGACCAACTTGGGCAGCTCCAAGACAGTAACTGACTATTTAAACCTCATAATGCCTTATTCTAAATTCTACAAATGCATGGCACACAACTATTCCATGGCTTCATGGATGCACAGCGGAGAAAATATATAAATGCATATAATGTATAAATCTAGAGCAGCGGTATACCAGTATTCGTCGATACCTCAGAGTTTAAAGGGTTTTCCTCTACAGTGCCAGGTGGGGTGGGGGTCTGTGCATGTGTCTGGACACCCCTGATTAGAGGATGATGTTCTCTGCAGCTCTGAAAGGTGGGCTGAGGGTTTTACATGACACTTCTGAGGGGAGAGTTCCATTACCTGGAGCTGTGTTGGGGGAGGGGATCTTCAGGTTCCTGATACTTCTCAGTAGAGGGTGGTGTTCTGTGGAGATGTGGGTGTGTGGGTGTCTCCTCCAGGTCTCTCTCTCTCTCCCTCTCTCTCTCTTCCCACAGAGAGAGAGAGAGGGGGAGAGAGAGCTCGGAGTGTGGTAGTCTGGGGGCTCACCAGGTGTTCTTTGAAAGCCCTGAGCAGAGGGTCTTGTTCTCTGGGGCTCTGGGAGTATGTGGGGTGTTTTGGGGTCTTCTGTGATATCTCTGAATGGATGACGCTGTTCTGTGGAGCTGGGGATGTGGTAGGGGTCTCCTTCAGGTCTCTCTCTCGTGAGAGAGAGAGAGAGAAAGAGAGCTCTGAGTGTGATTTTTGGGACTCTAAATGGGATGTATGATGTTACAACGTGATCATTTAGATCGCAGTACATTACATTGCTGTTTTTACAACGTAGGTCGTTACAACGACTTGCCCTGTAGGGCGCTGGACTTAGGAATAGTATGATTTGCTATTCCAACTCCAGCCTACGTACAGTAGGGAAGGTGTTGGAATAGTAAATCACACAAGTCCTTAGTCTAGAGCGCCCTCCAGTGCAAGTCGTGGTAACGACTTGCGTTGTAAAAGCAGCGATGTAAATGTATTGCGGTGTTTTGACCGTGTTGTTAAAGTTGTTTCCCCTCTCAAGGTGTTCTTTGAAAGCCCTGCACAGAGGGTCTTGTTCTCTGGGGGCTCTGGGAGGATGTGGGCTTTTTGTGGTCCTCTGTGATACCTCCAACCAGAAAGTGCTGTTCTGCCAAGCTCTTCGTGGGATATGTAGGCGGTAATCAGAGATTTATGATTCTTTGACTTGAGAGATCTCTTTTCTGGAGCGCCTGGTGGGGTGGTGTCTGCAGGTCTGCTCCTGAGTAGAAGGGACTGTTCTCTTTGGCTCTGGGGGCAGTCTTTAGCTCTTCCATGGTACCTCTAAGTAGGGAGTGCTGTTCCCTGGACAACAGTACAGGATATTTGTGGGGGTTGTTTTTAGGTCTGTCATGGTGCATCTGAATGCAGGGACTGTTTGTTGGTGGCAGGGGCTTCACTTCCTCTTTGATTCTTCTAAGTAGTAGCCACTGTCTACTGTTGTCTAGAGGTCTGTGGAGAGTATTGAGGGCCTGCAAGTCTATCTTGATTGAGTAGAGGGTGCTGTTGTCCAAATGTTGTGTGTGGGTGAGGATGTATTTTTTATGTTTTTCTTGATTCATCAGGCACTGTTTGTGGGAGGCTGGGTCTTCATTTCCTCGCTGATACATGTAAGTTGAAGGTACTGTTTTCTGGGGCTCCGAAGAGACTTATGAGTGTCTTTAAATCTTTCTTGATACCTTATAACTCTGGAGGAGGCTGCTGTTGTCCAAAGGATGTGTTGGGGAGCAATGTTTAGGACATTCTTGATACATCAGACCCTGTGTGTGTGTGGGTGGCAGGGTCTTCAGTTCCTCTCTGGTACATGTAAGTGGAAGGCACTCTTCTCTGAAGCTTGAGGGAGGAATAAATTGGGGGTCTTTAAGTCTTCCTTGATACCTCTGAGTAGACGGGGCCATTCACAGGAGCTCTGGGGGCCTCTGCTCTCCCCTCTGCCATGGGGAATTCCAGAAGGCTGTAGTGGATTTCCTCATGTCCCTGCAAACACAGAAGCAGAATGATGTAATTAAAGGAGCTTTTCTCAACTTTAGCAGATCAGCCTTTAAGGATTACTAAAAACAACTGGTCCTTTAACCCGCCCTCAACCTTAGGTGACCTGTGCTCCCCATCTGCACACACCCCTCACTTCGCATATCTCTCAGAGAAACCTTGAAATTGTTTGGCTGGGCTGTAGGTTTGTTGCATGTGCCACCTCATGTTGCTCAAAAAGTGTAACATGCAGGCTTGGAATGGGAAGGCGGGCAATCGGGCATTGGTCGGGTGGCCGGTGCCCAATGGTCACCTGTGGGTCGGTTTTTTGGGACCTTCGTAAACCGGCCCAAGAGACTGACTTTCTTTTTCAGTCCCCGCCAGGCCACTTTAATGTGGTGCCAGTATCTAGGTCACTTCCCTGTCGTGCTGTAAATTGAGGCAGGGGGCCAGATGTTGCTTTAGCCTTTGGGGCATTCTCACCTTGGCGCCCTGCCTAGCATGGCCTTCCAGAAGCAGTGTTATCCCCCACCGGGCCATCACTTTTAGGCCATGGCGGGAGCAGGGAGTGTGGGATGCGAGACTACCCTGCGAGGCCTCAGGGTAGTCTATGCACTATATAAATATAATTTTCATTTCATTTCATGTATACAGGGGCCTCACAGGTGGGCAGGGTTTATTGGACCATTCTCACCTCGCCCCCGCTACCTCCGTTTAGCAGAAGCAATGTGCTTTTTGACACCTCCCTTGCCAGGTAAATGCCCTTAGGCTAAAATTGGCAGGTGAGGGGGTGAGTAAGAAAAATAGCCTCTGTAGCAGCCAGGTGTTGTGACCTCTAACCCTGTGTCTATTAGGACTTGTTTGGGGAGATGAGAGGGTTGCATAAAACTGCACTATGGTCAGAGTTGCAGACGTTGAAATTAGGTTTGAGTCCCAGACTGAGCTCAAAATTGTGTGATTCTGGGCATATCACTTAATCGCTATACCGAAAATGAAAATGAATTTGATCTTGTGTAATGTAACTGGTGCTCATGTACATTGCTCCAATGACTTTGAGACGAATTCACACTATACAAATCTATAACAAAAAATAACCGTCCAGATTCCAGTGAAACTTAACAGATAGTGGTCCATGAAAGGGATGCTCAGGGAATGTAGGCTACTTTCTTGAGAGTGCCCGGGCCTAATTGTGATCTCAATCCGACCCTAGTTATAGGGACCTGGCATGACATGTCCACTATTAGAAATGGCAACATGTCTTGCATATACAGTACCTCAGCACAGTTTACCACATCCTATTGTAGATTTACATAGTGCATATTACCCTTCAAGTTAGCCTGGCTGATGATCGTTGACACCCCAAAACCAGTCCCAGGATGGTTGTTTCTAGTCCAGGGAAGACCTCTTGACTTGTCAACCATCCAACCACTTCTCTCTCTCACCTCTGTTGGGTTATGTTACATATTCAAATTCTACATGCAATCTCTCTAGACAAGTGTGGGGTTGAGATTCTTGAATACATGGGGGCTAGCCTTTAATCTTGGGTCACCAGTCTTGCCCTCCTCACTTTTGATTAGTCATTGGACGAAGCACTTCACATGAGCGTCATTTGCTCATGATGTGCAGTGCTTAATTTGAGCCCATGGTTTACAGTGCTGGGCACTGGCATGTAATGGTCAACACTGACGCTTCTGCTAGTCTGCCACATGGTGGCGCTGTTTGTCTAATTTAGAGATGAGCCAACAACAGTTGTTTCTTAATTCAATATACATTACAAACTACTAATACCTGCCACCCAAGCTATTTTTATAGCTTTGGGCTTGGAATAGACTGAATTGTCACAGTTTTAGGAGTGTGATGGGTAGTAGTTGTGTTGTCACTGCCATTGGCAGCAATGACGGGCAATGGGAGGTGCAAGCTCCTTATGAGGGCCCTGGCGCTTATTAATATTATTGTTTTACTAATTACAAATTAATCACTGTTGAGAAGGTAGGGCCTAGTTGCAAATATAAGTTTACTAAGTTGGGCAGAGTTCTTGACTTCACCTCTGACAGCCAGTGAATCTGGTTTAGGGCATGGTCACACATGCCAACCCTCCCCATTAAGGCCAGAGACTACCGATTTCAAGGCTAGTCTCCTGCTCCCTGATTCCTGCATGCAGAAACCCGATTCCATGGCGGGCTTCAGATGGAAGGGGCTGGTCTTGTGTGACTCGGATTATGCACTGCCCGTAACTTGCTCCTGCAAGCAAGAGCAGAACATTTTTGTCACATCATCTCTGCCTGCCATAGCGATTTCACTGTGCTCCTGACAGATATGGAAGAAACATATTTGATTTCCTGATATCCGATCCTCAAACATGTCACTAGACCCGCCTGAAACTGCCTCTACTTCAATAGAAGGCAATGGGGGAAATACATTCTCTTCATTATTTTATTAGAATCTCCCTCTTTCCTCATTTAAAATGCTGGCATGTATGCATGGTACATGATGGTATATGATGGTCTCAGCAGAGAGGCCAAGTACAAGTGGGGTCATGCAGCCTCTAGTGCAGATGGTAATATGGACCCTTAGGGGGTCATTAGGATGACGGGCGGACTTTGTCCGCTCACCATCCTGTCGGAATTCGGGACCGCCCGCCATAAGAGTGGGGGTCCCGTGGGGGGTATTAGGATGTGCCCGCCACAGTGGCAGGCACATTCTGCATTTTCAGCATTGTGGCGGGCGGTGCTCTCTGCACCGCCCGCCGCAATGCTAAAAATGCATTTCAGCATTTGCATTAACAAAGCGGCAGGCACCGCGCGGTGCCTGCCACTTTGTTAATGCACTTGAAGGGGGGTACCACAGGTACCCCCCGTGTGCACCCCCCACCTATACTTCACTCTGGGGGCCCGAAGGGGGCCCCCAGAGTGAAGACCGCATGCCTTTCCGTGGCGGCATCGCCGCCGCGGAAAGGCACCTAAAGACAACCATCATAATATGGCTGGTGGTGTCTGATAGACACCGCCACCATATTATTCCTTTTCTGCCCCGGCCTCAAGGCGACCGGGGCGGAAAACGGCGGACGGTCTTTCCGTCCGCCAAGATCCCCCCGCCATACTAATATGGCAGGGGGGGAAACGAGTGTGGATGTCGGGCGGATTGCCCCCGCCAGGCTGGGGCAATCCGCCCGACATCATAATGGGCCCGTTAGTATATAGGCCTGTTTTAGCATTAGCCGCTGTCACAAGCTGAGCACAAACCACAACGCTTGCATTTTGATACCTTAGTGCTAATTGGCAATAATAAAATGTAAAAAACAGACACTGACACACGCAAAACAGGAGGTTGTGTGTTTAACAACTGTTAATCTGGCGCAGGTGCACATATAATGAGAAGGGGGGCTACGGGACTCAGTTTGGGCTTTTAAATGACCCCGGGGAGTTACAGTAACCCTTAGTGATCTGTGATTGCGGCTACTCATTAGCACTGGAGACAGAGCCCTCTGTATTCATAACCCAGAGGCTGCTGCTTTTAAACCTGGTTTGTCGTGGCTCAATTTTGCCTCTCGTACACATGCCCCTGGGTGCCTTCACATGACCTATTGTGGCCTCTGTTGTTTATCTACGGGGTCAAAGTGGAACGTGAAAACACGCCTTGCTCTGCCCTCTATTGGACAAGTACCAAAGTGCAGCAAACAGTTAAGACAACTCACAAATCACTTCTGGATATCCATTAACCCCTTCCCTGCACAGCGAATTCCGCTGCTCCACGCCGTCATGAGTCAAGGCCGGCGTGTGCTCATGCCGGCGTGGTACCGTCATGACCCCGCCCGCTCATTAATTCGCCCGCACAGGTGGGAAATTAGTGCCGCGTGGGCGGAGCAGCAGCGGCATGAAGGCTACACGCCGCTATGAGCACATGTTTACCGTGACTCATGACGGCATGGAGCCATCATGAGCACCCAAGGGGTTAACATCGTATATGTTCATGGCAGGTGCAACATTTCGATCATAAATATTTTACAGAACAATAACAGAGCAACGCTCACAGACATGTATATGACAGCATCCCTGTTTCAGGCCCGATATTTGTCGCACCACCATAAGATGCCACACCGCTGGGATGCAATTCATCAGATGCAACAGTAGTTACTGTAGCACTGGAATAATGCGGGCCATTTGTGGTTTGCCACCTCTACCAGAAATATATACCAACCATTTGTTAACAATTTAAGGCTCCGCAAAAGCCCAGACATGATACTTAAATACAGTGGTGTTGCTAGACTTGCGGCCGCGGGTGGCGGCCCCTGAGTTTGCCGCCCCGCAGTGGCCGTCTGAAGAGCAGAGGGGGAGGGGTGCTGGCGACGATTCCTGGGGCGGCCGAAGGTAAGAGCGGGGGTGGCGGGCCACCCCTCCCAAAACTCATGCTGCTCAGTGCGTAACGCCCCCCAGTCCCCTCTTTGCTACACCACTGTTTAAATAGAACTGTATAGAAAAATCACCAGTGTTCATTTTTAATGTGGCCTTTCTGCCTGTTTGCTTTGTTTACTGTGTAATTTAAACACATTTAAACTTCCTTTTGACTATTTACTGTTTAATAGAACTTTTGAATGTTGAGCGCTCCACTGAAGACAATAGAGTGCTCTGGGCTTCTAATAATTGATAGAATCTCCGGAGAGCAACATTCCAATGTTTGTTCACAGCTGTTGCTGTGAACAAATGCCTGATGGAACCCGAGGGGATTTCAACTCCCTCTGGCTCCATGCGGCCTTTGTTTTACAAATTAGAACATTCTACCCTCTAGGAGAGGAATGATCTAGTAGCCTTAGAGCCCTATGTAGCGGGCTCTACTGACCATTGAAGGCCCACTCCCTTGTTAAAAGGCCTCACCTTCGGGTTGGACCTTTAACGTTAGAGTAGGCCTTTAATGGCCGGTAGAGCTGTCTACAGCGGGCTATAAGGCTATAATGTATGCATGTATTGATGACAGGCTTTAAGTTGTTCCCCTAATTTTGATACCATCCAGGTTATTAAAGTGATGGTCAGTGCCGGTAAAAGAAAAACGGTTTCATATTAGCTGCCTCCCATCTAAAATTCTCTCCACCTTTTTCAAAATCTTCCTCTAAACTGGTTCCAGATGTTGTCATTTAAGGTCTAAGAATTACATACAGACATAAAACTAAAGCTAACAGAGGTAAAGAAAAAATAATTTGCATATCTTCATTGCTTGATGGCAATGTGGGCAGAAGACAGCATTTTACCATTATGTGCAAGGAGATGGTTTTTCAAGGCTATTTGGACTCCTGAGTTGAGGGTGATGCCAGTCGTGAGCAGGTTTCAATCAGTGCCCAGCCTTTGTCCCTCTGCTCTGCTGCAGCAGGGTACAGAAGCCCCACAACTTCACTTGGACACAGGGGATACACCTGTCCTCCTCAAGGCCCCTAACTGACAGCCTATCAGCCGAGGCTACTGGGCTGGATTGTACCCTGGGGTGTCTTCTGGAGTGTACACTTAAGTGTACTCCGGAGGTTACTCTGGAGTGTACTCTGGTGTGTACTCTGGAATGTACACTGGAGTGTACTTTGGAGTGTGCACCGGAGTGTACTTTGGGGTGTACACTGGAGAGTCCTCGGGTGTACTCTGGGGTGTAGTCTGCATGGTACACTGGAGAGTACTCTGAAGTGCACACTCGGGTGTACTCTGGAGTGTACTTTGAAGTGTACACCGGAATGTACTCTGGAGTGAACTGGGGAATGTACATTGGGGCGTACTCTGGAGTGTACATTGGGGTGTACTCTGGAGTGTTCTCTGGAGTGTACACTGTGGTGTACTCTGGAGTGTTCTCTGGAGTGTACACTGTGGTGTACTCTGGAGTGTTCACTGGGGTGTACTCTGGAGTGTTCACTGTAGGGTACTCTGGAGTGTTCACTGTGGTGTACTCTGGAGTGTACACTGGGGTGTACTCTGGGGTGTTCTCTGGAGTGTTCACTGTGGTGTACTCTGGAGTGTTCACTGGGGTGTACTCTGGAGTGTTCACTGTAGTGTACTCTGGAGTGTTCACTGTGGTGTACTCTGGAGTGTACTCTGGGGTGTACTCTGGAGTGTACTTTGAAGTGTACACCGGAATGTACTCTGGAGTGAACTGGGAATGTACATTGGGGCATACTCTGGAGTGTACATTGGGGTGTACTCTGGAGTGTTCTCTGGAGTGTACACTGTGGTGTACTCTGGAGTGTTCACTGGGGTGTACTCTGGAGTGTTCACTGTAGTGTACTCTGGAGTATTCACTGTGGTGTACTCTGGAGTGTACACTGGGGTGTACTCTGGGGTGTTCTCTGGAGTGTTCACTGTGGTGTACTCTGGAGTGTTCACCGGGATGTACTCTGGAGTGTACACTGTGGTGTACTCTGGGGTGTACTGGGGAGTGTACACTGGGGCGTACTCTGGAGTGTACTCTGGAGTATACTCTGTGGTGTACTCTGGTGTGTTCACTGTGGTGTACTCTGGAGTGTTCACTGGGGTGTACTCTGGAGTGTAAACCATGGTGTACTCTGGAGTGTTCATTGTGGTGTACTCTGGAGTGTTCACTAGGCTGTACTGTGGAGTGTACACTTGGGTGTACTCTGGAGTGTACACTGGGGTGTACTCTGGGGTGTTCTCTGGAGTGTACACTGGGGTGTACTCTGGAGTGTTCTCTGGGGTGTACTCTGGAGTGTTCTCTGGGGTGTACTCTGGAGTGTACACTGTGGTGTACTCTGGAGTGTACTGGGGAGTGTACACTGGGGCGTACTCTGGAGTGTACACTGGGGCGTACTCTGGAGTGTACACTGGGGTGTACTCTGGAGTATACTGAGGGGTGTACTCTGAAGTGTACTGGGGAGTGTTCACTGGGGCGGACTCTGGGTGTACACTGGGCAGTAGTGGCTCCTCTGCTAAGGGGCAGGAGCGTTGCCCCACTGCTTTCCAGCGGTGCAAAAAAGGAAAAATAAAATGATAATAACACAATGTTATTATCATGTTATTTCTCCGTGCTGAACCCAGTTTTGGGGCAGGTGGGGCTTGGCTGTGGTCACAGCCAGCTGAGGTAGGAGTGGTGAGCACGCTCTTAAGTGCAAATGTTGGTTTGGGTGGCAGTCTTAGGCCGGCCAAACAGTCATGCGCACTTAGCTTGTTCTCCATCTGGCTGTATTGCACAGCCTGGGTGGAGAACATGCACAGGCTCCCAGCCCCTCTCTGAGCGCCAAACCACATTGCTTGGGGGAGGCTGTGTGCCTTCTGCTTCTGGGACAGGTCAGGAAGAGTAGCTGAGGATAGACGTCACGACGGAGGAGAGACAGCAGCAGTGAAGAGGTAAGTGTAATATATTTTTTTTCAATCTCCTCCCTCTCGCCTCTGTCCCGCCACACTCGATCCGTGCCACCCACCACTAACACTGGAATGTACTCTGAGGTAGGATTGAGTTCATTGGGCCCGCTGTGACTCTGTCCATTGTTAATTATTCATTTGCTCACTCTAACTGACATACTAACAGAATATAGAGTTTCAAATATCATCCTATGACAATAGCATACCAAGTCAGAATATGAACTCCCCAAATATTGCGAAGTTAATTATAGATTTATTATACTTCACTCTGTGTATTGTATTTATTGTATTGGAAATCTATTTATATATCACTTACTATCCCAGATACAGCGTCAAAGCACTTTTTCGGTGAGTAGCATGCAACTCCGGAACACCAAAACGATTAGTCGTGAATTAGTATAGTGAAATATGAAATTAATTTGAGCTGTGCATATGTTAGTCTGTTATATTATTTGGATTAAAAGGAAAATAGTGGGAGAGAAGAGATAAAGGTTTGCATTTATATAGCGCTTGCTACCCCTGATGAGGTGTTGAAGTGCTTTTTGGTGAGTAGCATGCTACTCGGGCGCCAGAAAAGGATTAGTAGTGAATTAGTCTAGGGAAGTATGAAATTAATTTGAGCAGTGGACATTTTAGTCTATTATTTGGATTGAAAAGGATAGTAGAGGAAAGGATGAGGGAAGGGTTTACATTTATATAGTGCTTGCTCCCCTGATGTGGTGTAGCACCTTTTGGCGAGTAGCAGGCTACTCTGTACCCCAAGAAGGATTAGTGGTGAATTAGTTTAAGAAAATATTGAATTAATTTGATTTGAGCGGTGGACATGGTAGTCTGTTAATTAGATTGTAAAAGGAATAGTGGAGGGTTAGAAAATGGAAGGGTCTAGAATTTCCTATTTTTTAAGTTCATAGTGGTAGGAGGGGGTATCGGATAAGTAAAAGGGAGGGGAAGAGTCAGAGGGAAGGGTTAAAGGCTTGATTGGCAGATCTGAATAGTAAAAGAGGTATGAGGATGCAAGGAAGGGTAGAGGAGGGAAGAGTCTAGAAAGGGTTATTTTGAGGATCATAGTAGTGGTATAGGAATTTGGAATGGATGGGAGAGTGGGGGAATATGATATATTGAGAGAGGGATAGGGTGAGAAATAGGGTAGTGCATTGGAAAGAGTAGTAGAATGAGGTTTGAGATTATTGAAAGTGGCGGTACAGGATATAATGCGAGAGATATAGGGTGAAATATGGGGTTGTGCATTGGATAGGCTGAATTAGAAGCAAAGTAATAAATATAAAGATACATAAGTACATGGAAGGTATATATGTATAAGGAAGGTAATATATGTAGATTAAAGTTGCATTTAATAATGTCAGACTTTCAAGTGTTGCAGTACTATGCACTTTGAGAATATATATGTCTTCACAGTGCGTAGCTGTGGAGTTACGAGATATACTGCCACAATATTTAAGTGCTATTATTATTACATTGAAACCTCTAAACCTTCTTTCTGTAGGAACTCTGACTGAAGCAGGATCTGTGTTTATTCCATGGTATTCAGAAGTACAGTTCCAGGGAGTGTCTGTTGTCAGCGTTGCCCCTCTTTACTCTTCACAAGTTCACGCCAGATCCCTATTCCATGCTACAGAGTGAGGAATGCACACAAACACACACACAAGCGCGCAAACACAGACAGGCATTCATGCACACACAAGTGGCACAAACACAGACAGGCATGCATGCACACACGCTCTCACACATATGCAAACACAGGCAGGCATGCATGCACACACACGCAAACAAAGGCATGCATGCATGCTTGCACACACACACACACATGAATGCATACAAAGACACATCCATAAACAGTAAAGATAGTAACTTGGACCCCTACCACCGTCCATATTTCCACTAAGCCCCCAACACCAACCTATAACCTTTGTCTGCCATGTTCAGTGCCTTTTATAGGACACTGCAACACACAAGGCCAACTCATGACTCCCAGGCCTCCTTGCTTGTTGTTCTTGAGTTCTCTCTTACCTCTGCCCCTTGGGGTAGCTGGGATCCGGTAGATCCTGTCTTGTTTTCCCCTGTTGCTCCTTCATCCCTGCCATGACGGCTACCTGTGGGACGAGAACAGAGGAGAACAGGCTTTATTGTAGGTTTGCATTATATCCCTGCAGCACAGCCCCTCCAGTCCTGCTAATCACTACATCAGGATTCCATGGGGCTTACTTATGGGATTTTGATGCTGTGCTGTACTACGCCAAAGTGAAAGGGCAGTAATGCAGCATACTTAAGCAATACATGCCTTCCTGTCTTTTCTCCCTCCACTGGTGCTGTTTTTGCAGCTTAGCACCACCATTGGGGGAACATCCTTTTCAACGCGGATGTTACCCTGCAGTGCTTTTACGGTGCGTCCTTTACAACGCAAGTCGTAACCACGACTTGCGCTGGAGGGCGCTAAAGGATAAAGAATAGTATATTTACTATTCCAACACCTTCCCTACTATCCACGGGGACTGGTGTTAGAATAGTAAATTATACTATTCACTATCCGCGCCCAACAACGCAAGTCGTTGTAACGACTTGCGTTGTTAAAGACGCGTTGTAAAGGCACGCGTTGAAACGTTACGCGTTGTACCATCATACATCCCCACCATTGGCACCCTTGTACCATAGGGTAAGGGTGCCATTGTTGCACGCAGGAAGGGTAACCTTCCTGCACAAAAATAGTCCCAATAGGTGTTTTCCTCTTTCTATTTGCGCTGCAGAAGGCAGCACACATAGAAAGAGGAAAAAACGAGGAAAAATAAACATATTTCGCCTAATCGCTCCTCATCTCAGGAGGTGTGCGAATTTGGTGCTTAGCCAGGTTTACATAACTTTGCAAACCTGGGGCAGCGTCCAATTCCATAGGTGTAGCATGGGAAAACCCACCACAGCGCCCATGAAACGCCTCCTGGGTGCAAAGTAAGGCGACGCAGTGATTTGTGCTGCGTCACCTTAACCATTATTTACAAGGCAAATCAAAGGCACGCAGGGTGGCTTTGCCTGGCTTCAGAAATGGAAATGAAAGCCCTGCGTGACACATGTGCCACTTTACGTGGTGCAAAAGTGATGCAGGGCTCTTATAAATAAGACATTAGATTTTTTCACATACCTTTTACCATTATCTTGTTTAAGAGAGTGCATTGCATATTTGATTTTTCAACCATGTACTTGGTCATGTATTGAACTAAAAGTGAATACATTTTTATTAACTTCAAAACCTGGTAAATAGTCCAATAAAAACAAAAAAGCACTGGTAAACATGTCTTCCCTGTTTTTTACTAGTTTCATATGTTCATTAGCACAACTTCTACAATTCCCAAATTAATATTAGACAAGAAGTCATCAGTAAGCAACAGACCGAATTTAGGTAGAAAAAGTCAAACCAAACTGCTTCTTCACTTAACATTTGACACAACATTCATTTAACTCTCTGCTCCTAGTGCAGTAAGTAGGTATAAAAGTAAAATGGGAAACTACATTTCTAAATATTGTACATAAAAATCAATATAGTGTGAAATTCAGACATTTGAGGTATTTTGTTTGACAAAGGAAATTTACTTAGATTCCAGGAAAAACGTTCAGCTCATGTTATTGCTGAAGTCTCTTATTTGGGAAGTAGGGGCCATCCGCCTGATTCATCATTCTCCCGTTTTGCGAGCCCCTAATAGCGATTCATAACGAATCGCTATTAAGGACTTGCAAAACGGGATTCATGTAGGAATTGCAATAAATATTGCGATTCCTACATGTTCCTTATTTGCGAGTAGCAAATTGCTAATCGCAAATAAGGAATAACTCCCCATTCATTCCTATGGGCCAAAAGGCTACTCGCAAATAAGATAGCGATTTAAAGGGTGCCAGGGGTGTCCAAAGGACACCCTGTAGCACCCCTTAAATGCAAATTGAAACAGGTGTTGCGCACACACATGTCCAAAGGACATGTGTGTGTGCAACATGCAACTTAGAAAAATGCTTTAAAAAGCATTTTTCTAAGTTTTCGCTATTTACCACGAGCTTTGACCTCGCGGTAAATAGCGGGCCAAAATTGCGAATTCGCAATTTTTAAATGGATGATGAATTGCATTTAAAGAATCTCAAATAGAGATTCCTTAAATGTAATTCCTCGCAAAATAGCGAAATCGCTATTACCGATTTTTGCATTTGGGATGATGAATCCCAAATGCAAAAATAGCGCTCGCAAAGGGCCAGATTCTCAGAATCTGGCCCTTTGCGAGCCGATTTCGGCTTGATGAATCAGGCTGCATATGTACTGTGTACTTGTCGCTAAAAACTGGTTGGTTGTGGCCAGTTATGAATTTTACAATCCGACTTATGTATTAATAGATCAGTTCATAACATTTTGAATCAGAGTGGGTTGTAATCTGACCCACCTAGCCAATATTAATGAGGTAGGTTACAAATTGTGAGTCATGCGGATTGGTGACCATCACAAGGATGAGGGCCGGCTAGGGGCAGCAGACCCTAATCTATGTAATCAGTAGTTAAAAACGTATTTTTTTTTTAAATGCTGCCCATTTTCCTTAAATTAATTGGAGCGGCGTTTAACAATTTTTTAAACTTTTTTTCTGTTTTTTTTTTTTTTAAGTTGGCTGTGCTCCCAACAAACTTTCTTTTAACATTCACAAAAACATTTTGCGAATGGGTTAACTCCAACCCAGGTGATGGTAACTTTTCAATGCTTTGCATAATTTGAGCACAGAATACTGATACATTTGGTAATTTGAACACACGCCTACAATATGCTCCTTCCAAATACCAAATCAGTTTGGAGTCAGCAAACATTTTCTGATTCATAGAATGCGATTTTAACATCTAAAGATGCATTTTTGTAGCCTCAAACACAGAATTGGACTGTTTGAGATTGTGAAAATGTTTTGAGAGAAGTCAAAGGAAGTGAACTGCTCACACTTTAATTTTTGTTTATATTACACACTTATTCCAGCATGCTCCTGGGCAGACGGTGTATCCACTGTGATCCATCTGGAGATGGTCTAGACAACAGTGGTGTCAGTTACTGCAAAGATATAAGGACATTTTATTAGTCCTTATGTTTTCATGTGCTTAGGGTTCATCTCTAGGCAAGAGCCACAGTGGAAGGATGGTTATTGGAGAATTATTTCCCATTCTGGGACAGAGGAAGCGGCTGAACAATATAGGGGGCATCACAGAAAGTAAGTGTGCGTGTGTGTGTGTGTGTGCATGTGTGTGTTTGCGTGTATGTGTTTTTTGAAGCGGTTGTCCATCAAGTGGGTTGCACTCACCAGCGGGATTGACATCCTCCATCGCTCCATTGAATTTTTTGCTGGAAGAGACAAGAGCAGAGCATCAGAGGGTGTTCTGCATCCTGGTGACTGCTTTGATCACAGAAAAGTCTTCTTTTACCCTTCTTTCTGGTATAATCTGCACTTATTCATCTCCACATCTATCGTTTTTCTTATACATACTGGGCTTCATTTCTGAGGCCCCTTGTGCCATCAGAACGTCACTTTTTGTGACGTTCCATGGCGCAGAAGCCTGAGTGATATTTACCAGGCAGCACTAAGCCACTTTTTTGGCTTCATGCTGCCTGGAAAATATCAGTCCCTTTAACGCAGTGTTCTGCATTAAAGGGGCATGCAATGGGGGTTGCTGGGGGCGTTCCCAGCAACATCCATGGCCTTTTGAGACTGCCCCAGATTTACGAGAAATCGTAAATCTGAGGCGTTGCCAAAAGCTTACGCCTCCCCAGGGGAGGCATAAGGGAGGCACAACGGAGAGAATCATCTTTATTTCTCCTCGTTTGTCCTTTTTCTATGTGTGCTGCAGGGCCGGACTGGGAACAGAAACCGGCCCTGGCACACTGCTCGGCGGGCCCCCCCTGAGGAGAGGGGTTGTGCAGCCGAGCAATGTGCGACGGCCGTTTTCGGCCGATTTTGTTACCGGGGGCCAATATTGCCGGCCCCCGTAACAAAAACGGCCCCCCAGGGGCTCAAAACCGGCCCCCACCCTAGCGGCCTACCGGGGAAACGCCCGGTGCCCGCTATGGCCAGTCCGGCCCTGGTGTGCTGCATTCTACAGCACACATAGAAAGAGGAACAGCCTCTTGCGATTATTTTTGGACAGAAAGGTTTCCCTTCCTGTACAAAAATAATCATCCCAGCAACGCAGGCACCTTTGCGCCATGGTGCAAAAGTGTCTGCGTTGGGGCAGGCAGCCCATTGTGCGCTGGCGCAGAGGAAAAGGACAGGAATGTGCTGTATCTTATAGATATGGCGCATTCCTGCCCTTTTCTTTTGCCGTAGGGAAGCGCAGCAGGACGGCCAGCTGCGCTTCCCTACGGCAAAACCTCATAAAGGTGACCCACTCTGTTCTTCCCCATCCTTTCCTCTTTCTTGCCTTTTCTCTGTATACCGCTACTGCGCCTTTTACTTCTTGTATTTTTACCACTGTGTCTTTTTTACTGTATCACACGAAAGCTCCTATTTCATAGGGGTAACAAGCCAGGGAATTATGCCTGGACCATTTGGTGCTTTGTTGAAGAGCCTCACACAGCTCTCCTTCTGGAAGACATTATGAAATGTGAGTTATAAGCACTGAGGGCCACATCAGCCCTGAATCCCAGGGCTGGAGGGCTGGGAGGTGTTAGGGCTGGGGAGAGGGAAGCAGTGGTCTATATGTCTGAGGGGTAGAAAATAGTGTCTGGTAGTGGGATGTGGGAGCTGGGGTTTTTTAGGGCTGGGGCTGTGAATTAGGGCTTAGGGCAGTGGTGGTTTAGGGCACAGGGCTGGGACTCTGGGGGTTTTTAGGGCTGGGACAGGGGGAGTGGGTGGATAGAAGTGGAGTAGGTAGGCTTGGTGTTCTGGAGGGTTTGGAAGGATACCTGGGGGCAGATTTACAAGCCCCTTGCGCCTCTTTTACGCCGCCGTTGCGTCACTTTTGTGACGCAGCGGCGGCGTAAAAGATGCGCCATGCTGCGGGGTATTTACAACGTGACGCATCTGGGAGATGCGTCACGTTGTAAAGCCTTGCGCCAGACGGAGGCGTTCATGCGCGGGGGGGGGGGCGTTCCGGCGCAGGAACGTCTCCTAAAAGTGGCTGAGTGAAATCTACAAGATTTCACTCAGTCACTTTGGGGCCCATGCTGCGTCAAAGCCCTGCGCCTGCTTGAAGCAGGCGTAAGGATTGACGCAGCATTTGAAGGATAGGGCACCCTAGGGCCTTGCTGGAGCTGCGTCGCGCTTGCGACGCAACTCCAGCAATGCGCCACTTTTACGGCACAGATGCATGATGCATCTGTGCCGTTTTTGCCTCATGGTGCGCCGCATTGTATCTCACTGAGGCCTACAGAGACTGTAACTGGTCTGGGGTGACTGATGTCCTCATATGGAGGGGACCCAGCCTGGCAGTTCGGGTTGGACTGTTTCTATTGGAGCAGGACCTAGGCTGATTTACATATGGAAGGTCTATATAGAGAGATACAGTGGATTGCAGCCTGGGCAGATCACCATTGGCTGGATACACTCACTACTTACTACACATACAGATCGTAGCCCAGTAGATATGTTTGAGTAGAGGCCATGCCTACAGTAGTGGAACCGAGGAGACGTCTTGCTGGGTATCGGCTAGTGTTACTGTGAGACATGGCTGCTAGGGTATCTGAGGTGCCCCCTTCCCTTACCGCTCCTCAGCAGCGAGGAGTGGTGCACACTCTATACCCCCATCCATCTTCCCATACCTCTCTCCAGTTCGCATTTTCGGTCTCCTCAGACAGCAGTAGATGCCGATCATGAGTAAGATGAAGAGTACGGCCGCCAGGACTCCGGCAATCCCCCACACCACGCGTGGATCGATGGACTTGCCGTCAGCTTCTGTGATTACAAAGGCATTATTTAGAAAATCACCATCAAAGCGCAGGGAGTTGGAATCATCAAGATACACGGGGAGGCTACATTGTGTTGTGCACCTTCATATGGTCGTCATCTGCCCCTGTGGCCACATCACGGTTAACATATGGATTGGCAAACCTGATTTGGGCCAACCAAAATGTGGATTGATGGGGAACTCCTAACCCAACTTTGCTTCTGAAATTCTGAGACACACAAATTTCAAAGTTTAAAAACTCCAAAGGATCCACGTATTAAACACCTCCAGTATTTGCTCTCCCTTCATATTGGCCATCTTTTTAGGCATAAAAATTGACCAAGTTCAAGGGTCATGTATCAGTCGCAATTAACAATTAATCGCCCTCAGCAGTAAGTGTAGTGACTCATCCTCAACCTGGACACGTCATTGGTGGCTGGAACTGGTTTGGTCACGCCTAGAGATGGTTCAGTTCATGATGTGCACACTACAAGGTCTGGACCAAACAATATCTTGGAGAGGCGAAGACGACTGAACAAGAAGCTGTTGAATATTTTTACATGGTGCACCTGAATTTTTTAGTGTGATTATTGCAGGGTGTGCATCCAGTGTTACTTTAATACCAAAGGTTGTAAAGTCACTGATCTAAAGATGGATGTAATGAAATACCAGAGTGTACATCTGAGTCACAGAAAGGGGCAGGAGCTGAGATAGTTTAAGGCAGTTCCTGTAAGGAATGTTTCTGCTCCTTGTGAACCCCTAAACCTTTTCTGTGCCCTGATGTATGGACTCTGCTGAGGTCTTGAGTTCTTACCCCAGCTTCAGCCCTCAGGTGCTCCTGTGCAGGTGGGTAAAACCTTTTCTTCTGTGCACTGCTCACTGGTAACAGGAGTCTGCCCACTCCAGGTCTGCCATAATGCTTGGTACACGAGGAATGTGCTTTTATGCTAAGGACACAGTTGTGATCTCTCTGCCCAGAAAAGCCTCATACATTTCCACATCAGTGACATATCGGATGCCTACTAGGCCTGGGCAGTGAACTTTGCTCCGTTTGAGGAGTTTTCTGCACTCCGCGGAGCTCACGGAATGCAGAAAACTCCGCTTCGAGATGTGCAGCAGAGTTTTTTGGCATGTGCATGAAGCAGGATCTCTTTCAGTGACATGAATCAGTCCTTTTAAACATTACAGGGCATTTGTGATTGACACTGAAACTCATGAAATTGATATTCTTTGTGCAAGATTATGCATCTAGATAATCATTTTATTATGGTTTTAAAATATTACTTAAAATCCAAACAGGGTACATATGAATACGTGATGGACTGGTGTCTGGTGAAACAATGAACACATACCACATGCTGGTTTGCGTTCTTGGGGAAGTTCACATCCTAAGAGTTGACTAAGGAAGGACACTACATGCGAATAAAGATGCTAATGACTCTTAGTTACAACTGAGAGTAAGTCACAGCCAGCAGGAGCACACACGCACATCTCCGCCTCCACACATGGGATCTCTATGATGTGCAGGAAAGGCTGGGACAAAAATACTCCGTGACACTTAATTAGAAATGTTTGAAATTAAACTGCAGTGCCAGAGTTGTGCAAAGTCTGCAACACTGTGAGGTCTTTTTTTTTCTCAACTTTTCACCACATATAGCAGCATTTTCTGCAAAAATATGTCTTGCTAGAGGTTTT
Organism: Lissotriton helveticus; assembly: GCF_964261635.1. Taxonomy (NCBI): domain Eukaryota; kingdom Metazoa; phylum Chordata; class Amphibia; order Caudata; family Salamandridae; genus Lissotriton; species Lissotriton helveticus. Next base: position 2,081,944,434 of record NC_136065.1, read on the forward strand.
TTTCAGGGAATATTTTGTGGAAGAAGTCTGGCTCAAAGCTTGGTTTAGTAGGTTCTTTCACTATATGTTAAGCTTATCCAAGGTGGTAACATTTTTAAACGCACACTGGCAAAGCCAGAAGGTCTAGCCTGAGCAAGCCTGAGCAAGCTGGTCTAAGAAAAGATGCTGTCACCTAAATATGGGCTTTCACACAAATGACCTAGACCACAGAGGCACTTATGAGTTACTTATTTTTATGTTGTACCCTACGTTGCAAGACTTTTGCAACTAGCTCCTCTATTTTGATTTACTGAGGTAGGAGGTACATCCATATAGTGCCATATTTAAAAATGCCCAATCCCTTTATGTAGAACAACAGATGTGGGACAACGAATAACACACACCCATGTGTCAAACTTAGACAAACAGAAAAAAGTGTGTGTGAGCAAGATGCCGCCTCACGGGCGCTCCACCGAAGGGAACCTGGCAGGTACTCACCAGGATTGCCCTGATCTCATCATTGGCACCATCAAGCTCAAAAGAAGAAATGTGTCCAGTGACAAACCAAAATATGTTTGTGAAAATGTGCAGTGTAAATGAACCACAGACAACACAAATAGTGTCAAAACAACATGTAAACCACAGACAACATGTATATTTATTTTATTCTGTCTCTTTCGTGTTGGTTGTGGGCTCTAAAAAAGTGAGTATAGCTACTGCTTATCCAACCATACTCTACTTGCCGACATGTTTCATTGCCAATTAAATTTAGGCAATTTCTTCAGGGAGTCACACATTTTTAAGCCACTGCATTGGACATACGTCGTCTTCACAACTGTAACAAACATGTAAACAATATGTCAAAAACACATAATTGTCACCTGCCTTAAAAACTGATAGGTATCAGTGATCCCAAAAGCCATAAAAACACAGTATTTACCCTCAATCGACCAACTTTGCTCATACCAGTCGAGAGGACAAAACCCACATGGGTTTCTGAATAACTCCAGATGTGAGTCACTTCTCCTTCCCTTCAAAACTTTTCACTGCAAGGGATAGAGCATATTCAGTTTATATGCATATCTTATCTTGACTCTTTCAAGCCTACTAAGGAATCACTTCCCTTTACTGCCGAATATTAAAATCTCCCATCTTTCACGATGAAAATTACGTTTCTTTAGAGACCCTTTCTTTTGTCTCGTGGCTGAACTTATTACCCTGCGAGCGTGTGATGATCTACAAGCTTCACCCCAAAGCTGAACAACGCTACTGTACGTCGAGCTAAAGACCTTCACAGCCCCCGTCTCTGGTTCTCATACTCCTTACCGATGAAAATTACGTATCTTTAGAAACCCTTTCTTTTGTCTCGTGGCTAAACTTATTACCCTGCGAACGTGTGATGATCTACACCCTTCACCCCAAAAACTGAACAACGCTGCTGTACCTCGAGCTAAAAACCTTCACAGCCCCCGCCTCTGGTTCTCATACTCCTTACCGATAGGGAAGATGACAAACAGCGTTTACTCAGCCCGTGTGCCATCTCTGCCACCGCCTTCCTCTATTTGAACTTGGTAACTCCCTCCAGTTCACATTTGCCGTTCGAACTATCGCGAGACAAACCGACATCTTAGAGCGGGGCAAAACTGGGTCTACTCTATGGCTAGGGCACGTATTAAGTGCAAAGACTTGCGTGATCTCGCGCTATATTCAAGAATTGACAAGCTCAGACCGAAGCCATCAGGGGGGGAAAGTTGGTCAGGAATCAAGAGTAGAGATCTAAAATGCGCAGCAAACACCTAATGGAAATCATCATGAGGCACCTACTGCTCATCACTAAAGAGGCCAGATGGATTTATCAGGAGAAGAGTGAAAGAGTAGGGCTCAACGAGCTCCTGGGATGGAACAATGTGCATTAAGTTTTCCTACATCCCCCTGTAGTAGTGAGCGGAGAGCTGTTTAGTGTTCGTGAATGTGTTTAACCCCTTCGACGCTCATGACGAGCTGGGCTCATCATGAGGTAGCCTCCTCGCACGCTCATGACGAGCCCAGCTCGTCATGTAAAGTGCGATATGAAAAATCTCAGCACAGGAGCGGAAATCATGCCGCACGCATGCGGTTAAAGCAATTAACTTGTTGATAACCCGTATTGTTCGATACAGTTATGCCCGAATTCTTGAATATAGCGCGAGATCACGCAAGTCTTTGCACTTAATACGCGCGCTAGCCATAGAGTAGACCCAGTTTTGTCCCGCTCTAAGATGGCGATGGTGGTACCCTGCCTCAGGGTTCAGGTCTTCAATTCTCTCCGGGATTGTCTTGTTAGTGCTAAATCCTAAAACAACATACGACTCCAGCAACATCCATGTCTGGAATTGGGTAACAGCAGTGTAGCTGGAGTTGTAAGTTCTATTAAAATTAAAAATGGAGCATTGTTCAAGTATAGAGGGTAAGATGGAAGCTAATTCGCCACTCAAGATACAAGTGATCTATTTCTTTGTGCACAGGGTTTAGATGTTCAGTTGCCAACATCTCCTAGATCCCTACTAGTGCATTCATGTGATACTACATAACTCTAAAACTATTTTCTCTTCTATTTCTTTTTGCCTACAATTACCACAATTTGTTGGTATTTTCTACGTTTCTATGCAGATATTTCACAAGTAAGGAGCCAATAATTGTAAACCAATGAGAGGAATATGTCCAAATAATCTCTCTTTTTTATTCATAAGGAAGACCTTATCTTAAGATTTATTTAAAAACACTCAGGTGAAAACCATCTGAACTGCACATAATTAAACCGTGAATGGATCCTGCGACCTCTAGCAGTTAATACTCCAGTGATGGCTTGTTTAATCACACTGTACAATTAGGGTGATATTTTCTTGACCAAAACTTGGCTTTCGCAATAATCACGCCCTCCTTGACCTAATGTTCACACAAGGAACAATTTTCTGTGAAAATACCAAGAAAACAAAAGGAGAAGTTGAGTGGTTATGCACAAAGAGCACTTCAATGACAATCCACCGGCTACGCTCATTGCTAGCTCCTTCAAATGCCTACACTTAACTACTCAGATCTCCAGGAAAACATAACATCTACTTAAAGAACTCACCATTCAACCCAAACCCATCTATGAATTGATGATTAACACACAGAATATAACTTTGAAATCCATGAAATCTGAAATCACTGTTTTAGTTATTCCAAGTAAAAAACAAGGAACTGCACAAATTCCTATATTAAAAAACTCAAGAAAAGGCTCCGGCTCTAGCTGACCATTACAGCTCCACCATCCTGAAATGGATGGGTATGCTAGCTCCCTTGTCTAGAACACAAACTAAAAACAAAAGCAATCAAGGCAGGCTTACTCTGTCTCTAAACTGAGTAAGAAGGCTCTGCATGGTACGGGGCCCAAACCTTTGCAGAACAAATTTGGTTGGTATGCTCCCATTCGTAATCTCCGTTCGTCCTCGGCCAATTGTGTGAAAGTACCCAGGACTAGAAGGGCAAAACTGGGGGTACGAGCTTTTAGCCTTGCAGCAGCACAGCTTTGGAATAGTCTCCCCATGGATCTGCGACAGATGGAAGACCTACTGCAGTTCAGAAAGAAAATAAAGTCCTGGCTCTATCCTAGAGTATAACACCAGTCTTTCTCCCACTCCTAGTGCACCACGGTTTTCCTTTTGTATTTTATGTTGACAGGTCTCACGTCTCTCAGCGCCAGGATACCCATCGGGTCACAGTGCACTTTATAAGTAGCGATAACATTAACATTAACAACAAAAAATGCACATTCTCTCGAACACAAATGGAAGAAATGTCCATCGTTCACTGTCACAAAGAATATGAAACAAAAAAAGGAATTACAAATAGGCCTACATACTAAAGCTATATTCTTCAAAACTCTGAGTCTTCTGACCAGCAGACTCTTCCACATTGTAATGTTATAGCCCACTGATATCGGAAAATCTTCTGGTACACCTGATGAAAACTGTGAAGAATTGGCAAACTTCTTAACATCCAAAGTACACAAAATCTCCAATGATATTACACTAAGGCAACTACTCGTGACTCATGTGAGACTATCACTGTCCCTGAAGTGGTCTGCAACATCTGGAGTTTCTTCAGGTATGCCAGGTTGGAAGTACTGGAATAAATAATCACCACTAAACCATCGGGCTATCCAATCGACTCTTTACCACCTGATTTAGCAAACCCCGCCAGTCCCTCTCTGGTGCTCTTATGTAAAGATAGCGTTAACATCTGGATCGCGGTGTCATTCACTCCTCCTTAAAGAAGTGCACTATAAGTAGGGCTCCCGGTTTTATGGTATTTTGTTTTATTTTTTTACATTTCCATCTGTATTTATCCATACTTATTTTTTGTCAGCTTAATCCGTATTTATCCATATTTATTATGGGTTTTGTGGAAAAAATAAAGCTGAAACTGGTATATTTCCACATTTATTTAACCAATACATATGCAGTCATGCTTGAATGCCTGCCAGGTTTCAGGGATATGAACACCTGCAGAAGATAAATCAATGCACTTATATGAAAGCATGAGCATTTCAGTATCAACCTTATGAATATCTATTGCTGTTTAAACTTCTTCATTAAAATTCCTTTCTTTTGTAACCCCCTTACCTATCAATTCACAAAGTTATGCGCCTGCCAGTCATGACAAAGTGTATTTAGAATCACTCAAAAAGCACCCAATTTCCATTTTTATCCACATTTCAAAATAAATACAGACCAGAAAATAAATGATTTTCTGTCTGTATTTATCTGTAAAAATCAGTAAAAACGGAAAACAGGGTGCCTTAATTATAAGGCATGTTTAAAATACAAAGTCTGGTGTAGGCTGTAAACAGAACACCAGTCCAACCACACCTATATCCTTCCTTGCCAAAATCAAGGAAAAATATGTTGCCCATCAGCTGTACCAATAGGTAACAGAGAGAGAATAAACTATTGGGCAACTATGAGTCTGCGGTTGACCTGTACAAAGTATTGAAACTACGATGCTCTACGGGATTGATGCTATCTACCGGGCAATGGACGAGGGGAAGTGTAGCTGACCTCTGGACCTATGAGCAGAGTTGGATACCAGCGTGCATGACTTACTACCAGATACACTATTTATCCGATTCGGTGTTCCCGGACCGTCTTAGAGTGGTGCAAGCCTTACCTAGATGCCCCGGCCAAAAGGGTAAATTTAACCAAAACTACGCAGATCACCTGACCACTCCTTTTGGAGCCCCCCAAGGGCCTATAGAAGTTAACCTCCTCTTAAACTTCTATGTTGAACCTCTGGGGGCTTCCTACAAACCTTGGGGCTCTCTTACCACCGGTATGCAGATGATGCCCTGAAGTGCATAAAGATGAACAATAACCCATCGAATGAAGATTCTGTTTGTGACGTGAGGATGCCCTTCACCGTAAAAATTAGTGTAAAAAACAAACACAATGCGAACAGCCACTCGCGTTCTGTTGTTCCTCTGTGTTGACGGTAAATTTTTATCACGAATGTCGTGTTTGTGATCATTTTTTCCACGAGAATCACGTAATTACAAGATATGGTGTAATGTTGCAATTTCAGGAATTTCACATAACAAGTGCAATGCGAAATTCGCGCAACTGCGCAAGTAATGCCAGTGTAATTTAAATGTGCCCAGGCCTACTAAAGACATCATGGATGGCCTATTTAAAATTAAAAATGGATGAATGAGCACCAATTAAGGTTTAAACAAAACAGAATGCATCATTAACAGGCGTGATATGAAGAGCAACGCCACAAAGAAATGGCAGACAAACTTACAAGAAGCGGAGCTTGGCCCTAAAACTGTCCACAGCGTCAAACCTCTTGGCTTCTTGCTGGGTTACAAATAAAACTTAAAACTGCCACAAAGGGCACAACAACAGGTAGAGCTACAACAATCAATAAATAGATTACACCATATGAGACAATATCTGTGATGGGATTATATGTTCTATGCTCTCGCACGTTTTTGTATGCCTAAGGAATACATAGAGTGGGTGTGATTACTATACACAAACCCCACGGCACGGGCGCGCACGGGTCAGCATCTCTCAGAGCAGTATGTGGTGGCTAGAGGGACAAGGCAGGGATGCCCTTTGTCACCGTTGTTGTTCATCCTGGCATAGGAGCCGCTTTTACACAGGCTCTGTCTTTTCGCGGCCTGTAAGAGAATAACGCGTGGTCGTACGTCCCATACTGTCTCGGCATATGCGGATGATCTCATTCTTTACGTCACAGACATGAATGCAGATCCTCAACCAATGCCCTTTATTTTTTAGTCATTCCAAGGTCTTTCTGGCTTGGCCATTAATGCTGCCAAGTCATAAGCGTATTTCTTTGCTGATGTTGGGAGGAGCGGGCACTTTCAGTTTGGTCCCTGGGCTTTCCACATAGCACCTGATACCTTCAAATATCTTGGAATACAAATTTATCAAGCTGCCTGGATGGCAACCTGGGGCGTGCGATCGCTGCTCTCAAATCTCAAATACAATAATGGGTCTCACTGCCCCTGTCGGTGGCCGGCTGAGTAGCCATCACGAAAATTGTGCTATTGCCGCGGCTCCTTTACTTTTTCACCAACCTACCGTTACTCGTCCCCACTAGGATCTTTAAAGTATTGAACTCTCTAGTGACAGACCTAATATGGGAAATTGAAACTCCCCACGAAGCAGGGGAGGACGGACTTGCGTGCGTACTGCTACGCTAGCCAGTTGCAGTGGTTGGCATATTGGCTTGCAGGACGCAACCTGCAAGAGTTAGATATTACGTTGCAGGACAAGGATATAGGGATCATTCACAGGCTCTTATTAACGAAGGCCCTCCTACCAATGTTGACGCCCCACTTATTGAAATGAGCTATTACTTATTGGCGTAGTGCAGTGAGGTACACTGGACAAACAACACCATATGCCCCCACCATTCCATTACTAGGTATCCCCAAACGTTCGGGTCTGACCTCTAACTGTGCCCTACAGGCTTGGAATGGGGCGGGCATCACCACAATAGGAGAGTTCTTTACAGAGGGTGTACTGATGTCCCATGACACGTTTGTGCGCATACATGGGGCACCCGATACGTTGTTCCTATTACACGCACATATATCCAGATACATACGCATCACATGGTCACCCGACGATACTGAACCACCCACAAATACATTGCTTACCATGCAATACCTGATGGGGAATGGGGCTCGATTGACCAAATGGCTGATTCACGGGATTCGAACTGAGAGAGCGATTTCATTACAGCCGTTACGCGACAAGTGGGAGGGGGACATAGGCCGTGAATTTACAATTAAGGAATGAGACACTATATTGGGATCCCCTATAAAGGTATCTCGTAATCCTAAATTTAAATGTATTCAATTGATGTTGTTACACAGGGCGTACTTAACCCCACACAGGCTGAGCACCATGTTTCCAGGGGCGAATGATGACTGCCCGAGCTGCCACACACCCAATGCGGGGTTGGTACACAAGGTATGGGCTTGCCCTAGGTTGGGACACTACTGGGCTACGGGATGTAAAATATTGGCAGCGGTGGCCCCGGCGCGACAGAATGATACCCTGGAATACTGCATACTGGGTCTAGGACCCCGTGAAAAGAAGGGTACCCTGCCACGCGATTTGCTAATCTCGCACTCCTTCTAGCCAAGAGAGCCATAACCACACGATGGAACGCCGCTAGTGCCCCGCCCCTGCAGGAATGGCACACAGAGATGTTACAATGGGGTTAGGTATAGGGTGCGGAACTAAAAGAGAAGAATATAGAGGTCTAAGAAAAACACTGATCTCGTTGAGCTGGTATGCAATGCTAGAAGAACACGCTGCTATAGACATTTTGTCATACTAGAGTGTGTTGAGTTAGTCGCAAGGGGGCTTGATCCACAATTACTGGACACCTGGGCCCCTCGCATTATCGAATGAGCTTTGTTGGGTAAGTTAGCAGGAAGGTGTAGCTCATTTGCGACAGACTTTGGAACCGAGTTACACATAACTACGGATACAGACGATATGCGAATCATACTGATAGATATTTACGGCCGAGCATATGGAGAGGGAGGGGAGAATGGGTAATAGTTTTGTTAGGATGTTAGAATTGTATTGCACCCTGATAGATTTGATGAACCATGATCTGTTAGACTAGGCTACTGTTATGGGCGAGAATGCTGAGAAGGTTCTGTAGTGGCTTGCAGTTCGAGTTCGATTTGCTTTAATGATCCTGGACCACTGTGTATTGTCATGAAGGGAATCTCGTGGATACCCGACACTGTTATTGTATATTATCCTGCAGCGGCTGGAAACATGTGTAACTGTGCCATGTACTTATATGTCTGTATAGCGCTCTATGAGGTCTGGTTCACTGATCCGTAAAATCAATAAAAACAAATAAAAAGAAAAATACCTCTGCTAAAGAAAAAAACAATATATGAATAAAATATCAGGCTCCAAGCTCCAGACTCACCCCTGGTGCTGTGCCCCCCCGGAGGCGCGGAGGTTGTCTGGGCAGTCACAGGGGCGTCTTGTTCTCCCGTCACCTCCAGACAGAGCTCGACCAACACCCTTCCTTCCTCGTCCAGGCAGCTCCAGAGGCCGCGGTGCTCCGGACCCAGAGTAGGGATGGTTACTACATGTCTAAGGATTCGAAGGCCCGAGGAGTTCTGGACCGTCTGTCCGTCCCGCAGCCACGTGACGGGGTCTTTGCTCCCACAGCACGAGAGTCTCATCTGTTGTCCAAGTTGATCGACGCCTTGGGCGGGTGCAGGGTCACAACCTGTGGCAGAAAAGAAGTCAGTGCTGTCCTCTCACTGTGCCTTGTACATTCCCGCCTCCCTGTCCCAGATGCAGCTGTCTCTTTCTGACTGGACCCTCCTCTCTCTCTTCACAGCCCTTGAAAGACACAGACCTCTCTTACTATGCAGCTCTATCATCTTTCACAGTCTCACATGCACAGGTGTCTGTACGCGTCTCTCTACCCTTCACACACTCTCGGTAGGGCTGACAGTGACTGGACCCTCTCAGCCTTCACAGACACTCACACGTACAGCTGTCTTTCTGCCTGTCATTCGAGGCTCTCACAGACCTTCACACAGTCGTATTGTGCTCCATCTCTCCTCTCACGCTCTCTCACACTCGTAGCTTTCTCCCACCCTGGAGCTCTCCCCTCGCAGATTCTCACACATGCAGCTCTCTGTGGAACCCTGCATAGCGCTCTCACAGACGATCGCTGACACGGGTCTCTCTTCACCAACCCTATATATCTCCTCTCACAGAGAACAGCCAGGTGACTGTTACTCTGGGGCTGTTTCCCCTCACAGGCTCTCACACACCCAGCTGTCTCTCAAGGGGGGCCTCTATAACTCTCCACTCACAGACCCTCACATACCCAGCTGTCTCTCAAGGCGGGCATCTTAGACTCTCCTCTCACAGGCTCTCACATACCCAGCTGTCTCTCAAGGCGGGCGCCTATAACTCTCTCCTCACAGACTCTCACATACCCAGCTGTCTCTCAAGGCGGGCCTCTTTAACTCTCCACTCACAGACTCTCACATACCCAGCTGTCTCTCAAGGCAGGCCTTTATAACTCTCCACTCACAGACTCTCACATACCCAGCTGTCTCTCAAGGCGGGCCTCTAACTCTCCACTCACAGACTCTCACATACCCAGCTGTCTCTCAAGGCAGGCCTTTATAACTCTCCACTCACAGACTCTCACATACCCAGCTGTCTCTCAAGGCGGGCCTCTAACTCTCCACTCACAGACTCTCACATACCCCGCTGCCTCTCAAGGCAGGCCTTTATAACTCTCCACTCACAGACTCTCACATACCCAGCTGTCTCTCAAGGCGGGCCGCCATAAATCTCCACTCACAGACTCTCACATACCCAGCTGTCTCTCAAGGCGGGCCGCCATAAATCTCCACTCACAGACTCTCACATACCCAGCTGTCTCTCAAGGCGGGCCTCTTTAACTCTCCACTCACAGACTCTCACATACCCAGCTGTCTCTCAAGGTGCGCCGCCATAAATCTCCACTCACAGATTCTCACATTCAGCTGCCTGTTACAGTGGGTCGCTACATTTTCCCTCTGAGAGACTTCCGCACTGGCAGCTGCCTCTAGCTTTGGATCGTCCCTCTCTTCTCACATACTCTCACTTGCACAAATGTCTGTCTCTGTCTCCGGGCCCTGACTCTCTTCCTCTCAGAGACTCTCACACACACAGCTCCCCTAGTCAAAAAGGAAGATCATCCTAGAAGCATTCCAGAGTCATCCGATTACTTCAGCCAGGCTGTTCCTGCAATTATCTGGGGAAGTCATCCCAAGCCATCCTGAAGTATGCCCACAGGGTAGAATATTTAAATGAGATGACTATTACTGTAATCACAAAAACTACTCCTGGATGGTGTCCTGATTACTTCAATTGAATATGCGTGATGATCTTTTACTACTCAAGGAATACCACCTGACAACTTCAGGATGAGAGTGAATTACTCCAGGACGATTTCAGGACAATATCAGGATTATTGTGAATGACTCCAGGAGGGTGTCCCGATTACTTCATTTAAAATTGCAAGATGATCTTGTACTACTCAAGGAATACTAATAGACTACTTCAGGATAAGTACTAATGACTCCAGGGTGATTTCAGGACAACATCAGGATTACTATGAATAACTACTGGATGATTTGCTAATATCTTCAGAATGAGTGTGTGTTACTCCAGTAAGATTTTATGACAACTTCAGGAGTGTGGATTACACCAGTATTATTTTATAACAAGTTTGCAATGAGTCTGGATTACTTTTACATAATAGAGATTAGAGTTAATATACACAAGGGGAATGTGGAAAACACACAACGGTACATCCTCTCATCACTGCATAACAACTAAGTGTACCCAGTGCAATCATTTAGAAGTAATCCCCATTCGTAACAACCAAGGGTATCCACTGGGTGGGCACTCTTGGTTATTATGAATGGGGATTCATTCTGAATGATTCATTAAAATGTTCTCTATGCGTGTGGATCACTCTTAAATGTTTAAATATAGACTTGGCATAGTCACACCTTGTGAAGTCATTAGATGCTCATTTTCAAGTCATCCGCAAGTCATTAAGCTCAAGTTTCTAAAGTCTGCTGATGACTTAAAGTGCTTGATGATGTCTGATGATGTGAAAATGACTTCTAGAGTAGTTGGATGATCATCCAATAACTCTGGGATGGCTTCTAGAGTAATCCTGTTTGACCTGGGGATCTCTAGCTGTCACCAGATGTTCTGTCCCTTCACAAACACACTATCTCTCACTCTTTCGTTGCACTCAGTCTCTCTCTTACAAACCCTGACATGAGCAGCAGTGCTTGCTGAAAGAGGCTCTCACATGCACTGCAGTCTCTCAGGGAAGGCCTCATCTCTCGTCTCTGAGACTGGCTCACACACACTCTCTTTTTCTCTCCCTCCTCCTGTAGACTGTCATCTAGCCGTCTGCTGTTGTGGCCTTATCTCGCTCCTCTGACATTCCCATCTCTCTCTCTCTTCCGTTCCCTCTCTCCGCTCTGCCATTCACAGTCCCGGTGGCTCTCTTTCTCTCTGCTCCCCCGTCCCTCCTCTCCCACACCCAGATGTCTCTCTCTTTGGGACACAGTCTCTTTTGACGTTCCTTCCCAGTGAAGTCCTCACCGGGACTGACAGTCAGGTGGACGCTGCTGGACTGGTTGTCTTCGTCAACGCAGTAGAAAGTTCCAGAATCATTCACTCTCGGTTTCAGCAGCTTTAATTCTCGTTTGTTACTTGAGGCCACGAGGCGGCCATGGAAGGTGTCTTCGGTGTCCTCCCACCATGATTGGACAGATGACCTGTAAAAGACAGCCTCCGTGGACCCGGAAGTGACGCAGCGGGGGTAGCGGGGCGCCCATCTCCACTCTCGCACCGGGTCCTCACTGTCCAGTGCGCAGGGGAGCGTCACATCATCGCCGGCTCTCACCTTCACCCCAGACTCTGAAAGAGACAAACATGGCCGTGACAGAGGAGGGCCCTGCGTTGTGAGGGACCTCACGTTAAACATATTTTGGGGCCCGCACGGTTACAATCAGGGGGCTTTATTCACAACAAAATGACGCAGTGTTGGCGTCGCATGCCATTTTGCTGCTCCGAGCGGCATCATTTTAAATGCACAGGGATGCGTCATATTTACAACAATATGCCGCATCCCTGTCCTCTTCCACTGCGCTGGCTGGATTGGATGCCATGCACCAACGCAGGCTCCCGTGCACGGTGCGAGGGAGCATGTGTTGCGGGGATGATTGTTTTTGTGCAGGAAGGTGTCCCTTCCAGCACAAAAACAATCATTGATGGGGTTTTCATCTTCCTGGCAGCACACAGGAGGAAAAAACAAGAAGAAATAAAAATATTTCTCCTCGTTGCGCCTCCTTACGCCTCCCCTGGGGATGTGTAGGACTCTGACACATTCCCAGGTTTACTAGTCCTCGTAAGTCTGGGAATGTTTCAGATTCAATGGGTGTTACGTGGGAACACCGACAGCAACACTCATTGCACGCCCCTTTCATACAAAGTGATGCATGAAAAGGGGCTTCATTTACAAGGCCATGAAAAGCCACTCAGGATGGCTTTGTGTGGACTTGTGAATATGGGGCAGCACACTGAGCCGTTGGTGTGTCAGAAAAGTGGTACACCAGCAGCGCAAGGGGCTTGTAACTAAGCCACAGAATATATAGTAAGGGCCTCATTTATGAGGTTTTGCTGTAGGGCAGTGCCACAGGCCTTCCTGCTGTGCTGCCCTATGACAAAAGAAAAGGGCAGGAATGCACGGCATCTATTAGATCTGGCGTGTTCCTGTCCTTTTACCCTGTGCTGGTGCTCAATGGGCAGCCATCGCAACTAAGGTACCTTTGCGTCATGGTGCAAGGGTGCCTGTGTTGCGGGAATGATTATTTTTAGGCATAAAAGGAAACCTTCCCGCACAAAAACAATTACAAGAGGCTTTTTTAGGTCTCGCCTACGCAGTACACATAGGCTGCATATGAAAAAGACCTTTCGAAATCGATTCAGTTTTGCAGTAAAAAATGTGCACGCATTGCATTGCTTTGAATGGCAACGTGTGCACGTTTGACGATTCCCTTGCGGGAGCGAGTTTTCAAACCATCTGATTGTAATTAACAGATGGTTCCTGCTCGCTCCCGCAAGGGAAACAGGTGCAGGCCCCCTCCTCTCGCCCCTCCCCCTGCTGCCTCTGGTCAAACTTGTTTTTTTTTCCTACCGGGTCCTCCAATCATTGCTCAATCAACTCAAGTATTGCTTTCAATTTCTTGTTATTACAGATCATTTGGCTGCTTCATAAGAGAGTCATGGCAACTAGGCCTCAGAACCCCCTTGTTTTCCATCTCAGCAGCACAGGCCCACCAGGAGGCACTGTGTTTGTACACAGTGCCTGCCTACGCGCCTGTAACCCTTGCACAGCTGCGCCGCCATCATCTCTGGAGCCTCTCCTGAAGTACCACATGCAGCTCTGCCAATGCACCTCCGCACACACCTCTAACGGCACAAGGCACCCTCCTTGATACCTTTGAACAGCATTTGATTGTACCTTGTGGGTCCTTTGGAACTCATTTCCACCTCAATGTTCTGGTCAAAACACAAATCAAAGCTGCTAGACCTTGGTGTAAGTCTGCTGTCTGTTAGTTAGCGACCTGCTGCCGCTTGCCCAGACTTTTCTGAACGTATAAGGATTGTGAAAAATCCAAGTGTAAGACAAAGAACAAGTGTGGCATATATATGTCAGCAGGAGAGTGGTAAAGGTGTGTGCTATGCAGCCAGTGGTGCATTTTGAAGCACACTGCCCAAATATATTACTTAAGCATGGTTTGGTAGTGCACTGTCATTTACGGACAGTACATATTACATTTGACTAGCCACTACATTTGCCTAGACAGGCAGTTTTACTGATAAAACTAAATGTGCCCGAATGATAATGTGTGGAAATTGGAGTTCAGCCAACATTTATCACAGAGCATCACTGTTAGATTTGGGGGTCTCTAGTTGGCACAGGTAGGTACTTGTGACAAATAGGGACCCTTGCCTCTAGTCAGAGTAAGGGGGTACACTCCTAAAATAACCCCTGCTCACCCCCTTGGTGGCTTGGCACGAGCAGACAGGCTTATCTCAAAGGCAGTGTGTAAAGCATTTGTGACCACATACAGTAACCCAGTGACAACACTACTGATGGACACCATACAGTTGTATATTAAAAATAAGTATTCTTTATATAGACTTCACACAAGACCACAAACGACAAAATTCCACAATACAAATACTTAAAAATGGTAATATTAGCTTAGTTCAGTTCAGTTCTTAAGATGCAACACTTTAAGTCAATGTACCTTACGATGCGTGACGCTTCCACAACAAAAGTGTTGCAGCGATGGAAATGCGGCAAAGTTCTGGTGCAAAGAAATAAAGACGTGAAGATTTTCCAGATGTGTCATGCTTCTCCGATGATGCGAAAAGTCTCGGTTTGATGCGTCAACTGCAGCGGCGACACCCTTGTTCAGCGATGCGACGGAAACAACCTCGGCTGTGGTACTCTTCTCCGACGTTGCGAGAGACTTCCGCACAATGCGATAACTATAGCGACGACATGCAAGATAAGACAGCAGCAGCTCCGATGGTGGCGCGCTTCTCCGTGGATGCAATGCGCTATTCTTTTTGCGATGCAATACGACAGCTACAGCGGCAACATCCAAGATGCGATGGCAGCAGCAGCGACGGCGACACGCTTCTTTCTCGTTGCGAGACACTTCTCCTGATGCGGTGCAATACGACAGCTACAGCACTGACATTCACGATGAGATGGCAGCAGCAGCGACGGCGACACGCTTCCTCTTCGTTGCGAGACGCTTCTCTCGATGCGGTGCAATACGACAGCTACAGCGCCAACATACACGATGCGAAGGCAGCAGCAGCGACGGTGACACGTTTCTTCCTTGTTGAGTCGCGCTTCCAGCTCCTTGCGACACGCAGTCCATCAGAAGGCCCAAAACAGCAGCTGGCACTTCCAAAGAACTCTAGGGAGCTGAGGGTTGAAGTCTGTTGTCTCTGAGACGTCAGCAGGAGGCAAGCTTTTTTCCAAGCCCTTGGAGATCCTTCACAAGTTGAAAATAGAGTACACAAAGTTCTTTCTCCTTTCTTTGGCAGTCAGGCAACCACTGCAGGCCAATCCCACAAGCAGCACTTCAGCTTAGGGATAGTCTCTCCTCTGTTTCGTCAGGTTCCTCTCCTCAGCAAAGGTTTCTTCTTGTAGTCCAAAAGTGATCTAATCTCTAGGGATCACGGTCCCAATATTTATGTCCCAAAATCCTTTGTCCTCTGAGGGCAGAAGGGCCTTTGTCCAGTCCAAACCAGCTCTGGAGCACTCTGTTTACATGACTCCATCTTTCCTTTCACAATGCAGGGCAGAAACATCAGACGCCCCACAGGAGGTGGAGCCTGCATTGTGGAGGAAAGGCACAGCCCTGGAGCACTCTGTTGACATGATTCTTTCTCTCCTTTCACAGTGCAGGGCAGAGACATCAGACGCACCACAGGGGGTAGAGCCAGCACTGTGGGGGGCAAGCACAGTCCTATTCAGGTCCCAGGTGCAACTCCTCTTTCCCATCTAGATGAAGATCTCTTTATTCACCACTGGGCGGACTCACCCTGTCTCCTGGAATCCCCCAGCCCTGTCACTCAAACTCCAGACAAGGAATACACAACGTAGAAGCGGCAGATTTGGATAGTTAGAACAGAAAATACCTACTTTCTAAAAGTGGTATTTTCAAACACAGAATGTTAAAACCAACTTCACTAAAAGATGTATTTTATCATTCTGAGTTCAGGCATACTAAACTCGAATTTCTACCATGTTCCCAGAGTCAGTTAGGATTATAAGATGTAATAATCTAACTGCCCATTCTGGCCTATGGAGAACAGGTAGCCTTGCAATATTGAAAATCGAAAATGGCTGTAATTCACTATTAGGACATGCCACACACACCAGGGCATGTCCTACCTTATACTTACAATGAACCCTGCCCTTAGGCCTACCATAGAGGTGTCTGATATGAAGAAAAGGTTTAGGGACTGGCAAGTGGGTGCACTTGCCCAGTCAGCATGACAGTACTAGACTGCACACATGCTCTGCAATGGCAGGCCTTAGCCACACTTTTACAGGCTGCTTCTGCGGGTGGCACAACCAGTGCTGCAAGCCAACTAGCAGCATTTGGTTCACAAGTCCTGGGCACACTCAGTGCACTGTACTAGGGTCTGATAAGTAAACTAAACCCGCCAATCATGGAATCACTAATCCATACACCAATTTACAATAGGGAGAGCATTTGCACTTTAGCACTGATCAGTAGTGGTAAAGTGCCCAGAGTCATAAAACCAACAAAAACAGGTCGGACAAAATACAGGAGGAATGCAAAAAGTTCAGGGATGACCCTGTAAAAAGGGCCAAGTCCAACAATCACCAAATGCAGTGTCTTGGTTACTTTTTAATCCTATTAAAATCTTTGTTTCCATCACACTTCATAATTACAAAAAAAGGTGCTTCATTTGTCCTTTCCTAACTGCTGATATATTATGAAATAATGGTACAGTTCATTTACAGGCATTTACATTTTGTTGTATGTTAGGACAAAAATGAGATCCTACATCCTTTCCTTTCACTTTCCCTGTACCCTAGCAAGATTGAGATTGTTGTCATACCCCTACGAGATAGCGATTGTCATATAGTTCATGTTACAAAATCCTCTCATTTTGCAGTCAGAGAAAGAACAAGCATTTGCATAGCCAATAGGTCTCGCCTTTGGGAACTTATAAGTGTTTCGCCATGCAACAGTTGATGTTGTTGCACCAAGGATATTGTGCTGCATAACTAAATACGTATAAGGTCCCAAAAGCGAGACCGATTGGCTATGCCAATGCTTGTCCCTCTTTCTATGAGTTCTGCAGAATGCAGCGCACATAGAAAAAGGAAAGAAAGAGAAGAATTAAAGATATTTCTCCTTGTTGTAACATTCTTTCACCTCCCCTGGGGAGGTGTACGTTTTTGGCGCTGCCTCAGATTTACAATTTCTCGTAAATTTGGGGCAGTGTCAAAAAGCCATGAATGTTGCTGGGAACGCCCCCAGCAACACCCATTGCAAAGCCCTTCAATGCAGAAAACTGTGTTAAAGAGATCAAAAGAAGTGGCTTAGTGCAGCCTTGTAAATAAGGAGCAGGCTCCTGTGCCACCGGAGCGTCACAAAAAGTGATGTTACGGTGGCTCAAGAGGCCTCATAATTGAGGCCCGAGGTGTAGGGTGCACTGCCCCGGCCCTCGCTGCGGTGCACTTTTAAACGGTTGCATTAGGTGCAGAGAGGACAGTCACCATATGGCTAACGCGCTGTTCCAGGAACAGGCACACTATTGTTCTCCATTTTGTCTTATATCTTTTTGTGTATTTTCTTCATAGAATTTTGTCTCATCCTCTCCAGAGAAGATAACAGTTAACTGAAGCCCTTCAATGGCCCTCTAGTCACACTGCACAGGCCGAGAGACTAATAAAATATGGTATGTCTCGGTGACTTCCAGATCCCGCTGTTCCTGATGGGAAGGGGTACAAAAGGGGGTGGTGATGGACGGAGCATCTGAACCAATCAAACACTCACACCCAGTCAACAGATCTGGGTTTAATCCATCACCACTTGTGGGACACCCCCGCGCCGCACGGCCACCAGCTGCTGCGTGTGCCCCCCTGCTGTGCCCTCTGCCTCGCTGCCAGGCGCGCTGCCGGCTGACCCTGCTGTCGCTGCTCTGCTCTGTTTTTTCTATCATTTGTGCTTGTTTTCTCCCTCGTTGTTTTTGCCCGCGTTTAGTGTTGTGTTGTTTTGCCCATCCTTTGTGCCTGTTTCTCGTAGTTCTGCCCGTGTTAGCGTGCCACTGATTGTCTTCTGTGCCTGATTTCCCTCGTATTCGCTGCCCGCTGTCCTTCGTGGTTCCCGCCTTCTGCCCCCCGCTTCCCGCCACCACCGCCGACCCCGCCCCTTTTTCCCTTCTGTTCCCTCCCCGCTCCCGCCTCCCAGCCACCCGCGCACTTCGCCTCAAATGGCGACCGTGCGAACGCGCAGCGTTGACGCGCAGCGGGCGCGCCAATTGTGCGCCGAAGGCGCGCCAAAGGTAAGCCCGTCTGCGCCCGTCCGCGCCTGGACCGCGCCCAGTGCCAGGACCCCTGGCCCCCACCGACGGAAGCCGACCCGACGAACCTACAACGCCGCCGATCTCATCGCACTCAACACCGGCCGCATCCCAGGATGTCACCGAGCCGCCCCGAAGCACACCCACGGACCCTTCAGCTGCCACGCCTGCAAGTTCACCTGCATCCGGACTCACCCTGCACCAGCACTCGCCAAGCCGAACATCAGCAGCAACCACCTCAAGTGCATCCTGCTCAACACCCGCTCCGTCCACAGACACGCCGTAGAACTCTGGAACCTCCTCGACACCACCGCCCCTGACGTTGCCTTCCTCACCGAGACCTGGATGAACGCCTCCTCTGCCCCAGACATCGCCATCGCCATTCCGGAGGGCTACAAGATCATCCGGAGGGACCGCGTCAACCAGACAGGAGGAGGCATCGCCATCATCCACAGAGACACCATCCGCATCACGACCAACACCGACGACACCCTAACCACCGCTGAACACCTGCACTTCCAGATCCACACCAACCCGAGGACCACCCTCAGAGGCACCCTGATCTACCGACCCCCGGGTCCACGCACACGATTCAGCGAGGACATCGCCGACTTCGTCAGCCCGCATGCCCTCCCCTCCGCCGACTACATCCTCCTGGGGGACCTCAACTTCCACCTGGAGAATAACAGCGACCGCAACACCATCAGCCTGCTCGACAACCTCGCCAACCTGGGACTCAAGCAACTGGTGACCACCCCCACCCACCTCGCCGGACACACACTCGACGCCGTCTTCTCATCCAGCAAAGACGCCACCTTCACCCACGCAACAGGGCTCCACTGGACGGACCACAGCTGCGTCCACTTCAGCTTCAGAAGAACGACGAGCCACCACCACCAGCAACAGGTTGCCCGAAGAAGCTGGAACAAGATCACAGCCGACCAACTCACCACTTCCCTTAGTCAGCACCCCCCCGCCAGCTCAGCGAACCCCAACCAGGCCGCCGACACCCTCACGAAGTGGATCAGCAACTGCGCGGACGAACTCGCCCCACTGAGAACCCCGCCCAGCAGACCCGGCAGCAGAAAAACACCATGGTTCACCGACGAACTCAAGAGCTCCAAGAAGAACTGTCGGGCCCTCGAGAAAGTCTGGAGAAGGGAACCAACGACGGACAACATGACCACCCTCAAGCTCGCCACCCGAAAACACCACCAACTGATCCGCGCCACCAAGAAAAACACATACAAGGACCGGCTGGACAACAACGCACACAACTGCAAGGAACTCTTCAACATCGTGAAAGAGCTCTCCAACCCCAACGCCGGAAACAATGACATCAACCTGTCGCAAGACCTCTGCAACTCCCTCGCCTCCTACTTCCACAACAAGATCGCGGACATACACAACAGCTTCAGCAACCAACCAACGCAAGCCACAACCGCAACAACGCCACCCACCACCACCCTCCGCACCTGGACTCCGATCAGCACCGAAGACACCATCCGCACTATGAACTCCATCCATTCCGGATCTCCGACTGACCCCTGCCCTCACCACGTCTTCAACAAGGCCGACGCGGTCATCGCACCCCACCTGCGGGACATCATCAACACCTCCTTCGACACCGCCACCTTCCCTGAGAGCTGGAAGCACGCCGAACTCAGCGCTCTTCTCAAGAAACCCACAGCAGACCCCACCGACCTCAAGAACTACCGTCCCATCTCGCTCCTCCCGTTCCCGGCCAAAGTCATCGAGAAGACAGTCAACAAACAGCTGGCCGCCTTCCTCGAGACGAATGGATCCCTCGACCCCTCACAGTCTGGCTTCCGAGCGAACCACAGCATCGAGACCGCCCTCATCGCTGCCACCGATGACATACGAACTCTGATGGACAATGGAGAAACAGCGGCCCTCATCCTCCTGGACCTCTCCGCGGCTTTCGACACCGTCTGCCACCGCACCCTAGTACAGCGCCTCGGCAACATCGGAATCCAGGACAAGGCGCTGGAATGGATCACCTCCTTCCTCGACGGAAGAACACAGAGAGTCCGCCTACCACCGTACAAGTCAGAGGCCACCAAAGTCATCTGCGGCGTCCCTCAAGGATCCTCACTGAGCCCCACCCTCTTCAACGTCTACATGAGCCCCCTCGCGGCCATCGCACACCAACACAACCTCAACATAATCTCCTACGCCGACGACACCCAGCTGATCCTCTCCCTGACCAACGACCCCGCCACCGCCAGAGCCAACCTGCACGAAGGGATGAGAGAGGTAGCCGAATGGATGACGACCAGCCGCCTGAAGCTGAACTCGGACAAGACGGAGGTCCTCATCCTGGGCTCCTCGCCCTCCGCATGGGACGACTCCTGGTGGCCCCCCGCCCTGGGCACCGCACCCAAACCGACGGACCACGCACGCAACCTGGGCTTCATCCTGGACCCCTCCCTCTCCATGACCAGACAAGTCAACGCCGTCTCCTCGTCATGCTTCAACATCCTGCGCATGCTACGGAAGATCTTCCGGTGGATCCCCACCGAGACGAGGAAGACGGTCACCCAGGCCCTCGTCACCAGCCGACTGGACTACGGCAACGCCCTCTACGCCGGAACCACCGCCAAGCTCCAGAAGAGACTCCAGCGGATCCAGAACGCATCGGCCAGACTCATCCTCGACATCCCCCGACGCAGCCACATCTCCGGACACCTGAGAGATCTGCATTGGCTCCCGGTCAGCAAGAGAATCACCTTCCGTCTCCTCACCCACGCGCACAAAGCCCTACACGACCAAGGCCCGAGCTACCTCAACAACCGGATCAACTTCTACACTCCCAAGCGCCTCCTCAGATCAACCAGCCACGCCCTCGCCGCCGTCCCCCGCATCCGAAGAGCGACAACAGGAGGAAGGTCCTTCTCCTACCTGGCCGCCAAGACCTGGAACTCACTCCCAACCGACCTGCGCCTGACCCAAGACCACCTCTCCTTCAGGAAGAAGCTGAAGACCTGGCTGTTCGAGCAGTAACGGCACCCCCCCCCCCCCCCCACCCCAGCGCCTTGAGACCCTACGGGTGAGTAGTGCGCTATATAAATGACCTGATTGATTGATTGATTGATTGATCACCGTTCTTTAGCCCACTCTGCCAGCCCAGTTCAGACATGGCCATATTCAAATCAGTCTGACCCTGTGCCTCATGGGAACAGTCCAGCCCGAACTGCCAAGCCATGCCTTCCCTGGACCGGAAATAAGCTTCCTAGGACCGGTTTCTGGCCTTTCAGGCGTCTTCAGCCAGGCTTGCTTGAATCCAGTGGCAAAGTGAGCAAGGGACTCACGTCTGAGCATACCCTGCCACACTTATGGCGAGCAATCTTACATCGGACCCTGCTGCGATGTTGTCCAATCCTTGTTTTGATTTTTTGTTTGGTCAGGCCGATATATATTTTAGGACAAGGACATTGGATAAGATAGTTGGCATCACTAGTATTGCAGTTTGTGAACGATTTACAGTTTATTTGCACATTGTTGAAATTGAAGGATTTACCTTTCATGGTGTAATCACAAACATTACATGAACCACATTTAGCATGCCCTATAAGTGGTGTTAGGTTCCAGTGTGCATCAATTGTTTGTCACTGTAGTGGGATAGGGAGTGCTGCTCTCACTAAATGATCCTTAAGGTTAGAGCTTTATCGGAAGGCGAAAACAGGACGCTCAATTTGCAAGGAGCCAGCATTTAGTAGGGGCCAATGCCTCAGTATGGATTTTGTCAAGGCATTAGAAACCGGTGAAAAGGTAGTAACACAGGCAATCTTAGTATTGGGATCTTTTTGTTTGGGGCAGAGAAGAGCATATCTAGGGCAATACCATGCTCTTATGACAGCCCTGCGCACTAGTCTTTTGGGGTAGCCTCTATCTTTGAGTTTGTAGGACAGTGTGGTTGCTTCCCTAAAGTAGTATCCCTTAGCAAAACAATTCCTTCTAATTTGAAGGAATTGGGAGTAGGGCAATGAGTCCCTAAGAGCTCTGGGATGGTTGCTTGCATAGCTTAGCAAAGTATTGTGTTCAGTGGGTTTGCGATATAGTCTCGTGTGGAGAAAAACCTTCAGAGTGATAGATAGGAAGATCTAAAAAGGAAATGGAAGATTTATCAACTGTGCTAGTGAACGTCAAGCCGGAGCAGTTATTATTCAGCCACTGGATGAATTGTTGGAAACTGTCAAGATTTTGGTGCAAGATGGGAAAAATGTCGTCAATATAACGTCTCCAAATGGAGATGGCAGAAGAGAAAGGGTTGGTGGGGGAGAGTATTGTATGAGTCTCAATGTGGTCCATGAAGAGTATGGCTAGATTGGGGGCAAAAATTGCCCCCATGGACCTACCCTTGACTTGTTGGTAATACTGCTGGTCAAAGGAAAATAAGTTTCTAGTGAGGCATAGCTCCAATAGTTGGAGAATAAAGAGTGAAGGAACTCGATGCGGTCTTGGTCTTGATTCAAGAATGGTCTGTATAACAATCATAGCATCAGTCTGGGGTATATTCGTGTACAAAGATTCAACGTCTAATGTACACAATAATTGGTTGCCTTCACAGAAGGGGAGATCTTTAATAAGGTTAACCATAGCCATGCTATCTCTCACATAGCATTGGGTGGGGGGCACAAAATCTTTAATAAAATAGTTGACATAGTGCCCAAGCGGTTTAAGGATGGAGCCACAACCAGACACTATAGGACTTCCAGGAGGATTGTTAACACTTTTGAGGACCTTGGGGAGGGTGTAAATTACAGGGGTTCTGGGTGATTTAACATTAAGAAAAATAAATTCTTTTTGGTTAATGAAACCTAGCTCAAGGGCCTCAGAAGTAATTTTGGAGATGAGACCCTGCAGTTCCTTGGTGGGATTAGTGGGGAGTCTCATGCAATGGTCGGTGTTGGCAAGTTGTCTGATACGTGTCTCTGTCCTGCAGGACAATGCCACCTCCCTTGTCCGCACTTTTGACAATAAGTGTTTCGACGGATTTCAAGGATTTAATGGCTTTCTGTTCTTCCAGAGGTAAGTTGTACGGAATGTATTTGTTATTTTCCTTGAGTACCATGAGGTCTTTCGTGGCCATTTTTTCGAATGCAATGACTTCCGGTGGAACCATCCCCGCTGTGGGGGGAAAAATTAGATGGTGGCCGGAAGGGGGTATTCGAAATAGGTAAGGGTGAGGGATTCGCCTGAAAAAAAGCCTCTAGTTAATCCTACGGAAAAACCTTAGGATTTCAGTATGCAAATCGAGAACATTGTTTGGTATGTTTGGCACAAAGGAAAGCCCCTTACTTAAGAGAGCAGTTTCAGCAGTGGAGAGATTATGTGTCGATAAGTTAAAAATAGTGATGATCTGTGAGTTGGATGAAATTACAGTGTGATCGCTCACCATTGATAGAACTTCTGGCGAGTCTGACGCTCCCCTGGTGGGTTGTACCATCGCGGGACTCGCTTCACTCTGCCTCGTGTTGGTGCTTCGGGTTGGCCGCGGCCTAAAAAATTTCTTTTACCCGTACCTTGGTTCCTCCCTGAGGTACTAGGATTTTCTCCGGAATCAGACTAATCTGAGGAGTCAATGGAGGAGTCTGAGAAGCCTACTAAGGTTTGGCGTTGGTTAAAACAGCCCCAGGGTCTAGTGTTGCGTGAGTTAGAATAAGCTCTATTAGTGTAGAAATCCTTCTGAAGGTAAGGGTAGGTAGTTTCAATGTGGTATGCCTTAATGTCTTTCTTCACTTTATTAGTCTTTTTGTTTTGTTCAATCCTGTAGAAGTCGTCTACAGTTTTTTGGACTTGGTCAAGTAGTTTTTTGCCTTCGGGAACTGGGTTAGTGTCTTGAAGCTTTTTCTCGATGGTATCAATCTCTATGGCAAGGGCTGTGAGTGTCTCTGTAGCAATTTCAATACCTAGCACTAGCCAATGCCTTGAGCAGGTAGTACCGATATGGCTGAAGTTGTTGATGTACTTGGGGTTATCAGTAAATATACCCGGAATATTGCGGACTTGGAGTCCAACCGGGAGTATGTCTGCCTTTAAATATTGTCTAAGCATAAGAGTCATCAACTGTAGGCGAACCTGTTTCTTCCGCAATTTTTCTAACTGATCTGGGAGTGTTGAAGTGACAGTGGAAGGGGTGGTGTCAGTGGAGTCAGAAAAGAGAGAAGGTCCTTCACAGATCTTTTTAATATATTCGTCTGAATATAGGGGGGCAAGGTCAGACATGCTATGCTAGCAGGGAGGTGTTTAACAAACAAGGTGTAAACAGACAATATATACAAGGTACAGGAGAACCCACTTCAAAAGAAAGCGGAATGGGAGCTAAACCCTTGCAATCCAGCGATTGCGCAAATTACAGTTTCAAAGAAACAAGGGAACCCTCTAGGTAATCAAGGACCAGGGGTAATAGTTTTATCAGGCAACAAAGGTCCTTAACTTAAATTAATAAACAAAACAATGAATTATAGACAACAATCTGTACTATAATGAATAAAGTGTCCAGCCGGACACTGATTTAATTATTGGAAAAGATTAAACAGAAATGGTGAACATTTATACAGTGGGATACAATCCTGTATCCAATACATATAACACAACCAGGACAAAACCAAGGGATTTAAAAGAGCGGGGTATTTGCAGGCAATTATCTAATAACGAGACGCTAGTAACAAATGATACATTTGCCTAGCTGTACTCATGTAGTAAACACAGTTGGGTAACACAATAGGAAAACTTGTGTGTAACTACATAGACTGTCGACGGCGTTTCGATCCTATTAAAAATAAAGGATCATCATCAGGAATAGAAATGTATTGCCTGATTTTGCAAGCCTTTTGGAAAATTAATGGGGGAACAAAAACACAAAACAATAGTTTAAAACCTAGGATCTGCATAGCGTTGGGAAGGGCGGAGTATGGAGGGGAGAGGAGGTAGGTCAAAAACAATTTAAAAAAAAAAAAACACCTTTTGATGGCCACCGTCTCTCCTCCATCGAAGCTCCTTTTCCTGGGGAGTCCCGGAAGGAGGAAGCACACAGGTTCCCCTAAGCCAATCACAATGATGCAATGCAGCATTGCGATTTGTCTGAGTGCTGTGGTTCGATGTTCAGACCGGCAGTGTGAGCCTCTGCATGTTCCCCACCAGGCTGTGCCTAAGGCGGCGGGCCAGACAGCCATGTGCACGTATAGTGTGCTACAACACCTCCCCTTGTAACACCAGCCCTGCCCGCCCTAACCCAGCCCCGCAGCTATGAAAAATAAAATGATAATAACAAAGTTATTATCAATAAAAAAAAAAAAAATTCACTGCTTTGAGAGCAGTGGGGTGACGCTCTTCCGCCTTAGCGGAGGAGTCGCCCCTGAAACTATACAGACTGCATCTGACAAGTGACTAGGCAACAACTGCTCTGTCTTTCCTACTATATGCTGCAAGCAGCCGAGTTTCAGTAAAAGCAAGGGTATAGACCTGTTCTGAGCCTGTGCATTTACGTAAATATCGCCCCACAGTCACCAAGTGCAAATGTCATTCCCATTCCTTCTAGGACAAAATGAAGCTTGAAACTAATGATGACAAAACAAGGCTTGTCCTTTGGCACAATCACCCAGATAAACCACTGTGACCGCGTTTAATGCAAATATATTGCGCTCTGATTGTTCTGTCCCCCTAGACAGAAAATACACTAGAACAGTGCACATTGAACAGAACATAAAAGTAAAGGGGCATATTAGCAAGTGTGTTTTCACCATTAGCGGCCTTTATCAGCGCTAAAGCGGCGATTTCATTATTGCGCTATCATCAAGGCCTCGTTAACATGCATTAGCGCATGTTATCTTGCGATATAAGCCAGTTTCGGGACGCATCACAGGCCAGCGATGTATATCGCTAATTAGATGCAAAGTAGGCGTTCCTTACAAGAACTCCATTAAATAAGTCGCAAACACAACTTCGCTGTATTAGCAACGCGGGCCTGGACCCGAGAAGCGTTCAAAAAAGTCCTGCTAAATGGAGTTATCGCTAGAAATTTACACCTGAAAAAAAGCTGACTTACCGATCTCTTAATGGAAGGTGGATTGTCAGCTTAAGTACACACTTGCGTATCAGCAAGCATTCCAATATCGCAGGTAGTTTATCGCAGGATTCAGACTGCTATCGCTGGTTTTCAACGATTTTGCTGGATTTTGCATCGCCTGTGAGTGAAGCGTTGATAATACACTGCTAACAGGGCGAGAAAATCCAGCCATACAAAAAAACGCGCTAGCCTCGGTTTGCGATCATTATCGTAGAGTGTAGATAATATGTCCCCGAGTGTCTTGAGAAGTTGCCACAGACAGTGCTTAATCTGTAAAATAATGAGGCTGGTGCCCAAAGTGCTGCTCAGAAACTCACAGCTGGCAACGATCGCCAAATACCAAGTCTGTACAGTCTGGACTGCACCTTGGATCGCTTTACCCACTGCCAGACATTCCCTGTCCCTTTATTTCACTCTTGCAGGTTCCTGCGCGCTCTCCCTTGGTGACGTTTTTCCTCCTTTCACTCCCTCCTTTATCCCCTTTGTGTGTTTTTCCTCTCTCCCTCAATGGAAATGTCTGATCAGGAAAGAAAAGTGCTGGTCCCCAAAAATGAGTGACAAGTGTCACCCCGGCACTCCTTTCCCCCAGAAAGACAGTCCCTACAATACTTGGTAAAAATCGATTTCTAGAGGTCTTTGTGCTAGCTTTCGAATAGTCACAAGTTGCCATAGCATGGCAGAACAATGTGAACTGCGTACACAAATGAGCCAGGGCATCCTGAGGGTCCTGACATGTCTTTACTGTCAAGCTGCTTCTTCGTGCAGTAGGACAGTTCTATGTCACCAAAGTCCCTGTAGCCTACAGTATGCATAATAATTCCTTAACAGATTCCTCCTTTTGACTATGAAGGGCAGGAATAGACCCAGATCACACAGACAAAAATACCAATTATTGGCCCAGCTCTTTCCTGAGTCAAAGGACAGGATGGTGTAACATTGGATTGCAGTATCTGAGCACCCCACCATATATAGCTCAAGACTTAAGTAGACAATCTTAAATCTATAGATCTTTGCCATTTGTTTGATAAACAGAGCAGCACGATATTTTAAACACCCATCATGAGCCTTGTATCTACTACAAACAAATCTTAATAAGATGCAAACATACCTCTATGCACATCTTTGACACATTGAGAGACAGGTATAAATGGAAGAGGGTCTGAGTCTTGAGAACTGGACAGGCATGGAGGACAACATAACAATAGAGACTGGATTTTGCACCCAAAAATACTGCCGTTTGGCATTAACTTGGAGAAGTGCTTTTATTGCTCCAAACTTTCAGACTTAGCATGTGTGCTGCAGTGTATAGCAAACATATAAAATGGGAAAAGTTTTAAAATGTGTCTAAGCATAGTATTTTGTACAGGAAAGGTCCCCTTCCTGTACCAAATCTAGGCTAGACATAACACACACTCCTTTTACACAAAGGTGTGTACGTGGCACACGGCAGCCTGATTGTGCGCCAGCGCTAGGACGAGAGCAGGAGAGTGCTGTATCTTAGTTGAATGACGCTTTTGTGCTTTCTCACACAACGCAGCGATGTTGGTTGCTGCGTTGCATGAGTTTTTAGTAAACATACCCCCAAGATTTGGTTTGTGCTTGCGTGCCAGCATACCTTCATCTTTGGTCTACGGTGTAACCCTTCTTCCTGCATAGTAGTAGGTCTTTGGGGAGACAGGATTTTGGGATTTTTTGTTTTGCTTACCCATTGAGTTGTCCTGTACCAAATACTCTGGAGCATGAGACACAAAGATTATTCAATTCAATAATTTCTTTATTCGATTGTCTTTGGAGATCATAAAAGTACAATAAAAAACATACATGCAAAAGTGAAGAAAATGATAAGTAATGTCATTAAATAGATGTTATAACGTTTAAACGTAAGCAGAAGCATAATATACAGGTATTAAAAATCTTGTCACATACCAACAGATAGTAGACTTTTCTAAAAACTGTAAATATAAAAGAGCAGGTCTCGCTTGGTTAAAATTCAAATGTACAAATAAAGGGCAAATAAACCTTTTGCGCAGGTTAGCCCATTTGGGGCAAATTAATACAATGTGTAAAGTGTCTAGTGCAGAAATCTCGTCACAGGGACATACAGGAGGGTCTTGTGGGCTATGCCATCCTGCTACTAGCTGCGGAAACATATTCAGTCTGAAGTATGTTAGAAATCTTCTATGGTTCACTGGCATATCCAGCATGAGGTAAAGTTCCATTTTAACACTGCTTTTTACCATAACGTGATGTATACAAGAGCGTTTACGCTGTGTGTCTTGCAGTCTAAGTTCTTGAACATGCTCCAAAAATGCTTTCTTAATTTCCACAATCACTGATTTTTTTATTTCCTCAGGAAAATTATAAAAATGCAATAAGACTATATTAGACAGGGGAGTTTTATATAGCTCAACCAAGGTATATACTCATGCTAAAATTCGAATCCAAACAATTTCTTAATATTAATCTGTAAAAATCCAATTATTTTTTTATCCATATAGAGCACCGTAGTAATACGGGCGCAAGCATATATCGTCAGCCATGTAACCTGCCCCTATCTCCTCATGTATTATTTCTGATGGAACACTCTGTGGGATGCGTGACAGTTTCCTTATGTATTTATTTACTTCCACCTATATTAGTGTGGGAGATTTAGAACCCCACATTTCTGCCCCGTAGGTAACTGCCGGAACACACTTTGCATTAGTATGGACTGTATATGACTATTACCTAAATGCCTAGAGAAAGCATTAATACTATAGGCCACCCTATTAAAAGATTGGGTGTGAGATTTCAGTAAGGGAGCCCAGGTCATTCTATCATCCAGCAGTATACCTAGGTGACTAAAGCTATCCTCCTTGCCTATGATGTTATCCTATATCACATATTTTCGAGACTTGGTACCTATAGTTCCTAAAGTCAATGTGTAGAATTTTTTAAAATTTAATTTTTAAGCCCCAAATTTTCCATAAATTCATAAAAATGATGCAGCAAAATTTGCAAGCCATTAGCTGTCCAAGAAATAAGGACAGTATCAACTGCGTACAGTAGAGCGGGTATCGTTCTACGACCTATCCTTGGGCGGTCTTTACAATTGTACCTTAATAACCGATCTAATCGATTAATGTTAAAATAAAAAGAAAAGGAGCTAAAATACAGCCCTGTCGAACCCCCCTTCCCAGTTTAAAGTGCTTTGTGCATTCTCCTAAGGGGCCAAATCTTACCATCCCCTCCAGCCCCATATGTAAGTTGTGCAATAGCGCAACTATTGCTTCATCCATCCCCAAGAACCTCAGCACAGCCCAAAGCTTAGATCTTACCACTGTGTCAAATACTGTGCTGAGGTCCATGAAGGCTAAATGTATGCGTTCTTTTTTGGCAAAAGTATACTTATTGACTTTCAGATATAGATTCAGGTTCTGTTCGATTGTACCACGTCCCGACTTGAATCTGTACTTTATATCTGCCATTGGCACAATCTATTAAAGCTTCAGCAAAGCCCTACCCAACACCTTTACTTCCACATCTTTCAAAGAGATCGGGCGATAGCATGCAGGGTCAGCGCAGTTTCCCTTTTTAAAGACAGGTATTATAATCGATTACTTCCATTTAACTGTGATATGATCCAGAGCTGCTGGATTCAAATGTTGCATAACTAACCAGACCCCCCAGGATATAGCGGCATGGATTAGCAAATTTAGAGGCACAAAAATGGAAATTTAGCGGCACAAATATGGAAATTTAGCGGTACAAATATGGAAATTTAGCGGCAATTTTGCGGCATTTTATTTGGCAGTTTTTCCTACCAGAAACACAGATATCTTAGTGGGCACTTTTGTAAAAATCGTAGAATTTTTACAAAAGTGCCGATTCCGCAGGCACTTTTGTAAAAATCGCGGCATTTTTACAAAAGTGCCGATTTCGCGGGCACTTTTGTAAAAATCGTGGCATTTTTGCTAAGGTGCCGATTTTGCGGCAAACCGCGAAATCCTGGAGGGTCTGACAAACAGTGCCCAAAGAACTTAACATGATTTAAAAAGGTCACCAGGAACCCCATCTGGGCCCGGAGCCGTCCATGCTGATAATTCCATTACATTTTCCATCACTTTTTCCAATTCAAAGTGGACAATTTTTTCTGTGGTGTTGGGGTCAGTTATTGTATAATCGCAGTCCCCAGCGTATATATGACATAAAATGCTCTTTCCATTTCTGTGCAGGTATAATCACACTTAAATCCACTACTGTGCCCTCATTAAACAGTGGCTTATTTACTACCCTCCAGAAGTCTGCACTGTTCCTTGTATTGCAGGCCTCTTTAAGCTTACCTCAAGCTTCTTTCTTCAGGGCATCTAATCTCTCCTTACTAGCTAACGCATACGCCTGCCTGGCCATCTTAACTGCGCATGACTGCCTCGGTATAGATGTTATTGCTATCATCAGATCTTTATGGGCCTTTGAGCATTTCTTGTCAAACCATTTAGTGCCTAAGTTGCTAACCTTAGCATTATCTCTAGTCAGGGCTCACTGGATCTCTTCACATATAATGGAGAAGGAGTCTAGAATGGCCAGATCATATGTATCTACACTCAGACAGACCTTAAATTTGCGACTACACTTCTGGAGCAGAATCCTAAAAAATACTACGGGAGTACTGTCCCCCAGCTAATACGCCTCCCATGAGTTTTAGTAATTAGCGGATCTTTATATCTGTTCCGCGTCTTTGCTACAAGATCAATCCAAGTGAACTTTGGGGTTATCGGATTATGATCACTAAAAGTACTCCAAACTATTCGGAATTCTTCCAAATACTAAATCAAACGAGCTAAAGCCAAAATATAATCAATAGTTGAATTTTTCATTCTGCCCTTAAAAGTTGGGACCGCCGTGACTGAAACATGTTCCTCTCTAGTTAAAAGATTAAAAAGGTTCAATTCAGAAATTAAAAGATTAAAATTGTCACCTTGACTGGTATGCTTGAAATTAATCTGTTCTGATTCTTCTAACTGGACCAGGTCTCTTTCCTCGGCACAGGTGTCACAGGGATGTAGATTGAAATCTCGCTCCAACATAACTATTGGCGAGAAGGACTACTCTAGCACGGTCTTTTCATAAAAACTCATAAACTCTGTCTCCAGGGGTTTCTTAGATGATGGTGAATTGTAAAAATTCATTATCAGGATTTTAGTATAATGGATAAACGATAGTAGTACTCCCAAAATATTACTAGATTCAAATGTTATCAATTCAGCAGTACACTCTATTCTCAGGCTAATAAACGTTGCCAGACCCCCCCCTTGCTCCACCAAATACAGACAACTCTGCCATCACTTGTAAAGCTGTAAACCCATCCATAAAAAGGTTCCAAACTGCGTCCCAGGTTTCTTGTAGACACACTATACCAAAACCTATGCAACAGTCCTTTCTTCGGTCATCTGCAAGTAAGGTACTTATCCCTGCAATATTCCAGCTTAATATATATGGT
Source organism: Lissotriton helveticus (assembly GCF_964261635.1). NCBI lineage: Eukaryota > Metazoa > Chordata > Amphibia > Caudata > Salamandridae > Lissotriton > Lissotriton helveticus. The sequence goes on from NC_136065.1 coordinate 2,081,976,259, forward strand.
TAGGGTATTTTTCAACCTCATTTTAGGTGTTTTCTCCCCTGTTTCCATCCTTGTCTTGTCTTTGTCACAGACGGGCCTATCCTCTATTGATTCTGAGTATGATGGGTTATTCTCTTCACTAGGTAGTCAGCCCACCTCTACTAATACTTCAAAACGATTATGTGTTGTTATACCAGGGAAATTGTTCTTGTGCACCATGCCCCCTTCCTTCACTCTAACTTCTAACTGTGTATGCTCTCTCAACATTCTTTGGGCCCTAAAGGTCTCCTGTCTCAGTTTAAACCCTGGCCAGTAGAAATAACCCAAAGGCAATAACACAATGTAAGAAGAGACCATTTGACAATTCAGGTCGCCATAAAGCAATCTGTCAGCCAGATTGCGAGTACTAAAATTAACAATAACATAGTCTCCATGAATATCACAAAGATTATATTGAAGTGGATTCTTCGTGGCACCCTGTCTGGCACCTCATTGACTGACACTTGGTAAACACCACTGTATTGAAATCCCTTGAACCACCCCTCGAGCCACAGATAAGCATTGCATCGAACTGGTTCAGGGCCCATTCGTTAAAACTGGTCCTATGACCTCATGTTATTTGTTTTAATCGCACTTGGTTGTCAAACTCTATCCAAGGAATTTTGACAAAACGCAAGGCCCAATTTTGTCTTTATTTTTCACATTACACCTCTTGTCTCTCCTTGTTGTCTTTTCTCTCTTTCCTCCCTTTCCCACCTCCCCCGCCCCCTCCAATGCTTTTCTCTCACATTTCTCTCCTCTCCTAATGTATTGCCTATTATTTTTGATGTATTGTGTAATTGTTGATCTTGACTGATACATTGTTGATCCTCATGTATAGTGCTCTGATACCTTTGGGTCTAGCCAACCTCACTTTCCCTCCTCCCCTCCCCCCCACTACTTTCTCGCTCCTCTCTCTCCTCCCCTAATGTATTGCTGACTGTTTGATATAATGTTTTCTTGTTTGATCTTTTCTTTTATATTGTTGAACCACATTGTTGCACTTCCTTTCGCCTCTCCTGCAGTCTCCTACCGCATCCGCCCTCTATTTATGTCTCTCCTTCCCTCCTCTCTTAATGTATTGAGACTGAACTATTTTGTCTGACGCCCAATGGAGCTACTTAGTTTAGCTATAGGGGAGATGGGCCGTGGATTCCCTCCTTGGTCGTCACCTACCCAGTCGGTCTTTAGACAGACTTCTTTTCGTCTCTCCTCATTGTCTCGTTCCTAGCTCCTATCCCCTCTCCCCCGAATTCTCTCCCCTTGCCTGCTACTCTGCCTACCCCCTGTCCTTGGTGCCCTTTGTGCCCTTTGACTAAGCACTCCTTCTCCCCTTGTTGGGGAAAGATCCAATATTTATACTCTGGAGTCTCAGCGAACCCGCTGAGTGAGTCCACTGCGCCAAGGAGCCACTCACAGCTGAGGTATGTATGGCACCCCTTGCCAAAGCACTCCCTCTCCCCTTTCTGGGGAAGGATCCAGTATGTAGGTCTTGGAGTCTAGAGACCTCTCTGAGAGAGTCCACTACGCAAAGGGAGCCTCTCGCAACAGAGATAGGGAAGTGATACCACTTCCCCTGGGATCACAGCTTACTGGACTTTGGACGTTTGCCTTGACTCGTCTACCGGTTTGTGTCCCCGTCACCCTTCCCCTCCTCTTCCCATGCTGTGTCTCTCACCCTAACCTCCTCTTTCCCGCCTTCATTATCTGTCTACTTCCCCTGCTCCAACACCCCCTCCCCTGAATCTCTCACCTTGCCTTCTTCTCCCCTTACGTATTTGTGCTTATTGTTTATCTCGATCTTACCAGTAACTATGTGGCCATGCTCTAAGAACTATGTAACCTTCGTTATGATGTAACCTGTAACTATGATCTGATGCACATGTAAAGCGCTCTGATACCTCCGGGTCTAGCCAGCGCTATATAAAACTCTTGAAAATAAAAATAAATAAAATAAATAAATAACATTACCCCGTCCAGCTGGTAAGTGGCCCCACGCCAGCAGTGACTTCTTTCTCAAGGTCTCCCTTTTGGGCCTAACAGTCTTTGCATGTTTGTATTTTTTAGTCCAAACCTACACTGTTAAATGTGAAAGTCCCAAAATGCAATGCGCTGGCGGCTAAAATACCGGAAGTGTCTGCAGGTGTTGTACAAGATACTGCGCCGTGAAGCAGCTAAGAACAGGCTGAACGGTTGGAACTTTGTGGTTATCAAAAGCTGATCTTTTTAAAGGGACACTCAAGTACTTGATTGCTCATAGGCTACTGCCAAAATATTTGTACCAATAAATGTCACTGAAAAGATAGAGATTGCACCCATATCTGTAAGAAGTGATGTTATTTTTATTGTGGTTATAAGGTGACTTCATGCCACCTCTTTTTCAGCCCAGCAATTTAATTTAGTAAAGCAGGGCATTATGAGAGTTGAAATGTCCCAGTTCAAGACCCCATATGTTCTGAGAATAAAATACAGAATATGTCTCCGGTTGAGTTTCCATCTGCATTGCACTTTATAGATAGCTAAATGCAGTGGGCCTCTCATACTTCTCTGCCCGGTGCCACTGCACCTGCTGCTCTCTTGATAGCTAAGACCCTGCAGCAGGTCACGTGCCCTGTGGCTTCGAGAGGAGATGAGCCTCCCTGTGGTACCTGTACAGGATTGGTTCACAGCACTCATCCGCCTGAAAAGTTACAGCCATGACATGGGATACAATTGCTTTCATTTCCCTGTGTTTTGTCGCCGCAGCCACCATTATAGAACTCCTGCGTCCAGCTGTAGTCTGTTTTTTATGTTTGTGAAGGCTACCAGTTTGATTAACGGCGCCCCTGCGGAAGTTGCCCAATACTTGCCCTCTTTTTAGCTCCATGATATGCCCCAGATTGTGTTTTTCAGATCTGGTCAGCCTGTGTCTTGGCGGAGTTGAGCCCTTTGGGGCAACGTAACTCACATGAAAACAATACCTGTTAAAGAAAAGGGGCCAAACTGAAAATGATGTGTCCAGGACACCTGCTACCCTGTTCCGCCGCACTCTCAGAGGGATCAGAAATTATTTTGTGTTCCAGCTCCCCTATAGTTAACACTCCAGACGAGGTTAGGAAACCCCCTTGAAATTTCTGTTGTCTCCTGAAATTCTATTCCAGATGATTATTTGTTGATATATTCCTTTATTCCTATATGATTTTATGTACCCTAATACTCTATATCTTGCACTATCCTTAAAATTGCTACTGTTACTGATTTACGCCTATGGTTCAGGTATTAATTGTTATTGTATTTTATTGATTTTTATTGATCTCCTCCCTCCCCCTCCCTTCTTTTATTTCTCATTTCACATAGCTTTTATGCATTGTAATTCTCTTATTTCTGATATTCTTACCCTTGTATGCTACTTTTTATTTTTCAATAAACTTTAAACTTAAAAAGAAATTATTTTGTGGAGTTTGATAAAATAAAGAATGTTTAACGTGATCTCTCTGTGGAGAAAAGAGCCGACGCCTTCAGTGAAAAGGAGGAACAGAGATATATTTTCATATTTAAATATAGCGAAAGAAGAGGATTTGAAGCCAAGTAGATGTTTGAAGCGGAAAGAAGGGAGGGGGGCAAAGCAGCCATACCTGCAGAGTGAGTGGAACGTGTCAGGTGCAGGAACACCCCGGTGAGAAGCAGGAGCGGGCCCATGGCAGCCAGGGTCCTCGCTGAACGCCGCCGCCTTAAGGCGCTACTAAACACTCACATCCTGGAGCCTGAGGAGTAAAAGAGGAACAAGGCCAGGCAGGGGAAGTGAAGGCCTGCGGTGACCAGAAATAGACCAGCCCACTGGTGAGGAAGTCAAAGGGGTTGTGCAAACCTCCAGCACAGCAATGCTTGTTTAGACTGAGATGACTGGGGGATTTTCCAAAGCACCGCTGTTGTCATCGTGGCCATGTTGGGGCAGTGGCCATCTGTGGTGAGTCGGTGGTTTGGGGCTGGCACCTGTAGTGCTGTGGTCCAGTGTAGGTGGCCACCAGCCGGGCATGAAGCGCCGGCTGTACTAGAATCTGCCCGTCCCCTGCCCTCCCTGCGCTGCACGTGTAGCGCTCAGGCTGTGTGAGAGCAGTGCTGACCAGATCTTGGGCCCTAGAGGTGCAGCGACCCTGGTGCTCCCACCCCTGCCCCTTGGATGGTTATGCTCCAGTGCTCATAGTGACGTCAGTGTCTAGTGCATGCTCCGCAAGATCTTCAGATGGATCCCCACCGGAACCAGAAGGACACGCACACAGGCCCTCGTCAGCAGCAGACTGGACTACGGCAACGCCCTCTACACAGGGACCACGATCAAACTCCAGAAGAGGCTCCAACGCATACAAAACGCCTCTGTGTGCCTCATCCTCGACATTTCTTGCCACACCCACATCACTGCCCACCTGAAGGACCTGCACTGGCTCCCAGTCAGGAAGAGGATCACCTTCAAGCTCCTCACCCACGCCCACAAAGCACTACACAACGTCTCACCTTTTACACCCCGAACCGCCAGCTCCGCCGACCTTGCACGCCACTGTCCCACGCATCCACAGGACCTCCACTGGTGGCAGATGCTTCTCCTGCCTCGCTGCCAAGACATGGAACACCCTCCCCACACATCTGCAACAGACCCAGGACCTGCTGACCTTCAGGAGACTTCTCAAGACCTGGCTTTTCGAGTAGTAGCTGCACCCTCTCCCCTGATCAGCGCCTTGAGACCCTCACGGGTGATTAGCACGCTCTACAAATAAGTGATTGACTGCTTCAGGGCAATAAACTCCTTGTATGGACCCTTAATTCCGGTTGTGTTTCCGACCTGGAATAGGTTCTAGAGCTCCAGTGATAATTACACAGTAAAAGGCATCAGGGTATACTGTGTTCAAAATTTGTGTACTCCAGAAGTCTTTTCTTAAGTATGGATCTTGTGAGTATGAATCATTAATCCATCAAGAAGAGCGACGGCATGATGTAGTAAAACAACTCCTTCTGCGGACACGCCAGAGGCAGCCCTGCTACGCAACAGAGGGCTTGTGTTTATGCCAGCAAAGACTTGGTTGCTAATACGAGGGACTTACTTAGCCCCCAAGAGTGGTTTTACTACATCACGCTGTCGTTCTTCTTGATGGATTAATGATTCATACACACAAGATCCATCCTTAAGAAAAGACTTCTGGAATACACTAAATTTTGGACACAGTATACCCTGATGACTTTTACTGTGTAATTATCACTAGAGCTTTAGAACCCATTCCGGGTCTGAAATACAACGAGTTAGGGGTCCATACAAAGGGATGTACGTCGTTACAATGCATGCTTTTACAACGCATGCCTTTACGACGCAAGTTTTACAGCGCAAGTCGTTACAACGACTTGCGTTGGGGGCGCTGGATAGTGAATAGTTTAATTTACTATTCCAACTCCAGTCCCCGTGGATAGTAGGGAAGGTGTTGGATAGTAAATTAAAACTATTCCCTATCCTAGAGCGCCCCCCAGCGCAAGTCGTTGTAAAAGTTGCGTTGTAATGGTTGCGTCGTAAAGGTACTTCGTTGTAAAAGTTGTAAACGCTGTTCCCCATACAAAGAGATTATATCCCTGAAGAAGTCGCTGCGCACAACATTTAAGCGCGACGAAACACGTGTTGGCTAAGGATTTCAAGATTAAACTGAAGTGACTGTATCAACTAAGGAACAAGAGTGTTTTTTGTTACTGTTAATGATAAATAATATACACTGTGGCATGTGCAAGGGATTGTTGTTTTACCTCATACAATTCAGTACTCTTTATTTTTCTAATGAAGTTTTCCATAGTCAGCAGTGAGCTGTTCTCCTTATGCTTAAGCCGTGGAGGTTTATATACATTCATAAAATCTAGACCTTCCTTTCGCGTGGAGCACTGAGTGAGTCACACACACAGAATATTTAAAAGAAGGTCAGAAACTGGGGGCAGTTCAACCGTAGCTTGCAAATTTGTTTACATAAATATTGATGCTTCTCCCATCAAATTTTGATTTATAGCCTGATGTGGAAATCAGTAAACCCATCTGGTACAAGGTCTGATAATGTTCACTTCCCCATGAAGCAGCAAATACCTGCCTTTTGCACAAACGCCATCCAATCTGGATCCTTCAGTCTCTCAGCTAGGCCGATGGTATTCCAAGACAGGATGCGCTACTTTCTTGGCCCAGTGCTACTTCTTGTTTCATCGATTTGATATAACAGAGGAGATGAAGGGATTGTTCTGATAAAAATAATTATTGAATAGCAGAGACCTTTTCTCGTTCTTGGAGTCATCTAAAAAGGCTGGCCGCCATGTCCAAATTTCCGTTGAAACGCTTTTGGCCCATCGATGATTGCTAGATTGGCATATTTCTACCCACCTAGTGTTCTCTGCATTTGCAATCTTTAGTGTATTTATATTTTCCTTTCTAGAGAATAACTCATCAGTGGGTAGTTCTGGCACAGATATATGAGCTTCACCGGCATAGGCAGATGGGGTCATTTGAGGTAGCACATCTGAGCCCATGATGTGAAACTGTTCTGTTACTGAGGATTAATTCAAAGGCTTTATATGAGTGAATTTCTACTCTGGAGGTTTGCAATAGCTTACTCCTGTCATCAACCGGTAGAGAAGGCTCAACCCTTTTTATATCGTGTGTAGCGATAATCCTCAGTGCAGGGATTGCTGAGAATGAATGTAATATTCTAGGTCTATTTAGAGGGTTAGATGTTTGTAGATCAGAGTACAGGTCAACAAAATGGAGGCATATAATTGCTGCCCAGTCTTTATCAAGAGGTAATGTTGGTTCTATGACAAAGCTATTATTTGGGGGCCATTCCAGAGTTTCTTCACTAGAGGATTTGTATTCAAATGTCTGCTCCACTGGTGGTATCATGTTGGGCCGGTCAGGTGCACATAAACCCATTATGTCCTCATTGTAAGCTGTACTGAGCATTTAGAGCGGGGGGACTCTATAGAGTAGCCGTGCGCTCTATAAATACCATTTGAGTTGAGCTGATTTGTACTGGGACAGTTCTCTTCCGTTTGCCTCATTTCTAAAACGTATTTATTATACTGAATGGCCTCATTTTGATTGGCATCTTAGCTCCCCTCCTACTTCTCTTTTTGTTTACTTTTTTAACATACCTTTTGGCTTTGTGATATGTAAGGCGTTAATCCCAGTAGGTATTTTTCCCTTAGTGAAGATAAAGTGCAGTCTGATTTCTGCCTCTTTGCAGTAATGCCCTGTGTTGCTTTGGGCACTGTGTTTCAGCCATGATGGAGTTGGCCCTGCTTTTCTTAGTGTGGAGGAATTTCACACATTGAAGTGGAAACTTGCCATGATTGCGGTGACCTCATGTATAGGTATTGTCCATTTTGTATTAGATGGAACATGTGCTGGAGTTGTTATATTTGTTTGCAGGTCTAGAGTTTATGGAAGTAATACAAACTGCTAAAAGAACAATTGATGGACAGAATGCAGAACATTGTTATACATTCACCCAAGTACAGAGATCTGGGCCTAAATCCATCGTTTTTTTGCTCACCATGCCATTCCAGTTTGGATCCGGCCATATGCAAATCAGCCTTAACCCTGCACCCATTGGGAACAGTCCAGCCCGATCTCCAGGCAAGGTCCCCCCTGGACTGGAAACAAGCATCCTTGGACCGGTTTTGGGGTTTCACCCCTCATCAGCCAGGATAGCTTGACTCCAGTGGCCTGGAGAGCACGGGACACAGGTCTGGGCATACCATCCTACTCGGGTTACAAATGCAAAAAGAACAATTGATGGACAGAATGCAGAACAATGCCATACATTCACCCCAGTACAGAGATCTGGGCCTAAATCCATTTTTTTTTGCTCACCATGCCATTCCAGTTTGGACCCAGCCATATGCAAATCAGTCTTGACCCTGCGTAATACAAACTGTACAGGTCTCCTATATAAGGCGACTGTGTAATTTAACACCCCTACACAACATCAGCAAGAGCTAATGTATATGGACATGGAACGGGCGAGTAGCCAGACAAGACTTCATTACTCAGGAGTCCTAGCCAGACATCCCTGTACGTGTGCGGGAACTGATCTATAAACCTGTTCTGGTGTTCCTGGTAAGTTAAAGGGATTTCCAAATCTTGGTAAGCCCTATAATTTTGCAGAGGGTGAGGCTGCCCTATAAGCCTGAAACTGCCTGGAGGCAGCATCTATAACCTCAAACTCTATCCATGAGTAAAATGCCTCAAAGGCATAGGGGTGTGCGCAGCTATTTGAAAAGTAATTGCCTCCCCCTCCCTTCAGGGACACCTCGAAGCTTGAGATGCTGAGTAACTGCTATCCTGTCATTGGCACCTATCGGAATAGGGGCCGCCAAAATGATAGGCGACATCGATATATATATGTGAGTTAGCTTGAAACTTAGCACCCGAAACTACAAGACTGAAAAGCAAGCATAGCTTTTAATACTATCCATAACTACTAGTCTTCACTCCACCTGTCTCTTACGTGGCCCAACTACTCTCCTTCTCCAATTCACAGGAGAACTACTACATGGTCATCTGTCCTCTGATGTGCTGCTTGGGAAGGACATAAGAGGATACTGTACTGTATAATATAAAGGTTTTTATGCGGTAAAATGTGTTCTTGGAGAGAATGCCATAGCCTTCTGTGATTGGAAGTTAATCAGACTGCCTAGCGTTTTTTTGTCTGTAGTTGATCCCGCAATTTACAAGATCAAAATTACCTTGTACACAAAAGAGAGTTACGCACAACATTATAAGATCTGGAAACAACAAATGAAAGATGCAACATGCATGATATGGAAAGTATAGTTAGATATTTAATGAGTCTCTTACAATATAAAGGTTGCAGTGGCCTTGGCCAAAGTAATGCATGGGGAGCATCACAAATGGAATGATCTTTGGGTAGTGACTGGCTATTCAACACCTGGGTGTTTGTTGTCATGGTGTTGAATATCACGTGGTGCTGCTCAATGATGGACAATGTGCTGATGTAATCTGGTGTATTCTGTTCATTTATTGGGTCCTAGGAGTGAAATATAGTAAAACATATATATTGTTTTAATACTTTTAGCATAAACTCTATACTTTCATGTGGAAAAGGATATAGAAGGAGGGGTCCTGAAGAAGGTGGCTGTGAGTTTTTAAGGCCACCGAAACAAGTGTTGACTGTGATTTGTACCCCCCAGCCAAGACACATGGATGGAAGACGGGAGAGGGGTCTCCTCCCTGCGCTACTGTGAAAATTCCAGGTGTGGTGGGAGCCTTGTTTGGAGTATGCATGATTGTCGTGCATTTCTATAGGTTCTGAATCGATCCCCCTATTCCTGACCCTATTCTGGTTAAACTAACTAGCTAGTTAACTAACAGTCAGCCCATGAGGCAAGAAATCCCCCATGATGCAGATACCGTTATCTGACGCAGTCACACTACGGCACAGGAACGTGTTATCTGATTAGGTCATAACGCTTGAGATCTAATTAGACAAGCGACATTCCTCCAGCCCCTGATAAGGCATACGACGTTCTCATAACAAATCAAACCTATGACAACCTGGATAATCCGTGCGGCCATTGTTTTGATTTCACAGAGAACTTTAGTAAAGAATGTGCTAACGAGCAAGTCGTATGACATCTTTATTGACGTATCTATGTCCATCCTTACGTCAATCCCGGCACCTTTAAGGTATAAATATTGCTGACCTTGCCCTATGCAAACACACGCGTGGTGACAAGACGGAGCAGCCATACTTGCCGAAGCCGAGAGCAGAAGCAGACCCCGCTGGCAGCAGCCCCGCCTTCCTGACGCGCTGAGAGACGCGCTGCTATCTCAAGCCGAGAGACCCAGCACCGGCGCTTCTGGGCAGCCCTCGCAGGCAGCCTGGAATATCGAGAGCAGAGAAAGAGATACCATTCCTCATCCATCCTAAATTCCAGGTACAGAACTGAATAACCCCTCACAGAGAATTCTTTAGTTATTCACTTGGCAAAAACAAACTTAACTTAAACTGTAACTTTCTATTCCCGCCCACGCATTAGACTTAGGTCAGGTACACGGGGTAGGCGTATTTAGAAACACCAGTTGAGTACGTTTAGTCAAATGTATATGTGTATGTAAATATATTTTAATCATTTTAAACATCATATGGCTCAGAAACCATATCAATGTTTTTACAGTATTATTTTATACTATTGCTTCTAATGTATGCACTTTACTTAACTATAAGTATTGCAATAATATCGATCCATTTCTCTTGTACGAGAAAAGAGACTGATCAATAAATAACACCTTTTTATTGTACACGCCCGTCTCTTCCTTTTCTCTACATTCTGATGAGACTAAGAATGCACGTACTGACTGAGTAAAATAATTGCCTTGTGCTCACACGACTCTCGAGATTGACTCTTGATTAGGAGAGAGCAAAGTTGTCATGTTCTATGGTTGTCAGAAACTAAATCCCTTCTTGTCTAATCAGGGAAGTTAATCCTTCCTTGAACATTCGAGAAAGTTTCTAGCGAACTCTGAGCTTAGCTGGCAAACCCAAAAATTAAGTCTAGTATCGACAGTAGTAGACCTAGTTAACGTCTGGCCTAGGCCTTTACTGCTGTAGGTACTATTCCAATGCGCAGAGCCTATTGGGAAAATAGGAGCTACACTACATGGCGCCCAACGCGTTTGGAAAGGGCGATAAAACTAACGTAAGACATTTAGAGTAACTCAGTCGTGCTTTCTCACTCAGACCCCTTTTCCCAAATACTCCAAAGACGTCTGGAGTGGGTGAAAGGTTATATCCTCCAAAACCTCGCAGGAGGGAACTCCTATGTATGGTTCTTGGTCTAGTCAACGTTGAAGGATAAAAACAGTTCCATAATATTGTGCATCTAATCTCTGTTTCCATAAAGAAACCTGATCTGCAAATAAATATAATACCATTCTGTCACTTCACTTTCACTTTAATTAGTCTTTATTCGATATATTTCAATCATAAAAGACATTTTCCAAATAAAAATAAAATGCGTTGTTTTTTATCCCACCCCATCCCCCCACCCCACAGAAATACAGAATCCACATAAGTTAATACAATAAATAAGCAAAAAAAAAGCAAAATAATAAAAATCTTCCTATCTCATACTATTTACACTACTACTATGTATTCTACTTACATCTTTACACAATCTTACAACATCCTATTTACATTTTTACATAATCTTAAAATATCCAGCTAAGTTCATTAGAATCCAATCAAATAAGGATAGAGAACAACAACTATATGTTGAAAATTACATATTTTATCACATAAAATGTAACTTAAAAGAAACTTAAATAAATACAAACTGTACGGCATTGAATAGCAATCCTATCTTATTCCAAACAGGTTTTGCGTGCCCGAATTATCCACATCCAGTGAAGGAACTTTGCCATAGCTATAACAACAGGCTGGGAGGAATCTGTTCTTAAAATCCTGACAGCCTCATTTGACGTCTTTATACCTAACTGGATGCAAATTGGTTTGAGCCATGATTGTCTCGGTATTCTATATTCAGGGCAGGCAAATAACACATGACCAATGTTTTCATTATGGTCCGGACAGAAAGGGCACCTTGGAGTTTGTGCTTTATACCATTTCACTGTTAGGGCATTCAGCGGGAGTGTCCCCACCCTCATCTGATGGTACCTCTTCCGGTCCCCTGGGACCGTAATCCAATCCCAGTATAATTCTAGGGCCGGTGAGTGCTTGAGCTCCAAATAATCATATGTAAAAGAATGGTCAATATGATTCCTAAAGCACTTAATCTCCACCATACTCCAGTAGAGTTCACGAAGTATCTTTTTTGGTGGAAAAACACTATTTAGTGGATCATCCCACATTTGGGATAGACCCAATGCCCTATATAGAAGCTTAGCCTCTTTCAACCAGACTATCTTATTAGCAGTATCTAGGGATCTCACCTCCAGGAAGCCTTGGGCATACTGGGAGAGCTCCGGAGTTGTCCATAACCTTCTCCAGTAGGCCACAATTCTATACTTGGCTATGTCACTAAAGCTATAGATTCCCAGATCATACTTTAAAGGTATCAATGGGGTTGACATTGGTAGCCCAGTAATGTTGCGGAGAAATTTATTCTGTGCAACCGTCAACTTATTCAGATTACTGGACCCCCATAGTTCTGCTCCATAGAGAACAGCTGCTCCGACCTTAGCATTGTAGATTTTTAAGACAGGTCTAATTGGTTTAGTGTGAGATGAAAAAAGCTCCTTTGTGAGAACTCCTGCAAGTTGAGCATGCTTTGTGTCTAGTTCGTTTATATGGTGTTTCCAATCTAGATTGTAAGACAGATTGATGCCAAGATACTTAAAGACCTGGGTCTGCTCAAGCTGAACCCCATCCATAATAACTCTGCCTCTAATGTGTTTTCGTTTGTGCATAACCATAAATTTGGTTTTGCTGGTGTTAATTACAAGGCCATGATCCTTGCAGAAACCTTCAAACACCCTAATGGCCTTTTGTAGTCCCTGCTGCGTCTTTGATATCAGCAAGGTGTCGTCCGCAAACATCAACAGGGGGATCGGCCTTCCTGCCAACCTAGGGGCATCCATGGGCTTTTGTTCAAAATAACCGATCACCCTGTTGATGTATAGCGAGAAGAGTGTTGGTGCCAACACGCACCCTTGACGTACACCCCTCGCTATGGGGAACTTCTCAGTAGTACTACCCCGCTGATTCCATCGGACTTGTGCAAAACTATTTTCATGCATCCTAATCAATAAAGACAGGATTTCTATTGGAATGCCCTGATCGTGTAGGATATTCCACAGTTTGTGGCGGGGAACTAAATCAAAAGCTGATTTTAAATCAACGAAAGCTGCAAAAAGCATCCCGCCTTCTAATAAAACTGTGCGCCAATATAATAAAACAAATCTAAAAATTTGATCAATAGTGCTGGTATGACTACGAAAACCAGCCTGCAGGGGAGATAATATATCATTGTCATCTATCCACCCATGAATTCGCTGTAATAATAGTCTTGCCACAACTTTTTGCATACATGCAATCAGGCTAATAGGCCTATAATTGCCTGGATCCGAGCATGCCCCCTTTTTAAAGATGGGGATAATCTCGGCCCCCTTCCAGGTCTCAGGGATAGGCGAGCCCTTTGCAATAGCGTTGGCTAACAGCTGAATATAGGTGGCCCATAGATCCTTGTCATGCATAAACAAATCTGCAGGGATATAATCTAGGCCCGGAGCTCTGGCTTTAGGTATACAGCTCAGAGTCTTTAGGATATCATCTTTTGAAAAGACTAAAGGGCTCTCGAGGATATCTACAAAAGCTAGACATTCCTCTTCGACTTCATCCTCAGCAGAAAAGTGGGTAGAAAAATGGGATACCCAGGCTTCTGGTAACACATGGTTAATGGGTTCTCCTCTACTAGACCCCCTTCCCCATTTAACGATGTTCCAGAAGGGTGTCATGGATCTTTCCCTACTGGCATCAAGTAGGTCCCTCCAGTAGCCTTCCTCCCAATCCCTTTTTGCACTAAGTTGCACTTTTTTGTACATAACTCGGGCCTCCCTTATTTTAGTTTTGTCTCGAGTTTTTACCGCATCTGACAGTAGTCTATAGGCAGTCCTGCAGGACTTGTCATACCACTGATCCTCCTTTCTAATTGGTCTACGTGGCTTTTTCTTAGCTTTCTTTACAAAAAATGATTTTAAATTGTTAAAAAATTTATCGTGGATCCTGCTAATTTCAGCTATCGGGGTATTATTTTCAAGTGTATCCTGGACTTCTTGAATGGCCAAAGTTGTTAAATCCCTTATGGCTACCATGCTTTCCTCATTAGCTGCACAAATTGCCCATCTAATGTGTCTTTGATCGTTAGAAAGGTTTATCTGGACAGTTTCCCTCTCCTCCTCATTTACCATCAGATCGAACAATTTAAAGGTTAGAATCAGTGGGTCGTGGTCGCTTTCAACCCTAGTCTCAACCCTCATATCAAGAACTTTCCCCCAATTCTCTTTATTAGTTAATATATAATCAATACGGCTTTGCGTAGTTCCATTAGAGAAAGTAGGGGCGCCCTGCTTGTCCGATGGCGTTCTTCCATTAATGGCCCTCAACCCAGACTCAACACATAATACTTTTAACTGTAATGCAGCCTCAGTCCATCTTTTGATGGGTATCAGGGAAAGCTGTGGAATTTCCCAAATGAAGTCCTCTTCAGTAGTGAGGTCAACATCCTGGTTGTCAAGTGGTTCAAAACAACAATTAAAATCACCACCAATAATAATATCAGCATTCAAACAGTGTTGATTTAATAGTATATCCAATAGCTCAACCGCCTTGGTGGATTTGCCACCCGGTAGGCCCCTTGAGTAAATGTTAAAAATAAAGATGTCCCTACTTGGCGGTCGCTGTAGTTTGACCAATAATATATCAGGACTATTGGTATCTATTTGTAACACTGTGTAGTCATTCCTCTGCTTAATCCATGTAACCAAGCCACCTTTTGCCCTTCCCCTTGAACTCGGGGTGGCTGGAATAAAATAATGTAGATATCCCTGGATTGGATCCGGTTCTAACTGCCAAGTCTCCTGCAAAAGGACTATATCCTTAGAATCCAGGAAATTTAGCAGATCCTGTGATAAAATCTTATTTTTTAACCCTGCCACATTCCAGGACAACAAGGTACTTTGTATGTCAACATTGTCACTGATAGGTTTTGTACTATTGGTTAAACCTTTACCATGTCGCTGAGTAAAAATATATTCACATGCATTACCTTCTATAGTACCCAGTTCAGGGGAGAGAATCTCATATGACTCAAGTATATCATTATTTGTAGTGAGTTTGGGACATTCAGTACACTGTTCGACATTAATCACATTGCCAGATTCGACCTGAGTGCTACTTTCATTGCTCAGAACATCAGCTAGTCCAGTATTTAAACGGGTGCCCATTTCCCTGGCCTCATAAGTGACAACAGGAATTAGAAAATTTTCAAGACTATTACCCAGTCAATCACAGTCATTTAGCCCTGATAAGGCATCATATCTATTACCTAGAACCATACCCCAGTCTTTTTGGTGAACACCTTGGCCTCTATTATTTCTCACAGTGTTCCACATAGGTCCGGGGGTCCTAGGAAAAGTCACATTCTCTTGCTCTCCATAGAAGAATTTTAACGTAAGGGGAACGACAGATCCTGCTCTTCTTTGGGGGGGATTGATATGTTTTAGGAGATTTGGCAGAACACCTGGATGGAAAAAAGTCACTAAAACACAATCTCCCTTGAATACTTTCGGTCGATTTCCAATCCACGCCACCCTCTTAGTGGATTTAATCTCAGACGCAAGTTGATGTTTACCTCCTGGTGCCATTTGCATATTGTTTGTTAACCAATGGAGGGCTTTGCTGGACAAAGATTCCGAGGTTTCGGGTTGTGCATCTGCTGGCGAGGGAACATTTGCCAGAACCAGGACCACAGGAGACGCTTCCTCAATAAATTGGAGGGGATCTGTTTCCTGACAGTTTAATGACAAGTTTTTGGGTCCTGATACCCCGGCAATGTTTGGAGGTCGAGTAATAGGATGAGTTTCATTCCCGACTGTACTTTCTGGGAGCATAGGACTGTTCTCCTTTTCTATAGAGCTCTTTGCCTTAGATTCAATTGATTTTACCATTTGTGTCACTAAAGTATTGACCGTCTCAGCCCCTTCCACAGCTTTGACTTGAAGAATAGTCATCTTTTTTACCTCCGCATTCAATTTATCAATCTTGGCGATCAAAGGCTTAATGATAGTTTGGATTTTGGAATCAATAATGTCTGCTATTTTCTGAAGCAAATCATCTTCGTTATAGCTTTTTTCATGATTGCTTTTATCAAGGACATTAATATCACCATCATCTAAAGTTTTTGACTTGTTTTGCCCTGTTGGAGAAACATTTTTCCTCCTATTACTGGAACGTAACCCCATCCGTTTTTGATGAGTTCTCCTATTTTTTCTCGTAGGTCGAGTTTCCTGCTCAGGAGAAGGTAAGTCATCAACATTATGCACCAGAATCTCATGGTCATGTTCAATGTTTACTCCTTGGTCTAGTGACATAGCATTAGCGGCATCATCCAGATTAAGACTAATCTGATCATCCAAATTTGGAGTAGGATGAACCGTGATGTCTATTAGGTTTGGGGTATCATCCAGTACTAGAGAACCTGAATGTTGAGGACTTTGAATTGGGCTTAGTAACTGTAAGTCAGGCGACTGACTTAATCCCAATGATTCTCTTCTGTCTTTATTTATTTTAGTTATAACTTGAAGCATGTAGTTTTCAATGGGCTTAGAGTTGACTGTAGGCTTAGAGCTAGCAGGAGGCTGTTTTTTTGAATTCTTTTTAGACATATTAAGATTATGTAGTCGATTGTCCAGGGATTATATAAGCTTTACCAATACACACCGGATACTTGGATAGAGCCTTACGTGATGACACTATATAGGAAAGTCAGTAAAGAAAGAGAATTTCTTACTTGCTTGGGTTGCAGACGTTAGAGGGGTTGCCCAGTCCAGTCCCGGCCAGTCCCGGCCAGTCTAAGACTGTCCCGCCCTTGTCCCGGGCTTCTCCCGCGCGCGACTCGCGTGTGCGAGAGGCGTTCCCTGCTGATAAGGCGCCTCCTGGCGCGTAGGCGTCGTCACCCCCGCCGCGTCCACCCCCGGGGCAGCTGGGTGATGTAGTTCCCCAGCTGCTGCTGCACCGGGTGGATAGCGGAGGATGGCGGTCTGGGCGCTGCGCTTCTGGCCGTTTCCCTCACGGCGCGGTTTGTCAAGATTTCGGGCTGTGGGCTGCAGCAACAGGTAACGAGATGGCCGTTTCCCTCACGGCAAGTACTTCGGCGTTCCGAGTGTCCCAGGAGCGCTTCGACGCTCCCTGCTGATAAGGCGCCTCCTGGCGCGTAGGCGTCGTCACCCCCGCCGCGTCCACCCCCGGGGCAGCTGGGTGATGTAGTTCCCCAGCTGCTGCTGCACCGGGTGGATAGCGGAGGATGGCGGTCTGGGCGCTGCGCTTCTGGCCGTTTCCCTCACGGCGCGGTTTGTCAAGATTTCGGGCTGTGGGCTGCAGCAACAGGTAACGAGATGGCCGTTTCCCTCACGGCAAGTACTTCGGCGTTCCGAGTGTCCCATTCTGTCAGTAAAATGGACAGCGATGAAGAAAGAGAGGCTACTAGATTAGCAGCTGAAATGGCAGCAGCTGATACTACAGCACTCGAGGCAGACCCGGATATAATACTCATCCAGGTCGCCAAAAGAAGATCTATAACTCTAAAACTTATAGAAAATGGACTGACACCTAGAGGTGGCACAGTCATATTCGTAATCGAGGCACACGAATATCGGCAGACAGAGGTATACTATTCATGGATACATTTTCCAGCAGCAAATGCTGTAACAAAGTACTTCCACTATTACAAAGTAGAGGAACCTCCTGAAACGTACACTCCTTTCGAGGAGGTGGAAGTACCACTCAAATTCCAAGAGCATTTGCTCTTATTTGATGGCGCCCTAAAACATAACAATCACATTACAAGGCTCGGTCCTTTAGGAAGACCAGGAGCAACGTGGCCGGTCTTAGCCGGATACACACCACATCCAGACATCGATAGAATGCCTGCAGCAGAGCTGTTAATACAGCTAAAACAACTACTAAAAATTCATAGACAATTAGTTCAGTATGTAATGCGGACTTCAACAATTCAGCCAGCGATTAAACTTCCACAGCTGACCCCGCACCAGGGGAACACAAATAAAATTACACCACAGAACATCCAATCCTGCCTAGGTAAAGTTCCAGCTAAACGGGAACAAATACCATTCTGGTTGGCACAGAAAATAACCCAAATAGAGGCGGTGTTTCCTGACACCACCCCGCTAGAAAAACACAGGATTCTGACTATATGTCTCCCAATGGGAATCGCACCACACATTGAGGACTGTGACACTTGGGGTACAGTCTTCGCTTCCATCTATACAAAAACGCACGGTGTTCCATCCATTTCGGTAATACCAGATGTGCTAAAACAAATTCAAGATGAATACGGTCCAGAACCTGCTTTAACTCTTGGTATGAAATTACTAAAAGACTTCAAACAGGTTTCGGCTATATTATTAGCCAACATAAAAGGTGAAGCAGCAAACGTGGCGATCCGCCAGAGGTTAAAAGAGACAGATATAGCAGACCAACCAGCTGAAATTGCCAGAATCATAGAAAAATCCTATGAAGAACTAGGCAGAGATAGTCTAGGTGGAATACCAGTAAAACCGCAACTGACCACAAGTCCAGAAAAAATATTTTTTAATAATAATAATTCACCAAAAAAGAACTGGGATGGAAACAAACAATCCAATCCTAAAGAAAAGAAATTCCAGTCCAGAGGAAGGTCTCCTAGGTGAAGAGAGAAATCTCCAAACCAAAGACAGAGGTCACCACAGAGTGACCCCTCTGGGAATAGATATAACCTTAGAAATAGGGATAATATTAAAAAACCTGATAGATATCAAGACATTGATACACGTCCCTCTCAATCTTTTCAGAATTCCTCGCAGAAATCGGAAAGAAGAGGACGATCAGAAGAGCACGCCAAGTCCAAAGACAAGGAACCTGCTCAACTGAAAAAGAAATTACAATTTCCAAAAAAGAAGGTAGCCAGTATCAAGGTAGTTAACAATGCCGAGAATACTGAGGACACAACTGAAAAACGGAGAGTGGGCTCAGACAATGCTAGACAACGCAGCAGAGGTGAGCATAGCTCGCAAAGTCCTTATGAATCATCTGGAGACAGTGGACACGAATGAATACCTTCAAGTGGAAACTGCAGACACCAGAGTTAGCAAGCCCTACAAACAAGATATACGAGATAACATTACGTATAGAGGGAGATAAGACTAGGAAAATTAGGGGACTATTTTGGGATAACCTCTCCAAAGGCTATGACATCCTTCTAGCTGAAAAAGACTGGCCACCAGAGTTTGTCAGGGAGTGCCCTCATGGCGAAGAAGTAATTATGCCTGCCTTCTCGAATCAAATCCCGATTCATAAAAAATACACACTTGCAAGAAAGTGGGCAGTGGCCTTAGCACCTGCTTTATATAAAAATCATGCAGGATGGGATGAGGATTCACCTCCTCACAAAATCCAGTTAAAATCACAACCTACTGCACAAAGGCAGTACCCAATTAAGCAAGAAGCTAAAAAACAAGTAAATGAAATACTAGATCAGCTAGAATACCAGGGGGTGATTGAAACTTGCACCTCACAAATGAACAATCCTTTGTTTCCGGTCTCCAAACCAGACAATTCATATCGTCTAGTTTTGGATTATCGACACCTTAACACATGTTGCAAAACCTTTGCAGTGCAAAACTCACACAGTGCTGCACTAATGAATAACATAGTGCGCAAAAAATACAAAACAACCTTGGACATCTCCAATGGATTCTTTTGTCAAAACATAGCACCAGAGAGCAGATATTTAACTGCATTCTCAGTAAATGGCACTCAAAAACAATTCTGTCGGTTAGCCCAGGGGTACAAGAACAGCCCAGGGGTATTCTCAGCAAGAGTAACAGAATTACTACAACTATATGATGATGAAGCATTATCTTATGTCGATGACATTTACTTAACAGATGATGACTTGGAGACTCACTTGAAAAGGGTGAACACCATAATACTTGGGTTCGCTGCAGAGGGTTACAAATTCAACTTCAAAAAGTCCAGAATTGCCCATCTGACAGTCCTATTCTTAGGATATGAGCTATCAAGTGAAGGCAAAAGCCTGGCAGACAATTTCCTAGAGAAATGTGCCGTAATCCAAGCTCCTAAAACACTAAAAAACCTACAGTCAATTCTAGGCTTCCTAAATTTCGGAAGAACATACATTGCAAATTACGCAGAAAGGGTCAAACCCCTTTATGATCTAATTAAACCAGACTTTAAAAGATCCAGTTGGACTCAAACACACACAGAAATTTTGAGATCCTTACAAACAGACATGCTAATTAAAACAAAATTAGAAACACGTGATAACACACGCAACCTTGTGATCCGAGTCATCCCAGGAAGATGCGGATTCACATACCTGACCTCTAATGAGGGAGAAAAGGTACCAATTGCATTTAAATCACACATGTACACAGAAGCTGAACAGAAATTCAGTAATACAGGAAAAATCATTCGTGCAGTTCAAACCGCAATAGCTAGAGAAAAAGACATAGCTGACGGTAGACATATCACAGTCAGAACAGCAGAATCAGCCTTTGAGGCACTAACAACACCGTGTAATTTCCCAACAACAACATTGAATCCGGAATGGATACAATGGGTGAATTCGATCACAACGGACAAAGTAGACTACTACTTTGATCCAGAACTAGAAGAATTAAAAAATCTAAAATATGAAAAGACGTATCCTCTGCCTATCGACATTCTGCCTCTACGACATTACGCCTGTGTAATCTATACAGACGGACATGCTCAACCCTCCGTTTGGGGAGAACAAGCATACAACCCCACATGTGAGATTACAAAAGAAGTGTGGCGCGGAGGTAAATTAAAACCTCTATTAACAAAATCACACTCAGTAGAAACTAATTCAGAACAACAAACTGAAATAATCGCATTGAAAATGGCGCTAGATAATGCGGATCGCGAATTCCCGACACTTATAGTGTCAGATTCATATTACTGTGTCAAATCATATAACAGCGATTTGCAGACATGGATTCAGAACGGTTACAAAGATGACACAGATGCACCAATAAAGCAGAGACTGCTCTGGGAACAAGTAGCTCTTTTGAAAAAAGAACTACCAAAGACTCACGTGACTCACTCACTGAGTCATCAGCGTGATGGCGTTCACGTTGTAGGGAATTCATTGGCTGAAACAGCCGCAGCGGCAGCCACTAAATCGGCTCCCGTAGATCGAAAAAAGCGTACATTAAAATACATTGACGGTGAAACAATGCTGGCGGTGAAAACGTCATCAAAAGGCGACTGCTCAGCGTTACCGATCAACTATCCACTCAATTACACATACATAATCGATGCAAACTCCGTCCCTTTTGCTCGAATCCCTGGAGTGGGGGATAGAGTGATTCCAAACATGGACAGGAGAAGCTTGTTAATCGCAGACGCACATATGGGTGAGGGTCTTGGACACCTCAAACTAAAAGATTCTCTGGAGGATTTACAATCACGGTACTGGTGGCCAGGCATGAGCCTACATCATACCATGTTTGTAAAAAACTGCCCAAACTGCAACAGAAATCGCAGTGGGGAGAGAAAAAATAAAATACGGTGGAATCTGACTGCAGATAACATCACCACTAAAAAAGAATGGCTTGCGATTAACATATACAGGCTAGTTTCCACTTATAATGTAGATCACCAGCACTCGGCTGACGTCCGGACTGTTATACAAGATTTGCGAGTCTAAATGGCATATACGCTAAGAGCATGCTACGTTCGACCATTTCTTTCACTCAGGCAATCCAGCCTGGGGGGGAAACATGGCCAAATGAGCACAGCCCAGCGGGAATCTTCTCACTTCCTTCCTGAGGGTACGGGATGGTGTAAAGAAAAAACCAAGGCAGAAAGCAATCTATAATGGAAAGGATATTAGGTTCGGGAGTTGGGTGGGTCAAACATTTAATAAGTGTCCAACGTAGTCTAAATAACTTGCCAAGAAATTCTCTGAAGGGATTCAGTCCGTACGAATTATTATTCGGAACTAGGATGTTGATCTCTGACCTTGATAGTCAGACTTCAGTGGTAATAGAAAAAACCTTTGATGTCAAAGACCGTTTGGCTATTTTGCAGGACTTAAACAAAACAAGAAAAGACCTGAGCAACATACAGTTGAAACAACAGCCAACAACCACTGAAGAATCACCACCTGTCCCAGCAAGATCTGTCTGGATTCCAAAAGTCGGGGATCTAGTCAGGGAGAAGATCGCGGTTAAGAAGGAATTTGGGCCTTCTTACAGAAAAGCAGTTCCTGTCTTGTCTGTCAACGGGACAAGATCAGTTGTACTACCGCCACTTGCTGGAAAAAAGGAGAACCGAGTTGTATCCATCGACCTGGTAAAACCACAACATGTGGCCGATAACAAACGGTAGGCCAAGTGGACTCCCAATAAGTAGCAGAACACCAAGGTTTGCTACCAGTACAGAGGTCCTAACAAAGAGGCTCATCACATTCGAAACGCCTAAAGAAGAACAACAAGGACTATGCAACAATGCAATAGAACTAAGACTTCTGAAAACCCAAATAAAGACATTTAGCAGAGACACACCAATCTATACTGAAGTACCAAGTGAAAATGCAAAAAACAAAAATCCTGAACCAATTGGAACAATTGACAGAACTGCATCTGGTTACTTCATCAACTTCGATGATTCCTCTGAAGGTTTCAGTGAATCAAAGACACAGCCATCATCAAAATCCTTTAAAGACAAAGCGAAGGAACTTTTGAAACAACTGAAAGAAACATATCTGGTTTCTCCATGGATTGAATTTTGGGTGGGTTTTGGTGCATTTATCCTCATACTTTGGCTCATCATGGTATTTACTTTGGGACGCTTCATTGAGGGAAAATATGCTAAAATGGACACAGCAAGTCAGAACATCAACTTGGTCCTCAAACCACACACATCTTCGCACGTCGAGAAAAGAGAACTTTCTCCAGAACTTTCTTCAGCCAACTTCACAGCCAATCCGTTACCTGGTGGGGTAGCCTGGGACAACACTGACTATGAAATTTATGGTCCGGTCGAGATCCTGAAATACCCACACCAAATCAAGATCTCTTTGAGTGACTTTGCAAAACCAAACTCATTTGCTGATGATTGGGACTTCGAAAGTATCAACAATATGATGTCTGACTTAGTAATGTCTGCTAAATTTACAAAACATGATTATTTGCAAGGTTCTACAAATTATGATAGTATGTATTGCTATAACCATTATGGTAACCATTTTTTGCATAAATCTGCACAACCTAGAAATGTTTTAAATTATAATCAATGGGACCATTGTGCAACACCTCCAAAAGGGAGTTCAAGAACCGTTTATGACAAATATTCATACTTTCAAGGTTTTAACACAAGTAATGCTGAAACATTTTATTACAAATTGTCAAACAAGACAGGGATGAAAACCATGATAACCAACACAAAATTGATATATTCAGATTCATTCTTTGAAAAAATGAATACTTTTGGATTTGATTATTGGGACAAAAATGTTGATTTGAAAAGTGTTTGGGGTACAAAAGAATGGCAAGTACAGGGTTTAGAAGCTTTGTTTAGAGCCTGCATGATCCCAGAACAAATGATATTTTTAAATGACACTGTTCAACAAACCACCTGTCTTGGCTTAGCCAAAATCAAAGATTTAAATAACCTGTCTATTCCAAAGCCAACAATGTTTAGCAATAACTCTGATACAGATGAAGAAATAGACATAAACCATATAATTAAACAAAACAGAACACATCCTGATTGGAAACAATGGTTGATCTGGCCCACAGATACAAATAACTGTCAAGATAGATTCCTGAATAAAACACAGGGTTTCAAAATGACCAGGCCAGACCCTAGATATCCTCAAAGACATCACCCAGGGATAATAACAACCTACAGTGTGGGCAAATTATGCCTGCAATGGCTACAGACTTCCACACTGCCTGAAATTAAGCAACACCTAACTTTACTTACTGATGGTGCTGACTTGCGTGATTTCATACTGGGACCACGCAAACAGCGTCAAAAGCGTTTCATAGCAGCCTCTGTATATGCAGCATACAATGAGGCCTGGAAGGTTACTCAAATTGAAACAGCAGAAAGAATACGGGAAATTGACCGTATTAATTTGGAATAATCACTTTCTGTAGTGGACAATGGGTTAATGACTCTGTCCTCCAGAATTTTTTCATTGGACAGCATTGTGTCGTCAGCAATCGATATATTATCGCAAGACTTACTGTTATTACAACATGGTCAGTCACAATTGCGTTCCATTGTACAGCTTGGCTGGACGTTACAAAATCTGCGTTCAGGCTATGTGCCTTGGCGTTTAATCAACACAACGTCACTATTCCAAATCTTTAACCTTACTGATAGACAAATCGGTATGGCGCAAAAGGGTGCTGATTATACAATCTTGAGCATTGAAAAACTAGAAAGATTACCGTTGACAATGTCAGAACGACCTGTCAGTGAATGGATAATCCACGGAATAATAAATATTCCAATCTCAACCTTCAGGTTTCAATACTGCCAAAAATATATACAGGCTGGCATGTACGAGAAATTGGGAAAGGGGTACCTTAAAACAACTTGGAACCTGCCCTATTCACATGCATGTGTCAGTAATAAAGGACAGAAAGTGTTTCTTAGTGGCAACAATTGTGCTATGTCACTAAGCGGCACGCTTCTGTGTAACGGTATTAGTTTGCATGGAGCCTGTGAAGGGAATTCATACAACCTTTCATGTCACCAGCAAGGCGCACCTGCAACTGAAATAGAACCATTCTTTCAAAGACTCTATAATGGGAGTTACATTCTTATTGTAGACCGCAGATGTTGCAGTCTTATGCCCGGGACTCCTTATCTCGTCACTACGACGGCGAAGGTCAAGTGCTGTGGACGTTCTTTGTTCCCCAGCTCCTTTCCAGACAGGGAGGCGAGGGCATGGCCCAGTTTGAAAATTACTTCTATTCGAATAGACACTTTAAGCAGAATGAAAACAGTGCTTCTTCAGACGCCTACAAGGCTCACGTCATCAAAAGAAACGTATGATCTACAAGTCGCAAGGACGACTGCAGAGATACATACATTATTATCAACCAATTCCCCCGTACATTTCGCGGAAATCCTGAGCGAAATCTTAAATATTTCTGATACCACTGGGGTCTCAAAAGTATTTAAGACAGTATTGTCGATGGCATTAACACCATTCAAAGCCATACTGGGTATTTTTCCAGATTTCGTCCATTCGATTTTTGGCGGACTTCCCCTGATCCTGGGACTAATTGCAGGAATCCTATTCCTAGTCCTTATTTTTCGTTATGGCAACCCATGTCACAGATCAAACTCTCGCGACAATGGAAGATACGATCCTAGCCATTGGATACCGGGACCGGATATCAAAAATCCTGGGACTCTCCCGGCTTAGAGACCTAAACATGACTTGGTTTCTATCATTTCGACCAATGTGGCAAAGGTGTGTTTTACCTGTACTAAGGTGTCTGCTATGCGGAGAAGAATGCGTGTTAGACACCTGTCTGACGCTACAATCGGATGCGCCGGTGGATGCAGATACACTGTTGGTTCCTACCAAGGTTCACGCTTTGTGCTGCCCTCAAAGGCTGCCAATCCTGATGACGGCATTCCTGGAATCTTCACCACTACGATTGAAGGGTAGTGAAGTTCAAGATGAAAGCAACATCGAACAGGTACGACCTTCTGTCAGCAATGCGAATCAGAATGTCAATGGAGACAATCATGCGCACGAATGCATGGTTACCCCTATTTCCGACTTAGTGGAACTTTCCCATGAAGCTGTTGACAGTTTTTTCGAAAGCCTGAATGATATGATGTTCTCTCCAGAACAGAAATAGAGACTTTTGAGTAAACTCGCACACGGCGTTCCCTGAATTCGGCCTTCAACTTTAAAAATAAAGTCACATGAACAATTTCACTCCAGTTCACGGACAGCTATTTTTTTTCAGCAAGCCCCTTAAAATATTTTTCTATATATTTTTTCCCGGGACACTGATCTTCTGCTTAAAGTAAGAAACTATTCCTAGAGAACTAAAATTTCTATTTTTAGATACTTTATAGACTTTAGCTGCCCGCTGGTATGTTCACAAATATTTTATTATGTGATGAAATGGTCTCGGACTTCCTTTCTGTATAGCCATATTAAGAGCCATTTCATGTGTATTTCTCATATACCAATAAGCAATAATGCATAAAAATGCGTGTTTACTTTTGCATTTAATTCATAGCTTAAGTGCATACAATATATATGACTGCAATTTTTCAGTATATTTGAAAATTTCAAAATGCATTTATGTATTTTGGGGTGGTAAGGTATACACTATACTCTATAGTATGTTGTACTATGTTATAATATGCATAGATTAGTAGATATGACCATAGTTAGCGTGGAGTGGGTGTCGTGTATTTCTATAGGTTCTGAATCGATCCCCCTATTCCTGACCCTATTCTGGTTAAACTAACTAGCTAGTTAACTAACAGTCAGCCCATGAGGCAAGAAATCCCCCATGATGCAGATACCGTTATCTGACGCAGTCACACTACGGCACAGGAACGTGTTATCTGATTAGGTCATAACGCTTGAGATCTAATTAGACAAGCGACATTCCTCCAGCCCCTGATAAGGCATACGACGTTCTCATAACAAATCAAACCTATGACAACCTGGATAATCCGTGCGGCCATTGTTTTGATTTCACAGAGAACTTTAGTAAAGAATGTGCTAACGAGCAAGTCGTATGACATCTTTATTGACGTATCTATGTCCATCCTTACGTCAATCCCGGCACCTTTAAGGTATAAATATTGCCGACCTTGCCCTATGCAAACACACGCGTGGTGACAAGACGGAGCAGCCATACTTGCCGAAGCCGAGAGCAGAAGCAGACCCCGCTGGCAGCAGCCCCGCCTTCCTGACGCGCTGAGAGACGCGCTGCTATCTCAAGCCGAGAGACCCAGCACCGGCGCTTCTGGGCAGCCCTCGCAGGCAGCCTGGAATATCGAGAGCAGAGAAAGAGATACCATTCCTCATCCATCCTAAATTCCAGGTACAGAACTGAATAACCCCTCACAGAGAATTCTTTAGTTATTCACTTGGCAAAAACAAACTTAACTTAAACTGTAACTTTCTATTCCCGCCCACGCATTAGACTTAGGTCAGGTACACGGGGTAGGCGTATTTAGAAACACCAGTTGAGTACGTTTAGTCAAATGTATATGTGTATGTAAATATATTTTAATCATTTTAAACATCATATGGCTCAGAAACCATATCAATGTTTTTACAGTATTATTTTATACTATTGCTTCTAATGTATGCACTTTACTTAACTATAAGTATTGCAATAATATCGATCCATTTCTCTTGTACGAGAAAAGAGACTGATCAATAAATAACACCTTTTTATTGTACACGCCCGTCTCTTCCTTTTCTCTACATTCTGATGAGACTAAGAATGCACGTACTGACTGAGTAAAATAATTGCCTTGTGCTCACACGACTCTCGAGATTGACTCTTGATTAGGGGAGAGCAAAGTTGTCATGTTCTATGGTTGTCAGAAACTAAATCCCTTCTTGTCTAATCAGGGAAGTTAATCCTTCCTTGAACATTCGAGAAAGTTTCTAGCGAACTCTGAGCTTAGCTGGCAAACCCAAAAATTAAGTCTAGTATCGACAGTAGTAGACCTAGTTAACGTCTGGCCTAGGCCTTTACTGCTGTAGGTACTATTCCAATGCGCAGAGCCTATTGGGAAAATAGGAGCTACACTACATGATAAAGTGGTTGCTATGAATGTGATTTTGGAAGATGTGATCAATTTTGAAGGTATATACTACTGAAGTTTATCTATGTTATTGTTATGAATCTTCTATGAATTTTCTATGAATAAATCAAGCTAAATGAAATGAAATAAAAAGATTTTTTGAGTTAACAGTGGGCTAGAAATGAGTGCAGATTGATTCTTTATAAATGAGTAGGCAAGCGGTTCTTGAATGTACATTTTGATGTGTTGTCCCCCGAGCCTGAGCCTTAAAGGAACATTGGGGGTACCCTTTAAGAGTATAGTCCATACTAACAGTCGCTAAACAGGGATCCAGGGACACAATGGTGATCAGAAACAAACCTTTCTCGCTCTCCTTAATAACGCACACACAAGATGTGGCTAGAAAAATACACTTTAACTAAAAAGTGTGTTTATTTCAACAGGTGCTAAATACATCTGAAATAACCACACAGAATACGATTAAAACAGCACAAATGCAAGTTGCAAACATCAAGAATACAATGAACAGTTCTACAAAGGTTAAAATTTACTCTAAAAAACCTAATGCTCTAAAACCAACATCTATGCACTACTCTAGGACAGCATGGAGAGTAGAATAACTTGCAAATAGATTTTTTTAGGCAGAATGAGCACACTGCGTACCTGTTTACAGCAAAGTGCTTTAAATATCAGTCAAGGAGACAGTGTTCCCTATGAAAAACAAACATGATTCGCCTCAGCATCAGCTCCTTCTTGACTCGGATCAGCATCAGCTATCAGTAGAAAGTGCGATACGGCAGTATCTCTGGCAGGTAGGATCTTCCTCTGGCAGTATCTTGCTTGCAATAATCTGGGGATGAAGGACCTTTCCTCACAAGTGATCATGTGGCCATCTTTTTATACTATATCTTATCTAAGATGGAATTTTCAACATCGCTTTAGTAATGTTTGATATACCCAATGAGCATCAAGATTCTAGTCTAAGATGTATTCCTTTAAACAAAGGCAAAAAGGTAATTTGCTGATGTTCACAAAAAAAATACCTCATGCCCATCCAGATCTAAGGACTGTAAAGGCACTGATGAGGGCCTGAAAATGCATTGATGAAGGCTTGCAGCGGACACTTGATTTCCATGAATGCATTCATATTTGTAGAATGCTTGAATGGCTGCACCTGCCCCTTTGAGGAATAGGCGCTGCAATACAAATTTGGCATCATGTGACCAGATAGTTTGAGGAACATGCAGTGGTCCCCTGGAAACGACTTACCTCCTTAGCAATGCTCTGTGCAAAAATCAAACATTTACCCCCATAAGGTCAGATGAAGATCTGGGAACCACTTGATAGATGCTGCCATGTATAACTCCAAGTGGGGAGTGGAAGTGCTGACAATGCAGGTGATTGGTAGGGAAAGAAGACGCCCCACCCTTACAACAAGTGCTCTCACCCCAAGCACATACAAACAGCAAACAAGACTTGGTATGGGTCTCGATGCCAGAGCAAGGAACGTGTGGTTCTCTAGGCAAGAGCAAGTGGCATGTGGTTCTCGATTCCAGGGCACGTGGCGTGTGTAGGTCTCCAGGCTGAAGCACGTGGCGGGTGGTTCTCCATGCCAGAGCACTTGGCGTGTTTAGTTCCCCAGGCTGAAGCACGAGTGGTGTGGTTCTCCATGCCGGAGCATGTGGCAGGATGTTGGCTCAGACAATTGTAGCGTAAATGGTGGCCCGGTCGCCGAGGCGCGGTTGCTTGGTGTCATGCTGGACTGGAAAATGATCCAGCTGAACATAGAGCAGATCACAGGAAGTCTATAATACAAACACAGATCTGAAAATTAGGCACACATGTAATTAAAAAACACCTGAGGCATGTGACATAGTACTGGATGTATGACGTTACAACGCATACTTTTACATCGCATGCTTTTACAACGCGGTAATTACAACGAATACCTTTACAACGAATAGTGCTTTGGGGCGCTGGATAGTGAATAGTTTAATTTACTATTCCAACTCCAGTCCCCGTGGACACTAGGGAAGGTGTTGGACAGTAAATTAAACGTATTCCCTATCCTAGAGCGCCCCCCCAGCGCAATGCGTGGTAATTTGTTTGCGTTGTAAAAGTTGCATCATAAAGGCACTGCGTGGTAAAAGTTGCGTTGTAAAGGATGTTTCCCCATAGTACTATATGGTGCAGTTCCACCCCCATTGAGACTGGTAAGACCACATTTCAGCTTACATTATTTCCAGGAAAACTGAGGAAGTTGTAGCAGCAGGGCTCACGACTGGGAAGCAATGAAAGCGGTACTTTAGGGGAGTGTGTATGAATACTTTATTCGGGGTGCAGAAACAACTGCTAGGTGACTTGGAACGGGACAAATTAAAACTGTTAGAGGTAGAAAAGGCACTCCCGACAACCCCTTCGACTAGAAGAGTGGCGCCGCTTCTGTGGTGCGGTGCTTGATGACTAGGGAAGATTGGAAAAATACACTTATACGGCCCACAGAGAGAGACTCCACGCTGAGGGGGGAAAGGCGGGAGCCCTATTGGTGAGACTGGTTCGGCAGCAGGACTCCCGGAAGCCATCTTGATGTTGCAGAACCCAGTAGGCACATTAGTTACATCACAAGCAGCTAGAAACAAACTGTTGTACACCATCAGGGTTTAGCGGGCGGTCTTTTTAGTAGGATTAGAATTACCCTGCCTGAGAATGGAGGATAGGTCCATGCTCGAGACGGACCTGAGTAGGGTGGAGATTCTTGCATCGCTGAAGAATCAGAAGCTGGCAAAAACACCCGGGAGCAACAGCCTACCTTCAGAATTTTATCATAAATATACTGATCTGATAGACTGTTGGAGGTATACGAGGAGGCATGCAGAACGGGACGCCTTCTGGATACTTTTCAAGAAGCACTATTGGTACTGGTGCCCTAACTGGGCAATCTGGTAAATGAGGTGAAATCTTCCAGGCCTCTCTTGATGCTAAATGTAGATTAAAAAATACTGAGTAGCCTGTTGGCATCCCGAATGCGTTCCTACGTGCCTACACTCATACATGAAGATCAGTGTGGGTTCATCCCCAAGAGGAGAGCCATGTTTAACCTACGTAGACTGTTTCATGTCCTCTAGGCCCCTGAAATACGAGGCGGTCCATACACACCTAGCATTCCTTGATATGGAACAGGCCTTTGATTCAGTAGTGTGGGGTTCTATCTGGCAGGTCTTGGAGAAAATGGGTTTGGGCCCAAATTCATTGCATGGCTAAAGCTATTGTATACTGCGCTTACTGCCAGAGTACGAACTGCCGGCTTTGACTCGGAGTCCTTCCCGTTTTACCAATGCATGAGGCAAGTCTGTCCCCTTTCGCTGCTATTATTCACAGTGGCAGTGGAACCACTCCCGGTGCTGCTGTGACATATGATTGTGCAATGGAGGATTAAGGTAGGGTGCTCCGTGCATATAATCTCACTCTATGCGGACGACACCCTGGTATATCCATGGGAACCAGCTGAGGCACTGACTGTGCTGCAGGTGGTACTATCGGAATTCACGTTAGTCTCCGGCCTCTTGGTGAACGCCCAGAAGTCACAGCTCATGTCACTTGGGACACTGGCAGTCATGGACTCTGTGTTACTCCCAAACCTTCCGTTACCGTGGTGCCTAGAGGGGGTGCGCTACTTGGGTATTAGGATAGCCAGAGCGAAGCAAAGAGTCCTGAATTTGAACATAGGGAGGGTGCTTGCTGGACTACGCAGGTCTGATCAAGATGGTGGTATTGCCTTGCTGCTTAAATATCTTGCAAGGTGCGCTACATGAGATCCCTCAATGGTACTTCTGTAATTGGGACAGTAGCGTCTTGGATCTTTTATGGTCCAGGAAGCGGAAAAGAATTGAACTGCACATGTTGCAGCAAATCTGGGAAAGAGGGGGCATCGCACTCCCCAATCAAGGGTGCTATTATACAGCAGTCCACTGGTTGGACGAGGGGAACAATTGGGAGAAGAGGTTGCTGGGTGGATTGGATGGTCGTTGGGGTCTCCCAGAGCTCCTCATGTGTGGGGCACGTATCCCAGACACTTACCCTTACCTGGTCAGGCAGATGGGCTGTATCTGGGAGCGAGTGGTCATGATAGCCTTTCGTTGGGCCCCATTTGCACCAGATATGCCAATATAGGCACTCAAACCCTTCGTAGTCATAGAGAGTACTATGTCGATGGGAGAATGGAAAGAAGGAGGATGCGAAGTACTGGGCAATCTGTACCTGGGGGCCAGTTTAATAACCAGGACGATGGAATGGACTAATTTGCACAGGGCATGGGACAGTGCCTACAGTATAATAAGATGTCGGCCACTGCCCGCGAGCTCTGGCCTAGTTCCCCAGATGAGTCTGTACCCTCTCAGATATTAAATAGGTTGTTGGATATGGCTGGGGGCTGGAGACTTATTACAGACTTCTACAGAGCGATTGGGGAAGATGCCGGGGCGGTCACCCCGAAAGCACAAGCCAGAAGGGAGAAGGGACTGGAAGGAGACATGACCCTACGTGACTGGCATAAGGTACACGAAGAGACATGCAAGGTTAGCTCTGACTCTTGGTTTAAGCTCATAAAATACAATTATTGTTCACCAGTTGTACCTTACCCCCAAGACATTGCATGCTATATACCCTACAGGTTTGGACGGGTGCCCACGCTGCAGAACCCAGGAGCCCGATTTTCTGCATGTGGTGTGGCGATGCGCAGGCATAATACCTTTCTGGAAGGAGGTTCTACTGACTCTAAAACAAGCTACCGGCTGGGGTTTTAAGGGTACTCTTCAGGTAGTGTGCCTGGGCCTTCTCCCTGCCCCTGTTAAAAAGAACCATGAATTCTTGCTCTTGGGACAAGTGCTTGCCAAGCAGCGGATTACTATCAAATGGCTGAATGCATGCACGCCAAGTCATGGGAGTGGATGAGAGAAATGTCGGAGAAGATATAGCGGAAGAGGTCAGAATGAAACAAATCCGCAGTATGAGAAGCTAGAGGATAATCTAAGGGCATGGAGGCAGATTGTCTTGGATTTGCATACAGGGGATGATGGGACACCGGTTTGGGATAAAGTGGTTGACTTATAAATAGTAAAGGTTCATGTCATATGCACTGTTATGTTGTGATACCCTGAATCCCACTCAGAGTCCAGAAAGTAATGCTGTGAAGACTGTTAACTGTATAAAGCGATGCCTCCTTGTCATGTACATGTGTCTAGTTCAAAGATAGTGCTAACACGTTATCACACCTGAACTACATGGGGGGAGGGTGAGAGGGGGGGTAGGGGTGAAGGGGGACTGAGTTTGTTTTGCATGTTCACACTATATCAGCGCATTTGGTGCAAGATGTATGATGTAACAGACCCTTGATGCTGTATAATTAATAAAATGTTGCAAACAAAAACTGGAGCAGAAATTGAAAATAAGTCGGGACAATACAGATATAGGAGCACATTCAAATCTGCCCTGAGACGCGACCACCAACTGATTCGGACCACCAAACGTGCCGTTCTGGAAAATTGCATCGATGCCAAAAGCAACAGAAGCAAAGAAATGGTCCCCAGTGTGGTGCTTACTTTCCTTCCATGTTAAAGAACAGTAGATGTTTCAGCACCCAGGCTAATGTCCTGCATATGAGGTCCAAAAGGCAAGACTGATTGCATTGTAATTGTGTGTTATAAAAGCAGCATCAGTTCCTTTAAAGTTGCCATTTTAAAATGAAAACACTGGGATGGTTGTCTGTTGTACCTTGCAGGCTACCATAACTATGTTGGTAACCAATCACAAGGTGTTACAAATAGCCACCCACCTAATTAATATTCATTAGGGAGATTGTGCTCTGATCTCCTGTGACTGGGCATTCTGCATCCCATTACAAATTCAGAGATAGGGCACAAATACTCAGGGCTAGATGTACGACCCTCAGTGTTTGCAACCCGCAATTTGCATTTTGTGACTCGCAAACACTGATGTACAGCAGTGTCTGGGACACTGTTGTTTGCAATTCCCAAATGGGCCACATAGGACCTGCCTCGAGAGGCAGGTCGCATTTTACAATCCGTTGAGAATGGTTGGCACTCGCAGGGATGGCGACCTGCTGGGGTCAGCAGACCACCATGTTTGTGATTGCTTTTTAAATAAAGCAGTTTTTTTTTTTAAATGTGCCTGCTCTTAAAAAATGAAACAAAGATTTCATTTTTATTTTTGAAATGCTCCCATTTTCCTTAAAGGAAAATGGGAGCATTTCAAAAATAAAAATGAAATCTTTGTTTCATTTTTTAAGAGCAGGCACTGCCTGCTCTTAAAAAACATTTTTGCTGCCAATCACAAAGGGGAAGTGGCCCCAAGTGACCCCTTCCCGTTTGTGACTGGCTTACCACCAATTTGAAATTGGCAGTAACTGCAATTGTATTGGAACTGCCTTTGCGGTCGCAAAACAATCTTACATCCCCCTGCAACTCACTATTAGGAAGGGGCTCCCTTGGCACGCCCCTTCATAATAGCGACTCACAAAACCTATTTTGCGAGTTGGTAACAGGTCAGCCGCGGCCGGTAGTGGGAGTACCTGCCGGGCGGTGATGTGGGGAGGGGGAGGGGCAGAGTGGGGGATTGTAATGTATGGATTACAGAGCTTTACAGGTAAGTAAACATAAAAGTAAATAAAACGAATTTCGTTGCGCGCACTGCATCGCATTTGGTGATGCAGTGCACGCAAAGAAATTTGTTTTATTTATTTATGTAAAGCTCCGTAATCCATACATTACTACCCCCCACCCTGCCCCTCCCCCTCCCCATGTCACCGCCCGGCAGGTTCTCCCACTACCGGCGGCGGCTGTAACAGGTTACCGCCTCGCAAAATAGGTTTGGTGCATGCTACAAAAGTTTTTAGCAGTCATAAATGGCCTGATTTCCTGTTTGCGACACCTAAAAATGGTGGCACCTCTGGCCCTCGTGTGCAATTTATGGCCACTGTTTACAACTTTCCTTTTTGCACATTGGGCGCAGGGTTCTAGGTTAGGGTTCCATAACAGACATGCAGCAGCACAACTAGTTGGCACAAAAATATACGAAAAAGCCTGAAAATAGCTTCTTTTAGGTGACAGGCAGAGTTCAAACTTCAAAATTTTGTTTTGCATGGAGTACCAAAAGTAATTGCTCCTTGCTAGCTTGGTCATGAGTGACTCATTCATGTGTTTCTTAACTTACCAGGTGTTCTTAGGGCCATGTTGAAGTGTGAAGGGGGAGACGCTCAGAATAAGTGGGGTTCTTAGAAGAGAGATGGAAAGGGAGGCTGACTCGTGAGTGGGCATCCCCAGGGAGCTGCTCCTGCTGAGCCAGCGGATAGATCTACAGACGCGCAGCTGTCATTGGCGCAGCAGACGGGGTGGCACCAGGGCTCGACGGGCCCGTTGTTGGGGTGAAGGGTGCCCATTTTCTGTGCTTGCCTTAGGTGCCATTGCACCTTTACTATACCAGCCTCTATCTGGATCTTTCTAATGACTTACCCCTGTGGAAGTGCTTCTAGACAGTGGGGGGCAGCTCCTCTGCCCAGAAGGGCGTCGCTCAGGGATTGGCACCGCGGCACCTGCGGGTGTAGACCCTGAAAAAAGTAATAGAAATGTGAGAATTCAAACTCTGGGGCACATGTACAAGCCCCTATCGCCACCACAACCTCACTTTTATGGCCTTTGTGGTGGCGATAGGGGCTGCGCCTTATGTACAAGGCAGCATTAAGCTACCTAACGTGGCATAATGCTGCCTTGTACATAAGACCCCATTTCACGCTATGGTTAGCGTGAAAGGGGAGGGCAACGGGTGCTGTGGTGGGCATTCCACCCCATCACCCTTTGTAATTGAGGCTGCCCCATATGTACAAGAGTAGTGTACATAGGAGGCAGTGCCAAAATTAAGACCAGGAAAACCGTGGTCCTAAGTAGACGAACCGAGGGGAAATGCATTATTTCTCCTCGTTTTTGCTTTTTCCATGTGTGTTGCCTTGTGCATTACACATGGAAAAAGCAAAACACCATGGTTTGTTTATGTACAGCAAGGTGTCCCTTCCTGTACATAAACAAACCTTTCAAAAAATGGCATATTGTCACTTTCATGTGTGCTACATGAAGCAACACGCATAAAAGTGACAAAAATGCATTTTAGGATTGTTTATGTGCAGGAAGGGACACCTTCTTACACATACCCAATCCTCCACTGCAAACAGACACCCTTGCACTCTGGTGCAAGCTCTGGTGCAAGGGTGCCTGCGTTGGCGCTAAGTTACTAAAGTTAGCGCCAGCGCAGGGGAGATGCAAGGCTGTACCACATTCTTGTAAAGATTAAGCATGGGCGGATTTTGCGAATTGGCAATCCACGGAATTGCGTATTTACGGATTCGCAATCCGCGAACTCTCGTGAATGTTGCGGATTCCTTTTTTTTTGTTTTCGCAAGTGTTTCTGCCATTTCGCAAGGGTTTTTTACCAGTTCGCATACGCGAACTTACTTGTCGGGTAGCAACGGTCGCGACCATGTTGTTTCTACGTCTGGTTCAGGACAGCACCCTCTGTTTCACCACTGCCACCCTCTGTTTCACCACTGCCACCCTCTGGCTCACCCATGCCAACCTCTGGCTCACCCATGCCACCCTATAGGTCATCACTGTAGATTATGGGGGGAAAAGCACACCTGCCCTGCCTCAACTGACATGAATGAATTAGGGGCTGATTAATGTGTCACTGAATTTGAACTTCCAGGCTGGCACCTGCTTCCTTATCTGTAATTGCTTTCTGTTGCAGTGTAATTTTTTTAACAGGACCTTTGTTGTATACTTGTAGCTATTCTCTGAGCCTGCAGTGAGGGTCAGAGCAGGGTCATAGAATAGTTGCAAGTAGGCAACTGAACTCTGAAGGGGCCCCTCAGGAAGCACTACATGGAATGGTTACTAATGATAAGATTGAACTTTTGCACCTGCTGAGTGCTTTCAGTTTTGCAAAAATCCAAATATCCAGCAGCATCCACAAAAAGTAATCCTTCCAGGTCAAGATGCAAATCAAAGTGACCAGCACATGAAGAAAGCACTGGGAGGAGCCTGCTGGACAGGAACAGGAAGTTGGAGACTGTGGGGCACTTCCTTCCTCCCACCCCCCCCCCAAAAATGGACTCCTTGCAAAAAAAAAGTGCAGGCAAATGTCAACCTGAGGAGTTATTCTGATAAAAATCATAATTTTCAAGGTTTATGCTGCCTGCTGGTGGATTTCTTGTGCGAAATTGCAAATTTTGCAATCTCGCAATTGCGAGAATGTCGCTGCCCGCCGCATCTATGTGTTCGCAAGTGTTTACTCCCGCGATGCGTGATCACGGACCTTTATGACGTACTCGCGTTGAAAAACTCTCGCTGTGCAAGGTGGCAAGCCACGATGACTTAGACAAACTCCCGCGGGATCCCGCAGCAAGATCCAAAATGGCGCAGCACACGCAAACATGGAGAAAAACAACTCTGCAAACACTGAATGATGGTAAGTGAACGCTGCGCGCCGCAAAATTGTATAGTATTCTAGTTGGCAAGTGCGACCAAGCAAAAAATCCGCTTCGCACGGATTTACGAATTTTCGGTAAATTCGTGAGAGTTCGCGGATTGCGAATTTGCCGAAAATCCGCAAAATCCGCGGGCGGAACGGATTTTACGCCCATGCTTAGTAAAGATGGTGCAGCCCTGTGTTTCAGAAGTAGTGGAGCATGTCGTTCAGCGAAGGAGGCTAACTACACGCTCCCCCACTTCCTTGTACATATCCCCCCGTGACTCTATGAAATTAGAGGCGGAGAATTATTAGATTTCTACCTGGGCTGTTTTTTGAGTTGACAACTATTGAAATAAAGATCCGGAGACTGGTATTATTAAGTAAAGTGAAGAAGGTTTATTTTAGGCATAAAGAAGAACACCTCAGTGAATTTATGACGTTACATTGCGATGTTTACACCGTGATACCTTTACAACACAGGCATTACAACGCAAGTCATTACGACTTGCGTTGGAGGGCGCTGGACTCAGGAATAGTATGATTTACTATTCCAACTCCAGTCTACGTACAGAAGGGAAGGTGTTGGAATAATAAATCACACTATTCCTTAGGTTAGAGCGCCATCTACTTCAAGTCATTGTAATACCCACATTGTAAAGGTATTGCGGTGTAAACACCGCAATGTAACCGATGTTTCCCACCTCAGCCACAGCAACACAGCCTGCCCTGCCGTCCTCACACAGCCAAGTTTCAGGCGCTCGACATCGAATCCCGACACAAAAACATTCCAGAAGCCCCATTGGCCCATGGAAAGTAGGAGGAGGGAAAAACCACCAGCAAAGGTAAGGTAAGGGGAAACGAATGGGAGCAGAGAGAGGCTCCCCAGACCGGGAGATACCACAACAACATAAACATGACCGCCTGAGCTATCATTTTATATTATATGCCTCCTCTTGACTCCCTGTTCCGCCCTCTCCCACTTCCGGAAACTCATCAAATGTGTAGAGGGGATGGGAAATATCGGGACTCATGCAAACTCCTCTCCCTCAAATGCTGAGGACTTCTGGATCCCTGCTCAAACCTCCCTCCCTGTCTCATCCTCCTCACGCACCACCACTCCAAGGGCCTGATGTACTAAGCTGTTTTACAGTCATAAAGCCTCAATTTGCAAAGCCACAAACTTTGCAACCAGAAAATGAGTGATCTAAATGTAAAATAAAACATTTTCCAAACCATCATTTTTTGGGACTCACACTTTGTGAAACCGGGCAAGGGGTCTTGGGAGGAGCAGACAGGAGTCCATGGAACCTCACCTACCTCCCATGTCATTCCTCACATGTATAGATTTCATAAAGAATTTCCCTGTAAATTTAAGGGACATGGGTCGCCTTAAAAAATGTTACATGTAAGAAATGCTAATACAGGTATGGAGGGCATGCTGTCCTTAGCCGGCCTCCATCTCTGAGTTGATAGGCATTTGTAGGGGTCACAAAATGCATCTATGTCAACAATAATAATGGGGTAGGAGTTTTTGAGACCTTCTGCTAATGTACGTTTTGCGATGCAACTGATAAGCACATCAGTTGCTTTGCAAAATGGAGTCCAACGTGTAGCAACTCTGTAGATATACGTGAATTAGTGCTTCCATAGGAAGAGCTTTTTTGTTTTGCTACTAACGTTGGCATCCTTTAACGATTCTGGACAAAAAAGTGTATCCACCTCTGCTTCTTCCTGGAAAGTTTCGAGGTGATCCATTACGCCGTGGCAGAGAAAAAGGGAGGTCCCAAAACACTTTTCACCATCCCATTTCAGTTTTCAAAATTAGACAACAATGCAGAAAAAAATGGCTAAACAGAATTACACCAAATATGACAGATAGCTAGCTATGTATCAAGAAAGCATACTTTTAGGGGTGTATTGTAAATCCGTTCAGCTATTTTAGAGAAATCAAGGTTTAAAAATAGCAAAATCTGTTGACATGGGACTCCTGTGGGATGACAAAAAGAGAATTCTGATTAGCTGATCCCGCAGGACTGAGCAATGTCATTGCCTGGCCACAACAGAGAAAAAACGTTGCAGCTCCCTTACAGGACTCGGGCACTCCCAAAAAAGAGAAAAAAGGGGCAATGTAGGGTGTGGCTTTGTAACCCAATTCATTATTATTGAAGAAGGCAAGCTTACTCCAATAAAAACATTGGGTTGTTGAGAGCTCCGTTGAATACAATGTAGTTGCTCAGGGCTTATAGTGGCTGGTATAATACCGGGAGTTCAACATTCCAATATTTGTCTTCATGTTTCTCCCTTTTTAATTTAGAACATTCCTGTTAGTAGCTGGAATGTTCTAATAGCCTTTCTGCCTCAGGCATTACCGGTTGTTAAAGGTTCTCACTCTTGGTATAGGACCTTACCTGTAGGTCAGGCCTATAACTAGGGTTAAGGGCCTTTAACAACCAATAGAGGTCTCGGCAGTGGGCTATGAGTCTATATTAAAAAATCTATAAATAAATGTTGCTTATGGAGTGTGTGGCTCTGGAAAGTGCAGAGCCTGGATCATCATTCCCCCTCTGCCCCCCCCCCCCCCCTATAGTTAATGTCCTGGCCAAGAGACTGGAAAGATGATGGCCACACAAGATTATCCACGAATCCACTGCTTTTCTCGTGACACTGGAGGCACTCGAGAGAGGTGAGAACAAGGAGGTCCCACAGTAAGAGCCGTCCACTTTATCAGGCACAAATCCAGTGGTGTGTGGGTTCCGTGCATGGAATGTGCACATAGAATCACTCTGGTGTAAAATAAATATAGAATGTTTTTACACTCCATGACAGGCCTTATTTTGGCCATCTTAACTCTTATTCAGAGGTGTAGCATTGATGCCCGGCACATTTCCTTTAGAGTCTAAATGGCAGGTGTAACTATTGTCTAACTGAAAGATGCACAATGTGTTGGCCTCAGAAGGCAACTGGGCTGAGCTGGCTACTCTAAGATTGCAGGTCATAGCCTCAATGCTACAAACAGCGCATTAAAAGCAGCGGTTATCCCGCTGAGCTATCTTACAGAGGACAGTGGACAAAGTGGTTGACAAGGACGGTGTGATAAGGACAAAGACAGTGGTGGTGCAAGGACGGTGGTAGTGCATCGGCAATTCAGTGGCCTTCGTTTATGGCTCATACTGCTCCACATACTACCCAAGCTGGCCCAGAGTGCCAACACTTTCCAAGCCCAGGAAGCACCATAGATAGCAGTGTTTACTCAAATTCCACGCCCGGCCAGTCCACAAACTCTCTTGTGGTCACATGCGCCACTGGAGGGAAGAGGTGGGCGAGCCAACTAATTTACAGGCAAAGCCGAGCCAAGGGTCTGGCTCGGATCTTGGAGCCTGTGTACGAGCAGAGCCCTGAAAATATTTGCTATGTAAATTATAGAATAAACATCATGTAAAATATGAGAAAGTCTCAACAAAATTCAAAAAAGTGTATTTTTTTAACATGCGGAAACTTTGATATTAATAGGGCACATTATAGCACTGACCTGAGAAGTACTATTAAAAGTTATAGTTTTATATAATTGGTAGTTTGAGCTCACATATTTGAAAGTGTTGTTATGTATGACAATGAAAAAAAAGATTTTGGTAACGTAAATATTTGCCTAAAATCACTCAATTTATGCAGGAAGCTGCGATTTTTCCAAATGTTATGGTTTCATTTTGTACAAATCAGTCAGTAAATAGGTACCTATATGTCGTTCCTTAAGTTAAAGTTTAGTTTTTACTTCATAGTGCATTTTTCTGTAGTTTTTTAATGTATCGCAAACTCGTCCCGAAGGACGAGTATTTTACATGAGCACCAGTTATATTACACAAGGTTGAATGTATGAAATTACAACGCATACATTTACAACGCATGCACTTACAATGCAGTTTTTACATCGCAACATCCACTACAATACATTCCATTACATCGCATGACACTACATCGCATTTTGAAAAACTACCTTTATAATGCATTCCACTACATCGCATACTACCTTTACAACACATACCATTACAACGCACACCATTACATTGCATTTAAGGTAAGTATTGGATAGTATAGGAGTAAAAATTACTATTCTAACTCCAGGGGGTGAAAGAGTAGGGTAAGTGTTGGATAGATGTGGGGTAAAAATTACTATTCTAACTCAAGGGGGTGCAACAGTAGGGTAAGTGTTGGCTAGTGTAGGGGTTAAAAATTATTATTCTAACTCCAATGGTATGCGTTATAATGGTATGCGTTGTAATGCCTGCGTAGTAGTGACATGCGTTGTAAAGGATGCCTGCGTAGTAGTGACTGCGTTGTAAAGGATGCCTGCGTAGTAGTGACTGCGTTGTAAGTGTAGTGTGATGTAATGGTTGTGTTGTAAAGGTTGTTTCCCCACAAGGTCACATACATTATTTATAGGCATATTGAGTGATTTGCCCAGCATCACAGGAAGTTGAGCCAACGCAGAGACTCGAACCTGGCTGCCAATTCTACAGTTGGCAGCTCACCCTGCATAGAGGGAGGGAGGCAGGCAGAGGCCACATGAAAGCTCAACTCGTTATGGGCTCGAGGTTCCAACAGGACCTCGAGCCAGAGCCAGGCTTCAGGCTCGAGCCTGGCTTGACCTCTACATCCACCCTTCCTGCCCGGGAACATGGCCATGATCCCAGGGGTGGTCACTTTCTCACCTGCCATGCTCCTCAGCTCTTCCTCCGACCTCTTCGTCTTCTCCCTGAAAGATAATATACACTCTCGTCAAAGGCACACATTTGTAATTTTAATTTTCTGTTGAAAAAGGGTTCATTTACTAATTCGGAGTAGCAAATATTTCACCCATGAGCAGAGCTGCAATTGGAAAAAATTCACTCCAGAAACCCTTAAATTGGAGGTCAAGGTGTGGCAACAAAAAAAGGGGAAAACTAAAGTCAAATTGGCGGCGGGGACATATGCGTTAGTAAATCTGTTCTAGCTTACTTAGTTGGTCACAAACAGGTTGTATTTTAAAATA
Organism: Lissotriton helveticus; assembly: GCF_964261635.1. NCBI lineage: Eukaryota > Metazoa > Chordata > Amphibia > Caudata > Salamandridae > Lissotriton > Lissotriton helveticus. The sequence goes on from NC_136065.1 coordinate 2,082,018,451, forward strand.
CCTTAAAGGGTTTGGACACCTGCTATCAGATCTTTGTGTGCCGAGCAAATCTGAGGGGACTATAGTGTCTTTACAAAAGGACAAGATGCGGTTCCTACATCTTATAACAATCATTGTCTTATATAACATTTCCAGTACATTTATTCATACACTTATATGATTTATTGTATCTTTGTGTGTAATGAAAAGCACTCTGACACCCTGCAATGGGATGAGTAGAGCTATGAAAGAATTTCAATAGGTGCCACATTGGTGTAATTACTCATACGCATAGATCAATCTTGCATTCTTGCATTTCATGTGCATCTCTTATATCCTGGTGTTTAACAAAGTTGAAACGTCCCTCCATATCACAGTTTCTCTTAAGTACTTGTGAAGTGATAACATGCTGTGCACCAGTGTTTTCCTCCATTACATTGGCATCAAAGTGTTAGGCTCCAGATGCCTCACAGCCTGGTTATACTTGTATAAAATGAAGGGATGAAGACCCTTTAATTCAGGCCTTTGTTTTGGGATCCGGAATGCAGCTGCTGAATTATGTCCCTGTGTCGGAAAAAGACACCAGGATAAATTCAGCATGTTTCCCTGGGCCCAGAAATAGCTGCCAGAACCAGCCTCATGCAGGACTCACATACTATCCAGCACTTCCCACTGGTGCAACATTGTTAAGGAGATTGAGCAAAACCCTCAGCCTACATTTCCTTCAGCCATCTCCCTGCCAGAACCTGTTTGCACAGTAAGTTTGTTTCCCAGGTGTGAATGAGATGTTAAGGACAATTCTGTGCTATTTTGTACGCCCTGCTCAGTTAACCCCTTCCGTGCTCATGATGGCCCCCGACCCTCATGAGTCACGGTGGGCTTTTGCGCACGACGGCTGGGGGATGTCCGAGCCACGCCTTCGATTGGAATGTCCAGCACCGCGGCGGAATTCGCGCAGCAGCCAACGAGTTAAATAGAGATGGACATGTAGCGCCGAGAGTCCGTGCAAGACACACCCAGCGCTGTTAGATGTTCACTGGCCTACCCAGTGATTAGTAGATTCAACAAAATATGTGCTCAGCATCTGATTGCTGCATGAGGAGTGAGAGGTCTCACTTAGAGAGCACCTTCTGACAGTAGCTACTGGTCCTGCCAACCTGGATATTGGTGGCTGGCAGGTGGCGGCAGCCTGGCTCTGGGATCATGGGACACCAGCCCTTTTACCTGAACCTGCAGGCTGCATCTGTTAAACCCAAGCCAGTATCCCATACCTGGGTCCTTACTTCCATCTAATGTCTGCTGGATGGGTGTGTCTTGTAGATTACACATATGTTGTATGGCTGAGGGGCCACTTGGGCGTGAATGGTCTTCCTTCATTTTGTCCTTGTCTTTTACGTGGACCTGAAAACCTACATTCTGCTTCCCTTGGAGTATTGGGCCGACTTAAAGCAGATCCCACCCCTGTCCAGGCAAATCCATACCTAAACTCGGATCCTCCTTGTGATTAGGGTTGCCACCTTTTCCAGAGAAAAATACTGGCCATATGTTCACTTTTTAAGATTCTTCAAAGGCTCAGACATGATTCTTAAGTAAACTTATATACAAAATTGTCTGTATTCGTTTTTAACATGCCTTTTCTGTCTGTCTCTATTAGCTGGTAGTCATTAGGGCAGCTGTAGAACACATTTCTAACATTTATTGTTAAAAGTATGTACAGAAAAGGGAAAAAATACCAGCTTCAGGTGGTTTTTCTCATTTTTATACCGACGAGGCATTAAACAGACCCCCCCAGGATATTGCAGCATGGATTAGCAAATTGAGCGGCACAAATATGGAAATTTAGCGGCACAAATATGGAAATTTAGCAGCATTTTTGCGGCACTTTATTTTACTCATAATCATTCATTTTCAGCTTTAAAACAATGGAAACTGTTTTAGCGGAGTATTCCACTTTGAAATAGGCCCTGATGTGATGTCCCTTACTGGCACGTACCATCTTCAAAACCAGCTGCAACATTTATACAAGCTATCAGGACCAGTATTCACACTTATCTTGCAGACAAGCTCACCATCTCGGGTTGATCTTGGTGCATCCGCAGCAGGACACCATCAGACTGAGAAATTTAAAAATGACAATAACAAGACAGTGGGCCTTATCCTTCTATGCACCTAGAATCTCTAACAACATCCCTGTATCCATCAAGGTCACCCCCAATGCTGCTCCAGTTGAGAGAGTTGAAGACTCATCTCTTTAAGAACACTACATCATGATGCATTAACCATCCTCAACCTCGTTCCACTCCTCTTACTCATTAACTTTACGCTTGTCTATGACCAAGCACTGTACTTCAATGCCTTTTTGATAGGTTCAAAAGGTAGAAATACCATATATATACAGACATACATGCACACAAAAATAAACGGGTGTGCTATAAAATATCTACTTGTCCAAGGAATGGAATGTTTAAAAAATGTACTTGTCCAGTGAAGATCTACTTTTCCCTTTTGCTGCCATGCAGTGAAATGTAAGATTATAGCTGTGTTCTCTTTATATCAGAGCTCTGAGAACAGCCTCCCTGATGAGTTGGCAAACAAAATATGCCATGGTTTGGATTCCAGCAAAGCCCTGGTTTTGCCACGTTTTCACAAATCTAAATGCAGGAGCCATAAGTAGGCTGAAAGTCTTAGCACATGGTTTGGAATGCACTGTGTGTCTGTGCAAACTCACAAACTACAAAGAAATCAAAAGGGGGGAGTGAAGAGGTGGTGCCAATGGGCACCGAGGTGGGCACGTCCTCCTCTTAGTAGGGATTCAGGTCAATCAAGCAAGGGCCACCTCACATTGGGTGGGTGTATATCCGGATGTCATTGGAATACACCTTCTTTGTTAAAATACCCCTCACACACCAAAAGGGCCCTTGGTGTCATGCTTCATCATCGGGGTCTTCCCGTCCCGCTGCGGGGCGGGGCAGTGCTGCGACTGGCGGATACGCCGGAGCACCTTCAGGTGGAAGTGCTATGTGTTGGGAGTGAGTGTCAGTGGGGTCAGGAGTGATATAATAGTGAGTTGTTAAAAAATACCTGGTCTAGTGGAAAAAGAAATTTTAATAAACACTGGCTGGTATTGTTAAAAGAAAAGTGAAGCGGAGAGATGGAGCTAGTTAATGGGCTCTCTCTCCTATGTGGGTCAACATGTTTCGAGGCGCAAGGCCTCTTCGTCAGGACCTTGGGGAGTTCCCCCTGTCACTCACTAGTGTTTTCTCCACAGAGGTAGAAAAAGTGTATATACAAAAAAGTGCAAAAAGACTATGTGTGTAACTACAATTAATAATTACAACACTTTTATGGATACGATAACCACGGAAGCAGCAGACGAAGGAGGAAGCACAAGCGTGCGAAGGGCTCATTGGGACCCCACTATACCCTTCTGTCTAAAGCTGGCTCATGAGGCATTGATTCCTCCATTGATAAGCATACTACATTATTAGTGTGGTAGCATAAAAGTGTTGTAATTATTAATTGTAGTTACACACATAGTCTTTTTGCACTTTTTTGTATATACACTTTTTCTACCTCTGTGGAGAAAACACTAGTGAGTGACAGGGGGAACTCCCCAAGGTCCTGACGAAGAGGCCTTGCGCCTCGAAACATGTTGACCCACATAGGAGAGAGAGCCCATTAACTAGCTCCATCTCTCCGCTTCACTTTTCTTTTAACAATACCAGCCAGTGTTTATTAAAATTTCTTTTTCCACTAGGCCAGGTATTTTTTAACAACTCACTATTATATCACTCCTGACCGCACTGACACTCACTCCCAACACATAGCACTTCCACCTGAAGGTGCTCCGGCGTATCCGCCAGTCGCAGCACTGCCCCGCCCCGCAGCGGGACGGGAAGACCCCGATGATGAAGCATGACACCAAGGGCCCTTTTGGTGTGTGAAGGGTATTTTAACAAAGAAGGTGTATTCCAATGACATCCGGATATACACCCACCCAATGTGAGGTGGCCCTTGCTTGATTGACCAAACTCACAAACTAACATGTTTAGGGTATTCACCAACTTCTCTCCAATCTTTTGTCACACTGAAAAAGGTTGGATTTTAACTCTTTATAAGAGCAGTACTAAAACTTTTTCTAGGGATATCCAAAATGTTGGCCAAAATAGTTTTACATTCATTCTCCATAACTGATCTATTCCTAATATTGGCTTGATATTAAATAGATTTTACTAAATGATGCCTTAGGGATGGCATTTAAAAGTACACAATAGTTTATCTAAACTTGTTTTCGAAGTTGCACTTTTGTTTGTATGCTTTTTATTTTAAAAGTAAATATTGCCCAATCTTGCATGTATTTGCATATAATCAAGGAGTATTCTGTGAGTAATATCAGTAGCCTCAAAGTGTTATATTTTGCAAAAGTGTGTACACATTGCTATACTGGGAGTGGACCACTGTCAGTGATGAAAACTGAGCTCAGTGAGTGTACCTACAGGGTGCAGTTCGATTGTAAAGGCTCTGCATTAATGAATCATGTACAGAAATTTGAATAACTTAAGCACAGGGACACAAAGCTTATTTTAGTAGCAGGGGAGTCTCCTTAATCCATGCCGTACCTCTCTAAACAGTAAGCCAAAGGGTTTGTGCTGCGGGGGGTTGGGTCTTCTTGTCCAGAGAATAAAATATACTGAAAAATAGTTGTTCGTCACCCCAAATATTATTTCCAGGTCGTGAGTGATACTATTCCCACACCTCTTTTTTAAAGGTAAAAGCAGTGTATTTAATCAACTTCATTCCACCAGAATGAAAACGTTCGTTGATAATGAGTCAGTTAAACATAGGCATGTATGCTGCATCTCAAATACTGTATCTCCCAATGCTTACATGTTTATGTTAAAAAAATAACATTTTAAGGAGACTTTTGAAATGTGGGAAACAATGTATCCCGCTGAACCAAGATCTTAGTGCAGTAACCATTATGTTTAACCACAAATGCAAAGTAGCCATGAACTCAGCTAAAAGGTTCATAGAAGTGCAGGTTGTATATGTGAAAAAAAACACCGCTCCCAAAGGTATTTTGCTATTATGGGGCACTTTTGTAAAAGTCGCGGCGTTTTTACAAAAGTGCCGATTTCGCGGCAAACCACAAAATCCTGGTGGTCTGATTAAAATACAAGTCATGCCCAGTGCTTTAAGTGGAAATATAGAAGGGCAGGTACCCTCTATTGAGAGAATCTGTTTGGTCCTAAGTGATGAGAATGTATGATGGTATTCTGCAAGCGGAATCACGCTGTGCCTTCACAGCACCATCATTAGAACAAACAGATCTTTTGTACGCATTCGTTCAGCACACAACTCGTTATAACGACTTGCCTTAGGGAGGCGCTAGATTTTGGATTAGGTTAATGTACTATTCCAACTCCAGTCTACGCAACAGTAGGGAAGGTGTTGGACTTTAAAGCCAACACCATTCCACCAATGTGCCCCCCTAAAGCAAGTCGGTATAACGACTTGCGTGCTGAACAAATGCGTACTAAAGACAGGTTTGTTCTATTGCCGGCGCTGTGAAGGCACAGCCGGATTCCGGCTTCATTCTAAAGGACGTTTCCCAAGTGACAGTGCTTGTTCATTAAAATGTATTGTAGCAGGGCTGAGGAGTGTAGGTACTCTACCTTTGAAATTAAAAAAGTGCGGGTACTCAGTACCAGACAATATCTGGATGTGTGACGTTACAACCCATACATTTACATCGCGGTACATTACATCGGAGTTGTAACGACTTGCGTTGGAGGGCGCTGGACTTAGGAGTAGTATAATTTACTATTCCAACTCCAGTCTACATACAGTAAGGAAGATGTTGGATAGTAAATTATACTATTCCTTGTCCTAGAGCGCCATCCAGCGCAAGTCGTTGTAACGGCTAGCGTTGTGGAAACCGCAATGTAATAGCATTGCGATGTAATCCCCGCGTTGTAAACGATGTTTCCCCAATATCTACCCATTTACAGCACTGTTCGTGCCAGTATAAAACCGGCCAGGTGGCAACCCTAGTTGTGTTGTGTTGGGCATTGCTTAGATACTCGGATTGTAGTTTTCCCACGCTATCCCTAGACACACCTTGTCCTTTGCCCAGGGCAGATGTGCCAACTCACACATCAGTGTTATGTCGTGTATGTATAGAACTAATGGTATAATCCACTTAGTTTCCTCCTTTGTTATTGGTTACCAAATGGTTGGTTCTGGTAATGTGGAGGCGACAATAAAAGGACTGAGCTCTGACCTCAAAGGGGTGCCACCTAACGTTCCTCACTGTGTGCTGTGCCTCTTATTTGCATGCGCTCGTGCACCTGCTGCCTATTGTGTTGGTGACGAGCATGGGACACACAGAAGCCATGAGGTTTCCGCAGTCAGATACACCCATCTGCCTGCCTGCACCTTACCATACATGCCAATAGACCGACTCCTGATTTTTAAAGCCAAAAGTGGCTTTATGATGGCTAACTCTCGCCTAAAATGTGTTCTGTCTCAATAGAAGTGAATGGGGAAAATATATTCTCTTGATTATGTCTTTTAAAATCCCCCACTTATCTCTTGTTGTATGTAGGCCTTACTGAGATAGAGCACCAGCCCCTATGCGGAGTCCCGTGCATGGTTATGACCCATACATGCCAACAGACCCCATTCAGGCAGAAGGCTCCCAAATTTTAAAGTAACAAATGGCTTTATTTTAGCTGTGTCCAATCTGAAATTGACTCTGCTTCAATAGAGGTTAATGGGGAAAATACATTCCCACGATTTGTTTTCAAATTCTCACGCCTCCTGTTCTGAAATGTTGGCATGTTTACACCTCCTACATGCCCCCAAGCGAAATTGCCTGTGATCCCGCGGACAACTCCGTCTACTTCGTCCCAGCGCCAAGAACAGGCTGGACGCCAATTCACCAAAATACCAGGGGTAGTGGAAGTGAAATCATACGCCATTTGACCTTTACTTTCTCTCACACACTTACACATACACACACACACACACACACACACACACACACACACACACACACACACACACACTGTCTGACATAAACACACTTTCCTCTGCAAGCACACACACAATATACATTTGAAAGCATTATTTTAACTTACCTCAGCTGCCAGAAAGGGTCATAATTGAATGCACTTCATGTTATTACACTAATGGGGAATAAGAAGCATGCCGATTCTGACACATCAGCACCCTCACTATGGGAGGGCCCACGATGACTGCAAGTCACCACTAGTGGGCAGTGTGACCTCACGATAACCTAATGAAAAATAGGTTATCGACAGCACTGACAAAACAAAGCGCATCAAAAGTGAAGCGAGAGGTGGATGAATATTTCTGGATGAATACTACCACTGCGGAAGCTTTGGGTTGACTGCCAGGTTGTTGTGTATGCTTTCTACATTTTCCTTTAACACTCGTGCTTCCACGAGACATAGTTTAGCCTTGTGTCATTGTATGTAGCTCCTTCTGATGAGGTTCTAGATCACTGCCTCGTTCTTCTACTGGCTATTACATGTCAAGTCTGGTTCCTTTGCACTCGCTTGTTCCCTTTAGATATTTATGCTATATATATAATAAATTCCTTAATTAATCATCGTCTCCTTGCCTTACTACAATTGGCGACGAAGATGGGATTCGACGTCTAAAATTATGACAAAAGGCCATTTGGAAAAAAGGTCAATTAACACTAACCCATACTCCTTCAAATCACCAACTGGTCCAAAAATGTCAATAGCAACAGTTTCCCATGAAAGACTGGGAATTAAACCCTCACACATTGGAGGTCTCAGAGTTTTTAAAGACTTGTCAGCTGAAGAGCAAACCAAACATGTCTTGACACATTTTTCAACTTCACTGTCTATTCCGGGCCATCAAAAAACACCTTTGACAACCAATTTGGTTCTGACAATTCCAAAGTAACATTCACTGCATAATTGTAGGACCCTTTTGTGTAAAGTTTTAGGGGGAATAACACGGTCACCTCTCTAATAAATCCGTGTCACAAGACAATTCCATACGTACATCCCAAAAGGATTTCAACTCAGCCGTGATGTTGTCTTTCCTAGGCCAACCTTTACAGATGAAATCAGAAACTAGCTTTAAATTATCATCCTTTTGCAATTCATCCAGCCATTCTGCCTTGGTGATGGCAGGTGCACCAGAATCATGAATAAGTGCTATGCTGTAATTACCCCAAGGATCATCAAGACACTCCTCCAATGGAACTGGTAGTCTAGACAAGCAGTCTGCAACAACATTATCTCTTCTAGGTAGAAAACAGATCTTATAAATATATTCCTTCATGCGCATTGAAATTCTGGCTAATCGAGCAGAGGCTCCCACACTACCTTCAGTGGTTAAAATGCGTACGAAGGGTCGATGATCTATGCGAATAATTATCGGTTTACCCCAAACAAAAGCATGGAAATGTTCTAAACCCCATGCACATGAGGTTCTACATCACTGCCTCATTCTTCTACTGGCTGTTACATGTCAAGTCGGGTTCCTTGGTACTCGCTTGTTCCCCTTAGATATTTATGCTATATATACAATAAATTCCTTAATTAATTATCGTCTCCTTGTCCTAGTACACAGGTGTCTTCAAACTGGGGGACCCCTAGAGAGTCCCCAAGTGATCCCAGCGGGAGGCAGGTTCTGAAAAAAAGAAGCATTATGCTGATAGCAGTGCTTTGTTTTAAGCTGAAAAAAATGAGTAGCAGTAAGCTGCTGTGTAATGGGCCATCACTAACATGTTTTGTCATTCTAGCTGGGAGTATGTGTCAGTTGGGAAGGGACTCCAACTATGGTTATTATTCAAAACCCCACCCCCATTTCTAATAATCACACTGTGGATACTTTTACACGTTAGTAAGGCCTGCCTGACCAGAATAGTATGTTTGGTAATCATTTATTTGATTACATTTTTTAAACGGTAACAGAATTTAACAGCATTGTTCAAATAAGTCTAAACATATTTAAACATTCCCAATGTAATTGAATAATTGTGAAATAATTTGAGGGGTCCCTGATGTTTTTTTCTTTTCCACAGGGGGAGGCGCAGCATTAAAACGTTTGAAGACCCCTGGCCTAGAAGCATACTCTGCTGTGACAACTGTTACAGATGATCATCTCAGAGACTCCACCCAGCAGACGAGATCTACAAACTCTCCCACAGAGCAGGTGAAACAGCCCACCACTCACATAAGCCACTTTGGTTACAGCCCTAAATGCCTATTTTTCTGCATTTGCCAAGCCCGATTACAAGCAGTTCCTCCTGAGGCAAATGAAACAGAAATCAGAAGAATCTATTTACGAGTTCCACAGTCTCCTCAAGGAGTGGGCATGCGAATGCACCCTTCCAGATGTGGCTGATGAAATCCGTGCCCAGTTCATACAAGGATGCACATCCGGCACACCAGAGAGCACTAGTAGCTCACGCGCTGCTCGCGTAAGCTCATCCGCACACCGGAGAGCACTGGCAGCTCACGCGCTGCTCGCGCAAGCACATCCGTCACACCGGAGAGCACTGGCAGCTCACGAGCTTCTCATGCAAGCACATATGGCACACTAGAGAGCACTGGAAGCTCACGCACTGCTCGCGCAAGCTCATCCGCACACTGGAGAGCACTGGCAGCTCACGCGCTGCTCGCGCAAGCCCATCCGCACACCGGAGAACACTGGCAGCTCATGGGCTGCTCCCGCAAGCACATATGGCACACTAGAGAGCACTGGCAGCTCACGCAATGCTCCCGCAAGCCCATATGGCACACTAGAGAGCACTGGCAGCTCACGCAATGCTCCTGCAAGCACATCCATCACACCAGAGAGCACTGGCTGCTCACGCTTTGCTCCCACAAGCACATCCGGCGCACCAGAGAGCACTGGCAGCTCACGCGCTTCTCACGCAAGCACATATGGCACACTAGGGAGCTCAGACACCTTGTGTGCTGCTCCCACTAGCGTGTGTGGCACAGTAGAGAGCACTGGCAGCTCATGCACTGCTCCTCAAGCACATGCAGCACACCAGAAAGCACTGGCATCTACGGTGCTCCTCCCGCAAGCACATGTGGCACACTAGGGAGTCCCACCAGCAAGTATGGCACACGTGAGGGTTCAAGCAGCTTTGGTGCTGGTCCAGCCTGCAAGTGAGGCACACCAGAGAGTGCAGGCAGATCGCATAAGCTATGCTGTGACAGGCAGTTCCATTTTCATTCATTCTTGCTTCTCTGTCCCTGCTCGATTTCCTACCTGTGGCTCTGGGCTGCTGATTTATGTGCCCATATTTGGGTGCTAAATAACCTGGGACAGGTAAGTGAACCTCTGGAAAACTGAGGAGCCTGAAACACCAAGACTTCTCCCTGGTGGGACATTATATACACTCTTCTACTCCACCCGATCACTCTTCAAAAGGCGTTTATAAAAATGATAAATATAATTGGACAGGAAAAATAGGAGGGGTGTAATATTGTGCATCCTAACATCAGTCAGAATGCTTGGCTGAAATAACAACTCATCCTTACCCTAGGTTTCTCTATTATCTGCTTTCAAAAAAAGACTTTTATTGTATTCATGATATGGCATATTCATTATTTTTTAAACTAATATTTAGTTTAATTAAGATTATTCAGAAAGAACACAATGGGCCAGATGTACAAAACTTCAGAATGTGATTTCCTAATTGCGATTCTTAGTGAATCGTAATTAGGAAATAGCAATTCGTAATGTAAGAAAACTTAAAAGATTTCAATAGCAACTCCTGATCGGTCACAAATCGACTTACCTCTTAAATATTAATGAGGTAGGTCGTAATTTATGACCTATTAGAATCGCAGCCATCACAAAGATTGTGACCTGCTGGGGTCAGCAGACCACCATGTCTGCGATTGCTTTTAAATAAAGCGGTCTTCTTTTTGAAATGTAGCCCATGTTCCCTAAAGTAAAATGGGATGTATTAAAAAAAAGAAATTTTAACAAATGTTTTTCAAACCATTTTCAAAGGGAAAGTGGGCCCCATGAGGACCCCTTCCCATTTGTGAATGAATTACCACCGTTTTTTGAATGGCTGTATAATGCGAATGTTTTGGAACCGTATTTCGGTCGAATAACATTCAAACATACCACTGCGATTCAGTTTTAGGCCAGGGTGCCCTAAACACGTCCTTTCCTTATACTGAATCGCAAAACCCAAACCACCATTCAGTGACATGTTATCCAATCACTATTTGGGCTTTGTACCTGTCAACAAAGAATTTTGGCATTTGCATATGGCCCGATTCTGCAAATCGGGCGGTTTGCGCCTACAAAAATGGTTCATACATAACTTTCTACCACTTTTCAGCATTTGGTATGGGGATGTTTCAATATTATACAAAGTTCTTATTTTTTTTCCTTTTTTTTATATACTGTATACAATCACAAATACTTCTGCAGGGTTAGCCACAACTGGCTTAGAACATTAGTACAGTCCTATTTATGCGGTTACCCTCTTGCTGGTTAGATTTTGGTAGAGAAGTAGATGTAAGGAATGTATACCTCTCTACTTGCCTTTCCTATCCTCTTTCTCTCTCTCATTTCTAACTTTTCTGTCCAACTTCTTTTTAAATGCATCTTCTCTTTAGGGATTTTCTAGCCTGACAAAGCACTCAAATGGCATGTATTGAGTTGAAAACAATGGACAGTGTCTTCAAGAGTGTTGTGGAAGTCAGTAGGTTTACACTAACGATTGAGCCTTCACCCCCCTTGTTCCCTCATCATGGGTTCCTTCTCACCTCTGCGCCGACTTCCTCTTGAAATAACAGGTAAATAAAATGGCCACTAAGAAGAGGACGAGAACAGCACCTCCCACCATCAAGACTTGGATGAATGACTTCCAGGAGGCCTCTGATTCAGCATCTGCAGAGAAAAGACACAGTCCTGTAAGTATGGTTGCTTCAAATGTCTGCTCAGTCTCTTGTTTGAAGTGGCAAACGGTCTTAATTTTGCTGCCTCCTCGCTGACAAAGATTTTCCCCCTTGCCCCATACCGTGGGATAACACAACATAGGAGGTGCGGGCAGTAAAATAAAAAACAGAGGGGGAAACAGGAGCAGAGGGTGGTGGAAGGAGGCATCCCAAGGTAAACAAGCATTGGCAAAGCCAATTAGTAAGGTATTGGCCAGCAGCATTTTGGCTTTGTCAATGGTTTGTCAATTCGTTTTGTCTTGGTTTTGCAAATCTATTTTGTTTGGGAAGCTGCTGGGCCTCTTCAATATTAAAAAAAATGGCTAAAAACAAAAATAGGTTTTGGTCTCAAAAATAGGCAGTGCCATAGTGGTTCCTGGCACTTAAGGGAACTGCTTTAGTTGTGGATTTGCTCCTAGTGAAAAGGAAGAATGCCGTCAGTCACAGTGAAGTTAGCGAAAAACTGAAGTGGGCTGAATCGTTGCCCCATGCTCTATGCTGTAGCGGGCAGAAGAAAAATGTGAATGACACAATAACAGACCAATGGATGAAGAGGGCTGGTTGAAAACCCCTATAAGTGCTTTATACATAGGGGGCCCGAAACCCAAAAGGAAGTTACACTTTTGAGTATATTTACACTCTGTAGTATGTTTATTACGTTTGGTATTCACAAGTTCCAAGTAAGAAGCAGGCGGTCATTTATAAAGGCACTGGCAGGAACCACCGTCACAACGGTTCATGCCAGATGCATTTTATTGTGTGCTACGGGGTTGCGTCAGAAGGACGCAGCCTTGTAGCAAACAGTATTTTTGTCTTTTCAAAAAGAAAATGCCAAACCAGGATTTTCTTTCTGGAAGAAAAAAAGCAACGCTCACCTCGCCATGGAAGGCTTCTACGTGGAGGGACGAGCATTATGATGTTTTTACTGTTTCTGTTTGCCAGGTTTTACCTGGTGGTTGGAAATAGTATCAAAATGACTACATGTCCGCCATCCAAATTGGGCGGGTGGACATGTAGCTATTTCTCAGATGGCTGTAACTCCCAAGGGCCGTCAGAGGAGTTTGGCCATGGCGGAGACAGAGTAGTCTCCAGCGTGGCCAAACTTAAGGTCCGCCCACAATTAAACTTGACGGACAGAACACTGTATTGGCGGGGAGTAAACCTTGTTACCGTTGCAACAGAGTACCCACTCAGCCAATATATAAATTAGGTCCTTAGTCTTATGTGGGGGATGACATCCCTCCCTAAACCCCTTTCCTGACCTACCCTAAACCACTCTTATTACTCCCTAATCCCATCTCCTTTCATAGAACGTTTGCCAATGTTACCACTCATTCCTGTGTCCCGCCCACATTTACTACTAAAATCTGTATTTACAAGAGCAGAGAATCTGCAGTCGGGGTGGAGAACTCCAGATATATACATATAGGCAAAACTTACACTTTGTAGTACATTTTATAATACTACCAAACACACTACAATGTGCAGTTTGTGAATCAGGTCCATCATTTTTATAGCGAAACAAAAGGTTTTGGTTAACATCAGACCTAGCTAAAAAAAATAGAATGGGAGTCTTGGAGGCCGGGAGGTTGGGGGGGGCTTAATAAAATGGTGCAGACAGGCCATGGAATAAGGTTTCACAACAGCTTCACTGTTTGCTTTTACCTACTTAGCTTGGATGTCACTTTACCAACTCCACACACAAAACACAAGAAAGTTGAAGTAGGAAGGAAGGGTGGCAAAATAAAAAAAAAATTAGCCTGGGCTTGGTGGAGATTTCACCCCAAGGCAGTCACTGGCACATATGATGGTAAATGCTCTGCGGTGGAATGGCCTAGAACTCAGGAACGAAAAACCACCATTGGGTCTGGGCTCCCAACGGCACAGCTTGCCACAAGCTTATATTGAACAATATAGATGCACGTGCCGTTAACTAGTTAACCTGACATCTTTTTGGGTCACAACATACGAAAGGAACACTATGTTGGTTGGATTTATTTCCAATTATTGTATTTGCTTTTATTTTATGAATTACTCTTCTGCTTAAACATATGATTTGTCAATTGTTCGCACAAATTCTAAAACCTTATATACACAACAAAACTCACAATCTTATTGTCAAAAAACAATTTTTCTATTTACAATAATATACTCAACATTTCTTCATTCAAACCTCAATCATCCATCAATCATACCAGTGCAGACAAAAACAAAGATACATCAATGATTAGATATATGCAGGAATTTCAATATTCACAACAAAAGCCAATATATATTTAAACCAAAAAATATATATACAATTTACTGATTCCTATCACTTTTTAATTCTTTGATTTGGCTTATTGATGAAAGTCTACGCGTTTCGAACTCGCATCAGTTAGGAGTTCTCATCAGGACCAAAATCTGTAATGGAGAACACAAAAAAGGCTTTTTTTAGAATACTAGTTGTTTTCCCAGCTGCCTATCCCCAAAACTACAAGCCTCCACACCTTACCTCTCGCTCATCAGAGATTGAATTGTTCACAACGTCAAACTACAACAAATACAGGGAAAACCAAAGTCAAACAACCAGTTCAGACCACGTCTTCCAATTTTCTGCCACACGCAACTCTACAGTCACTTACTTGTTAATTCATTTTGGCGTCATGTTTTTATGTAACGCTGCCTGGCTCTCAGCACTCTAAAGAACCGGGTGAAAAAAGGGGGGGGTTTTGGCTCTGTCAGTCATACTGTCCTATTAAAGTTGGTTCTGTTTCTGCATGCATGGCCTCTGCGAGGCAGCGCTTACCTTTGTGAGAAACTCTGGCTGGTTGTGTAGGTTTGGTTCTTTGTGTGCTCCCGCCGGCGTTTCTGCAAACAATGGATGACCCAGTGTTAGAGAATATATGATTCTCCGTCAAGTTGGTACATTAGAATCTTAAACTGGCGTTATTTTATTCTTTCTTACTGTAATGAGACGAGGCACAATGCGGTGTATTCGAACGGCCGTTTCTTTCCGTGGAGAATGCTTCTGTGTCACAATCACTTCCTGGTCCGCATAGGATCATGGGGAGTGTAGTGCGATCGGGTCAAGATCTTTATACAATAATTTAGAGCATCTCGTGATGCTTTTTGGTGAACACTCACGGTTCATTAAGGTTTTAATTACAGATTTCTTGTATGTTTCGTAAAATCAAAATCTTGTTGTGAAACGATCTTGTATGTTGTGTTGGTATCGTTCGTGTCATTCCGCAATTTCTGGTTGGGGTGCCATGGGAAGTGTAGTTTTCCTTCAATCACATGACATTTCTCCTACGATATTGTACAGTCTCACCTTGCATTTCTTCATATGTTATATACATTGCTGTATGTGTTTACATATTTGTATAGATTTTTTGCACGGGCGTCGCGTGTTTTGTGCTGATAGATTGACGCTGCTATCTTCCTTATACTGGGCGATTTCCATTGTATTTGCATAGAATTAGTTAAGTCGTCATTGTCTGATCTCACATTAGGTTGTTTCTTTGGTGTCTGTATTGCAGCATGTAGTAACATATAGTTTTTCTGGTGTGGTGTATTGTACACAGAAATTGGACATCCAGGGTACTGAATTTAGAGTGCTGTTTTTTATTTTATTTTCAGGCAGTTCCATAGATGCCTACAGAATGTAGATCTTCTTTGTGCTGATAATTTTGAAGGATCAAGTTAAAGTTTGAACATTTCAGACAATTCATTCAGTCCTCGAATTGCCGTGTTAAACTTAACTATTAACATGGCTTCTCTTTTTGTTAGTTTGGCATCCAAATCACCGCCTCGTGCATCATTTTCCACCTTTGAAATGACTGTCCATAATATATCAGAGTCCTTGTCATTTTTTTCACGGCAATGATTTACCAAAGGTGCTGTAGCAACATTATTTTTTATTCTTGATTTACGTTGCTGTATCCTTAGACGTACCTCTTGGTTGGTCTTCCCAATATATAATAAATTGCACGGGCATGTAATTCCATATACCACAAATCGGGATTTGCAGTTAGAGAAGGCCTCATGTTTCCAATTTATTTGATTATGTGTGAACACTGTTCCTTCTTTTGTTGTATCGCAGCATGAACATGTGCCACACTTGTGATGGCCTCGGACAGGGGGTAAACCTAGCATGGTGCGCAAGTTTGGATTCTTTGTATGTGGTACCGCTGCTCTCACTAATTGATTGGCAATGCTATGGTTCTTTTTGAATGCAAATAGTGGTTCGTTCTTGAAGGATTGGTCCAAATTTCTTAACAAATGCCAATATTGTTTAACCACCTTCTTTAAAGTGTTTGAATTTGGACAGAATGTCGATACAAATACCATTCTTTTACTCTCCTTTTTAGGTCTTCTTTCTAGTAGGCTTTCCCTTGGTGTCCACCAAGCCCTCTTGAGGGATTTTTTAAGCAGTTTTTTTGGGTAACCACGTTGTTGGAGGTTAGATGTAAGATTTTCTGCGTGCCTTGGGTATTCTTCCTTCTCTTTGCAATTACGCCGAATTCTAAGGTATTGCCCGTATGGGAGATTATCCTTAAGGCTACGTGGATGATTACTTCCAAAATGCAAGGCTTTGTTTTGATCCGTTGGTTTTTTATATAGTGTTGTCACCAGACCTCCACATGAAGGATAGACCTCAACATCCAAGAACGCCATTTTGTCTTTAGAGTGTTCCATGCTGAATTTGATTGTGGGCATGCTGTTATTAATCCACTCATGGAAATTTCTCAAATCCTCTTCTGAGCCTGTCCAGACGAAGAAAATATTGTCTATAAATCGATACCAGTGTGTTATTCATTGTGCAAAGGGATTGTTCTTGTAGACAAAAGTTTCCTCATATTTGGACATGTAAATGTAAATGTGTAAATGTATGAAACTTATATAGCGCAGGACTTACCTTGGGGCATCTCCGCGCTTGCTTAGGGAACCCGTCCTGGTATTCCCCTGTGAGAAACCCCGGCAGGGTATCCACAAGGTGAAAGCCAGGCATCCCGCCGCGAGGGGCCGATGTGGAGATTAAGCAAGCTATTGCCCAAAGTCGCAGAGTGTGACCCCGTGAGTCGAGTAGGCACCGGAGCGAGAATTGTCGAGACCGTGGAATTTATGAGCCCTAGACCCGCCGAGGCGGGGAATCGAACCCTGGTCCACGGTCGATCTCAGATTCCGGGTCTGCCGCCTCTAACCACTGAGCCACACTTCTCCATGAACATGGACATGAATAGCACAGCAAGTTCCGGGGCAAATGGGCATGGGAAAAAAATGACAAGGACTCTGATATATTATGGACAGTCATTTCAAAGGTGGAAAATGATGCACGAGGCGGTGATTTGGATGCCAAACTAACAAAAAGAGAAGCCATGTTAATAGTTAAGTTTAACACGGCAATTCGAGGACTGAATGAATTGTCTGAAATGTTCAAACTTTAACTTGATCCTTCAAAATTATCAGCACAAAGAAGATCTACATTCTGTAGGCATCTATGGAACTGCCTGAAAATAAAATAAAAAACAGCACTCTAAATTCAGTACCCTGGATGTTCAATTTCTGTGTACAATACACCACAACAGAAAAACTATATGTTACTACATGCTGCAATACAGACACCAAAGAAACAACCTAATGTGAGATCAGACAATGACGACTTAACTAATTCTATGCAAATACAATGGAAATCGCCCAGTATAAGGAAGATAGCAGCGTCAATCTATCAGCACAAAACACGCGACGCCCGTGCAAAAAATCTATACAAATATGTAAACACATACAGCAATGTATATAACATATGAAGAAATGCAAGGTGAGACTGTACAATATCGTAGGAGAAACGTCATGTGATTGAAGGAAAACTACACTTCCCATGGCACCCCAACCAGAAATTGCGGAATGACACGAACGATACCAACACAACATACGAGATCGTTTCACAACAAGATTTTGATTTTACGAAACATACAAGAAATCTGTAATTAAAAGCTAAACGAACCGTGAGTGTTCACCAAAAAGCGCCACGAGACGCTCTAAATTATTGTATAAAGATCTTGACCCGATCGCACTACACTTCCCATGATCCTATGCGGACCAGGAAGTGATTGCGACACAGAAGCATTCTCCACGGAAAGAAACAGCCGTTCGAATACACCGCATTGTGCCTCGTCTCATTACAGTAAGAAAGAATAAAATAACGCCAGTTTAAGATTCTAATGTACCAACTTGACGGAGAATCATATATTCTCTAACACTGGGTCATCCATTGTTTGCAGAAACGCCGGCGGGAGCACACAAAGAACCAAACCTACACAACCAGCCAGAGTTTCTCACAAAGGTAAGCGCTGCCTCGCAGCGGCCATGCATGCAGAAACAGAACCAACTTTAATAGGACAGTATGACTGACAGAGCCAACCCCCCCCCCCCCTTTTTTCACCCCGTTCTTTAGAGTGCTGAGAGCCAGGCAGCGTTACATAAAAACATGACGCCAAAATGAATTAACAAGTAAGTGACTGTAGAGTTGCTTGTGGCAGAAAATTGGAAGACGTGGTCTGAACTGGTTGTTTGACTTTGGTTTTCCCTGTATTTGTTGTAGTTTGACGTCGTGAACAATTCAATCTCTGATGAGCGAGAGGTAAGGTGTGGAGGCTTGTAGTTTTGGGGATAGGCAGCTGGGAAAATAACTAGTATTCTAAAAAAAGCCTTTTTTGTGTTCTCCATTACAGATTTTGGTCCTGATGAGAACTCCTAACTGATGCGAGTTCGAAACGCGTAGACTTTCATCAATAAGCCAAATCAAAGAATTAAAAAGTGATAGGAATCAGTAAATTGTATATATATTTTTTGGTTTAAATATATATTGGCTTTTGTTGTGAATATTGAAATTCCTGCATATATCTAATCATTGATGTATATTTGTTTTTGTCTGTACTGGTATGATTGATGGATGATTGAGGTTTGAATGAAGAAATGTTGAGTATATTATTGTAAATAGAAAAATTATTTTTTGACAATAAGATTGTGAATTTTGTTGTGTATATAAGGTTTTAGAATTTGTGCGAGCAATTGACAAATCATATGTTTAAGCAGAAGAGTAATTAATAAAATAAAAGCAAATAAAATAATTGAAAATAAATCCAACCAACATAGTGTTCCTTTCGTATGTTGTGACCCAAAAAGATGTCAGGTTAACTAGTTAACGGCACGTTCTCTAGAACTCAGGAAGGCTGTGTTGAAGTTTGTTAACCGAGGATCTTTCAGGGATTCTGACTGGGAATACATTTTTCTCAATTTCTCATCTAGCTAAGGTTAAAGTATGCAGCAAGTGGGGTCTAAATAGAATAAAGAGTAAACCCCTCATCTGCTTACTTTGGGGTTTTAACATTTTTAATTTACCCACCAGTGGGAAGAGAAGACCTGTGATTCCCAAAAGTCCCACCTTTGCCTGTCCTCAATCCTTCGGCTGGCCTCTTTTTTCTCCCCATGGCTTCAGGCACAGGGTGGTTGTAGACTTGACTCAGAGACAATATGCTCTCACTTCTCCATTTATCAATCACACTGTCCTTTTGCCCTCTTTACACATGCTCTGCCCTTCTCGAAGGGGCTGTGAGAAGGTCCACTAGAGATTGGATGTTCATTGGATAGAACTGCCAATGGGCCAGCGATTAAATGGGCATTAAAGAACCTTTTTGACACCTCTTAGGGATTTCTTTTTTTCAATAATCTACTTTTCTGATGTAGCAATCATCGCTGGTTGCTTACCGCCTTCAGTTTCTATATCCGCGGGGGGGTGGTAGTCATAGTTGTCGGTGGGTTCAAAGCAATGCTCTGCCTGCCAGGTTGGGTTCTCCAGCGCTGAGCACCTCCATCTCCCCCAGTCTTCCTTACTTCCCAGGTCTAGAACAACCCGAGCTCCAGATTTTCCTAGTAACGCGTCCTTCCGGGGTGGTAAACCATTAATTGTCCAAGAGAAGGCCAGGGCGGCATCGGGCAGTGGATCTATCGTCTTGCAGACTTTGCAGAAGAGGACTTTCTGCTGGGGGAAGAAGCTGATGGAGATATTATTGAAGCATCCTGGAGAAGGAGGAGAAACCAAGGGACAGGGAACGAAACAGAAAAGATGAAGGCAGGTAGATGATGGTAACGGAGAAAAAAGAAAGAAAATTACAAGATAGATATGAATGACAGAGAAAGGAAACAAAGAGAAAAGATTGAGAGAAGGAGGCAAAAAACAAAAAAAGAATGAGGAAAAGGGTATAAAGAAAATGAAAGGGGAATAAAACAGGAAACAAAGAAAAAAGGATAGAACAGAAAAACACAATATAGAATATATTTAATATGATGGCATTTAACTTGCATTACACGTATGTCACATGAAGTGCATTTAAATATTTATTTACATACTGCTCTGCTAATGGGGGACCTCCAGGTTAACCCAGTGTTGTTCTATAAAACAACTGTTAAAAATGTGTTTTTGTTAAAATGTATTCTTTTTTCCCCTTTAAACAGAGTGCAGGAATTTGAATTATTTTGCCATATGGCATTGCTTGAATGCAGTTACCACTGTGTTTATTGCAGGTTTTTGAAAGTGATTATGTTCATATCAGTTTGATGCAACTTTTTTTTTGATTACTCCGAAAAGAAAAGAAATGGAGAAGGGCCAATCTCCAAGCTGCCCTCACCCAACTCAAAAGTGCTATTTTCCACACAGATACCTCATCACTACAAGCAGGACCATCTTCAAGAAGACCCCTATCAGCAAAACAGCCAACAGCAGCAATAACTCTTCAAACCCATAAAGCACTGCTGCAGTTCATTACAAGCCCCTGTTATTCCACCATCAGTAGAGAAATGCAATGCCATCAATCACTTCTTCACTGAGACAATAAACACCAGGTCACTGACAACATGAAAGAGACATCCAGTGCATCTCCCATGCTCCTCTGCTCCACACCCAAGTGGAATACCTTCAAATTACTCACACAAGAATTCCTCCTGTGGAGATACAATTGTTCCCTCCTCTGTAATTTAATCTCCTGGAGTAGATGCCCTCATGCCATTGACTAGCACTGTCAGTGCCACGCTCCGGCACAAAACCTACCCAGACCCCCTGAAGACTGAAAAGATCCTTCCACTGCTGTGAAATCAACCCTGGATCCACATAAGCTTGCTATTTTCCACCTAATCACCTATTTATCCTTCAGAGATGAATTTACTGAGCAAGCTGTCTCAGCAAGCCACTGGGACAGACCAGGCTTCTTCAATGACAGAAAATACCCCACCTGATTTTACCACTCAATGTTTCTGCAGCCTCGGAGACAGTCAACCATGAAGCACTAATCCACACCATGGTGTCCT
Source organism: Lissotriton helveticus (assembly GCF_964261635.1). Classification (NCBI taxonomy): domain Eukaryota; kingdom Metazoa; phylum Chordata; class Amphibia; order Caudata; family Salamandridae; genus Lissotriton; species Lissotriton helveticus. The sequence goes on from NC_136065.1 coordinate 2,082,039,756, forward strand.
GTAATAGCTTAGGTTCTACCTCACTAACTTCTGTCACTCATATGGATAACCACTATCACTTCCCAGGAATGCTCTCTTCTTGGACTGCTCAAGGTTTCATCATTTCTCTCATCACCTTCCACCTCTCCATGCACCATCGCGGGCCGCACTAACCAGTGACAATATGAAGATCGATTAGTACACCGACTCAACTCTATCTCAAAATTGTCTCGCTCAATGATGTTCAGCAACTGAGAATTTGTCTTGAGCCAATCCTGGGTGAAGGAGAAGGGCACAATTAAACGTCCATCTAGGGTTGTGCCTATAGGCAGGACACTGGAAAACCATAGTTACAGGTGAGTGGTCAGAGATGTACCCTGGCCAATGATTATTTCTTTTAGACCTTATCTGCTATTGCGGTATCCACAAAGAAATAGTCAAGCCTAGCAAAATGGCCATATTTCTTGCTATGAAATGTGTAACCCCTTGTCTGGCCCATTTGGTGGCACCACACAACGACCAACCCCAGATCTTAGAGCATACTCCTTAGTGCCTGCCTAGTTTTAGGTGTAGAGATACAGTCTCTCCTTGTAGATCTTTCTAGGATAGGATTAAGCAGAGTATTAGAGTCTCCCCCCATACTGTCGGTGGTGCAGCCTCCAACAAACTCCTCTCCAGCGCCGCGAGATATGAGAGCTCATCATATTCAGGCCATAAAAGTCCCCACAAACAAATTCATTGTTAGAGCATCTTATAGCCCCCAAAACCCATCTACTGGAGCCATCCGGTTTAAACAATAGCATCTCTAACCCTGCTCCTTTCCTCAAAAGAATGGCGACGCCCTTACAAAGTTCTACTTGATCGGAAACTGCGTAAATCTCCATCCATCTACACTATGAATACAGTTGTCTACTTTCTGTTGCTGTTAAATTTGTCTCCTGCAAAATTATGATGTGGGCCCTACTTTCTTCAAGATATTGGAATACCAGCCTCTGCCTTCCGTTTGATCTAAGACTGTTAACATTCCATGTTAAAGAACATAGCTCCTAACCCTCCCCATTGTCTTGTAGGACAAACCCCCTATATATATATATAAGAGCGATTAAAACAACAATCCACTGCTCCCCACCCAGTGCCCTCACCCAACCCCACCCTCGAGGAACCGTCCCTCTACTATGGGGCTTCCCCGGGGAGGGGATTCTAAACACACAAACAATTAAAAACACATAAATCCCCCCACTCTCTATCCCATCTCTCCGCCGCCCCCTACTGCTTATGCTTTCTGATTGTATCAAGGAGAGCATCCACCTCTGCGATAGTTAAACATCTGGTTGTTCCATATGATACACAGCATTACTGGGAACTTAAGATGGGCTTTACAGCCGTGGTCCATGCAGATAAGAGCGGTGAGGCGGTGGGGACGGATGGGGGACGGGACTCAACAGACGACCATGAGGGAAAACTAAGTAAATAATTCATTTTCCCTCATCGTTGTCTGTCGAAAAACCCCCTTCACCAAGCCCCACTGCCCTACCGCTCTTACCTGCACGGGCCACAGCTGCTGCTTTAGCCCCCAATTTATGAAGCTCTTCCAACCTTTTACTAAGAGCCCACTGCCGCTGATCAGTGGCCTTACAGACATCTGACCTAATAGTGAAGGAGTTATCTTTATTAGTGCGAGGCGGCGTTTCTAAGCTATGCCGAGATGGTCTCCTTCACTGTATAAGTAAGAAAATTCACCAGAATCCTCCTAGGTTTCTTACATTTCAGGTTCCTTTTCCTTTTTATTTCATCTCTGTATTGCTTCCTTACTGCCTTCCTACTATGTAATGCAATTCCCTTCTGTTTTTACAGTGTGTATGTAAAGCACTCTGATACATAAGGGTAAAGCTAATCCTATATAAAACTTTTAAAATAAAAAATAAATGGTTCCCTGTGCACTCTTTGGATCTCAAGTTCTAGGTTAATGTCCGACTTGTCCTTGAAAACTCTGTCCCGTAGCAATGCAACCACAAAGGACTTTATATCAGCCCCTTCCTCATCTCTGGGACATTCAGAATCCGGATGTTACTCCACCTCGAATGTTTCTCGATTCTTTCTAGATCCTCCCTCAGGCCTTGATTTTGTTTAATTAGCAGCGAGATTTCGCGTGCGTTTTTCTGTTCATCTTACTTAACCAGTGCCACTTCTTGATCCAGTACTTTAGTTTGTGAGGGCACTTCATCCAATTTTTGGTTCAAGGGCTAGACAGGAGGCCTGTATCCCAGACTGATTGGTCTCGGAAACCTCAAATCTGTTTTTAATCTCAGTCCTTCTACTCGGTAGTATGGTGGATAATGACTCCTCCTCCTGCTACCTCAACCCTATCTCCCCTGCCAATCTCGCCGGGAGACTCCTGAGTGGCGACTGTATCCACCTGGGGCACTTCATCCACCTCCCAAGGACTTTCTAAACAGGCTAGCACCTCAAACCTATTTCTAGTAGTAATCTGTTCAGAGGACTGCGCAGATGACTGAGTGTCCCCATTCTTACCCAGCCCTACTACTGTGATAGATGTGTACGTATTATTAGTATCCGCTCCTTGCATGTTTTGATTTTGAGCTGTTGCAGCCATCACTCTAAAGTAGGAATTAGGGGATGGGTCACTCTTATCTGGGTGGCAGGAAGTTTCCTTCCCCTAACGCCTGGGACATTTTTAGCCTGTTTAGAAGATTTTCACAATACTACAATGGTGGTTAGCAGTATTTTTGATGACAATATGGGTTCCATATTGAGTCAGCTACCCTCACAACAGTCTGGGATACATGTAAAGCTTTCATGAGAGGAGTTATGCAAAACCTGGGTTATTCCAAGAATAGGGCAGAGAGAGTATAATGTATTGACCTATAGCAGGAAATTTGGGTGTTGGAGGCTGCCCTGCAAGTGCAAAGTTCCCCCCTGTGCAGGGATCATGTGAGAAAGAGGCTAGAGGATGCTCAGCTAAATTTCAAGCTCAAGCTGGGAAAGACATTTATGGATAGGTGGCAAGACAAGAGTATGAAGGTCTTTGAGTATGGGGAGAGAGCAGGAGCACTCCTACCTTGGAAATGTAGATCAGAGCGGGCGTGGAATAATATCAAGGAATTTATCATTAACTCTCAGGGTGATGTCTCTAAAAATGGGGTGGTCAAGCAAGATCATCAGGTCTCTCTCTTTTCTGCGCTGTATATCGAGTAGATTACTCCAGACCTGGAAAGTCTTAGGTGTGGCTTCAGGATAAGATCCTCTAGGGGCTTATGGAGATAGGAATGAAGCACAAATTACGGAGGCCGTAGTTTGCGAGCTAGTATTATAGCAGGTAGGTTATCTGAGCTTCACAGTACCAAATCGTCCTTACTTTTGGCATCTGAGGCTTCGTAAATTGCAGCTGATGAGGGATGTACGGCAGTACAATGCGATCATTTTGATCGGGGTACTTTACAACGCGGTTTTCACAACTCAAGTCGTTACAACAACTTGCGTTGGAGGGCGCTGGATTGTGGATTAATTTCATTTTCTATTCCAGCTCCAGCCCACGTAACAGTAGGGAAGGTGTTGGAATAGAAAATCAAACTATTCCTTAAGCAAGAGCGCCATCCAGCGCAAGTCGTAGTAATGACTTGCGTTGTAATGGCTGCGTCGTAAAGGTCGCGCTGTGTAAACACCGCGTTGTAAAGGATGTTTCCCCTGATGAGGAAAGGACATTCGCACTTATTTTACTGGACTCGAGTGCTGCATTTGACACGGTTTCTCACGGTTGTGGGAGGCTGGGTTCGGTGGCAGCTCCTGGGAATGGATCAAACACTTCTTGCAGAATAGATCGTTACAACCCCTTTTTAAGTCCAAGGTGTGTCCTCTGTCTCGAGGGGTACCACAGGGCTCGGCCCTTAACCCTACTCTATTCAATGTCTACATGCGCCCCCTGGCAGACATTGTGCTGAAACATGGGGTGAAATTGGTGCCATATGCCGATGACACTCAGTTGATTGTTACATTGGAGCAAAAGGAGGCAGGAGCGGCATCGTATTTCAAGGCCTGCTTGAGTGATCTTGCTAACTGGATGAAGTTTAGCTGCTTGCAACTGAATGCAGGAAAGACAGAGGTGATGGTAGTTGCAAATAGCCCTCCATATGGTCATATTTGTGGTGGACGGTGGAACTGGCACCCTATCATATACACAGCAGATATCAGCTGTGGCCGGAACCTGCTTTGACATTCTTAGAATGTTGCGTAATATTCTGGATTTACTGCCACTAGACGCCGAAAGGACCATTGTGCAGGCACTTGTCACGTCCTGATTGGAATATTGCAACATCCTCTATCGAGGGGTGACCAAAAGAAATCTGAACATTTTGCCGAAGGTCCAGAATGCCTGATATTGAATATCCCTAGGCGGGCACTGGTTGGGGCAGCCTTGAGGGAATTACACTGGCTCCATATACAGGCTAGAGTCACCTTTAAGGTGTTTTATTTTCGCCATAGGATCCTCAACAAGACCTCCTCGGAAATTGAGGTTGTTGGGCAATGAAAAGCTGATCGTGCCTAAGGTTCGGTCAGGAGGTAATTCCTTTGGTTTTCTCACGGCTAAGGCCTGGAATGACCTACCCATGAACTGGGGACATGTCCATCAGAGACAATGTTTTGAAAAAAACTGAAAACCTGTCTCTTTCTATCTCCCCCTGGGGGCTGGTAGCAGGCCTCTCGCATCTTAGGGCCAATGGGACTGGAGAGGGGGTCTGGGTCAGTTGCCGTGGTCTATGGTGTCCTAGGTCGGGGATACTCCGTTGGAGTAATCGGGCGCTTTACAAGCTTAATAATAATAATAATAATAAATTGGCTCCACAACTAATTCACATATGTAAAAAGGAGAGAGAGACCCCTTGTTGTAGCCAAGGGAGTAGGGTACTCTTGACAAGTAAAACAAATATTCCCTTGGGTTATGAAAGGAACAGGATACAAGGTTCAACGCACAACTAGGTCGTACCTCACAAGGCGTACAATAATACAATTCGTCAAGGAAAATCCCACCTAGTATTTGAATCAATTGCTAAATAGCACTGAAGTTTTACAAAAATCTTTTATTATTAAAAAAAATGGTCACAATGTTAAAACTTCAATGCACCCACCCATGAAGAGGAGCATTCGTTCGGTGATTCTCTGTCGTTTAAGAGTGCAATAAGTTAGAGGAGGTGTAGAATCAAAAAAAACCTCTACCCTCGAGGAACGAACGGACACGGTAGAGTGAACAAGAAAGTGAATACGTAATTAAGGCATTTAAATACAGTAGCCACTCAGCAGGAAATCTAAGCAACCTCTCGGGAAGGCCAAAAGGAAGTTAGAACGTATAAGTACATTGTGTGCACTAAGCAGAGTATCTGCATTAACTGAAGAGAAATTGAACAGAAAACAGTTCTAATCAGAAGAAGAACTGAACGGACTTATAAAGTTTGACTCAAGAAGGCATATAAACCAAGCTATACAATAAGGAATACAGAGAGAAACGAACTAACTATTGTCTTGATAAAGATAAATAATAATCAAACCCATCAAAATGCGTCGACGCATCATTGTACATAAGCCAAGGGAAAATTTGGACCGGAAGGTACGAAAATAAGTGTATTCAGGCCAGGTTTCTAGACTGTCTCATAGGATATGTTCCTTTGAAAGTCAAAGTATACTGTCTAACCATTGTTCTCTTTTTATGTCATAGTATACTGTGTAAACTGATTGTAATTGGGGATTTTACATTTATTCTTTTTATGAATTGGTTTTATGAATTGTTTTGCATAAAACTGTGATAGATAACCCAAAGGAATATTTGTTTTACTCCACAACTAATCCATCCAGATCAGAAAGGGTTTGTCACTAAGCACCAAATCCATTATCTCACACAGCAATTATTTGGATGCGTCGACCTGGCCATGGAGCATTCGACTCCATTGGCTGTTGCCACAATAGATGTGCCCAAAGCCTTTGACCAGGCTTATTAGGTATATTTGTGAGAGGTCTTGGCAGCTCTAAGGTTTAGCTCATGTTTTATTTTGACTCTTCAGAGAATGTATGCAAACTTGTGGGCACAAATTTTATTTAATGGAGCTCTGACAGAGAACTTTAGGATTACCTGAGGTACGAGGCAAGGGTGCCCCCTTTCTCGTCTTTTGTTTGATATTTATATCGAACCATTTGCCCAGTTAAGATAGTGCTTTACGCAGATGATTTAATAATTTATACATCAGACCCTTTTCATACCATCCTCAGGGTAGAAAAGTTAGCAGAAGAATTTTAGGGCATTGTCAGGTTATGCTGTTAATACGACTATGTGCTAGAATATCACTAATTGGAATTGGGAGGGGACAGAGTTTAGGTATTTGGCTATTTCAATAGTTTATTCACTGGGGAGGTTCCAGCACATCATTTAGGGCGGGTGGCAAAGGAGATTGATAGGCTCCTTAGAAGGTGGAGAAACTTGCCATTATCCATCTAGGGGCGAGTAAACCTGATTAAAATGACAGTTTTACCTAAGCTGACCTATCTTTTCACACAGGGGCACCCTTTTTTTCTCTCTGCCAGGGTTTTCATGGGGGGAACCACCACGAAAACCGTGGTGGAGAGGAAACTTGTAATATTCTTGGCGGGACCACGGCGGTCCCGCCAAACATATTGCGTCCTCAGGACCTCCGCCAGGTGGCATTGGCAGTCCAATGATGGTTCTGACCGCCCAAGTCGTAATGGGGCGATCGGACCGATGGTGCGGCGGTGCCTGGACCGCCATCGCCGCACCAACACAAGTCTGGTGGTCCTCGGATAGCCAGACTCCTAATTGGACCCTTAGTGTGTTACATCTCTCACGGGCAGGGATGAGGCGGTATAATGAGAAAGGACATTGACTGATGTGGATTTTGGAAGGAACACAGGTGCACAATCTGGTGGCTGCAGCGTGTCTCTGCAGAATCTGTAGCTCATGCAAAGTAACATTAGTTGCATGGCATCCTGATGGCTCCAGTGCTGGAGGTGAGAGTGTGTTCCAGGGGAGGCTTCGGAGGTAGCAGTGAAGAGTTCGTCAACAGGGACCATCAGGTTGGGATTAGAGGAGTGAAGTGAGACGGGGGCACGGGGGGTCTTCAGAAGAGAAAGGAAGGTGCTAGTACTGAAGGGATGTGGCTAGATGGTCTCCAGCTTTGAAGCGACAGTGATTGGTGTGTAATGTTGTGCCTGTGGAGCCTCTAGCACACAGTGCAGAGAGTTACATTGGTGGGTTCATGTACCTGGATGGGAAGATCGTGGGCATGGTGATGTCACATGATTGAAGTGGAGTGGTGTGGCTCACTGGTTAGAGGCGGCAGACCCGGAAGCAGAGGACGGCCCGGGACCAGGGTTCAATTCCCGACGCGGCAGGGTCGTGGACCAGGGTCAGCGGACTCGATAATTCTCGCCTCGGTGCCTACTCTAACCAGGGATCACACTCGGCAACTCTGGGCATTAGCTTGCCTCATCTCCACAACGGCCCCCCACATACGCTGGGGATGCCTGGTTTCACCTTGGAGATACCCAGTAGGGACCATCTCACAGGGAAAGCCAGGACGGGTTCCCCAGCGGTCTACAGCGCGAAGATACCCCATGTGGGGTGATTCATGCGCTTTACAAGACATCATTACATTACATTACATTACATTACATAATAAGAAGAATCACCAAAACAATTAAAGACTGAAGATTCTAAGAAACTTACTTTGTGTTGTGGACATATGTTCCTCTAGATTTACTTTGTTACTGTTGTTACAATGATATTAACTCGAAATTCACGTGTGCTAGGGAATCTGGTTAATATACCGGCCCATAGTAGCCCATCGCAGTCGGGAAGGATCATGCTACCTCATTTATGTACCCTTTACCTCCTTCCTTCCTCCAGGTTTGCACTGGACAGAAGTGCTACTAATACATTAGTGCTGACAACTATATCATAGGTATGCAAAACAAATAACTAATCTGGACACACATAGTATACAAAAATATATTCTGTTTATTATTCTTATATTTTTTCTCTCTTTTTTGTTTCTTTGGTTTATAGTTATTATCAAAAAGATTTTTTTTCTTTTTATATATAACAATACATTTGATCAAGCAACAATAAAATTGATCAACAAAAAATTTTTTTTTCTCCATTTGATGTATCTATGATTATGATGAGGTATAACCACACAAAAGACAATAAGAACAACAAATTAAGGAAAAAAGGGAAAACTGTTTGTTGACAATAACAATAGTAAATCAGTAGATCCTGGGGTGTAAAGTTGTAAATAGATGTTAATGTCCAAAATTAAATGGGAACACTGGTTGAAAGACAGCGATGTCACCAACGCGTTTCAGTCTTGGACCTTCCTCAGGGTGAATCTACCAGTGGCATACTAACAATTCTTGTATATAAGACACTATCATGCAAAGAAGGTGCATTTCTGTTTTCATCAGCTGTTGTACTCGGCCGGGCTTTGCTCCGCCGTGGTGCCTGTGGCCGGGCTTGGCTCCGCCGGCATTTCCCAGCACCGTGGTGTTACCGGCCGGGCTTGGCTCCGCCCTGACTACAATCCCCAGCTGCCCCAGCGCTAAAGGACGAGGCTCACGCAGAAGGGCAGCGCCGGGAGGCGCATAAAGGAGAGCACGCCGACAGGGTGTGTTGGGAGGTGCATTTCTGTTTTCATCAGCTGTTGTACTCGGCCGGGCTTTGCTCTGCCGTGGTGCCTGTGGCCGGGCTTGGCTCCGCCGGCATTTCCCAGCACCGTGGTGTTACCGGCCGGGCTTGGCTCCGCCCTGACTACAATCCCCAGCTGCCCCAGCGCTACAGGACGAGGCTCACGCAGAAGGGCAGCGCCGGGAGGCGCATAAAGGAGAGCACGCCGACAGGGTGTGTTGGGAGGTGCATTTCTGTTTTCATCAGCTGTTGTACTCGGCCGGGCTTTGCTCCGCCGTGGTGCCTGTGGCCGGGCTTGGCTCCGCCGGCATTTCCCAGCACCGTGGTGTTACCGGCCGGGCTTGGCTCCGCCCTGAGTACAATCCCCAGCTGCCCCAGCGCTACAGGACGAGGCTCACGCAGAAGGGCAGCGCCGGGAGGCGCATAAAGGAGAGCACGCCGACAGGGTGTGTTGGGAGGTGCATTTCTGTTTTCATCAGCTGTTGTACTCGGCCGGGCTTTGCTCCGCCGTGGTGCCTGTGGCCGGGCTTGGCTCCGCCGGCATTTCCCAGCACCGTGGTGTTACCGGCCGGGCTTGGCTCCGCCCTGACTACAATCCCCAGCTGCCCCAGCGCTACAGGACGAGGCTCACGCAGAAGGGCAGCGCCGGGAGGCGCATAAAGGAGAGCACGCCGACAGGGTGTGTTGGGAGGTGCATTTCTGTTTTCATCAGCTGTTGTACTCGGCCGGGCTTTGCTCCGCCGTGGTGCCTGTGGCCGGGCTTGGCTCCGCCGACATTTCCCAGCACCGTGGTGTTACCGGCCGGGCTTGGCTCCGCCCTGACTACAATCCCCAGCTGCCCCAGCGCTACAGGACGAGGCTCACGCAGAAGGGCAGCGCCGGGAGGCGCATAAAGGAGAGCACGCCGACAGGGTGTGTTGGGAGGTGCATTTCTGTTTTCATCAGCTGTTGTACTCGGCCGGGCTTTGCTCCGCCGTGGTGCCTGTGGCCGGGCTTGGCTCCGCCGGCATTTCCCAGCACCGTGGTGTTACCGGCCGGGCTTGGCTCCACCCTGACTACAATCCCCAGCTGCCCCAGCGCTACAGGACGAGGCTCACGCAGAAGGGCAGCGCCGGGAGGCGCATAAAGGAGAACACGCCTCCTCGTCCCGCGGGACGCGCGCGGGAGCGCCCGGGGCTAAGCCCGGGCAAAGGGCGGGCCCTCTGAGGCCCTCAGAGACCGCAGGAGACCGGACCGGGCCACCCCCCTGATATTTACCTTTCCACTTCATCGAAGGTATATTACTTCTCCTTGTCTTATATGGTAAATTGTCGGTTCTAGGCATGATGGAGGCCAAAAGTAAAAGTAGGGTGGCGGTCAAAAAAACACCTATGCTCACTCGGTCAACTACCAGGAAACAAACTTTGGCGCCAACCCCTTTGCCCACCTTGACTGCAATCGATAGGATGCTGCAACAGACAATTGGTGTCGTTGTCAATGCTATTGAAAGTACTGAAAGAAGATTATCCCTACCAGCCAGTATGTGTTTATCTAATCAAATACCATATACTGATAATACACATGTTAGCATTCCGAATGAGACAATAATGTCACATGATTCACTTCTATTGGAATCATTTGCAGGTTTACCAAGGTATGATCTAATACAATCTGTTGTACCACAACCCTCAGATTCTACTGTTCCCGATACTAGGGAGACTAGACTGTCTATAACACCTGACCTATCAGCCAGCATATTACCACAGCCCCTAATATCTAGTATTGTGTCTGTAACAAATGGGGATCTGGATGACTATGCTACTAATCCTGTTATTCCAACTGTACACATTAGTGATATTAGTCTGTCAAGCAGTGAAACTGATTGTGAGCCTGTACCCTCTAAAAGGAAATTAACCCAAAGTCGAAATAGGTTAATAATGAACAAACAAGCTAAAATATACAGAAAGAAAAAGAAGAGGGCTATACAAACTTTAGATACAAATTAAAGAGAAGGTGCGATACAGCAGAACAGTGGAGGGAGACATGAAAAAGATATAAAATTACTAGAAGTGCAGGCTTCTAGTAATATCGAGGCGGTTAAAGAATGTCTCGAGAAAATGGTAAGGGTCTGCATTGCACCGGTGATGGAATCTCTGGAAATTCTAAGTAAAAAAATAGAAAATCTAGAGAAATTGGGAATAGCTAACTTGGATGTCTTAGAACAACTGGGTTCGCAAATTAGATCTCATTCAAGTAATTTAAAATCTGGGAATCATTGTAATGGTAAATTAAGTACAGTAAATTGTACTCCTAGTGTGCCCATTATGAAGGGAAATCCGGTACCAACTACAAGTGGAAGGCAGAGGCAAACAACTACCGTCCCCAAGGTAACACGAGGGCAAAATATAGACGGGGTTCAAAGAAACATCAGTGAACCAACTCCCACCTACAAGAGCCTACCTGTACCAAGGCGCCATATTGATAATGTCATCCCAGCCACTATCAATTTGCCGCCTAATTGCAGACCATTTGTAGCGATACTTGCGAATGTCCCCAAGTTGTTGCCTAACCAATTTGAAAATCAAGAAACCTTGAAAAATAAGACCTTGTATTGGTTGGCGAAAAATTGTGGGTTTCCATTACGAGGTGCGGAAGAGATCATAACTACGCAAAGGGTAGGTTGGGTTGGGCCTAACAAAAAGGAGGTAGATGGGGACTGTATAATTATAAATTTTAGGACTACAGAATGGGCGAGAGATTCGATTTTACATGCACCGATGCCATCGAATCACGAATACAACATCACGCTGTTCCCACTTGACTATTTTTATAGGAACCAGTCAGGAAGACAAATTTTTACACATAACTTTCAGCATCCAAGAGTGGCCCCCACTAAATATCCCAATGTTGTACCTATTTGTCCCCCCCTACTACCTAACCTGTATGATAACTTCTTGGTCCCAACTTTTAATAGATTCCAGCCGCTCACCTCACTTGAGGAGAACGACTGACTGAGTAATCCATCTTTGACACAGGGGTCTGGAAATACTGTTATAGGTGTTACATTACCTTTAGAGAAAGAGTTGGGTGATGAAAGTTGTGCAAATAATATAATTGAACCACAATTAACCTCACCACATACCACGCTGTGTATAGGCAATGTTGTAGATAACGAACCAACTGTAACCAATGATAATGTCAATGTTACTCCGACTGGAATATCTGAGGTTTCAATCTTGTCTAATCACCTAGAAAGTATTGGAAATAATAATGTTGATTCTATTGTACTTAATAGTTGGAATATAGCCGGAATTGCCTCTAAATTATGTACCCCATTCTGGGATAATTTCATCATATGTGGCTATGACATAATTTGTCTCCAAGAGACATGGCATACTGGTCTAATAGAAGTTGAGGGTTACACCTCCTATAATGTGGCAGCAGTAGCTTCCAAAGCTGGTAGAGCTAAGGGAGGTCTGCTGACCTTGGTTTCAACTAAACTGACAGAATTTACTCTTGGGGAGCATTCGACAGTTTGTCAGCATGCATCTATTGTGCGCTTAAAACATAGTCATGGTAGGGATCTAATTGTTGTAAATTTCTATAACAATATTGTGGGCCCAAAACGTGATATGATTGTCCCCGATGTCGAACGCGCTATTGAAGCTGCAATCATTCTCTCCAAGAATAACTTTGTAATTCTGTGGTCAGGCGACTTTAACATCCAAGCCTGCAGATATGCCCGGAAGGGGATATGTGGTCACCACGAGGATTATGAAGAGGGTGGCATTATTTATGCCAATCACTTTCCGCATAGTAACTATGGCAGCGCACTGAATAATTTAATAGCCAAATTTAATCTGGAATTGCTCGATTGTACCAAAAACAACAATAATGAAATTTGTCCAACTTTTAGGGGGAGAGATGCTCATACTAATATTGATCACATCTTGGTGTCCAGTGGTTCCATTTTCACAAATGTCTGGGTAATAGAGCAGCCTGTGAGTGATCATAATAGCATCTCTGTGGAGTTAATGGGATGGGGTCAAAAAAGTGTTGTGAAAGGCAAAGCAGTTCACGGGATTTCCGCCGAAAGACCAAATGGTACAAGAATCAAGTGGATTAAGATTGACCCTAATAAACTTACAAAGGATATTCTTGGTAAATGTACCAGAGAGGTTGAATACTGCCTTGCACCTAATGTGATAGCACCTGAGGTTCTCTCCAATTTTATGAAAATTACATGCACAGTTGAAAATTCCCTGTTAAGAAAAAACAGAAGTGGCAAAAGAAACAAAACTGCGTGGTTTGATAAACATTGTGCCGAGACCCTGAATAAATTAAAAAGTGTACTTAATACTAAACCAAGAAACAAAGAAAGAGTCAGAGAAGAACGTACTAATTATAAACTGGCCCTGGCAAGTAGGAAAAGGGAGCTACAGGACGAGGCCTGGAATAAACTTGACATGGCCGCTGTAACTAAAAACCATAAACTCTTTTGGGAAACTATTAATGGCCCATTCCTAAAAAATGAAAATACCCCTGAGGTCAGTTCCCATGTCAGCTGTCTTGCATGGATTGCACATTTTTCTGAGATTTTTAATTCAGATCTTAAATCTGATGGGTTTACGGTATGTTTTAATTGGAAGAAAATGCACTTGTTTTTAACCTTAAATGAAGTGACAGATGCAATTAAAAATAGTAAGGGTGGTAAAGCACCCGGGCCCGATGGGGTACCCATGGACTTTTTTAAGCATGAAATAACATTATGGGCCCCAATCCTAACTCGTTACTTTAACGCAGCGGTGGAAGATAAACTACCCCTGACATGGGGCCAATCAATTATTATACCCCTTTATAAAAAAGGATCAAGGTCAGAGGCAAGGAATTATCGTCCAATCTCTCTTTTGGACTCGACAGTTAAAATCCTTAGTCGAGTCCTTTTAGTGAGGTTGGAAGCCTGGGTCGAGGAGAACAACATTTTGTCCCCAGTGCAGTATGGGTTTCGTAGGGGACTGGGAACAATGGAGCAGTGCGTGAACCTGGAACTCATAGTCGGCAAGTATACTAAAGCCAAATCTGGTAACCTTTTTTTATGCTTTGCCGACTTGAGTTCCGCGTTCGATCTGGTGGAACACGCACTGCTCTGGCCCATATTACTATCAATGGGCGCCCCTACTGAAATTATCCATCTGCTAGCTCGCTTGTATAGTAATTTATCATGCAAAGTAAGGTTTGGAACAGATGGTGAGTGCACCCCCTTTTTTGAAGTGAAGAGAGGCATCCGTCAAGGATGCGTACTTGCCCCTTTACTATTTTCACTTTTTATTAATCATGTGGATACATTTTTAAAATTGATTAAATCTGATGCTCCAACTATAAATGGAAACCCCGTCCCCGTTCTTTTATACGCGGATGACGCGGTCCTCCTTTCTAGGACACATAATGGACTACAACAATTAATTGACCAATTCCATATTTTTACTAAAAACAGAAACTTGAAAATTAATAAAGGAAAGACTGTTACTATGGTTTGTGGTAAGAACAATAGGAAAAATAAATCCTTTTTCCTAGAAGGACAGAAACTAGAATCTGTTAATAGTTTTTGTTATTTAGGAGTTACCTTTTCGGGAAATGGGAAATGGATTAATGAACAAAATAGTGTCCTTTTTAAAATGGCCCGGAATACAAACTGTATTTTTAGATTTGCAGCTAAGTTAGGGGATCGCAGAATTCGTGAAATGTTAACCCTTTTTAAAGCCAGATGCATCTCCTCAGCTATATACGGAGCTGGAATATGGGGATATGATGCACAGTGTACCAGATCCATCCAGGTGAGGGAGAATGTGTTTTTAAAAAGAATAATCAGTGCTCCAGTTATGGCTTCAACGGAGCTAATACACAAGGAATTAGATATGTACTACATCAATGATCTAATTGCCCTTCGTCCTCTATCCTTGTGGCGCTCAATATGGGCAAAAGAGGAAACCAAGTTCACGCAGGACATAATAACAGACTGTATCAAACTTGATCGCCGTTCGAACATTCCCTGGTTGAAGCATATACACCACTGGTATAAAACTTTATATGGATTGGACATTTACAATGAATTAATAATGGACCCCATTTTAACAAAGCGGGAGCTGAAGGTCTCGTTTATGAAATATACAGAAGAGACCAGGATGGAAAAATATAATAAACAGAGTACATTCATTTTTAACCAGCAATATAATATGAATGTAGGCTTTCATTCTCATTTCACAACAGTTAGTATTCCTTCACATCGATTTGTTTTAACCCGTCTCCGCCTAGGAATTGTGCATCACCTTGTGGCTTTTCCTGAGCCTAAAAAACCCGGAACTTGTGTATGCCCTTGTGATGGCAAATCCAAACAGGGCACGTGTCACTTTATGCTGTCTTGTACTTTTTATACTTTTTTAAGGAAATATTACTTGAAACCCATCTTTTTAAAATATAATACGCATCATCTACAAACAGCAATGACGCTAGTGTTTAATCTAGAGTCCCCAGATGTATGCTTTTATGTGGCTACTTATATTTTAAAATGTATCTCTGCAAGAAAATCAATGATTATATGAGTTCCTCTAGCTGCTAAATGTATTATGCACTTTAAAATCGATGCTGCTATATCACGTATTTGTATTTTGCACACATATGTCCGTTCGACTCACTGCTGCTTCTATTATATTTTCCATAGGGTTGGCTTATCACATGTATTTTATTATTGTCTTAGTTACTGGTCAGACTATGTGCTGCTATTCGCATATGCACTTTAGAATTGCCAATTTGCACATTTACTAAATCTAGAGACAATATTTAGCACTTTAAATCGCATATTGCACATAATTAACGGTCGTAGGACTGCTAAAATCTTAAACCAATAATTGTACGACCCAATGACTATGCTCTATTGATACTGCTAAAATGTCCCATTATGAGTGCTATTATGTAAGATTGTATTCCTTTTTATTTCTTTTGGAAAGCCTAATTTAGTATTGTGTCAAATTTCTTTTAAATGTATGCTGCTATATGGTTGTATTTTTTTTACAAACCGAATAAAGCATCTTTGAATTTGAATTTGGGTTTGATATTTCCTGATTCTCTATAGTTTATAAAATAATTAAACTAGACCTAAAACATGAAACTAAACCATGCATCTTTAGGACAAAGGCCACAAAACTGAAAAAGTAAAAGGAAGAAGAAACAATATTTTATTGGCATTCCTAAAGAACAAAACTCAAGCCGAATAATGTTAGCCAGTCTTTCTTACTGCTACTTGTATAACAAAGTTACATTGTATTGACCCCTTCAGGAAGAAAAAAATGACTTTCACTCTTTTTCCTTTCTTTGAATGGCATTTAGTTTGTGGTTGTCCAGGTGTTTTTTCAGTGTTTATATGTTTTCACCGGTGAGGGCTATTTTTCTTTCAGTGGGGTTTTATCAGTTATTATAGGTTTAAACCTAAAACCCCACAGCCTACCTATGATATAGTTGTCAGCACTAATGTATTAATAACACTTCTGCCCAGTGCAAACCTTTTTCCAAATAAGTTATTTTCCTTGTTAGGGTATTATCCTTATTTACAGGGGCCCCATTGCTCTTTTTCCAGAAACCCTTTACCTCCTTCCACCAGCAGGTCTGTGCTGACGTCTTTGCCGTTCCTCTGATAGCAGGTGAACACCCCTGAATCGCTCATCACCACATTACTCAGTACCAGCGACTCGTCTTGGAGAGTGAGGCGGTCTCTGAACCGGGTTGGTTGCACCAGCCTGGTGGATGCTCCAGGGGTGATCAGCAAAGCCTCCCCGCTGACTCCAGCACACCTTGGGAACTTTGGGGTCCAGATCCAGTGTGCGATTCCAGCATCCGGCAGGCAAGGGAGATGCACTGACCGCCCCATCCTCACCCTCTTCAACTCCAAAGCTGATGAGAGAAAAACACAATATTTACATTAGTCCTGTACATGCATTCATTTAACATACAGTGGAGTATGACACCCCCTTCAGTAACCTATCTCTTGGCCAATGAAAGAACACTGCGGGCTCTGCTGAATTTGAAAAGGAATTACTTTTCCTCATGTAGTGGTGATTCAACCTGTTGTAAGTCTTATAAGTAGGTTTCCTCTTTTATCTGCCACAAATTTATGAATTTGAATATTCATAGAGATCCACATATACATTCCTATTTTATACAAAATAAACAATCATTCAATACAATAATAATGTAGTTTCAATAGAAATGTAACAATTTTAAAGCATAACTTTTCCAGAAATATTAATAATTGACGGGATCTATATACAGACAACGCACAAAATCAAATAAAAAGAGGTTTCAAGAATTGACAACCCATAAAGTGCAATGCTGGAGAAATAATGACATCATCAAGACCCTAAACACCACAATTGCAAACTTTACAAGTCCTTTTTTTACATACATTTTTTGACAAGTGCCTGGAACAACCATTAATGGTGACATAATCATTCTTAGCGGTAACATATTCATTCTTAAAAATAGAAGCACACTGTGGACCCATTTCATGTTAGATAGGACTATGGTTTTCTCTCAAAACACTAAAAAAAATACATTTATATTTATCTTTTTTTAAATAGTATTTTATATCTAAATTTAGGATAACGCTTGGCGAGAGACTTGAGCTGAAATTCCAACTGTGACAATGCCACATAGACTTAAATTGATAATACAGGGCCTTAAAATTGTTCCAAGACTCATAGGGAGTTTTTAAGAAATAAATTGTCTTCTCCCTTGCGAACAAATATTTCTACACCCAATAAGATCCGGGAGGAATTTTCTCCACAGTGTATCTATAGATTGATGCACCCTTCGTAAAGCTGCTGCTAGCCCCAACACAGACACAAGTACTATTTAGATAACGTTCTAGTCAAATTGCCTTTGTAACTGCTTAGGAAATTCAAATTACACAACCTATGCAATAATCAAGGCTGAGTTTTGAAACTAATATTTTCTTGAATACATAAAACTTAGTATTGTTAGGCGATATAGCATTGGTTCGAACATACAGTGGAGTATGACTTCCCGTCGTATATCTTGGCCAATGTTATGTTATGTTATGTTATGTTATGCGGATTTATTAAGCGCACAGATGCTCCAGCGAAGGAGCGTCCTGGCGCCCGACAAGGTAGCAGCATAACACAACTAAACAGCACAAAACAAAAGAGAAGCACTAGGGAAACAGAAACGTTTTAACCGCACGGCGGAAGGAAAACAGGTCCCCAAGGGCGCGGATCGCCGGGGGCAAAGAATTCCAGAGCAGAGCAGCACGGACTTGAAAAGACCGTCCGCCAGCCCTGCAGAGCCTAAAACGGGGAACAATCGCAAATTCAAGGTCAGAAGATCTTAAAGCCCGAGTGGGGACATAGTGAGACATGAGCTTGGACAGGATTGCGGCCGGGGATCCCTTAAGAATTTTATAAGCGACACAGAGGACTTTAAAACGAATTCTCTGTGCCATCGGGAGCCAATGCAACGAACGGAGAGCATTAGTGGTGGGACAGAATCTTGGTAATCCCACCACCGCTCGTGCTGCCGCGTTCTGAACACGCTGAAGGCGACTGATTTCCGCTTGGTTCAGGCCCACAAAGAGGGAACTAGCGTAATCCAGCCTAGAGATCACTGTGGCTTGGATCACGAGTTGTCTCGTGGTGGCATCGAAAAACTTAAGCACGGGGCGAAGTCCCCGCAGGATGCCAAAACAGCAGGCCGCCATACGTTTGGTATGACAGACGAAGGAAAGAGTGGGATCCAACCAAACCCCAAGATTTTTAAGCTCGACAACCGGGGTTGGTGTAGGGCCGAGATCTGATGGCCACCACCTGTCCCCCCAGAGTTCCGCTCGCTTGCCAAAAATCATCACCTCGGTTTTACTAGCGTTTAGCTAGAGACAGTTATCTGTCATCCAGCCGGCGACCGCCCGAAGTCCTTGTTGGAATCTAGGGGCGTCCACTTCCGCATCCCCGCTGATCGTAACCGCTAGCTGGGTGTCATCGGCGTATGACACCATGGTCATACCCCACTGCCTGACTACCTCAGCTAGCGGTCTCACGTAAAGATTGAATAACGTGGGACTCAGCGAGGAGCCTTGAGGAACCCCCAGATCCAAAAGATGGAATTTGGACTGGTAGGGCGGTACAGCCACGCTAAAGGAGCGATTGGCAAGAAACGAACGGAACCACTGGAGGGCAGGGCCAGCAATACCCACTTCCTCTAGACGACGCAGAAGGATGGGGTGGGACACGGTGTCAAAGGCGGCGCTCAGATCTAACAGCACAAGCGCCGCCGTTTGACCCGCGTCAAGCACGGAACGCAGGTGCTCTACCGTATACAGTAGTGCCGTCTCGGTGCTGTGCCCAGCTCGAAAAGCATTCTGCGTCATGTCTAGGATGTTGGCCTGAAGTAGATGACCCGAGAGGACAGAGTTGACATGCGCCTCTGCTACTTTAGCAGGCCACGGCAGAAGTGATATTGGTCGATAGTTCTCAGGTTTGCTTCCATCCAGAGATGGCTTCTTAAGAATAGGCATAACAACTGCCTGTTTCCACTTCAGTGGAACTACGCCCGATGTAAATGACGTATTAATCAGCGAGCAAACCGGTGAGGTATCATGCAAGGCTAGGTCTTTAAACAGAGCCGGGCACAACAGATCAGCCGGGGACCCTGACTTCACCTGTTGAGCCAATTTACTAAGACTCTCTGGGGTAAGGCTCGGGATAGAGTATAAGGTGTCAGATACCAACGACTTAAGTGGTCCCTCAACAGACGGAGCAGCCGATGGAAAAGCTCTATGTATGGAACGAACCTTTTCCAGAAAGAAATCCACCAGAGTTTTGCAGTGTGCAGTTGAGCTCTGGTAGGTCGTAATCACCTTTTTGGTGGTGAGATCTTTCAACACCTTAAAAATAGTTTTGGAGGGGTTATCACTGGTACTGAATTGCAGGGCATAAAACGCCGCTCGGGTTCTGCACACTGTCCGATGGTACAATTTCACAGTGGCCATATACAAAACTTTCTTATCGATGTTATAAGTTTTGCGCCATTCCCGCTCTGCGCGCCTACAGGTCTTTTTAAGTGCCCGCAGCGAATCGTCGTACCATGGGCTGGAATTCCTTGCCCCAGATTTACACAAAGCTATTGGAACAAGGGCGTCGAGCGCCCTAGTTACCCACTCACAGAAATGATCATAGCCCTGATCCGCTAACTCAGTTTCCCCAAGCGGGACAGTATGTGCAACTGTGGGCTCTGCTGAGTTTGGATATGAACCACTTTTCCTCCAGCAGTGGTGATTCAACCTGTTGTAAGTCACAAACTCAGAAAGGTCTTTTACCAGAGTCACTTAGATCCAGACAGAATTCTGCCTAATCCATCACTACTCATTACACTCAGAAGGACTTACATGGGCTGAGTGTATCTCACAGATAAAGCTGCAGATCTTTCAAATTGAGGAGATTTATGTACAGTAGTCCTATGTCAATGAGCATGGTCTGTGAAGCTACAAGCACCTCAGAGAGTCACAGAATACGTGAGCAAGGTGATTGTACTTACGATTTGGAAAAGTCAGTTAGTAACAAACTTAATAAAACAAGCTGACACCATATAGAAGAACAAGATACAACAAAACTATTAAGAAAAGACACACCACATTGATTTGTCGAGAAGTAACAGAAACTCGTTTAAAGAGCTCAACATTGTAGGCTAGAATATTAATCACAGACCTCCTAATATCTCCTTCGCTGGAAAAGCCCAAAAGAGTTATTTAAGGTTGTCCTGGTTTGACCTCTTTAGCGGCCCAAGTGTATACGTGTGGTGTTGCCATTTGTGTACAACTTTAATAATGAGTGCATTTACTTAGGCAATACTTTCCTGACTCGTGTTCCTAAAGGAATTATTTGTATTTTATTGCATATATAACTTCCTCTCTTGCTTACCTGCCTATGAACGTTTATTAGGCTCAGAAGAGGTCGGTCCCATATCTACATACAGTCCCCATTTCAAGTGTGATTAGCATACTGCACAACTTTAGGGCTAGGTAAAGGTCAGTCACATGACAGATTGCCTCTGAAAGGCTAACTGGGCAGATTCAGAGACATGTCAGACCAGTGAGTGAATTAGTAGTAGTGCTGTATACTGTCAATCACACATCATGATCACATCTGAAAGGCCGGCTGGGCCGGGACAGTATCAGTTCTAGCCAAAGTCTTGCTTCCTATAGGGCTATAGGCAGAGTCAGTCATGTCCCAAGCACATTCATAGATCTGGTTGACTGTACCACAGCACCACTGCATTACATGATGAAAATGAAGTCAAAATGAAAGGTGTATTTCTTGAACGCACATTTCACTTTAGGCCTAATATCAGCCTCAGAATAATGAAAGTCTGATTGGCTCCACTAGGACATGAACCTGAGACCATGGACCAAACTGCAGCGGATGCTCTAGTCCAGTGTTTCCCAAACTGAGGTCCGCGGACCCCCAGGGGTCCTTTACACATTCCCAGGGGGTCCGCAGGCAGCAGTTTTAAAAGCACTGGAAAGTTCCTTGCAGAATTAGCAGTTTTTGAGCAACAATAAAAGTGTCAAGATAACACCAATGATTAATGTATCTGCTGGAGATGAGAGGAGAGTTTTGTCCAGTGGCAGCTTTAACTTATCTAATGTAGCACAGAGGGTTAATATGCCTACTGCAAAGAACATGTACCATGCATTTAATTTCTTTTAAATTTCATGTGCATAGGTCAGTCTGTTACTTACTGCTTTTGTCAGTAACTTATTTTTCTTCCCAGATTGTCATATCCTGGTGCATAATAAGGTCTTCATTTACTATTCTTTGAAAGCTAATAAAATTCAATATGTAATGATAACTGTGTTGTAGACTGCACCATTGTTTCCCAAAAACGTTTGGGGGAGAGCATTCCAAAGCCCCCTCTGTAGTGGCCAGGCTCACTCATTGTACTTGGTATGCACCGTATGGGGACTGGTCTGAAAACATTTTCTAGGGCTGCTTTTGTGTCCAGGCTGGCCCTGGCAGGAGCAGGAGCCTCGAACTGCAAAATAAAAACCAGCCATGTAAAAGTTTGTCACTGGGATGCAGCACCAATCTTCCCATTAAATTATTTAGTTTTTTGCAAATTCTTTCAATATAAAATTTTAAGAGGGATATTTACAACAGAAGTGGAGGAGCGTGTCGTTAGCCTCCTTGGCTTTATGACACGGTCCACCACTTCGGAAAGGTAGGGCTGCACCATATTTACAAGAATATGGTGCAGCCCTGCGTTTCCCCCTGCGCTGGCGCTACACTTAGCAGGGACCCTTGCACCATAGTGCAAGTGTGACTGCGTGCAGGGGAAGATTGTTTATGTACAGGAAGATCCTCCTTCCTGAACGTAAACAACCCAAGGCGTTTTGCTTTTTCCATGTGTACTGCATAAGGCAGCACACATGGAAAAACCAAAATCGAGGAGAAAAAGCATTTCTCCTTGTTTCGTCAAGTTAAGTCCAGGTGTTTCCTGGTTTTAATTTTGGCGCAGCCTCCTATTTACCCTGCCATTGTAAATCGGAGCAGCGTTAAAAAAATCACTGGGTGTTGCAGTGGAACACCCATCACAACACCCACTGCTCACCTCTTTCACGTTAAGTATTGCATGAAAGGGGGTCTTATTTGCAAAGCAGCGTTAAGCCACAGTAAGTGGCTCAAACCTGCCTTGTACAAAAGGCGAAGCCCATATCGCCACTGGAACACCGCAAAAAGTGACGTTCCCATGGGGATAGGGGCTTGTAAATATACCCCAAAAATTGTTAGTAATTTGAGTTTTTCTTTTGTGTACACCTGTGTTTCTTTTGTTCGAATTACTGTTTTAATGTTTGAAATTTAAATCCCACAAATTGCTTGGGGGTCCCCGGCTTCCGGTGGTGACTCAATGGGGGTCCACAGGAGTGAAAAGTTTGGGAACCACTGCTCTAGTCCATTGAGCCATCAACACTGCCTCCCCAGGTTAACACAGTTATTTTCACAAATTAAAAACATACACCTAAAATAGATATATTACTCCTACTTCAACTCGTTGGCTGCTGCCGTCGGACAACGTTCGTCGCGTGCACTACCTTGGTAGTGCTGCGCACCTCTGTTGACCGACGCTGCCCCACCCATTTTTCGAACGTTCAGCACTGGAGCTGAACGTTCGACGCAGCCAACGGGTTAAGAAAACATGTCAAGTGGATACCTTGTGGGTTTAGTAACCTTATTAGGTAACTCGGCCTGGAAGTCTGTTAGCAGTTCATTTTTTGAGCACTAGGCCATGAAGTAAGTGGTTTCTTAGTGCAAGACACAAAGGGGTCAATTATGAGTCTGGTGGTCCTTGGAACGCCAGACTCGTGGTGGGGCAGCTTTTGTACCGCATTTGGCCACCATAAGTGTGGCAGGGTATTCTCAGACGTGAGTCCCTTGCTCACTTTGCCACTGGATTCAAACAAGCCGGGCTGAAGAAGGCTGGAATGCCAGAAACCGGTCCTCGGAAGCTTGTTTCCGGTCCAGGGAAGGCATGGCTTGGCAGTTCGGGCTGGACTGTTCCCATGAGGCACAGGGTCAGACTGATTTGCATATAGCCATGTCTGAACTGGGGTGGCAGAGTGGGCTAAAGAACGGTGATGGATCAAACCCAGATCTTTTGACTGGGTGTGAGTGTTTGATTGGTTCTGATGCTCCGTCCATCACCACCCCCCCTGTTGTACAGCAGTTCATTTTTTTAGCACTAGGCCATGAAGTAAGTGCTTTCTTAGTGCAAGACACAAAGGGGTCAATTATGAGTCTGGTTGTCCTTGGAACGCCAGACTCGTGGTGGGGCAGCGGACATCATACGACCCTAGTGGTCGTGCCGCACTGGGACCACCGACACTGTCAGGGAACCTCCATTCCCTGGCGGTGGCGCTGTAGTGTAGTTCCTATTATCCCAATAGGCTCTGCGCATTGGAATAATATCTTCAATAGTATAGACGTAGGACTGGGGTTAACTAGGTCTTCTACTGACGATATTAGACTTAAAGTTTATGTGTGCCAGCTAGCTCAGAGTTCACTAGAAACTTTCTCGAATAGGCAAGGAGGAGTTTAACCTCCATGGATAGACAAGAAGGGATTTAGTTTCTGACAACCATAGAACATGACAACTTTGCTCTCCCCTAATCAAGAGTATATCTCTAGAGTCGTGTGAAAACAAAAGACAACTTATTTTACTCAGTCAGTACGTGCATTCTTAGCTTCACCAGATTGTAGAGAAAAGGAAGAGAAGGGCGTGTTCAATAAAAAGGTGTTATTTATTGATCAGTCTCTTTTCTCGTACAAGAGAAATGAATCGCTATTATTGCAATACTTATAGTTAAGTACAGTGCATACAGTAAAAGCAGAATTATAAAATTATACTGTAAAAGCATTGATATGGTTTCTTAGCCATATGATACTTTAAAATGGATAAAATAGATACATACATATATACATTGACTAATCGTACTCAACTGGTGCTTCTAACTACGCCTACCCCGGTGTACCTGACCTAAGCCTAATACGTGGGCGGGAGTAGATAAGTAGCAGTTTAAGTTAAGTTTGCTTTGCCAAGGGTCTGACTCAAGAATTCTCTGTAAGGGGTTATTCAGTTCTGTACCTGGGATTTAGAAGGCTGGAGGGTTGGTATCTCTATCTCAGGACTTGATATCCCAGCTGCCTGCGAGGGCGGCTGGAAACGCCGGAGCTGGATTTCTCGGCAAGAGAAAAGGCAGCGTCTCTCTCAGCGCGTCAAAAGGGAGGGGCAGCATCCGTGGGCTTTCTGCATCAGCTGGGCTCCTCGGCAAGTCGCGCTGCTCCAATCTCGTCACAACCACCGTGTGTTGCTTAGGGCAATGTCGGTAATATTTATACCTGAAAGGTGCCGAGATTGACGTAAGGATGGACATAAATACGTCAATAAGGGTGTCATAAGAACTGGTCGTTCTTACATTCTTTACTGGAGTTCTTGGCTAAATCAAAACAATAGCTGCGGGGGATTTCCCAGGTTGCTGGAGGTTTGATTTGTTTTGAGAACTCGGTATGCTTTCTATGGGGGCTGGAGGAATAGTGCTTGCCTAATGTGATAGCATGCGCTATGATTTAATCAGAAAACGGGTTTCCGTGCCGTTGTATGGCTACTATTGATTTATTAACCGGACAAGGGTCAGAAACAGGAATATTGATACAGTTCCCATAGGAAATACATCACACCCACTCCACGGAATCTATGTCCATATTTACTAACCTAAGCATAGTAAACATAACTAATAATGTATGTGTATTTAAACTGCCCCAAAATACATTAATTTGCATTAATTGGATTAGCGTAACACTTGAAAAATATGAATATAGTTACTGTATGCATTCAAGCAGTGTAATCATTCAAAGAGGATGCACTTTTTATATCAGCACGAATGATTTGCGAAAATAACACATGAAATGGCTCTTAATACAGAAGAAAAAGTGCGAGACCATTTCATCACATAGAAATGTAATTCTACTTGAAAACAACCTAGAGGTCGAGGTAATGTCTTCTAGAGGTACCTAAAAATAGAAGTTTCTGTTCTCTAAGAATAGGCTACTTTTAAGCAGAAGATAAGTGCCCAAAAAATTTGTAAATATTTTGGTTTGTGGAAAAAAAGTTCAAATTTTCTTGCAAAAATTCTTAGTGGCTGTGTTTTGAAGTTTTGAAGGCCAAATTCAGAGTTCAGGGAACGCTGTGTGCACGTTTGCTCAAAGTCATTCTTTCTGTTCTGGTGAAAACATCATATCATTAAGATGTTCGAAAAAACAGTCAACAGCTTCTGGTGAGAGTTCGACTAGGTTGGAAAATGACGCTACCATGCAGTGATGAGCATGATCGCTTTCAGTGATGGTTTGATCAGCATTGCTGACAGAAGGTCGTACCTGATCGATGCTGCTTTCGTCTTGTACTTCACTACCCTTCAATCGCAGTGGTGAAGTCTCCACGAATGCCGTCATCAGGATTGGTAGCCGCTGGGGACAGCACAATGCATGAGCCTTAACTGGACTCAACAAAGTCTCTGCATCCAATGGCACTTCTGATTGTAGTGTGAGACAGGTGTCCAACACGCATTCCTCGCCGCATAGCAAGCACCTTAATACAGGCATAACACAAGACTGCCACAAGGGTCTGAATGAAAGAAACCAGGTCATATTTAAATCTCGTAGCCGTGCTAGTCCAAGGACTTTAGTTATGCGGTCCCGGTAGCGGGTAGCTAGGATCGTTTCTTCCATTGTTGCTGGAGTCATGTGTGTGACATGGTTTGCCATAGCGAAGCAAAAGTAGCAAAAATAGGATCCCTGCTACTATTCCCAACAGGAGAGGTAGTCCGCCAAAGATGGAATGGACGAAGTTAGGAAAAATACCAAGGATGGCTTTGAATGGGATCAAAGCGCCTGAAAAAACTGTCTTAAATACACTTGCGATACGGCTCGTATCAGAAATATTTAAGATTTAGTTTAGTATTTCTGCGAAGTGTATGGGACTATTCGTTGATAATAATGAATGAATCTCTGCCGTTGTCCTTGCAACTTGGAGATCATACGTTTCTTTTGATGACGTCAACCTGGTTGGCGTCTGTAGGAGCACAGTCTTCATTCTGCTTAAAGTATCAATTCGAATAGAAGAGAAATTAAAACTGGGCCATAACCTTGCCTCCCTGTCTGGAGTATCGTTCGGGAACAATACTCTTTCACAGCACATGACCCTGGTAGTCACGCTTACGAGATAAGGTTTTCCGGGCAGCAGGCTGCAACATCTGCGATCTACAATTAGAATGTAACTCCCGTTTGAGAGTCTCCTAAAGAATGGTTCTATTTGTGTTGCAGGTGTGTCTAACTGGTGACATGAAAGGTTGTTTGAAGTCCCTTCACAGGCCCCATGCAAACTTATACCCTGACACAGAAGTATACCACTTAGTGAATTTGCACAATTATTGCCACTAAGAAATACATTCTGTCCTTTATTACTGACACATGTGTGTGTATAGGGCAAGTTCCATGTTGACTTAATATATCCTTTACCCAACCTTTCATAATGACCTGCCTGTATATATTTTTGGCAGTATTGAAACTGGAAAGTCGTTATCGGAATATTTATTATCCCATGTATTATCCATTCAATGACAGGTCGTTCTGACATTGTCAATGGTAATCTCTCAAGTTTTTCAATGCTCAGAATTGTATAGTCAGCACCCTTCTGTGCCAAACTGATTTGTTTATCAGTAAGGTTAAAGATAATAAATAGTGACGTTGTGTTGATTAAACGCCAAGGCACATAGCCTGAACGCAGATTTTGTAACGTCCAGCCAAGCTGTACAATAGAACGTAATTGAGACTGACCGTGTTGTAACATCAGTAAGTCTTGCTCTATTATATCGATTGCTGAAGACACAATACTGTCCAGTGAATATATTCTGGAAGACAGAGTCATTAACCCATTGTCCACAACAGAAAGTGATTTTTCCAAATTAATACGGTCAATTTCCCGTATTTTTTCTGCTGTCTCAATTTGAGTTTCTTTACAAGCTTCGTTATAAGCTGCATATATAGAGGCCGCTATGAAACGTTTTTGACGCTGTTTGCGTGGTCCCATAATGAAATCACGCAAGTCAGCACCTTCTTGAAGTAAAGTTAGGTGTTGCTTAATTTCTGCCAGTGTGGATGTATGTAGCCATTGAAGGCAGAGCTTTCCCACACTGTAAGTAGTTACTATCCCTGGATGTTGTCTCTGGGCATATCTAGGGTCTGGCCTGGTCAATTTGAACCCCTGTATTTTGTTCAGGAATCTGTCTTGACAGTTATTCGTGTCTGTGGGCCAGATCAACCATTGTTTCCATTCCGGATGTGTTCTGTTTTGGTTTAAAATATGGTTTACGTCTATCTCAACATCCGTAGTGCTATTACTGTCCGTTGTTGGCTTTGGAATAGACGGTTTGTTTAAGTCTTTGATTTTGGCTAGGCCAAGACAGGTAGTCTGTTGAATCGTGTCATTCAAAAATATAATTTGTTCTGGGATCATGCAGGCTCTAAACAATGATTCTATACCCTGCACTTGCCAATCTTTTGTGCCCCAGATCGTTTTCGTTTCAATGTTATTGTTCCAGAAATCAAAACCAAATGTATTCATTTTTTCAAAAAATGAGTCTGAATATATCAATTTTGTGTTTGTAAGCATGGTTTTCACTCCTGTCTTATTTAACAATTTGAAATAGAATGTTTCTGCATTACTTGTGTTAAACCCTGAAAAGTATGAATATTTATCATAAAATGTTTTTGAACTGCCTTTTGGTGGAGTTGCACAATGTTCCCATTGGTTAAAATTTAAAACATTTCTAGGTTGAGAAGATTTATGCAGATAATGGTTACCATAGTGGTTGTAGCAAAACATCTCATCATAATTAGATGGACCTTGCAAATAATCATGTTCTGTAAATTTAGCTGACATCACTAGATCAGACATCATATCATTAATACTTTCAAAGTCCCAATCATCAGCAAATGTGCTTGGTTTTACAAAGTCACTTAATGAAATCTTAAATTGGTGTGGATACTTCAAAAGTTCAACCGGACCATATATTTCGTATTCAGTATTGTCCCATGCTACCCCGCCGGGTATAGGATTGGCTGTGAAGTTGACTGAAGAAAGTTCTCTTTTCTCGACGTGTGAAGATGTGTGTGGTTTAAGGATCAAGTTGATTTTCTGGCTTGCTGTGTCCATTGTAGCATATTTTTCCTCAATGAAATGTCCCGAGCATAGTACCATGATGAGCCAAAGTATGAGGATAAATACACCTAGTGCCACCCAAATTTCAATCCATGGAGAAATCAGATAGGTTTCTTTTAGTTGATGAAAAAGTTCCTTTGCTTTGTCTTTAAAAGTTTTGGTTGTCGGTTGTACTTCTGGTTCACTTGGATCTTCAGAAAAATCATCGAAGTTGATGAAGTAGCCTGATGCCGTTCTGTCAATTGTTCTAATTGCTTCTGGATTACTTTTTGCTTTTGGAATTTGTTTTGTTTCATCAGCATAGTCATTTGTTACTTCATTGTAGGTAGGTGTTTCTTGATGAAAAGTTTTGATTTGGGCTTTAAGAGGTTCAGGTTCTATTGCTTTGTTGCATAGTCCTTGTTGATTCACTGTAGATTTTTCAAATGTGATTAGTCTTTCAGTTTGAACCTCTGTGGATGTAGCAAACTTTGGTGTTCTGCTACTTCTTGGGAGTCCACTTGGCCTACTACTTGTTATCGGCCACATGATTGTGGTTTAACCAGGTCGATGGATACAACTCGGTTCTCCTTTTTACCAGCAAGGGGCGGTAGTACTACTGATCTTGTCCCGTTGACAGACAAGACAGGAACTGCTTTTCTGTAACAAGGCCCAAATTCCTTCTTTACCGCGATCTTCTCTCTGACCAGATCCCCGATTTTTGGAATCCAGACAGGCTTTGCTGGGACAGGTGGTTTCTCTTCAGTGGTTGTTGGCTGTTGTTTCAACTTTATGTTGCTCAGGTCCTTTCTTGTTTCATTTAAGTCCTGTAAAATAGCCAAGCGATCTTTGATATCAAAGCATTTTTCTTTAACCACTGAAGTCTGACTATCTAAGTCCTGGACTAACATTCTAGTCCCAAACAATAGTTCGTACGGACTGTGACCTCTCAGAGAATTTCTTGGCAGATTGTTTAGACTACGTTGGACACTTATTAGATGTTTGACCCACCCAGCTCCCGAACCTAATACCTTTGCTGTTATAGATTGCTTTATGCCTTGGTTTTTTCTTTACACCATCCCGTTTCCCTCAGGAAGGAAGTGAGAAGAGTCCCGCAATGCAATGCTCATTCTGGCCAGGCACCCCCCCCCACAAGCTCGAGAGCTAAAGGAAAGATATTGGTCAGAACGTAGCATGCTTCTAGCGTATATGCCATTATAGACTCGCAAATCTTTGTATAACAGTTCAGACGTCAGCCGAGAGTTGGTGGTCTACATTATAAGTGAAAATAGCCTTTACATGTTAGTTTGACGCATTATTCATACTGGGTTTTATTTTTTATTGTTGATCCAATCTGGAGCGAAACGCCATGGTAATATACCGTCTCGGTCGCCAATGCGATCTCTGTTGCAGTCTGGGCAGTTTTTTACAAAAATGTGATGATGCAGGCTCATGCCTGGCCAACAGTACACTGATTGTAATTCTTCCAGAGAATCTTTAAGCTTGAGGTGTCTAAGACCCTCACCCATATGTGCGTCTGCTATTAACAAGACTCTCTTGTCCGTGTTTGGAATTACTCTATCCCCCACTCCAGGGATTCGAGCAAAAGGGACTGAGTTTGCATCGATTATGTATGTATAATTGAGTGGGTAATTGATCGGTAGCGCTGAGCAGTCGCCTTTTGATGACGTTTTCACCGCCAGCACAGTTTCACCGTCAATGTATTTTACTGCATGCTTTTTTGTAGCTACGGAAGCCGATTTAGTTGCTACCGCTGTGGCTGTCTCAGCCAATGAATTCCCTGCAACGTGAACGCCATCACGTTGATGACTCAGTGAATGTATCACGTGGGTTTTTGGTAGTTCTTTCTGTAAAAGAACTACTTGTTCCCAAAGCGCTTTCTGCTTTATTGTGGCACCTGTGTCATCTTTGTAACCGTTTTGAATCCATTTCTGTAAATCGTTATTGTATGATTTGACGCAGTAATACGAATCGCACACTATAAGTGTCGGGAATTCGCGATCGGCATTATCTAGCGCCATTTTTAACGCTATTATTTCAGTTTGTTGTTCTGAATTATTTTCCACTGAGTGTGTTTTCGTAAATAGAGGTCTCAGTTTACCTCCGCGCCACACGTCTTTTACAATCTCGCATGTGGCGTTGTAAGCTTGCTCTCCCCATACTGAGGGTTGAGCATGTCCGTCTGTATAGATTACACAAGCGTACTGTCGTAAGGGCAGAATGTCGATTGGCAGAGGGTATTCTCTCTCATATTCTAGATATTTTAATTTTTTCATTTCTGGATCAAAATAGTATTTCACTTTGTCTGTAGCAATAGAATTTACTCATTGTATCCATTCTGGATTTAATGCCATAGTAGGTAAATTACATGGGCTTGTTAATGCCTCAAAAGCTGATTCTGCTGTTCTGACTGTAATACGTCTACCGTCTGCTTGGTATTTTTCTCTTGCTATAGCCGTTTGAACCGCATGAACAATGTTTTCCTTAATGCTGAATGTTTTTTCAGCTTCTGTGTACAAGTGTGATTTGTATGCAATTGGTACCTTTTCTCCCTCATTAGAGGTCAGGTATGTGAATCCGCATCTTCCTGGGATGACTCGAATCACAAGGTTGCGTGTGTTGTCGCGTGTTTGTAGTTTTGTTTTAACTAACATGTCTGTTTGTAAAGATCTCAAAATTTCTGTGTGTTTTTGAGTCCAGTTGATCCTTTCAAAATCTGGTTTTATTAGATCATAGAGGGGTTTGACCCTCTCTGCATAATTTATAATGTAAGTTCTTCCGAAATTTAGGAAACCTAGAATTGATTGTAAGTTTTTTAGTGTTCTGGGTGCTTGGATTACAGCACATTTCTCTAGGAAATTGTCAGCCAGGCTTTTGCCTTCACTTGATAGTTCATATCCTAAAAACAGGACAGTTAAATGGGCAATTCTTGACTTTTTAAAGTTGAATTTGTAACCCTCTGCTGCGAACCCAAGTATTATGGTGTTCACTCTT
Organism: Lissotriton helveticus; assembly: GCF_964261635.1. Classification (NCBI taxonomy): domain Eukaryota; kingdom Metazoa; phylum Chordata; class Amphibia; order Caudata; family Salamandridae; genus Lissotriton; species Lissotriton helveticus. The sequence continues at coordinate 2,082,071,245 of NC_136065.1, forward strand.
TTCAAGTGAGTATCCAAGTCATCATCTGTTAGATAGATGTCATCGACATAAGATAATGCCTCATCATCATATATTTTTAGTAGCTCTGTTACTCTCGCTGAGAATAATCCTGGGCTGTTCTTGAACCCCTGTGGTAAACGACAGAAATTTTTTTGCGCGCCATTTATTGAAAACGCGGTCAAATATCTGCTTTCTGGTGCTATATTTTGACAAAAGAATCCATTTGAGATGTCTAATGTTGTTTTGTATTTTTTGCGCACTATGTTATTCATTAGTGCTGCACTGTGTGAGTTTTGCACTGCAAAAGTTTTGCAACATGAGTTCAAGTGTCTGTAGTCCAAAACGAGACAGGAAACAAAGGATTGTTCATTTGTGAGGTGCAAGTTTCAATCACCCCCTGGTATTCAAGTTGATCTAGGATCTCTTTTACCTGTTTTTTAGCTTCTTGCTTAATTGGGTACTGCCTCTGTGCAGTAGGTTGTGATTTTAACTGGATTTTGTGAGGAGGAGAGTCCTCATCCCATCCCACATGGTTTTTATATAATGCAGGAGCTTGGGCTACTGCCCACTTTCTTGCAAGTGTATATTTTTTATGTATTGTAATATGATTAGAGAAGGCAGGCATAATTATTTCTTTGCCATGAGGGCATTCCCTGACAAACTCTGGTGGCCAGTCTTTTTCAGCTAGAAGGATGTCATAGCCCTTGGAGAGATTATCCCAAAATAGACACCTTATTTTCCTAGTCTTATCCCCCTCTATACGTAATGTTATTTCATATATTTTATGAGGTTTGCTAACTCTCGTATCTGCAGTTTCCACCTGAATGTATTCATTCGTGTCCACTGTCTCCAGATGATTACTCAGGATCTTGCGAGCTATGCTCACTTCTGCTGCGCTGTCTAGCATTGTCTGAGCCCACTCTCCGTTTTTCAGCTGTGTCCTCAGTATTCTCGGCATGGTTGATTACTTTAATACTGGCTACCTTCTTCTTTGGGAATTGTAATTTTTTATTTTGATGAGCAGGTTCCTTGTCTTTGGACTTGACGTGCTCTTCCCTGTGTTCTGATCGTCCTCTTCTTTCCGATTTCTGCGAGGAAGTCTGAAAAGATCGAGAGGGACGTGTATCAATATCTTGATATCTATCAGGTTTCTTTATATTATCCCTATTTCTAAGGTTGTATTTTTCCCCAGAGGGCTCCCTTTGGGGAGACTTGTGTCCTTGGTCCGGAGATCTTTCTCTCCGCCGAGGAGACCTTCCTCTGGTTTGGAATCTTTTTTCCTTTGGAGTGGATTGTTTATTTCCATCCCAGCTCTTTTTTTGAGTGTTTAGATTATTTTTAATAAATACCTTTTCAGGATTTTCTATTAGTTGGGGTTTCACCGGTTTCCCACCCAAACTATCTCAAACTATCTCTTCCTAGTTCTTCATAGGATTTTTCTATGATTCTGGCAATTTCAAATGGTTGGTCTGCTATATCTGTCTCTTTCAACCGCTGGCGGATCGCCACATTTGCTGCTTCTCCCTTTATATTGGCTAGTAATATTGCCGAGACCTGTTTGAAGTCTTTTAGTAATTTCATACCAAGAGTTAAAGCAGGTTCTGGACCGTATTCATCTTGAATTCATCTTGAATTTGTTTTAGCACATCTGGTATTACTGGCATGGATGGAACACCATGTGTTTTTGTGTAAATGGAAGCAAAGGCTGTACCCCAAGTGTAACAGTCCTCCACATGTGGTGCGATTCCCATTGGAAGGCAGATAGTCAGAATCCTGTGTTTCTCAACGGGGTGGTATCCGGAAATACCGCCTCTATTTGAGTGATTTTTTGTGCTAACCAGAATGGAATTTGCTCCCGTTTTGAGGGTACTTTTCCTAGACAGGACTGTATGTTCTGTGGTGTAATTTTATTTGTGTTCCCCTGAGTAGGGGTCATCTGTGGAATTTTAATAGCTGGTTGGACTGTTGAAGTCCGCATTACAAATTGGACTAATTGTCTATGTATTTTAATTAGTTGTTTTAGCTGTGCTAAAAGATCTGGTGCAGGCATTTCTTCAATGTCTGGATGTGGTGTGTATCCGGCTAGGACCGGCCACGTTGCTCCTGGTCTACCTAGTGGACCGAGCCTGGTGATGTGATTATTATGTTTTAGGGCGCCATTAAACCAGAGCAGGTGCTCTTGGTATTTGAGTGATATCTCCACTTCCTCGAAAGGAGTGTACTCATTCGGAGGTTCCTCTATTTTGTAGTAGTGGAACTCCTTTGTTACAGCGTTTGCTGCTGGAAAGTTTATCCATGAGTAGAATACCTCTGTCTGCCGATATTCGTGTGCCTCAATTACGAATATTACTGTACCACCTCTCGGTGTCAGTCCATTTTCTATAAGTTTTAAAGTTATAGTTTTTCTTATGTTGACCGGTGTTGGACAGGCCACATAAAGGGCTCGCTCCCTCCCCGCAGGACAGGGCCCGGGCCACCGTCAGCACCATTGCCCGGCCCAGCCGCCATCTTGGACACGGCACCACGCGGCCGCGCGGCCTCAGCCCGACCCCAACCCTGGGCCTGGCCAGGCCCCGACATCCCGGCACCACCCTCCACCCAGGAGGTGAACGGACCACTTGGCAGGTCAATGGGAGTAAGAAGTGTCGATGGCTCTCCCCCGCCAGGTGCCGAGCACCCCCAGCCTCCTCGGGCGCTGGCTCCACCCCCCTGCTGGGTGTCTGGACTCCCTCATCCCAGACCTCCCGACCTCCAAGAGCGAGGGTCCGGACATCAAAGGGCGCCAGACCTATAACTGAGGCCGCCCCAGGACAGGAAGGCAGTTGTATCCTGGAGTCGAGAGACACCGCGACGAACTCATCCTTGACGGACTGCTGGCGCTGCCACAGCCCTGCCTTGTGACTATTGTCCTGCCTGCTGGCGCTGCCGCGGCCCTCTGCAACCTTCATCCTCGTAGACCTGCTGGCGCTGCCGCGGCCCTCTGCAACCTTCATCCTCGTGGGACCTGCTGGCGCTGCCGCGGCCCGTTGTAACCTTCATCCTCGTGGGACCTGCTGGCGCTGCCGCGGCCCTCTGCAACCTTCATCCTCGTTGGACCTGCTGGCGCTGCCGCGGCCCGTTGTAACCTTCATCCTCGTGGGACCTGCTGGCGCTGCCGCGGCCCGTTGCAACCTGCATACTCGTGGGACCTGCTGGCGCTGCCGCGGCCCGTTGTAACCTTCATCCTCGTTGGGACCTGCTGGCGCTGCCGCGGCCCGTTGCCACCTACGACCTCTGCGGGACCTGCCGGCGCTGCCGCGGTCTGACCCATCCGAACACCGAGCTCGAGGATTGTGAGCTATCACCGTTACACCTCCGTACCCGTGGGTACCAAGACTGTCCCGCTACCCCCTTCCCTTACTCGAGACTAGAATTGAGAGGATCATCGTGTCCTGATCGCCTTGTATCGTACCACTCTACTACCAGAAGTGCCTATAAAAGGTGTTACCCTGATCTTTGTGTGGTGTCCATCTGTGGGGGGGAAGTTACCTGTCTGTGCGATCACTGTGCTCGGCCGACCCTCCAGGTCCCCGTCTAACATTGGTGGCTAGCGGCGCGATCCGAACCAACGCGTACCGTACAGACAGTAACTCACCCTACGACTGAAACCACAATGACGACCAAAGAGAGCGGATCGGCGGAGAAGTTCCAGATGGAAAAGCTGGAAGAATACAACCACCGAGAGCTCAAACAATTTTGCATGGACTTAGGCATTGCTACCACCGGGCTAAGCACAAAAGAAGACTTCAAAAACGCCCTAGAGGCCTGGACAGAGACAAATAACGCAACCCCCCGGGACCCCGCAGCCCCGGAAGTCAACACCACCCGGACGGAGGAACGGAGAACAGGCCCTTCCCGTGAAGAGATCCAAGAGCGGGAAAAAAATAGATTACACGAGTTAGACTTGGCACGACTCAGATTAGACGGAGAATTGAAACTGGCGGAACAAAAAATAAACTTAGAACACTTACGGCTCAGAGAAGAGCGAGAGGAAAAACAGAGACAGAGAGACCTCGAAGAAAAAAGACTGGCATACGAGCACGAGTGCAAACTAGCGGAGATAGAAATACGCAAACTGAACAAAAACCTAGGGGTGCCCGAGCAACCGCACTCCCCGGGTCCTACCGAGCAGAAGGTCCACATCCCCAAGGATGTGGTCCGAGAATATCACCGGAACTACGACATTCAGCAGTGGTTCAAGGCCTATGAGATTGCCATGACCGCCCACCGGGTCGCTCGAAGTGACTGGGGAGCCGGTCTATGGGGGAGATTCGTCAACGAGGGTCGTGATGCCCTGCTGCAGCTTCCAGACCATCAAATGACGTCCTATGACCACATGAAGGCCGCCCTCCTCAGTCGATATGGGCTTACACCCGAAATGTACCGCCAGAGGTTCCGCAACTGCACCCGGATCCCAGGTACAACGTGGTTGGAATACGTGAACTATTTCAGCCGAGCCTTCGAGGGGTGGATCAAGGGTAACAACGTAACCACTTACGAACAACTCTTCAATCTCATTGTGTGGGAGCACCTCTCCAACAACTGCTTCGTCGAGCTCAGGCAGCACCTCCTCGACAGTAAATTGACTGAACCCCGGCAGCTCGCCACCGAGGCTGACCGGTGGGAGAGCACCCGAATAGCCCGGAGTGGGCCGAATGAGCAGAACAGAACCAACCAAGGTCATCATCGTCCCCGAGGAGGAGGAGGAGGCCCGGGCCGGGGCAGAGACGCCGTCCCGGCCGCGCCCACTAACGCCACCCCGGCCCCAGCAGGCCGGGGAAACCCCCCGATGCGCCCGGGGTTCCGAGCTAACGTGACGTGTCATCGATGCCAGCGAGTCGGCCACTATGCCAGTGACCCGACCTGCCCGAAGAACCAGGTCCCCGGGCCCCGCCAGATGGCGGCCGCCGCCCTGGGAGAAGAACAAGTCTCCGAAGACACGGAGACCTATGAGTCGGAGCAGTTCGAGTGGGAACCCGCCGCCATGACCCTGGCATGCCTGGGAGGAAGAGACATGGTCCCGCGGACTCCCCTGCCCGCCAACACTCGGAAGTACAGCCAATGGGTGAGCATCAATGGGCGCAAGGCCGAGGCCCTGCGTGACACCGGGGCCAGTGTGACGGCCGTCCGTTGTCACCTGGTGACCCCAGAACAAATCCTACCAAACGTACTTTGCCCCGTCCGATCGGCAGATAACTCGGAGAGCCTGTGTCGGATGGCCTGCGTCCCCTTCGAATGGGGAGGAGTGTCCGGCATGCTGAAAGTAACTGTCCGCGACGATGCCCCCGTGGATTGCCTCCTGGGGAACGATCTCGAGAGCTCCCCGTGGGCCGCTGTAGAAAGAAGAGAGCATCTGGGGATGTTGGGTCTCCCGGACTGGGCGTGCGTAACCACCCGGTCCATGGCCACCCGCACCATCCCTAGACCAGAAGAACCAGAATGGGCCGCACCTCCGCCCTCGATCACTCCAGAAGAAGACTTCCTCCAGACCGACCACCCGGACCCCACCACAGAGGGGTCCACACAGCCCCCCGAGCTTCCCGACCTGGCTCAGTGGCGTCAAGAAGGGGGGCCCACCCAGGAACAATTCCGGCAGGAGCAAAAGACCTGCCCCTCCCTCGAGGGATTGCGACAGCAAGCGCTCGCCCAGAGCCAAGGAGACACCACCGGGGCCCACTGGGTTTATTGGGACAATGATCTCTTGTACAGCGAGCAGAAAATCGCAGAACTGGGGGCCGGGCGAGTGCTGGTGGTGCCCCTACACTTCAGAGACTTCCTGTTGAACCTAGCCCATGATGTCCCCCTGGCCGGGCACCTGGGCCAAGACAAGACCTACCACCGCCTGGTGACTCACTTTTTTTGGCCCAAAATGAGAAATGACGTCTCCAACCATTGCCGGTCCTGCCCGACCTGCCAGGCCAGCGGGAAGAGCGGCCGCAAACTCAAGGCACCCCTACAACCATTCCCCGTGGTGACCACCCCGTTCGAAAGGGTGGGAATAGACATTGTGGGGCCCCTGGACCCCCGAACAGCACAGGGGCATCGCTTCATCCTGGTCCTGGTGGACCACGCCACCCGCTATCCTGAGGCGGTCCCCCTCCGTACTATAACAGCCCCAGTAGTGGGTCGAGCCTTGATGGGGATCTTCTCTCGAGTGGGCTTCCCCCGGGAAGTCGTCAGCGACAGGGGTACGAACTTTATTTCAAAGTATATGAAATCCCTCTGGCAGCAGTGCGGAGTCACTTACCGCTTCACCACCCCCTATCACCCCCAGGGGAACGGACTGGTCGAGCGGTTCAACCGCACCCTCAAGGGGATGATCATGGGGCTGGAAGAACCCCTACGCCGCCAGTGGGACGTGCTACTACCGTGCCTCCTCTTCGCCTACCGAGAAGTCCCCCAGAAGTCCCTCGGCTTCAGCCCCTTCGAACTCCTGTACGGACACCCCGTTCGCGGGCCTCTCAGCCTAGTGAAGGAGGAATGGGAAATGGCCCCCCTAAAGACCCCTCCGGACGTCTACAAATACCTCCTGACCCTCCGAAATCAGACCCGGAAATTCAGGGAGATCGCTAAAGCCAATCTGGAGGCCAGTCAGGAGGACATGAAGAAGTGGTACGACCAACATGCCTCCTCCATCGAGTTTGAACCGGGTCAGCAGGTATGGGTGATGTCCCCCATCTAACCGTGTGCCTTGCAAGACAAATGGACGGGGCCCTTCAAGGTGATCGAGCGCAGGAGTCCCGTCACCTATCTCATCGACCTGGAGTCCCCCCGGAACCCCCTCCGGGACCTCCACGCCAACAGGCTCAAACCCCACTTCATGCGCTCAGAGCTCAGCCTGCTGATGGCGACCGACAGTGGCACAGAAGGAGACTCCGAGCCCCTCCCTGACCTACTGAGGACTCGGGAAAGAGATGGCTTGGTGGACGGGGTCCGACTCTCCGAGGCCCTGACCCCAGAGCAGCGTCAAGATTGCCGGGCCCTCCTGCTGCCGTTCGCAAACCTGTTCTCCCTCGCACCCGGAGTCACCTCCTGGTGCCTGCACGACGTGGACACGGGGGACAGTCCTCCTGTCCGACACCGGGCGTACCGAGTACCGGATCGGGTACGTACATGCATCCAAGAAGAAGTCTCCAAGATGCTCGCCCTCGGAGTCATCGAACCTTCGGACAGTCCCTGGGCCAGCCCGGTCGTCCTGGTCCCCAAGGCCGCGGCACCGGGCACCACGCCGGAGCTCCGATTCTGCATCGACTATCGGGGGCTGAACGCGGTCACCCGAACCGACGCTCACCCTATCCCCCGGGCAGATGAACTAGTCGACCGCATGGGGGCAGCCCGCTACCTAAGCATCTTTGACCTGACAGCGGGCTACTGGCAGATCGGCCTCACCCCCAGGGCCCAAGAACGTTCCGCTTTCTCCACCCCGGACGGGCACTACCATTTCAGAGTGATGCCCTTCGGCATGAAGAACGCTCCAGCCACCTTTCAAAGACTGGTGAACCAGGTATTGGCGGGCCTCGAAGAATTCAGCGCCGCCTACCTGGACGACATCGCGGTATACAGCCGCCACTGGGCCGACCACCTCCACCACCTCAGAGCGGTCCTGCAGGCCCTCCAACAGGCCGGCCTCACCATAAAGGCCAGCAAGTGCCAAATCGGCCAGGGGTCCGTGACCTACCTCGGACACCAAGTGGGGAGCGGTCTGGTGGCCCCCCTCCAACTCAAGGTAGCTGCCATCCAGTCCTGGCAACCCCCCGAAACACAAACAGAGGTCCGAGCCTTCCTGGGGCTCACCGGATACTACCGGCGGTTTGTGAGGGACTATGGCAGCATTGTGGGGCCCCTCACGGAACTCACGTCTAAGAACAACCCGAAACGAGTCAACTGGACTCCCGACTGTCACGCGGCCTTCGAGACGCTGAAGGCCGCCATGTGCACCGCTCCGGTGCTCCAGGCCCCCGACTACAGCCGCGAGTTCATTGTGCAGACCGATGCCTCCGACCATGGTATTGGGGCCGTCCTCTCCCAACTGAACCCCGAAGGAGTGGACCAACCCGTGGCCTTCATCAGCAGACGCCTACTGCCCCGAGAACAGCGCTGGAGCACCATTGAGCGAGAGGCCTTCGCAGTGGTATGGGCCCTCAAGAAGCTCCGGCCGTACCTCTTCGGAACCCATTTCCGGGTACAGACAGATCATCGGCCCCTGCAATGGCTCATGCAGATGCGGGGGGAGAACCCCAAACTATTGCGATGGTCCATCTCCCTGCAGGGAATGGACTTCACTGTGGAGCATCGTCCTGGCCAAGACCACGCCAACGCGGATGGCCTGTCCCGCTTTTTCCGCCTCGACGAGGAGAGTCCCCAAGAAGATGGGTGACTCTCCCCGCCTTCAGCTGGGGGGGACGCATGTTGGACAGGCCACATGAAGGGCTCGCTCCCTCCCCGCAGGACAGGGCCCGGGCCACCGTCAGCACCATTGCCCGGCCCAGCCGCCATCTTGGACACGGCACCACGCGGCCGCGCGGCCTCAGCCCGACCCCAACCCTGGGCCTGGCCAGGCCCCGACATCCCGGCACCACCCTCCACCCAGGAGGTGAACGGACCACTTGGCAGGTCAATGGGAGTAAGAAGTGTCGATGGCTCTCCCCCGCCAGGTGCCGAGCACCCCCAGCCTCCTCGGGCGCTGGCTCCACCCCCCTGCTGGGTGTCTGGACTCCCTCATCCCAGACCTCCCGACCTCCAAGAGCGAGGGTCCGGACATCAAAGGGCGCCAGACCTATAACTGAGGCCGCCCCAGGACAGGAAGGCAGTTGTATCCTGGAGTCGAGAGACACCGCGACGAACTCATCCTTGACGGACTGCTGGCGCTGCCACAGCCCTGCCTTGTGACTATTGTCCTGCCTGCTGGCGCTGCCACGGCCCTCTGCAACCTTCATCCTCGTGGGACCTGCTGGCGCTGCCGCGGCCCTCTGCAACCTTCATCCTCGTGGGACCTGCTGGCGCTGCCGCGGCCCGTTGTAACCTTCATCCTCGTGGGACCTGCTGGCGCTGCCGCGGCCCTCTGCAACCTTCATCCTCGTGGGACCTGCTGGCGCTGCCGCGGCCCGTTGTAACCTTCATCCTCGTGGGACCTGCTGGCGCTGCCGCGGCCCGTTGCAACCTGCATACTCGTGGGACCTGCTGGCGCTGCCGCGGCCCGTTGTAACCTTCATCCTCGTTGGGACCTGCTGGCGCTGCCGCGGCCCGTTGCCACCTACGACCTCTGCGGGACCTGCCGGCGCTGCCGCGGTCTGACCCATCCGAACACCGAGCTCGAGGATTGTGAGCTATCACCGTTACACCTCCGTACCCGTGGGTACCAAGACTGTCCCGCTACCCCCTTCCCTTACTAGAGACTAGAATTGAGAGGATCATCGTGTCCTGATCGCCTTGTATCGTACCACTCTACTACCAGAAGTGCCTATAAAAGGTGTTACCCTGATCTTTGTGTGGTGTCCATCTGTGGGGGGGAAGTTACCTGTCTGTGCGATCACTGTGCTCGGCCGACCCTCCAGGTCCCCGTCTAACAACCGGGATTAGTATTGCCCCCGGTTCTTGCTGTAGGAGACTATTGTCATCCGCTAGGAGTTGAGCTGATACTCTAGCTGTCTCCCTTTCTACTTCACTGTCTGACATTTTACTGACAGGAAGGTTATTTTGTTTATTTGCAGGTCAGGTTTCTACGGAAACAAAGATTAAATGCACAATATTTTGGAACAGTGTATCCTTCAACGTTGAATAAACCAAGAACCATACATAGGAGTCTCCTCCTACTAAGTTTGGCGGATTTAACCTTTCACCCACTCCAGACGTCTTTGGAGTATTGTGGGAAAAAGGGTATGTGTGAAAAAGCACGACTGAGTTACTCTAATGTCTTACGTTAGATTTATCGCCTATCCAAACAGTTGGGCGCCATGTAGTGTAGTTCCTATTATCCCAATAGGCTCTGCGCATTGGAATAATATCTTCAATAGTATAGACGTAGGACTGGGGTTAACTAGGTCTTCTACTGACGATATTAGACTTAAAGTTTATGTGTGCCAGCTAGCTCAGAGTTCACTAGAAACTTTCTCGAATAGGCAAGGAGGAGTTTAACCTCCCTGGATAGACAAGAAGGGATTTAGTTTCTGACAACCATAGAACATGACAACTTTGCTCTCCCCTAATCAAGAGTATATCTCTAGAGTTGTGTGAAAACAAAAGACAACTTATTTTACTCAGTCAGTACGTGCATTCTTAGCTTCACCAGATTGTAGAGAAAAGGAAGAGACGGGCGTGTTCAATAAAAAGGTGTTATTTATTGATCAGTCTCTTTTCTCGTACAAGAGAAATGAATCGCTATTATTGCAATACTTACAGTTAAGTACAGTGCATACAGTAAAAGCAGAATTATAAAATAATACTGTAAAAGCATTGATATGGTTTCTTAGCCATATGATACTTTAAAACGGATAAAATAGATACATACATATATACATTGACTAATCGTACTCAACTGGTGCTTCTAACTACGCCTACCCCGGTGTACCTGACCTAAGCCTAATACGTGGGCGGGAGTAGATAAGTAGCAGTTTAAGTTAAGTTTGCTTTGCCAAGGGTCTGACTCAAGAATTCTCTGTAAGGGGTTATTCAGTTCTGTACCTGGGATTTAGAAGGCTGGAGGGTTGGTATCTCTATCTCAGGACTTGATATCCCAGCTGCCTGCGAGGGCGGCTGGAAACGCCGGAGCTGGATTTCTCGGCAAGAGAAAAGGCAGCGTCTCTCTCTCAGCGCGTCAAAAGGGAGGGGCAGCGTCCGTGGGCTTTCTGCATCAGCTTGGCTCCTCGGCAAGTCGCGCTGCTCCAATCTCGTCACCACCACCGTGTGTTGCTTAGGGCAATGTCGGTAATATTTATACCTGAAAGGTGCCGAGATTGACGTAAGGATGGACATAAATACGTCAATAAGGATGTCATAAGAACTGGTCGTTCTTACATTCTTTACTGGAATTCTTGCCTAAATCAAAACAATAGCTGCGGGGGATTTCCCAGGTTGCTGGAGGTTTGATTTGTTTTGAGAACTCGGTATGCTTTCTATGGGGGCTGGAGGAATAGTGCTTGCCTAATGTGATAGCATGCGCTATGACTTAATCAGAAAACGGGTTTCCGTGCCGTTGTATGGCTACTATTGATTTATTAACCGGACAAGGGTCAGAAACAGGAATATTGATGCAGTTCCCATAGGAAATACATCACAGCGCGGTGGTCCAGAGGCATCCATATGCTGGTGGGATTACTGTGGTCCCACCTAGCATATTACGAGTTTCCTGTCCACCAGGGCTTTCATGGTAGTTCCTCCTCCATGAAACCCCCTGGTGGAGAGGAAACAAAGGGGGCAGTACAGAGCTCCCTTGTGCTTCACGCCCTGTGGATGCACACAGGGGCGCATAACATGTGCCCCTCTGTGTACATGCACAGAAGTTCCAGCACCGCATGGACGTAACAGTCCATGGCTTACAAAAACTGTTTTTGACGTTCCCATTGTGATGCCTATTTTTTAGGCACCGTTGTGGGAACACCAAAGGAATCGCCCGCCAGTGGCAAAAAAAGTAATTATATGGCAGATGGTTCTCCGGCAGGTTTGGCGGTGCGGCGGCGGGGCGACCCCTAAGGAGAAAAACTCTGCTGCCAACAAAACCCAGCCTCAGGACATAGGGGCATATTACCAACAACTAGCGATAATTATCGCTATGTTGGCTTAGCGGCAATATTTTTATCGCCGAGCTGCGGCGATTTTTATCGCTTAGGAACCTTGCTATTATCAAGGTTTATCTCCTAAGCGATAAAAATCGGCCAAAATGCATGAATATCGCTGAAAAGTCAGAGATATTCATGCATTACCGAGCTAATGCTCTTAGCCATGTTATCCACCTACCATTGGATAACATGGCTAAGAACTGCTCAGGGGCAGGTGTTAGCTTTTGGAGATATTCACGCTTAGCGCAAATATCTCCAAAAGTTGGTAATAGGAGATAGCGATGTTAGCGACTGTTTCCAGTCTCTAACATCTTGGCACGCCCACTTTGCATGTCATTGGTGATAAATTTCACTGACATGCAAAGCGGGGCCCAAGATGGTCGCTATCTCCTACTAGCTGTCGCTAACTGGTGTTAGCGACAGCTAGGTAATAGGGAGATAATTTTATCTCTGCTTTCTTGGCTTTTAAAGCAAAAAAAGCGGAGATAAACCCCCTTGATAATATGCCCCATAGTTACTCGTGAGACTTTAGGCATGCTTTAAAACTATTTGCTTTTCCATAGTTTATTTAGAAATGTTGGAAGTGGGATCGTGGCCAGCAGGTCTCCAGCGACAAAACTGGCCCCCACCTGCAGTGAAATAGCCCCCCTCCCTGCCAGGAGCCAGTACTTGTTTTCAAACCCATGGTCATGGGCCTTAGGGTTGTCTATAATGGCTCTCCCACTCTGCTAGCTAAGAAATTCAGCAAGAACAAGCACTCTTATAATCTTCACTCCTGTGAAATCGTCCTGCTGCTGCACCTTGAGTTCAGTCAGTTTCTTTGCTTTAGATAATTGTTAGTCTTGCATAGAAGGTTACATAGCGCAAAGAAGCTGTGGCTTTTGCAAACTCAATAAATAACCTAATGGTAAGAATTTAGGGCCAGATGTACAAGCAAGGAATTTGCGACTTGCAATTTGCGAGTCGTAAATTGGTATGTACAACAATGTCTGAGACACTGATTGTGATTCCCAATGGGGTCGCAAATTGCATGCCTCATGCATATTAATGAGGCACTCGCAATTTGTGACCCCATTGGGAATGGGTGGCCCTCCCAAGTATTGTGGCCGGCCGAGCTCAGCAGACCTCCATGTCTGGAACTGCTTTTAAATAAAGCAGTTTTTTTTAATGCAGCCCGTTTTCCTTAAAGAAAAATGGGCTGCATTTAAAAAACACAATGAAAAGTTTTTGTTTAATTTTTTAAGGGCAGGTAGTGGTCCCTGGGACCACTGCCTTCCCCTAAAACATATTTCCCCCTGCATTTGCAAAGGGGAAGAGGTCATTTCCGACTGCATAACCTCTTGAAGAGGGCGGTAAATTGCGAGTGTTTTGCAACCCCAATTGCGGTCGCAAAACATTCATACATAGGGCAGCAAGTTGCAATTAGGAAGGGACGCCCTATGAATGCCCCTTCCTAATTGCGAGTCGCTAAGCACTATTTTGCGAGTCACAATATTTTGTGACTCTCAAAATAGTGTTAGTACATGGCCCTATCAGATTTTGCATTCACAAACGGGTCACAAACCCATTTGCAAATGCAAAATCTCGTCGTACCTCTGGCCCCTGGTCAGTAAAACCACCCTATCCGTATTTGAAGTTTTTCTGATTTACATTAAATACTCTAGGGGAACTGTCATCACCGCTAAAATCTGAAACCAGTTTGACTCCATCTGTATTGACTTTCCTAAAAATCAGAAGCTACAGGTAATTTTTCATCATTGGTGGGACTTATTGTCAACAGTCTCACATTTCTGCGAACCTGCACTATTTGGACTCTGCCGCAAGGACACATTAAACCATGGATCAATATGCAAAATCTATGGATCAATTTACAAAATCCTTAAACTGCTACAATAAAGAAAGGGAAATGCGCCCTTTCTTTGTTTTCTAAGCTGTTGGCCCACATCATGATCCCACTAGGTTAAAAAACATTTCATCTATGGTTTACAAGCCATTCACTTTTCATTGTTGGAGCAAAGGTGATAGCAAGTGGTTTGAACTAATTATTACAATTGAAAAGTCATACTTTCAATTTTCATGTGTATTTTTGCACTTTCTCAGGGGAAGGATTAATGAACTTGTCAATTACCTTAATGTAGGACAGAAGCACTCCTATTGAAGATTAGTGCCTTATCCCCAGATGATCAATGACATCATTTATTGGGAAATGAATCCTTCCTCCTAGGTTGGTCTAAAAGATGCTATACTTGGGTGATGAACGTGCCACTCCTGGAGGAGTTTACCATGATCTTTCTAAACATTCTTCCTTTCTACCAGCAGGAACCATGCCATGATTGATTGAGAGATGAATCCTCCATTCTTGGAGTAGTTGAAACATGAACTATTGGGATATGAATCCTGTACTGAATTTCTTTTTACGTTTTAGAAAAACTTTATTGATCATAGTTATTTAAAATAAAAGATAATAAATATTCTATAATGGACAACAGAATCATGCTTTCACATAGGAAATGGTGTATAATAGAACATCATATCTAGAATAACACATGTAGACCTATGAATTGTTCAAAGCATTAACGAAAGGAATATTTACGAAAATTCATATTTGATCAATAAGGAAATTATAAAAAGAAAGTAAAACGGAAATAGAAGAAAAAGGATAAAATAGTGGGAATTAATTAAAAGTTAGAAATTTTGAGAAGTAAATAAGAAGTTAAGCAAAAGTAATAATATATATATGAAAGAGAGGGATAATGTGGGTGCATGTGGTAATTAATTATAAATTGTATGTAAAATAGAATTAATAAAGAAAGATTTTCAAGAGGGTTTAGGCAACTCTTCAGTCAAAGGTTGATGTAAAGTATACGAAATTGAAGTATTATTTAAGTGAATTGTAACAGGAGACATCAGAGCTTCCCTTGTTTCAGCAAGAAAGATAGGCGCAATATAAGCTATATCATTGCCTGAATACATCATGTTTCAGCCTGTGTGGGAGCAAATGTGCCTGGGGGCACTAAGTGGCTGTTTCCTCCTCTGGGAGGCAGCTTGGATGCGTATCAGAGGCTGTAAAAGCTTTGAAGCGCACCGCCTTGATATGCCACTTCACTAGCCATCCTGTCAGACAGGTAGGTACCTGCTTACCAGGCAGGCCTTTGTTTCTGACTCCTGGGATTGTTCACACCTCCTGGCAGGGGGTCAGATTCCTGACTTGGCGGCAGCTTCTGTAGGCTGCCAGCCAGGGCACAGAAAAGGCTGGGGCAACCAGGTGGGCAACCTCTAAGGTAGCCATCTGAGTGCATGCCACATTAATTCCGACTTTAGAAAAAGGTTGGGTTTGATGAGACAAGTTGTTTGATGGCTTTTTAATGGGACCATAATGAAGCTGGCAACCTGTCGGTGACCGGGTGTCAGCATATGTTATCCTATGGCCCTGAACACTTATAGTAGCCCCTAATGGAAGACACTACTATAGGGACATATAAGCTTACACTTATATGTCCATACCTTTAATATAATGCTCCCTGAAGCCTGGGCCCAGGTGGCCTTAGTTAGGGGTAATGGACATATATTAAAAATTCTACTGCGACCATGCCACTCATGGTGAGGGCAAAGTCAAGTTGGAGCAGTTTGCACTCCTTCTGCAATTTGCAATGGTAGGCCTTCTGTCATCTGTTTACTTGGGTCACTCATGGTGGCACAATCAGTGCTTCAGGTCATGTTGACCCCTTTAACTCCCATGCCCTGGATACCACTGGGACTTATAAAGGGGATTAAGTCCTTGCCAATAGGAGTTATCAATTTACATACGTCAGTTTTAGGGAGAGAGCACTGGCACTGGGACCTGGTTAGCAGGCTCCAGTGCACTTTCATAGTCAAAAACCATCAGTGCTGGGGCCCAAATAGGGATAAAAGTGGGGTGGGGGGACACCTGTAAAAAGGCTGTTTTCCTACATGCAATATAAGCTCTATCAAGTCTATTGTTATACCATATTCCATGCAACCAAGCTTGAAATTAAATATTTTAAGTTCTTCCAGTTTTTGGTCATTTGTTGCAATGCAACTACTAAGATAAGGTCAATTATTTTAATATTTAACATACATCAATAACTCCAGTCTTCCAATAAGCTGCCAAGGAACAGATTGACATGAAAAAAAACATTTGCTTGAAACAAAATGTATATCTTCCCAAACCTTAATCTAAAATTTGTGAGTATAATGACAACTAAATATTAAGGGATTTATTATGATGTCGGGCGGATCGCCACCACCCTCATGGCAGTGGAGATCCGCCCAACATCATCCCCCACCCGCCTCCCATTTGCTCCCACCATATTATGATGGCAGGGGGACCGCGGTGGATGGGAAGACCGCCCGCCACTTTTCCGAAGGGTTGACCGGGCGGAAAAGGGTTGCATATTGTGGCGGTGTCTGCCAGACACCGCCAGCCTTATTACGATGACAGTGGGAAGCAGCCTTTCCGTGGTGGCAACATGCGTATTCCTGAGTTGGGGGCCAGTTGCGGGCCCCCAGGATGTTGGGGGTTGGGTGGAGCATTTGCATGGACAACGTGGCAGGCACCGCGCTTTGCCTGCCACGTTATTGCAGCGGGGGCTGCTGACAGCACCAACCGCCGCAATGCAAAAAATGCGGGATGCGCCTGCCAGTGTGGCGGGCGCATCCTAATTGCCCATGCGGGACCACCGCATCCTTAGTGGGCGGTCCCATTTCCCGGGGCGATCATAATAGACCCTTAAGTGTTTGTGGTCTGTGTTACATTCATTACATGACTTGCATGTGGTAGGTGTATTAGGGGTTATTTTAGACAACCTTTGAGGAGTTATAACAAGTCTATTATATATTTAAACCAAGGATTGGGTAGTGTTTCCTGCTCTTGAAGCTTTTTTAATCTTGAGCCAGATTTTATGTCACAAATTAACAGACCAGTTAACATTGAGATTTTCCGCCCACTTCAGTTCCACCTATGATTTTTGCTTCTCAGTATCAGAAGATCAAATTATTTTATATAGTGTGGATGCTGTTGGTCGTGAAACAAGAGCATCAAAAAGACAATTGTGTGATACCGTGATTGCATTAGTGATCACAATTTTATCATATAGAGCAGATATAATTTCTGCTAAATTGTTACATTTTAGTTAAGTGAATGTGGAAATTGAAATATATGTAGTGCATCAGAGAAAGAAAAATAATACTGTTTTGTCCTTAAATAACTGACAACCCAATATTAACCCTTTCTATCTACATGGTTGACAAAATATTGTTTTGTTTTTAATTTTAATACGTTTATTATGCCAGATAGATGAATTTAAGAAATGATCTCCAGCATCGAGACATTGAAATAGTATGGGTATTTAATTTACAGGTGTTTTTAAGGATGGGTAGAGACATAATTAAGGGTCATTGGGAAAATATATACATTGATTTAAACAATGAAGAAGTAAAACATCTTTCTATATGAGCCAATAGTGGACATTCATCATCCATGTTATCTAATAGTCAATAAGTGGATTGTTTTACACAAAATTTATTTTTATAAATTTGAAAGTCCAGAAAGTTAACTACACTGTGGTGCTTACCCTTTTTTAACTTCAGTAAGCATACACATGGTTTCCCTTTATTCCACAAGAAAAATGTGAGTAACTGATACATTGTCTGAAAAAAAATAAGATGGTATACTGGTAGGAATTATGGTTAGAGCCAATAAAACAACAGGAACCCACATAATTTTATAGAATCGAGACACTCCCACCAGAAAAGAAATAACATGTCCCATCTTGTTAGTAATGATCTTAATTAATTAATAGTTTCCGGTAAATTCATTTTGACTGTAGCTTTCACAGAATTAGACTACCACAGTCCCAAATATTACATTTTACATGGGCTCCAAGGAAAACTAGAAGTTATAAAATAAAGTGATGATATAAACACTGTAGGAAGGTGGATACCTGACTATGGTTACCCCAGATTTTTTGCCTTGTGTTTAGCTGGTTTTCGACTTAGTTGGCCTGGGATCCTGCTAATCAGGGCCCCAGGCTATCTGCTCTCACTTAAAATGGACTCCATGCACCCTAGGTGCATAACCAAATTGGTACTGGACACCTTATCAGACCCTGTACAGTGCACTATAGGTGCCCAGGGCATAGGTGCATCCAAGGCCTACCAGGGGCTGCAGCATATCTATTGCCACCCCTGGCTGGTACTTAAATCGACACAACTGGCTGTTCACACAGCTGGGGCAAGGTGGTGTAATCACCCCTTGCTTAGATATAGTATACCTATATCTAAACCTATATCTGGACACATATATGCCTATCAGTCACTCCTATGGCAGGCCTTTACAATCCTGGAGGCAGAGTGCTTGGTTTTATGTGAGATGGTGCTCTAGCATGAGCTGAGCCTGTCTGCAGTGTTCGGAACAATTTCCTTACTGCTGTTCCAGTGATACTGCCATACCATATACTCTTAAGTGCACTATAATCCTCGTGGTTAATGCTAACTTTGGTTTGGCTTTATCAAAACATGTCGTGTTTGGTGTCATACACTTTGGAATACTACCCCCTCGCCAGTTCTGGCAACGGGGGGTAGCATTCCACCCTTCTAGAGGGAGAAGACATGTTACTTACTGCAAATGCGGTTAATCCTAACCAGAGCCCCAGCATCACAAAATGGATGCTGCTGCCACAGACACTAGTCTGGCCTCCTGCTGCTGACCGAAACTTGACAGAGGAGGCTTGATCAAAGGATCTCCTGTCACAGGGAGGTGTCACACCACCTCAGACAGGAGATAGTGGATTGTAGCAGGGAGGGTTGAAAGAAACTAGACACTGCCTGGGGCACACAAGGTGTCACTGGGCAGATTCCAGTCAAACCGGTTCTGGGGCACTCCAGCCCCAGTCTTGGCGGCAAACTGGACAAAGGAAAGGGGTGTAACCACCCCCTTCCTGGGTCCCACCCATAGGAGGGACCTAGCAGGTAATCCAGCCCCCAGATTTGGAATATAGGTGGGAGCAGTGCCAATGCACATCGGATTATCCTGACTGAAACTTATGAAATGAAACTCTGGACCCTTCGACATCCTACTCGACGTAGAAGACTGAAGAATCTCCCTTGTGGTCAAGGAGTGACCACCCTGTGCAAACAGGCACCATCCAGCACCTCGACGTTTGCTTTGTTGCAGTTCCCGCCAGAACTCGAGCAACAGAGATCAACAAGACCCAGCGTGCCTGTCTTCTAACAGCCCAATCCACAGTCCCTGCAAAGCTGAGACCCGTGGAGGCAACCTGAAGCGTGGGAGCGGCCATCTTTGAGGAACAACGAAGCGCTGACCTGCAGCACCCGAGGCTCCCTTGAAGCTGTGCATTGGAGTTTTAGAAGCTCCAGCCCCGAGCAGCTTGTGCACCAAAGCTCACCCCTCCACACTCGAGGAGTGCTGCGTGGGGCTCTTTTGCATCTTCCTGCTCGACGCATTGGTCCGGTCGCTTGCCCGTTGGCTAGTGGCCCCAGAACCGACGAACTGAAGAATTTACACAGCTGGTCTGGTTGCTCCAGACTGGCCCTCACTCCCCTGAAAAAGGAACACCCGCTCTGACCTTGCCGGTCCGAGTGTTAAGCCTTCTTTGAATCCTGCGTGGGTTGCCTTTGCCAAGGCTTGTTGACTCCGATCCGGGAGCCGACACCGCCGGCAGCGAGACCCTTTGTGGGACAGTTAGTGATCCACTCCAGGACATCCTCGGTGCCCCAGAGTCCACGTGGCAGCGGACACAAGGCACCCGACATCAACCTGATTGCGCCCGACATCGCCTGGTTCCTTCCTGGTTCCTTCCTGGTCACTGGCTAGTGACCCAGACTCTGTCCCCTCTGCTTTCAGGTACCCATCAACTTTGATCCACCCTTGGATCGCACCGGACACTTCTCTTCTGGATGCCTGCAGCATCTTCATCCTCAGGCACCATCGAACTGCGTGACGAAACCCGACACACATTGGCACCCGTGCACCCGCTTCCTGTGGGTGAGGTAACTTGCTAGCGCTGGTGTTCATACACTGGTACACACCTCTGGGGCCTAAGTCTAAAGTTTGGTAGTCCTAGTCCAGTCGGAAGACTTCTTTTGCAATAACATTGTAACTTTTACGCACCATTGACTTTACATTGGTGCAAGCCGTGCTTCCCGCACTGCACCCGAATCCCGCGGGCTACTCCCGTCCTAACTGTCATTAGTCCAGTGTAGTCCCAGCGATTCACAAGGCCCTAGGCCTTATCCCCGATCGATTAGTGATTGTTATACCACTTTATTGATATATGGTTTGAGTGGCCACTGGCCTCATCCAAAACGTGCAACTTGTCTATGTTATACTGTGCTTTTATTTAAACGCTTGTGCTTCATTGCTCAAAAAGAGTAGTGGGGATTATTCTAAGAATAAATACATATTTTTTGATAATATATAACTTGTGTGGTGTCCTTTCATTTGATATTACAGGATTGCATATGGTAAAACAGCTGGCTTCACATGTCTTCTTGAGTTAAGCCTTTAAGGCTTCTTAGTCCATGCTACCCCTAGGATAGCTTGTCTATAAGGTTGACTTACAACCACCACCATAAGGGAATTGTTTGGACTGATACAGGGTGCCCACAGAACTGTGGACATCATACATCAGGCCAACTTCTCACATTGGTGAGCAGCGGTACGGATTTGAGCTTGCGGTTGTTTTACCTTTGCAATCTTTTTATCAAATTGAAAGATCACACTAAGTACCATAGATACATATAAATAAAAGCTTAGCATATTTGAGTTCTACTGAACTTAGTGGTTGTAGGTAGAAGGGCTTAGCACACCCTGACTACAACTCACTAGTAAGGGACAGTAGGAAAACACTTAGTGTAGGTAGGTGCATCACTTACACCACACTAGAGTCATGTCTGGCACAGGAGAACCTACAGGCTCTCTACCTGTGAGGGTTGACCCTCCACAGGCAACCTCCAGCTATGACAAATTCAGCTACAAAGACTTGAGTGCCTTGTGCACTGCAAGGAAGCTGAGAAAGGGTCACAACCCTACCATTCCTATCATGATAGCCATCCTAGAAAAGGATGACCTTGAGAAAGCTAGAGTAGCTCCCTCGGGATCAGGAGGAGTGCATCCCCCAGATAGTGAGAACACCTCCCCAGAAGCAGAAAATGAGGAGGCAGACCCTGAATCAAATGGTGAAGAGTCAGATCATGATCAAGGGGTTAGCCAGGTCCCAGTGGCAAGGCTTAGCCAGGCCAAATTGGATCTACATGGAAATGGAGAGGGCCAGCACCTCCCCAGAGTACATAGCAGGATTCTCCCAGGCAATAGGAGAGAGAGAAGCCCTTCCAGGGATTCTCACATTTCTAGTGCCTCAAGAGAATCACAGAGAAGAATGACTTCCCCTCAAAGAAGAGAGCATAAGGCCAGGATGAGAGCAGTTAATCTCCAAAAAGAAAGAGAGGAATTAGCCATGCCCAAGCTAGACTAGCTTTTGCAAGAGAGCAGAAGTGAAGTGGGGAGATGCCCACTGGTGGCAGCAATATCCCAAAGGATAAAGACAGGTCCTATGATACTAGAAACCTGAGTAAGATTGTGCCCCCCTACAGAGATGGGGATGATATCCACAAATGGATAACTGCTCTGGAGAGGGCCTGCATGGTACAGCAGGTCCCCCAAGATCAGTGGGCAGCAATCTTGTGGCTCTCCTTTTCTGAGAAAGGGAGAGATAAGCTCCTCACTGTTAGAGCTGAGGATGCTAAAAACTACACTGTCCTGAAGAGTGCTCTTATTGATGGGTTTGGATTAACCACTGAACAATACAGGTTGTTGTTCAGAGACACCCAGAAAGCTCAGACTCAGGACTGGACTGATTTTGTAGATTGTGCTACTAAGGCTCTGGAAGGTTGGCTACATGGCAGCAAAGTACATGACTATACAGGATTGTATAATTTGATTATGAGGGAGCAGATCCTAAGTAATTGTCAGAACCAGCTTTTACACCAGCACCTGGTGGACTCAGATCTGACCTCTCCACAAGAATTTGGTAAGAGGGCAGCCAAATGGGTCAGAACTAGGATTAGGCCTAAGAATCAGGGTAATGACCAAAAGAAGGATACTTCCAAGGCACAAGAGAAGGGTGGGGATAAATCTAAAGACAAGTCTCCCACAGGGCCCCAAAACTCCAAGGATGGGGGTGGGTCCCAAAACACTTCCTCTGACCAGAAGAAACCTTATTGCCATGCTTGTAAAAAGCCTGGCCACTGGAAAACAGACAGCTGTTGTCCAAAGAATAACAATAAGGAAAATATTCCTCCAAGTACAGCTCCAACACCTCCTGTTACTACTAGTAGTAATCCCCCAGGTGGTGGGAGCACCCCCAAGAATTTGGGTGGGTTTACTTTTGGAGCTCAGGTGGATTCTGGCCTAACCAGGTCCCCTAGTCCAGATACTCTTGTCTATGAA
Organism: Lissotriton helveticus; assembly: GCF_964261635.1. Lineage (NCBI taxonomy): Eukaryota > Metazoa > Chordata > Amphibia > Caudata > Salamandridae > Lissotriton > Lissotriton helveticus. Next base: position 2,082,093,547 of record NC_136065.1, read on the forward strand.
AATGGCATGGGGTTTGCCAACTTCACTGATTGCCCAAACACTTTGAGCAAGTATAGACAGGAGCCCATCATCAATGGTCAAAAAGTTGAGGCCTACAGAGACACAGGGGCTAGTATCACCATGGTGACTGAGAATCTAGTCCCCTCAAGGTAACTTTTACCTGGTGCCACATATCAGGTGACTAACATTGATGGAGTTCAGAAAAATCATCCCATGGCAGTAGTAAATCTCAGCTGGGGAGGTGTCACTGGCCCAAAGAGAGTGGCAGTGTCATCAAACTTGCCTGTAGATTGTCTACTGGGGAATGATTTAGAAATCTCAGCCTGGGCTGAGGTGGAACAAGAAACCCATTCTTAAAATGGTAAATCTCCATGGAAAGGTTAGTGGGACTGTGATGGCCACAGCCCCAATACAAGATGTCCTTCCTGAAAAGGTTGGTAGGGCTGTGCAAGACTCAGCCCCATCTTTAGCAGAATCCCTTCCTGAAAAGTTTAGCAGAGCTGTTATGGTAACAGCCCATACCCAAACTGAGTCCCTTCCTGAAAAGGTTGGTGGGGCTGTGATGGCCACAGCCCAAACTCAAACCGATTAATGTGTTGTGAAGCCTAAAACTATGGATCACTCCACACAAACAGAGAGCATTGAGGAGGAAGAGAAATCTCCCCCCTACCAGACATTAGGAAAGGATCAGCCTCCTCAGGGAACTGATCTTACCCCTTGTGAAGGAACTGCCCCAGAGGTAGTCAGGCCTAGCCTGGCAGAGCCCCTGATGTCAGTGGACCCTTCCAAGGTGGGACCCAGTCTGGAGCAGGTAACCTGCCCCTCTCTATCCTGCCTCAGCCAGCCCAGGGCTGCAGAGGTCAAGGAGGTCAGTGAGCCCCAAAGGGCCCCCTGTCAAATAAAACACCCCCATCAGCAGATTAGGGGCACCAAGGCTAGCAGCCCTAGCAAGGTGAAAAAGTTAAAAACTCCTGAGGGATCCCCCTTACCACTAGTTAGGGACCTCCCACAGATGGAAACTGTTGGGCACAGCCAAACCTGGGACCTAAGGGCCCCAAACCTGACCTGTCCCTCCAGTAAGCCAACAGAAGGGACCCAGCCTCCAGCTATAGGCAGCCAGAGGTTGACCCTGAGAGCACAGTGCAACTCAGTCAAGGAAAGATAGGCATACATGGTGGAAGAGGATTGGAGGAAGCTGAGCCCTAATTTAGTGGAGCCTCACTTCAGTACTCCATTTCAACACCAGCCTTTTACTTTGCCAAAACACACCAAAGGTAGTGATTCCCTATGGTGGAGACCCTCTGATACCCCTAGGGTGAGGGATTGCTTAGTGGACTATGAGACAGGGGGTAACCATGCTAGTGCAGGTACTTCCTTATATGGCCACTTAGGCAATATAGGCTTACCTGGTCAAGGATAGCCTTATCTCCTTTCGTTTGGGGGGGTCTATGTAGAAAGGTGGATACCTGACTATGGTTACCCCAGATTTTTTGCCTTGTGTTTAGCTGGTTTTCGACTTAGTTGGCCTGGGATCCTGCTAATCAGGGCCCCAGGCTATCTGCTCTCACTTAAAATGGACTCCATGCACCCTAGGTGCATAACCAAATTGGTACTGGACACCTTATCAGACCCTGTACAGTGCACTATAGGTGCCCAAGGCATAGGTGCATCCAAGGCCTACCAGGGGCTGCAGCATATCTTTTGCCACCCCTGGCTGGTACTTAAATCGACACAACTGGCTGTTCACACAGCTGGGGCAAGGTGGTGTAATCACCCCTTGATTAGATATAGTATACCTATATCTAAACCTATATCTGGACACATATATGCCTATCAGTCACTCCTATGGCAGGCCTTTACAATCCTGGAGGCAGAGTGCTTGGTTTTATGTGAGATGGTGCTCTAGCATGAGCTGAGCCTGTCTGCAGTGTTCGGAACCATTTCCTTACTGCTGTTCCAGTGATACTGCCATACCATATACTCTTAAGTGCATTATAATCCTCGCGGTTAATGCTAACTTTGGTTTGGCTTTATCAAAACATGTCGTGTTTGGTGTCATACACTTTGGAATACTACCCCCTCGCCAGTTCTGGCGACGGGGGTAGCATTCCACCCTTCTAGAGGGAGAAGACATGTTACTTACTGCAAATGCGGTTAATCCTAACCAGAGCCCCAGCATCACAAAATGGATGCTGCTGCCACAGACACTAGTCTGGCCTCCTGCTGCTGACCGAAACTCGACAGAGGAGGCTTGATCAAAGGATCTCCTGTCACAGGGAGGTGTCACACCACCCCAGACAGGAGATAGTGGATTGTAGCAGGGAGGGTTGAAAGAAACTAGACACTGCCTGGGGCACACAAGGTGTCACTGGGCAGATTCCAGTCAAACCAGTTCTGGGGCACTCCAGCCCCAATCTTGGCGGCAAACTGGACAAAGGAAAGGGGTGTAACCACCCCCTTCCTGGGTCCCACCCATAAGAGGGACCTAGCAGGTAACCCAGCCCCCAGATTTGGAATATAGGTGGAAGCAGTGCCAATGCACATCAGATTATCCTGACTGAAACTTATGAAACGAAACTCTGGACCCTTCGACATCCTACTCGACGTAGAAGAATGAAGAATCTCCCTTGTCATCAAGGAGTGACCACCCTGTGCAAACAGGCACCATCCAGCACCTCGACGTTTGCTTTGTTGCAGTTCCCGCCGGAACTCGAGCAACAGAGATCAACAAGACCCAGCGTGCCTGCCTTCTAACAGCCCGATCCACAGTTCCTGCAAAGCTGAGACCCGTGGAGGCGACCTAAAGCGTGGGAGCGGCCATCTTGGAGGAACAACAAAGCGCTGACGGTGCAGCACCCGAGGCTCCCTCGAAGCTGTGCATTGGAGTTTGAGAAGCTCCAGCCCCGAGCAGCTTGTGCACCAAAGCTCACCCCTCCACACTTGACGAGTGCTGCGTGGGGCCCTTTTGCATCTTCCTGCTCGATGCGTTGGTCCGGTCGCTTGCCCATTGGCTAGTGGCCCCAGAACCGACGAACCAAAGAATTTACACAGCTGGTCTGGTTGCGCCAGACTAGCCCTCACTCCCCTGAAAAGGAGCACCCGCTCTGACCTTGCCGGTCCGAGTGTTAAGCCTTCTTTGAATCCTGCGTGGGTTGCCTTTGCCAAGGCTTGTTGACTTTGATCTGGGAGCCGACACCGCCGACAGCGAGACCCTTTGTGGGACAGCTAGTGATCCACTCCAGGACATCCTCGGTGCCCCAGAGTCCACGTGGCAGCGCAGACAAGGCACCTGACATCAACCTGATTGTGCCTGACATCGCCTGGTTCCTTCCTGGTCACTGGCTAGTGACCCAGACTCTGTCCCCTCTGCTTTCAGGTACCCATCAACTTCGATCCACCCTTGGATCGCACCGGACACTTCTCTTCTGGACGCCTGCAGCATCTTCATCCTCAGGCACCATCGAACTGCGTGACGAAACCCGACACACATTGGCACCCGTGCACCCGCTTCCTGTGGGTGAGGTAACTTGCTAGCGCTGGTGTTCATACACTGGTACACACCTCTGGGGCCTAAGTCTAAAGTTTGGTAGTCCTAGTCCAGTCGGAAGACTTCTTTTGCAATAACATTGTAACTTTTACGCACCATTGACTTTACATTGGTGCAAGCCGTGCTTCCCGCACTGCACCCGAATCCCGCGGGCTACTCCCGTCCTAACTGTCATTAGTCCAGTGTAGTCCCAGCGATTCACAAGGCCCTAGGCCTTATCCCCGATCGATTAGTGATTGTTATACCACTTTATTGATATATGGTTTGAGTGGCCACTGGCCTCATCCAAAACGTGCAACTTGTCTATGTTATACTGTGCTTTTATTTAAACGCTTGTGCTTCATTGCTCAAAAAGAGTAGTGGGGATTATTCTAAGAATAAATACATATTTTTTGATAATATATAACTTGTGTGGTGTCCTTTCATTTGATATTACAGGATTGCATATGGTAAAACAGCTGGCTTCACATGTCTTCTTGAGTTAAGCCTTTAAGGCTTCTTAGTCCATGCTACCCCTAGGATAGCTTGTCTATAAGGTTGACTTACAACCACCACCATAAGGGAATTGTTTGGACTGATACAGGGTGCCCACAGAACTGTGGACATCATACATCAGGCCAACTTCTCACATTGGTGAGCAGCGGTACGGATTTGAGCTTGCGGTTGTTTTACCTTTGCAATCTTTTTATCAAATTGAAAGATCACACTAAGTACCATAGATACATATAAATAAAAGCTTAGCATATTTGAGTTCTACTGAACTTAGTGGTTGTAGGTAGAAGGGCTTAGCACACCCTGACTACAACTCACTAGTAAGGGACAGTAGGAAAACACTTAGTGTAGGTAGGTGCATCACTTACACCACACTAGAGTCATGTCTGGCACAGGAGAACCTACAGGCTCTCTACCTGTGAGGGTTGACCCTCCACAGGCAACCTCCAGCTATGACAAATTCAGCTACAAAGACTTGAGTGCCTTGTGCACTGCAAGGAAGCTGAGAAAGGGTCACAACCCTACCATTCCTATCATGATAGCCATCCTAGAAAAGGATGACCTTGAGAAAGCTAGAGTAGCTCCCTCGGGATCAGGAGGAGTGCATCCCCCAGATAGTGAGAACACCTCCCCAGAAGCAGAAAATGAGGAGGCAGACCCTGAATCAAATGGTGAAGAGTCAGATCATGATCAAGGGGTTAGCCAGGTCCCAGTGGCAAGGCTTAGCCAGGCCAACTTGGATCTACATGGAAATGGAGAGGGCCAGCACCTCCCCAGAGTACATAGCAGGATTCTCCCAGGCAATAGGAGAGAGAGAAGCCCTTCCAGGGATTCTCACATTTCTAGTGCCTCAAGAGAATCACAGAGAAGAATGACTTCCCCTCAAAGAAGAGAGCATAAGGCCAGGATGAGAGCAGTTAATCTCCAAATAGAAAGAGAGGAATTAGCCATGCCCAAGCTAGACTAGCTTTTGCAAGAGAGCAGAAGTGAAGTGGGGAGATGCCCACTGGTGGCAGCAATATCCCAAAGGATAAAGACAGGTCCTATGATACTAGAAACCTGAGTAAGATTGTGCCCCCCTACAGAGATGGGGATGATATCCACAAATGGATAACTGCTCTGGAGAGGGCCTGCATGGTACAGCAGGTCCCCCAAGATCAGTGGGCAGCAATCTTGTGGCTCTCCTTTTCTGAGAAAGGGAGAGATAAGCTCCTCACTGTTAGAGCTGAGGATGCTAAAAACTACACTGTCCTGAAGAGTGCTCTTATTGATGGGTTTGGATTAACCACTGAACAATACAGGTTGTTGTTCAGAGACACCCAGAAAGCTCAGACTCAGGACTGGACTGATTTTGTAGATTGTGCTACTAAGGCTCTGGAAGGTTGGCTACATGGCAGCAAAGTACATGACTATACAGGATTGTATAATTTGATTATGAGGGAGCAGATCCTAAGTAATTGTCAGAACCAGCTTTTACACCAGCACCTGGTGGACTCAGATCTGACCTCTCCACAAGAATTTGGTAAGAGGGCAGCCAAATGGGTCAGAACTAGGATTAGGCCTAAGAATCAGGGTAATGACCAAAAGAAGGATACTTCCAAGGCACAAGAGAAGGGTGGGGATAAATCTAAAGACAAGTCTCCCACAGGGCCCCAAAACTCCAAGGATGGGGGTGGGTCCCAAAACACTTCCTCTGACCAGAAGAAACCTTATTGCCATGCTTGTAAAAAGCCTGGCCACTGGAAAACAGACAGCTGTTGTCCAAAGAATAACAATAAGGAAAATATTCCTCCAAGTACAGCTCCAACACCTCCTGTTACTACTAGTAGTAATCCCCCAGGTGGTGGGAGCACCCCCAAGAATTTGGGTGGGTTTACTTTTGGAGCTCAGGTGGATTCTGGCCTAACCAGGTCCCCTAGTCCAGATACTCTTGTCTATGAAAATGGCATGGGGTTTGCCAACTTCACTGATTGCCCAAACACTTTGAGCAAGTATAGACAGGAGCCCATCATCAATGGTCAAAAAGTTGAGGCCTACAGAGACACAGGGGCTAGTATCACCATGGTGACTGAGAATCTAGTCCCCTCAAGGTAACTTTTACCTGGTGCCACATATCAGGTGACTAACATTGATGGAGTTCAGAAAAATCATCCCATGGCAGTAGTAAATCTCAGCTGGGGAGGTGTCACTGGCCCAAAGAGAGTGGCAGTGTCATCAAACTTGCCTGTAGATTGTCTACTGGGGAATGATTTAGAAATCTCAGCCTGGGCTGAGGTGGAACAAGAAACCCATTCTTAAAATGGTAAATCTCCATGGAAAGGTTAGTGGGACTGTGATGGCCACAGCCCCAATACAAGATGTCCTTCCTGAAAAGGTTGGTAGGGCTGTGCAAGACTCAGCCCCATCTTTAGCAGAATCCCTTCCTGAAAAGTTTAGCAGAGCTGTTATGGTAACAGCCCATACCCAAACTGAGTCCCTTCCTGAAAAGGTTGGTGGGGCTGTGATGGCCACAGCCCAAACTCAAACCGATTAATGTGTTGTGAAGCCTGAAACTATGGATCACTCCACACAAACAGAGAGCATTGAGGAGGAAGAGAAATCTCCCCCCTACCAGACATTAGGAAAGGATCAGCCTCCTCAGGGAACTGATCTTACCCCTTGTGAAGGAACTGCCCCAGAGGTAGTCAGGCCTAGCCTGGCAGAGCCCCTGATGTCAGTGGACCCTTCCAAGGTGGGACCCAGTCTGGAGCAGGTAACCTGCCCCTCTCTATCCTGCCTCAGCCAGCCCAGGGCTGCAGAGGTCAAGGAGGTCAGTGAGCCCCAAAGGGCCCCCTGTCAAATAAAGCACCCCCATCAGCAGATTAGGGGCACCAAGGCTAGCAGCCCTAGCAAGGTGAAAAAGTTAAAAACTCCTGAGGGATCCCCCTTACCACTAGTTAGGGACCTCCCACAGATGGAAACTGTTGGGCACAGCCAAACCTGGGACCTAAGGGCCCCAAACCTGACCTGTCCCTCCAGTAAGCCAACAGAAGGGACCCAGCCTCCAGCTATAGGCAGCCAGAGGTTGACCCTGAGAGCACAGTGCAACTCAGTCAAGGAAAGATAGGCATACATGGTGGAAGAGGATTGGAGGAAGCTGAGCCCTAATTTAGTGGAGCCTCACTTCAGTACTCCATTTCAACACCAGCCTTTTACTTTGCCAAAACACACCAAAGGTAGTGATTCCCTATGGTGGAGACCCTCTGATACCCCTAGGGTGAGGGATTGCTTAGTGGACTATGAGACAGGGGGTAACCATGCTAGTGCAGGTACTTCCTTATATGGCCACTTAGGCAATATAGGCTTACCTGGTCAAGGATAGCCTTATCTCCTTTCGTTTGGGGGGGTCTATGTAGAAAGGTGGATACCTGACTATGGTTACCCCAGATTTTTTGCCTTGTGTTTAGCTGGTTTTCGACTTAGTTGGCCTGGGATCCTGCTAATCAGGGCCCCAGGCTATCTGCTCTCACTTAAAATGGACTCCATGCACCCTAGGTGCATAACCAAATTGGTACTGGACACCTTATCAGACCCTGTACAGTGCACTATAGGTGCCCAAGGCATAGGTGCATCCAAGGCCTACCAGGGGCTGCAGCATATCTTTTGCCACCCCTGGCTGGTACTTAAATCGACACAACTGGCTGTTCACACAGCTGGGGCAAGGTGGTGTAATCACCCCTTGATTAGATATAGTATACCTATATCTAAACCTATATCTGGACACATATATGCCTATCAGTCACTCCTATGGCAGGCCTTTACAATCCTGGAGGCAGAGTGCTTGGTTTTATGTGAGATGGTGCTCTAGCATGAGCTGAGCCTGTCTGCAGTGTTCGGAACCATTTCCTTACTGCTGTTCCAGTGATACTGCCATACCATATACTCTTAAGTGCATTATAATCCTCGCGGTTAATGCTAACTTTGGTTTGGCTTTATCAAAACATGTCGTGTTTGGTGTCATACACTTTGGAATACTACCCCCTCGCCAGTTCTGGCGACGGGGGTAGCATTCCACCCTTCTAGAGGGAGAAGACATGTTACTTACTGCAAATGCGGTTAATCCTAACCAGAGCCCCAGCATCACAAAATGGATGCTGCTGCCACAGACACTAGTCTGGCCTCCTGCTGCTGACCGAAACTCGACAGAGGAGGCTTGATCAAAGGATCTCCTGTCACAGGGAGGTGTCACACCACCCCAGACAGGAGATAGTGGATTGTAGCAGGGAGGGTTGAAAGAAACTAGACACTGCCTGGGGCACACAAGGTGTCACTGGGCAGATTCCAGTCAAACCAGTTCTGGGGCACTCCAGCCCCAATCTTGGCGGCAAACTGGACAAAGGAAAGGGGTGTAACCACCCCCTTCCTGGGTCCCACCCATAAGAGGGACCTAGCAGGTAACCCAGCCCCCAGATTTGGAATATAGGTGGAAGCAGTGCCAATGCACATCAGATTATCCTGACTGAAACTTATGAAACGAAACTCTGGACCCTTCGACATCCTACTCGACGTAGAAGACTGAAGAATCTCCCTTGTCATCAAGGAGTGACCACCCTGTGCAAACAGGCACCATCCAGCACCTCGACGTTTGCTTTGTTGCAGTTCCCGCCGGAACTCGAGCAACAGAGATCAACAAGACCCAGCGTGCCTGCCTTCTAACAGCCCGATCCACAGTTCCTGCAAAGCTGAGACCCGTGGAGGCGACCTAAAGCGTGGGAGCGGCCATCTTGGAGGAACAACGAAGCGCTGACGGTGCAGCACCCGAGGCTCCCTCGAAGCTGTGCATTGGAGTTTGAGAAGCTCCAGCCCCGAGCAGCTTGTGCACCAAAGCTCACCCCTCCACACTTGACGAGTGCTGCGTGGGGCCCTTTTGCATCTTCCTGCTCGATGCGTTGGTCCGGTCGCTTGCCCATTGGCTAGTGGCCCCAGAACCGACGAACCAAAGAATTTACACAGCTGGTCTGGTTGCTCCAGACTAGCCCTCACTCCCCTGAAAAGGAGCACCCGCTCTGACCTTGCCGGTCCGAGTGTTAAGCCTTCTTTGAATCCTGCGTGGGTTGCCTTTGCCAAGGCTTGTTGACTTTGATCTGGGAGCCGACACCGCCGACAGCGAGACCCTTTGTGGGACAGCTAGTGATCCACTCCAGGACATCCTCGGTGCCCCAGAGTCCACGTGGCAGCGCAGACAAGGCACCTGACATCAACCTGATTGTGCCTGACATCGCCTGGTTCCTTCCTGGTCACTGGCTAGTGACCCAGACTCTGTCCCCTCTGCTTTCAGGTACCCATCAACTTCGATCCACCCTTGGATCACACCGGACACTTCTCTTCTGGACGCCTGCAGCATCTTCATCCTCAGGCACCATCGAACTGCGTGACGAAACCCGACACACATTGGCACCCGTGCACCCGCTTCCTGTGGGTGAGGTAACTTGCTAGCGCCGGTGTTCATACACTGGTACACACCTCTAGGGCCTAAGTCTAAAGTTTGGTAGTCCTAGTCCAGTCGGAAGACTCCTTTTGCAATAACATTGTAACTTTTACGCACCATTGACTTACATTGGTGCAAGCCGTGCTTCCCGCACTGCACCCGAATCCCGCGGGCTACTCCCGTCCTAACTGTCGTTAGTCCAGTGTAGTCCCAGCATTTCACAAGGCCCTAGGCCTTATCCCCGATTGATTAGTGATTGTTATACCACTTTTTTGATATATGGTTTGAGTGGCCACCGGCCTCATCCAAAACGTGCAACTTGTCTATGTTATACTGTGCTTTTATTTAAACGCTTGTGCTTCATTGCTCAAAAAGAGTAGTGGGGATTATTCTAAGAATAAATACATATATTTTGATAATATATAACTTGTGTGGTGTCCTTTCATTTGATATTACAGGATTGCATATGGTAAAACAGCGGGCTTCACATGTCCTCTTGAGTTAAGCCTTTAAGGCTGCTTAGTCCATGCTACCCCTAGGATAGCTTGTCTATAAGGTTGACTTACAACCACCACCATAAGGGAATTGTTTGGTCTGATACAGGGTGCCCACAGAACTGTGGACATCATACATCAGGCCAACTTCTCACAAACACAATTTTCACCTTTTTCAATATTGAGTTTGTAACCTGAGATTAGAGAAAAACCTTTCACTTCATCAAGAAAAGCTGGAAGCTACAAATTTGGATTAGAAATTAATAGGAGTATGTCATGCGCATACACAGATAATTTGATTTGGTTTTCACCATAAATGAAAAATTGTATATCATTATTTTATCTTATTTTCAGTAAAGAACGTTCAACAGCGAATATAAATAATATAGATGATAAAGGACACCTCTGCCTGGGACGACTCCTGGTGGCCAACCTCACTCGGAGCAGCCCCTACACCCACGAACCACGCAAGCGACCTAGGATTCATCCTCGACTCTTCCCTCTCCCTGTCGAAGCAGGTCAACGCCATCTCCTCCTCTTGCTACAACACCCTCCGCATGCTTCGCAGGATCTACAAGTGTATCCCGACGGAAACAAGAAGAACAGTGACCCAAGCCCTCGTCAGCAGCAGGCTCGACTACGGCAACGCACTATACGCAGGAATCCCGGCCAAACACCTGCAACGACTACAACGCATCCAAAACACCTCAGCCCGACTGATCCTCAACGTCCCCCGCCGCAGCCACATCTCCCCCCACCTTGGAGACCTGCACTGGTTCCCCATCAACAAGAGGATCACCTTCAAACTCCTCACCCACGCACACAAAGCACTCCATAACACCGGACCAGATTACCTGAACGACAGACTCAACTTCAACACCCCCGCCCGCCAGCTCCGTTCCGCCAGCCTCGCCCTTGCCGCCGTCCCGCGCATCCAACGAACGAACACCGGCGGCAGATCCTTCTCCTTCCTCGCCGCCAAGAGACCTGGAACACCCTCCCCACCCATCTACGGCAGACCCAGGACCTGCTCACCTTCAGAAGGCTCCTCAAGACCTGGCTCTTCGAGCAGTAGCAGCACCCCTCCTCCCCCCTTCAGCGCCTTGAGGCCATCACGGGTAAGTAGCGTGCTTTACAAATTCACTGATTGATTGATTGATTGATTATCCAACTCTTCCTTTTAACTTGAAGGGCAGGTATTTAAAGCATTAACAAACATAGAAGCTTGTGATGGGGAATACAAAACAGATATTCAACTGATAATTTAGGGACCAAAGGCTTTTTCAGCATCAAGTGCAATTAATGTTCAAGAAGATCGAAAACTATTGGATTTGCTTAAAATAAAAAAATAACCTTGTACTATCAGAGATAAATCCACATTTGACAAAGCCAGATCGCTCTCCTTTCAACAGATCCGGCAGGAGTGGATCAAACGCAAAAAAATGAAGCTCCTATAAATAACATTAACAAGGGATATTGGTCTAAAATTCTTAGAGAATCTCGGAACTCTACTTTTAGGAATCAAACAAAGCAATGCATCTTGAATGGTACCCTCAGATGTCCCTGTTTTAGAAAGGTAATTGTACAAAGCATGTAGTTTTGGGATGTGAGAAAAAATAAATGCAATTCAATAGAAGACTCATCTGGAACTGGTGTTTTTTTCAAAATTAATTTAAGTGCTTTAATAATCGCTTCCAGGAGATATCCATTTCTAATGGTTGAACATTGTAATCCTTCCACTGTTTGGTTCAATCAATCAATCAGGGGTTTATATAGCGCGCTACTCACCTGTGAGGGTCTCAAAGCGCTGGGAGTGGAGGGCAGCTCATGATCAGTCGAAGAGCCAGGCCTTGAGGTCCTTCCTGAACGTGTGCAGGGTCGGGGAGCGTGTGATGTTCACCGGGAGCTCGTTCCAGGTTTTGGCTGCGATGTGGTAGAATCAATCCCAAATCAATTGGTTGTATTGAGGTATTAGTTCAGGAGTGTGTAAAGTATTATAAACTTGGGTGAATTCATTTGGGGTATTATCATTCAAATGTTTTCCAGCTATATTCTGTCTGCCATAATATTTTGCTTAAACATAAGAACCTAAGAGGACGCTTTTTCTGTGGAAATTTTATGAAATTGAAATGTATCTTTTATAAGTTCATCTAAACATGATTTGGATTTAGCTAAATAATACAGATGTTCTATTTTTTGTATATTTTGTGTAATATTATACAACTCTCTATTTAGCATTCTTCCTTTATTTGATACGCAGGTGATTATGCCGTCTTTAAGGAGTCCCAAGCCACTAGTATAGAAACATCAGTATTAGAGTTACCATTGAAGAACTCAACAGCAAATTTCTGAAAGGTGTTTGGGAAGGATTCATCCATTAAAAGAGCATTGTTAATTCTCCAGAGGTTGTTTAACATGATATGTTGGTTGAATAATCCTTTATCTTTGAGGAGCCTGTGATGTGATCTCTCAAATGATTAGACCTTCATGTCTCTGGAGTCGATAATGTGAAATATGTATAGAGGAATGAGTTATCCCTGAGGTTTGTGTCATAGAATCAAACACTAGAAACTGGATATACTACTAGAAACACCTCTTAGACACAACATTAGTGAATCTGACGGAGCAGGCAATGGCAGTCCTCTGCGAAGGTGCCAACATCAACAAGGATCGATGAAGCATTAATGTGCCTCTTACTGAACTTAGGGTCCTTGCTTTCCATGGCTGATTGACAGCCCTGGCTCTCCAGGGCATTCCAACAATGGACAACCACTACCAAGCCAAGAACATTTTCACCACTTCCAACTCAACAAGGGGCTTCTGCATCTTCAAAGCACATGGCACTGCAACGCCAACTGGAAACAACCACTTCCAGACAAAACGCTGCCACTACCACCACACAGTAATTAATTTGTAAAATAATAAACACTGGTAGCCAAAGTTTTTGTCAGAACCCGATGTTATTAATTGCCGGGGGTGCAGGATACCAATGCCCTTGAGTCCGAATTCCACCTCTTTTGTCCCCCACTAGAGACTCTCTGCCCCTTTATCTCACTCTTTCAGATTGTTTTCTTTATTATTTCCTTCTTATGTGTGTTTCTCTCAGGCCACCACAGTCTCAAAGTAAGCACTGCTGCTACAAGCACACCAACTGGTAGATATACTACCTCAGCATACCAACCACTTCCAAGTCCAAACAGCAGTGCCTCTCGAAGTGTTTTTTTGGGGGGGAACACGCGCTGAGAGACAGATAAAAGTGACGGGTCCACCTGCAAAGGATAATTGTAAACATGTTTGAATCTGATTTTTTTTTAATATCTATCCATACTAATATTATCAAGAGAGAGCCCAAACCTTTGAGGCGGGTAATCTCAGTAACCACAGCATCTATCACAACACCTAATACAGCGTTGGAAAGGGCAGTTGCAGCAGAAGGACATAGGCTATGCAGACGGCCACCATATTTCTTTTTTTTTTTGCAGAGTTTTATATAGCGCGAACTTGACCCGAACGGAATCAGGTATCAGAGCGCTTTACATAGCACCAGTTACGTTACATGAGGACACACATTCATTTTTGTTAGGCACAGGGAGATTAAGTGATTGATTTGCCCAGACTCGAACCCAGATCCCCAGGTCCGAGGTCGAGCGCCTTAGCCGTTAGGCCAACTCCTCTATACATTTGAAAGGTAAAAGAACCGTGCCAGCAAAGTAGTCCCTTGTGGGCGTGTCTGCGTTGTGCTGTGGGCGTGGGCTGGGTCGTGACTAACGCTGGGGGTGTGTGGTACGGCCATCACATCGTGGGCTGTGGGCATGTGCTGGGGGCGTGACAAACGCTGGGGGCGTGACAAACGCTGGGGGCGTGTGTCCGCCCTTCATGCCATGTGAGTCGTACATACAAGCGCCAATTACGTTGCTGCGCAGCATCAAGCTGCACGCTGGGGGCGTGAGAAACGCTGGGGGCGTGTGTCCGACCTTCATGCCATGTGAACGCAATTGCGCCGCATCAAGGGGCACGCTGGGGGCGTCATAAATGCTGGGGCGTGTGCTACATTCCGCCCTTCATGCCATGTGGGTCGTACATTAAACAGAAGATCGTCTGCTGTGGTCGTGTGCTGGGGGCGTGACAAACACCTTCACCTGGAGGCCTGGTAAGTAACGTTACTGCAGCCTCTCCTGCGCGCTGTTACTGAACTCTCTCATTCAACATAATTATACGCACCTGCTACCATCAACCAGGGCTCTAGCCGGGCTCAGGCGGCGGATCAGTACACTAATTACACGCGCCTGATAACATCAACCAGGGCTGCAGCTGGGCCTCAAGCGGGGGAACACGCGCCTGCTAACATCAAACAGGCCTGCATCTGGGCCTCAAGCGGGGGATCACACAAATGTGCGTGTCTGCGAGGGCAATTACTGCAGCCTCTCCGACTCGCTGTCACTCAACTCTCTCATTAAACGGATTTACCCGCGGCTGATAACTCTCACATTCAACGACATTACACGCGCCTGCTAACATCAACCAGGGCTGTAGCGGGGCTCAGGCGGCGGATCACTACACCAATTACACGCGCCTGCTAACATCAACCAGGGCTGCAGCTGGGCCTTCTCCGTCCCTATTCTAATGAAACAAAAAATGTTGTCTACCGCGAAATTTTAAAATAAATTGCCCTTGCCAAATACACACATTACACACATTCTATTTCATACCCGGACAATGTCGGGATGGGCTGCTAGTATATATGGGAAACAACCTTTACAACGCAACTTTTACAATGCACTACCATTACAACTAAACTTTTACAACGCAAAATCTATTCCAACACATGCATTTACAACGCAGTCATTACAACGCACGACACTACAACGCACACTACTACAACGCATACCATTACAACGCAGTCATTATAACGCATACCATTACAACGCAAAACTTACCATCCAACACTTACCCTACTGTTGCACCCCCTGAGTTAGAATAGTAATTTTAACCCCTACACTATCCAACACTTTCCCTACTGTTGCACCCCCTGGAGTTAGAATAGTAATTTTAACCCCTACACTATCAAACACTTACCTTATATGCAATGTCATGTAATGCGTTGTAATGGTATGCATTGTAAATGTAGTATGCGTTGTAGTGGAATGCGTTGTAAAGGTAGTTTCTAAGAATTCGTTGTAATGGTATGCGTTGTAATGGTGTGCGTTGTAATGGATTTTGCGGTGTAAAAAATGCGTTGTAAAGGTATGCGTTGTAAAAGTGTGCGTTGTAACATCATACATCCGTATATATATATATATAAGCCACCCGGTGACACCACTTGAACCAATGATGGAAACAAACGCTTCCAAACCCACAGCTGGCCACGGTTGCTTTCATGCCAACTGCATTGCAACTGTTTCCAGGCCTACTGCTCAACAATGCTGCATTAGGGTCCACAATAGATGCCAGGTCCACAGCACCAACATGCCCTCTTGGCCCATGGCTGCCCAGAACTACTTAGTGCTCTTAGCTGTCCACAACCGATTGCAGGCCCTTAGCTGGATACCACATCTTCAAGGAACATCCCTGGTTACAGCTCGCAGCTGATCACTACTGCCTCCAGGACCACAGCATCTCAACTGCTTCCGTGACCATGGCAGGCCACCACAGCTTTCAGGTGCATAGCTGATCACAACAGTTTCTAGGACCAAGGTACACCAACCACTTGCAGGCCCACAGCTGGCCACAACTACTTCCAGGCCCACGGCTGACCACAACTACTTCCAGGCCCATGGGTGACCATGAGTACTTCCTGCTCAGGGGCTGGTCACAACTGCTTCCAGGCTTATGACATCACAACTGCTTCCAGACCCAGATATTGCAACTACTTCGCGGTCCATGGCTGTACACCAAACATTCCAGGTGCACGACTGGCTACAAACACTTCCACGTGCACAGCTGGCCACAACCGTGTTGTCAGCCATGTCAATCACTTCCAGGCCCATGGCTGGCCACAAGCGCTTCCAGGTGAACTGCTGCCACAACCGCTTCCAGACCCACAACATCATAACCACATCAAGTCCCATGGGTCAACACAGCTGTGTCCAGGCTCCCGACTGGATACAACCACTTGCAGGTCCAGAGTTGGCAATACCGCTTCAAGGTCCACCACATCACAACTGCGTCAAGGCACTCAGCAGTTCACTACAAGGGCAACAAAACAGGCAGAATGGAGAAGGGAGTGTAGTATTATAATCTTCAATTTAAGGCACAGTGCCTGAACTCCTCACTCAAATTTTAGTGTTTAACATGTAAACACCCTACATCAGCGCTCCTACACTGACCTTCAGGAAGTGAGTGTGAATCTGCCAACAACAGTGTGACATGGAACTAACCTCAAAACAGATAACACTGTGTATGAAGGTGACCAATGTCACATGCAGAACACCCAAAGGGGAAAGTTAAGGCACCCTGTGAACTGCCTGTATTTGGGAAAAACACCAGTGTGAGAGAATAATGTCTTTGGAGGAGACCAGCTCAACCTTTGACGATGCCTCCTTGGCAGATAACATAACTGTTTGTACTAACCTCGGAGCTCGAGCAACCTTGGCCGATGCCCCTGTGGAGCTGTCCTATGCAGCATTAGAGGAGTTTTGGCTCTGGTTCACCCCCTCGGCCGTCACTTACCCAGCCGGACATCTGACATTGTTTTCCTCGGCCCCCCGTTATGTTTCCTTCCCTCACCCGCATCTCATGTTTTTGTTTTCTCCTATATCTTTACTTGAAGCCTGTAACTTGATGTAACTATGTAACCTGTAACGCTCTGATCTTCATGTAAAGTGCTCTGATACCTCCGGGTCTAGCCAGCGCTATATAAAACTTTGTAAATAAACCAGATAACCGCCAAAGATGGAAGGAGAGGATGTATGAGAATTGCCTATATACGGGCAAACAAAACACCTCAAGGAAGCAGTATATGGAGGAGACCAGCTCAATCAAACAACCACCAAAGATGGAAAATTAAGACTGCCAATAGCTATACGAAACACCACCACCATCACAGACCACTGCCTATGGAGGAGACCAACTCAGCCGGATACCACCAAAGAAGGAAGGAGAGGATGTAGGAGAACTGCCTATAGATGGGCAAATAAAACACTGCAGAAGGAATCAGCCGATGGAGGAGACCAACTCAACTGGACAACCGCCAAAGATGGAAGGAGAGAACGGATGAGACTTGCCTATATACGGACAAACAAAAAACCTCAAGGAAGCAGTATATGGAGGACATGCATCTGAAACCACAGCCTGGGTAGCACTGGCAGACTCAACAATCCAATGAGAATGTGCAACCAACGCATACTCAGCAATAAACTACACACAGTCAACATCATTCCAGGCAAAACCAAACCATGCCCCGTACCAAATCTTGTTGGACCTCAAGAAATAAGATACTCACGCTAAAGCAGAAGCAATCACACCTTACGCCAGGCAAGGCATCAGCAGACCAGTAGAGTATTCAAGAAAGTTGAAGGACTCCTACATCCTCCCATCCTCCTAGCGCAGCGATGCAACGAACAAGGCCCAAGGGCATCTTCTTCTTTTAAGCTGATATCACATCTGAAGATCACCAACGGAAGTAATTTGGTCCCTCCTGGCAAACCCTGGGACCATTCTCCCTCCGTGGCATCAACAGTGTGCCACCCACCAGGAGACACAGCAAACCATCTTCAGGTATGAGACTACTACAATCCAGGTCTACCCTGAAAGTTCATTCCGGTACCTTGAAAGATGGCCATCTCACCGTCTGGTTGAATGAAGCTCTCTGTGCGCTCAAAACGCTTAGACCTGTCAACAATGGCCCTTCCATGGGCAGTTCCATGGGCTGTGTGGGCTTGAGACCTGATGGATAACCATCGACTCCAGGGCATGAAGTCAATCCTGGCACTCAATTGTTTACTTCTACCAGACCCCATTAATGAGATGACCTACCCACTGAGGTTGATTCACAGAAGTGAGATCATACACCCTTTCCCCTTCCCCGGTGACATCACAGGGTTGACCCTTTCAACACCAAGCAGAGCTCAATGACCCATCTTTTCTTTCTACTGCTGCCCCAAGCGTCATGCTGGTTCAAGTGGCTACCTCTAATTGATGCCCAGGGGTCCATCTGAAGGCCTTGCAATTATCTGTATTTGGTTTTGAAATTATGGAGCGCCTAGGACACAATAAGTCGCTTCTTGGCACACGGAGCCACTAGTGGTCAAGAACAGCGTTCCCTGGATACAAATTCAAACTAGGACCCTATGTCTTAACTGAGCAAGGGATGCAGATTCCAGTGCTGAACAGTGTAGAATCTACTTCTAGGAGCTAGGAGAGACTCTGTTCAGCAGCACATGCATAGCCTTCCCATAGCCTGCATCTAGGGTTGGTCCTGCAGGGCTGTCACCGCCACACACTGCCCCCTCCTTCACTCAAACCTAAGTGTGAAGCCATGAAAAGCGCACAGATGTTAGAGTGCTAAGTATGAATGAACATGCACCAGCTGACGGACAAATACAACTTAAAAAAGTGGGGACAAAATATTTACCTTTTTAGGTTTTCTACTGGCAGATGAACCCCTTTCCCATAAGGCTCATATATTGCCCAGAATTTGGTTCTATACATGCACCATTTGGAAATTAACCCGTTGTTGTTAATTTAATATACCATGCACCTTTGAAAGATGAATGCATTGTTGCTAATATTTCTATACCATGCACCATTTGGAGATGAACCCATTGTTTCTAATGTTTCTACATCAGGCACCATTTAAAGACAAATCCACGGCTGCTGTTGGTTCTGTGCTGCGCACCACTAGTTGATTAATCCTCTGGCACTGATGCTTTTTTTATTATGCTCCATTGGGAGATGAATCCATTGGTGTTGTTGGTTCTGTACCGCACGCCACTAGTTGATGAATCCTCTGGCCCTCATGGTTCTATATCATGATCCATTGGGAGATTAATCCACTGCTGCTGTGGGTTCTGTGCTGCGCACCACTAGTTGATGAGTCCTCTTGCACTGAAGCTTCTATATCGTGCTCCATCGGGAGACAAATCCACTGCTGCTGTTGGGTCTGTGCTGTGCATCGATGGTTGATGAATCCTCTGGCACTGATGGTTCTACATCGTACTACATTGGGATATTAATCCACTGCTGCTGTTGGTTCTGTCCCATGTACCACTGGTTGATGAATCCTCTCAATCACTCAATAAATCAATCAGGGAATTTTAAAGGGCGCTACTCACCCGTGAGGGCCTCAAGGGGCTGGGGGAGGGGGGGGGGGGTTGCAGCTTCGAGTCTGTCGCAGAGCTGGGTCTTGAGGCTCTTCCTGAAGGTGTGCAGAGTAGGGAAGCGTCTGATGTTGATCGGAAGCTTGTTCCAGGGTTTGGCCGCAATGTAGGAGAAGGCACCTCCACCCGCTCTGGGTCTGCGGATGCGCGGGTTTTCGGCGAGGGGAGGGCGAGTCTGTCGCTGATGGTTCTACACAATGCACAATTGAGAGAGTGACCCATTACGGATAATGGTCTATAGAGTGCTCTATTAGGAGATTAGTCCTCTGTTGCTGATGATTCTACACAGGGCATCACTGGTTGATGAATCCTATGCCGGTAAAGGCTCAATCCCCAGAAAAAAAAATGTATATATATATATATATATATATATATATATATATATATATATATATATATACATATGGCAACTCAGTAGCACGCAATAAAGAAAACTACGCATCGAATTTTCTGGTCCGTGTCTGTGTTGGCTAAAGCAAACGCGACTAACTGATTGCTGCAGCGGTATCACGGATTGAAGCATATATATATATATATATTCACTGAAAAAACCATAGGTTATAGACCATATATAGTTAGGAATTAGCATTTACAAAACCTTGAAAATTCACTGAAAAAACCATAGGTTATAGACCATATATAGTTAGGAATTAGCATTTAAAAAACCTTATTTTACTCACACAAAACCATTGAAATTCCATATATAGTTAGTTGCACTAACTATATATTGCGCACCCGCAATCCACTGCTGATGATGTCACATATTACATCATTCATGACATGGTCAGTGACATCACTGATGACAACATCCAGTGACTATGTTTCTGTAAAGTTAAAATATGTCTTACATATTGAAGAATGAGTGGATGTATAAGTGTCTGGACGAAGGATTTAGTAGGTGCATGACTGAATGTATGAGTGAGTGATTAAATGTGTCTCACTGAGTGCATGGGTTAGTGACTAAACTGTCTTAATTTGTGCATCATTATGTCTGTTGTTCTGTAAACTGCTGCATGTGTTGATCAGTAGCTATATGAGTAACTATATGGGTTATTGATTGATTGCCCAAGTATTTGCATGGGAGACTGAGTGTGTGTGTGGCTGGATGGGAGGTGTGTGACTCTGTACAGATCAATGTGTACTTGTATCAATGATTGTATAAGAGAGTAAGTATGTGTTAGTATATGGTTGAAAACGTAAGGTGCTCTATGTTTAACTGTATAGAGTAGAAAATGGAAGTGTGATTGATTCTTTACAGGACTGACTAGGTGTGTGAGTAACTCCATGGATGAGTGGCAGAGTGTGAGTGTCTGTATAGGTGTATGAGTGCATATGATTGTGTTGTAAACATGAGTGATTGTATGTATGAATGATTGTATGGGTGAATGAGTGAATGTGTGTGTAGACGTAGGAATCAGTGAGTACGTATGTAGTAACTAGTATTGGTGTGTCAATGGTTTCAAAAATTATACTCTGTTTTTAACACTGGGTGAAACAGAGGTTATATTAAAATGTGAGGAGATGCATTGTATTGTCACATGAATGATATCATCAGTGATGTGGTCATTGATGTCAAATGAGATGTCATCAGTGATGTCATTTGAGATGTCATCAGTGATGTCATCAGTGATGTCACTGACCATGTCATGAATGATGTAATATGTGACATCATCAGCAGTGGATTGCGGGTGCGCAATATATAGTTAGTGCAACTAACTATATATGGAATTTCAATGGTTTTGTGTGAGTAAAATAAGGTTTTTTAAATGCT
Source organism: Lissotriton helveticus (assembly GCF_964261635.1). Classification (NCBI taxonomy): domain Eukaryota; kingdom Metazoa; phylum Chordata; class Amphibia; order Caudata; family Salamandridae; genus Lissotriton; species Lissotriton helveticus. The sequence goes on from NC_136065.1 coordinate 2,082,114,635, forward strand.
AATTCCTAACTATATATGGTCTATAACCTATGGTTTTTTCAGTGAATTTTCAAGGTTTTGTAAATGCTAATTCCTAACTATATATGGTCTATAACCTATGGTTTTTTCAGTGAATTTCAATGGTTTTTTAATAGCAAATATCATAAGCTGTCGAATGTCAAGTACGTGGTAAGAATTTTTTTTTTCGTGTTTATGCACACTGATCTGCTTTGATTGCTGCCCCCCACCCCTCATTTCTATTAGGAGTACTCTCTCTTTGCAGATAGTGAAGGGTAGTTAACGCAGCCCTTTCCCCCTTTGTAATCCGTCGTGCCTGCTTCTCTCTCCATTTGATTGATTGTTCTCTTTGGTTCATTCTCTATTTACAAACAAGCACAGAGTCGCAATACTCTGTTTAGTCTTTGCAGATAGCGAAAAATCGTGTAAAAAAACAAAAGGAATCGAGCAAAATCAGTAGGCCACTAATGGGATCTCTTTTTGACCTCGCTAAAATAGAAACATTAGGAACAACCTGTTGAAAATAGCAATGCGTATGTACATAAGCGGCGTTCATTTGTGTTCACAGTACCCCTTGTTGATTGTTTCAATCGAGCATTGAATTGTTCGATGTTAATTCTCTTAAGGATCTTCTCTACCTGCAAACGAGGAAGAATAGGAATATTCTCTCTCCCTTTGCAGATAGTGAAGGGTAGGTAACGCAAGCCTTTAACACGTCGTACCTATTTCATTCCTCATTGATTGATTGATTGTCCGAACATTGACTGTTTGGGAATTAGTTCTTTTTGGAGGTATTCCCTGTTTGCAAATAAACGTAGGAAAATCTTTGCAAGTAGTGAAAGGGTACGTAATGCGGACCTTTCTCCCCCGTTGTAATCTATCATGCCTATCCCCACTGATTGATGCACCTGTTTCACCCGGACCATTTACTAGACATACGTCATCTGGCCCGACCAGAGAGCACCCCTAGTGAAAAGGACATATGCAATAATAACGAAGTGATCACTGTATCCTGTTAACAGAAACTTTAGCATGAAACAACCTGGAAAGAAAAGAATAGGAAAACGAAAATCAGTAGGCCACTGATGAACATGAACTTTTATTAAACAACGAACAAAGAAACGATAACATAACGTAATGATAAAACCTATTAATGTCCTAGAAACAAGAAAACGTTAAAATATGCCAGTGGTGAGAGACCAGAAAAACAGTAAGAGAAACCAAATCACCCCTCGCTGTCCCACCGCCTGCCACGGCAAAAAAATCGATAGACTAGGGAAAATGCAAGTCAGTAGAACATCCGCCCCCACTCTGGAAACTTCCAAGGTGGGGCAGGGTTCCGGCTACGCCCAGCCGGGAGCAGCCCATATAAGGCAGGTCCTGCTGCCACGCCTCGGCCAGGAGATCCTAACGTAGGGTGTAGCCGGAGGAGAGGCCGAGACCAACGGGACCCGGCCAGGGGATTGCCTTTACAACGCTGAACAGTTGCAGGGGGGGGGGAATGTCTCCTCGACCCTCCCCTCTCTCTCCCAGTCCGGCCGCGGTGGCCCTTGAGAGTTGCAGGTAGTCCCGCCACATGCTCTTCCGGTCCGGCCACCAACGGTCGGGGGGCCGAGGCCGACGGAATCCGGCTGCAGCCGATAAACCAAGAAACCCGTTCATGGGGCCAGAGCCAGGGGCGTCCGGCCGACATCCACCGGAAGCCCGGCCCGAAGACGGACGGGACACTTCTTTCTTTTATAATGGCTGCGACAACACTGGGGGGGGATGTCTTGCACATGCCTCCGACCCCCCCCTCGTCCTCATCGCCTGGTCCGGCCATAACAAATCTCAAGCGAGACGCCGTGGGGTGCACTGGGAGGGAGAGACGGTGCGAACAGGCCTCTCCCGCCTCCCCAGTGTAGGCTTCCCAGCTGCACCCTCAGCGGTCCAGGCGCCCGGAAAAGAGTTCTTCCACTGTGGCCATGCTGCAACGTCTCGCCCGGCAGGGTGGAGCCCGTCCGTTCATTTGACCCCGCGATCGCCAGTAGCTACCGAACTCTCAAAATGGCGGTCGACCTGGCAAGAGCGGGCCCAGCATAAAGAAATGGCCCGGTCACTGGTTGACTCCACCACCGTAGTCCTCCACGACCTTGAAGATTCTAGAGGAGCCGCGGGAGTCTCCCACCCCCGATGGGGAATGACTGCCATGATCACCCGTGGAGTGACGAAACTGTATCCGCGGGACGTCGGCGCCAGCCTCACTTTGAATTACTAGAATCCTGCAGACCTCACTTCCGGTGAAAGCACAGTGTGACCCGGTAGGAAAAATTGTTGCACCCCCTCCCCTTTTTGACTGATAGTTCAAACCACCGATCCTTTCCTTTGCCCTTTTAACGGAACTTTGGACTGCCTCCCCCTCTTTTACATTTTCTAGAGAAAACAAAACATTAACCACTACATTAGCATAGCAGTTGACACCAGAACTGTTTTCAAATTGAAAACCAACAACATCTTCAACAGAATCCTTTTTGTTTCTGCTGTGACCCTGCTCCAGCACAGGCATTGTCCCCAGCAGTAATTCTGCAATGCCGGTAAGAATAGCTGTGGTGCCTACTGGACTCACTCACCCCCGCGGCGCCCCACGCCGTTATTTGCTGGGCGGCAACTTGCTAGACATCACCTTCGTGACATCCAGATTTCAGCGCGTTCTGCTGCCTTGGAACTATTCGCACAACAGACCGCTACTGACAAGAATATTTCATTATTGGTGCTGTCAATTTCAATAAATCTATTACTGTTTTTGTTTTGTTGTATATATTTATATGTTATTAAAGTTTTATATTCCTACTACTTTGTTGGAGTGCTATATATTTTTTATGTGACACATAATTGTAAAAACTTTGATGTACAAAGAGTCATTCCTGGAATCTTCCGCTTCAGGCTCGGTCCCCTCCCCAATCACAATACAGGATAGTTTTCAGATAGTAGGAACACGTGTGGTGTGACGGATCTCATCGGGTGTGGGCCTTGATCTACTATAACTCCTTTGAAGAGGGGTGATTCTTTACAGCTGGGGCCATAAACTACATCTGCAGGGCTAGCTGATAGCCTGGACAATCGGACACAGAGGAAGAGGAGTGTCACAGGGTGCGGTAGTGAATAGGGCGAAAGGGAGGTGTCGGGCGGGCACAGTGTGATTCTCAGGGAAGAGCAGCGCAGATGGGGGGAGGTTTATTGCCCATGCATAAGACAGAGAGCGGGGGTGACCAGTGCCTGGGGAAGATGCTTGCGAGGGTGAGGAGCCATGCTACGAATCGACAGCGTGCAGAGAGTGGGTCTGGTCAAGACATCTAAAATGGCTGCCGTGCACGACAAAAGTGTGGCATTTCAAAAAAGGCAAGATGGCGCAGACAATGTTTTTCAACACTTCCTCATTTCCTTCGAATCGAACGTTAACAGACGTTGGGGCATATTACCAAAGTTAAGCGATATTTATCGCTAACGATGCTTACCAACCAATTTTTTACCACTAAGCATCGTCAGAAATTATCGAAGATAAACCTTACTATTATCAAGGTTTATCGCAAATGCGATAATAAACGGCCGCAATGCATGAATATCGCTAAAAACTCAGCGATATTCATGCATTACCGAGCTAATACTCTTAGCCATGTTATCCACCTCCCATTGGATAACATGGCTAAGAACTGCTCAGGGCAGGTGTTACTTTTTGGAGATATTCGCGCTTAGCGCGAATATCTCCAAAAGTTGGTAATAGGAGATAGATATCTTGCATGTTGTAATGCAAGTTATTGTGGTATATGGAACTCATACCATAATCTCTCAGGAAAGCAGAAACTGATCCTTTTGGGACCGCCTAAAAAGGCCTAGGGGGTGAGGAGTACTCTACTTTGCCCCCTTTTCACGTTCCGAACTATTTTATTTTACTCTCTTCTGTAATTACACAAAATACCAGCGATAAGATGCATCGGAGACACACAGTGAGAGAAAGGAGGCCGGAGATGAAGAAGACATGTCAAATACACATTGGAGATAATATAGTGGCAGAAGGGAAGTAAATATGAGTAAACTTACCATGTAACATAAAAATGTTGCACTCTATACTATAAGTCTCATTTTATACTACAATCACTTCGCTACAACCTCATAAATTAAAAATAAAAATAAATAATGTCTCAAACAATTTTTGATTTCTAAATATAAATTTATTCTTCAAAATTTTCTAAATTTGAAACAACTAGTAACATGTCCTCATCAGTAATTTCCTCTTCAATCATCTCATCTGGAATCTCCTCATTAAAAGTCTGCAATGATGATTCTTGTAACTCTATGGTCTCCAAACACTCGATAAATTCGCCATCAAGAGATTGATCAAAAAAATCATTCAAGTCATCTCCTCCTTCTGACAATATTTCATTATTGGTGCTGTCCATTTCAATCAATGTAGTGGAATCATTCAAGTCATCTCCTCGTGACAATATTTCATTATTGGTGCTCTCAATTTCAATCAATGTAGTGGAATCATTCAAGTCATCTCCTCCTTGTGACAATATTTCATTATTGGTCCTGTCCATTTCAATCAATCTAATGGAATCATACAAGCCATCTCCTCCTTGTGACAATATTTCATTATTGGTGCTCTCAATTTCAATCAATGTAGTGGAATCATTCAAGTCATCTCCTTGTGACAATATTTCATTCTTGGTGCTGTCCATTTCAATCAATCTAATGGAATCATACAAGTCATGTCCTCCTTGTGACAATATTTCATTATTGGTGCTCTCAATTTCAATCAATGTAGTGGACAATTCAAAAGAAATTGCCACGGTCTCTTCATTGTGAGCCATTTTATTTTGAAATTGCTTGCTGTAAATTGCAGAAAAAAATAATCACTTTCATTTATCGTTTTTAGTAATACATAATATAAAACTAACTTCATCAAGTATTTAGTATAACAGAAGGACTGCAAATAAATAACAGAAAACATTTTTCAAATTATCTTCAAGTGTACAACATAGTTCCCCTTACAAATTAACAACTCACCTTTTTAAAAGTAGCAGAAGTGTTAGTACTGTGTAAATCAAACACCAGAAATTCACCACCAAAAATTCCTCACAAATGTACCTCAGACAGTAGTATCACAAAATGGCTGTGGTTTCCTCTCATTTGACATATATACATAACCAATTAACTTTCATCACACACAAATACAAAACCAAAGTAACATTTTAATTGGTTCTAAATTTCAACACTTTCAAATGTGTTTTCCCCATGCAATTTTCCATAGGACATTTACATACGTCTACAGCCTGAATGGCTGAACGGAATTACACCAAACTTGGCAAAATGGTACATCAAACCTAAGAGGTCAGGAAGGATCTACTATGCCCCCTTATGGTCATTTCCCCCTTCGCTTTGGCCTCCTCTTGTCTCTCAATCCTACCGAGAGACAAGATGGCGGCCGCTACGGACTGTTTGGAATGTTGACAGACGCCGGAGAACCAATCAGCTTCGCAAAGCTCCGTAACGCGAAAAGTACGCGAAGCGGAGCGCTGTTACAGATATATATCTTTTTTTGAACGTTAATTTCTCAAAATCCACTGGAGCACATATATTGAGACCTAGCAAAGGCACATCGGGCTACCAGTCCCTAATATTTTGCCAAGTTTCGTGCAAATCCATTCAGGTGTTCGATTATTATTATTATTATTTTTTTTTGCCCCGCGGGGCCCTTTTAAAACCTCCACATCAAACCTAGGGGGTCAGCGAGGATCTACTATTCCCCCTTATGGTCATTTGCCCCTTCGCTTTGGCCTCCTCTTGTCTCTCGATCCTACCGAGAGACAAGATGGCGGCCGCTACGGACTGTTTGGAATGTTGACAGACGCCGGAGAACCAATCAGCTTCGCTTCACAAAGCTCCGTTGCGCGAAAAGTACGCGTCCTAGGACGCTGCCCGGTCCGCTGTTACAGATATATATCTTTTTTTAAACGTTAATTTCTCAAAATCCACTGGAGCACATATATTGAGACCTACAAAAGGCACATCGGGCTACCAGTCCCTACAATTTTGCCAAGTTTCGTGCAAATCCATTCAGCCGTTCGGGCTAAAAGTGAGGCCAACCGCCCTATGGAAAACTCAATGTTAAAAACACGTTTTGGGACCCCCCTTTTTTCTCGGCCCCCCCTTGACGAACCCCCCCCAAATTTTCAAGGGCTGCTCAGAAACAAAATGTGCCATTTTCCTGAAAATTTCAGCCAATTCCGTCCACAAACGCCAAAGTTATTAGACATAGAATTTTCAAAAAACCCATAGAGAAAAAATCCTAACTATATATACCTACTGGCGACCGCCAGTAGGTAATATATGCATAATTTATGCTTCACTCTATGCCTGAAAGGGTTTTGCTTTTATATAAATAAATATATATATATATATATATATATATATATATATATATATATATATATATATATATATATATATATATATATATATATATATATATATTGACTCCCCATAGATTAATGTGTTTATTCCTCAAAAGCAACCTGCTATACCTTCACACCTCAGCCCATGTCTCCCCCCGCTTCAAGTCATCCCCTCCCTCCCCCGTGATGCCCTGCTCACCTGTCAGCCGCCCCAGCCCCGCCAGCATCCCCTGGAGCAGCAGCAGCACCCAGGCCGCCCTCGGCATGTCTCCCTTCCCTCCGGCGGCTGCTGTGCCCTCATCTGTCCGCTGCCTATCAGGGCATGGAGGCCAGCTCTGCGGGTGGATGGGTGGGGGGGGGGCTCTCTTGGTAGGGAGGGGGGGTTATCTGCAGGCTCAGCGGGGCTCCCTTTCCTGCCAGCTGCCCAGTGAGGAAACCTCAGCCCTAAGAATAGGACTCATCGGCAGCCGCGGGGAAAACGAGGGCCGGCTGAAGATAAGGGGGGTCATTTCAGATCGGTGTGGGGGCCACACTACAGCAGCAGGGGACCCTGGCCGAGCACGGGTATCACACTGCATTGCAGTGTGGCATATTGTAGCATAAATATAGCGCTTCATAACCTTCTTGAGGCTTTGAAGCACTTTAGTGGAGGAAAATAGTACAACATTACAAAAAATAAAGCTAGCAAAATGTGAGGTAAATGTCACCCATCTGTGTGCTGCTGGAAGTGGTGACTCGAAGCGCCTTGCATCATGGGACTCCCCCATGCCGCCACCCCCAACTGGCCGCTTGCAGCTGAAATGGATGAAAGGCCATGCCCAGTGCGAGCACCTGGCACGGAGGCAGATTCTGGGCAGTGAAAGTAAAGGTTCAGGTCCAGGGGTCAACATTCAGCACAAAAGATCAAGTTCACAGACACGTGTGAAAGTGAAAGTAAGTAAATGGACAGCAGACTCAGGTACAAGGCATCACGGGTTCATGCTCTATGGTTTCGTGGTCCCTTCTTCCTCCTTCTTACTTTTTGTTAGGAAACAGGTTCGCGACCGTCCCACGAATCCGCAAAGCCACCGCCGGAGGAAGATCCTTCTCCTACCTGGCGGCCATGACATGGAACTCCCTCCCCACCCACCTACGGCTGACCCAGGACCATCTCTCCTTCAGGAAACAACTCAAGACCTGGCTGTTCGAGCAGTAGCGACTCCCCCTCCCCCTAGCGCCTTGAGACCCTAACGGGTGAGTAGCGCGCTATACAAATTTGTTTGATTTGATTTGATTAGGTTCCTTGCAGGTTCAACCCCCACTGTTTGCCTACATTTTGACTTCTAGGCAATGTTGACTCAACACAGGTGCTCTGACGCTTACAGCAGCGGCTCGTGCAGGTAAGTGCAGTGTGTGTGTGGGGGGGGTATGGTGAGTTCAACAGACGAGGATGAGGGGAAATTATTTATTTAATCTTCACTCGTGATCATCTGTCGAATCAACCTCCAACCCTGCCCACCACCCTTACCTGCACCGGCCGCTCCTGCCCTTGTAGAAGTGTATGGTTGATTGGATAACACCCAATTGGCATAGCTTAACTTACGTGTAAGTCCCTAGTATGTGGTGCCAAGGCCTTGTTTGAAGGGCAAGTAGTACACACGTGCAGAAGGGACTGCTCTATTTTGGTAACATTTAAATCCATTATTTGTAAAGCGCAAACTACTCACCCTTATGGGTCTCAAGGTGCTGGGGGGGCGTCGTGGCAATTAAGTGAGCTATTGCCCAGAGTCACATGGTGCTGAGCTGAGCTGCTGCCGGGGATCAAACTGTGAACTGTGTGCTCCGAAGTCAGCTGCCCTAGCCACTGCACCACATCACACCACACCTCTCCACCAGATAGACAGGCAGGGGGTGTGGACAGAGAGGGAAAGCAGTTGCCAAAGCAGGTGTTCTGTGGGCATGGAGCCCAGAGGCAGCCACACCCTTAGGGTGGCTGCCAAGCTCCGCACACAGAGAAAGGTGCTTTGCAATCTTGGGGGTGGGCAGAATAAAGCTAAATGTTATACTTCACAGGAAGTTGTCTTCAGGCGGGAGGGAGCCAAGGGATGTATGACATTACAACGCATGCTTTTACCACGCATGCTGTTACAACGCAGTTTTTACAACGCATGCTGTTACAACGCATAGTGCTTTGGGGTGCTGGATAGTGAATAGTTTAATTTACTATTCCAACTCCAGTCCCCGTGGATAGTAGGGAAGGTGTTGGATAGTAAATTAAAACTATTCCCTATCCTAGAGCGCCCCCCGGTGCAATGCGTTGTAATGGTTTTTGTTGTAAAACCTGCGTTGTAAAAGCACTGCGTGGTAAAAGTTGCGTGATAAAGGATGTTTCCCGAGCCAAGTAGCCCATCGGCTAGTGACTGCGACCTACCCTAAGGGCACTTTCTGGGCCACTAGGACCCAGAGCTCAGATCTCGCTTGGACTGGAGAAGAGGACCGAAGGAGGACAGCCCGCTGACCCTGGAACCGGCAAAGAAGAGGATACATGAAGTTGGCTTGCACCTGCTGCTCCTTGGGCTAGCGAAGATAGGACTGTCCCTGTGGTGTCCTTCTCGTAGAGGGTCGTCCCCTGAGTCCATCCAGAAGCAGAGACTCCAACAGTCAGTTGGTTGACTTCTATTTGCAGCACAGGGCCACAAAAGCTGAGAAAGCTTGCCTGGGCGGGTTGGTACCCAAATCACCAGATCGTTGCAGTGCAGCCCAGGCAACCCAAACCTGATGCTCAAAAATTGTACCAGAATCTTGTAGGAGAGTCATTGGAGTGCAGTTTGGTCACCCACAAGAAAAGTTATCGCCAAAAGAAGGGAACTGCTGGTTTCGCTGTACCCGGTGACGAGTAGTACAGTGCATACCGAACTTTTGCTGGACCAAGGAGGACTTTGAGGAACGTCAATCCTGGTAACCAAACTCTCCCCACCAGGACCATTGACAGAGGAGTGGCCCCAAGGAACACCCCAGTCGGCCCCATGGAACCCTATCCTCATTGATCACACAGCTTCTTCGGCCTCCTTGAGCATCTTCAACATCCTGTATCCCTTGCATCAGGACCACTTCATAGAAGCCAATCGGAAGAGACCATTGACACTGTAGCTGGACTGAAGGCTGCTTTTCTGACCAAGGTAGCTGTTTCTTTGGACCGTGCTTGTCCCCTTGACTGGCACCCCACCGGAGTTGATTGCCCAAAGTATTTCTTAGTAACTCCATCTCTAGGAATCAAATTTGTTGAATTTTCCAATTCTTGTTTGTGATTTAGTGGAAAGCCTTGACCTAGTGATCCTCGTAAAATCTATATCTATGAAACCCTCTGGTGGACCTATTTCATTTTGGTATCCATAAATATATGAGCTATTTTTACAAATCAGTTTTTGATTTTTTGATTTTTAGCGAGTCGTGTTTCTGTTTTTCTTCAGTTGTTTTGGTGTTGTTTAAATGTTTTACACTTGTTCTTTTGTTGAAGCCTGGCTGGTTGAAGCCACAGCTACCCAGGGTTGAGCTACAATTTGACAAACAAAGCCTGACTGATCCTAAGAAGGCCTGGTAAGTGTATCACACGGTGAGGTCTCACAACCACACCATATAATTCACCATATTTCCTTACACCTCGTTGCTGTGCCCACATTTTGTCATCTTTTTTCATCCTGATATTATCTTTTTCTTGATGCCTTGCATCATAGTAATGACAATGCGCCTATACGTAATATAAAAATGTAACAATTATAAATAATTATTATTATTATGATAGAGAAAGAAGACCTAAAAGCAAAAATATTAACCCTGGGCAAAGCACTGCGCTACGCTCGCGTAGTTTGCGAAGTTTGCGCAACTTCGCACTACGCGAACTGCACGTAGCAAAGTGCAAACACACATAGCGTAGCGTACTGCAGCGGTCATTTTTTGCTTGCTCGCGGTCCTCAACGTCAAGATGGCGACCGCGAGCAAGCAGAATGACATCCTGTCGAGACTTTTTCCTCGTTCGCGATCAGCAACATCAAGTTGCCGATCACGAGCGTGGAAAATAAACCTCCCGACGAGATTCTCAACGCGGGGAGGTCAGGTTTCTCATTGCGAGAGCTCACGCATGCTCGCGACAGCTCGCAATGAGAAACTACAAGTCCGCGTTGAGAAAACTGCCGCTCGAGTAAAAATCTCCTTGTGCGGCAGAAAACTACAGCTCGCACTGTGCAAGATGCCGTTTTCAATGAATGCACAGTGCCGGATGCTTGTCCACCCTGTGCAATAATTGAAAACGGCATCTTGCACATTGCGAACAGGGTACTACGCAGTTCATGTAGTGCTACGCATAGCTCGCGTAGCGCGAAGTGCACTTCGCGTAGCTATGCGTAGCGCTACTTCGCGGACTACGCCCAGGGTTAAAAAATATGTTGTGGTCGCAAAATGCACACAGGGCGGGATGATGTCACTCACAGTGAAGTTAGCCATTGGCCAAAGTGGATGGAAAAAAAAGTGAATATCACAATAGCAGACCAATGGATGAAGAGAGGTGCCCAAGCATGTTTAAGTAAATACATTATACATATCATTTTAGTAAAATTCAAAGGTCTTGGCTCACACCAGAACTAAAAATAAAATAAATAAAACTGGTGGCCAGTGCCCACATTTTTAAATATTTCACAATGGCTGCATTTGCCGCCCCCTCATCCCCACTTTAAAAGCATCAGGCTAAGAGCACTGAATACCACAGGTCCTTTGCAGTCTAGCAGCGGGGCCACATAAAGGACAAGTAATAGGCTATGGAGTCTGATGACAGATTCTGCATTTTTGGTGGGAAATACTAGTGGCACACATCATTAAGAATTAATTACTGTGCAGTATGAACAAAATAGAAAAATATCATAACTATAATCTATTTTAATGTGAACATTCATTTTTTTTTTAGAACTTAGGGCCTGCTGGGGGAAAGTATTTTGCAGTCCCAAAGCCTTCAAACAGGTTATGTGGCTGCAGAACACCTTTTTACAATGTACAAATGTCTTTTGAGAGTCAGAAAAGTCCTTCTGACTCGCAAAAGGAGTTTTGAGCCCCGATATAGGGCATTAGGAGCGTTCACGAAAGAGCGCCCCCAGAGAATGGTAGGAATCCGCGGTCGCAAGCCACTCTGTGGCACCTGATTTGAGGTGGTAACTGATTGGTAAAGGTGAAGCTGTCTCCAGTTTGGGTCTGTCCGGAGCTCAGTAGGGCTCTGCACACATCCTTGTGACTGGCACTGTGCAGTGGCAAGAACAAGTGGTAGTTGTATAGTTCGCTTTGCGTCGTGTGATGCTGGGTCTGCTGGCTTAGTGGAGTAATGTGTCTGCTGTAGAGGCCTGTGTTCAACTGCATGGTCACAGGTTCAAATCCCAGCAGGTCTTCTCAGCCTTTCATCCTTCTGAGGTTGACAAAATGAGTACCATTGAGTAAACATCTGTTATTCAGTGCCAAGATACCCTTGGGTGAAGGTGTGCTTTACAAGTTATGTGATACCCCCAGATTGCATTGGTTAATCTCCAGGTAGTGGGTTACTGCACTGCAGGTGGTCTGTGGGGGGAGGCGTTCAGACATAGGACCTGAGACCCCAGAAGGCCTGTCTTCCATTACCCCTGCCTGCTCTTTACTCACGCGCCCTACACGGTGTCCAGATTTACCTATAAGAGGATCAGGTGCAGGGCTGGGCACGTTTTGTTTCAGTTCACAATAACGGAGATAAGCGATCCCAGGGTGAACCTGCTCCTCTGGACGTCTGTCTGAGCACTGGGACGCAGACGTCGGGACAACACGCGGTGTGACACACTGACGCACAAAAACACCACAAGAGTGCCGCAGGGGACTGCGTCCTGTCCTGGTTTCAGTACACAATTGCCCAGTAACCCTTTATGCACCTCTGCCTCCCCCTTTATTCTTCCTTCCCTCCATACAGTAGTGCCCTGCCTGCTCTCTGACGGTTGCCCCTATCCGCGCCTCCTGTCTGCACACAGGTGTGTTTGTCTCTGCAGGTGTGTGTTTAGGTAAAAGACACTAGTGCTTTGCATCAGCGTGTGAGGCTTCTGCAGCCTTCTCACGGCAATGAGGCACGACCCTTTACGCCCCCTTACCCCCAGAACCTCCCTCAAAAGAGAGCACTTTATAAATCTCTTTCAATTCACTTCCTTTCCTTTCATTTCATAGGGCACAACCAAGGGCGCCCCCACTCTTCCCTGGCAGTGCTGAAGAGCTAAAATATGACATGGTACACGTCACAGGCAGCTGGTACCTATGGAGCTCGCTGGCCTGTGTGCCTGAGGCTCAATGTCACCAAGGACACAGGGCTCCAGTCCTGGGCTTTTCTGTTACAAATATTCGTTTTTCTGGTGCTCTTGTTCAGTTAGATCAGCTGGGACTACAATTCCCAGAATGCATTAGGTAGTTGGGTGACAACCCATTACTGCATCCGAGATGACATGGACTCACCTGGAAACCTTTCTTGTGTGTCAGTCGAATGAGATCAACTAAAACACACCAGGACTACAACTCCCAGAATGCATTAGGTTGTTCAGTGACCATCTAGCACTGTATCCATGTTGACAAGGAGTCATCTGGTAATCTTCCCTGCGCTCAAGGTGACTACCCGTCCGTAATTTACACAGATCGTTTATTATTTAGGACAAATGTCCGTTGTCCATAGGTAACTATCAATCAATCAATCAATCAATCAATCAGAGTACTTGTAAAGCGCGCTACTTACCCGTGAGGGTCCCAAGGCGCTGAGGGGAGGGGGGGTGCTGCTACTGCTTGAAGAGCCAGGTCTTGAGGAGTCTTCTGAAGGCGAGTAGGTCTTGGGTCTGCCGTATGTGGGTAGGGAGGGTGTTCCAGGTCTTGGCGGCGAGGTAGGAGAAGGATCTGCCGCGGGAGGTCGTTCGTTGGATGCGGGTGACAGCGGTGAGGGCGAGGCTGGCGGAGCGGAGCTGGCGGGTGGGGTTGTGGAAGTTGAGTCTGCTGTTCAGGTAGGCTGGTCCGGCGTTGTGGAGTGCTTTGTGTGCATGGGTGAGGAGCTTAAAGGTGATCCTCTTGTCAACGGGGAGCCAGTGTAGGTCTCTCAGGTGGGGGGTGATGTGGCTGCGGCGGGGGACGTTGACGATCAGTCGGGCGGAGGCGTTTTGGATGCATTGTAGTCGTCGTATGTGTTTGGCTGGGATTCCTGCGTAGAGTGCGTTGCCGTAGTCTAGTCTGCTGCTGACGAGGGCCTGTGTCACCGTTCTTCTTGTATTCAACGGACAGCATCAGTCTATAATTTGAAAGAGGCTGGTAGATAAGACTGCACCACTGCCGTCCTGGCCCATACCCGCTTTCCACAGGCCACACTATCCACAGAAATGGTAACTATTTGCTGAAAATCGTGTACAAAAAGTACACGCAAGGCATGACAAGTTTCAGAAGATCCATGCGTGATGTGTTACTTCTTCCAGGTTTTTTCTTTACATTCTGGGACTTGTATTTTTTGCTCATTCCATTATAAAACAGGACTAGAATTCAAAGGAACAAAATCCGGGCTGGAGCAGCGAATCAGGCATGAACCTGGGAAACCTGGCAGCTATGCACACGCCCTTCCCACAGCCGACTTCTTTTTTCTCTCACTGTCTAAGGATTCACTGCATCACTGACAGGGCTCTTGCAGATAATGTAGAAATAAGCTGGCCCTGCATGTATTTCCCCTATTAGAGACTGTTGGAAGGGGGTGATCTCTGGGTGGTAAAGGTAGTTACTCCTGACCACACAGGGACCTCCCTCTCCCAGGAACGTTGCCGAGCACTTGGAGTCTGACCCTCAGATGGGAGAGTTAGGCATTGATAGTTGCACACAGTGAGATCCCACTATACCACAAAAGGACAACACACCAGTTAATTATAGGAATAAAAGGATTCTTTATGTGAAAGAGGTTATCAGGTTTGCAAAGTCCATGGGTACACTGTATAATGAGGATGGGGGGTAGGGGCATTCTTCAACACGAGGGGACCAGGAGACAGGTTGATCGGTGTATAATCGTGGTGGCTTTCGCGGTACTCACAGTCCGCCAAGGGCGGGGTGGGGTCACGAGTCCTCAGGCCTTAGATGTCCAACGCCCGGGTCGATCCTGCAAGACTGTGAAGAGCAGCGGTGATGTGGTGGTCTGGCGGCCGGCTCTCAATCCTCGAGCCACGTGGGGATTTCTGATTGACTGATGCGGGGAGTATCAGGCGTATGGCTCTCAATCCTCGAGCCGCGCGATACGAGGATGACCAAGTGCGGGGCGCCCCTGGCGTCTGGCTCATGGGTCACGAGCCGGAGTTGCAATTCTGCTGGGCTGAGGAACGTCCGAGGCGTAGCATCGTTGAAGACGGCGAAGACGCGATGCGATCCGGCGGGTGCGTGTCACGAGTACGAAGCGTACTCGTGTTCTTGGGCTGATGATTGTGTTGTGCACCAGCGGGTGCGGGCCAGGAGTACGGAGCGTACTCTACGTTCCGGGCTTAAAGGTTTCGTTGCGCACCAGCGGGTGCGGGCCAGGAGTACGGAGCGTACTTTACGTTCCTGGGCTTACAGATTGTACAAGGCAAAGCGCACCGTCCGAGGTGTGCACGTCGAGGAGGAGATGTCAGGCTTGAGCCGCGACGAAGTCAGCAGGGCTCTGGAGGTCCGGATACGGGCGTACTGCAGTATGGGTCGACGGAGCCGCGACAAAGTCATCAGGGCTCTCGAGATCCAAAAGTCAACTGCCGCCAGTGGGGAAGGGGCCTCCAGTTTTAGGGCCTCACCCCTTTGAAGTTCTTTGATCGGGCTAGGGAGTTCTTTGATGTCCTCACCCTGATTGTCCAGGCTTCCTGCCAGATGGCACCTGGCTCCTCTCACGTTGGGGGCAGGATTATCAGACAGCCAGCGGGGAACTCCTCCACCCTCCTCACTTAGCGCCTGCATGCTAACACCAGGCTGGGAGAAGACTTGGCAGGATGTTTCAGGCCCCCACGGTTCTCATGGCCCGGAGTACGGTGGGGGGGTTAGGGAGTCCGGGATCTTACAGGACAGTGCTTTTCCTACACTGGGGGGTGCTACAGGTCTTTGCTATGTATAGGTTTCATGAGCCCTGGGGATGGGGCGCTACACTGGAGTTTCTGTTACTTCCCCGGGGTCGGGTGAATCCGTGAGCCCCGGGGTTAACTTATTAGTAAGGGGCCTCGCACGGTGTTCTGAGGGTGGAGCATGAAGGAGTTTAGCCGGAAGAAAGGGACATACACGGGGTGGCCTAGGGGAAGGAATGTAAGGAGACCCACGCCAAGGATGCCAGGTCTAACAGAGACTGAAACTCAGACCGATCTAAGACACTCGCACCACAACTCATATAAGGTGGCTTTTTAAGTAGGCACCACTGTGAGAAAGTTCCCTCTTTCTTCATGGTTGCCCCCACTTTTTGCTGAACTGCTGATGTACTTTGACTGAGTGCCCTGGGCTCCTGTTAATTAGGTACCCAGGTCCTATGTTCTTTCCCTAAAACCGCATAGAAGACCAAACCCAATTGGCATCTCTGGCCACAGGTCAGTCACTGGTAAATGGTACCACAGGTACCCAGGGCACTGTGACCAGGGAAGACCTCTAAGGGCCGCAGGAATTATTGTGCCACCCTTAGAGGCCCTGTACCTTTACACACACACACTGCCACTGCAGACTGCGTGTTTCAGTGCAGAACAAGGTGAAGAGTCAACATGGCACACATCCCTGTGTGCCAAGCCTACAACCCACTGCCCTGGCATAGACCAGTCACCCCACTAGCTGGGTGAACTATACCAGTGGTGATGGTACAGGTGCAAGAGCCCTGTACCCCTACAGTGTCTAAGCCAATTCTTAGGCATTGTAAGTGCGGCGCTGCCATTAAGAGTAAATGGTGCTGGGAGTTTGTCATTACGAACTTCACAGTACCATATTGGCTTTACTGAAAACTGAGAAGTTTGGTATCAAAATTCTCAGCACAATAAACCCACACTGATGCCAGTGTGGGATTTAATGAAAAATGCACACAGAGGGCATCTTAGAGATGTCCCCTGAAAAAGGACCTACCACTAGCATCCAGGCTGAGTGGCTACTTTCAGGTGCCACCACCAGACATGTTTCTGGACCCCTGGGTCGAGAGCCTGCTGCTCTCGGGGCCCTTAAACAATGCACATCCTGGGTCAGGGTGTCAAGCCTCCTCCCCGAGGATGGGCAGGGTCCACAAAGGGGAAGCTTCAAAGGCTTGCTGCCTTTGTGAGTTTCCCCAGGCCACTTGCTGCTTCCAGCAACTGGTCCCCACTGGTTCTGACCCCCACTTTGGATGGGAGAACCAGCAGTAAAACCAAGTGAGGAAGGGAGGTGTGGCCACCTCTGCCAACTCCACCCCTCAGGTGGGGAGGCGAGGTAAAGCACAACTCCCAGTCCACGCCATCTAGCGGATGGTGGGACCCAGCCTACCAGGGTGAGGCATATGCTCCCCTTCCACTAGAGGGTGGCATAATAGGGGGTGTACCCACCCCAGGGAAGACCTGTAACACCCCTAAATCTAGTATTTACGAGCCCCCTGAACCTTACTTCCTCAGACAAGCCACAACCAAGAAAAAAAGAAGAAGAAGGACCGAACAGCCGTGCCTAACAAGAGTAGGATGCTCACTAACTTGGCCCCAGTCCTATCAGACTGTCCCCACCTCGAACCTGCTCCAGCGAAATCCTGGTGTGTCCTGCAGCCAGCAACCTTGAGAAACCCGGAGACCTGCCTGCCTATCATCCTAAAGACTCTGTTTCCTATTAACACCGGATTTGTTCACCAACAGACTCCAGCTCCGCATGGATCCACGGGTCTGCACCACTCGGCACCCGATGCCAACGGCCCACGTTCGAGTGGCCCAACAACGTGAGGAGGTCTCCCTGGCAATACTGACCCGAGGGCCGGTGAAACCTGACCTGCCTCAAACCTCCAGCCAATGCCTGCAGCCTCAAACCGGAAGGTCCCCCAACCGCGACCAGGAGCTGGTAAGAAGTTCAGACCCTAAAAGGAACACCTGCACCTGATGCCCCACGGCCATGGATGGCCCAACTGATGGTGCGTAACCAACCCCCAGCATCCCAACTTACCTCTCCAAGTGGTGGTCGCACCCAGAAGACCTTTGTCCCCGAGCCTGCAGTGTGATTCCCCATTGAAAGCTACGGGGCACCCGAAGCCAAAACAGCACTCTTCACCCGGCCGCCCCAGTGCCGTTGAGGGTGCACCTTTGGTGGTGGTTCGAACCCCCATTTGCCCTGAGCTTAAGTCCAGGAACTTTACTCCCACAACCCTGATGCATGTACAATTGCATTTCAAACTGTTTACAAACTGCATTACTACTGAAAAGTATTTATTGCTTACCTGGACAAGGCTTGGTTGGTTCTAGAAAATAAAATAACTAAAAGAATATTTTTATACAAAACCAATCGGTCAGAAGTTCAGTTTTGGGAGTGTGATATCATTTCCTGATTGAGTGTGTGCAGCAAATGCTTAACACTGTCTTCTGATAAAGCCTTACTGCTCGACCACACTACCACAAATAGAGAGTGAGGTGCTACTGCTATCTACTTTACCTCTGCCTACCTTTGGGGTTCTACTGGACTCTGTGCACACTATACCTAACTTTGTTATAGTACATACAGAGCCAGCTTCCTACAGCAGCACAAACACAAGCCTGCATCACATAGCGGCAGGCTGAAGATTTCTCAATCGAGCTCCATCTTGGAGCCGTACACATTTAATATGGGCATGGGAAACTTGTGAATATGTTCTTTGATTGTAAAGGAGTATGTACCACAGAGCATTTCTTTTTGGCTGGCCTGTCATAGTGTGTGTACTGAACCTATGTACTGGTGCACATTATGGGGGTGATTGTGATGGCGGGCAGATTGCCACTGCCCGGTCGGCGGTGGTGTTCCGCCCGCCATCACAACCTCATTTACCCCTGCCATATTACCATGGCGGGGGTACTGCGGCGAACGGAAAGTCCGTTCGCCGCTTTTCCGCCGGTCGGCAATCGTTACGATTGCCGGCCGGGCGGAGCTGGGGTATAATATGGTGGCGGTGCATGGAAGGTACCACCATCCATATTATGATGGCTGGTTGTAAAGGCCTTTCCATGGTGCAGATGCCCCCATGGAAAGGCTGGCAGGGATGTGCTTTGGGGGCCCGTTGCGGGCCCCCAGGGAGGTTGGGTGGTGCTCTTGGGGGGTAACTATGGTACCCCCTTCATTGCCATGCACAAGGTGGCAGGCACCCCGCAGGGCCTGCCATGTTGTGCATGGCAATGCACAACATGCCTCTTTGGCATGAATGCGACCGCCAGGGTGGCAGTCGCATCCTAATTGGTGGCCAGTCCCAGTCCCAGCACTGCTAGGGTGGCGGGCAGACTAAAGTCCGCCCGCCATCCTAATGGGCCCCTAAGTCTGATTCCATAGGTGCTTGATATACATTTATGACAAAGGCAGTAGGCCTGCCTTATGTATAGTGAAAAACAATTGTTAAAGCCAGTAGGCCTTCTAAGGTGGGTTGTTTTCACATTGCTTAACAGGCTATAGACAGGTATTTCGTTCTCACAGATTACCATAGTAGGCAAGGGTTTGCCATTGGCCACTCACTTTGGCAACCCTGTGGGGTGGGGGTGGGTTTGGGTTCACTGTTCTTATTATGCCCTGTTCAGAGGGGTCATATATTGTTTTGAATATAGTATGTTTGCATATATTTGTAATTTTACGACTGCATGCATGATGGTTGCCAATTTATGTGCACTTGAACAAGCCTGTGGTGGTTATGGTGTCAAGTCAATGGTAAAGGCAATCAGCATTATCGGTTCATTGGCAAAAGTCATGCCAGACTCCGTAGGTTAGGAAATGTTTAACAAAGCCAGTAGGCCTGACTTACTGCGAAAAGAATGTGGTAACCGAAATAAACTTTTAAGAGTGGATTGTTATTACACTGTGCAAGCGCCAGTAGGGAGGTATTTTATTACATGAATTCTCCCATAGTAGGTAAGAACTTTGGAGTTTGTGGCTAACATGAACAAAACTTTGGAATAGAGGACGCGTACTATGATAATCCTCATCAGATCAGCCAAGAGATCCTCCTTCAAAGACCGCGGGGATAAAAACGCACACAACAGCAAAGAGCTCTTCCGCATCGTAAAAGAACTCTCCAACCCCAGCGCCAACACCAACGACATCCCGCCCTCACAGGAACTGTGCGACTCACTGGCCATCTTCTTCCACCGTAAGATCGCCGACATCCATGAAAGCTTCAACACCACGACCGACCCGACCACGCCAGACTCCACCCTTCTCCCGAACACCAACAGCACCAACCGCCTGACCTCCTGGTCCAACGTCAGCGACGTCGAGACACGCAAGGTCATGAACTCCATCCACTCAGGATCACCGACAGACCCGTGCCCACACGACATATTCAACAAGGCAGACACAGCCATCGCACCTCAACTACGGAAGATCATCAACATCTCCTTCGAAACAGCGACATTCCCGGAAAGCTGGAAGCACGCCAAAATCAACGCCCTCTTCAAGAAGCCCAAGGCGGACCCCAAGGACCTCAAGAACTTCCGGCCCATCTCCCTGCTCCCGTTCCCGGTGAAGGTCATCGAGAAAATCGTCAACATGCAACTGACCCGCCACCTCGAAGACAACAACATCTTGGACCCGTCCCAATCCGGTTTCAGACGAAAGACGAAACTACAGCACTGAGACATCCCTCATCGCCGCCACAGACGACATCAGGCGCCAATTAGACAACGGCGAAACATCTTCCCTCATCCTCCTGGTCCTCTCGGCCGCCTTCGACACGGTCTGCCATCGCACTCTAAAAACACGCCTCCATGAAGCCGGTATCCAAGAGAAGGCCCTCGACTGGACCACATCCTTCCTCTCCGACAGATCCCAGAGCGTCCGCCTCCCACCTTTCTGATCTGAAGCTACCAACATCATCTGCGGCGTCCCCCAGGGTTCCTCCCTCAGCCCGACGCTGTTCAACATCTACATCCCCATCGCACAAGTGGCCCGCCACCACAACCTCAACATCATCTCCTACGCCGACGACACTCAGCTCATCCTCTCCCTCACCAAGGACCCACGCACTGCCAAAACCAACATCCACGACGGAATGAAGGCCATCGCCGACTGGATGAGGAGCAGCCGTCTGAAACTGAACTCGGACTAGACGGAGGTCCTCATCCTCGGACCCAACCCCTCAGCCTGGGACGATTCCTGCTGGCCAACCACTCTGGGGACAGCACCGACACCCACCGACCACGCACGCAATCTTGGATTCATCCTTGACTCCTCCCTCTCCATGTCCAAACAGGTCAACGCTGTCTCCTCCTCCTGCCACAACACCCTCCGCATGCTCCGCAGGATCTACAAGTGGATCCCGACCGAAACAAGAAGAACGGTGACACAGGCCCTCATCAGCAGCAGGCTGGACTACGGCAACGCACTCTACGCCGGAATCCCAGCCAAACACCTACGACTACTACAGCGCATCCAAAATGCCTCCGCCCGACTTATCATCAATGTCCCCCGCCGCAGCCACATCACCCCCCACCTGAGAAACCTACACTGGCTGCCCGTCGACAAGAGGATCACCTTCAAACTCCTCACCCACGCACACAAAGCACTCCACAACGCCGGACCAGCCTACCTGAACAGCAGACTCAGCTTCCACACCCCGACCCGCCAGCTCCGCTCCGCCAGCCTCGCCCTCGCCGCCGTCCCCCGCATCCAACGAACAACCTCAGGCGGCAGATCCTTCTCCTACCTTGCCGCCAAGGCCTGGAACACCCTTCCTACACACCTACGGCAGACCGAAGACCTACTCGCCTTCAGAAGACTCCTCAAGACCTGGCTCTTCGAACAGTAGCGAAGCTCCCGCGTCCCCCCCCCCTCAGCGCCTTGAGACCCTCATGGGTAAATAGCACGCTCTACAAATAGATTGATTGATTGATTTATTGATTGATTATTATGTTCTCTTACGGGGGATTTGCCATTGTTTTGGCAACTGTAATTCTGTGCATATTTGTAAGTTTATCACACTATGCCTGATGGATGCTTTGTCAGAAGGCTTATGCCCAACAAAGGTCCCAGTTAGTTATGCAGTAGGCCTGGCATAGTTTGTTATGAACAAATCTTAAAGCCAATAGACATTTGAGAGTGGAGTGTTATTAGTTTGTGTTAAAGCCTACAGCCAGATATTTTGTTACATGGAATCTCATAGATTAGGCCAAGGTGTGTTTTTTGCATCTTCTTTTGACTGGTTTTGTACCAGACTGCGGCTATTACACGTATCCACATGAATTAATTGTTTCTTACCTCTTCTTCACTGACTCAAACTCGATTACTCCATTCTTCTGTCTTCTGCTTCACATCCTTCTGTGAACAAACCCAAGACTTAACAGGGGTAACTTTAAAAAAAACTTTTTATCACTATGCTTGGGAATCATTGGCATGATGAGGCTGGGGACCCCGATGTTTTCATAAAATTGATTATTTACAAGAGAATCCTACAATGAAATCCAGACCCCCCACCCACCACATGAGAAGAGTGGAGACACTGCTTCCAATTGGAAAGGGTGTAAGATACTTATCTAGTAGCAGAAGTGCACCGGGCATACATAGTGGCATCGGTGAGAGCCAAGTGTCCTGTTGACTTATTTCCTTGGTTGCCGCCCCTATCCGTCTTTGATCCGCTCAGCGCTAAGACACCTTCGGGTATTAACCGCTTTATAAAATCAACTCATTCATTCATTCAAGAGGGGCTGGCACACACAGGGCACATGGCATGTGGGGGAAGAGGAACTGGAGGACCTGGAACATATAGGTGATGTGTAGAAAGTGTGCCTCTCAGAGGGACCTGAAGCCGTAGGGCCTCATTTACCATATTTTGATGCATGGCCGCACAGCAGGCCTTCCTGCTACACTGCCATGCATCAAAATAAAAGGGCAGGAATGCGCTGTATCTAAAAACTGTGGTGCATTCCTGTCCTTATCCCCTGCACCGGCACACAACAGCAGCTGTGCACCAATGCAGAAACCCTTGTGCCATGGTGCAAGGGTGCCTGGGTTGCGGGGATGATTGTTTTTTTGCAGGAAGGGAAACCATCCTGCACAAAAGCAATCATTGATTACATTTTCCTAGTTCTATTCATACTGTAGAATGCAACATGCATAAAAAGATGAAAAAACTAGGAGAAATAAAAGCATTTCTCCTTGTTGCGCCACTCCGGCGCCTCCCCAGGGGAGCATTCCCAGATTTACAAAACATTGTAAATAAGGAAATGTGTCAGGTTCCATGGATGTTGCTTGGGAACACCCACAACAACAACCATGGAACGCCCCTTTCACACAGGGTAATGGTTGAAAGGGGTCCATATTTAACCCTTTCGCTGCGGCGGCAATTCCGCCGCAGCGCTGGGGGGGCGGGGGGCCACGCGGCGCTCCGACGCTGGTGACGGAACCGCTCCGTCACGCCCCTCGGGTGGGCTGTGCTTGTGACGGAGCGGTTCCGTCATGACCCCGCCCGCTCAATAGAACGCTCCGCGCAGGCACAAAATCAGCACCGCTCCGTCACCAGCATAGCCCACCCGAGGGGAGTGATGGAGCGGTTCCGTCACCAGCGTGGGAGGGGTTAAAAGGCCATGAAAAGTCATGCAGGGTGACTTAACGTGGCCTTGTAAATATGGGTGGGCACACTGTGCCCCCGGTGTGTCAAAATAAGTGATGCACTGGCGGTGCAATGGGCTTGTCAACGAGACCCTATGTGTGGGAGAAGGAACCCCGGGGAGGACGGAAGACCAGCCCCCCCCCCCCCCCCATTCACCTCTGGACCTCACCCTCTCTTCTGGAACTCATAAAATCACTCAGGTTGTTCATCTGAACACTCCCTAAGCAGAAGGGTCCTCAGCGCCTGGATACGCTCACTGGTGATTAGCAGCGCTTTATAAGCCCGGTTTGATTAATTGTGTGAGAAATAGCCTGCTGCCACCCAGAGCACACTGCATGTGGGTGAGCAGAGGGGCTGCCAGCCAGAGGGGCACAGCAAAGGTTGGAGCTGTGAATCCAGGCTGATATGAAACATTCAGACACAGATTTACATTTGTTGTTTCTGGGGCGCTTCCTCACTCTGCCAATTTTGAACAATAGTCCAACATGAAGCGACAGAGCACTGCTTCTGCTACCGACATTCATAAGAGGTAGAGCATAGTGACACCGCCCCTCGTGTCAGTGACGTCACTTTGCTTCGAGTGCATGTTTGCTAATGTTTTCATCTTTAAATAAGCCCAGACACGAGTTTGCCTTTTCAGGACTTCCAGGCATTATGCAAATAAAAAACACATAGACCTGTTTTGAGCTATACTTGCCTCGGCCATCTGTTTAGTTACTTTGATAATATTGTGTGGACGTGTCTCCCGTGAAATTAAACTTTTGTCTTGAATTTTTGAATTTTGACACTTTGCCTGAAATTTCTAATACCGCTGACCAGAATGTGTCTTCATGCCAGCTGGTCACCCTACCTGTGCCACGTGAGTGTGAGGTGTAACATCAACATGAGAGCACATTCTGTGTCCACATCTGTGCTTATTTATTCAAAATACTGCCGTGCAGGGCCCGCCAGTGCTGAGGAGATGAATGATGTCCCCGTGCACAAGGGGGGGGGGTCGCTGCTGCCGAGGCAAATCTCCTCCCAGGCTAGTGCACAGCTGAGGCACTGGGGGAAGATCCCTGCCTGCACCCCACAGAGAGACACAGCTCATTCAGCACAAGCTGCAGGGCCTCTTGGGGCTTGCAATAACTGGTGGTAATACGACCGAATTCAACGCTGCTCACTCTATCGACTCCAGGAGGATGAAAGGCTAGGACGATCCAGTTAG
Organism: Lissotriton helveticus; assembly: GCF_964261635.1. Lineage (NCBI taxonomy): Eukaryota > Metazoa > Chordata > Amphibia > Caudata > Salamandridae > Lissotriton > Lissotriton helveticus. The sequence continues at coordinate 2,082,139,029 of NC_136065.1, forward strand.
AAATCAAACTTGCTGCCGGATGCTTCCACAGAGATCTCTGTGCGGAACCCACTGAGATATCTTACCAGTTGGTGCACCGCGACCCTGGTGACTTGGAGTGCACGCATTAATGGTGAAAGGTAGGTGGTGGGCATGGAGTCATGGGACACCGTCTGTAGTGTCCCGGTCAAGGCCTGAATAAGTACGACACAGGACACATGAGTTGCAGTTGGTGGCGGCAACTAACTTGGCCACGCCCAGCTCCCTGGGCCTTTTATTGCTTAGTTTGCGTGTCCACGCACACGCCTGGACTCAACCAAAGACCCCTTACGCTCTAGGGGTAGACTCTGTAATAACAGTGGGAGGGGGGCGTGTGCTGCAGTGGTACACCCCACTGGCAGCAACACTACATTCCTCCTTTACCTAGGGATAAAACAAACTGGAAAAACACAATGGCACACAAAAGTCCCTTTGGTCAGCGGAGGCGCTGTGACCATTAACTCTGCTATGTTTGACAAAGTCCGCTGAATAGTCTCTGGTGCAGTCTCTGAATTAACTGACAAAACCATAACATATCAGATACAAAATAGAACAGTCTTACTTTATTCTCGGTGGGGTCAGCCATCTGGATCATTTCACTGCCAGCACTGGGCCACAAAGTCTCGGTACCTCTGGGAAGGCTTGGGGCACGGACGTAAGCTGTACCTTGCTTGGCTGCGACCTTCTGCCGTGGCTGCGGGGGTTTCTTCTGCCTCTCTAGACTCAGCGGCGCTGGGGACTTCAGTTGGTCTCTCTGGCCCATTATTGCTCGGGGTGAGGTCACCTGTTAGGTGGGTCGTGGTGCTTGTTTCGGTTGGTCCTGATGGTCTGCGCGGTGGGCACAGGTGCCTGTCATCCGGTTCCGGGTCTTCTCTTCTCTCGGGCACTTGCTTGAAAAACGAAATGCTTCTTGTGACTACTTCCCCATTCCTGACGGCTGTGATCATTGTTCCGTTTACCTCGGTGACCTTCCAGGGGTCCAGCTCGAATGGCAGGCGGAACTTCCCGCCGGGATGGCGGTCTTTTACAAGAACTGCGTCTCCGGCTTGAATGGGGCTGTCTGCGGCCCTCCGTCTTCGGGATGCTTCCTGGTTGTTCTTGGTGCGCTGTTCCATGGATCGGTTGCTGGGGTTAGGGGCCAGCTTCCACGTGGGGTGGTGTGGGATGGTGTCCGCAATAGCCCGGTTGAAGGAGAGCCTGTTTGGGGCGACTCCAGTAGTGCAGTGCGGGGTCTGGCGATATTCTCGGAGGAATTGGTAGATGGCCAGCTCCAGATAGTGACCATCAGCGACTGCAATTTGGATTGTTTTGTTCAGAGTTCTCATTAGCCTTTCGACCTCTCCGTTGGCTTGCGGCCATCTTGGTGTTATCCGTTTGTGTTTGACGCCATGGCTCTGCAGGTACTCTGTAAACTCGCTGCCATTGAACGGGGGTCCATTGTCTGTGCGGACTTCTTTCATGATCCCGTGGGTGGCAATGATCTTTTCGAACTTTGGGATCACCTCCGATGCTGCGGTCGATGTCACAATTTCTACTTCGGGGTAGCGGGAGAAATCATCCACCACGGCAAGCATGTACTTGCCTCCGGGAAGGCTGCCGAAGTCTGCACTCACTCGTACCCACGGGGATGTTGGCCCTTCTTCGGTGATTATCGGTGCTGGAGGGTTTGGTAGGCTCGTCGCTAGGCACACCGGACAGCTATGAACCACTTCCTCGACGGCTCTGTCGAGTCCAGGGAACCACAACTTGCTTCGGAGTCTGTTTTTAGACTTGACGATCCCTTGGTGCGATCCGTGGGCCAGCAAAGCAGCCTGCTGGGCGAGGCTACTGGGCAGTACAAGGCGCGGGTCTCTCAGGAGACATCCTTCGGCTGAGACGGATAGCTCATGTTTGACTTGATACAGGGCCTTCAGAACAGCTTGGGCGTCCTGAGTGCGAAAGGATGCTGGGCTTTGCAGCGCCTTCCAGTCGCCGGATTCTATGGCATGGATCGCGATCTGGAGGCAGTCATCGTCCTTGGTGGCTCTCGCTACATCCTCCAGGGACATTGGACGTGGCTTTGAGCGTTCGACGATTAGCCGGACGTACTCTTCCGTGGCTGCTGCTTCAGCTGCTTCAGCGTCGGTGACTGGACGGGCGTGTCTTGACAGATAATCCGCGGGGTTCCGCGTGCCGGGTCTGTATTCTACGGTGAAGTGGAACTCCTGCAATTGCAGCACCCATTTCTCGATTCTCGGTGGTGGGCGAGAGGACGAACCTTGGAAAAGTGGTATGAGGGGCTTATGATCAGTGATCACTGAGAAGGGATGTCCATAGAGGTAGATATGGAAATGGCGGCACCCCCATAGGATGGCGATCGCTTCACGTTCAATTTGCGAGTACCGTTGTTCGGTCGGTGTCAGCGTGCGGCTGGCGTACGCTACGGGGGCCCACTCTCCGCATGCCTGACGCTGCGATAGAACTGCTCCCAGGCCAGTGGGGCTGGCATCCACCAGTAGTTGTGATTCGTGTTGCGGGTTGAAGTAGGCTAGGGTCGTGTCAGCCGACAGGGCTGCTTTGGTGTTCGTGAACGACTCTTGCTGTTCCGGGCCCCACATCCAGGCGGCATTTGACTTCGTAAGGTCGCGGAGGGGCCCCGTCAGATCCGACAGATCCTTGATGAAACGCCCGCAGTATGTCACCATACCTAGGAAGCTGCGGACGGCTGTCACGGATGTGGGGGCTGGCGCGTCGTGAATGTCTTTGACCTTGTCCGGGTCGGGGCCAACTCCTTGGTCGGAGAACCTGTATCCGAAGAAACTGATGTCTTTGCGTAGGAACTCGCATTTGTCCTTGTGGAGAGTTAGTCCTCTCTCTTTTAGCCGGTTGAACACTGCTTGGAGGCGTGCGATGTGTTCTTCCAAGGTTGGGGCATGTACCAGGATGTCGTCGCTCACATTGAGCACACCGTCGAGGCCTTGGAGGACATTGTGAATGATGTTCTGAAACACCTCCGCCGCACTCGAGATGCCGAAGTTTAGCCTCGTATATCTCCACAGGCCGGCGTGGGTGGAGAAGGTTGTTATTGGGCGTGAGTCTGGGTGAAGAGGGATCTGATGGTACCCCGACCGCAGGTCCATCTTGGAGAACCATTTTGACCCTGCAAGCTCCCCGATGATGTCGTCAATGGTCGGTGTCAGGTGACGTTCCCTCTTAATTGCTAGGTTGGGGAGGCGCATGTCCACACATATCCTCACAGCCTCGGGTTGCTTCGGCTTTTTGGCTACAACGATGGGGGACACCCACGGTGTGGGTCCAGTCACTCGTTCGATGATACCGGCGTGTTCAAGCATCCTCAGCTCCGACTTTCGGCCGGAGGTGAAAAGCGATCAGTCTGTGCCGGAGGGCTACTGGGGCTACCGACTGGTCAATGTGGAGCCGGACGGGGGGGCCTCGTAGGCATCCGATGCCCTCAAACAGCGAGGAATGCTCTGTAACCAGATGGTCCAAACCTTGGGCTTGCACTGTTAGGGCAAAGTGTATGAGCCCGAGCTCCCGTGCCGTCTTGCAACCAAGAAGGAACCCTGATCCTTCCTGGGATACGTAGATCTTTGTCTGTAGCTGCGTTGAGTCGTGGGCCACAGTCGTCTGGAATACTCCGCACAGGCGCAACGGGCGCCGGGTTCCGTAGGCAAACACTTGCACTCTTGTGGGGTGAAGCGTGGGGGCGTCTTCGAGGCATTGGTACACGCTGGCAGCCATGAGGTTTATCGTGGCGCCTGTGTCGATGAGGGCCCTGACCGCCTGGCCATGCACTTGGACGGTGCACATCGGTTCGGTCGACGACGCGGCTTCTAGGGCGTTGAGCATGCGCACTACGTGGACTGTCGTGGCGTCTTCTTCGTCGTCGTCCATGTCACTGCTGTTCGACGTGTTCTGTAGTGGCGCCACTTGTCGTACCCTCCTGGGCGGGCCACTCTGCTTCTTCCGTTGGGACGATAAGCAGACACTTGCAAAATGATTTGCTTTTCCACACGCGCTGCAGATTTTTCCCTGGGCCGGGCAGGCGCCTTTGTGGGGGGTGACACCTCCGCACCACATGCAGGCTTGGTCGTGGGTGGACTGGCTTGGTTTCGGTCGCCCTTTCCTGGGGGTTCTCATCCGGCTGTCCGTAGGTTGCGACCTGACGGCACACACGGGCTCCGTCTTGATTGTTACAGTTGGAGTCGGTTCCATGTGGGCGGCACGTGCTTTGGAGAGCTCTTTGGACCGCCCCAGGGCCAGGATGTCGCGCATCGGCATCGCGTCCGTTTCTAGCACCCTCTCACGCAGGTTCAGGGAGGCGCATCCCTGTATGAATTGGGCGCGAATTTCATCTTCCGCATCCGGGAGAGTGCATGTGCTGGCCAATTTCTTGAGCCGAGCGTAGAACACATCTACGGACTCCTCTGGGAGCTGGCGTGCTTGGCGTAGTAGAAAACATTCGTAGTCCGCACTAGCAAATGGCTCAAAATACCTCGTGATGGCGTCTCGTAGGGTTGCATACGTGTGTGGCGGGGCACCCTCTGTAACGTCCTTGGAGATGTCATGGATTGGTTCAACCCCAAGGTGTAGCAGCATTGCGCGTTGACGCCCCACCGCAATATTTGCTGCGACGAAGTAATTTTCAAGCCGCTCTACCCACTTCTTCCACCGGGCAGCCTGAGAGGGGGGGCTTCCTGTGACAGCAAAAGGCTCTAGATGCGGCACGGTGGCCATGATGGCTGAAGCACTGTCGATTGGGTGACAGGAGGGGCTTCAAAAGGCACCGTAGGTTGCTGCAGTCACCTGGGAATGGAAGCCAGCAGTGTGGAGTGTTCCGAGGCTCCGTTCCGCGAGATGCGTGAGGGTTGGCAGGGTCCGTGCTCACGCGAGAAGCGTGAGAAAAGGCTGAGCGGCCGCGTCGCGCGCCAGGAGTGTATTGCGGGAACTCACTGCGCATGCGTGGGAAAGCCGATGAGCCGACCGGGGCCCGGGGGGGCCGAGTAGAGCGGTGCAGCCAGGGGCTGGGGGCAGCGTGGAGTAGCGGGGGCACCCGGGGGTACCTGATGAGAGCGACCAGGTCCGCGGAGCTGCAGGTGACGCAGGACGGCTCGGGAGGCGGGCCGGATACTACAGCCGGCACCGGTGAGTGGAGTGCCGGGGTGCCGGGCGGTACGCAACGTGCAGGCTTGCACGGCGCTAGGCAGCGGAGCACGCCTGGGTCGCGGTGGTGCAGCAGGGCACGCTGTAGGGTGGAACATAGACCACCCTCGTCGCCAATGTAGTGTCCCGGTCAAGGCCTGAATAAGTACGACACAGGACACATGAGTTGCAGTTGGTGGCGGCAACTAACTTGGCCACGCCCAGCTCCCTGGGCCTTTTATTGCTTAGTTTGCGTGTCCACGCTTACGCCTGGACTCAACCAAAGACCCCTTACGCTCTAGGGGTAGACTCTGTAATAACAGTGGGAGGGGGGCGTGTGCTGCAGTGGTACACCCCACTGGCAGCAACACTACACCTTCCTCTCTCGCCTGACCAGTATGCACGTGTCGGATAAATTCAGGGGAAACTTTGAAATAGCCAGCTCCTAATTGCAATTTCCTGCATGAAACTTTTTTGAGTTTCGTTTGCGATTCCCCGTGGTAGTGGCAAATAGACCTCCCTCATGAATATTAATGAGGTAGGTCTCGGTTTGCGACTCATTGGGAATCGCTAAAATCAGGTGGCCTGCTGCGGTCAGTGATCGCTTTTAAATAAAGCAATTCATTTTAAAAGCCCATTTTCCTAAAGGGAAATGGATTGCGTAAAAAAAAAAAATTATTACTGCTCAAGTGAGCCCTGTGATCCCTTGAGCAATGCGCACTTTAGCACCACTATTTTATATTGTTTTTGGATTGCTGAACAATATTAATATAATGCGCTATTTCATTAACTGTTTTGTGAGTACCTTTCTTTTTTTATTTGTTCTTTCTTGATTTATATTGACTGATTAGATCTCTGTTTTATTATTGCTTAATCTAATAATTAATGGTTTGATACTCCCTCACCCAGGGCTTTAAGTGGAGGGCGGTCGGTGGGGGGCTAAACCCGCCACTTTTTTGTGGGTGGCCTCGAAAGGGGGCTCTAGGGGGCTCTATTTTAGGGCCTCAAAGGTCAAAGGAAGGGTCAAAGGAAGGGTTAGCAGACATCCCGGTTTTTGTTTGGTGTTACTAGTGTGGGTAACATGTCTTGTTAGTGAAATACTGTCAATTTCGTTTTTTCACTATTGGAAGGCTATCTTGCCCATAGGATAACATGGGGAATGCTGTGTGACATGTTTACCTGCATATCTTCCCATAACAGCAAGATAGGCATATGGAATCTGATCATCAAAGTTGTTGATTCATGAAATGAAAATGCATGATATGCCAACAATATCATTTGTTTCAACCTAATGAACTCTGATGAAATAATAAGCAAAATTCAAAACAATCTTTATTAGAAACGTGTGGATTTTTTCTAAAAACCAAGGTAGTGCCTCACTTCAGGGATGCACTTGCATTTCCAGCGTGCACTTCTTTACCTGCATATCTTCCCATAACAGCAAGATAGGCATATGGAATCTGGTATCCCTGAACTCAGAATTTAATAACACATCATTTAGTGAAGAGGGTTTTTAAATTCTAAGTTTGGAAATAGCACTTTTAGAAAGTGACTATTTTCCTGTTCAACCTTTCTGTGTGCCTCTGCCTGGTTGTGTATCGACTGTCTGGTTTGTGAGTGATAGGGGCTGGGGGCGGCTCCAGGAGGCTGGCTGAGTCAGCACAAGGCAGAATAGACCCATCTGCATGTATAGTGGTGGGAGGAGTAGCACCTGGGTCTCAATAGGGCTGTGTCTGCCTGCCACAATGCTGGATCCACCTCCTGCTGAGGAAGGGACTGTCTGCTGTGTGCTGTGTCCCCCTAACTTGAAGAGGAGCTGTGCTGTGTGCTTTGCCCCTCTGAAGCCTGCCTGTCTCCAAGGGCCTAAGAAGAGCTGGGAACTCAGGGATACAAAAGTTCTCCAGCACCCACTCTTCCAGCTGCTGTGTGGGTCTCTGCCATGTGCCTTCGTGAATCTGCCCCCTGTGAAATCTGTCTCGGAGTGCTCATCTGCACACAGCTGGGGTGTAAGGTCGTGAGGCCTCTTCTGCCGCAAGCGTGATCTGCCCCAGGATAGAGTCCCTCGCGCTCTGTGTGTGCGGATTAACGCACCGCTGAGGAACTTTGGCGCCCCTCCTTTGTCCCTGAGCGCTGTGTGCGCATTAACTCCACCACCGCCCCTCGAGCTGTGTTGTGTGCCCGAGGCAGGGTTCACCGCTCTGAGAAGGAGCCTTGAAAACACCCTGCCAGTATTCACCACCACCGGCCCGGGATTGTCATTTCTGAGCCGCGCTCGGATTGGTCGCAGCAACAAGGGTTTCCCCCAGCAACGCGGAGGTTCGTCAGGCGGAGCTACGTTGCGTCTGGAGAGGTGCGAGGCGTCCACTAGCAACCGGGGTTCCCTCGCGCTCGTCATCAAGGAAAGGAGCTGAACATAAGGCCGAGGCACGTCCCACCGGCGAAAGCAGCTTCACCGGAGATCAGCGCGGACCGCAGAGCCCCTTCACATCCTAAGGTAACCGGAGCTTACACGGGGCAGAGATTATGATTGCACGCGCTATCGGCGGGCCTGCCTTCTCTTTACAGGTCGCCCTGTTGCTACTTACGTGTCAGTGACGTAAAGCAACTTGAGGGGCCCCCCATGCAAAGTACCTGGAGGGGGCCCCCTCTGACCACACTCAAAAGCTAGGGGAGCCCCGCATCGTGGGGGCTGCAGGGGGCCTTGGTTACACCACTGGGGGGAGATCGAGATTCAAGACTTCTCCTGGACTTTAGCCCAATAGCTGCCCTCACTTTCCAGTTTATAAATCAGTTCACATCTGGTTGGCAGCCCTCGCATTTGCTCATTGTTGCCCTCTCTTTTTCTTGGGTCACCGTTAGCACCTCTCCTGCCAGGCCCCTTTGTAGTGCTGCTTCTTGCCTACTTTGTTTGGTGGGTCTTACAAGTGTGTTTGCAGCAGTGCGCCGGGTCCTTCAGTCAGATTCCTGGCACGCCCCAGGGTCACTGTTGTACCACTCACTGCTGAAACCAGTACGGCTTGTTTCATAAGGAATCTATTCCTTGTTATATGCCCAGTATTATCTGTACAGCACATGCCCGGAGCCCTACAGCCAGTCAGCTTTCCTCCCCTTGTAACACCAAGACAGGGGATATTGTCTCTTGAAACAGAGCTGTGCAAAGGAGGTGGGCTCCAGTTCGCCATTGCTCATCTGCTCCTATTCCCTGGTTCTCTAAAGACAGAGGGATTCTCTTTCTCACCTGATTTCTGGGCCTATTGGCCCATTCCATCCTGTTTACCTGTTGGCACTTTCCATCCTGTGCATTAGTGCAGAGACCGAGGGATGGCACGGGCTTTCAGTGGATTCATGAGTCTGAAACGTGACAGCAGTTCATGTTAGAATTATTCCGATAACCTTGTTGGTTGTTGCCCCTTATGATACCCAGAAAAAACATATTCACTAATTGTGGAGTGTGATATAACATCCACCCATAAAAAAAAAACATATGGTGGAAGTTGGCCCCCGAAGAGTCGAGTAGCTAAGTTCAAAATATCTTTCCCACTGGGTTACATGTTAACTTTACTCCTGTGTAATTCACCAATTTCGATTTTATTTCCTGGATCATAACATCCGACTCCAAGTGCAATTCCTTTTAACAATAACTCAAAGCAACATTAACTCCCAAAAATGAGGGCAATTTTTTGTAATTTGCCGGGGAAGATATTGATTTCTCAAAAAATAGAACTTGGCGGCTTCAACAGGAGGATAAAGTTAATCTTATAAACTGTTGGTGCAGCTGTCTAGCCCCGTTTATGTAAGAATCGATATCTTCCCCAGGCAAATTACTAAAAATGGCCCTAATTTTTGTAAACATAAAAAAGTGTTAAATGCTTCTCAAAAAATAGATCTGAGGGAGATCTCACCCTGGACCCCTAAAACAAAACCTACCTTAGTAACGGATACATCAGCTCATTTCTCTAGTAATGCTTCCAGTAAGGAGGAGGGGAAATGTTTTTTAATACCGCAGTGAGCTTTTTGCCTTAATGTGAAGGCTTCCCTATGTAACAAACTTTTTTTTTCCTGAGTCCAAGGAGATTTAATGCCTTTTACCTAACATTTTGTGTAGTTTGGGAATAAAACACCCCACCTATGGTCTGGAACCCCCTAAATGATTTAGCATAAGTAAGGAAATACAGTTGTGGAAGTAGGAAGAGGCATTAAAAAACGCTGCAATTGCAGAAGGGTGGATGCCATATTATATTTCTGAAAATCCGGCAATCCAAAGCCTCCCTCCCCATAGCCCTCTGTGACACTTTTAACTTTACAGAACTACTCGTGGGTGGTTCTGAGTCATACAAAAGATGAGATAGCATGTTCCTGTTTTTTAAAGAAAGACGTCACCAGGAAAACTGACTTTTTGATTAGGCCCGACTGCCCAATAATCTCTTCTTGTAGAGACCATTTCTTCATGCTTATGGGTAAAACTCAATGGTCCTCCATTTGAAACATTTGACACAAAGCTGTATGTAAAGAGTTGGCTGGCAAAAGGTAGAAGGTCTGCTGAAGAAAATTATTGTGAGAAACCCCAGCAAAATAGACACAGTGAATATCTTACAGTACAAAGCACCACGTGGGGTTATCTGGTTGTGCCGACTGGGATAAGGTCACTCACAAGTTCAAGTCGACCGTGATGGAGGGTCTAAGTTAATCCTGGTTGCAGATCCTTGTACTGAACAACAGCGATCCACATCGAAGATGTGTCGCGCAGCCGCACTGCCAATGAGCTGTGAGGGCTGTGATGCGGGCTTGAGTCGAAACAGTATAGTGCTGTGTCGGTTCCGATGAGGACCTGCGAGGTCCGCATTGAGGATAGGTCAGGCAGCGATGGTTCTGATGAGCTGCGAGGGCTGCGATGCAGGCTTACATTGTGGTTGTGTTGCGCTGCATCGGTTCCGATAAGGAGCTGTGAAGAGCTGCATTAGTTTTGCGTCACATTGCATCAGTTCTTGTAGAGACCACAGCTGGGCTGGCAGAGCACCTTTAGCTCCACTCTCAAGGGTCCAGGACTGGAGGGGCACCAATTTGGGAGTTAGGGCTCATAGCAGGCAGAGTCCAGGTGCACTGACCAAGATTGTTGGAGTCTTTTCTGTCCCTGAGGCTCTGATTGGGAGGCCATCCAGCTAGCCCTTGGAGTCACTTTGGTGTTCCTGGGTTCAAGGTGCAGTCCAGTCCTTTTTCTGACATCAGGGCAGTAGGGCAGCAGGGTAGCAAGGCAGCAAGGCAGTCCTGCTTGGAACAGTCCTTCTTGTGAGTCTTTCACAAATACAGAAGTGTACTGAAGAGTTGTGTCTGACTATTTATACCTGCTTCCCACTTCGAAGCTGGAGAAACATCTAGAGCCCTCCCCCTATAGAGGAGTTTGTAATTTCCTTCCTCCCTGTTGTGGCCCCAGCTTGTCTGGGGCACAAAGGAAACCCTTTGTGAGGGTGCAGAGGCAGAATCTTTCTGCTGTACAGTGTGGTAGATGGCAGCTCTGTCCCCTCTGGGAGAGGAGTTGGCCTAACGGCTAGGGGGGTCAAATTCAAATCTGGGGATCAGAGTTCGGGTCTGTGGGAGATGACAGCTCCGTCTCCTCTGGGAGAGGTGTTGGCCTAACAACTAGGGTGGTCGACTTCAAATCTGGGGATCAGAGTTCGAGTCTCGGCAAGGACGCGCAACATCCTTTGATTCTGGGCAAATCACATAATCTCCCCGGGCCTAATACAAAAAATGAATGTGTCCGCATGTAATTCAACTGGTGCTCGTGTAAAGTGCTCTGATACCCATTACCTTCGGGTCAAGTTTGTGCTATACAAAAATCTGTAAAACAAACAAAAGAAAACAGAGATGGCCCATTCTGCCAACACTTGTTCCCCCTTTGTCTCACTTTCTGGGAGCAATACACAAAGACCAACTGCTAGCTTTGGACACCCTGGCACCCTTGGAATTGTGATTCTCAAATTGCGATTTTCACACAGAAAATCGCAATTTGAGAATGTATCCCCATTCATTCCTATGGGCCTTTTGGCCCATAGGAATGAATGGGACACTCATTCCTTAATTGCGATTCGCAATTTTCTAATTGCAAATAAGGAATGTTAAAGATTCGCAAAAAAAGTGCGAATTTTTACCTACATTCCATTTTGCTATTCTCAAATAGCGATTCCTTAAAAATCGCTATTTGGGAATCGCAAAATGGAAAATACCTACATATGCCCCCCTATGCCTTTGGAATGAGGAGGACAGAGTTGCGCCAGAGCGGGTGCTCTTTCTCAAAAAACGGACTTTGCTTTACCTGGGACCTTCTGCTTTACCTGGGACCTTCTGCCACCAGCGAGGACACGCACAATTGTTCCCTGTTGGTCTCCCACGCTGCCGCTGCATTCTGCCACTTTGCGCGGCCGCCGAGGGGGGAGACCACATCTCCCAGCGCTCCCCGCGGCTGACGCCGCCCACACGCCGATTTCGCGCCAGGCGGCGCATTAAAGGAGGACAGAGTTCCCGCGTCGCGGGACGCGCACGGGCGTTGCCGGGGTAAGCCTGTCCGAGGCCAGGAGAGGCCGGGCTGGGCCATATTTTTTGGCCGAATGGTGTCCTAATGATTTAACCTCAATTCGGTGGTAATCAGTCATAATTTGTTGCCGATAGTAACACTTTTATTTTTTTAATTTAATTTTAATTTTAGTTTTTAATGCTTATATTGACTGTGAATTCATATTTGTATTTATAATTGTATACTCAATTTCTTTCCTTGCTGGGATTGTCATATTGATTTCTTGTTAATTTAGCCCTCCTCTGTTTATGAATATGGGGAAGAATATCCCTCCGCAACCTCACCCTGCTACTAAGCAAAAAGCTGCCTTAATTAATACTCTCCGAAGTCTAACAGCAATAGATAAAATGCTGCAAAAACTATAGGGGTGGTTGCGTCTGCCATTGAAAATACAGAAAGACGCCTCTCTCTCCCAACTGGTATGCTCCCCCCCTTGCCTTCTGTGAATCTATCCATGCTTACAACAAATTCCCAGGATTCAATGTTAGCGCCATCCTTTGTTGGCTTGCCTGGTCCCCAATTTATTCCATTAACCCACGAAACTGTACCTATACAGCACAATTCATCATTTGAACCCCTCCCTCTCTCAACTAGACTATCCTTGACACCGACAATATTGCCAATAATATTGCCAACGAATGTAACTGTTGAGTCTCCACTTCTAACTGATGACTATTCAGGACAGGTGGGGTGTGATCCGCTTTTAAGTCCTATCTCTGTGTCACTGTTAAGTTCAAATAGTGACAGCCCGCATGTAAAAACTAGAGGGCAAAAAGCAAGGCGAAAGCAAAAACATGTAAACGTGTAAAAAATGTCAAAGGGAATGGTACTCATAAACAGTGTAAAGTTGCTGTAAACTCACCTGTAGTGAAAGGAAATAAAGGCAACGTTCAGATAGAGAATGTTTCTGCCTCAACTAGTGCAGGCAACCCACCAGCGGATGAGAATTTTTGGGGAAGAATGAAGATTTTGTTAACTACACTCCTCGAGCCCATTTGCTTAAAAATTACCAACATAGAAACCAGGGTAATTAGTATAGAGGAAAAGTTTACTAGTAACCATCAGCCTATACAGGAAGAACCGCACAAGAAATTACGACAATTAACCTTAGTTAATGTAAGCGATAACCCTAAAAGTACACCTCGGGATTCGGCCACTCAAGTCCAGCACACAAATAGAGAGGCTAAAAAAAGGTCGGAACTTAAAAACTCAGGGGGTAATACTGGAACTAGAATAGCAGATCCAACAGGTCTAGCTCGGGGAGGAAGTAACAACACTAATAATACAAGTAATATAAGAAGAGATCAGCCCTCCCTAGAGGATAATGCCATCTTACCCCTTGCAACTTACCCCCTGAAGCTACACCACATACAGTTGTGTTAGCTAATGTTCCACCTCTTTCTCCCAATGATTTTGAACATTGGTCGACTTTAAGGAATAAATCCCTCCATTTTCTATCCACAAAGCTTGGATTTAATAATAATGTATTATTTTCTGAATTTAAAATGGCCAGAAGGGTTAGTTGGTTAGGCACGTCAAGTAAATCATTGAGCGGTGACTGTGTAATTTTAACATTTCGGTCACCGCCATTGGTACGAAACATAATTGAGAGGGACTCTTTGGGGCAGTTAATATGAACTTTATTAATATTCTACCCCTTGGTTTCTTTTATTGCCTACTGTATCCTGGTAGGTTTCCACGACCCCATTGTTCAGCATTAAACTATCTGGATCTTATTGGAGGAAGATATTGTGTTCCGACATCTAACTCTTTTGAGATTCTCAGCGGTCTAGAGAATAATGATTGACTGCAAATGGATAATCTCGTAAATTCGTCTGGTGGAGTAGTTAACTCTATGCCTGTTTGCAATTATGGGGACTTTGCAAAGGAGCGGGGAGAGAAAATTGTTACTATAATAGGGATTGAGGATAATAATGGTGGGAAGGAGGTTTTGGAAGGTGGGCTAGAGGTAGTAAACCCAAATGGGCTTGAGACATTAATAGTAGGTACTAGGCCCCGCTGTCCCTGTTCCACCCACACCTGTACCCCCTTTATGCAATGTTACCTCCTGGAATATTGCTGGTATTAAATCTAAAATTGGTAACCCACTTTGGCAGGACTTTATCCAGACGCAAGATCTGATTCGTCTCCAGGAAACCTGGAGCAGGGATCCGGTCCACCTTAATGGGTATAAGACTTTCCACATTCCGGCTGTCGAGGTTACACATGGGAGAGCTAAGGGGGGGTTGAGCGTTTATCTGTCAAATAAGCGGAATACAATAAGGGTAATAGAGCCTGTTAAAGATATTTGTTTTCAGTTTCTGATAATCGTACTGGATTCTGATACCCCAATTGCCCTGGTCAATATATACAATAATATTCCCCTGGGCGAAGTCTCAAACGTCCTTAATAATCTGTCTAAAGCTCTGTCCTTACAGGGTAAAAGCTTCAGGCATGATTTGATGATTCTTCTTGTGGGAGATTTTAATTGCACTCTATGTGGTATGGCGGAAGATAATAGAGGTGGAACAGCATGGGAAGAGGGCTTGTGTCAATCACATTTTAATCACACACCCTTGGGTGAACAGTTTAATGAACTACTTGGTAAACTCGATTTGGGATTTGTAAATGAAGTTTGTGTGCTACCATTCCTCCTACCATCAACATTTAACAGGAGGGGTTGTACTTCTACTATTGACTATGCTTTCGTAACCAATAAACATGCTGGTAGAATTTACTCTTTTACGGTCTCAGACATTGCATTAAGTGACCATTTCCCGCTCTGTATGGCTATCCTGATTCCAATGAAGTCTCTTTCATGACATAATTTGGAAAGCGATAGAGTGGGTGAAAATTTGTCTTTGGGTAGCATAAATGGCTACTCGCTACGATGGGCTATGGTCGATAAAACTAAAATACTCAACATTGTAATTGGTAAGTGCACGTCTGAGTTAGCGATTTGTTTGGGGGAAGATTCTATGCCTGAAACCCTCCTTGCATCCTTCTTAACCATCTCCAACGAAATTAGGACCTCCCTCACGAGACAGTGTAAAAATAATAGAGAAAAGGGAGGTTGGTTTAACACTAACTGTACTAGAGCCTATGCGCTCCTAAATGAAGAACTGCGTATGAAACCAAGGTGCGTTACGGAGGTTAGGAGACTCAGGAAAGAATATAAACTTGCTGTAAAAGTTAGAAAGAATACGTTGAAAGCAGAAGCTTGGGAAGCCTTGCATTTAACTTCTGAGAAGAACGACAGTGCAGGCTTCTGGAAGATTATTAGATCACCCTCTTTAAGGGAAGAGGTTGGCCCCAAACTAGAGATAGCAATCCCAGAAGCAGATTGGATTGGGCATTTTGCCAAAGTAAATGAGGGAGAGGTATTGTAAACTCCCACTTGTACTCCTACCGTTTATTCTGCCTCAAGAAACTTGATGTTTACCCTAGAAGAGGTTGAAAAAGCACTGCACGCCAGCCAAGGCGGTACGGCTCCTGGCCCGGAAGGCGTCCCCATAGATATTTTAAAGCTATTATTCCTCTGTGGGGTCCCCTTCTGGTCCAGGTGCTTAATGCAAGTTGCATCACAGATTTTTTGCCCTCCTGGGTGGAGTCCATAATCGTGCCCATCTTCAAGAAGGGGGATAGACATGATCCAGGTTGTTACAGACCCATTTCCCGCCTGGATTCTTTTACGAAAATAGCTGGGCGGATAATTTTGGACCGCCTCCTGGTCTGGGCTGATGACAACTCTATTTTATCTGATTTGCAATATGGTTTTCGTTCTGGCTTAGGAACAGTGGAACAGGGCTTAAACCTTCTAATGTTGGTCGGGGAGTACACAAAGGCAAAACGGGGGGAATTTGTTCCTGGCCTTTGTTGACCTCTCGGCCGCATTTGATTGTGTGGTTCATTCTAAATTGTGGTTTTTGCTGGGATAACTTGGGATTGATGAAAACATTATTTATTTTCTTAAACGCTTTTATAGTGACGCATTAGCCCGCATCCGTTATGGCCTAAAGGGGGAACGCATGGACAAAATCCCAATTAGAAGTGGTGTCAGGCAGCGTTGCATCCTGGCTTCATTTCTTTTTAATTTGTATATAAACGGCCGGGAGGGAGCCCTGTGCAGAAACAGTTTAGACCCCCCATATGTAGCTGGCCGACCAATCCCGGCACTTTTGTACGCAGACGACGCTGTGTTAGTGTCTCGTACTCAAGTGGGACTTCAGCGCATGGTGGATAGTTTTGCCCTTTTTATGAAAGACCTGGGCCTAAGGGTAAACACATCGAAAACATTCATCATGCGCTGTGGCACGGATTGTAAGACCAAAAGGGCCATTTTTATTGCAGGACAGAAGCCTACTTAGGTATATTGTCCTCCCAGAATCAGTCTTGGGGTCAGGCAGTGGCAGCTTAAAAACTTGAGATGGTTAGTTCAACTGCTGCCCTGAAGACCTTTGCTAAAAAATTGGGTACTAGACCGCCTGTTGAGCTAATTAAGATATATAAAGCCAAATGTATATCTGGTGCCACCTATGGGAGCGGGTATGGGGTTTTGTAGACCCTACCCCCATCCAGGTAGTTGAAAATTCCTTTCTGAAATGTATCCTCGCAGTACCTAAGAGCTCTCCTAACTATAACTGTCATGCAGAACTAGGACTGATCTGATTTGATTAAGCTTGAGCCTGTGCTTTTATGGCACAGGCTGTGGACCAAAGAAGAAACCAAGCTGAATAGAGACATCTTGTCAGATATCTTGAAATTGGAAGGAGCAATGAGGATACCATGGCTGAGCTATGTGTGCAAGTTTATTACGGATATTGGAAAGCCGGACTTCTTTCTAAATCCTCTCACTATCTCAGCCATTTCAAGAAAGGACCTGAGGAGGGAGGGTTTGTCTTTTCTGGACTCCTTAAGAATAACATCTGAGGTTGTAAAACCTACTGTCCTGCAACATTAATTGTTATTAACAACTTTTAATATTCAACTCTACCTGGTATATGTTCCTGGCAATTACGACAGATTTTTTTTATCTCATTTTAGATTTGGAATTTTTCATAGACTGGTTAGTTTCCCAACTGTAAATAACTGGTCGCATGATTTACAACCCTGTCCCTGTGACGATGTGTCGCCCCAAAGCACGTCCTTTTATTTTGTAAATTTTACAGACTTCTTAGGTGCAGTATTCTACTACCCTTATTGAGAGAAATGGGCCTGCGTCAATGTCGTCTGGCTATGCTAACCACTCAATATCTGGACAATCAACAATGTGTTGCAATATTTACAGTGTTTTTGAAAAGAGTGATATATTGTAGAAAAACCATGATTACATAGAGTATTTTAACTAGAGAAAGGATGCTTCTAACGGAATTTTGATACTAATGAATTATGGTGTATATGCTCATTTATGTTTCTGTCATGACACTGTGATATTGTAAAATGAATTGTAATGAATTGAAATGTAATAACTTTTTAACCATGTATGCTTTTATGATTGCTTTTAACAATCGAATAAAGCTATATTTGATTGATTGATTGACACACCCTCCATGTTAAAAGCAAATAACATTTAATCTTCTCTCTGTCTACCATTAGACTGAAAGCCAAGAGCTCTATACAATTAATTTGTAACTGGAGTGCCTCTGCCGACAACACTGCCCCTGTGGGCGATGATGCACATCTCCTGGGATTGGACTCTAGAATTAAATCTGGAGATGGTCCGAAGATGGCCCTGCCATTCTAGAGGACCTGAGTGGTCTCACCACCACTGAATCTCCTGTCTGGCCTAGTCGGGCCACATGACAGATATAACATGGACCTTTGTGAGGGTGGCTGAACTTCAGTTGCCGTTACCGTAGGGTCTCGTAGTGAAGAACCCCAGCAAAACTCACCTGCATGGATGATGCCGGCAGGCTGACCATCCTCACCCGCTGTCTCAAAGACACTCGATTTAGAGAGAGAACTCTTAATTCACTCTTGCGCCAATCTTGTTCTTGAAGTATAACCAAGACCAAGTTCACTCCGCTCCTAAAACTGGTTTTGTCATTGCCATTCTGTTGACCAGTTCTGATGGGGGGTTCCTGAAATAAGACTGTTTCACCTTTTTCGGAGAATGGCGTCTGTCCGTTTCAAATACCTCAGATCTGGATCTCGCCTTCTTGAAACGTTTTCTCTTGATAGTCAACAGCTAAACCTTCTCCAGAATTGGACCTATCCTGTTTTTGCATCTATCCAAGTAGACAAGGTAGGGTCTTGATACAAGGCCTGAATGTGTGATCTCAGCTGCTGGAACCAACTGATGTTGCTTCATCTGCAGTCTCCAGTATGGCAGAGCCAATCGTATCGGACAAATTCCACACAACGTGAAACTGGCGACAGACGCTGCCTTCTGATTCAGCGTATCTAACAGCCATTACACAGCAGCGGAATAACCTGAACAGAGCCCTGAAGAAGGAGCAACGGATCACTGTGAGTAAGAATTTAAAAAGTCTCCTCAAAGATTTTAAGGAGATCTCAGCTACAGAGGAATAACGGGGACATGTTGGAGGAGCGCTCACCACTCACAAGGCCAGTTTCTCTCTATGGAAGTGCAGACTAACAATGTTTACAACCCCTTTTATTTGGCTCTTAACCAGTGCTTTAAATGGGAAAAGAGAAGTGCTGGTACTCACTCAATTGATTGGGGTGGGTGTTGAGGGTCTGGTAAGGGCTTGACTGGAGGGTGGGGGGTTGCTGCTGTGAGGCAAGCATTTAACAATATAAAAAATATTTTCTTCCATAGAAAGCACACTAGTGACCTTCGGCAAAGTTCGGCTGATGAGTGTAGGGCGTAATTGGCATTTTTTTTGCAATGTTATATAGATCAAATTTGGCCCACGGGCATTAAAGCGCTTTAATGAGAAGTTTTACATGTAAGCATACTTTTTTGTTGTTATGTCGATTTGTTCAGAATCACAGGATTTTGATCTGATGCTGGTATTTTTTTAAATTTTTTTTTCATTTCTGTAATTTTTTATTGTATAAAAAAATATATATTTACATGGAGCATGGGATATACATGAGTAGAGGAAAAGGGAAGGGAGAGAGGAAAAAGGAGAGAAAGAGAGAGAAAGAGAAGGTGCCGGGGGGGGGGGGGGAGTTGGCCATCGGCCACCCTTGTCTTTGCGATAGTTCCATTGTCCAAGTTCAGTTTGCCGTTGTCTTCTGCCGCCCCTTCGCGATGCTTCGTTGATGTTCCTTTCCTCGTCCCGGACGATAGGGAGGGTAGAGAAGAATAAAGGTTGAGAGTGAGAAAGTGAAAAAGGGTGGAGGAGCCTTGCACAATGGTTCGCTTTTGTAAGTGCGCGGGTCCACGGAGTGTGCTATCTCTATTGTTGTCTAGATTCTGCGCCTATGGGGGTTTGTGCGATGTTAGGTAGAGGTCTAGGGGTCCCCACATGTTCGACTGCCTGTGAGTTTTCGGTGAGTGTTTCGCTGTGATGATGTCTGCCCCCCTTAGGAACGTGACCCAGTTGAGCCATGCCTGGGGCGCAGCTTTCGAAGTGTCCTTCCAGTTACTTAGGACTATTTTGACTGCAGCCGTCAGCAGTAGATCAATGAGGTCTCGATCTTCTGTTGTTGTGATTGACGGGGACGCAAAACCTAGGACTAGACTTGGGAAATCTATTTGTATGGCCACTCCTGTGATCTCATTGATAAGTTTCCCAATTCTATCCCAGAATTCCCTGAGCTTAGGACAGCTGAGCAGAAGGTGTTCTAAGTCTCCCTTCCCTTGGCCACAATTCCAGCATGCATCACTGTCTCGGATCCCTAGAGAGGCTAGGCGGGCCGGTGTCCAGTATGCCTTGTGTACTAGCCAATATTTGGTTTGGTTGAGCGCTGCCGTTATCTTTTTCCTAGAGGTGGATCTCCATAACTCTGCTTTCTCATCCTCGCTTAGCTCCCTCCCTGCTAGAGCTCCCCAGAAATTTGTGACCTTATCATTGAGTTTGGTGTTTTTTGGACGGAGGACTTTGTATAGGTGTGCTACTTGGTGTCCTAGTGTGTTGAGACTGGCTGCAAGTTGTATGAGCGATGGCGTCTGGCTGTTGAGGTTTGCCTTCCTGACTGCTACTTTAATTTTCAGGAAGTTGTAGAGCTCTATGCCTTGTAGGTTGTGAGTTTCTTTAAGGGTGTCAAAAGTTGTGTGCGTGCCCTGTTTCTGGAGATCTTGGGCAGTGGAGATGCCATGTTTGTACCATTCGTGCATGTCTAGAACCTTATCTCTGTATTTCACTGTGGGGTTGTGCCAGATGGATTCAAATTGGCCTCCCTTGATGCTTGTTGTAAGTATTTTGTCGATGCTTAGGAGCGCTCTTTTCGTGTTTTTCAGGACGGGATTGTCCTTGACTGCTGGGTGTCTGGTGGCGGTGAGGAGGGTGATGGGGTTCATGCCTTTTAATAGTCCCCGCTCTAGTGTTAACCACGCTGGGGTGTATTCCTGTCTTGGGTCCAGCCAGTGTAGCCCCTGTTTCGCTATGCATGCTACCTGAAATCGTTTGAAGTTTGTTATGTTCAGACCTCCTTGGTCTTTTGAGAGCCTGAGCTTGTGTAGGCTTATTCTGGGTTTTTTCCCTCTCCACAAGAAGTTGTTCAGTAATTTGTCTAGCCTCTTGTGGAAGTCTTCTGTGTTAATCAGAGGGAGCATGGTTAGCATATAGTTGATCACCGGTGTAAGCATCATTTTTATCGCTTCTACCCTCCCCCACCATGTTGTGAATTTGGGGGACCACCCTTCTACTTTATCTTTAATTTTCTGGATTGTTGCTTGTTCATTGTGTTCCAGTGTTGTTCTTAGGTCTCTCTCAAAAAGGATGCCTAAGTATTTTATGGGCTTCTGTTGCCATGTTAGTCCTGACTTCCCTAGTACCGTGCTCGTTGTGTGGATGTTTAAAGGTTTGCACTCTGATTTATCTTTGTTGAGTTTGTACCCCGATACCTGGGTGTATTTTCCAATAGTGTCAGTAAGTGCTGTGATGGATCTTTCTGGGTCTTCTGTGACTATTAATACGTCGTCAGCATACGCCGCTAGCTTGAAGGTTTCTCCCCCTATTGGTATCCCCACTATGTCTTCGTTTGTTCTAATCATCGTGAGGAGCGGTTCTATGGCTAATAGGAATAGGGCTGGTGAGAGTGGGGAACCTTGTCTTGTACCTCTGCCTAAATTGAGTGTGTTCGATGTGCTACCGTTGACCACCACCCGTGCTTTGGGGTTGTTGTATAGGGCCATAACCATCTTCCTAAAGTTTGGTCCTAACCCGAATTTCCCCATGCAGTTATCTAAAAATGGCCATGAAACTCTATCGAACGCTTTCTCCGCGTCGAGGGCTATCATGACCGCTGCATTGCTGCTTCGGGAGGAGTGGTTAATTATGTGGCATAGTAGTCTCGTATTGTCGTGGGACATGCGGTTTTTGAGGTAACCAACTTGAGAGTTGTGTATAAGTTTGGGTAGGTATGCGTTGAGTCTATTAGCAAGTATTTTTGCATAGATCTTGCAGTGTGATGCTGGGATTTAACCTCCCCATGTCATAAAAACAAAAAAGTATGCTTTCATGTAGAACTTGTGCTTCTCTGATAAAGTGCTTTAGTGCTCTTGAGCCACGTTTGTGCTATATAAACCCTTCAAAAGAAAAAGAATTGCGCTGCACACATGAGTAGGAAAGAGCGAAACTTGCGGAGATTCACTCTGCAAAATTCCACCGAGATACACAAAAACTCTGGGAGATTCCGCGGAGTTCTGCTAATGGGCAGACAATATGCATGTGCACTGCTCGTGCTCCAATTTTGCGGCAGTAGCGGGAGCAGTACTGAAACATCAGCGCAAACGGCATCATGCGTGGCCGTTTGAGTTGATTTTGCTACCCTCCAGTAAGAAATCTACTTGCGCTGCAGCAAATATACTCGAGAAGCAACTCCCTGACTCCGACCACCTGCGTTAGAAAATGGCGCTAGGGGATGCAAAACCTCTCCAGCATTTCTGAAGCCTTGCAGGAGAAAATTTTACCAGCGAATTTAGCTGCAACTCCATGTTACAAGAGTGATGCAGAGCTACCAAATTCCGCCATGTCCGTATTCCAGGACTTCAGCCTTACACTCTAACTAAGAGTGTGACGGTTCCAATGTCGGGAGCTCTAGCTGCCAGGCCACAACTCCTCATTCCTTTTGTGCTCTCATTTTGAGTGTGAGGCTGCAGCAGCAACCTAACGCTGGAATACACTCGCCATTGACTGTCAGAGCACCTCACAGACCCGCTCCACCTGAAAGCGTTGTATTCATCAACACCTGCGGTGAACATACCTATGCCACAGAGCCTGACCCGAGCGACCACTAGGAGTACAGGGATTGTCTTATCACAAGGAGAAGTTCCGGTACTCCAGGGGGGAACAGTGAGAAGTGCATGTACTCAGTATCAGTCAGTACTGGCCCATTTGAAGCACTGCTTTTAACCTCAGTCAAAGGTGTCCACCTAGTAGCAGCAGAAATCGAGCAATGGCAAAGCAGTAGAGGCAGCATGCCACCCACATGATGGCACAAAATGGTATCCCCCAGTCTCCACAGAAAGGGGAGTGCCTGGACATCTGTTCATCCGCTTCCCTGGGATACCCAGGTGGCTTCCCAATATCCAGAAGTGCTTTGAAGAACGCCCAAAAAACATTGTCACTCTTCTACAGGTGCTACTGTAGAGACCTTTTGATGCTTGCCACTACAGACACCGGGGGGGGGGGCTGATTCCGATCTGGGTCAGAAGGGCACCGAACGCGATCCGGCTGGAAAAACTATGAGCCGTACGTGTGTTTTCCGCCCGACTCGTACACTCTTTGTCCGTCCATCCACCTTAGGCTTTGGTGCCCATGGAAGAACATTTTGCTGACTGGTACAACTTCTCAATCTTCCCGTTTGCCGAAAATATGGCTATGCTCATAAACAATCACTTTCCCCCGAGTCTTCGAGGACCAGAGTTAGAATAGTAAATAGTGCCGGTCCTGAAATATTTGGGGGTATTACTAAACCTCCTCATTCGAGTTTGAGGGGGAAGCCTGGAAATAAGGTTATACTGCTGGCACTGGTGGTTGAAGTACTTTAAAAAGGTTTGGGAACTGTGATTCTGAATGCAATGTGGGCGGGGGTCAAAGGCATGGCTATAAGAACAATATATTCAGTAACAATTTTGTTGTTCTTTGCATGAACAATTAGGCACACACCTTAAATGAAAATTAAATTCAAGTTAAATTATTCTGTGGGAAATGCACGATTTCACATTGCAAAACATCTACTGGTTAATGTGAGCACTGCGGATGTCTGAGTGTAACCAGAGAGCCACAGAATTGAATCCTGGTTGGTGCAGTGTGGAATAGTGATTTGTGCATTTTTTTCAGTGCTATGAGGTCTCAGCCTTTGTCAGAAAGCACTGTGAATACGTAAGTATTTATTTTAGAGTTGCATTACATACAGTATAAGATAGCCTCCCATAAAATGTGCAAAAAGGTTTGGTGTTACATTAAGTGTTTTCCAAATACAGGGGCAGATTTACCAGAAACTGACGCATCTCTGCATTTTAGCGGAGATGCGTTAGTTTAATTGTATCACGCAAACAAATCATGCGCCATCATGGATGCGTCGCATTTAGAAAGCGACGCACAGTGGCACAAGGATTGACAGATGCATCACGCATCTGTTGGCGTAAAGCTAACACATTGCTGGAGTCGCAAGCACGACACAACTCCAGCAATGCTCAGGAATGCCTAGTCCTATTGTGCTGCGTCAAGCAGGAGTAAGGTTTTGAGGCAATGGCGTCGTAGAAGTGACGCAGTGAAATCTTGGAGATTTCACTGCGTCACTTTTATAAGGCTTTTTTGCCTCGGAACGCCCACCCTGCATACATTATACTTGACGCAGGGCTTTACAACGTGACTCATCTCCCTAGATGCATCACCTTGTAAATGTATCACAATGAGGCGCATTGTTTACGACGCTGCCGCATCACAAAAGTTAAGCAACGGCGGCGTAAGAGTGTCGCAAGGGGCTTGTAAATTTGCCCCATAGTTTTTTTTAAAGACTGTAGCTAGTGCAAATATGGTTTACAGCTGTCCATCAAAAAGCACAGAGAACATAGCTGGAAACACCCTTACATTACCTCTCAAAAAGAATTCATCTTTGTAATCATAAAGCTTCAAGTGACTTTATCAAAGAACGCCAATAGTGGACTGGCTTCAAATCAGTCTGTGAGGATCAGAGCAGGAAAGAAACAGTCCCTCTGCTGACTCTGTGATGGTGTCACGTGACACGGATGCAAGAGCTGTGTGCTGAAGATAGAGGGAGCTAGAGGTCAGCGCAGCTGGGTCTGCTGCACCCCTCGCCTCCTGGACTCACAAAAACAAAGATACACCAGGCCTACGCATTCCCTAGAGATAAACCCACATCAATGGGTTCCTATTTTCAAAAATACAAAGATTCTTCAGAGAAAATGTGTGTGATGCTTCCAGAGATATACTAGAGTCAGGAACAATGACTTGCTGTGAGATAATGGCCCCCTGTCAGCCATGGAGGTGAGGGAATGAACAGTTCTATTCAGTGCCTTATGACATGTCTATTCAGTGCAGTGTAATGTACCCTTGGCGTGCTGCTGGGCGTGTCTAATACCAATAATGAACATTCAGACAGCACCAAATGCAAACCAAATTATTTTTAGCTCTGAATAATAGGTGCAATTACTTGCAAAATCAGAGCCACTAATTATATCAACTCAGGAGACAGGAAGTTTGAGTTCGACGTGCAAGGATTTCAGTGTACAATGGATTACATATAGATGTTTGCAATATTGGAACATATATACATGCCCACTGAACTGTGTACTATGTCAGGAACTTGTGACCCACATATTACAAAAGGATTCCTGCATATGTCCTAGAAACCCACTGTTGTGAGGATTCACAAATGTGACCTGCTGGTTGCATGCGGTACTTAGCTAAAGGCACATTAACCTGCTAATACATGTAATCATGATTTCACCCTATGACCAGCTGGTGTATATGTTGCAAGTTCATGAACCACCTGAGCTGTTTTGATCTATTATATTCTGAGAGTTTCTGGATAGACATACATCTCTGCAGCAGGTATCCTAACCTACAGACAATCCTCAGATACACGTGGGCAGCAAATATAGCTGGAAATATTCTGTATCTGATACTGACTGCGGGGGTGGCACTGCCAAGGGAATGTTATGTTATGTTATGTTATGCTGGACAGCACATGTATCGTGCACAGGTACTCCAGAGGGTGTCCCGGCACATGCCCTGAAGTGATTAGAAGAGAAGGAGAAAGCTATATAAATCCTCTGGATTTCCCTTTTTGGGGGCACGGGTATTACTTGTGCACCCAAGAGAAGGTAATCAAAACAACAAATTTCCTTTTCCAAACTTTTTAGGCCGGAATCCTTAGGACTAGTGTGTAATGAGTATTTGCGCAGGTTACCAAATTTACAAAACTACTTGGATGAATTTTTATATACAAAGGTTAAGTTACACACAACCCAATGTCAAAATTCAAAATATATTATTTATTATTGATTGTTGAATTTCTGATACACTTCTAGAGTCAATTAATGTGGTTAAAAACACATGGTCACATTATTTATAAAAACATTTTTGATAAAAATTCAAGAATCTTTTTCATTAATAAATGTTGTGTTTTAAGTGTAATAATTTGTGCACATAAGTTTTGTGATTCTTGAATTTTTAGCAAAAATGTTTTTATAAATAATGTGACCATGTGTTTTTAACCACATTAATTGACTCTAGAAATGTATCAGCAATTCAACAGTGAATAATAAATAATATATTTGTATGTTTTGAATGCTTGTTACCCATCCCTTTTCCAAGTAAAAGGGTATCTCCCTCTACATTTTGTCCCAAGAGAAGGTAATCCACAGGATGGTGGGTGGGGGTGGGGTTGGGGGAGGGGCGGGGGACTCCTCCTGGTAACCATGCAAATGAAGCGGGTACATGAGCATGGGCTTAGAGCCCACCCTCTGATCCGTTCATGCTCCCCTTACGCCTTCTATATAACGAACTTAATGTACCTTTGACTAATGTGCACGTGTCAGCGCACAAGGTTTGGTGGCATTTTAATTGCAACATTAATTGTTACTCCAAACGAGATAGAATATATTCCATAAGATTCAATCAACTGAAATAAACTTACTCATTTTACAATCAAATCTTCAGTTGAAGACTCTTAATAGGATCTCACCTCCTTGTCTATATAACAACTCACACATGTTTCGCAGTTTCCAAACACTGCTGCTTCTTCAAGGCTAATATTTCCTAATACGTGTTTATGTGTCTCATGAGTAAGCGTCCAAGTTGGTGTTCGATTATATACTGTCCTTAAGGAACCTTTTAAATTTCCGTAAGTCACAGGAACCTAACTTGGAAACCTACAGTGGTGTCTTCAACTGGACTTTGGAAATAAGAATAAATATAGTAACTAAATCTGATTATCATTCCTTTACCTGCAGGGGACACTATGGCGGCAATCCTGCTGGTGTTGCTGTTCTGTGGAGGTAGGTGAGTAACCCCACTCCGCGGGTGTGCTTGCAAGACATCACTCTACACCTGAGAAGGTGACAAACCTAGGTACACTACTCATTCAACATGGCAGCCTATGTCACAAGAGCATACAGAATAAGTGTCCCTTTTCGAGAGTCCAATTATGCCGCTAACTAGTTTCAATGTTTTGCCTGAGGCCAGTGTATGATATGGACTTGTTATTATGTTTCTTCTGAGTCTGGAGAAAGGTATGGATTAGTTACTGGAATGCTTCTGTGTCCATTATAGGATATAATAAAAATGCATAGTATTTATAACTTAGTTTTAAATTGAAATACAATTATTTATCAGAAGTTTTTTGAAAAAAGTTTTCCCATTTAAAGTAGAAATGTTTTTTAAAATTATTAAGTGATTAACATTAATTTACATTTTTGTAATGAATATTAATGTTATAATATTTTCTACATTTAAAAAAGTGTGATTATTTAAAAAAAATAATTAATCATTAGAAATATATTTTATAGTTTGAAAATGTGTTAACATTAAAGAACATGTATTTATATTTTTTAAATACTTTAAATAATGTAATTTATTTTAACGTTAGTTCCTTGTGTCTAAGCTGCAATACATTTATGACTGTTTGGGTCCTTTATGGCAGTAGTAACTATAGAAGTGTAGTTTGTGACTAGCAACAGGCTTCCTCTTTTGCAGATGGATGCACGTCTCTCCCTAAACCCCTCCATAACCTTCACTTAACTTCTCCTTACCCCTCTCTTAACCCCTCCTCTTTTATTGTAAGTTCAACCCAGTTTCCATTCACTCTTTTCTGTCCCTCCCACATTTGCTACTTAAATGCATACTTAAGTGTATAGAGATCTCTGCAGTCGGGGCAGAGATCTACGCACAGATAGGAGAGGCAGTGGGGTACACCTCTGCATGTAGGTTGTGAATAGCATTTTGTAGTTTCTTAGTAAATCTGTTGTAGAACTACTAAATGTACTACAAACCGCAGTTTGTGAATAGACTCAAGTGTTTTCAGAGGCTGGAGTAAGTAATGGACTGTTCTTGGTGTTTCTGCTCAGGCTGGTGTATGACATGGACTCCATGGCGGTTCCTCCTATAGGGTGGAGGAGCATCACCCCGCCTGCTGCGAGCGCAACAAGCATCAAATGTAAATTAATAAAATGCCGGACATGGTGATATTACCATGATTTAAGACGCGGGTGAGGCTGGTCCTGTTGATTGACAGCAGGATCAGGGATGACTTGACTTGCCTAAAAGCTTAAAGTGCACATGTCGGATTGGCTGGGTCTCTTGCCAGAGCCAACCCGACATGTGCACTTCTGACTGCACTAATCTGAGCTGTTTTAAACAGCCAAGCAGATTGCCAACACAGGCCCCAAGTCTCAAAAGGAGCGCTAAATCAGCCTGCTCCACCCAATCCTGGAGCTTCTTTCATGCTTAAACCAGTATGAGAGCAGCTCCAGCATTGGTTAGGTTTAGAGCAGCTCCAGGATTGGTTAGGTTTGTTGCCTGTGCACAAGCTTCAGTCGGAACGGACACCCTCGTAGTGACTGGAGTGGAATCGTATATGTTGAGGTATGGCCCGATCCTGTACGTATGGTATCTGACATAGGTCCTCTTGACACAAACTAACAGACGGCACAGCAGTGTAGCAGAAACCGCCACTGTCCTTTCACAGTATGGCATTCAGTGAGAGTCAATGGACCAAGCCACCCATGGCCAGGCAAAGACTGGAATTTGCAAACGCCATAGACAGTGCGTAACGAAACAACTCTCTCGTCATATCAAGGACAATGATCTTCTTGACAATTTCCAGTCTGGCTTCATCTAAAACTGCAGCACTGAAACAGCCCTACTGCAAGTGGTTGATGACGCGCTGAGGATCCTCGACTCGGGGGGGTCCTGTCTTCTAATTCTCCTTGACCTTTCTGCAGCCTTTGACACTGTCAAACACAACACCCTTCTCAACATTCTTAAACAGAGAATGGGCATGGAGGGCACTGTGCTTAAATGGTTTGCCTCCTTCCTCTCTGATAGATCACAAGTGATCAAAATAGCGAACAGTCTTTCATCTCCTGTGGCGGTAGGTCAAGGTGTTCCTCAAGGCTCTATACTTGCACCCACATTGTTCAACCTCTATTTAGAACCACTAGGAAATCTCCTAAGTAAATCCGGGATCCACTATCATCTCTATGCTGACGACACTCAAATCTACCTCAAGGTTGCCTCCACTCACGATCTCTATATCCTAAGCTCTACTCTCGACTCGATTCATAACTGGATGTTTACTCATCAACTGATTCTGAATCCCTCCAAAACCGAATTCCTCCTCTTCTCCTCTTCAATCTCTCCTCCCCCGGTGCAATCATGGATGGATCATTTGAATCTACTGAACACTAAACCCATCATTGCCGACAGCGCAAAATCCCTGGGTGTCATTCTCGACAAAAAACTCAATCTAACCCCCCACATCAATTCCATTGTAAAGTCTGCTCGATACCATCTGCGCCTTCTTTGGGGGATCCGTTGCTTCTTCCCGGAGCAGGACCTTATAACCCTGGTGCAATCGCTGGTCCTCTCCAGACTTGACTACTGCAATTCTCTTCTCACTGGCCTCCCCAAATCCCACCTGTCCCCCCTTAAATCTGTTTTCCATTCAGCAGCTCGTTTCATTTATGTGGCCAAAAGAAGCGACCACATCACACCGATGTTATCCACCCTCTGCTGGCTTCCAATCGAGGCTAGAGCTATCTACAAGACTGCTTGTATCACCCACAAAGCCTTGCACTCCTCATCTCCTCGCTACCTGGCGAATAAATTGAAACTCTCTGGAGGCTCTAGACCATCACGTAATGCGGAAAATCTTCTGCTTGAACCTCCCACTTTCAAGAAGGGGAGAATGATGGCACAATCCTTCTCAGGCAACGCGGTGAGAATCTGGAACTCCCTTCCGCCACAGCTCCGGACCACCACGTCCTCCCAGGCCTTCAAAACTAACGTCAAAGTTCTCCTCCTTCAAAGACACTTTCAAATGTAATCCATGCACTCTCTATTATCTGAAGGAAGCCCTTCCATTATAGAAAAATCCACTGTACAAGACTATGGAAGTGTCTTCCCAGTGTGTGTTGAGAGTCTGCCATTTATTTCGGTATTATCTTTCTACCTGTGTTTGGTACTCGTGTGTAACATGCACCCGTCACTTTCTTTTGTAACACACTGTTTTCTACCTCTTACATTTGTTTATTTTCGATACCTGCACAAGTGCCACCATGGCCTACGTAACGTTTGTTCTTGTGCTTGAGGGCCCTCCATATATTGCAGTATTATACCTCTGTTTACTTTGTACGCTTTTGTAACCTGCACACGTCACTTTTTCCTCCTGTAATGCACCGTTTGCTACCTCTTGTATTTTGTTGGTTCACGATTGTCACTTTTGTAATGCACCGTTTGCTACCTCTTGTATTTTGTTGGCTCACGATTGTCATTATTGCTTCATTTAATGTAACGTATGCTTTTGTATTTTGTTCACTTGTAATGTTCTCATGTGTCAGTTCTGTTCCTATTGTGAAGCGCTCTGACACCTTCGGGTAAAGTCCGCGCTATATAAAAACGCACAAATAAAATAAAATAAATAAAGAACAGTATTGCAATAGCGACACTCAGTGGCCAGACACGGTAGAGAGAGAAGAGTGCAATGCATAGCTAGCAGAGTGGGGAAGAAAGAGGGCACATACATGCACAAGAATAACTGAGGCAAAGAGAAAAGCAGAAGAGTGACTGAGGAAGACTAAATCAGGGAGAGAGTGTGGCGCAGAGGAGGAAAAATAGATGAATAAAATATTGAGGTAGAGAGGCGGCGAGCGAAACAAGGGGGAGTTTAAGAGAAAGGTATGTCAAAGATATTAATTACACAAATGAAATACATTTACAAATTAGAGCCTTCGCGAGGAAAAGCCGTCGAGAGAGGCGGAGAAAAAGAGAGGGGTCAAAAAATCGGATTGACGGTACAGAGAGATGTATCCATGAGATAAACAGCAAAAAAAGAGCATAGAAACTGAGAGAGTGAAAGGGAGAATCGTAAATTCAGGCAGAGGGAAAGAAAGGACACGAGAGAAGCTACAGAGAAAGGGAGGGACACACTTGAAGGAGAGAGAGTGAGGAAAAGAACAAGACAGAAAGGGGAAGTGAGGAACAGAGAGGACCTCAAAGCTGGGGAACCGGGTTCGAGGCTCAGCAGGGAAGCTCAACATCCTGTGATTGTGGGCAAATCACGTAATCTCCCTGTGCCTAATAAAATGAACGTTTCCTTGTGCAACGTAACTGGTGCTCATGTAAAGCGCTCTGATACCTTCGGGTCTAGTTTGCGCTATATAAAACAAAAAAAACAACAACAAAAAGAGTGGCGATGGAGATGGAGTGAGAAAGACAAAGTAGGTGCGAGGAGACATGTTCTGCGGGTGGAGCACTGCAGCCTGAGGCTGGCGAGGGGTTCTGCGGCAGGGGAGCGATGAAGGCGCCACCAGTGGGACTCCTTCGGAGACTATGTGCACTCTTTGGCGCTGCCCATGTGGTCGGTCCCATTGCCGGCCCCCGGTAGAAGCACGGGTCGCAGACTAGTCTTGCCCTGGGGTACTAAGCGCATGGAAGGTGGGAGGGGGTCGCAAGGGAGGGTCTAGGGGCTGGTCAAGGGTGGGTATAAAGCTGTCTGGAGGGGAGGTTCCGGCCTCTTTCCTTACACCTCGCACCACCGGGTTAGGGAGAGTTTAGTCCACCCACCCACCCTGCATTTAAGAAGGGATAAGGGGTGAGGACTCAAGCGTGCCAGTTTAGGACAGGTTATAAGGCTCCAGGATTGCGAAATTTCGGAGGGGTGGTGAGTCACATACGGGCGGAGCCACCCCTGGGTGGGGGGAGGTCAGATGACTGATGGCAGACCGCAGGATGCAAGTAGCAGCAGAAGAAAGTCAATAGAGGATGTTTTAAAGGACTGTGAAGGGGAGAAGGGATGTATGGAGGAGTTTACAGCAAGAATGGAGAGGAGGTGAGACAGAAATGAAACAGGTGAGACGGTTTGAGAATGGACGGGGAGTATGAGTTATTGTTGAATAAAGCTATATAGTTACATGTTATGTTTTATAAGTAATTTGGAGATATGATAACCTTGTCCTAATAAAATGGCCTTTTACGCTTCAAATAACATCGTGGAGTGTAGTTATTGCGCAATGCTCCTTTCATTTGCACCAATATTTTTCTGCCGGCTCCCCTTTTCGCTCGAGATGTATTTAATTTATTTAAAACCCTGTGGGGGGAGCAGCCTGCATGAAAACACAACTCTTGCTGCTTGACGCTGCATGGCTCGAGCACTACCAATCTGCGCTATTCGCCCTCTGGGTGAATAGCGCGCTATACAAATTTATGACTTGACTTGACTTGCCTTCCAGCACTTTCGGCTTCACTCTTATCCCAGTATGAGCTGCAAACTCTAATCCATAACAAATAATCGCAGCTTACAAGGAATGCAAAATTATGAACCAGAATGGCCAGGCAAGCCACATGCTTCCACAAACCGGAATAGAAATTTCTGACGCTATAACTGATAATCTGGTAGCCAACACACAAAATAGCTTTTTTAAAACAGAACTATGCGAGTCCTGAGCTGGAGGGTGCTTTATACTCCAGTGGTTAACTTGCAAAAAAATAATTGTCAGGAGGCAGTTTTCGCCAGCCCATTTCTCATGTTAGTGCCACCTAATTCAGAACCATCTATTATTAACCATGAACTTGTGAACGTGGGAAGAGAATGTGGCGTATTAGCCAGAGCTGGTTATTTCAGAGCTGGGAAATCAGGTTCT
This sequence comes from Lissotriton helveticus, assembly GCF_964261635.1. Taxonomy (NCBI): domain Eukaryota; kingdom Metazoa; phylum Chordata; class Amphibia; order Caudata; family Salamandridae; genus Lissotriton; species Lissotriton helveticus. The sequence continues at coordinate 2,082,171,224 of NC_136065.1, forward strand.
ACTCTCAGCGTTGGCTCAACATCCTGTGATTCTGGGCAAATCACGTAATCTCCCTGTAAATGAGTGCATCCTTAACTGAAGCTCCAGGGTTGAAGATCAAGTGGCAGTGCTGAGCACCTGAAAACACCCGCTCAAATTAAGCACTGGTATGCTCTTTACTAATGAAAGGGTGATGTACAATTTCAGTTTGTTTGCTGGTTACATTTTATTTGAAGTGCGATATGAACTCTAAGGCAGCATTTTGTTTGTCATGTGTCATCAGTGTAACCAAGCTGGTTGGTTTGCGAGCATGACCCAAATTTTGTGGGATGCTGGCATCCTTTAAGGTCGGTAAAATAGTTTTGTGTTGGAGCCACGGGCACCAGAAAGCAGATCAATTTACTGTGCGCTTTGCATGAAAATGCAATGGCATTGTTGTTTTATAGCGGGCCACAATAGAGTTTGTGATGAACAATAGAGGCACGTATCCTCTCCCGTCCTTGCACATTACATGACCCCCAAGGTACCATTGATGATGGTTGGACTCGAGAAAATGCCTGTGAGGTACGAACTCCTATCATTAAACATTGTGACTGGACTAAATCCTTTGGCTGACAGTAAACTGAGAGTGGGGACAAAATGTGTGAGTCTGTGTCTTACGTATCATCATTGTAACCCCTGTATCAGTTCATAGGCTCTAAGGTGCGTGAGTCTGTGCCTAAGGTATCATCAGTGCGACCCCTGTATCAGTTCATAGGATCTAAGGTGTGTGATCTTGTGCCTTACGTATCATCAGTGTGACCCCTGTATCAGTTCATGGGCTCTAAAATGTGTGAGTCTGTGCCTTACGTATCGTCATTGCGACCCCTGTATCAGTTCATAGGCTCTAAGGTGTGTGAGTCTGTGCCTTATGTATCATCAGTGCGACCCCTGTATCAGTTCATAGGATCTAAGGTGTGTGATCTTGTGCCTTACGTATCATCAGTGTGACCCCTGTATCAGTTCATAGGATCTAAGGTGTGTGATCTTGTGCCTAACATATCCTCATTGCGACCTCTGTATCAGTTCGTAGGCTCTAAGATGTGTGAGTCTGTGCCTTAGGTATCCTCATTGTGACCCCTGTATCAGTTCATAGGTTCTAAGGTGCGTGAGTCTGTGCCTTAAGTATAATCATTGCGACCCCTGTATCAGTTCATAGGCTCTAAGGCTTGTGAGTCTGTGCCTTAGGTATCCTCATTTCGACCCCTGTATCAGTTCAAAGGCTCTAGGGGGTGTGAGTCTGTGGATTACATATCCTCATTGTGACAACTGTATCAGTTCATAGGCTCTAAGGTGTGTGAGCATGTACCTTCCATATCATCATTGTGACCACTGTATCAGTTCATAGGCTCTAAGGTGTGTGAGTCTGTTCAATACGTATCCTCATTGTGACCCCTGTATCAGTTCATCAGTTCATAGACTCTAAGGTGTGTGAGTATCCTCATTGTGAACCCTGTATCCGTTCATAGCCTCTAAGGTGCATGGGTCTGTGCATTACACATCCTCATTGCGACCCCTGTATCAGTTAATAGGCTCTAGGCGTGTGAGTCTGTGCATTACATCCTCATTGCAACCCCTGTATCAGTTCATAGACTCTAAGGTGTGTGAGTCTGTGCCATACGTATCCTCATTGTGAACCCTGTATCAGTTCATAGGCTCTAAGGTGCATGGGTCTGTCTATGCCTTACGTATCCTGATTGCGACCTCTGTATCAGTTCATAGGCTCTAAGGTGCATGAGTCTGTGCCTTAAGTATAATCATTGCGACCCCTATATCAGTTAATAGGCTCTAAGGCGTGTGAGTCTGTGCCTTAGGTATCCTCATTTCGACCCCTGTATCAGTTCAAAGGCTCTAGGGGGTGTGAGTCTGTGCATTACGTATCCTCATTGCAACCCCTGTATCAGTTCATAGGCTCTAAGGTGCATGGGTCTGTGCCTTACGTATCCTGATTGCGACCCCTGTATCAGTTCAAAGGCTCTAGGGGGTGTGAGTCTGTGCATTACGTATCCTCATTGCAACCCCTGTATCAGTTCATAGGCTCTAAGGTGTGTAAGCATGTGCCTTCCATATCATCATTGTGACCCCTGTATCAGTTCATAGGCTTTAAGGCGTGTGAGTCTGTGCATTACATCCTCATTGCAACCCCTGTATCAGTTCATAGGCTCTAAGCTGCTACATGTCATAATAGGTTTTAACATGTGTGAGTCTGCGCCTTATGTATCTGATGTTCCTTACATATCATCACAGTGACCCCTGTACCAGTTCATAGGATCTAAGGTGTGTGAGTCTGTGCCTTACGTATCCTGATTGCGACCCCTGTATCAGTTCAAAGGCTCTAGGGGGTGTGAGTCTGTGCTTTAGGTATCCTCATTGCAACCCCTGTATCAGTTCATAGGCTCTAAGGTGTGTAAGCATGTGCCTTCCATATCATCATTGTGACCCCTGTATCAGTTCATAGGCTCTAAGCCGTGTGAGTCTGTGCCTTACATATCCTCATTGCGACTCCTGTATCAGTTCATAGGCTCTAAGCTGCTCCATGTCATAATAGGTTTTAACATGTGTGAGTCTGCGCCTTATGTATCCGATGTTCCTTACATATCATCACAGTGACCCCTGTATCAGTTCATAGGATCTAAGGTGTGTGAGTCTGTGCCTTACGTATCCTCATTGCGACACCTGTATCAGTTCATAGGATCTAAGGTGTGTGAGTCTGTGCCTTGTGTATCATCAGTGCGACCCCTGTATCATGGACTAGTACTTTGTTTCCTCTAGGTTCAGTCTATAGCATGGTCTAGTTATCTCTTTTCTTGTCAAGCTGGTGTATGGCATGGACTTCTTCTAGGTTCGGAGTATGGCATGGGCTAGTTATTGCTTTTCTTGTTAAACTGGTGTATGACATGGACTAGTACTGTGTTTTCTCTAGGTTCAGTCTATAGCATGGGCTAATTATCGCTTTTCTTGTCAAGCTGGTGTATGGCATGGACTGGTTCTTTGTTTCTTCTAGGTTTGGAGTATGGCATGGGCTAGTTATCCCTTTTCTTGTTAAGCTGATGTATGATATGGAGTAGTTATTGTGTTTCTTCTAAGGCTGGTGTAGGACACGCACTGCTCTTGTTTTTAATTTACACCTAACCTCCCATTACCAATACCCACACATAAACCCTAAAATTAATGTTACCTCCCTTTACCATTACCCACCCCATAGCCCTAAATGTACCCTTACATGCATTTCTCACTACCCAACTCTAATCCCTAAAGTTACCCTTACCCCCTTTACCACTGTCCACCCCTAAACCCTATATTTAAACTTACCACCCTTTGCCACTGCCCACCTCTAAACCCTAAAAATGACCCTTATCTCACTTTACCAGTACCCGAAACCCTAAATTTACATTTACAGCCTTTTACCACTACCCGTCCCTTAATCCCAAAATTATCCTTACCTCCCTTTACCACTGTCAAAACCTAAACCCTAAAATTACTCTTACCTCTCTTTACCACTGCCCACCCCTAAATCCTAGAATTAGCCTCATCTCCCTGTACCACCACCCACACCTAAATCTTTTTTTAAAAGAACATAATTATGTTATTTAAAAAGAAGTAATTACCTGCTTGGTAAAGGCATGCATGGTAAAGGCTGTGTATACAAAGGTACAAATACGTACCTGCGTATTATGCGCCTGCATGGTGAAGGCTGCATGGAAAAACCTTAGGAGCTGATTACGATGCGGTTTGGACAGCCTTCTAATGGCATTTGCTCCGTCCAAATGGGATTGGAAACGTGTCTTTCCGACCGAATCGGAAAGGTTTCTGACTTACCGATTACGATGCGAGTTAGGCGTTAGGAATATCCTAATCCGAACCCGACGCCATTCGGAATGACCGAGCCATACGGAGCAGACTTGTACATCTCTACAGGCCGCGTTTCTGAATGACCACTTACGATGCTGGATTCAGACAGCCCTTCCGAATCGTGCAGTCCGACTCAAATCGGTAGTCAGAGTCAGATTTTGGGGGCCCGTAGCCGGCTCCCCTGCACCTGGAGCATTGCTAATCGGGCCTGTGGGGGTACCAATGGGTCCCCTTTTACCAGCCATGCACAGTGTGGCAGGCACCAGGGGGTGCCCGCCACAGTGTGGCTGATTTTCCCAGCCACCCCTTTGTTCAATAGGAGCTTATGCATTTGGTCGGAACGTAGGCTCCCATTGAAGTCAATGGGAGTCCGACCAAATGATATCTGGAAGCATCCGGATGCACCGTAATCAGTCGGTCGGACTGTCCCGATCCGAGTAGGTCGGAAACCATTCCCAAACCGATTCGGTCGTAATGATTTCCGAACCACATCGTAATCCGGCCCTTAGTTGTAAAGGCTGTTTCCAATGGAGCACTTTTAGAAAATGAAAAATATTGTTCCCAAAAAGCTGACATTGGTGGAAGGATAAAAGGAAGCATTCTGAGAGATGGTAAACAGACTATGCGCCACAGGAGGGACAAACACTAGATTGACGGGTTAAAACAAATAAAAACATCAAATAGAAAGCAAGAAAATAAGAGTGACAAAAGAAAAATCCAATGAAAAGCAATGGGCAGAGTTACTGTGCAGGTCAGCTATTGTCACGTGCCCAGTAAGCCTTACACCACTGGACATTTGTAGCCTCTGACAGGCTTCAACCTGAAAATAAACTGGCAGCGCCACCATGTTGTGGACAAGCACCGGCGCCAAATAAGCACTAGGCGCACATCTTTTGGAGGATCATTCACGTGCCATTCCCAGGATTTGTGTTGCATCCGTTCAAGTTGTTAAGAGCCGCCTCTCGCACTTCCATCCATGCACAGAACACTAAAGACAGGAGGCACCCTCGCACAGCTCAGAAACACAGCACACATGAAGCGCGTCATAATTGATCATCGGTCGTATGCTTTGTGGTGTCAGAGAAGTATATGCACAGCTATACAATATGTCTTCTTATAGACTGTGTGTTTCGGTATCTCATGACCTTTTCACCTTTTTCAGCCCTCCCTCCAGTCAGAGGCAGCACACTGCTTCCAGGTGAGCATTTCTAAATGTAATGTGTTTCCGGGCAAGTTAATACTCCTGCAAAACACGACAGCGCACACGCGTCCTAAGTCTCTCTCTCTCTCTCTCTCTCTCTCTCTCTCTCTCTCTCTCTCTCTCTCTCTCTCTCTCTCTCTCTCTCTCTCTCTCTCTCTCTCTCTCTCTCTTTTCATTACCCCCCTCCATGATAACCAGCCTGCTCATACACAGTCCTTACCTGTAGTCCCCCTCACCCACAGCTTCATGAGGTCCACCAATGCACCTCAATCCTGACCTGCAGCTGCCTCACCCACAGCTTTTTGTAGGTCCACCGAAGTACCCCAACCATGACCTGCATTACCCTCGACCTGACCTGGTCAGCATCCGGTCGCTCCACCCGCTCCTTGGCTCACTGGTATCGTATCGTCATTGCTTTAATTAATATCTGCGCCCAATCTCTGTGCCATTGCTTTAATTAATATCTGCGCCCGATCTCTGTGCCATTGCTTTAATTAATATCTGTGCCAGATTGTGCCCCCGATCTCGTCCTGCATTGTTTTGTTTTCGCTGTGGTGCCATTTTGTTGTGCCTTCTAGCCCGATCCCCTCCCCACTCGCCACCCCGCTCCCGCCTCCCAGCTGCTCCTCCCTCCCACTGACAACATAAGGGAGGACCCGTGTAAGGAAGAACTGTGACCGACCTGACCTGGCCATCCCACCCGCCGAACGTACGACGCCGCCACCCTCACTGCACTAAACACCGGCCGACTCCCCGACTGCCACCGATCCGCCCCAGGACGCACCCATGGACCCTTCACCTGCCAATCCTGCAAGTTCTGCTACACCAGTACCCACACTACAACCACAAACGCCAAACAGAGATCCAACAACAACCACCTGAAGTGGATCCTGCTCAACACCCGCTCGGTTCACAGACACGCCATTGAACTATGGAACCTACTCAACACCACAACTCCGGACGTCGCCTTTCTCACGGAAACCTGGATGAACGCCTCATCAGCACCCGACATCGCCATAGCCATCCCGGACGGCTACAAGATCATCCGAAGGGACCGTATCAACCAAACAGGAGGTGGCATCGCGATCGTCCACAAGAACACCATCCGCATCTCGACCAGCTCCGACGACACCCTCACAGCCGCCGAACACCTTCACTTCCAGATACACACCGACCCCAAGACCACACTCAGAGGTACCCTCATTTACAGACCCCCAGGACCTCGCACACAATTCAGCGAAAACATCGCTGACTTTGTTAGCCCACACGCCCTCCCCTCCGATGACTACATTCTCTTAGGGGACCTTAACTTCCACCTGGAGAATAACAACGACAACAACACCACCACCCTGCTGGACAACCTCGCCAATCTCGGACTCAAACAACTGGTGAACACCCCCACCCACTACGCCGGAGACACGCTCGACGCAATCTTCTCCTCCAGCAAGCACATCTCCTTCAATCACACCACTGGACTCCACTGGACAGACCACAGCTGCGTCCACTTCAGCTTCAGTAAGACCACGACCCACCACCACCCGCAACAGGTTCCCCGCAGAAACTGGAACAAAATTACCACCGACCACCTAACCACATCACTGAACCAAAACCCTCCCGCCAGATCAACAGACCCAAATCAAGCAGCCATCAATCTCGCACAGTGGATCACCCACTGCGCTGACGAACTAGCACCTTTGAAAAACCATCCCAACAAGCCAAGAAGCAAAAAAGCCTCCTGGTTCAACGACGACCTCAAAAACTTCAAAAAGAACTGCAGCACCCTCGAGAAAACCTGGCGAAGAAACCCAACCACAGACAACATGACCGCCCTCAAGAACGCCACCCGCAAACACCACCAGCTGATCCGCACCACCAAGAAATCAGCATTCAAGGATCGATTAGACAACAACGCCCACAACAGCAAGGAACTCTTCAACATCGTCAAAGAGCTCACCAATCCCAACGCCGGCAACAACGACATCACTCCATCTCAAGACCTCTGCGACTCTCTAGCCTCAGTCTTCCACAGCAAAATCGCAGACATACATAACAGCTTCGGCGACCAACCCACTCCTCCCACCACTGAACCGAAGCCCCCCACCACCACCCTTCGCGCCTGGACCCCGATCAGCACCGAAGACACCATCCGCATGATGAACTCCATCCACTCCAGATCGCCACCGACCCTTGCCCCCCTCACATCTTCAACAAGGCCGACACCGTCATCGCACCCCAACTCCGGGATATCATCAACTGCTCCTTCAACACCGCTACCTTCCCGGAAAGCTGGAAGCATGCCGAACTCAGCGCCCTCCTGAAGAAACCTACAGCAGACCCCACCGAACTTAAGAACTATCGCCCCATCTCGCTCCTCCCATTCCCCACCAAAGTCATAGAGAAGACCGTCAACAGTCAACTCGCCACCTTCCTTGAGTCTAACGGTTCCCTCGACCCCTCACAGTCCGGCTTCCGAGCCAACCACAGCACCGAAACCGCCCTCATCACAGCCACAGACGACATCCGAACATTGCTCGACAACGGGGAAACAGCGGCCCTCATCCTCCTGGACCTCTCCGCAGCGTTCGACACGGTCTGCCACCGCACCCTTGTACATCGCCTCAGGAAAGTCGGGATACAAGATAAGGCATTGGATTGGATCATCTCGTTCCTTGCCGGAAGAACCCAGAGAGTCCGCCTCCCCCTTTCAGATCAGAGGCCACCGAAGTCATCTGCGGCGTACCACAAGGATCATCGCTCAGCCCCACCCTCTTCAACGTCTACATGAGCCCCCTCGCATCCATCGCATGCCAACACAACCTAAACATCATCTCCTACACTGACGACACTCAGCTGATCCTCTCCCTCACCAAAGACCCAACCACCGCCAAAACCAACCTACATGAAGGGATGAAAGATGTAGCAGAGTGGATGAAGAACAGCCGCTTAAAACTGAACTCAGACAAGACGGAAGTCCTCATCCTAGGATCATCCCCATCTGCCTGGGACGACTCATGGTGGCCCCCGGCCCTAGGCAGCGCACCCAAACCAACGGACCATGCCCGCAACTTGGGATTCATCCTAGACTCCTCCCTCTCGATGACCAGACAAGTCAACGCCGTCTCTTCATCATGTTTTAACATCCTACGCATGCTCCGAAAGATCTTCCGATGGATCCCCACCGAAACAAGGAAGACGGTCACCCAAGCTCTTGTCACCAGCCGACTGGACTACGGAAACACCCTCTACGCCGGAACCTCAGCCAAATTACAGAAAAGACTTCAACGCATTCAGAACGCCTCCGCTCGACTCATCCTGGACATACCTCGACACAACCACATATCCGAACACCTGAGAGACTTGCACTGGCTCCCCGTCAACAAGAGAATCACGTTCCGTCTCCTCACCCACGCACACAAGGCCCTCCACGACCTAGGACCCAGATACCTCAACAATCGCCTGACTTTTTACACCTCCACCCGCCAACTACGATCGTCCAACCAAGCCCTCGCCGCGATTCCACGCATCCGAAGAGCCACCATGGGAGGAAGATCCTTCTCCTACCTGGCGGCCAAGTCCTGGAACTCCCTCCCCACCCACCTCCGTCTTACCCAGGACCACCTTTCCTTCAGAAAGCAACTCAAGACCTGGCTGTTCGACCAGTAACAAACCCCTCTCCCTTAAGCGCCTTGAGACCCTCTGGGTGAGTTGCGCGCTTACAAATTTCTGATTGGATTGGATTGGATTGGTTCACCAATGCGCCTTAGTCCTGACCTGCAGCTCCTTCACCCACAGCTTCATGCAGGTCAATCAATCTACCACAACCATGACCTGCAGAGCCGTCACCACAGCTTCATATAGTTCTGCCAATGAACCTCAGTCCAGACCTGCAGTGCCCTCATTAACACCCTCATACATGTCCAGCAATGCTCCACAGTCCTAAACTGATACTCTCACCCAAATATTCATAGGTTTGCCAGTGTACCTCAGTCCTGACCTGCAGCCCCTCAGCCGCAGCTTCATGCAGATCCGCCAATGCTCCTCAGCCGTGACCTGCAGCCCCCTCAACCACAGCTTCATCAGGTTCACCAATGCACCTCAGTCCTGACCTGCAGCTGCCTCACCCACAGCTTCATCAGGTCCACCAATGCACCCTAGTCCTGACCTGCAGCCCCCTCACCCAGCGCTTCATGCAGATCCACCAATGCACCTCAGTACTGACCTGCAGCCCCCTCACCCACAGCTTTTTGCAGATCCACCAATGCTCCTCAGTCCTGACCTGCAGCTGCCTCACCCACAGCTTCATCAGGTCCACCAATGCTCCTCAGTCCTGACCTGCAGCTGCCTCACCCACAGCTTCATCAGGTCCACCAATGCACCTCAGTCCTGATCTGCAGCTCCCTCACCCACAGCTTCATCAGATCCACCAATGCACCTCAGTCCTGACCTGCAGCTCCCTCACCCACAGCTTCTTCAGATCCACCAATGCACCTCAGTCCTGATCTGCCGCTGCCTCACCCGCAGCTTTTTGCAGATCCACCAATGCACCTCAGTCCTGACCTGCAGCTGCCTCACCCGCAGCTTTTTGCAGATCCACCAATGCACCTCAGTCCTGACCTGCAGCTGCCTCACCCACAGCTTTTTGCACATCCACCAATGCACCTCAGTCCTGACCTGCAGCCCCCTCACCCACAGCTTCATCAGGTCCACCAATGCACCCCAGTCCTGACCTGCAGCCCCCTCACCCACAGCTTTTTGCAGATCCACCAATGCACCTCAGTCCTGACCTGCAGCCCCCTCACCCACAGCTTTTTGCAGATCCACCAATGCACCTCAGTCCTGACCGGCAGCTCCCTCACCCACAGCTTTTTGCAGATCCACCAATGCACCTCAGTCCTGACCTGCAGCCCCCTCACCCACAGCTTCATCAGATCCACCAATGCACCACAGTCCTGACCTGCAGCCCCCTCACCCACAGCTTCATCAGGTCCACCAATGCACCTCAGTCCTGACCTGCAGCTCCCTCACCCACAGCTTCATCAGGTCCACCAATGCACCTCAGTCCTGACCTGCAGCTCCCTCCCCCACAGCTTTTTGCAGATCCACCAATGCACCTCAGTCCTGACCTGCAGCTCCCTCACCCACAGCTTTTTGCAGAACCACCAATGCACCTCAGTCCTGACCTGCAGCCCCCTCAGCCGCAGCTTCATGCAGATTACCAATGCACCTTAGTAATGACCTGCAGCTCCCTCACCCACAGCTTCATCAGGTCCCCCAATGCACCTCAGTCCTGACCTGCAGCTGCCTCACCCACAGCTTTTTGCAAATCCACCAATGCACCCCAGTCCGGACCTGCAGCTCCCTCACCCACAGCTTCATCAGGTCCCCCAATGCACCTCAGTACTGACCTGCAGCCCCCTCACCCACAGCTTTTTGCAGATCCACCAATGCACCTCAGTCCTGACCTGCAGCTGCCTCACCCAAAGCTTTTTGCAGATCCACCAATGCACCTCAGTCCTGACCTGCAGCTCCCTCACCCACAGCTTTTTGCAGATCCACCAATGCACGCCAGTCCTGACCTGTAGCCCCCCTCACCCACAGCTTCATGCAGGTCCACCAATGCACCTCCAGTCTGACATGAAGCACCCTCATCAACTCCTTCATCCATGTTCACCAATGCACCTCAACCCTGAACTGCAGCGCCCTCATCAACACCTTCATGCAGGTCCATCAATACACCTCAACCCTGGACATCCACGCCCTCATTAACACCTTCATGCAGGTCCACCAATGCACCTCAGTCCTGACCTGCAGAGCCGTCACCACAGCTTCATATAGTTTTGCCAACGCACCTCAGACCTGACTTGCAGCGCTGTCACCCACACCTTTTAAAGTAGTAGGACTCACAGAGAGCTCTGCCATTACATCTCTGTTCTGGTCTGCTACTTCCCCATCTTATTTACTCTTGCTGCTGTTCCTTGCCTCTCTGACTTTCCTACCATGTCTAACTTGTCTACCATGTCCAACTTGGTTCTTTCTTCCCAGCTTCAGTGAATGTGGCTCTCCAAGGTCATGCCACCCAGTCCTCCACTTTCAACTTTAATGGTTTTGCAAAGAATGCCATCAGTGGAGACCTGCTGTCAGACTACCCATCAGGGCACTGCTCTGCAACTGCGGTTGAGGTGTCCCCTTGGTGGAGGGTGGACCTCGGACAGTCCTACGAGGTGGTGTCTGTGGCCGTGACCAACCGAGGAGACTGCTGTCCCGAGCACCTCAACGGGGCTGAAATACGGATCGGTAACTCTTTGGAGAACAACAGCATCGACAACCCTAGGTAGGAGCCGTGAACAAGCGTCACTAACTATACAACAGCATCGGTAACTCGGCGTAGAGTCGTAGAACACACTGCCCATACAACAGCCCGTCATCCTCAAGCAGGAATCTAGAACCCACTACCTACATGTAGCATTGCCAACCCAAGTTACAACTTCTTAAAAAATCCACATGGGGAGGGAGAAGCTTTATGATATGTGCAGCTAAAGCCTGGAATGTGTTTCTCCCCATTTTGAGAAATGGCACGGACCTACTCACCTTTCGAGAGAGGACTGAAAACCTGGCTCTTTACTTGCTAACCCTGGTCGCTCGATTTGAACTCAGAGAATTAGTGGGTCAGCGCCAGGACACCTACGGCTAATTGCTGCGCTTTATAAATAGTGATAACATAACATAAATCTAGAAGACACGATCCATACAACAGCCCCGTCAACCTCAAGTATTAACCAAGAACACACTACCTACATGTAGCATTGCCAACCCAAGTTACAAATCTAGATGGCACGTTGCATACAATAGCAACGTGAACCGTGGATAGAGAGCTAGAACATATTACCCATACAATGGCATCATGAACTTCAGTTATGAATCTAGAACACACTAGCCATCCATAGCATTGCCAACTCAAGTTACATATCTAGAATACACTACCCATACAACATCAACAGCGTCAACTATGGGTAGAAGTTTAGTACAGACTCCACTAACAGTACAGCAGCATCATCATTCCCCGGCGGCAACGGTAGCAAAGACCCCGGGAAGGGACCTAGAATACACTGCCCATACAACAGCATGATCAACCTCAGGTATGAATCTAGAACACAATACCTGCATGTAGCATTGCTGGTCCAAGTTACAAATCTAGATGGCATCTTGCAAACAACAGCAATGTCAGCTGCCGGTAGAGGGCTAGGATACAACAGTATCATAAACTTCAGGCATGAGTCTAAAACACACTAGCCATACATAGCCTTGCCAACTCAAGTTACAAATCTAGAATTCACTACCCAAACAACAGCAACGTCAACCTAGGGTAGGAGCTTAGTACAGGATACTCTAACAGTACAATAGCATCCACCGGTAAAGACCTAGAACCTACTACTGATACAATGGCAGAGTCAACCGCAGGTAGGGACCTAGAACACACAACCTATACAGCACTTATCAGCCTCAGGTATAAATCTAGACCATACTGCCAATAGCTAGCATTGCCAACTTAAGGTACAAATGAAGATGGCACGTCCTATACAATAGCAGCATCAAACTCGGGTAGGTGCTTAGTACCGGCTCCACTAACAGTACAGCAGCATCATCATCCCTGGGTAGAGACCTAGAACCCAGCACCCACACCATAGCAGTGGCAGCCCTGGGTAGATACCTAGAACCCACTACCCGTACCATAGCAGCGTCAACCCTGGGTAGCCACTAGGGGCCATATGTATCAAAATCCTCTTTTGTGATCCTCAAATAGCGATTTTTTGCGAATCGCTATTTGAGAATCGCAAAATGCTATGTATGTAGGATTTGCAATACATTTTGCGAATCCTACATATTTCTTAATTGCGAATATCAAATTGCGATTCGCAATTAAGGAATACCTTCCCATTCATTCCTATGGGCCTAGAGGCCCATAGGAATGAATGGGAAGACATTCTCAATTTGCGATTAGCAATTAGTGAATCGCAAATTGAGAATGCAACTTCAAGGGTGCAAGGGTGTCAAAAGGACAAATGGGTGCACATGTGGCGCACATACGTGCCCTAAGGGCATGTATGTGCTTCACATTGCAGACCATAGCAGTGTCAGCCCTGGGTAGAGACCTAGAACCCACTACCTATACCATAGCAGAGTGGTGAGGTAAACTTAGTTTCCTCCCTTACGCAGTTCCCTGTAATCCCAATGGACCAATCATTAAGGCTTATGAAGTCCTTGAAGTCGGGTTCTCCAGCGGACCCCTGTCCTGCCAGGGTACTGTTGGCAATTGCAGAGGTGATCAATTCCACTGTGAATCGGATCCTTAACAATTCCTTGCAAGAAAGACATATGCCTCTTTGTTGGAAACATGCCAAAATTCTTCCTTTGCTAAAAAAAAAACCTCTGCCGACCCTGAGGTAGCCGGTAATTATCAACCCTTATCTTTGCACCTTTTTTCAACGGTTTTGGAGAAATATATCAACTCCATTATCACCAAACACATCGAGAGCAATCACCTGTTGCACCCTAGTCAGTCAGGTTTTAAGACAAATTTCAGCACTGAATCAGCCCTATTAGAAGTGGCTGAAACTATAAAACGATTCAGAAAAGGGGGTGGTGATGAACAGAGTGTCTGAATTAAGCAGACCACTCTTACCCAGTCCAAAGATCAGGGCTTGATCCATCACCGTTATTTAGCTCACTGCCCCATCCTAGCTCAGAACCTGGCTATATGCAAACTAGTCTGTCCTTGGCCCAGTGCATCATGGGAACAGGGCAGACCAAACTACCAAGCCAATTCTTCACCAGAAAGGAGACAAGCTTCCAGGGACCGGTTTCTGGCATTTCAGCCGTCGTCGGCCCGGCTTGCTTGAATCCTGATGGAGCAGTGAGCAAGGGACTCATGTCTGAGTATACCCTGCCACACCTATAGTGGCCAAAAACGATTCAGAAAAGGGGGTGGTGATGAACAGAGTGTCTGAATTAAGCAGACCACTCTTACCCAGTCCAAAGATCAGGGCTTGATCCATCACCGTTATTTAGCTCACTGCCCCATCCTAGCTCAGAACCTGGCTATATGCAAACTAGTCTGTCCCTGGCCCAGTGCATCATGGGAACAGGGCAGACCAAACTACCAAGCCAATTCTTCACCAGAAAGGAGACAAGCTTCCGGGGACCGGTTTCTGGCATTTCAGCCGTCGTCGGCCCGGCTTGCTTGAATCCTGATGGAGCAGTGAGCAAGGGACTCATGTCTGAGTATACCCTGCCACACCTATAGTGGCCAAAAACGGTTCAGAAAAGGGGGTGGTGATGAACAGAGTGTCTGAATTAAGCAGACCACTCTTACCCAGTCCAAAGATCAGGGCTTGATCCATCACCGTTATTTAGCTCACTGCCCCATCCTAGCTCAGAACCTGGCTATATGCAAACTAGTCTGTCCCTGGCCCAGTGCATCATGGGAACAGGGCAGACCAAACTACCAAGCCAATTCTTCACCAGAAAGGAGACAAGCTTCCGGGGACCGGTTTCTGGCATTTCAGCCGTCGTCGGCCCGGCTTGCTTGAATCCTGATGGAGCAGTGAGCAAGGGACTCATGTCTGAGTATACCCTGCCACACCTATAGTGGCCAAAAATGATTCAGAAAAGGGGGGTGGTGATGAACAGAGTGTCTGAATTAAGCAGACCACTCTTACCCAGTCCAAAGATCAGGGCTTGATCCATCACCGTTCTTTAGCTCACTGCCCCATCCTAGCTCAGAACCTGGCTATATGCAAACTAGTCTGTCCCTGGCCCAGTGCATCATGGGAACAGGGCAGACCAAACTACCAAGCCAATTCTTCACCAGAAAGGAGACAAGCTTCCGGGGACCGGTTTCTGGCATTTCAGCCGTCGTCGGCCTGGCTTGCTTGAATCCTGATGGAGCAGTGAGCAAGGGACTCATGTCTGAGTATACCCTGCCACACCTATAGTGGCCAAAAACGATTCAGAAAAGGGGGTGGTGATGAACAGAGTGTCTGAATTAAGCAGACCACTCTTACCCAGTCCAAAGATCAGGGCTTGATCCATCACCGTTATTTAGCTCACTGCCCCATCCTAGCTCAGAACCTGGCTATTTGCAAACTAGTCTGTCCCTGGCCCAGTGCATCATGGGAACAGGGCAGACCAAACTACCAAGCCAATTCTTCACCAGAAAGGAGACAAGCTTCCGGGGACCGGTTTCTGGCATTTCAGCCGTCGTCGGCCCGGCTTGCTTGAATCCTGATGGAGCAGTGAGCAAGGGACTCATGTCTGAGTATACCCTGCCACACCTATAGTGGCCAAAAACGATTCATAAAAGGGGGTGGTGATGAACAGAGTGTCTGAATTAAGCAGACCACTCTTACCCAGTCCAAAGATCAGGGCTTGATCCATCACCGTTATTTAGCTCACTGCCCCATCCTAGCTCAGAACCTGGCTATATGCAAACTAGTCTGTCCCTGGCCCAGTGCATCATGGGAACAGGGCAGACCAAACTACCAAGCCAATTCTTCACCAGAAAGGAGACAAGCTTCCGGGGACCGGTTTCTGGCATTTCACCCATCGTCGGCCCGGCTTGCTTGAATCCTGATGGAGCAGTGAGCAAGGGACTCATGTCTGAGTATACCCTGCCACACCTATAGTGGCCAAAAACGATTCAGAAAAGGGGGTGGTGATGAACAGAGTGTCTGAATTAAGCAGACCACTCTTACCCAGTCCAAAGATCAGGGCTTGATCCATCACCGTTATTTAGCTCACTGCCCCATCCTAGCTCAGAACCTGGCTATATGCAAACTAGTCTGTCCCTGGCCCAGTGCATCATGGGACCAGGGCAGACCAAACTACCAAGCCAATTCTTCACCAGAAAGGAGACAAGCTTCCGGGGACCGGTTTCTGGCATTTCAGCCGTCGTCGGCCCGCCTTGCTTGAATCCTGATGGAGCAGTGAGCAAGGGACTCATGTCTGAGTATACCCTGCCACACCTATAGTGGCCAAAAATGATTCAGAAAAGGGGGTGGTGATGAACAGAGTGTCTGAATTAAGCAGACCACTCTTACCCAGTCCAAAGATCAGGGCTTGATCCATCACCGTTATTTAGCTCACTGCCCCATCCTAGCTCAGAACCTGGCTATATGCAAACTAGTCTGTCCCTGGCCCAGTGCATCATGGGAACAGGGCAGACCAAACTACCAAGCCAATTCTTCACCAGAAAGGAGACAAGCTTCCGGGGACCGGTTTCTGGCATTTCAGCCGTCGTCGGCCCGGCTTGCTTGAATCCTGATGGAGCAGTGAGCAAGGGACTCATGTCTGAGTATACCCTGCCACACCTATAGTGGCCAAAAATGATTCAGAAAAGGGGGGTGGTGATGAACAGAGTGTCTGAATTAAGCAGACCACACTTACCCAGTCCAAAGATCAGGGCTTAATCCATCACCGTTATTTAGCTCACTGCCCCATCCTAGCTCAGAACCTGGCTATATGCAAACTAGTCTGTCCCTGGCCCAGTGCATCATGGGAACAGGGCAGACCAAACTACCAAGCCAATTCTTCACCAGAAAGGAGACAAGCTTCCAGGGACCGGTTTCTGGCATTTCAGCAGTCGTCGGCCAGGCTTGCTTGAATCCTGATGGAGCAGTGAGCAAGGGACTCATGTCTGAGTATACCCTGCCACACCTATAGTGGCCAAAAACGATTCAGAAAAGGGGGTGGTGATGAACAGAGTGTCTGAATTAAGCAGACCACTCTTACCCAGTCCAAAGATCAGGGCTTGATCCATCACCGTTATTTAGCTCACTGCCCCATCCTAGCTCAGAACCTGGCTATATGCAAACTAGTCTGTCCCTGGCCCAGTGCATCATGGGAACAGGGCAGACCAAACTACTAAGCCAATTCTTCACCAGAAAGGAGACAAGCTTCCGGGGACCGGTTTCTGGCATTTCAGCCGTCGTCGGCCCGGCTTGCTTGAATCCTGATGGAGCAGTGAGCAAGGGACTCATGTCTGAGTATACCCTGCCACACCTATAGTGGCCAAAAACGATTCAGAAAAGGGGGTGGTGATGAACAGAGTGTCTGAATTAAGCAGACCACTCTTACCCAGTCCAAAGATCAGGGCTTGATCCATCACCGTTATTTAGCTCACTGCCCCATCCTAGCTCAGAACCTGGCTATATGCAAACTAGTCTGTCCCTGGCCCAGTGCATCATGGGACCAGGGCAGACCAAACTACCAAGCCAATTCTTCACCAGAAAGGAGACAAGCTTCCGGGGACCGGTTTCTGGCATTTCAGCCGTCGTCGGCCCGGCTTGCTTGAATCCTGATGGAGCAGTGAGCAAGGGACTCATGTCTGAGTATACCCTGCCACACCTATAGTGGCCAAAAATGATTCAGAAAAGGGGGTGGTGATGAACAGAGTGTCTGAATTAAGCAGACCACTCTTACCCAGTCCAAAGATCAGGGCTTGATCCATCACCGTTATTTAGCTCACTGCCCCATCCTAGCTCAGAACCTGGCTATATGCAAACTAGTCTGTCCCTGGCCCAGTGCATCATGGGAACAGGGCAGACCAAACTACCAAGCCAATTCTTCACCAGAAAGGAGACAAGCTTCCGGGGACCGGTTTCTGGCATTTCAGCCGTCGTCGGCCCGGCTTGCTTGAATCCTGATGGAGCAGTGAGCAAGGGACTCATGTCTGAGTATACCCTGCCACACCTATAGTGGCCAAAAATGATTCAGAAAAGGGGGGTGGTGATGAACAGAGTGTCTGAATTAAGCAGACCACTCTTACCCAGTCCAAAGATCAGGGCTTAATCCATCACCGTTATTTAGCTCACTGCCCCATCCTAGCTCAGAACCTGGCTATATGCAAACTAGTCTGTCCCTGGCCCAGTGCATCATGGGAACAGGGCAGACCAAACTACCAAGCCAATTCTTCACCAGAAAGGAGACAAGCTTCCGGGGACCGGTTTCTGGCATTTCAGCCGTCGTCGGCCCGGCTTGCTTGAATCCTGATGGAGCAGTGAGCAAGGGACACATGTCTGAGTATACCCTGCCACACCTATAGTGGCCAAAAACGATTCAGAAAAGGGGGTGATGATGAACAGAGTGTCTGAATTAAGCAGACCACTCTTACCCAGTGCAAAGATCAGGGCTTGATCCATCACCGTTATTTAGCTCACTGCCCCATCCTAGCTCAGAACCTGGCTATATGCAAACTAGTCTGTCCCTGGCCCAGTGCATCATGGGAACAGGGCAGACCAAACTACCAAGCCAATTCTTCACCAGAAAGGAGACAAGCTTCCGGGGACCGGTTTCTGGCATTTCAGCCGTCGTCGGCCCGGCTTGCTTGAATCCTGATGGAGCAGTGAGCAAGGGACTCATGTCTGAGTATACCCTGCCACACCTATAGTGGCCAAAAACGATTCAGAAAAGGGGGTGGTGATGAACAGAGTGTCTGAATTAAGCAGACCACTCTTACCCAGTCCAAAGATCAGGGCTTGATCCATCACCGTTATTTAGCTCACTGCCCCATCCTAGCTCAGAACCTGGCTATATGCAAACTAGTCTGTCCCTGGCCCAGTGCATCATGGGAACAGGGCAGACCAAACTACCAAGCCAATTCTTCACCAGAAAGGAGACAAGCTTCCGGGGACCGGTTTCTGGCATTTCAGCCGCCGTCGGCCCGGCTTGCTTGAATCCTGATGGAGCAGTGAGCAAGGGACTCATGTCTGAGTATACCCTGCCACACCTATAGTGGCCAAAAACGATTCAGAAAAGGGGGTGGTGATGAACAGAGTGTCTGAATTAAGCAGACCACTCTTACCCAGTCCAAAGATCAGGGCTTGATCCATCACCGTTATTTAGCTCACTGCCCCATCCTAGCTCAGAACCTGGCTATATGCAAACTAGTCTGTCCCTGGCCCAGTGCATCATGGGAACAGGGCAGACCAAACTACCAAGCCAATTCTTCACCAGAAAGGAGACAAGCTTCCGGGGACCGGTTTCTGGCATTTCAGCAGTCGTCGGCCAGGCTTGCTTGAATCCTGATGGAGCAGTGAGCAAGGGACTCATGTCTGAGTATACCCTGCCACACCTATAGTGGCCAAAAACGATTCAGAAAAGGGGGTGGTGATGAACAGAGTGTCTGAATTAAGCAGACCACTCTTACCCAGTCCAAAGATCAGGGCTTGATCCATCACCGTTATTTAGCTCACTGCCCCATCCTAGCTCAGAACCTGGCTATATGCAAACTAGTCTGTCCCTGGCCCAGTGCATCATGGGAACAGGGCAGACCAAACTACCAAGCCAATTCTTCACCAGAAAGGAGACAAGCTTCCGGGGACCGGTTTCTGGCATTTCAGCCGTCGTCGGCCCGGCTTGCTTGAATCCTGATGGAGCAGTGAGCAAGGGACTCATGTCTGAGTATACCCTGCCACACCTATAGTGGCCAAAAACGATTCAATAAAGGGGGTGGTGATGAACAGAGTGTCTGAATTAAGCAGACCACTCTTACCCAGTCCAAAGATCAGGGCTTGATCCATCACCGTTATTTAGCTCTCTGCCCCATCCTAGCTCAGAACCTGGCTATATGCAAACTAGTCTGTCCCTGGCCCAGTGCATCATGGGAACAGGGCAGACCAAACTACCAAGCCAATTCTTCACCAGAAAGGAGACAAGCTTCCGGGGACCGGTTTCTGGCATTTCAGCCATCGTCGGCCCGGCTTGCTTGAATCCTGATGGAGCAGTGAGCAAGGGACTCATGTCTGAGTATACCCTGCCACACCTATAGTGGCCAAAAATGATTCAGAAAAGGGGGGTGGTGATGAACAGAGTGTCTGAATTAAGCAGACCACTCTTACCTAGTCCAAAGATCAGGGCTTGATCCATCACCGTTATTTAGCTCACTGCCCCATCCTAGCTCAGAACCTGGCTATATGCAAACTAGTCTGTCCCTGGCCCGGTGCATCATGGGAACAGGGCAGACCAAACTACCAAGCCAATTCTTCACCAGAAAGGAGACAAGCTTCCAGGGACCGGTTTCTGGCATTTCAGCCGTCGTCAGCCCGGCTTGCTTGAATCCTGATGGAGCAGTGAGCAAGGGACTCATGTCTGAGTATACCCTGCCACACCTATAGTGGCCAAAAACGATTCAGAAAAGGGGGTGGTGATGAACAGAGTGTCTGAATTAAGCAGACCACTCTTACCCAGTCCAAAGATCAGGGCTTGATCCATCACCGTTATTTAGCTCACTGCCCCATCCTAGCTCAGAACCTGGCTATATGCAAACTAGTCTGTCCCTGGCCCAGTGCATCATGGGAACAGGGCAGACCAAACTACCAAGCCAATTCTTCACCAGAAAGGAGACAAGCTTCCGGGGACCGGTTTCTGGCATTTCAGCCGTCGTCGGCCCGGCTTGCTTGAATCCTGATGGAGCAGTGAGCAAGGGACTCATGTCTGAGTATACCCTGCCACACCTATAGTGGCCAAAAACGATTCAGAAAAGGGGGTGGTGATGATCAGAGTGTCTGAATTAAGCAGACCACTCTTACCCAGTCCAAAGATCAGGGCTTGATCCATCACCGTTATTTAGCTCACTGCCCCATCCTAGCTCAGAACCTGGCTATATGCAAACTAGTCTGTCCCTGGCCCAGTGCATCATGGGAACAGGGCAGACCAAACTACCAAGCCAATTCTTCACCAGAAAGGAGACAAGCTTCCGGGGACCGGTTTCTGGTATTTCAGCCGTCGTCGGCCCGGCTTGCTTGAATCCTGATGGAGCAGTGAGCAAGGGACTCATGTCTGAGTATACCCTGCCACACCTATAGTGGCCATAAACGATTCAGAAAAGGTGGTGGCGATGAACAGAGTGTCTGAATTAAGCAGACCACTCTTACCCAGTCCAAAGATCAGGGCTTGATCCATCACCGTTATTTAGCTCACTGCCCCATCCTAGCTCAGAACCTGGCTATATGCAAACTAGTCTGTCCCTGGCCCAGTGCATCATGGGAACAGGGCAGACCAAACTACCAAGCCAATTCTTCACCAGAAAGGAGACGAGCTTCCGGGGACCGGTTTCTGGCATTTCAGCCGTCGTCGGCCTGGCTTGCTTGAATCCTGATGGAGCAGTGAGCAAGGGACTCATGTCTGAGTATACCCTGCCACACCTATAGTGGCCAAAAATGATTCAGAAAAGGGGGGTGGTGATGAACAGAGTGTCTGAATTAAGCAGACCACTCTTACCCAGTCCAAAGATCAGGGCTTGATCCATCACCGTTATTTAGCTCACTGCCCCATCCTAGCTCAGAACCTGGCTATATGCAAACTAGTCTGTCCCTGGCCCGGTGCATCATGGGAACAGGGCAGACCAAACTACCAAGCCAATTCTTCACCAGAAAGGAGACAAGCTTCCAGGGACCGGTTTCTGGCATTTCAGCCGTTGTCGGCCCGGCTTGCTTGAATCCTGATGGAGCAGTGAGCAAGGGACTCATGTCTGAGTATACCCTGCCACACCTATAGTGGCCAAAAACGATTCAGAAAAGGGGGTGGTGATGAACAGAGTGTCTGAATTAAGCAGACCACTCTTACCCAGTCCAAAGATCAGGGCTTGATCCATCACCGTTATTTAGCTCACTGCCCCATCCTAGCTCAGCACCTGGCTATATGCAAACTAGTCTGTCCCTGGCCCAGTGCATCATGGGAACAGGGCAGACCAAACTACCAAGCCAATTCTTCACCAGAAAGGAGACAAGCTTCCGGGGACCGGTTTCTGGCATTTCAGCCGTCGTCGGCCCGGCTTGCTTGAATCCTGATGGAGCAGTGAGCAAGGGACTCATGTCTGAGTATACCCTGCCACACCTATAGTGGCCAAAAACGATTCAGAAAAGGGGGTGGTGATGAACAGAGTGTCTGAATTAAGCAGACCACTCTTACCCAGTCCAAAGATCAGGGCTTGATCCATCACCGTTATTTAGCTCACTGCCCCGTCCTAGCTCAGAACCTGGCTATATGCAAACTAGTCTGTCCCTGGCCCAGTGCATCATGGGAACAGGGCAGACCAAACTACCAAGCCAATTCTTCACCAGAAAGGAGACAAGCTTCCGGTGACCGGTTTCTGGCATTTCAGCCGTCGTCGGCCCGGCTTGCTTGAATCCTGATGGAGCAGTGAGCAAGGGACTCATGTCTGAGTATACCCTGCCATACCTATAGTGGCCAAAAACGATTCAGAAAAGGGGGTGGTGATGAACAGAGTGTCTGAATTAAGCAGACCACTCTTACCCAGTCCAAAGATCAGGGCTTGATCCATCACCGTTATTTAGCTCACTGCCCCATCCTAGCTCAGAACCTGGCTATATGCAAACTAGTCTGTCCCTGGCCCAGTGCATCATGGGAACAGGGCAGACCAAACTACCAAGCCAATTCTTCACCAGAAAGGAGACAAGCTTCCGGGGACCGGTTTCTGGCATTTCAGCCGTCGTCGGCCCGGCTTGCTTGAATCCTGATGGAGCAGTGAGCAAGGGACTCATGTCTGAGTATACCCTGCCACACCTATAGTGGCCAAAAACTATTCAGAAAAGGGGGTGGTGATGAACAGAGTGTCTGAATTAAGCAGACCACTCTTACCCAGTCCAAAGATCAGGGCTTGATCCATCACCGTTATTTAGCTCACTGCCCCATCCTAGCTCAGAACCTGGCTATATGCAAACTAGTCTGTCCCTGGCCCAGTGCATCATGGGAACAGGGCAGACCAAACTACCAAGCCAATTCTTCACCAGAAAGGAGACAAGCTTCCGGGGACCGGTTTCTGGCATTTCAGCCGTCGTCGGCCCGGCTTGCTTGAATCCTGATGGAGCAGTGAGCAAGGGACTCATGTCTGAGTATACCCTGCCACACCTATAGTGGGCAAAAACGATTCAGAAAAGGGGGTAGTGATGAACAGAGTGTCTGAATTAAGCAGACCACTCTTACCCAGTCCAAAGATCAGGGCTTGATCCATCACCGTTATTTAGCTCACTGCCCCATCCTAGCTCAGAACCTGGCTATATGCAAACTAGTCTGTCCCTGGCCCAGTGCATCATGGGAACAGGGCAGATCAAACTACCAAGCCAATTCTTCACCAGAAAGGAGACAAGCTTCCGGGGACCGGTTTCTGGCATTTCAGCCGTCGTCGGCCCGGCTTGCTTGAATCCTGATGGAGCAGTGAGCAAGGGACTCATGTCTGAGTATACCCTGCCACACCTATAGTGGCCAAAAACGATTCAGAAAAGGGGGTGGTGATGAACAGAGTGTCTGAATTAAGCAGACCACTCTTACCCAGTCCAAAGATCAGGGCTTGATCCATCACCGTTATTTAGCTCACTGCCCCATCCTAGCTCAGAACCTGGCTATATGCAAACTAGTCTGTCCCTGGCCCAGTGCATCATGGGAACAGGGCAGACCAAACTACCAAGCCAATTCTTCACCAGAAAGGAGACAAGCTTCCGGGGACCGGTTTCTGGCATTTCAGCCGTCGTCGGCCCGGCTTGCTTGAATCCTGATGGAGCAGTGAGCAAGGGACTCATGTCTGAGTATACCCTGCCACACATATAGTGGCCAAAAACGATCCAGAAAAGGGGGTGGTGATGAACAGAGTGTCTGAATTAAGCAGACCACTCTCACCCAGTCCAAAGATCAGGGCTTGATCCATCACCGTTATTTAGCTCACTGCCCCATCCTAGCTCAGAACCTGGCTATATGCAAACTAGTCTGTCCCTGGCCCAGTGCATCATGGGAACAGGGCAGACCAAACTACCAAGCCAATTCTTCACCAGAAAGGAGACAAGCTTCCGGGGACCGGTTTCTGGCATTTCAGCCGTCGTCGGCCCGGCTTGCTTGAATCCTGATGGAGCAGTGAGCAAGGGACTCATGTCTGAGTATACCCTGCCACACCTATAGTGGCCAAAAACGATTCAGAAAAGGGGGTGGTGATGAACAGAGTGTCTGAATTAAGCAGACCACTCTTACCCAGTCCAAAGATCAGGGCTTGATCCATCACCGTTATTTAGCTCACTGCCCCGTCCTAGCTCAGAACCTGGCTATATGCAAACTAGTCTGTCCCTGGCCCAGTGCATCATGGGAACAGGGCAGACCAAACTACCAAGCCAATTCTTCACCAGAAAGGAGACAAGCTTCCGGGGACCAGTTTCTGGCATTTCAGCCGTCGTCGGCCCGGCTTGCTTGAATCCTGATGGAGCAGTGAGCAAGGGACTCATGTCTGAGTATACCCTGCCTCACCTATAGTGGCCAAAAACGATTCAGAAAAGGGGGGTGGTGATGAACAGAGTGTCTGAATTAAGCAGACCACTCTTACCCAGTCCAAAGATCAGGGCTTGATCCATCACCGTTATTTAGCTCACTGCCCCATCCTAGCTCAGAACCTGGCTATATGCAAACTAGTCTGTCCCTGGCCCAGTGCATCATGGGAACAGGGCAGATCAAACTACCAAGCCAATTCTTCACCAGAAAGGAGACAAGCTTCCGGGGACCGGTTTCTGGCATTTCAGCCGTCGTCGGCCCGGCTTGCTTGAATCCTGATGGAGCAGTGAGCAAGGGACTCATGTCTGAGTATACCCTGCCACACCTATAGTGGCCAAAAACGATTCAGAAAAGGGGGTGGTGATGAACAGAGTGTCTGAATTAAGCAGACCACTCTTACCCAGTCCAAAGATCAGGGCTTGATCCATCACCGTTATTTAGCTCACTGCCCCATCCTAGCTCAGAACCTGGCTATATGCAAACTAGTCTGTCCCTGGCCCAGTGCATCATGGGAACAGGGCAGACCAAACTACCAAGCCAATTCTTCACCAGAAAGGAGACAAGCTTCCGGGGACCGGTTTCTGGCATTTCAGCCGTCGTCGGCCCGGCTTGCTTGAATCCTGATGGAGCAGTGAGCAAGGGACTCATGTCTGAGTATACCCTGCCACACATATAGTGGCCAAAAACGATCCAGAAAAGGGGGTGGTGATGAACAGAGTGTCTGAATTAAGCAGACCACTCTTACCCAGTCCAAAGATCAGGGCTTGATCCATCACCGTTATTTAGCTCACTGCCCCATCCTAGCTCAGAACCTGGCTATATGCAAACTAGTCTGTCCCTGGCCCAGTGCATCATGGGAACAGGGCAGACCAAACTACCAAGCCAATTCTTCACCAGAAAGGAGACAAGCTTCCGGGGACCGGTTTCTGGCATTTCAGCCGTCGTCGGCCCGGCTTGCTTGAATCCTGATGGAGCAGTGAGCAAGGGACTCATGTCTGAGTATACCCTGCCACACCTATAGTGGCCAAAAACGATTCAGAAAAGGGGGTGGTGATGAACAGAGTGTCTGAATTAAGCAGACCACTCTTACCCAGTCCAAAGATCAGGGCTTGATCCATCACCGTTATTTAGCTCACTGCCCCATCCTAGCTCAGAACCTGGCTATATGCAAACTAGTCTGTCCCTGGCCCAGTGCATCATGGGAACAGGGCAGACCAAACTACCAAGCCAATTCTTCACCAGAAAGGAGACAAGCTTCCGGGGACCGGTTTCTGGCATTTCAGCCGTCGTCGGCCCGGCTTGCTTGAATCCTGATGGAGCAGTGAGCAAGGGACTCATGTCTGAGTATACCCTGCCTCACCTATAGTGGCCAAAAACGATTCAGAAAAGGGGGGTGGTGATGAACAGAGTGTCTGAATTAAGCAGACCACTCTTACCCAGTCCAAAGATCAGGGCTTGATCCATCACCGTTATTTAGCTCACTGCCCCATCCTAGCTCAGAACCTGGCTATATGCAAACTAGTCTGTCCCTGGCCCAGTGCATCATGGGAACAGGGCAGACCAAACTACCAAGCCAATTCTTCACCAGAAAGGAGACAAGCTTCCGGGGACCGGTTTCTGGCATTTCAGCCATCGTCGGCCCGGCTTGCTTGAATCCTGATGGAGCAGTGAGCAAGGGACTCATGTCTGAGTATACCCTGCCACACCTATAGTGGCCAAAAACGATTCAGAAAAGGGGGTGGTGATGAACAGAGTGTCTGAATTAAGCAGACCACTCTTACCCAGTCCAAAGATCAGGGCTTGATCCATCACCGTTATTTAGCTCACTGCCCCATCCTAGCTCAGAACCTGGCTATATGCAAACTAGTCTGTCCCTGGCCCAGTGCATCATGGGACCAGGGCAGACCAAACTACAAAGCCAATTCTTCACCAGAAAGGAGACAAGCTTCCGGGGACCGGTTTCTGGCATTTCAGCCGTCGTCGGCCCGGCTTGCTTGAATCCTGATGGAGCAGTGAGCAAGGGACTCATGTCTGAGTATACCCTGCCACACCTATAGTGGCCAAAAACGATTTAATAAAGGGGGTGGTGATGAACAGAGTGTCTGAATTAGGCAGACCACTCTTACCCAGTCCAAAGATCAGGGCTTGATCCATCACCGTTATTTAGCTCACTGCCCCATCCTAGCTCAGAACCTGGCTATATGCAAACTAGTCTGTCCCTGGCCCAGTGCATCATGGGAACAGGGCAGACCAAACTACCAAGCCAATTCTTCACCAGAAAGGAGACAAGCTTCCGGGGACCGGTTTCTGGCATTTCAGCCGTCGTCGGCCCGGCTTGCTTGAATCCTGATGGAGCAGTGAGCAAGGGACTCATGTCTGAGTATACCCTGCCACACCTATAGTGGCCAAAAACGATTCAGAAAAGGGGGTGGTGATGAACAGAGTGTCTGAATTAAGCAGACCACTCTTACCCAGTCCAAAGATCAGGGCTTGATCCATCACCGATATTTAGCTCACTGCCCCATCCTAGCTCAGAACCTGGCTATATGCAAACTAGTCTGTCCCTGGCCCGGTGCATCATGGGAACAGGGCAGACCAAACTACCAAGCCAATTCTTCACCAGAAAGGAGACAAGCTTCCGGGGACCGGTTTCTGGCATTTCAGCCGTCGTCGGCCCGGCTTGCTTGAATCCTGATGGAGCAGTGAGCAAGGGACTCATGTCTGAGTATACCCTGCCACACCTATAGTGGCCAAAAACGATTCAGAAAAGGGGGTGGTGATGAACAGAGTGTCTGAATTAAGCAGACCACTCTTACCCAGTCCAAAGATCAGGGCTTGATCCATCACCGTTATTTAGCTCACTGCCCCATCCTAGCTCAGTAGTTTGGTTTGCCCTGTTCCCATCATGCACTGGGACAGGAACAGACTAATTTGCATATAGCCAGGTTCTGAACTGGGATGGTGCAGTGAGCTAAAAAACGGTGTTGGATCTAGCCCTGATCTCTTGACTGGGTGAGAGTATTCTGCTTAATTCAGAAACTCTGTCCATCACCACCCCTTGTTGTTAAATATTTTGTCCACCCTAAGCGTGGAAGGGTATACTCAGATGTGAGTCCCTTGCTCATTGCACCATCAGGATTCAAGCAAGCCGGGCCGATGACGGCTGAAATGCCAGAAACCGGTCCCCGAAAGCTTGTTTCCTTCCCAGTGTAAGAATTGGCTTGGTAGTTTGGTTTGCCCTGTTCCCATTATGCACTGGGACAGGAACAGACTAATTTGCATATAGCCAGGTTCTGAACTGGGATGGTGCAGTGAGCTAAAAAACGGTGTTGGATCTAGCCCTGATCTCTTGACTGGGTGAGAGTATTCTGCTTAATTCAGAAACTCTGTCCATCACCACCCCTTGTTGTTAAATATTTTGTCCACCCTAAGCGTGGAAGGGTATACTCAGATGTGAGTCCCTTGCTCATTGCACCATCAGGATTCAAGCGAGCCGGGCCGACGACGGCTGAAATGCCAGAAACCGGTCCCCCGAAGTTTGTTTCCTTCCCAGTGTAAGAATTGGCTTGGTAGTTTGGTTTGCCCTGTTCCCATCATGCACTGGGACAGGAACAGACTAATTTGCATATAGCCAGGTTCTTAACTGGGATGGTGCAGTGAGCTAAAAAACGATGTTGGATCTAGCCCTGATCTCTTGACTGGGTGAGAGTATTCTGCTTAATTCAGAAACTCTGTCCATCAACACCCCTTGTTGTTAAATATTTTGTCCACCCTAAGCGTGGAAGGGTATACTCAGATGTGAGTCCCTTGCTCATTGCAGCATCAGGATTCAAGCAAGCCGGACCGACGACGGCTGAAATGCCAGAAACCGGTCCCCCGAAGCTTGTTTCCTTCCCAGTGTAAGAATTGGCTTGGTAGTTTGGTTTGCCCTGTTCCCATCATGCACTGGGACAGGAACAGACTAATTTGCATATAGCCAGGTTCTGAACTGGGATGGTGCAGTGAGATAAAAAACGGTGTTGGATCTAGCCCTGATCTCTTGACTGGGTGAGAGTATTCTGCTTAATTCAGAAACTCTGTCCATCACCACCCCTTGTTGTTAAATATTTTGTCCACCCTAAGCGTGGAAGGGTATACTCAGATGTGAGTCCCTTGCTCATTGCACCATCAGGATTCAAGCAAGCCGGGCCGACGACGGCTGAAATGCCAGAAACCGGTCCCCGGAAGCTTGTTTCCTTCCCAGTGTAAGAATTGGCTTGGTAGTTTGGTTTGCCCTGTTCCCATCATGCACTGGGACAGGACCAGACTAATTTGCATATAGCCAGGTTCTGAACTGGGATGGTGCAGTAAGCTAAAAAACGGTGTTGGATCTAGCCCTGATCTCTTGACTGGGTGAGAGTATTCTGCTTAATTCAGAAACTCTGTCCATCACCACCCCTTGTTGAAACTATAAAAGCCACACTTGACAAGGGTGGCAATGCGGTATTGGTTCTGTTGGACCTCTCCAAGCTTTTGACACCGTCCCCTACAATAGACTGGTGCAAAGACTAGCAGAGGGCGGTGTCGGTGGCACGGCCTTGAGATGGATCAGGTCCTTTCACAGTAATGGCCCCATTTTCTGATGATATTCCTCCTATTAATGTTGGGGTTCCGCAGGGATCTATTTTAAGCCCATCTCTATTTAACTTATATCTGGCCCCTATTGCACTTTTGGCTGAACAACACAGGGCTAAAATGATATCCTATGCAGACGATACCCAGTTGTTATTCACGTGTGAGAAGGGGGCCGAGTTTGACGGTCATGCAATCAATGCTTGTCTCTCAGAGGTTTTCTCGTGGCTAAAAGACCATCAAATGAAATGTAACCCGGATAAGTCTGAGATAATCTTTTTCGGTCACTGCCCCTGTGAGACTTGGAATAGCTGGTGGCCGCAGAACCTGTCCACTCCTAGCTCTTCCGTAACTACGGTTAAGATCCTCGGAGACAGACTGGATGCTACGCTTTCTATGAAAGCCCAGATTCAATCTGTAGCTGGGACTTGTTTCTGGATTTTAAGAATGGTACGTAACGTTTTGCCTCTGCTATTTGTCCCTCACAGAAAAACCATTGTCCAGGCCATGGTTATCTCGCACCTGGATTACGCTAACTCTCTGTACTTGGAACTTCCCAGCTACCTAATTGCTTGTCTGCAGGTGATCCAAAATACGGCGGCCACGGCGATTTTTCTGGCAGCCCCTAGGACTCATGTATCTCCTTTGCTGTCTTCCCTACACTGGCTTCCTGTTCAGAAGAGAATTCAATTTAAAGCTTTGACTCTGGTTTATAAGGCTTTTAATCAGATTGGAGCTCCGTACCTTGGACTAAGATTTCCCAGCTACATTCCCCACGTACTCTGAGATCCTCCACTCAACTTCTGATCCCTGTTGTGAAGGTTTCTTCTCTATTGGTGGTTGTTCATTCCAGGCTGCTGCCTCCCGTCTGTGGAATGGCCTCCCCATGGGCCTTAAACAGGTTCAGGACCTCCTTACCTTTAGAAAAAAGCTCAAGACTTGGCTTTTCCAAATCTAATACGTTTTGCTGTTGGCTGTTTCCGCATTCCTCACACTTAGACGGATATGTGGTTCTTTGCTTAGCTCCGGGACACTTTTGGGAGTAGCCGTGGGCTTTATAAATGCCTAACTAACATAACATAACATAGCAGCATCAGCCCTGGGTAGAGACCTAGAACACACTACACATGCCATAGCAGCATCAGCCCTGGGTAGAGACCTAGAACTCACTGCCCATACCATAGCAACATTAGTACTGGGTAGAGACCTAGAACCCACTACGCATACCATAGTGGAAGGCAAGGGTCAACAGCGGACTCCGATGGCTGCACCTCTTGGTTACCTTCCCTTTTTTGATAATTCTCAAAAAAGTCACAAATGGTGTGCACAAACTACTCCTGCACCTGCCGCTGAGAGATGCAAAATGCCAAGCAGATATGTAAACGTTGAGTGGTGCAATACCCCAGTAGTTTAGTTCTGTCACAATGAGTGGTCAATTTTCCTTTATTATGTGGAAAAAAATTCTGTATTTGGCAATCCAACAAATACATGCAACAAGCCTCAGCCAACGTGTTTCGTTCAAACATTTGAACTTCGTCAGGGCATGTGTGTCATCTTAGAGAGTTGAGAAGGTCTCCTTGCGGGAATAAACCGTATCCTAATGTGAGCGAATCAGACATGTGCTTGTGATTCCGAAGTCTCCATTATAAGAGCTCAAAAGATGCATCTGGAGCAGCGAAGGACCCGTGCTCCTTCCTAGAACCGCTTTTGGATAATGTGTGTACCCATACCATAGCAGTGTCAGCCCTGGGTAGAGACCTAGAACCCACTACCCATACCATAGCAGCGTCAGCCCTGGGTAGAAACCTAGAACCCACTACCCATAGCATAGCAATGTCAGCCCTGGGTAGAGACCTAGAACCCCCTACCCATACCATAGCAGCGTCTACCCTGGGTAGAGACTTAGGGGCCCGATTCACAGAATGAACTTAAGACTAAATCCTAAACTTACTACTATTTGGTATTCACAGAATGCACTTACTACTTTCGGGATTCACAGAGTAAACTTACTACTTTCGGGTTTCACAGAATGAACTTACTACTTTCGGTATTCACAGAATAGATTTAAGACTACTAACTTTACGTCCGCACTCGGGCCGGAAATTACGGCCCGGAGGCGGAGCTTCCGGCTTGGGGGCGGAGCTTCCGGTCCAGAGGCGGAGCTTCTGGCCCAGAGGCGGGGCTTGCAGGCCAGAGGTGGAGATTTCAGCCATGGCTAAATCCCCACCTCCGAGCCGGAAGCTCCGCCTCCGGGCCAGAAACTCCGCCTCCGGGCCGTAATTTCCGGCCCGAGTGCGGACTTAAAGTTAGTAGTCTTAAATCTATTCTGTGAATACCGAAAGTAGCAAGTTCATTCTGTGAATCCCGAAAGTAGTAAGTTCACTCTGTGAATCCCGAAAGTAGTAAGTGCATTCTGTGAATACCAAATAGTAGTAAGTTTAGGATTTAGTCTTAAATTCATTCTGTGAATCGGGCCCTCTGTCCCTTCAGATGGGTGGAAGACAAGACCTGCTGAGAGAAGTTTAGGTTGCTAAGAAGGTCAGACATCTCAGCAGATTGTGGCCCTTCATGAGGGTCATTATACCAGTAATTGAAATCACCCACAAGGTAGACCTTGCCATGCTCAATCACAAGTTTAGCCATCTGTTCGCTAAGTGATAGCGGAAAGTAAGACATCTGATTTGGTGGCCTGTATATTAAAACACAGACAAAAGAATCATTGCCTAATTCCAATTTTATAACTATGTTCTCAGTATCTTTGAGAGTGAGACACGTCAAGGAACAAAACCTAAAATTAGTGTGGATGATGGCTGCAACCCTCCCCCCCCCTGATTTGCCAGAAGGACGATTGGCATGAATAATATAGTAATCATGGGGTAGTGCTGCCAACATATCTGGGGCAGAGTCCTCGGTGAGCCAGGTTTCGGTCAATAGCAGGATATTCGGTTTGTCTGTCAGCAGGAGAAGAAAGATATCCAGTTGATGTTTAACAAGAGAGCGCGCGTGTTAAGATAGTATTTCGATATGGGTACATCCCTGAGTTTAACTTGCCTCCGCGAGCTGTGCATAGGGAAAGTAGAGGTCTGTATTTCAGGGAAGCTGCTCTGTTTGATGTAAATGTCATGAGCAACTATAGGAGGCATAGCTTCTTGTGCGGGGCACAAATGGATGGAATGCATCATTTTCAGAGCCACCGATGAGTATGTGATAATTTGGGCATAACAACTGGCCCCTGGGCAGAGGCATATATCTCTTAGCACAGGCACACATCTCTTAAGCACAGGCACACATCTCTTAAGCACAGGCGCACACCTCTTAAGCATAGGCGGACACATCTTAAGCACAGACTCACACCTCTTAAGCAGAGGCGCACATCTCTTAAGCACAGGCACACATCTCTTAAGCACAGGCGCACACCTCTTGAGCATAGGTGGACACCTCTTAAGCACAGACTCACACCTCTTAAGCAGAGGCACAGATCTCTTAAGCAGAGGCACAGATCTCTTAAGCACAGACACACATCTCTTAAACACAGACTCACACATCTTAAGCACAGGCGCACATCTCTTAAGCACAGGCACGCAACTCTTAAGCACAGGCTCACATCTTTTAAGCACAGACTCACACCTCTTAAGCAGAGGCACACATCTCTTAAGCACAGATACACATCTCCTAAGCACAGGCACACATCTCTTAAGCACAGATTCACACCTCTTAAGCAGAGGCGCACATCTCCTAAGCACAGGCACACATCTCCTAAGCACAGGCACACATCTCTTAAGCAAAGGCACACATCTCTTAAGCACAGACTCACATCTCTTAAGCAGAGGAATTAATCTCTTAAGCACAGGCATACATCTGACTGACTGGCTGACTGAAGGTATTTATAGAGTGCACTACTGCCGAGGCGTCTTGGCACTAGGAAATGTGATTAAACATAACAGCCGTCGTGTTCAGGGTTGGGAGAAGAGTCATGTTTTAATTTCCTACCTATTTGGTAACAGTCTCAAGTGTGTAGGCAATGAGTTATAAAGTTAGGATGGCGGGAAAAAGAAGCGTTTTCCTCTACACCTTACTCTCTTTATCTTACAGAGTTGTACCAGGCCAAGGGTGGCCAACCTTAAAGACCGTGATGGTACGTAACAGAAAAACAGGTATTGCACATCCTCCGCCCCACCACCAAACAAGGCTTAATGCACCAGGCATAGCGTCTTAAAGTCAACACGCCGACGGACTGGGAGCCAGTGAAGTTGTTTTATACTGTTCGATGTAGGGTGATGTTTGGGTAATTTGAGCAAGATTCTAGCTGCCGCGTTCTGAATTGACTGAAGTTTGGCAAATTAAGCAACACCGGCTCCCAAATATAGGAGCATATTATCAAGAAACAACGTTAAAATTATCGCCGCTTTAGCGGCATAAAACTGCAGCTAAAGCGGTGATAATGGGCTTGATAATAGGCCCTTGAGAATTCCAATAGAAACCCATGTTCTGGTGTCAACATGGGCTTTGATTGGAATTCTCAAGGGCATATTATCAATCCCATTATTGCCGCTTTAGCTGCAGTTTTCTGCGCTAAAGCGGCGATAATTTTAACGCAGTGCTTGATAATATGCTCCATAGAGAGTTACAATAGTCAATTCTGGACAGAATTGTGGCTACTACCACTGTTTTCTTCAAAGAAAAGGGGATGAATGGGAGAATCTTCCACAGACCTTTTAACATAAAAAAACAAGCAGATGAAACTTGATTAATATGAGGGGCCCAGGTTAGGTTTTTGTCAAACATAAAACCGAGGTTCCTGGCTTTGTTGACCGGAAAGGGAAAGGTACCGGCTGCAGTTGGCCACCAAAGATGATTCCAAATCGAGACTTTCTGACCAAACTCTAGGACCTCAGTTTTATCAGTGTTCAACTTTAGGAAGTTAGAATTCATCCAGGTCATCAGGGCAGAAGTGCAATTGCATAATTTGGCTGCCGTGGCATCCACTGACTGAGTTACAGACACTATAAGCTGCGTGTCATCAGCATATGACACCAGCGTGACGCCATAGCTTTTTATTAGTCTAGCTAGAGGGGCTACATACATGTTAAAAAGTGTGGGGGATAGGACCGAGCCTTGTGGGACTCCACCAGGGAGTATAAACTTCTCTGTCCGATATCCGTCCCAAACAATCACTTGTTCCCTAGACGATAGAAAGGAAGAGAGGAGGGCAAGAGATATACCACTGATACCTACATCCTGTAGTCTTTGTATTAGTACCGCATGGTTCATGGTATCAAAAGCTGCTGTTAAATCAAGCAGGACCAGTACAACCCTTCCTCCATCATCCATCACCTTACGTATTTCCTCTGCTGCCATGATCAAGGCTGTCTCCGTAGAGTGTTTTGATCGGAAACCATGTAGTGTATTTTGAAGGATGTTATTAGTCGCTAGATAAGATGTTAGTTCTGAGTTCAAAGCCTTTTCAAGAACTTTGGCAGGCAGAGGCAAGCAGGAGATGGGACGATAGTTTTTCTCGTCTAGGGGGTCCTGCTTGTTTTTTTTTAGAAGGGGACAAATACAGGCTTTTTTCCAGGTCGTTGGAAAAACTCCGGAAGTCAGAGTTGATTTAATATGGGGAATAGTGAGGTACTTATCTCCTCTGGAGCCAGATGTAGTAGATACGGCGGGCAAGGGTCGAGGGTAGAGCCTGATTTGATTTTTAACAACAGGTCTGCCACTTTCTCCTCTACCAGTAATGGAAATTGCGATAGGCCGCAGTGCTCGACCTTGTCATCAGGCTGAGCTGAAACATTTCTCGCTGTATCCTTAGCTGATTTTAGGAGGTTGTTATATACAGACTGGACCTTGCTTTGAAAAAAGCCGGCCACACAGTACAGACACACATCTCTTAAGCAAAGGCACACACCTCTTAAGCACAGACTCACACCTGTTAAGCACAGGCACACATCTCTTAAGTACAGGCACACACCTCTTAAGCATAGGCACACACCTTTTAAGCAGAGGCATACACCTTTTAAGCACAGGAACCCACCTCTTAAACACAGGCTCACACCTCTTAAGCAGAGGCACACACCTTTAAAACACAGGCACACATCTCTGAGTCAAAGGCACACACCTCTTAAGCACAGTCACACATCTCTTAAGCACAGGCGCGCACCTCTTAAGCACAGGCGCACACCCCTTAAGTACAGGCGCACAACTCTTAAGCACAGGCATACACCTCTTAAGCACAGGCACACACCTCTTAAGCACAGGCCCACACCTCCTAAGCACAAGCACACATCTCTTAGGCAGAGGCACACACCTCTTAAGCAGAGACATACACGTCTTAAGCACAGGCACACACCTTTTAAGTAAAGGCATACACCTCTTAAGCACAGGCACACACCTCTTAAGCACAGACACACACCTTTTAACCACAGGCACACAGCTCTCAAGCAGCGGCGCACATCTCTTAATCACAGGCCCACACTTCTTGAGTATAGGCAAACGGTACACAGACATAATATCGACTCCAAAATATCGTTTGGACATAATATCGACTCCAAAATATCGTTTGGAGAAAATATCGACTGGACAGAATATCGACAGCCAAAATATCGTTTTTAAGGTAAGTGAAGTAATATCGTTTTTAAGGTAAGTGAAGTAATATCGTTTTTATTTTTAGGGTTCAGGGTCAGTTTTGGGTTTTTGGGTAAAGGGGTATTTTTAGGGTTCAGGGTCAGTTTTGGGTTTTTGGGTAAAGGGGTATTTTTAGGGTTCAGGGTGAGTTTTGGGTTTTTGGGTAAAGGGGTATTTTTAGGGTTCAGGGTCAGTTTTCAGTTTTTGGGTAAAGGGGTATTTATAGGGTTCAGGGTCAGTTTTCAGTTTTTGGGTAAAGGGGTAGTTTTAGGGTTCAGGGTCAGTTTTCAGTTTTTGGGTAAAGGGGTATTTTTAGGGTTCAGGGTCAGTTTTCAGTTTTTGGGTAAAGGGATATTTTTAGGGTTCAGGGTCAGTTTTCAGTTTTTGGGTAAAGGGGTATTTTTAGGGTTCAGGGTCAGTTTTCAGTTTTTGGGTATTATTTTATTATATTTTATTACTATATATATGTTTAATAAATATGAAAGAAAAAAATATTTATTTAACTTTCATTAATTATTTAATTATTATAAGTTAATTTAAGTAATTTTAAGTATATTTTAGTAATTAATTATTAATATTAATTTAATTTAACACTGTTTTTAGTAAATACGATATTTTTTACAACTATATTTTTGTAAACGATATTTTGTACTCGATATTTTTGTACTTACCTGTTTGTACATACAAACTCGATATTTTTGCTGTAGATATTTTTTCCTCGATATTTTGGGTAGTCGATATTTTGGTAGTCGATATTCTTTCAGTGATCCTAGGCAAACACCTCTTAAGCACAGACACACATCTCTTAAGCACGGGCGCACACCTCTTAAGCATAGGCGCACACCTCTTAAGCAGAGGCACATACCTCTTAAGAACAGATACGCATCTCTTAAGCACAGGCGTGCACCTCTTAAGCATAGGCACACACCTCTTAAGCACAGGCACACACCTCTTAAGCAGAGTTACACATCTCTTAAGCACAGGCATGCATCTCTGAAGCACAGGCACACACCTCTTAAGCAGAGGCACACACCTGTTAAGCAGAGGCACAAACCTCTTAAGCACAGGTTCCCACCTCTTAAGCACAAGCGCACATCTCTTAAGCACAGGTGCACACCTCTTAAGCACAGGCACACACCTCTTAAACGCTCGTTAGAAATTTCTGGATTATGCCCCGGTAGGCGGAAACTATAACCTTTCTCTATGTACTGCAGTGACCGTGCAACCTTTGGTCGATGACCGGTGGAGCTGTCCCATGCAGCTATAGAGGAGTTTGGCTCCGGTTCACTCCTCGGCCGTCACCTACCCATCCGTACGTCGGACACTGTTTTTTCTCATCTCCCCACTGTGCCTCCTATACTTTACCCCTACTCATCCCTCCATTATTCTCCTCTACCTCCCCTATTCCTTCCCTCTCTCCTCTATTCTTCTCTCTCCTTGCCTATTTTTTCCTCATGTTTATGCTATGTTTTGTAATCATCTAATTCCTGTAACTAAGTAAATGTAAATGTAAATGTCATGGTGCTTATAGAGCGCACTGTCACCAGATGGTCACCTTGCGGTGTCGTCTATTCGGCTTCCTGGCGCTGATACTCATACCGCTGTGGAACCCCTCCTGGCTTTTCCTGTGAAGTGTCCACTCCTGGGCTCCCCCAGGGTGAAGCCAGGCATCCTTAGCGCTGTTGGGGCCGGTGTGGAGGCTAAGCAAGCTATTGCCCAGAGTTGCAGCGTGGGGCCTGTGATTAGAATAGGCACCGAGGCGAGAATTAACAGGTCCGAGGAAATTGAGCCCGAGACCCCGCCAAGGCAGGAATCGAACCCTGGACCCTGGCCAGAACTCTGCATCAGGGTCTGCCGCTCTAACCATTGAGCCACACTCCTCCAGTAACTGATGTAACTTTGTAACCATGTCCTGAAACAATGTTTCTTCCTCATGTAAAGCGCTTTGATACCTCCGGGTCTAGCCAACGCTATATAAAACTCAATAAATCAATAAATAGCGCACATTTCTTAAGGATAAGCACCCACCTCTTAAACATAGGCGCACACCTCTTAAGCACCAGCACACACCTCTTACACATCACACAAGCACCATCACTGAGGGGAACCATTTACACATCACAGCTGCAGGTACACACCTTTCAAACCTGAAAGTTTTAGACTAGCCTCCACATGACGGGTGTCAGTCTTTTAGCACGAGGTTTTCACACGAGTGTTCTCCATCTTTAAAATATGGCTCCTCTTATTTACACAACGGTAATGTTTATACGAGGGGATTCAGTCCCTACACAAAGCCTTGAGCCCCCACCTTTAAAGAGGAGAGCACCACACAATGGCTCCCTGTTACTACTGGAGGTGTTACTCCCCTTACACAATGGCCAAATATCTCTTATACTGTTCACAGACTTCATGCGTTGAGAGAGGTGTTCTGCAAGTGTCATGTAAGGGTTTCACACTTGCGAACCACTTCACATGGGTAAACTTATACCAAAAGTCAACATTTAGGCCTGAAGTCTAAGGGCCCGATTCACAAAAGTAAGTCTAAGGGCCTGTGGCGGTGCGGCTACAAACGCACCAGCAGTCCAACTGGCTAATTTCGAGTTTAGTGGTCGAACTGCCGTAGGACCACTGCAACCGCCGGGACTCCATGATCCCTCAGCAGTGTTGCAGCGGTGTGAGGCCTCAATATGCTGGCAGTGCTGCTGCAGCACCACCAAGCAAATTACGAGTTTCTTAACTGCAATTCTTTTTATGGCTGTGAGCCCACCATTAAAAGGGTGGCTGTGAGGAAACTGAGGGGTCCCGACAGGGCCCCCTGTTGCCTCTGGGCCTGGTGGTGCATGCAGGCACATGGTGCATGCCGTGCAGGACCGCATTTTGGCGGTTCCACAGCGATGCCTTTCTAAGGCTCACATATGAGCCTTAGTAAGGCACCGTCTTGGGACCTGCTTATTCTAAATTGTGGACTCATTTTGAGCCTTTCTTGTATCAAGAGGGGGTAGACTATTTTGTGATTTTGAAGTTTCTATATTTTCCCCTGCAAGTCTGCCCTGGATTAGCTCTCAGGGGGCCCCTGTTTCCCATTAACCGTCTTGGGACCGCCAAAGCACCGCCCGCCAGACAATGAATGAACTTGTAATCTGGCAGTCGGTCGGAATACGGGTTTGGCGGTCTTCAGGCGGGGATCTGGAATGGCGGCCCACTTGAAGACCACCAAACTCGTAATCAGGCTCTAAGTTTAGAACTGAAGTCTAAGTTTAGACCAAATGTCTAACTTTAATAGTAGTACAGTTAGACATTTGGTCTAAGTATGTACCAAAAGTCTAACTTTACTACTTTTTGGTATTCACAAAGGTAAAAAACCAAAAGTCTAAATTAGACCAAAAGTCTAACTTCACTACGTTTCGGTATTTACAAAGATAAGTTACTACTAGTAACTTTACAACTAGTTAAGTTAGACCAAAATTCTAACTTTACTACTTTTCCGAATTCAGAAAGGTAAAGTTAGACAAAGGTCTATGTCTATGACTTTTGGTCTACCTTTGTGAATATTGAAAAGTAGTAAAGTAAGACTTTTAGTCTAACTGCTATGAATCGGGCCCATGATACCTATTCTCACGAGGTCAGACAAGGAAGGAGGTTAAGAGGCACTGAAGAGAAACATTTCACTGGACAGGTCCTTTGACGGACAGCTGCCGCTCCACAGACTTGAGGTGCAGATGCTGGAAGTAAGATCATAGGAGACTGGTGTAGGTCACTAACTTGTCAATGACACTTGAACCCACAGGTGTGCCACCATCCAAAGCTTGGGCAGTGGTGCCACGCAGTCCTATGCCTGCAGCGGGATGCCTGGGCGCTATGTCACAGTGGTGATACCTGGACGAGCAGAGTGTCTGTCGCTGTGTGAGGTGCAGGTCTTTGCACTACCCAAATGGGGTGAGTATAGGGGAGGTGGGCGACAGGTGGGTGAGATGTGACCATTGTATGGAGAGATATTGGTGAGTAGGTGACACGTTAGCATTGTTCGGGTGAGATATATGCAATGTGTCTCTCCTTATTCAGTTTCCCCTAGAGCGTTAACGTGGGTCTATGCGCCCATCATGTATATCCCAGACCCGCGGTGTCCAACACCGACCTATGCAGGCCAGATTTTTAGGTTAGCCACTTGAGTACAAGAGGGTACAAGAGTGGAAGAGTTCACAAGGGCAAAGATTGGGAAAATACATGAGGGCACAAGAGTGGAAGAGTTCACAGATTGGGAAAGATTGGGAAAATACAAGAGGGC
Organism: Lissotriton helveticus; assembly: GCF_964261635.1. Classification (NCBI taxonomy): domain Eukaryota; kingdom Metazoa; phylum Chordata; class Amphibia; order Caudata; family Salamandridae; genus Lissotriton; species Lissotriton helveticus. The sequence continues at coordinate 2,082,211,141 of NC_136065.1, forward strand.
GCAAGAGTGGAAAAATACAAGAGGGCACAGAGTGGAAGAGTTCACAAGCGCAAAGAGTGGGGAAATATAAGAGGGCACAAGAGTGGAAGAGTTCACAAGGGAAAAGACTGGGAAATACAAAAGAGCACAAGAGCGGAAAAATACAAGAGGGTACAGAGTGGAAGAGTTCACAAGGGCAAAGATTGGTAAAATACAAGAGGGCACAAGAGTGGAAGAGTTCACAAGGGCAAAGATTGGGAAATTCAAAAGAGCACAAGAGAGGAAAAATACAAGAGGGCACAAGAGTGGAAGAGTTCACAAGGGCAAAGATTGGGAAATACAAAAGAGCACAAGAGTGGAAAAATATAAGAGGGCACAAGAGTAGAAGAGTTCACAAGGGCAAAGATTGGGAAATACAAAAGAGCACAAGAGCGTAAAAATACAAGAGGGTACAGAGTGGAAGAGTTCACAAGGGCAAAGATTGGGAAAATACATGAGGGCACAAGAGTGGAAGAGTCACAGATTGGGAAAGATTGGGAAAAAAAAGAGGGCGCAAGAGTGGAAAAATACAAGAGGGCGCAGAGTGGAAGAGTTCACAAGGGCAAACAGTGGGGAAATACAAGAGGGCACAAGAGTGGAAGAGTTCACAAGGGCAAAGATTTGGAAATACAAAAGAGCACGAGAGTGGAAAAATACAAGAGGGTACAGAGTGGAAGAGTTCACAAGGGCAAAGATTGGGAAAATACAAGAGGGCACAAGAGTGGAAGAGTTCACAAGGGCAAAGATTGGGAAATTCAAAAGAGCACAAGAGTGGAAAAATACAAGAGGGCACAAGAGTGGAAGAGTTCACAAGGGCAAAGATTGGGAAATACAAAAGAGCACAAGAGCGTAAAAATACAAGAGGGCACAAGAGTGGAAGAGTTCACAAGGGCAAAGACTGGGAAATACAAAAGATTACAAGAGTGGAAAAATAAAACAGGGCACAAGAGTGGAAGACTTCACAAGGGCAAAGAGTGGGGAAATACCAGAGGGCACAAGAGTGTAAGCGTTCAAAAGGGCAAAGATTGGAAAAATACAAGATGGCACAAGAGTGGAAGAGTTCACAAGGGCAAAGATTGGGAAATACAAAAGAGCACACGAGTGGAAAAATACAAGAGGGCACAAGAGTGGAAGAGTTAATAAATAAATGCAGAAGAGTGTAAAACAACAGAAAAAGAAAAGGCAAAAGTGAGGCACAAGTGTGAAATGGAGGGAGAGGGAGAGAGAGAGGAGTTGGCAGGAGGAGCTAGGCGGGGCTTCGAGGTACTAGGTGGGTCTGAGAGGGCCTAGGCCTAGACTGGTCGGAGGTCCCGTCCCAGGTAAGCAGGGGGGCTCGGCCTAGGCACCTGCTCCAGGCCTACTGTTTTGTAGGCTTGTGCTGCTATAGTACCTTCCCGGGAGAGAGCCAAACTGACCCCCGATCTCTCTACCCCCAGATCAGAGGCTGGGGCTGAAGGTGACCACGCTGTCCCAGAACAAGGATGACATCTTCCAATGCCCTTGGAGTAGAGTCCAGATGCTGAAACAGGTAAGCTTGCAGGCTTCAGGTGTTAGCCTGAGCGGGGTTGGATTGCCATGGGGTTTACTTGTTTTAATTTATTTATGGGTTTGTAACTCGCTCCTGGATCTGGGACCATATGGACAGGAACAATATAGAAAGCAAGGCTCTGTTCTGCTAATGATGGTGGTGTAGACTCAGTCAATGCATCCGGCAAAGATGGAGTAGGGCGAGGACAACCACCGGTCTACATGTCCCAGAAGATGATAAAGGAAGTACGGAGCAATGAAATCAGAGGGTAACGGATGGATAATAGCTCTCTGTCAAAGTGCCCCGAAAGGTGAGCTTATGAGCCAGAGTTCAAGGGGAGCCCCAATCCTAAGTCCAAGGATGAGGCGGGCCTGGGGGGTTTCTCGGTTACTTCCATCTGACCCCTGGTCCCAGATATACTTTTAAAGGTTTCTCTCACTCATCAGGTTACGGTCTTTACCAAAAGGACGGAGCTGTGCAGTCCTGTTTGGCAAGGCTGCCATAGTCAAGAGCAACCTGTGGTGGATGTAATGAAGACCTTAGTAAAGGTGGCCCCTAACGATAAAACGTGTATTTGTGACCCTCACTGCTGCACTGCCCTGCAGCGACATGTGGAAGCCATCATTCCACATGTGCAGAGGACATTTCAGCTTAATTATATCCAGCATCTCCAGGTAGGATACACCTCTGCTTAATTACATCCATCATCTCTAGGTAGGATACACCTCTGCTTAATTACATCCATCATATCCAGGTGGAATACACCTCTGCTTAATTACATCCACCATCTCCAGGTGTAATACACCTCTGCTTAATTACATCCATCATCTCCAGGTGGAATACACCTCTGCTTAATTATATCCAGCCTCTCCAGGTAGGATACACCTCTGCTTAATTACATCCATCATCTCCAGGTAGGATACACCTCTGCTTAATTACATCCATCATCTCCAGGTGGAATACACCTCTGCTTAATTACACCCCTCATCTCCAGGTAGGATACACCTCTGCTTAATTTCATCCATCATCGACAGGTGGAATACACCTCTGCTTAATTACATCCATTATCTCCAGGTGGAATACACCTCTGCTTAATTATAACCAGCATCTCCGGGTAGGATACACCTCTGCTTAATTACATCCATCATCTCCAGGTAGGATACACCTCTGCTTAATTACATCCATCATCTCCGGGTGGAATACACCTCTTCTTGATTACACCCCTCATCTCCAGGTAGGATACATATCTGCTTAATTACATCCATCATCTCCAGGTGGAATACACCTTTGCTTGATTACACCCCTCATCTCCAGGTAGGATACACCTCTGCTTAATTACATCTATCATCTCCAGGCGGAATACACCTCTGCTTAATTACATCCATCATCTCCAGGTGGAATACACCTCTGCTTAATTACATCCATCATCTCCAGGTAGGATACACCTCTGTTAATTACATCCATCATCTCCAGGTAGGACACACCTCTGCTTAATTACATCCTTCATCTCCAGGTAGGATACACCTCTGATTAATTACATCCATCATCTCCAGGTAGGATACACCTCTGATTAATTACATCCATCATCTCCAGGTAGGATACACCTCTGCTTAATTACATCCATCATCTCCAGGTAGGACACACCTCTGCTTAATTACATCCTTCATCTCCAGGTAGGATACCCCTCTGATTAATTACATCCATCATCTCCAGGTAGGATACACCTCTGCTTAATTACATCCTTCATCTCCAGGTGGAATACACCTCTGTTAATTACATCCATCATCCCCAGGTGGAACACACCTCTGCTTAATTACATCCATCATCTCCAGGTAGGATACACCTCTGCTTAATTACATCCGTCATCTCAAGGTGGAATACACCTCTGCTTAATTACATCCTTCATCTCCAGGTGGAATACACCTCTGTTAATTACATCCATCATCCCCAGGTGGAACACACCTCTGCTTAATTACATCCATCATCTCCAGGTAGGATACACCTCTGCTTAATTACATCCATCATCTCCAGGTAGGATACACCTCTGCTTAATTACATCCATCATCTCCAGGCGGAATACACCTCTGCTTAATTACATCCATCATCTCCAGGTGGAATACACCTCTGTTAATTACATCCATGATCCCCGGGTGGAATACACCTCTGCTTAATTACATCCGTCATCTCAAGGTGGAATACACCTCTGCTTAATTACATCCTTCATCTCCAGGTGGAATACACCTCTGTTAATTACATCCATCATCCCCAGGTGGAACACACCTCTGCTTAATTACATCCATCATCTCCAGGTAGGATACACCTCTGCTTAATTACATCCATCATCTCCAGGTAGGATACACCTCTGCTTAATTAAATCCATCATCTCCAGGCGGAATACACCTCTGCTTAATTACATACATCATCTCCAGGTAGGATACACCTCTGCTTAATTACATCCATCATCCCCAGGTAGCATACACCTCTGCTTAATTACATCCGTCATCTCAAGGTGGAATACACTTCTGCTTAATTACATCCTTCATCTCCAGGTGGAATACACCTCTGTTAATTACATCCATCATCCCCAGGTGGAACACACCTCTGCTTAATTACATCCATCATCTCCAGTCGGAATACACCTCTGCTTAATTACATCCATCATCTCCAGGTGGAATACACCTCTGTTAATTACATCCATCATCCCCAGGTGGAATACACCTCTGCTTAATTACATCCGTCATCTCAAGGTGGAATACACCTCTGCTTAATTACATCCATCATCTCCAGGTAGCATACACCTCTGCTGAATTACATCCATCATCTCCAGGTAGGATACACCTCTGCTTAATTACATCCTTCATCTCCAGGTGGAATACACCTCTGTTAATTATATCCATCATCCCCAGGTGGAACACACCTCTGCTTAATTACATCCATCATCTCCAGGTAGCATACACCTCTGCTTAATTACATCCATCATCTCCAGGTAGGATACACCTCTGCTTAATTACATCCATCATCTCCAGGTAGCATACACCTCTGCTTAATTACATCCATCATCTCCAGGTAGTATACACCTCTGCTTAATTACATCCATCATCCCCAGGTGGAACACACCTCTGCTTAATTAAATCCATCATCTCCAGGTAGCATACACCTCTGCTTAATTACATCCATCATCTCCAGGTAGCATACACCTCTGCTTAATTACATCCATCATCTCCAGGTAGGATACACCTCTGCTTAATTACATCCATCATCCCCAGGTGGAACACACCTCTGCTTAATTACATCCATCATCTCCAGGTAGCATACACCTCTGCTTAATTACATCCATCATCTCCAGGTAGGATACACCTCTGCTTAATTACATCCATCATCTCCAGGTAGCATACACCTCTGCTTAATTACATCCATCATCTCCAGGTAGGATACACCTCTGCTTAATTACATCCATCATCTCCAGGTAGGACACACCTCTGCTTAATTACATCCATCATCTCCAGGTAGGATACACGTCTGCTTAATTACATCCATCATCTCCAGGTGGAATACACCTCTGCTTGATTACATCCATCATCTCCAGGTAGGATACACCTCTGCTTAATTACATCCATCATCTCCAGGTTTCATTAAATGTAAATGTAAATGAGCATTACTCTGCCCCACGGAGGCGTTCCATGGGTGGAGCGTGAGTGTTCCCATGCATCCACCCATGGATTTTGGTGCATTCACAGATTTACAATTACTGATCAACCTGGGAATGCATCAAAATGCTACGCGTCCCCTGGTGAGGTTTAACGAGGAGAAATACCTTTATTTCTCCTCTTTACTGCCTCTTTCAACCTGCTGCATTCAGCATCACACATAGAAAGAGGAAAATGCCTCAGAGGATTGTTTTTGTGCAGGAAAGTACAACGCAGGCACCCTTGAATCATGGCGCACAGGTGCCTCGTTGCTGCTAGGTAGCACATTGTGGGTCAGCAAGGATCTCACTGATGTCGTCCTCACTGAAAGTGAGGCTGTCGTTTTCGGCCATTGTAGGTGCTCGTTATCTCTCGCAGCTGTGCGCTGCTTATATATATCACTATCAAAGGAGAGAGAGAGGACTAGGTAGCTAGTCCGTATCCCCGGGGTTTTATATGTGAGATCAAAAAGGCAGGAATGCGGCTTATCGTGTTAAGTACTGTGCAGTCTTGCCCTTTCCCTTTCACAAGGCTCAGCAAGGTGACTTGCTGTGCTGCGCGGTGTGATTATTAGATAAATATGCCCCTTTAGTTTCTCCAACTATTCCCGCAGTCCCTAGCCTGGAACACCCTCTCCAGTCACTGGAGTAGGATTTTTTTAATAGTCCTTTTTATTGATTTCGTATCCCAACAATACAAGAACAGATATGCACGAGAAACAAGCGCAAATATCATAGCGAACTAAAAGCGTGAACTCCACCCTCCCCGGCGTAGTCAATAAACATAGTGACCACACTTCGAGTGAACAGAATAGCATCAGGGAATGCGCGGTGCACCCGCACTATGAGATCCTAACCCCAAGACTTTGGTATGTTTTTTGGCAAATCCTTTCCACTTATATATCTCTTTCTTGGCTTCAGAGCAGAAGTTCCACTGGGATAGGATTTCATTATGTACATATTATTACACCATTGTCGGGTGCTATTACGCATGCACAGATACCTTGAGAATATGCACTAGTAAGCAGAATTTACACTCAGTAATTCCTCTGAGTATCTGGCCCGCGGTGTCATCTCATCTCTCATTCCCCTAGCGTCTCTTCCATGGGGTAGCTTCTGAACTCTTGAAGGCAGGGACCTGCCCTTTCCCACTTGGGGGACTGGAATACAGAGGAGGCAATGTTGGGCTGACAAACAAGACCCCATTTAGCAGCCACAATATCCAGATTTTATGTCACTTTCTCAGTAGCATTTGCTACCGAACTTGGGTGGTGGTGGGGAGGTCAAAAATTAAATAAAAGGACTTATCTGGGTGCCGCTTGCCGCAGCCTCTCCTCCGTCTTCTTCTCCAGCAGCAGGCAGTGCACACCCTCCCAGAATCCCCTAGCCAATCACGACACTACCTTACAGCAGCATTGTGATTAGTCTGAGGGGGTATGCAGCGTTTAGAACGCAAGCATTACCACGGAATACCTTTACAACGCGGGCGTAACAACGAAAGTTGTTACCACGCATTGCGCTGGGGGGCGCTCAAGGATAGTAAATGATTTAATTTACTATCCCAACACCTCCCCTACTATCCACGGGGACTGGTGTTGGAATAGTAAATTAAATTAATCAATTTTGCGCCCCCCAGCGCAATGCGTGGTAACAACTTTCGTTGTTACGAACGCGTTGTAAAGGTACGCGTTGTCAATGTATGCGTTCTAACGTCATACATCCATCCGAGGGCCGTGGTTCAGCGTTCAGAGAGGGACTGGGAGGTGGCGCATGTTCTCCATCCAAGCTGTGCAATACAGCCTGGTGAAGAACATGCTACTTGCACATGACAGTTTGGCCGGCCCAAGACGCCCTGCCAAATTGTCATGCGCACTTAGAAGGTGCCCACCACTCCTACCGCAGCTCTGAAAAGCCCAGCCCTGCATCCCAATGAACTGAGCCAGTAAGGTAAAATAAAATGATAATAACATTGCGTTATCATTATTTTATTTTTCCCTTTTGCACCGCTCAGTGAGCAGTGGGGCAACGCCCCCCGTTTAGCTGAGGAGCCGCCACTGCACTTTCTGTGGGAGCTTAGACCTGTAATGTACCATAGCTGGTTAATGCACCTGTTAGATCTGGGCATAATCTGCTGGTCACAGGTTCCAGAACCGCTGCTGAGCCCTGCGCGCACCCTCCACTTCACAAGTTAATTTCTAGTAAGATAGCGTGATGGGGTAATGTACCTTCTGCATAGGTCACTGTGTAAACCTATATATATCAGTGGTTCTGGTGCTGGTGAAGTAGCTCAGCTGGTTGCCACCCTTACTGCTGAAATCTCAGGGCCATATTTACTATATTTTGATGCACGGCAGCGCAGCAAGCCTTCCTGATGCACTGCCTTGCGTCAAAATAAAAGGGCAGGAATGCGCTGTATTTACAAGATACAGCACATTCCTATCCTCCTCCCCTGCTCCAGCGCACCACAGCAGCTGTGCACCAGCACAGACACCCTTGCGTCATGTTGCAAGTGTGCCTGCATTTCAGGGATGATAGTTTTTGTGCATGAAGGAACATCTTCCTGCACAAAAACAATAATTGATGGCAATATCCTTCTTTCTATGTGTGCTGCAAAATGCAGCACGCATAGAAAGAGGAAAAAACAAGGAGAAATTAAAGTATTTCTCCTTGTTGCGCCACTCCTATGTCTCTCTTGGGGAGGCGTAGGATTCGGATGCATTGCCAGCTTTACAAAACATTGTTAACGTGGGAATGTGTCAGGTTCCATGGATACTGCTATGGAACACCCACAGAACGCCCTTTCAATGCAGAGTAATGTGTGAAAGGCGGCATATTTACAAGGCCATGAAAAGTCACGCAGGGTGACTTCACGTGGCTTTGTAAATAAGGGGAAGCCCATTGCACCGCAGGTGCGTCAAATAAAGTGACACACCAGCGTTGCAAGGGTTGTAAAGGAGGCCCAGAGTCTGCATATTCTGTCTGTACCTGTTAGGCACAACATGGGACTACGTGGCAGCTACGGGTGTATCCTGCAAGGCACTGGGCTGAACCCTAGTAAGTTAACTCAGTGGGTTACCACACCTGCTACAGATAAGAACTCTGGGCCTCATTTACAAGCCCATAGTGCCGCTCGATGCAGTGCAGTGGGCTTCCCCATATTTACAAGCTCACGTAAAGTCACCCTGCGTGACTTTTCATGGCTTTGTAAATATGGGCCCCTTTCAAGAATTACTCTGCGTGAAAGGGGTATTCCATGAGTGTTGCTGTGGGTCTTCTCACGCAACATCCATGGATCTAGACACATTCCCAGACTTACAAAGTGTTTCAAAACTGGCAATATTTCAGAATCGGGAGGCGCGGGAGTGGTGCAACAAGGAGAAATACTTTTATTTCTCCTCGTTTTTTCCTCTTTCTATTTGGGCTGCAGAAGATAGAGGAAAATGGCATCAATTATTTTATTTGTGCAGGAAGGTCGCCCATCCTGCACAAAAACAATCATCCCTGCAACTCAGGCACCCTTGCAACATGACGCAACGGTGTCTGCATTGGCGCAAGCCGGCTGTTTGTGCGCCGGCGCAGGGGATAAGGACATGAATGCACCATATCTTGTAGATACGGGGGATAGGGACAGGAATGCACCATATCTCGTAGATACGGGGGATAAGGACAGGAATGCACCATATCTTGTAGATACGGTGCATTCCTGCCCTTTTATTTTGATGCACAGCAAAGCAGCAGGAATGCTTGCTGCGCTGCTGTGCATCAAAATATAGTAAATGAGGCCCCTGAGTGCCTGCTAATCCTACTCAACAGTTCATCTTTGAAAGTTTGATGAGATGAGTTAGTTTATCTACTGTAGAAACAAATTATATTATTGTCATTAATGTGTTATTCCTCATTCTGTTGCTAACACAGCTCCGTCTCCTGTTGGACCAGAACATCTTCCTGGCCGCCAATCTGAGCTGGGTGGGGTACCGCCGAGAGGAGCGCACCGGTAAAATAAATGTATATATTCATAGAAACTGATTCACTGGAGAATAGCAAGGGAAATAGGACAGTTCATCAGGGAAGGTCTGCTGATATGTCTGATGCATTGTTAGAAGTTCTCACTGGTCTGGCAAAGGTACAGCTTCTGGCTCCTGTTTGAGTATTCTGGCCTGCCACGTGTTTCTTTCAGGTGGTCTCGCCCACACCCCCTGAGTCCCCTGCAGGGGTTTGGGCTCCATGATTCCCTGCTGTCAGGGAGTAACCGCTTTACATTTGTAAAAATAAATACGTGTAAGGGACCAACGATTCCGTAGGAGCCCGCGGCTGGTGATGTCCAACAGAACCGGACTGGGAACTGAAAGGGCCCTGGCAAACTGCTCGGCTGCCACCCCTAGGGGTGAGAAGGGGTGCGGCTGAGCTGCTTGCTAGGGTTGGTTTCGGCTGATTTTGTTACAGGGGGCCGATACTGCCGACTGCCGGTAACAAAACCGGCCCCAGCCTACCGGCCCACTGGGGAAACGCCCGGTGCCCGCTACGGCCAGTCCGGCACTGATGTCCAATGCTATGAGTAGACGTGGACAAGCCAACAAATTAACAGGGCGAGTCAAGCCAGAGCCGAGAAAAGAGACTGGCCTGACTCTTAGGCACGAGCCGAGCCCTGAAAATATTTGCTGTTTAAATCCTACAAAAGGCATCACAAGAAATTTGAAAAAGTGTTGTCAAAATTCAGAAATTTGTAATTCTTCAACACGTGGAAGCTCTGACATTAATTCTTCACATTATAGCGCTGCTCTGTAAAGTACTTATAAAAACTGCTCGTTTTTAGGTCGAGGACCTAAAGGCTGCGCTTGCGCAGTCTGGGGTCGGAGATTTAATGTTTCTTAGTAGTGCGGTTTAACCCACCTCCCTGCCCCGTCTATCCTCCATTGGCTGGCTTCCTAAACGGAGGCCAGCCATTGGAGGAGATATGCGTCACTCTAATTTAGCCCCGTCTCTTTCGGATTCGGGGGCGTACGTTTTGCTGTTCTTTAGACAGTGACGTAGTCTGTCACTCAGAACCACAAAACCACGCCCCCTATTCTGAAAAATTCGGAAGCTTGCGGCCGCCATTTTTTCTTCACCCGCAATGAAGGTGAGCCGTTCCTCGTTGTTCCCCGTTGTGCTTGTGTCCTTGTGTCCGTCCCCCCCTTGCCACTCCTTCCGTCCCCTCTCGTGTTGCTGTTTTCTGTGCATCCGGGCTCTCCCGGTGACCCGCAATGTGACCCTCGGCACGAGATGCGGCGCTGGAAGACCCGTGCAGAAGGCGGAGGCAGTCCGAGCCTTCCCCCCTCCTTCCGTCCCCTCTCGTGTTGCTGTTTTCTGTGCATCCCGGCTCTCCTGGTGACCCGCAATGTGACCCTCGGCACGACAACTATGGCGGAGGTAAGGCATAAAGTGCAGGGCAGGGAGGCCGGAGAAACCACCACTACGGCAAACTTAATCAAAACAGCCATTCCTCGTTGTGCTTGTGTCCTTGTGTCCGTCCCCCCCTTGCCCCCTCCTTCCGTCCCCTCTTGTGTTGCTGTTTTCTGTGCATCCCGGCTCTCCCGATGACCCGCAATGTGACCCTCGGCACGACAACTATGGCGGAGGTAAGGCATAAAGTGCAGGGCAGGGAGGCCAGAGAAACCACCACTACGGCAAACTTAATCAAAACAGCCGTTCCTCGTTGTGCTTGTGTCCTTGTGTCCGTCCCCCCATTGCCCCCTCCTTCTGTCCCCTCTCGTGTTGCTGTTTTCTGTGCATCCCGGCTATCCCCAATTAAGATATACATGTAAGGAATTGAGTACATTAACCAGACATATGGTTTAGGTATACATCTCCCAGACCGTAAAATAAAGTAAAATGGCACAACCATTTCTTTGCACCAACCTTTATATTCACAAGTTTGCCATATTCTGAACAGCCGGCCTGTAAATTGCATCCACGAACGGCAGGAGAAACATCCCCGTTTTTATTAAAGGACCCTCGCGTCTTAGCTACATGACGCGTTTCTGGTCCGCAAGAGTGGCGATTGAAGTAGAGATAGGACGTGGGATCCTATAGTTGTTGTTCTATGCCCGATTGGCAACTGCCATGATGAAATAGAAATAGGATATGGAATCCTATAATTAGCGTTCTATGCACGATTATCAGCTGTCCCATTGAAATAAAAACAGGATCCTAAAGTCTGTATTTTGAACCCGATTAGCAACCGCCATAGTGGAATATTGATGTATCTTATCCCAGCAGGCAGCAGCTGCCGGTGCAGGGCAGGGAGGCCGGAGAAACCACCACTACGGCAAACTTAATCAAAACAACGTGATTGGGATGCGCCACATCCTCCTCTCTTCTGCCGTTCGCACATGCCCTTACTTCCCTCATCATTTCTCTCCTCTTTTCCCCCTCGCGTATCTTTCTCTCCACGCGCTCTCCTTTCTCCGTTGCACGGCCCTCCCTCCCCCTGTTTATTCTCCCTGCTCCTAGGCTCGCTCCCCCTGGTTCCACCCTGCCCTGCCGCATCTGCCTCTTCTCAGTGCTGTAGATAGTTGGAGATTAACCGCTATATGTATCAACAAACCATTTTGCATTTCCTAAATAGCGAATTTTAAGGAATCGCTATTTAGGAAATGCAAAACGGTATGTATGTACAAAATCGCTTTCCAATAGCGATTCCTTAGCATTCCTAATTTGAGATTAGCAAATTGTCATTCGCAAATTACCCCTTCATTTCCATGGGCCAGGAGGCCCATAGGAATGAAAGTGCAATTTGCAATTAGCAATTTGCTGATCGCAAATTAGGGATTTTTCCAAGGGTGCAGGGGTGTCTCAAGAACACCCTGCTGCACCCCTGAAAAAGACATTTGGGGGCATATGGCGCACATACATGCCCTAAGGGCATGTATGGGCGTCATATGGCACCTTTGGATATTTTCCAAAAAGCTTTTTGATAAGAATTCGCAAATTACCACCAACTAGAAGTTGGTGGTAATTTGCTAATCCTTAATGGCATTTTTTCCATAATATTTGTTTGATACATTGCATTTAAGGAATCGCAAAATTTGCAATTCCTTAAGTGCAATCGCAAAATAAGGATTAGCAAATTTTGCTAATCCTTATTTTGCATCAAACTTGTTTGATACATTCCATTTGTCTATTTAGCATTCGCAAAGGCCGAAATTCGCAGAATTTCGGCCTTTGCGAATGCTAAATAGCTTGATACATATAGCGGTAAGTGATTTGTCCAGAATCATATATGTTGTGCAGACGCCGAGCTGGTTCCCCAGCTCCAAAGTCGCGAGCTCTGTCTGTTGCGCCACATCCTCCTCTCTTCTGCCTTTCGCCTCGCCCATGCCCTTACTTCCCTCATCATTTCTCTCCTCTTTTCCCCCTCGCGTATCTCTTTCTCTCCACGTGCTCTCCTTTCTCCGTTGCACGGCCCTCCCTCCCCCTGTTTATTCTCCCTGCTCCTAGGCCCGCTCCCCCTGGTTCCACCCTGCCCGGCCGCAACTGCCTCTTCTCAGCACCGTAGATAGTTGGAGATTAAGTGATTTGTCCAGAATCACATATGTTGTGCAGACGCCGAGCTGGTTCCCCAGCTCTGGCCGTTGTGAGATCTGGCCGTTGCGCCACACCCTCCTCTCTTCTGCCTTTCGCCTCGCCCTTGCCCTTACTTCCCTCATCATTTCTCTCCCCTTTTCCCCATCGCGTATCTCTCCCTCTCCACACGCTCTTCTTTCTCCGTGCACGGCCCTCCCTCCCCCTGTTTATTCTCCCTGCTCCTAGGCCCTCTCCCCCTGGTTCCACCCTGCCCGGCCGCATCTGCCTCCAGGGTTGTGCGAGGGGGTCATCAATCTTAGGGCGGACATTGGAGGGGGGCGCTTTCTGGATTCTTGAGCCTGAAATACTCGCTATAAGGTACGGATCTTCCAGGATGGAACAGTAATGCGAATCTTAAAATGTGACCGATATTTGATGAGCCCCACAAAGTGGAACTCTCTCACTACCTCACTCTCTATCTCACTACCTCACAACTTCACTCTCTCTCTCTAACTCACTACCTCACTCTCGCTCTATCTCACTACCTCACTCTCTCTCTTTCTATCTCACTAACTCACTTTCACTCTCTTTCACTACCTCACTCTCTCTCTATCTCACTACATCACAACCTCACTCTCTGTTTCTATCTCACTACCTCAGAACATCCCTCTCCCTCACTACCTCACTCTTTCACTACCTCACTCTCTCGGTCTCTCACTACCTCACTCTCTATCTACCTCACTCTCTCTCTCACTACCTCACTCTCTCTCTATTTCACTACCTCACTCTCTCTCTCTATCTCACTACCTCACTCTCTCTCTATCTCACTACCTCACTCTCTCTCTGCTAATGCATTAGGTCTCGCATATGCAAGCAATTAAGCTATTGCCAATATAAATGCCAATGCCATTTATTTAGGGATACAAAAAAAAAAATTATGAGCAATGCCAATAGCTCTACCTATAATATTGCCGAGACCATTGCATTGTAAATGCTTGTTTAAACATGATCTTAGAAACCTTCCAGCCCCAGTCCCCGCCCTGGTGACAGTGTCATTAGTGAACTAGGAAGCATGACACTGGTCATGTGGACTCTTTATGTGGTTCAAAAAGGTAATAGGGTGCGCACCCTGTCGATAAAGTTCAATTTGTAAATCTGTTGCGTGCTCCAGGGGGATCACCACCTGACTGGGGTGTCACAAGAAAGTAACAAACGAGCAGCGACACTTGATTAGGTGCCTCCCCCCCCCCCCCCCCCCCGCACAGCTATGAACACACCACATGTGTGTTGATTAGTTGGTTCAAACAAATGCGTGGGCCGGCACCTAATCAAGTGTCGCTGCTCGTTTGTGACTCTGTATGTGGCCCAGATTATTGTCTTTAGAACAACAGTATGTTTCGGTGCAGCTGGTATTGTGTACTCACGCATTTGACGGTGCCTAAGATCACACAATTTGGGTAAACAGGAAAGCCGTGATTAATCCAGGATTTATGGTTTCACTTTATACAAATTAGCCACTAAATGTGTATCAAGTTGTCTCTTCTTTATACATCAAATGTTAATGCTTTATTTGTACCTCTTTCTGCATGATGTGGGACGCAGATGCCTCATGGAAGCGTGGCTCGTTATGGGCTGAAGGTTCCAATGGGACGTCGAGCTGAGCCAGAGCCAGTCTTAAGGCACAAGCTTTCAGCGGCTCGCCCACCTCTAGCTTTGGGTGCAGGATACAGAGGCTGCCTGGTCTCGATTCCACCTCCTGCTTCTTTCTTCACCACCCTACTCTTCGGCCCACATTTACCAAAAAGTCACGTAACGCAGTAGCCAAAAATGCTGTGCTGCGTGACAGGGAGGGAGCAGGAGTGCGCCATATCTTCAGCGATATGGCACTCTGCTACTCCCCAGCGATGGTGCTTAACTGAGCTGCCGTGCACCGGGCACACACCGTAGCATCATAGTGCTAGGGTGTGTGCGTGAGTCTGCCATAGGTTTTGTACTGGAAGGGTACCCTTTACGTAGACACACTTTAAAACTTTTCCTACTTTTGATGTGTGCTGTACAGTGTACCACACACGCAAAGTTGGAAAAGAAAGGAAAAATAAAAACATTTCTCCTCTTAACGCCTCCTTTCAAATGGCGCTAACATTTGATGCTAAACTCTGTCTACTATTGTTTTGTAGAAATGGTTTTGTGTCAAAAGACATGGGTGGTAGCTTGGGAACTCCCATGCAACGCCCCCTTGGCTCTGAGTGAAGATAAAGCAGTGCTTAGCACTTCTTCGGGTTACTTTCAGGGTACTTTTCCAGTGCAAAGTAAGTTTAGGAAAAAAAACATTTTGTGCTGGTTACCGTCCTTTTTGTGATACTAACCCAGTGCTAAATGTTAGTAAATCTACCCCTTTGTGTCTTTTTATGAACAAATACCAAGGTCTGCCAGGTCTCGAGATTCAAACCCTGACATACATGCCATAAAAAGAGGACATAGGATGGAGAAGTCTTCTTCCTTGAGGAAATGTTCCAGCTCCTAGCACTGTTTGCAGACTCGGGCCCTCAATTACGGGGAATTGGCGAAGGGCAGAGCCGCAAGTCATCTTGGTCTGCTGCCATACGCGAATGTGAAAGGGCAGGATTGTCCAGTATTTATGAAATATGGTGCATTCCTGTCCTTTCCTCCTGTGGTGGCGCACAATTTGCTGCCTAGGGTCATCGTACGAACCCTTGTACCATGGTACAAGGAGGCCTCTGTTGCAGGCAGGATTGTTTATTTGCAGGAAGGTGCACACAGAGAGGTGGCTTCCTCTTTCTATGTGTGTAGAATGCAGCACACATGGAAAGAGGAAAAAACGAGAAGAAAGAAAAATATTTCTCCTCATTATGCCTGCTCTGGGGAGGCATAAGATGTTAGCGCTTGCCGAGGTTTACATGATTAACCCCTTCCACGCTGGGCTAATTCCCCCGTGGTGCGGGGGTGAGCGGCCGTGCACGGCACCACGGAGCTTGTGTCAAGCCCAGCTCGTCATGCTGCACAGTGGAGCTGTGCTCATGACGAGCTGGGCTCGTCACGACTCTACCCACTCCAATAGAACGCCCGCACAGGTGGGGAATTAGCTGCGCATGGGAGTGCCGCTGCAGTTATGACGAGCTCAGCTCGTCATGAGCACAGCTCCACTGTGCCTCATGACGAGCTGTGCTCGTCATGAGCATGCAAGGGGTTAAGTAAATTTGGGGCAGCGTCACCATCCATGGATGTTGCATGGCAAAATCCACGCAATGCCCATGGAACACCTCCTTGGCACAGAGCAAGGCAACGCAGAGACTTGCACTGATTTGTCTTGCTCCATATCTATGAGGCCATGCAAAACCATGCAGAGTGGCTTTGCGTTGCGTCATAGATATGATGGGGAGGCTTGCGCCGGCTGAGCATCAAAGAAAAAAGTGACGCTCCAGCGGCACAAGACTCTCATAAATATACCCCTCATGTTGGTTGTAATGCAGGTCTCTTCCTTGACTTGGAAGCGGATTCTAGCATTAGAGAAGATGAAGGTGAAATGATCTAACTCCATCTATTAACCCGTGGAAATTGAGACCTTTCACAAGTCATGGAATGCATATTCAGGACGCCCTCACTACCCTCCGGCTGACCTGCAGCCAAAGAGTGGCCTGCTCATGTGAGTTTGACGATACCGGGTACCACCGACCGTAATGCCTCCTATATTCTCACTTCCACAAGCTCCGCCCTTGGCAGTGCATCAGAGGAGCCAGTGCCGTTGAAGGTGGCAAACCTTGTGCCAAGCCCTGTGCCGTCAGCACAGACTTCGACCAGCACTGCCTTCGAATAGGATTTCAGAATTATTTCCATCTTCAAAGTATGCAGACCTTATCCGACCATTGACAGAAAAGGTTTGTGTGGATTTTGATGATGAACCCTGGCACAGCACCTTCCTAGAGCCCAAAAATGTAGAAACATGGAGGAAATTCTCATACCTGCTCTTATATGGTTGCTGAGAGGATAATCACTCGGATGCTGTCAACCTCCTCCCACCTTACAAAACAGATGCAGACCTTTACATGAACTTACAAAATGCAGATGGCCTTGACACATCTCCAGAAGATTGCATCCCTGACTCCTCCATGGCCTTGAAACATCACCAGAAGATCGCATCTTTTACTCCTCCTTGGCCTCGACACATCCCTATTAGATCGTATCACTTACTTCTCTGTGACCACAACACATCCCCATAAGATCACATTCCTTACTCCTTCGTTTCTTCAATACATCCCCAGAAGATTGCATCCCTTACTCCTTCATGGCCTCGACACATCCCCAGAAGATCACATCCCTTACTCCTCCGTGGCCTCGGCACAGCCCCGTAAGACGGCATCGCTTACTTCTCCGTGGCCACAACCCAGCCCCATAAGATCGCATTCCTTACTCCTTCGTTTCTTCAATACATCCCCAGAAGATTGCATCCCTTACTCCTTCATGGCCTCGACACATCCCCAGAAGATCACATCCCTTACTCCTCCGTGGCCTCGGCACAGCCCCGTAAGACGGCATTCCTTACTCCCCCGTGGCCTCAACACATCCCCAGAAGATTGCATCCCTTACTCCTTCATGGCCTCAACACATCTCCAGAAGATCACATCCCTTATTCCTCCGTGGCCTCGATACATCCCCAGAAGATCGCATCCCTTATTCCTCTGTAGCCTCAACACATCCCCGGAAGACGGCATCCCTTACTCCTCCATGGGCATGACACATCCTCATATGATCGCATTCCTTACTCCTTCATTTCTTCAATACATCCCCAGAAGATTGCATCCCTTACTCCTTCATGGCTTCGACACATCCTCAGAAGATCACATCCCTTACTCCTCCATTGGCCTCGACACATCCCCGGAAATCACATCCCTTACTCCTTCATGGCCTCCATACATCCCCAGAAGATCACATCCCTTACTCCTCCGTGGCCTCGACACATCCCCAGTAGATTGCATCCCTTACTCCTCTGTGGCCATGACACATCTTCATAAGATCACATCCCTTACTCCTTCATTTCTTTAATACATCCACAGAAGATTGCACCCCTTACTCCTTCATGACCTCGACACAACCACAAAAGGTCACATCCCTTACTCCTCCGTGGACTGCATCCCTTACTCCTCTGTGGCCATGACACATCCTCATTAGATCGCATCCCTTACTCCTCCGTGGCCACGACACATCCCCATAAGATCACATCCCTTACTCCTTCATGGCCTCTACATATCCCCAGAAATCGCATCCCTTACTCCTCTGTGGCTTTGACACATCTCCATGAGAATACACCCCTTACTCCTCCGTGGCCTCGACACATCTGCAGAAGATATCATCCCTTACTCCTCTGTTGCTCGACACATCCCCAGAAGATCGCATCCCGTACTCATCCGTGGCCTTGACAGATCCCCAGAAGATCACATCCCATACTCATCCATGGCCTTGGCTGATCCCCAGAAGATCTTATCCCTTACTCCTCCATGGCCCTTTCAGAAGCACTCCATTCACTCTCTTCTTTGGTGCTAACAACAGCAGAAGCTTTGGAATTTTCCTTGGCCACGAGTCAGACTGAGATGAAGTTTAACATTTTTATGCAAATACAACAACTATCCTGTTCTGTCTTAGAACTACTACTGCTGATCAAGATGCTTCAGGAACCAGAGTGTTGTCAGCCTGGGAAAAAGTCTTCTTGCGTCTGGCAGTCCCTAGACCAATTCAGAAATGACACAGACCTGCACCTTCTGATCCATACCTTTTTCTCATTGCACCCTTCTCCAGAAAGTTTGAAGTTTTGCACCTCTTCTGCCAAACAGAACCCTGAGCACTTGGGCTTCGAGAAAGGGGAGACAGCCATTACAACGCAGGCTTTACACCGCGCTAACATTACGACGCAGCCATCATAACGCAAGTCGTTACAACGACTTGCGCTGGATGGCGCTATATACTAAGGAATAGTATGGTTTACTATTCCAACACCTTCCCTATTGTTACGTAGGCTGGAGTTGGAATAGTAAATCATACTATTCCTAAATCCAGCGCCTCCAGCGCAAGTCGCTGTAACGACTTGCGTTGTGATGTCTGCATCGTAATGGTAGCGCGGTGTAAAGCCCGCGTTGTAATGACATACATCCAGAGAAAGCATAGACAGGGACAGGTTCCTTCTTGATCTGGGTTGCCAGGCTCTCCCAAAAACACCTTCTGGTGGCTGCATATGAAATCTAGAGGTTGTTAAAGGGCTAAGCTATTCAGGTGACACAATTCTATTGCGCAGGTACAAATACTTTGTTCTGTTTCTCACGTTGAAGGGTTGTGCCAAACCTTGAAGAGAACCTAAGATGCCTCTGTGCTGGGACGGCAATGACCCCTACATGGTGTACAGTTCTGCTCCCTGCCCTGAGTGCCCTATTGTGTGTATCTGGTATCCTGACCTTTGATCTCTGGCCCTGGCATCACACTAATCTAGCATGTGCTCAGAGGCCTGTCTCTGACATGAATAGGTCGGGGACTTGTCCTGTAACCTGAAGGACACACAAACCGTGCCCTCATTTAATGATGGGGGTTAAAATCCCTGACATGTGTTAATCATGTAGAACAGTGGCTGCAGTATACAGTCTTTAGAGGATCCCTAGCGCCACCAGACCTTTTTATAAGAGCCACAGTGTTGTTATCAATTATGTTGTTTCAGATGCTGCAGTGATTTAATCAATAATGTCATTGAACATGACATGAGTGATGTAATATGGTGTGGGTGCAAGTTATAGTTACTGTAGGGCGGGAGTTATCACCTGAGATAAAAAT
This sequence comes from Lissotriton helveticus, assembly GCF_964261635.1. Classification (NCBI taxonomy): domain Eukaryota; kingdom Metazoa; phylum Chordata; class Amphibia; order Caudata; family Salamandridae; genus Lissotriton; species Lissotriton helveticus. The sequence continues at coordinate 2,082,230,748 of NC_136065.1, forward strand.
AATTGATGAATTTCAGTGGTTTTATTTATTCAAATGGTATGTGTTAAGTGACATTTTCACCTATCTATTGACATACCTTTAACCTTTGCTTTTTAAAAATAAAAAGTAAGGTATTATTATAATACCTAACTATAACATCATTTTACCTTTTTTTGGGTGAATTTGTAAGTTTTTTTTAATGCCAAGTAAGATCTTCTTACCATAACTTACTATAACTTCACGTTAATCTTTGTTTTTTCAGTGAATTTTAATATGCAGTAAGATATTATGAAATTAAATGCAAATTAGATTTATAACGCACCCTAATATCTGTGTCTAGGTGTGGTGGCTCCCCCTGATTATTACAATTGCTTCCCTTTAACCTTTGTTTTTTTCAGTGAGCTTCTATTTTTTTTCATCACCTTGTGCAACGTGGAGTAGGGCATGGCCAGGCCCTGTGCCCAACCCCTCTGGGGGCTCCCAACCCCTCGGTAGTTGACCAACCCCCAAGGGAACCCAATCCCATGCATGCCGAGGGTTTTGGCACAGTGCCTGGCTCCCAAGTCTCCCAGGGGTGCTCAATCCCCCCACCCCAGGGGGCACCCAACCACCCAGAGCACCCAACAAAGTGGAGGGTCTGAAGTGCGATATATACATACATTTTTTTCTCTTTGACAAAAAGGAGAGGTCCCTAAACACATTTTCCTGATTAATTTTTCTACAGCAATACCACAAAACCTGCTGAAAGGAATTACACCAAATTTGGCAGAAACCTAGATCTTGGTCTAGAAAACATGCTGTGTGTGATTTGGGGTAATCCTTTAAGTAGTTTTTGAAATATTAAATTTCAAAAATATTTGCCTATCTGGATGGTTGGGCTTGAGGGATTCTCGCGAGAGTCCCTCGAACCCAATTTAACCCAATTTAAAAAAAGATAGAGCGCCTTTATTAGTTTATTAGTTTTATAGTTTTGGTTAACCCGACACGCTCTTTTAAACTCTCTCAGGTCTCACTTCATGTCCTTAATTGAAGCCAAACCCATCATCTACATTATGGGCGCAATTCACAGAACTAATCTGAGACAAAATCCTAGACTTACTACTTTTGGTATTCACAGAATGCGCTTACTACTTTTGGTTAGACTTACTACTTTTGGTTAAACTTACTACTTTTGGTATTCAAAGACAGCATTTATTAGTAGTAAAGTTAGTTTACTACTACTAAATGCCTTCTGTGAATACCAAAAGTAGTAAGTGCATTCTGTGAATACCAAAATTAGTAAATGTAGGATTTTGTCTCAGATTAGTTCTGTGAATCGGGCCCAATATAATTTTCTCCAGGATAAACTAGTTACAGTATCAAATTCACGTATAGGAAATCCTTAGCAATGTAGGTAGCAGCCTGCCTCATCCCCTCCCAAACCCCCACCAGCATTTGACTTGCATTCTTGTTTCATCAGAAGTCTAGTTGCTTTTAGTATCTCCTCAGCTCCACCTGTCTTGCTGCCCATTTCACAAAAGAATAACCACATACCAAACGACCACATAACCCATCTACATAACAGCAACACAACCTGCTAGTAACCCTCAACAAAAAAACAGGTTAAACATGGCTTCAGCAGAACAATCCTCATGGCGTACATATCTCCTGCTCTTACCACATCTTCTGGGCATCTCTCACCTCTGGTTCAGTAGCCACCCCATTGCTGAATGAATTAGCCCAAAACTCCTCAGCTGGTAAAATCCACAAATGAAGCGCTTTAAGTAGTACCATCAAAAGCTGATAGGTAGTAATCTTTGGATGTCTAAATACCCATTCTCTCCCTGACACCCCACAATGCACCTAGACCTTCCACCAGTATACAGGGCAAAGACCCAAACTAGGCATCTGCCTCTGATCTGTTTTTGGCTATTTCACATAAAGCTCCACTCCCTCTTTCCTCACCACCACCTCCTCCCACCATAAACTGCCTCCTTTCCTGATTCCTAATATGTGCGAAACACGGAACGCCCGAAGAAACAAACATACCATCGCCATTGAAAACAGTACCACCTCCAGTCCATTTCTGCAGACCCTTGGCTTTGCCAGGAACACTCACTACCACAAAGCTAAAGTTGTAGGCCTTGTTATCTTTCAACCTTCACCCATCTCTCTTGCCCAGCTTACTACACCTCAGTAACATACCATAGGATGCTATCCCAGCCAGCTTGCCCTCTATGGTAACAGGTGGCCATCCTTTGTCAAGCTCATAATGAATGTAACTACATCAACCCATCATCCCTCACCTTCTTTGTCATTTAAAGCTCTTCTCTTTGCTCCAGAATTCATAAACGTCACCCATGCCTGCGAATAAGCTTTCCTCTGGGAAGCAGACAAAGATCTTTTGATCAAGTCAATTAATCTCTGCTTCTAGGTTGCAGAGCTCTTGAAACATATGTGTCTTCATCAAATAGGCTCCTGGCACAAGCCCATGGACCCTCCTCCACCGCGAATGAAGCAACCCATCTGCAATGTCCTTGTTAAGTCCACGGACATGTCTCGACTTAAAGTTAATATTATGATGCAAGCATCCAAGCACAAACACCCTCAACAGCTATAGCAACTTCACATCTCTGTCAGAGTGTCTATTAGTAATGTTAAATGCCATGTAGGCCACCACTGAACACCTTCTTGTTGTTAGAATACCTATCCCACAATGCCAGAGCCACTACAAGTGGATAAAATTCTCAAAACACAATACAGCAACCCTCATTTTTTGAAATCTCTGCCGACTGTCCAGAGCATCACTTCCCTTTCCAAAATAGCCTATAAGCCCAAAACCACTTCCCAATGCTGCATCTGAAAGAATCTGAATGGACTAGACCACTTTATCTCCACACCCAGTCCCCACAGAAAAATGCTAAACACCTTCTGTAAGAACACTTAACAAACCTCCATATCTGTCCTCAACTAATGCAGGCAATCTCACTCTATGGCGCGGTAAGCGGTAGCCTGCCAAGGCTACACCAAGCCCCCTGCTGCATGTCCTCCCAGCCTTAACCACTCTGCATGCAACATTTGGAATGGCCTAGCCAAACATGGATGACACAAACCTTTGCTTTCTTTCCTTATCAACATCTCAACTAACAACTGTAACTGCAACTCTTCATGTCCTCTGGTAATCTCCACTCAATCCTCACTGAGTCACTTCAATATCCAAAAATGTCAAAACTGTGTCTGGTCCCATTGTCTTTTCCAGTGCCAGTGCTACCCCCATGTCTTCCATCAACACTTAAAAACTTACCTGCGTGTGCTGGCAGTCTGTCGGGTCAGCCGACCCCACAAAAATGAAATCATCCAAACAGTGTGTAATAGAAGTCACTCCTGTTACTAAGGTGAACAAGACACACATTTTCTAAACAATGCACGACACAGTCCATCTGTATCTACAAACCACCAACACCCAACTTGCAAGCCCAACAGCTCAAAATCCTCTGGGTGCACCAACAACAGCCTACATGCAGCTTCGATGTCACTCTTTGCCATTTATGCCCCCACACCTGCCGTCTGTACCAATTCGATAGCCACACCCACTGAAGAGTAGTCCATAGAATTTCCCTCTTCCCATATGAAGTCATTAATGGGCTGTCCCTAAGAATAGGACAAGTATTGTATAATTTGAAGACTGCCCTTCTTTTTCCAGAACAACCCTACAGGCAAAACAATCAAACTCTCCAAACGCCATGATTCGAGTGGATCTTCCACTCTACCTTCTCTTATCTCCTTCGCTAGGTTCCTCTGGTCTATCTACACTGAATTTATGTCCTCCGCCCATCTTCTACACCTCGAGCCTTCATAACCCAACTGAAAACCAAATTAAAATCCTAGTAATAACTTTGCCTTCTTTCTGTTATTGTAAAATTTCAACCACAACTGTAATCGCTCAGGCATATTTACAAAAAACTGGCAGAGCGCTGTGTAGCTCCATTATTGCTAACACCGCGCATCGTCTGTTTAAAAACTCAGGGATGAGCCGTATTCACAAGAATGCGGCGCACCCCTGTTTCACCTAGCCTAGCGCCAACACAGGCACCCTTGCACCATAGTGCAAGGGTGTGTCTGCATTGCAGGGAATTATTGTTCATGTCCAGGAAGGTGTCCCTTCCTGCACATAATCTCAAATGGATATTTATATTCTATGTGTGCTGCATTGTGCAGCACACATAGAAGTAGCAACTCGTCATTATCTAATGATTTTTTATATTTAGGTGCATGGACAAGAGCTTGAAATGGCATCTTTTCAGGTGCTGGGTGATGTGGGCTCTCTTGGGCAGGTTGAGGTGGGGTGGGGTAGGGTGTCTGCATTAATTTCCAGCAGTAGGTACCAGAGCTGCCATCTGTAGGGAGTTTTCCATGAGATGTACGATCTTGTAAACCCTACTGATTGTAGAAGTAGGTTACCACCCCATAAATGATATTACTGAAGGAGGAGGGTTCATGTTGGCGGGGGGGCGTTGGACAGAGTCAGGGGCTAGCTACCATTAAATGCCACTAGAGCCAGGGTACCAGCACTCCAATGTTGGTGGCCTTTTACTACCAAATGGGCATTGGGGAACCTGTTTTGCTTGCATCTGGGCCCATAGAACTGGAAGGGACGGGGGATGAAGGGGGCAGCTGTGAAATGTTAAAATCAAATGATTGAGTTTATCTTTCTCCTTCCTTCCCTCCCCCGCCCCCTGTGGCATTCAGGTGTTTGAAGGGTACTCCATGCCAGCTTCTGTTCCTGCCAAGCCACAGACTGCAGGAGCCACCTGCCTATTCTGCAAGCCCCGCTTCACTCCAGGACTGGGCTTCATATGGCTGTTGGACGCTTCTTCCAAGCCCCCCTTCTGCCTCCAAAACGGGGTCCACCTTCCCACAATGCACCATCTGCTATCAGGAACCGACTAACACTTGAGTCATATCTTCTCTACCTCAGTAACGGACAAATACTCTTACCAAGTGTGCCATGTCTTGCAGTCCTTCTTTGGAGTGATGTCACAGATGCAACACCCACTCTGTAATACACTATGATGACATCATTATATTCTGAGTAAAGGACAGTGTTGCTAGATTGCCATGCAGACAGAATTGGCAAATGCACCAGACCTAGATGGTATGATGCAAAACATATAAAGTAAATATCATATGTGCTCCTGAATCCTACTCATTTCACTGTGTGTCTTCACCTTGATAGTCTAATTCCACTGTGTGTCAGTACTGTCACTGCTCATGTAATCATTTCATCATACAGCTTTTGGTTTTGAATATTGAATATTGAATAATGAATGACTAACTTAAGGAATCTACAGAGCTAACTATTGTGATATTATTTATTCAGTTGTACAATTCAATATTAAATCATACACAACATTTACAACACAAATAAACTCCTATAATATGAAATGCTTGTAAAATCAAAGTTGTCTCATAGTAATATTGCATTTTTCTGCAAACATGTGTCCTCAAAAAAAATAATCACCACTTGCACACATGCAACTATCTCAACACTTTAATAAATCAATGATTACATTGTGTTTAGATTCTGACACATTTTCTAAAATATTTTTAGATACAAGTCATGCTTTAAAGTACACTTAGCTAATATAAGTTGAGCAAGATATTTGCTTAATATACCTAGGACCTTGCTATCACACCAGTATCATTTAATAAGGAAGACATTGTGATACAAAGTTTACTGGCTATTAATGAGGAATTTTATGAAAACGGTGAAAGCTGTGCTGTTTATGCTGTTGTAATATATTACCTCATAATACACTCTATATGTATATTTATACCATGCCTGTAATAATGAGTATTACAAATCAAACAAGTTATTGGGAGCATGCTCACTAAAAACTATTCATTCTCACCTTTACTAATGGATTCTTTTTATTAGGTTGATCTTAAACATACAACCTCTTGTGTACTTTAGAATACATATATCTCTGTGGGCCAAATGCATTCCTTGCTTTTTATTTGTTTGTTTCAATGTCTTTTAAAAATCCTTGCTTACTATTGGGCAGCCCTGCCTCTTTGTCCCTCCTTTTTACTCCAAGGAGCTGGGACTTGGTACAATATCATTCGCTTTGTTCTGTTGATCTGCTTCGTGGGGGGACTACTTTATTATGTTTTCAACCTCGTGTTACACTGTGGCTGCTAAGACCCGTAGCTGCTTACATGTCATTGCAGCATTAACCCTCTCAGTACCTTCCATGCAGCTGGCATTCTTTTGTATTCTTCCTGAAGGCAGCTTTCAGGCTGGCTTGGAATGCAAGCAATTAATTATTGTGGTTTTAAGTCTAAGTCTGCCTCCTTTAATTTCCTCTAAAAACAGGCACAAAAGCACTGCAACAGTCTGCCATCTAGCTACTGCAGCTCTAAATCATGTAAAAAAGTTAAAACACTACTTAAAAATAGCCATTGTTTCAGTTCCATTAAATCAACCCTTCAAATGGTACTTTAATATGCATGCTGCTTGTGTTCTTGCCTACCCTCCAGGACTTGTGCTTGGCTTCTGGCAGAGGGGTTAGACGTCTCTACTCTTGATTTAGGGCTGAGGCCAAAATGTTTCTTTCTAGAAGAAAGTCCCTTGTAAATGTGCATTTTAATGTAGTATATTAAATAAATGCAGAACAAGAAAGCAGGGCTGGCACAAGGGTGGTGTGATCGCATTGGATAACATCAGAGTACAGGGGCCATGTTTCCGAGTTCATTTTGCTTTTAAAAGCACTCACTGACACATTCCAAGCCTCAGGCAAATCCAGACAATAAATATGTCAAGATGACTCCAGTGAATAATGTTCTTGCTGAAGAGATGGAGTTGCATAGTGGAAGAAGTTTTGACTCATTACAAGGTAGCATTGGGTTAACACCCCAGCTGCAAATAAAGTGTACCATACAGAACTCAAAATTCATAGAATGTAAATAAGTCAGTGGGTTACTGTTTTTCTGTTACTTGCACCTTATACGTTAAAATCCTAACCTAGAACAGTGAATGTATAACGTCCATCAAAGAACTGCATGCACTGCAAAGTATAGATCAGAGCAGATATGAATGTTGCAAAAACGGTTTATCTGGGTGGAAATCAGTTCTTTTTATTTGGGAGAACCCCCAACTATGGTGTGCTGTTTTCAATTCTGAGTTTTTGCTTCTGTAGCCCAAGCCCTCTTTAGTAAGGCTGTCTACCGATATGCATGACTTGTGACTCCTACACCCTGTGTTCCTCTGTCTTATGTAACATTTCCTTTACACTAATTTATGCACATATGATTGATTGCCTCTATGTGATTTGTGTGTGATGCACAGTGCTTTGACACCCTACACTGGTATGAGTGGCACTTTATAACTAATTAGATGCATCTGAACATTAGTGGTTATGGAGCCTTAAGGGACACTGTTAAAGGGTGGTGGTGATGAAGGAATCCGCAACACTCAGCCTTACCTCCTCATCACCTTCAGCAAAACATCAACATCAGCGCAGCACAACCTCCTCATCAGTGCACCACCACCAGTGCAGCACCAACTTAGCATCAGCGCAGTACCAGCTCAGCACCAGCGAAGCACCACCTTAACATCAGCACTGCACCATCTTAGCTTTAGCACAGCACTATCTCAGCATCAGTGAACCACCACCAACGCAGCCCCACCTCAGCAGCAACTCCGCACCAACGCAGCACCACTTCAGCACTTTCCCCTCTGCAGTGATGGTCAAAATGGTTAAATCAAAGGAAAGGCACTTTTTGAATTGTCACGTGTTGTTTTTAACTATTTGTATTTGATTTATTTGGAAAAGTAAAATTTCTTATTTTAAAATATTATATTGAAAAGAGGTATAACAAGTTGGCAGGTAAAAACTTTGCATTATTTGCAGAATCTACAAAAAAATTAATTTATTTTGTACATTCTAGAAAAAGTTTAATGCCGAATTGCCAAGCAACTAAAAAGTTTTAGGTAAAGCCTAAAAGGAAAAGGCTGGGTACGAAATTGTATGTCAATTCTTTGGAAAAGGCTACAGTAAAACAATAGTTAAAAAGAATAACACCAGATTTGCTAGGTAAATGGAGAGCTCAAAGGCTACACTAAAACAATACTTAAAAAGAATAACACTAGGTTAGATGGGTAAATTGAGACCTCTTCCAGTTGTATTTTCGGTGAACCTCGGTTCAGTAGCTTAGTTGTATTTCTAAAATCTACAGATATTTGGATTGCAACATCAATAAATGTGCAGAAGTGATTGCAAACCTTTTCTGATAGAAACTGCAAAAAACAGCCTGAGCAGAGGCATTAGTGGTTTGTAACTGTAACCCGGATGTTCAAATCGGGTGGAAATGTTTTTCAGCGTTTGTTCATCCAAGGTTCATAGTAGTAAAGCTGAATAACTTATGAGAATTTGAGAAGTTACATTTCAAATTCAAGAACTTTCAATATATATTTTTAAATCACCACATTCTACATTGAAGAATGTTTAACTGCTTGAACAAGTGTGTCATTTCAAGACTCGGTAACTAATCTTCTGTTAAGGTGGAGGAATATTAGGGTGAGATCTAAGAATTAAAAATCTCTGTATTTGGTATGTAAGTTTATAGTCTCCATTGAAACATACTGATGGGTACAACTGCAACGTAAAGAAGAATGGGGTTGTAGTGGAAAAAAGTGGTGACCATAGGTAGAGGTGTTTAATTATTAGATTTAACCATAACATGTATTAATGTATATCACCAATAAAACCTAAGGTGTGCAGAAAATCTCTGTCGCAAGCACGCAAAGCCCAGTTGAACTGGTGTCACAACAGTGGATACTTTACTAGATTGGGTGGGGTGGCCATATTTATACTACTTTGTTGGAAAACCTGAAAATAAATTGTAGAAAAGCAATAATGTTAAATGAGAAATGTTGAACCAAAAGTGTATTGTGTATATGTTACTAAAACGTCAAGAGAAACAATTTCTAATATCCTAAAACTATCTCCTGGGAGGTTAAAGTCCTTAAGAAAGATGCTGCTGATGGATGTGGTGGTCATTAGATTGACAGCTTTACCCTCACTGCACCTAAATCTGAAACAGAATCAATATTGCTGCCAGTCACAAAGTTTTTCATTGCATTACTGCCTACGCAAACCTATCAAACACAAGGAGATATGGACGAAGTGCTGAAACTTTTCAGACACTCACCCCCAGTCATGGATCTGGGTTGAATCCATGATCATTCTTTAGCTCACTCCTCAACCTCAGTTCAGACATAGCTATATGCAAATCAGTCTTGACCCAGTGCCTCTTGGGAACAGTCCAGCCCCAACTGCTGAGCCATGTCTTGCCTGGACCGGAAACAAGCATCCTAGGACTGGTTTCGAGCTAACACAAACCTATCAGCTCGCCTCACTACACAAGGTACTGCAAGGGTCAATGGAGTGCAAACCACCAAAGTCACACAAACCCCACCATCATCAGTGCGCCTGCCTTTTCAACCCTTGGCAAGAAATCAATACTATCCTACATTTGTTTTATTTTTATTTACTGTGCTTTCCTGTAGCGCTGCTTCACCAAGTGGCATTAGAGCGCTTTAAAGTGTCAGTACAGGGCTCGAAAAATAAAACAAATTGTACTAGTCCTGCAGGACTAGTACCTTAAAAAATGTCCTCGACCTAACTGCAACCTACTTGACCTCCGTCTGTGAAAGAGGAGCAAATGTGACAAGATAACAAGATTTAAAGGCATCTTTATTGCTCATTAACTTTGTGAGCAATAAAAATGCCTTTAAATCTTATCTTGGCCCATTTTCTTAGTTTCTGTCCTACTCGCCAGAAAGGGCGAGTAGGACCTAAAAACAGCTCGACCTTGTTAAATTTAGCTCGACTATGCGAGCGGTCGAGTGGAATTTTCGAGCCCAGCAGTATATTTACCTAGTACAAAAATGTAATACGAATAAAATTAACATCAGATTAGATCAATACAATAAACATGAAGCAGGAGGGGAAGAGGGGAAATGCGAAGGTGACGTATACTATCCAAGAGCAGAACATACACGGAGGTGGATATCTTTCCTGAGATCAGGGAAAGCAAGTTAATGTAGAGGATAGTTCTCTTAAAAATTGGATGAGAAGTGGGTTTTGAATTAATACTTTTTAAGTTGTTTCCTGAAGGCAAGGATGTCAGGTACCACTCTTAATTTTTTGGGGTAAGGAATTCCAAAATGTGGGAGTGGCACCGGAAAAAGTTTGTCTTTGAGCTGAAGAATGTTTGAATTTCAGAGGTTCTAGTAGGCGGGATTGGGATTGCCTGGTTCCACCTGAACGTTTCAGTAGGTCCAAGAGGGAGCTTGGTTAGCCAGTCTGAAGTGCTTCAAAGATCATGTATCCAATTCTGAATGTGATCCAGGTTTCTAGCAGAAGCCAGTGTAGGTCTTTCAGTATGGGCGAGACGTGGTAAAACTTTTTTTTATTTGAGACTAAATGAGTCACTGGGCCTTACCAAGTCACTTTTCTAAACTTACCAGACTTCGGAAAAGTCCCAGAAAAATCATTGATCAACCAACATTCAAAAATACCTTCTTAATGACTGCCAACCTGGCTTTGATTCACATCATAAGGAAAATGTTACTTACCCTGTAAGCATCTGTTCATATTGTGCAGTAGAATCACATGCTTTGCATACTCTTGCCATTTAGTGTTGGGCTAGGATGTTTGCCAGTTATTGTTCTTCCAGGAAGTCTGTGGAGTCTCAAGGTATAGGGTGACTCCTCCCTTAGTTGGCAATACGCATTGGCACAGACTACATGTTAGATTGTTTTTTTGACCATCACGGTTAAATTTGGATGTGTACCAACTAGAGTCTGAGTTGAGCAAATTGTATTGCTTTTCATTCAGGTCCATTTGGTTATTTTGACTTTGATTTCCGTAGAAGAAACTCTACTTGCCTACTTTATCCAGATGCCGCATCTATTCCACCTAACCGGTAAACCCTCCCCAATGATCCACCTTCCCTCAGGGTTCATGCCCCTCCATATTCCCTTGTGGGCCATACTGCGAACAAGCACAAGCGGGCCAATGCTCAGGCCATGGGCGAACCTCTTCCACCCTATAAGGAAAGCAAGAAGATAGATGCCGCTGGTTAGAGAATAGCTGTAGCTGAAGGGACTGCCACTCCTAGGAGATTTTCCAACTCTGTCGGCCTGCTCCCCAGATATGATAGAGCACATTGGGATGTTACGCAGGAGCTCATTAAACACCTTTCAGGAGAGTGTAAGAAAGTGGGGGAGAAGATGGTGGTGGAAGGAAAGACCATTGCTAACTCCACCATCCACTGCACCCTAACCATTGTCTGACACCTCCCCTCTAGGAGTTAATACTGGTGTCCTGACTACACATCATGCGTGGCTTCCTCTCTCAGGTTTGAGATCTGAGATCCAACAGCATCATCTGCTCAACTGGCCCACTGATGGCAAACATCACCTACAGCAACACAGTTTACTAACACTGCATTTCTATCTAGGCTGACAGGGCTACTTATGAAAGGACCCTATGGGCCACGTGCATCCATCCTCAAAGTCTGGATTGGACTGCCAGGTGCAGACACACTTTGGCCATGTGTCCTGGATAACAGAAACTGCAGGTATAGAACTTTAATTATGTATGCCTCACCATCCTTCTTCTGAAAGTATCTCTCATCTCAGCGAATGATTAATTAAATGACTGCATCAATATATTGCCCACCACCATGAATAGGGTGTCTTGGCACTACTCTAAACACTGCTATGTGGTGCTTCAGCTTTTTCCTGGAGCTCAACTGAATGGTTGGTAGCTTTCACTGTAAAGGCAGAGCATTCCATAGTGAGGTTGCATGTGTGCTATCCCCACAGCTAATTGGCCACCTTCAACTTAATGATACTTGCTTCTTGCATCATGCTCTGTTATTTGGTGTTTGACTTTGGCTTTCTGACAGGTAGACACCAGCTCATGTAACAATTTAAATGTAATGCACCAGATTTTTTTTTCTTTACATTTTTTTTATTGAAAACAAACAAACGTACAAAATAACAAAACTCACAAGGCAAGAATACAATGAAACATGATCACGTGTCCATGCAGGCAAAGCTCCAATAGAAAGTGCATACAGTGCGTTCAATTAGCGTGGGGAAGGAGGGGTGGGCAATAAAACAAGCAAATACATTATCAATGACTGAAAGCTGAATGTCAGTTAGGGGGACGTGGAGACGTCAGGGTATACATCTTGTGGAGGAGTACATATATTCCCACGATAAGCATTCCATTGGGACCATATCCTACCCCATTTTCTGGGCCGGCCCCGGGAAAGGTACACAGTCTTCTCCCGGAACATGCACCAGTCCATGTTCTCTTTCCATCCGGATATGGTGGGCGGCCTGTGAGATCCCCAAAGCTGAGCAATGTCTTTTTTCGCGACCATATTAACAAGGGTTGCCCAGTTGATCTGTGCGGTGTTGTAATCATTGGGTTCCCAGACATTCAGCAAACAACGCCTGGCCTCGGGCAGCAGCGACACACACCCGTGACACTCTCCATCACCACATGTATTCGGGACCAAAATTCAACCACCTCCGGGCATTCCCATAATACGTGGAGGAAGGTGCCAGACATTCCGCAGCCACGCTTACACAACCCATCCAAAGAATAACCCATATGAACCAGACTCGGACCAGTAACATAGACACGATGGAGTATCTTAAGCTGGACGAATCTAAGGCGGGCAGGAATAGCAACTTCCTTAGGCGAGGACAAAGCAGATTGCCAGTCCTCGTCATCCAGTTCTAATCCGTCAGCGCTCCACGAAGCCCTAAGGCGCACCAGCAGATCAGCTCTATTATTAATAAGCTTCTTGTAGATCAGTGATATTGTGCTGTCGGGCACATGACCATCCAGAATGCGGTCCTCCAGGGGGGAGGATTCAGGAATATCATCGCCCACAGCGAATACAGATAATAGAGTGTGACGGACCTGGGCATACCTAAAGAATTCCGTGTCACCAAGCTCGTACTCCGCTTTCAACACATCAAAGGACTTGACGGTACCCTTCGTCCATAGGTCACCAACTTTGCTTATACCAATCATATGCCATTTGTTGAAGCCTTTCGTTCTCCACAGATGTCCCAAACACTCGGAATCATACAAAGGGGTCGCCCGGGTAAATCTACCACTCCAACCCAATGCCGCATTCGCGTCCTGCCACACCCTCACAGCAATTTTAGGGGGACCGGTCAGTGTTCCATAGAGTCCCTTGGAGTACAACGCTCTGTTGACGGTCCCTCCGGGCAAAATAAATTTATCCATGGAGAAAGCCGGGGCAGGGCCTGGAGCGTAGGTCGCATGGTTGATCGCACTCAACTGAGAAGCCCAGTAATAACGCCTGATGTCCGGGAGGGCGATACCGCCGTCATACCACGGAAGCGTGAGTTTAGAGAGAGCGATACGGGCACACCCATCCCAGACCAGTCGTCTCTGCAGGCTCTCCACTTCACGAAAATAACCCGAGGCAATCGGGTCAAAGGAGTTCTGAAGTGCTCTACCGAGTGGCGATAACGGCAACCTACGCCAGCGCGCAACATCACGCTTGAGCCGCTGAAGGGGGGGTAGCAAATTACGCTCATATCGCATGGAAGGGTCCAAGGAGACGTAGATCCCCAGGTACTTAAAACCGGTCTCAGTAACTTGAATCGGAAATCTACGAGGCAGTGGAGGGAGATCTCCCGCCAAAACGTAGACGCAGGATTTAGCCCAATTAATAATGAGACCCGAGTTCTTCCCGAAGGAGGTCAGGACATCGAAAAGGACATTCAAGGATTTGCGAGGGGAGGTGAGATAGAGAAGGATGTCATCCGTGTACAGCGAGATTCGATCCTCGGGAGTCCACCGAATACCCCGCATTGAAGGCTCCCAACGGAGCCACTCCGCCAAAGGTTCCAGAGCAATGGCGAAAAGCAATGGAGACAGCGGGTAGCCCTGCCGGGTACCACGCCCAAGTGTGAAAACACAAGACACTTTCCCATTAACTACCACCTGAGCCAGGGGCATCTCGTAAAGGAGTTTCACCCAGGCGATGAAACCCGGCCCAAACCCAAGCTTCGAGAGGGCCGCCCAAAGGTAGGGCCACTCAATTGTGTCGAAGGCCATGGTAGCGTCAAGGGCAGCCAAAATGGCCGGTTCAGTGAGCGTCCCAGCTCTCGCGAGAACTCCGTGGAGTCTGCGAAGATTCAGAGCAGTGTTGCGGTGCTGGATAAAACCGGATTGATCTGGATGGATCAAGTCTCCGATCACAGTAACCAAGCGATTAGCCAATAATTTAGCCAAAATTTTGGGTTCGGCATTGAGTAAAGAAATGGGTCTGTACGAAGTACAATGATCCCGCGGCTTACCCTCCTTATGGATAACTACAATGGTAGCAAGTCGTTGATCAGCGGGGAGGGAACCAGACTCAAAAGACTCAAGGAACATGTCCCTTAAGTAGGGCGCCAATTTGTCGGGTCGCAGCTTGTACAGTTCAATGGGCAAACCATTGGGGCCCATTGCCTTGCCAGAACGGAGGGAACGTATAGCCACAGCGACTTCGTCCACTGTGAGAGGAGCCTCCATGAGGTCCCTGTCTGCATCAGAAAGGCAGGGCAAAGCGATATCCCGCAACAGCAAACGCAACAGCAAACGAGAGTCCTCCTCATCTCTACCACAAACCGAGGTGTACACAGTCCTGAAGTGGTCTACGAAACACTGAGCAATCCCCACTGGGTCAGTAACACTCTCACCATCAGGCCTCTCAATCACCGGAACAACACGATTCATTCTCTCTTTCTTGTCCAACCACGCAAGCAATTTACCAGCCTTGTCTCCCACATCATACAACCTGCCCTGCTGCTCCCGATGCATTATTCTCGCCGCATTAGTAACAAGAGTTCTGTAATCAGCTTGTTTCAAACCAAGGGAGTACAGCTTTGCACTAGAGACTCCTGATTCAAGATCGTCTACAAGTGCAGTTATCTCGGATTCCAATCGTACAAGTTCCACATTTGCAGCCCTCTTATCGGCGGCAATCAATGACAGGGCTTGCCCACGTACAACCGTCTTAAAAGCCTCCCACAATGAAACAGCAGAAGAAACAGACCCCACATTTTCATCGAAATAATGATCAATAGCTTTCACAAGTTCAGAGCGGGTTTTGGGATTACGGAAGTACCAGGGATTAATAGGGGCAACTCTACCCGCCCCAACCTCATAACTAAGCCACAAGGGGGAGTGATCAGAAATACCCCTAGGGAGGTGACGAATCTCTCTAATGGAAGAGGATTGGACCGATGGCATTAAGAAGTAATCCAATCTGGAGAGACTACCATGGGCCCCGGAGTGGAAAGTGTACTGTAATTGTGTGGGTTGCAGTAATCTCCAGCTGTCCACCAACCCGAAGGTGTCAAGCAAGTCACTCAGCCACATTTGGGCCCTGGGTAGGTCCCTAGGAGGATGACGATCAGAAGTGCCGGAGACAACAGAATTAAAATCCCCACCCAGAATCAAAAGGCCCTCAGGGAGTTCCAATATAACCCTGCCGAGATCAGCGTAAGTCGAGGCCTGTAGGCCCGGGGGGACATACACAGAGAGTATGGACAATGTCTTCCACTCCCATCTACCAGTGAGCGCCGCGTAGCGCCCTCTGTCATCAAGCTTTACCTCATCAATTTCAAAAGGGAGAGAGGACCGGACAAGAATGCCCACCCCCCTGGAACCAGAAGTAAACCCAGACTGAGCCACCAGACGATATCCGCGCCTATTCATGGCCTGACATGCGTTACCTATTAGATGCGTCTCCTGCAAAAGGACAATATCGGGCAAATGACGCCTTAGGAACCGCAATACGATCCCTCGCTTTATCCTGTCACCCAACCCATTGACATTCCAGGATAGCAGTCTCAACTCGCCACCCCCCATCCCCAGGAATTAGGCAGAGCAAAACCCACAAAAGACACACTGACCAGAGCAAAGGAAAAATACAATACGATGCCTCGTGAATGAAAGTAAACACACACCCAACCCCCCGCCACCCCCCAACTTAAACCCGTTGCAACACCCCCCACCATGCACCCCTGCGTACGACTCATAAGCCACCCCAACTTGCAGTGTGCCTGTCGCCCCATCAATAAACTAATCTACGCAAAGAACCCAGGAGGAGGAAGAGTCCCCATTCACCCCCCGCCACCCCCAGGCTAAACCAGGCTTGAAAACACGAGGATCAATGTCCAGACTCAGCTGAAAAAGCAGAAAAGTTCAGGCAACAGGATCCACTATGCAACTTTCACTCTGGCGCGCCCCCTTCGGCGCCACCGGGGTGCCCAGTACGATCGTCTCTCCTGGGCAGGGAGTCAAGCCAGTCACTCACGTTTTCCGGGCGATCAAAGAAAAATGTACGTTCCCCATATTCAATCCGAAGTCTCGGGAACAACATGGCGTACTTAAGGCTCAAGTCCCGCAACCGTTTCTTTACTCCCTGAAATCCCAGCCTCTGCCTCTGAACGAGCTGCGTAAAGTCAGGATAAAAGGACACAGAGGCATTTTCAAATTTCACAGGACCCTTGTCTCTCGAGGCTTGAAGGAAAGCGTCACGATCCCTAAAGTGGAACAATCTGGCAATAATAGGCCGCGGGGGTACACCCGACTTCGCCTTTCCGCCTGGGATTTGATGGGCGCGTTCAACAGCAAAGAATTTGCTAAGTCCGGCGGGAGCAAGATAATTTGTGACCAGATCTTCCACCAAAAGGTCGACCGTAGGCATCTCGGGACCCTCAGGGACACCAATAAGGCGTACATTATTGCGGCGGACTGTTTTCATAATCCTCAAGGCGACGGGCCATCATGTCATGTGAGGAACGCAAATTACCGATTTCAGTCTGAGCATCCGCGACATCCGTAATAAGACTGGAAGTCTTTAGATCCAATGACTTGACCCTCTCATTGGTCTTCGCCAAATCCGCTCTAATCAGCGTGATGTCGACGGCCACCGTGTCAATCTTGGAGGCGAGGGCCTCGTACTGTTGTCCCATGGAGGCCTGCATGTTGGTAATGGCGCCCATGACGTCCTGCAACGATATGTCCGAAGGCGCTACTGAAACAGTCTTAGGGTCGTCTGAAGTGAGACCAGAACCGCTTGGGGACCCCTTCATCTGAGCATAGTGGTCCATAATGTTCGTCTGGGTCTGACCCCCGTGGAGAGGTGTTTTGATCTTGCGCCTCTTGGGATCGGGTCTGGCGGCCATATTAGAGAAGGGACCCCAAAGGGGTCCCCGCGACCTGGTAAAAATGGCCGGTCGTAGAGTGGCCAGACAGACAACAAAACCAGACCGAGATTGCAGTAACGTCAAGGACGCTAGAGTCAGGGCATTCGGCAGGGACAGCACAAAGCAGTGGAGAGACACCAGGCCCGCCGGAGACCGATCAGGGCAACACTTCCATCAATCCGGGAGTAGAAAACGAAAGTGAAAGTCAAAAGGGGGTCGACCGAAGGGGATCCCCTCAGCCGTTGTTGTTTAACTACTCCCAGGCCTGCCAAGCAACTGAGCCCCCAGTCCGCTTTGGGGCGGGCCGCAAAAATCAGCAGCGATGTAAAAGAGGATCCCAGCGTCCGAATTCGATTTTTCAAAGAATATTATTATCAGCGAGGATGTGCGAACAAAAGCCCGTCTTCAAAATCAGGATGTAGTCAGGATATCTGCGAAGGGCGGCGCGGGTCCGGGGAGCTCTGTGCTCACGTGACCATCTTGGATGCCCGTGAAGCTCCAATGCACCAGATTTTAAACATGAAGCACATCCTGGACTGGGAGCCTATGCAGAGAATGTCAGGCCTCATAAACGTGATCCTTTTGCTCAGTTCAAAGATGGCCCAGACTGATGTAGACTGGCCCCTCTGCAGAATATCCACCCCCAAATCAGAGCACTACAATAATCCAGAGGAGAATTCACTGCCAGAGAGCCCTTCTGAAATAATGGCAAAACTAATCCAAGTCTTCTGAAGTAGCATCAGCTGCAAGAATCTGAGGGCTGAGGGAGCCCTCACTGTTAACAATAAAGCCTATATTTCCACTTTACTTGTTGGCATGATGATCATCTTCAGCTCCAGATATTGAACATTGCATAGGACTGCGAGGAGTGTCTACCCGTGGTACCAAAGTAACTAGGTTTTGGGCTGGTTTAGTTGAAGGTAATTATGCGGCATCCAACGCGGAACATCCTGCAACAGAAAAGGCAGCTATATCCAGGATGGTGAGTCATCTGTATGTGTATTGTGCACTATTGTAGATTCACGTGCTTTGCATACACTTGCCATTTAGTGTGTGCTCAGATATTTGCAAGTTATTTTTCTACCGGGATGTCTATAGAGTCACAAGGTATACGGTGACTCCTCCATTAGTTGGCAATACGCATTGGCACAGACTGCATGTTAGATTGTTTTTTTCGTCATCAAAGTTGGGCTCTGAGTTCAGCAAATTTGTTTACTTTTCATTAAGATCCATTCGGTCGTTTTGACTTAGATATCTGTAGAAGAAACTCTACTTGCCTACTTTCTCCAGGTGCCGCATCTACTCCACCTAACCGGCAAACCTTCCCCAATGATCCCAAGCCATGGACGATGCTCTTCCACCCTGCAAGGAGAACTGCAAAAAGACCTTGGCATCATTGCCTAGATTGTAGGGATTAGGAAAAATGTTCTAAACTTACAGGTAGGTCTTGATGAGAGCAGAGTACCTGTTGTGTTCACACACTCAGAACTTTGGTATAGTACAGATAACACACAGGGGCTACCAAGGATTAAAATCATGCAAGTGCTAACCAGAAGCCTCCCACTATCAAAACTGCATTACTGGCCTGGCTTAGACAGAATGACATTACACATGCTTTTATTGTAGTAGGTCTACAGTGTGTAAGCACAAGCACAGACTACTTTGCCGGTTGACCCAGCTGCCTCTGATGTTCACACCAACGACTGTAGTCTCCAGACAGAGTCCCAGGGAGACCTACTTAACTCCAGAATCCTTTATCCAGCAAATTCAGAAATGCAGAGGCCTCTTCAACAGCAGCCTGAAACTGTGGAACAAACTAAAACCCTTCTGTTGCCCAACCAGTTCAAAAATGCCTCCTAACCCGCATCTTCCGAAGGCGGTGCCCCTTGAGTCACTCGTTGATTCTAGACGGCCATGAAACTGATCCCGGCTGCCAACTAGCCCATACCTCCCACAACCAGGACTAGCTACTGATGAGGCAGCAACACACAACACCAAATGACCCACAGCTTTAAATTCAGCTCCAATTTAAATTCAAAGATCAATTTATCATAATAAAGACTTACATAAAAAACAATTTTCTTACCTGGTTGGCAAACAGATCTAACTTGATAAATAATCCAAGGGTTAGTGTTCCATGCATTAGTTAAGCCCCTTTCTGATAGTTTCACGCTTGAAAAGCCAAACAATGTACATAACTCAGCACCAGACAAAGATACCCACAGATGGCATTGTACCAAGAAAATCACTTCCAGCTGTGGATCTTTAAAAGTGATCTTAAACTGGCTGATGGGCAGATCTTTTCCACTTGAACATTTCTGGTTTTCAACACTCCAGTCCAGAATCTGAAGAGAAACCTCAACCACCTGCTCTTCTCAAACTTACAAATATAAAACTGAATCAAACTCTGTAGCATATAGACTTCCCAAAAATGGAATGCGTTCCAAATTTCTAGAATGTTTTTCTCAAGACAACAACTGAAGCTCCGACACTGATGTCTCCAAAGACAAATGGACTCGCGGTAAATTGAGCCTCAGCCATCGACCACCCCACGGACCTGGAACTCAGGACCACCACTGATCATCTGGCTTTCAGGAACTGGCTGAAGGGCCATACACCATCCCGTGGAACGCTGGTGACCCAGATTACAACGCATATCACACAGGAGTCAGACTCTCTGAGCATCCTTCAACAATCACCCTGAGCATCAAACTCTCTCCAATCCCCTTGAGGATTGATGCAAAGTTGGGCAGGTTCCATCTAGAACATGAAGATCAAGGGTGCATTATTCAGAAATTTAGCGACAAAGAAAGAAAAGATGTCTCTCTCTCTCTGCAGAGGTATAGCTAGAGCTTGTGGCACCCGGGGCTATCCCTCAGATTGCCGCCCATGGGGGGGGGGTGCTGGCGAAAAAGGATGGTGAGCACTTGAAAGAGGTCCGAGAGACACGTAGTATCGCCGCTAATAGTTACCTCGATCATGCAAGTTACATGCGGATGTATGACGTTACAACGCATACTTTTACCACGCATACCTTTACAACGCTGTATTTACAACAAATACCGTTACAACGCATAGCGCTTAGAGGTGCTGGATAGTGGTAAGTATTTGTATTTGTATTTATTGCTTATTAAGCGCAGCTGCCACCCAAAGGGTATCCTGGCGCTGAGACCACATCATTCCCACAATAGACCACATTACATTACTTTAGGGAACAGAAAGGTCTTGAGATCCTTTTTAAAGGAAATAAGATCTTGTCTACTCCTCAGCGCCAGCGGGAGGGTGTTCCAAAGAGTAGCAGCTGTGAAACTAAAAGCACGGCCACCCATCCTCACTCTATTGATCCTAGGAACCGTCACTAAGAACGCGGAGGAAGATCTCAGTAGTCTGGTGGCCTGATACCAGGAAAAAAGACTTTGGAGTATAATTTTCTATTCCAACTCCAGTCCCCGTGGACACCAGGGAAGGTGTTGGATAGAAAATTAAACTTATTACTTACCCTAGAGCGCCCCCCAGCGCAATCCGTTGTAATGGTATGCATGGTAATACCTGCGTTGTAATGGTAGTGCGTTGTAAAAATTTCGTTGTAAACGTTGCATACCGTTACATGCACATACATGACATTTTTAAGACAATAACTACCACCTAAAGAGCTACTGACTTCGCTTTCTCTGTTGCCCTTCTAGCTTCGGGAAAGGGGAAGGACTTTGCTTGTCGCAACCTTAAAATGTAGATGCGGAAAATTCAGGCTGAAGCTTTTATTCAAATTATGCATTACTGTTGACTAAATTGTGCAACAAGAAAAAGAAAACTATGCAGCATAATGCGGCACATTATGTGATAGTATTAGTTCATTATTTTTATATTTTTACGCTTGCTAACACTAGACATAGATTGCACTTCATTGGGACCAGTTTAACACCTGAATATAGCAATAAGCAATCAGAAGGTGCCCAGTCAACCTTAGGAAAGAACCTTCCACTCAGCGCCACCACATGTCAATGCAATTTTATAACTTTTGAACCATTTGAGCTAAAAACAACCTCTTTAAAAATCTGCAGATTATGCAGAAGATAATGGACTATGTGGCAAATGCGGCAAATCCATAGCTATGCGAAAAATGCCAGGCCTGCATAATCACATAATTCCAGTAGCCCTGCCCCTAGGTCCCTGCTCAAGGAATCACTCTATCACTTGTAACAATCGACATACAAATTATTGTGGTGTGAATTAATGATGAGTAGAATGTTTTTTCATTTAGCCAATGGAAAGATAAAACATAATTTTGTTTTACTTTTGCCATTTATTTCTTTTTATGTAATACGGCAAGTTAGTAATGGCCTCACAGTAGGCAGAAATTTTTTTTAGAACCTGAGTAAATCTATATGCTAATTATAAACACATTTTCACTAACTTTTTTGGGAAAAGGAAATCTTTTGCAAAGCGTTTCTGTCATATCACTTTTTGCAACTCCTAGGTACCTTGTGATTGAAGCCTGCAGCCTCTTTAGTGTGAGTGAGTGAAAGTGTTCAGGATGGCTGTGCGGTTCATTTGCACATCATAGCAGCTACTATCCCTGATGATTTCACATCTGTCCCCAGGCCTGAAACTAGAGCATGTCAATGGTCAATGATTAAATAAAACAATGCGACTGGCCACAATGGGGCTTCAGGCCGGATTCTCAGAATCTGGCCCTTTGCGAGCCGATTTTACGTTGATGAATCTGGCCGTGTGTGACTGCCGCTGGTGCACTAGGAGTAAACAACAGTCAGCAGGTCAGGTGCGCGCAGCACGCACTTTCAAACTGGGCCGCGCGCGGCACTGCTGGCCCGTTGCGGCCACCTTTATAATTTATTTGTGGACACAGTGTCCCCAAATAAATTATAAAGATCACTGCGTCCGCAACGGGCCACCAGTGCCGTACAGACGCCCCCAAAATTGTGCCGCCTGGGGCAGACCGCCCCCCCACCCCCCCTTGGAACGCCAATGTCTCTATGAAAGGTGGAGACTATGTGGAGGAGAAAGCAGCCGCGGCAGTTGAGAGCGGTGGGGCCGGCTGAGGGTGGATTTCGAGATCCACCCTCAGCCGGCCCCATCACAAGGGAAAAATGCACAAGGGAAAAATACATAAATAATAATTTCCCCTCATGGTCATCTTTTGAAATCCCCCCCAGCCGGCTCCATCACCACACCGCTTTTAACTACAGCGGTCGTGGCTGGGAGAAAATATCTTTTACTTGAACTTTTTATTACTGGGGCACACACTTTTGCATGCTCTCTTATTGTTATAGCTACAACTTACAGCCCACACACTGTCTTGATAATCCTCCCCTTCGCTACTCTAACCCCATTACTTCAAGTGTCAGCATTCCACCTGGAGAGGTAATTTTGCATCTGATTCCACCACTCTCAATTCTGTACGGCCTCAAATCTTAGAGGGCCTGACACAGAGGGCTTCATTTCACTGGATGCTCACCTGGTGAAACTGCTGCAGGAGCAAGGGTTGACGGCAGGAGCAAAGACCGGTGCGGGTAGCATCACAAGAGAGCATGCAAAGTCTCCCCCAAGCGGCCCAGGATCCCTCCTTGAGCCCTGCTCAGGAGAACAGCCAAGGGTCAATGACAGAGCTCACAGCCCTGTGAACTCTCCTGCCATCCTGTCCAGCGCACAAGACAGGGGACCTATACAGCCCCTGGATATCCCTCATGGGTAACATGCAGAGCTCTACAAATCAATCAATCAGGGGTTTATAAAGCATGCTACTCACTCGTGAGGGTCTCAAGGCGCTGGGGGTGGGAGTACATTACATACAACGCTCGATTTCTGGACCACTTTTCCCCAGAGTGCCCCTACCATCCCCTGACCATTGAGACTCTCCTGCTGATATTTTCAGCTTGCTCTGAGCAGGTGACCAATGTCTGCAGGGATACTGTCCAGAATCAAAGATTCCAGCCCCTTGCACTCCACAATTTCCTAGAGATTGGTTTCCTGGTGCAATTGGGCACGGAACTTTCCTCTCCACATGATGATCTGAAAACTAAAGACAGCACTTCTTTTCCATTTACAAAGTATTTTATGTAGTGGTTATCCCACAAAACGATAAAAGTATAAAAATAATGATTATACAGTGTTATACAGTTCCTACCAATTGAACAGGGCTGTGTATCTGGACAACATGGACCTCAAACTACAGAACTCTGTTCACAAGTATTTGTCAGAGAATGTTGGCCCAGTTCCTAGCTGGCTCACAGTGCCCCATCTGAACCTCTAACCTTATCAGTGTGACAGATGGTATCAACAACCTCGAACATGACCACTATAATTTCTCAAGGAATCATAAAAACACATCAACCTTTCATTATTATACTTTTGCATTCCCAGGGTAACACAAGAAAGATACAGAGTAAGTTTTAAAACATTTATTAAATCACATTCTTACATAGAGTGTGTTGCATTTATTAGGCAGAAGAAACTAAGCATTGTAACCAGCATTACAAAAATGTTAATCAGGATGAACAGTTCATACATTATAGCGTTACTGTGATTATATGATTATAATGTAATTATACTCCTATCTAGCGCTACCTACACTATCGGGAGCATAGCAGGGGTACCCTCTGCCAGAGGAAGTCTAACCCCCTATACCTGACTGCGATGTATCAGGAAGCCGACGTGTGCAGGACCAGGCTATCGCCTGTAGCAGGATATGGGTCAGTGTCAGCAGGACTGCATCTCAGTCACAGTGTATACCGTTACAAAACAATCTTAGCCAAAGTGCTCCTCAGCCCATTATGTTGCGGATGTATGTCATGACAACGTCGGCTTTACCCCGCACTGCCATTACGACACATCCATTACAACGCAAGTGGTTACAACAACTTGCGCTGTAGGCGGTGGATTTGTGGAATAGTTTAATTTTCTATTCCAACTCCAGCCCACGTAACAGTAGGGAAGGTGTTGGAATAGAAAATAAAACTATTCCTTTACCAAGAGCGCCCTCCAGGGCAAGTCGTTGTAACGACTTGCGTTGTGATGGCAGCGCGGGGTAAAGCCCGCGTTGTCATGGCTGTTTACCTTATTTTTTTTATTTTTTTTAGTTTCATATAGCGCGAACTTGACCCGAACCGAATCAGGTATCAGAGCGCTTTACATATTTTCCAGTTACGTAACATGAAGACACACTTTCATATTAGGCACGGGGAGATTAAGTGATTTGCCCAGAATCACAGGAGGTTTTGGCGTCATTACCGAGACTCGAACCCAGATCCCCAGGTCCGAGGTCGAGCGCCCTAGCCGTTAGGCTATGTTGCAGAGCCGGTTTAAATAATTAAAGCACTTTTCCAATCCCACTGTGTCAGGGGTGCAAAGATGATGCTGCGGTTAGTCTAGAGCTGAAGAGCTGTCTCCAGACAGACAAGGGTATCTCGCTCCATGTACATCTAGCCTTGGGCAGAGTGTACGAATAAACATGATAATGAGACTTGCTAAGAAATGAGCAGCGTATATAATGATTTCTCAATACATTATCATGTAAGAGCAAAGCGTTTTAAACATCACAGCCGAAAAACAATGTCATGCCAAAAACATGGAGCTATAATGGAGACCGGGCACTGGCCTTGTCATGCCTTTGTAAAATTCATTACAGAAATTAACTCCTCGACTCTATCATCCGAGCAAGCTTGAACTTTAACCCCCCTAAGTGACATTCCCTTGGCTTTTCTGCATTACCTTCCCTTTACCCTACCCATCAATTTTATTGTCTTTTTAATAGACTTGAATACATCTTTTTTACTTAAAAGGTCATTTTCTGTACGTGCATATTGCAATGATTTTAAATAATTGTGCAATACACATTTTACTTACTTACTTACTTGTCATGCCTCATAACAACAGCAAACAGCATAAGCAACGGGAGCTTGTACACAATTCTCGTTCATTTTTTTCAAGCCCTCTTTAGAGCAAGGAGAGGACAGCTCATGGCTGCTGGAAATTGTTATAATCAACAAAATGACATAGAATAGGTAAAATGCTTTAAAAGCAGATTTTAGGAGTCATGGAAGCTGAATTCATAAAAGGACGTCCTACCAGGGTTATCTTCATTTTCCTGGGATTTGCAGTCCAGGTTTCACTCACGAGGAGGGTTAGGGATTAGTGGTACTAGGGAGTTTTCAATTTAAATTATTTAAAAATAGGCAAATAACAAAGATGCAAATGGCTTGTCCAGAGTCACAGCTGCCTTGGCTGCTTGGCACAGCTGGAGATTAACTAGCCCATACATGCCAACATTTTAGTAGAGGAGAGTGGGAGATTAAAAAAAAATAATCAGAGGAATGCATTTCCCCCATTGACATTTATTGAAGCAGAGGCAATTCTAGGTGGTAAACAGCAAAATAACACAATCTTTAGGCTTCAAAAACTGTGAGTCTCCTGTTTGGGTATGTTGGCATGTATGCTAGGTTGTGCAGGTTGCCAAGAGGAGTGTACGGGACTACAACCGTATTTGTTCAATGTTTGTCTCATTTACAAAACATAATGGCAAGGTACACACAAGATAACTTACAACTTGAACTATCTGCTAGGACATTAGATCAGGGTCAAAATGCAGGGTTGCAAGACACTAAACAACACATGTATACGTCACTAAGTATAGAGCACTGGTGTAGAATTGAAATCATACGACCATGCTAAAAATTTACCCAGTGATTATGACTAAGGGATAACAAAACTAATTAGAAAACAAGCATTGGCAAAGTCAAAATCTCTGGTGGCTATTGTAAAGCATTACTGTTGGGGGAGCTACTGGGACCTCACCAATATTTTAAAAACATTAGTAGCCCCTGGCACTGAAGGGAACTATTTTGTGTGTTGACATTCTGCTTGTGGTAGGGCAGAATGCTGCCACTCACAGTGAACTCAACCAATGGTTGAAATGGTATGACCCACTGCCACACACTGTATCCAGTAGTGGGTAGAATTCAAATGTGAATGCCACAACAACAGACCAGTGGGCATAACACTGGCTGATAACACCTATAAGTATGAATGTATTATTTTAGTAAAATCAAAAGGTCTTAGCTAACACCAGACCTCAAGGAGAAGTCATTCATCACAGTGCGAATGAGAGAGTACCTGCATGCAGTGCTTTCTGCAATTTAATGCATGGAACAGCATTGAAATGCATTTTGCAGTGTTAAAGAAGTGGTGAGTTCAGACAATAAAAATGTACAAAGCTGTACCAATAATCATTTAAAAGAAGGTATGTTTGCAACACAGAAATCACCTTCAATTTTGCTGCAATTTGCTAAAAATAAGAACTTTAAAATAAATTTTTTAAAGCAGTTTGCTTATCCTTTTGTGCGCTTGGCTGTCTTTTCTTGCGCTCAGCGCGGTTGCTGCGTCAAGCGTTGAACAAACTCTGGTAGCAAGAAGCAGTGCTCCTGGCCTCTCTTGATTTGATAGCGCACATCATCACCCCTGTTCCAGGAGAAGACGTACACAACCCTGGAACAAGAAAATAGCAATTGTAAGAGGTAGAACACCTACAACTTCGTTTTAAGGCACTAACAATAGTAAAGCAACACAGATAGTCCTAGACACAGAGGATATCAGAACATATGTCATTGATGCAACATAAATTGCACAGATTCATTTTAGGTCTTGGATACAAACAGCTTTAGCTGTCTCCTGACAAAGCTTATTGTCTCCAATACATCACATATGCTTAAAGTGGGCGTTTGATCAGCACCTTTTTTTTTTGGAGAGTTTTATATAGCGCGAACTTGAACCGAACCGAATCAGTTATCAGAGCGCTTTACATAGCACCAGTTACTTTCATTTTTTAGGCACGGGGAGTTTAAGTGATTTGCCCAGAATCACAGGGGTTTTTTGGCGTCGTTACCGAGACTCGAACCGAGTTCCCCAGGTCCGAGGTCGAGCGCCTTAGCCGTTAGGCCAGCTCCTCTCAACCTTGCTTATGGTTGGATGGCTTTGTTGTTATATCATTTCTGATTCAATAACGTTCCTCTTTATTCTAGTGTTTATCCTGCCCAGAGGCATCTTGGTCTCATAGTGCTTCAATTAATGATGTATCCTTCCAATGCTGACATCAGACCTTGCTTTGCAGTGGCTGCGAGGAACTATTTCCCCTCCCTGCTCCCCAATTCTCCTCCCTTCTCCCTGGTCACTCTCCCACCCCCACCCAGCAACCTCTTGTCCCACCTTCAATTAAAAAAAACATGTTTCCACCCACTAGGCTAATGGACGGTGCGATCTTAAAAGGGTGAATTGTCATACCTGAGAGTCTGAGAGAACAAGTTATTGAACTGGATCATGAGGGACATTGTGGAATTGTTGCTACTAAATGAGTTCTACGGAATCGAGTGTGGTTCCCTCGTCTTAACAAAAGGGTTACGAATTGAAGACCTGTCATTTGTGCAACTCATTGTCTTTGAATCCTTTGAAAACAGACATCATCTATGAGTAATTGTTGGTGAATATTCCTGTTGTGAAACATCAGTCATAGACTACTCATGACAGAGTCATTTAGAATTTAGAAAGTATCTTTGCAACATGGCATGTTCCTCAGATTTTGAAATCTGACAATGTTCCACCCTTTAATAGTCAAGACTTTAAAGACTTTCTCACTCATCTAAATGTGAAGCATCAGGCAAATAGTGTGGTCGAGAGATTTATGAGCACCATCAAGAAGACCGTTCAGTGCGTTGCGCAGGAAAAGTTTGAACTCCAATCAGTTCTTCATTCTCCACTCCGTGCATACATATAAGTTTGCATTCTACCACAGGTGAAAGCCTCGTCAACTTGACTTTTGGGAGAGCCATAGGTACCAACTTGCCACAATGGACCAATGACAGATCTATTGACATTGACAGAGTTTGCATTATTGACTCATCTCAAAAAGAAAAATGAAGACCTGTGTGGACAGACGCCGATGTAGTCAGAACACTTTGTTCAAAAGAGAGGACCAAGTCATTGTCAGGCAAAAACGGAAACACAAGTCGGATGGTCCTTTTGGCGCTGACCCACTGTGAGATGTGACTACTAAAGGGCACATGGTCCTGGAGAGTTCATTATGCAAAATTCTTCACATTTCAAGCAGAAGTCTATATCATCACCACCTCTAGATGTCAGAAGTGAATTTTAACCACCTGAGAATCCGGAGAATCCAGTGACTGTACCAGTGTCTCTGTCCCCAGTGCCAGTCATGGATACTTCTCCTGTATCTCCGCAACCTCACATGACCAGTTCTGAGCGACTGATTCGAGCACCAAAATGACTTATTGAAGAATTGTGATGTACACATGTATTATTTGTACTGTTTATTTAACAGAGGAGAGATGTAGGGGCATATTTACAAGCCCATTATCGCCGCTTTAGTGTTTTTCCAAAAAGCAGCGATAATGGCATTGCAGTATCAGCACCAGTTTTGCTTACACCTTCCATCGCATCTCTAATGAGATACAAAGTAGGCGTTCCCGAGCAAAACCACAGGGAATAAGTCACTAACCGCACAAGCTACAAGGCATACCCTGACACACACATCGGTGTCAAAACCTGCGCTGACCGCGGTTATCGCTGAAAGCTAAGGTCTGCTGTAATTCAGACTTAGCAATATGTGTAATGGGGGGTGGAATCTCAGGCTACAACCACAATGGGCTATTTACAAGTGACTGGGGGTGAATGTATTGCCATT
Source organism: Lissotriton helveticus (assembly GCF_964261635.1). NCBI lineage: Eukaryota > Metazoa > Chordata > Amphibia > Caudata > Salamandridae > Lissotriton > Lissotriton helveticus. The sequence continues at coordinate 2,082,259,742 of NC_136065.1, forward strand.
GTGCAACATTCCGTCCATCATCTTGTGTGTTTTGCTGTTCACCCTATGTTAGAATGGTATGCCCAGACGTGGGTCCCGTGCTCTCCACACCACTGGAGTCAAGCTATCCTAGCTGAAGACAGCTGATAGCCTGAAACCGTTCCTAGGATGCTTGATTCCGGTCCAGGGAAGACATGGCTTGGCAATTCGGGCTGGACTGTTCCCATGAGGCACAGGGTCAGGACTGATTTGCATATGGTCATGTCTGAACTGGGGTGGCTTGGTGAGCAAAATAACGATGGATTAGACCCAGATCTGTGACTGGGGCTGAATGTTTTGCCATTGTGCAACATTCCGTCCATTATCTTGTGTTTTTTGCTATTTACAAGTGATTCCCTATCGCTGCAGGAATATCGCTGGAATTCCAGCGATATTCCTGCTTTTCACCGGCTATCACTGGATTTTTATAGCCTGGTTGATAAGCATTGTTAATAACGCGCTACCCGGGCGATAAAATTCTGCGATAGCCAGCAATAATTAAAATCACACTACTCACGCATAGCGATATTTAGCGCCCGTTGTTAGTAATATGCCCCGTAGTGTCTTGTGAGTTAGAAATGATGGGACACTATTGGCTCCTACAGACTGTGTAGAACAGTGACGTAAGTGCTAAGGTGTGGGAATGGATTTCATGATGTAGAATGTTCAGTTAAATGTTACACGCTGGTAAATAAAGACGTGTAATTCCAAGCTCGGTGTGTGGTGTGATCATTCGCCTGTACCCAGGCTGGGGAGGATGCTACTGTAAATATTGTGTTTTTTTAACCGAAATAAAGCACCTCTGGGAACTCTAATTCAATCGGGCCACTCTTAAATTGACTGCGAGTCAAGGCCTGGTTTTGAGTTATATCAAGGATGGATTTGGCATAATACTCTCCGCCGCCATGTTAGTCATTTTCAATGCAACTGATTTCCTTGAGGGAGCTGCTCAGAGTCCTTGCAGTCGATGTCCTGCAAAGTTCTTCCAACACAGTAGTCGAAGCAGGGCACTGACAGCGGTGAGTGTCCACTGAAGTTGTCCCATCACTGAGATTGAATTTTCCACAGCTGGAGCTGTAGGTCCTGGCAAAAAAACACATCTGTCCTGGAGGTGGCAATAAAATGTCCAAACTCAATGACGGAAAAAAACAATCTGAGGTGAAGTCTTTATTGTGGGCTAAAGGTGGAGTTCAAGTTCAAGTTCATGAATTTGTATAGCGCACTACTCACCCAGAGGGTCTCAAGGCGCTTGAGTGAGGGTGGGTGCATTACTTATCGAATAGCCACGTTTTTAGTTGTTTTCTGAAGGAGAGGTGGTTCTGTGTAAGTCGGAGGTGAGTGGGGAGAGAGTTCCAGGTCTTGGCCGCTAAGTAGGAGAAGGATCTTCCCCCCCATGGTGGATCTGTGGATGCGTAGAAGGATAGTCGTGTGTTGAGGCATTCGGGTCCTAGGTCGTAGAGGGCCTTGTGTGCGTGGGTGAGGAGGCGGAACGTTATTCTCTTGTTGACGGGGAGCCAGTGGAGATCCTTTAGGTGACCGGAAATGTGAGCATGCCGGGGAATGTCCAGTATGAGTCTGGCTGAGGCGTTTTGGATGCGTTGGAGTTTTTTCTGTAGTTTTGCTGTAGTCCCGGCGTAAAGGGTATTTCCATAGTCCAGTCGGCTGGTGACCAGTGCGTGGGTGACAGTCTTTCTTGTTTCGGTGGGGATCGAGCGGAAGATTTTTATGAGCATGCGAAGGATGTTGAAGCAGGAAGATGAGACGGCGTTGACTTGTCTGGTCATTGAGAGGGAGGAGTCTAGGATGAAGCCCAGGTTACGTGCGTGGTCTGTAGGTATGGGTGCAGTACCCAGGGCCGTTGGCGACCATGAGTCGTCCCAGGCAGAGGGGGATGATCCTAAGATGAGGACTTCTGTTTTGTCCGAGTTAAGTTTTAAACGGCTGGTCTTCATCCATTCGGCTACTTCTTTCATTCCTTCGTGAAGATTGGTTTTGGCGGTGTTTGGGTCTTTCGTGAGGGAGAGAATCAGTTGGGTGTCGTCTGCGTAGGAGATAATGTTGAGGTTGTGTTTGCGTGCGATGGATGCGAGGGGACTCATGTATACGTTGAAGAGGGTGGGGCTGAGTGAAGATCCTTGTGGTACACCACAGATGACTTCGGTGGCCTCTGATTTGAATGGGGGGAGGTGGACTCTCTGGGTTCTTCTGGTGAGGAACGAGATGATCCAATTCAAGGCTTTTCCTTGTATTGCGACATTGTTGAGGCGTTGTATGAGTGTGCTATGACATACTGTGTCGAAGGCGGCGGAGAGGTCGTGTAGGATGAGGGCCACTGTTTCTCCGTTGTCCAGTAGTGTTCGGATGTCGTCTGTTGCTGCGATGAGGGCGGTCTCGGTGCTGTGTTTGGTTCGAAAGCCGGACTGTGAGGGATCGAGGGAGTTGTTGCATTCGAGGAAGGTGGCGAGTTGGCTGTTGACGGCTTTCTCAATGACTTTGGCCGGGAATGGGAGGAGGGATATGGGGCGGTAGTTTTTAAGTTCGGATGGGTCTGCTGTGGGTTTTTTCAGGATGGCGCTGACTTCGGCGTGTTTCCAGCTTTCTGGGAAGGTGGCAGAGATGAAGGAGCAGTTGATGATATCACGGAGATGGGGTGCGATGATGGAGTCTGCTTTATTGAAGATGTGGTGGGGGCATGGGTCGGTTGGTGATCCAGAGTGGATAGAGTTCATGAGGCGGATGGTGTCTTCAGTAGTCATTGGGTTCCAGGCGCTGAGGTAGTTGGAGGACGGTTTATGTTCTAAGGGGGGTGGAGAGGGTTGTCTGTTGGAGCTGTTTTCGAAGCTGTTGTGCATGTCGGCAATTTTGTTGTAAAAGAAGGAGGATAGCGAGTCACAGAGCATTTGGGAGGGAGTGATGTCGTTTGAGTCTGCAGTGGGGTTGGTGAATTCTTTGACGATGTTGAATAGTTCTTTGCTGTTATGGGCGTTGTTGTCAAGTCGGTTCTTGAATGCTGATTTCTTCGTGGATCGGATCAGCTGGTGGTGTTTGCGGGTGGCTGCCTTGAGGGTGGTCATGTTGTCGGAGTTTTTGTTTTTTCTCCATGTCTTCTCCAGCGTGCGGCATAGTTTTTTGGATTTCTTAAGGTCATCATTGAACCATGGGGCCTTGATATTGTTTTGATTGGTGAGATGGTTTTTCAAGGGAGCTAGTTCATCAGCGCTGTGACTGATCCATTGTTTGAATTTGATGGCAGCTTGGTTTGGGTCCGATGAAAGGGCGGGTGTGTTTTGGTTGAGCGATGTGAGGAGTTGGTCGGTGGTGATTTTGTTCCATTTTCTTCGGGGGATAGGTTGTGGGCGGTTGTGGGTCGAGGTTGTTTTGTAGCTGAAGTGAACACAGCTGTGGTCTGTCCAGTGGAGAGCTGTGGTGCGGTCAAAGGAGATGTGTTTGCTGGAGGTGAATATTGGGTCGAGCGTGTGTCCGGCTACATGGGTGGGGGTGTCAACAAGTTGTTTGAGGCCGAGATTGGACAGGTTGTCAAGAAGGGTGGTGGTGTTGTAGTCGCTTTTCTTGTCCAGGTGGAAGTTGAGGTCACCTAATAGGATGTAGTTCTCGGATGTGAGGGCATGTGGACTGATGAAGTCGGTGATGTCTTCGCTGAATTGTTTACGGGTTCCTGGAGGCCTGTAGATGAGGGTGCCTCTAAGTGTTGTTCTAGGGTCAGTGTGGACCTGGAAGTGGAGGTGTTCGGCGGTTGTAAGGTTATCGTCGGAGCGGGTCGTGATTTTGATGGTGTTCTTATGGACAATGGCGAGGCCTCCTCCCGTTTGGACGGCGCGGTCTTTTCCGGATAATCTTGTAATTGTTTGGGATGGCTACGGCGATGTCGGGTGCTGATGATGCGTTCATCCATGTTTCAGTGAGGAAGGCGACGTCCGGTGCTGTGGTGTCGAGTAGATCCCAGAGTTCGGTGGCGTGTCTGTGGACCGAGCGGGTGTTCAGCAGGATGCACTTCAGGTGGTTGGAGTCGGAGCTGCGTTTGGGGTTAGTGTTGTGGGTCTTGAAGCTGGTAAATTTGCAGGAGTAGCAGGCGAATGGTCCGTGGGTGTGTCCGGGGGCAGCTACGCAACAATGAGGGGTGCGTCCGGGGTTGAGGGATAGGAGGGTGGCGGGATCATATGTGATGTGGGTGGAGGGTACAGCGCGGGGGCCAGGGGGTATGGCGCTGGGCGCGGTCCAGGCGCGGATGGGCGTAGACGGGCTTACCTTTGGCGCACCTTCGGCGCGACTAGGGCGCGACCGCTGCGCGTAAACGCTGCGCGTTAAGGTGTTTGACATATAAGGATGATGGAGAAGGGGGAGGGGCGAGGTGGGGTCAGCTGGGAGGCGGGGGCGGGGTGGGAAGAGGGGCTGAGAGGCAGAGCAACAAAATGGTGGCAGCACAAACTCGACCACGAAAACAACAACACAAGCAGGGCTATGCAGGAATAAACAAAGAAGTCTATGAAGTCAGCGCTACGATCAAATCAGGCTACAATGATATTTTACATGCACGAGCAGATAAGCGCTACGATGTAAACAAGCTGCAATTCTATATTTCAATGCACAGGCAGATAAGCGCTACGATGTAAACAAGCTGCGATTCTATATTTCAATGCACAGGCAGATAAGCGCTACGGTGAAACTGGGCTACAATAACTGATAGGTTGACAAAACAATTCAGGAGCAGGGAAGCGCTACGAGGTCTGAGGAGCACACGCAGTGGGGCGCTACGATACCAGTGCAGGGAGCGACCGCTTCTGAGCCAGTCAGGACGGTCACAGCGCGGGGTCTGGCGGGTCCTGCTAATACTATCCGTGGGAGGTGGGGTCAGCTGGGAGGCGGGGGCGGGGTGGGAAGAGGGGCTGAGAGGCAGAGCAACAAAATGGTGGCAGCACAAACTCGACCACGAAAACAACAACACAAGCAGGGCTATGCAGGAATAAACAATGAAGTCTATGAAGTCAGCGCTACGATCAAATCAGGCTACAATGATATTTTACATGCACGAGCAGATAAGCGCTACGATGTAAACAAGCTGCAATTCTATATTTCAATGCACAGGCAGATAAGCGCTACGATGTAAACAAGCTGCAATTCAATATTTCAATGCACAGGCAGATAAGCGCTACGGTGAAACTGGGCTACAATAACTGATAGGTTGACAAAACAATTCAGGAGCAGGGAAGCGCTACGAGGTCTGAGGAGCACACGCAGTGGGGCGCTACGATACCAGTGCAGGGAGCGACCGCTTCTGAGCCAGTCAGGACGGTCACAAGGAATCTCGTGACTCAAAACTACTTTGAAGAAAAACAACTTGAAAATGGCCGCACCCAACACTAGATGGCAGGAGTATGCAGGGTATGTGTATTCACAATTACAAGTGGTGCAAACAGTATGTTAGCAGTTAAAATACTGTGAAATGAATTAATGAAATGAAAATGGGTTTTGTAAAGCGCATTACTACCCAAAGGCCTTGTAGCGCTATAATTGCGTGCTTCTGGGGGTCTGCTGGTTTAATTGGAAAAAAGGAAAGTTTTGAGGAATTTTTGAAAGTTTTGAAATGCTGATCTGTAGTTGGAAATTCAACCCTTAGCTGCCCTGGATTTTGTATTGTGTAAGTTGTTATAGGTTGGTTGTTGGTGCTGTGTTTCACTGAGTAATTTTTCTGTGCTGGCCAGCAAAGTGTTTGTGGTGTCCTGTATAGTCTTCTTGTGTGCTTACACAGTCTAAGCTGTGACCCACTGTGAGGTCGCCATTTGGGCTTATAACTTATAACTTTTTTCATTCTGTACCTCCAGATGTGGAGGTCGTGTCTCTCTCTGCTGGGAACATAAAAGACCATCCTAAAACAGTAAAGAAAGGCTTTAAATAGATGATTTGTGCAAGTGTTGCTGTTGTATGTATTAATTGTGATAGTTAACATGCTGGTGGCCCCCTCAAAACACTTATGATATGTTGGAGAGCATCTTGAAAGGGAAGGGCGTGACCCAAATGAACGATCTAAGGGGCATATCAACAAGCGGCAGCGATAATTATTGCTGGCCACCCTTACCGTGAGGAATTTTATCGCCGGCTATCGCAGATAATTATCGCCATGCCAGCGCTGTATTACCAACGCATAGTGCAATGGCAATAATTATTCCTGTGATAGCGATGTTTTCCATGGAAAACAGCGATATCCTTGTTGATAGGGCTGGGTGGACTCAGCCCTATAATCCACCACCCATTGGCTAAAATTGTTTAGTAAAAGGAAAAGCAGGCATAAGGAAAGTAGCGATAACCAAGGTTAGCACTAATTTTCTTATCGCTATGCTTGTTAATGATTGACTTTATAATTGGAGAAATGTCGGTTAGCGACATTTCTCCAGTTATTTCTGGACGGAACGCCCACTTTGCATTTCATTAGAGATGCAAAGCTGGGCGTTCGGTAAACAGGCGCTAAGGCATGGATTCACGCGTTAGCGTGTCGATGCTGATAGAGCGATAAAATTATCGCTACTTTTTGTCCAAAAACGGACGCTAAAGCGGCGATAATTTTATCGCCTCGACTTGCTGATGTGCCCCTAAAGAACCCATCGGCCTGATGTGATGGATCTGGAACATTCCGGACATTGGCGCATGCGCCTTCTCTCGCCAGTGCCTCATGTTAACCTAACGGAGATGGAAAGATGTTTTGCTTTGGTGGCGGCAGAAGAGGAGGAAGGTAGCTGTTGTTGCTGCCCTCTGTCTTTGGCACCACTTGCCTCTGAACCTGCAGATGTTTTGCACAAACTGTTGGATCAGCTGTGAGGTCGCCTTTAGGGTAGTGCTTAATTTGTAAAAAATAAAAAGAAATGTGTGCCAGGGCCCTCTCAGGAGGCCTCTGTAGGTTGCACCACCCATTGCCCCCCCGCCCATCGCTGCCATTGACAATACCAGCACAACTAACCATCCCATTCCTACAAGTTTGACAATTCAGACTTTTGATATACATTAACAATGACCATTACCTGCCGCCCAAGCTATTCTTATAGCTTTGGGAGGCAGATACTCGTCATTCTAATGTATTTTGAACTATTAACTGACTGTTGTTGTGCTCATCACAAAATTAGACAAAGAGCACCACCATGTGTCAGGCCGTCATAAGTTCAGGTTTGGACAATAAATTGCCGGTGCAGTGCATCGTAAAACACCAGCTCAAACAAAGTACTGCTTTAGCCGAATAAAAGGGTCCTGGAATAGTCCCCTTGTTTCTGGTGTTCCTGAGGAAATTGGTGTTAGGGATGATAGACCCAGCACAGTGGAGTGGCTTACCATGAAACGTTACATTTCAGAAATGGCTATGAATCCAAAGTGCCGTTTAATAGCCACATCCTTAAGACAGGCCTGGATGTCCACTGGACACCAAGTGGAATGCATCCAGGCATCTCTGTGAATGAGAATGCTGGTACCTACTGCATGGACAATGGAGTACGTAAAGTCCATACTGGACTACAAAATGTCTGGTTGCATGAACAGTTTTTGCAGAAGGTGCATGTAAGTGTGCTGGAGAGTGTCTCATAGAACACACAGCGCAGTGGCCAAGAAGCGGGGACGTTACAGGGTCGCGAGGTCAGAATGGCGAAAGAAAAGGCCTTCTTACCCATAGCATCAATCCCATCAACCCATTGTCTGAGGAGGGAAAGAGGTGTCTTTTGGGTTGTACTGAGAGTCAGGAGGTTTTAGGGTGACCTGGGACAGTTTTGGAGTGACCCTAGGCATTTATTGCGGGTGCCTGTTTGGTACAACCTGCTACCTGCTTTTTCATGGTCTTCAAATGCCAATTTGTCTCATGGATTGGACTTGTGCTTGCCTCCCAGGCACCACAGACAGACATTGTGCAGCTTTGTCGCCGACTTCTGCTATAGAAGCGCACAGCATAGATTCAAATTTTCAAACCTGTGATCCTCAGTGGCCACAACCCTGTTTAGTGTCAAAAACTTTCTGAAGTGTGTTCAAAATTGAAATAGTATGTGGTAAACACTGAGGAGAAGAACTCTGAATTGAGGTCCCATTCACAGTGATGATGCCTTTATCCAGCTCCTTGTCCTCGTGTCTGAAGGAAGATCAGATCTGCTGGTTGAAGCCCATGGTGCCGCATGCAGGCGCTATAGAAAGTTTACCGGATCCAGACTGGCACCTTGGAGGATTCAAAGGATGAGCCATCTACATGGAGCCGTTGGAAAAAGGACCTTTGGGATGATGATGGCTGATGGGGTGGGATGCCGGAAGAACCCGGAGTCCTCACCTGCCTTGGTGCCGCAGAGGCGTGGGTGTGTAGGAGGCAGACTGCTGGTGCATCTTGGGTGTGTCACCTCTTCTCTCTTCGGTATCAAGAGTCTTCTTTGACCAGAAGATGAGGCAAGCATCACACATGGAGTCATCATGCTCGAGGAGAGACAGAGATTGCAAACCTCATGGTGATCTGATCACGGGTACTGGGCATGGCGCCATGGCAGTACTGGAAGGCGTCCGTTCCATCACCCTGTGGGCTCTAAACTCTCTGGTGTGGATGTTTTGGGATGCGAATGGTCTTGTGTCCCTGGCGTTGAGAGAGTTGAGCATTTGCGTGGGTCTCTGCATAGTGTTGTCGAGAGAAGAAACAAGAGGCAACAAAGGGGTTTCCAAGTCACCACGCGGCCCGAAGAAACATAGTGGACACATTGGGTCTTGGAGCCACGACGTTAGACATCCAAACCTGATGGTGGAAAAAAAAAATCTAAGATTCTGTCTGTGCCCGCGTGCATTGCCTACTAAGGGTGGAGTCTCAGTGCATCCCAAGATTGGAAAACCTTTCTTTGAGGGAAAAACGACACTGCATGGCAGAAGTATGTAGAGTACATGTATCTACAGCCACACCTGCTACAAACCATTTGTACCTTGAGCTGATCTAATTCACTTCCAGATGCTCCCTTAACCATATTTAATAGAATTTGCTGCTAGTTTTCTTTTTAAGCTTGAGGGACAATTTTCCCCAATTACTCCAGGGTCTTTGTAAATAGCCCCAATAAATAACAAAAATAAAACAATCTAAGCTTGCCAATTTTGGCTGTGAAGGATTCATATGTGGAAGTTACAACTCATCCACTTCAAAACTTTCAAGACACATTTAGTGTTCCCCAAAGCTGAGGGTCCTCTATGAAGGACACCGCGAGGATCCCCGTTTTTTTCCAGACCTGGCCGCCTCACAAAACCCGGACCACCCCTCTGATTCTGCATCCTCTCCTCTGCCTGTTTGATCCCCTCTAGTTCTTTTTCGACCATCTCTTCTCCATCTCCGTCACCACCCTGCACGTGGTAGGCTGTTGATTTAACATCAGTGCTTCACAAACAAATATCTATTCCCTAAAGGATTGGTGTGGGTGAGACACAAGGTGAAGACAGCAGCTTCACTCATTAATGTCAAAACTTAAAAAAAAAGAAATTATGGTGAAGCCACTGTTAACATATTAGTAAAACCTAACTCCCTTTCAACTTTAGATATTTTAGGGAATTTCATTAGTTCTTTTTATATTTTTTATTTTTATGTGTATTTATTTGATGCTGGTTGTTTTATGGTCATTATTTTAGTGTGCAATGATGAGAACTATGGGGACCTATCATATTAACCGCATTAATACTCTTGTGAATATGAAAATCTTGTAAATTCAACATCAGTGTACTTCTTCAGAACTATTTAGCAGAATGAGGAGCGTCCAGAGTCACTGGTGGAAGGGCACAAGCCTCCTGCAAGCATTTCTCCTAACCTACTGCAATCATTTTACTTAAGGATCTGGGCCCCTGGAGGCCAACCTTTATGAATCCATGAGCCCAGGTTTTATCAAAGTCTTTTGGCAGCCAGTTGGTCTCTTTCCTCCAGCTCCCCTGCCCAGTCAGACTCCGCATGCCCTGGAGGCCACAACCCTTATGAAACCAGGAGGTTGTGTCAATGTCTCTATCTTATGACAACAGTGGTCCTTTGGAACGGAGAGATTTAAGGAAACAATAAAATATAGACAGAATCGTAACTATATTTGTTTTGACCTGTCCAGCCGGACAGAGGTCTAATGTTTACTTTTAAATCAATAACAAAAGTATTTTACAGTAATATACAAGGTAGGGCACAGTCCTGTACCCCACTCAACACAAAATGACAATATAGTTACGATTCTGTCTATATTTTATTGTTTCCTTAAATCTCTTCGTTCCAAAGGACCACTGTTGTCAAAATATAACTGATCCCAAGGTCCTTGGTTGATTTTATTGGGCCCCCTTGTTGTTCTCATACAAATGTCTCTTTCTTGGTAGCCAGCTGGTCTCTTTCCTCTACCCCCCCCCCCCCCCTGCCTTGTCTACAGGGGCCATCAGGGCCCTTCAGACCATGCAAGACATGGCCCTACACTCCTGGGGCACTGCAGCCCACCTTCGGAGGGTGGAAGGGAGTACACAGAACATTTCCATAGACACTGGTGGCTCGCAGGTCCCACCACTACTCACGCGTGGTTGTCTTCGGTCACCACCTTCTTGACGAAGGACAGGAACGCGTCGAGGAAGTTAAAGCAGATTTGTGGCTTCCAGTAGTCGGGGACTTCCTGTGGGGGCACAAGGCAGTGATCAGCGCCTGGGAGGGTCACCCATCCACGTCTATGTGCTCTGATGCATCCATACATAGCATTATTGGTCTCAGAGCGCCTTTATTTCCATTAGCACCTATTTAGGGCGACCACATATACCCTTTCCTCCCCCAACTAAACTGATAGATGGGTTGGTGCCCTTGTGGGATAATTTACTCTCAGAGGAGAGGGAAACAGAACACCCAAATAGGTGCAACATTAAACAGCAGTTGGGTCTTTAAATTAAGACAGCCTGGCAGAGGCCAGGTCCTAGCCGGAAACAGGTCATGGGCAATGCAGATACCCAGGAGCGTGTGTGCTTCTTAATAACTGCACAGAACGAGAGTGCAACCTTGTCACTGAGCCCCACCCAGCAAGAGGTCCAAGCACTGAGGGTATCAGGGTTACTAACTGAGAGTCACTCAGGTTACCAACAACCAGGGGGAAACAAGAAAAGACACGAATCTGTACATGGAAAATACAAAGACTTACCGCAGATGTTGGTGCTCTCTGAAAAAGAGAAATAAAATGGTGTTAAAAAGCTTATGCAAAGTAATACCCATGCATTCTTGGTGAGAGGAGAAAACATGGGAAATTATTATTGAGACTTTAACAAGACTCCTGAGCAAACCTTGGGAACTGTGCAATGAACCAAAGCGTTCGTTCTAGGGCAGACTAGCACTGGGGGACAAAGATCTCCTGACCACTTTAGGGTGCCTGAAACATTTTGTGCCTGAGTACAAGTGGGAGCTCACAGAAGGGGGCTGGCCGGGTTCATGGTCCGCTTGTGGGGCACAGTGGAAGGAGAAGGGGTTCACCCATGGGCAGGAGCATTGAAACCATGCAAGGTGCTTCATTTGCTGCTCAAGACAGGGTGCACCCTTTGTTTCACGGTTCCTCTGTAGTATCCATTACTTCCTGCACCATCAGAGATCCTGTCCAGATCACGCTATTGCACAATTAAGTTCCATTTGAGGGCAACTGAAATTCCCCCTACACTTTTTAGGGTACCCATACTATCCTTAATCCTGCAATCATTCCATTCTGCCCTATTGACACCCCTTCCCTCTAAAAAAAAGCCACCAGTGGACAAAAAAAAGATAACATCATGAAAGCTTGGCATGAGTTGGGATTAGCATCTGCTGGGATAGGATTTTATGGCATGACACGGAGGCTAACATTAAGCAAATCTCCTTTATCTCCCTTATTGAGCAGCTCAACAATTGAAGAAATCCAGAACTTCAATGTAATGTAATCGGACAATTGTAAAGTGCAATTGTCACTCCGTGGAGCATCATGGCACTAGGTGGATAGCTAAATTGGAACAGAAACTGGGTATCTGAGGGTGAAAAGAGGAGTTAGATAAGTGCTCTGCATATGGCGTTGGAGGCTGAGAAGATTTTTAGGGCTTTCCTGAAGATAGTTTCAGATTGGATATGACGGAGGTGGTTGGGAAGTTGGTTCCATGCTTTGGAGCCGATCACTGCAAGTGATTTTCCTCCTTTTGAGACATATCTAAAAGCTGGTGGTTTTAATAGATTCGTGTTAGATGATCTAAGGCTCCGCGGAGGTAGATAACGCACAAATCTGGACCGGAGGTATTGTGGTCCTGAGGAGGACATCAATAACATTCTAGTAGCATATAAAGTCCATCAACATGTAGCATTCTCCCTTCTTTGTTGCTGCTGCTCAGAGATCAGTACACTCTCCTTTTAGCTTACCTTCAATTCGAATTAATTCTTTGAATGCATGATTTTAACACCCCACCCAACCCCCTCCCTAACCCCATAAATTCTGAGTTCAATCCTATTTTTGGGTCGATGGGAGGTAAAATATGAGCTGGTGGTAGGTGCTAAAACTTAATTTTATTGTCACTCTTGAAGCGGGGGTGTTTGTCAACTCTCAAAATTGATTTCCAGATTATATGAGTCGATTAAAGATAAATGCGTTGCTGAACCGGACAGGAGCTGGGAGAGGTGGAATATAAGCATACCTGAGCCAGTCATGGAAAGATACTGGAGGCATGTCTGTGAACTGACAGGAACACTTACTATGAATGGTAATTTGCGCATCATACATTTTAAATATATACACCAAGTATATTATACGCCTGCGCGGCTATATAGGTTCGGGTTGCGTGAGTCTGATTGTTGTGTTCGTTGTGGTCAAGGAAGTGCTGATTTTTTGCACTTAGCTTGGGGCTGTAGAAAGGTTTATGAATTCTGGGAAGTGGTGGTGAGACACTTAACGACAATGGTGGCTTTGGAAATTGGGTGCACTCCGCTAATTTGTTTGCTTTGTTGTGTGCCGAGGAGTGACTGGGAAATTTGTGCGTTTGTCCTTGTTGATGGCGGCGCACAGACTGGCGGTTGTATGGGGGGAAGACATAGTCAAAAATTAGAACATTGGCTAAAGGACTTAGTTTATTGTAAAGAAAATCTGGAAATATGCAGAAGAATTGCCAACAATTTCAGGGCCGAGAGATATCTGGGAGCCGCTGCAGGTGTTTTTATTGAATAGGGTGGATGCAGCTGAGTAGGTGGGTGTACATAAGAGATTCAGAGAATAATGATGAAAGGGCAAGGGGGGGAGAATTTGACATGACGACCTAATGATGCTACATTGCTCCGCATTGATTATGTTCTGCATGACTAAGACATATGGGCAGATGTGTTTTTTTTAATCATTTGTTTTCTCATTTTGGCATCAGCTCTTTTATTGATGAAGATGTGATAATAATGTTGTAACTGTGTCGTTCTTGTATCTTATGTTTTTTCTTTCTTCTTAATTTGGGTTGCATATGTGTTTCTTTTTTTAGGGGTATGTGTTGTAATGTCACTTGATTGTTTTGGGAAGAATAAAGAATTTTTTTTGTTAGATTGGGAGACTAAATGAATTCTTGCAGTTGTAGTCTAACTAACTGTCACAACCATCTCTACAAAGCAACACTGACAAATACTTACCTGCCGGTATGTCCCTTGAACCATCAGTGAGTAGCTTGGAGGAGAAAATGGAAGGACTAATAAACAAGGCCATTAGCAAAATAATTGGGTCATTCGATGACACAATAAAGAAAAAATTGGAGGCCCTCTTCCAAACAGGCTGGCCAACCGCTGCCTCAAGACACCCTGAAGGGGAATATGGGGCAAATAAGGCCCAAAGGAAAAGTAGCACTGGGAAGAATACTTCAAAAGGGCTAAAAAATCAAATCGCTCCATTCCGTTGACCTCACGCGCTGGCGGTGAACTTGATGGTGCCTTGGGCACTTCAGAAGGGCAACTAAAGGGCCCTAGTCCTATCCCCATCATCAGCGATAACGATATAGGGGATAAAATAGATCTGTCCTGCTCCTCCGACCTAGATGCGGACATTGAAGATATTGAGGAAGACGATACTGAAATTAATGACGAGGCACCAAGATGAGTCGAAGATGGGCATTAGGGACCCATTCAGAAAGAGTATGTTCGACCCTTTCTTAATTAAACATCCCCTATTCCCAGAGTGGACCGCTCACCAACAAATTGCGGAATTTCTCTCATTTTGGCTCTGCAAAGAGATACCCAAAGACGTCACCTCATGCCTGAAATCTGAATGCCCATGCCTCTACATACCAGACATAGTAGCCTTAACCCCAGAACTAGTTTCAAAAGCTGTAGCGATTATCGCAAAAGGGAGAAAAGACCCAAGGAAAGATATTGACAAGGGCCTAAAATCATGCCAAGACAGACTACTCGATCTGAGTGGACCACTCATGAAAATGTTAGAAATGGCCAAAGGGGCCTACCTTGATGATTCCCTAATTGACCCAAAGGAGTTACACTGTTAGAATTGGGGGTCTCTGGTTAGCGCAAGTATGCACTTGTGACAAGCAGGGACCCTCTCCTCTAAGTCAGGGCAAAGGATGACCCCTTAGAATTACCCTTGCTCACCCTCTAGGTGCGTGGCGTGAGCAGCCAAGGCTATTCTTCAGGCGTTATTTAGTTAAGCATTTGTAATCACACACACAGTAAAATGTACCAATCCCCCCACAAATGGACACCAGGCTGCGAATATATAAAAATACGCTTCTTTATGTAAAAATATATATATCTATGCAGTTCAGACTTAATTACAAGACCAATAACGTTTTTGTGGGGCCACAGGTTGTAAATAGGCAAGCTTCTTAGGTTACAGTTCAAATGTATCTTCTGTCTTGTTCAACTCACTAGTAAATAGTTCTCTCAGTTCCAGTTATGCAATAATTGGGGCCTCTTGCCCGTTCCTGGAAGGTATGGCGCTCCCAAGCGCCTCTGTGGCCTTCGCAGCGCTCCTCTGTGCTCCACACAGAAGAAAACCCCGGGCCCTACCAAGGCTCACGCATCTCGCGGTATGCTTGGAATGGAGACCAGAGAGGGGCCTGCCAAACCCTGGGCCTTTTCCGGAGGTGGGGGCTGAGCTGCGGAGCAGAGCAGCAATCGGGCGATGAGAGGAACCCCGGGCCTTTTCCAGAGGTGGGGGCTCTCAGCTGCAGTGAGGAGCAGGGAGGGGTGAGAGGAGCCTCTGGGGCCAAGGCACAGGGAAGGCTGATGTCGTCTTCAGGAATGCTTCTTTCTTTCAGGAATTATCAGTGCAGAGGGGTCCGTTCTCAAATCGGAGGATCTCCGGGAGGCAAGGCACAGCACAGGAGCCCTGAGGGGGGCTCCCTTCACAGTGCGGTGCGGCCTCTCCTGGGGGGGCAGAGCAAGGCAGGGCAGCCGGGTGCAATCAGATGCACGGGGGCCGTCCAGGCTACAGGCTGCTCGAGTCCCCGGGATTCCGGCGGGAGGGGCTGAAGTCTCCTCAAGGGCTCCGTGAAGCAGGCAGAGGTAGAGGGGCGGCCGGCCTTAGCCCTGGGGCAGAGAGCGACTCCGAGTGGAGCGAGGCTCTCAAGGGCAAGAGGGCAGGCTGGCTCCCGGGTACCACGGCCCTAGGAGGGGGCGAGAGGGGGCAGACTTCACCTCCGGCGGGAGGAAATACTCGGCCTCAGGCAGGGGACGAGCCAAAGCACCAAGGACCCACTAGTCCTGGGGTCCAGATCAGGGGGCAAGCTCAACTCAAGCCCTTGGAGAATGTTTAAAGCACAAAGCAGCAAAGTCTTTTCTCATCAAGTCTTTTCCTCTCCTTTCTCAGCAAGGCAAGCAGCAGGCCAGTCCTCCCAGCGTCTCTTCTCCTTCTAGTCGGGCAGAGGTCCTTCGTGGTAAAACAGGATTCTAATTTACAAGGAGCAGGGCTCCTACTTTTATACAGAGTTTCTTTTGTTCTCACAGGCCAGGGGGGCCTTTGCATAACTGCTCTCAGCCTCTGAGCACTTGTTGGGGGTACTTCTGGCTTCTGCTATCAGTGTGAGGGCAGGCACATCAGCCGCTCCCCAGGGGGGCGGAGCCAGCATTGTGTGGGCAGGGGCAGCCAGGAGTAGTTTGTTGACAGGCTTCGCCCTTCCTGGGCCAGGTGCAGGCTGAGTCATCCGTCGCTCCCCAGGGGGGCGGAGCCAGCATTGTGGTGGCAGAGCACAGCCTGATGCATAGTCCAGGGAAACTCCCACCTCCCACTAAGGTGTAATCCTCCCATTCACCACCTGTCATCCCCCAGCCCTATCACTCACACAACCCAGACAGTCAGATACACATCCAAGCAGAGGCGGGCTGAAATGGTTAGGCAAGCAAAGGCTAACTTTCTAAAAGTAGCATTTGCAAACACAGGATATTAAAATAAACTTTACTAAAAGAAGTATTTTATCATTCTGAGTTCAGGCATACTAAACATTAATTTCTACCATGTTCCCTGAGCCTGCTGGGATTATAGAGTGTAATAATTCCAGCAGCCCATCTGGCCTAAAGGGAGCAGGTAGCCTTACAATAGTGAAAAACGAATTTGGCAGTAATTCACTATTAGGACATGCCACACACATCAGAGCATGTCCTACCTTACACTTACAATGCACCCTGCCCTCAGGCCTACCATAGGGGTGACTAATATGAAGTTAAGGGAAGGTTTAGGGGCTGGCAAGTGTGTGCACTTGCCCAGCCAGCATGACAGTACCAGACTGCACGCAGGTTCTGCAATGGCAGACCCTAGACACATTTTAAGGCTGCTTCTGTGGGTGGCGCAACCAGCGCTGCAGGCCCACTAGCAGTATTGGCATTTACAAGCCCTGGCACTCCTTGTGCACTTTACTGGGGACTGACAGTAAATCCAATGAACCAATCATGGACATCAATCACAGTTACACTTTATACAGGGAGAGCATATGCACTTTAGCACTGGTCAGCAGTGGTAAAGTGCCCAGAGTCATTACACCAACAAAAACAGGTCAGAGAGAGTATTGGAGGAAGGCAAAAAGTTTAGGGATGACCCTGCCAAGAGGGCCAGGTCCAACATACACCAATGGGTGCAAAGAGCAAGTTGCCTCCTTAGACATGCCAACACGGTACTCTCAAACGAAAGAAGGAAGAGTGTTTTGCTTAAGATAGATCCAAAACTGGTAGAGTTGGCTTCCGAAGAAGGAGGAGCGTCAGCTCAAGGGCTTCTCTTCAGGGATGACTTCATCCGAGACATGGCTAAATATGTAGGGACATTCAGCTCCATTCAAAAATCCCAGGAGGATCTTATAAGACTATTCCAGGACAGAACTTTTGGGAGGGCCAGGAGAACACGGGGTCAGTTCCCCGGACGTGGACAAAGCAGTTCAAGACCCTATTTTGGACAAGGTTTAAGATTTCAGTCAGGTTTCGGGTCATACTCCACCTTCCACCTGCAGAAGCAAAGAGCTTGTGGTGGAGGGTTCATCGGAGAAAGGAAACGAAGAGGCTAGACTTACCAAAGACCTTTTACATATCCTTCTAAAGGTGGGAGAGAGACTAGCCCAATTCTCTGGGAACTAGAATGTGGTGACGGAAGACCGTTGGGTCTTAGAAACAGTGAGGGTATACAAAATAAAATTCACTGGTACCCCATTACAAACAAGAATGCCCCAAGAAATATTTTCCTCCCAGAAGAACTTAATCCTAGTATCACAAGAGGTAGCAGAACTATTAACCAAAGATGCAATCCAAGAAGGGACACAATGTGGTTTCGTAAGGAATATCTTCTTAGTAGAAAAGAAAGACAAAGGGCTAAGACCGGTAATAAACCTAAGAGAACTAAACGAATGGATGGTCTATTACCACCTCATAATGAAGGGAGTACACCTTCTAAGAGACGTATTAAGGAAAGAGGAATGGCTAACCCATCTCAAAGATGCATTCTTTACCATCCCAAATTGGCCACTGTATCAAAAATCCCTCCAATTCACCTCGGATGGGAAACTTTGGCAATTCTGCAGCCTCCCATTTGGGCTATCCTCAGCCCCTTGGTGCTTCACCAAAGTTCTTCACCCAGTAGTGGGATGGCTCAAATCAAGGGGAATAAGACTCACAATATATTTAGACAACATCCTTATAATGGCCCAATCCAGAGAAAAAGTATCTCTTCACTCAGACCTTACCATAAAACTGTTAGAACACTTAGGCTTCATAATAAACAAGAACAAATCCTGCACAACCACATGCCAGGAAACGCAGTTCCTGGGTTTTGTTATAAACAAAACACAAGCGGAATTAAAATGACCTAAGGAAAAACAAAGAAAACTTTGCAAAGAATTGAGGAAATTATTAGGGAAGAAAAATTCCATCTGAGTGCCCTTGCAAGGATTCTAGGTCTCCTGCCCTGTTTGATCCAAGCTATCTACCCAGGTCCCCTATATTATCGAGCTCTTCAAAGACTCAAAGCCAAAACGTTAAGAGCAGCCCAATCCTACTTCCAAATTATAACTCTGGACATGGATTCAAGGAAAGAAATAAGGTGGTGGTTAAAGAATGCAGAAGCATGGAATTGGAGAGCGGTTTTCGGGGAAGCACCAGCCATAGTGATAGACTCAGATGCAAGCTTAGAAGGATCGGGGGGCCAAATGCAGCAACTCAACAACTGGGGGCCGCTGGACAGAAAAAGAGAAGGAGTTACACATATCAACTGTTTAGAGGTACTAGCAGGCTCCTTTGCAATCCGTCTTGAAATGTCTGTCATGCTGCGAATGGACATCATATCTGCAGTCAGATATGTCAACAAGATGGGGGGCCCTCACTCCAAAGTTTTGACAGATTTAGCCAAATTCTTCCGGGGTTACTGCTCGAACAAAGGCATCTCAGTAATAGCAGAACATATTCCAGGCATGAGCAATGGGGTCACGGATTGGTTTTGCAGGAATTTCAAAGATTACAGCTATTGGAAGTTACACAAGGAAAATTTCCTTACCATCAATGTGGGGGCCTTTCGGGGTAGACCTCTTTGCAGACAGATTGAACCCTCAATAACCGAAATTCTTCAGCTGGAAACCAGACCCTCAAGAATTGGGGGTGAATGCTTTCTTTCAGAATTGGAAGGTCTAACACCTTATGTTTTCCCTCCATTTGTCATGCTACCCAGACTACTGGTGCATGCCCGCAGGAACAAAGAAATTACAATGGTAATAACTCCCCTCTGGAGATCTCAAGCATGGTTTCCAATCCTACTGGAAATGAGCTTAGACTTTCCGATTTTAATACCAACATTCAAGAAAATATTAACAAACCAAGGAGAGACACACCCTGTAGTATAGCAGGGGCGTCTGACATCGATGGCCTAGAAGATTTCAGGGGACAGTGGCAAATCGCAGGCCTTTCAGCAGATGCTTCATATCTGAGTCATGGGCACCAGGCACAAGAAAAGCGTGTAGACTGGCTTGGAAGAAATGGATTCGTTGGTGTCTTCAACGGAATTACAATCCTGTTTCAACTAATTTAGTTCATGTATTAAATTACTTATCCAAGCTTTTCACTTCAGGACTCTCTTACAGAACAGTTAATGTTTATAGGTCTGCGATTATAGCAGGCCATTGCCTTGTAGAAGGAGCCTCTGTGGGACAAAACTTACTAACCCAAAAAATGATGCGAAGAATGTGGTTCCTAAACCCTCTTTTGCAAAATACGCCGCTCTGTGGGGTGTAAAAGATGTTCTTCAATTTCTAGTAAATTAGGGTGAAAAATCTAACTCTTCCCTAAAACAATTATCCTTCAAACTCACACTTTTACTCTGCCTGGTTTCTGTTAGACGAACTTCAGACATTAAAGGCTTACACGTTAACAGTAGGGCCTTCCAACCAGAAGGGGTTTGCTTTTACTTAAAAAGATGAACCAAGACAATGGCAACCTCTATTTTTTACCCCTTTTTCCCTCAGAATGATATTCTTGTGTGATGAAATGCTTACAGGCTTATGAGAGAAAGACTGCGACCCTGAGGGGAAACACAGATCAATTCCTACTATCCTATAGATCACTTCATAAGGCAGTATCATCCCCCACTCAAGCTAGATGGGTGAAAGAGGTAATGAAAGTGAAAGAGGAATGAGAGGGTCTCTAAGGGGAGGGGCTGCTTCTTCAAAGAACCCACAGGACATTTTCCTTGAGTAAGAAGTAGCTGTGCAGGAAGGACTGAAGAGAGCACCGAGATAAGTAATTGATTAGGATGGAGCTATCTTCCCGCATTTGTGGTGACCCGGCTGCGGCTTCTGCCATCGCTGGTGCCAGCCGAGCCGTGTGTGCCTGAAGGTCCAAAGTCTACTTCTGGGTGAGGCCCCACAGTGAGTGTATACTTGATGTTGGCCACGTTCCCCCAACGCTTGTGGCTCAAGAAGCCACACTGCCAGTGACAGAGGTCACTCAGACCACAACTTGTGGTAGTGCATCACTCCACATTTTTTGCACCACCATGATACATGGACTTCAGTGTGTGAGCAGCAGGCATCAATCTCTAGACACATCCCATCGGACGTCTGTGGCTCTCACGTCACAGTGGACAACCTCGATCTGATATGCTCTTCGATCAGTTTGGGTGGTAGGTCTGATTCGGTCTTAGTGGATCTTCCTAGCTGACCCCAGAGAGAAGGAAGATGGATTCACAGTGGGTGCAGAACCAACCCCAAGTGGGGTACTTCTATAGGACTACAAATCCCAGGGTGCACCGGGGCAGCTTACTATTACTGTTATTAAAAATATTTACATAGCGCATACTGTTACCTAGAAAGGCATCCTAGTGCTGAGCTATCAGAGACCAGATAAGGCAAGTGAAAGTACCTAGAGAATATAAAGCCAGGTTTTCAGGGCTTTCCTGAAAGTACTGAGGTTGGTGATAGAGCAGAGCGAGATGGGCAGGCCACTCCAAAGACTTGCAGCCTGCTCAGAGAACGCTCTGCCCCAAATCTGAACTTATTTAAATTTGAGAATCTTCAAAAGATTAGCATTTGATCAGTGTAGAGATCTAGGCAGAATGTAGTGTTGTAATTTATGTTGAAGCAAGTAAGGCCTGATATGATTAAAAGCTATGTACACTATGCACAATGATTTAAACTGCATTTGATTGGCTCCAGAGAGCCATTGAAGAGAATCGAGAGCAACTGAAGTAGAGGAGTGACGTGGCAAAGAAAGTTTAGCTGCTGCAGCCTGTATATGATGCAGGCGCTGAACAAGGTATCCTGGTGCACCTAAAAGCAAGGCATTGCCATAGTCCAAGTTGCCCAGAATGATGTTTTGCACCACAACAGGAGCAAAACAAGTTTTCAACAAAAGTACCATTTTCCAAAGTGCCCCTGTAGGCTGAAACATTTTCAGGAAAATCTAATGGCATGAATAGAGAGAGATATTCATTATTTTAGTAGCCTCCCAAATTTCGAACAGGCAACAAAGTAATCGGAATTGTGTTATCCTCCAGCGGCCAAAAGTCTCCTGCCATAGGATGCAACAAGGCCCCAGAAAAGCAGCTCATGACCTCAGTCTTATCGCTGCTGAATTTAAGAAAGTTACCACTGAGCCACTGCAAGGTGCAGTCCTGCGCAAGAATTAGTTGTGTTTATGGCATTAGACCTAATTAGTTTGGGCACTGGTCTTAGATGCACTTTAAATAATGGAGGGTTTTAATGAGTGCCCTGAGGAACCCTCTGCTCTACGGCTCTGACAAAGGAGCGTAAAGGGAGTAGTTGGATTACCTGCATCCTTATTTCTAAAAATTACTCCAGCCGCAGGAAAACCCTTCCCTTGACCGCTATCTCAGCCAGCTTTGCGATTAGGGTGCCATGATGCGGACAAGCAAAGTAGTACTAAGACTTCCTGATGGCCCTTATCAACCACCATCTGCAATATGCGATCATTAATTGCCGTAACCAAGCCCCTTCCAGTTGCTGGAGGGGCGGAACACAAACTGGTCCACATCAAATAAGGTATGGTTCCCCAAAAATCCAGAGGGTCTTTTATTAACAAAGTTCTCCAGAATTACAAAGAAACTTCAGAAAGGAAACGGGTCTGTAGTTACGGATCACTGTTGGATCAGCAGAAGTATTTTTAAAAGAGGAAGCACTGGTGCCTTTTTCCACTCTGGAAGCACCATAGCCATCTCCAGAGATGGATTACATATGGCGGCCAGAGGTGGAGCACCATAGTCAGATAGAAGTTTTCATACCCTGGGAGGTAGTGAGTCCAGCGGTGAACCGGAAGTGATGGGGCTCCCATGCTGAGAGTTAACCTTGGTGATCCGGCAGCACCAGAGAAGAACATGCACTTGGAGAAACCAAACCACTATCCAGTGCCAACAGAGGAGTTGAAGCTGAACATGACATATTTGATTGAGAAGGGAATATTGCAAGGATATCGATAATCATCAGAAAGCGATTGATTAGGAGCAGCGGATGTAACACACAAGTAGGATTAGACCGAGAGCATGTGATGGAAAACATCGTCATGGTCGGATGAGAATCTGACAGAATTTCCTTTGCAAACTATTCAGCCTTAGCTGTTTTAATCTGTTTCAAATACCTCTTCAGAGTCATAGAGTAATCAGTTTTAAATTCCTGCGAATAGTTGTAGCGCCAAGCTCTTTAAAGCTTTTAACAATGGCATTTAGCAGCTCGCAGCTCGTCATTAAACCAAGGAGAAAAGGATACTGATGGGAGACCCTGCTTTTTAAAGGTAAAGGTATGAGGGTCATGGCTTGGACACCTACAAGATGGCTCTGTAGCTGTGGTCCACTGAGCATACAGTCCCAACGACTACGAAATTCCAGGGGAGACCACCTCACCTTCCTGTTGAAAATTAAGGAAATTCCTCCGGGAAGATGGTGGGGAGCGTTTGAGCAACTCCCTGACCGTTTTCGGTCTATTTTTGACAGTTTTTGATTGGTCGCCCTGTATTCTCTTTATGACAGCTGCCATTTTGTGCTCCTTGTATTGCACCATATGGAATCTCCTTAGGTTGTGCTGGTGCACCCTATCGAAGGGCTACAATTGACCTGGCTGGCAACATAAGTGAGGCAAGTCTCTGCTCTGTCCTCCTGGAACCTGTTTAGCCTTTTTCTTCTGTGGAATACTTGGAAATATAACTTACATCTACCGCAAATGGCCTCCTTCTTATGTCTTTCCTGCTTTACTATATATTTAAAAGCTTCATTCAGCGATTACCCAGCTTTTGCATCCCTGGGTTGTCCTGCTTTTTTAGAATTTGGATAATTTTAGCTTTTTTGAGTGCCTGCTATTTTCCATCTGTCTGCTGAACGTCAATTTTTTCTAGACTACGGAGACAGTCTTGAATCGTTGGAACTACTATATGTGGATATTCCGAACTTCCTCATCTTCTCTCATACAGTATTTCCTTACCATTTCCTCATGTTAGCTGAGTGACTCTTAAGAAGTTTTTATTTTATGTTGTGCGTTGCTGCTATGTCTTTATTACCCATTGCCTCTTTTAAGCCATTACTCACTCAAGTAAGACGGTACCTACTATGAACGCATTGCATAGCTTGTTCAGTCTACAACCTATAATTCCTCCATAAATACAGCACTGCAGATGACGTAATATTGTATATTTTCTTGTGAAATTTTGCTTTTTGTTTATATGTTTCTTCCTTCCTAATAACATTCTCAGTGGAATACTAATAATCAAGTATTGCTGTATCATTCATTGTATGGGGCGTGTACATCACTGGAAACCTGCACATATCTCTTTCTCTGCCTTTTCGTGAGAACGCTGCCAATTTTTATCATCAAAAACAAGTCTATATTAAATGGCAGAAGCACAAGTTGGCATGACAGACCCAGCACCTGTGGAAATCCCTAAAACTAAAACTTCTACCAAATCTCTTGCATCTACTTTGCATAAACACCCAAAGAACGATTCTCCCTCTCCAGTTAAATCATCTCCTATATCTATAGAATTAATATTAGAAGAAATAAGAGTGTTGAAACCTTTCATGTAAGAGACTAATAGGGCACTCCACAAACTTGAGGATAAATGGTGTTTAATGGACAAAGGTGTCTCTGACCTCAAGAAACAGGTCAATGATAGCCAAGACTCTACTTCCACGATTCAAAAGATGCAATTGGAAGTAAATTATTTGAAAAGGCGTACTGAGGAATTTGAAAATAGGAGCCGTAGGAATAACCTCCGAATTTATGGTTTACCAGAAAATGTGGAGGGTAATGACCCTCTACAGTTCTTCAAGGCTTTCATTCCACAGTTTCTAGATCTTCCTGTCTCTACATTGCTCAACATATAGCATGCAAACAGGCTCGGTCCCAGGTCTACCTCTAATCCCAGAGGTTAAAGCATCCTGTTCTTGGAACACATGGACCTCTTAAAAGTCATTAATGCTGCAAAAATGAAGAAGCAAATAACGTGGTCCAACCATAAATTTGACTTTTCTCATGATGTTGTGAAGATTACAGCAGACAGATGTAAACAATTTCTAGATCTTTGTCCACAGCTCAGAGTTATTAACGCTCGATATGGCCTAATTCCCCCTTGCCATTTCAAAGTCACCTACGAAGATGACATAATGACATATGATGATCCTGCAAAGTTGAACTCTTTTCTTCATCAATGTAGAAAAGTTTCAATGGAATAGTTGCAGCATTGTCTGTTCTCCAAGACTTTTATAGATTGTTTGTTCTAATATTGTTATTTGCATATCTTTTCTTTTGATAAATATAGTCTTTCCTTTACAGCACCTCTCCAAACCTTGACATATTATACGGATTTTATGAATATCTGGAGTTCCCCCGTGCACCCTATGCTCACATGGATATTCCTCCCCTAAGTATGTCTCACAATTGTTAGTTTTATGACATGTACAGTCTCTTTCGTCTTGTTTGTTATATATCTGAGCTATTCTCTTCTCTTGCCTTCTTCTTTCTTTTAGACTGTATCTTCTTTTTCTCTCTACATTTTCTATATTTTCAGAAGTTCTACAGTTTGTTCTTTATATCCCAAAATATTGTTTGCTCATTGTAAGCACTCTTCTCCTCTACCAATTTCATATTGTCAACATTCAGGGTAACTACTTGGAAAGTTAAGGGTTTATTTAACCCAATTAAACAACAAAGAGTTATCTAAATTACATATGGATATTGCTCTCCTTCAAGAAACTCACATCACTGAAACAGAAGTGTTAAAGTTGAAAACAAATTGGGTTGGTCATGTATTTATCTACCCTGTGGTACAGAAGAAAAATGGTACTATAATTCTTATTCATTAGAAGTTTAACATTACTACCATTTAGCACTCTGCAGTTACAGAGGATAGGTGGAATATAGTGGATCTATTAATTGACAACATTCGCCTTGCAATTTTTAATGTGTATGGTCCCCCAGTAGTAAACAACTCCTTTTGGTTTGATCTTACCAAACAACATTTGAATATTACTACTGAATATTTTGTCATGGGAGAGGATTGTAAACAAATAGTTGTTCTAATTTTATATAGACATTCTAAAGTTAAATTAATACCTTTAAAAGGCACAAAACATTTTGCTCAGCCATTATGCTAAAAGCTCTGATTTACTCATGGAGAATAGCTAATCCAACTGCCAGAGAGTATACCTTCTTATCCCCAATATTTGGCTCTCAATCTAGGATTGATAATATTTTTACCTCGACATTACTAGCTCAAAACATGATAAATGCTGAAATTGGTTCTATATTTGATTTCTGATCAAGCTCCCACTATTGCTGACTTTGATTTATTACCAATTCATTACCCCCTACGATGAAGGAGATTCAATAATTCCCTTCTTTTTTAAAGCCCATATTTAATAAGCAATTTTGCAACTTTACCAATGAGTTTTTCATACTTAATGAATCCCAGGATTTTCCAATGCATACATTATGGGACTCCTTTAAGGCCTCTGCAGATTTATCATTCATTATGTTCAAGGTAAAAGGAAAAATGCTGAAAATGCCTTTAATTCCTTATTTTTAGGTAGCCTATCCCCAGTTTGTTCTTCTCTAACACGTCCTCCTAAGCTACTAGTCACATTGATAGCTATAACTTTTCAGCAAAATAACCTCTAATTGGAAAAACAATATGCATGCTTCTTATAAATCCTGGTGGCATGCAGTTTGCTTCAATCATCGAATAGCTAGGGCCTATGTATGCCCTATTTCCTTAACTCTTAAGAGAGAACATATGTGGTCACCTTTAACAATGTTTCCTGATAGTTTAAGTCCAAAAAGTAAATCGATTGATATTTTAGCTGTAGAGGTTTCCAAGCCTTTTTGAATTGTTCCTTTTTTCTTTTATCTATAGACTTACCCTGAATTGGATTTAATAATGCTTATCTATAGTGCTCACAGCGTCATGTTTTATAGCCTTCTTTTTCAGTCTTTTATCTAATTTTATATTATTCTTTTCTCCCCTCTTTCTTCTTTTTCTGTCTTTTTCTTGCAATGTTGTATTGAACCTCTTAACCCACTTACTTTACATTTTGCTTCTTTCTTTTTACTCATATCGATATATTCTGTAACATTAGTGTACAATTGTTAATATGTTAAATAGTATTCTACTCCCTATTTATGATTATTCTTTCAATAAAACATGCTTAAACTAAAAAAAGGTAAAGGTATGTCAGGTGCCCTAGAGTAGCCTCTGCCCCAG
Source organism: Lissotriton helveticus (assembly GCF_964261635.1). Lineage (NCBI taxonomy): Eukaryota > Metazoa > Chordata > Amphibia > Caudata > Salamandridae > Lissotriton > Lissotriton helveticus. The sequence goes on from NC_136065.1 coordinate 2,082,286,416, forward strand.
AGCCAGTCCTGATCAGGGGGTGGGGGTGGGTTCTTAACATCAGAAGCGAAATGACATTGAGAGTTGGGCTTGTCTACACAAAGTCAGGGGTCACAGAGCCAGAGATTCACAAATTCCCCATATTGAGCTAAGAAGATACTCTGTGTTTCTGCGTGTGCAGTGTCTTGTTGTGAGTAGAAGAAAGTGTTTTTCTTTTTCTAGAACAAAGCATTGTGTTTTTAGCTTTGCCTGTGCTCTGAGTACTCCTTCACTGCCTTGTGATGCTGAAATGGTGAGTACTGCAGTGGATACAGTTGGAGCCTAGTGGCCACTGTCCAGTTTTGCCCCCCCAAACCATTCCCATTGCACACCAACAGATCTCCCCCTGGCCCCTGTGCAGGATGGTAAAGAGTTCTGTGCTAACTATGAGGTAACACTGCTGTGGAGAAGATGAGGGCAGAGCTCTGATGCTTTTTGACGGCAGCAAGCTATGTGCCTAGAGCAGTTAGGCAATATGTTGTGACGTCATTCCACTCCACGCGCCGCCGTGGAATGTTGGTATGCCGAGGGTTCTATGCCGAGCGCCGGACGCCAGCTGTCAGTTGTCACCGGCTGACTGCAGGCGGCGGGCGCGCTGATGTCCTGCTGTTTACTCAAATAAAGCTTGCTGTTCAAACCTACACCCTGTCTCATGTTGTGGTCACAACATGTTCTTGGCGACGAGGTCAGCCTGTAATCAGCGAGGAGCAGGACATACAGCGAATATTGAGGCGTGAGAGGCAAGGCAACAAAACCTTCACTAGCGGACGGGAGTGTGCCTTCAAGCAAAAGAGGGAAAGTCAAGCGCAACAGGAAAACAGTAAGAGATTGCGTCTGCGTTGGTAGTTGTGTAGAAGTGCGCGCTGATGTCCTACTGTTTACTCAAATAAAGCTTGCTGTTCAACCCTACACCCTGTCTCATGTTGTGGTCACAACATGTTCTTGGCGACGAGGTCAGCCTGTAATCAGCGAGGAGCAGGACATACAGCGAATATTGAGGCGTGAGAGGCAAGGCAACAAAACCTTCACTAGCGGACGGGAGTGTGCCTTCAAGCAAAAGAGGGAAAGTCAAGCGCAACAGGAAAACAGTAAGAGATTGCGTCTGCGTTGGTAGTTGTGTAGAAGTGCGCGCTGATGTCCTACTGTTTACTCAAATAAAGCTTGCTGTTCAACCCTACACCCTGTCTCATGTTGTGGTCACAACACAATAGCTTCAAATTCCATTAGGACCCCAGTGGCGGCTCCTCGATGGAGTCCTGTGGGGCGGTGGGCAGGGCAGGGGAGGGGCAATGTGGGGGGTAGTATTTGTTTTATTTATTTATTTATTTGTTTATTTATGTACTTAACTCGGTTCGGCTGTATGCCAGAGTATACTACCTCCCACACTGCCCCTCACCTGCCCCATCTCACCACCCACAGCACTCCCTAGAGGAGCCGCCACTGTAGGACCCACATACCATTCATCCTTGTGGGACAGGCCAGCCACCCAGAAATGGTGTATCAGGAGTACATGACACATAGCTACTGGAGTGAATTGTATAAATGAAGAAATACTTATTGTGTCAGCTCACAGGCTCCCCCAAACAAAAAGCTGGGTCACAGTGCCTAGAGTCCACCTTTTTAGCAATTATTCGACCGCACCTTACTTAATGATCTGGTGCAGGCTCCCCATCCCATGAACATGCGCACTATATCCTCTCCCCTCCCTGGTTTACCAACCTGAGTCAGGCCTCGCGCTGTGACGTCAAACGTCCTGCATTTCACCACGGTGCGTTCGTCGCGCTTGAAGCCCACGAGGATCCGCGGGACCCCTCCGAGGAAGGACTGCGCCCAATAATGGAGCCTTTTAATACTGCAACGAGGTGAAGGGTGGCAACAGGTAAGTGTGAGTGCAACAAAAGGCAAAAAGTACAGCATTCACCCCAGAGCATCTACTCATGCACCTTGGCCTGCTCTCCAACAAATGCACCAACACAATAAACTGATGAGGCATTTACACACATGTATCCTCCATGCTGTCTGTCCTGTGGACTTAAGAGCTTGGCTGTGAGTGAAAAGGCATGGCATGCTTTTCAAATTACAGACACAAAAGTTGCATACCTGTAACCCTTGTTTTAATGTTCGATGCCTTCCTGCAGATTTACCTGCTGTGCGTTGTCTTCTCAACTGCAAAATTTTGCAAAAGTGTGGCAAAATTCGACACTTTTTCTGGAAATGTTATGGAGGACTTATTTTCTCGACTTACTGGAGAGCCACAGACAATCTAATATGTTGTGGACATTTTACATATATTTGAAGAATGTGGCAACTTTGTCCAAAATGGAAGCTTGTTTATTTTGTTTGTTTCATATTTCTGATTGACTTGGTGTCTAGAGTGTGGGTTGCGAGCTGGGCCACTCAACATTAACATGTCTTCACTGATTGAGCAATATCCATGTAATGCAAATTATTACACCGAATTCCTGTTTTCTGCTGTCACTTGAATGGCTTGAAGTGACACAAAAACACAGAAAATAAACTAAAGCAAGTAAGCAGGTTAATTAGATTTCTACAGCCATTAACTTTCTTGTTAATTCCCTTCATAAACCCTAGGAGTAGGGGAAGCAAAGACAGCGCCAAAGAGCAAACAATAGGTACAAACAGATACTTTGTTTAAACAATGTATGTATGAAGGACTTTGCAAAATGAATAGCTCACCAGATAATAATAATTAAACCAGTAACTGTAAATTTGCAAAAGGATTGTCAAAGAGAACATATATTGTTGTTGCAACATTTCACACATTTAAAAGGATAGACAATCACAGCTGTCAAACGAAACATGGACTGATGTAGGAAGAAGAGGCAAGTGGGGGAGCCTTGCTTTGTCAATGCTTTTTGGTTAGTGCAATTGCTTTGCCAATGATTGTTTGCGAATGCTTTCAAAACTGTGCTGGAATAGGTCATCCTGAAAGATGTGTGACACAAAGAGGCAGCAATCTTGAAGGTATAGAAAATAAAATGTTTACGCTATAAAGATAGCTGCCATATTGCAATGAATAGGACACTTCACCGCGCGTACTTTTACTCCACATGCCATTACGTTGCAGTTTTTACACCGCAAAATCTTTTACAACGCAGGGCTTTACAACGCAATTCATTACAACGCATTCCCCATTACAACACAATTTACTATTCTAATTCCGCGGGGCGTTACTTTGGGGAATGCGTTGTAATAGTTTGCGGTGTAAAGCCCTGCGTTGTAAAAGATTTTGCGCAGGCCTGGACTGGCCGTAGCGGGCACCGGGCAATCCCCCGGTGCGCCACATGGGTGGGGGCCGGTTTTGGGCCCCTGGGGGCCGATTTTGTTACAGGGTCCAATCGGCCGAAAACCGGCCCCCGCAAAGAGCTCGGCGGCACCTCCAACCAACCCCCCACAACGGGAGGGGGGCCAGCCGAGCACTTTGCCAGGGCCGGTTTTGGTTCCCAGTCCGGCCCTGATTTTGCGGTGTAAAAAATGCAGGGTAATGGCATGTGAAGTAACGCATGCAGGGTAAAGGATGTTTCCCATTGCATCAAACAATGTGGCAGCCATCTTGAAAGTATTGAAAATACCATTTGTATATTTTCAAGGTGGATACCACGGTGCATCATGCCATATTGCATCACACATCAAGGTGGTCATGCTAAAAGTATACAAAATACACTTATAAGGTGACCAGTCATTGCTACTGGCTTTGCCTGCAGACCCGATTCGGTTGGGAAACGCACCATTTGTTAAGCCCAAGACAGCTTTATTTGAGCTGTTTCCTGCCTCAAATTACCTCTTTTACAATGTTAGACAACGGGGAAAATAAATTCTTTCGACTTGTTTCTCAAAATCTCCCTCTTTGCAGTTTTAAAGCATCCAGCTTTGGCAAACCCAATAACAAATGCCAGCATGGAACTGCTGCAGAGCAGCGGTAGAAGGGGGCAGTAGAGGAACAGTGGGAGAGAGTTAAAGTAGATGAGAGAGAAAGCATGACCCCAAGCTTCTGCAGTGCTCGGTGTCAGAGACTCAGGTGGAAAGAGAGGGCTGGTGTGTGGGGAACTTAGGGAGTGAGGGAAAGAGTGCACTTGTTGCACAGCTTTGATGCTTCAGAATGAACACGTCACCCAGCTCTGCCGCTCTGGAATGAACCCATTGCCCAGCTTAGATCCTTTGAAATTAGCCCGTCACCAAACTTTGCTGTTTCAGAGTGAGCTTGTTGCACAGCTCCGATGCTTCCGAATGTACCCGTCACCCAGCTCTGATGCTTCAGAATGTACCCGTCACCCAGCATCAGAATGAACCCGTCACCCAGCTCTGATGCCTCAGAATGTACCCGTCAGCCAGCTCTGATGCTTCAGAATGTACCCGTCACCCAGCTCTAATGCTTCAGAAAGTATCCGTCACCCAGCTCTGTTGCTTCAGAATGTACCCGTCACCCAGCTTCAGAATGAACCCGTCACCCAGCTCTGATGCTTCAGAAAGTACCCGTCACCCAGCTTTGATGCTTCAGAATGTACCCGTCACCTAGCTTTGATGCTTCAGAATGTACCCGTCACCCAGCTCTGATGCTTCAGAAAGTACCCATCACCCAGCTCTGATGTTTCAGAATGTACCCGTCACCCAGCTCTGATGCTTCAGAATGAACCTGTCACCCAGCTCCGATGTTTCAGAATGAACCCATCACCCAGCCCTGATGCTTCAGAATGTACCTGTCACCCAGCTCTGATGCTTCAGAATGTACCCGTCACCCAGCTCTGATGCTTCAGAATGTACCCGTCACCCAGCTCTGATGCTTCAGAAAGTACCCGTCACCCAGCTCTGATGCTTCAGAATGTACCCGTCACCCAGCTCTGATGCTTCAGAAAGTACCCATCACCCAGCTCTGATGTTTCAGAATGTACCCGTCACCCAGCTCTGATGCTTCAGAATGAACCTGTCACCCAGCTCCGATGTTTCAGAATGAACCCATCACCCAGCCCTGATGCTTCAGAATGTACCTGTCACCCAGCTCTGATGCTTCAGAATGAACCCGTCACTCAGCTCTGATGCTTCAGAATGAACCCGTCACCCAGCTCTGATGCTTCAGAAGGAACCTGTCACCCAGCGCCGATGTTTCAGAATGAACCCATCACCCAGCTCCGATGCTTCAGAATGTACCCGTCACCCAGCTCCGATGCTTCAGAATGTACCCGTCACCCAGCTCTGATGCTTCAGAATGAACCCGTCACCCAGCTCCACTGCTTCAGAGTGAACCCATCACCGAGCTCTGCTACTTTGGAATGAACCTGTAACCCAGAATACACAGAGCACTATTAGTATTATTTGTGTGTTCTATGCAATACTCGGGGGATCATCAGCATTTTTGTTCTTCTTCTTCTTATGATTATTATTATCATTATTAAAATTAATACTATTATGAGAGGGGGATGATACACAAGACAACATACACACAGGCAGACATTTTAAATACCCAAGACCTGTCACCCTCGGAGTCTCAAACAGAAGGATAAGGAGATTGCACACACTCGAAGGAATTGTACATTGCACTGGAGACATCACATAGGCATTGGGGTAAAAGAATCATACACAGCAGATGACACAGCAAACTCAATCAACAAGCCCATTGCGACTGAACGCACGACAAGTCACAAAACACAGAGCCCTTTTGGAACACATTCGAACCTGACAGTGGATAAAAAAAACTATTAACATGGATTCGCTGCCCATTTGCATTGCCATCTAGGGAAGGAGTCGCTTTCCCTCATAACCCAAAAAACATCTTTGAAGAAAAACATCTTGCAAACATTCGAGCCAAACACAAGATAGCAGGAGTAAGCAGAGCATATGTATCTACAACAATACATGCAACACATTGTTTCTAGTGTAAAGAGATCAAACGTTATACATGTATGAACAGGGGAGAAGACTGCGGGCCTGACTTAAGGATCATATACATGCTGGCCAACTTAAAAATAGCTCCAACAGCAGTCATAAGCAGGACAGTCGTCAACCCACTTTGCTTAGTTATCTAAGACTGATTGGTGTGGAGGGGTGTGAGGGTGCAGGTTCACCCCCACTTTTTGCCCCTTTTGACCCTAGGTATTGACGTAATGGCTCTGAAATGCACTGATCAGGCCTCGGTGCATGTGCTCTGACCCTTTAAAAGTATATGTGTAATTGGCTTATCCCCAATTAGCATACCTTAGCTTACTTTAAGTCCCTAGTATATGGTACCATGGATAGCTACGGCCTGTAAGTTAAAGTGCCTTTTCTGGACTGCAGCACTGTTTGTGCCACCACAATTATGGCAAAGCAAAAGTTTGCTTCCCAGCCTGCCATTGCTGGCTGGCAGAGCAGTTTTAATTTTGCCATTAAACCCAATTGCAAAGCCCAAGTCTTCCTTTTCAGGTTTCGCCGGCACTGTGCTTGTGAAATCTATTGCATTTAATATAAATCTTAAAAGGGGCTTACATCCCGTCCTTCCTTATCATTCGTCCATGTGCTTGCCTCTTACTTTTCCTCTGTTTTTATTGGTTATAGCATATCATTCCCTGTTGTTCTCCGTGCCGTCTTCTTATCAGTGTCCCAAGGCCGAAATACTCTTTCCATCCGCATGATCTTCTATGTTATTTAACTATGAGCATGCATGGTGTTTTTTTCGATCTACTTCGTTGTGACTGTGCTGCTTATGGAATTTAAATGTAACATTTGTTTCATGCAAGTTCTTATTTTTATATTTGTAGGCACAGGAAGATTATGCACTGTTCTGACAGGATGTTGAGCTGATGTCAAGACTTGACCCTGGTTCCCCAGTTGGCCGCTATGGCCGCACCAGCACATCCTCTCCCCTCTCTCTGAGCCTTGCTTTCTTCAGCTGTCTAAATGGAGGGCGATTTAAGCAAATCAAGAAGAGGAGTAGCAAGGATGTCATATGCCTTAAATACACTTCATTTCACAAGATCCCCAAAGGGATGTGTTTCTAGCACCACCCAGGACCCTCAAACCCCAGAGCATTATTCCAGAAGATTATCACCGGAGACCCCAAACCCACCGTTGGTTTGAGCAATACTCTGTAGCTTTTCTGTCCTCCCACCTTGGGTGGACAGCATACATACACCCCTTCATCTACACGTTATAAATGGAAATCTGACCTTGAAACAGTCCCGGGGTCTCCTCGCATTAGGGTGGTTTTCAGTTCCACATAACAGGCAGGTGCCTTCAGGTGACGCACTAAGGGGTCCTCAGAGTCCACCTCAGCACTCAGGAGTATGGAGTGGTTCTTGACAGATGCCTTCACTAGGGAGTAAAATGCTTCATTGACATCCAGAACTTGTGAGGGGTTTGGGGCTCGGCCTGGACTATCTGGAAGACAAGAAGAAGAAAACAAGTTTGAAGTTTGAAAGATAGTGCTTTCATTTTATGCATTCTATCCTTAGTAAGTATGAATGTATTGGTCAATATGGTCTAGCAGAAATGTTGTACTGTGCCTCTGGAAGTTGGTTGTGGACCACGACCAGTAATGACAGGTGCTTTGGACATCTTCGTACTGTCTCTAGGTTCTTGCCTTCAGATAGGTCTTCAAAATTCGGGATATGGATTCCACTTTCGAGGTCAAGAGTGACCTTCATAAAGTATATCACAAAAGGTGCACAGGAGGCTACATGGGTGAAAGTGACGTGGAGGGGGGCAATACCAGTCTCCTGTCCGTGCAACCCATACCCTTGGAAATTAAAAACGCTGCATCTGGACCTCTTTCTCTACAAAAAGGTTAGTGACCCTTCACGCAAAAGAAAGGTGGTGAGAAGTAACTAAGTGGAGGCGTATCCTACAGGCCAGAAGCCCCCTCTCCTTCACTAGTACCTGCACTAGCATTGGAGGTATGTTTGAATTAATAACAAAGATATCACTTTTTCAATATGGAAACAACTCAGTGGTACTCTGTGTAAAAACCTCAGACCTACAAAGTTTACACTAAGTACCACAGTGACTCTCCTGCAGGTGCTATCTTATCAGCTGTGCTATGAGGGTGGAGGAATGAGACTAGCTGATCCCACCACTCTTTAATTGATATCACCCAGGCCTGCCTTATCTTGTGCACTACACTTCAGGACCAGCAGAATAGTGGCATACTCTGCTGAACACCTACACTACACTGCACCACACTATATTATTATATGTAGCAACTTCAGAGCTGAATACGCATCATCTGCCATATCTTGCTAAGGCAATTGGCCCCTCTTGCATCATATCCAATTGAACCTGCACAGGCTGTATTTGTAAGAGTAGAGGCTGTTGCCAATCACTATAATGACTTCCACATTATCAGGGCTAGAGTTAAAAATAAACTTCATGGACCTCCAGGGTACCCAGAGAAACAAGCAGGCAGGGGCATCAAGAGCAGCTGAGTTTACGGGCACCTGAAAAGTTAATAGAGCTTTGGGTTGCTTTTGTGTGTGGAGTAAAATAGAATTTTATTTTAGTCAACATAGAAAAGTACTCAAATAGATGGGTCTAGCTAAGCCCTGCCAGCTTTTTAGAGATGCCATCCTATCAGAAGACCAACCCATAGGTCCACCCGCCTTCGGCCTCCATTAGAAGGCGCAGTCTGGTACCTGAGGTCATGTACTGTTCAAACTTGTGCCCCATGTAGTCGCAGCAATCTCCGGCATCAGAGAAGTCTTCATTATCTTCAATTTCGAGGAAGTAGTAGGTCCCACGAAACAGGGTGACTGCCAACTTCCAGCCATTCTGGACATGAGGCGTGACGAGAACCTTGACCAAGTGCCCCCGGCGAACAACAAAGTCAAAGTTTACAGGCCTAGAGGTGAAGGAGAAAAATAAATTAAATGAGAGGAGAGAATGGCAGGTACTGGACTAGACTAGACAGATGCAAAGAGTGTCAAACACCAATGGTGATCAGGTTACCCTAAAAGCTGCAAATGTTGCAGGAAATGTTGCCTTACCCAAATGGATGGGAGGAGGGAAGGAGGTTTGAGAGGTTCCAAACTCTGTGTCAAACCGTGACTTTAAAAAGACCAGCAAAGATGATTTCCCTGGCTCAGAATGTGGGAGAGACTGAGTATACAAGGGATTGATACTAAGGTTCAACTGTACTATATAATTAAGTGTGCTGAAGTATACTTGTGCACACACTGCATGCTACACAATCAGAGGCGTACCTTGGTCAGTAATATTGAGGGGGGAGCCCTTTAGATTATCCAACAATCACGGGGGCATATAATGTTTCAATACATTATACGACAAGCAGAGTGCATGAGAGGGGCTTAAGTGGCACTGGAAATGGAGAGGAAAGTGACATGGTAGGAGTATTAAGAGAGAAAATACAATATTTCATAAAATGACCAATATTTTTGAGGACTTTCAAAACCGAGAGGGAGTATGTGTGCATTTTTGTCGGTGTGTATGTAAATTTACCGTTGAAATCCGACAGATAGCTTACCGCAGCTGACTGAAAGTACCTGTACCCAACTATTATTCAGAAAATACATTTATTAGGGACGTGTAAAACCATAAACCCCCCCCCTGAAGCTATGCCTCTGTATACAATGCAATGTGCAGCAAACAATAGCATCAATCTACTTTCGCATGATGTGAGATTTTTGGTTGAGGAAGGTGTGAACACTACTCAAGCAATAAATATAATCCCTGTCAGGGTGAACCACAACCAGTCAATAAATTAAACTATGCTTAACCCTCTGGTAGCTCGGCACAAAAGCAGTCAGGCTTAACTTAGAGGCACTGTGTTAAGTATTTATGTAGCACATAATCAGAAAACATAACACAAGAAACGTTCCAACCCATATTAGAAACATAGCATAAAATTTAATAAATAAAATGACACCACAACAAATTCAATCCAATCAGTAGAACTAGAGTTAAAATTCTTTACGTTTACAGTGAAAAATAGCGCCAAAAAGAGCAAATCGGGTATCTGGTTTTGCAAAACTGGGCCAAAGTTAAAAGTTAAGGCCTACCACCCTGGAGCGCAGTTTTGGCTACATGGAGTGGATTGGGCCCATCTTTCGCTTACCTCCAGACTAACATTCAGTGGGGCAAGCAGCCGGCAGTGTCTGAGGAGGAGGTGTCTTTATCGGGGAGCTGCTGGTCAAAGTTGCCGTGAAGGTTTCTATATTCGGACTTAGTCTCTTTTTTCAGAGTTAAAAATCCTCTGTGTGATGAAGCTGCAGGCTGCAGCCTATGAAGGCTTTACGAGGCTGGATACCTTTCCTGGGAGTGCCCGGGTGACCGGCGATGCATCTTGGATGGATTGACGAGTAAGCATGGGCGGATTTTGCGGATCCACGATTCGCGGATTCAGCGGATTCACGGATCGTGGATCCGCAAAATCCGCGGATTCAGCGGATTTGCGGATTTGGGGGCGGGGCTTCCTCGAGCGTGTGGGCGGGGCCAAACGGACGGGGCTTCCACGCGAGCGCACATGCCTCTTGTGTGTCTAAAAGGTCAGAGACCGATCAGAGCAGCAGATTAAGAGACAGAAGCCCCTGGTCACAGGAACAGCACGGGGGTTGCGCTCGTAAAAGTCAAAGATGCCCAGCCTCCCAACGCTCACGTTTTTTTTTGGGCTGCTGAATGAGTCACTGCATTTGCGCTTCAACTAGTTCCAGCGACCAAGTGTGTGTCACTATGCAATCGCGCCGAAGTGCGCAGGGGTCCCTTGAGTGAAATGTCCATCATAGTGGGTAAATGGCGGGAAGAAGACGGTGCACACCTCGAGTGTGTGGGCGGGGCCAAACGGACGGGGCGTCCATGCGAGCATGCCTCTTGTGTGTGTGTTTATTTTTTTGTGCAGGACCGTCGTGCCCGAATGAACCCTGCCCTTCATATTTATTCAAGAAGACACACACCATTGTTGAAGTAATTTACGATGGCGCCGGCAAGCTGCCAGCGCCATCCTGCAAAAGTTACTTAATTAGCTTCAACAGGAAGCTCCAACTGCTAAAATAAAGCAGGCGCTCGAGCCCCTGCTGTATCTTATCTGTTAGAGCTTCCTGTTGAAGCTAATAAAGTAACTATTGCAGGATGGGCGCTGGCAGCTTGCCGGCGCCATCGTTAATTAGGCGCGCTTGAACTTTTGACCGCAAAATCCGCTCCGATCGCGGATTGCGGATTTTCGGCAAATCCGCGAGAGTTCGCGGATCGCGGATTTGCCGAAAATCCGCAAAATCCGCGATCGGAGCGGATTTTGCGCTCATGCTTATTGACGAGCAGGGAGGTCCAGGTCTCCTGTTGGTTCTCATGCTATTTTCTGGTGAACAATTTTTGAAGTCTCAGGTTTTAGGGTTAGGCAGGTTTAACACCTTTAGCCACAATTCCAAAGGCCTAGGACTGATTGGGGACCACTTGGAGGTCAGGACTAACTCCAGGCAGGGACCAGGTGCATGGTTCAACAATGTTGGAGCCTGTCATGTCCCTGTAACTCAGAAGAGCAGGCCAGCCAACTAACCCTTGGAGTCACTCTGGTAGTCTTGGGTTCAAGGAGCAGGGAAGGTCTCAAGCAGCACAGCAGTCCTCTGGGGGTACAAGGCAGGCTTCAAGCAGCAGGGTAGCCCTCTAGAATACAAGGCAGGCCTTCTGAGCTTCTGTCTAAGAGTGAACTGAAGGAGGATTCTGAGGACCCATTGTTTATACCTGGTGCAAGCCTTTGAAGTGGGAGAAACTTCTATGCCCTTTCTACCATTTGTTGCTGGAAGCTCTCCTTTCCCATGCTAGGGCTCCAGAAAGTCTGTGGCCTCAAAAGGCTTGTGTCAAGTTCTTTGTGTATGTGCTGCGGTAGCCCCTTTGAAATGTAAGTGGGGCAGAGAACATCCTGACAGCATTACCCATCCTTCCAACATTAAGTCTTCCTTTGTGAACACAATGCCAGATGAGTGGCGCCCAAGACTAAGTTTATCACCCGCTCGGTCTTGGGGTGCGGGGAACTGTTGATTGGCCTACCCAGACTAACTGTGTGCACGCCACAGATGGGGGGTGTGTGGGGAGGATGTTTGTCTCATATCTATACAATGCCGTGGCACATGCCATCCGTTGGTGTCTTATTTCTGATGCGCGACCCTACAAAAGGAGAGTATAGAGAATTGATCATAATGGGGGTCGAGGTGGCGGAGCTTTCACCCCCACAGTTTACTTCTTTTAGTTAAATGTTAGGGTGACAGGCACTCTGCATGGTTTGTTTGATGTGCAGTTCAAGGCCCAGAGTGCAGGGGACCAGGGAGGGGGGAGCTGGGTTTGGGGGGTGTTGTTGTTTTTTCAAAGTTCAGAGATGAAGGCATTGTTTCTCGGTAGCCAGAGGGAGGAATTAATAGTCCACAGGTTTGCAGATGCCCACACACTGGAATAAAAGCCTTAGGCTGCTGAGCTGGAATGTCAACGGTCTGGGGGGATAAAGTGAAGCCTTGTATTGTCTTACAGCACATTAAAAGGCATTCCCCGGACATAGTGTTCCTCCAGGAGTCTCATCTTGTAGGCAACTCCTGTCAGGCCAGGAATAGGTGGGGGTACAGACTGGTGGCGCACTCGGGCTTCACTTTCAGTTCCAGGGGGGTGGGCATTATGCTTAAAAAGTCTTTTCCACTCTTGATACAGCACACTTGGATGGATGAGCTGAGTAGGTATGCAGCTATCTCCGGGCAGTGGGAGGGCAGAACATCAACACTAATGTCAGTTTACGTCCCTCCGGGCTACAGGGCCATAATTACAAGGACTTGGGGGCCATAATGTTGTCGTTCCCAGAGGGTCACCTCATAGCGGGTGGAGATTTCAACTCAGTATTATCAGGCACGGTTGAACACCATCTACCACGTGCCGTTGGCCCCTCGCAGAGATGTCTTCCAGATTTTATTGACGCGATCGGCCTGGCGGATGTATGGAGGTTGTTTCATCCTACTACCTTCTTGTGCAGCATCCCAGGTTTGTTGCGTCCAGGAAGTACGAAATTTAATGTGGGGTATATCTGATCACACCCCCATCTGGGCTGAATTAGTGTTGAATGAAAAAAGGGTGGGTAAAATTGCACTAATCAACCCCTGGTACCTGTGCAATCCGGTGGTCAAGAGGGCTTTCCTTCAGGCCATGGATTGCTACTTCTTGGAGAATACAGGCACAGTCACATAGCACCAAACTCTATTGGAAGGCTTTTAAAATGGTACTGAGGGGACAAGCACTCTCGCTTATAGCAGGAGTTCAGAAAGAAAAGGTGAAAGACCTGGTTCAAGTGGAAAAAGATATCCTCCGGCTTGAGGAAGAGAGTGATGGGGAGGGTGTAGCAGATAAACTGCATGAACTCAGGCTCAAGAGGGAGGAATACAGGTCCATTGCCACTGATATGGCAAAACACTAGGCAGGGAAAAAGAAGGCAGGGTATACGACTTGGGTGACAAAGCGGGCAGACTCCTCGTCTGACTTGACAGGAGGGACCTGGCGAGTCGCCTTGTTCCAGAAATTGTAGATGCACGGGGAGGGTAATAGCGGACCCGTAGGCGAAATCCAATGAGTTTGCTGAACATTACCACCAAGTATACCGAACAACCTCTGTCTTGTCAGAGGAGGACTCACGGGCGCTGCTTGCAGACATCCGACTTCCTGCTTTGTCGCCTGATGAACGGAAGTCCTTAGATAGCGATTTCACAAACGATGAGGTTGCCCAGGTGATAAAAAACCTCCACTCCAGTAAGGTATTAGCCCCAAATGGCTTGCCGATAGAACTGTACAAACTAAAACCTGACTCCATTGCCCCACACCTATGAGCAATGTTTGTGCAGAGTAGAGAGAAGGGAATGCTTCCTGATGACCGGCGGGTAGCTACCTTAGTGACATTTTATAAGGAAGGTAAGCCCAGGGATAGGTGCTTGTCATACAGACGGATTTCCCTGCTAAATGCAGAACCCAAGATCTTGGCCAAGCTGTTGGTGAGTCGCTTGACCCCGATTGTCAGTAAGCTGGTACACCCTGATCAATCAGGCTTTATGCCTCATCATAATACAACTTACGGTGGCTGCATGGCGTGCTGGGCAGAATCAAAACAATTCAGGAGGTGGCAATGGTTGTATCACTAGATGCCACAATGGCATTTGATACCATTGAATGGTCGTATCTTTTTGCAGTCCAGACAAAGCTAGATTTCGGATCCAAATTTATTGGGTGGGTGAGGCTGTTGCATGCCAAGCCCATGGCACAGGTAGTGGTCAACAACAAGAAGTCGGAGGTGTTTGCATTGGACCGCGGGACACATCAGGGCTGTCCGTTGTCCCCCCTATTGTTTGCACCCTCCCTTGAGCCATTAGCGGCATGGATCCGTAAACATCCCATAATCTGTGGCCTCAAGTGGGCAGACACATGGGAGGACCGCATCTCCTTATATGCGGATGACATTCTTTTATATATTGCCTCCCCAAAGACCTTGCTTCATAGAGTCATCAACATATTTACAGCTTTCAGTAAGAATTCCGGTGGCCCAGGACGGCTTCCAATACCTGGGTATCTTCATCTCAACTGACCCAAAAACGCAGTACGATCGTAATCTGCTCCCCGCCTCCAGAGTTTGAAGCGAGATGTTGAGCAATGCAGGACGCTCCGGCTATCTGTGCTGGGATGAGCAGAGCTTTTTAGAATGATGGCTTTGCCCTGTTTCTTGTATGCCATGCAGAAACACCCCAACCCAATCCCAGCGCAATATTTTAAAGAAATTGAAGGCCTCCAAAGAGAGTTACTCTGGGAGGCAGACCAAGCATAGCCATACAAAAGCTAGTACTGTCATGGTATGATGGTGGGATAGCTCTCCCAGACATCAAAAAATATTATTGGGCTGCTCATCTGGCTGCAATCAATCACTGTACATTTAGGTGATGGGATGATCCAGTGTATAGGATGGACAAATGGCTGCTTACAGGAGGCAATTTCTACAGGCCATCTATTCTAAAACTAAAAAGTGAGCACTTACTGGGCCAAGCAGACACTCTTTACAAGTCTGGAAGGCAGTGAACAAAAGTCTGGGGTGGGACCGGAAGCTCACACGGGCCACTCCTTTGTGGGACACTGAGCATTTGGGAACTCTGTGGGCATCGAAAGGGTTTGACAAATAGTATCTAATTGGGATCTCAAAGATCAGAGATATGGGGGAGATGGTGTCATTTGCCAGCCTGTAAAAAGAATACGAATTAGCTGTTACAGAATATTTCCGGTATTTACAGGTGTGACATGCACTAATATCGAATTTGCCCAAGGGGGAATCTCCCCCAGAGTCCTCGCCGCATGAAGACAGGTTGCTGGATGGATACATGCCCACAAAAGCGATCTCCCTTACAATACAAGAAACTAATAAACAACACTTCCAATCCTGTCGTTTTGACCAGGGGGCGGTGGGAGAGAGATGGATTAGAACTTGACGATGAAGAGTGGCAGGAAGCAGTAGCATACCCGAGAGAAGTTGTGATTTCCTCTAGACTCCGCCTGGTTCAGTTGAAGATTTTACATAGGGTCTATGTGTCAGGGTCCGGGCTCATTAGCATGGGGAGAGTGTCTGACGGGTTGAGCAGGAGGCAATGTGGGCAGGACTTTACATTAATGCACATATAATGGGACTGTGCAGCTATTCAGACTTATTGAAAGGGGATACATGAGTGTATAAATGAAGTGCTCGAAGTAAGACTCAGACTTGAAGCCAAGCGATGTCTATTGAATGTCTGGGAACCTACCGATTTAAATAGCAAAGGGAAAATTTGGGTCTGATGATGGCTAAGAGAAACATCGCCCAGATGTGGGGCTCTGGAGTGTTGTCTACATTGACTACCTGGAAGGCAGACATGGATTGGTGCATGTTTAGGGAAAAGACAGTGTAAGTTGCACGGGGGTGTCCCAAAAAAGTGGTCTGCAATTTGGGACAAATGGAATGAATACAGGGGGAACATTTGCATCCCACTTACTGTCCATACCCCTAAAGAACCTCTAACGCATTGAGTCCCCACTTTCCCTGTCATACCGCTGTGGTTCATTAACAGAATGATGTCTATGTAAAATTGGTATATTGTTCCTACTTTTGTATTCAGAAATGTCATTTTTCTCTGTTTAATAAAAAGATTTATAAAAACAAATCTTCCTTTGTGTTAGTGTATGGGAGGAATACTCAGAGGCCAACTGACACTCTATTCCCAGTCATGAGACCCAGGACACAGGCTGCAGGCACCAAATGTTTAGAAAAAGAAAATAAAAACTTTCTAAAAGTGGCCTTTTCAGACCTGTGAATTAAAATCAGACTTTACCATTAAAGAGAATTTTGAGTTACAATTCTTTTGAGACCAAACTTGACATTGTTACCTCTTCCCAATCAAACGTTAGCACGTATTAAATGTAATAAGGTAAACAAATGTATCCAATGTGAGAAGTTGGCCTTGAAGTAGTAAAAAACAAATGTAAGAGTTTCTCACAACCAGGATATGTATGGGCATAGTTATAATAGGGTTGCATCGCTTTTTGCACAGCGCAACGGGTGCAATAGCAACGCAACCCTCACCAATTTACTAATACTGATAGATCTGGGAATGCATCAGAATGCTATGCCTTCCCAGGGAAGGCGTAATGAGGAGAAATATCTTTATCTCTCCTTGTTACTTCCTCTTTCTGCAGCACACATAGAAAGATGGAAAGGCCTCAGGGAATTGTTTTGAGTAGGAAGGTGCCCCTCCCTGCACAAAAACATTCCTGCTTACAATACAGACATACTTTAGGGGTGACTTATATGTATTTTAAAGGCAAGTTTAGGCTTGGCAAAAGGTTTATTTTGGCAAGTCGAAATGGCAGTTTAAAACTGCTCACAGGCTGCAAAGGCAGGCCTGAGTCATGTTTCAATGGGCTACTTAAGTGGGTTGCAGGCCCACTAGTAGCATTTTATTTACAGGGCCTGGATACATGTAGTACCACTTTACTAGGGGCTTATATGTAAATTAAATTCCTTACCTTCCGAAGTTCCTAGATGCTTATGTCACGAGATGTCTTACTGACTTTTTGGAAGAATCTGAATTACTTGATTCTCATCAAGCAGGGTTCCGCCCGGATCACTCCACCGAGGCAGTGATCCTCACAGTGTTAGACACTCTCCGCGACAAGGTCGATGGTGGCTCCCCTCGGGCCATTGTCCTGCTTGATCTCTCCGCGGCCTTTGACACGGTAGACCATAATCTTCTGGTCGATCGTGTCAGAGACGCAGGAATCATGGGACCCGCCTTGGCTGGATCATCTCCTTTCTAGAAAACCGGTCGCAGGCAGTTAGTACCGCGCCGTTTACCGCTCCCAGAATGAAAATTTCCTGCGGAGTCCCTCAGGGCTCTTCGCTTTCTCCCCTGTTATTCATCTGTACCTTCTCCCTCTTGTCCGAGCCCTGAAAGAGCGCCAAGTTTGCCCATTCAACTACACTGATGACTTTCAACTCATGTACCCTATTAGCAACTCTCCGGAGTCGGTCCACGCCTTTCAGTCCACCATGCTGTTCATTAGTCAGTGGATGAACAGCAATCATCTTAAGCTCAATGCGGACAAGACGGAGTTGGTTCTAACTGGCGGCATTACTAAGAATCCCTGGGGCCCTCACTTTTGGCCCAGGGAACTAGGTGTAGGTAATACTATTTTACCACTTCTTAAATACCGAATTTTACCGATTCGGTATTTAAGAAGTGGTAATATAGAGGGGGGGGTATGTAGGTGTTTCAGAATCGGTAAATACCGAATCTTTAAGATTCGGTATTTACCGATTCTGTAAATACCGATTCGGTAATGCCCATTGATTCCTATGGGCCTTGAAGCCCATAGGAATCAATGGGCAATATCGAATCGGTATTTACCGATTCGGTAAATACCGATTTCAGCAAGGGTGCAGGGGGTGTCACTTTGACACCCTCTAGCACCCCAAAGACGGGCATGTGTGCCACGTGGCACACAGACATGCCCTAAGTGCATGTCTGTCTGTCACATGGCTAGGTGTGCATGCACACATGTGCATGCACACCTGGATTCGGTATTTTACCACCCAATTGGATTGGGTGGTAAAATACCGAATCTGTAAGGCTTTAGGGACTCTGAAGAGTCCCACCTACATCTGGCCGTTACCGAATCGGTAAAAATACCGATTCGGTATTTTACAGAATCGGTAAATTTACCGATTCGGTAAATTTACCGAATCTGTAAAATGATGCCCCTACATCCCAAATACCCATTTACCGGTCGGTAACGGCCGAAATCGGCCGTTACCGGTCGGTAAATGGCCTCCTACATCTGGCCCTAGGCCAGCTCCCCTCTCCATCAAATTTGGCCAAGAGCCTTGGGGTAATCATCAGCCAGGATCTCACGATGAAGCCTCAGATAGGGTCAGTGATTTCTACCTGTTTTTTTCAACCCAGGAAAATAAAAAAGATCTGCAGGTTTCTCACCTACGAAGCTCGGATTCAGGTGATTCTTGCCATGGTCATGTCTCACATTGACTACGCCAATTCCCTTTACTTTGCATTCCCCTTTATCTATCAAAACGCCTACAGTTGGTTCAAAACCAGGCGGCTCGTTTGCTTGTTCAACCCAGACACCTTCATGTTACTCCTCTCCTGAAGCAACTTCATTGGCTACCGGTAATCCAGTGTCGTGCCTTTAAGGTTGGGTGCCTCATTTTTGAGTCACTCAATGGGAAAAGCCCTAAATTTGTGAACAACTTGATCCACAAGCACGCTCACATGCCAAATCTTCGCTCAGCACATAAGTTACTTCTGTCCACCCCCTCTTTTAGATTAAAGCGTAGTGGTGCCATTCTGGCCCCCATGCTCTGGAACTCTCCTACCTCCGAAATACGCCTCTGTACCACTCTCCTTAGTTTTAGAGGCCGTCTTACAACCTGGCTATTCCATCAGGCCTTTCAATTGCGCATTTGGACTTGGGTTCTAAGCACAGTAGCGCCATGATACCTCCCTGGTGTACATGCGCTTTACAAATTTATCTTAACATAACATAACAACATAACAAATGTGCCTATTGGGTGTAAGCCAATTCTACCATGTTGAAAGGATAGAGCAGATTTTATGATTGGTTAGCGGTAAAGTACAGAACAAAAATTAATTTCAGCAAACTGGAGGGGATTTGGCAAAAAGTTAGAGGGAAGACCACACCAAAGGCTAACAGGTCCAACACATGCAAATAGATTTTTGCACCTAAAATTGATGCAAGGCCTAGGCAGGGTTTGTACCCTATTTCAGTCAGGATGCACACTTTCCTCCAGACCACCCTACAACTACCTGCCCACAAGATGCCTGCTGGCTCAAACAAGCATTGGCAAATCCAAAAAAACGTGACAAATTAAAGCGTAGAGCTATTGGCTTTGCCAGTGCTTGTTTAAAATTCTCTTAAAGACAGGTGGTGTCCACATGCCTAATCTCTTAATTTTTGTTTCAAACCATTCTTCTTTCAGAACTGTTTCTATTACCCTTTCTCAATCAAATCCAGCACTTGTCCACGCTTTTTTAAACGACTCTCGGTCAGTGCATGCAACCCAACCAACACATTATATTATGACAGAAGTATGTATCTTATACTAAGCAGTGACACGTCTACTGGGCAGAAAAAGCAGCTGGTTGGCAAATTCAGAGTCCTCAAATTATACCAAAGAAGACTTTTTGGCTTAAGTAAATAATAGTGTTACGAAACAGACGTGAAAAACACAGCGATGAAAAAACACCTTTTTAGAAGTGTAGTGGGAGAAATTGTGTCAGCATGTGTGCATACCCAGGATTTTAAATGAAAATATAGAAGTGCAGGTACCCACTATTTTGAGTACCTGTTTCCTTCTGAGAAGTGCAGGTGCTCTCCCATTAAATGTATTGCAGCAGTGAGGAGAAGTGCAGGTACTCTCCATTTGTTTATTTATTTATTCTATAGTTTTATAGAGCGCGAACCAGACCCGTGAGGGTATCAGAGCACTTTACAGGATTAAGGGGTATTATGCGAAGCATAAGGACAGGAGGCATCAAAATTGGAAAGATAGGGGATACATTATACAGGAAAAACACGCAGTCTAAAGTCCAAGCTACATGTGGGATAAAAATTAAAACAGGTAGATATATTATACAAGTAGGCATGCAGTATCAGCTCTTGGGGGATGCCCAGGAGTACAGAATAGGTATCATCCGTAGAGGCCGTGAATAATATAAAATATAAAAGTGCCGGCACTCAGTACTGGACAGTACCTGCCCATGTGGAGCACTGGCTATACCTTACCTCGTGGAGGACAGAGCCCCCGCGCCTTGTTGCTGCGACCAACACTTCAGCAACCATGCCAATATGTGGTTCACAGACCGATCACGCCTCTCGGTAGTGGCCCGGATGTACCTCTCCGGGTACCCCTCCAGAAGGTCGAAGTGGACGTCGCTCATCCACTGAGCATCAGACCGCAGATAATGTTTGTTCCGACTGTCGTTGGGGAAGGTGTGACTTGCGGTGCGGGACAGACAGCCAATCTCCTCTGGATTGTAGCTGCCAAAGTTGAAGGGGGTATCATAGAGCTGCTGCGCTGTCGGCAGGGTCGACTGTACCCCACAGTATGAGGGCCACCACTGGGAGTCTAAAGAATACATGGCTTCAATTTAAAACCCTATGGAATAATAAAAAATTAGCACAATTTACACATTGCATAGTACAAACTGAATGAATGTTAGACACTAAACATAGCTGTTAATATTATACTAACCACTGACCCAGAAACATCTGCATTAATGTTATCGATGAGTGTTTCTCACTTTACTACTCTTTTTTAAGTCAAAATCATAATTACAGCATCCTTTGTGCCATGTTTAATTCTTATTTTGTGTTGTTTAATTGTAATGGCGCATGTAATATATTTTGTTTTAACTTTGAGACACCAGAGACTTACCAATTGTTTTTCATACAATTATTTCAACACCCTCCCAACAGATAGATATTAAGAGAGTTTAGTTTCTCGTGGGATTGACTATGGACGTACACGATCCACAAGATCCATAGAACATCAAATTAAAGGTCACATCTACAGAAGAGGTAGTGAAGGATCTCCAGACACCACAAAGAACATCAAAGGGGAGGTCACATCTACAGAAGAGGTACTGAAGAATCTCCAGACACCACAAATAACATCAAAGGGACGTCGCATCTATAGAAGCGTTACTGAGGACTCTTTGGAAATCACAAAGAACATCTGAGGGGAGGTCACATCAAAGGAGAGGTCCTTGTGAATCACCATAATACCCAAGGAATATCGAGGAAAAGTTCACATGCGGAGAAAAGGTCCTTATGGATCACCAAAACAACCCGAAGAACATTAAAGAGTAGATCACATCAAGAGGAGAGGTTCTCATGGATCTCCAGAACAGGCAAAGAATATTGAAGAAAAGGTTGCATCAAGAGAAGAGGCCCTTATAGATCTCCAGACACTCCAAAGAATGTTAAATAGAAGATCACAACCACAAGAAAAAGACTTGTACTCTCTAAAGCACTATGAAGAATATTGAAGACAGTATCACATCTGCAGAAAAGGTTTACGGACCTCCAGAACACCCTTCAAATATCAACGGGAAGGCCACGTCTTTAGAAATCTACAGAATATTATGTAGAACATCAAAGAGATTACAACCACAGAAGAGGTCTTTGATGGATCTCCAGAATGTCAGGAAGAATATAACATCAAATATCACATCTACAGAAGAGATATATATGGATCTCCAGAACACCACAAAGAACATCAAAGGGGAGGCTATATCTGCAAAAGAGGTCCATATTGCTCTTCGGAATAACCAAACTGTTATATCTGGCATCTGTTGGCATGATCTCCCCTGTCTTTTTGCCTTCTGACCTCTTGTTTTTGACTATGTGTTGAACTTTGTTTTTACTAGTTTTTGGACTCTGGGCATTTTACCACTGCTGACCAGAGCTAAAGTGCCTGTGTAATTAGGAAGGACACTTCAAGGGGAATCCCAAGTGTCCCAAGCAGGCACAGCCCCCATCGATGAGCAGTCACTGGAGATGGTGAGAGTAGCGTTTTAGGAGGAGTTTGTCTCAATTAGTGGTTGGGGCCGGCTGAGATGACTTAAGATTCCCTTGGTGACAGCGAGATGGTTCCAGAGAACCCTCATGTCTGACAACACTAGGAATTACAAGCAGTGAGTGACCATCGATGGAAAGAGAGTGGAGGCTCTAAGAAAAACATGAGCCAGAATGACAACCAACTGGTGTCATCTGGTGTCTTCAGAGCAGGTAGCCCCTAATGTGGTCCACTGAGTAGTTGTAGACAACAGTGAGCGCCAGTGTTTGGTGGTTCAGGTTCCCTTTGAGTGAGGGGTCACTAGTTCCTTGAGGGTAGCTGTGAGTCCATCCATGCCCGTGGATTGTCTGCTGGGCATGGATCATACTGCCTGGAAGGAGGTGGAGCTCAGGTTACACTTGGAGATGTTGAGATTGCCTTAGTGGGTGGGCCTGAACACACGGTCTATGGCAGCCCAGGAGGGTGATCAGAAGGACCTGGAGCCTGAAAGAGTGGCCCAGGTTTCTGCCAAAAAGAAGAAGGGCAAGGGGCGTGGCAAACCCGCTTCGGAAATTCCCATGGTTGAGGATGTGGCTGGACCTGTGGGGGACGCCCTGGTACCGACAGGTGAAGACGTGGCCAAACTGGGGAATCTGCCTGAGCTGGTCTATTGGCAGTAGGAAGGAGTCCCCCCAAGGAAGGAATTCTGTGTGGCGCATAAGTAGTGCCCTGCCCTTGTGGGTCTTCGGAAGCAGGCCAAGGCCCTGGCAGCTGGTGACACCTCTAATTACTCACCTGATTTATTGGGAGAATGATCTCCTGTATAGCAAGCCTAAGGTTGCTGAGCCTGGGGCAGCCCAAGTGCTGGTGGTACCCCAGCGCTTCAGAGCCTTCCTACTGGGTCTGGCCAATGATGTGCCATTGGCAGGTCATTTGGGGCAGGATAAGGCCTTTGACAGGCTTGTCAACCAATTTTATTGGCTCAAAATAAGAAAGGCATCAGATGCGTGCTGTAGGACCTGTCTTACCTGCTAGGCGAGTGGCAAGACCGGGGGGAGATGTAAGGCTCCCCCGCTACCCTTTCCTGTCATGAGCACCCCTTTTGAGCGAAAGGGAATTGACATTGTGTGTCCTTTTCATCCCAAGACAGCCATGGGCAACAGATTTAGCTTGGTCTTGGAGGACCATGCCACCCGGTTTCGTGAGGCTTTCCCTCAGAGGTCAGTGACTGCGCCCACCGTGGCCAGGTCACTGATGGGGATCTTTACATGCATGGGTTTCCTCAAGGAGGAGGTATCTGACCACTGTACCAACTTCATGTCCTTGCTCATGAAGGCCATGTGGAAGGCGTGTGGAGTAACCTACAAGTTCTCCACCCCGTACCACGCCTAGACCAATGGGTTGGTTGAAAGGTCCAACTTGAAGGCATGATTATGGGTCTTTCAGAACCCATGAGGTGAAAGTGGGACGCCCTCTTGCCATGCCCTTTATTTGCTTACGTGGAGGTACCGCAAATGGGGACTGGCTTCAGCCCTCTTGAACTTCTGTACAGGCACCCTGTGAGAGGACCTCTCCGTTTGGTGAAGGAAGGCTTGGAGCAAACTCCTAGGAATCCACCCCAGGATGTTTTAAGCTACATGCTGGCCTTCCACAACCAAACAGCCCTCTTCCAGAAACTTACCTAGGAGAATCTGGAAGCTAGCCAGAAGGACATGAAACACTGGTATGACCATAATACAACTCGTTAAATTTCCGCTTGGTCAAAAGGTGTGGGTGATGGCGCTCGCAGAACCCCAAGCTCTGCAAAACCGCTGGTCTGGCCAATTTGTGGTGAAAAAGCAAAAGTGATGTCACCTCTCTGGTGGACTTGCAGACTCCTAGGAACTCTGTGAGGGTCCTGCACGTGAACTGCCTCAAGTCACACTTCAAGAGGTCAGAGTTGACCATGCTCTTGGTCACAGATGATGGGGTGGAAGAGGAGATTGAGCCTCTAACCCGACCTCCTGTCTTCCAGTGGAGGATGTGAACCTCTCCCCGACACTGAACCCAGAGCAGCTGAGCGACTCGCCAGGTGCTGGGACAGTTTGCTTCGCTGTTTTCACTCACTCCATGAGTCACCCATTGGTGCACTCATGATATCGATACTGGGAACAGCCCTTCTGTTAAGCATAAAACGTACAGGTTGGCTGAACGA
This sequence comes from Lissotriton helveticus, assembly GCF_964261635.1. Lineage (NCBI taxonomy): Eukaryota > Metazoa > Chordata > Amphibia > Caudata > Salamandridae > Lissotriton > Lissotriton helveticus. The sequence goes on from NC_136065.1 coordinate 2,082,310,694, forward strand.
GTGAGGGCCAGCATTAAGGTGGAAGTCTCTAAGATGCTGAATTTAGGGGTTATTGACAACCATTGGTCCAGTCCAGTGGTTCCAGTTCCTTAGGTTACTCCACTTGGTGTGGCACACAAGCTCCAGTTCTGTGTGGACTACCGCGGGCTTAATGTGGTCACTAAGACTAACGCGCCCCTCATCCTGCGAGCTGTTGAGCTCATTGATAGGCTTGGATCTGCCAACTTTCTCAGGGCATTTAACCATACATCTGGGTACTGGCAGATTGCCTTAATGGAGAGAGCGCAAGAGAGGTCAACGTTTTCTAAGCCAGAAGGACACTACCAGATACAGGTTAGGCTTTTGGGTTGAAGAGCACCCCTGCCACCTTCCAGAGGTTGGTCAATCAGGTCCTGGCTGGGTTGGAAAACTAAAGTGCCACCTATCTAGATGACTTTGTAGTATTCAGCCTCCAGTTGGGATGTCCATTGGCACCACCTGGAGGATTTGTTGAGGGCCCTGCAGAGCGCAGGTCTCGCTTTCAAGGCAAGTAAGTGCCAGATCCGGCAGGGGACTGTGGTTTACTTGGGAGACCAAGTAGGGGGCAGCAAGAAGCAGCCCCTGCTGCCAAGAATGTATACCATTCTGGCCTGGGCAGCCCCTAACACCTAAACAGAGGTGAGAGCCTTCTTAGGTCTCACTGGTTACTACAGGAGATTCCACAGGGGGTACGGCACCATTGTTTCCCCCTTGACAAAGCTGACTTCCAAGAAGTAGCCACATCAGGTGATCTGAACAGAGGCATGCCAGAACTCTTTCAACACTCTGAAGGAAGCAATGTGCATGGCGCCTGTGCTCTGGACTCCTGACTTCTCCAAGTAATTTGTGGTACAAATTGATGCCTCAGACCATGATGTGGGGTCCGTGCTTTCACAGCTGAGCAAAGAGGGCCTGGATCACCCCATAGCCTTGATTAGTAGGAGGTTACTTCCCAGGGAACTGAAGTGGGGGGGCCTGGGCACCCCGTAAGATCTAAACAGAGGTGAGAGCTCTCTTAGGTCTCACCGGTTACTACAGGAGATTCCACAGGGGGTACAGCACCATTGTTGCCCCCTTGAAAGAGCAGACTTCCAAGAAGCAGCCATGTCAAGTAATCTGGACCGAGGCGTACCAGAACCCTTTCGACTACCTGAAGGAAGCCATGTGCCGCGGCGCGACTCCCAAGTTTCCAAGTAATTCATGGTGCAAACTGACGCCACAGAGCATGGCGAAGGGGCAGTGCTTTCACAGCTGGATGAAGAGGGCCTGGATCAACCCGTAGCCTTCATTAGTAGAAGGTTACTTTGCAGAGAACAGAAGTGAAGTGCAATAGAAAGGGAAGCTTTTGCTGTGGTCAGGACGCTGGAGAAGCTACTTTTTGGGACTAATTTCTGGGTTCATACAGACTACAGGCCCCTTAGATAGTTAATGCAGAAGAGAGGTTTGAACCCTAAACTGTTGAGGTGGCCCATTTCCCTACAGAGAATGGACTTTACGGTGGAACACATGGAACATAATACGCCAACTCTGATGGTCTTTCCAGGCTCTTCCGCCTCAGTGAGGAGAACTCCCAAGAGGTTGGATAGTTCTCCTCACTTTCTGCGGGGGACACACACATATTATACCAGGCATCGGTTGGCATGATCTCCCCTGTCTTTTTGCCTTCTGACCACTTGTTTTTGACTTAATGCTGAACTTCTTTTTTCCTGATTTTAGGACTCTGGGCACCTTACCACTGCTGACCAGTGCTAAAGTGCATGTGCTCTGTGTCTAAAATGTGATGGCATTTGCTTCCTCCATAAATGGGATATTTGATGGGCATGGCATTAGGCGTCAAGATGGCGGTCGCACTCTAAGAGTGCTCCGGACCCCTTCATCATCTGCCTCGAATCCAGCGCTCATCGGCACCCATCTGGACCTCCTACCTGACCGCTGTGGCTTCCCTGACTGGTGGTGCTCTTCATTCGGTGTTTTGGTGGCGGACCACGGCTTCTGTGGCCTCCTGTAGTTCGTGGCCTGTTGAGGCCTGCTTCGCGGGTGCGGCCACTAGCCAGCGGGGCCGAGGTGCCGGGTGATCCGTGGTGCTGAAGGTGGTCGAGCAGCTGTCGGAGCCTGAGGAGGCCGTGCGGCTCCTGCTGCTCCTGTCTCTTGAGAGGCCTGCTACCGGGAGCGAGATCAACCCTGCAAGGCTTTGAAGGCCCCAGCCTGGGATCGGCTGGCGTGGCGGCCCCAGCCTGGGATCGTCCGGCGTGGCGGCCGGCACCGGGGCGACAGAGGTAAAGGCGGCGAAGACGGCCTTCAGGGTGTGAGGCTGGATAGGCCTCTGGCTGTGGGTATCGCAGCGGATCCTTGAGGTGAGCGGGGGGGCCTGCTGCCGGTCTGGGCAGTGGTAAGGGTGCAGATCACTACCCCCCGCCTACAAACCACACGACCTCCTGGGGTTTGCGGAGGGTGCAGATCACTACCTCCGTCTACAAACCACGCGACCTCCTGGGGTTTGCGGCCTGTCGCGGCCTGGATGTCCCTGTGTGCGCAGCCCTAGTCAGTGGGGCAGAGGCACCGGAGATTATTGGTGCTGCAAGGGACTGGTGGACGGCGCTTGCTGCTCCTGGTCCATGGTGGGCCTGCACTCCGGAGGCGAGGAACGGCCCAGTGACGTAGTGAGGCCTCTGGCGGGAATTCGGCCGGCGCTGGAATGGAGGAGGTGTTGGGACACCGGACTGGAGGGGGGCCCCTGGCCGGGCAGTTGATCCTTAAGGTGAGTGGGGGGACCGGCTGTCGGTTCGGGCAGCAGCGTGGGTGCCGGATATTTCCCTCCCTCCCCCCACTCCATTTTCCATGTGCTTTGCGGGTCCTCTGCCCCTCTGCTCTATACCGGGGCTGCCTGAAGGATCTGAGCGTGGTGCCATGGGTGGCAGGCCTGAGGCCGGACCCGCGGAGTTGGTGGCATTGGGTGGGGCCCCTGCGCTGCCTGAGAGCCTCTTTGGCACTGTCCGGGGGTGCTTTTCCCCTCTTCCAGCATCCGAGGCAAAGACTGGCTGCACTATCGGGCGCCTCCGCTTCTCTTGCTTTAGACTTGTGTGGAGTCCCCCTTTTCCTGGCTTTGGAGTGCCTGGTTCTGTGGGGCCTGGACGGTGCTTGGCGTGGTGGCTGGGGCTTGACCCCCACAGCGGGCAGGGTCGGCCATCTCCTCGGGTGGCAGAGTGCTCCCTGTACGCTGGTCCTAGAAGGGTTGTTTTCCATTATTTGGGCCTCTGGGTGAGCTCGGCTGTGCGTGTTGAGTGCTTCTCCTGCCTTGCTCGCGGACGGCCTTCGCCTCTGCGTGTCGGTGGCGCCCGCGCCGGTCTCCAGTCCTCCCCCGGGTTCACTGCGGACACAGTGACATTGAAAGCTTCCCCCGGCCATAGGGAGGGACAGGGGTCCCAAGCCTACACCGGCCCCCATGCAAACTAAAATGGACCAGTTTACCACCTATGAGCAGGAGCCTCCGGGGGGAGCCACGGGTGGGGTGGGGCTGACCCCTCAAGACAGAGACCTTGACACCATCCTTCAGGCTATTAGGGCCTCACAGATGTCAGTTGAGGGGAAGATTGGAGAAATTAAGATAGACGTGTCGGAAGCCGAATCCCGCATATCCACGGCCAAGCACGACATCGCACAACTCAAAGAGCAAGTAGTCCATCTTTGCACTCACACCAAGGAGCTCCACAGTTGGGCCGAGGACGCGGAAAACCGGGCATGTCGCAACAACCTCCGTCTTGTGGGGTTTTCCGAAGGGGTGGAGGCAGGCCAGGCTGCCACCTTTGTTGTAGAATGGTTCAAGGCATGGATGCCTGGAGAGGCCCTGTCGACGTGGTGTGTAGTAGAAAGAGCTCACAGGTCCCTGGCGCCTAAGCCTCCTCCCGGTGCCGCATACCCCCCCACCCCCCCACCCCCCCATTATCCTCAAAGTTCTCAACTTCAAGGACCGTGACGCCATCCTGCGGGTGGCCCAGGCGGCTGGTCCCCTCAAGTTTCAAAACTACGTTATCATGATTTTCCTGGACTACAACAGGGAGGTCCAGGACCTCCGGCGCTCCTACACGGAAGTCAAGAAAAAGCTGCATGCCCAGGGCCTACAATACCTGGTCCAATTCCCGGGACGCCTCCGGGTCATTTTTCAAGGCAAGACTCAATTCGTTGATTCACCCCAGGCGGCATGGACATGCCTGACGGAGGCGCGTCCCCTCACAAGCACCAGCACTCAGATCCTTGAGTGTGGCAGCTCCAGATCCTCACGACTCCTCCAGCCAGTCAGGCTCTCCGCCACACAACAGACATCGCTCCACTGTGAATTTAACAAGCGCGTCCCTACCGATGGCCCAGGTGGAGGTGGACTCAGACCTTTCCCGCATTCCCACTCTTTAACGGCAATGCAGTCAGACTCAGATGTATGTCCACCAGCGGGGGAGGGGGGGGCAGTCATCAGACTTTTGGGATGTCCTTATGTTCATTCACAATGTTATTGCCGATGCACTGATTATCCGTTCTTCTGGAGGGGTCCTCCAAGCAACCAATCCAAACATTTTAGTTTGGTCTAGTTCAATGGGGAGTCGACAGATGCTTCCGTTCGCGAAGTACAGGGTGGGCGAGGGGGAAGTACAGGGGTTTGGAAAGGTTTTTTTTTTCCTTTGTTGTTGTTGGGGCCTGGGAATGTTTGCTCCTAAGGTTTAGTATTGTTTTTGTTGTTCTGCTGCACCAACACCTACATGACACTCGGATCCTCTGCTATATGGGTCCAATACACATGATCATTCCCACCAGCGAGCTTTCACATCTGCTCCAGGCCCTGCATTTGCTGTCGGCTCTCCAGGGTTCGATAAGCCACTGTAACGACCGCCAGCCCCCATGACTGACACACCATCTCCGAAGCAGCCCTCCATATTTTATCCTGAAAAGTTAATGGCCTCTTAGACCGCCACAAAGAAACAGCCGTACTGCGCTACACACAGCGCCTCAATATAGAAGTGTTTTTGCTTCAAGAGACGCACCTGAGGGTAATCAATGCCCCTTTCTAGCGTGTTACGGCTAGGATAGGGTTTGGCACTCGGGCTTCGTCCGAGGTTCTCATGGCTTGTCGATAATACTGAAGCGCACCCTTCCCTTTGTGCTTACACAAGTTATTCACGACCCGTAGGGCACGTTTGTGATCATTTGCAGTACACTTGGGGGCATCCCCCTTAACCTTGTGTTCATGTACTCACCTTCGATGCTCATCACGACTCTAAAACAATCCACCGCTCTGCTGCCCACCCTCCCCCTGGGGTCCACTGTCATTGGGGGCTACTTTATTGCGGTCTCCACCCCACGTCTTGACACGACAGGCACTCCATCTATTTCCAGGCTGGTACAAGCAAAACAGTTAACAAACTGGGCTGAATCCCTTGGCCTCTGCGACGCATGGCGAATCTGGCATCCACGCGCTAAACAGTTCACGCACACCTCCGTTGCACACCACACACAGGCGCGTATAGATGCAATTTTTATTCCGTCTATGGACTCCACCACAATCCAAGATGTCGGCATACTCCCGAGAGGTATCTCTGACCATTCCCCACAGCTCCTTAGTACAGGGACTACCCCCCCTCCCTCCCACTCCTGCCCAATGTGGCGGTTGAATGCCTCGTTTCTTCAGGATAAGAAATTCAAGAAGGCAGTGGGACTGGAACTGAAGCAATACTTTGTCACCAATATGGGGTCGGTTCCTTCCCGGGGTACCCTGTGGGAGGCGGGCAAGGCCACTATTCATGGATTTGCCAAAGGCCACGTCCAACGGCAATGGCAACGGCAGGCCCATCTGTTGCAGATCACTTCACTGGAGACGCAGGCTCTACTCCTTGAGCACTCCCCTCCACGGATGGCGACGCGGCTCAAGAGCGGCGCTTCATGAGCATTCGAAATGAAATCAAGCAACTCTCGCTGGAGGCAGCTAAGCTCCTGTGGAGATCTTCTGTGGCCAGAGTTTATGGCTGGGGTGACAAAAACGGCACAATCCTACATAGGCTTGCCACGTACCCCAGAGCGAACCGCATTATCCCAGAGATACTGGATCAGGAGGGGTCGACACAACGGTCCCCGGTGGCTATGGCCAACGCCTTCTACCGTCAACTTTATGCCAAACAGACCCCGAGGCCGTCGCTCTGTGAGCTGATGGACGAGACGGGTGCCCACCTCCCTCAGCTGGACTCTACTGCTCAAGCAGATCTTGACCGCCCAATCTTGCACATCGAGATTAATGAGGCTATTGCTTACACCTCGTCAGGTAAGACTCCTGGCCCGGACGGCCACCCCCAGGAATACTATGCAGGGTACCACGAGGTCCTTGTGCCCCGCCTGGCTGACCTGTATGCCGAGGCCTTGGAGAAAGGTTCCTTCCCACCCGAGACAGACATGGCCACCATTGTAGTCCTCCCAAAGTCACAACCGCCATCTCCCCACTGTGCTGACTATCGTCCCATCTCCCTTATTAACACAGACGTTAAATTATATGCTGCAATTCTTGCCCAACGGCTGAAGCCTTACCTTACCACATTGGTCCATCCGGACTAATGTGGTTTCATGACCCAGCGAGGCACCAGACATTGTCTCCGACGGCTGCACCTGGCCCTGGCTCACCGCCAAGTGCTTTCCCCTTATTTGGCACTCCTTCTCATCAATTCCCCCCCTCGCCCAGCGCCTTGAGACCCCTACAGGTGAGTAGCGCGCTCTACAAATGTCTTGATTGATTGATTGATTGAATTTTGAGAAGGCGTTCGACTCTGTGGATTGGACGTATTTAGATGATGTGCTGGCGGCAATGGGTTTTGGCCCTCGCTTCCGTCAGCTGGTCGTGGTTCTGTACACCTGGCCTCAAGCGTGCGTCTTGGTCAATGGGGTTCTTTCTGACGCCTTCCCCATTCAAAGGGGAATGAGACAGGGTTGCCTCCTCTTGCCCCTTCTCTTCGCCTTGGCGATGGAGTCTCTAGCGACCTTGATGAGTACGAGAGTCTCGTTCGGGGATGGGAGTGGCCCAACTCTGAAGTGGATAAGATCGCTCTTTATGCAGACGATGTCCTGCTCTTCTTAACCGATCCCGCCCAATCAGGTCCTTGTTGTCTCCAGATCCTACGTTCTGAACAAACCTCCGGCCTCCAAATGAATTCTAATAAGTCGGTCCTGGTCCCGTTCCATCTCTCCAGAGAATGTTTCGACTGGCAGTCCATGATACCGCTGCGGCGTCATTCCTTTAAATATCTTGAGATCTGGGTTGCTCTCCTCCCGTAATTGAGGTGGTCCCTTAAGATCAACCCGCTCGTAAAGAAAGCTAAGGCGGACCTCCACAGATGGCAGACACTGCCCTTTAACACCTGGGGGGAAAGTGGGGCGCCTTGTTTAAAATGATGATTCTTCCCAGATTTCTTTACTTCTTCCAAAAAAAAACCTTCTGTTTCTACGGGTGTGGTTTCGGGAGATAGACACTATGGCTACTAAATTACTCTGGGGGGAAGGGAGTGCCCGGATGGCGTGAAGTATCTGTCAGATTCCATCATTCGATGGGGGCATGGGGATGACACATTTATACCTCTACTACTTAACAACTTGAGTATACATGACTGGTTCAATGCCCACTTTTACACACCTTGCCATGGACGTACTCATTGCGCACTCACACTGATAAAAGTGCATTGAATAACTACTTGTACACACCTTGCCATGGACGCGCTCACTGCGCACTCACAGTGGTAAAAGTGCATTGAACTCACCACTCACACTGATAAAAGTGCATTGAATAACTACTTGTACACACTTGCCATGGACGCGCTCACTGCGCACTCACAGTGGTGAAAGTGCATTGAACTCACCACTCACACTGATAAAAGTGCATTGAATGCCCACTTGTACACACCCTGCCATGGATGCACTCACCGAGCACTCACACTGATAAAAGTGCATTGAATGCCCACTTGTGCACACCCTGCCATGGATGCACTAACCGCGCACTCACCCTGTTAAAAGTGCATTGAATGCCTACTTGTACACACCTTACCATGGACACACTAACCGCACACGCACACTGATAAAAGTGAATTGCATGCCCACTTGTACACACCTTGCCATGGACGCACTCACCGCGCACTCACACTGATAAAAGTGCATTGAATGCCCCTCTCGCTAACACCTTGCCATGGACGCACTCACCGCGCACTCACCCTGATAAAAGTGCATTGAATGCCTACTTGTACACACCTTGCCATGGACACGCTCACTGCGCACTCACACTGATAAAAGTGCATTGAATGCCTACTTCTACACACCTTTCCATGGACACGCTCGCTGCGCACTCACACTGATAAAAGTGCATTGAATGCCGTTCTCGTTAACACCTTGCCATGGACACGCTCACTGCACACACACACTGATAAAAGTGCATTGAATGCCCCTCTCGTAAACACCTGGCCATGGACACAATCATTCAAATCACTATGACATGAGTGCAAGGAATGCCCCCCATACTCACCTTGCCATTTCTTTGCTCACATTGAAATGAGTGCACTAAATTACATTCACATACACTCCTTTTGGTGTGGGCGAATCAACCTTCTGACATACACTCACATTGAGTGCACTCAGTGTCCTTTCACGCATACACTCGCACAGATGTAAGTGCAGTGAATGCCCGCTAGCACTCACTGCACACTCTCACTGATGAAGGTGAAGTCATTAGCTCGCTCATGTTCACCTTGATAGGGTTTTTTTCGTGGTTACTAACACCACATGGGGGCACTCACTGCACACCCGCATTGACATACGTGCACTGAAAGTCCCTCTCGTGCTCGGCCTGTCAAGGGTGTACCTTCGCAGATATACTTATGGTAACAGCAGCAGAGCAGTTAAGTTCCCCAGGTCCGCACTTGAGATGCTCTTACAATCCAGATGTAGCATTATGGGAAATGTAGTCCCTTTAAACAAACAGGGTTGCAGGTATCCCGATGAAAAGGGAAACAAACTGGGCTGGAATGGCCACTCACACATGAATTTGGCTAATCAGTGCACTCAATTCTCTCTTTCACTTACACTTACCTATGAATGTATACAATATCCCATGTACACGCTGACACTAGTTTGTGTGCATAATGCTCTCCCACACTATTACACAAACCCCTTCACACTGGCACTCAATGCTGTTCACTCAGCGCTCTCTTTCATACAAGTGCACACAATGCAAAATCTCGTAAAATCACCTAGTGCACACTCAAAGCACCCTCTAGCGTATACTTACCTAGTGCACACCTGATGCACCCTCTCGCACACCCACCTAGGGTACACACAATGCACCCTCTTGTTGGAAAGGCGATCCCAGGGGAGACAGAAGGTGTCTGACTGCCCGCCCCGAGACCCACCTCTCGGTATAGAATAGGCCGAGCGCCGTAGGGAGGCCTCCTTGGTGAGGCTCTTCTCCTACAATCGTAACAGCAGAGCAATCACACTACTTACAGATGGACACCACACAGGAGGAATATTCACAAGAATCTTTATATATAATTAAGGCAAGTTCTTGGCAGGATAGCAGGCAAGGATCGAGGGATCCGTAAAGTCTTGGTTTCGGGGATAGGGGGTAGCGGGACAGTCTCGGCACCAACGGGTGCGTGGGTGGTTCAAGGGGTCAGGCCGCAACAACGTCAGCAGGGCCTCGAAGGTGGTTCAACTTGGTCAGGCCGCGACAGCGTCAGCAGGGCCTCGAGGGCGGTTCAGTTCGGTTAGGCCGCGACAGCGTCAGCAGGGCCTCGAAGATAGTTCAGCTTGGTCAGGCCGCGACAGCGTCAGCAGGGCCTCGAAGGTGGTTCAGCTTGGTCAGGCCGCCACAGCGTCAGCAGGGCCTCGAAGGTGGTTCAGCTTGGTCAGGCCGCGACAGCGTCAGCAGGGCCTCGAAGGTGGTTCAGCTTGGTCAGGCCGCGACAGCGTCATCAGGGCATCGAAGGTGGCTCAGCTTGGGCAGGCCGCGACAGCGTCAGCAGGTCCTCGAAGGTGGTTCAGCTTGGTCAGGCCGCGACAGCGTCAGCAGGGCCTCGATGATAGTTCAGCTCGGTCAGGCCGCGACAGCGTCAGCAGGGCCTCGAAGGTTCCAGGTGCATGAGTTCGGATCAGGATCAGCCGCGACGAGGTCAGCAGGGCTTCGACTCCAAGATACAACTGAAGTCCTAATCCGGGGCTGGCCCAGATATAGGACTGGAGTCCTTTGATGTCCGGACCCTCGCGCCTGGGGGTCAGAGGGGCCGGGATGAAGGTTTCCAGACACCCAGCAGGGGGGTGGAGCCAGCGCCCAGGGAGGCTGGAGGGCGATTGATACCAGGCGTCCGGGGACGGCCGGAGGCCCATCGAAACTCCCCTTCTCCGGGATCCGCCAAGTGGCCACTCTACCACCTGGGAGGATCATGGTGCCTCGATTTCAGGGCTTGCTGGGCCGGGCCCAGGGAAGGCTGCGGCCACGTGCTCGGGACGTGATGGCCCCAAGATGGCGCCGGCCGGACATGGTGGTCTGGCATGGGCGGCCGTCCGGCAGCGTTGTTGAGCGGGGACCGCCGGGGTACCAGGAAGGGGGAGAGCCGTAGGTTGTCAAGGTGGTTGATAGTGGGTTGATGGAGGGCCGATGTCGTCCTGGGCCCACCATGCGGGAGGGGTCGGACCACGCCACGAGGCCGTGTCCAACACACGTCCCCTCCAGCTGAAGGCGGGGAGAGTCACCCATCTTCCTGGGGACTTTCTTCGTCGAGGCGGAAAAACCGGGACAGGCCATCAGCGTTGGCGTGGCCGTTGCCAGGGCGATGCTCCACAGTGAAATCCATCCCTTGGAGGGAGATGGACCATCGCAACAGCTTCGGGTTTTCGCCCCGCATGTGCATCAGCCACCGTAGGGGCCGGTGGTCTGTCTGCACCCGGAAGTGGGTGCCGAAGAGGTAGGGCCTGAGTTTCTTGAGGGCCCACACGACGGCGAAGGCCTCTCTCTCGATGGTGCTCCATCGCTGCTCCCTGGCCAGTAGCCGCCGGCTGATGAAGGCCACAGGATGGTCAACCCCCTCGGGGTCAATCTGAGATAGGACCGCCCCGATGCCGTGCTCCGAGGCGTCGGTCTGGACTACAAACTCTCGGCTGTAGTCAGGGGCCTGGAGCACAGGGGCGGTGCACATGGCTGTTTTCAAAGTCTCGAAGGCCACCTGACACGCGGGTGTCCACTGCACTTTCTGTGGCCGGTTCTTCGAGGTCAGTTCTGTGAGGGGCCCCGCAATGCTCCCATAGTTTTTGATGAAGCGCCGATAATATCCAGTGAGCCCCAGGAAGGCTCGGACGGCGGTCTGGGTGACCGGGGGCTCCCAGGCCCGGATGGCGTCTATCTTTGGTTGGAGGTGAGCCACTTGGCCGCTCCCCACTTGGTGTCCCAGATAGGTCACGGACCCTTGGTCTATCTGGCACTTGCTGGCTTTCACAGTTAGTCCGGCCCGTCGGAGGGCCGTCAGGACCTCCCAGAGGTGTTTCAGGTGCTCGGACCAGTGGAGGCTGTACACCGCAATGTCGTCTAGGTAGGCGGCACTGAATTCTTCCAGCCCCGCCAGCACCTTGTTTACTAGTCTCTGGAAGGTGGCCGGGGCGTTTTTCATGCCGAAGGGCATAACTTTGAACTGAAAGTGACCATCGGGGGTGGATAAGGCTGATCGCTCCTGGGCGCCAGGGGTGAGGCCGATCTGCCAATACCCGGCGGTGAGGTCGAAGGTACTGAGGTACTTGGCGGCTCCCAGGCGGTCGATTAGTTCGTCGGCCCGGGGGATGGGATTTGCGTCGGTTCTGGTAACAGCATTCAGTCCCCGGTAGTCGACGCAAAACCGGAGTTCTGGCGGGTTGCCAGGTGAGGCGGCCTTGGGGACCAGGACAACCGGCCTGGCCCAGGGACTGTCGGAGGGTTCGACCACCCCCAGGGCCAGCATCTTGGTAACTTCTGTTTGGATGCAGGCCCGAACTCGGTCGGGGACTCGGTAGGCCCGGTGTCGTACTGGCTGACTGTCCCCGGTGTCGACATCATGGACACACCACTGGGTAACCCCGGGGGTGAGGGAGAACAGGTCCGTGAATTGTCCCAAAAGTTCTTGGCAATCCCTGCGCTGTGCGGGGGTCAGGTCGGGGGAGAGAGAGATCCACTCGACGGAGCCGTCCTTCTCAGCGCACGTTAGGAGGTCGGGCAAGGGCTCGGAGTCGTCTTCGGTCCCATCGTCGGTAGCCAGCAGCAGGCTTAGTTCTGTGCGGGCGAAGTGGGGCTTGAGCCGGCTGGCGTGCAGAACCCGGAGGGGGTTCCGGGGAGACTCCAGGTCCACGAGGTAGGTGACGGGGCTCTTGCGCTCGATCACTTTGAAGGGGCCCGACCATTTGTCCTGGAGGGCACATGGTTCGACCGGGGACATGACCCAGATCTGCTGGCCCGGCTCGAACTCGATGGATGAGGAGTTCTGGTCATACCAGCGTTTCATGTCCTCCTGACTGGCCTCCAGGTTGGCCTCCGCAAGGGCCCGGAACTTCCGAGTTTGGTTTCGGAGGGTCAGGAGGTACCGGTAGACATCCGGCGGTGCGTCTTGGACTGTAGTTTCCCAGCCTTCCTTGACCAGGCTGAGAGGGCCTCGAACAGGGTGCCCGTACAAGAGCTCAAAGGGGCTGAACCCCAGCGACTTCTGCGGTACCTCCCGATAGGCAAACAAGAGGCACGGCAGCAGAACGTCCCATTTGCGGCGGAGGGGCTCTTCTAGGCCCTGGATCATCCCCTTGAGTGTTCGGTTAAACCGCTCCACAAGTCCATTCCCTTGGGGGTGATACCGGGTGGTTAACTTATATGTGACCCCGCACTGTTGCCACAGGGATCGCATATATTTTGAGATAAAGTTCGTGCCCCGATCGCTCACGACTTCTCGGGGGAACCCCACTCGGGAGAAGATCCCCATCAGGGCTCGGCCCACCACGGGAGCCGTGATGGTTCGGAGGGGGATGGCTTCTGGATAGCGGGTGGCGTGGTCCACCAGGACAAGGATGAAGCGATGCCCCTGCGATGTTTGGGGGTCCAGAGGCCCCACAATGTCAATCCCCACTCGCTCGAAGGGGGTGGTCACTACTGGAAAGGGTTGGAGCGGGGCCTTCCCCTTCCCCCCGCTCTTTCCGCTGGCTTGGCAGGTCGGGCAGGTGCGGCAGTGGTTGTGCACATCGCTGCGCATTTTGGGCCAATAAAAGTGGGTCACCAGGCGACTGTAGGTCTTGTCCTGCCCCAGGTGCCCGGCGAGGGGCACATCGTGTGCCAAGTTCAAAAGGAAGTCTCTGAATCGTAGGGGGACCACTAACACTCGGCTGGCCCGCAGCTCGGCAATTTTCTGTTCGCTGTATAGGAGGCCGGGGTCCCAGTAGACCCAGTGGGACCCCGAGGTGTCCCCGGTAGCTTGGGCAGTGGCTTGCTGGCGGGTCCCCTCGAGGGAAGGGCAGGTCTTCTGTTCCTGCCGGAACTGTTCTCGGGTGGGGCCACCCTCTTGGCGCCATTGGGCTAGTTCGGGTATGTCGCTAAGCTCGTGGCTGTTTCCGGGCTCCGATGGCCTGGGCTCGGAGTCGGACTCTTCATTGACTGCAGGGGGTGGTGGCTCGGGCCACTCCGGCTCTTCGGTCGGGGCGGCCTCGGGCGCCGCCGGGGCTCGAGCCGCCATAGATCGGGTCGTCGCGCAGACCCACTCTGGTAGTCCCATCATTCCGAGGTGCTCTCTCCGCTCGACTTGGGCCCAGGGCGAGCTCTCGAGGTTGTTTCCAAGGAGGCAGTCCACGGGGGCGTCGTCCCGGATGGTCACCTTGAGGGTGCCCGACACTCCCCCCCACTCGAAGGGGATTCGGGCCATCTGGCATAGAGTTTCGGAGTTGTCGGCGGCCCTCACGGGGCATCGTACGTTTGGTATGATCTGTTCGGGGGTCACCAGGTGGCAGCGGACGGCCGTCACACTGGCTCCCATGTCTCGGAGGGCTTCGGTCCGCCGCCCATTGATGTGGACCCCCTGACGGTATTTTCGAGTATTGCTCGGTAGCGGGGCCTGGGGGACCATGTCTCTTTGGCCCAGGCAGGCTAGGGCCATGGCGGCTGGTTCATATTCTATCTGATCTTCCTCGTAGACCTCTTCGTCCTCTTCCCCCCCTTCTCCCAGGGCTGCAGCAGCGCACTGGCGGGTCGGAGGCCCAGTGGTGCCGGGACGCTGGTTCATGGGGCAGAGGGGGTCACTGGCATAGTGACCTGGCCGCTGGCATCTGTGGCAAGTAATGTTCGGGCGGGGCCCCGGCCGTGCGGGGGGGGTCCCCCTCCTGATCAGGGACGGTGAAGTGTTATTCTGGGGGGACCCCCGAGGTGGACTCCGGCCCGGGGCCGGCGGGAAGTCTCGGCTCCGGTTCTGGCCTCCTCCGCCGCCTCGCTGGCGGGGGTGCCCCCGGCCGTTCGGTCCTGTTTCTCCTATCGTGGTCCGGGGCACCCGGGTGCTCACCCATCGATCAGCCTCGACGGCGAGTTTTCGGGGCTCGGTCAGCTTGCTGTCGAGTAGATGCTGTCTGAGCTCGACGAAGCAGTTGTTGGAAAGGTGCTCCCAAACGATGAGGTCGAACAGCTGCTCGTAGGTGGACACTTTGCTGCCCTTTATCCATCCTTCCAGGGCCCTGCTATAAAAGTTCACGTACTCGACCCACGTGGTACCGGGGATTTTCTTGCAGTCTCTGAATCTCTGCCGGTACATCTCGGGGGTGAGGCCATACCGGACGAGCAGGGCGTCCTTCATGTGGTCATAGGAGGACATCACATCCTCGGCCAGATCTAGCAGGGTGTCTCTTCCTTCGCTGACGAATCTCCCCCATAAGCCGGCACCCCAGTCTTTTCGCGGGATGCGGTGCGCGGTCATGGCAACTTCGTACGCCTTGAACCATTGCTGGATATCGTCATTCTTGTAGTACTCCTTGACGATATCCTTCGGGATGTGGACCTTCGGGTCGGCAGGAGGTGGAGGGTTCCGGGCTACCGCGGCGCCAGCCTCTTCGATCTTGGCTTTGATCTCTAGTTCTTTGAGGCCACGCTCGTGCTCGTACGTGAGCTTCTTTTCTTCCAATTCCCTTTGCCTTCGCCTTTCTTCCAGATCTCCCTCTAACCGCAGTTGTTCAAGGGCCATTTTCTTCTCTGCTAATTGGAGTTCTCCGTCCAGCCGGAGTCGGGCGAGCTCTAGTTCATGGAGCCGACTCCTCTCTCGCTCCCGGGCGTCTTCGTGGGAGAGGCCCGGTTCTCTGTTGTCGGTTCTTTCTTGTACGGGGGCTATGACGGTACTCACGGGTACTTCTAGGACAATGTCATTGTTCGTTTGGGGGGTGGCCGCTCCGGCCTCCACCCATGTTTGCAGCGCTTCTTTGAAATCGTCTTTGGTGCTTAGTCCGGTGGTAGCGATACCCAAGTCTTTGCAAAATTGTTTAAGTTCTTTATGGGTGTACTCCTCTAATCGTTCCTTCTGGAATTCTGTGGTCGTTCCGGCTTCCTTAGTAGTCATCGTGGTTGTGGGTCTCTGTTAGTAGTGACGTGTTACTCGCTGTACGATTTGCGCGGGCTCGGATCCCGTCGCTTGCCACCAATGTTGGAAAGGCGATCCCAGGGGAGACAGAAGGTGTCTGACTGCCCGCCCCGAGACCCACCTCTCGGTATAGAATAGGCCGAGCGCCGTAGGGAGGCCTCCTTGGTGAGGCTCCTCTCCTACAATCGTAACAGCAGAGCAATCACACTACTTACAGATGGACACCACACAGGAGGAATATTCACAAGAATCTTTATATATAATTAAGGCAAGTTCTTGGCAGGATAGCAGGCAAGGATCGAGGGATCCGTAAAGTCTTGGTTTCGGGGATAGGGGGTAGCGGGACAGTCTCGGCACCAACGGGTGCATGGGTGGTTCAAGGGGTCAGGCCGCAACAACGTCAGCAGGGCCTCGAAGGTGGTTCAACGTGGTCAGGCCGCGACAGCGTCAGCAGGGCCTCGAGGGCGGTTCAGTTCGGTTAGGCCACGACAGCGTCAGCAGGGCCTCGAAGATAGTTCAGCTTGGTCAGGCCGCGACAGCGTCAGCAGGGCCTCGTAGGTGGTTCGGCTTGGTCAGGCCGCGACAGCGTCAGCAGGGCCTTGAAGGTGGTTCAGCTTGGTCAGGCCGCGACAGCGTCAGCAGGGCCTCGAAGGTGGTTCAGCTTGGTCAGGCCGCGACAGCGTCAGCAGGGCCTCGAAGGTGGTTCAGCTTGGGCAGGCCGCGACAGCGTCAGCAGGGCCTCAAAGGTGGTTCAGCTTGGTCAGGCCGCGACAGCGTCAGCAGGGCCTCGATGATAGTTCAGCTCGGTCAGGCCGCGACAGCGTCAGCAGGGCCTCGAAGGTTCCAGGTGCATGAGTTCGGATCAGGATCAGCCGCGACGAGGTCAGCAGGGTTTCGACTCCAAGATACAACTGAAGTCCTAATCCAGGGCTGGCCCAGATATAGGACTGGAGTCCTTTGATGTCCGGACCCTCGCGCCTGGGGGTCAGAGGGGCCGGGATGAAGGTGTCCAGACACCCAGCAGGGGGGTGGAGCCAGCACCCAGGGAGGCTGGAGGGCGATTGATACCAGGCGTCCGGGGACGGCCGGAGGCCCATCGAAACTCCCCTTCTCCGGAATCCGCCAAGTGGCCACTCTACCACCTGGGAGTATCTTGGTGCCTCGATGTCGGGGCTTGCTGGGCCGGGCCCAGGGAAGGCTGCGGCCACGTGCTCGGGACGTGATGGCCCCAAGATGGCGCCGGCCGGACATGGTGGTCTGGCATGGGCGGCCGTCCGGCAGCGTTGTTGAGCGGGGACCGCCGGGGTACCAGGAAGGGGGAGAGCCGTAGGTTGCCGGGGAGGCTGCCCCTGCCGAGGGCTCGTGAATGTTCGTATCAAGGTGGTTGATAGTAGGTTGATGGAGGGCCGATGTCGTCCTGGGCCCACCATGCGGGAGGGGTCGGACCACGCCACGAGGCCGTGTCCAACACCTCTCATACATACTGATCTAGTACACACCTGATGCACCCTCTCACAAATACACACCTAGTTTCTGATGCATCCTCTTGCACATACTCACCCAGTGCACACCTAATAAACTTTCTTGCACATACTCACCTAGTGCACACCCAATGCACACTCTCACATATTCCCACCTTCTGCACACCCAATGCACCCTCTCACACACATTCACCTGGTACAAACACAATGCACCCTCTCGCACATACTCACCTAGTGCACACCCGATGCATCCTCTCACACATACCCACCACACCTGATGCACTCTCTCTAGCACAGGGGTCTCCAACCTTTTCTGTAGTGAGAGCTACTTCTTCTCAAGGAAAGTCCTGCTGAACTACTAGCATATTTTATCACTGTACAATGCTGATGATATGTATTATTAACATTACACTATGACCACCCTAAGCACGATTATCAGTATTAACCACCCAAAATTTCAAGGTGAATTTATCAGCAGAATGCTAGGAAAACGTTTATCAATATTAAATGCTTGTAATCAAGTAAAATTCAAATCATCACGTGTTGTGTGCCACAAAGGGTATTACCACAGCAGTAAGTCTCCCCAACTCAAATTGAATTATCCTTCAGCTAACAACTTTAAATGTTTTGTAGAATTGCGATATTTTGTCGCCATTAGCATATTTGTTTTTGAAAATACATATTTTTCTATCAAAATCCCTTTCCACTTTGAGCAATCAAACTCAATTTTCCAGAACAAAAACTTGTTCTGAAAAAGCATATTTTTTTTCCTTTAAAAATGAAATCAGTTTTCATTGTTAGAAAATACACAGGCCGTAAACATCAGCTCTTTGTTTTCATTGAGTACCGCCATGTAAAAATGCCTCTCATGGACAAATAATGCTTCAAATACCATGGTATTGGAATCATAGGGCATGCTTCCTCACCATAACACTAAGAAAGCCTCTGTTATGCCAATAATGCCCACCATTAAACCAGGGCTACCACTGTGCCACAGCTGGATGCCCAACATATATCAGTAATGGCCATTGTTATGGGAGAAGTGGTTGCCACTCTGTCAGGAATGGCTAAAAGCAGGCCAGTCATGCTCTTAATATGTCAGTGATGGCAGCAAGTATGTAATTACTAGACTTGTATGCCCAAAATAGTCAAGGACGAAAATGTTATGGCTATGGAACAATTATACCATGAATGGGCGCAATACTCTTATGATGGAGACCAGCATACATATTTGGCAGTCCTTGACGCTAGGAGTAGCTTTAAGGAATCAACACTGTTTATTTAGGAAGGACACAATGTCACACACACAAACAAAATTAATGGGATGCTTTTAATTTTCTCTGCCCTGGATGCATACTCTCTTCTCCTCAGCTCTTTGGTTGATCATGCTCCCAACTAACACATTTTCACTCTAGTTCTTGCAGTCACACCCTTTGATGGGTCAGCCCTGGTTACTGCTGCTACTACTCTTTGATGTCACACACAGTGCGACTGATCGAGCAGGGCGGATAACATGGCCTATCTCCTTCTTAGGCAGATTTAAAGTGGATAAAGGTGGTTCATGTGGCAGACCCATAGGCCAATGCTGCAGCTTCCACTTGCTTCAACACCCTCCCCATACTCAGCAAGACCTTCAAATGGACCCCCCCCCCAAAATCCAGGAAGACTGTCACCCATGCACTCATCACCAGCAGGCTGGATTACGGGAACACCCTCTATGCCGGAATCAACAAATCTCTACTCCACAAACTTCAGACTGTCCAGAACGCCGCAGCCAGTCTCATCCTCAGCATCCCACGACACAACCACATTACCCTGCATATACAAGCACTCCACTGGCTCAAAGAGTGACCTTCAAGCTGCTCACACACACCTATAAAGCCATCCACAACACCGGACCCCAATACCTCAACAAAAGAATCTCCTTTAACACCCCCAAAAGAAACCTCCGCTTCGCTGACCAGGCCTTGGCTAAAATCGCCTGCATCCACAGAACTAGAACAAGAGGCACAACCTTCTCCTGCATCATAGCCAAGAGCTGGAACAAACTCCCCCTCAGCATCAGATGAAGCCTCACACTGAAAGCATTCAGGAAGAGTCTTAAGACCTGGTTTTTCGAATGACCTGAGCTGCCCAAATCCCCCCACATACTCCCCCAGCGCCTTGAGACCCTCACAGGTGAGTAGTGCGCTCTATAAATCCCGGATTGATTTATTGATAGGCTACCACAGTGTGTGTTTGAGTGTTATCAACAGGCCCTGCCATTGGTTTGGCTGTCTGTAACTCTTATGGGTAGTAAAATGAGCAGTGCTGCCTTCTTTAACACCTTAGGAGCTTCGTAAATATACCTCCCCAGTGCTGCGCTGTCCATTATCCAGTGCTGAATGGACGTCCAACGGTCGCACGCAGCACTGGGGAGGTAGTGCCCGTGACGACCGTTGGCCGACGGCAGCACTTAAAGGGTTAATATACACAGAATCTCTGAGATTGGCTTGGTTTGGCTTCACCTCTGAGAGCTACTTTGAGGGTGCTGGTGAGCTACCAGTAGCTCCCGAGCTACTGGTTGGAGACCCCTGCTCTAGCACATACTCAGCGAGTACACACCTGATGCATCATCTCGCACATATTCACCTAGTGCACACCCAAAGCACCCTCTCACATATTCCCACCTTGTGCACACCCAATGCACCCTCTCACACACACTCACCTGGTGCACACACAATGCACCCTCTCGCACATACTCACCTAGTGCACACCCAAAGACCCCTCTCACATATTCCCACCTTCTGCACACCCAATGCACCCTCTCACACACACTCACCTGGTGCAAACACAATGCACCCTCTCGCACATACTCACCTAGTGCACACCCGATGCATCCTCTCACACATACCCACCACACCTGATGCACTCTCTCTAGCACATACTCACCGAGTACACACCTGATGCATCATCTCACACATATTCACCTAGTGCACACCCAAAGCACCCTCTCACATATTCCCACCTTGTGCACACCCAATGCACCCTCTCACACACACTCACCTGGTGCACACACAATGCACCCTCTCGCACATACTCACATAGTGCACACCCAAAGCCCCCTCTCACATATTCCCACCTTCTGCACACCCAATGCACCCTCTCACACACACTCACCTGGTGCAAACACAATGCACCCTCTCGCACATACTCACCTAGTGCACACCCGATGCATCCTCTCACACATACCCACCACACCTGATGCACTCTCTCTAGCACATACTCACCGAGTACACACCTGATGCATCATCTCGCACATATTCACCTAGTGCACACCCAAAGCACCCTCTCACATATTCCCACCTTGTGCACACCCAATGCACCCTCTCACACACACTCACCTGGTGCACACACAATGCACCCTCTCGCACATACTCACATAGTGCACACCCAAAGCCCCCTCTCACATATTCCCACCTTCTGCACACCCAATGCACCCTGTCACACACACTCACCTGGTGCAAACACAATGCACCCTCTCGCACATACTCACCTAGTGCACACCCGATGCATCCTCTCACACATACCCACCACACCTGATGCACTCTCTCTAGCACATACTCACCGAGTACACACCTGATGCATCATCTCGCACATATTCACCTAGTGCACACCCAAAGCACCCTCTCACATATTCCCACCTTGTGCACACCCAATGCACCCTCTCACACACACTCACCTGGTGCACACACAATGAACCCTCTCGCACATACTCACATAGTGCACACCCAAAGCACCCTCTCACATATTCCCACCTTGTGCACACCCAATGCACCCTCTCACTCATACTCAGCTTGTGCACACCCGATGCACCCTCTCACACATACTCACCTAGTGCACACCCGATGCACCCTCTCACAAATACTCACCTAGTGCACACCTGATGCATCCTCTCACACATAATTACATAGAGCACACCCAAAGCACCCTCTCACATATTCCCACCTTGCGCACACCCAATGCACCCTCTCACACACACTCACCTGGTGCACACACAATGCACCCTTTCGCACATACTCACCTAGTGCACACCCAATGCATCCTCTCACACATACTTACTAAGTGCACACACAATGCACCCTCTCACACATACTCATCTAGTACACACCTGGTGCACCCTCTCACAAATACTCACCTAGTGCACACCCAATGCATTCTCTAACACATACTTACGTAGTGCACACAATGCACTCTCTCACACATACTCACCTAGTGCACCCCGATACACCCTCTCACACATACTCACCTAGTGCACACCCGATGCATCCTCTCACACATACTCACCTAGTGCCCACCTGATGCATCCTCTCACACATACTCACCTAGTGCACACACGATGCATCCTCTCACACATACCCACTTAGTGCACACCTGATGCACCCTCTGTAGCACATACTCAACGAGTACACACCTGATGCATCATCTCGCACATAATCACCTAGTGCACACCCAAAGCACCCTCTCACATATTTCCACCTTGTGCACACCCAATGCACCCTCTCCCTCATACTCACCCGGTGCACACACAATGCACCCTCTCACTCATACTCACCTTGTGCACACCTGATGTACTCTCTCACACATACTCACCTAGTGCACACCCGATGCACCCTCTCACAAATACTCACCTAGTACACACCTGATGCATCCTCTCACACATAATCACCTAGTGCACACCCAAAGCACCCTCTCACATATTCCCACCTTGTGCACACCCAATGCACCCTCTCCCTCATACTCACCCGGTGCACACACAATGCACCCCTCTCACTCATACTCACCTTGTGCACACCTGATGTACTCTCTCACACATACTCACCTAGTGCACACCCGATGCCCCCTCTCACAAATACTCACCTAGTACACACCTGATGCATCCTCTCACACATAATCACCTAGTGCACACCCAAAGCACCCTCTCACATATTCCCACCTTGCGCACACCCAATACACCCTCTCACACACACTCACCTAGTGCACACACAATGCACCCTCTCGCACATACTCACCTAGTGCACACCAAATGCATTCTCTCACACATACTTACTAAGTGCACACACAATAATAATAATAATATTAATCCACATTTGTAAAGCGCACAATCACCCGTAAGGGTCTCTAGGCGCTGGGGGCCGTTGGGAAGATTAAGCAAGCTATTGCCCAGAGTCACATGGTGCTGGGCTAATCTGCCGGGATCGAACCGTGATCCCCAGAAGCCGGAGTCAGTCGCCCTAGCCGCGGCGCCACACCTCTTCCCACAATGCACCCTCTCATACATACTCATCTAGTACACACCTGATGCACCCCCTCACAAATACTCACCTAGTGCACACCCAATGCATTCTCTCACACATACTCACCTAGTGCACACCCGATGCACCCTCTCACAAACACTCACCTAGTACACACCTGATGCATCCTCTCACACATAATCACCTAGTGCACACCCAAAGCACCCTCTCAAATATTCCCACCTTGCGCACACCCAATACACCCTCTCACACACACTCACCTGGTGCACACACAATGCACACTCTCGCACATACTCACCTAGTGCACACCCAATGCATCCTCTCACACATACTTACTAAGTGCACACACAATGCACCCTCTCACACATACTCATCTAGTACACACTTGATGCACCCCCTCACAAATTCTCATCTAGTGCACACCCAATGCATTCTCTCACACATACTCACCTAGTGCACACCCGATGCACCCTCTCACAAATACTCACCTAGTACACACCTGATGCATCCTCTCACACATAATCACCTAGTGCACACCCAAAGCACCCTCTCGCATATTCCCACCTTGCGCACACCCATTGCACCCTCTCACACATACTCACCTGGTGCACACACAATGCACCCTCTTGCTTGATTAATCTCCACAACGGCCCCCACAACGCTAGGATGCCTGGCTTCCCCTTAGGGGTGCCCAGGAGTGGGCACTTCACAGGGAAAAGCCAGGAAGGGTTCCACAGCGTTATTCGTACAAGCGCCGAGATATCCCAGCTGGGGTCGATTCGTGCGCTATACAAGTACACTACATTTACATCACATTTACACACACTCACCTGGTGCACACACAATGCACCCTCTCGCAAATACTCACATAGTGCACACCCAAAGCCCCCTCTCACATATTCCCACCTTCTGCACACCCAATGCACCCTGTCACACACACTCACCTGGTGCAAACACAATGCACCCTCTCGCTTAACTCACCTAGTGCATACCCAATGCACCCTCTCACACACACTCACCTGGTGCAAACACAATGCACCCTCTCGCTTAACTCACCTAGTGCACACCCAATGCACCCTCTCACACATACTCACCTAGTGCACACACAATGCACCCTCTCGCACATACTCACCTAGTGCACACCCGATGCATCCTCTCACACATACTTACTAAGTGCACACCCAATGCATCCTCTCTCGTACATGCTGATCTAGTACACACCTGATGCACCCTCTCACAAATACTCAGCCGTGTAGTGTACACCCGATGCAACCTCCCGCGGATATTCACCTACTGCAAACCCAATACAACCTCCCGCACATACTCACCTAGTGCACACCCAAAGCACCCTCTCACATATTCCCACCTTGTGCACACCCAATGTATCCTCTCAAAACACACTCACCTGGTGCACACACAATGCATCCTATCACACATACTCACCTACTGCACACAAGATGCACCCTCTCACAAATACTCACCTAGTGCACACCCAGTGCAACCTCTCACGCACACACCTAAAGCACACCCAATGCTACCTCTCACGCACACACCCAGTGCAACCTCTCGCACATACCCACCAAGTGCAGTCCTAACCTCCTATCACCTTCACCCTTGATACCGCCAAAGGGTGGGGGTGGGGTAGCAGCAGCAGCTAACTTCAGTATAGCTCACTAGTGTTCGTGCACGGGGAGTTCTTTATCCTGCCAATAAATTCGGCGCCTTGTCCTTTCTCTTGAATGAACACCGCTCTACCACGCCAGAAAGACTTCAAGCCGCTAAGGGGGTTCTACCGTTATCTCTGTAGATTGGATGGCTTCAAGGCACTCGGGGGTTGCATCCGGGGTCAACTTCATACTAGACTCGCCTCGGGGCGCGGTGCTAAGGGTTTTGACTGGCTTCGAAGCGCTCAGAGGCGGCAGCACCTGTTCTATGGCAGGTGTGCCTCGAGGCGCTCCGGAGCTGCAGGGTCCACTTACTTACAAGAGATGTCCGGCTCCGAGGCTCCGTCTCCGCAGCAGGGCTCTCTTCTGAGCCCAGCCCCAGGCACTGCATGCTGGGGGCTGTCTGCTGCCCCCACATACCCCCTCCCACTCTTCCAAGCTGAGTTTCATTTCTCTGCTCTAGGATCACCGGAGCCCCACCTTCTCTCAGAGAATCGAAACCGACCCCGCTAGCAATGGCGTTATCGCCCCCCCCCCCCCCCACCACACACACCTCCCTACGCCCCCCTTCCTCCCCCCGACACACCCTATTCCCGGTCAGGGCGTCCAGATTATTAATAGCAGAAACCGGGACAGGACAACCATGGAAAGTAGAATTTAAAAATCCATCCATCCGTCCCTCCGTCCGTCCATCCGTCCGGCCGGCTGTTTGTCTGCCTATCTATCAAACAATCAATCAATCTATCTCGCTAGCCAGCTATCTATCTGTCTGTCTGTCTGTCTGTCTATTTATCTATCTATCTTTCTATCTTCATTTGTTATGGTTACGCACGCACATACAAATAAATAACATCTGCCTACTATAATATATATAAAGGTCCAGGAAGTCTGAAACGCTTTGAGAATTACAGGTATTTATTATTAACGTATTTGTATCAAGTCCGTTAATTAAATAAATACCCTGCCCGGGGAGTGGACTCTTTCCTTCTTTCTTTGTGGAGACGGAGTTGTCATTGAGAAGGGCGCGGTGGCACTGCCGCAAATTAAAGAGGCCACATCGCCCGAGTTTGCACCTTCCCTAGAACTGGCCTGAGCTGCCGCCGCTGAAAGGGCAGATACAGCGCACCTGTTGTGGCTTGCAAGTTGTAACCTGTAAAGCCAAAAACACAACGAACAGGCGAACGAAGCATGTTATATGTAAAAGGAATCCGTGAACAATTTTGCTAAGCCGGACCACCCATTTAAATGGGGAAAAAATTAATATATGTTGAAATCCCGCATTCTTTTTCTCCGCAGGGAATCACAACGCGGTCGTTATCCCATTACTCCGCAAGTCATCACTTGCGGAGCGGGGGGCGCTGGAAGTTGGAATAGTATAATTTACTATTCCAAC
The DNA here is from genome assembly GCF_964261635.1 of Lissotriton helveticus. Taxonomy (NCBI): domain Eukaryota; kingdom Metazoa; phylum Chordata; class Amphibia; order Caudata; family Salamandridae; genus Lissotriton; species Lissotriton helveticus. The sequence goes on from NC_136065.1 coordinate 2,082,336,164, forward strand.
TCCAGTCTGTGCGGACACTAGGGAAGGTGCATGGATTTTAAATCCAACACCTCTCCCTCCGCAGGTCGTTGTTCAGACTTGCGGAGTAATGGTATGTGGAATCACAACGCAGTCGTGATAACGACCGTGATAACTTGTGGCCCCCTCTCCAAATCATAAAAAATGCACTGGGGCCCCCAAGGGCTGTGACTAAATACAAAAGAGAAGTGGCATGCGTCCCCTCTCCCTGATGCGTTAATGGCCCCGGGGACCCTATTGCCCATGGTCAGCTCACATATTGTGTCCCAGGGTGCCAACCTTTGGGACACAGTGGTTTCCCTGCCCGCACTGGCGAGAACAAGGAAACCTTTGTTTGCTCCGTCTGAAAAAGAGTCTGCTCCCAGCAGGCGAGAGCTTTAAAAATGCTCCTGCCAGCTGGGAGCAGACTTAATATCTGTTTCCCTGTCTACCCTGATGCGGGCAGGGAAACAGATCAAGTTATTGCTCCTCACCAGAGCGAGCAGCATATGCAGCTGATCCCTGTGGGCAGGAGCAATGTCAGCTACTGCAGTATGCAGGGAGTCAGGTGTGGCAGCGGGGGGTACGGCCCTCTTGTCTCACTTGGCTCCCCCCACAGCCCACAACCTGTTGCTTGTAGGTGCCCTAGGTGGGCGCCAGGGCACCACCAATTTAAGAAAATGGCCCTGGGGGATGGGGTCTCCTGGGCATTTTTAAGGATTGAGGAGGGGGCCCACACTGCCCTCCTTCCCTTTAATTAACATATTGGGCCTCAGGTGATGGGGCCCCCAGGAACGAAAACGGCTCGTAGAAGGGGGCTGCATGGCTCCCCTCCCCTGTTAATGATGGACAGTTTGTTTTCTTTACAATTGCAAGTTGAAACAGGATCGGAAATTCTTGATGGGGGTGACTGCAGCATTGATTTATTGAAGCACTATCTCTTCTGTAGTGACTGTCCAAGAAGTGGGATCTTTCCTGTCTCCTGGTCTGAGAGCAGAGTCTCCCTTTTATTTCAGGGTGCCAAATTAACTACAGGCGCTGCCCATTTGGCCCCGCCCCTTCCAGTTAGTAGTATGCCACTTTGTTCCCTTCCAGTTGCTTATTGAAGAACGATGCCTCCTTGATGGAGGTGAATGCATTGTTGATTTAATGGAACGCAATCTCTTCTGGAGAGACTGTCCAAGAAGTGTGGGTTCTTTCTTGACGTCTCCTGGTCTGAGAGCAGAATCCGCGACTCTCCCTTTTAATTACTGGGGAGTATGCAAAGGTGCCAAATCACCTACATGCTCCACCCGTTTGGCCCGTCCTTTCACGTTATTAGTATGCAACAGTGTACATGCAATTTTTCAGTGATGCACAGTGTGTTTTCTCTACAATTGCACGTTGAAAAATGATCTGAAATTCTTGATGGGGGTGAAAGCATTGTTGATTTATTGGAGCGCAATCTCTTCCATACTAACTGTCCTAGATGAATGGGTTCTTTTTTGTCGTCTCCTCGTCTAAGAGCAGAGTCCAGGGTTCTCTCTTTTAAATGCTGCTGAGTATGCAAAGGAGCCACATCACCTACAAGCTCTGCCCGTTTGGCCCCACCTCTTCAACTTTTTAGGTCTCGTGACCTACAATGCGCGCAAGCGCATTGAGGGAGCGAGAATTCAAGTGCTCAAAATCCTCGTGAAACCACGGGCTTCGTTCCTGCGGTTTTCTTGAAGTTCATGTGAATCACATGAGCAAACAAGCACGCGCATTCACGGCCGCACAGCACATCAAAGGGCTTCGCCCAGCGTGCGCTCTGCGGCTTCTCCTCCCCTAAGGCTTCTCCTCCCCTAATTAATCATGGCAGGCTGGCCGGCCAGCAGGCCGGCCCCCACACACCATCCCCCTCCGCTCTCTCCCCCACGGATTGCCCATGTACGTCTGGCAAGACCGCCGAGAAAACATCATGTGGCAGGCAATGTGCATTAAGGTAATGTCTTCATTCTCCTCCCCCCGTGCTACTCTAAGAAGTTGCGTCAGCGATGTAAATGAGCACGAGATGTTGTTTTGAGTCATGCGAGATGCAAAACCGATTACTGTTTGCCAATCCCGTGCACGGGATCAGCCCCTCCCCACCAGTAAGTGATTCACGTATAGTATTACTCCCTGCCACTGTGGGTAAACCAACAGCTAAAGTCTTCTTAGGTAGAGTTCCCGTTTTGTAACACTGAGGCTTGCACTTAATTACTTGCAAGTCAAATAACAGACATCCGGAACAACTAAGCTGCTTCCCCAACTCAGCGCTCTGCGGCTTCTCCTCCCCTAAGGCTTCTCCTCCCCTAATTAATCATGGCTGGCCGACAGGCAGGCCGGCCCCCACACACCATCCCCCTCCGCTCTCTCCCCCATGAATTGCCCATGTACGTCTGGCAAGACCGCCGAGAAAACATCATGTGGCAGGCAATGTGCATTAAGGTAATGTCTTCATTCTCCTCCCCCCGTGCTACTCTAAGAAGTTGCGTCAGCGACGTAAATGAGCACGAGATGTTGTTGTTTCGAGTCATGCGAGATGCAAAACCGATTACTGTTTGCCAATCCCGTGCACGGGATCAGCCACTCCCCACCAGTAAGTGGTTCACGTATAGTATTACTCCCTGCCACTGTGGGTAAACCAACAGCTAAAGTCTTCTTAGGTAGAGTTCCCGTTTTGTAACACTGAGGCTTGCACTTCATTACTTGCAAGTCGAATAACAGACATCCGGAACAACTAAGCTGCTTCCCCAACTCAGTGCTGTAAAGATGTGCTTCAGAAATAAGTGAACTGATAAATACATAAGTGCGCCGCAATAATTAGCAAAAATACAAGGCCGAACATGTGACAAATGCTTCTGTAACATTCACACGGTTCAGAAACCCGATGCAGAAATGAAGCCCGCTTAACGCCTTCATTCTCTCTTACGGTCCGCGATTTTCATTTCTCCATGTGTGATGTAAAGCGCTGAGCTGCCCAAGTGACGATGTTGGCGCTACATAGCTCCCGTAATAAATAAATAAATATATCATGGTGGCCCGGGCCTGGCAACGATACCACGGGTAATGGAATGAAGTGCATTGATTCATCGAGTTTAAAAAGGGTCTACGTAACAGATTTATTGTGCTTTTTGAATTTTAAGTGTGAGCTTGCACCAGTAATGAACTTAGGCATGTGCAAGGTAAGCGTTGCGTACATTGTCTCAGCATACGGGCGCGTTTTATGTGCATACTGTACATATGCCTACGTTTCATGGAAAAGGCGGGTCTCTTAGGAAAGAGCTGCAGGAATATAATCAGCAAGAACAGAGCCAAGGTGTTCATCACGCCAGGCAAAATACGACCTTGCCGCTGCAGCGCTCTTCAACCACTAAAGGGCAGTTTTCGGGCCTTTTCTTCATGAATAGCGCCACCACGCGGTGGTGCGCCGAGGATGCTGCCTTAACTAGCCTCAAGGGAGTGCCAGTCACGGTATCGTGAAAACTTCTTACGCAAGGCACGCTCAGATGCGTAATTTACCATGTGTAACGTACTCATCCCCTCACCCCTCTCCTGGCGTTGCCAATAGGTCTCGCAGTAGGAAAGTTGGAGCTATTACAATTGCAAATAACAATGCCTATTATTTTTTTTTCATTTTAAAAACATAAAGGGCTTTGTCATTTACAAAACCAATAGCTCCAACTTTCCTACTGCGAGACCTATTGGCAATGCCAGTGCTTGTTTAGTATGCAACAGTGTTACTGCCATTCTCCAGCCTGCTGGACAATGTGTTTTCTCTAAAATTGCAGGTTGAAAAAGGATCTGAAATCCTTGATGAAGGTGATTACTTTGCTGATTTATCTGAGTGCAATCTCTTCTGTAGTGACTGACGTGTGGGTTCTTTTATGTCTCCTGGTCTGTGAGCAGAGTCCATGGTTCTCCATTTTAATTGCTGCTGAGTGCGCAAAGGTGCCAAACCACAAACAAAACGGTATGACATGCCACTCTATGACAAGCCACTCCACTCTACTTTACAACACGCCACTTTAATGTACTCTACAACATGCCAATCCACTCCACTCTGTACCACTCCTCTCTATGCTTCTCCACTCTACGTCGCTCCACTCTATGCCACAAGACTCTACACCGCAATTTCTATGCCACAATATTGTATGACACAACGCTCTACAAAACAACACTGTACGACACAACACTGTTTGAAAATCCACTCTACACCATCCCACTGTAAGCAACTCCACACTACAACACTCTACTCCACTCTGTGCTCCTCTATACGATACTCTATCCCATGCCATTCCATGCCAAGCCAGTCCACTCTATGATACACCACTCCATTGTATAATACGTCATGCCACGCTATGATACTCCACCCCACGCCACTCTATTGTACGATATACCACTCTACTCTATGATATGCCACTCCACTGTATGCTCCTACACTGTAAGGCATTCTACTACACACCACTGAATAACAGGCAACTGCAATCGATGACACTCCTTGACACACCACTCTAAGACACGCCACTTTATGCCCCTCCACTCCACGACACGCCACTTCATTGTACGACATGCAACTCTATGTTCCTATAGTCTACGCCACTCTATTCTATGTCACTCCACACTACTCCAATCTGTGCCACAACATTGTATGCCACTCCACTCTATGCCACAATGCTCTACACCATGACACTGCTCTGTACTCAAGCACGCCAACTACTCTATGAAACATCACTACATTTTATGGAACTCCACTCAATGAAACTCCATGCCACTCCACTATACGACACCCCACTCCACTCTACGACATACCACTCCACTCTATGCCACTCCACTTTACACCCCTCTACTCTAAGACAACCTCTGACATAAGATTTTATGACACACCACTCCACTCTACTTTATGACACCCACTACTCTCTACGCCACTGTACTCTACTCTACGATGCTCCATTCCACACTATACCACTCAAATTTAGGCCACTCTAGTCTACACTTCTCTACTATACGCCATAACACTCTACATCACAACACTGTACGCATCAAGACTCTACGTCATGACACTTACACCACAACACTGTACGACATGACACTCTATGACACTCCACTGTACAACACTTCACGACACTCTCCTCCACTGTATTCTATGACACTTCACTTGACAATACTCCTCACTATGATTTGAAACACATTTTTATTAAAAATCAAACTTTGAAATCCAATGAAAAAAACAAAGGTTTTACATTAGTTATAGTTGAGAAAACTTGATTTACTATTTTATACAAAATAACTTAACTACACAAACATCAGAAATTATAAAGTTATAGTTATAACTTAAACCTTTAATTTACGCACTGGGAAAAACTTGCATGCAAGGGGCCCTCCTCCCCCAAGATAGGCTCTGGGGACCCTATCCTCTATCCTCAGAATCTGAATCACAGTGTCATGCAATCCCATCCCACTGCAGGGAACACTGCGGTTTCCTACCTCGGAGAATGCAAGAAGAAAAGTAAAATAGTACACATATTCCACTGTTGGAATCCAAAATTCAAATTACTTGGTGTAAGTCGTGCACTGCCTATGTGATTCCTTAAAACGTTTCTACTGCTTTGCTGTGCACCTGGGACTCACTTACCACCGGAAGTGTAAATACAAATGTTTAAGTTGCAGCTCTACTGCATGTAGGGCTGTCTCCCTGGGCACTAGTTCTAATGCTGTTTTAAACCAGCTTAATTTTCGTGAACAAAAGATTCTTCTCTGGTGTTCTTTGAAATATCAATTATGTTAACATAATTGATATTTCAAAGAACACCAGAGAAGAATCTTTTGTTCACGAAAATTAAGCTGGTTTAAAACCGCATTAGAACTAGTGCCCAGGGAGACAGCCCTACATGCAGGAATCCAAAATTCCACATGGTTTGAATACGGAAGAAGAACTAAAAATACACCTTGATTATATATAAATTTCTAATTTAAGCTATCAGTTGTCTCTTTTTATCTGCTATTGCCTTCCGTCTTTTTCAATCCCATGTTTGTTTGGTTTAAGTTTGGTTGTTTATGCCTTTTTTAATTGTGTATTTAATCCACACAGGTCCACGGACCAAGATTGAGAGGAGATGACTGAGAGCTAAGAGTTGTTTTATTATTTGATTATTCTTATATAATATTAATTATGTCTTGCCATTTGGGTTTTGTTTTTGAGTATTTATTCTTGGTATGATATTGTTTTGTGTCTGCAAACTATTGCCCACTTGGGCGGGTATTGTGAAAAAGCATTGATCTATATTGACTTTCGTGAAGATGCTAATATTCTTCTGCCAAAACTTTTTTCTGAAAAAAGTGTTTTTTAGATATTTCATTTGATGACAAATTATTGTAACTTGTCTGTTTAATTCTTTTGTGATATGGCCAGACCATCATGAACTATATGATTTGTCTATTTAGTTCTAGCTCTATTTTGGAATAGTGTCTCCTTGATGACACATCATATTCACATAAGTTTGATTTAATTGCAATACTTTATTTGGGCACTATTTTTGGAACGCCTTGTTTATTATCTGAATTACAATTTATGAATTCATTAGATCATATATGTATTGTTTCTAGATATAGAGTAGCACATTCCAAGATGGCGCCTATGCTGTTCACTTATTGTTGTGATATCTGCACCATTCTCAATTTCTGTGATTTTCCTGTGCATTACACCTGAGTTGTTTCACGGCAACACTATTACCCGTGATCAACGTCTGGTGGGTCAGAAACACGTAGGGTTGCTAGAGCGTCATTAAATTAAATCTTTTGCATTAGAAAAGCTCCTGGAATGCACGTTGTTCTGTTGTCTACAGAAGTATTTGCTTAGGCTGAAGGTTCCTCTTGCCTGACTTTACTTACTTAAAATTTTCAGGGTGATTGGTCAAGCTGGGGGCTGAGAGAAAGGGAAGGTCCTAAAACGATTTTTCCCCATGCAATTTTCCATAGGAAAATTAGACATAGCTACAGCCAATAGGCTGAACGGAATTACACCAAATTTGGCAGAAAGCTAAATCTTGATCCAGAAAGTGTGTTTTTTGTGATTTGGTGCAAATCCATTCAGTAGTTTTTGAAAAAATGTACAGGTCAAAATGTATGCATATATCAAGCCATAGAGAATCGGCGGGCCTGACAGATCTTAAGATAAGATCTGATAGGCTGTTATCATATCAATAAAGATGTGGCAGCAGCCATTTTGGAACTTGTGAACTTCTCCTGTCATGAAAAAAGGTTTAAAAAAAAAACAAATAGAAGGGCCGAAGCTGGATTGATAAAAAAAACGTCACTGCAAATCTTGGGAGCATCTGCAGATCAACAATTTTTTTTTATAATGTGCCATTTTTTAAACCCCCTCCCAGCCCTTCGGGTGGGCCAGGTCCAGGCAAGGTGTTGGGATTATTTCTGAAGGGGAGGGTGTGTACGGACCCCTCTCTTAGCCCCATGGACACTTTTCCAGATACAGATTCCTTTGTAAAGATGTGAATACAGCCCCATCCCCGGGACATTTCCAGCCCCCTTGCACCCCATCCCCTGGGGCTGAGTCATGTGTTAGGAGGATAGGGGCATGAGACCCCCTCTCCAAGCCTTATCAATGCCCCAGGAACCCAGTCCTCAGACTGTTTAAACTTCTATTGGGAGGAGGGTTTGCGGCTCCAGCCTCCTAAAGCCATGGTATGGCCACCAGGATCACACCCTCCAGGGCCTGCTTAGTGACGGTGTCCCAGGGACCCGATCCTCCAGGACACCGTTGATTCCCATCCTGTAAGAGTTCAGGCAGGAAAGGCTCCTGAGCTCCCACCTGGTGGGAGCAGAAAATCTCCTGCCGTGTGGGGGCACAAATGTTTTTTCCTGCCCAAACTCTCCGCAGTGGCCCATTAGGAGAGGTCGCACATCCAATTTCTCATTAATGGGGCAAAAGGGGATGTTCGTGCTATCGCTATTCGTCTCTTGATCAAGACGTTTGCTTAATCTATAAATTTTATGGCATATTTATTCATTTTGGTATTTGACAGGATCCCCAATGAACATGTGACCGGGTCCATGTTCATTGCAGTTTACCAGTTATTTCTGCCGGTTATTGCTGCTGTCTGGGACCAGAACTGTGCGACCTCCGCCAAGTCCATACCCTATGGTAGAAATTGGCTTACAGGCATGGGCATCGAGGACATCCCCAGGAACATACGTATGACCCACCTGGGTGTTAGCAACGTGTGATGTAAATAGATGAATTGAGTGTATTTGAGGCGGGGATTCCTCAGTATCCTTTTACGTATTCCAAGGAGGATGTCCATTGCCTGCCGGTCAGGTCTTGATGCAAAGGGCCCATTTATTGAGGAATCAAAGTAGTCGGATCTGTGTACCCCAGAAGGTCACCACATATCAATGTGACTGAGCTCCTATTGTCACCATGACTAAGTACTTATTTATTTATTTATTTTAAAAGTTTTATATAGCGCTGGCTAGACCCAGAGGTATCAGAGTGCTTTACATGAGTTACAGCGAGTTACAGGTTACATAGTTACTTCACTTAAATCAAAGCGTCACAGGGGGCGGAGGAGGGGCAGAGGGGGGAATAGACAACGGGAAAAACAAGCAAAATAATGTCAGATGTCCGGCTGGGTAGGTGACGGCCGAGGGGTTGAAACCAGGGCCAGACTCCCCTTTAGCTGCATATGACAGCTCCACTGGGCATCCGCCAAGGTTGCTCGTGCATCAAGGTGAGTACAAACAGTTTTGGTAACTGCCCAGGGGGCGTCGTCAGAGGTCCATCAGAAGTTTTGAGGAACGTTATTATGAGTTATATATAGTGCTGGCTAGACCTGTAGGTATCAGAGCACTTTACATTAGGCTACGCACTGTTACAGAGAATGAAAACAAATACACATTGCGTCAAAAATTAAGCAACAAATTGGGAGAGGAAAGAAAGGTGAGACAAATAGAGAGGAGGGGGAATGGGGAAGTGTGAAGGGCGAGGATGAGGGAAAACACAGCAGGAGAGACGAAGTAGGCGAGACGAAAGAAGTCTGCCCAAAGACCGACTGGGTAGGTGACGTCTGAGGAGGGAATCCACAGCCCGTCTTCCCAATAACTAAACAGGTAGCTCCATCAGGCATCAGTCAGATAGCTAGGTCTCAACTGATGAGGGAAAAATCACAGAAGAAAGTTCAGTGGATAGACAGGGTGGGAACTATGAGCAAGTACGGGTGAGGGCAAATGTCAATAGCTGGAAAGAGGAGAAGAGTAGAGAGGAGGGGGTGGGGTATGGAGAAGAGGAGAAGGGAGAAAAGTCCAGTAGAGAGACACAGGAGAGTTTGCCCAAAGACCGGCTGGGTAGGTGATGGTCAAGGAGGGAAATCCATAGCCAATCTCCCCTTTAGCTCGCGAGGTAGCTCCACCGGGCGTCAGTCAAAATGTCAAGGTCTCAGCTGCCGATGGAAAGATCTCTGAGTCAAATGGCATGGAGAGTGAGCAGGAGCAGGGTCGGTTTGGGAGTGCCCTGTTGGCACCTCATCAGCATGGCCTGGGCGATGTCATGAGAGAGCGCACAGGACGCCCCTGATAGTCTACCTTGATGCTTTCTCGAGCTTTGCGGAGTACCATTTCCTTAGTCATGAAGGAGGCACATTTAGCCAAGATGTCTCTTGGGCGTTGATTCCTTCCCTGCTGTGCCAGGTCCACCCTGTGAACACGCTCCAGATGAATTTCTCGAGATCCCTCGCCAATGACGCTGTTGAAGAAGCCCACCATGTACTCCTCCAGATCTGCTCCTTCGCGGCCCTCCTCCAGGCTGCGCACCCTTATATTCTGGTCGAAGTAGGTACTTATGTCTGTTTTGATGTTGTTCCATAGTTCTCTCTTAAAGTCCCGAAGCGTTGCCGGGAGATCTTCCCGGGTGAGCGCGATCCCCCCTGCCTCCTGATTACGCTCTGGCTCCTGACTGTCCCCTGTGTTGGAGGCCCCAAAGTAGCTGGAGACCTTGTTGGGCTGCACTTTTTGGGGAGGCATATGGTAAGCTCCCAGCCCTACACTTCTCCCTTTCGCGCACGTGTCTCCAGCTTTGGAGAGGATGGGCCGTATTGTCATATGGATAGCTGTGAGGGCTCCCTGACTCAGACTCCCCCCTTTTCTCTGAGTAGGCACCCTGATTCTCTGGAACTCTTCGGCAGTGGGTTGCCCCGTTGGTAAAGGAGCACTGAGGTAAACGGATCTCTCAGCGCGTGCTGAATATGTAGTGTATCAGATGTTTGTGGTTCTATATGATCTGGTCCCTACACAGCTCAGATTGGTTTTTATCAGAGAATTGTACGTCATGAATTTCCCCCATTGGTACCAAAGTGATCCCCAACCTCTTGAAAAGTCATCTGCATGCTGTACCTGTCGCCCACATTGGCCAGTCCCGCCTCCATCCATGGTCTAGGGTTGTGGCGGTCACCAACGTATAATTTGGGCTCCCGGTTTTATGGTATTTATATTTTTGTCATTTCCGTCTATATTTATCCATTTTTATTTTTTGCTACTTTTACCTGCATTTATCCATATTTATTTTAAGTTTTGGGAAAAAAGAAGCTGAAATGTGTACATTTCTGCATTTATTTAACTAGTTAATGTACACTTGTACCTAAACGCCTGACAGGTTTCAATGATATATACACACTCAGATTGTAAAATATGCACTTATAAGAAAAAATTTAATTTTAGTATCAAGGATGTGCAAACCTAGGCTCTTTCCTAAAATCCTTATTATTTTAATCCCATTGCCTGTCAATCCGCACAGCTTTTGGCCTGGCAGTTATGATTGACAGCATTTAGAATCGCTCAACAACAATCCAATTTCCGTTTTTATCCATGTTTAAAAATATATACAGACAGGAAAATACATGGTTTTCTGTCTGTATTTATCTGTAAAAATCAGTAAAAACGGAAACAGGAAGCCTCACCTATAATACACTGGCAGTGCCCACAGTGGAAGTCTTTGGTTGTATGCTCTTGTGCAGCACTGCTATCAGTTTGCCTGCAGAGCGGGTGTCCCTTTGTGGGTCCACCAGACAATCTTATAATCGGTTGTCCACCTAATTCCCTCAGTATGCTTGTCCTCACTGGGTTGGAGGCCCTTGACAGCACCGAGTGGGCCACTGCAGCTGTGCTGCTGCATAGCATAGCTCATAGTGTGGGACACCACCCCTTGCCTCTCCAGGGGGTTATACAGTTTGTGCAAGACCTCTCTTTTCATGCCGACCCTCATTTCAGGAGAGAAAGCAAAAGACACAATTGATGGACGGAATGCAGAACAAATCAAAACATTCATCCCCTGTCAAGAGATCTGGGTTAAATCCATCATTCTTTTGCTCACCATGCCACCCCATTTCAGGTTAGATAGAACACTATCCAAATCTTTGAAGAAGCTCCTGGGCAATACTACCAGGAGCGAGGAAAAGTGATATAGCAATCTGGGCATCATCAGCATCTTGGCTATTGCCATCCTGCCAATTGGGGAGAGAGGAAAGGACTTCCAAAAGTCCAAGGAGTGATGCACCTTTGTCATCACCAAACCCAGGTTCCCCTGCGTGAGATCATCGTCAGTGTAGTATAAATTGAATCTCAGGTATCTAAATGGGTTTTATCGCCATTCAGGTCCTGTATTTGGCAGAATTCCACTCTAGGCCCTTGACAAACCCCCTGAGGGAAGACAAACATGATTTTGGCCAGCCCAGTTTTAATCGAGACACTACTCCAAACTACTTTAGTATATCCATCACATGGGGGAGATCCCTCTGCACAGTACGCAAACAGATTAGCTTGTCACCTGCATATAGCAAAATGCCCTACCAGGAGTTACCACTGAGCATCCCCCACCTAAGACCCCTCTGCTGGAAGAGGCCCACGTGGGACTCCACAGCTAGGGCAAATATGATAGGGGACAATGGACACCCTTGCCTGGTGCCCCTGCTTATGTTGAAGGCGTCAGAAATCTTCTGACCTAGGTAGACTCAGGCCTTCGGGACGCAGTAAATTAGCCCAATTCATTGCATGATTTCCGATCCTAGGCCCATTCTCTTTAGCACATTAATCAGGTAGATCCCCCCCAAACTGTTCAATGCTTTTTCAATGCAAAGTGAAATTGCTGTGCAAGGGGGCACACCTGAAGGGTTTCAGTATCAAGCGTCTAAAGTTCAGGAATGCATTTCTGGGCAGAATTAAGGGGGTCAATAGGATTGCGGATTGACTTTTATCTGTCTGCCATCCATTCATATTTGGGACCACCCTCTGTTACTGTGGCGGTTGCATTGCCCATTTTTTGTATTGTGGCGGGTGCTGTGCTCTGCAGCACCCGCCGCAAGACTTAACACACACCACACACATATCCCTGCAGTACGTGGCAGGCACCGTGTGGTGCCTGCCACATGGTACAGGGATATGGGGGCCCTTGTCCCAGGCCCATATGGTAAGAGTACCCCACTTTGGGCCCCCAAATATGTTTCTGCCTGCCGTTTTGATGCGGGTTGACTGCCGGAGAACGACCGTCAGAAAGGGATATTGTAATCCTACTGTGGTAAATAAATAAATAATACCTCTATTTTTGAATGGATGAATGAATAACAGATAGCTCAATAAATAAGAGTCAAGATTCGAGGTAGTAGGAGTTTGCAGGTTTAATACAGCATAAAGGACAGGAACAGGACAACCTGCACGGACAAGATCTGGAATGAGCGCGCTTCCTTCCAGATCTTGTCCGTGCAGGTTGTCCTGTTCCTGTCCTTTATGCTGTATTAAACCTGCAAACTCCTACTACCTCGAATCTTGACTCTTATTTATTGAGCTATCTGTTATTCATTCATCCATTCAAAAATAGAGGTATTATTTATTTATTTACCACATAATGGCGCCCGAATAGGGACTTGCCCTTTCCCCACGCGCCGGTGAAGCCACGCCGGCCCCCTGACCCTCTGCAGCCGTGACGGAGCCATACCGTGCACGTGCAGATATTTCTGCTTCAAGTATCCCTCAGGCCCACGGAGGAGACGGAGGTGGCGGTCCAGCATCCAGACGAGGCGGTGGAGGAACGCGGCGAGTCCCGACCAGAGCCCAAGCCGAGAGTCCAAGGTCCGAGGTATCCGGAGGCCCACCCGTAACAGAAGTCCGAAGTTCGTCCGTCCGGCGTCGAAGCAGTCCAGTCCAGTCCGAGGCCTTCCGTTCTTGCTGCCCGGTGAGTACCGTTGCTGGGATAGTATCTAGACAGGGTCAATTTAATTGTCTCTGGTCCGTGGGTTTTGGTGGTACACAGACCCAAAACGAAGTGTCCACTTCGGTGGATGCGGGTCCTGACGTGTCTCTTTATGAGACCGGTAAGTTTCGTACTGTTTTAGCAGTGCATCTAGTTTCTGTTCTAGTCAGTTCTGTTCTCGAGAAGATTCATGTATTCTGTTTTCAGTATTCCAGGTAGTATTCTGTTCGAACTGTTATTTTAAATGTTCTTCATGTATTTTAATGTCGTGGTATGAATGTGGAGTAATTATCGTGTTCATTGTGTATTGTATTGTGTCTAGATTACAGTTCAGTTATGCCTTTATTCTCTAAACTACGTCAGCTAAAAACTAGAAAAGGTCTGCTAGAAGCAGCAGTTCCTGTCCCGCCTAGGGACAGTCCAGGTCATTTTATGTATCAGAAGCATGGCATAAGTGCCATATTATATCTAGATTTATGGGTAGAGTATACCAAAGAGTTAGAAGAAAAGTATAGATGGCCCGTATCAGGTACGTGGGATGCCGAGTGCATCATGAGAGTAGAAGAAGCATTATGGAAAAAGAAAGCCAGACAGTCACAGAAATATGCCATCGAGTTATGGCGTAAAGAATCTCATAAAAGAACCGAAAAAGAAATCAGAAAGTCAGAATTAAGTAGAGAATCCGCAGAAAAAGCCCAAGAAAAGGAACTAATCGAGATAGGTGAACGAGTTAAAACCGAACAGTCAGACAGACAGAGGAACGCCCTTATTAAGGGTATGTACCCTCTTCTTGCCGAGGGCTTGCCAAAAGCGACCCCGGAGGCATCCAGTAATTTTCCGCCACCATTAGTTCCGACCAAGCTACGTCACAAACCGACCGCAGCTGATATTTTTATCTCATCCTATTTGGACGACACAGTCCCGGAATATGCAAATCCTGTTCCGCCAGCTCCTGTAAATAATGTAAATCCTGCTCCTCCAGACACCTGGGCACCTTTTGGAGTACCTGCTACGGTACCCCCGGTCCAGCCTACATTACAATTTCCCACTCTGCCAGCACGAAGAGCATCAGTCGACGATTCCAGTTTAGGGGCCGCAGGAGGAGGTCCTCCTGGTACCCCGCCGCCACACCAACGTAGAACGTTGGCCGAGTTACATGAATGTGCGTTACAGCGTACGCCCAAATATAAGTCCGTTGCAGACATCCGACGAGCTCTTACTGAATGCCGTTATGATCCAGTTGCAGGTGATGATAGTACAGTAATATATTCCATCCGTGTAAGACGGGTGACCGGGTATTTAGACACCCTACCGGATATGAAAGGAGACCTAGACAGAATATATCGTTTCATCCGTACAGGGGATGATCCAGAAAGTATTGGCGAAGCCATGTCTCAAAGGAAAGCTGAGATCCAGCTCATGATATTAAAGTTTTTGATTAATTGTTTAATAAGAGAACAAGATTACCCGACCAAAGATCCGGCCGAAATGAGAATCCTGACAAGGTGGAGTGATAATATAGCCGAGGGTAAGCACAAGACTATCAGTAGTATAGAGAGTATGTACAAGAAAATTCGTAAGGAAATACTAAAGTTACACGAACAACGTAAAGCAGCACAAGTAAGCGAGAAAGAAAATGACTCTACCGAAGAGGTAGACGACGAAAATCCTGCCAGAATAGCGTATGTAGGTAGAACTAGACTTTCCGACCGACATTCACGTCTAGATTACAAGAAAACTGTTCCTCATCCAGCACCAGAACAAGGTTCTCTAGAACAAGTATTTCAAGCTACCGATCACATTCTGAAATCACGAATCGGTTATAGTGAGTTAAGTACAATGCATGAACAAGAACTAGCCCGATCAGCAGTCCGATGGATTACTGATTCTACCACTTTTCCAGACGAAATAGTGGCACAAATGTTTCTGAAACTGCCCCCAGCCGAGCAACGACTGGTGGGTATGTATATGATCCAGCACCTCATTACTTTGTATGAGGGTCAACATTCTGATCCAGGTCCGTTACATGATGTCCTGAACGAGTTACTCCAGTATAGATGGAAAGGTCTAGGTACCGATTTAATTAGTGTCATTCTAGAACAGCGCCACAAATATATAACGTTTTTGAACCCGCATTTTGTTCATGTGTCACCCCCAGAAAGTAAACCCTTTTACATAGACAGACAGAATCCGTTACGAGAAGTACACCCAGTCAGGACAGCAGATGGTGAAATGCAACGAGTGTTTGTTTACACTCCGATTACAAAGATGGAACTCTTAGAGATGAAGAAATTAATTCCCTGTCATGATAAAGATCCAGCAGGGTTCCACCGAGAATTAAAAGACATGCTCCGTATGGGAAAATACACGTATCCAGATATAATTAAAATGTTAAAGGTCCTGTTGCCCGCAGGGGTATATGAAAAACTCAAGGAAAAAGAATGGGAGGTGGGAGAGAAAAAGATCGACTGGGCAGTTCTAGAAGCTGAAGACAAGATACGAGTACCAGGTACCGGTCTTGGAGAGAAATGTAAAGAATTATCAGAACTATTAATACAAGTTTTGCCAAGATTATTAGCCACTAAAAAGGAAGACTGGGATGCAATCTGAGCCTGTAAACAGAAACAAGATGAAGACACTAGTGATTTTTATTCTAGATTCGAGAAATGCTTTAGTATCAACAGTGGCCTCAAGACAAGTAGCGAGTCATACCCTCATCTTTTTGTTACTAAATTAGTCGAGAATTCAAGTCCACAAGTTAAGAACCGAGTTTTGAAAGTCGAAAGTACCTGGCAAGCTAATACCCCGTCCCAGATGTTGCAGATGCTTCAGTATCACCAGAATAGAATCAGAGAAGAGCAAGAACATGAAAGGAAACGTATGAAAGACACGAAAATGAAAGTACTAGTTGCACAATCTGTTCCTCAAGACGGTCAGAAGAGGGGTACGAATCAAGCCAGTCATCCTGCAGTTCCCGTTAAAGGGGCATGCAATTATTGTAAACAGCCAGGTCATTATATAAACGAGTGTGCAGTTCTGAAACATAATATAGCTACTGGTAAGACTAAAGAAAGACCACGTCCGCCTAGACAAGAACAAGTTTCACAGACTTCTCAGCCACAGAATGCACAACAGACAGTTACAGCACCGCAGCCTATTGCTGCAACACAGCATGTTACACAGCAGATGTACCAGTATGCACAGTCCGAGTATCCAGAGTATCAACCGTATTCATGAAACAGCCTAGAGAGGGAGGTAGGCTTGCCTCTCATCGAGATACCTGTAGACCAAGAAGGTCCCTATGTTCATAGTCAAGTATTAGGGAAAGACAGAAAGTTTCTAATTGATACAGGGGCAAGTAGGACCACCATCAGTCACGCCGAGGTTCCAGGGGCTCCGCTCTCAGGCTCTAGAAATGTTTCCCTTGGATTTTCAGGAAAGCCTATTGTAAACGAGATATCTAAGCCAGTTACTCTAGAAGTAGGTCCATTGTCCCGCACTACTGATCTGTTACTTACGAAGTCATGCCCAGAAAATTTATTAGGAATTAAAACACTGAAAGAATTAGGTGCAGTTATTTGCTGCTCCCCAGAGGGAATACGATTGTTCTTACGTGACTTCAAGGGTCACTATGTATTACGAGATTTTAATCCGAGATTGTCCAATGTTCCGCAGCATTTATGGGCGCAAGGTCCAACTGATGTTGGTTATATGCAAATCACACCCCATCGTGTGACTCTCAAGCCAGGTGTAGTCCTGCCACGAATTAGACAGTACAGATTGCCACCTGAGGCTGTAGCAGCCTTATCCAAAATTATTGACGAGCTCATCGCTCAAGGAGTAGTTGTAGAAACTGACTCCAATGTATGTAATTCTCCGATCATTCCAGTCATGAAACGTACTGATCCAAATGCACCCCCAGTATATCGATTAGTGATTGACCTTCGAGAACTCAATAAATGTATTATTCCCCAGTACCCAGTTGTCCAAGATATCTCTTCCCTATTGACAGCCATTGATTCTGAAGCCACATTTTTTACAGTCATAGACCTCAAGAACGCATTTTTCAGTGTCCCCATTCATCCAGACAGCCAGTTTCTTTTCGGATTTTGTTTAAATGGAAGGAGCTATATGTTCACACGAGCTCCTCAAGGTTTCACAGAAAGTCCAAGTATTTACAGTCAAGCACTTAAAAGACAACTAGACAACATTCACATGCCAACTGACACTGCCCTGCTCCAGTATGTCGATGATCTACTGATCACAGCCCGTTCTGAACGTGCTTGCGAGCGAGCATCCCTTACAGTCTTGTATTTCCTTGCCGAGATGGGGCACAAGGTGTCCCCTTCAAAGCTTCAATTCTGTGTCCAGCAAGTGATCTATTTAGGCCACTTACTGTCCAAGAGGGGTAGGCAGTTGACACCTGACCGTATCCAGTTAATAGCGAGTCTTCCTCAGCCCAAGACCCAGAAGGAGGTACGTGCTTTTATCGGCCTTACTTCTTACTGCAGACAATGGATTCCTCAGTATGCATTTCTAGCCAAGCCACTGATACAGTTAACGACACAGGAGGCAGCCGTATCGACTGTTCTCCTTCGGACATCTGAACATACACTTAGTTTTAATGAGTTAAAGAAAGCTCTATGCCAAGCTCCAGTTCTAGCTACACCAAACTACAGTAAGCCTTTTACACTTTTGTTAGGGTACCAGTGGAAGTTCCATTGTGTACGCCATCCTGAAGCAGCCGGTCTCGTAGAGAGACATAATCAGACCCTGAAAATTCGAATTGCAAAAGTATGTAAAGAGAAAGGTGTGGACTGGCTAGTAGCTCTGCCAGTTGCTCTGTTTTATATGCGCATGGTCGCACATTCCAGATCAGGTCTGTCCCCGTACGAGGTCGTATTCGGCCGCCCCCCTAACATGTGGGGTACACCTAGACCCCGACGTATTACCGATGTTTCAAGTAATATGCTGACAGATTACCTAGCTTCCTTGATGTCTGCCCTACACTCTTGTCGTTCACAGGTTGCCGCCGCATTTCCAGACAATACCGAGGTGGCACCGCATGAAATCGTTCCCGGATGCATGGTTCTTGTCAGGAACTTTGATCGTTCAAGTCCGCTGGAGCCCCGCTGGCGGGAGCCGAAGTTGGTCCTCCTAACCACCCGTACAGCCGTGAAGTTGGAGGGGAGAAAAGGCTGGGTGCATCTGTCGCATATAAAGAAGTTTTATGGACTGAAACCTGTTTCAAAGAACATTTCCGAGGATTCTAAAGATTACCAAAGTACTATTCTTAAGGACTGTCCCGCAAAAGACATTGACACGAACCCTTCCCTGTTAGAGAAAACTCCGCAGCAGGAGTATAAGCTTAAATTAAGGTCTAGTAAAATAAGTCAGCCAGTTTGATTGTCTAAGTCCTCCCCTAGGTGAAACGGTTAGACCGGTTTCTGACATGAATAAAATAGACCCCCACAGAGAGAGAGTTAGTGAGAACTCTAAAAGTTGCACTATTATTTTATGTTTTCTGCTATATTTCAGCATTATGATTTCCTGCACAAGTTATGCCTTTTATTTGTGTTTTCCAGTTTCTCATGTAAATAAGTCTTCTAATGTTACAGTAGAGCACACGTTTAGTGATCTGCCTCCTCATGAACTCTCTTATCGTCTTGCTATGCGTAATAATTCCTTCATCCGCATGTTACATTATTCACACCAGACCAGCAATGCCACTAATTGTTGGGTGTGTGGTCGACTCCCCCCATTCCAGACACCGAAGGGAGTTCTGCCACTCTTTCCTTATCCATTTTCACATAATGGTTCGTGTGGAGCATGGTCCACGTTAACTTCATCCTCAACAGATATGTCTTTTCTTAATAGTACATGTTTTCCAGACAAGCAAGGTCTTCCCCACAGAACAGGGTTAGATCTAGAAAATGAAGTTTATAATTTGGGTAATTATTCTTCGAATTTTATGGTCCTGAATGTCCAGTCTGATTCTACTCCAGACTTACCTGCTATTTCAGTATTACCAGTCAAAGGTGAATTATGTGTCCGAAATAATGGTTCCGTACATGTAGGCCATAGTGATTGTACTACTATTGTCAAGTATAGTGACAGTGGGAAATCTATTTTCAAAGCTTCACGTCATTCTTATTTTGTTTGTGGTCAGACCGCATATGTTCGTCTGCCCCTCGATTGGGAGGGAACCTGTTACATTGCCTTCCTACTGCCACCAGTTTTCCTAGCCCCACCTGACTATCATAGGAATTCCC
The DNA here is from genome assembly GCF_964261635.1 of Lissotriton helveticus. NCBI lineage: Eukaryota > Metazoa > Chordata > Amphibia > Caudata > Salamandridae > Lissotriton > Lissotriton helveticus. The sequence continues at coordinate 2,082,355,685 of NC_136065.1, forward strand.
ACCTAGTACATACTAGACACAAGCGAGACCTCCCGATTGTCGATTATACTGAAACTGCTCTAGAACAATACATAGATATCAATAAAGGTGTCTTCCCCTACTTAGGTACTGTCGTGAATAGTAAACTGATACGTAGATTAACCAGAACACTTGAAGCAGTAGTGATTGAGACTACTTCTGCTCTAGGTAACTTAACCGAAGAGCAATCCTTTATGAGAATTGTTGTGCTCCAGAATCGTCTCGTCCTTGACGTCATACTGGCCGATAGGGGCGGGGCATGTAGAGTCATCGGATCTAGTTGCTGCACTTTCATTCCTAATAACGCGCCGTCTGTTTATTCAGCTATAACTAGACTCCATAATATTGCCCATATGTTACACCAAAATCCAGGCACCTGGACATGGTCCGGTTGGTTCTGGAATACAATTTCCGCCTGGGGATGGAAAGTATTGTCATTTCTGGGTATTGCAGTAGCGATCATATTCAGTTGCTGCCTCTGTTTACAATGTGGCCCTGCGATTTGCGGCATTTGTGCTACCTCTTGTATTCCTAGTCCCGAGTCCCGTTCTAAATCCAGTTCCAAGAAAATTCGAGACGAGCAAATGATACTGTATGAAATGATAGATGGTATCATGAATATTGATGTTTCCTGATGGAAACGTAGTGACAAGGAGGGAATGTGGAAAAGTAAATTTTGCCATGTTCTGTGTCCCTACGTGTCCTCCATCTTATGTTATGTGTGCATGATTAATATGCATATGTATTCCCCATGTTTGATTAAAGACGCAATTACAGTTGTGTCCATCACTAGTATACTAGTTTCCAATTCTCTTGAAAGCTACGAGTATTAGGCCTATGTAAAGTTGCGTTGCCACGTTTCTCAGTGTGCACGTTATTTCATTTGTAAAGTCCCCGTTTCTAGGCCTCAAAAGGGCCCGGACACCAGATTCAGCTCCTGTCTCCTGAACCCTCGCTGAGGAGCAATACAGCCCCCACCTGTATTCCCGACCCTTCACTTACTTCCTGCCTCACAGTGCCCGGCTCAGCCTGGCTCTGCCTACGAGTCTGCCAAGAGTATGTTATGATTCTAGTTATCAGTCCAGCCCTCCTTCTCTGCATTCCTAAGCTACTGAATCGCATCAATAGTTTCCGTCATTGTCTAGCCTTTACGTCTCCATGTAAGAGAAATACTGCATTTAATGGTCATTTAATATTCTTCATCACGCACTACATGTAGAATAATGCATGCTCCAGTCTTAGAGTCTGTTAGCCTTTACCCCGATAACTTTTGGATTCTATCAACATGTTCTCTAAACACCAGATACTAGATAGGGTTTAGGTACATGTCGCCCTGACTCTCCAGACTTCAGTCTCTGCTCCTAGCACAGAGTTCATAGCCCCCAGCTTCTCCTAGTAACACGTCATTGTCAGTTTGCGCGCACCATTAGGTTAGAGGTCCCGGCTCCTTAGGTAGCCCCCTCCATGATTCCGCCCCATTTATGACATATTCTGTTACGTTTACATCACATGTCTATGTATACGCCTCCTGTTACACCTACTTTCACCCTTATCTTTCGCGACTGCTATTGACCACACCCACTGCTCCGCCTATTGTATGCACTGTAATGCAATTGTTTTAGTATATATACTTGTGTATTGTTATTAGAAGGAAGCGCGCTCATTCCAGATCTTGTCCGTGCAGGTTGTCCTGTTCCTGTCCTTTATGCTGTATTAAACCTGCAAACTCCTACTACCTCGAATCTTGACTCTTATTTATTGAGCTATCTGTTATTCATTCATCCATTCAAAAATAGAGGTATTATTTATTTATTTACCACACTACGGCGGTGCCTGACACGCATCGTCACCATTCTGGGACTACAGAGCGGTCCGACAGGCAGTCGGATTAAGACGGTCCGACAGGACCATGGCAGTTGGTGTTTCAAATCGCCACCCATCTAGAAGCCATTGTAATATGGCGTACGGAGATGCCGGTTATGATGGCCGAGGGACCGCCACCGACAGCCTGTCGGTGTCAGTCCCCCGGCCATCATAATGAGGCCCTTAGTTATTATGGTCCATATGGAGCAGCGAGACATGTCATCAGTCAGTTGGCTATAACGTACCCAAGAATTTGACAGTCTTTGTTAAGGAGGTAAAGTGGTTGGAGGTCATGGCCAGGCAGTATGACCAATCGGACATGAGTCTCTTTGCTCCCGGACAGCCCATAATTATCCTGCACCATCTTGCCGCCCACTATCTACTGTGATGGCCATGAAGACCCCCACCAGGACGGCCATAGAGTGGGGCACAAATCGAACCATTTGGGGCTTCAGGCAAAGATTGCTGGGCCCTACTGCCATCCTGTGACCTGAGCGTTTGTGAGGCCTAGGGCACAGGTGTGATACGGGCTGGCACGGACTGCATTAATTAGCCCCATGCATGTGGTGCGGGAGTCAAATCAGCGCCACAGTCACCCTCTCCTTGGCACATGGATGGCTGCATCTACCTGGAGTGGGCGAGGTCATCGCTGAGATGTTCAATGGCTGCCGTTGCTGTGGGAAAAGAAAGCAAACACAAGATGATGGACGGAGCGCTGAAACGTTTCAGACGTTCACCCCCAGTCACAGATCTGAGTTGGATCATCGTCCTTCTTTAGCTCACTTAGCCAGCCCAGTTCAGACCCAGCCATATGCAATACGGTCTTGAAGCTGTGCCTCATGGGAACAGTCTAGTGTGACTAGAACTTTAAAGCCAAAAGCCGGGACATTTCACAAAAATAGAAGAACTACCATTCTACTTCAAGCAACCGCATGGAATGACTGCGCGCCTCAGCAGAGAATTACAGAACAGGCAGTAGGAACATAAATAAAATGCCATTTTTAAATCCAGTAGCTTGTCTGTTAATTAGCTTGCAAATCAGAGATGCCTGGTCACCCTATAACAGTCCAGCCGACCTGCCAAGCCAGGTCTTCCCTGGACAGGAAGCAAGAATCCTGGGACCGGTTTTGGGGGTAACACCCCTCATCAAGCAGGCTAGCTTGAATTCCTGTGGGGGCATATCCGTTTCTATGGAGATCCGCACATGCTGCACCTGGTGCTCTTCGGAGCGGAAGAAGGAAGACCCTGGGATGGTATTCCGTGGCGGGAGCCATGGATGTCAGGATTCTTCCGTGACGGCACCTACATTGCACTACAAACTACCAACAAATTCCCATGATGCAGTGGGGGCAGAGGAAGTACTTCAGACGTCATGAGGCGGAGGTCGATGTGCGTAATTCGGTTTTGTGAATCTCCGCGCTTGCTCGGCTGAGCGACGACGTACTGGCGGATGGATCTGGGGCTGCTCTGGAAAATCTCAGCATCAGCGGATCCGTGAGTATAGCTAACGGATTACTGGCCGACATTTGCTACGGTGCTGGTGATATTTAGAGCGGGATGTTGCGGTGGTCTTTCTATTGCCGCACATTACCGTGTCTTGACTAGAGGCGGAATCTAGTCTGCTCGTGGGGTTAACGAGCTTGGGAGTTTTCTGGAACTAATCCATAGCAGAGCGTGGTGGTGACTTGGCGCCACACGTTACCGTGTATGATTTGATATTGTACCCTTTTTACTTAGCGGAGTGTTGTATCTTCTAATGTTGTGTTGCGAGGTGTTTGGTTATACATCACAGTATGTTTTCCTTTTCCATGGCCTGACATCATCCGGTGTCACCATGGAATGTTCACTATGTATTTATATGACGTCACGGCAACCATCTGACAGTTGACAGATGACTCCCGTGGCGTATAGTGTTCTTATCCCCGCTCCTGCGGGCCCTTTTACGCAAGTAATAAATTATCCTTGACAACACCTTTGATTGTCGTGCTTCCACACTACAATTGGAGACGAGGACGTGGTATCCGTAAAGGGGCCTGCGGATGAAGTGCCGAGATCGGCAAGTTTGATTGAAGAAGCTTGTGATCCAACTTAAAAGCGAGGGAGTATATAGAACATTCGAATCAAAACTCACGGAGTAAGTACACAGCTGTGTATGGCATGGCCGATTGAAAGAAGAGCCCGGCGCATAAACGAGGCAGATTTAAATAAGCCAGCAGTGCGCAGATTGTGACAGTGAAGTCTAAAAGAGCGTTGTGAAGGAATCTAAGTATGCGCATTAAGTGAGCTTGGCTGCGTGGATCTGCGAACGGCTGAAGGAAATCCTACGTGACTGCACTGGAGTAACTGGCGAGTTATTGTCTATGGATTTGGCGCGCTTTCCTGTCAGAGCAACAGCTGAGAGTGCAGTCAGTTAATCACCTCAGCTGCGCCGCGTGAAGCATGCCGGGAGTGTAAAATCATTGGATCAAGGCAGGACACGTCATCAAACGTGTGCTGCGTGCGGCCATTTTGAAAATTATACTTGTCAAAGGAAAATAAATATTAGACGATAGGCGCATGGAAAGGAAATAAACTGCAGGATAAAACCGAGTGTTTGGAAACCAAGTAAGCAATACATTTAAAACACTATATAAACATCGATAGCAAGAGCATTTAATTCCATATAAGCACAGAGGCCAATTTGAGGAAATTAAAATAAAAAATCTGTGGAAATATGGCAGAATGCAACAACATATGTGCACCTCCACGTTTTTTAGAGGAGCCTGGGAAACCCACGATGAAGTGGAAAAGGGCATTTGAGAATTATATAGTATCTATTGATGGGAAAGCGTTTGACAATGAAAGAAAATGCTCACTGTTGTTTGGGTTATTAGGGAAGGCTGGCCAGGATGTATTTGACAGCCTGCCCGAATATGAGAGTCCACCAGGAACATTTGTGCCACTGAATGAATACCAAGAAGCCTTAAAAAGGCTGGAAAAACAGTTCGATGAGGAGAACAATATAATGGTTGCTAGACATAAGTTTGCCCTGAGGAAACAACAAGAAGGGGAAACAATCGATGAGTATATTGCATGTTTGAGGATTCTTGCTGTGGAATGCGAATACGAAGAAATGACTGATGTGTACATTAGAGACCAAATTGTTTTCTATTGCTATTCAAAAAAGGTGCAAGAAAGACTGTTGGCATGCAAGAGACCTACATTACAAGAAGTCATAGATATTGCTAGGGGAATCGAAAGATCGCTAGTATCTACTAAAGAGTTGTCAGTGGCAGGGAATAACACAAATGTATTTTATTTACAGGATAAAAGGAAGGGTGATGTTAAAATTTATGAAAAGAATTTGGGTGAGAGGAAGATAGGAGGTAAGCAACTAAGCTGTTTCAGATGTGGGTCTAGCGAGCATCTAGCCGATCACAAAAGTTGTCCTGCAATCGGTAAAAAATGCATCAAATGTAAAAAGTATGGACATTATTCTACCTTATGCAAAACTAAAAGGATGGGTAATAGCGTGAACATAAATACGGTGGGTAGTTTTGACGAAGAAATGTGTGCAGATATTGTTCTGTATGTTGAGATGGAGGAAGGTAGGATAAAGGGTCCAGTTGGTGATGTAAAAATAGGTGAGGTGGAACTAAAGTTTACTGCTGATTCAGGGGCACCCATAACAACCATTTCTGATGTTCTTTTTGAAGAAAAATGGCAGAATGTTAAACTAATGGAATCTGATGTCAACCCAAAAGCGTTCGGGGAGAAGGATATAAATATGTTAGGATACTTCAATGACACGGTTAACTTTAAGGGAAGAGTTATTGATACCAAAATATACGTAGCTGAAAAGGGGAGGATATTAGTAGGTTGGAGAGATCTAGCCCAGCTGGGTGTCATCTTGATACCTGGAGCTAAAGACCCGATTGTCTTGAGGGATGAATGGATGAATAGTATAAGTGTTGAGGAGAACAATGCAGATTTAACAACTACTCTTGAAAAGCATAAAGAGGTATTTAAAAATGAAATTGGGTGTGTGAAAGGTTTCAGCCACGACATCAAGCTGAAAGAAGGTGCCATGCCTAGCAAGCACAAGGTAAGAACCATACCATTGTCCATTAGAAAAGAGTTGAGAGAAATGCTTGGGAAATTGACGAAGGAAGGGGTGATTGAGGAGGCGGATGAGTCTGAATGGATATCCGCTATCGTGGTGTCAAAGAAAAAGAAAACTGGTGACATCAGGTTATGTGTGGACCTGAGGTCCTTAAATAAAAACATAATCATAAACTGTCATCCATTACCAAAGATTCAGGACATTCTCCAGTCAATTTCAGGATCTAAATTCTTTTCATTGAAAGGGTCATATGAATCATGACCCTTTCTTGGACTTCGCCGATACTTCAGAAGATCAAATCAGCAGACTTATCTCTATCACTAAGTCAGGATCCCCTTTGGACCCTTGTCCCCCCCCCAGTGATGGCCAATCTAAGTGAGGTGATTTCCCACCCACTTATGGAAATCTGCAACACGGCCTTTCATACCGGCTGTTTTCCAGCCCCGTGGAAGAAGGCAGTGATTAAGCCTCTATTGAAGAAGCCCTCCCTGGACCCCTCTGACGTGGTCAGTTATAGACCTATTGCCTGTCTCCCCTTCCCGGCCAAAATTTGCGAAACTCTGATGAACAAACAGCTCTCAGAGTACGTCGACACTCACCAACTCTTAGACGAAATGCAATTTGGCTTCAGGAAGGGACATGGGACGGAGACCGCTTTAATAAAAGCTTCTGACGAAATCAGAACCATTATGGATCAGGGAGGAGTGGCCATCTTGATTCTTCTGGATTTGTCTGCAGCATTTGACACGGTCGACCATGCTATCTTGGTCGACCGTGTCACAGCTCTGGGGATAGACGGTTTGGCCAGAGACCTCATTTCATCCTTCCTGGCCGACCGCACCCAGACAGTCAAGTTGGGCAATTTCTATTCTCCCGTCTCTGCACTACCTTGTGGAGTACCCCAAGGCTCCTCGCTAAGTCCCACGCTATTTAACATCTATGTAGCGGACTTAGCGAGGGTAATAAAGGCCTATGGGGTACGATTAACCTCCTATGCAGACGATACCCAACTGGTGCTGGCGATCCACAAAAACGGCACAGCAGTGGCAGCTAACTTCCAGGAGGCCATGCTTGCTGTTAGTACATGGATGTCCTCCAACTGCCTAAGGCTTAACTCGGGTAAAACCGAGGTTATGACCTTTGGCAATCTTGCTCCAGAATGGTCCCCCACTTGGTGGCCTAATCAACTGGGCTCTCCACCCGTCCCTGTGGTAAAAGCAAGAAATTTGGGAGTCATCTTTGACAGCAAATTAACATTCAACCTCCATGTCAACAAGGTCGTCTCCTCTGCTTTCTTTATTTTAAAGAAAATAAAGAAACTGCTGCCTTATCTCCCCACCTCTGCTGGGAAGACCTTAGTTACCACTCTGGTATTTTCCAAAATTGATTATGGAAATGCCCTCTTCCTTAACACCCAGAAACAGGTGCTGGTGAAGTTACAGTCAGTACAGAACGCGGCTGCCAGAATTCTGCTAAACATCCCTCGCCGCCAACCTACCACTCTTGCTATCCGCCAGCTCCATTGGCTTAGAGTAGAGAGCCGCATCAACTTCAAGGCCCTCTGCATTGCTTATAAGGCAGTGCACGGCATAGGACCTAAATTCTTGACTGAGGCATTCCAGGTCTACACCCCCAAAAGACTGTTGAGATCTGCCAATACTTGCCTACTACCTGTACCTCGTACCAGAACGGCAACTTGGGGAGACCGTCGCTTTTTAGTGGCTGTACCAAAACTCTGGAACCTTCTTCCACTAAATATCAAAAATGCACCCAACTTGTTAAGTTTCCGTAGGCTCGTAAAGACATGGCTGTTTGACCAATGAATCCTATCACCGTGGTCCTGCTAGTTCACACATGCGCCGAGACACCTCCGGGTATTTGTTCGCGCAATAAAAATATCAAAAATAAAATAAATAAATACATTGATTTAAAAGCTGCATATCACCAGGTTAGTCTATCAGAAAGGTCTAAAAAACTGACCACCTTCATCACGCCGTTTGGAGCATTTAGGTATGTGAGGCTCCCATTCGGTTTAGCTTCCTCTTCAGGAGTTTTTCAAAAACTTATGGACGTCTTGTTTGGGGAAATGAAAGGTGTAGAAGCCTTTCAAGATGACATTCTTTTACATTCAGAGACAGAACAAGACCACATAAGGCTAATTGGAAAAGTATTGAGCATATTACAAAAGAAAGGGATGACTGTCTCAAAAGACAAGTGCAGCGCTTGGACGCCCCTGGGCAGCAATCGCGCTTAAGAAATTTATTTACAATTTACAATTTACAATTTACAGATTTATGACAAAGGAGGTTGAGTATTTGGGGCATGTATTGACAGCAGATGGTATCCTACCAAAGGATGATTTAGTACATGCAATAAGAGAAGCCCCGGAACCAAAGAACAAAGATACCCTCAAATCATTCCTCGGACTGAGTGAATATTACGCAAAGTTCATTGAAAAGTATGCAGAAAAAGTGGAACCGCTCAGAAAACTGTTGAAAATGAATGTGGTGTATAAGTGGACCAATGAGCAGGAAAAAGCATTCAAAACAATCAAAAGTGAAATTGCAATGGCACCTGCCCTAAAACCCTATGACCCACTTTTGGACAACGTTGTGACAGTGGATGCAAGTTGTGAGGGGATTGGTGCTGTATTCTGTCAGAAGAAGGGAAATGAGGAGAACACAATTGCCTTCATTTCCAGAAGGTTGAATGAGACGGAGGTTCATTACAGCACGATCGAGCGAGAAACTTTGGCATGCGTATGGGCTGTGCACAAACTCAAAGACTATCTATGGGGAAAAAGTTTCACTCTTGTAACCGATCACAAACCATTGATATACATGATGGACGGCGAAGGAAGAGGCAACGGAAATATTAGTTCCAGACTAATAAGGCTAATGTCGAAACTACAGGAATTTAACTTCAGAATTGAGCATATAAAAGGGGGCAAGAACAGTAGAGCGGATTGCTTGTCACGTTTGCCTGTACAAAATTGGAAAGAGGAAGAGCAGGATGATACAGAATGCGTGGTGGCACTCATTGATGCCACAATAAAATGCGAAGGGTCAATCACGGACGAGGAATGGCAAGAATGTATGGAAAAGGACAATATTTTAGCCAAAGTAAATGCGTATGTCAGAACCGAATGGCCGCATGTAAGGAATCTTCCAAATGAACTAAGAAGTTACCAGCAGGTGAGCAATGAGCTAACATTGGAAAATGGGTTTTTAAAAAGGGGAGAAGTTTTTGTGCCGCCATATGAACTCAGAGGAAAAATAATCAATATGGCTCACAGAGGACATCCGGGTACCACTGCGACTAGAAACGTCCTAAGGATGCATTATTGGTGGCCAGGGGTGGATAGTGAAATCAGGAACTTAGTGGATAAGTGCGAGGTATGCTTAAAGTCTGACAAGCATTGGAGGGTTGAGAAGAATGAACTGCAAATGGTGGAAATTCCTGATGGACCCTGGGCCAAGGTAGCTATAGACTTTGCAGGACCGTTCAACATATTGCCAAGAGAGTGCAAATACTTAATAGTTTTAACAGACTACTATTCGAAATGGGTGTGCTATAAATTTGTGAATGTGGTAACTACTGACGTGGTCATAAGGTTCTTAAAGAAAATATTTGACAGTGAAGGTCAACCTAAGGTCCTGGTGTCGGACAATGGATCACAATTGGTGTCACAAAAAATGATTGAATTTCTGGAAAACTTTGGTATTGCACAGGAAAAAACACCACTGTACAGCCCGAAGAGCAATGGCCAAGTTGAAAGACTAAACAGATTCTTCAAAGATGGCATTCAAATGGCCATTGCAAACAACATGGATGTGAAAGAATTCATAAGAGTGAAAATAAATGCGTACAACAATACGCCTAAAGATGCCACTGGTTATACCCCATTTTTCTTGATGAGAGGGAGGTCGTGCATGGACATAATGACACCAAAGATAGGCGAATGGAAAGTAACTGTTAACAAAGCGAGAGAAGTATGTGAAAAAGAGCTCAAAGTGAAAGAGAACATTGAAAGGAAGCAGATAAAAAACAAAGCATACTCTGATATGACAAACAGGGCAAAAGACAAACATATAACAAACGGTGAATGGGTATTGGTAAAAAAGCCAGGTACCGTGTGCAAAGGAGAAACAAGGTTCAGTAAGCCCATGAAAGTCAGCAAAGCTTCGAGTGGTGCTGTATATATTGAAGGCGAAGAATGGCGCAGTAAAGACGATGTGGTAAAACTTAAACAAGGACAAGAGAAGATAATAATGAGAAATGGAGAAAATGGTGGAGAACATTTTGACAACAGTGTGCTTGAATGGGAGGTCACTTCTGATTGTCAAAATCTGTCAAATAACATGACTAGCCCGACTTTTTCTCCTACGTTGGGAGAAAGTTCAAGGATAGCCTCTGCTGAAAGGGGGGACAGGGCTATAACCCAGGGTGATTCTGCAGTAGGCCTTGGCATAGGTGGAACTAATTCTCTTGCAGCATGCACAAGAGACACTGAAGTCGAACCTGCAAGGGGTTTATCATCCAGAGGGGGTAGAGTTATAAATTTGCCTGCAAGATTCAAAGACTATGTTATGAAGTAGAATTGTATTTGTTTTCAAATGGGAAAGAAGGGAGATGTTGTATCTTCTAATGTTGTGTTGCGAGGTGTTTGGTTATACATCACAGTATGTTTTCCTTTTCCATGGCCTGACATCATCCGGTGTCACCATGGAATGTTCACTATGTATTTATATGACGTCACGGCAACCATCTGACAGTTGACAGATGACTCCCGTGGCGTATAGTGTTCTTATCCCCGCTCCTGCGGGCCCTTTTACGCAAGTAATAAATTATCCTTGACAACACCTTTGATTGTCGTGCTTCCACACTACAATTGGCGACGAGGACGTGGGATCCGTAAAGGGGCCTGCGGATGAAGTGCCGAGATCGGCAAGTTTGATTGAAGAAGCTTGTGATCCAACTTAAAAGCGAGGGAGTATATAGAACATTCGAATCAAAACTCACGGAGTAAGTACACAGCTGTGTATGGCATGGCCGATTGAAAGAAGAGCCCGGCGCATAAACGAGGCAGATTTAAATAAGCCAGCAGTGCGCAGATTGTGACAGTGAAGTCTAAAAGAGCGTTGTGAAGGAATCTAAGTATGCGCATTAAGTGAGCTTGGCTGCGTGGATCTGCGAACGGCTGAAGGAAATCCTACGTGACTGCACTGGAGTAACTGGCGAGTTATTGTCTATGGATTTGGCGCGCTTTCCTGTCAGAGCAACAGCTGAGAGTGCAGTCAGTTAATCACCTCAGCTGCGCCGCGTGAAGCATGCCGGGAGTGTAAAATCATTGGATCAAGGCAGGACACGTCATCAAACGTGTGCTGCGTGCGGCCATTTTGAAAATTATACTTGTCAAAGGAAAATAAATATTAGACGATAGGCGCATGGAAAGGAAATAAACTGCAGGATAAAACCGAGTGTTTGGAAACCAAGTAAGCAATACATTTAAAACACTATATAAACATCGATAGCAAGAGCATTTAATTCCATATAAGCACAGAGGCCAATTTGAGGAAATTAAAATAAAAAATCTGTGGAAATATGGCAGAATGCAACAACATATGTGCACCTCCACGTTTTTTAGAGGAGCCTGGGAAACCCACGATGAAGTGGAAAAAGTGGAAAAGGGCATTTGAGAATTATATAGTATCTATTGATGGGAAAGCGTTTGACAATGAAAGAAAATGCTCACTGTTGTTTGGGTTATTAGGGAAGGCTGGCCAGGATGTATTTGACAGCCTGCCCGAATATGAGAGTCCACCAGGAACATTTGTGCCACTGAATGAATACCAAGAAGCCTTAAAAAGGCTGGAAAAACAGTTCGATGAGGAGAACAATATAATGGTTGCTAGACATAAGTTTGCCCTGAGGAAACAACAAGAAGGGGAAACAATCGATGAGTATATTGCATTCATCCGGTGTCACCATGGAATGTTCACTATGTATTTATATGACGTCACGGCAACCATCTGACAGTTGACAGATGACTCCCGTGGCGTATAGTGTTCTTATCCCCGCTCCTGCGGGCCCTTTTACGCAAGTAATAAATTATCCTTGACAACACCTTTGATTGTCGTGCTTCCACACTACACGGAGCGTGGTGGTAACTAGGAACCACACGTTGCTGTGTATGTTTTCAAACTTTGTTCTCCTACATAGCAGAGCGTGGTGGTGACTAGGCACCACACGCTACCATGTATGTTCTAATACCGTACCTTTTTTCATAGCGGAGCGTGGTGGTAACAAGGCGCCACCGATTACCGTTTATGTTCTGATACAGTACTCATTACATAGCGGAGCATGGTGGTAACACACGTTACTGTGTATGATAAAATACTGTGATTTATTTGCATAGCGGAGCGTTGTGGTAACAAGGCGCCACACGTTACCATGTATGCTTTGACACTTGTGTTCTCCTACATTTCAGAGCGTTGTGGTAACAGGGAGCCATAAGTTACCGTGTCTTGCTCTGTTGAGGATAATAACTGTCTATGCTGATACCACATGTCCCGTTTCTACTGTTGACTGAGCCTATCGTGTAGGAGTTCTACCACACCTTATGATTTTGTCGAAAGAACTTAACTCTGAAGGGTTTTGTTTCCTGGACTTCTTTTTCCTTTGAGGAAAGGAAGGAGCTTTCTGAATATTCCCTGCAGCTCATCCACCTTTGAATACCTATTTAGGATTGTCTATTCCGGATCTGGGTATGTGCGAGAGTCTAATAAGATACTGAATGCATGGCTGTCTGCACAGATTATACAGAGTATTAATCCATGTGGGTACTATATTGTAGATGCAACATATGGACTACACAAGAATCTGGAATAGCTTGTTCATACAGAGAGACAATCTATGTTAGAAAAGGTATATATATATATATAGGGAATTACCAAGAACCTTTGAGTGTAGGGGATTGTATGCACTGTTTATATCATTGTCTTTTGTTGTTTCAGATCCTAATCCCATGCTGCTCCTTCCCTTTCCTTTCCCTCGCCTGATCCCTCGAACACCCCGTATATTCTATCGGGGTGTTGGTGATATCAGGAGGTGGACCATTACTCGCTGCATCTGGATTCCGCGAAGCAAAACCTAACAGAATTACGCACCTACGATTTACTGCTTCGCCCGATTCAGGTGCTCCGAGTCATGGCCTCCGTGGAAGATGTCCTTCAAGCTTTAGTAATGGTCTGTTAGACGGGGACCGGGAGGGTCGGCCGAGCACAGTGATCGCACAGACAGGTAACTTCCCCCCCACAGATGGACACCACACAAAGCTTATGGTAAGACCTTTTATAGGCACTTCGGGTAGTAGAGTGGTACGATACAGGGCGATCAGGACACGATGATCCTCTCAATTCTAGTCTCTAGTAAGGGAAGGGGGTAGCGGGACAGTCTTGGTACCCACGGGTACGGGTGTGTAACGGTGATAGCTCACAATCCTCGAGCTCGGTGTTCGGATGGGTCAGACCGCGGCAGCGCCGGCAGGTCCCGAAGAGGTCGTAGGTGGCACGGGCCGCGGCAGCGCCAGCAGGTCCCAACGAGGATGAAGGTTACAACGGGCCGCGGCAGCGCCAGCAGGTCCCACGAGAATGCAGGTTGCAACGGGCCGCGGCAGCGCCAGCAGGTCCCACGAGGATGAAGGTTACAACGGGCCGCGGCAGCGCCAGCAGGTCCCACGAGAATGCAGGTTGCAGAGGGCCGCGGCAGCGCCAGCAGGTCCCACGAGGATGAAGGTTGCAGAGGGCCGCGGCAGCGCCAGCAGGTCCCACGAGGATGAAGGTTGCAGAGGGCCGCGGCAGCGCCAGCAGGCAGGACAATAGTTCACAAGGCAGGGCTGTGGCAGCGCCAACAGTCCGTCAAGGATGAGTTCGTCGCGGTGTCTCTCGACTCCAGGATACAACTGCCTTCCTGTCCTGGGGCTGCCTCAGTTATAGGTCTGGCGCCCTTTGATGTCCGGACCCTCGCTCTTGGAGGTCGGGAGGTCTGGGATGAGGGAGTCCAGACACCCAGCAGGGGGGTGGAGCCAGCGCCCGAGGAGGCTGGGGGTGCTCGGCACCTGGCGGGGGAGAGCCATCGACACTTCGTACTCCCATTGACCTGCGAAGTGGGCCGTTCACCTCCTGGGTGGAGGGTGGTGCCGGGATGTCGGGGCCTGGCCAGGCCCAGGGCTGGGGTCGGGCTGAGGCCGCACGGCCGCGTGGTGCCGTGTCCAAGATGGCGGCTGGGCCGGGCAATGGTGCTGACGGTGGCCCGGGCCCTGTCCTGCGGGGAGGGAGCGAGCCCTTCATGTGGCCTGTCCAACATGCGTCCCCCCCAGCTGAAGGCGGGGAGAGTCACCCATCTTCTTGAGGACTTTCCTCGTCGAGGCGGAAAAAGCGGGACAGGCCATCCGCGTTGGCGTGGTCTTGGCCGGGTCGATGTTCCACAGTGAAGTCCATCCCCTGCAGGGAGATGGACCAACGTAGTAGTTTCGGGTTTTCCCCCCGCATCTGCATGAGCCATTGCAGGGGCCGATGATCGGTCTGGACCCGGAAGTGGGTGCCGAAGAGATAAGGCCGGAGCTTTTTGAGGGCCCACACCACGGCGAAGGCCTCCCTCTCGATGGTGCTCCAGCGTCGTTCTCGGGCCAGGAGCCGTCTGCTGATGAAAGCCACTGGCTGGTCAAGTCCTTCGGGGTTCAGCTGGGAAAGGACTGCCCCAACGCCATGGTCGGAGGCATCTGTTTGGACGATAAATTCCCGGCTGTAGTCGGGGGCCTGGAGCACCGGGGCGGAGCACATGGCGGCCTTCAGCTTCTCGAAGGCCGCTTGACAGTCTGGGGTCCAGTTGACCTTCTTTGGTTGGTTTTTGGAGGTGAGTTCCGTGAGGGGCCCTACGATGCTGCCATAGTCCCTCACGAACCGTCGGTAGTAGCCTGTGAGTCCCAAGAAGGCGCGGACCTCGGTCTGGGTGATGGGGGACTGCCACGACTGGATGGCAGCGATCTTGAGTTGCAGAGGGGCCACCAGACCGCTTCCCACCTGGTGCCCGAGATAGGTCACGGACCCCTGGCCAATTTGGCATTTGCTGGCCTTGATCGTGAGGCCAGCTCGTTGGAGGGCCTGTAGCACCTCTCGGAGGTGGTGGAGGTGGTCGGACCAGTGGTGGCTGTACACAGCGATATCGTCCAGGTAGGCGGCGCTGAATCCTTCGAGTCCTGCCAGGACCTGGTTTACTAGCCGCTGAAATGTTGCTGGCGCATTCTTCATGCCGAATGGCATGACCTTGAAGTGATAGTGGCCATCAGGGGTAGAGAATGCCGATCGTTCTTGGGCCCGGGGTGTGAGACCGATCTGCCAGTAGCCCGCTGTCAGGTCGAAGATGCTGAGGTAGCGGGCAGCTCCCATGCGGTCGATTAGTTCATCTGCTCGGGGGATGGGGTGTGCGTCTGTTCTGGTGACCGCATTCAAGCCCCGGTAGTCGACGCAGAACCGGAGCTCCGGCGTGGCGCCGGGGGCGGCCGCTTTGGGGACCAGTACCACTGGGCTGGCCCAAGGGCTGTCTGAGGGCTCGATGATCCCGAGTGTGAGCATCTTGGCCACCTCCTCTTGGATGCAGGCCCGTACCCGATCTGGTACGCGGTAGGCCCGATGGCGGATAGGGGGACTGTCTCCAGTGTCCACGTCGTGTAAGCACCAGGGGGTGACCCCTGGGGTGAGGGAGAACAGGGTGGAGAACTGGAGCAGGAGGACTCGGCAGTCTTGGCGCTGTTCCAGGGTGAGGGCCTCCGAGAGTCGGACCCCGTCCACGGAGCCGTCCTTCTCCCGTGACCGTAGGAGGTCAGGAAGGGGTTCGGAGTCCTCCTCGGTTCCATTGTCGGTTGCCATCAGGAGACTGAGTTCGGAGCGTACAAAGTGGGGTTTCAGTCTATTAGCGTGGAGGACCCGGAGAGGGTTTCGGGAAGATTCCATATCGATGAGATAGGTGACAGGGCTCTTGCGCTCGATTACTTTGAAGGGCCCCGTCCATTTGTCTTGCAGGGCGCATGGTTCGGTGGGAGACATTACCCACACTTGTTGGCCGGGTTCAAATTCGATGGAGGATGCATTTTGATCGTACCACCTTTTCATGTCCTCCTGACTGGCCTCCAGGTTTGCTTTTGCCATCTCTCTGAACCTTCTGGTCTGGTTGCGGAGGGTTAGGAGGTACTTGAAAACATCTGGAGGGTTCTTTAGAGGGGGCATTTCCCAGCCTTCTTTGACTAGGCTGAGCGGGCCTCGCACCGGGTGTCCATACAAGAGTTCGAAAGGGCTGAAGCCGAGGGACTTCTGGGGGACTTCTCGGTAGGCAAAGAGAAGGCACGGTAGTAGCACATCCCACTGGCGACGGAGGGGCTCTTCCAACCCCCCAATCATCCCTTTGAGCGTGCGGTTGAACCGCTCAACCAGTCCGTTCCCTTGAGGGTGATAGGGGGTCGTGAATCGGTAGGTGACCCCACACTGTTGCCAGAGGGACTTCATGTATTTTGAGATAAAGTTCGTACCCCTGTCGCTGACGACTTCCCGGGGGAAGCCCACTCGAGAGAAGATCCCCATCAAGGCTCGACCCACTACTGGGGCTGTTATCGTACGAAGGGGGACCGCCTCAGGATAGCGGGTAGCGTGATCCACCAGGACCAGGATGAAGCGATGTCCCTGTGCTGTTCGGGGGTCCAGGGGCCCCACAATGTCTATTCCCACCCTTTCGAACGGGGTGGTCACCACGGGGAATGGTTGTAGGGGTGCCTTGAGTTTGCAGCCGCTCTTCCCACTGGCCTGGCAGGTCGGGCAGGACCGGCAATGGTTGGATACGTCATTTCTCATTTTGGGCCAAAAAAAGTGAGTCACCAGGCGGTGGTAGGTCTTGTCTTGGCCCAGGTGCCCGGCCAGGGGGACATCATGGGCTAGGTTCAACAGGAAGTCTCTGAAGTGGAGGGGCACCACCAGCACTCGCCCGGCCCCCAGTTCTGCGATTTTCTGTTCGCTGTACAAGAGATCATTGTCCCAATAAACCCAGTGGGCCCCGGTGGTGTCTCCTTGGCTCTGGGCGAGCGCTTGCTGTCGCAATCCCTCGAGGGAGGGGCAGGTCTTTTGCTCCTGCCGGAATTGTTCCTGGGTGGGCCCCCCTTCTTGACGCCACTGAGCCAGGTCGGGAAGCTCGGGGGGCTGTGTGGACCCCTCTGGGGTGGGGTCCGGGTGGTCGGTCTGGAGGAAGTCTTCTTCTGGAGTGATCGAGGGCGGAGGTGCTGCCCATTCTGGTTCTTCTGGTCTAGGGATGGTGCGGGTGGCCATGGACCGGGTGGTTACGCACGCCCAGTCCGGGAGACCCAACATCCCCAGATGCTCTCTTCTTTCCACAGCGGCCCACGGGGAGCTCTCGAGATCGTTCCCCAGGAGGCAGTCTACGGGGGCATCGTCACGGACAGTTACTTTCAGCATGCCGGACACTCCTCCCCATTCGAAGGGGACGCAGGCCATCCGACACAGGCTCTCCGAGTTATCTGCCGATCGGACGGGGCAAAGTACGTTTGGTAGGATTTGTTCTGGGGTCACCAGGTGACAGCGGACGGCCGTCACACTGGCCCCGGTGTCACGCAGGGCCTCGGCCTTGCGCCCATTGATGCTCACCCATTGGCTGTACTTCCGAGTGTTGGCGGGCAGGGGAGTCCGCGGGACCATGTCTCTTCCTCCTAGGCATGCCAGGGTCATGGCGGCGGGTTCCCACTCGAACTGCTCCGACTCATAGGTCTCCGTGTCTTCGGAGACTTGTTCTTCTCCCAGGGCGGCGGCCGCCATCTGGCGGGGCCCGGGGGCCTGGTTCTTCGGGCAGGTCGGGTCACTGGCATAGTGACCGACTCGCTGGCATCGATGACACGTCACGTTAGCTCGGAACCCCGGGCGCATCGGGGGGTTTCCCCGGCCTGCTGGAGCCGGGGTGGCGTTAGTGGGTGCGGCCGGGGCGGCGTCTCTGCCCCGGCCCGGGCCTCCTCCTCCTCCTCGGGGACGATGGTGACCTTGGTTGGTTCTGTTCTGCTCATTCGGCCCACTCCGGGCCACTCGGGTGCTCTCCCACCGGTCAGCCTCGGTGGCGAGCTGCCGGGGTTCAGTCAATTTACTGTCGAGGAGGTGCTGCCTGAGCTCGACAAAGCAGTTGTTGGAGAGGTGCTCCCATACAATGAGATTGACGAGTTGTTCGTAAGTGGTTACGTTGTTACCCTTGATCCACCCCTCGAAGGCTCGGCTGAAATAGTTCACGTATTCCAACCACGTCGTACCTGGGATCCGGGTGCAGTTGCGGAACCTCTGGCGGTACATTTCGGGTGTAAGTCCATATCGACTGAGGAGGGCGGCCTTCATATGGTCATAGGACGTCATTTGATGGTCCGGAAGCTGCAGCAGGGCATCACGACCCTCGTTGACGAATCTCCCCCATAGACCGGCTCCCCAGTCACTTCGAGCGACCCGGTGGGCGGTCATGGCAATCTCATAGGCTTTGAACCACTGCTGTATGTCGTCGTTCCGGTGATATTCTCGGACCACATCCTTGGGGATGTGGACCTTCTGCTCGGTAGGACCCGGGGAGTGCGGTTGCTCGGGCACCCCTAGGTTTTTGTTCAGTTTGCGCATTTCTATCTCCGCTAGTTTGCACTCGTGCTCGTATGCCAGTCTTTTTTCTTCGAGGTCTCTCTGTCTCTGTTTTTCCTCTCGCTCTTCTCTGAGCCGTAAGTGTTCTAAGTTTATTTTTTGTTCCGCCAGTTTCAATTCTCCGTCTAATCTGAGTCGTGCCAAGTCTAACTCGTGTAATCTATTTTTTTCCCGCTCTTGGATCTCTTCATGGGAGGGGCCTGTTCTCCGTTCCTCCGTCCGGGTGGTGTTGACTTCCGGGGCTGCGGGGTCCCGGGGGGTTGCGGTATTTGTCTCTGTCCAGGCCTCTAGGGCGTTTTTGAAGTCTTCTTTTGTGCTTAGCCCGGTGGTAGCAATGCCTAAGTCCATGCAAAATTGTTTGAGCTCTCGGTGGTTGTATTCTTCCAGCTTTTCCATCTGGAACTTCTCCGCCGATCCGCTCTCTTTGGTCGTCATTGTGGTTTTAGTCGTAGGGTGAGTTACTGTCTGTACGGTACGCGTTGGTTCGGATCGCGCCGCTAGCCACCAATGTTAGACGGGGACCGGGAGGGTCGGCCGAGCACAGTGATCGCACAGACAGGTAACTTCCCCCCCACAGATGGACACCACACAAAGCTTATGGTAACACCTTTTATAGGCACTTCGGGTAGTAGAGTGGTACGATACAGGGCGATCAGGACACGATGATCCTCTCAATTCTAGTCTCTAGTAAGGGAAGGGGGTAGCGGGACAGTCTTGGTACCCACGGGTACGGGTGTGTAACGGTGATAGCTCACAATCCTCGAGCTCGGTGTTCGGATGGGTCAGACCGCGGCAGCGCCGGCAGGTCCCGAAGAGGTCGTAGGTGGCACGGGCCGCGGCAGCGCCAGCAGGTCCCAACGAGGATGAAGGTTACAACGGGCCGCGGCAGCGCCAGCAGGTCCCACGAGAATGTAGGTTGCAACGGGCCGCGGCAGCGCCAGCAGGTCCCACGAGGATGAAGGTTACAACGGGCCGCGGCAGCGCCAGCAGGTCCCACGAGAATGCAGGTTGCAGAGGGCCGCGGCAGCGCCAGCAGGTCCCACGAGGATGAAGGTTGCAGAGGGCCGCGGCAGCGCCAGCAGGTCCCACGAGGATGAAGGTTGCAGAGGGCCGCGGCAGCGCCAGCAGGCAGGACAATAGTTCACAAGGCAGGGCTGTGGCAGCGCCAACAGTCCGTCAAGGATGAGTTCGTCGCGGTGTCTCTCGACTCCAGGATACAACTGCCTTCCTGTCCTGGGGCTGCCTCAGTTATAGGTCTGGCGCCCTTTGATGTCCGGACCCTCGCTCTTGGAGGTCGGGAGGTCTGGGATGAGGGAGTCCAGACACCCAGCAGGGGGGTAGAGCCAGCGCCCGAGGAGGCTGGGGGTGCTCGGCACCTGGCGGGGGAGAGCCATCGACACTTCGTACTCCCATTGACCTGCCAAGTGGGCCGTTCACCTCCTGGGTGGAGGGTGGTGCCGGGATGTCGGGGCCTGGCCAGGCCCAGGGCTGGGGTCGGGCTGAGGCCGCACGGCCGCGTGGTGCCGTGTCCAAGATGGCGGCTGGGCCGGGCAATGGTGCTGACGGTGGCCCGGGCCCTGTCCTGCGGGGAGGGAGCGAGCCCTTCATGTGGCCTGTCCAACATGGTCCAACAGGAATTAGCTGCCTCTAAGGCGGAAAACGGCCGCACTCAGAGAAAAAGAAGACAAATTGGAGAGGAATTCTTTTGATGCTCATCTTACTAACCCACAAAACATGCTACAGTACCACCCCCTATTCCGTTAGAAAGTCCCGAAAGGTATGCTGGGGATCCGTTAAAAATACAGGTTTTTCTGACTCAAATCATGTTACACTTTTCCTGTAAACCTACCCCCTTCCCCAATAATCATTCCAGGGTAGCCTTTGCCATTTCATACTTAGTAGGGGACGCAGCCAATTGGGTGGTTCCTTTGGTTAGGAATAATGACGCGGTCCTATCTGACTGGAATGCTTTCAGAGCCGAATTCGAAAGGGTATTCGATAGGAGGGCTACTACATTAAGTGCAGATAAAGAGTTATTAGAACACAAGCAGGGTAGATCTGACCTGGTGACTTATTTGACTACATTTAATCGGTTAGTGGCAGAAACGGCGTGGCCAGAAGAAAAGAGGATGTCATTGTTTTACCAAGGGTTAAGGGATGAATTAAAAGACGTTTTGGCTCAGATAGACCCACAACCCACCACCTGCACTGATGATAAATTTGACCTTGAGGTTAGATGGCAGGATGGCAGAGAGAAGTGGTGATAAGAAGAAATGTGGCTGTTACTCAAGGTCTGACAGAATGCCTCGGAGAATAGGAGGTACCTTTGAGACAGCAGCACAACCCATGGAAATAGGGGTAATTAGAGCCCCGTTAACCAAAGAGGAGAGAGAGACCCATAGAGTGCAAGGCTTATGCATGTACTGCGGGAAAAAAGGGCATTACGTACTAGACTGTCCGGCCAAACCTAAAGCCTCAGGTAATTGGTTAAGAAATAAGAAGGTGGCAGTGTCTGCCTTGGTTCCGGTAGTTAGTGTAGGAGGGGATGTTGAGGACGAGAAGGTTTGGAGGCTCCCTTCGCTGGCTACTACTGCCGTACATGATACTGAATCACATATCGTGCTCCCTATGAGTCTGGAATGTGATCCTCACTTTCATCAGGTCTCAGTTATGATTGACTCGGGAGCAACGGGAAATTTTATTGACAGTGGGCTGGTTACTAGATTGGCTTTAAAGAGAGTACTCAGTGAAACACCAGAAGAGATGTTGGCCGTTGATGGTAAACCACTGAAATCTGGTCTTATCATGGAGCAAACGGAGTTTGTTGGGTTGACAGTGGAGGTGGCACAAGGTAGACATAAGGAAAAAATGACATTGAATATCATTGATGCTCCTCAATATGAAGTCATTTTGGGGATGCCATGGCTGAGCCACCACAACCTGAGTATAAATTGGAGAGTGAAATCAATACAGTTCCTTTCATGGGAATGAGAGAAGCATTTCATTCAAATCCCACCGACCCAGGCTGCTGCCCTGTTATGTCCTTTTGTTGTGGCTACAGCAGCAGAGAAAGAAATTGAGTTGCCCTTGATGTATGAATCATTTAGAGACGTTTTTCGTGAAACCAAGGCTGAACAGTTGCCCCCTCACAGAGAGTATGATTGCCGTATAGACCTGGTAGAGGGGGCTACGATTCCTGCATGTAGGGTATATGCATTGTCCGTGCCTGAAACACAACATTTAAGAGCATACCTAGACCACTACCTTGACATAGGCTTTATCAGAGCCTCACGTTCTCCTGCGGCTTCACCACTATTTTTTATAGCCAAGGCTAATGCAGATTTGAGAGCCTGTGTGGACTATAGAGTGCTGAACCGGAACACTGTGCGTAAGAGATACCCGCTACCCCTCATCTCAGTGTTGCTCGATCAAGTGCGGAACGCTAAAATGTACACGAGATTGGACCTGAGAGGGGCATATCATCTGGTGAGGATACGTTCAGGGGATGAGTGGAAGACTGCCTTCAAGACTCGTTACAACTTTATGTATATACTGAAATGCCGTTCGGACTATGTAACGCCCCTGCGGCGTTACAGTATTTTCTTAACAATGTCTTGAAGGAGTTTGTGGATCTGTATGTGGTGGTTTATATAGATGATATTCTCATCTATTCAGATGATGTGGTGAGTCATGGGACACAGGTCATCAGTGTGTTGAGAAAACTGCGTGACCATAAACTGTTCTGCAAGCTGAGCAAGTGCGAGTTTGGGGTGAGCAAGGTGGACTTTCTAGCTGTCATGCTCAGTCCGGAGGGGTTACAAATGTCTGAGCATAAGCTGAAGGCGGTACAAGAATGGCCTGTTCCGAAGACAGCAAGGGATGTTCAATGCTTCCTGGGATTTGCAAATTATTATCACAGATTCATTCTTCGTTTTTCCCAGGTAGCAGTTCCACTTTCCAGGTTGCTCAGAAAAGGGGTACCTTTTGAGTGGTCTGGTGAGGCAGATGGTGCTTTCATGTACTTAAAACGAGCTTTCACCACAGCTCCGGTACTGGCACATCCCAGACCTGAACATCCTTTCGTGGTGGAAGCAGATGCCTCTGATGAGGCTATTGGAGCCATCTTGTCGCAAAGAGATCAGCATACTGGACAACTCCACCCTGTAGCCTTTCTGTCCAGTGAACTGAACCCGGCGGAACAGAACTACACTATCGCAGAAAAAGAACTGCAGGCGATAAAAAAAGCGTTCCAGGAGTGGAGACATTATTTGTGGGGGGCATGCTATCCAGTAACTGTTTATTCTGATCACAGGAATTTGCAGTATATGAAGTCAGCAAGGCATCTCTCACAACGCCAAATGAGATTGATGCTCTTTTTCGCTGGATATGACTTTGGAATTACCTTTTGTCCTGGAGCTGACAATCGTAGGGCTGACTCTTTGTCAAGGCAGGATAGGCTGGACTCATCAGACAACAATCAGGTCATGGAAACCATCATTGAAGCAGCCAAGGTGTTATGTGTTGTACGAGTGGAGGATTTCTTGGATGGAGTAAGGTTACATAAGACATGTGCTATGTGGGAAGACTGGGCCAAGCAAGAAGCCTTGCGTACGGTGAATCAGGGATTGCCTTTCTAGGATAACAAACGCTACCTGCCTACTAAAGGATAATCAACGTTTACTCCGCATCTTTTTTTCTGCGGACTTTGAGTCCACATACCATTACTCCGCGAGGTCTTTGACCTCGCATACCATCACTCCGCATTTTTTCACAACGCGTGTGCATTTACCACGCATGCCTTTACAACGAATTACGTTGTAAAGGCATGTATGGTAAATGCACACGCATTGTGAAAAAAACCAGACTTCATGAAGATGGATCCAGGAGGAGAGAGGAACCACGACGAGAGCGAGGTAAGGGGGTTTGGGTTCTTTTTTTAGGGGTGGGGGGTCGTGCTGGGGTAGTGATTGTGTAGTGTTTCTGTAGTGTTGTTGTGTAGTGTAGGGTCGTGCTGGGGGTAGTGTTGTAGGGTTTAGGGTAGTATTGTAGTGTTTTTGTAGTGTAGGGTGATACTGGGGGTAGTGTTTTAGGGTTTAGGCTAGTGTTGTAGTGTTTGTGTAGTGAAGGGTCAGGCTGGGGGTAGTGTTTTAGGGTTTAGGGTAGTGTTGTAGTGTTTGTGTAGAGTAGGGTCATGCTGGGGGTAGGGTATTAGGGTTTAGGGTAGTGTTGTAGTGTTTGTGTAGTGTAGGGTCATGCAGGGGGTAGTGTTTTAGGGTTTTGGGTAGTGTTGTAGTGTTTGTGTAGTGTAGGGTCAGGCTGGGGGAAGTGTTTTAGGGTTTATGGTAGTGTTGTAGTGTGTGTGTAGTGTAGGGTCATGCGGGGTAATGTTTTAGGGTTTAGGGTAGTGTTGTACTGTTTGTGTAGTGTAGAGTCATGCTGGGGGTAGTGTTTTAGGGTTTAGGGTAGTGTTGTAGTGTTTGTGTAGTGTAGGGTCATGCGGGGTAGTGTTTTAGGGTTTAGGGTAGTGTTGTAGTGTTTGGGTAGTATAGGGTCATGCTGGGGTAGTGTTTTAGGATTTAGGGTAGTGTTGTAGTGTTTGTGTAGTGTAGGGTCATGCTGGGGGTAGTGTATTAGGGTTTAGGGGAGTGTTGTAGTGTTTGTGTAGTGTAGGGTCATGCAGGGGGTAGTGTTTTAGGGTTTAGGGTAGTGTTGTAGTGTTTGTATAGTGTAGGGTCATGCTACGGGTAGTGTTTTAGTGTTTAGGGTAGTGTTGTAGTGTTTATGTAGTTTAGGGTCATGCAGGGGGTAGTGTTTTAGGGTTTAGGGTAGTGTTGTAGTGTTTGTGTAGTGTAGGGGCATGCAGGGCTAGTGTTTTAGGGTTTAGGGTAGTGTTGTAGTGTTTGTGTAGTGTAGGGTCATGCTGGGGGTAGTGTTTTAGGGTAGTGTTGTAGTGTTTGTGTAGTGTAGGGTCATGCTGGGGGTAGTGTATTAAGGTAATGTTGTAGTGTTTGTGTAAGGAAGAAAAGTGCTTTATGGTAGTTTTGGGGGGGGTCGTGCTGGGTAGTGTAAATGTAGTAAAAGGACTGAATGTCGAGGGTGGGTGGTGCAGGGGTACTACATTAGGGTGTAGGGTAGGGTAGGGTACTCTCACTTACCTTTAAAACTTTTACAATGAGTATACCTTTAACATGCATGCCCTTACATTGTAAAGGCATGCGTGGTAAAGGCATATTCGTTTTAAAAGTTTGCGTTGTGTTAATTTGCGGAGTGATAGTATTTGCGGAATTATTTTTGCGGAGTGATTGTATATGGGGTATTTGTATGCGGAAAAACGTCACATATATTCCTACTAAAGGCTTTCAACTGGTGTCATGTATCCCCTCTGGCTGGACATCCTGGAATAAGTAAATCTCTCCAATTGATGCAAAGACATTTTTGGTGGCGTACATTGGGTAAGGATGTCTGATCATGGATAACCAGTTGTGAGGAATGTGCTAGAGCCAAACATGTTTCATCTCGAAAGAAAGGAAAACTCATACCCATGCCCACACCACAAAGACCTTGGCAAAACATCAGCCTGGATTTCGTCACAGGGCTACCATTGGATAAAGGATGTTCTGCTATTTTGGTAGTTATTGACAGTCTTACTAAAATGGGTCACTTTGTTCCTTGCTCCAACCTTCCCACAGCAGGGCAAACCGCTCAGCTGTTGTTGAGTAGCATTATCCGTCTGCATGGAGTGTCGAAGTTATAGTGTCAGACAGAGGACCTCAATTCATCGCTCGATTCTGGAAGACATGGTGCCAAGCACTGCACATAGATGTTACACTGTCTACAAGCTTCCATCCTCTGACAGATGGGCAGACCGAAAGGTTAAATCAGTCCTTGAAATAATATCTCAGATGCTATGCAAAAGAGGCTCATGAGTCATGGGTAACGTTGTTATGGATGGCTGAATTAGCTTACAACAATTCCTGGCATAGCTCGGTGCGTATATAGCCATTCCGGACTAACTACGGATACGATGCCCGAATACTCCCCATTAGTATTCCGGAAGAAGTATCTTCTCAGCCTGCGGTGTTGGAACAAGAAGGTGCAGGGACATCTTATACAAGCCAAGCAAACCTACAAGAAGTGGGAGGATCTCCACAGGGTAGACGGTCCTGCATACCAGGTGGGAGACAGGGTGTGGCTGTCTACAAAGAACATTCGCTTTAAATTGCGCAGCGTGTTTCACCCTAGGTACATCGGCCCCAACACTGTATTGAAACAAATCAATCCTGTTGCATTCAAACTGAAGTTGCCTGGTTCTCTTCGGATTTACCCCGTTTTTCATTGTAATCTCTTGAAACCTGCCTTCCCGGCGAGACGGCGTGCTCCTCCTCTAGTGTTGTGCGATGGTAATCTGGAGTATGAGGTGAAGTGTATTAAGGACTCCAAGATGAGGAGGGGTTCTTTGTGGTACTTGGTCTCCTGGAAGGGGTATACAGCCGAGGATGACTCATGGGAACCGTGGCGTAACATCTATGCACCGGTGGTGGTCCCTGCCTTCCACAGGAGGTATCCCGCGAAACCTGGTCCTAGGAGGCACTAGGATGGAGGACCTACTGTCAGGATTCTTCCGTGACGGCGCCTACATTAGACTACAAACTAATATTCCCATGATGCAGTGGGGGCGGAGGAAGTACTTCAGACGTCATGAGGCGGAGGTCGATGTGCGTAAATCTGTTTTGTGAATCTCTGCGCATGCTCGGCTGAGCGACGACGTACTGGCGGATGGATCTGGGGCTCCTCTGGAAAATCTCAGCATCGGCGAATCCGTGAGTATAGCTAACGGATTACTGGCCGACATTTGCTACGGTGATGGTGATATTTAGAGCGGGATGTTGCGGTGGTCTTTCTATTGCCGCACATTACAGTGTCTTGACAAGAGGCGGAATCTAGTCTGCTCGTGAGGTTAACGAGCTTGGGAGTTTTCTGGACCTAATCCATATCGGATCATAAGAAGGGGGTGGTGATGGACAGAGTATCTGAATTAAGCAGAACACTCCTACCCAGTCAAAAGATCAGGGCTTGATCCATCACCGTTTTTTAGCTCACTGCACCATCCCAGTTCAGAACCTGGCTACATGCAAATTAGTCTGGCCCTGGCCCAGTGCATCATGGAAACAGGGCAGACCAAACTACCAAGCCAATTCTTTACTGGAAAGGAAACAAGCTTCCGGGGACCGGTTTCTGGCATTGCAGCCGTCTTCGGCCCGGCTTGCTTGAATCCTGATGGTGCAGTGAGCAAGGGACTCACATCTGAGTATACCCTTCCACACTTGTGGTGGCCAAAACGATTCATAAAAAGGGGGTGGTGATGGACAGAGTATCTGAATTAAGCAGAACACTCCTACCCAGTCAAAAGATCAGGGCTTGATCCATCACCGTTTTTTAGCTCACTGCACCATCCCAGTTCAGAACCTGGCTACATGCAAATTAGTCTGGCCCTGGCCCAGTGCATCATGGGAACAGGGCAGACCAAACTACCAAGCCAATTCTTTACTGGAAAGGAAACAAGCTTCCGGGGACCGGTTTCTGGCATTGCAGCCGTCTTTGGCCCGGCTTGCTTGAATCCTGATGGTGCAGTGAGCAAGGGACTCACATCTGAGTATACCCTTCCACACTTGTGGTGGCCAAAACGATTCATAAGAAGGGGGTGGTGATGGACAGAGTATCTGAATTAAGCAGAACACTCCTACCCAGTCAAAAGATCAGGGCTTGATCCATCACCGTTTTTTAGCTCACTGCACCATCCCAGTTCAGAACCTGGCTACATGCAAATTAGTCTGGCCCTGGCCCAGTGCATCATGGGAACAGGGCAGACCAAACTACCAAGCCAATTCTTTACTGGAAAGGAAACAAGCTTCCGGGGACCGGTTTCTGGCATTGCAGCCGTCTTCGGCCCGGCTTGCTTGAATCCTGATGGTGCAGTGAGCAGGGGACTCACATCTGAGTATACCCTTCCACACTTGTGGTGGCCAAAACGATTCATAAGAAGGGGGTGGTGCTCCATCAGGATTCAAGCAAGCCGGGCCGAAGAGGCTGAAATGCCAGAAACCGGTCCCCGGTAGCTTGTCTCCTTTCTGGTGAAGAATTGGCTTGGTAGTTTGGTCTGCCCTGTTCCCATGATGCACTGGGCCAGGGACAGACTAATTTGCATATAGCCAGGTTCTGAGCTGGGATGGGGCAGTGAGATAAATAACGGTGATGGATCAAGCCCTGATCTTTGGACTGGGTAAGAGTGGTCTGCTTAATTCAGACACTCTGTTCATCACCACCCCCTTTTCTGAATCGTTTTTGGCCACTATAGGTGTGGCAGGGTATACTCAGACATGAGTCCCTTTCTCACTGCTCCATCAGGATTCAAGCAAGCCGGGCCGAAGAGGCTGAAATGCCAGAAACCGTTCCCCGGTAGCTTGTCTCCTTTCTGGTGAAGAATTGGCTTGGTAGTTTGGTCTGCCCTGTTCCCATGATGCACTGGGCCAGGGACAGACTAATTTGCATATAGCCAGGTTCTGAGCTGGGATGGGGCAGTGAGATAAATAACGGTGATGGATCAAGCCCTGATCTTTGGACTGGGTAAGAGTGGTCTGCTTAATTCAGACACTCTGTTCATCACCACCCCCTTTTCTGAATCGTTTTTGGCCACTATAGGTGTGGCAGGGTATACTCAGACATGAGTCCCTTTCTCACTGCTCCATCAGGATTCAAGCAAGCCGGGCCGAAGAGGCTGAAATGCCAGAAACCGGTCCCCGGTAGCTTGTCTCCTTTCTGGTGAAGAATTGGCTTGGTAGTTTGGTCTGCCCTGTTCCCATGATGCACTGGGCCAGGGACAGACTAATTTGCATATAGCCAGGTTCTGAGCTGGGATGGGGCAGTGAGATAAATAACGGTGATGGATCAAGCCCTGATCTTTGGAC
The DNA here is from genome assembly GCF_964261635.1 of Lissotriton helveticus. Taxonomy (NCBI): domain Eukaryota; kingdom Metazoa; phylum Chordata; class Amphibia; order Caudata; family Salamandridae; genus Lissotriton; species Lissotriton helveticus. Next base: position 2,082,384,358 of record NC_136065.1, read on the forward strand.
TGGGTAAGAGTGGTCTGCTTAATTCAGACACTCTGTTCATCACCACCCCCTTTTCTGAATCGTTTTTGGCCACTATAGGTGTGGCAGGGTATACTCAGACATGAGTCCCTTTCTCACTGCTCCATCAGGATTCAAGCAAGCCGGGCCGAAGAGGCTGAAATGCCAGAAACCGGTCCCCGGTAGCTTGTCTCCTTTCTGGTGAAGAATTGGCTTGGTAGTTTGGTCTGCCCTGTTCCCATGATGCACTGGGCCAGGGACAGACTAATTTGCATATAGCCAGGTTCTGAGCTGGGATGGGGCAGTGAGATAAATAACGGTGATGGATCAAGCCCTGATCTTTGGACTGGGTAAGAGTGGTCTGCTTAATTCAGACACTCTGTTCATCACCACCCCCTTTTCTGAATCGTTTTTGGCCACTATAGGTGTGGCAGGGTATACTCAGACATGAGTCCCTTTCTCACTGCTCCATCAGGATTCAAGCAAGCCGGGCCGAAGAGGCTGAAATGCCAGAAACCGGTCCCCGGTAGCTTGTCTCCTTTCTGGTGAAGAATTGGCTTGGTAGTTTGGTCTGCCCTGTTCCCATGATGCACTGGGCCAGGGACAGACTAATTTGCATATAGCCAGGTTCTGAGCTGGGATGGGGCAGTGAGATAAATAACGGTGATGGATCAAGCCCTGATCTTTGGACTGGGTAAGAGTGGTCTGCTTAATTCAGACACTCTGTTCATCACCACCCCCTTTTCTGAATCGTTTTTGGCCACTATAGGTGTGGCAGGGTATACTCAGACATGAGTCCCTTTCTCACTGCTCCATCAGGATTCAAGCAAGCCGGGCCGAAGAGGCTGAAATGCCAGAAACCGGTCCCCGGTAGCTTGTCTCCTTTCTGGTGAAGAATTGGCTTGGTAGTTTGGTCTGCCCTGTTCCCATGATGCACTGGGCCAGGGACAGACTAATTTGCATATAGCCAGGTTCTGAGCTGGGATGGGGCAGTGAGATAAATAACGGTGATGGATCAAGCCCTGATCTTTGGACTGGGTAAGAGTGGTCTGCTTAATTCAGACACTCTGTTCATCACCACCCCCTTTTCTGAATCGTTTTTGGCCACTATAGGTGTGGCAGGGTATACTCAGACATGAGTCCTTTTCTCACTGCTCCATCAGGATTCAAGCAAGCCGGGCCGAAGAGGCTGAAATGCCAGAAACCGGTCCCCGGTAGCTTGTCTCCTTTCTGGTGAAGAATTGGCTTGGTAGTTTGGTCTGCCCTGTTCCCATGATGCACTGGGCCAGGGACAGACTAATTTGCATATAGCCAGGTTCTGAGCTGGGATGGGGCAGTGAGATAAATAACGGTGATGGATCAAGCCCTGATCTTTGGACTGGGTAAGAGTGGTCTGCTTAATTCAGACACTCTGTTCATCACCACCCCCTTTTCTGAATCGTTTTTGGCCACTATAGGTGTGGCAGGGTATACTCAGACATGAGTCCCTTTCTCACTGCTCCATCAGGATTCAAGCAAGCCGGGCCGAAGAGGCTGAAATGCCAGAAACCGGTCCCCGGTAGCTTGTCTCCTTTCTGGTGAAGAATTGGCTTGGTAGTTTGGTCTGCCCTGTTCCCATGATGCACTGGGCCAGGGACAGACTAATTTGCATATAGCCAGGTTCTGAGCTGGGATGGGGCAGTGAGATAAATAACGGTGATGGATCAAGCCCTGATCTTTGGACTGGGTAAGAGTGGTCTGCTTAATTCAGACACTCTGTTCATCACCACCCCCTTTTCTGAATCGTTTTTGGCCACTATAGGTGTGGCAGGGTATACTCAGACATGAGTCCTTTTCTCACTGCTCCATCAGGATTCAAGCAAGCCGGGCCGAAGAGGCTGAAATGCCAGAAACCGGTCCCCGGTAGCTTGTCTCCTTTCTGGTGAAGAATTGGCTTGGTAGTTTGGTCTGCCCTGTTCCCATGATGCACTGGGCCAGGGACAGACTAATTTGCATATAGCCAGGTTCTGAGCTGGGATGGGGCAGTGAGATAAATAACGGTGATGGATCAAGCCCTGATCTTTGGACTGGGTAAGAGTGATCTGCTTAATTCAGACACTCTGTTCATCACCACCCCCTTTTCTGAATCGTTTTTGGCCACTATAGGTGTGGCAGGGTATACTCAGACATGAGTCCCTTTCTCACTGCTCCATCAGGATTCAAGCAAGCCGGGCCGAAGAGGCTGAAATGCCAGAAACCGGTCCCCGGTAGCTTGTCTCCTTTCTGGTGAAGAATTGGCTTGGTAGTTTGGTCTGCCCTGTTCCCATGATGCACTGGGCCAGGGACAGACTAATTTGCATATAGCCAGGTTCTGAGCTGGGATGGGGCAGTGAGATAAATAACGGTGATGGATCAATCCCTGATCTTTGGACTGGGTAAGAGTGGTCTGCTTAATTCAGACACTCTGTTCATCACCACCCCCTTTTCTGAATCGTTTTTGGCCACTATAGGTGTGGCAGGGTATACTCAGACATGAGTCCCTTTCTCACTGCTCCATCAGGATTCAAGCAAGCCGGGCCGAAGAGGCTGAAATGCCAGAAACCGGTCCCCGGTAGCTTGTCTCCTTTCTGGTGAAGAATTGGCTTGGTAGTTTGGTCTGCCCTGTTCCCATGATGCACTGGGCCAGGGACAGACTAATTTGCATATAGCCAGGTTCTGAGCTGGGATGGGGCAGTGAGATAAATAACGGTGATGGATCAAGCCCTGATCTTTGGACTGGGTAAGAGTGGTCTGCTTAATTCAGACACTCTGTTCATCACCACCCCCTTTTCTGAATCGTTTTTGGCCACTATAGGTGTGGCAGGGTATACTCAGACATGAGTCCCTTTCTCACTGCTCCATCAGGATTCAAGCAAGCCGGGCCGAAGAGGCTGAAATGCCAGAAACCGGTCCCCGGTAGCTTGTCTCCTTTCTGGTGAAGAATTGGCTTGGTAGTTTGGTCTGCCCTGTTCCCATGATGCACTGGGCCAGGGACAGACTAATTTGCATATAGCCAGGTTCTGAGCTGGGATGGGGCAGTGAGATAAATAACGGTGATGGATCAAGCCCTGATCTTTGGACTGGGTAAGAGTGGTCTGCTTAATTCAGACACTCTGTTCATCACCACCCCCTTTTCTGAATCCTAATCCATATCGGAGCGTGGTGGTGACTTGGCGCCACACGTTACCGTGTATGATTTGATATTGTACCCTTTTTACTTAGCGGAGCGTGGTGGTAACTAGGCACCACACGTTGCCGTGTATGTTTTCAAACTTTGTTCTCCTACATAGCGGAGCATGGTGGTGACTAGGCGCCACACGTTACCGTGTATGTTCTAATACCGTACCTTTTTTCATAGCGGAGCGTGGTGGTAACAAGGCGCCACACGTTACCGTGTATGCTTAAATACTGTGATTTATTTACATAGCAGAGCATTGTGGTAACAAGGCGCCACACGTTACCGTGTACGCTTTGACACTTGTGTCCTCCTACATTTCAGAGCGTTGTGGTAACAGGGAACCACAAGTTACAGTGTCTTGCTCTGTTGAGGATAATAACTGTCTATGCTGATACCACATGTCCCGTTCTATTGTTGACTGAGCCTATCGTATAGGAGTTCTACCACACCTTATGATTTTGTCGAAAGAACTTAACTCTGAAGGGTTTTGTTTCCTGGACATCTTTTTCCTTTGAGGAAAGGAAGGAGCTTTCTGAATATTCCCTGCAGCTCATCCACCTTTGAATACCTATTTAGGATTGCCTATTCCAGATCTGGGTATGTGCAAGAGTGTAAAAAGATACTGAATGCATGGCTGTCTGCACAGGTTATACAGAGTATTATTCCATGTGGGTTCTATATTGTAGATGCAACATATGGACTACGCAAGAATCTGGAATAGCTTGTTCATACAGAGAGACAACGTATGTTGTAAAAGGTATATATACATATATAGGGAATTAGCAAGAACCTTTGAGTGTAGGGGATTGTATGCACTGTTTATATCATTGTCTTTTGTTGTTTCAGATCATAATCCCACGCTGCTCCTTCCCTTTCCTTTCCCTCGCCTGATCCCTCGAATATCCTGTATATTCTATTGGGGTTTCGGTGATATCAGGAGGTGGACCATTACTCGCTGCATCTGGATTCCGCGAAGCAAAACCAGACAATGGACCGCTCTGTGCAGCTGCAGATTTGGGACATAGCATGCCAAGGAGCCAGCAGAGTTCTTTGGGGTGCCAAACTGAGAAGTGTGATGGGGCGGGTAGTCTTCAAACAGTTGGCCTGCATCCTAGGGACTCTCTGGGGGGCCAGGGGCCGGGCCCATGAATAGTCCTCCTGCCAGCCTGCCCCTGATTGCACAGCAGAGAGTGCTCTGTAGCTATGCCCTTGGGGCCAGACTTGTAGACCCCTTCGTGAGTGCCACGAGTTGGGGAGTGCAGAATTCCACTGGAGGCAGTTCCAAGTGCTGTGCATAGCTGTGGTACAGCGCCTTGTATGAGTGTGATCGCACAGTCTCAGAGTCAGAAGATGGGGCTGCCTAACACCAGGTAGGTGTCAGAAATCTTCAGGGCGCCCAGCAGTGGAAGGAGACTGGGTCGCCATTTGCAGGCCCTCTAACAGTTGGCCTGCATTTCCAGGGACGGTGTGGGGACTAGGAACATGTGAATAGCCCTCCTGCCTACAAACCCTGTTTGCATAGCGTAGCGGGTTCTGGAGCCTTTCCACTGGGGCTGGTCTTGTAACCTCCTTGCGAGAGAGGCTCTACCTTAGAGCAGCAGGTGCATTTCTGCAGCTGGAGGCCCATGTACTTTTCCTGAGGTACTGTTCCTTGTGGAGTTTGGCCATTGACTGTTGGTGAGTGCCGGGGGAGGTGTGGCTGTACTGGTCTTGGGGTTCACCTGAGAAGTTTGCTGGAGGTGCAGGGCGCTACTCTAGCTCATCCCTTCTCCCAGCCCTGACACACAATGGGGAAGGATAGACCACAGCGGGCACCCAGCAGACTAAAATGGACCAGTTCACTACCCCGTAGACTAGAATGGGTGCCAATCTGCCTCTGCTGGGAAGAGTGGAGGGCCTCTAGGGGCCTCAGGGCCCAACAGGTGCCCAGATACTTGCCGCAATTAAGGCATTGATTGTGACGGTCCAGGCAAAAATTGAGGCTGTCTCACAGGATGCTGGCCTCTTGCGGGTGAACCTCCTCAAGGTGGCGGAGTACTCCCTGGTCAAGGATAAAGACATTTCTACGCTTCATTAGGAAGTCACCTCTCTCCAAACTCTCCAAACTGACCTGGTCAACCACTCAGACAGGATGGTTGCGCTGGACGTCAGGGCCGAGGACACAGAGGGCCGCCCCTGATGCTGCAACCTCAGATTAGTAGGCTTCCTAAAGGACGCGGAGGGGCAAAGTCCAGAGTTGTTTCTTTAACACTGGTTTGTGGAAGCGCTGCCTTTGACCCAATTGTCCCCTATCTTTTTGGCAGAGAGAGCACATTGTGCATTGGCATGAGGCCATCAGCCGGGACCCACCCACGTACAGCGATCATGAAGTTTCTGGATTATAGAGACAGAGATGCCATCCTCTGTGTGGTCCGGCAGTCTGGGGACCCCACATTCAAAAATCATGTGATCCACATTTTGCCAGATTATATGAGAAAGCTGCAAAAGAACGGACTTACTTTTGTAGGGGATGAAATGAAAGTTGAAAGCAATGGGACGGCATTGCACTCTCCTTTACTCAGCAAAGATGAAGGAGATCCACAATGAATGCTCACATTTCTTCACCACCCCTGAGGTGGCATGGGACTGGCTGTAGATTCGGGGTGATGGTCGGATCCCAGCAACGGCTCTCCGTGGATCTGGGGGAGGTCGGGGCATTCACAATGCTTGCGGCGGTGGGGAGATGTGGGTGGCAATGTGGTGGGGCCTCCCGGTCCTCTTCCAGAGTGGTGGTTTGGCATGATGGCATGTTAGACTTGGAGCAAAATCCAGCAGAGAGGGAAGTTGTGAGGGCACTGGTGGAGGAGGTCACAGGCTCCACCTCTGAGAGCACTGTGGATGTGGTGGAGGAAACTTAAGAACTGGGAGAGACCTGTATTTGAGCTGGCTCCGTTGACACTGATGCCCTTCTACGTTGGTTGGCTATTGTGTTGCCATTCATTGAGAGTTGGAGCCAGAGACTTTCCATGTGAGACACAGAGCTGGGGGACCCTTGGAGATCCTGCTGCAGAGGACTGATGGACTGGTCAGCAGGTTCACTGAATGGCATGTAGTTGTGAGTGGCTGGGTAGCATGTGCTGAGTTAAATGGGTGGGGCTGCCTCCCCTCACCCACGTAATTCGTTTGTTGACTTTTGTTTTCTTTTAGGTTTGGTTTTGATTGTTTATTGAGTGCATAGGGGAGTGGTGTTCCAGTGTAGCGACACAGAAGGTCCTGTGGTTGTCTGCCCTGGTAGAGTGGGAGTATTGATGTGTTGCGGGTGTGTGATTGGGGCTATGCTGTGCTCTGATCTCTGTACTGGGGTGAATGTATGACATTGTTCTGCATTCTGTCCATCAATTGTTCTTTTTTGCATATGTCACCCCGAGTAGGACGGGTATGCCCAGAAGTGGTTCCTGTGCTCTCCATGACACTGGAGTCAAGCTATCCAGGCTGATGAGGGGTGAAATCCCCAAACCGGTCCTAGGATGCTTGTTGCCATATCAGGGAGGTCCTGGCCAGGAAGTTCAGGCTGGACAGTTCCCATGGGGCACAGGGTAGAGACTGATTTGCATATGGCTGGGTTCAAACTTGAACAGCATGGTGAGCAAAAAAACTATGGATTTAGGCCCGGATCTATGTACTGGGGTGAATGTGTGACATTGATCTGCATTATGTCCATCAATTGTTCTTTTTCCATATGTCACCCCGAGTGGGATGGGCATGCCAAGACGTGGGTCCCGTGCTCACCATGCCACTGCAGTTAAACTATCCTGGCTGATGAAGAGTGAAACCCCGAAACCGGTCCTAGGATGCTTGTTTCCAGTCCAGGGAGGACCTGACCAGACAGTTGGGCTGAACTGTTCCTATGGGGCACAGGGTCAAGACTGATTTGCATATGCTGGGTTCAAACTGTAATGGCATGGTAAGCAAAAAATGATGGATTTAGGCCCAGATCTGTGTACTTGGGTGAATATATGACATTATTCTGCATTCTGTCCATCAATGCCGGTCCTAGGATGCTTGTTTCCAGTCCAGGGAGGATCTGGCCTGGCAGTTCAGGCTGGACTGTTCCCATGGGGCACAGGGTTAAGACTGATTTGCATATAGCTGGGTTCAAACTGGAAAAGCAGGGTCAGCAAAAAAAAATTGGATTTAGGCCCAGATCTCTGTACTGGGGTGAATTTATGACATTGTTCTGTATTCTGTCCATCAATTGTTCTTTTTGCAGTGCTCATGGGCGGTAACTGCGGATGTAGTCACTAGGTGCAGGTCCCACTCCCCAGATATTATTGAGATTGAAGTTTGTTTGTAGGTTGTGTGGGTTTTGGAGGGAGGGTGTTTTTCGGGGAGCAAATATTTTGTGACGGGGTGGGTTTGGTAGGTTGGTGATGATTGGGTAGGCATGTGTTGTTCATCAGTGTTTACCAGGTGGGTAGAATGGGGTGTTCTGTTTTAGTTACATTTTCTATTGCAGCAGAAGCGGCGCAGTGATGGATAAGAGAGTGGGGGCGCTGGGTGGGGGCGAGGTGAGGGTCAGTGAGGCTGTAAATATTATGTAAGGTCATGACTGCCCGATTTAAATTGGTTTCATGGAACATTCCTGGGCTCAACACCTATGTCAAGCACTACAGGGTACAAACATACCTACATCGGCAGGGCGTGTATATTGCTCTGCTCCACGAGATGCATCTCTTGGAGAGCAAGATATAAAAGGTACATACGAAATGGAGGGGTAATTATACTCTGCTGCGTACTCCAATTGTATCCGCGGGGTGTTGATAGGGGTCACCCCTCAGGTCCCCTTCCAGGTTCAGGGCTTTAAGGCTGATGTTGAGGGGAGATACAAAATACTGTTTGGCCTGTTAGGCTGGAGGGAGGGATGCCTGTTGAAAATATATGTGCCTAATATAGATGATGGGGAGTTCTATCTTGATGTGGAGCGCAAGTTGCACCGCTGTGTTGGGACTCCTCTCTTGTGGGCTGGAGACTTCAATTGTGTGCTTGATGGACTTTGGGACAGGCATGCTAAGTATTTTTTTTAAAAACCCTTATGGTGACTGCGTTGCGTGGTGTGATGGAGCGCATGCATTGCTTGGATGGCTGGCGCACCACACACCCTGAGGGTAGGGAATTTAACTGCTATGCCCTGTCCATGATACTAGTAGTTGCCTTGATAGGTTTCTGGTGTCAGAGTACATCGCCAGTGATATATTGGATGTTCAGATACTGGGTAGATTCCTCTCCAGCCATGAGTCACTGCTCTTGGAGTGTGATGTGGGTGGAGCTAGACCCAGAGTGCCCTTGTGGCGTTTTGTACTCTGAGGTGCTTGGAGACACCCAGTTCCATGAGGAGCTCGGGACAGTGAATGACAGGTATTTTGAAACAAATTGGTTGACAACAAGGGAGTTGGAGTGGGAAACTCTAAAGGCGGTGTTGGATGGAACAGTCGGTCCTGTATTAGTGATACTAGGTGCTATCTGGAGGCGCAGTGGAGATAGATACTGTTCTGTTCCATTTTACTTTTCTGAAACTGACCTGTGTGGGAATGGGATGGTAGATAATGTTTGACAATGCCGGGACGTGGCTCTGATGCCTTTTATGGATGCCCCCACCACAGTCAAGTGTACTGTCTTATATTATATTATACTGAACTGTACTGTTTTCAATAAAACATTTTTTTTTTAAAGGAGGGAAAGTTGTCCATAGGAACACACCTCGAGAGGATCCCAGCCAGGTTTAGGAAGTCCTACAATTAGCGCCTGTCTCATAACCATGGCGAGAGCCCCTACATCCCTCGCAGCCTTAAACAGCTTGAGAAGTTTCAGCCCGGCTTTGATTCACACTGTGAGCCCATCTGTTCGCAGTGTTTTGTTATGTGCCATCTGGTCTATCATGGCATGGACCATGTCAATTGTCAGTGGCTCATCAAGAGTGAGCCACTAAAGTGCGCCCAAGCTTTGTGGTTGGCACTCTGTCTATATAGGCGCAGAGGAGGGCCACGGCCACCCTATGCCATGGTGTACAGAGAACTATAGTAATCCAGGAAGACCCTATTGATGTCCACTTGTGTATTGAAGATTTCACTGTTCAGTTTCTTATGCCATCTACTGAGGCTCTGGGGATGTCAGTCCTTGGAGCCAGGATCCCTTTGGGCCAAGACCAGGAAAACAAAAACCTGAATTGGTCCAGGAGTCTAAAAGAGTGAAGCCAAGACCACAAATCCCCGTGAAGGATGGCATCATGCACAATGCACCAACAACTGTCTAAAGGTAGCAGCTTCAATGGAACGCGGGTTGGGAAAGAGACTTCTTCTATGAATTGGGTGGCTGTCGTCTGACTTCCTTGGTCATCGATCTCCAAGGTCACACAATTAGTGGAGCCAAGGATCCCTTCTGTTAAGAGGAAGTAGAAGAAAGGTTATACTCCCCCCGCTCGATCTTCCGGTAGTAAGATGGTCCAAGAGAGATGCCCAGTTAATGGCTCTCACGATGCAACATGAATTGAGAGCCACGAATGGAAGGACATCCTCTGATCCTAATGGGATCCTACTTTCAATATGTTAGGTTACGAAAGCAGGATAGATTACTGCCTGGTATCCCTAAATTTGTGGCATTTAGTAGAAGACATGGCAGTGGTTAAAAGGGTCGATAGCGATCATAATGCCCTAGCACTTACCTCAATTGAGCAGGGCATTGTTAAGCCTTCTAAAAGGGGCTGCCCAGACCTAGGTACCCAGACAATCTCCAACAATCTGAAGCAAATTAAATGGGACTGGGTGGAGGCTCATCCAGGGGTCTTAGATATGGCCAGGAGCAAGGTTTGTCTGCTATTGGAGGAAATAACCAGCGTTACTTTTGACAATGTTGTGGAGATAATGGGCTCTAAAAATGAATCCCTATATAATTAATTAAGGGAATTACTTGGGAAATCACCAAATCCTCAAAAGAAGGAAAGCATACACACCGGAGGACAGCCCAGCAGGGTGTCTGATACAATAAGGAATGTAGGCTCCACAAGAAGGCGCTTTTAAAGGCAGCTAAGCGAAAAGAACATACTGAGATAGTGGCCTGTCTAGCTAAATATGAGCGAGCAATTGAATCCACAAAGAAGGAATGGAAAGGCTCTTTGTGGTCATCCCTAAGAACATTGTCAGCCAAAGACTAAAAGAGCTTTTGGAGCATAACAGCATACTGGCTAAAAGGAGAAGAGAGAGCCTTAGAACATACAGTCCAGCTAGAAGACTGGATAGCATATTTTGGCACTCTCTCTATGAGTCAAGGAATGCAATAGTTGAGGAGACATCTTAGGGTCTAGGCCTGGGGTCTGGAAATGAGGGGGAAGGTCTTTCTTTCTCTGTTGAAGCAACGCAAGTTGTAATTCGCTCTTGTATCTCGGCCTGCACCCTCGGACAAGACAGGCTCCCAAATGTCCTTTATAAGGAGGACACAACACTCTGGGGGCTTTATATTAATCTTGTGACCAACTCAATTCTTAATGGGCCCCCTATTCCTCCATCATGGAAGAATGCAGAGGTCGTTCCCATTTATAACAAGCATTTACAATGCAACGGTTTCGCCTTTGGAAAAGTTAGAGCTATTGGCATTGTAAATGACAAAATTTGTATTTATGTGTTGGTTTTGAAAACAGATAAATAAATGGCATTGTCATTTACATTGCCAATAGCTTAATCTCTCGCAAATGTGAGACCTATTGTACCCTACGGGCGAGCTCAGCAGACAGCAATTACTACCACACACACACCCACCCAGAGCCACACACACACACCCAGAGCCAGCCACACACACCCAGAGCCAGCCACACACACCCAGAGCCAGCCACACCCAGAGCCACACACACCCAGAGCCACACACACAGAGCCAGCCACACACACCCAGAGCCAGCCACACACACCCAGAGCCAGCCACACCCAGAGCCACACACACCCAGAGCCACACACACACACACAGAGCCCCCCACACACACACACACACCCAGAGCAGTCACATACACACACCCACTGGAGCAGTCACACACACACACACACTGGAGCAGTCACACACACACACACTGGAGCAGTCACACACACACACACTCTGGAGCAGTCACATACACACACACCCTGGAGCAGTCACATACACACACACCCTGGAGCAGTCACACACACACACTCTGGAGCAGTCACATGCACACACACACTGGAGGAGTCACACACGCACACACTCTGGAGCAGTCACATACACACACACTGGAGCAGTCACACACACACACTCGGGATCAGTCACATACACACACACACTGGAGCAGTCACACACGCACACACTCTGGAGCAGTCACATACACACACACATACACACACTGGAGCAGTCACACACACACACACACTGGAGCAGGCACACACACACACTCTGGAGCAGTCACATACACACACACACTGGAGCAGTCATACACACACACACTGGAGCAGTAACATACACACACACACTGGAGCAGTCACACACACACACTCTGGAGCAGTCACATACACACACACACACACACACATTGGGGCAGTCACACACACACTCTGGAGCAGTCACACACACACTACCACCAACCGTCCCTTTATTATTGTCTTTATCACTAGGACAACCTATTGGTTTCCTCTTCAGCAGTACAAAAGCGTCTGCACTAAGAGAAATACCACTATAAAAGCCAGTATGACCGTGAAAAATACAAATCATGCCGATATAAGAACACTCATGCAGTAACAGAAATGTATTTGTTTAGTAGATATTTAAGCTGAGGAACTAGCGTGATTAGTCAAACTTTTAAGGGACTTTTCTATATACAGAGCACAACGTACTTCTTAAATAAACGATCAATGCTCGCTTAAAGAAACCTATAATAAAAACAGTTCTTGAGACACCACCAAGAGTTTTCTATTTATGTAACAACATTTTGTATTATGCATACATTAAACAAGAGAAGCAGAGAACCTCACCCTGGCCATTCTATACATCACAGACCCCTCCATATAAGATTCATCCATTCAAACATCTATCCTATCTTCCCCCACTAGAGCTCCATGGTTAGACTCCACCAGAGTCAAGCGTCACTCACTCAGCCCCTTCACTACCCAGCCTCTCCCCACACTGTACAGGATCTCCCCCATTAGACCGCTTCCTCCCAAACCTTCTGATCCACGAGCTCACTGTCAAGAGTTGCTCACTGTACTTCATCGTTCCGAATCCTCATATTCCAGCCTCTCCCACTCAGACCCAGACTGTCCAGTCCCTCCCTCCCAGACCCGTTACAGTCCAGTCCCTCCCAGACCCCTTACAGTCCAGCCTCTCCCTCCCAGACCCCTTACTGACCAGTCTCTCCCTCCCAGACCCCTTACAGTCCAGCCTCTCCCTTCCAGACCCCTTACTGTCAGCCTCGCCCTCTAAGTCCCCTTACTGACCAGTCTCTCCCTACCAGACCCCTTACAGTCCAGCCTCTCCATTCCAGACCCCTTACTGTCCAGCCTCACCCTCCCAGTCCCCTTACTGTCCAGCCTAACCCTCCCAGACCCCTTACTGTCCAGCCTCGCCCTCCCAGACCCCTTACTGTGCAGCCTCTCCCTCCCAGACCCCTTACTGTTCAGCCTCTCCCTTCCAGACCCCTTACTGTCCAGCCTCGCCCTCCCAGTCCCCTTACTGTCCAGTCTCGCCCTCCGAAACCCCTTACTGTGCAGCCTGTCCCTCCCAGACCCCTTACTGTTCATGTGGCAAGTGGCAAATGTAACATTTATCTAATGGCAAGAAAAGAGGCTTTTGTAAAATGTAAAGGCCCCTTACTGTCCAGTCTCTCCCCAGACCTATTACTGTCCAGTCTCTCCCCAGACCTCTTATTGTCCAGTCTCTCCCTCCCACAACTCTTACTGTCCAGTCTCTCCCTCCCACAACCCTTACTGTCCAGCCTCTCCCTCCCAGACCCCTTACTGTCCATCCTCTCCCCCTCAGACCCCTTACTGTCCATCCTCTCCCTCCCAGACCCCTTACTGTCCAGTCTCTCCCCAATACCTCTTACTGTCCAGTCTCTCCCCAATACCTCTTACTGTCCAGTCTCTCCCCCAAAACCTCCTACTGTCCAGTCTCTCCCCCAAGACCTTACTGTCCAGTCTCTCCCTCAAGACCTCTTACTGTCCAGTCTCTCCCCATCACACCCCTTACTGTCCAGTCTCTCCCCAAGACCTCCTACTGTCCAGTCTCTCCCCCAAGACCTCCTACTGTCCAGTCTCTCCCCCAAGACCTCCTACTGGCCAGTCTCTCCTTATCACACCTCTTACTGTCCAGTCTCTCCCTATCACAACTCTTACTGTCCAATCTCTCCTTATCACAACCCTTACTGCTCGGTTTCTAGCTCACTGTTCCGTCTCTCCTTCTCAGACAGCTTACTGTTCAGTCTCTCCCTCCTAGACTCCTGCCTGCAGTCCCCTAACGACTCTCCACTGTTCAGCCTTAGTATCCATCTCAGTTCATTTTCTCTCCTCGTACCTCACTGTCCATTCTCTTCCTCTCAGATTCCTCCTAATCCAGTCTATATGTCTCAGGCACCTCCCTGTCCAGTGTCTCCCAGGTCCCCAACTGTACACTCTCCTCTTGTCGCACCCCACTACCTCTGCCTCAAAACCCCTCACTGTCCAGCCTTTCCTTGTTCCGCCCCCGGAAGAAACCTAAAGGTACTGCCACGCGAAGGTATGTCCACTACCATAAACCCATACTTGACCAGTCAACCCCTCACACCACACCTTATGACACTACTCCTCATGCCCCGCTGTCTAGTCACTCCACCCTGAGAATGCTGTCAGGCCATCACACCTCAGCCAGCCACTCCTCTCCAGACTAATCCATGGCCAGCCTCAGGTCCTGTAACCCTGTTTATCCCTTGGGAGCCACTCTTATCCCGTCTCTTCCTCCCACAGTACCAGAAGAGGTGTCCGGCCCCTCCGGGCTCTCGCTCCCCTGGCTGCCCATCAAGATCGGTGCCCGACGCCATCTGACCAGACTGGTATCTCGGTTCCAGTAGCTCCGCCCACTGTTACCGAGTGTTTGTGTCATTGGACGTATCACAACGATCACGCCCCTAGTGCCGTTCTAAGACGAATAGGAATGCACGCTCATTGAAATGAGAGTGAATGCAGCATCTTGATTGGTAGAGTCGCAAGTCGGCCTTCTCCGCCACTGTCCAATTAAAGACACACCGACGCGGCCCTTGAGCGTATGGTCTCGCCCTCTGATGCACGGGCGCAGCAAGCCCTAAACAAACCTGTGGCTCTGTCAATCAGTCGCGTAGGCACTCCCACCGGAACCCATCGCTACCTGCACTGGCTTGCTCTCTAGAGGCCCCGCCCACGTGACGTCACCCGCCACACAGCGGGCTGGTACGAGATGTTCAGATGGTAGAGGTGGAGAGAGGACAATGCGTGTGGGGGTCAAAGGTAGGTTTGGAAATACAAGGCAACAGTTGCGCCATCCTTTGATGGAAAATGTAACATTCCCCAAGTCACATGAAAGAAATTTACAATGCTACTAAGGACACACGTATGTAAATTGATCTACATTGGCCAAACCCAACAAAAGGCCAAAGTAAGAATTCTTCAACACATGAGCAGGATCAGGTGTGAGGTCCAGGGCGCCCCACTTGTAGACCATTTCAAACTCGCTGCACACCCCCCAGAAAGTCTCCGGTGGGTGGTACTAGAAAAGGCAGTATTGGGACCACGAGGTGGGAACATTGCTAGTATTTTGAACACACGTGAAGTAAAGTGGATGCTCTTTTTCAACTCTATCCAGAATGGTCTTAATGAACATGACAGCTCTTTCTCCCAGTTAGCAACACTACCTTAATGTTCTTATTTAACGTAGTAACCCCGGGAGGGAGCTTCAACCTGAACTGACTTCAACCTGAACTGGCTTATACCCTCATGTGAGAGGTACGCCATAATAGCTACAAATGTTCATACACATTTACGTCCATAATTATGTTCTTCTTTGTTTGGTTGTCATATCATGTAAATGGCTTTACCATTGTATGATAGGTACGCTGTACCTAATCCTTTTGTTATATTTATTATTTTTTATTTTTTATTTGCTTTTTATTCATTGCTTTTCTGATCAAAATTCCATCATGCTTATGAACATTTCTGTATTTCTAGACCACTCCAATCCAAATATTGACCGCATGACCATGTAAATGGCAACCGCACGCCGAGGTTCCCAGTCTTTTCTCTATGTCCATACCGCGACTCACAGTCACGTGGTGTCGTTCCCATGGTTACTTACGTAACCAGGAAGCTAGGTTCGCCAATGCAGACAGGAGCGGGATTACATGCCAGATTTAGTCGGCGTCCGGTGAGTTCTCCCTCCTAGCCATCGCAGCCTTTGAGATCCTGATCCCCAATGTGATTTTTATTTACGATCTTTTTACCGTGTTGCCTCATAGATATCACGGAGACATCCCCTTCAAATAAGATACCTTTGGACCCATTGCCGACCTACCGTACGACGTGGGTAAGCCTTGTTAAACACGTCTTTGATGCGGAGTTATTCACTTCCACAGGACGTTCTTTTGTAATTCTAACTCACCATTAATGTCTTGTTGCAGACATTGCCAGATCCACCGTCCGTGGGCCGGTCTCGACCTCCACCGCTCTCATCATTTTCTGAATGTGAGTCCATAATCCTTATGTTTAAGATGATCGGTAGGCACTAATACACCTCCAAACGGAATAATAGTATGTTTATTCCGCTGCTCTCAGACCTTTTGGTCCCCACAATTTAACTTTTAAATTTCCTTTTTCCACTCTTTAGTAACAGAAAAGACCAATGGTGACGCAAGACCCTCACAAAAAGAGCAATAACTATAACGGTATGCTCTTTGTTGACGTGTGCTATATCTCTAAATCAATTATGTTGTGTCCTATGACCATTTGATCAATTAATAGAACAATGCTCCTTTATATATATTTATTAGGTTGCCCGCCCTATACCCTGTCCTGATGAAGACCCCGCTGCAAGGGCTCTACTAATCCCTGCGACATATTGAGGGTCGAAACGTCGACAACTGTCCTATTTCTGTCAACTCCATACCTATATTTTGACATTATTTGCATTTTTCGGAGTATGACATGTATGTACTGCTGCATTGAACTGTTGGTCCTACGTTGTTTGTATTTGAATTATTATACAAATGCATTTCTGAGACTAGGTTGATTTTACTGTCACAATTCCCGTACCACATTATCCTCACTCAATCACTTCCTCCTCCCCCTGGGGCACTGTACAACCTATTATACTTTGAAATTACTGGATACTATATTCGCTATACTCATCCTCATTGTGAATTAAAACAATGTGGATTCATTCGTTGCTTTTGTGAATTCTTGTGATAAATTGTATATTTATCGTTGCTCTTACGCTGGGACCCTTCCCTCTCAGTACTAAGGACACACAGCACAAGGAGGTAGGGAGGGACGGACGGAGAGTGGGAGAGGGAGAGAGAGCCGCTGCGGCAGCCAGAGACGAGTCGAACTGCAAGGAGCGCAGGCGGTGCAGCACTCACTGGATCTGCATCTGCAGCAGCATGCCCTATTGTCATGTTGGGTACACTCAGTCAGGTCTACTCAGTCAGGTCCCGGGCCGGCAGCCAATCACAGCGCGGCCCGGGGAATGACGTCACGGGGGTGTCCCGGGCCGGCAGCCAATCACAGCGCGGCCCGGGGAAGGACGTCAGGGGGTGTCCGGGGCCAGCAGCCAATCACAGCGCGGCCCGGGGAAGGACGTCAGGGGGTTGTCCCGGGCCGACCGGCGGTGATTTTCACACGGCAACAGATGAGGGGTGGGCGCCCTCAAAATAAAATTTAAAAAACGTGACTAAGCAAATTAAAAGAAGCGCTCCTCAGCGCGGACCTCGGCGAGAGGGAGGGTGTGGGGGGCGGCAATTACGCCCACGGATCGCATCAAGCCGCGGACCTCGGCGAGAGGGAGGGTGTGGGGGCGGGACTTAAAAAAAGACACAGAAACGTCCCCGAATCGCGTTGTGACGGGAAAAGAGTAATTGACAACCATCTCTTCCAATGGCTAGCCTCCATTTATGGAGCTAGCCAATGGAAGAAAAGGCGGGACAAAGACCCACACTGTAGGATCATAAGATTTCGCCTGCGAGAGTAGCACTGCTACGCAGTGCTACGGCCAGGCGAAACCTAACAAGCATTTACAATGCAACGGTTTCGCCTGTAAATGACAAATCTTTTATTTATGTGTTGGATTTGAAAACAGACAAATAAATGGCATTGTCATTTACATTGCCAACAGCGTAATCTCTCGCAAATGTAAGACCTATTGTACCCTACTGGACGAGCTCAGCAGACAGCAATTACTACCACACACACACACCCAGAGCCACACACACCCACACACCCAGAGCCACACACACACACCCAGAGCCACACACACACACCCAGAGCCACACATACACCCACACACCCAGAGCCACACACACACCCACACACCCAGAGCCACACACACCCACACACCCAGAGCCACACACACCCACACACACAGAGCCACACATACCCACACACCCAGAGCCACACACACCCAGAGCCACACACACCCACACCCAGAGCCACACACACCCACACACCCAGAGCCACACACCCAGAGCCACACACACCCACACACCCATAGCCACACACACCCAGAGCCACACACACCCACACACACCCACACACCTAGGATGCAATGACAGAAACAGCAACATACAAGTCGGGTGGCACACTATGTTAAGGCAGATTTTTATTGTATATGTTTTTAAGCCACGCCCTTAATTACACTGGCCACGCCCCTTGTAGAGACCCTCCAGTTTTTCGTCCCAGTTAAAGCCCTGCTGCTCCCTACGTGTTCCTCCATACACGGCGAACCCTCCCCATGGCCCACACATCTCCCCATATCTCAGCAGTGATCTTCGGTGCCCTTCACCCCTCCTCCTTGTGCTCCTTGCGCCGCGCTGGCAAAGAAACGTCTCCTCATATTTGTTGCTATAGTTCGGTGCCTTTTAAAGGCTGAGGTGTCGACGGGCACCCCTGGCAGTACCAGGCCCCGGCCCTGCTGGCCTTCATGGTGCGCTCCTGCCCGGCTGACTCTGAACAGTTCCTTAATGAAAAAGAATACAGTAGCAGTGACAGTACGCAGCTAGTATGAGTGTCGTTGTAATACTTTTTAAAGTCACAATAGCAGTTATATTCTGTACTTTCAAGCTCGTGACTAATAGATTACTGGGCATGTTTACATTATGGAAGTGGTCGGTAAAGTTGTATTTCTGTGTCGGGCCCTCACAAATGATGAAACAGTATGTTTTGTTTATTGTGTAAGCAACGAGATAAATATTCCCATTCTAGAGCCTTGTGCCCCACCGAGCACCAGCGTTCATGCATCTGAGCCCTCCCCGGCCTCCAGCCCCATACAGCTGGACTGAGGAAGGGGGTGTCTTCCACTTCCATTGAAGCCCAATCTGCGCAGAACAAAACCCTCTGCCGAGATCGGACCTGAAGTAAATAAACATAAAACGTCGGTGTTCAGCAGGAGGAAGACAAGGTCCTGGATCGGTATCCAGTATTGTAAACTATTAAAACATTTTCCGGCCCCCTCCCCCGATGAGCCAGGAACCCGCAAAGTTCCTGTGTGATGCACTCGGTGCTGCAGAGTTGACATGTATCCATCCCCCGCACCCGCGAAAAAGAACAAACCAGGATGGAAATCGTGTCCCAGAGCACCGATCACGCCTCCATTCATCGGCTAACCCCAGCCGGATCTAATTCTCCCTGTAGCCTGCATCTGCTTCCAGCTCTCCATACCATCAGCCTCCGCCCCCCGTTACTCTCCCTCCAGCCCCAGTATCACTCGAACCCCCTACACCGCTCTCCATTCACTCCTCGCCATCCTTGCCTTCATCACGACCGCCCTCCCTTTCTCTCGATATCCCCTCCACCCTGCCTGTCCACTGCGTCACCCCCACCAAGAGACCCAAGTTGTCTCCGACCCCCCCGGGCTATGACAGCCGAGTCTGTACCTGAGCAGCTTGGCAGGGCCTTCCTCACAGCATCGAACACAGACAGTGGGCGGGCGGGAGGGAGGAGGCACGGACAGTGGGCCGGGCGGGCGGGAGGGAGAAGGCAGGACAACGGGATCGAACACAGACAGTGGGCGGGCGGGAGGGAGGAGGCACGGACGGCGGGTGGGCAGGAGGGAGAAGGCAGGACAACGGGATCGAACACAGACAGTGGGCGGGCGGGAGGGAGGAGGCACGGACAGTGGACGGGCGGGAGGGAGAAGGCAGGACAACGGGAGGGAGGGCGGGGGATAAACAAGACGAGGTAGGCTCGGATGAACTTAAGAGTTCATAGATAGGTTGGACAGCATCGAACACAGACAGTGGGCAGGCGAGAGGGAGGAGGCACGGACAGTGGGCGGGCGGGAGGGAGAACTTCGAGAAGGCACAGACAACGGGACGGCGAGAGGAAGGGTGTGGGGGCGGGACTTAAAAAAAGAGTCAGAAACGCCCACGATTCGCGTTCTGACGGGGAAAGAGTGATTGACAACGATGTCGTCCAATGGCTAGCCTCCATTTATGGAGCTAGCCAATGGAAGAAGGGGCAGGTTCAAGTCCCCCATACTGTTCTAACATTAAATTTCGCCTGCGCGAACGCTGCTGCGCAGCGGATCGCCAGGCGAAACCTAAAAAGGGGGACAGAACGAGGCCATGCAGCCCATTAGCTTAATAAACTCCCTGCAGAAGATCTTTTGAAAGCAAATATTGGGTCGTATACAGGACTGGATTCTTGAGTCCAGAACCCTGAGAGATCTTCAAGCAGGTTTTCAAGCGAAAACAAGTACCCTTGATCAAACATTTCGCCTATTCTGTATCTACTGGAAAGAAGTGCAAATCAAGGGAGGAAAGATCTATGTGGCCTTCGTTGATTTGCAGTCTGCCTTTGACTTTCTGGCATAGGCTGTGGATGAACTCTTGCCATATAGGGAGCCACTTCTTGATTTATTGAAGTCACCATCAATAACCTAGATCCCCTGGTTTAGATTACTTAGAGTGTTATTGGTGAAACTTGGGATGGAGGACTTTTGGAATAACCCAGATAGTTTGGTAGATATATCTCGAAAGAATCTAAAAGAAAAATTCTGGGAAGTAACATCAATGCAAATCTTGGCTAAAGCAGAGGGCTGATTGACCTCTGAATTTTTAAATTTTAAATCGGTTCCTTAGTTTGAGGAAACACTAAATGAAATTGTCCCCCCCACTGGCTCGTAAATTATTCTTGCAATAGCCCAGAATGGTAGAATTATCTTTGTCGAATGGTGTTGCAAGGCTTTTTTTAACGAATCCCTGGGATCCCTTTTGTCAAACTGATATTGCACTATTTCCCAAAAGTCATATACACTATTAGCTCCTACTCTTCGCTCAGGAGATAAAACAGTGGGGCGCTGGCTCACTTGTGGTATGGTCTGCAGGACCAGTGGTATGGATACGAGACAAGGCATCAGCCTTGGCCAGTTTTGTGCCCGGTTGGTATGTTATCACAAAGTCAAGCTCATTAAAGAACAGGAGCCAATACATCTTACGGGGCATCAAGGCCTTGGGTGAGCGCAAACACTAAAAATTTTGGTGATCTGAGTATATGATTATGGTATGACAAACCCCTTTAAATCAATATTTCCATTCCTGGTAGGCCATTTTTATAAATAGGAGTTTGCGCTCAGCGTCTTTGTAGTTTTGTCCTGCTGTTACCAATTTGCTGGAGAAATACATTATTGGATGCATGTTTCCTGTTTGCTCATCCCTTTGAGAAAAGTCTCACCTAAGGGTGAACTGGGAAGAGTTTGCATCCACGAAATATGGATGGGCTGGGTTCGGGTGAGTGAGAATTGGTGCTGAAGTCAATCTTTCCTTTACTAAGTTAAAAGCGTGGTCTGCAGCTGTGGACTATTTGAACGGGGTTCCCTTCTTTAATAGCTTATTGATTGGAGCAACTATGTTGGAAAAATGGACAATAAATAAACCTAACAGGTTCTGCACTGCTTTCACACAAGTTGGATTTGGCAAGTTCAGAATCACTTCTATTTTTGTGTCTTCCATCTGGATCACTGTGGGCAAAATTATGAAGCCCAAAAAATCAGTCTGTGTGGTGTGGGAGGTGCGTTTTTCCAACTAGGCATAAAGAAAATTCTCTTGCAGTTTTTGCAGGACTACCCCAACATCTCTTACATGGTTTTGGGTGTTTGGGAGTAAATCAAGTTGTTGTCTATATAAACATTGACAAATTCATCCAGATATTCTCATAGTACCTTATTGCTGAAGTACTGAAACGCAGCAGGAGTGTTAAAAAGCCCAAACAGCATTACACAGTACTCATAAAGGCCGTACTTGGATGGCAGTCAATCCAAGGCCATTCATCTTCTCGCACACAGATGAGATAACATGCCCTGTGGAGATCCAACTTGTTATATATCGTAGATTGCCGAACCTAACCCAACAAAACTGGAAGGAGGGAAAGAGGGTAGGAATTTTTTACTGTCATCTTGTTTAAAGCACGGTAATCAGTACTAGGTCATAACTTGTCTTTGTTCTTCAGGCCAAAAAAGAGTGAAGAGGAGACTGGGGAAATGGCATGTTGAATAAAACCGCAGGATAGCAGCTCATTCAGATACTGTTTAAAATGACGGATCTCAAGTTCAGAAAGGGTGTATACCTAACTACAAGGTAGAGTAGCCCTGCATTCAAGGTCAATGCGGCAATCATAACTCCTATGAGGAGGTAGGATTGTTGCCCTTTTTTATCGAAAACATCCTAAAAGTCTTGATATTTCAGGGGGGCTCAGCTGCTATCTGAGCGCATGAAGTACTGGCACAGGTTAAAGGTGTTAACCACTCTGTAGCTAATCTGTAACAGGTGTGTTGACAAAACTTGGAATCTAGGGTGACTTTACAGAGGGTCCAGTCTATTTTAGAAGTATGGTTTATTCCCGGGGAACTTCCAGAATGGCTTCAAAAGCGAGGGTATCAATAAGGTTGAAACTTAGATTTTCGGAATGACCTATGTCACAAAGAAGGTAGAGGAGTTTGGATTGTGAGGTTACCAGCCCTGATGACAACTTGGACCCATCCACTGCTCAAACTGACTCAGGAATGTTCTTTTCCACCAGCAGAAGTCTCTGAGTCCTACCAAAAGTCAAATCAAGGAAGTGTCCAGTAGCTCTGGAGTCCCCCAGAATAGTCAATAATTTCCTAACTTGCTGAGAGATGATGAAAGTACCAGAGATCCTTAGGTGTCTTGGTGGATTTTCTGGGTTAGACAGAAGCAGGGAGACTTTATGGATACAAGTGTGAAGGAGACCAGTCTCCATGTTCCCCCAGCATTTGCGTTTTCCAAGTCAGTGGGTCAAGCATTAGAGGTAAAAGCTATTATCTTAGGGGCTGGTCTCTTGGGTTTAACAGGACATTGCAAAATGTTTTCCCTTGCCGCAATACAAACATAGACTATTTTTCCTTCGCTTATCTTTTTCTTCTGATGACAGAGGCCCTTCAAGTCCTCCATTCTGTATGGGTTCTGGTGAATCGGCACCTTTGTTGGACTTTTCTTGTCTCCTTGAAAAATAATGACTCTATTGTCCGACCATGATTTTTCCCCTTTACTTTTGCCACACCTGTGATCCAACTTGACCAAAGATCAATAAAGTCGGAACACTCCTCCTGGGGGTCAACAGCTTTGAACAAAATATCCATCAACTCACAGTGAAGCCCTCAATAGAAAAGAGAGGTTCTCTTATTCTCTGGCCATTGGGTTTCTGAAATCAACCTAATGAATGAGGAAATGCAGGTAAGTACATCCTTACTCCGTTGTCTCAAATTCAAAAGCTCATGTTCGCTCCCCTGCATGAATGTGTGTCAATTAAACGGTTTTCTCGAGGACTTCCTAAATTGGACAAGAGCGGATCATTATTCTCCACTAGGGGGGACAGACCAGGTAGCGGCATTTCCAGACAAATAGGAACTTGCGTGGGATCCACTGGTATGTAAAGGAAGTGTAAGTAGAACTGGTTCATGAACAAAGTAAACTTAGCGCTATCTCATGAGAAACAATCAGGAGAAGCTAGCCAAACTGAAGTTGTTGCTACTACTGTTAGATTCATGGCTAATGGTATTGGATCTGAGTCTGGGAGGGAAGAAGTATGTGGTAAAGGGGTGTCTCCACTTCGAGTGAAGTATCGGACTGGATTTAGGACATGTGGAGGCATTTTCGGTCAGGCTCCTGATCCTTCCCCCAAAGGAACGGTCCTAGGTTTGTATCTATTTAGCTCTGTCTTTAACCCCTGATTCACTTGTCGTAGAGGGACTACCTCTGTCTGGAGAGTCAAAAGGGCCCTGGTAAGATCTGAGGGACATGGGGTTTCCTGCAAAATGGCCTGGGTCAAGTCTTGGGTCTGAATGGTGTCTTGGGAATCAATCTTCACCCAGACAGACCTCATATTTGTGGGCTTGGCTTTCAGCCAGAACCAGGAAAACACTAAGCTGAATTGGTCCAGGAGTCTGCAGGAGTGAAGCATAGACCACAAATCCTCCTGAAGGCTGGTGCCATGCACATTTCACCAAGATGCAGCCCCCAAGGGAAAGTGGACTGGGAAAGGGAAAAAAAAGAAGAGAGTCTTCTGACTTCTACAAATTGGTTGGGTGTGGTCTGACTTCCTTGGTTGCTTATCTCCTTAGTAGCACCGTTACTGGAGCTGAGGGTCCCCTCTGTTAAGAGGAAGTAGAGGGAAGGTTATACTCCCTATTACCAAGTCCCACCAGGTTCCACCCGAGATCCACATCCCAGTTGTGTACCTTGTGTCTATGAGGGATGGAGTGTTGGCGCTCCTAATGACTTCTTCTGTAGCGATGTGTCCGTAAGTACCGTGGTTGATAATCATGTATCTCCCTCTCAAATGAGGGTCTGTGGTATTTTTATCTCCTAAAAGGCACAGGGAGTGAATTAGCATCAGGATTAATTAAACAATACAATATAAGTGTGTGTTCCCTTTTAATCAGTCACCTCTTTTGAGGGCTCTTCACCATGTCTTGCCAGTGCCTAAAGTTCATAGGGGTGCCTTACCTTCAGGGGCCTCTTAGTTCTTCTCTTCTGGTTTATTTGTTGTGGTCTTTTCTTTGTGAATGTCTTTGGCTGCTGCTCTAACCAAAATACCTACAAAATAAATCAGCAAACTATTCTCAAACAAACCTTTTTTCAGTTGCTGCACTCTTTTTCCTGGCTAGCACAAGGACGTTGTAGTTCGCATTACCGTTCTAGTAATTACTGTCTATTTTGTTTTCCTTGCAGGAGATCACCTTGGGCAGAAAATGCCGACTCCAGATGTCAGGATAGAAAGTAGATGCTACAATGCAGCCTGGGTCTACAGGACCAGGTAAGTAGTGTCTAACCTCGAAAAAATAAACAGGACTACAGTACAAAAACACTCTCTTCTTTTGGAAGTCTAAAAGGCAAGCTGTTGGCTCATCACTTTATGCAAGACCACGCCCCTGATGGTGGCCCCTCCCCAAGGCCATGTGAGTAGGCAGGTTTTCCAGTGACTTTAGGAAGGAGGCCAAAATTAAAAGGGCAATGGTTTAAAGGAGCCCGAAATTAATATCAATTGCAGTGTAGGGCCACGGAGCGCTGTACCTCGGAGACAAGAGTAAATTCTCAGGACAGCATGCGGTAGAGCTCTTACTGTTAGTTAAAAAGTGTTTTAAGGTGCAGTGAAAAGGCAGAAGGAAGTCGCAGGCAAGTGGCACTTCAAAGGACATAGGCAAGCGGGGAGACTACCAAACACTATGGCTGAAAGTATGCAAAGACTCACCCATTTGGGGTGGGTTGCAAACTTCATCAAGTTATGGCAGAGGGAACGCTAAATTTTAGCGCCATGAAATGGAGAGAAATGTAATGTTTGTCTGGCAACAGAAAAACAACATAATGCAGGCTGTCTGGGTTCCACGAAGGGGACCCTCCTAAGAGTGCGGCCGCCTTGGTGCCACATAAGGGCACACTAGGCAGCCACCTAGTGTTGAGGACCCCCTAGGGGTTCGCGCGCCTGCGTCACATCCGGGCAGGAGTGGGTGGGGGTCGAGGTAGAAATACCTCTCCCGCCCACTTGGCGTCCTCTTTGCCCACTACCCTGACGCCGTTGAATACCCTTCACCTGCTGTGCGAGAATATACCCAGGGTGAATCACATTTTTGACCCATAGGCAAAGCTACAAAATTTGCCCAGCAGCAACCTTCGTGCTGCCGTGGGGTTCTAATACTGATACCTTTATAAACTCATTTGGGCAGATTGCAGCACGGTCGGTATTCGCTTTACTGTGCATAACAGTTCTGTACTTGTAATGCCTCACAAAGACCAGGTTATCTAGTTTTCTGGGCTAACAAAAAAGCAGACGTTTCTCTAGCCTTCCTCGAGGTTTATTTACACGCCACCCTGGCATATTTCAGCCTTGGTGAAGACAGTGCATATGGGTGCAAGGGTAATGTTTTGCATTGGTAGGCTGGCAATAGATGCACCCATTTTCAGAAGACCAAACTCGGGTAAACAGTATTCACTCCCGCTTGGCACGCTAATGAACTTGTTCGTGTGGGTTGGGCTTTGTATGAGGTTTGACAAGGGGTTGCCCTTCAGTGTGATAATAGGATACGTTTTAAGTCATGCAACTTGCAACCACCGCAAGGGCCCTGGCTTGCTGTAGGTGCAAGGTTATGGGTGGTTGTTAGACCTGTCTGCCTTTGGGTAGTCCCTCCAATTTATTATTTATTTTGTCCCCTTTTTGCCCCTCATACCTTCATGCCTTTTTGTGTCCACTGGATTATTTTTGCGGTGTTGTCCTAGGGGTTAGATGCTCTTTTTCCCTCATAGTTTTTTTACCTGAGGCCTAGGTGCCATTTCTGACTGGAAAGTATGGGACCCACAAAATGGTCACCATTAACTGCCATAACGGTCACCCCTGGACAGGACCCATAGACTAGAGTAGGGACTTTCCAGAACCTTCCGGTCCCTTCTGGACCTTCTGAGGCCACCCTATATAAGGCCAGCTGTAGTGCAGCCATTTTGTCTTTTCAGAGAAGGCTAGCTGGAGTAAAGGCTGTAGCATAAGGTGGGGGTAGGATAATCAGAGGGTTGATCTCCCAGTGTAGGGACGCTTCCTTACTGTTTCACCACCCCTTTCTCCTTGTAGTTACCGACCTGACCCTGCCAGAGGAAATCCTGGAGACCCGGGGCGCATATCCCCATCCAGCCCCCAGAAGAAAGATTGGGTGAGGGAGACTGAACTGGAGTGTAACTCCGATTATTGCCGAGTAAGAAAGGTCCTGATTTAGACTCAAGGAATGGCGGTTTAGACCAAAGCAGGAATTGTAGTGGAGGAGAGAGAAACCTGTGAGCCTGGTCAGTCGCCACAAGAACTAGGAGAGAAATAGGCGTCATCTGGTATTTCAACAGAACCCCCCCTCTCTGTACCTGTGGTAACCAACTGCCACAATAGGGGTAGTGGGTTCATCCTGGACGGAGGCTAAAGCCAAGTGCCTGGGGCAGAAACGCAGAGTGGTTTGGCCGTGTAGCGAAGGCCACTCCATGCTTGCTTAGACTGGTGACTGTGGTTGAAAGCTCGCTTTGGGAATCCCTCCCTCGAACTGCGCAGGCCCCGCCGAGTGAACACGGGTCCTGGAGCGAGGGCGGAACCAAAGGAGGAGGTTCACCGGAGCTGAGCAGGCTCTGTCTTTGAGCCGCTAATCTCGCGCGCATGCCCGGTCAGACCGCTTCCCTCAAGGAAGGCGGAGTCAGCGCCTGAGGAGGAATCGGGCGGGAGGCGAGTATCGGCTCCCTTCAGCTTGTGTGGCCTTTTACCCCGCGCCAGCTCTACCCGCGAGGGGCTGGAGTAGCGGGTGAGGAGGGTCAAGCGGCCGACTGTTACACGCTGAGCCCCCCCCCGGTGTGAACTTCCATTCTCCAGCGATCCGAGACTCTGGCCCAGTGGGCCCAACGCTGAAAAGTAAGGAGTGTGTGAAGGGGGGGAGAGTGAAGGATGAAGATCTTATGATCGAAGGGCAGAGGGGCGGAACCTAATGGTTGGCCTCACTAAGAGTGAACTAAAACCGTCAGAAGCCTTCAAGACTTTCACAAGGAACCTGATTGTATTAAAGCCGATCTGGAATGCTGATTACGTGGTGCTGAGATATAAACCTCCTTGTGACAGGTCTAGAGAAGAGCTTATTCAGAATAGTAGAGTGGGGGGTAATTGGTGTTAACCTATCTTGGAGGTCCAAAGACTCCCTGAGCTTGTAAGGTGGCAAGACACTATTCCTGAGAGCCTATGAATTGTACCTTAATGCTGATAAATTGAATTGTGAGAACTCTTCTAAAACAATTGTAACTGGTAGAGACATGGACTAAATGTATTTTTTTTTCTGTACTGACTAAGGATATATAGTGGAAAAGAGAACCTAGTACTATTTTTATAAAACAGCACGTATTTTTCCACAAAAATTTGGTGTAGTGTCGTTTTTAAGTGGAACTGCATTGAGTTACTGCTGGGTGGTATGCAAACTTCACACTTGTGCTTCTGGATATTGACTGTCTTACCCTAGGCCAGGCTACCCTATGAGACTTGGCAAAACTAGGTCCAACAGTGGTTTTATATATATATATATATGGTTGCAATGATAGAGGAGGGTGAACCATGCGGCACGAATTGTGAAACATTCAGCATAATGTTTTATCCCAATAACCGAGACAGAGAAACTGTTCAGGTCTGAATCATTAGGCCACAGGGTGGCACGACAAATAATTCTAAACCTGCAGGTGGCACATTTGAATAGGTGCATGCTAATCATGCCGTCTAACATTGTGGTATCTGGTTTTTCCTGCCCTCCACCCCTCGTTATCCTCAGAGGGGATTTGCAAGTAAACCATGTGGTAGATACAGGACGAAGAGCCTGAACAGTGTGGCATGCTATGCCAGGTGACGTTTACAGCTTAAATGTTTTAACCCAATGCCATGATAGTCTTAACATTCAAGGCCAGAATCATGGGGCCACCGGGTGGCTCGACTAGGTACCTTTTTTAGCGTACAGAGGGCACATGTGGGTTGGTGTAGGCTAATTCCTCCCGCTCCACCACGTGCCAGCCAGAGGAGGGTGACTGGTCTTAGAGGAATATACTTTATTAATCTATACTTCTTGTAATTTTGAAGGGACTTTGGCCTATTTTCTAACTTGCCCTTGTCCATTATTCGTTCCCGCTTCCTCAGAGCCGGGTGTAACAGATTGTACCCTTCCCAGATGAACTGCGCCGAGCTGTCCCTGGGGTCCCTCTTAGGACTCAGCTGGCTATCTTAATACAGAAATTGTTATTTCAAACAGTTGGCATCATTGTATCCCACTCAAATTTTACATCTGGCCTTTGTGACCGTGCGACAAGGGGGAAGGGTCTTTCAAACTGTGCCTTTAATTTTATTTTATGTATGTTATCTTTAAAAGAGATTCTTCTATATTTCCCACTTGATTGTCTGTGTCCTGCAATCCAAGTGCTTGGTCGGGTGTTGCTTTCCCGTACCAATCGGTCGACAGATTTCCACACTAGGAACAAGAACTCACTATGCTACCTTAACAGCAGTATCGGTCTGACAAAAGCTTCTTTAGTAAGAAGAGATCAGTGGGTTAAGGCGTGCACTGCAATGACCGGTGGGTAACCGTCAAATGTTTGCTTACAAGGTCTGTAAAGTTGATGCGATAGGTCATTTCTTCTGCAAAGCACTGGGCATAATCTATAGGTCACAGATTTGCATACTAGTACATTTCCTATGGTGTTCTTGCATTTAGCATTGAGAGCGAGGTGTAATCCCAGGTCAAAGATCCTTTCCAAACAAGATAGCTCACAGTGGTTAGTGCCTGCTGCAAACCCCATCTGTACTATTCAGGACATAAGTAGCAAGCTCAAGCTTTCACTCTTTGAGTGTGATAAAATGAGTACCAGTAAGTTGCATTGTAATTAACAGCTTTAGTAAATATCAAGGAAAAATACGATTGTACAGGGTGTGATATGCAGTTATTATTAGTGTAATGATTCCGCTACACCTGCACAAGTTAGACTGGGATGGGACTGTGTCAGCTGAGGAGGACCTCTTATTTCCGGTTTCTGCTGGCTCGGCGTACACTGCGGGGGCCGGGGTTCTACCTTAAGGTCCCCCGTGGGGTTTCGCTCAGCCTGGTACCTCCCTCTTCAGCTCCAACAGGCCCACCGGTTCAACCACCTGGTTCTTAGAAGAATGCCACTGGCGCTGGGAGGGCTACAGCACAAACAGCAAAGGCTGCAAGTTATTGGACTTTGAGCATTCACATATTTAGAAAGGGCAGCAAACCGCTTGATTGTTTGCCCCACTCCAGTAGATTTTCCACACGCAGACCTGCATTCTGGTATGCAGCAGAAGGAGTCTGGCCATGGGCTACTTATGTGAGGGTGGGGACCTGGGCCAGCAAATGGGGACGATTTGCTCGGCATGCTCCCTGCAGTCGTTCTCTCGGACTAGGGTGATGCAGGGGACAGGTTGCAAGCATGTGCTGAGTGATGGGTCCTTTGACTTCATCCACATGTGAACATGGTTAGTTTCAGGCCAAGGAGCAGATGCACGACCCCCCGGGTGCCGGGGAGGGTTTTCTGGGTGGCAGCTTTCCCGAATATTGCACAGGTTGTGGTTTCCACAGGTCTCCTCTTGTCAGTGTTTGAGGTGTCGGTCTGGTCGTTTAGACCAAGTACGAATAGGCTCTATCCTGTCAGTTGGGGCTTGAGTTTGCCATTCCCAAAAGGGTGCTGGTACCCTAATAGTGTTGGAATAGAGGGTTAGGATCACAAAGACGGACTACTATCAGAGCACATTTTGCTTTTATAGTTAAGAGGGTACAGGGAAACTGACCATAGGTTTACTCCATGTCCTCCGATCCTCAGTGGCATGATACAGGTGGCTTCTGTTAAGCAAAATATCCTTGGGAGCGGTCAGCCAACATGGGGACTAATGTCCCAAGTTTGGCCTAGGAAGACGGGTGGGTGTGGTGCTCCCTTACAAAGGGAAGGGAGAAGGGCACAATCCGACCAGGCTTGGCTGAAGGGTATTCTGTCACTCCCAGCTGGGAGATAGATGTGTGGCCCAGTGGGTCTGGTCGCCCCTTACCAGGCCCCTCGGGGGAGGGGTATTCTCTGGTTCATGCTGACAGCACACCCCTTACTATTTTGGGGTTCAACGGGTATGGAAGGCATGATTAAATGTTAGGGTTGCGGGTTTCCCATGAGGCACAGGGTCAGACTGATTTGCATATAGCCATGTCTGAACTGGGGTGGCAGAGTGGGCTAAAGAACGGTGATGGATTAAACCCAGATCTGTTGACTGGGTGTGAGTGTTTGATTGGTTCAGATGCTCCGTCCATCACCACCCCCTTTTGTACCACAGGTTTGCGCGTCCCGGCAGGCAACTTTGCAAGCACTCTTTTGAAGGGGCAGCGAGCCCAGCGTTCTGGGCAGGCTTGTCAGTGGAGCACATCATGCAGGTGGGACGAGGTGAATCCCAATGTGTTAAAAGGTACATCCGTCAACAGCCACCCAGGGGATGGCCGGATGACAGGTTAAGTGTTTTATTTAGGAGCGAATGGTGAATATACCATAGGCACCCCTGTGAGGAACCTGAGGTTTGTTGGGGTGCAGTGTTGTTAGGCAAATATGTGCAAGCTGGATGATGTTGTATAGAATGGTGTGCAGTGCTCAACAAAGGAGGTTTTGCAACCTAGCATTTCTTCAAGTTGCCAGGACCAACGGTCTGGGGGGAGGGCCTTCCGGCCGTCCTGTGAGTGGGGGTCCCAGGAATGCACTAGAACAGCTTTCTGTAGAGGCTGAGACACAGACTGGGGGGGGGGGGGGATGTCTCCCCTCTTGACAAGTTTGGCCATACACCTTGGAGGCAATGACTTACTTTCCTGGGTAGGAGGGAATGTCTGCCAGAAATGAAACCCCCATGGTGTAAGTTAAGCAACTAACTGTGGGCATGTGTGTTCTGATGGCCAGAGATAACGCCACTGTTAGTGTGGCGAGGGACTGGTCAGGGGTCGCTGCGGGAACATCTTGCAAGAGAGTAAACAGTGCCAGGTGCAGAGTCATTGAACAAAGGGGGTTTTGGGTGATCAGGCATGGCCTGCTGCATGCAGAAATCCACAGGGAGTTTTTAGAGTTTGGGGTGCACAGGTCCAGAGGGTCAGCAGGGTGTAGGTAAAGATGCCTATGTTGGTGGGGGCCCTAGTTGTGACGGTGGCCACACCCAGAGCTGTGGCGGTGTTACAGGGCGATCCAGAGGCTGTAAGGTACAGAAGGGTACCCGCTGCGGGAGCACAAGAGTGCAAAGGACAAATATCCCCAGGCAGGTCCTCGCGTTGGACCCTGGAGGAGCGACAGACCCCGTTAGTCCTACGGACGGTTGTGGACCTGAGCAACCGGGGGTTGCCTGGAATGCTCCGCCCCTTCTCGGGGCGTGAGTAATGGGGTGGACTGGCAGTCCACCGGTGGGAGGGGTTATCCCCTCCCCCAAATCTGGCAAACACCGATTGGCTATGGCCACGGTGTGATTTGGCTCATCAGGTGGCCAGACGGCGAGGGGCTGCCTGCCCTGGTATCACCCTTAAGATAACCCACCGTGTTGGCATATTTGTTATGCAAATAAACCTGCAGCAATTTTTTTCCACAAAGGTGTCTTGTCTGTGTATTTCTCTTCAGAAAGCGTGTGGTTACATGCAAGCTATTTTATGTCTAATGCCGTAAGGGCTGGGGAAAATTCAGTCACCAATAATATGCCTCAGTAGCAGCACCTGCAGCAATGGGAAGCCGCTCTACGTGCGGCGTCCAGCTGGGACAAACTACATCTCTCAGAAACCAAGTGCATCCAGGGCATGCGTTGATGCTGAGGAAGTCAGAGTTTAGTAGAGGCAGCATGGAGCCAGGAAAAAGTGACAGAGTCTGCCCAGTGATCCCACTTTGAAGGAAGCACCTCACAGACCCGAACTATGGGCTGCGGAATGCCGAAGAAAGGCCAGCGCAAGTCCCTGCAGGAGTTCAGTTCTCCCGGGACACATCCATTCCATCAACCAGCCACTGTGAGAGGGACTGAGCCATGAGGCGCAGGTGAAAGCAGCATGGGCAGAGTGCACGTGTGCAGAAATATCTTTTTTATATTAAAAAAAGACTCATGAATAATATAAAAATGTACATGTGCAGATTCGTTTGTAGTTATTCTAAACACAGTCATGTTTGTAACCTAACCTCACTTAGCAATACAACTCCGCTAGCTCACGGAACTCTGTGGAATTACACAGAGGGTTTTATCTTTTGCAACTTTTCAGAATTCCGCAGTTACTGGTCTGTCCTCGGTACAGACTTGTGACCAAGGGAGGGAGAGCCTTCTCTGTGCTAGTTCCTCAGTTATGGAACACACTACCTGAGACGCTGCGCAGGGAAGGGAATCTCCTATGGTTTAGAAAGGTGCTAAAAACACTGCTGTTTAGAAGATCTATGAGTGCGATATAGGATAGCGGACGCCTTTTGTGATTACCAAGTTGTTGTTTTACCATCGATTTCCGAGCGCCTAGAGACCTGCAGGTGAATAGGCGCGATACAAATCACAAATAACAATAACAATAACAACTCCGCGAGCTCCGCCGAGGCCTACTAAATATCTCACATATTATATCACTCATGACATATTTTATGACATCACTGATAATGCCATGGCAACATCTGAAATTATATAATTGATAACAACTCTGTGCATGGTGGGAACGCGAGTTATAGTTACTTGTTTGTTCAGGGATGGGCATGTATTTGCACGCAAGAATATCACAGTTCATGTATTTTCCGTCCAATGTGCAAATCAACAAGCAGAGAAAATGTCTATCTTAGAA
Organism: Lissotriton helveticus; assembly: GCF_964261635.1. Lineage (NCBI taxonomy): Eukaryota > Metazoa > Chordata > Amphibia > Caudata > Salamandridae > Lissotriton > Lissotriton helveticus. Next base: position 2,082,417,620 of record NC_136065.1, read on the forward strand.
AAATCATGGTAGGTCCCAGATCATTCATTTCCAATCTGATCTAGTTATAAGAATGATGTGTGCATAAAAACTGCAAAAGATATCAAGTCAAGAGATTCGGGCAAAAATTGGAAGATTCAAAACTCACAGGTCTCCCACCTAATTTCACAACACGTGACAGGATGAGGGGAGTGCTCACCCCAACTAGACTTCGCGTCCCTAGGCGTGGGGGAGGAAAAAATTCCTTGTGTTTAAATAAGCCTCACACACTCTAGTAGTGCCATGCTTCATCATCGGGTTTGGACGCATCTGTTATAAGACCAGACTGTACAAAGTCTACTAGGCAAAAAAACTGAATGATTGACCTACCTAGACTATTTTGATTACAGTTGGTATTGTGTAATCTCTGTCGTATCACCTATTTATGTATGTATGTTTGAATGTACACCAGTGTTTCACCAATTCCCATGTCTTGTATTATGTATGGTCATGTATTGCTTGGCCAGCATAACTGATATTCAAAATAAGAGTATTTGACTAAAAACTTTACCCTCTTTACAAGTGTGGTCATTTTCTTTGTTTAGTGTATAAATAGCACTGTATATGTACCCCGATTGGGACATATTGATGAAGTAATTCAATTAGGATACCACATCACTAGGTATTCGTGTCCAACAAAACCATTATTAAGTGTTTGATCATCATCGGGTTCAGCCTGACTCCTAAAGGTCAGGGTGGGCTCGACCATATTCCAGGGAGCTCTTATGAGAAACGCCTTGGGTGACTGGACACTGATTCATTCCTCATTAAATCCTGCTGTACTGAGTGAGTGAGGCAAGGGAGCACAGCAGGTGACTCTTTTAACAACCCATATTCTGTCCCTGGTGTGAAGAGAGGGTCCGATGAAATGTGAGCCACATTGTGATTAATGTGCAGGTCACCAGACCCCCTCTCAAAAAAACCGCTGTGATGTCGGGACAGTCCTTGAAGTCCCAGGACTGTCCAGGCAAATCCGGGACATCTGGTCACCCTACTCTATACCCCTCCCATCCCCCTCTCCCGTCCTTGTTATGAGCTACTCCTGAATTCAGAGTTTAATTTTTCATGCCCATTTTCCAAATGTTAACTAGAAAATGCATGTCTTTATCGTTGTACTCAATTGCGACAGCTTATAGACCAAATGGCGTTCTTCACATCGTGTGCTTATTCTGAATAGAAATCTATAGCTGAAATGTATAGCTGAGAATGCTTTTTCCGACCCTTTTTTTTTTGCAGTCTCGGATCCACAGGCCCACATTTCATTTTTCGGGTCAATGTGAAATGGAGAGGAGTAACTCTGCTGTGCACTTCACCCACAAATCGCTAATATTTGGTGGGTTGATTGCACTTTTAAGCATCATGGTTGTAACTCGCACTACCTGGAGCTGAAACATTGGGATATTTCAGGAGAGCTGCCATTGTGCATTTCTCATGCTTGAACCTTATTTGCTGGTGCCATCTCCTTGGCGCCTACTCCCCAATTCTTACCCTCCCCCGCTGCAAACATCCTTGTAGCTGCATAGCTACAAAATTTCCCAGGTCCATGCATGATGTGCTGCACCAGTCCAGGTTTTTTCTCTGAATTCTGGGACTTGTAGTCCTGATTTCTAATGGAGTAAACAAGACTGCAAGTCTCGGAATGGAACTGGGAAACTTGTCAGGGCAGTTGTGGGCTTCTGACCGTGGTTGATGGGAGCTGGAGGTGGGAGGGCCTTGGCATCACAGTACTGCTCCCGACAGCTGACGATTTATTGTTGGGAGGTTGTAATCATAAACTGTATGCACAGCACACATGCATCTCAAAGGCCGAGTTTGAGAAATAAGCCACCTTATGACCTGTTTTTCACGTGCCACTGACTCCATGTGAGTTAAAATATAACTAACTACTCAGCCGCAAAACCCCTCCTGCTTTTCGTGAAACTAGTTTACAAAAACCTCCTACATCTCCAATTGTAGTCCATCCCCAGCTAGTTTTATCCATAGCCTGTCTCATTTAAAAGGCACACAAAAAATAAATTACTTTGTTTGTGTTCAGTAGAAGGAACCATGAACACTTGCCTGAATGGATTTTACATTTTGGGCTTTCGGAGCGCTACAGAGGATTCGCTTAGTTGCTTGTTAAGATTAAATACACCCAGCGTGGCACTGTTTTCCAAAAATATTTTCTGAATAGGGTGCCTGTATGTAACTATCTAAAGTATAACTTTGGATCCTAAAAGTAAGACCAAACGTTTATTTCAGTGTTGTCATTCTACCATGCTGTCTGCCCTATTAACACTCACATGATTCATATTTTAACCTTTGAACACTTGTATTAACATGGTTGATATGTTCATTGGCAGGATTGATTCTCCAGTTCAAGCATTAAAGCAGAGACATGCGGTCGTGTATTACTGTCTCGTAATCAATCAGGGGAGAGAGAAGCTGAGATCCATTCGGCTTCCAATCGATAAGCAAGTAATCAATAGAGAATGGATCACTTGTCCTGTTTTATAACCAGGGTCTTGGGTTCTTACCGTCTCAAAAACCCTCATTCACGTGAAAGAAGTCGGAACGGTATATCTTGAGTTTCCACTTCAGTGGTTACGTGAAAAGCATCATCATAGGGTCTTAATTATGCTTTCCTCCGCCTGGAGGGAGACCAATTGGTATTTGCAGTAGTGATCAGAGACAGTTAAGGTGGAAGTGAAGTGAGTTCAAAATTACCTCCACTTCTCAAACTTAGTTTTATTCTGTTGGAGATGGGGCAAGGCTAAAAGTGGCGATAGCCATGGAAGAACAAAAATGACGTCATGGCAGTCAGGAGGCGGGACTAATAAGCCGGAAACCAATAAGAATGCAGCATTTCAGATTTGAGCCAATCAAAAGCATGGCTGGAAAGTGGGCAGAGCTTCCCCCACTATACTGTATACAACATCTCTCGACGAAACAGCGCATGCCCTGCCTAGCCGAGACCTAAAAAGGAAGGTGGTGCATGAATAAAAGCGCTATTGCTCTATAGCACATCCTTTAAAAAACGTGAGGTTCTTGTACAGCATTGTATGTTAAGGTCAATGTTATTGCATCCCAACAAAATGTTCTATTAATACCATGTATACACAAATGTAGTGCAAACACATAATTAATACTACACAAGTAATGCAGAGGAGCACTGAAAAAAGGAAAAGCACTTTTGAATTGATAAGTATTGTTTTTTTTAAATTATTTTTATTTCATGAATTTTGAAAAGTAAAATAAAATTTCATATTTGAAAAACATAATGCACCAAAATAGAAATAATTTATGTTTAGAAAAATTTCATCAGTTTTATATTGCATTACAATATACATGTCAGAGGAATTTGTATAAAGAGGTATAACAAGGTGACAAGTAAAAACATTTGCATCATTTGCGGAGTCTGTACACACTGTCACACAAAATGTATTTCATGTTTGAACATTCCTGTTAAAGTTTAATGCTGAATTGGCAAGTAATTAAACGATTACAGGTAAAGCCAAAAAGGACAAGTTGGGTATGAAATCTGTCATTTTTTTAGGAAGGCTATGCTAAAACAATTGTAAAACAGAATAACACCAGATTTGCAAGTACACGGAGACCCATTTTTATTTTGTAAATTTGGTGCAATTCAGTTTTGTAGTTTTTTTGTATTTCTAAAATCTACAGATATCTGGAAGGAAACATCAGAAAATATACAGATCTTTGTGAAGGTCATATCGTACTGTACAGGGATTGACTGTATGTTTTCTGCTTCAGTTTGCAAACTTTACATTATAGAACCTGAAACGTAGCCTCTGTTGGGGTGGGTATTAGTGATTTACAAATGCAGTCTCACTCAAACAGGGTGGTACATGTATGTGTGTGTTTGAGCGTCCAACATTCATATAATTAAAGGTTGATTAACTTATGAGAATTTTAGGAATTCAATTTCAAATTTAAGAACCTCACAATTTACAGTCAATATACATTTATAAAGCACCACATTCTACATAGAAGAATGTTTAACTGCTTGAACAGGTGTATCATTTCGAGACTCAGTAACAAAACATCTGTTAAGGAACTTTATGGTTAAATCTAAGAATTAAAAATCTCTGAAATTGGACAACCAAGTTTATAGTCACCATGTAAACATACCGATGGGCACAACTGCAATGTAAACAAGAATGGATTTATTGTGTTTTATGGAAAAGGTGATGAACTAGAAGTTTTTAATTATTGGATTTAACCATAACATTTCTTAAAATAGGTTACCAACAAAACATAAGATTTGCAAAACATCTCATAGTATGCACACCAAGCCCAGTTCAACTGGTGTCACACCATGGATACATTACTAAATTGGTGGGGTGTATTCTTATTGGACTGGCTTGTTGGTGGCATAGCAGGAAAACCTGCAATTAAATTGTAGAAAAGCAATAATAAAATGTTGAAACAAAATAAAAATATATTGTGGACATAATACTAAAAGAACAAACTGAAAACACTCCACACAGCCCACAGGCCTTACCAACTACCTCTCCTAAACCTAGCATAGCCTGGAGAAATACCAGAAAAATCAATGACCAACCAACCTGCACAACAGCTCCTCGAGGATTGCCACACTGGCTTTGATTCACCGCATAAATTGTGTTTACGTCAAGGCTGACAGGGCTACTTTTGGAAAGAGTCTCCAAGACACATGCATGAATCCTCAAAATCAGGATAGGACTGATAGGTACATTGTATCTAGAATATTGTTCAGCATAGTCCATCCGATTGGGTAGGTTTAGCACTGACCCCGGCTCCAGCCCAGAAGTGACGGCTAGAGTCACATATAAGCCCCACCCAAGCACACATATGCCATTTTCTTGACATAGTCTGCACCTTTGGAGGAGGAACTCAAAGAACTAATTATTTGAGCCAGTGTGCAGTGGAGTACTCTGGGATCATTTTAGAAGGAAGAAGAGTCTATTCCACAGCACAGGGATCATAGGGTATCCACCAGAAAGACTGTTACCGAATGCGAGTAACTTGTTCTTCTGATGGATACTTCTAACTGCAGATTCCACACTTTCAGAATAGATAGCAAAGCAGTACCTCCCCCGGTGGTGGGTCTGTGGAATAGCTCAGATCAAAAAGTCCTGCAAGACTGAACGAACAAAATGCTTTTCATGTCGGATCTGGCTGTTGAGGCAATGCTGCTTCATGAAGGTGTGCACTGTTACCCACGTTGCAGCCTCACAAATATCCAGGACAGGCACTCTGCATGCCAGCACAGTGCTAGCAGCTTTGGCCCTGGTAGAATGGGCTCTCAATCACTTTGGAGGCTGATTCTTGGCCATCGTGCTCCAATTTTAATTCAGAGAACTAGCCAAATCAATAAAGCCCTCTTCTACACTGCCTTGCTTTTCTTTGCCACAGAGAACACCACACAGAGTTGATCCTCCACCTCATGATCTTTGGTACGATCAATGGAAAAACTGTGTGCTCTTCTGGAGACGAAACGAGGCAACCTCCCCCTCATCTTTTAAGGGGTGATGTAGCGCAAAGAATATCAGAAGTGTCATGGACTGACAGTCATGAAAGGGAGTGTAAAATGTAGGCAGAAAAACGAGTCATAACAACGGTAGAAACTGTGCTCCAGTCTTCGGCACCAGTTTGTTCGGAAAGAAAGTGGTGCAGGGTGGTGTGACTGGCCGATATTGAAGCTTTCTCAAGGCGAGTTGAGATTATCGCAATGAGAAAGACCATCTTCAGGGTTAGGAGATTCAAAGGACAGCTGTGCAGCAGCTAAAAAGGGTGTACATAAGAAAAGTGAAAACCAGGTAAAGGTCCCACTGTGGATCACAAAGGGTTTAACAGGAAATATAGATTAAACCCTTGAGAAATTGCATCACAACAGGTGATTTGAAGAAGAAAGATTTGTCCGATAAACATAAAAAGGCTGACTCAGATAACCTCCCGAACCCAGCTGTGATGTTAGAAAAACTTGTCCACTGTCGAGAAAATGCTAGGCGCTCGCTCCGGATCCCCATGTATGAAGAAACAGAAAGGAAGGAAGAGACATCAATGAGTTTGGATAGGTCTTAATTGCGTCTCCAGCCGTCATTTCGAGGGCAGAGCAGGGTCGACGTAGAGCTGTACTACACCAACTACCGGCGCACAGGGGCTATGTTGAAGAATCTTTCAGACCTAGTCTGGCACCTGACGATATCCTAAAGGTGAGGACTATGAGGTAGACGTATCCATCAGAAAAAGGCATTTCTTTAAGTTGGCTACAAAGTATAGGTACATTCTTAAATTTCTTTTGCCAGTTGACCCAACTGCCTCCTATTTACACAATTGAGTCGTATGAAGCCCTACATAACTCCAAGATCCTTTACCCAGCAAACTGAGTAATTCACAGGCATGTGATGCGGCATTATGAAACTGTTAAGAAAACTAAAGCCAGTCTCCCAACCACTTAAAAACCTACCAACTAATTTTCTCAAAGTGGTGCCTTTTCTGCCACTCTGATTCTAGACCAGCATAAAGTTGATCTCCACAGCCAACTGGTCCAAACACCCAGGGGCTTGGTTGAAGTTGCTGAGGAGGCTGCAGACATACTTCACCGACTGACCCACAGCTTCAAATTCAATTCAAATTTAAAATAAAAGATTGAGTTTTCATCAAATAAGACCTACACAAAAAAAAAATATTACCCGATTGGCAAACCAATTTCACGTGATAAACAACTTACAGACAAGTATTCTGTGCAGTAGTTAAGCTCCTTTTGAAATTTTCAGGATAGCAAAAGCCAAATAATTTCCATAACTAGGAGTTAGGAAGCCAAATATGTTCACAATTGCATTGCGCTTAGAATCACTTTCAGCTGTGGAGCTTTGGAGAAATTCTTAAACCGGCGGATGGACAGATCTTTTCCACTTGAACATTTTGGAGTTCAACACTCCACATCTAGTGTCGAGAAAGAGAGAGAAATCACCTGCTCTGCCATACACTTTGCTCTCACACCTAAAAATATTAGACAAACTCAAAACCTGAAGAATTTAGACTTCCAGGAAGTAAAATATGTTCTGAATTTCTAGACTTTTTCACCCAAAAGATAAATGAAACTCTCACACTTATGGCCCGAAGGAAACAATTGACTCGTTTTAAGATTGAACCTCAGCCATCGACCAACCCGCGAACCTGGACCTTAGGACAACTACTCATCATCTGGCTTTCAGAAATTGACTCAAGATAGATATACCATAAAGTGGAATGCTCGCCACCCAGATTACAATGCACATCACCCAGCAGTCAGACTCTTTGAGCATCCTTCAACAACCACCCTCAGCATCGATCCCTCTCCAATACCCTGGAGGCCCTCAGAAGACTCTAAACTCCCAACACCAAAACAAATGCAGAATTCCTAATTCTGAACAGTTTTTAAGTGGCACATGATGGAATTAACCAAGTAGGTGTACACAGAACTAAATAAAATGAAACAAGAAAAATATTCTAAGGTAAATAGGGGTTACACCATCTGCAGTTGTTTGAGCCACTCTTCTGGAACTGGGATTATTGTGACACATTGTTTATAGGGCAATCAATGCCAAGCCTGGGACGCTTAATGTGCAAACATCAACCTCAAAGGTGCAGATTTCTTGAATTTTGAGACAAGAAAAAAAAGGATGTCTTTCAACTATGTGAAAAAGTGGAGACTATGTGGAGGGGATGATATCTTTTACTTAAACAGTTTATCACTTGGACACATTTTCATTCTTGCTGCATGCTAACGTTACAAATGGCAGCCCACGCTTTTGCAAAGCCTCTCCTTCCCACGCTTATGTCCTAATGACAAGTGGCAGGATTCAACCAACTCTGGGTTGAATACCGTAATTCGCAATTCTTACGTGCTACCCCAACCCTGGTGTCTCTGGGTCAGGAATTCTGGGGTCGCAAACCTCATATTTCGGGGTTCACAGACCCCACGACTGGTACACCAGATGTGCACCTGGTGCTAACACGGCAGGGGTTGATGACAGAAACAAATTTCGATGTCAATAGTATCGGGGGAGAGCCTGCAATGCTCCATCCAAGCAGGCAGAGGACCCCTCATCATCCCCCTTCAGGAGTAACAGCCAAAGGCTAATTACTAAGATTAGGCTTGTGTGAACCCACATAAACCCTCCCCTCCCCCACATCCAGAGCACAGCACCAGGGAAGGAGACAACACTAGCCCCCCAGTGCTTTCTGGAGCGTCCATACTCTAACCTGTCCAGCGACCCTTACCCCACCCAACCTTCCCGCTGACATTATCTGCTTGTCCTGAGCAGGCAGCAACTGTCAGCAGGTTTGTCCTGATAATCCTCAAGGTAGAGGACCTGATAATCCTCTGTCTGTGTGGGTAATCCCATTCTAGGAACCAACACTAGTAATTTCTGGAATTTGGTGCAGAGATGCAAGCCAGAATCAGAGACCCCGGATAACTGCACCCAATTCTTGCAAACTAATAATGAAGGCCTTAATGTTATAAACTCATCGTGTTTGCTTATTCAGATCTTCTGTATCTGACATGACCACTACAAAAGCATATACATATATGTGAAACACGGATACGCAACTTATCAAGTATCGGCACCTTCACATTTTTCTGGAGTTTGATATCCTGACGCACCAAAGGGAATGGAACTTTCCTCTATGCATATTTACATGAAAACTGATGTCAGTGCTTCTCTTCCAATCTACATAGTAAGTCATTTAGCAGTTATCCTACAAGTCGAGGATCATAATTAAAATAATGATAAATAAAATAAAACAAGCATACAGTAAAACTAGAGAGAGCTTGGAAGAAATACGGGTGAAATTCTCGCAATCCCTGCCATGAACAAGGAGTTGACCAACCTTAGCTGGTCGAAATGTTTTCATATTTGTTCATATGAGAATAGCTAAGAGTCTTAAAAAACATGGATAAATGACACAAAGAAGAAGACTTGATATAAGGAAAGTCATACTAGGAATATCTGGGTTTCTTTTTCAGAACAGGCCTCAGTCACGAAAAGAGAGGGGAATTTAGGGAGTTTTCAATGTATATTACTTAAATACAGATGAACCACAGATCTACCAATGGAGGGATTTTAAAGTTATACAGAAATTAGGGCACAGAACTTTATACATTGAATTATTTGTGTAATTTCTGCAAGGGTTATATACAATTATCAGTTGGCACACATGTGATTATGTACAGCTTCAAAGACCTGACAGGACATTAGGGCCCTCAGTTACGCTCTGCTCTGGCAGACGGGTTAGTCTGCCACATGCGCGATGATATCCCATCCGCCTTATTATAAATGATTATATTCTATGGCACTCTAAGCCAAACTCTATTCAGAAACTAGATCTTGGAGAAGTGCATGATAGCAAGACAAAACAACCAGTCCTGCCAAGTATCACGCATCAGGTGTGACACTCGCGCATTTCAGTGCGGTGTTCCTCATCACCGCACTGAAATGCATTGTCACGCATTTTGCTGACTCGCCAGACCGCGCCACGGCGGCGCCTGCATGGCTCCTGCTGCTCCGAGAGATGTGCTGCCAGTGCCAGAAGCTGCTCTTCATAAATAGTTAATCACATGTCATGAGATGACTCAGACTGCTCTTATGGCTGCGAGTGAGAACGCGGCAGCGCTAGGCGGCTACAATATAACAATCCTCGTCCTGGCTCCAGACTGGAGCTGCAATTTCCTGCTGCGCCATTTGACACACAGTTGCTGCCAATTAATTACTGGGAAAAGCCTTGCCATCACATCCGGAGGAAGAGGAAGTAGTGACACTGAGGCAGAAGCAGCCGCGGCGTGGGACTCAAATCGAGTCAGGGAGTCCTCGCTGTGGCGTGCTGCACAGCAGTATAAAAGCCATGCCAGTCCGATCCTCTGGGAATTAAATGATAATAATGAGCATTGCTACAGAGTGGCCAGCATTACATCGTGATGGTAATTGACTCCATGTAACTCGATCCGGCCACGCTCGTATCTGCACGTTTTGGGTGAGTTAATATTGAAGAGCATTGATGAAAGAAAACCTTCTTCGTAGGCCAGGGTTCTTGAAACAATCAGAGGGACTCGATCAGAATGTTAAAAAGCCATTTGTACAGTGATTTGTTTTTAAATAGTGCGTCCTACCTCTTTTGCTGCAGTAAACAAGTACACATCAGGTGTTATCCACCAATTTAACTGTAATACTCTGTTCACTTTGGAAAGGATTGAAGGCGAAGGCCCTTACCGTGACAAGGAAGTTAATGTCGGAATTCAGGATATGCGATAATTATGCCACGCCATCATTGTTCCTGTCAGATTTCCCACAATAATAAAAACTAGCAAAATGTATAAGGGGTGGTGAAGGGGCTGTGGGGTACGTCTAGTAAAAAAATCAAAGTTCTCTGTTATTTATTTTTGAAATGTATAAAGCGCAAAGAAATGCCCTTGGGCGTCTCGGTGCTACAGATTCTATGCAGGATGTTAGAGCTTAGATTTACTGATTAAACAACCAGGTTTTTATTATCTTACGAAATTGTAGCAGTGATGAAGCAGAACGGATGTGTTGGGGCAATGTATTCCAAAGCTTTGCTGCTGTCACCACAAAACGTCTATCTCCCCAGGAGGCTGTCTTAGTACGGGGGACCAATAGCTGAAGTGCAGTCTTAGATCTAAGATGTCTCGAGGGACAATGAAAAGCCAGTTGTTCAATTAGAAACCGAGGGCCCTGTTTATGAACAGCCTTATAGGTCAGGCATAAGGTTTTGAATTTTATGCGATTCCTGATCGCTAGCCAGTGGTAGTTCCGAATAACATGTGAGATTGGCTGGAATTTTGGGGTCCCTGAAAGCAGACGAGCAGCTGCATTTTGGACCGCCTGCATCTTGTTAATAACCCTGCATTGTGCATTTGCAAACAGTCCATTACAGTAGTCTAGTGACGATATTACTAAAGTACTAACCAGGGTCTTTCCTGCGCTTTCTGGTAAGAATGGAATGAGTTTCTTCATCATTCTAAGTTTAAAGAAGGCAGTGGACACCACTTGGTTGGCATGGGGAACAAAGTTTAGGTTGTCATCAAATGTTATTCCCAAATTTCTAACCTTTGAGACCGGTTGAAGCATCGACCCCAATGAAGCAGGCCACCAAGAACTGGACCAGACAGGTGACAGTTTCCCGAAGATAACCACCTCCGTCTTCACGGTGTTAAGCTTGAGGCAATTGCTGGCCATCCAATCCTTGACGGCCAGCATGCCTCTTTGGAAAGACTCTGCTAGTGTCTCCATCTCTATTTATGGCCAACACCAGCTGAGTGTCATCAGCGTAAGAGGTAAGTCTCATCCCATAAGATTTTATCACTCTAGCTAGGTCCGACACATAGATGTTAAAGAGTGTCGGACTTAGGGATGAGCCTTGAGGGACTCCGCAGGGAAGGGTTAAATTGGCCGATCGAAATGGCCCTAGACTAACTGTCTGCGTTCTCTCTGACAGGAAAGAAGACCGTAGATCTTTAGCTCTTTGTTGGATGCCTAGTGCAGAGACACGGTCGATCAGGATATCATGATCGACCGTGTCAAAGGCTGCTGACAAATCCAACAATATGAGCACTGTGGTGCCTCCCTGGTCTCTGATTATCCTAATGTCCTCTGAAGCCTTAATGAGAGCAGTTTTGGTTGAATGCAGCTTGCGGAACCCAAACTGCGTATCGTCCAGCAGACGATGTTCCTCAATAACTTCTGACAGTTGCATGTTCATTGCTTTTTCTGCAACCTTCGCCAGAAAGGGCAAGTTAGCTATGGGTCTATAATTTTTCAATTTATCTGTATCCAGGTTGGGTTTCTTAAGGAGTGGTTTAATAAGTGTATTTTTCAGTCTAGTTGGAAAAATACCTGTCTCAAACATGGCATTACATATCTGAGTTAATACCGGTGCAATCAAGTTGATGACCGGGGAGAGAGTTTTAGGTGGACATGGGTCAAGGGCAGACCCAGCCTTTACAGATTTTAAAATATCCATGGTATGCTGTTCTGTAATGTCTTTAAATTGTAAAAAAATAAAAATCAGTGGGGGTAGTACGAAGTATATCAGTTTGAATGGTAACTTTGGAGGAGAGCTCTGCATAGATGTTATCTACCTTTCCATGGAAATATAACGCTAAGGCATCAGTAAGTGCTTGAGACGTCGGAGGGACAGGATCAGGTGCTCTACCCGATAACTGTTTCACCACTTGGTACAATTCTCTATAAGAGTTTTTTGCTGTTTCTATCTTGGATGTGTAACATTTTCTTTTTTCTTCCAAAATCATTTTTTTATACTTCATGAGTTCTTTCTTATAGCGTATCTTTTGCTCCAAAGAGTAGGATCTACGCCAGTGTCTTTCTAAGTTCCTACACCTCTGTCTTTGTTCTCGAAGAGAATCCGTAAACCACGGAGCAGAGGGGGACAATCTATTTTTAGAAATCGTTTTTTCAGGTGCAAGTTGGTTAGTGGCATTACATATCCAATTCAGATAATTGCTCAGTCGCTATATTCGGGACACATGAGATGACCGGACAGGTGTTTGTCAATAGTGTACAAAAAAGTTGAATTGTCTATATCTTTCCAGTTTCTAAAAGTGTCATGACCAAGTGCTACCACATTCTTAGTTGGGGGGCCTTCAGTGATTAACTTACAAATAATAGCGTAATGATCAGACCAAAGAAGAGGGAGGATATCTTGGATGAGAATCCCTTTAACTTTAGAGAAAATACCATCCAACACATGTCCGGCTTCATGCGTTGGTGATGTGACTAACTGAGGTAGTCCAAAGGCTTCCAAGTCAGTCAATAAAGTGAGGGTGTCAGTATTCTCAATTTTCTCCTGGTGAAAATTGAAATCACCAAGGACAGTAAATGACTCATCAATGACTACTGATTCCAGCAATATATTAAGGGAAGCCAGGAATTCACTACGTGCTCCTGGAGGTCTATATAGAAGAACTCCTTTAAAATTTTGTGAGGGGGTTAGTGAGATGGAAAAGCGGAGTGCCTCGCAATGTGAGGAAGATATTTGATCTATTCTAACTGGAAACGAGTTGCGAGAAATTATTGCCAACCCGCCACCTTTTTTATTAAGTCTGTCCTGCCTTTGTATTCCGTATCCTTCGGGAATTGCGACCACGAGATCAGGGTCTGATGCCTTATCCATCCAAGTTTCTGTCATAAAAAGTATGTCAATGTTTCTATCAGTGATTATATCGGCTATCTCCTGTCTATGTTTGCCCAATGAGCAGACATTAATGAGTGCTAGTCTTAGACTAGGACAATTCTTATTATTAATCTCATTTGTTTTTACGACAGGCTGATAGTGGGGCAGAGTTGCCATTCAATGAGGGCAGTTGATTACCTGTTTGGTCAATAGGTCCTCAGGTTCCTTCAGAATGCAGTTGTTACCAGGGCCATGGCGCAGCCGCATTAATTCTGATCTAGTATGAGCTTGTATGGCCGGTGAACCATGGGTCTTGGCCCTGGGCCTGGTGCGGACGGGCGCTGACGGGCTTGCCTTTGGCGCGCCGCCGTCGCGCCCGCTGCGCGGTCGGGGATTGCGGACCATTATATAGGACAGAGCGAGGGGGGTGGGAGGCAGCCAACAGCTAGAGCGCTGCCCTCGGCGTACCTCCAAGATGGCGTCCACCCCTGTCTCCTACCGCGTCAGCACCTAGTCGGCTGCGCGGGGAGCGGGGTTCGAGGCTGCAGGTTGGTTCACAACATAGGCTGCAGTGAGTTTTTAAAAACAAATGTGCAATTTAAAAACACAATTTAAACATTGTTCATAACAAACAGAGGTCTAGAATCTAAGCCCCCGGCTTTCCGCCTCAAGGGAAGTATGCAAGTGAATCTAAGCGCCGGGTAAACAGCGCAGTTTAAATATTCCAGGGGGGGAGGGGAGGCAGCCAACAGCTAGAGCGCTGCCCTCGGCGTACCTCCAAGATGGCGTCCACCCCGGTCTCCTACCGCGTCAGCACCTAGTCGGCTGCGCGGGGAGCGGGGTTCGAGGCTGCAGGTAGGTTCACAACAGAGGCTGCAGTGAGTTTTTAAAAACAAATGTGCAATTTAAAAGACAATTTAAACATTGTTCATAACAAACAAAGGTCTAGAATCTAAGCCCCCGGCTTTCCGCCTCAGGAAGTATGCAAGGGAATCTAAGCGCCGGGTAAACAGCGCAGTATAAATAATCCAGGGGGGGGGGGAGGCAGCCAACAGCTAGAGCGCTGCCCTCGGCGTACCTCCAAGATGGTGTCCACCCCTGTCTCCTACCGCGTCAGCACCTAGTCGGCTGCGCGGGGAGCGGGGAGCGGGGTTCGAGGCTGCAGATAGGTTCACAACAGAGGCTGCAGTCAGTTTTTAAAAACAAATGTGCAATTTAAAAGACAATTTAAACATTGTTCATAACAAATAGAGGTCTAGAATCTAAGCCCCGGCTTTCCGCCTCAGGGGAAGTATGCAAGGGAATCTAAGCGCCGGGTAAACAGCGCAGTATAAATAATCCAGGGGGGGAGGCAGCCAACAGCTAGAGCGCTGCCCTCGGCGTACCTCCAAGATGGCGTCCACCCCTGTCTCCTACCGCGTCAGCACCTAGTCGGCTGCGGCTTGTAAATATTAAATCTGCCATTTATGCTTCCTCTCCTGGACCACAATTTGGAAAATAAGGAAATTACCACAACCAATAAATACCCGACCCCAAAGTAACAGCATATATTTGTGCAGTAAAAACAGAACACGTTATCCGCCATGTTTCAGTAGAAAACAGTTAAGCCATTCTGCCAGTTAGAGAATATGTGTTGCTTGAGACTGCTCTAATGGCTGACTAGGGAAGCATGTGGAAGTTAAAACAATCAATTAAACAGATGCCAAAATCAATACGGAGGCCCTTATCATGTTGAAAGATAGAGATTTATTTGCTCTTCTTAAAGGAACATTTTCAAGTCTGTAAGAAATTCATATGGAAAAGGTATTGACGTGTTCTGGGCCCTGTCATTCCAGTCAAATAAATTCAATATCTGTCCTGAAAACTCACGCATGACTCTGAAAAGTGAGAAATTAGGGAGATGTGCTCCAGGGGCAAAATTGTTGACTATGGGACCAGATTTCATATATCGTCCTTGCAGCTGAACAATTTTGCACCAACCCTTGCACCAAAGAAGTCGTTCAAGAGCAACAGTTGCCCCAGCTTCGAGTAAGTTCAATAGGACAAAACTGGACCTGAGGAGACCAACACCATATATGATGCAATAACCAGCAAAAACAAATCAGGAATTTTGAAAGATTAGCCCGTGACTATTGTTCCCAGTAAGCTGCGCAGGTGTGCGCCTACTGATCTCTCCTCCAGCGCGCAGTGTGGCATTTGAAGCACGCACTACAGCAGGTTAGTTCAGCAGCAAGTGCCTCATGCACTTGCTGCATTTCTTTTGTTGGAAAGGGCACGGCTGCAGGACAGATTGTAAGCCTTTGCGAAAGTATTCATGTTAATCGTAACGCCTATCATGCGAAAGAAGTGAGGCTGATGTGAACTTGCGGTGAGTGCTCTTTATCTTGGCAGCGCAGAGCTGCTGTGCTTGCATCACAGTAAAGTGGTCCCGCGACCAGTGATCACTTTGCATATTTTTTTGATATTATTGTATAAGAATGTGTGCATGTATAATCCCCATTTGGGACGCCCCCACGTAAACCTTCATGTTTGTGTATGCTGTTTTACACACACGTCTGGTCACCAGCGCCTCAGTACATTCCGATGGACCACACTGGTGACATGTGTGCAAAGGTGTATTACACTTTCAATGTAAAGCGATGCGCGGTGTTATTACCACTGCCTAACATGACGAGGCGGTGTTACCTTTCATGCTAATAAAAATGTGCTTTAGTGGCACACGCGGTGACAGTTATGATCACCTTCTGAGCTGCAGCCTGCCTGCCCTGTTACAGCGGGGAACTGCTACCTGACAGTTTTAAGCCACGTTAGTAGTCACCCCTCTAACTCTTTTTGGGTCAGGGGAATATGAGAGTCACTGTGGTGCCTGTCAACTTAACTTCTCAGCATGCCGAGTGTCACTAAGTCAGTGGAGCCTGTAGGGACAGGCTGTGGCTGATGTGTTGGCGACTGCTGCCAGCGGGGCTTGGCAGGTACTGGGTGGCACGCTGGACCAGGGCTGACCACTCTGTCAGCTAATGATTTTCTTGATAAGCATCTTTTCTCTTGCAATAATACAGCCTCTGGCATATGATGCGACTCTTCTTGGAGTTTCTCATTGCTGAGATGGGTGAAATTACATGCTTCATTCGTCTTTATTGCTTGATTTTGCTTGCCAGAAAGTGTCACTCATAGTGGTTGAAATGTCACTCATATTTACACTGAAATTATGACAATGTCACCCATAGCAATCTGAAACCTTGGCAGCTATGAACGACATTAAATGGCACATTTATCAGTAGCTAAACATAGGACTGGTGTAGTATTGAAATCATATGCAAATTATAAAAATGAAACCATGTACGACAGGGATAACAACCTTCAGTAGAAAACGCTGCAGTCATGGATGAAAGGACACTTGTTTGCAGTATTTTCTTGTATAGGTAATCTTATGCATTGAACAGCATGGAAGGACATTTTTCAGTGCCACAGAAATGGTGACATCAGATAAAAATGCACCAATAATCACTTAATGGAAGGTATGTTTGTAACAAAGATGTCTTCAATTTTGCTCCACTTTGAGAATAAAAACTCTAAAATCAGTTTTTTAAAACAGTTTAAAAAAGTTTGCTTGGCCTTTTGTGATCTTGGTTGTCTTTTGTTGCACTCAGTGGTAAGGCGTCATCAAATACTGAACATACTCTGGCAGCAAGAAGCAGTGTTCCTGGCCTCTCTTGACGTGATAGCGCACATCTTCACCCGGGTTCCAGGAGAAGACATACACAACCCTGTAACAACAAAAAAGCAATCATTAGGGTAAAAGGCCCACACCACAACTTTGGAGGCGCTAGCAAAAGTAAGGTGAAGCTGATGGCCCTAGACACAGAGGATATCAGGGCATATTTTATCCAAACAACATGGATTGCACACATTTTATTTTAGGTCTAGGCTATGTTCATCTATAGCTGTCTGCTTGCAACACCTATTGACAGTATATGTAATGATCCAAATTCATATCATACGCTTAAAGAATGGGCTTCGAAAAGCCCTTGCTCATGATTGGAAGACTATGTATTCTATATCACGTCCATGATTCTGATTCGATTATTTTCCTCTTTATACTGGTGCTTGTTCCGCCCATGAGCATTTTGATCTTATAGTACTTCAATTGATTGATGTATCCTTCCACTGCTGATGTAAGGCTTTGGGGTAGTGGAGGGACTGTTTCCTCTTCCTGCTCCCACATGGCACAGTCTCTTCCTTTTTCACCCAGCAACCTCTTGCCTCTGCCTCCTTTTTAAAAAAATAAACATTTTTTCTACCACTCAGCTACTGGAAGCTAGCCATCTAAAAAATGTATTTGCCCATTATAAAATGGACGTTTTCAAGTGCAAATGCGCACACATGAAGAGCACCTATGAATGGGTGTGTTTGATTTTAACCACTTCGGCGCTCATGACGAGCTCAGCTCGTCATGAGTTGAGCCCCTCGCACGCTGATGACGAGCTCAGCTCGTCATGTAACGCGGCTTTTTCACAAACGCAGCGTGCAGCGGATAAACCGCTAGCGCGCATGCGGTTAACAAATCCCACTCAAACATGGCCACCACCGATGCATGTACATTTGCAGCAGCCATCTTTCAATGGGATTTATTAATGTACACCAAACTGCATTCAAAGATGACCGCTGTGGATGTGCACACATTCAGGGTTGCCATCTTTCTATACTCATCTCTCAGCTTAGCAGAACAGTCCTACAAATATGTGTCCTTTTCAGATACAAAAAAATGGGAACAAAATACTTTTACTAATGATGGCTGGAATTTCAAAAGTTATGCCATATGCCTTTACTTATCTTAATTAGAGTATACCAAGTCATCACATTGTGATGAAATGTAACCTATGTAAATAAAGAAGTATGTTACTTACCCTGTAAGCATCTATTCATAGCGTGCAGTGCTGCAGATTCACATGCTATGTACACTCCTGCCATCTAGTGTTGGGCCTGGACTCTGTAGGTGGTTGTTCTCGAGGAAAGTCTTTATGGTCGAGGATGGGTCCTGAATTCCCAACTCCTCGAGGTATTATGCATGTTCAACGGTTCCTTTGTTAGATTGTAGTGCTTTTCTCCACCATAAGGGAAGTGAGGATATAGCCTGCCAAGTTAGCTGTATGCGATTGAACATGCTGTATATTATTGTGCATTTGTGCCACCATCTAATACCTGCCGGGCAGGCTGGAGGGTGCATGTGAATCTGCAGCACTGCACACTACAAATAGATGCTTAAAACATACGTTTTCCCTTACCTAGATGGCTGACTGATCATAAGTTCCAGTAAACAACAATGTTTACACAACACTCAAATTACAGTCAACCTTTTACAAAAGCTAGGATTCACAAAAAATGCAACAAATCCCATCTACAACTCCTCCAAATACAACCGTACCTTAGAGTTCAAGTTCGAGTTCAAAATTTGTATAGCGCACTACTCACCCAGAGGGTCTCAAGGCGCTTGAGGGAGGGGGGTGCTTTACTTATCGAATATCCAAGTTTTTAGTTGCTTTCTGAAGGAGAGGTGGTTCTGTGTAAGGCAGAGGTGGGTGGGGAGAGAGTTCCAAATTTTGGCCGCTAAGTAGGAGAAGGATCTTCCCCCCCATGGTGGATCTGTGTATGCGCGGATTTGCGGCGAGGGCTTGATTGGACGATCGTAGTTGGCGGGAGGGGGTGTAGAAGGATAGTCGCGTGTTGAGGCATTCGGGTCCTAGGTCGTAGAGGGCTTTGTGTGCGTGGGTGAGGAGACGGAACGTTATTCTCTTGTTGACAGGGAGCCAATGGAGGTCTTTCAGGTGGCCGGAAATGTGAGCTTGCCGAGGGATGTCCAGTATGAGTCTGGCTGAAGCGTTTTGGATGCGTTGAAGTTTTTTCTGTAGTTTGGCTGTGGTTCCGGGGTAAAGGGTGTTTCCGTAATCCAGTCGGCTGGTGACCAATGCGTGAGTGACCGTCTTTCTTGTTTCGGTGGGGATCCAACGGAAGATTTTTTTGAGCATGCGTAGGATGTTGAAGCATGATGATGAGACGGCGTTGGCTTGTCTGGTCATCGAGAGGGAGGAGTCCAGGATGAAGCCCAGGTTACGTGCGTGATCCGTAGGTATGGGTGCGGTTCCCAGGGCCGGTGGCCACCATGAGTTGTCCCAGGCAGAGGGGGATGACCCTAAGATGAGGACTTCCGTTTTGTCAGAGTTTAGTTTTAAATGGCTGTTCTTCATCCACTCGGCTACTTCTTTCATTCCTTCGTGTAAGTTGGTTTTGGCGGTGTTTGGGTCTTTGGTGAGGGAGAGGATCAGCTGGGTGTCGTCTGCGTAGGAGATGATGTTGAGGTTGTGTTGGCGCGCGATGGATGCGAGGGGACTCATGTATACGTTGAAGAGGGTGGGACTGAGTGAAGATCCTTGTGGTACGCCGCAGATGACTTCGGTGGCCTCTGATCGAAAAGGGGGAAGGCGGACTCTCTGTGTTCTTCCGGCGAGGAACGAGATGATCCAGTCCAATGCTTTTCCTTGTATTCCGACGTTGCTGAGGCGTTGTATGAGGGTGTTATGACAGACTGTGTCGAAGGCTGCGGAGAGGTCAAGTAGGATGAGGGCAACTGTTTCTCCGTTGTCCAGTAGTGTTCGAATGTCGTCTGTTGCTGCGATAAGGGCGGTTTCGGTGCTGTGTTTGGCTCGGAAGCCGGACTGAGGAGGGTCGAGGGATTTGTTGGATTCAAGGAAGGCGGCGAGCTGACTATTGACGGCTTTCTCAATGACTTTGGCAGGGAATGGGAGGAGCGAGATGGGGCGGTTGTTCTTAAGTTCGGTGGGGTCTGCTGTGGGTTTCTTCAGAAGGGCGCTGAGTTCGGCATGTTTCCAGTTTTCCGGGAAGGTAGCGGAGTTGAAGGAACAGTTGATGACATCGCGAAGATGGGGTGCGATGGTGGAGTCTGCTTTGTTGAAAATGTGGTGGGGACATGGGTCGGTTGGCGATCCTGAATGGATGGAATTCATCAGGCGGATGGTGTCTTCGGTGGTGATTGGGTTCCAGGCGTAAAGGTTGTTAGAGTGCGGTTTTGGTTCGGAGGTGGGTGGAGTGGACTGTTCTTCGGACTGGTTTTCAAAGCTGTTATGTATTTCGGCAATTTTGTTGTGGAAGAATGAGGATAGAGAGTCGCAGAGGTCTTGGGAGGGGGTGATGTCGTTGGAGCAGGCGGTGGGGTTGGTAAATTCTTTGACGATGTTGAATAGTTCCTTGCTGTTTTGGGCATTGTTGTCAAGTCGATCCTTGAATGCTGATTTCTTGGTGGATCGGATCAGTTGGTGGTGTTTGCGGGAGGCGTTCTTGAAGGTGGCTAGGTTGTCAGTGGTAGGGTTTTTTCTCCAGGTTTTCTCGAGAGTACGACAGAGCTTAATGGATTTCTTAAGGTCATCGTTGAACCAGGGGGCTTTTTTGCTACCTTGCTTGATTAGATGGTTTTTTAAGGGTGCTAGTTCGTCGGCGCTGTGGGTGATCCATTGTGTGAGGTTGGTGGCTGCTTGATTTGGGTCCGATGATTTGGCAGGGGGGTTTTGGTGAAGCGATGTGAGGAGTTGGTCGGTGGTGATTTTGTTCCAATTTCTTCGAGGAATAGGTTGTGGGGGGTTGTGGGTCGTGGTCTTTTTGTAGTTGAAGTGAACGCATCTGTGGTCCGTCCAATGGAGAGTTGTGGTGTGATCGAAGGAGATGTGCTTGCTGGAGGTGAAGATAGGGTCGAGCGTGTGACCCGCAAAGTGGGTGGGGGTGTCGAAAAGTTGTTTGAGTCCGAGATTGGCGAGGTTATCCAGAAGGGTGGAGGTGTTGCGATCGTTTTTCGTTTCCAGGTGGAAGTTGAGGTCTCCCAGTAGAATGTAGTTCTCGGAGGGGAAGGCGTGTGGGCTGATGAAGTCAGTGATGTCTTCGCTGAATTGTGTGCGGGGTCCTGGTGGTCTGTAGATGAAGGTGCCTCTGAGTGTGGTTTTGGGGTCGGTGTGGATCTGGAAGTGAAGGTGTTCGGCGGCTGCGAGGTTAGCGTCGGAACTGGTCGTGATGTGGATGGTGTTCTTATGGACGATGGCGATGCCTCCTCCTGTTTGGTTATACTCAATTCAATAACAGCGAAAGCATACCCCAATCCCCAGAGGGTTCTCAATCTCCAAAATCAACTGGCTCAGTTTCATCTACATCGCCAACTAACAATCAAAATGGTGTTGGGTATGATAGCTTCTTGCTCTGCGATAGTCCCAGATGCCAGACTACATATGATACCCCTTCAAGACTGCTGAGCATGAGGGGCGTGGCCAGCTGCATGGCCGGATAGACGTGCCTTACTGCAGCTCCGGCCGAGCTGCATCAAAATCCGACTTTTAACTTGCCCCTGGAGCCAGAAACGAAACCGGAGGGCAGACGGAACACGCTGGCAGCGGAAGGGAGAGCTGCAGTGGCGGTGGCGCTTGAAATCACCAGGGAACACAAGTGTACAAACCGACCCGGCGATTCCCTGGGAACCCAAGATGGCGATCGCGAAACCGGACGGACGGCGGAGACCCTAGGGGCCCGCTCACGGCCCGCAGACGCGGTTCCAACCAGCGGAGACATCGGGACCCACCCGCCGGTCAGGAGGTACTGTGTGGCAGCGGCTGGGACACTGGTGGAGAGGTCGGGACATAGCCGGTGCCCGCCCGCCTTTACTAAGATGGCGGCCGGCGGAGCCGCTCGAGATCAGCGACGAGAGGCCACCTCTACGGACTTCCCCGCATTACTGTGGGACGCAGGAGGGGGTGCGGCGCTGTGTGGAGGCAGTGAGAGGCGGAGCCCGAGTAACGCGGGCAGCCGGGACGGCTGCAGTACCATACCGCGCTTCACCAATGTGGCGGCGGGAGGCCAGGGACGCCCAGTGAAACTGACGACATCAGACCCGACCTGGAATGTGCAAAACTGGGGTCTGGATAGCGGAGGAACGGCCCTGCGGTGATGTGCACACCTACAGTGGTAATTACTGGACTGCTCACACCACACTTTGGTAGGGCATCGCATCACCTGCTGTGTAGGGCGCCGGCCCCCCTCTAAACAAGGAGTTGACTGAGGAGGCGGGAGCCAGAAACAGGAGGGTGACGAGGAACCCCTCGGAGGAGCGCAAGGGAAAATATTACCCAGAGTCTCTGCATAGGGTGACCAGAATTTCAAACCCAAAAACCGGGAACTTGCACAAAAGAGAGGAAGGACTACAATTCTACCTCAAGCGATGACAGCGCTCCCTCGCAGAGAATTACAGAACAGGCAGTGAGAACATACATACATTGGAACTTTTACACCCTGTAGCTTCCCTATTAGTTCAACTACGTTCTTGGGACAACTGCGGGCTCTCCCTGCTTTGTACATTGTAAACAACACCCCCCACCGCTTTTCAGTCGACCCTCTCTGCAACCGGTACAAGAGCAATATTTCTTGAAATTTGCTGAGACAGCTGATTAAAACAAGGACCATCCTGGCAAAAAAGGGGGACCCCTTGCCACCCTACCTCTGCACCTGACCACAGAGCACGCTTGCCTGCCCCCTGACGCGAAGAAAGGTGAACCTCCAGTACGAGAGGCAAGCAGCCATGGGGAGAAGGGACCCGGTGCCCAGATCTGCAAAGCAGGGTCCTATGGACAACTTCGCGGCACCGCGACAGGTGGCGGAGCAGCAGTCCGTGCCGCCAGGATCAAGGACGGATATGGCTATGCTAATGGAGGCCATCCAGGCGTCCAGGACGGACATACAGGCATCGCGAACAGCCCTAGAGATGAAAATTGGAGAGGTGGGCTCTGAGGTAACGTTGCTGCGGCAGGATTTTCGGAACCTAGCAGAAAGAGTGACGGCGACGGAGACTAGAATAACAGACAATGAGGAATCGATCTCGTCGCTGAAGAAAGACATGGCAGAACTGCAGGCGTCCCACCGGCAGCTGCTCTGGAAGGTGGACGACGCGGAAAATAGATCAAGGCGCAACAACCTGCGCTTTGTAGGTTTTAGGGAAGGAATTGAGGGAAAGAACATGTCCGCCTTCCTCCTCACCTGGCTGAAAACTACCTTCCCAGCGGCGCAGTTCTCCTCGTGCTTCATCATCGAGAGGGCCCACAGGGCCCTTCTGGCCAAACCACCGGAGGGAGCAAGGCCGAGACCGGTTATAGCACGCTGCTTAAACTTCGCAGACAGAGACTTGATATTGCGAGAAGCCAGGAAAATGGGGGAGATCCGCCTGGAGAATTCCACCATTATGATTTTCCCGGACTACAGCCAGGAAGTATCGAAGCAGCGCCGCTCGTTCGACTCCGTGAAGGCAAAACTGAGGTCCTTGAACATAACGTACATGCTCCTTTTTCCCGCTAAACTCAAGGTGATATACAAGGACAAATCCTTCTTCTTCACACACCCCGAGGATGCTTGGCTGTGGCTGGAGGAACGCCCCATCTTAAATAGTAGAGAGGCGGCGGATCGAGAAGCACTAGACAGAACGATAAGGGACAGGCCGCGCTGGGAGTGGTCGAAACCGCAGCGACGGAAAACTCGGAGAGTGACACAGAAAACCTCGACGACACCATACCGAACCCGAGGCACGGAGGACAGGAGAGGAGGCAGATCGGCTTCCCCTGGTACCGATTCAGTGGCAGGCTCTAGGTTCAGCTGCCTGTGCAATGGAATCCGCTCGGAAGGTGAAGAAGTGGAGGACTCAGAGGGCCGCGCGTCCGGAGGAGAGGAGGAGGTCGAAATGGGCGAGTCGATTCACCCTCTGGTCAGGGAGATCCAGCAGTTGGAACAGGGCTCCTCGGAACAGGAGCCGTCCGTGGAAACACAGGACTCGCACTCCTGAACATTGGTGGACAGGGCTCGGGGAGATTGCAGCTCGGCAACACGGAGCACGCAAGTTGACACACCCCCTACTGGTAATTGAGTTTTTCTTTTTGAGTTTCTTCGAACTAATTATTGTTTAGTGTGGGGAGGGCGACAGACCTACTCCCGTTGATAGTTTGGTCCCAGGTTGGGACGCAGCTGGAAGGGGAGGGAGGTGGGGAGGGGGGGAGTTGGTTCTGGTATTACCTCATGATGGGGTTCCGGGGAGTTCTTGGGGGGAAAGGGGAGTTGGGGGGGGGGATTCGAGTTGAGAAACAGCGACCACATGCCACTACGCACCTTATACCACATCACCTCGGGAGCCCTGCCTGGAAATATGAAAGGAACACACAATGGCAGATCCACTAGATCACACTCCCGCGGGTGCCTCAGGCGTCACAATATTATCTTGGAATGTAAATGGCCTTGGGTCAAAAATCAAACGGGGCCTAGTCAATGCATATCTGAAAAGGCTGGCGCCGGACATTATATTACTCCAGGAAACACACCTAAGAGGCACTCAGTGCGCCTTTATAGCAAGAGGCAGGCACGTGGTGCTTGCGCACTCCGGCTACACGGCGGACTCCAGGGGGGCGGCAATCCTAGTTAAAAAATCTACACCGTTCACCGTCGCTCGTACATGGTTGGACCCCCAGGGGACGTATGCAGGGGTGCAGGGAACATGGAAGAGGCGCAGGTACACAATCGTCTCAGTTTATGCCCCCCCAAAACTCCAGGCACGCACCCTCACGGCTGTTACTGCTATCCTTCTAGACACTGCAGATACGATCCAGATAGTGGGGGGGGGACTTCAATGATGTAATGTGCACCACCAGGGACAGATCGGGGACCACACGTACAGCGGGACACAACACGGCGCTGGCTCGACAGATGCACACTTTGGGCCTAACAGATGTCTGGAGATGGCTTCACCCCACACAGGAGGCCTACTCCTTCTACTCAGGGGCACACAGGGTCTTTTCCAGGCTGGATTATATCTTTACCTCCAGGCAGGAAATTACGGTCAATGACTTAGCGGAATATAAAGCACGGGGAATCTCGGACCACTCCCCCCTCTCTGTACACTTGGGACGAGGGAGGAGGGAGAAGGCTGTGGAATGGCACCTTACAGCTTGGGACCTACAAACACCAGATCTATTGAAGGGAATTAGAGCAGACATCAAGGTATACGTGGCTGAGAATGAGGGATCAGTAGAATCAGGGATCACACTCTGGGAAGCACTTAAGCCAGTCCTTAAGGATCGTATAAACAGCAGACGGGGGGCAGCCAGGAAGGAGTTACAACAGACGGTTACGACTGAGGAGGTCTTGATCTTAGCCCTCGAGGCGGAATATCACCTTGGAAAGGAAGAAAAAATACTTAGGAAATTGCTAGACACACAAAGACACTATAGAGAACTTGTCACTGGGGAAGCACGCACACAGGCACTGGCGACACTCCACCGCCTATACGACGAGGGCGATAAATCTGGTAAACTTCTGGCGTGGCTGAGCAAGAGGGAAAGGGCGGCACGATGGGTAGATAGGGTTGAAGTGCCGGGGAACGAGTCAGCCTGTACGGATGAGACTATAGCAGAGGCCTTTGCCACGTATTATGAAGACTTTTACAGGGCTAGAGACTTGGGGGACGAGGTTGATGCCAGCCACTATCTGGGCGACATGGAGGTCCCGACGCTGACCCTGGAGGACGCCACGGACCTTGAAGCAGAGATTACACTGGAGGAAATAACAGAAGCAATAGCGTCCCTGAAGCCGGGGACGACGCCGGGACCCAACGGTTTCCCAGCGGAATTCTTCAAACGTACGGCGGACCTGTTGCAACGCCATATTAAAAAGCTCTTCGTTGAGGCACTCCAAACGGGGAGCCTACCACCGGATCTGGCCACCGCCACTATTGTCCCTATACACAAGGAGGGTAAACCCAGAGACATATGTGCCTCCTACTGCCCGATCTCTCTCCTCAATATGGAGACGAAGATTCTGGCTACTGTCCTTGCTAGGCGCCTTCGGAGGGTAATTTCTGATTTAGTGCATGCGGATCAGTCCGGGTTCCTTCCAGACAGGGCAACCAAATTAAACCTCCGCCGCACACATAACTGGCTGCAGGAAGTCCGAGAGAGGAGCGAGCCCCATTGGTTCCTCTCATTAGATGCAGAAAAGGTCTTCGATGCAGTTCACTGGCCCTTCCTGTTTGAGACGCTACGGAGGCTCGGCTTTGGCCCTAAGTTCCTACAATGGATAAGACTCCTGTACTCTGCCCCAAAGGCACGAGTGAGGGTGAATGGAAGAATGTCACGCGAATTCCACATTCACAGAGGAACGCGCCAGGGGTGCCCACTGTCCCCCCTTCTGTTCACACTGACGATAGAAATACTAGCAATCCGGATCCGACAGAATCAGGGCATTAGGGGGTTCACTTGGGAAGACTCGGAGGCTACCCAGGAAAAAATTTCACTATATGCCGACGATGTCCTGCTGTTTGTGACGGAACCGGATGCCACGATCCCGGTCCTGTTCAAAGAGTTGGATGACTTCGGAGCGAGAGCTGGCCATACTATTAATTGGCATAAATCGATTTTATATGACCCGCAGGGCCGAGAGCGGAGGGATTGTCTACCGGATCTCCTCATTCACACCACAGAGGGATTCCAGTACCTGGGGGTATTCATATCACTAGACGAGACACTTTCCCTTACTAAAAACGTGACCCGCATCATGACTAGTGCGAAATTAGAAATGGACCGGTGAAGGCAGCTCCCGCTCACCCTATTGGGGCGCGCAGCGCTATATAAAATGGTTTTGTTGCCAAAATTCCTTTATGCGCTCCAAAATGAATATTACCTGCTCCCTCCTACAACCTTGCCTAAAATCCACGCGGACCTGCGAGCTTTCTTATGGCTGGGGAAACACCCGAGAATAGCCTTAGCCACACTACAACGCCACCAGTACAGTGGTGGGATCTCCCTTCCCAACCTAGAGGTATACTATTGGGCGGAACACCTTACCCCGATAAATGACTGGTTGCATGCGGCAATAGATCATCCTACTTATGCTTTAGAAAGAACCAAATGGTCTCACACAAACAGCTTGCACTACCTATACGGAGCTCCAAGGGGGAACCACCTTCTGCCGGCTACTAGGATCACGTTGGCTGCATGGAATAGGGCGACCAAACGCATGGGTTGGGACAAACGGCCCACCCGACAGACGCCACTATGGCACTGTAAGTGGCAGGCTGAACTTAACAAACTGACAGGCTTTAGGCAGTGGGATGACATCGGCATTTCGACCATAGGAGACGTAATTGCTAGAGGAGAACTGAAAACATTCCACGCATTACAGGGGGAATTTGGCCTACATAACACTCAGTATTACAGATACACACGACTAAGGCACGCCTGGAGGGCGCAGAACATCGTTCTGGCAGACATCCCTGAGTACGCCCCGTTGGAGGGTAGGTTGCTGCAGGAGCAAATAGGGAGGGGTGCGGTGTCCCTCACGTACAGAACACTGACCAACAATACATTGGGTACCCTACAGGATCTGAGAAACAAATGGGAAACAGACACGGGGGAGATGGAAGACCTAGACTGGGAGATGGTTCTTATGCACCCTCGTGAGGTAGCGATTAAGTCCAGACTCCGTCTCATACAGCTGAAGGTGTTGCACAGAGCTTACTACGACAGGGTGCGACTGTACAAAATGGGGAAGGCCATGGATACTGCATGCCTTAGGTGCCATCAACCAGAGGGGAATTTCTACCACATACTTTGGGGCTGTGAAATCATACAGGAATACTGGGAGAACATATTTGGGGAATTGGATGAGGTCCTGGGAACTCCTCTACCACGCGACCCAAAACTAGCTCTGTTGGGATTGACGACTGAAGTCGACTTGGCCCGCCCCTTGATCATATTCTTGGTGCTGGCATTGGTGGTGGCCAAGAGAGACATTGCCAGGCGATGGGGAGCGGCCAAACCGCCAGACTTGGAGGAATGGAGGAGAGGGCTTGACCTCTATATGGCGGCTGAGAGAGTGACATATAAAGCCAGGGGTTGCCCAAAAAAGTTCCGGAGAGTATGGACTAAGTGGAGGCAATACCACGGACTAGAGTGAATTCACAGGGGCTCTGAAGGGGAATTCTGTCATACTTGAGGTTTGTTGCACACCTAAAGGTGGAGACGGAGAATGGTCCGGTTAAATGTCTTACTGAAGAACCCGGTTCTCGCCAGGTGGATGTAACTCTATCGACAAAGGGTAGACGGACTTCGGGGTGGGGGAGGTGGGCGGGCATGGTAGGAGCTGTTTTTAGGGGTTGTTTCTCTCGTTTTTTGCATTTGTAACCAGCCTTGGTTAAACTGTACTGTTATTCTTGATATGTGATTAAGCCTAATGAGCAAAAGAAAAGTTGCGGAACTGACGGATACTGGCTGAATGTTGAAGCCAGCCCATGTCCTTATGTATTTTCAGATGATACGCCCAGAGCAACAATAAAAATTTATTTGAAGAAAAAAAAAAAAAAAAGACTGCTGAGCATGACAATTGTCACAAACTGAGGGCAACATGAAAGATCTTGTGTTGGTTTCACCCAAGGTCCATCAGGCACTACATTTGTGGAACATACAACAGGGAAGAGCCCAGTTTAAATCCCTCTGCCTTGTTTTTAAAGCCCTCCACGGGTCAGGACCTGTGCGCATGCGCAAAAAATTCACTTGGTACATCCCGAGAAGAACACCGCGCTCCTCGTCGGCAAGATTGGTGAAGGTTCCTAGGTTTCGTAAGGTCAGATCGGAGGGCAGATCTTTTGGGGTGGCAGCTGCTAAATTATGGAACAGCCTCCCTGGGGATATAAGGCAACTCAGAGAGCTTCTTCCATTTAGAAAAATGGTAAAAACCTGGCTGTTTCCTAGATCGCAGTAGGCGGTCCCTGTTCCTCTGAATCTTGCGCCCCCTTGAGCCACGTTTCCCAGCAGGATGCCTGCTAGGTGATAGCGCGCTATATAAATTGAATAAATAAATGTCGCCTTCCTTATGTAGTGGTATTAGATCCTGTAATGTTCCCATATAAATGTGTTCTGATAGGATGCAGGGGTTTATTGAACATGCGCCTAGGATGAGGAGTAGCGTTCCGTCTCTTTTGGGAATTAGTAAGTATAGGGAGTATACTCCTTTCCCTTGATGTTTGAGTGGAACTGGTTCTATAGCCACTTTTTGTATTAGCGCTTTTACTTTTTCTTTTAGCAGTTCTAGGTGCTTGTTTTTTGAGTTCCAGACAATAGCCATGTCTTACAATTTCTAAGACCAATTAGTCTGTTGTTACTTTAGGCTACAGCTGATGGTATTGCTGTAGTGTTGCCCGACAGGCGATGTATGATCGGGGGGAATGATTGGTAAGTCACTGTTTGCTGGTTTTGGTTGTCTTTGTGGGCATGCCACACCTCTTTCTCTGTAACCACCTCGATATTAATCTGTTCTTGAGAGTTGGTGGCATTGTTGTTGCTGTTTCTGGTAGTTTGGGGTTTCCTAGGTGTTATTCTTGGAGATCCCCCCTTTGGAAGCGGAGAAAAGGCTGCATGTGACTGGTGGACTGCAAGGCTCCTAATTATTTAGTGGTTCCTTGTCCTTTATTTTCTTTAATTGAGTACTTCTGAACTAAATAAGTGCTCACCCTTAAAGGGTACATTGAGAATGTATCGCTGTACCTCAGGGTTGAACTCGGATATGCGGAGCCATGCATGCCTATGTAGCATAACAGATGAGTTTATTCCTCTGGCCGCGGTATCTGAGCTATCCAGTGCCTATCGTATTGTTGCATTTGAAATTTGCTTTCCCTCTGCAACTAGGACCTCCCCTCTTTTCCTGTCATGTTGCAACAGATCTTCCATTTCAACCCAGGCGGCCGGTTGTATCTTGACAGGTGTACCGAACTGGTGATGCCCCATGATTGGCATGGCCAGTTGCCACCTTTTCCCTGCAGCGCCAATTCTCTTACTCTCCTTGTCAGGAGATGGAGTGTCACCTGAGCTTTGTGATGCTGATCTTTAACGTGCTGTTGTTGTGCCCACAAGGGAGTCCGCACTAGGGTGTCATTTTTCGCAATCCTTGCGGTGAGTACTCTTGACTTTACAGGATATTTAAAAATCACTTTGGAGGCTTTTAGCATTGAGACAATCATTGGTCAGTATTGTACGCTGTGTATCTCTTTGTGAGTCTGAGTAATCATCTTCTTGCGTGTGCCCCGAGTTTTCCTCTCCTCCCTCACATTCTTGTGTTGCTGATGGTGACCTTGTAGGAGGGGAAATAGGTTAACTAATGGGCATGGGGCTTGTGGTCCTGTGCTCTGTTGCCAGTCGTTTAGGTTGTGGCTGTGTGTCATCCAATAATTGGCTCTGTATTGTGGTTGGCTCTGTGAATTTTGTTTTCATAATTCTTTGCAAGTCTTCAAAAACATTTCCCTCTTCTTCCATTTGAGGTTGTTGTGGTAATATCTATCATGTCTTTTCTGGCATCTTTAACAATGTTGCGGCGGAAGGTGTCTTTGCTTTTTTTGTCTGCAAGGTTTTCCTCGATGTTGAAGAATGTCTCTTGCCTTTTGTCAGAGTCGACTTTTGTTTGAAATGGGTCGATGTCTGTCCAATGCCGAGGTCTTATGTTTGTATTTAGTCGGCGTTGATGTGTGTTTTGAGTTCGATGTTGGTTGCGGTGCCTCGTGTCCATTTCCTCTCTCTCTCTTGGCCTCTTTGCCCGATTGGGATTGAAAAGGTTCTTGTTCCTTCTTGGCTCTGAGGTTTGCTATTTATGTTGACCAGAGCCCGAGGGCTTGGGCACACAATGGCGTGGATGGGGAGGCTAGTTTGAAATGTTCTCACTTTGGGGTGGTGTGTCAGTCTTCGTTCTCGATCGCTGATTTATCTCCATCTGTAGCCCGAATGGGCATCGACCCAGTAGACCTCCAACGCAGACCGTCTGAGCCTAATGGCGGAAAAAAACAATCTAACAAAGATGCAGTTGAACATGCTCAATACCTCGCGCAGGAGAGAATTTGACGCACAACGTCGACCATAAAGACTTTCCCTGAGAAAAATCACTAGTATATGCAGTAGACCTTTGTAATCTCTACCATTCCTATGTGACTCTTAGAGTATATCCATTTGTATCTCTTCCTGGAGTGACTTTACTACTTGTACATTTGCAATTTTTCTTTCTGGTTGTATCTCTTCCTTGTGTGACTTTACATCTTGTACATTTGGAATTTTTTCTGTTTGTATCTTTTATCTAACGCATGTAATCCTAAGTCCTTATGTTTTGCAACTGGTTCTTTTTTAAAGCGCTCTGACACCTTTGGGTAAAGTTCGCGCTATATAAAATCGCATTAAATAAAAAAAATTAAAAAAAATAAACTTGCTGAGTCTAGGCCCAACACTAGATGGCAGGAGTGGGCATAGCATGTGTATCTGCAGCCAACCTATGCTACGAATATGATTTTACTAT
This sequence comes from Lissotriton helveticus, assembly GCF_964261635.1. NCBI lineage: Eukaryota > Metazoa > Chordata > Amphibia > Caudata > Salamandridae > Lissotriton > Lissotriton helveticus. Next base: position 2,082,449,225 of record NC_136065.1, read on the forward strand.
AAGTATCTTAGCGCCAAAAATACAGTGAAATGCTGAAATATAGTTGAAAATTCAGCTGCCTTTAATTTTGAATATGTATGTTGTCATATAATGTTTGTTAATAGTGAGTTTTGACGACTGACCTATCCTGTGTAAGTGAGCAATGTTCTGTGGCCTCCTGTTCAATCTCACCATGTGCTCATCTGCTGTGTTCTAGTCTGTAAAATGGTGCTGGGCAGTGACCCTCTGCTGGAGGTTGCCACCCATGCCTATAAAAACTTTTAATCTGTGCCTCCAGTTACGGAAGCCTCGCTCTATGCCAAAAATATGAAAGATCATGCTAAAAAAGTTGAAAATGGTGTTACAAATAGACCGTTTCTGCTATTTTTCCTGCTGTTTGTATTAATGTTATAGTATGCTCATGTCAGTCTATGTCATAAAACCTCATGTTATTTTAGATAGAATTTTGGAGAGCATCTTGAAAGGGAAGGTTATATCCTGAATGAACAATGTGAAGGACCCATCAATCCGAAATGATGGATCAGCAAGTCTCCAAACAATGGCAAATACGCCCTTTCTTACCCTCACCAGCCACTTGTGTTTTCGCACAAGGTCAAATTAAAAGTTTTCTGCTGTTTCTGCCCTCTTTATTTGGCACCACTCTTGTCTCTGAAAAGATAAAACAAGAGAAGGCTTCTGGACTAGCCCCAAAATTCCTGGCATTGCTGATGAAATTGGTGTGCTGAGGATGCTAGTCCTAGGAGTGCTCAGTGGTGCAGTTTTCCATGAATTTTTCATGTGCAGAATCGGCTTGGTCTCCAAAACGTCTTGCACCATTTAATGAAAAAAGTCCATAATAGTGGCTTGGATGACCACTGAAATCCTGATGGAATTCATCCAGGCGTGATCACGAATAACAACGCTAGGACCAATATACGGTCAACAGAGTAATGTCCGGACTGGACAACAAAATCTGTTTGGTTGTATTCCGAGCACCATGAACAAAAGGTGCATGTAAGTGTTCTGGGATATTTGGAAATACCAAGTGTGCATTTCACAGAGGCCACAAGTGTGGGACAACAGGCAGATGACATTTTATGAGAGCACGAATAGAATTCTTAAAGAAAAGATATTTTTACCTGGGGCATTAATTCTCTTTAACTCACTGTTCAACGAGTGGAAGAGAAGGCATTGGGGTTGAATGCAGAGCAAGAGGCATGGATCACCATGCTCTCCACAGGGGGTGCATTGAGAAATAATTCAGGTCCTAAGTGCTGATGTGTAACATCTTACACCTGGACAACTCAACATCGGGGTGAAAAAAGTATTTAAACAGGCCCCAGAAGTGGATCTACAAGTGCATCAGTAAAGGTAAGGAATGACTCCATTACATGGCTTTGGATGCAAACCAGCATGGTAAAGGAGCCACTCTCCACAGTTGGGGTGGAATGAGAGTAGTCTTACTGCAATTCTTCTGAAGTATCCAGGCCACTGGCATTCTAGAGTCCAAATAGAGACCAGCATGTGGTTCAAATCAGAGCAAAAATGGACCTCCATCCTGACAAAGCTTTGAGCTCACAATGGTGGTGCAGGCAAAGGCATGTCATTCAGGCAAGGCAGACCTCTGGCAATAGTGTAGCATGATAAGGGAGGGGCCCAGTTCACTGAAGGATACGATTCTGTGACCAGCACCATTGAAAAAACAAACACACCTACATCCTAATTAGGAACATTCCTAGCAATCCTGATCTTAGGTGGCACTGTAGGAGGCACAAATGGTCTGTAAATGCACTGGACATCAAGGCCATTAGCAGAGGAGTTGAGACAGCCGTATGTACCAAAGGCAGATCAGGTGAGCTGGGGCCAAAGCAGAAGCCACCAGTGAAATTACCTGGGACTGCTGAGGACCTTAGGGTGAGCAAGAGGAGGGCATAGGGAAGGGCGCTTCTCGTTCAAAATGAAGACTAAGAAATGTAAAAAAGGAAAAAAACAAGACAACAGGCGTTTTCGGTCTTTGCCCTTAGGACCTGGACCCACATATCCGTATCCAACAGGATCGTCCCAACATTTCTCCAATTTAGTTAAGACGAACCATCTCTTTAAAGATGGATGAACTGTCCACAATTCAACCTCTTCTCCAATTACCGGGAGAATTTAAGCTTGCCTTTGAACATATAAAATGCACTGTTGCCTTTTGGGTAATTCGGCGCTATAGAAATACCAAATACACTACACATGCATTTAAGCTGCAAATTGGTAGCACAGTCTCTTACAAGCAGCAACCTCATACACATTCTAAGAAAGCCCAGGGAATTGCATGTGCATCTTTTTAAGGATCAGAAAGGGCCCAGCAGATGACGTTGAGGTTGGAGTTGAGGAAGGGGACCGCCAACTACAAGACCTGCCCTTGAATTGGAAAGATGTTAAGAGGAGGAAGATGTTGGAGGACATTTGTCTAATGCTCTTTTTCAAAGACAATCTTTCCATTTGTGAGACTTACTGAAGAAAGTGACCTGGGGGGTAGGAATGAACATTTCTTGTGGGTCACTGCCAGGTACAGCTTGCCTTCCACCTCTTGATAGTCTTCAAGAGCTTTAGGGGTGCATTTGTTACAGGATTTGGTATCGTGCCTGTAGGAAGGTAGATCCCTGACTATGGTTGCCCCCAACTTTTTGCCTGTTTTGCTGGTTTTCTGACTTAGTTGACCTGGGGCCCTGCTATTCAGGACCCCAGGCCTACTGCTCTCTCTGTAAAATGGATTCCATGTACCTTAGGTACATATCAGTCCCTGTACAGTGTACCTTAGGTACCCAGGGCATAGGTGTACCCAGGGCCTACCAGGGGCTGCAGCATGTATTATGCCACCCCTGGCTGGCCATCCAAATCAGACACAACTGGCTGCACGACAGCTGGGGCAAGGTGGTGTAATCACCCTTAGATTTAGATATAGTATACCTATATCTAACCCTAAAATGGACACATAAATTCCTATCAGTCACTCCTATGGCAGGCCTTAAACAATCCTGAAGGCAGAGTGCTTGGAATAATGTGAGATGGTGCTCTGGAATGAGCTGAGCCCGTTTGCAGCTTGCGGAACCAAGTCCTAATAGCTGTTCCATGATAACGCATACCATATACTCTTAAGTGCATTATAATCCTCGCGGTTATATGCCAACTCTGGTATCGCTTTATCAAAACATGTCGAGTAAGGTGTCATACGAATTGGAATACTAACCCCTCGCCAATTCTGACGACGGGGTTAGCATTCCACCCTTCTAGAGGGACACGACATGTAAGTAACCTGTAACCCCGGTTAAAGTCAGACATAGCCTCAGCTCCACAAAATGGATGCTGCCACCGAGACACAAGTCTGCCCTCCTGCTGCTGGGAGTCCTTCCAGCAACGGAGGCATGGACAAAGGGTTTCCTGTCAGGGGCGGTGCCAGCACCATCCCAGACAGGATTTTGTGTATCCCAGGTAGGCAGGGCTTTAGAGGAAGGTGACTGCAAGTGGCACCCCGGTGCTCACTGTGCATAGGCCGGCTCAAACCAGTTCTGGGGGCACACCAGCCCCTGAGCTGGGGAGAGACCGGACAAAGGAGAGGGGTGTAACCACCCTCCCCTAGTCCCACCCATAGGGCAGGACTTAGTCGCGTGCCAGCCCCCTTTTGCAGGATAAAGGTAGGAGCAGGCCCCCTTCCAAATTAGATCAATCTTTGAATCCTGAACCGACTTTCTACGAGAGGAACTCAAGACTCTTCCTAAGATTTCTCCCTTGTGACTAAGGAGTAGTCACCCTGCAGCAGCAGGCACCAACTAAGCATCGCGGTCTGCTGTAAGTCTCTCCTCCGGATCAAGACTGCCCAGCTCGACGAGAACCGGCTTCCCTGGCACCTCTGACCTCAACCTACATCTTCAGCCCAGCTGAGACCCGTGGGTGCGACGAGACCTCGAGGGACCGGCCATCATCAAGACTGCACGACGCTTGTCCAGCACGACCACCGAGTGACCCTCGACTGAGTGCTTTGGGGTAAGAGAAGCCCCGACCCTGAGCAGCTCCAGCCCCCCTGCATCCACGAGATCTGCGTGGGGCCCTTCTGCTCTTTGCTGCTCACCGCGTTGTCCCGGTCGCTTGCCCGTTGGCTAGTGGCCCTCTGACGACAAACTTCGCCGACAAACACCGCTGGTCTGGTTTCTCCAGACTGGCCTTTGCTCCCCTCCAACAGAGGAGCACCCCGGACCCTCCTGGTCCACTCCAGACGCCATTTTTAAGTCCACCGCATGGGCTTGCATTTGCCAAGACTTGTTTCCCCAATCCTGGGTCCAGCGACGTCGACAGCAGATATCTTCGTGGGACAGCTCGCACCTCCACCCTGGTCGCCGACAACGCCTCCTGGTCCGAGAGACTGCAGAGCCCAGCAGCACCCAATCACCTGGTCGAGGTGACTTCGTCCGGTGCCATCCTGGTGCCCACCTAAATCACTGGCTAGTGATTCAGAACTTGGTCCCCTCTGCTTACAGGTCTTCTTCTTCCCTGATCCAGGCTTGGATCTCCACGAACTTCTTCACTGGCCGCCTGCCAGCAACTTCTTTTCTTCAGGCTCCTGGTTCGTCAACGAGGGTTTCCGACGCAACTTGAACCCTATGCAGCCGCAGCCCCTGGGCTAGGTAAACCGAGTACTCCGGTGCTCCAGCATAGTCCAACACTCTAAGTGTTCGGATCCACTCTTGTTTTCGACCCACCTAGTCGGGTTCGCCCGAGAACAGTAACTTTGTGATTGCTAGTATCCATAGACTTGTTCCCGCATTACGCGTGAGAGTTCCCACTCTGCACACGGCGTCCCTAGGCCTCCTGCTTCAAATCCAAGGGTTCAGCATCTTAGGCCTAGCGTTTCTACAGTCTAGAAAAGTATTACTTACCTGCTAGTAACTTCGCATTCCACTTCTTGTGTATATGGTTTTTCGTGCCCCTCGGGCATTTGTGTAAATTGTGCGACTTAAAGTATTTTCGTAAGAGTTTTGTTGTGTGCTTAGCTCCCTGTCTCATAAAGAGCCAGGGTAGTCTTGTTAGAAATAAACATACATTTATTTTCATAACAACTTGTGTGGTGTCCTTTCACTTGGTGTTCAAGGGGTATATGTGATGGTAAAACAGCTGGCTTAACACGCCCTCTAGAGTCTTAGCCTTAGACTGCTCGTATCCATGCTACTAGGATAGCTGGTCTATAAGGGTCAATAAGGGTTGTCTGGACTGATACATAGTGATCACTAGAATAGTGAGCACTGCATATCAGGCCAACTTCTCACATTGGTGAGCAGCGGTTGGGATTTGAGCTTGCTGTTGTTTTACCACACGTATCCTAAGAATATCATTTGAAAGATCACATAAGTACTGAGGTACATATAACTTAGCTTAGAATACTCTGAGTTCTACTGAACCAGCTGTTGTAGCTCCTAGGGCCTAGCACACCCTAAACTACAACTCTAGCAAGGGATCAGTAGGTAAACATATAGTGTAGGTAAGTGCACCACTTACACCTCACTAGAAAAGCATGTCTACCCATGGAGAGTCTACTGAGACTCCCCTTGTGGTTATTGACCCTCCACAGGTCAAATCAAGATATGCAGCTCTCAGTTTCCAGGAGATGAGACAAGTGTGTACCTCCAGGAAACTGAAACAGGGGTCTAACCCCACCATTCCCTTTCTGATAGGTCTCTTAGAGACTAATGATGCTAGGAAAGCATCCCAGGGAGATGGGAATATGCCAGCCTTAGAGGGACACCTTGGTGATCCAGACCTCCTTGACACTGACAAAGTAGTTGAGGAGGAGGAAGAAGAGGAGCTCTCTGGGGATGAGGCAGACAGGCCTGAACTAGTCAGCAGACTCACTAGGGCCAACTTAGACCTACTTGGGCAAGGATCTGGGGGACCCCCAGTACTGACCCTAATTAGGCCTAACCTTGGAGTTAGGAGAAATAGATCTCCTTCTAGGGACTCCAATAGATCTCTGCACTCGAATGCCTCTTCTCAGAGGAGAAGGAACTCTCCCCAGAGGAGATTGACTTCCCCTCAGAGAATAGAGCATGAAGCCAGAATGAGACAGGCTACTCTGAGGATTGAAAGGGAAGAACTTGCCCTGGCCAAAGAAAAGCTTGCCTTTGCTAGAGAGCAGCAGATGAGTGGGATAGTTCCCACTGGTGGCAGCAATCTCCCAAGAGATAAAGAGAAGGGTTTAGATACTAAACACCTGACAAAGATAGTGCCCCCCTTTAAACAAGGGGATGACATCCAGAAATGGATGGCTGCTTTGGAGAGGGCCTGCACTGTGCAGTGCATTCCCCAGTCAGTGGGCAGCTATACTGTGGCTCTCCTTTGATGGCAAAGGTAGAGATAAGCTCCTCACTACTAGAGTTGAGGATGCTAACAATTACCAGGTCCTGAAAAATACACTGGTTGATGGGTTTGGCTTAACCACTGAGCAGTACAGGTTGCTGTTCAGAGACACCCAGAAAACTCAGTCTCAGGACTGGTCTGACTTTGTGGATGGTGCCACTAAGGCTTTGGAAGGCTGGCTACTGGGTAGTAAGGTTACTGATTTCAAAGGATTGTATAATCTAATTATGAGAGAGCAAGTCTTAAATAATTGTCAGAACCAGTTATTACACCAGCACCTGGTAGACTCTGATCTGACCTCTCCAGAAGAATTGGGTAAGAGGGCAGACAAGTGGGTCAGAACCAGGATTAGGCCCAAGAACCAAGGTGGTGACCAGAAAAAGGAATCAACCAAGCCTCAAGAGAAGGGTGGGAATAAATCTCCCGATCAAACCACATCAGGGCCCCAAAAATCCTCTGAGGGGGGTGGGTCCCAGAATCCTTCCAATAACCAGAAGAAACCTTATTGTTATCCCTGTAAACAGGTGGGTCATTTGAAAACTGACAGCAGTTGCCCAAAGAACAACAATAAGGAGAACATACCCCCAAGTAACATTCCCAAACCTCCTGTTACTACTAGTAGTAATCCCCCAGGTGGTGGGAGTGCCCCCAAGAATCTGGGTGCATTTACTTTGGGAGTTCCTGGGGACTCTGGCCTAACCAGGTCCCCAAACTTAGATACTCTTGTCTGTGAGACTGGCATGGGGTTTGCCAACTTCACCACTTGTCCCAACACTTTGGGCAAATACAGACAAGAGCCCCTCATCAATGGAATGAAAGTTGAGGCCTACAGAGACACAGGGGCTAGCATCACCATGGTGACTGAGAGTCTAGTCCCCTCAAGGCAACTTTTACCTGGTGCCACATACCAGGTGACAAACATTGATGGAGTGAAGAAAACTCATCCCATGGCAGTGGTAAATCTCAGCTGGGGAAGTGTCACTGGCCCCAAGAGAGTGGCAGTGTCATCCAACTTGCCTGTAGATTGCCTACTGGGGAATGATTTAGAGACCTCAGCCTGGGCTGAGGTAGAGCAAGAAACCCATTTAAAAATGGTGAACCTCCATGGTAAGGTTAGTGGGGCAGTGATAGCCACAGCCCCAGTCCAAGATGCCCCCCCTGAACAGGTCAGGAGGGCTGTGCCAGTCACAGCCCAATCTCAGACAGCTTCCTTCCCAGAAAAGGTTAGCAGGGCTGTGATGGTCACAGCCCATACCCAAACTGAGTCCCCTCCTGAAAAGGTTGGTGAAGTTGTGATGGCCACAGCTCAAACTCAGACAGATAATAGTGTTGTGAAGCCTGAAACTATGGATCACTCCACTCAGACAGAGAGCATTGAGGAGGAAGAGAAATCTCCCTCCCACCAGACTTTAGGAAAGGATCAGCCTCCTCAGGGAACTGATCTGACCCCTTGTGAAGAAACTGCCCCAGAGGTAGTCAGGCCTAGCCTGGCAGAACCCCTGATGTCAGTGGACCCTTCCAAGGTGGGACCCAGTCTGGAGCAGGTAACCTGCCCCTCTCTACCCTACCTCAGTCAGCCCAGGGCTGTAGAGGTCAGGGAGGCCAGTGGTGGACCCCAAAGGGCCCCCTGTCCAAAAGAATTTCCCAATCAGCAGATTAAGGGCACTGAAGCTAGCAGACCTAGCCAAGTAAAAATAAAACACACTCCTGAGGGATCCCCCTTAAAATTAGTTAGGGACCTCCCCCAGATGGACACTGTTGGGCACAGCCAAACTTGGGACCTGAGGGCCCCAGACCTGACCTGTCCCTCCAGTAAGCCAAACAGAGGGACCCAACCTCCAGCTGTAGGTAGCCAGAGGTTGACCCTGAGAGCCCAAAACAACTCAGTCTTGGAAAGAAAGGCCTCTATGGTGGATAATGATTGGAGGAAGCTGAGCCCACAATTAGTGGAGCCTCACTTCAGTACTCCATTTCAGCACCAGCCTTTTACTTTGCCAAAGCACACCACAGGTAGAGATTCCCTATGGTGGAGACCCTCAGACACCCTTAGGGTGAGGGATTGCTTAGTGGACCATGAGATAGGGGGTAACCATGCCAGTGCTGGTACTTCCTTATATGGCCACTCAGGCAATATAGGCTTACCTGGCAAGGATAGCCTTATCTCCTTTCGTTTTTGGGGGGGGGGGGGTTATGTAGGAAGGTAGATCCCTGACTATGGTTGCCCCCAACTTTTTGCCTGGTGTTTTGCTGGTTTTCTGACTTAGTTGACCTGGGGCCCTGCTATTCAGGACCCCAGGCCTACTGCTCTCTCTGTAAAATGGATTCCATGTACCTTAGGTACATATCTAATTGGATACTGAGTCACCTTAGCAGTCCCTGTACAGTGTACCTTAGGTACCCAGGGCATAGGTGTACCCAGGGCCTACCAGGGGCTGCAGCATGTATTATGCCACCCCTGGCTGGCCATCCAAATCTGACACAACTGGCTGCACGACAGCTGGGGCAAGGTGGTGTAATCACCCTTTGCTTTAGATATAGTATACCTATATCTAACCCTAAAATGGACACATATATTCCCATCAGTCACTCCTATGGCAGGCCTTAAACAATCCTGAAGGCAGAGTGCTTGGAATAATGTGAGATGGTGCTCTGGCATGAGCTGAGCCTGTTTGCAGCTTGCGGAACCAAGTCCTAATAGCTGTTCCATGATAACGCATACCATATACTCTTAAGTGCATTATAATCCTCGCGGTTATATGCCAAATCTGGTATCGCTTTATCAAAACATGTCGAGTAAGGTGTCATACGAATTGGAATACTAACCCCTCGCCAATTCTGGCGACGGGGTTAGCATTCCACCCTTCTAGAGGGACACGACATGTAAGTAACCTGTAACCCCGGTTAAAGTCAGACATAGCCTCAGCTCCACAAAATGGATGCTGCCACCGAGACACAAGTCTGCCCTCCTGCTGCTGGGAGTCCTTCCAGCAACGGAGGCATGGACAAAGGGTTTCCTGTCAGGGGCGGTGCCAGCACCATCCCAGACAGGATTTTGTGTATCCCAGGTAGGCAGGGCTTTAGAGGAAGGTGACTGCAAGTGGCACCCCGGTGCTCACTGTGCATAGGCCGGCTCAAACCAGTTCTGGGGGCACACCAGCCCCTGAGCTGGGGAGAGACCGGACAAAGGAGAGGTGTGTAACCACCCTCCCCTAGACCCACCCATAGGGCAGGACTTAGTCGCGTGCCAGCCCCCTTTTGCAGGATAAAGGTAGGAGCAGCCCCCCTTCCAAATTAGATCAATCTTTGAATCCTGAACCGACTTTCTACGAGAGGAACTCAAGACTCTTCCTAAGATTTCTCCCTTGTGACTAAGGAGTAGTCACCCTGCAGCAGCAAGCACCAACTAAGCATCGCGGTCTGCTGTAAGTCTCTCCTCCCGATCAAGACTGCCCAACTCGACGAGAACCGGCTTCCCTGGCACCTCTGACCTCAACCTACATCTTCAGCCCAGCTGAGACCCGTGGGTGCCACGAGACCTCGAGGGACCGGCCATCATCAAGACTGCACGACGCTTGTCCAGCACGACCACCGAGTGACCCTCGACTGAGTGCTTTGGGGTAAGAGAAGCCCCGACCCTGAGCAGCTCCAGCACCGAAGTTCAGCCCCCCTGCATCCACGAGATCTGCGTGGGGCCCTTCTGCTCTTTGCTGCTCACCGCGTTGTCCCGGTCGCTTGCCCGTTGGCTAGTGGCCCTCTGACGACGAACTTCGACGACAAACACCGCTGGTCTGGTTGCTCCAGACTGGCCTTTGCTCCCCTCCAACAGAGGAGCACCCCGGACCCTCCTGGCCCACACCAGACGCCATTTTTAAGTCCACCGCGTGGGCTTGCATTTGCCAAGACTTGTTGCCCCAATCCTGGGTCCAGCGACGTCGACAGCAGATATCTTCGTGGGACAGCTCGCACCTCCACCCTGGTCGCCGACAACGCCTCCTGGTCCGAGAGACTGCAGAGCCCAGCAGCGCCCACTCACCTGGTCGAGGTGACTTCGTCCGATGCCATCCTGGTGCCCACCTAAATCACTGGCTAGTGATTCAGAACTTGGTCCCCTCTGCTTACAGGTCTTCTTCTTCCCTGATCCAGGCTTGGATCTCCACGAACTTCTTCACTGGCCGCCTGCCAGCAACTTCTTTTCTTCAGGCTCCTGGTTCGTCAACGAGGGTTTCTGACGCAACTTGAACCCTATGCAGCCGCAGCCCCATGGCTAGGTAAACCGAGTACTCCGGTGCTCCAGCATAGTCCAACACTCTAAGTGTTCGGATCCACTCTTGTTTTCGACCCACCTAGTCGGGTTCGCCCGAGAACAGTAACTTTGTGATTGCTAGTATCCATAGACTTGTTCCCGCATTACGCGTGAGAGTTCCCACTCTGCACACGGCGTCCCTAGGCCTCCTGCTTCAAATCCAAGGGTTCAGCATCTTAGGCCTAGCGTTTCTACAGTCTTGAAAAGTATTACTTACCTGCTAGTAACTTCGCATTCCACTTCTTGTGTATATGGTTTTTCGTGTCCCTCGGGCATTTGTGTAAATTGTGCGACTTAAAGTATTTTCGTAAGAGTTTTGTTGTGTGCTTAGCTCCCTGTCTCATAAAGAGCCAGGGTAGTCTTGTTAGAAATAAACATACATTTATTTTCATAACAACTTGTGTGGTGTCCTTTCACTTGGTGTTCAAGTGGTATATGTGATGGTAAAACAGCTGGCTTAACACACCCTCTAGAGTCTTAGCCTTAGACTGCTCGTATCCATGCTACTAGGATAGCTGGTCTATAAGGTTGACTTACAACCAATCATCAATAAGGGTTGTCTGGACTGATACATAGTGATCACTAGAATAGTGAGCACTGCATATTAGGCCAACTTCTCACAGTGCCTAGCACCCAGGCATCACAGAGCGACATAGTGCGAGCTCAGGACCAACCTCCACATCCGACAAGCACAGGATTGTTTAAAAGCGGTGAGGTTTAATGGAGGCATTCCTGCTCTTTGTGAAACATGTTTTGAAAAGCATTCACAATCAAAAGGGGAATACTTAGGAATGGAACTCCAGATTCAGGTCATATGCATAAGAATGGTGCAGTTCTATAGCACCTTGTAATCCTGCCTAGGAGCAGATCGGGCCGCAGTTGAAGCTAATGGTGCCACCCACAGGAGTTTCAGGATCCAGTAACACCTAGGAAGATTCACAGGATGAGGAATAACAGCCTGAGTAATCTGCAAGGAGAAGTAACCATCACATGTTACGACTCAAACTCCAAAGTCCTTGAAATTTACCAGCTACAGACATTGTTGCGATGCTAAATTTGCACACTTTATTTATTTATTTTTTATTTATAAAGTTTTGTATAGCACGAACATGACCCAAGCGGGTATCAGAGCGCTTCATAATTTTGGGTAAGTAGGATACAATTTTGGGAAGAGAACATTTGTTACATATATATGCAGGGTGCATGCATTACCCATGTGGGTATCAGAGCGCTTTACTTTGGGGTCAGACAGATACAGTAATGGGAGAAGGACATTCAACACAAAAATGTACATAGCATGCTAACAATGTTATTCCCAGGTATATAAACATGTAAAAAGTCAATCAAGACAACCGAATAGAGGGCATGAATGAAGCATAGGAGCCGAGGCCTTTAGGTCAGAAACTTGGGCATTAGGATTTTTTTCACTTCCTTTTTGAAAGAAGCAGAGGAGGAGATTTGACGGACTTCCGGAGGAAGAAAGTTCCAAGCCTTCGGGGCAATGCCTGAGAAGGCTCCGTTACTCGTTCTCATTTTGTGGAAAATCTGTGGTTTCAAGAGCTTTGAAATCCACTTTGTGACGCTCTGCAACCCCCTGATAATTCTAGTTTTTGAGCCAGATAAATGGGGGTCTTCCAATGAAGGGCTTTTTGAGTTATGCAGGCAATTTTTAACTGTATTCTAGTATCGTATGGCAACCAGTTTAGGGATTTAGGGCTGGGGATATGTGATCATTTTTTTTGTCCCAGTAATCAATCTGGCTGCGGCATTAGGAGTAGTTTCTGTCCTGTAACTCCAGTTCTGTAGTAGGGGTATCTCGGTTATAGTCATAATCTAGTGAATAGTCCCGCCCATGTGCGTGGACCCCGGAGAAATCAAAAATAATCTCTTACGGTGTTGAAAAATGCAGAACTGCACAGACAAGAGAGAATTAAAGACAGATAATGCAGCCTATATCCACAGGCTACACTGTCCAGTACTTGAAATTCCACCAAAAATCCGCAAACAGCAAAGCCTGTCCAGATTTCCCTTGCTTTAACAGCAAAAACCCTCTGGAATGATAGAGAGGAAGACATAGACAGACAAGCCCCATAGGCTGCCATTATGTGGCTCAGAACAGGATATTGTGCCTTTAAGAGAACTTTCCAGAACTTCACAGTATCCCAGAATGCACTGCAGGTCCCTTTTACTTTCAGTTCTTTTTGAAGGCGTAAAACGCCAGACCTGTAGCATTCCTTACATGAATATCTCTCCCCACCAGGGAGGAGGGCGGGCGCTTATGACTATAACAGAGATACCCCTACTACAGAACTGGAGTTACAGGACAGAAACTACTCCTTCTGTAGTAGGGGATCTCAGTGTATAGTCATAATCTAGTGAATAGAATGGCAAGCCCATCCCCACACCAAAGCGGCGGTGGAGAAAAGAGAAATAACACAAGTACTGTGCGAACAGATTTCGCAGCGAAGCCTGCCCAACCTGAGCGTCTGCCCTGGCATCAGTGTCCAGGCAGTAATGCTTAGCAAAGGTATGGACCGACTTCCAAGTGGCCTCCTTGCAGATTTCTGCAATTGGAACATTACGGAGCAAAGCAGTCGTGGCAGCATTGCCCCTGGTGGAATGAGCCTTAGGTTTACCCTCTAAGGTCTTACCAGCTTTTTGGTAACACAACTGTATACAGGACACAATCCACCTAGAAATGGACTGTTTAGAGGTAGCAAGACCTGTCCTGGCTGATCCATAATTGATAAACAATTGGTCTGACCTACGAATATCCTTGGTTTTATCCAGATAAAATTTCAACACCCTCCTGACATCCAGGGAATGCAGGGACCTTTCCGCTGGAGAGGAAGGATTCTGAGAAAACGTGGGTAAAGTTATGGTCTGGTTAACATGAAAGTCAGATATAACTTTAGGAAGAAATTTAGGGTGAGTACGCATAACAACCTTAGCAGCATGAAATACAGTATAAGGTTCTTGGCAACACAACGCCTGAATTTCACTCACCCTGCGGGCCGATGTAATGGCCACGAGGAACGCCGCCTTCCAGGTCAGGTGCTGCAACGAAGCCTCATGAATAGGTTCAAAAGGCTCCTTCATCAATCTGGACAGCACCACATTCAATTCCCATGAAGGCGAAGGAAGCCGGACAGGAGGGAACACTTTCTTCAAGCCTTCCAAAAAATCTTTGATCACAGGGATCTGAAAGAAGGAAGTCTGTGAAGGGCATTTCCTGTAGGCAGTCAATGCAGCCAGATAATTAAGGCCAGACTGCGCCAGATGAAGAAGATGTAGAAGGATGACATTTTCATTACATGTCGTCGGGTCATAGTTCTTGGACTTGCACCAGATGCAAAACCTCTTCTACTTGTAAGCATAAGAAGTCCTAGTGGAAGGTCGCTTAGCCTCCTTCAGTATGTCCATGCAATCTTCTGGGAGATTCAAATGGCCATATTGCACTATCTCAGGAGCCATGCCGCCAAACTCAAACAGGCGAACAGATCTACGTCTGGAGTCCCCCACCTTGCGAAGACTTCTACTAGTACTTCGTCGTTTATGACCCATTCGTGATTTTCCTGAATCAGTCTGCTCAGTGTGTCTGCCTGAACATTCTGCACACCTTGTAGATGGGTAGCCGTTATTGTCAGTCCTCTGGCCAGAAGCCAGTGCCAGATCGCCTGCGCCTCCTGCGACAGGGTGCGCGATCTGAGCCCCCCTGCTTGTTGAGGTAATACATCATGGTCGTATTGTCCGTTTGCACAAGCAGAGAGTTGGTCTGGAAGGACGGAAGAAAGGCCTTCAGCGCCAAGTGAACAGCTCTGAGTTCCAGGAAATTGATGTGGTACGTGGACTCCGTCGGGGACCACGTCCCTTGAATCTGTAAGTCTCCGGAGTGCGCCCCCCCAGCCGTGGAGAGACGCATCCGTCACGATAGTCTGCGTGGGAATGTCCTTGTGGAAGGGAACCCCTCTCAGGAGATTCTCAGCCGAACACCACCACTTCAGAGACTGAAGAGCATGCAGAGACAGTCGTATCCTGTCGTCCCAAGACCCTTTCCTCTGATCCCACTGATCCTCCAAGCACTCCTGCAATGGTCTCATGTGCAGCCGTGCGTGTGGCGTGAGGAAGATACAAGAGGCCATTGATCCCAGTAGAGAAGACACCGTCCTCACTGTTGTAGATGGAGTGGTCATAAGAGCCTGAGCCTTCCGAAGGAGTGATAATCGTCGCTCCTTCGAAGGAGACACGCTTGCTGACAGCGTATTGATGGAGGCTCCCAAGTACTGGATGCACTGGACCGGAGTCGGGACACACTTGCACTAATTTTTATTTTTTTTTTAAGTCTTTTTATTGAAGAAAACAAGAGGAGGCATTACAGAAATAGGGTGTCATACTTTAAGATACAGTACAATAGGCGATGGGCGACTACGGCAATGCAGATAAACAAATATACATGAATCTATGACGTAAACGTATGTAAGCATATAAAGAAGGACAGACAATGTGCTAACCAACCCAGGTTGACTTCCGTCTGCGAGACCCATCCACCCAAAATACAGAATAATTAAGGTCGGAGTAGACACCCACATGAATGAGAAAATCAGTTTAGGATAGACAACCCACCTCTCGTAAAAAAGGAAAGAAGGAAAGAAAAAGGCCATAGAACAAAATAAGATAAAATAACAAACCCCACGAAACCCCCCACCCTGCACCCCTGCAATGGCTACGGCCTAACCCCACTAGCTGCGTGCCTGTCGCCCAAGAACTAACCCTACAAGAAGGAGAAGAGTGGAGGAGGAGAAATCGAACATGCCCCCGGTCTCTTACCCCCCCGCCAGAAGCGACCCCCCGAAACATAATCAAGACAGTATGAAGCTAAAGTTATAAGCCAACCGGGGGGGGGCAGCAAAAACCACCGACTCCCACATCATTATAAAGTGCAATTCCCTTATTGAATCAAGGTATTTTATCAAACCCAGTCAGTCAAGTTCAACCCTGGCCACTACGGGTTTTCGTGCGAGCCCTTCCCACCCGTACCACCATCACAATGGAAGAATCAGGGCGCTCTGAAAAGTCCAGGTCAGTGCAGTAGGATCGAAACCAGGATAATAGTTCTCGATGTCCACAAATCAAACGAGGATAGCTGTCCACCGAAAATGAGTCCCAAGAACATGGTTGAACCAGGAAGGAGGAAAAGGATAATAAAACACTCCAATAGTCACTGAGAAACTTATTACGGCATATAAAACTGTCCATGTCTATCGTAGGCGGCATCGGGATTGAGCCGGATGAGCTGACTATAGTCAGAGGCTCGCAGGCTGTTATCTGGGAACCGACAAAACACATCAAATCCGGTTTCCGAACGGGGTCCTCAGTCTCAAACGCACCCTGCACCGCAGGCACCACGGCTTGCTGAAAACATACCGAAGGGTCGTAGTCCGGTCTCAGGCAGATATCGTCCACTGTTACAATCATCCTCTGGATGGCGGCGGTGAACTGCGAGTGGCGGCCATTACAGCCTGAAGTGATGGCGTACCGTCCGCCCGCTCCATCCCCTCTCACGAAGCGATAGAGCAGGACTCGAACCCCGGAGTCACCTACTCCGGGGTAACAGGCACACGTAAAGCCAATTACAACGATGGGCGCTCTCAGTCTCTCAATATCGACACCTTCGCCGCAAGCGAGGGCCCAAGCCGGGCGGCTAGCAGAGTCTCCGGGAGACGGACCCCCGACCACAGCAACCGGTGAGTCACGCTACTGTATCTTCGGAATCAACCGATCACAGTGTCACCATCCAAAACGATCAGAATATGCCCCACTTCGGGAGACCGGACGAAGCCCAAGTCTCGCGGCCGATGTTGTTCAACTACAACCCGGATGGGTCAGAAATCGAGGCCCCGGCTTCCATGCTGGGTTAGGCCGGGAATGAAAACACGGCGTATCTTCATAATTCGAGAAGGTGGAAATCTCGGGATTGCCCCTTCAGATTCAGGAACACCTCAGAACACGGGGGTTCGGTACGAATTCAGGATCCATATCAGGATATACGAGCTGCTGGCGGAGGTCGGCGGAGCCGGGAGCTTACGCGGCCATCTTGGTTGCTAGCGTAGCTCCTCCCTCAGACTTGGACATGTTGATGTGCAACCCCAGCTTGTTCAAGAGAACGCACGTCTTCTGGAAGTGCGCTTGAGCTTCCGAGAAGGAGGAGGCCTTGATCAACCAATCGTCCAGGTACGGGTAGACAAACATCTTGTTCTTCCTAAGGTGTGCGGCTACCACTGCCATGCACTTCGAGAATGTTCTGGGCGCAGACTTCAGTCCGAATGGCAGTACTGTGTACTGATAATGATTGGCGCCGACTTGGAATCGCAGGAACTTCCTGTGTTTGTGTGCAATGGGCACATGGAAGTATGCATCCTGTAGATCTATGGCACACAGCCAGTCTCCCCATTGCAGCTGAGGATAAATCTGATGCAACAACAGCATGCAAAACTTCTCTCTGCGAATCCACTTGTTTGCTTGTCGCAAATCCAGAATGGGCCTGAACTCGTTCTTGTCCTTTTTGCGGACCAGGAAGAACCGGGAGTACAGACCTCTTCCTCTTTGAGACAGAGGTATGTCTTCTATCGCCCTTTTCCTTAACAGGATATCGGCCTCCGCCTGGAGCTCGCGCAGCTGAAACTGCGAGCTGACCGGAGGAATTGATGGAGGCGGGCTGGTGAACCGAAGACTGTATCCATTGCAAACAATATTCAGCACCCACTTGTCCTGAGTAATTTTTGTCCACTCTGCCAGAAAAAAATTGAACGCTTCCCCCCACCGGAGCGGGTAACGGATGTAGGGGAAGTAACAGCTCAGGGTCGAGACCCGGCCACGCCCTTGTTCGCTGTAGAGGACTGCTGACCTCCTCTACCCTTTTGGCGCTTCTGGAAGGGCCTCCGGAACTGCTGCTGTTGTTGCTGCTGCTGTCCCGAAGCCTGTCCTCGCCCTGTGCCCCATACCCTCTCTGGGACGGGCGGTAGGCTTTCTTTTCTTTGGGTTTCTCCAAGCCCACAGCCGTCAGAGTCTCGGCCTCCGCCTTCATGCGGGCCATCTCATCATCTGCATGTTTCCCGAACAGGGTCTCCCCCGAGAAGGGCAGATTAGCCACTCGCTGCTGGGCCTCCGGCTTGAGTGATGTGAGCCTGAGCCAGGCATGGCGTCGCTGGTTGATCCCATGACAATACCCATGGGCCGCCAAAAGAGAGCCATCAGCGGCCGCGCTGATGACCCGGTTCGAAACCAGCATCCCTTCCTTCTGGATCTCCAGGAAATCCTACGTCCTATCTCGTGGCAGGAGTTCCGCGAACTGCTGGAGGGATTCCCACAGGGCACGATCATAACGCCCTAGCAGAGCAGTATCGCTTGCGGCCTTCATGGACGTAGAGGCCGTCCCACAGGCCTTCCTGCCATTTGAGTCGATCCATCGGCTTTCCTTATCCAGAGGCACGGTAGAAGACGGAGAGGTAGAGTGTTGTTTTCTGGCCACCGTCACTATAATGGAGTCCGGAACAGGGTCAATCCTCAGAAAAGCCGGGTCGGAATCCGGAGCCCTGTACTTCTTAAGAAGACGGGATGGAACGGCTTATGTCGTTGCAGGTGTAAGAAACAGCTCCTCCGCTAGCTCTACCAATCCTGGCACGAGCGGTAGTAGAGGGCGAGACAAATGCTTCTTGTGAAGTGTCTCAAAAATCACGGACGTCGTAGCAGTCACCGTGATTCCCAATTTCGCTGCACCCCTCAAGAGAACATCCTGGAACGTGCTGATGTCGTCCACGGGAGACACCCTCGCCCCGGGGAGTCTGACAAGGTCGGGAAGAAGGACCTGGTTCTGGAAGAGTCCATGCGGGACCGTGATCCGCGCCTCCTGTGGCGCCGTCTTGACCTCATAGAGGATCTGTGACGACTGCGCGACCTCCCTCTCCGTCTGGAGCAGGATCGCGACTTCCTTGGCTTCGGTCGCCCTGTCGGTTCCACCGGGACGGGAGACTTTGGCTTGGATGGAGCCCTCGGCCGAGGGGTCCCCTTAGGAGGAGTCGGAAATCGTGGCAACGAACCGTTCCTCGGAGGAATCGGAGGAGGCTTGTCAGCCAGCAACTGGGGTTGCGGTTGAGGCTGTGGAGGAGGCGGAAGTAGAGGCGGGGTGGGAGCCCGCGGAGGAAGTCCTCTCGGTAACGGAGGAGGAGAAGGAGGAGTAACTGTCTTCGGCCTAGCAGGGGTATATACAACAGAGTACACCGAGCCCGGTGAACCGCCCTCCTTACTAGGCTGGGACTTTGGAGAGTCTTCCATAGGCACTTGACGCCTTCCAGACTGACTCCTGGCACCAGAACTCCTTCCGCGCCTTCCCGGCGTCGAAGAACGGCGACCAGACGGAGAGCGTTGGCCCCTCGACGGCGAGCTTCGCCTCTTCGACGGCGAGCGCCTATCCCTCGACGGCGAATGCCTTCGCCTCAACGGCGACCTTCTTCGTCTCGACGGCTACCTCCTATGCCTCGACGTCTACCGTCTACGCCTCGACGGCGATCTTCTCCTCGACGTCAAGGATCCCCTCGATGATGAACTTCTCCTCTTCGCCGACGGCGAAGTCGCCTTGACGGCGAGCGCCGACGCCGGGCCTCTCGACGTCGAATACTCAACGACGACGCCGACGACGAAATAGTCACTGGAGACTTCGATGGCGGCCTGTTCAGATCCCTCGACGCCGAACGTCGCCTCGACCCAGAGCCCTGGGGAGACGGGCATCAGACTGCAGTCATCCCTCTCGACGTCGTGGTCGGGGCAATCGACGCCGACGGAGAATGGGGACGTTTGCTGGTCTTCCTGCCCCTGAGGAGCCCCCAGAGGCCTCAGCATGGGCAGATGAAGCCCCCCCAGACCCACCTTGTGCCTTCCGTCTTCTGTCTTCAAGGCCCTGAAGCCTGATCTTCATCCTATCCCTCAGGGTCCTGCTAGAGAAACCCTGGCAAATGTCACACTCCTCTGGGACATGGGATGAAGGAAGGCAGATGATACACACCTCGTGTGGGTCAGACTTGGCCTTCCTTCCTGGAGCACTCAGGGCATTTGTCGAATAATGCAGGCATATTTGACAATTAAGAGTGCACCCAAAGACAAACAGGAAGAAACAGCAAAGTACTTCAAGAAAAGCACTCAAATAACTTTGAAAAAGTGAATAAATCACCAATATACCCTTGAAAAGGGAGAGCTCAATGACCCAGGGTCCTACTTGCAGGAGCCGGAAAAAAGAACTGAAAGTAAAAGGGACCTGCAGTGCATTCTGGGATACTGTGAAGTTCTGGAAAGTTCTCTTCAAGGCACAGTATCCTGTTCTGAGCCACATAATGGCAGCCTATTGGGCTTGTCTGTCTATGTCTTCCTCTCTATCATGCCAGAGGGTTTTTGCTGTTAAAGCAAGGGAAATCTGGACAGGCTTTGCTGTTTGTGGATTTTTGGTGGAATTTCTAGTTGAAGTACTGGACAGTGTAGCCTGTGAATATAGGCTGCATTATCTGTCTTTAATTCTCTCTTAAGTGTCTGTGCAGTTCTGCATTTTTCAACACCTTAAGAGATTATTTTTGATTGCTCCGGGGTCCAAGCACATGGGTGGGACTATTCACTAGATTATGACTATACACAGAGATCCCCTACTACAGAAATGGAAGCCCTTGGTGGGGCCAAGTTCTGTTTGGGGAGACCACAGAGCATGGAACTACCGTAGTCTAGTCTTGGCAAATCTAGAGCTTGTCCCCCCAATTTGAAGTCTTCCTGTGGAACGAATGGTTTGAGATTCCTTAGTATACTCAACTGATGTTCAGCTCCCTTGGTTGCACTGCTGAAATGGTTCTTCATGTGCATGTCTTGTGCGATTCCGAGGGATTTAGCTGACCCAAATAATGTGGGGGGAGCAGACGAAGGCTGTAAGATGTTTTATTCAGAGGTCAATCTTGGGAGTATGATTAGGGGAATGATGAGAAGGAATTCTGTTTTGGAGGTGTTGAGCAGGAGGTAGTTGTCAGTAAGCCAGTTGGAGTGTTCATCAGGATAGAGTTGAGTGAGATGAAGTCTTCAGGGGGGGTGATTTTCAGATAAAGTGGAGTGCCATCCGCTTACATATGAAAAAGAATGTCCACGGAGTTCAAAGCATGTGCTAATGGTTCCAAAAATATATTGAAGAGTATGGTGACATGGCGTACCCTTGCGGAACCCCCATAGTTACTGTATACGGTTGAGATAGGGATTGATTCATCTTGATTCTTTGGGATCTGTTTTGGAGGAAAGAGAACCATTTCAATACCGACCTTGATAGGCCCATCCTGTGTTCTAGAGTGGATAATAGTTTGATGTGGGTAACCGTGTCGAAGGAAGAAGATATGTCAAGGAGGATCAGGAGGCAAGAGTCATTTTGGTCTAGAAATTTTTAAAATGTCATTCAAGTAGTGAGTGAGAGTAGATTCGGTGCTGTGCCCTCTCCAAAAACTAGATTGAATTCGATCCAACAGTTGGAATTTCTGAATGTGTGAGCAGAGTAGTGATTGAGCGTACTTTTCAAGATGTTTTGCCAGTGTGGGGATGTTGGAAATGGGATGGAAGTTATTCAGATCTGAGCTGTCTGCGTTATGTTTTTTAAGGATGGGGGATACCTGTGCTGCTTTTAGACAGTCGGGGATCTGCCTTGCACTGGTGAAGCATTAACGATCTTACATCATAAGGGGAGGATGGTATTTCTTTGAAGATCAGAAGTGGTAGAGTGTCGCTGAAGAGGTTAGATGGATTGCATGCAGTGGTGCATTATTCTAACATTTATAACTATCAATTAAGAGCCTACAGTGTCGAACATGCGTACCTTGCTGTGGACAATTCTCTTCCCAACCACTTCCTTAACCCTGCATCAATGGAGTTTACTGATGATTCTTTTTTAAGCTCAAGGGAGGCGCGCCCCTAATTACTCCAAGGTTAGATCCTTGCTCTATAAATAGCACATATAAAATAAAAAAAACATAATAACTAAAGTGTAAGAATCTCAGATTGCTAAATTAAGCTATGAAGGATTGCTATGTGGAACATACTACTCCTCCAACTCAACATTTTAATAACAAATCTAATGTTTCGCAATGTGAGTGCCCTTTGTGAATGATGACTCAACTGTTCCTGCCTTTCTTTCAGATTTGGCCGCCTTATGGATGCTGGCCAACTTTTCCCTTTCCCCATCCTCTCCTCTGCCACTTCCATTGCCGATAATTCTTTTTCCAACATCCCCACTCTGTCTCCTCCAGCCCTCTATGTGTGGTTAGTGTTGATCTGTCACTATTGATTTGAAGTAGTCTATAGTCTGTATTTCTCGTTTTTATGTGTTGTCATACAATGCTGTTTGTGTGAACGTATTATTGTGGGTCTTTTAGAGTATAATGATGGGTATGTTGGTGGGAAAACTCTGGTTCTAAGTAGGCGGAATGAATGGGAATTGCATGCGCAATTTGCGACTATACTCGCAAATTACGCACGCAATTTTAAGGATGCAAGGGTTCCAAAAGGACACCCTGTTGCACCCTTGAAATGTGCATTAGTGCACATGTGGTGCACATACATGCCCTAAGGGCATGCATGTGAGCCACATGGCACTTTGAAAAATGCAAAAAAGTGAATTTTTCTAGGAATTGAGATTCCTTAAAGCAATATCGCAATTTGCAATGGCTACTAGAATAGCATTTAGGGAATTGCAAATTGCGATTTTCTAAATGCATGCGCCAAATAGGAAATCGCAAATTTTGCGATTTCTTATTTTGCGAATGGGATTATTCTTACCTGCTTTGCACACAGAGTTTTTGCGATCACAAAGGCTGATATTCTGGTTGCAGTCAGGGCAGGCCCGTCACCACATACAAGACAGGATCCTAGACACTACTGACGCTGCTCACATTCAGAAAATGGGGTCAGTAAACAGGACACAATCTAGACATCGAACCAGATTATGGGGCTGGAGAACAGACCCACTCAGGCTATATTGAGTGAAAACATGCTAGTAGGAAAGGCACATTTTTATTCACTGAAACAAAAAGAAGTGTAGGAGACAGCACAAAATGTGGGTCACTGGGAGCTTGCATTAAAAGTCAAGCTGAACCAGTTCTCTAATGTTGCTGGACGGGCTGTACATTTTCCATAGACACAGGTGGGTGACAAGTGCAAACGTTACTTACGCGTAGTTGTCTTCGGTCACCACCTCCTCGACGAAGGACAGGAACGCTTCGAGGAAGTTAAAGCACACTGCCGGCTTCCAGAAGTCACGAGTTTCCTATGGGGGCAACAAGGCGACGATCAGTGCTTGGACATTTCTGTGGTGGTCTCAGTTTACAAAAAGGTCTACCAAATATATTCATTTTTAGATACAAAAAGCACACAAATGCCTCTTTCATGACTTGTGCTGTGGTCCCCATCACCTAGGGCAGGTCTTTGTGTGGACCTGAAGCCTGCAAGACAGTTGCTACTTTATCGCATAGCATTCTCAGAGAGTCTTTCTTTCCCATTAACGCTGTATTCCTCGCTTCCCACGTTAGCCTCTTCCTAAGGGCATCCACATAACATATTCAGGCAATCAACCCCTGTTTTTCCGTGCCCACTGCATTGATTCCCTACCCTCACTGAAATAATTAATGCTCGGAGGAGAGGGGTTTAGAACACACAAATATGTGCAAAATTAAACAGTAATACGTTTGCTGATGTTGAGAACTTGCTCAGTAAAGGTCATGGACAATGCGTATTACCTTGAGTTTTTATGCTTCTTTATGACAGCGTGGGCTGCCTGTGGGATGAGAGTGCAACTTTCTGATTGCACCTTAGCCAGCGAGTAAACCAAGCACTGAGGGCATCACGGTTACTAACTACCAGTCATTGCATTTATCAACAATCAAGCAAGTTGTAAGAGAAAGGGCAACCAGAAGATATGCAATGTCACAGCTTCAAATGTTAATAGAAAACACACAGACTTACCGCACATGTAGGTGTACTCTGAAAAAGAAAAAGAATATTGCAGTAAATACTTTATGCAAAATATCCTTGAGAGGAGCAAATCTACAGAAATGTATATTCAGAGCACTTCTGGCAGGCACTTTAACGACACAACAGGCCAAACCTGAGGAAGTGTTGAATGAATCGAAGTTGTCATTGTCATGGCAGACCAGCACCAAGGAAAGGCACATCGCAGTGAATGCCTGAGGGAGTTTTCTCTCGCAACCACTTTGGGGTGCAAAAAACTC
The DNA here is from genome assembly GCF_964261635.1 of Lissotriton helveticus. Taxonomy (NCBI): domain Eukaryota; kingdom Metazoa; phylum Chordata; class Amphibia; order Caudata; family Salamandridae; genus Lissotriton; species Lissotriton helveticus. The sequence goes on from NC_136065.1 coordinate 2,082,473,192, forward strand.
TTTTGAAGGCCTGGGGTGTGCTTGAGTACAAGGAAGAACCACCCAGGCCCATGGACTGATGTCAGGGCTCATGGATCCTAGGATGGTCCACAGCAGGAGATGGGGCTCACTCACTGCTATGGATCCAAGGATGGTCCACAGCAGGTGATGGGACTGGCTAGGGTCATGGATCCTAGTATGGTCCGCGGCAGGAGATGGGGCTGGCAGGTCTCATGGTTCTTAGGATGGTCCACGGCAGGTGATGGGACTGGCTAGGGCCATGGATCCTAGGATGGTCCAAAGCGGGAGATAGGACTCACTCATTGATATGGATCCTAGGATGGTCCACAGCGGGAGATGGGACTCACTCATTGATATGGATCCTAGGATGGTCCAGAGCGGGAGATGGGGCTGGCTAGGACCATGAATCCTAGGATGGGCCACAGATGGAGATGGGACTGGCTGGGGTCATGGATACTTAGATGGTCCACGGCAGGAGATGGGGCTGACTAGGGCCATGGATCCTAGGATGGTCCACAGCGGAAGATGGTGCTGGCAAGGGACATGGATCCTAGGATGGGCCACAGCGGGAGATGGGGCTGGCAGGGACAGGGATCCTAGGATGGTCCACGGCAGGAGATGGGGCTCACTCATTGCTATGGATCCAAGGATGGTCCACAGCAGGTGATGGGACTGGCTAGGGTCATGGATCCTAGTATGGTCCGCGGCAGGAGATGGGGCTGGCAGGTCTCATGGTTCTTAGGATGGTCCACGGCAGGTGATGGGACTGGCTAGGGCCATGGATCCTAGGATGGTCCAAAGCGGGAGATAGGACTCACTCATTGATATGGATCCTAGGATGGTCCACAGCGGGAGATGTGACTCACTCATTGATATGGATCCTAGGATGGTCCAGAGCGGGAGATGGGGCTGGCTAGGACCATGAATCCTAGGATGGGCCACAGATGGAGATGGGACTGGCTGGGGTCATGGATACTTAGATGGTCCACGGCAGGAGATGGGGCCGACTAGGGCCATGGATCCTAGGATGGTCCACAGCGGAAGATGGTGCTGGCAAGGGACATGGATCCTAGGATGGTCCACAGCGGGAGATGGGGCTGGCAGGGACAGGGATCCTAGGATGGTCCACGGCAGGAGATGGGGCTGACTAGGGCCATGGATCCTAGGATGGTCCACAGCGGAAGATGGTGCTGGCAAGGGACATGGATCCTAGGATGGTCCACAGCGGGAGATGGGGCTGGCTAGGCTCATGGATCCTAGGATGGTCCACAGCGGGAGATGGGGTTGGCTAGGCTCATGGATCCTAGGATGGTCCACAGCGGGAGATGGGGTTGGCTAGGGCCAGGGATCCAAGGATGGTCCTCAGCAGGAGATGGGGCTGGCTAGGGCCAGGGATCCTAGGAATGTCCATGGCAGGAGATGGGACTGTCTAGGGCCATGGATCCTAGGAAGGTCCACAGCGGGAGATGGGACGGGCTAGGGCCAGGGATCCTGGGATGGTCCACGGCAGGAGGTGGGACTGGCTAGGACCATGGATCCTAGGATGGTCCATGGCAGGCGATGGGTCTGGCTAGGGCCATGGATCCTAGGATGGTCCATTGTGGGAGATGGAGATCACTCATTGCTATGGATCCTAGGATGGTCCACAGCGGGAGAAGGGGCTGGCTAGGACCATGGATCCTAGGATGGTCCACAACAGGGGATGGGGCTGGCAGGGCAATGGATCCTAGGAAGGTCCACACCGGGAGCTGGAGCTCACTGATTGCTATGCAGGGTGCACCCTGTGTTTTTGTGACTCATCGGTAGTGTTGATTACTGCATGTACCATCAGAGATCCTGTCCAGATCACACTCTTGCACAATTTGGTTCAACGGAAGGACAAGTGAAAATCCACCGGCACTTTGGGAAACCCTTACGACACTTAATCTTTAGTCCCTCAATCATTCCAATTTCGATGAAAAAGCATCTGTTTGCATGTCATGCCTCTTAAGAAGCTACCAGTGGATAGAAAAAGGATAACATTTTGAAAGTGTTGAATGAGTGGGGTTCCGCAGTTGTTGGGACGGAAATGTCCCTTGCGTGGCTTACTGTGGCGTGCATCCCTGGCCTGAAGTGCCTTCTGCAGTAAGTCTCTGTAAGTTTTGATTTTTTATTGTAGTAGGCATGACCGTTTAGCTTGTTTGCTGCAGGTGGCTTGAGAACTACAGTGAGGCTTTGTGGTCTGGAGGGTCACCTAAAGTGCATCACTCCATTGTCACTGTCAGTGGGGGGGGTTGGAAAATGCTGTAAGTGCAGGCAGTTTATTTATACTGGAAGGACAGGCCTTTTTCCTGTTACCTTAAGTGAAATGTCGCATTAATTAGTCTGCTGAGACAGTCGCTACATCTGTCTAGGATTTAGATGGCCAGTGTATGCGTACTCTGCATATGTGTGGTAGTATGAGGGTGTTTGACTGTATGGAGGGAGCAATCCATTTTGAGTCCCTGTGTACAAGTGGTCAGCATGATGGAGGTCGGAGCGGAGTATACTAGGCAGGATGTGACTATGAAGGAGCCCCCCGCACCTCCCCCTCCACACCCCATTTCAAAGGTCTCTTTGAAGTGGTACAGGCTCCACTCAAGGATGGGTGCAGATTCACTGGTCTTCTAATGTGCAAGATGACCCTAAACCCTTCCTGCCCCACCTCCTCTACAGAGGTGTGGAGGAGACACTAATGTGCAGTGGAGGGCCAGGAAGTAACTATTTTCTTTTGTGCATTTGTTTTGTACCTCCATTCAGAACCCTACATCCTTGTTCATGCTAGACCCAAAATGCTAGAACCAAAATGGCTAAGAGGGTTCCCAAAGAACAGCAAAGCTCTAGAACCTACCTTTTAGTCTGCGAGCTGGGGACAGAGGTTGGGTAGGTTCCCTAGATACATATTCCAGGCATTTCTCTAGTTGGCTTATGTCCAGGCTATAAAAAGTGGAGAACATCCCTGAGATCTTTGGCAGCCATTCCTTTTTCAAGTCAGGAATGGACCTGAAGTCTGACAACAATCACGCATGAAGAGCTGCTTAAGAGTGGACTTGAAGTGAGGTGCCATCATTGAGGTGAAGGTGGAATTGGGAGGTTCCCCAGAGTGAGAAGCTGCCTAGTGAAGGAATCCACCCGACATTTGCTTCAAGGAATAAAGAGTTGTGCACGATGGGCTGAAGAGAGCAACGATCAAGAGACACGCAGAGGATGGAGCTATGCTCCCAAAATGTTATAACCTTGCTGCAGTTTCTGTTCCCACTGTTGTGCCACCAAGATCTCTTCAGGCTGTGGCTTACCTCTAGGCTTCAATACCACAAGTGGAAAATTAGACAAAGGAGATGTCAGGCGGATGTTTTCTTGACTCCGGGGACCACATTACTCCAGTTCTTGTGGTCCGAGAGATCTCAATGAACTGTGGCACAGCCATACTGGAAGGGGCTGCAGTTGTGCCTTCTTGTACCTATCTTTTGTGGACCACTACAGCAGAGAGACTTGGTGTGCGGTTGGCAGGCACTCATACCTAGTTCCCCATTGGGCTTCCATGACCCCATACAGTAACAAGTTGACAACCAGACTAGTCACCAAGCTTAAGATCACAATGTTTCCCATCCCTTCAAGGTGACCTCCTTTCTACTTTCTATGCTCTTTTTATAAAAGGCAACCTCGCCCAACTTACTTTCTGTAATTTCAAAATAATCTGAAGCAGAGAACCAATGGGATGGATGGTAGGGATGGAAAATTGGTCTGTAATGGGGACGAATAGAACTTGGTGCAATGAACAGTACGGGTAGGTGACCACGCATTACCTCTTTGTCCTTCTTCCCCATCATTGTCCTTACTTCAATGAGTTGATTTACAAGCATGCAATCGGCTTCATTAACAAAACCATAATTTAATGCAAATGTTTATTTATTTAGATTGTAACACCATACATTCGTGATGAACCTTATCAATAATTTTCTACTAGGTTCAACACCGAAGCACCAAAAACTGCTGATTTACTGCCACGTAAAAACAAATCTGTAAAGATTTTTTTAAAGTGCTTGGGGATGAAGTGTGCAGCTTCCTCGTCTGAACTTGGGGGAAGGACAAAAAAAAAAGGCAAAACTAGAACCTCAGAACAGTGAAAAGAAGCCACAACCTTGGAACAAACTGAGGATAGGGACAAAGAATTACCATGACAGGCAGAAACCTCAGACAAGGTTCTGAAGCTAACAAAGCCCCTAATTTTCTAACCATTTGCCTTGAGGAAATGGCCACAAAAATCTGCCTTGTAAGAAGGTAAGACACTTCAGTCCCATGTGATCTACAGGATCAAAGGGAGAAACCTGTAAAGCAGGTAACACCAAAGGTAAATCCAAGGCATATAATAGTACTAAGGAAGACTGGTCGCTTAAGGAGTAAACATCTTAACAATCAAGGTCCAAAGAAGCCAGGCTCTCAAAGTCTGGTTACTTCTGTGCATTGCGCAGTAAGGGCTTTCAAGTTGAGATAGTTAGACCCACATCAAAAATCTCTTTATGGAACTCCAGAATATTAATAGGCGTCATTAACAAGCCTGACAACAGTCTCCTAACATACCACCTGTCAAAGGACTGCTAGTGCAGAGAATATTATTTTAAAGTAAAGGGTCGTCTGGACTGTTCTCTCAATACAGCCCCTTCTGGCAAACAACCCTTGGACTTTGGACTTAGCCTTTCAACAACCATGTCCCTAACTGAAGCCTCTGTAGAACTGGAAAGGGCAGCTGGGTGTCTCTAGTGGGTATAGTTCCAACAGGATTCTCCACTACGGTGCAGGGGGCGAGCTCGAGGGGGCCTACTCTGGCACTGTGCATGGGCGACTGACGAAGGACCTGTCTAGGACCAGAGCATGGGGCTCTCTTAAAAAATCTTTGCAGGGGGGCCCCTTCAAGTTACGTTATGCCACTGCCCACCAGTTGCAGAGATGGAAACGATGGCCATCGACTCCAGCAAGGGACTATCAAAAGAAGCCTCGCCCTGTACTCCTTCAGCTTCAGTAATACACTATGTGTCAGGGGAGTGGGGGAAAGGCATATAGAAGTCACTCTGGCCTTGTGAAGGTCATTGCATCTACCCTCCAACCTCTCTGAGAGGCCAACATTGTGTAGAACCTGGGTAGGAGAGCATTTTGTATCAACTGCAGAAATACCTGCTTCACCAATGACCAAGCTCACATGAGAGGGAAAATTCTGCTAAGATAATATACTGCAGCGTTCTTCCTTTCCGCCTCCCCCCGTTTCGCTCCGAGGCCACCGAAGTCATCTGTGGCGTCCCGCAAGGATCTTCACTCAGCCCCACCCTCTTCAACATCTACATGAAACCTCTTGCAGCCATCGCACGCCAGCACAACCTCAACATCATCTCTTACGCCGACGACACCCAGCTGATCCTCTCCCTCACCAGAGACCCCGACACCGCCAGAACCTGCCTACACGAAGGGATGAAAGACGTCGCCGAGTGGATGAAGGACAGCTGCCTGAAACTGAACTCGGACAAGACGGAAGTCCTCATCCTGGGATCTTCGCCCTCCGCCTGGGACGACTCCTGGTGGCCCCCAGCCCTGGGCACCGCACCCAAGCCAACCGACCACGCACGCAACCTGGGCTTCATCCTGGACCCCTCCCTCTCGATGACCAGACAAGTCAACGCCGTCTCCTCATCGTGCTTCAACACCCTGCGTATGCTTCGCAAGATCTTCCGCTGGATCCCGACCGAGACCAGGAAGACTGTCACCCAGGCACTCGTCACCAGCCGACTGGACTACGGAAACGCCCTCTACGCCGGAACCACAGCCAAGCTACAGAAAAGACTCCAGCGCATCCAGAACGCCTCCGCCCGACTCATCCTGGATGTCCCCCGACGCAGCCACATCTCCAGCCACCTGAGGAACCTGCACTAGCTCCCCGTCGACAAGAGGATCACGTTCCGGCTCCTCACCCACAAGTCTCTCGACGACCTGGGCCCCAAGTACCTCAACGACCGCCTGACCTTCTACACGCCCACCCGCCAGCTACGGTCCACCAGCCTCGCCCTCGCAGCCGTACCACGCATCCGAAGAGCCACCGCCGGAGGAAGATCCTTCTCTTACCTGGCTGCCAAGACTTGGAACTCCCTCCCCATCCACCTTCGGCTGACCCAGGACCATCTCGCCTTCAGGAAACAACTCGAAACCTGGCTGTTCGAGCAGTAGCATACCCCTCCCCCCAAGCGCCTTGAGACCCTCCCGGGTGAGTAGTGCGCTATACAAATGGCATGATTGATTGATTGATTGATATTGATTGATTCCTTTCTGGAAGATAAACAGCCTTTAGTTAAAATATATTTTGTTCAGCCCAGGGGCAATGGAGTTAATTGATTCAGAGTCAACCGTGAAGCTCTCCAGATGTTTGATGTAGCTCATGACAATCCTTTTGTCTATCGTGACTCGAACCTCTTGAAGTGCAACACAATAGGAGAAGTTGAGAAGAGCTAACTGAGTTTGTTTTAGTTCCCTCCAACTGGATGACGCTCTTGCACCCAGACCCGGACATCACCCTTGAACTGAGGACTGTTCCACCAAAGTAGCTCGACTCCCTATGGGGCCACCATATGTCGTTACTGGTGTTAGAACCAGAAAACCAATCCAAATGCTCCTCTTAATGCTAGGCTCATGCTCCAAAACTTCCTGTTTCTGGTATTTTATTTATTTAAATATTTATCGGGCGCACTGTCACCAAAATGGTATCCTGGCGCTAGAAGCAATTAACCGGGCTCTAGCAACATAGTGCGCAATACCCATGCATCCTCCCCAAAATAGGTGGGCCAACTGCGTGATACTAACAATGCGATACACAAGCCAGACACCAATCCGAGAGCTCCTCTAAAAGAGAAGAACACGTTATTTCCCGTTTCACAAGTTGCCAGGCAACTGCGTCCAATTCCAGTGCAGCTCCTGGAATCTGCTTTGGTGCCATGCAGCACCCGTCTGCTGATTTGTTTTTCTAGCTGCATGTTTACAGCAGCCCACCTACTGGATCCGCTTACAATGTGGTCTTAAGTAATTGAGGTGGCTTATCAGGCCCTCATTAGATCAAAAGTGGGAGCATTCCTTACCTGTTCCTGGTGACTACATCTTCACAGAAGAAATCAGCAGGAAATGAGATGGGTAAGGTTTCGTTTTAGAAGAGTACAGGAAGTAGAAAGGAAACTATCTAAAACTTGATGACTAGTTTAATGGAAGAAGCCAATGCTCATTGAAGTAAGGAATGTGATGGGTAAGAGGGATGAGGAGGTAATGGAGTCCCACAGTCAGTATCATCTAACCATCACGGCAAAGTGTTGCCTCTTACTCCGAGCGCACGCTGCGTCATTTGCTTCAGAGTGGTCTGTGCAGATGCAGGTAGTGCTGGCTGCTGATTAGGATGAGGGCATGTCTCGAAGAGAGCTGCCACTGCCAAAAGAAAACGAGTGACACTGAAATGGGAACATATGAAGTGAGGTTTGACCCACCTCAGAGAGACAGCAGGATTTCCTGCAACAGGAGGGCTTTAAAGAGAGTGAACTAACCCCAAGTGGGATACTTCTATTCTATTCTAGATGCACCAGGACAGCTTGAAGTTAAGGCATAAATAGCTGTGAGCAGGACCTGCCTATCCACTATTGCTCTATTGTCAGCCCTAGACTTATGATTGCTCAGAAAGAGCTGCTTAGATACCCTAATCTGTGTTATTGTGTGTGCAGTATCTTGTTGAGGTAGAATAACGTACTTGTCTTTTTATACATCAAGGCACTGGTTAGACATTGATTTATTACAAGTTTTATTGTTTGGTATTACTTGTTTGTTATGCATAATTAGTTAAAATCATTGCATACAATAAAATAGGTTTTCATAAAGCTGTATGTTAACAGAATAAAAAATTTGCGAACCTGGGTCATTCTTCCAACTGTACAGTTATATTATTGTGCTCAACCCTTGGTACAAAGGTTATAAAGTGAGCATTTAAAATAGTGTCTGTTGGATTAAAACATGCAAGGATTTCTTGCCTGCAGGAGCAAATACCAGGTAGAATAAATACTTTCAGGAGTACTCTTCTCTCCTGCAGCAGGGCAGGCTGGGCGTGTTCATACCAGATGGAATAAGTCCTCTTTGCACATCTTACATAAACGACAGGAGGTCAGTTCACTGGTCTGTTGCCATGAGAGGTTATGCTGAAGCAAAGATAGGTAACCAAAGCTTAAGTAACCAGATTCAAAGTAGGACAGTGGTTTTAAGATCTTGTAATTCTGTATCAGCATCCAGGCTTGTGATCTTTTTAAAAGTGTCACCTTGTCTGCAACAACTAAGAATTTCTTGATTGAGCTGTTAACCAGTCCTTTTAACATTTTATAAGATAAGTTTAGATCCCAAAATGAAAGAAAACCGAAGATTTGTAAGGCTGAGTCCAGATATATCCTAGCCAGAGTTGTAGGACGTGGCTATTACAAACTGTTGATGGAGTAGCCAATTGTAGTTTTAGTCCTTTAGCAGCTTTTGATGTAGGCACCCTGAGTGGTGAATGATTGTTTGATTATCCTAAATTCCAGGCGTACTTGTGTTGGCCGAGGCATTTTGGGGCAAGTTAAATATACCCCTATACACTCTCGAGATTAATGTGTCCAGTAGTGCAGCATCGCCGCCTCCCGGTAGCAGGTCAAAGTTAGTATCTAACCCCACACCAGCTCCTAGGATTTCTCTACTTTACTATCCTGTGATCAAGTGTTAAAAATATGTACTTGATAACCCTTTATCGGTCTTCTGGTAGGTAAGGCATCAGGACAGGCCTCAGTGGATACAATTAGAGCCCAATAGCCCTTGTCCACTCTGTGGCCTTCAAACTAATTCTGACCACACCACAGAGAGCTTTCCCTGGCTGCTGTGCAGAATGGTAGAGAGGAGTGAAACCAGCTATGGGGCAACGTTGCTGTGGAGACAGTGAGGGCAGAGCTCTGAGGCTGAGCGCTGGATGCACAACTGTGTCTACAATGTAGGTCAGAGGTTCAAATCCCAACAGGGCCAACTTAGCCTTTCTCCTCGTGAGGCAGAATAATCACCAAGAAATTAGATGCCAGGAACACATGCCATTAAAGGACCTACAGAAAATCTATTTTATGGTGTGAACTATATAACTGAAACATATGTTATTGTGTCACCTCCTAAGTCTCTCACTATACAAAGCAGCATCACATTCCTAGAGTGCATCTTATTGGTAATTTCCAGATCTCACCTAACTGCAGAACCTGATTCAGACCATTTATCTAATTATCATGCCACTCCATCCTCATCCCACTCTGGTAGATTCTAAAAGGGTTTTACGAACCTGAGTCAGGCCACGCGATGTGACGTCAAACATCTTACATTTCACCACGGTGCGCTCATCCCACTTGAAGCCCACGAGGATCCGCGGGACCCCTTCGAGGAAGGACTGGGCCCACCAGCGCAACTTTTTAATACTGCAACAAAGTGTAAGGTAGAACCAGGTAAGTGTGAGTACAACAATGGAAAATGTACAAGCATTAAACTCAAAACATGAACTTGTGCTCACTACTCTGCTCTTCAACAAATCCAGCCCCATACGTACACAAACGTATCCTTCATGCTGTGTATCCTGGGGAATTGTGTGCTCGACAGACAGGCATGCCTGGCTTCTTCCAAGATGTGCTATGAGGCTGTGTTTCTTCATACCCATATCACGTAAGAGGACAAGGAGATTAGCAATCCAGTAAACACTCACCTCATATGTGTCAAAATAAACCTAAGTATACTGTTCCACCAGCTAAGTCAGAGAGAAACTATCTCAAGCTGACAGCAGGTACTCCTGGTGGCATGTGCTTTAAAGAACAATTGCCCTCAGTCACCCGAAGGGGACATTCTTCATCATCGGGCTATGCTCCTCGCCGGGCCGGCACTGCAATGCCTGGCGAGCCCTTCAAGACGGTACTTTACCAAATGCCTGCTGAGCACAGTTGGACAGACAATGGTATGTCCAGGAGGTGAGAAACTTGGCAAATGTGTGAGGCTAAAATCAACTATGGGCCGTATGTATCAATGTATTTCATGTGAACTCACTGGTCAATGTGGCGATGAAAACAAATGTAACAGAGGGATCAGGAAGTAATGGTCCCTATCTTTGTTTGCAATAGAGTGCTGGTCATATACCTGCTAGAGTCTACAAACAAGGTCAACATGTTTCATGCCTTATATAGTCGAGGAGCGATCTGTTGGTATTTCGTCAGGACCAAAGTCAAATAAATGTGACCTAATTTTCTCCGAAGAGTGAGGAGCTCAGTATCATCTTAAACTCCCACACATACAATGCATAGGTGATAAGGTGCCCATTGACATCGTACCATTACTGGGGAGCACTGGCTTACAGCGAGCTCCATAGGAGGTAACCCTCCTCAAAGTCAGGGTAAAGTGACCATTAAGATAACGAGGATACCACACCAGAGAGCGACTTGCTGAATCGGAGGTGCGTGCGACTTGCACCCACTCCTGTCCTCGCTTCCGTAGGGTTTAGGATGAAGCATGTTGACCTTGACATTGACCGGTGAGATCCCATTAAATACATTGATACATGTGGTCCATAGTTGATTTTAGCCTCACACATTTGCCAATTTTCTCACCTCCTGGACATACCACTCTCTATCCAGCTGTGCTCATCAGGCATTTTGAAAAAGATCTCCAGTAAAGTACCATCTTGAAGGGCTCGCCGGGCATTTGCAGTGCCAGCCCGACGAGGAGCATAGCCCGATGATGCAGCACGTCACCTTCGGGTCACTGAGGGCAATTGTTCCTTAAAGCACATGCTTCCGGGAGTACCTGCTGACAGCTTGAGATAGTTTCTCTCTGATTTAGCTTTTGGAACATTATACTTAGGTTTATTATGTTTCTTCGTAGGCAGACGGAGGGATCCTGGTAATGGAGGCTTTTTTCAAATTACAGACACAAAAGTTATATCTATAGCAAACCTTTCATGGCTTGATGCCTTCCTACAGATTTACATGCTCTGCGGTGTCCTCTCAACTGTTACTTTGCTGCAAAATTGCATTTTTTTGTAAATGTTGGAGGACTTATTTTCTTGACTGCTGAAAAGATCCATACAATCAATTTTTTTGGGCAGTTTTGGTCAACATGGAATGAGGTCTGTGATGTTTATTTGATAATCCTAAATACCCGGCGAATCGGACAGCGGGCTGGGAGCTGGACCACTCAACGCTGGAATGTCTTCCCTGATCCCACATGCCACAAACTCTATGTAATGTCATTGATCAGACTGAATCGCAGTTTAATGCTTGGGCAAGATGAACTATATTGATTTTAGAGAAGAAATGCCTAATTAAATCTAGTTTTGGCATTGAATTTGAATGGATGAATATTATTGTTTCTAGGACTTTATGCAACCTTGTTTCGAAATAAATCGCAGTTGTTATAGAATGGCAGTCTTTTGCTAGTCGAGTAAAAAGTGTGGATTTATACTGACGCTTTGTTGTTCTTGACTGCGTCAGTCTTTTTAGGTCTCGCCTGGCGTTGCAGTGCAAATTGCTGCTTGCTCGGCGAGAGATACTATAAGAGACCAGATTTCAGAAGGGGACGTGAAGCCCCGCCCCTCATTTCCACTGGCTGGCGTCACCGTTTATGCTAAACGGTGGCCTGCCATTGGATATTAGCTTTTTTGGTTGCCGCCCTTTCACCTTTGTGTCCAGCTCATCCGGACTGGCTCGTCTGCTCTGCGGCTGTAGCGAAGCATTTTCTTATCTTTGTCGGGGCCATCTGTTTTCACTCAGCCGCGTGTTTATTTTTGCATCGTGCTTTCACTTAAAGTGAAAGCGCGATGCAAATATAAACACGGCTGAGTGAAAACAGATGGCCCCCTGTCTACCCGCAATGGCGAACGCTTGTAAAGCGTATTAAATATCTGCAGCCTTTAGCCTACACGCATGTTCTTTCATCGTCTCTCTTGCCTCTGGGCTGTTTATTTCTGCTTCTCACTTCATGTAACTTTCTCTTGCTTCCGACCCTTTGCCTTTCTCTCCTCTCCTCTCTCAGTTATTGCTGTGTCTGCTCTCGACTATTTCTATCTCTTCCCTCTGGTTCCCCTCAGTCCACCCCACTACTTTGACCCCTCTTTTATTCCCGTTTCGTTTTACTGAAGACCCGGGCGCGGCCGAGCTGCTGCAGCATCTGATCTCAGGCCCTCAGCGCTCCTTCTCGTTTTCAAAGCAGACAGAGGTGCTTTAGGCGCCGAGAGTCTCTCGTGAGGGGTGTAGGTGCTGCGGTTCACAGAGCGCTAAGCTCTGTATTTCTCCGGCTGGAGCGGGCTGGGTCTGTTCCCAATATATAATCTCAGTGTCTGTTCGTACATTATGTTCTTGTGCGGTCCTGCCGCTGTTTCTCGAGGCCTAGTGTGCCGCGACACCGAGGCACGAGGTGTCCACTCCCAGCTCATTTTGGAAGCATCCATTATAACTCTGTGATACGAACACACTCATTTGGGAGACAAATAATGCACAAATTTCCATCACGTTGTGTAGGTTGCACAAAAAGGCCTCCTTGCGCTGCGCAAAGGCACTGCAAAGTTGTGAAATAATCAGAAAGCAGGCATGAAAAACATTGCAATTCAGATATTTTTAGCAGTCTTTTCTTCCACCGAGTGCTGGGAGTACTAACATTTGCAATGCAATAGATCTCACATTTACGCGAGTTTAAGCTATTGACATAGCAAATAACAATGTCTTTTATTTTTATTTTATTTTTAAAAACCTAAATAAAAGGCATTGTTATTTACAATGCCAATAGCTTAAACTCGCGTAACTGCAGACATATTGCATTGCAAATGCTGGTTTCTTTTTACCTCACAGTTTAGCTTCATAATTTCAACTCCTCAGGTCTATGATAATGTCTAAAATGTTCTTTATGCTGGAATCCCCAAATATCTGCTTTGATGCCTTCCGCTGTTACATACTTTAGCTCCTCGCTGGATTACCAGTTGTGAGTGCTTTGTTACGGCCTCTCTACTCTTAGGAACCTCCAGTGGCTTTCAGCTGCTACAGTCCCAGGCTCTTCTGTCCGAAAACTAAACTCACATCCTGCCTTGTGTGTGGATCTTGTGTTCTGGTAACGGCCTCTTGGCTAGGTGTTACACAAGGGAAGAGCAGCGAGGAGTCCTTGTGTGCTGGTAATAGCCTCTTGGCTGTGTACTACACAAGTGAGGAGCAGGTAGGAGTACTTGTGTTCTGTTAATAGCAGCTTGTTTGTGAACTCACAAGCGAGGGGAGTTCTTGTGATCTAACAACAGCTTTTTCGCTGAGCCTCGCATCAGTAAGTTGTGAGCAGTGAGGAAGCAACAATGTTCAACGTTGACACCAACACAATAGCCATCAATTTAACCAAACGTGTGTGCAGAGATAGTAGAATTGACATGACGCACCCTTTCACACCAGTAACAAGACTCCACAGGGTTGAAATGTTGGACACCCACTTACTAGTTCCTTAATTTACTGCAGTGCTTAGATCCAGAGACAGAATATAAACTACAGAAAATTAACAGGGTTACTAGGCTACTACAGCCATAATAACTTTTCCGTCGCTGCCTTCATGATCCCTGTGACTAGGCATAACAAGGATAGTACTCTGGATGCAGGTAGCAGCAACAATATCTAGCTGCCCCTCTGTTGCCCATAAGAACTTTACTGTATTGGTTACGGGGTGCCCAGGAGTCACCCCATCCAATAGCATAAATGCTGCATCCCCAGGCACCATCCTTAAAATACTTTGAGGGAGAACAGAAGAGGACTGGACCAGCTGTCTGTGATCTGAGGGAAGCCCTGAAGGACAGGACCTCCTCTCCCTTGAGCCAAGGGCAAAGAAGGAACTCAAGGGATCAGCTGGATGATCTCCTGTGAGGCTACAGGGACACAGCAAGCTGCCAGTGGCCGTTTCCTAGAAGTACCCAGCTTAACATTGTCAACTGGGTCTGGGCTGCTCTTTGGCGTAAGCCAGTGGATGACACCATGAGAGTGTCTATGTGTCCTACTATGAGGTCCCAGGGCCTTAAAAGTGTACTTTTGTAGCTATTTGGGTACCAAAAGAAAGTTTGGAAACTTTGGGACCCAGCGGCTCTGACAAGGGATACTGCCCTCCAAATTGCAGGGAAGACAAGCCAGGCCTCTGGGGAGTTACAGATCCACCACCTGCGGTAGCTGAGCCTCGGGGAGTCCATTGGACGATAGGAGCAGCAGACCGGTCAGCTTCGATGTGGTGCCTGCAGATACAGGGGAGTGACTCCTTCCCTCCAAGGGAGATTACTTTGGATGTCCTTGATGCCCACAGTTCCCTGGAGATCCTAAGAAAAGCACAGACGAGGCAGAATACTTGCAGAACAGAGAGACCATTAGCAGCAGGAGTCTTCCTTGATGCAGTCTTAGTTCCAGGCGAAGTCCAGCGAAGTCCAAGTGTCTAGACACTCAAAGAGTGACTTGGTTTCAGAGGTGAGTCTTGTTCCATGACAAATCTGAGAACCCACCCACCGGGGCCCTTAAATACCCAAGGAAAGGGTTGGAACGACTCAGGGATCCCTCCCAGAAGAGGAGCTGTACAGAGGGCAGGATACTCAACTGTCCTTCACACCATAGTGTGAACCAAGGGTTCCTGAACTGACTCAAACCGATGAAAGGAGGGCACAAAATGTTCCCTTCAGTGCAGTCTGGAGGAGCTGGAAAGTGCCCTAACCCAAGCCCAAGCCCAATACACTAAGTCCTGTCTGGGAAGTAGACACACCTGTAGTGTAGTTCCTATCATCCCAATAGGCTCTGCGCATTGGAATAATACCTACAGCAGTAAAGGCCTAGGCCAGACGTTAACTAGGTCTACTACTGTCAATACTAGACTTAAAGTTTTGGGTTTGCCAGCTTAGCTCAGAGTTCACTAGAAACTTTCTCGAATGTTCAGGAAAGAATTAACTCCCCTGATTAGACAAGAAGGGATTTAGTTTCTGACAACCATAGAACATGACAACTTTGCTCTCCCCTAATCAAGAGTAAATCTCGAGAGTCGTGTGAACAAAAGGCAATTTATTTTACTCAGTCAGTACGTGCATTCTTAGTCTCATCAGAATGTAGAGAAAAGGAAGAGACGGGCGTGTTCAATAAAAAGGTGTTATTTATTGATCAGTCTCTTTTCTCATACAAGAGAAATGGATCGATATTATTGCAATACTTATAGCTAAGTAAAGTGCATACATTAAAAGCAATAGTATAAAATAATACTGTAAAAACATTGATATGGTTTCTAAGCCATAAGATGTTTTAAAATGATTAAAATATATTACATACACATATACATTTGACTAAACGTACTCAACTGGTGTTTCTAGATACGCCTACCCCGTGTACCTGACCTAAGTCTAATACGTGGGCGGGAATAGAAAGTTACAGTTTAAGTTAAGTTTGTTTTTGCCAAGTGAATAACTAAAGAATTCTCTGTGAGGGGTTATTCAGTTCTGTACCTGGAAGTTAGGATGAATGAGGAATGGTATCTCTCTCTCTGGTCTCGATATTCCAGGCTGCCTGCGAGGGCTACCCAGAAACGCCGGTGCTGGATTTCTCGGCAGGAGAAAGCAGAGCGTCTCTCAGCGCGTCAGGAAGGCGGGGCTGCTGCCAGCGGGGTCTGCTCTGCTCTTGGCTTCGGCAAGTATGGCTGCTCCGTCTCGTCACCACGCGTGTGTTTGCATAGGGCAAGATCGGTAATATTTATACCTTTAAGGTGCCGAGATTGACGTAAGGATGGACATAGATACGTCAATAAAGATGTCATACGACTTGCTCGTTAGCACATTCTTTTACTAAAGTTCTCGGTGAAATCAAAACAATGGCCGCAGGGTTTTGCCCAGGTTGTCATAGGTTTGATTTGTTATGAGAACTCCGTATGCCTTATCAGGGACTGGAGGAATATCGCTTGTCTAATTAGATCGCAAGCGTTATGACCTAATCAGATAACACGTTCCTGTGCCGTAGTGTGACTGCGTCAGATAACGGTATCTGCATCATGGGGGTTTTCTGCCTCATGGGCTGACTGCTAGTTAACTTGTTGGTTTGTTTAACTAGAATAGGGTCAGGAATAGGGGGATCGATTCAGGACCTATAGGAATACATGACACCCACTCCACGCTAACTATGGACATATTTACTAATCTAGGCATAGTATAACATAGTACAACATACTATAGAGTAGTGTGTATACCTTACCACCCCAAAATACATAAATGCATTCTGAAATTTTCAAATATACTGAAAAATTGCAGACATATATTTTGTATGCACTCAAGCTGTAGAATAATGCCAAAGTAATCGCATTTGTATACATTATTGCTTGTTTGGTATATGAGAATCACACATGAAATGGTTTCTTAAATACAGAAAAAAGTTTCGAGACCATTCCATCACAGAATAAAATATTTATGAACATGCCAGCGGGCAGCTAATGTCTATAAGCTATCTAAAATTTAGAAACCTTAGTTCTCTAAGAATAGTTCTTACTTTAAGCAGAAGATAGTGTCCCGAAAAATATGCAAAAATATTTGGGGCTGCTGGAAAAACTGCTGTCCGTGAACTGGAGCGAAAATTGTTCATGTGACTTTATTATTTAAAGTTGAAGGCCGAATTCAGGGAACGCCATGTGCGAGCTTGCTCAAAAGCCTCTATTTCTGTTCGGGAGAGAACATCATATCATTTAGGATTTCGAAAAAACTGTCAACAGCTTCCTGGGAAAGTTCCACTAACTCGGAAATAGGTGTAATCATGCATTCATGCGCATGATTGTCTCCATTGACATTCTGATTTGTATTACTGACAGAAGGTCGTACCTGTTCGATGCTGCTTTCATCTTGAACTTCACTACCCATCAATCGTAGTGGTGAAGCTTCCACGAATGCCGTCATCAGGATTGGTAGCCTTTGAGGGCAGCACAAAGCATGAACCTTGATCGGGCTCAACAATGTTTCTGCATCCATCGGCGCATCCGATTGTAGCGTCAGACAGGTGTCTAACACGCATTCTTCTCCGCATAGCAGACACCTCAATACAGGTAAAACACATCTTTGCCACATTGGTCGAAATGATAGAAACCAAGTCATGTTCAGGTCTCTAAGCCGGGAGAGTCCCAGGATTTTTGATATCCGGTCCCGGTATCCAATGGCTAGGATTGTTTCTTCCCTTGTCGCAAGAGTTTTGTCTGTGACATGGGTTGCCATAACGAAAAATTAGGACTAAGAATAGGATTCCTGCAATTAGTCCCAGGATCAGGGGAAGTCCGCCAAAAATCGAATGGACGAAATCTGGAAAAATACCCAGTATGGCTTTGAATGGTGTTAATGCCATCGAAAATACTGTCTTAAATACCTTTGAGACCCCATTGGTATCAGAAATATTTAAGATTTCATTCAGGATTTCCGCGAAATGTACGGGGGAATTAGTTGATAATAATGTATGTATCTCTGCAGTCGTCCTTGCGACTTGTAGATCATACGTTTCTTTTGATGACGAGAGCCTGGTAGGCGTCTGAAGAAGGACTGTTTTCATTCTGCTTAAAGTATCTATTCGAATAGAAGTAATTTTCAAATCGGGCCATGCCCTTGCCTCCCTGTCTGGGAAGGAGCTGGGGAACAATGAGCATCCACAGCACTTGACCTTCGCAGTCGTAGTTACTAGATAAGGAGTCCCGGGCATAAGACTACAACATCTGCGGTCTACAATAAGAATGTAACTCCCATTATAGAGTCTTTGAAAGAATGGTTCTATTTCTGTTGCAGGTGCGCCTTGCTGGTGACATGAAAGGTTGTATGAATTCCCTTCACAGGCTCCATGCAAACTAATTCCGTTACACAGAAGTGTGCCACTTAGTGACATCGCACAATTGTTGCCACTTAGAAACACTTTGTCCTTTTTTACTGACACATGCATGTGAATAGGGCAGGTTCCATGTTGTTTTAAGGTACCCCTTTCCCAATTTCTCGTACATGCCAGCCTGTATATATTTTTGGCAGTATTGAAACCTGAAGGTTGAGATTGGAATATTTATTATCCCATGTATTATCCATTCACTGACAGGTCGTTCTGACATTGTCATTGGTAATCTTTCTAGTTTTTCAATGCTCAAGATTGTATAATCAGCACCCTTTTGTGCCATACCGATTTGTCTATCAGTAAGGTTAAAGATTTGGAATAGTGACGTTGTGTTGATTAAACGCCAAGGCACATAGCCTGAACGCAGATTTTGTAACGTCCAGCCAAGCTGTACAATAGAACGCAATTGAGACTGACCGTGTTGTAATAATAGTAAGTCTTGCGATAATATGTCGATTGCTGAAGACACAATGCTGTCCAAAGAAAAAATTCTGGAGGACAGAGTCATTAACCCATTGTCCACTACAGAAAGTGATTTTTCCAAATTAATACGGTCAATTTCCCGTATTCTCTCTGCTGTTTCAATTTGAGTAACCTTCCAGGCCTCATTGTATGCTGCATATACAGAGGCTGCTATGAAACGCTTTTGACGCTGTTTGCATGGTCCCAAAGTGAAATCACGCAAGTCAGCACCATCAGTAAGTAAAGTTAGGTGTTGCTTAATTTCTGCCAGTGTGGAAGTTTGTAGCCATTGAAGGCATAATTTGCCCACACTGTAGGTTGTTATTATCCCTGGGTGATGTCTTTGAGGATATCTAGGGTCTGGCCTAGGCCTTTACTGCTGTAGGTATTATTCCAATGCGCAGAGCCTATTGGGATGATAGGAACTACACTACATGTGGGGTTGTATGCTTGTTCTCCCCAAACGGAGGGTTGAGCATGTCTGTCTGTATAGATTACACAGGCGTAATTTCGTAAGGGCAGAATGTCGGCTGGCAGAGGGTATGTTTTTTCATATTCTAGATCTTCCATTTCTTCTAGTTCTGGATCAAAGTAGTAGTATACTTTGTCCGTTGTGATTGAATTCACCCATTGTAACCATTCTGGATCCAATGTTGTTGTTGGTAAATTACACGGTGTTGTTAATGCCTCAAAGGCTGATTCAGCTGTTCTGACTGTGATATGTCTACCGTCAGCTATGTCTTTTTCTGTAGCTATTGCGGTTTGAACTGCATGAACAATCTTTTCTTTGTTGCTGAATTTTTGTTCAGCTTCTGTGTACAAGTGTGATTTGAATGCAACTGGTACCTTTTCTCCCTCATTAGAGGTCAGGTATGTGAATCCGCATCTCCCTGGGATGACTCGAATCACAAGATTGCGTGTGTTATCACGTGTTTCTAATTTTGTTTTAATTAGCATGTCTGTTTGTAGGGATCTCAAAATTTCTGTGTGTATTTGAGTCCAATTGGATCTTTTAAAATCTGGTTTAATTAGATCATAAAGGGGTTTGACCCTTTCTGCGTAATTTGCAATGTATGTTCTTCCGAAATTTAGGAAGCCTAGAATTGACTGTAGGTTTTTTAGTGTTCTAGGTGCTTGGAGTACGGCACATTTCTCTAGGAAATTGTCAGCCAGGCTTTTGCCTTCACTTGATAATTCATATCCTAAGAACAGGACTGTCAGATGGGCATTTCTGGATTTTTTAAAGTTGAATTTGTAACCCTCTGCTGCGAACCCAAGTATTATGGTGTTCACTCTTTTCAAGTGAGTCTCCAAGTCATCATCTGTTAAGTAAATGTCATCGACATAAGATAATGCTTCATCATCATATAGTTGTAGTAATTCTGTTACTCTCGCTGAGAATACCCCCGGGCTGTTCTTGTACCCCTGGGCTAACCGACAGAATTGTTTTTGAGTGCCATTTACTGAGAATGCAGTTAAATATCTGCTCTCTGGTGCTATGTTTTGACAAAAGAATCCATTAGAGATGTCTAAGGTTGTTTTGTATTTTTTGCGCATTATGTTATTCATTAGTGCAGCACTGTGTGAGTTTTGCACTGCAAAAGTTTTGCAGCATGTGTTAAGGTGTCGGTAATCCAAAACTAGACGATATGAATTGTCTGGTTTGGAGACCGGAAACAAAGGGTTGTTCATTTGTGAGGTGCAAGTTTCAATCACCCCCTGGTATTCTAGCTGATCTAGTATTTCATTTACCTGTTTTTTAGCTTCTTGCTTAATTGGGTACTGCCTTTGTGCAGTAGGTTGTGATTTTAACTGGATTTTGTGAGGAGGGGAGTCCTCATCCCATCCTACATGATTTTTATATAAAGCAGGAGCTAGAGCTACTGCCCACTTTCTGGCAAGTGTGTATTTTTTATGAATTGGAATTTGATTTGAGAAGGCAGGCATAATTATTTCTTCGCCATGAGGACACCCCCTGACAAACTCTGGTGGCCAGTCTTTTACAGCTAGAAGGATATCATAGCCCTTGGAGAGATTATCCCAAAATAGTCCCCTTATTTTTCTAGTCTTATCTCCTTCTATACGTAATGTTATCTCGTATATCTTGTGAGGTTTGCTAACCCTGGTGTCTGCAGTTTCCACTTGAAGATATTCATTCGTGTCCACTGTCTCCAGATGATTCATAAGGACTTTGCGAGCTATGCTCACTTCTGCTGCGCTGTCTAGCATTGTCTGAGCCCATTCCCCGTTTTTCAGTTGTGTCCTCAGTATTCTCGGCATTGTTAACTACCTTGATACTGGCTACCTTCTTTTTTGGAAATTGTAATTTCTTTTTTAGCTGAGCAGGTTCCTTGTCTTTGGACTTGGCGTGCTCTTCTCTCTGTTCTGATCGTCCTCTTCTTTCCGATTTCTGCGAGGAATTCTGAAAAGATTGAGAGGGACGTGTATCAATATCTTGATATCTATCAGGTTTTTTAATATTATCCCCATTTCTAAGGTTATATCTTTTCCCAGAGGGGTCACTCTGGGGTGACCTGTGTCTTTGGTTCGGAGATTTTTCTCTTCGCCTAGGAGACCTCCCTCGGGACTGGAATTTCTTTTCTTTAGGATTGGATTGTTTGTTTCCATCCCAGTTCTTTTTTGGGGAATTATTATTAAAAAATATTTTTTTCTGGACTTTCTGTCAGTTGCGGTTTTACTGGTATTCCACCTAAACTGTCTCTACCTAGTTCCTCATAGGATTTTTCTATGATTCTGGCAATTTCAGCTGGTTGGTCTGCTATATCTGTCTCTTTTAACCTCTGGCGGATCGCCACGTTTGCTGCTTCACCTTTTATGTTGGCTAATAGTATAGCCGAGACCTGCTTGAAGTCTTTTAGTAATTTCATACCAAGAGTTAAAGCAGGTTCTGGACCATATTCGTCTTGAATTTGTTTTAGCACAACTGGTATCACCGAAATGGATGGAACACCGTGCGTTTTTGTGTAGATGGAAACAAAGACTGTACCCCAAGTGTCACAGTCCTCAATGTGTGGTGCGATTCCCATTGGAAGACAGATAGTCAGAATCCTGTGTTTTTCTAGCGGGGTGGTGTCAGGAAACACCGCCTCTATTTGGGTTATTTTCTGTGCCAACCAGAATGGTATTTGTTCCCGTTTAGCCGGTACTTTACCTAGGCAAGACTGTATGTTCTGTGGTGTAATTTTATTTGTGTTCCCCTGGTGAGGGGTCAGCTGTGGAAGTTTAATCGCTGGCTGTATTGTTGAAGTCCGCATTACATACTGTACTAATTGTCTATGAATGTTTATTAATTGTTTTAGCTGTGTTAACAGCTCTGCTACAGACATCCCATTGATGTCTGGATGTGGTGTGTATCCGGCTAGGACCGGCCACGTTGCTCCTGGTCTGCCTAAAGGACCGAGCCTGGTGATGTGATTATTGTGTTTTAGGGCGACATCAAATAAGAGCAAATGCTCTTGAAATTTGAGTGGTACTTCCACCTCCTCGAAAGGAGTGTACTCATTAGGAGGTTCCTCTATTTTGTAATAGTGGAAGTACTTTGTTACAGCATTTGCTGCCGGAAAATGTATCCATGAATAATATACCTCCGTCTGCCGATATTCGTGTGCCTCAATTACGAATATGACTGTGCCACCTCTAGGTGTCAGTCCATTTTCTATAAGTTTCAGGGTTATAGATCTCCTTTTGATGACCGGGATGAGTATTATATCCCCGTCCGCATCTAGTGCTGCAGCATCAGCCGCTGCGAGTTCAGCTGCTAATCTAACTGCCTCTCTTTCTTCTTCATTGTCTGACATTTTACTGTCCTGAAGGTTATTTTGTTTGTTTGCAGATCAGGTTTCTTATGGAAACAAAGATTAGATGCACAATATTTTGGAACAGTGTATCCTTCAACGTTGACTATACCAAGAACCATACATAGGAGTTCCCTCCTGCGAGGTTTTGGAGGATATTACCTTTCACCCACTCCAGACGTCTTTGGAGTATTGTGGGAAAAGGGGTCTGAGTGAGAAAGCACGACTGAGTTACTCTAAATGTCTTACGTTAGTTTTATCGCCCTTTCCAAACGCGTTGGGCGCCATGTAGTGTAGTTCCTATCATCCCAATAGGCTCTGCGCATTGGAATAATACCTACAGCAGTAAAGGCCTAGGCCAGACGTTAACTAGGTCTACTACTGTCGATACTAGACTTAAAGTTTTGGGTTTGCCAGCTTAGCTCAGAGTTCACTAGAAACTTTCTCGAATGTTCAGGAAAGAATTAACTCCCCTGATTAGACAAGAAGGGATTTAGTTTCTGACAACCATAGAACATGACAACTTTGCTCTCCCCTAATCAAGAGTAAATCTCGAGAGTCGTGTGAACAAAAGGCAATTTATTTTACTCAGTCAGTACGTGCATTCTTAGTCTCATCAGAATGTAGAGAAAAGGAAGAGACGGGCGTGTTCAATAAAAAGGTGTTATTTATTGATCAGTCTCTTTTCTCATACAAGAGAAATGGATCGATATTATTGCAATACTTATAGCTAAGTAAAGTGCATACATTAAAAGCAATAGTATAAAATAATACTGTAAAAACATTGATATGGTTTCTAAGCCATAAGATGTTTTAAAATGATTAAAATATATTACATACACATATACATTTGACTAAACGTACTCAACTGGTGTTTCTAGATACGCCTACCCCGTGTACCTGACCTAAGTCTAATACGTGGGCGGGAATAGAAAGTTACAGTTTAAGTTAAGTTTGTTTTTGCCAAGTGAATAACTAAAGAATTCTCTGTGAGGGGTTATTCAGTTCTGTACCTGGAAGTTAGGATGAATGAGGAATGGTATCTCTCTCTCTGGTCTCGATATTCCAGGCTGCCTGCGAGGGCTACCCAGAAACGCCGGTGCTGGATTTCTCGGCAGGAGAAAGCAGCGCGTCTCTCAGCGCGTCAGGAAGGCGGGGCTGCTGCCAGCAGGGTTTGCTCTGCTCTTGGCTTCGGCAAGTATGGCTGCTCCGTCTCGTCACCACGCGTGTGTTTGCATAGGGCAAGATCGGTAATATTTATACCTTTAAGGTGCCGAGATTGACGTAAGGATGGACATAGATACGTCAATAAAGATGTCATACGACTTGCTCGTTAGCACATTCTTTTACTAAAGTTCTCGGTGAAATCAAAACAATGGCCGCAGGGTTTTGCCCAGGTTGTCATAGGTTTGATTTGTTATGAGAACTCCGTATGCCTTATCAGGGACTGGAGGAATATCGCTTGTCTAATTAGATCGCAAGCGTTATGACCTAATCAGATAACACATTCCTGTGCCGTAGTGTGACTGCGTCAGATAACGGTATCTGCATCATGGGGGTTTTCTGCCTCATGGGCTGACTGCTAGTTAACTTGTTGGTTTGTTTAACTAGAATAGGGTCAGGAATAGGGGGATCGATTCAGGACCTATAGGAATACATGACACACCTTCCTGTGACAGGAAACTTATTGTTCTACCTTCCCCTGCTCGAGCTCAGCTCAGCAGCTGAAGGTTAGAACAATATCTGTTGGCGGCAGCACTAGCTTGCTAGCAGACCCTGAATGGCTATCACCAGGAGTACAGGGGGCTCCTCTAAGCAGACCCCCAGTACATGGGATCATACCTCCAACACCAGAATCCTTGTTGGGTTAGCGTCCAACATTTTTGATACCAAATATGACCTGGTTCGACACAGCCATTATATAGTTAGGCATCTCATAATGATGGATATTCCCTATTTGTCTTAAAATGGCTGCCACTCTTACAAAGCAGGTGACCGTCCTGCTTACCACAGACACGGCCGCTCCTCCACGCTGCTCCCGACCTGCCTCCCCTTACAACCTGGTATCGTTGTTCTCCCCAGCTGCTTGCACTCGCCGCTACCATTATTTCACATCGCTCTACAGGACCGCTTATTTGCATACAGCGCTGCTATTGATTTATTTATTTAATCATCTCGCATTGTAGGAGCGCTCTATTTGTTTACACCGCTACTAGCAATCTAACTATCCCGCATTACTGGACCGCCTGAACTGCAATCATCGCTGCTAATCACTTAATCATCTCTGACTGCACGCTTTCATTGCAAACATCGATATTACTCATCTAGGCTACTCGCATTGCAAGACTGTTATCTTTGTAATTTATGTGCCTTAGAACGCAGAATCACCTCGCCTGCTACGTAGTTGCTGAGATAATTGTGCCATCGCTGTGTTGCCTTGAATGATTTTTATTTCGTGTCCTCTGCACACTTTGAATAACTTTGCCTGCTTGCTCCGTCCCGCCGGCCATTTTGTGTTGATATTATTGTTGTCGCCCTGCCCGAGTCTCTGCCCCGCTCCCGCCTTCCCAGCTGACCCTCCCTCGCCCCTCCACTCCCACTACCCACTTATGACAGATGCATTGGCGCGCAGCGGTCACGCCGAAGGTGCGCCAAAGGTAAGCCCGTCTACGCCCGTCCGCGCCTGGACTGCGCCCAGCGCCAGACCCCCTGGTCCCCGCCGCTCCCAACCCTCTAGAGTCACATATGATGCCGCTACTCTCCTCGCCCTCAACCCCGGACGCACCCCACTATGCTGCGAAGCTTCCCCAGGACGTACCCACGGCCCATTCGCCTGCCTCTCCTGCAAGTTCAACTGCTTCAGGACCCTCACCAAACCCACTTCCTCCACACACAGCTCCGAACTCAACAGCCTGAAATGCATCCTACTGAACACCCGCTCGGTCCACAGACATGCAACAGAACTCTGGGACCTAATCGACACTGCGTCACCTGACATCGCCTTCCTTACTGAAACATGGATGAACGCATCTTCTGCCCCTGACATCGCCATAGCCATACCGGACACTTACAAGATCATTCGAAAAGACCGCACCAATCAAACTGGAGGAGGCATCGCCATCGTCCATAGAAACACCATCAAAATCACAACCAGCTCTGACGACAATCTTGCAACCGCCGAACATCTCCACTTTCAGAACCACACCGACCCCAGGACCACCCTTAGAGGCACCCTCATTTACAGGCCTCCAGGCACCCGATCTCGATTCAGCGACGACATCACAGACTTCGTCAGCCCGCACGCCCTCGCCTCCGAGAACTACATTCTTCTAGGAGACCTCAACTACCACCTTGAAAACATACTCGACAACAACACCACCACCCTTCTGGACAACTTGTCCAATCTCGGACTCAAACAACTTGTTGACACCCCCACTCACACAGCCGGACACACGCTCGACCCTATCTTCACCTCCAGCAAGCACATCTCCTTCGATCGCACTACAGCTCTCCACTGGACGGATCACAGCTGTGTTCACTTCAGCTACAAAACCACCCTAACCCACAACCGTCCAAAACCCATTCCCCGGAGAAAATGGAATAAAATCACCACCGACCAACTCCTCACATCACTCAACCAAAACCCTCCCACCCTAGCAACGGACCCAGACCAAGCGGCCACCAACCTCAGGCAATGGATTACCCACAGTGCGGACGAACTAGCACCCCTGAAAAAACACCAGTTGAAATCATCCAGAAAAAAGGCTCCCTGGTTCAATGATGACCTTAAAAAATCCAAGAAGACATGCCGCACCCTGGAGAAGATTTGGAGAAAAGAACCAACCCCAGACAACATGGCCTCCCTCAAGACAGCCACCCGCAAACACCACCAACTGATTCGTTCCGCCAAGAAATCAGCATTCAAGGACCGTCTCGACAACAATTCTCATAACAGCAAGGAACTCTTCAATATCATCAAAGAATTCACCAACCCTTCCGCAGCATCCAACGACATCACTAACTCCCAAGACCTCTGCGATGCGCTATCCTCCTTCTTCTACAACAAAATTGCCGACATCCACAACAGCTTCAAGAATACTCCAAGTGACCAACCCGCCCCACCCCCTTCAGATCCCACCCCTCCAACTAACAACCTCAGCTCCTGGAACCCAATCACCATTGAAGACACCATTCGCCTCATGAACTCAATCCACTCTGGCTCGCCTTCTGACCCCTGTCCCCACTACATCTTCAACAAAGCTGACTCCATCATCGCTCCCCAACTCCGCGATGTCATCAACTGCTCTTTCAACTCTGCCACCTTTCCAGAAATCTGGAAACACGCCGAACTCAGCGCCCTTCTGAAAAAACCCACAGCAGACCCCTCAGAACTGAAAAACTACCGACCCATATCCCTCCTCCCTTTCCCGGCCAAAGTCATCGAGAAAGCCGTCAACAGCCAACTCGCCGCCTTCCTTGAATCCAACAACTCCCTGGATCCCTCACAGAACGGCTTTCGAGCCAAACACAGCACCGAAACCGCCCTCATTGCGGCGACCGACGACATCCGAGCACTCCTACACAACGGAGAAACAGTGGCCCTCATTCTACTCGACCTCTCCGCCGCCTTCGACACTGTCTGTCACAGCACCCTCATACAACGCCTCAACAACATCGGCATACAAGGAAAAGCCTTGGACTGGATCATCTCTTTCCTAGCTGGGAGAACCCAGAGAGTCCGACTCCCCCCATTCTACTCAGAGCCCACCGAAGTCATCTGCGGCGTACCTCAAGGTTCCTCACTCAGTCCCACCCTCTTCAACGTCTACATGAGTCCTCTCGTCTCCATCGCACGTCAACACAACCTCAACATCATCTCCTACGCCGACGACACCCAGCTAATCCTTTCCCTCACCAAAGACCCCAACACCGCCAAAACCAATCTTCACGAAGGTATGAAAGAAGTAGCCGAATGGATGAAACAGAGCCGCCTAAAACTCAACTCAGACAAAACGGAGGTGCTCATCCTAGGATCCTCCCCCTCAGCTTGGGACGACTCTTGGTGGCCTTCCGCTTTGGGATCAGCACCCACACCCACAGACCATGCACGTAACCTTGGCTTCATTCTAGACTCCTCTCTCTCTATGTCCAGACAAGTCAACGCCGTATCGTCCTCCTGCTTCAACGTCCTTCGCATTCTCAAAAGATCTTCCGCTGGATCCCCCTCGAGACAAGAAAGACTGTCACCCATGCACTGGTCACGAGTCAACTAGACTATGGCAACACACTTTACGCCGGAATTACAACAAAATTGCAGAAAAAGCTCCAGCGTATCCAAAACGCGTCAGCGAGACTCATATTAGACATCCCGCGCCAAGAGCACATCACCGGACACCTAAAAAACCTCCACTGGCTTCCCGTCAACAAGAGAATTACTTTCCGCCTTCTTACCCACGCACACAAGGCCCTTTATAATCGGGGACCCGAATGCCTCAACACCTGACTGTCCTTCTACATTCCCACCCGCCAACTAAGATCATCCAATCAAGCCCTCGCCGCAGTCCCGCGCATCCGAAAAGCCACCATGGGTGGCAGATCATTCTCCTTCCTGGCTGCCAAGACCTGGAACTCACTCCCCACCCACCTCCGCCTTACTCAGAAGCACATCTCCTTCAGAAAAGAACTGAAAACCTGGCTATTCGACAAATAGTGAACCCCTCCCTCTAGCGCCTTGAGACCCTCTGGGTGAGTAGTGCGCTATATAAATGCCCGAACTTGAACTTGAACAAAGCTTGGAGGTTTATAGGGGTGTCCTGCTGATGCAGAGGCACTCTCACACTTCTAACCAAGCACCCTGCCCTCGGATTGAAGGGTCTACCATAGGGGTGACTTACAGGTTTTAAGTGCAGTGACCTCCGATATAAGAAAACTCATATCTGTTGTGAGAGGTGTGAGCACCATCTCACAGAGGCTGTCATGGCAGACCTGTAGTCAGACTTTAAGTGGACTGCCATGGGTGGCACAATACATGCTGCAGCCCACAGGAGACCCCTGTTGTACCTATACCCTGGGTACCTTAGTACCATATACTAGGAACATATAAGGGTACACCAGTAACCAACTGTGGAGGTACCAAAATACTTCCAAAGCCATTTTGATAAAGAGATCTCAGATCCTGGGGTCCTGGTTAGCAGGGCCCCAGCAACAACAGTCAAAACATACTGACACCAGGCAAAAGTGGGGGTAATCATGAAATAAATATCCTACTTTCTTCATATTCTTGGGTTTGTCCCGCTCCTGGACTATTTCTTTTTTCCCTTCTCTTTTGATGGGATGAGTTTAAAAAAAAAAATCATTTGTGATTTTCAATGCCGTGGGAGTGTACCACGTTGAATTGCTGTTGCAATGGCTGTTTGGCTCTGCACTCCAGAGATCTTTGGCTACAAGAGGCTCCCGCCTCGGGCACCTCATCCGTCGAACATAAGTGTCTTCCCTGCATTGTGGGCCTTTATCTTTGGTAAGCTGCCTGAAGTCCGCTTGCGACTCCTGTGCCTTCGGCCTTTGGGTCCTCTCGAAGGTCTCCTTCTGCTTTGGTGGGCTCCCCTGCTTGCTCTGGGCCTGCTCTAACTCTTCTGCAAGTAGTGAGTCCCTTGGACCTTGCTGGTCCCAACAATTGCATCTTTTCATCTTCCATGCCAGTTGCGGCTACTAAGAATTGTTGGTGCTCCTGTCGGACAGCGCCCACCTGGACACTGGCATCCTACATGGGATAATTAGAGCACGGCTCCTGATCTTCCCCAGCACCGCCTGGTCCCCACAGCTGCAGTGACATGGTCATCGTCAACTCTGCTGAAGTTCATGCCAAGGGTGGGCATTGTGCTTCCGTGCCTCCTGGTCACCTCCGAGTGGCATAGACGCTGTCCCCTCATCTTGCAAGTTCTCCTCTTCACGAATCCACCCTTGAATTCCACAGGACTTCTTCACAGACTTTTGCAGAGGCTTATCTTTCAGAGTCGCCCACTGTTGTCTATGAGAGGTTCTGACGTCACTTCATCCCTAATGACCTGGCTTCCCTGGTGCAGGTAACCTGGTTCTTGGGGCATCCACGGGTGGGGTGGCTCTCCAACCTTCTGTACTCCAAAGGGTTTCTTCCGGTCCTCTGGGGAGGGTCCATTTTCTTTAAAACTGCAACTATGTCTACTACATTGACATCTATTGGACATGTGGCTGTGTTTTCACTCTGCACACAGCCTCTTTGGGGTTCCTGGGTACTTACCTTGGATGGCTCCGGGTTCTCCAAGCTCTTCTAAGTCCTTGGTACAAATCCTGTTCTCCTTTGCAGTTTGCATTCCACTTATTTAGCATATGGTTTGGTCTCCCCCTGGAGACCAGTATATATTTGTACTACTTACCGGATTTCTTTGAAGTATTCTTATGTGTATTGTTGATCTCTCCAGACAGGAGATATACCAAGTGACAGTGATTGTGTTGTGTAATAAATAGACTTATTTTTCATAAACATTGTGTGGTTCTTTCTCACCTAATTTACACTCTTGATTAAATGTGGTAAAACAAGCTGCTTTAAACCCTTTCAAGATAAACCTGAGGGCTGCTCTCCACAGCTATCCCTCTGGGAGCTTTTAAGGGTATCAACTCCACTAAAATCACCATAAGGGATGCCTGGATTCATGCAAAGTGCATCACTCCTTTAAGAGTGCACCATATACTAAGACAGCTCCTACACTATCCAATCATGAGCAACCGTCCGAGCCAACATCCAATCTATGAGTCTATGACAGACAGCTAAAGCTCTCTGTAGCAAGAGAGCAAGAAAAGAAACGTTACCACTGACAAGCAAAAAGGTTAGTTATTACTAGGAAAAGACTAATGTATTTCTGCAATAAAAGGGAACAAAGAAAGGGGCTTCTAGTCTGTGATGTATTTCAGTAGTCTTCATCTCAAGAAGGGTTTAGAAGGGGTTAACATCATACACTGAGCCAAAAAGAAAAAATAATACATAGTCGTCTGGCTCTTAGCTATAAATTAAAGCAGCATGGTTCTGTGAATTTACCATGAACTTTTTACAATAGTTTTACTCTGTCTTTCAGATTTACATCAAGTTTAAGACAGATATATTTAGCTGGAGAAAACAACAGAACAGATACCTTTTTTACCTCATCATCTTCTTCAGTCTTATTAGTGACGTCTTCTCAGTGAGGTCAACAGTCCCTTCGGGTATCATCATAAAACAATAGCCAATAAATAATTGACCTAACAAAGCGCATTCCCCCATCCAATTAGAACCAGAAGAAACCACATCGACAAAGCACAACTTAACAGGTAAATCCACAATGCAGTAGAACAGAAAATGGTTCCATGCTTCCCCATATGATGCAATAGTCTAACCCAGGTACTCCTAGTTTCTCAGCTTACTGCTTCATAATTAACCTGTCGCCAGATCTACTCCCTCAGATTTAACGTGTTAGTCCGCTTCACTGCTTCTGAGAGAACCAGTCACCCAGCCCGGCTGCTTCAAAATGAACTGAACCTGTCACCCTGCTCTGCGGCTTCAGAAGAACCCTGAACCTGTCACCCAGCTCTGCTGCTTCAGTATTAATCTGTGATGAACCAATGGGCTTTTTTTCTTTACCATTCAACATAGCTGACAACCATTTTAGAAAAGCAAAATAAAAACACCAAATATGTGCGCGAGCGCATTGTATATAGCGAGCAGCCCTGTAGCATTTAGCAGCCTCCACTACCTTGAAATGGAAAAAAAGGGGGAGAGGGACAGAGATGGGTGGGGAGCACCATGGAGAAACAGATGGGCAGAGGTGCAGGGGATTGAGGGATGAGAACCTAGGGAGAGAAGCTGTGTGTAACGAACCTTACACGAATGCAGATTTATGATTCAATTAGAAAACCACCATCACATGCCCAGGAGACTGAGATCCCTTTGCCCTCCTTTCCTCGCTCTTCCAACATTCTGGAATAACACCCCCTCTAGATTCCAAACTACACCAACAGGAGTACATTAAAATAAGGTGCCCTGCTAGGAACAATTATAATGAGGTAATACATAACAACACTGGGGCAGTCCACATAATAAAATACAAAAAAAACAATAAAAAAAGTAACCAATATGTGCAAGGAGAGATTTTTTAGTTAATTCCACGCCTTACCACGGGCTGATGTCAGTGCTGATGGGCAACATCTAAAGCGAATACTTGGAGCTATCTGAAAGAGAGTCAATAGCTTAAGGTGGCTGCCTAACTGAAGAGAGAGGGGGGAGGGGTAGGGAGGAAGAGCGAGCTCGAGAAAATGGGTGTAAGGAGCTCACACCAAAACTGCCTGTTGCCAGACCTAAAACACTAACCTGGTAACACCGCCCCTGAGGCAGTATTACGCATGAACATGTTTTAAACAAACAGAAAACAACTTGCAAACCTTCAGGAGATAAGGTTTCCCAGGCCCTCTTGCTGACCTAGAACTGGGTGAGGCAGAAAGATAACAAGGGCTCACCGAAAAGGAGAAGTAGGAGCGTTAACACAGGTGCCAAATATGTATCGGGTACAGTCCAGGAGTGGGAGGAATATACATTAAGACCTGTAACATGGGTGCCACAGGTGTATCAGATACAGTTCAAGGGTGGAGCCACATACACCAAGAGATGTAACACAGGTGCCACAGGTGTATTGGGTATGGTTGAGGAGCAGAGACACATACTCAAGAACTGTAACACTGGTGCCACAGGTGTATCGGGTACAGTTCAAAAGTGCAGGAACATACACCAAGAACTGTAACACCAGTGCCACAGGTGTATCGGGTACGGCTGAGGAGCAGAGACACATACATTAAGAGCTGTAACACAGGTGTACTAGGTACAGTTAAGAAGTGGAGGCACATACAACATGAGCTGTAACATGGATTTTACAGGGGTATCGGGTAGTTGAGGAGCATATGCATATACATAAAATAACATGTGTATTTGTAAAGCGCACATTCACCCAGAAGGGTATCTTGGCGCTGAATAAAATATGTTTATTGTTACCCAACTCAATGGTACTCATTTTATTGACATCAGAAGGATGAAAGGCTGAGTAAACCTGCCAGGATATGAACCTGTGACCATGAGGTCAAACACAGGCCCCTACAGTGGACACATCAGTCAACTAAATCAGCAGACCCGAATTACAAGAGCTGTAACACGGGTGCCACAGCTGCATCAGAATAGTTTAGAAGTAGTAGTGCAGAATTGTTCTTATATGTTCCTAGTTTAGCCTGGAACTAATGTGGCGTATACTTCAAAAAGGGACTTGCACCAGAGGGCATCTTGTTATTACAGTTACAGGTTGTCACTTCCACAACCCCATAGCCACCTGTCTTTTTGCCCTAAGTAGCATCAGGGTGGCAATTTGCATTATTGGTTTAGGAACAACAGACGTATATCAAAGTAACACACCTAAAGGGGCTACACCACCTGCATAATATCTACGTACAAGGTTCATCCCATACGTCATCCTCAAATCCAACAATGGCTAATACAAGAAACAAAGGAATCCTAGATACTTTCTGTATAAATACAGCACATCTTACTAGTGTTAGCGAGAGGAGACCGAGACTTCCCAGCCAACACACTGACCAGAGACGCTGAGTCTCCTGCATCCAGATGTTCCAGCTGACAGTGGTCTGACACTTTCCTCCCGGGGTGTCCAACTCAAGACCAGGACGGGGTCCCATAATCTCTCACTTCAGGTAATGGGGTTAGACTAAAACCTAGAGGGATTCTTGGCTTCACACCTACTCACATGCTAAGTACACTTAGGTACATTTAGACAGGCATCGTAGGAGTATGTGCTTTCTTTTTTATCATGCATTTTATATTCATGTATGTATTCTTGATTATTGCACGATGGTAGAACTGTTCTATCCTTTAATATTCACTGTACTGCTTATCATATATATCTGCTACTGTCTAACGGTTGTTGTAGCACATCTATTTTACGCTAGAAGAACAACTGTGCAATAAAGTATTATCGTAACACGCCCGACTGTTTCTTCTGGGTAAACTCTCTGAGACCGAATAAGTGAGCACGAGTGACTGAGTGAAAGGTAGTACATTGTTTCCACAATTCTGAGGGATCAGGGTTGTCATGTTCTAAGGTTGCCAGAAACTATTCTCTCCCAGATAAGAGGAGATTCTAGTGGCACTGTGAGCTAGCTAATGCAAACAGGTTAACATTCTCGGTGGGGGTGCTCGGAATCAGTCTGCCACCAAACCCACAGTTTATGTTATCCAAACGTGCAGATCCTGTATGGGTAATATAGGAACTACATGACAAGGGATCTTAACACCACCTAGAACCCCCATGCTTCAAGCTGATCACCAAAACAGAGACCATCAAGCACCTCTCAGAACCACCTCAAGGAGAACATTATTCAGTAATATCACCAAAAGAAGACTTACCCTAAAACACCACCAAGAAATCTCCATAATAAGAGCATTCTACCACAGTATTGCCAAAGAGGCTATATTAAATTTAAAAGGAGCTTTCTACCAGAGGATCACCAAACAAAAGAGCAAGAGAAAGAGCCCGAAGCCACAGAGAAGCTTCAATAAAGAAAGCATTCTACCACAAGCCCACCATGGAGGTTCGGGAGAGGGAGCCTTAGGATACAGACAGCGAGAGACAGAGAGACACACACAAAGAAAAGAAGACCCTACCACCACCCAAACCCCACCATTATCAGAGCACTTCACCATAAAATCAACAAAGGAGAGAGACCTTAACAACACCCAGAAACCACCATTAGAGCATCCTACCTCAGGATCACCAATGAGGTAAGACCCAAACACCACCCAGAAACCTGCATAGTGAGAGCAACTACCACAAGATCACCAAAGAACAGAGACCCTACGACCAACTAGAAACCATGAGAGAAACCTACCACAAGCTCACAGAGGGAAAGAGACCCTAGAAGCACACCAAAACCCCAAAAATTAGATCATTCTACGAGAGGATCCTCAAAGAGACTCAAAACACACTTGCACATCTGACTAATATTTTGTATTGTGCTAGCCCGCTGCCTTACAAGCCCACATACATATAAGTGAGCAATAGTCAGGTGTGGCATGCATCCTTTCTACACAAATAAATAGGAATCTGACCTTGAAACGTTCCCAGGCTCTCCTCGCAGCGGGGAGGTTTTCAGTTCCACGTAACAGGCAGGAGCCTTCAGGTGTCGGACTAAGGGGTCCTCCGAGTCCACCTCGGCACACAGGAGCAGAGAGTGGCTCTTTAGAGATGCTTTCACAAGAGAGTAAAATGACTCATTGATGTCCAGCACTTGTGATGGGTTTGGAGCTTGGCCTGGCCCATCTGAAAGAAGAGAATAACACAAGCTTGAAGGATATTGCTGCCATTTTATACAGTTTATCCTACATTAGTATGATTATATTTGGTAAGGCACAGTGGTAGAAATATTGCACTCTACCTTAGAAAGTTAGACAGAACAAAAAGTACGATAGATGTTTTGGAGATCTTTGGATTTTCTATGTCCTTTTCTTCAGAGAGTTCATCAATTCTCAGGACACCAATTTCTCTTTGGAGCTTACCTCAATGATTTTTTAAGACTCACCTAGGCAGTGTTTGCGCGGTCTCTTCAAGACATGCTGTATTCAGGATATGAGCATTAAGCTCCGCCCATGTTCCGTCCATCTTTACAATTGGCTCCTCTTCCTGTCCTTTGTAAATGATGGTTTATTATTTGTCTATAGGCTTAGTAGCCCCTCCCTAGATCCTCCCTCCCTCATGTTGTTACCACCCATAAGGAACACCCCATATAACATGCGTCCTTACTCCGTAGTTTTTATTAGCCATTAGAGAGAACAATTTACTTAATGAATGGCTTGCAGAAACAGGCATGGCATGTTGTGTGAGCGCATAGCAATGGTGGCTGCTTCTTTAATATCCAGCCTGACACAGCACTGCCTCTTGAAAGCAGGCTTTAGCCCTTGTTTTTTTTTTGGTTTTTTAGCGCACCATACGCTTTTAGTTTTACAATAGCAGCCGCACACACCAGTGTCAGGACGCTGCCCGTGAGGAATAATGGCGGCTGCTTCTTGTTTATATTTTCTGCACGCCATGAGTACTTTTGGTTTAATTTTTTTTCAGAACGCATTAATGCACTTTCATTTTTATAATGGCGGTCGCACACCACTAAAGGGATGCTGCCCTTGAATAATAATTGCGTCCGCTTTCATTTTCAGCGCGACATGCACGCTTTCAATTTTATTTGTTTGTTTTTTTCAGCGCACCATGCGTGCTTTCGTTTTTATAATAGCGACCCATGTTATTCATTCAGTTTGATTTCTCCACATCTGTGTTATACAGCACGGCTGATTTGGAAAGTGTTATGGATTTTTGCCCTGCGGCCATTCACCGCAAAATGTTTGAAATTACTTCCCCCCCCTTAAACCAGATGAAGCTAGAATGACAACTTTCCCATCAAGGGAAATTACAGTTCCTATGTGCTTTTCAGAAATCATTTGCTTCCGAAATTTATCAGCTCATTTATATTCATTACAGAGAGTGCTGAATTCTTATTTTACGCGTCTACAGAAAAAAAAAATGAAAAATTATCCAAGGCGATTAACCTTTCTGGTTTGGCAGATGCCCAATATGTTGCAAGATACTAGCCTTTCTGCTTATTTATTTTTTATACTAAAGCTATTTTTTTCACATACTTGAAAAGATGCCATGAATAAATGGTGAAGGGGGCGTGGCTTGGACGCCGATCGGGATGGCGGCGTGAGCTCGTAGCTCCGCGCAGGATCCCGCTAATTCTCCTGTTTTCGGAACCCTGGGCGGCCCGGAGACGACTCTCCTGCCCTCTGAAGTGTGAGGGGACAGCTGGGTGCACTTGATGAACTGCTGGGGGACTGCCGCCCCCGAGGAGACCGTGCTGAAGCAGCGGCTGAGGTGTTGCCGAGGGTGCGAAGAAAATGGCGGCGGGGAGGTCGGAAGGCCCCGAACTTCAGCCCTGAGCCGAGTTGTCGCCGACTGGCGAGGGACCCTGGCGAGAGATCCTGCAAGCCGCTGACTGGGGCGCTAGGGTCGGCGGGACTGTGATCTGAGGCCGTGGTGCGCTGCCTTGGCTCGTCCGGAGCTTGGGGACCCTAGCTGGATACCGTCTTGGGACTTCTCCTCTTCCCCTCAGGCTCCCGTGGGGGCGGCCGAGTGGAGTGGGCGTCGCAGGCCGTGGCTCTTGTGCCTGTGAGTGTCGGTGGAGACATTGCACTGCCGGCGACCGGTGCTGCCCACGGGCGCTGACGGTAACCGAGCTCCTGGACTTGTGACGCAGCACCCTGGAATGGCGGCGACGAGTGGGTCGATGGCCGCGGGATGCACTGAGGGGGACTCGGCAACTTCCACCCAGCTGGGCGAGAGTCCCTCCTCGGAGCTCGATCGAGACCAACGGCTGAACCAGCGACTAGATGCCATACTTGATGCGATCGCCTCGACTAAGGACGTGTTGCACCAAGACATCGCCCAAGTGGCCGTGGGCCTGGGGCTGCTGCGCGCAGATCACGCGAAGCTAGCGGACAAAGTTAAGGACCATGACCAACTATTGCTGGACCTGAAACCGTCGGTGGTGGCCGCGGAACATAAGATCACTGATATGTTGGCCCGGTTGGACGCGTTGGAACGGAGGGCGGAGGATGCAGAAGGCCGCAATAGGCGGAACAACGTGCGGGTCGTCGGCCTTCCGGAACGGATTGAGGGGGAGGATGCAGTGGCCTATATGGAGAACTGGTTCCGCACTGTGGTGGCGCCGGAGGGGCTCACTCCTTTCTTTACGCTAGAGAGGGCCCACCGGGTACCTGCTCGCCCACCGGGGCTTGGTCGCCCCCCCCGCCCGATGGTGGTGAAACTCCTCCACTACAAAGACCGGGATCTTCTCATTCAGCGGGCCAGGATGTCGGGCCCCTATGACGTGGAGAATAGTAGGGTTACGATCTTCCCGGACTACACCCAAATGGTCCAGAAAAACCGGGCGTCGTTCCTGGCAGTGAAAAAGGAGCTCAGGGAGGAAAGCATTCAGTACTCCTTGCTCTACCCAGCTAAGTTGCGGATCATGTTGGATGGGTCTACGCACTTTTTTCAGACTCCGGACGAGGTTTGGCAATGGCTGGAGTTATACAGGGCGGGTACGGACAGATCGCATAAAAGCAGGCGAGATGAGCCCAAGCAGCCCCGGGTGAGACAATCGCAACGCATCCGATCCCGCAACAGGCGCCAACGGGAGAGGCGGGAGGCCCAAATGGCGGCGGAAAAGAGGGATGCACTCGCAGCGACGGCGGCCATTACAGGGTCGCAACAGAACAGTGAACGTGCGGACACTGACTCGGGAGGAGAAGGCGGCAGGTCGGGAGAGGAACTTTCAGAAGCGGACAGTTCGAAGGGGCCGGAGGTGACCCCACAGACCTCGGATGGTATCTTTTGCGGCTGACATTGGGTTGGATTGAGCTAGATCGGGACTTCATGGTGGGGTGGTATCCTGTTGATAGGGGGCCGGGACGCCGGGAGGGGGGGATCTGTGCTTCAAGAGGGATGGAGGCGCGGGGCGTGGGCTCCGCTCGCTGAGGTCGGCGGTGACTCACCCCCCTTGGGCCCTTAAGGCCGCCTGTGGTGGAGACCACAGGGTTATGAGTGTGAGAAGTTGTTTCAAGGTTTGGATGGGGGCGGACATTGGGTTCGTGTGCTCTGTCCTGGGGAGCGGGGTTTGGGAAGTTTTTCTGTTTTGGGTGTGTTTGGGGGGGGCAACTGCACTGGGGGGGTTATGAACGTTCGTTATTTGATTTGGACTGTACGAAGTTGGAATGGGGACATTACCTAATCTGAAATGCCTAACGTGGAATGTCCGGGGGCTGCGAACTATGGTGAAGCGTCATAAGGTCCATGCATATCTTGTACGCAGGGGGGTTCAGATTGCTATGCTTCAGGAGACTCATCTCACTAAGAAGGAATGTACTGCCTTGCAGAAAAGATGGCGGGGCCAGGTGTTTGGCACCACCTACTCAGCGTATGCCAGGGGGGTGCTGATCTGGGTGAGGGCGGGGATACCCTTTCAATTGCTGAATCAAGTAGTGGATCCGGATGGCCGGTTTGTGGCGGTGGAGGGGAGGTTATATGGCCGGGATGTGGTTTTCTGCTGTGTGTATGCGCCAAACACTGATCAAGCTCGATATCTTGATAGCCTCTCAGGGGCGTTAGCCTCCTTCCTGGCGGGCCCGATAGTGCTAGGGGGGGACTTTAACTCGATTACTGATGTGGCTCTGGATAGGTCCCATCCCCCTCTGGTGGACTCCCCGGTGCGCAGGCTGACCGCGCACAGGAAGGACTGGCAGGATAGGTGGGGGCTGCTGGATGTCTGGAGGGAGCGGCACAGGGAGACCAGGGATTACTCCTTTTACTCTGCGCTTCATGACCTGCATGTCAGGATTGACTCGGTGCTCTGTGGTGGATCCCTAGCTCCGTTGGTCTCCCATGCGGAGTACTTAGCTAGGACTATCTCAGATCATAATCCCCTATTGGTGCACATTCAGTGGCAGAGGGAGCGCTCAGTTATACCAACGTGGCGGCTTCGGCCGGAGACACTTGAGGATCCTGTCTTCCAAGACGTGGTTCGGCAAGGCATTGATAGCTATTTCGGAATGAATGCGGGCACGGCCACGAGTAGGTCCATTGAATGGGATGCAATGAAAGTGGTGGCGAGGGGAGTGTGTCTGGGCAGGTTCTCGAATGCTCGCACGGCTGTGTTGAATGACCTCGTGACAGCGGAAGGTAGGTTGAGGGACCTGGAGCGCCGCAGGCCGGCTAGACCGGACTTACAAGCCCAGCTATTAGAAGCGAAGGAGGTGGTTGCCACTGAGACGGAACGTTTGCGATGCTATGACTATAAGCAGTATATCGTCAGGGCGCATGCGGAAAGGGACAAGGTGGGTACCCTCTTGGCCAGACTGGCCAACCCGGAACTTAGGGGCTCCCCGATCCTCGGCA
This sequence comes from Lissotriton helveticus, assembly GCF_964261635.1. Lineage (NCBI taxonomy): Eukaryota > Metazoa > Chordata > Amphibia > Caudata > Salamandridae > Lissotriton > Lissotriton helveticus. The sequence goes on from NC_136065.1 coordinate 2,082,512,489, forward strand.
TTCGCACTGCGCAGGGGGAGATGGTGTACAACCAGGCAGCGATATTGGAGTGCTTTAGGGGGTACTATGAGGAACTGTACCAGAGTCAGCTGGAGGTGGGGGTCCAGGACATTGTGGAATACTTGGGGGAGAGGCAGCTTCCGGTCCTTGCTGAGGAGGACTCGAGGGAACTGGGCGGCCCGGTAACGCTCACGGAAATACGGGCGGCCATAAAGCATATGGCCCGCAACAAAACGCCCGGGGTGGACGGATTACCGATTGAATTTTATCAGCTGTATGCGGATATTTTGACACCCAGATTGCTGACGGTGTATGCTGAAGCATTCGAGGCTGGGGCGCTGCCCGGATCCATGCGGGAGGCCTTGATTGTGCCGCTCCTGAAGCCAGGCCGGGACGCAGCGGACGTGCGGTCTTACCGCCCGCTGTCCATGCTGACGGTGGATTATAAGATTCTGAGCCGGATACTGGCCACCAGGCTGGCCCCGTATATGACGGGCCTGGTACATAGGGACCAGGCCGGGTTCATACCCACGAGGAGCACGGCGCTGAATGTTCGCCGACTGGTGGGGATAATGGACGCCATCTTGGACGGGGAGGGTGCCCCTGCGGTCCTGTCTGTAGACATCGAGAAGGCCTTTGATAGTTTGGAATGGCCGTTCCTGGACGGAGTTTTGGAGAGGTTTGGTATGGGCGAGGGGTTCCGCAGGTGGACAAGGGTCTTGTATGCATCGGCGACGGCGAGAGTACGTTTGGGCGGCCTGGTGTCTGCGGCGTACCCGGTGGGCAGGGGCACGCGGCAGGGGTGCTCTCTGTCTCCCCTGTTGTTTGCTCTGGCAATGGAACCTTTAGCGGTCCATGCGAGGTCGGGTGTCGTGTACTTGGGGATAGCCAGGGGCGAGCAGTGGCATTATATATCGCTTTATGCGGATGACTTGCTCCTGTACCTGGCTGACACCTCCCGGGCGTTGGCCGGTGCTATGGAGCTGCTGTCGGAGTTCGGCCGGCTGTCGGGCCTTAAGGTCAATTGGGCGAAGACTTGTGTGTTCCCGCTGCGAGCGGGTTCACCTGCTCCTGACGGAGACTTGGACGTGGTGTGGGAACCATCTTGTTTCACCTATCTGGGTGTTCGCATTTACCACGCTACCGCAGACCTATTGGAGGGCAACATTGGTCGTTGTGTCCGGGCACTGCGGGGCAGCTTGTCTTTCTGGTCGACCCTCCCGCTGACGGTTCTAGGCAGGATTGCCCTTCTGAAGATGGTGGCACTCCCCCGCTTTCTCTATTATTTCCGGACGCTGCCCATATGGATTCCCCAAGGGGTCTTCAGAGACCTGAGGTCGATGATTATTGGCTTTCTGTGGGGGCATGGCCGCCGTAGAGTGGCCCTGACCACGCTCCTCCGCCCGAAGATGGAAGGGGGTATGGCTGTGCCTGACTTTGAGCTGTATTACCTAGCGGCACAGCTGCAGGTTCTAACACAGAACGTGGCTAGGGTGTTCAGGGGTCCGGAGGAGGACCGGGATCGGGGGATGCAACGCCATGTGTTGTCCTATATTATCATGCAGCAGAGGCTTGAGTTGCGGGCCCTCACCGTGGAGGAAAGGACGCTCCGTTTGTGTTGGCAGAGGAGCCTTCGGAGAGCGAGGGCTTCGCGGCCTTATGCACCGGAGATTCCGATCGGCATGCTGACGGCCTTGCCGCACGGGGGTGATTGGTCCCCGTTGCTGGCTTGGGAAGAGATGGGATTGCAGGTGGTGGGCGACCTGTACATAGATGGGGCGTTGGCACCGTTTGAGGTGCTCCGGGACCAGTTTGGGCTGCCTGACGGGGGGTTCCTCCTACACGCGGCAGTGGTGGCTGCCGTACAGAAGCACTGGAAAGGGGGGCTCGTAGAACCAACGACGACTATGGCGTGCCAATATGTGGTGATGGCAGCTGGTACGGTTAAGGCTGTGACGTGCCTCCATAATAGGATGCTGCATGAGGGTCTGGAGCCGCTCCTGGGGCTCAAGTCTAAATGGGAGGAGAGTGTGGGCCGCCCCATACCGGATACGGCGTGGGGACACATCCTGCGGCGTACGTGGAAGGGCACGAGAAATGCGCGCTTTCAACAAGTGCATTTCTATGTGCTTCATAGGGCCTATTTAACCCCGGAGAAATTACAGCGGTACTTCCGGGTGCCGGATGCCCGATGCCCACGGTGTTCGTCTTTGGGTGCGGACATGGATCATTTGTTTTGGGGGTGCCCGCAATTGGGGACCTACTGGGCAGAGGTAGGGGAACTCCTGAATGAAGTGTCTGCCAGGGAGGTGGACTTTGATATGGCGGCGTGCCTGTTGCTCTGGTTCCCGCACACCAAACGCACCAAGGTGACGAGCAAATTTATTGACCTGGGTCTGATACTGGCGCAGAGGGAGATATCGTGGCACTGGAAGTCCAGGGGGGGGCCCTCGCTGCGTAGGTGGAGGAATGAATTGCTGCGGTGGTCTGCTTGCGAGAGTGTGCTCCGGATGAAACAGGCTGTTAAGTTGGGGAATGAGAGGGTTCTGGACGCGGCGCGTGCATGGGAGCAGGTGGTGCAGGCCTTGCGTGACTCTATGGTGGATGACGGGGATGGAGAGAACTGAGCCGGTGGACACCACGGGGCGCACACAGAAGAGCTAATTTCCGCGCTGTGGTAGATCCATCCAACTCGACAGGGCGAGGGGTACTCCCAGCAGTTGCCAGGGGGGGGGGCCTTGGGGGGGGACTGGTTTATGGGACTTGGGGTGGGACGGAAGCCATTAGGGGGTGGCTAGCCTGGGTGCCTAGGCTCTATTAGGGAGGTTGCGTGCTGGGGCAGTGGGGGAGGGCTGGGGGAGCGGCCAGGCGAGTTGGGGCGGGGGCGCTTAGGGGGAGCCCCGAAGCGCGGGATGTTACTGCATTAGTTTTGGGATGGCTGACGGAGATTTTGTTGTGGGGGGGGGGGTAAAAAGCAGATACGTACGATGGCTTTTCGACCATGGTCCCTGTGGGACTTGCACTGTGATTTTCTCCTATTGCTTGGATCAATGTGCCGCCCGGCCTCCGGGATGCGGGCTGAATGGCTGTGTACAGTTTGGATTTATTATTGGACAGTGGGGTGTCGCGGGGGCACGGGTTGATTGTTTGTATCCTGTGGTTTCTAACTCTGCAATAAAAATATGTTTAAAAAAAAAAAAATGAATAAATGGTGAAGGCGATGCTATGGACAAGCAGTGAACATCCGGGTCATTTGCCAGTGTGTTTTGCAATAGTCTTGTTCAAGTTGGCTGTTTCACAATTGTTTCCAGGTGACGAGCGTTGCAACAGCATTTCACTTCCTGAGTCAGTGTGAAAATATCCCCTTGGACTTCGTCTCTAGCGCAGAAGAAAGAACGAGCGCAAAGGGCAGGACTTGTCGCCTCTCCTTTCTCTTTGTCACATCTTCCCTACTGCTCAGTCAGGGTGTTGGAATACGTGGTGATGTCATGGAATGCTTGGGTGCCTGGTGATGTGCTGGGTGTCACTTGGTGTCAGCAGGCTGAGTAGCAGGGAGGCTGCTCCTGGTGGGGTTACCTTAAATCTTACTTACCATCTTATCTATCAATTTCATCTTCTGTAGCCGGAACAATAAACCACCTTCTTGTAACCCACTGCTGTGGCTACCTTTGGATTTCATTTACCTATGACAACTGGGTAAGTGTTAAAGTACTGGTGCAGAGTAGGAAAGGCCTGGCCATGACTAAGTTGCTCCTTTTCCTTGTCTCGTTGACCACAGTGAACTTTTAGATATAGAAATCGTGACTAATTTTTGCTGGCAGCATTAGGGCATAGCAAAGATAGTCCGCTCTCCTTATAAACAATTTACTTTAAAAACACCTATAATCCTTTTTGGATGCAATAGATTTAATTTTTCATATGAACCTCAAAGCACCCACGCTCTGCAGTTGTTATTCTGCCCCTGCTGTGCAGCAACGCTTGATTTATGACAAACAGTTCATGTATTTAGCCTCGCCATGTTCATTGGCATCTGCACAAAGGACTAGCAGAAGTGTGGTGTTGTTTCGTGGTCTTTGTTTCGTGTTATTATTGCCTTCAATCAAAAATGGTGAAAGACTCGGATCCATTCCACACTTTCCAGATAACCATAGACTCTGTAATAGTTCCTTTTCAATTCATTTGATTACATGACATTTCTGTGGATATCCAGAAAGTCTGGCCTGGAGCTATCCTGTAGGGGCTTCTTCGGGTACCTGTTGTGTATATCCACACAAAAAGTAGTCCCCTTCAGTGCCTGGGACTGCTGAAGCAATCTGTGTTTTTACATAAAATCTAGTAGCGGCCCCCTTCCCCCAAGCGCCTTGAGACCCTTCCGGGTGAGTAGCGCGCTATACAAGTGTTATGATTGATTGATTGATTGATAGAGATATCTTTTGGCATTTAGCCAATGCTTGTTTTGGTCTTTCTCCACTAAAACAGTGCCCAGATCCCTTGCAGTCAAATGACTTCTTCTTAGAGTGTGCCATGAATGGTATTGTGTTTCTACTGAAACATCAACTAACTGTGCAGGGTATTGGAAAGGCCGCCCTAGGTCTCTTTGCCTCAGGATGGAATGTAAATAAAATGTGCCAGGGAGAACACTTGCAGAAAAAGCTATTAAAATGGAGTCAGGGTATCTTTGCTATAAAGAATAATGCTAACGTGAACAGTTATACAGCAGGGGCAGAAAACTGACCTAAAACAGAACAAACATTAATAAAGGCAACAGGTCTGGCGATGTGTTTGACAAAGCTTTTGTGTGTTTGTTTGTTTTCTTTCTGTAAGACTACCACGGCCCATGATAGATGTTTGCAAGGCGGTTGTGTGTGGAACCGAAAAATGTGTCATGTTTAGTTGTTTGCAAATAATAACGACAAACACACACTCTCCTCCTCTTCTTTCTCTATCGTCTACATAAGATAATAATAACGCAGTATTTGTAAAGCGCCAACTAATCACCCCTAAGGGTCTAAAGGTGCAGGGGGCCGTCGGGAAGATTATTACCCAGGGTCAAATGTTGCTGGGCTGAGCTGCCGCCGGGGATCGAGCCCCGTGCTCTGGAGTCAGCCGCCCTGGCCGCTGCGCCACACCTCTCTTCCATACACACACAACTGCAGCCTCTTTATACATCTATACCATTCTCTCCCCTTCTATCTCTTTCACACACTATTTATGCTACTTTATCAACACTGCATTCATCACTTCATACACAACCTACCTATACCTATCAGTCTAAATATCTATTTAATTCAACGTCCACCCCATCTATTCACCATAACACATATTTACAATACACAAACGCACTACACATCCCACAAGTCCACACCCAACAATTTCAATTCAAACCACATCATTCTACTACAAACAACTAAACATACAAAAATAACAATAGCATTTACAACATCAATAGCTCAAACTTTAACTAATGCAAGGCCGATTGCATTGCAAATGCTTGTTCTCAGAGCAGAAGAGCAAGGTGGGTTACGTGTGTGAAGGTATGGGAAAGTGGTATATTGCCAGTTTAATGTCTGTACATCACACACCTATGAAAATTCCTAACCCTGCATCTGGTCTTATTTCTGAAGAAAAAAAACCAAGGTTAGTGTCCCCTTCGTACAAAAGCTATGTCGCAAAAGAAAACCGAGCATAGGAATATCCTACAGGCCTCAATCCCCCTTTCCTTTCCCTTTCCCTGTGCAAACAATGGAAGTGTATATGATTAATAAGAAGATGACTAATGGCCTGATTTATAGCCTGGCGGATCGGTTATATGTGTCAAAAGCGCTAGGATACCCCATTTGCCGTATTGCAAATGCCATTGGATATAATGCACCTGTAATATCACGTCCACCATATTACAAGTTCCATCGGATATAATGCACTTTTAATATTCTGTCCGCTGTATTGCAAGTGACATCGGATATAATGCACTTGTAATATCCCGTCCACCGTATTATAAGTTCCACTGGATATAATGCACCTGTAATATCGCACCCACCGTATTACAAGTGCCATCGAATAAAATGCACTTGTAATATCCTGTCCGCTGTACTGCAGGTGCCATCAGGTAAAATGTACTTGTAATATCCTGTCCGCTGTATTGCAAGTGCCATTGAATATATGGCACTTGCAATATCCTGTCCGCCGTTTTACAAGTGCCATTAGATATAATGCACTTGCAACATCCTGTCCACTGTATTACAAGTACCATCGGATATATTGCACTTGTAATATACTGTCCGCCATATTACTATGCCATTGGATACAATGCACTTGTAAAAATCCAATGGTCATGCATCTGGCCCTTGTAGTATGGCGGATGGTATATCTGTAATGTTTGTGATGGACTACCCCTTCTGCCAAACTCTAAATCAGGTGCCGAGTTCCCAGTATGGAAACAACTCAATGGTACTCACTGAAAAAATCTCAGACCTAGAAATGTTACAATAAGCACCACAGGGGCTCTGCAAATGATGCTGACTTATCAGCTATGCTATGAGGGTTGAGGCCTGCGACCAGATGAGCCCACCTCTCTTGAATTGACACCAGTCGTGCAAGCCTCGTCCTGTACACTAAACCCCAGGGCCAGCAGAACAGTGGCATAATCTGCTGAACACCTACACGACACTGTCCCACGCTATATCAACTGCAGCCGCCTCATCCCTAGAAAGGCATCATTCACCATATATTGCCATGGCAACTGGCCTCTCCGAAGGATGTATTTGTCAAGCTGAATGCTGTAGTTGATCACTACAAAGCTTTTAACACAGCCAGGGCTAGGGTTCAAAATAGGCCTGATGGAGCACAAGGGCATTAAGAAACTATCACACAGGGGTCTTGAGACGTGTCAAGCCCAAAGAAGCTTGGAAAGTGAATTTAGCCTCTGCTTTTGCGAGCAGGCCTATAGTATTTAATTTAAGCAATGAACATAGAAATTATTCAAATCAATGGGTCTGTCTCTAGTGTGACTGACACTTCTCTCAGATGTTCCAGCTTTTTAAAGATCCCAGCACAACAGGAGGCCTCTGCATAGGCCCACCCACCTCCCCGCTCCGCTTCAAGGCCTGCACTGGTACCTGAGGTCATGTACTGCTCGAACTTGTGCCCAGTATAGTTGATCCGATGTCCGGCCTCAGAGAGCTCTTCATCATCCATTACTTCCAAGAGGAAGTAAGTTCCACGGAACAGGGTGACTGCCAACTTCCAGCCATTCTGGACATGAGGCGTGATGAGAACCTTGGCTAAATGGCCCCGGCGAACAACAAAGTCAAAGTTTAGTGGTCTAGAAGTGAAGGAGAAAAAGAGATCAAGTGAGAGAATGACAGGTACCAGACTAGACTAGACAGCTGCAAAGAGTGTCAACCACCAATGGCTCTCAGATCACCCCACAAAACTGCAAATGTTGCAGAATATATTGCCTTTCCCAATAGATTATGGAGGAAATGGGGGTTGAGAGCTTAAAAACTGGGTGTCAAATTGCAACTTTAAAAAGAGCAGCAAAGATCATTTTCCTGACCCACTGTGTGTGAGAGACTGTGTATAAAAAGGCGATACACTTGGGCACAAAGGCATTACACTTAAGCACATGCACTCACACGATGCACAGAGGTGCTACACAATGAAATGTGCCACAAACAACAGTAGCAATGAACTTTTCAATGGAAATAGATTGTGAGCCGAAAGTGAAAAAGCGCTACATCATGTAGTGTGAAAACCCTAATGTTATGTTATGTTAAATTTAATTTCTATAGCGCACGGCTACTCGAGTGGAGTGTCCCGGCGCTTTATTTTTGGCAGCTCAGAGAAAAACATAACACATATAAAACATTCATGAACAATAAACAAAAAACACACTAAAGGGTAAAAAGCCAGGTTTTAAGGCCCTTCCTGAAAGAAAGAAGATTAGATGTACCGCGCAAGGCCAAAGGCAGAGTATTCCAGAGCTGTGGTGCCCTCAGTCTAAAGGAGCGCCCCCCGATACGGGCCTTCATTACTCGGGGAACCGCCGCCAAAAACAGAAATTCCCATCGCAAGGACCGGGCCGGGCGGTAGAAGACAAGCCTGCGCTGCAAGTACTTTGCTCCAGAGCCAAAAAGCGCTTTATGAGCCAGGGTCAGCGCTTTGAAAATTATCCGCTTCCGGATGGGCAGCCAATGAAGCGACTGCACCAAACCGGATACTCTGGCTCGCCTGTGGAGGCCAAAAATAGCACGTGCCGCCGAGTTCTGCACAACCTGCAGCCGCTGTATAAGATAGTCCGGAAGCCCCAGATAGAGGACGTTGGCATAGTCCAATCTGGAGCCAATTAAGGATTGCACGGTGATCTTTCTGTGCTCTTCTGTGAGCAGAGGCAAGAACTTCCGGAGCATTTTAAGAATGCCAAAGCAAGTACCCGTCAGACCTAGAATCTGAGATCTCAGCGTCAGACCATTGTCAATCTTGACTCCCAGATTTTTTGCCACCTGGGATGCCTGTACAGGAGGGAACATATCCACCGGCCACCATGCCTGCCAGTCAGGATCTAAGGAGCAGCCAAAGAACAGCACCTCCGATTTATTAGAATTACATTTAAGGCTGTTGTGCTAAAACCAATTGAAGACCATCCCGAGACAGCCCCGAATGCTCTCTCCGTCAAAAACCTGATCTTTTCTACACGTGAAAAGAAGCTGGGTATCATCAGCGTAGGAAACGATCTGGGCCCCAAAGGACTCCACCAGTGCCGCCAAAGGGGTCATGAAGATGTTAAAAAGAGTCGGGCTCAACACAGAACCCTGCGGAACTCCAACTCCCAATGGCGGCATCTCGGCGGAGCTCGGGGAGGCCCAGACCGTTTGTCGACGACCCTCAAGAAAGGATGTAAACCAGCTAAGCACCGTCCCCCTCAGACCGATGTTATAAAGTCTGGCGAGGAGACCCTCATGGGGGACGGTGTCGAAGGCCGCCGACAGATCAAGCATGACATGACATGACATATATGCAAATTGAGTATTAGGTGAAAAGATAGCAAAAACACTCATTGGATTCCACGCAAAACCAGATTGACCAAAGCTGCATGACCCACCTTTCATGGAATTCTGACAGCAACCAACAACAGGTGCAACAACAGGAAAAATAAAACTGTGATATTTACAGATGTAATATGTGTAGTTATCGGAAACTTTCATTTTTTACGTGATTTACACAAGGGACGTTGTCAGCACTTAGAGATTTGACCTGGAGAATGTACCTTAATCCAAACCTCAACTAAGACCCCAGTAGCTTGCTATTGTGCCACTCAAGAATAGAATCTAGCAAACAAGGCATATTTAGGTTGAGGGTGACCAATAACATCACTGGCGTAAGGGGCGTAGAAAACATGGAGTGGTCATCTGGTAACGCATCACTACAGATCACCACGCAAAGTCGTGTTTCATGATTTTTGGTATAATTGGACCTAGGTGTGATAAGGATAAACCAAGTGATGGAAACGGAGATAATGTGAGATGGATAAATACAACTCGAGCGTCTACATAGGATGGGCAAAGACAAAAAAAAAAATCGCTTGGAGCTGAAGCCCACTGCTGCTCAGTTAAGTGGGAGATTTCTCACTATTTCTTTAAAACCGTGCTTCTGAAAGAGTTTCTTTCCCTTTCTTGTGTTTCTTTCTTGATTTCTCAAATCCAGCTGTGTTGCATTTCTTTTTTTATAACACCGGCACATTCAAAGCATGATTACTAAACAATACATTATATACTGTGAAAGGCATATACTGTGTCCTAAGAAGAGACACGTCTGATGCACAGACAAAAAAGACAGTCAAATTCCTCAACTTATATTAAAAAAAACTTTTGGCTCAGCAAAGCAGCAGCTATCACCGATCAGACATAAAAGGCGCAGTTAAGAGAAAACAAAATGTGAGTATTTGTGCCAATGTGTGTGTAAAACAGTGGGTTATTAGCTGCAACGGATGAGGGCCATTCTCCAGTTTAAGTCCACAAACTTCAATTTATTGGGATCCAAGTACCCCATTGCAGCTCTAAGCACCCTTGGGAATTGAGGTAGTGCAGTCCAAGGCCGGCTCAGGGGAGGTGATGTGTGCACAGACACAATACACAGCAGCCAGGAAATGGCTTCATTCCCCACACACACACACACACTAACCTGAACCCTAAAACCCCAATACTCCCCCACATATCCTAGACACAATAAAATGGGGTGTAGGCCTACTGACTTTGTCAGTGTCACCTCCATGATGAAAGCAGAAACATGTCATAATAAACCAATGCCACTCCACTAAAACCATTATGGATTGTACCATCTGAAAATGCATACAATTAGAAAACATTTAAATGTCCTTTATTAATAAGGGTATTGATTCCATATTGGTGTTCTCATTGTCAATAAAGCATTTCACTTTTCAATCAACTCTGTCTCTGATTTTATTTTCCTCCTTTTACACATGCTGCAAAGGATCCCGAAGACCAACCAACAAGAGTTCCGGCCCTAGAACCATCAGACTAAAGCATCAGATCCAGGAGTGCTTGAAGGTGAAGAAGGTTCTCGGGGTGACACATCTGGTGACCTGGGAGACAAAGGGTGGTCTTCCTGATTCTTACTCGGAGCTTCGTTAGGACGTGCTGCCCTCCTGGCAGCCAACAGAACAGCTTTAGTAATGTCGGTAGTGGCCCGTCCATTCTGTGAATGTTTCTGAGGCGCCCCAGGGGCTTCTGGGGCATGCCTGCCCCCAAGGCTATGTTTATTTTTTGGTGGCCTTGAGCCACAACAAAAACGCTTTATATACCTGCAGCCTTAGTCACATCTTTTTTCATTCGTAATCCAGATGCCCATGATCTCTCTGGGGCAGGCTGGATGTAGCTTCCCCTTGGGCTCTCAAACCAGCTGGTTCCCTGCCTGGTCAGCAGAGCTCTCTAAGTGCCAGTGCAGGAGCCAGCAGCTGCCTCCTTCCTGCCGGTGTTTGCGCGGGCAGGTGGTGATGGCGGTACGCTCCCCACTCCTCCCAGACACAGGTACAAGTTCCTTGGCCCCCTTTGGCCCCTTGTGGGTTACCTGTATATTAACAGTAGTCAGGGGGTGCCCCTCTGATGAGTATACCTCTCTACAGGCCCTGTCCTCAGAATTTTCAGGGGAACCCTTCTTCTCCAAGGTGCTTCGGCGAGTCCATTCTTCTACTGTCCCTTAGTGGACGCAAGGGGTAATTTCACAGAGTACCACCCAGACTAAGTCCTGGTTGCGCCAGCATCCAAGACAAAGGTCTTCCTCAGGATACTTCAAAATCCATCTTCTCTCTCCTATGGAGAGGTTTTTAAGTGTGGGTGGAAAGTTTCAGAAGACAGGCACCTCTACATAATCCTGGGATGACACATCACTCCACCCCTGGGCCAACCCTCCTTGGGTCATTCCAAGGTGATAACTTGATGTGGCCTGTTGAAAGACCTCTCTGAGAGCCTGAAACCATGCACGAACGACTACCGCTGCTGGCTGGTCCATTCCCTCCAAAACTTTAGGTGAGATCTCCTGTAAGTGGCTCGGGAGCTCTGACCTTCTCCCCTTCGTCCCCCGTGGGATGAGACCAACCAGGCCTGGAGCAGTGTAAAAAGAAATTAGCATAATCATGTGTCATCCACACTCCTATGAACAGGACTACTTAGAAGCAAACATCCCCCACTCAAAGGGGAAGAGGGTTTTAGGGGCTTTGGTCCTCTGGCTGGCCAGTAGTGTTAACATGGCCTAGCAAGGGGAACAAAAGCCAGGAATCTAAATAGGAGTGGAGTCAAACAAGTATGAGAAATCTTCAAGTGCCAAAAAGAGTGCAGATATTGATTTTATTGTAATTGCATCTATATAGTGCGTACTACCACTGACGAGGCGTCCAAGCACATTTTTGGCAAGTAGCACGCTACTCCGGAAATAATTACATAAATGATATTAAAACTGACTTGGAATCCAAATTTACCAGAGTGTAGTGAGCCACCGAGTCTCTACACTTAACTACGGCAAATTTGTTCTCAGGAGTAGATTCTACTCATAATGTATAATACGGTAAAGCACACGTCCTTTTTAATGAAACACTACAGACTCACACTACAAACGCCCACTCACATTATAAGGTCTACTACACCAGGTCAGCCTCATCCCGAAAGTGTTCCTTCTGCTACATGCTACCTGTGTGCAGACACTGGGCTGAGCTGGGAGGTAGTCCTGTTCGCACCGCCCATACACGTTTTTAAATGCAGCCAACCATAAGCCTCTTACCCCAGCTGTGCAAAAGCAGACGGGGTTTTAAAAGTTGGATAATGCCGGCTAGCGCTCTCAATCCATTTTTAGCAAAGTTTACAGTGAGTGAGACTGTAGACCAAATGTAAAAAATCCAGGAGGATTAAAAGGATCTGAACACATTTCCATGCAGTATGCATACCTTACCTCGTGGATGGTGGTGCTCCCCAGCCAGGCGTGGCCTGTTGCTGCCACCCAACCTCCAGCCACCAGGCCAAGATGTGGTTTACAGCCCGCTCCTTCCTCTTGGAATTGGACTTGATGTACCTGTCTGGGTAACCCCACAGTAGGTCGAACTGGACATCGCTCATCCACTGAGCATCAGTCCGCAGGTAGCGTTTGTTTCTAGTGTTGTTGGGACAGATGCGCCCTGCGGTACGGGACACACAACCAATCTCCTCTGGTCTGTAGTTGCCAAAGTTGAAGGGGGCATCATAGAGCTGCTGCGCTGTTGGAAGGCTCAACCGCATCCCACCATAAGAGGTGCACCACTGTGCATCTGAAGCATACATGGCTTCAATTTAAACCCCTATGGAATAATACAAAATTAGCATCATTTACGCATTGCATAACGGAATGACGGCTAGACCCTACACATAGGTGTTAACATTGTACTAACCAATGACCCAAACCAATATGCGTTAATATTATATTTCAAAGTCCCTCACTTTATAAAAAGTCAAAATCATAATTGCAGAATCCACTGTGCAATGATTAATTTCTCGTTCTTACTTTGTAAATGGTGCATTGATTTAACTTTCTCTCAACGGATATTTGGAGACCTTTGGTTTTTTGTGGAACTCACTACGGGCGTACAAGGTCAGAAACATGGAATATTGAGTGCTCAATTCAATTCAAAATGTTGGCCAGGCAGCCATAAAAGATGCATATGAGAAAAGGATTACCAACATTTCACTGATAGAAATTCGTTAAAATCCCATTCATTAAAAATCCATTACAAAATATATTAAGTTCAAACATAACAAAGACTGATGATTTGAAGTATTGCATCCTAGCCTACATTATACCAATAGCTTCCTTAACTTTATGTGTGCTGGATAAATCTGATAACAGAATAACATATTTATTCCAAAGAAAGTTGTAAAAAGAAAAAATAATGAAATGCTGATCTGTAACCACTAAAATTAAAAGTGCATAATACAAGTAACCACAATTATTCCCTAGGCAATTTATAGAAATAGAAAAACATAATAAAATGAACTGTAGATTGTGCATAATGATTATTGTGGAGACATGGAGAGAGCTCCTTCCGCAGCCCCATGTTTAGGAAAGTGACTAGTCACTAGTGCATGACCTAAATTCAGTCTAAAAGGAGTTAACAGAAATATGTGCTGAATATCAACAGCTGAGCTGAGAGCGGGGCTGTCCATTTCGGCATATAGACATGGCCGCAGGAAGGAAGAGGAGTGGTGGCAATACTTGCTTCAAGAGCGCATGACAGTTTGGCCGCGAAAGGCCGGCCAAAAACTCATAGACCCTTAGTGAGCACCTAACTAAGGCGCTCACACCAATCACGGTGCTGCTCTCATCATGCTGGTTAATACCAGCATGAAAGAAGCGTCTGGATTTGCATAGGGGACCTTGTGGTATGCCAGGAATCAAGGTCAAGGAGCAGAGGCCAGAAGAGCACTACCGCTGGAGAACGCAGGTAAGAATTATTTTTGGTAATTAATTTCCCCCACCCTGCCCCTCCCTCACTGCTATCCCCCGCACAGCCACCACTGACCCTAAAGAATGTGGAAGAAGAAATTAAATCCATAGAAGATTTAACTTTTTCTTCGATAATCACCCACACAACACTAGGAAGTATATTGAAAAGCCACACCCACAAACGAGGTCCTACAAGATCTCCCAACAAGATGAGAAAGTAGGGGACAAGCAGAAGCCACTATATATTTAGGGTGGTTTTACACTGCACGAACCTTGCCAAAGAACATAAAATCTTTTCACAAGAGATACAGATTGCAAAGCATATTTTTCTTTTTTGGCACAGTGAAATTTGACAGGAATCACAGAATGCTGATCATAGGTTTATTCGAACCAAGGTCCCAATGATATATGGTCAGCAGCTGTAGCTGCTAGACCTCATTATCTAGAGTGAAAGTTCGGATTGTTATGGGTTCATGACCTCGAGCTGATCCAGAGTTAGGCCTCTGGCTTGAGCTTTCAGTGACTTGCCCACCTCTGCTCTCACCTGTTCCAATTACTTATTCGTATTCTTAAGCAATAGCCATGCAAACCAATACAAAGAACAAATCAAGAGGGCCATTATAACTTGGGTGGCCACTAAGCCCCAACATAATGTGGCAGCTCACTTACCCTACCAAACAGATTTAGATTTCGAAGAAGTATGAGGTTTACACCAGTGGAGCATTTTGATGTGATGGCCCATCCTCCAGAGAACCATGAAGTCATAGCGCCCTTGGCCATGTCCTTTTCCACTGCACTAGATTTCTCTACCCAGGACAACCATAAAAGGCATGGATGTCCAGTAGGGAAATCACACGATGGCCCTGAAGCGCAGGGAAAAACCTCCCTCCATGGCATGACAATTGTTACTTTGTTTCCCAAAAGTAAAGTCCTGCTTTAGGGTTGTTTTTGGAAAACAAAAAAATGAGCGCTGAGCTGGCACAACTAAACAGCCCAGAAATAAGAGGGAGAGAGATGCAGACATTCTATCGGCTTCCGAAGTTAACATTCTCATGATCAAAGGGGAATGAATAACTTGCGTTAGTATTCCAGAGTCTCAAGAGAATTGTATCGGAGTCCCTCATCCACACATTCACAGCATGCCACATATGTTTATGCAAACAAACAAGCCCTCTAGCCATAAAACACATCAGCCTTCAATGCAACCACTGCACTGGCAGTAGCAGTGAAAGCTTCACAGATCCCCACCTTCCTGGGAGAAACCTCGAAATCTATAAATTTCACGGCAGCTTGCCAGCAAAATGACCCTCTCTTAGTGATGATCAGTGAGATGGAAACTGCCCATTTTGTGCTGAAAGAACAAACTTTTATTTAAATAGATGGAGAAATACTTCTAATAAATGTTGAAGAAAAAATGTCAACTCTACCCAATGGAAGTGCTTCCAATACTGCCATGTTCACGCCTATTGAACCTGACTGACAACAGTAAGCCAATCAAGGCCACAGTAAACGAATATATTTTAAGACACATTCAAGTAACTCTGTTTATGTTGAGCGACTACTAGAAGTAACTTATTTGTAACCATGGTTTTAGCTTAATCAAACAAAGCTGGCATTTACTGGTGTCAAAGGGAATTTTTAATAGTTGTATTGGCCATTAGAAGAAAAGTGGACGAGATATCTGAGTTGGGTAATGGGGAAGAACCACAGAGGGAGAAAACGAATGGAATATAATGGACCTCCTCCTACTTTAGCCAGAGTGGGGCCAGAAGTCAGTATGAGGGGCAGAGGATGTAGTGTGTTAAGATTACGCCAGGTCTGCTGATCATGGAGTTTCCAGTTCAAGGCCGAGATGCAACAACTTCTGGGGAACGTAGTCTTGATTTACTTAAAATGACCAAACGAACATACACACCTGCAAGTGATGGTGGAAAAGCCCAGGACTAAGAGTCCGTGTTGATCCTGGCTGAATAAGTAACGCCTGATGGAGGGTATAAGTAGGCCTCTTGTGTCTCCTATAATGTTTCTAACGAGCACGAAAGGAAAAGCTATTTTTGTTTTTAGGTTTATGTTGAACAAATAAAAATAAAAATAAAAGAAAGGGTTCTCAAAAGAATTGCTTGCATATGTGAAACAACTGATACACAGTAGGCAACATGTTCATGTCTTAAGCAAGTGATTAGTGGTGTATAGGGTTTTTATACCCAGACTCATGCCCGGAGAGTGCACCTTTACAGACTCATCATATAACCATTGTGTGCGCCTCGTAGGAGCCTCCATATACACATTCACATTTAGATGGGTGCACGTAATACATTCTCTCACAATGACACTTATAAAGTCATCTAAATGCGAGTGCACTGAATGTAATTCATATTCACTCCTTTTGATAGGTGTGCGTCTGTTGACCTTCTGACATAAGTGCACTCAACGTCCCTATTTGCAGACACTCACTTTCATAGAAATGCACCGTTGCTCTTCTTGTACTCATCTAAGCATAGGTGCAATCAATTTTAAACAAAGCAAAGGTGCACCACCCAGAGAATCTGACAGCAAAAGCAAACCAATTGTCCATGACCAAAAAGAATAAAGAAGTCTTCGGTGTTTCTTTTCCCTTTATTATTATTCCAGGAGAAACAGCATTCAACACAACGGACAGCCGACACGTTTGATCCATTTACAGGACTTCTTCAGGGCATAATAGTAAGGTGGGATCAGGCCCATCCAGGTATATTCAATAGAGCGTATAATTTCTTACTGGTTGTCGTTCCCCGTCGAGGGCAATATTGCGTGCAAAGTAGTGATCCTGTGTTCTTTTAATAAAAAGTGGAATTGATCTTCAGGGCCTCCTCCATATATAAAGGGGTCGTTCCCCAACGTAAACGGTATAAAATTGTAAGTTGTTGTCCTGAGTATATATCTCAATGTTGATTAATAGTAGCAAGCAATGAAACATCCAATTTAGTAGGTGTCTTGATCTGCCAGCCTCAGGACGAATATGGCAATAGAGAAGCGGCGAGAAGTATCTTTTCTCGGACAGTTCTTTTAATATCCCGTCATCTCCCTATAACAACGACTGCTTATCGTATAGGTGTTGAAAAAGGAAACGGGTTTTAGTGGGCAGGAAGTAGTGGCGCTCTAGCAATATTAACGTTCAATCAATAATAAGTACAATGTATTAGAATGGTGCTGTCAGGGAGGGGAGACCCTTAAAACCCCTCAATCCGTGTGGAGCAAGCCACACAAACACAAATTAGCAACAGTCATGCGCACTCAAAGTAGCAACACACAGTGTGTGAGTAAATGTTCTGAAGACGAAGAAACCATCCGACGTTGCAGTATATTCCGGAGTATAAGTTCTCCCTTTTAATTGGTCATCAGGTATAGGTTACACACAGCCAGCCTGGTTTCTTCGTCTTCAGAACATTTACTCACACATTGTGTGTTGCTACTTTGAGTGTGCAGGACTATTGCTAGCTTATCGCATATGTGCCTAGTGTAAAGGGAGCCATATTTCACCTTTTAAGTACCGAATCAGAAATGGTCCCGTAGCTCTCTTGGGAGGATTTCTTTTTAAGTGTGATATGAGCCCAATATTGAGGGTATTGTGGGGCACCTAAACTTTATTAAGTACGAAAAGGGCGTCCCCATACAAAAATTGCTTATCCGATATTAATCCCCAAAGTTTCTCAAGATCAGCCAGAATGCGGGCATGGTGATACGGACGTCACTGCGGGACGAGACAGCAAAAGCGGCAATCACTTCGTACTGGCATAAAAAAAAAAAATCCACTCTCCTGCCCATCTTGAAATTGATGTACTCGTTCTGATGAACGTCCACTGAATACCCATCCCGCACTCACCTTGCCATGGGTGGGCTCATTTCATACTCACTTTGATACAAGTGCACTGTATATCCCCAGTTCTCTTCTCAACATGAGTGTACTCACATTTATACGAGTACACTGAAAGCCATTCACATACACTATGGGTGCAGTGACAGAAACTCAAATTATGAGCGCTCTCAGTGTCCTTTCTCACATACAGTAACATAGATGTAAGTGCAGTGAACGCTCTCCGTTCAGTCCTGCCAAGCGTCACGCAACAGGTGTGACACCCACGCATTTCAGTGCAGTGATCCGCATCACCGCACTGAAATGCATTGTCACGCATTTTGCCACCAGTGCCAGGTGCACCACCAGCGGCACCTGTGCCCGGGCTCTGACTGCTGCTCGAGACTTGCTGCTGTCTGCCTGAGCCCGAGTTCGCAAATAGTTAACTGCTCTCAGCCTCTGTGGAGTGGCTGAGAGCGCTACAAAGTATCTGCACTCTGCCCAGGCTCAGCTTCCTGCGTGCTGCCCTGGAAACTGAATTTGGCGCCGGTGGCTCGGGGTTTACTCACACACTGCAGGGGGAGGGAGGGGCTGCCCTCTCTCAGCAGACGTGATACTGCTGTCAATCACCGGCCGTGAGGGGAGGCATAGACATACTCCCAGGCACGAAGAAAGCAGGTTATAGGTGAATTTGTGAGCCCTGAAGGGGGAGCGCAAGATAACAAAGCACTCATGGCTCGGGGAGACCAAACCCACAGAGGAGCTGAGCTAGTTAACTTGATGCTGTATTTGTAATCTCCCCTGGCTGTTATTTAGGGGGAGACCAAACCTACTGGGAAGATCAGATTGTTAGAACACTGACGTCACGTCCTGACTTGGAGGAAGTGGGCAGAAGGGCTGAGGAATCTGAGTGCAGGCAGGAGCGGAGTCAACTAATTGCCAGCCCAATTTATTTATTATTTATTTATGCATTTTTATATAGCGCCAAGTTTAAGTTAATAACTCAGCACAGTTGTTGAATGTGCCCGCCGCCAACTGGGCCCGCCAATTACCGCCGTTCGTGTTATGAGTCAGGTCAGTGTTTATTTTAGATTGTTGTCACCCCTGCGTTCTGCTTCTTGGGTGTCTCCCCTCTGTGGAGCCTTGGGAGAGCGGGTCTCTAGCAGCTTGTTGACTGTTTTATTTCTTGCTAAAGGAATTCACCCTGTTTCTCAACAATGGCAGGCGTCTCTTCCTCAAAAGCAGAGGAAATTAAAAATCAGAAGCAGCACATGAAGGTTGATCCTTCACGTAATCAATACAGAAACCCTCAGTCAGATCAGCTAGCACAGTAAACTCCCTCCCATAGGGAACACATATTTATTAGAGGGACGGCCTTGTTCAATAGCGTAGGCTGTATCCGTTTTATTCACGGCGTCCAATTAAATGGCACAGATTAATTTCAATTTATCAGGGCGGCTTCCTAAAATGCAGGGAATTTTGACCATTTAAACTAATGGAAACGTGCAGTGATGAACATAATTGGACTGCTCACCTACTAGTATATGTAACGTGTGGATCATATCAATCACGGTGCCTTCCCCCTAAATTACAGCTGTGCCATTTAATTGGGCACACCTAAATGCATGTCTCCCACTTTCAGCTTTCCAATGCAACCCCGCTTACAGCCCATGTCGCTGGCAGCAGTTGTGAGTCTACGAGTCACTCAGATGATTATAATTAAATTATGAAGGTCTTTGTAATCTGTTTTAACTATTGTGTGCAATCTTGGCTAGAGCCTGATGAATGGAAGTCGTTCACTTTTCTTACGCTTTGCAGCAGTGTAACTTGATTTTGCGTTGCTCATATAGGGGTCATTTCTGATATTTATGTTTCCCTCGTCTTCATTCCTTGATTTTGCTCGCTAGACAGTGTCACTCATATTCGTTGAAATGTCACTCATAATTACTCTAAAATTATGAAAATGTCACACATGGCAATCTCAAACTTTGGCAGCTATGTCCGTTACTAACTGATATGAGTACATTTGCACACAAGCTTGACTTGGGTAAGGAGAAGAGATTCCCAAGTCTCTACGTGAGAAGCTCATGCAGTCCAAGTTTTGCATTATGTTACTAGTACTAGCATTAAAACTACAGGAAAAAAGAACACCTGGACTGAATGTGTCACTCAGACATGATCCTTGGAGTGCACTCAATTCTCTTTTTTATGTACACTTGCCTATGGATATATATACAATGCTCCACGTATATGCCGGCACTAATTTTAATGCATACTGCTCTCTCAAACAGAGCCACTCCCTTCACACGGGCACTTAAATACAGCTCAAACTAAGCGCTTTCTCTGAAACGACAAACCCAATGCACCCTCTAGCACACTCACCTAGTGCAGAGCCAATGCACCCTCTCGCACTCACGAAGTGCACACCCAATGCACCCTCTTGCACACTCACCTAGTGCAGAGCCAATGCACCCGCTCGCACTCACAAAGTGCACACCCAATGCACCCTCTTGCACACTCACCTAGTGCAGAGGAAATGCACCCTCTCGCACTCACGAAGTGCACACCCAATGCACCCTCACTTAGTGCAGAGCCAATGCACCCTCTTGTAAACTCACATAGTGCATACCCAATGCATCCTCTCCCACATACTCACGTAATTCACACCCAATGCAACCCCTCACACTCACCTAGTGCACACCCAACGCACCATATTGCACACTCACTTAGTGCAGAGCCAATGCACCCTCTCATACACTCATAGTGCACACCCAATGCATCCTCTCACACATACTCCCCCTCGCACACTCACCTGGTGCACACCCAACGCACCCTCAGAAACTCACCTACTGCACACCCAACGCACCTCGCATATTCACCTGTGAACATCAAATGCACCCTCTCCCACACTCACCTACTGCACACCACTGCATCCTCTCGCACACTCACCTAGTGCAAGCCAATGCATCCCCTCGCACACACTCACCTAGTGCAGTCCGATCCTCCTTACTTTCAGCATTGACACCTCTCACGTGTGGGGGCGGGGTGGCTGCAGCAGCTGAGTTCAGTATACCTCAATGATTTTTCGGGCATGGGGGTTCTTAATCCTTCCAAGAAACGATGACCATTGTCCTTTCTCTTGAATGAACAACGCCGCTCTACCTCACTAGAATTACCTCGAGTCGAGGAGGCTCTACGAAGGGCTTCGAAGCGCTCAGGGCATCAGTTCTATGCTAGATTCGCGTCGAGGACCTCGCGCAGGAATTTAAAAAGAGATGGTCGGCTGTGAGTGTCCCTCCTTGCAGCAGAGCTCTCCTCTGGCCCGCACTGGCACTGCCAGGCCCTGCCCAGGGCGGGACTTCAGGTGTACGCCCCTCCCCACTCCGCCGTGCTCGGTTTCTTTCCTCTGCTTTGGTTTCACTGGCCACCTGCAGGCAGCATTGTAGAATCGAAACCGAACCCAGCGGAAATGACGATCTCGGACCGGAAGCGTGGAACCGGATGTCTCCACTGCTTCCGGGGAAATCCGGACACTGACGGCAGAGGCAGCACGATACGTGACTCGTGAGGTATTATGGCACGGCCTGGGTACCTAGCAGTTATTATGGGGCCAAATCTCAGATTTGTGTGAGATTCCCGGCAAAACTCTCCCTGCCCTTAGCCGCACTTGTCCGGATGTCTTGTGAGCACAGTAAGAGACGGGCTGCAATGTTCTGCGGGACATTGGGGCAATAACGTACCTCTGCAGCGGGCCGTGGGGCTTCAAAAGGCCCAACAACGCTGGGAGCACTTCTCAAGGAAGCGCAGCTGGAACCAGGCACCTTAATACTAAAGTCAGACGCTCATCAGAGCAAAAAATATATAGCATGATCAGTCACTTCACAAGCTGGAATGAGATAAACTAAGTTTTGTAATGTTTGGGGAATATATGCATTGCGTGCAGGCCCGGCTCCAGGAATTTTTATTTGGGTAGGCCAAGGGTGCATTTGGGTGCGCCACTGCAGGCCCGATTTGTCGCTTATATGTCTAGCCAGGCCTGCTTATGGGCCATCCTTTATCTCTTAGTCTTACAAGGTCCAGTAAAATGAACTCTTTTCCAAATCTCTTTCTAAATGTTATAACTCTCAAAAAGTGTTTTAGTCCATGTAATGTCCCTTTGATGGGAAGAGGAGGTTTCTGAGGTGGGAGTATCAGGCAAGTGACACTACTCAATCAATCAATCAATCAATCATAGACATTTATAGAGCGCTCTACTTACCCGGAGGGTCTCAAGGCGCTTAGGGGGAGGGGGGTGCTGCTACTGCCCGAACAGCCAGGTCTTGAGCTTCTTCCTGAAGGCGAGGTGGTCTTGGGTCAGGCGCAGGTCGGTCGGGAGGGAGTTCCAGGTCTTGGCGGCCAGGTAGGAGAAGGACCTTCCTCCTGTTGTCGTTCTTCGGATGCGGGGGACGGCGGCGAGGGCGTGACTGGCTGATCGGAGGTGTCGTTTGGGATCGTAGAAGTTGATGCGGGTGTTGAGGTAGCTCGGGCCTTGATCGTGGAGGGCTTTGTGTGCGTGGGTGAGGAGACGGAAGGTGATTCTCTTGTTGACCGGGAGCCAGTGCAGGTCTCTTAGGTGTCCGGAGATGTGGCTGTGTCGTGGGACGTCGAGGATGAGTCTGGCTGAGGCGTTCTGGATCCGTTGGAGTCTCTTCTGGAGCTTGGCGGTGGTTCCGGCGTAGAGGGCGTTGCCGTAGTCCAGTCGGCTGGTGACGAGTGCCTGGGTGACAGTCTTCCTGGTCTCGGTGGGGATCCACCGGAAGATCTTCCGTAGCATGCGCAGGATGTTGAAGCACGACGAGGAGACGGCGTTGACTTGCCTGGTCATGGAGAGGGAGGAGTCCAGGATGAAGCCCAGGTTGCGTGCGTGGTCTGTCGGTTTGGGTGCGGTTCCCAGGGCGGGGGGCCACCAGGAGTCGTCCCAGGCGGAGGGCGGGGATCCCAGGATGAGGACTTCCGTCTTGTCCGAGTTCAGCTTCAGGCGGCTGGTCGACATCCACTCGGCTACCTCTTTCATTCCTTCGTGAAGGTTGGCTCTGGCGGTGGCGGGGTCGTTGGTCAGGGAGAGGATCAGCTGGGTGTCGTCGGCGTAGGAGATGATGTTCAGGTTGTGTTGGCGTGCGATGGCCGCGAGGGGGCTCATGTAGACGTTGAAGAGGGTTGGGCTCAGCGAGGATCCTTGGGGTACGCCGCAGATGACTTCGGTGGCCTTTGATTTGTGCGGTGGTAGGCGGACTCTCTGGGTCCTTCCGTCGAGGAAGGAGATGATCCATTCCAGTGCCTTCTCCTGGATTCCGACGTTGTAGAGGCGCTGCACTAGGGTGCGGTGGCAGACGGTGTCAAAGGCCGCGGAGAGGTCTAGGAGGATGAGGGCCGCTGTTTCTCCGTTGTCCATCAGGGTTCGGATGTCATCGGTGGCAGCGATGAGGGCGGTCTCGGTGCTGTGATTGGCTCGGAAGCCAGACTGTGAGGGGTCGAGGGATCCGTTCGTCTCGAGGAATGCGGCCAGTTGCTTGTTGACGGTCTTCTCGATGACTTTGGCCGGAAACGGGAGCAGCGAGATGGGGCGGTAATTCTTGAGTTCGGTGGGGTCCGCTGTTGGTTTCTTGAGTAGGGCGCTGAGTTCGGCGTGTTTCCAGCTCTCCGGGAAGGTGGTGGTGGTGAAGGAGGTGTTGATGATGTCCCGTAGGTGGGGTGCGATGACAGCGTCGGCTTTGTTGAAGACGTGGTGAGGGCAGGGGTCGGTCGGTGATCCGGAGTGGATGGAGTTCATCATGCGGACGGTGTCTTCGGTGCTGATCGGGGTCCAGGCGCGGAGGGTGGTGGTGGGGGGTGTTGGTTCGGTCGTGTCGGACGTGGCGTTCGTCGGTTGGGTGTTGAAGCTGTTGTGTATGTCCGCGATCTTGTTGTGGAAGTAGGAGGCGAGGGAGTTGCAGAGTTCTTGCGATGGGGTGATGTCGTTGTTTCCGGCGTTGGGATTGGAGAGCTCTTTCACGATGTTGAAGAGTTCCTTGCTGTTTTGTGCGTTGTTGTCCAGCCGGTCCTTGAATGCAGTTTTCTTGGTGGCGCGGATCAGTTGGTGGTGTTTTCGGGTGGCGAGCTTGAGGGCAGTCATGTTGTCCGGTGTTGGGTCTCTGCGCCAGGTTTTCTCGATAGCTCGGCAGTTCTTCTTGGAGCTCTTGAGTTCGTCGGTGAACCATGGGGCTTTTCTGCTGTCGGGTCTGCTGGGCGGGGTCCTCAGGGGGGCGAGTTCGTCCGCGCAGTTTCTGATCCACTCCGTGAGGTTGTCGGCGGCCTGGCTGGGGTTCGCTGAGCTGGCGGGAGGGTGCTGGCTCAGGGAAGCGGCGAGCTGGTCGGCTGTGATCTTGCTCCAGCTTCTGCGGGCAACCTGTTGCTGGCGGTGGTGGATCGTCGTTCTTCTAAAGGTGAAGTGGACGCAGCTGTGGTCCGTCCAGTGGAGTCCAGTGGCGTGGCTGAAGGTGATGTCTTTGCTGGATGAGAAGACGGCGTCGAGTGTGTGTCCGGCGAGGTGGGTGGGGGTGGTCACCAGCTGCTTGAGTCCGAGGTTGGCGAGGTTGTCGAGCAGGGTGGTGGTGTTGCGGTCGTTGTTGTTCTCCAGGTGGAAGTTGATGTCCCCCAGGAGGACGTAGTCGGCGGAGGGGAGGGCATGTGGGCTGACGAAGTCGGCGATGTCCTCGCTGAATCGTGTGCGTGGTCCCGGGGGTCGGTAGATCAGGGTGCCTCTGAGGGTGGTCTTCGGGTCGGTGTGGATCTGGAAGTGTAGGTGTTCGGCGGTGGTCAGGATGTCGTCTGTGCTGGTCGTGATGCGGATGGTGTCCCTGTGGATGATGGCGATGCCTCCTCCTGTCTGGTTGGCGGTGCGGTCCCTCCGGGTGATCTTGTAGCCCTCTGGGATGGCGATGGCAATGTCGGGCGCTGAAGAGGCGTTCATCCAAGTTTCCGCGAGGAAGGCGACGTCAGGAGCTGTGGTGTCGAGGAGGTTCCAGAGTTCGATGGCGTGTCTGTGGACGGAGCAGGTGTTGAGCAGGATGCACTTGAGGTGGTTGCTGCTGTTGGTCGGCTTGGCGGGTGCAGGTGCGAGGCAGGTGAACTTGCAGGACTGGCAGATGAAGGGTCCGTGGGTGCGTCTCGGGGTGGCTCGGTAGCATCATGGGACTCGTCCGTCGTTGAGTGCGTTGAGGGTGGCGGCGTCGTACGTCCGACGGGTGGGCTGAGATCTGCGGGGGCCAGGGGTCCTGGCACTGGGCGCGGTCCGGGCGCAGATGGGCTTACCTTTGGCGCACCTTCGGCGCTCATTCGGTGCTCCCGCTGCGCGCGTCCGCTGCGCGGTCGCTGAGGGGGCGTCATAAGAAGGGAGCCGGGAGGGCGGGTCAGCAGGGAGGCGGGGAGCGCGTGGTCCTATCGGCAGGCGTGGGGGCGGGGTCGCTGCAAAACCGGCGCGAAAAACCAGGCGGGCGGCCCTGCTGCGGCTGGGGCTCCGGACTGGATCGGCGTCAGCAGGTAGCAGGCAGGCAGGTACGAGGCAGGCAGCAGGCGGGGAGCGAGGGGGCAACCAGGCCGAGGGCACAGTGGTCGCTACTCGGGCTCCCATTGTGCTAGCCTGCAGGGAGAATCCCTCTTCATTACTACCTCCACCTGACTCTGCAACGCACTCCCTTACAGGCTTGATTATGAACTTTTCTACCACACCTTTCCAGTGTATATTATCCCACAGCTGACCTTGGTCCCCAGCCGATACCAGCCACCATCCGGTTCCACTTTCATTATTCCCAGTGAAAAACATTAGTAAAATCACCTCCAAACTTGAAATATTGAATATAGCAGAAAATATAATTAGTACGCACTTTAAAGTACGTCCCACAGTTGCCCTAATGACCTGACTGCTAAAAAAATAAACACGCATTTGCAATGCAATAGATCTTGCCTTTGCAAGAGTTTAAGCTATTGGCATTGTAAATGACAATGCCTTTTATTTATGCTTTAAAAAACAACACATAAAAAAATAGCCATTGCAAATTCAAGACCTATTGCACTGCAAATCCTTGTTTTAAATCTCACGCCTCTTCTGGCCATGGCGCTCCCTTGTCCTGCGAGTCTTCAAATTCTTCACTCACAACCTTCGTTCACCGAGAGATCATTTCTGTAATGGGGACACCTGTGAATGGCAATTTATTTATATAGCACTTACTATTTCTTATGAGGCATTGTGATTTAGTTGTTTCGGCTCTGAATGTACAGTGTCTATTGTGCCTTTTATTAAACGGCTCTGACGTCAACTCGGACTACATGCGCACCATATAAAAGAAAATAAGCATTTCTGCAGTGGGAACCCTCTGACTATCCTTCAGACAGACCCTGTCCGCCACCCGTTCCAGCAAGCACTTAAAGACACGCCCGCTGTGCAGGCTTCCAGCACATAGGCCATGCAATGAATGAACATTACTGCTCCTAACGTATATCTTCCCTGCATATCCACATCAGTGTTCCGACCTGCCATTGGTTGTGAAGGGCTTTTTGGGTGTAAAGTGATAGGTGCAGCATGCCAATGAAAAGCACTGAGTAGATAGACTTCTGGACTGAACGTAACTGTATAAAAACACAAATAAATGTTTTTAATATGTTATCAATTTCATGACTTTGTAAAAAGTTATTGTTTTTTATGTATATTTGTGTATGTTTGTTTGTACATGTAGGGGACATTGGTGCAGTAAATCATATGTTTATTTTAAATTAAAATGCCCCTTTTGAAGGATGTTGGTTTGAATGGGGAGTGGTGTCTAAAAGGATTTAGGCGACCGCCACGGCATTGTTTCACATTGTAACTCACTCTCAGGGGATGACCGCAAAGGACTAGGTCATCTGTAGGTACATATCACCCCGAATTCACAGTGCCCATTTCAAACTCAGAGGGGTAAAAGGCAAATCTGGTCCAGTAAGAATGTCCGTCTTAGCTGAATGTTGCACACAACAGCAACAGGCGCGTTGACACGATGGGCTATACTGCCTCACTTTGTATCCTATTAAGTTCACCGCATTGTATGGTTTCACACAAGCCTCAACTTTTTTTAATATGCAAATCTACCCACTTTGAACCCCATTTACGATGTCAACAGCCTCTTCCTGTTGATTGTTCAAGACGTAGGAAGAAGCAGGAACGGCAGAGTCAAATAAAAGGTGTAGGAATCACACGTCATCCATAGTGGTGGGCAGTATATTTTAAGAAGGTTTAGTATGGAGAAGCACACACTCGGGATTTAAAGAGTACTCCAGTGGTTGGGGGTTGGCTTTACTGATAAAAATGTATAACTGCCCAAACTAACTCTTTTTAGGAACATTGGAATACTGAAAGACTGGGGAAGTTCTAACTATGTAACAACCCAAAAAAGCAAAGTTTGCATACAGCTCTTTGATGACAATTCAAAGGTCACTGTCCTATTTTAGGATTATAACTTCTGAATTGCAAGTAACATAAGGATCTCTGTGACGAAGGTGGTAACCCACTGAGCTATCCACATAAAATTCAGTGTATCTGCATTTAAAAACTACCAACAGCAGGATCATAAATCCCCAGAGTTATTGGTAATTTTTTTATTATCGTTGTGCACCGTTGGGAGTTTGACTGTGAGGGCCAAGGCTCTTGTTTGGGTGGGCCAGGGTCATGTTTGAGTGGACCTGGCACCACCCACTAGAACCGGGCCTGATTGCGTGAAAGGCAGCAGGATGCAAAACATTTATCGGGGGGAGGAGACGGTGCTGGTTTCTAAGAGAGGATTGACTTTTCATGCAGCATGATATGGAGTTGTTTAAAGAGACGTGCTGCAGTGTTCTGCAGGGCACACTTTCCTTTACAGCGGGCCGTGGTGCATCGAAAGGCCACCAAGCAGCTCTCTTTGCCCAACAACGCTGGGAGCACTTCTCAAAGAAGCGCAGCTGGAACCAGGCACCGTAATACAAAAGTATATATAGCATGTCACTCCACAAGCTGGAAAGAGATAAACCAAGATTTGTAATGTATGGAAAATATACGGAATGCGTGAAAGACAGAAGGATGCTGAGTTAGCGTGTGGGGTGGGGGGATGAGGGGGTTGCTGGTTTCTAAGAGAGGATGGACTGTTCATGTAGCATGATTTGGACGTGTTTTCTACTCTTTCCGAAATTAGCGAAGGGATGCAGCAGTACCAATGGATATGAGGTTATTGTTCTAGGCCCTGGGCACGTAGATAGAGAAGAATGTTGCCTTGTTTTTTTAGTTCTTTTTCTCCACATTTGTTGAAAGACATTTTGTAGACCATGCAACAAACTTACATTGCCTGTAGAACCAGCCTATTGGTTGCAGTTATTAACACTTTTGTTTCCTTGCTTCTTATTTGATGGTGTTCCTTCCTCTTCTTCGTCCAGTACCAATGCAATTGGTTTTTTTCAATTCCTTTTGGGGGCCCGGCAGCTGCCATTTGTTGCTAGGCTGCTCTCATTTAAAACAAAAGGGATCCACCCCACAGTGAATGTGTAACGTGAATAACCAGATCAAGTGTCTTTCCTAGAGTGATGGGAAGCACACAGCTTTATTAAAATACCCCTCACACATCGAAAGGGCCCTTGGTGTCATGCTTCATCATAGGGGTCTTTCCGCCCTGCTTCAGGACGGGGCGTGCTACAACCTACGGCTACGTGGGAGCACTGATTTCTTGAAACAAAACTATGTGTAATGTAGAAACGTGCGTGGAAGGGTCAGGAGTGAGTGAAGGAGTGATAACAAGTTAAACAAGCATTGGCATAGCCAATATGTCTCGCTTTTGGGACCTTCTAAGTATTTAGTTATGCAGCACAATATCCTTTGTGCAACAACATCAACTGTTGCATGGCTAAGCACTTATAAGGTCCCAAAGGCGATACCTATTGGCTATGCCAATGCTTGGTGTGGTTGTGTGTGTGTGTGTGTGGTTGTGGTTGCGGGTGTAGTTGTGGTTGGGTGTGTGGTTGTGGGTGTGTGGTGTGTGTGGTCGTGTGTGTCGTGTGTGTCATGTGTGTGTATGGTGTGTGAGTGGTTGTGTGTGGTTGTATGTGTGTGTGATTGTGGTTTTGTATGTGTGGTTGTGTGTGGTTGTGTGTGTGGTTGTGTGTGTGTGGTTGTGCGTGTGGTTGGGTGTGTGCGGTTGTGCGTGTGGTTGTGGTTTTTTGTGTGTGGTTGAGGTTGTGTGTGTGGTTGTGTGTATCGTGTGTGTGGCTGTGTGTGTGTGGTTCTGTGTGTGTGGTTTGTGTGTGTGTTTGGGTGTGGTTGTCGTTTTGCGTATGTGGTTGGGGTTGTGGGTGTGGTTGCGTGTTTGTGTGCGTGGTTGTGCGGGTAGGTGTGTGTGTGGTTGTGGGTGTGTGCGTGGTTGTGGTTGTGTGTGTGACAGTAATACTAAAAGCATCTCAAAATAAAGGAACACAGACATTGAGTTTGGGGAAAGAGAAAGCACGTTGTAAGTCAAATGGGCGCAGCAAAGCATTGACAGAAATACAAAACAGGATCACTTAGCGAAGACTGAGTGCTGATAATGGATACACACAGCCCATCATCTTAAGGGTTCGATTGCAGCCAATGTGCGCTCAAATCTGGCCCCTCCTTGTGAGTTGCACCCCATATTTCATAAGTTATAACTGCTGCACCCACCAAAGCGGTTTGAGATCTAAAGCGCTACATAGGTGTAATCGACTAACCAGTCGCCAACATGCTGTGCTTTTAAAGAGAATGTGCCAAAAGTTTCCAGCTTCCTCATCATGTCCTCGTGAAAGCGCCAACGAAAGAACTCCCTGAATGGTGCAACGGACATGAAGTAGCCACTGCGATCAGAAATAAACACTGTGAACGTTGTCCAGTTTCACAGTAACATTTCCTTAATGTTCCTTAAGTCACAAAACAGTAATACTAAAAGCATTTCAAAATAAATTAACACAAACATCGAGTTTGTGGAAAGAGAAAGCCCGTTGTAAGTCAAACTGGCGCAGCAAAGCATTAACACAACAACATGTTCTTTGATGTTTGATGTTCTTCGAACGAGAACATCAAAGAGGCGCCGCGGGGGAATCAGCCCTGCGTGGAAGGGGTTAATAGCACCATTAGTATAGCTATAAACATTAATAGCATACTCAATGACAGGTTAGAGCACATACTTTTTTTCTTAAAGGAAATTACCCCATGAGCCTCTGAACGGGGTGGGAAGGAGTGTATGTAGTCAAACGCTGGATTTGGAAACAAAAGACAAAGAGTAATTGTTGTAGGTTATGAGGAATCCTCCCGCTTATGTCATGGTCCCTCAGGATTCAAACCGGCTATGCTGTACTTACTACACCAAGATCACTGCCTCTCCTGGTCGATGCCTCCCCGCGGCTCCGTGGAACAATGGGACGGCGAGGGTAGGTGCCTTAAGTACCCAGCTTAATTGTTAAAAAAGGCGCCAGGATTCATTCTTAAAAAAGGCGCCAGGATTCTAATTGGATGTGGGAGTGAGCACTAGACTGCTCAACATCTATCATTAGTTATAAAACCACTTCCGGTCGTCGAGGTCGGTGTTTTAAGACCTTTAGTGGTGGAAATGTTAGTCAGTTATTTGGATTGAGAAGGTTTGGAGAGGAGTAGAAAAGAGGGAAGAGTTTTGAAAGGTTTGTTTTAGGGGATCGGTATATTAAAAGAGGTGTCAGATGGTGCAAGGAGGGGTAGAGTAGGAGAGAGTCTAGAAAGGGTTATTTTATGGATCATAGTAGTGGTATGGGGTTTGGTATAAATGAGAGAGTGGATGTAGAGGATATATTGATAGATGTATAGGATGAGAGATAGGGTAGTGCATTGGAAAGAGTAGCAGAAAGAAGTTTGTAATGATTCAGAAGGTTGGGCTAGAAGATATATTGAGCGAAGTATAGGCTAAGAAATAGTGTAGTGCATTGGAAATGCTAAATTCGAAGAAAGTGATAAATATATAGATCCTTATGTAAATTGAAAGTATATATAGATACATAAAGAAGGTAAGTATATTGGGCAGCATTTCTGGTCCTGGTCAGTATCGAACAAGCTCAAACAGGCAACTGCCCTTGTCCTCTCTGCCCATAACAGGCTCAAACAGGCAACTGCCCTTTGTCCTCTCTGCCCTTAGCCTCGACTCCCGGGCTGAGGCGTCCTAACCCTGGCATTTTATATCCCTGGTAATCAGGTGACCCCTTCAGCCAATGGGAACCCTAGCCCTAACACTATCCAATCACAACACTAGCCCTAAAATCTAGAACCAATAGGAGACAAGGACCTTACAGCCAATCTTAGCCCTAGTCCAAGCACCCAATCAGTTCAAAAACCCCGATCTCTACGTCCAATAGAGGCCCTAGCCCTACCAGTAGACCCAACCCAAGTCCAAGCAACCAATGGAACAGGAAGCCCTAGTCCCTACTTCCAATAGCAAGCCTAACCCTGCTCTTAGTCCCAAAACTAGTCCAGCAACCAATCACACCAGAAGCCCTAATTGCTACTTCCAATTAAAGATCTAGCCCTAGTCCCACCCTACATCCAACAACCAATAACATAGAAGCACTAGTCCCTACTTCCAATAGAAATCCTAACCATAACCCTAGTCCCAACCCTACATTGATTGAATCACAGAAACCAATCATAACCCTCAAATACCCAACCAATGAGGACACCAACCCTAATCCAATTGAAACACCAGATACAACCACAAATCAGTGTACACATGTACCAACCACTAACAGACCATTTAAGGTCCCAGCGACCTCAGACAAGGTTCGCTGGCCAGGGAGTTGGAAGCTGCTTCTCCTGTTCAGAATCTCCTAGGAGACAGACAGGCTCCATCCACACGTTGGACTTCTGCAGGTCAAACGCCTCACTAACTTGAAATCTAACAATACTGTTTAATAACACTTTACTCCCTCTCCTGGGCAAAAAAAGAAGTGCACAGTCCGTAGTAAACACAGTTTAAACAGCTCACAGAAGCACCCTCTGATGTAGAATATCCCTGTTGCTGGGGGGGAGAGGGAGGCAGAGGGGCTGGTTTCACTGGCCTGTGAACACGAAATGGTGACTGGGGGTGCACTGTTTTAACATACAGGTCTTAGCTCAGAGCAAAGGAGAAATTTGGAGGGAAAACTGAATCGTCACCAGGAATGAGAGGCATAAACTACAGAGTTTGGACTGCAAATCCCACAATTCAACACGTTAAATGGAAGCAATCATGGGCAGGAAAATGCACAAGTTTAAAACACAAAACAGGTGATAAAATATGCAGGTACAGGCAGGTTAAAACTACAGTTTTAAACTGTAACAACCACAGGCAAAGACAGTAATCACAGAAAGGGAAAATCGTTTTTTAACAACTTTTGTTTTGGGGAAGAAGACAGCACTAGTCTGCCTCCTTACCACTTCCTGAACTCTGCTCACTGCAATCTGGGGCACAGGTAGGCTGCAACTCACAAGATGGAGGAGAATGATTTGGGGTGCACCCAGCAAAGACTTAAGGGGCCTGTGCAGGTGTGAGGGGAGGGCTCAGAGTTGCCTGGTAGTTGAATAGCCAACCCCCAGTCCTGGGTCTGCCGGCCTCTGGGTGGGGGCTGGGGAGCTGCTTAGAAGAATCTCCTAGGAGACATACAGGCTCAATCCACACTTTGGACTTCTGGAGGTAAAGGCCTCACTAACTTGAAATCTAACAATACTGTTAGACTCCTTCTCCTGGGCAAAAAACGAAGTGCACAGTCCCTAGTAAACACAGTTTAAACAGCTCACAGAAGCACCCTCTGATGCAGAATATCCCTGTTGCTGGGGGGGAGAGGGAGGCAGAGGGGCTGGTTTCACTGGCTTGTGAACACAAAATGGTGGCTGGGGGTGCACTGTTGTAACATACAAGTCTTAGCACAGAGCAAAGGAGAAATTTGGAGGGAAAACTGAATTGTCACCAGGAATGAGAGGGATAAACTTCAGAGTTTGGACTGCAAATCCCACAATCCAACACGTTAAACGGAAGCAATCATGGGCAGGAAAAACCACAAGTTTAAAACACAAACAGGTGATAAAATTTGCAATCACAGGCAGGTTCTAACTACAATTTTAAACTGTAACAACCACAGGCAAAGACAGTAATCACAGAAAGGGAAAATCGTTTTTTTAACAACTTTTGTTTTGGGGAAGAAGACAGCAATAGTCTGTCTCCTTCCCACTTCTTCTTATGAGACGGTCCAAGTTGCCATTCATCACACCAGGTGAATTGTCCCCGTGGGATGTCATCATTCAGTCCATTCTGAAATAGACTGAAGAAGGCCACCTGACTCATAACAACAATTCCTAGGGCAAAACATGTCGACCCCCCCACTGGGTGCAGTGGTCCAACCACAAATCCATTCACACGCCACTTTTTCTTTTAAACATGTCCCTATCCTGATCAAATACAGTCTTTTTCATACAGGACAGGAGATATTTGTAATCACTAGTTACGCTTTAAGACTACGAACCACACAGACAGTCTCCCTCCTAGTGGAGGTGGGTTAGTCACCTGGTGAAATTAACACTCAGGTGATTACGACCCAATGACACTATCCACCTGACCACACGAGCGGAGTAAACGGATGTATGACATTACAACGCATGCTTTTACATCGCAGTTTTTACAACGCATACCATTACAACGCATAGCGCTTTTGGGTGCTGGATAGTGAATAGTTTAATTTACTATTCCAACTCCAGTCCCCGTGGACACTAGGGAAGGTGTTGGATAGTAAATTAAACCTATTCCCTATCCTAGAGCGCCCCCCCAGCGCAATGCGTTGTAATGGTTTGCGTTGTAAAAGTTGCGATGTAAAAGCACTGCGTGGTAAAAGTTGCGTTGTAAAGGATGTTTCCCGGAGTAAACATATACTGCGCACTGTGTTAGTGTGGTTGAGGGTCTCCGTTACAAAACGTGAGACTCTGGCTCTTTGTCACTAGTGATTCATTCCCCTATGATTATTTACTCATCGATACTGGAAGCTGAATGAATCACTGCTTCTCTCTCCCTCATATTGATTCGGACATATTGGCAGTGCTCAGCTTTGGGAATAAATAAATAAATACGTAAAAAATCATAAACTGTACAAAACAATCAGCGTATTTTCCCCGGGGATGAAACAAATCAACAGAGAACCCCTGAGTTCCCCCTCTCACCACTACTTTGTTCCTTTATATCCACTCACCAAGACCATAAGCACGTAGCAGAATAAAGTCTGGAAGTCAGTTTATACAGACATTCTCAAGCTCGAACCAACAGGACGATCACAACTATGTCAGAAAATCAGTCCTCAGCTACACGGATGATGAGATCAACTCCATCCTATCAAGCCCATCAATCTTACCAGACACAGAACTCACACAGACACGAGCCCAAACCAACGAATAGGAGTCTTTTTCTAACAGAAAAAAGGAACAAGTGAAAACCGCCATCCATGGACTAATCATGACTGAGTATATCCGAGCGAATGCAGCACCTAAAGATCTGTGGGTGCACAATGCCCGAGGATTTTTCTACAGGATGTGGCGTTTAGAAGAGATTGGGCGGCCATCTCTGGGAAATGCACCAGGGACTGGCTCGTTTTAAACATAAAGACTGCAACAAGACTATCAGAAGCGCTTACCATAACAATACAGGTCAGCGAAGCAAAACTGAATACAACAGTATCCATATTCAAAAAAAGATTGGAAGAGATCAACAAGGAAATGAGTGACATGAAAGACTTCAACACCCAGAGTAAGATACAGAAACTAGGGCAAGATCTAAAACGTTTCTCACAAGAAAACTTTATCCTTATACTAAGGATGACTATACTCCACCAGAAGGACGCAGCAACAGCGAATCATCAGGAGGAAGCTCTACGGATACCACAGATTGGAGCAGTGGAGATGACAGCTAATATCGACCACGTAAAAAAGGATGAGGAAACAGGAGAACACACAGATGGCAAACCGGATGGAGACAACCATTTTTTTTAGATAACACTGCATCCCTCTACCAGCCCCTCGCCCCACAACTTTCTGGTTGGATGAACACATCAAGGACCTCACTCTACCTTCCCCTCCTTTAGGCCCCCTTTTTTAGGGAGAGGCCAACATCAACCTCATGGGAAGAAAAAAAAGGAGTAAGATGGGCCGAAGCAGATCGAAGAGTCAAAACCAGGAGCATGTCGAAAGACCAAGAGAAACCAGGATCCAGCACAGCGACTCGCTAGTGTTTAAACTTACCGACCTACTTCTGACCCAAGACCAACAACAAGTCCTCAACCAAAGGTGGAGCTTCGTCCCCACCCCCTCCTTTGATCATTTCAAACTACACTGCAAGATAGCAGATCTGTGAAAAAGTAACCTAAAATCATTTTTTTTAAATCAACCAAGTTAACTGCCAGAAGTAGACACAGACCTCAGAAGGAAGTCAACGTTCTGCCCACCCAACTCATCTATCCCTGTTGAAATTCTCACTTTGGAACAAGCCCATGTTCAAAGAAGTGGAGAGTATAAAAAACACTAGCAAAAAACAATTCTTTAATATGACCAGAAAAGAGAAGTCCGCAGTAGAGGAACTCAGGAAGAATAAAAGTCTAGTAATTAAACCCGCAGATAAAGGTGGAGGAAATGTTCTACTGAGGACAGAAGACTGCCAAACACAATGCACTAACATATTATCAGATGAGAGATACCACAGGGCTATAACAACAGACCCCTAATTGAGACTAACACACTCCATGAACATCATGGTGGAGGAAGCTGAGACCAACCACTGGATCTCCAAAAAAGAAGCGAAGTACCTATGAGCAACCAAATTCAAAACATCTTACTTTTACTCATTACCAAAAATGCATAAAATCAGAGTACCACCGATAGATTCGGGTATTGGATCAGTTCTGGAACCCTTATCACAATTTGTAGATCATTACATAAGACCGGTAGTCCAGAAAACACCAACATATCTTAAAGACACCAGAGTTCTCCTGAACCAGCTAAAAGAAGTTAAATACGAACAGAACACAGATCTTTTGATTGGGCTAGATGTGGAGAGCCTCTACACACGTCTCCCCAAGAAGCCACCTTAGAAGCAATTGAAGATTACTGCTTCAAACAGGAATAGACCCATAGTACTCCCGGACACTTTATCCTGGAATGCTGTCTGCTAGCAACAACAGAATTCTTTTTCGAATTTGAAGGTGCTCTACTTTCAAACCCACGGTACTTCCATGGGTAGCACTTTT
This sequence comes from Lissotriton helveticus, assembly GCF_964261635.1. Classification (NCBI taxonomy): domain Eukaryota; kingdom Metazoa; phylum Chordata; class Amphibia; order Caudata; family Salamandridae; genus Lissotriton; species Lissotriton helveticus. Next base: position 2,082,548,607 of record NC_136065.1, read on the forward strand.
GCCCCAAGTCTAGCAGGACTTTTCGTCAGCACTTTTGAAGAGAGATGTATCCTTACAGAGACTAATCCATACAAATCCAAGATTGTCTTCTGGAAGAGATACATAGATGATATTTTTGTAATCTGGTGTGGCCCTGAAAACATCCTCCTAGAATTTCACAAATGGCTCAACTCACGAGATGAACACCTAAAATTTACAATACGGCCCGCAAAAACTCTAGATTTCCTGGACGTCACTATCTTTGCAGAATACAACTGTCTCAAAACCAAGACATATTATAAACCAACAGTCTCCTGTCCTTCAACAGCTTCCACCGTACACCACTGAGAATACGCCGCAACTGCAGCGACACAAAGGACTATGAGAGACAAGCCGCAGATCTATCTATCAAACTAAGAGAAAGGAACTACCCAGAAAACATCATACAAAAGTGTCAAAAAAAGGAAGATACCAAAATCAAGAGACACTTTTAGAAACAACACAAAGAACCCTAGAGACAGACACTCTCACATGTGTCACCACATACAATACAGCCTCCAACACTATCAAGAAGGCGATTAACAAACACTGGTGCATCCTAACGTTCCGGACATTATACTGGTCAAAACCCATGTTTGCTAACGAAGCAAGAACATACAGGACCTCCTAGTGCACACCAGACCAGCACCTACATGAACAGAGATAAGTACCATATTAACAACCTGGGGCATGACGCCAATAAAAGGACACTACCCCTGCGGATCATGCTCATTCTGTCACCTCACCAAAACAAAAAAGAGTTCTAAAAAGGACTGACAGCATTACCTGGACCCTTAAACGGCACACAAACTGTAACACCACACATGTGGTTTACATGATTACCTGTCCCTGTAATCTGAAGTATATTGGATTGACTTGTCGCAAAATAAAAGTACGCATTGGAGAACACAGAAACAATACTAGATGTGGTAAGGCAACCAAATGTATGAACAACCATTGGCTGATGTCACATAGCCTCTTTATGAAGGGCCAACAGCAAGAGACCAAATAAAGAGCAAGCCTACACAATCGCTTCACCTCGACGTGCCCAAAAAAAACCCCTATCATTTTCATCGAAACTGTCCAAACCTTAAAATCCTACAGTACCCCTAAGAGATGACAACTCTTTACAAATGAAAACTCGGAGCTCCACTAGCGCGCAACTGTATGCAAATAAACCCACACTGTATAAAAGGTTTTTTTCACTAGGCCTCCTTTCAACCCAAGTCTAACACTCAGAATGTGACCAATATCACAGCATAAACAATTACACCGCCTTTTACCTAGGATCCAACCACCGTACATATTCTAAGATTTACTAATGCAAAAATATAGACACACCTATTTTTGTCTACATTAACTCTCACCTCTTATCTTTAACAACATGACATGTCCGCTGTAGATACTTCAAGGATCTATTTCCATAGACAGTAAAATATACGGCTCGACTCTCGTTTATTGTTCAACCATCATGTATTCACTTAGGGGCAGATTTACAAGCCCCTTGTGCCTCCGGTGCATCACATTGCGTGACTCACTGGCGGCGCAACCTGCTGAGTTATATTTACAAGCACAGGTAAAGTCACCCTGAGTGACTTAACCTGTGCTTGTAAATATTGTCCCTGTTCACGCAACACTTTGTGTGTTAGAGGGGTGACATGGGTGTTGCTGTGGGTGTTTCAACGCAACACCCATGTCCACTGATGCTTTTCCAGATTTATGAAAATCTGGAAATGCGCCAGAATGCTACGCCACCCTAGGGGTGGCGTAGCGAGGTGCAACAAGGAGTAATGTTTTCATTTCTCCTCGTTTTTGTCCTCTTTGAATGCGTGCTGCGTTCTACAGCACACATTGGAAGAGGAGATCCCCTCAATTGATTGTTTTTGTGCAGGAAGGTGCCCCTTCCTGCACAAAACATTCTCCCCACGACGCAGGCATCCTTGCACCATGGTGCAAGGGTGCCTGTGCCGGCGCATGGCAGCAGTTTGTGCATCAGCTAGGGGGAAGCACAGAGATGCAACATATTATTGTAATTATGCTGCATCCCTGTGCTTCGAAACTAACGCAGCGCGGCGCAGCAAAATGACTTGCGGCACCACGCAGCGTCAGTTTCTTGTAGATCTGCCCCCTTAGACTTTCAGTAGTATTTTGTCTATTGCTGTCCTTTTTTCCTCTCGATAACCTAGGAGACAGAGAGGACGCACTGCAGCCCTCTTACCTGTTAGACCTAATTGTTTCCATTAAGGTCAACTCCTATTTATCGGGAGAAAATGCAGCACTGTCTGTCGAGGCTGCCCTTCACTAAGGTAAGAAACCTGGCTCCTTTCCCCTGAATAATCTAAATCTTGCTCTAGAAACCTGAGCCGTATTTGAAGGTTTCTTCTTTGTTTAAAACGCTCCGTAGGACTGCCTTCTTCTCCCATACCCCAGAAGGACTGCACCCCTCCTTTTTAAAGGTAACTCGAAGACATTTCTGTCCGTGTATTTTTACATGAGCACTTGTAGTTGGGCTACACGACAGATCTTAGCACTCTTCATGACACACCACATCACCTATTAGACTGGAGATAAGACCAATTTATATCCCCCTTTCCGCCACAGGATGGCAGCCTATCCCCAAAAACACCACAGACATTAAGGCATAAATGGAATGTCACTTCACTATGTCCAACTCGACCGCATTTTGCGAATGACATAGAATCATGTAAAATATCTAGATTTACATCTTTGCCATGATGCAAGTCACCTTTTGCTTAAATTTACCTTTACCCGCGACATCACAAACCAGTAAGAACTTTCTACATCTCACAACCAGAAATGTAGTAGGGATCGGCCCTCACACCGATAATAGTGAACTCGCGCTCGAGATGTGATATATACAAATAGTGGCCCCTGACTAATCTGCGCGCGCCTTTACAACTTTTTAGAAAATAATGTGTTCGTTTAACACACCTGTAAATACCCATGCAGTATACAATTATGTGCCATCACCTGCGATCACTTTGGAAGAACTCTAACACTGTATAATATACACTGTCCAATTTAACATGTTATGCTTCCTATTATGATTTTTTCTTCCTATTTCTTCCTGTCAAGTCACAGGTAAAGACTGCACCCATGACCACATAAACCGTGAGCCATTGTGATAGGGTAAGTAATTGTACTAACCTGTAGTGTCCTGCTGGACACGGTCTAGTTGTTTAAAGGATGTAACCCACACTTTACACCCACCCACCACTGGTATCACGAGTCACGTGATCCAGTCAATAAAGAGGGCGGAGCGCACGTGCTCTAGGCCCATTTACTAGCCCACTATCCTGGTGTCTGTGTCTCATTCGATTACCATAATGCGGGCCTAGGGTCCAACATTACACTGGCGACGAGGTGGCTGTACCCCAGCGGGCAACAGCCAATGAAGATGGGGGATAGAATGCTGCCCGCCTAAGGGCAACCCCCCTACAACGATCGGTGCCGGCCGCCGAGAAGCCCGCGGGGCGTGTGTTGTGCGCCGGGGCAATATGCACATGTTGAGGTGACCGGGAGCCCACCCCGCACCTCATGCACCTGCACCGAACTGCCCCCCTTGTGAGGAAGCACCGGGAGAGAAAGCGGACCGACCGGAGCCCACCCGCGTCGGCCGCGACTGACCCCAACTGTGAGGCGACCACCGCGGAGCCCACCCGCGTGGAAGGAGAAGGCCCATCGGCCGAAGGTGAGCCTGTGCAAGTGCAGCGGACAGAGACCGAAAGCGGAGCCCACCGCAACGATCGCAACCGCTAGCGCCGCCGGGAACACTAAAAAGCGGAGCCCACCCGCCATGAACACAGACTGTGCCCCAACAAAGTAAGCGGCGTTGGCTACTGCCCCCAATAGGGAAGCACGGCCAGCGGAGCCCACCCGCGGCCTGCCTGCAGCGTCCCCTGTCCCCCGCCGTGCGCACATTGTGATGTGAGGCTGCGACGGCGGGGTGAATGAACTTAAAAGGGGAGCGACCGGCCGCGTGTGGAGAGCTGCCGGTCGCCCATGCACACAGTGCGGAGCCCACCCGCGATCAAAAGTGCCCAGAAAAGCGATTGCCCCCCCCCCGCGTGTGTGAAGATCAGACTGCTGGGAGGGGGGTAGAACGTTAATGGACACAGCATGCGGCAGGCGGCCGCTGACAATGCGAAGAGACACACCACGAAAGCAGGAAATGGAAATCAGCCGCTCGCGGCTGATTGGAGCGGCGCCAGCCCCCCGCCCCGCCCGAGAGTAATGAAGTCTGAAGCATGCCCCCAAGCACTGGACGTGCATTTTACCCTCCTGCCCGACCCAGACTATAAATAAAGTAAAGACTCACTCACCGGCAGTAATGTGGGGGCAGCCGCCAGATCAGAGAGCGAGGCACTGCGTGCAATCCCGCAGAGGGGTGTGCACATATGACAGGCGGAAGCCGCGCCCGCGTGCTGAGTGGTTCTTAGTGCACCCAGGAGACACGAGATTGCTGGGAGGCGGCTAGAGCGGCAGCGGCAGGCACAGAGACAGTGGAGTGCGGCCTGCAGCGCGAGTAATGCTGCCGGGGCCCATCCAAGCACAGCGAGGACCGTCTCAACCCAAGCCACCCTCACAAGAGTGAAAGCCCAGCACCGGCAATAGGGAGGAAGAAGGCAACACTGCCACCTAGTGGCAAGTGCCCAGAACTGCAGGCAAAAGGGACAAACAAGCACACTGCAAGCCAAGGGAGTTGTGCGGTGTGTCAAGGCACAGAAGCATGCCAGGAGTGAAGGAACTCCACACACCAGGACAGCACAGCACTGCGCTGCGCAGGAAAGCGCAAGGAGTGAAGGCACTCCACGCACAAGGAGGACGACGGAGCAGTGGCACAGACCACTGGACGCACTGAGCCAAACGGAGACCTACAAAAGGCGGAGTAGCACCTGAGGGCCACAGGTTGTCGTTGCACCGCAGGAAAAGAACGGCAGCACACGCCTAACACCAGAGTGAGATAGGGACATCTCCCCATCACAAGGAGGAAGATATAGATAAAGGACAAGCCACATCCACCGCAGCTGAAAAGGGTTCTGACCCCAAAGCCAAAGGACGGCAGGAACACTACCACGCCCAAGTGACGCCAATTCAATACACAGCCTCCTGAGGACAAAAGGAAATGCTGCAGGAACGCACCAGAAGCTCAAGGAACACGCCAGGAGATGGGGCAAGAACGCGCCTAACGCGCGACAAGCGCGAAAGGAGTGCAGGAACTCCACAAAGGACGCTCAAAAGCACGCAGCAAGTGCGCCCAAGAAAAGCAAGAAGCACAGCCATCGGCGCACGAAAAGAAAAGACCAGAAAAAAGGTCAACGGAGCGGTGCACCACTACACGGACACCAAAGCCTGCACCCCCACACGGGAACGCCAGCAAAAGTCACCAGAGCGGTGGCGTAACCCTCCGGACACAGTGAAGCACCCGAAGAGCGCGGACTAAAGCGCGCCAAAGCAAAAGCACCGCAAGCAGCAAAGTGCAAGAACCACACACACACATCAGGACAGTGCAGCACTGCGCAGGAATGCACCAGGAGTGAAAGAACTACATGCACCAGGACGTGAAATGAAAGAGTGACGCAAGATCACTACGCAACCAGACAAGGCGAAGCAACCACACACGGTGAACGCCCCAAGAAGCACAAAAGCCTCACCGTCAGCGCGCGAGAGAGCGTGCCCAGCGAAGAGAAGGTCCAAGGAGCAGTGACGTAACCCTCCTGAGACAGCGAAGAATACGAAGAGCGCAGACAAAAGCGCGCCAACGCAAAAGCACTGCAACGGAAACAAGTGGTGATCCCAAGGGTCACAGCCACCCAGCCTGGTCGCAAAGAGAAGAAAGCCGGCCACCCAGCCTGGTCGCAAGGAGAAGAAAGCCGGCCACCCAGCCTGGTCGCAAGAAAAAAGCCGGCCACCCAGCCTGGTCGCAAGGAGAAGAAAGCCGGCCACCCAGCCTGGGCGCAAGGAGAAGAAAGCCGGCCACCCAGCCTGGTCGCAAAGGAAAGGAAGCCGACCACCCAGTCTGGTCGCAAGGAAGGTAAAACAGACCACCCAGTCTGGTCGTAAGGAGGACGAAGTCGCAAAGAAGAAGATAAAGCCGACCCCTGTCTGGTCGCCAACGAAGATGAAGTCGCAAGGAAAAAGGGTGACCACCCAGCCTGGTCACAAGGAAGACAAAGCCAGACAATCGCAGAGAAAGAAAAAGAGAATCCGACCAGCAGATGGTCGCCAGCGCAGAGAGACCTGGCAGGAGGTCTGCTCCGAAGACAGAAGACGTCCGTGAACCAAATGCCCAAGAGAGTGTCTGGAAGAGGACCTGAAGAGACGGGCGCAACACCTACAAGAACCAGAAGTAACAGGAAGCAAGAAAGATCGCAACGACCGGTCCAGTCACAGAAGAGAAGAAGACAGTGTCCGAACGGCAGGACAAGACCAGAGGTAAACAGGCGGAGTGCACGCTGCCTGGAGAAGCCTAGTCAGGAAGACAAGGACAGCAATATGACCAGACCGTTTCGCGAAATGGAAAACGGAGAAGAAGGGCACGACGCCATGAAGGAAGGAGAAGAAGAAAGGAGTCATGTGGCACGACGCCATCAAGAACAACAACATCCAGAAAGGTGAGGAGAGGTGTGACAAGTCTCTATCCGGTCCTGGCGGAGAGGGGTAGGCTACACAAGAAGGGCACGGGAGCTTCAACCTTAGCTACAGAGGCTTGACTCACCGATGTCCATCCCGCCAGACACTGCTGTTACATTTAACTATTGACCTCTAGGCATGGAACAATGTATATGCAGGTACTCCATTTCCTAACTGTATACGTAAGCACTGATACTTAGATAGATCAGCAATACTGTAGACAACGAGTACTTTTTATAGGTCCTGATGAATCGCGGGTAAATAAATCCTGAGCGAGAAACATGTCGACCACAACCCTCACCTACTAATATAGTCTTGAGTGCGGAAAACATTACTTTCCAGACCTCCTAGACTAACTGTTGTTTCTAGTTAGCGCACGGGACCACCCGAATAAAGTTCCTTCTGGTACCCCTGCATTATTTTAATTTCACATGCTGTCTACTACTTCTCTGGCCCCTCACCCACACTTTACCCAAGGGCAGTTGGATAAAAAGATCTCCGCCAAGGAGCCCCTCTTTGAGGTGTAGCCCGTTGGGCATTGCACCGCCCACCGAACGAGGAGCATTGCCTATGATGAAGCATGACACCTGCAAGGGTGTGTGAGGCCAATATATCCAACAAAATGGATACCCACAGGTAGGTTACCATTTAACCTCCTATACATATCCACTCCCAGGTGACTTGTACTTTGAACCCAGGAACAGCCCAGTCCCCTCCTTGGTACAAGTCTACACACCCACCAGAAGAAGAGGTGACACGCACCACAACACAGCGTACAGTGACCCACATGTCCAGAAGAACATTGATGGCACTAGGAACAGAACAGGCATCTACTTACAAGTTCCCCGACGACCGGTGGACTACAGGAGAATAGAGGCTGGACCATTTTTGACACCTACCTTTGGGATTGAGTGGAAGATTGGATGCGGAGAGCGCTCAGACGTCCGGCAGAAGGAGAACTGACCACTCCACACCAGCCCATGGATATCCAAGGGGCAAAGGCCTCAGGGACACCAGTGGCAGAGGGTCCCGACAAGAGAGATGGATCTACCGCCGTTTATCATGCACGTCCTGGGAAGAAGAGGAACTTGTGCGCAAAGGCAGGAGTCAACAGCCACCCTCCAGGTGGAGCTACGGACTGCGAGGTAGTAATCTCATCGCCTCCTCCATTCACACCCAGACTGTGGAGTTGGAGCAACGCTGCAGAGAACACCCAGCCCAGCGGAAACCTGAAGAAGAGGGCCTCCGGGACATCTCGTGGCAGGAGAACACCCACGAGAGGGGCGTCTCAGTGAGAGGGATGTCCTTCATCCACTCCCTCCTTTGCAATGTGAAGCCAAGCTGCCTACAGTGAAGAAACCCAACAGACTAGTAGAAGATAAACTCCATCAAGTCTACCAGCTGGTCATCCTGTTCGGCGTCACCCCAAAAGCAAGATCTCAATGGACTTAAGAACACACTGCCATGGCGCAAGTCCAGACGAGCACGAGAACCAGGACGTCGAGCCCAAGAAGACTAACATTTCAGCGTCAAGTTCCACCGGCGTCATCTAGCAAGCAGCTGAAGAGACTCCTTCTAAAGTTATGAGATTGCATATTTTGTGTTTTTCCTCCCACAGGTTCGGACTTTGTTTTGTCTCAACTTTTATCAAAGTTGGGGAGGAATGTAGTGTCCTGCTGAACACGGTCTAGTTGTTTAAAGGATGTAACCCACACTTTTCACCCACCCACCACTGGTGTCACGAGTCACGTGACCCAGTCAATAAAGAAAGCGGAGTGCACGTGCTCTAGGCCCATTTACTAGCCCACTATCCTGGTGTCTGTGTCTCATTCGATTACCATAATGCGGGCCTAGGGCCCAACATTACATAACCCTATCCACAGTAAAGGTGAACTGTAAATTGAAGACCACCTCACATTTCACAGTCCGGAAGAAGGCCACCTGACCCGTAAGAGCAAATCCCTAGGCCAAAACATGTCGACCTCCCACTAGGTGCAGTGGATCAATCACTAATCTACTCACGCACCGCTTTTTCTTTTAATCATATCCCTGTCCTGACCGAATGAAGTCGTCTTCATACAGGACAGTAGATATTTTTAATCACTAGTTACGCTTTAAGATTGCAAACCACGGAGACAGTCTCACTCCTAGTGGATATTGGTTAATCACCTGGAGAACTGAACATTCAGGTGATTACGACCTGATGATGACACTGTTCACCTGACCACACAAGCGGAGTAAACATATACAACGCACTGTGTTAGTGGGGTTGAGGGTCTCCGTTACAACACATGTGAGACTCTGGTTCTTTGTCACTAGTGATTCATTCTCCTATAGTTACTCATCGATACTGGAAGTTGAATGAATCACTGCTTCTCTCTCCCTCATATTGGTTCCTACAGTCTCACAAGACAGCACATATACTGGTGTGCATGGATATATGGAGTCTAGGGGCCCCAGCTAGCGGGGGTGTTTTCCCTGGTAGGTGCAGTCATTTCAAAGCATCCATCGGGCTTCTGGATAGGCAGCGGGAAGTAGGTCTTTAGCCCTACAGAGCAGCAACTGCTTCCCCCTCTCCATCTACCCACAGGAGGAAAGCCCCTGGCAGCAGGACCCTATATAATTTCCTTGCTCCAGGGGGCTCACCATCTCTCCGGGAAGCCAGGCTTCTTCAGTCGTACAAGTAAGTGTTCACCTCAGAAAGTGTCCTCCTCCCAGTTGGGAATTGTTGTGATGCCACTCATTGAGAGCACACACCTACCTCTGTATCACTTAGTATCTGAAGCCTGTTATCGTTAGTCCTTGCAATGGGGGATACACATTTAAGCGTTCCAAGGTAGCACCTCCAGATTGACCACTGTACAGTACAGGGTCCAAGAAAGACAAAATAAACATAACACAAATAGTACACAAGCTCTGGCAATGCCAATAGGTCTAGATTCTTATTTATGTTGGAAATTTTAGTTTTATCGAAAACATGAATGAAAGAGAAATATCTTGTATTATATTTTTATTTAGTTGCACAATATATTTGAATTGTCATAGATACTTATATGTAGATGTAGACACTACAAACCTTGCTCAGCGCTCATACCTGGCGTTTGCTGTTGGGATTCTGTTGCTGGCCGCTTGCCGCTTGCCGCCTGCCGCCTGCCGCCTGCAGAAGCTCGCCGTCCCTTGCTGGGGGCTTGACTTTGTTTGCTGCTCCTGGCGCTTGTGAGGACCCGGGCTGGGTGAGAGGCACAGCGGGGCTGCGAGCGTGGACAGGGACTCCATTGCCCAGGAGTCCCTGCGTGACCCTTTCAGACCTTCCGGTCCGCTCTCCCCATTGGCCCGCCCACTGCCCAATACGGTCTCTATATCTAGGAACATCACTCCCGCAGCGCGGGACGCAGCTCGGGGCGAAGACCGGGCTAAGAGCGGGCCGTCTGAGGCCGTCCGAGGTCAGAGAGGACTGGACTGGCCCACCCTCTTTCGCCCATTTACCGTCACTGTCTAATTGGGTTTATACAGGTGAACCACTTAACCTTTCTTCTTGTAGTGCTAGGCTAGGAGGTTTTACCCTGGTTGCTGCTGCTGTCCAACTATGTGCACCAGGTTAACTCGAAGTAAGGCCGTCAAGGGTGGCCCACCAATTAGTGGCCCCATGGATGACTTCATTACTCGCACCAATCTAGCCATTGACCAAGAAATCTCCAAACTTCAGACTCGTGTCTCTCTGGAATTGGCTGCCGCCAGAAGACTATCCCAGGTCATTGCAGTCTCAAAAAAATCCTCTCTGGGCCACATAGCTACTGTGGTCACCCCGGAGCGCCCGGCCATCCCCAACTGTTTAGTCGCGCAGGTAGATGTCCACCAGATCCCGATTCCACACCCCCTTTCCCCAGCCCCAGGGCCTTTTTCCCAGACTGGCGAACTGAACTTGCCTGCGGTGACTCCTAAGCAGGATGCTAGTCCTAATTCCCCCACACCGGCAATTTTGAACACACTCAAGGGTAAGCAGGATGCTAGTCCTAATTCCCCCACACCGGCAATTTTGAACACACACAAGGGTAAGCAGGATGTTAGTTCTAATTTCCCCACCCCTGTAATTTTTAACTCATCCAAGAGCACTAATATTAATGGAAAACTACCCAAAAGGAAACGCAATTCCCGGTCTGCTTACTTTCGTAAGAAGGCTAAAATTGCGGCGGTTCAACAGCCGAAACTAGTCTGTGTACCGGTACCCAATGTAATAGGAGGGTCTACCCCCAGGGAACAGTCGCAACGAGTGGGAGCCAATGAGGGGTCAGCCTCTGACTTTACTACTATAACTGCAGAGGATGAGGGCTTACATGATGAGGGTCTGGAAGGGAAGGACGGGGAATTTATAGGTTTAGTTTGGGAAACTCTTAAGAAACTTCTCTCTCCCCTTGCTTCTAGACTCTCATGTATCGAAAACAACTTGCTAGAGATGGAAAAAAGCATTATTGCCTTGGCCACTCTTGGCTTGAGAAGTCTAGAAAATCAGGGCTTTGTTGTAGATGACCCACTACCACAAGCCCCACATCCTCCTCTTCCGCTTCCAGTACCAGCTTCTGTACGCCCAGTTCCCAAACCGCGGACCATGGGTGTGAATCAAATTACCACTGCTCACAAACCTAAGGTTCCCAAGCGTCCCTCCCCTCAACCACCATCAAATTCTACCGTAGGTCTTTCTTTTAGACCTCCTCCCAGTGAAGCTCCTCGCCAACAGACCCAGGGCCCTCCTGTTAAGAATAATTTTAGAGGGGGCTACATTGATCTTCCTCCAGAGGCCAACGACTATGTGGCTGTATTGACGGGCGTGCCCCAGATTGGAAATGATCATTACGAGAATCATTGGTCTCTGAAGAACAAGATAATGCACTGGCTCAATGTGAACCGCCCAATTCCCAACGGTCGGAAGAGCAGAGTCCTGATGGTGCGTCGTGTCTCCTGGGTGGGCCCCACAAGGAAAACCACTGCCGGGGATTGTATAGTGGTGACCTTTGAGGACCCACATACGGCACACCACATCTGTTCTTGGCCCACCGGGGAAGGTTCCCGTGTCATACCTAGGCCTTTGTCTTTCTTCTATCCACCACGCCCCAAACATACGGGAAGATGACTGGTCTTTGGTTCAGCATCATGCATGGAGGAGCCATCCTATTAATTACCAAAATCTCTCTACATGCTGGAATGGCCTTCCAACCTCGAATAGGTTTGGTGGTCTTGAGGAGGTAGACTGACTTTTAAGGCAACCTACCCTTGAAACAGTGGAAAAGGCCTCTTCACCCCTGGCCTTAGGGACCATCGATTCTTTTTCCTTTTTGACTGAACCTACTCTCGCTAGCCACCCAGCCCTGGAAGAAATGCCATATGCTCTGCCTATAGAGGAGGGATTAAACACATTAAACACCTTAACCTCCCCAGAATCTCATGATGCAGTGTACTCACTGGTCCCACCTCTTACGATTCCCCTGCCATCCATCCAGAATGTTCCATTAGACGGGAACCCGACCGGTGTTACAAGGGCTCCAAACCAACAGCAGATTGAGCCACCGCAAAGGCTAAACAGAGCGGCTGCAGGGGCGGCTGCTCTTGCGCCTAACTTGGTTGAAGTTGTCAATCCACCAAGGCTGTCTATCCTAGGCGAACCTCTGTTAAAGATTTTAAGCTGGAATGTGGCAGGGCTTGCCCGCAATTTTGACATCCCTGAATGGAATATTTTCTTGGACTCCTATAACATCTGCCTTTTGCAAGAAACCTGGTGCCTTGAACCCAGGCACAGAGTAGAATTTACAACCTACTTTGTCCCAGCTTCCCAACAACATGGATGCAAAGGTCGCCCGTCTGGTGGCCTCTTAATATGGGTTAGCATCGCACTAGGTTTAAGTGTAAGCCAAAAGACCACTCATTCTCCAGACCTCCAGAGGATAACTATACGCTGCCAAGGGGGAAGGAAGCTAGAGGTTTTTAATCTCTACCTAAGGGGGGCTAGGGGGTGGGGCATCATCGCTATCCTCCACAGGATTAAGTAGTGAATTAGTCGCTTGCAGTACTGACTCCTATGTGCTCCTTGCGGGTGACTTCAATTGCTGTTTTGAGCCACTGGCTAGGGAGGATATTCTGGACTCTTGGGATGAGGATACAAGGAGAGGCATCCCCCCTTTGAACTTAGACCCGATCCGAAAATGGACGCAGAGTGCAATAGACATCAATGCACTCTGCATGGAACATGATCTGAGACCAACCAATGGTCGATCCAAATCTGACTCTATGGGTGCGCACACCTACAACAGAACGGGTCACACCTCCAGAATAGACTATACTATGTTGAATTATAACCTTTGGCCATTTCTGCAAGACATGGAAGTCATAGCATCTTGTGATAGTGACCACAACCCTCTATCCCTAATCCTCATCCCGCCTTGGCACGTTAGGAAGCCAGCTAAATATACCCACTTGTGGAAAACATCCCACGAAGTTGTTCCCACAAACTGTGGCAGGCGCTTAAAATGGGCTAAAGCAGCAGTGGATGAAGAAAGGATGGTACAAGCAGGGACCATAATGACAGCGGTGGGACTACGTCTCGATGCTCCAGGTATTACCAGTGCAGCTGTTTTAACGACATTCACAGAAACTATTGCTGCATTAAGCGAACTGTTTATCATTCCCCAAACTAGTGCGAGGGTTGTAGTGAAAGGTGCTTCTAAGGCAAGAGACAAGTGGTATTCCTCTGAATGTCGGGCTGCCAAGGGGGAACTTATTTCCGCAGTGAAGACCAAGGACCCGGGCAAGATCAGACTTGCGAGGCATTTCTATAAAAAAACTGTGACCACGGCCAAGGAGGCCCATGATTACAGTTTTTGGAGGGAGTTAATGGAGGCGAGCACTATGAAAGATTCCAAGGGGTTTTGGGATCTATTGAGAGCCAGGAACAAGCCTCTCGATCTCCAACTTACCTGTAATATTCCTGGTGATGTTTGGTTTGCCCACTTTTCCAAGCTTTACTCTGTCCCATTGGGTGTACCTCAACCAAGCTTGGGTTTTTTGGTCAGATCCCCAGTCACTAATACAATCAATGACTGTCCCTTCAGTAGTAAGGAAGTCGAAAGGGCAATTGGGTGCATTGTAACCAATAAGGCTGCAGGCCCAGATGGAATTCCGGGTGATTTGTTGAAGAAAAATCCATCATTGTGGAGTAGATTAATCGCTTCACTCTTGAATGCGGCTGTTCTGGGAGGCTCTCTGCCTGATTCCTGGCGGGGCGCTGAGGTCGTCCCTATTTTTAAGAAAGGCTGTCGGGACGACCCCGCCAACTATCGCCCAATTAGCCTGCTTGACTCAACCCAAAAGGTTGCGGGTAAAGTGGTATTGGGTAGGATTTTGCAGTGGGTGGAAGAAAATCAGGTTCTGTCAGATTTCCAGGCAGGTTTTAGAACAGGGACAGGTACCATCGAGCAGACATTCCGCTTTTTAATGTTATATTGGAAAGTGGTTGTACTGGGTGGGGGCAGCTTGTATTTAGTCTTCATAGACTTGCGAACTGCCTTCGACCTGGTCCCGCGAGCCCAATTGTGGAATGTCTTGGATGGGTTGGGTATACCCCCCTATTTGTTGGCTTTGCTTATTAAGTTCCATGAAAGCAACTTTGCCCAGATCAGATGGGGTCTCCAGGGGGAAAAAACATCTCGTATCCCTGTAGACAGGGGCGTCCGCCAGGGCTGTGTGCTTGCCCCCACTCTGTTCTCTCTTTACGTGAACGGAGTGGTGGAGCATCTCCTTCAACAACCATCTGATGCACCTTCCCTGGCCGGTAGGAAAATACCGACGCTCCTATTTGCGGATGACACCCTTCTAATCTCAAAATCCCCAGCAGGCATTCAAAAGTTGCTTTCTAGTTTTAAGGCCTTCTGTGACATCAAGGGCCTGTCTATAAATATAAGCAAGACCGAATTCCTTGTCCTTAACCCCCCCAGGAGATCTGTTGTCCCCCCTGCTCTGGACTCTGTCCCACTTGAAAGAGTCAAAGAGTTTGACTACCTGGGTATACGACTCTGCGACATCATGAGTTGGAAGGCACACCATCAAAAGGTGTTTCTGACCCATAAGAGGGTTGCAGGGGCCCTACTAAAAGAACAACGCGCCTCATCTCTTAAACCCATCGGGGCACTATTAGACATCTACAGGGCAAGGGTGGTGAGTGCAGCTTTGTATGGCGCGGAACTGTGGGGTGTACAGAGAGTTGACACCTTAACCTACCTCGAAAATAACTTCCACAAAGATCTCATGAAGTTACCCCACAGTACCCCTACACTCCCCCTCTTGCTTGATGCAGGTACACACCCAATAGGTGAGCAAGCTAGGCTACGTCCCCTCTTATTGTGGTCCAGGATATGGAATGTTCCAGAACTGTGCAGCTATGCCGATGCCCTAAGAGAACTACTATCCTTATCGGGCTGGCATAAGGTAACCTGGCTCAGGGAGGTTAAGTGGCTTCTCCACGAATTGGGTCTAGGAGATGCTTGGGTTAACAGAACAGCACCCTCTAAGCAAATGCTGAAGAAGGCTTATTGGTTATGGGTGGCTAATGCGAGAATGTCCAATCCGAAGCATTGTAAATCTGTTGTCCAGTTTCTTACATTTAAGGAGATGCCATATAGAGAATCCTACCTGGACTTAATCCATAACCCAGGAGACAGATCTTTGTACTTCAAATTTAGGGTGGGAGTCCTTCCATTAGGGCTGTTAACTTCCACTTGGAAACCACCATTGCAAACCATACCTTATTGCCCCTTCTGTGACCTAAGGGTTGAGCCCATTGCCCATCTGCTGTTCGAGTGCTATGTGTATGCGGCCCCCAGGTCGAGATGGCTGAAGCCACTATGTAGGAGCTTGGGTACTAGATCACACTTGGAAGCCCTACGTATATTATGTTCAGATGCCCGACCCTTCATTGCCTGTTGTATGGCAAAATTCTTGGGCTGGGCCTGGCGAATAAGAACTGCAAAGAAACTATTGATTCAGTAAAGTGTTTCCTGCCTGTAAAAGATTTTATGACCTGGTTAACTATTCATTCTCTTAATGCCACTGTTGATTCGTAGGTTTTTATATTTGTGCATTGCTTAACTGATTCTGAAGGTTTTCTTTATTGTCTACTGTTTAAATGTTTTTACCAAATTGATATAATGCAATGCTTTTATGATATGTTTTTATATCGAAATAAAGCAATACAACAACAAAAAATATTAGAATAGAAACATTTTAAAGGGGATAAAAGCAAATTAGTTTTTTTTTAATGAAGTGTCATTAACTTTGCATTTCTTGAGTTTAATAGTGCAAATCTTCCAATTGTAAAGCATTATGAAGGTTTTTTGGATAAACCAACTTTATGGAGTTTTTCACAAGTAACAAGACACAACAAACATACACAGTTACCTCCCTTCTAATCCTCCCACAGCCTCCACTTGTCATAGTCAAAACAGCGACCATCTCACCCGCCCAAACCATGGTACTCCCACCGTTTGCCCCATATCTTCCCATGCTTCTTGGGCATTCCCAGGCCTCATAGACAGGCTTTTCCTGTTGAGCATTTCAGTTTGAGTGGCAAGCAGTTCACAGGAAGAGTTGTGATTCTGAAGAAACATCTCCCTCTCTCCCCCCTCCCCTCCCCTAGTGGCGCGTTTGAAGGAAGCAACTCTCAACAAACTAGCTGAACAGGAGTGAAATGTTCTGCCTGGGGATTGGTCTTGATATAGGTAGGGGCTTTTCCATGAAGTGTTTTGTAAGCTAGGCAAAGAGCCTTAATGGTAATACTACGGCAGACCGAGAGCCAGTGCAACTGGCTTATAGAAGCCCTAACTGATAGGGATTCTTAACACTATCAATGCTACAGCAATTCCCCCTCTGTGCTGCAGATCCTTGAAGTGCATTGTTCAAGGCGAGCTCAGCTCGTCATGAGCACACAAGCAGTGTACTGCATGACGAGCTGAGCTCGTCATGAGCATGGAAGGGGTTAAGAGAATTTGTGCAGCCGCTTTTTGAATGGTCTGCAGTTTCTTAAGTGAACCTTTTTGAAGGGGGATATAGAAACTGTTACAATAGTCCAGTTGCGATAGGACTAAGGCGATGACCACTGCTTTCACTAGATTAGCTGGAAGGAATTTTTCTAATCTGTTTAATTATAGGCCAGTAAAAGGAGGAGGAGAGGAAGTAATGAGGTTTACTTGTTCTTTGTATTTTAGTTCACTGTCCAACAGAAACCCCAGGTTTTTTACTTTGGAAGTTGGCGTAGGTGCCACACTCGTTTCCCCCCAGTTTTTGTGACCTTTTCTGCCCTTTCTTGGGACCTTTGTGCCTCTGTGCCACTCGTTTCCCCCGGTTTTTGTGACCTTTTCTGCCCTTTCCTGGGACCTTTGTGCCTCTGTGCCACTCGTTTCCCCCCGGTTTTTGTGACCTTTTCTGCCCTTTCTTGGGACCTTTGTGCCTCTGTGCCACTCGTTTCCCCCCGTTTTTTGTGACCTTTCTGCCCTTTCTTGTGACCTTTCTGCCTCTGTGCCACTCATTTCCCCCCGTTTTGTGTGACCTTTCTGCCCTTTCTTGTGACCTTTCAGCCTCTGTGCCACTCGTTTCCCCCCACTTTTTGTCACCTTTCTGCCCTTTCTTGTGACCTTTCAGCCTCTGTGCCACTCATTTCCCCCCGTTTTTGTGACCTTTTTGCCCTTTCTTGTGACCTGTCTGCCTCTGTGCCACATGTTTCCCCCCGTTTTTTGTGACCTTTCTGCCCTTTCTTGTGACCTTTCAGCCTCTGTGCCACTCGTTTCCCCCGTTTTTTGTGTCCTTTTCTGCCCTTTCTTGGGAACTTTGTGCCTCTGTGCCACTCGTTTCCCCCCATTTTTTTTTGTCCTTTTCTGCCCTTTCTTGGGACCTTTGTTCCTCTGTGCCACTCGTTTCCCCCCGTTTTTTGTGACCTTTCTGCCCTTTCTTGTGACCTTTGTGCCTCTGTGCCACTCGTTTCCCCCCGCTTTTTGTGTCCTTTCTGCCTTTTCTGACCTTGCCAGGTAGGTCCCCCCCCGCTGCAGCTCGGCTCCACCAGAGCCTTGTACCCTCGGTCTCCGCTGCCCATTCCTGGGCGCTGTCTCTCCGCGACCCCGTGCCCCCGATCGCCGTTCCCGCCGCTGCTGCCCCTGCAGCCCCGCCCCCCCAGGCCCATCATTCGTTAACCCCTGCCTCCCACCTCCC
The DNA here is from genome assembly GCF_964261635.1 of Lissotriton helveticus. NCBI lineage: Eukaryota > Metazoa > Chordata > Amphibia > Caudata > Salamandridae > Lissotriton > Lissotriton helveticus. The sequence goes on from NC_136065.1 coordinate 2,082,566,523, forward strand.
GCCTCCCAGCTGCTCCTCCCTCCCAGCTCCCCTTAATATGACGACAGCTGCGCGGCCGTGCAGTGGACGTGTGCAGCGGGCGCACTGAAGGCGAGCCTAAGGCAAGCCCGTCTGCGCCGGTCCGCGCCTGGACCGTGCCCAGCACCAGAACCCCTGGACCCCGCGAACGCCACAACACCAGACTCAACTACGGCGCCAGCCACACCTGCTTCCAGGCCACCCCGAAACGGACCCATGGACCCTTCTCCTGCCGCACCTGCAGCTTCACCTGCGACAGAACCACCAAACCTCCAAGGACTGGACCCAACCACCTCCGCTGCATACTCCTCAACACCCACTCCGCACGCAAACACGCCGTCGAACTCTGGGATCTGCTCGACACCTCTGCCCCAGACGTGGCCTTCCTGACCGAGACCTGGTGGAACGACTCCTCGGCGCCCGACATAGCTATAGCCATCCCGGACGGCTACAAGATCACCCGTAGGGATCGTGCCAATGTAACCGGAGGAGGAATAGCCATCGTCCACAAGTCCACCCTCAAGGTCACCACCCACGCAGATGACACCCTCAACACCGTCGAACACCTACACTTCCGGATCCACACCGACCCCAACACCACCCTCAAAGGAACACTCATCTACAGACCCCCCGGACCCTGGGCTCAGTTCAGCGACTCCATCGCGACCTCGCCAGCACCCACGCACTCGCCTCCACGGACTACATCCTCCTTGGGGACCTGAACTTCCACCTCGAGAACAACAACGATGCCAACTCCACCACCCTGATCGACAACCTCACCAACCTCGGCCTCAGACAACTCGTCACTGCACCCACCCATGCCGCTGGCCACACACTGGACCCCGTCTTCTCCACAAGCACCCAGGTCGCCTTCGACCACACCACCGAACTCCACTGGACCGACCACCACTGCATCCATTTCACCTTCAAGAAACCAACCACGCACCACCGCACCCAACAGCTGCCCCGCCGCTGCTGGGGCAAAGTCACCGAAGACCAGCTGATCACCACTCTTGCCCAGAACCCACCCACTGACCCCTCCAACCCAGACACCACAGCCCGCAACCTCAGACAGTGGATCGACGACTGCGCCAATACCCTCGCCCCACTCAAGAAACCCTCCAACAGCCACGCCAGCAAGAGAGCCACCTGGTTCACCAACTAACTCCAGACCTCCAAACGTGCATGCTGGAAACTGGAGAAAATATGGCTCCACGAACGCACACCGGACAACGACGCAGCCCACAAGGACGCCACCCGCAGACATCACCACCTAATCAGACTAACCAAGAGATCCTCCTTCAAAGACCTCTTGGATAACAACGCACACGACAGCAAAGAGCTCTTCTGCATCGTGAAGGAACTATCCAACCCCAGCGCCAACGCCAACGACATCCCGCCCTCGCAAGAACTGGGCGACTCACTAGCCATCTTCTTCCATCGTAAGATCGCTGACATCCACGACAGCTGCAACACCACGACTGCCCCGACTACGCCAGACTCCACCTCCTCTGTGAACACCACCAGCGCCATCCGCCCGATCTCCTGGTCCAACATCAACGACGACGAGACACGCAAGGTCATGAACTCCATCCACTCAGGGTCTCCGTCAGACCCGTGCCCACACCACGTATTCAACAAAGCAGATGCAGCCATTGCACCCCAACTACGAAGGTCATCAACATTTTCTTCGAAACAACGACATTCCCGGAAAGCTGGAAGCACGCCGGAATCAACGCCCTCCCGAAGAAGCCCAAGAGGGACCCCAAAGACCTCAAGAACTTCCGGCCCATCTCCCTGCTCCCGTTCCCGGCAAAGGCCATCGAAAAAATCGTCAACAAGCAACTGGCCCACCACCTGGAAGACAACAACATCCTGGACCCATCCCAATCCCATTCAGACAAAACCAAAGCACCGAGACAGCCCTCATCGCCGCCACAGACGACATCAGGCGCCAACTAGACAATGGCGAAACATCTGCTCTCATCCTCCTGGACTTGTCGGCCGCCTTCGACGCCGTCTTCCATTGCACTCCAAAGACACGCCTCCTAGAAGCCGGAATCCAAGAGAAGGTCCTTGATTGGACCACGTCCTTCCTCTCCAGCAGAACCCAGAGCGTCCGCCTCCCACCCTTCCCATCTGAAGCCACCGACATCATCTGCGGCGTTCTCCAAGGCTCATCCCTCAGCCCAACTCTGTTCAACATCTACATGGCCCCCCTCGCACAAGTGGCCCACCATCACGATCTCAACATCATCTCCTATGCCGACGACACCCAGCTCATCCTCTCCCTCACCAAGGACCCACACACCGCCCAAACCAACCTTCATGAGGGAATGAAGGCCGTCGCCAACTGGATGAGGAGCAGCCGTCTGAAGCTGAACTCGGACAAGACGGAGGTCCTCATCCTCGGACCCACCCCCTCAGCCTGGGACAACTCCTGGTGGCCGACCACACTGGGAACAGCACCAACACCCACCGACCATGCACGCAACCTAGGATTCATCCTCAACTCCTCCCTCTCCATGTCTAAGCTGGTCAACGCCGTCTCCTCCTACAACACCCTCCGCATGCTCCACAGGATCTACAAGTGGATCCCGGCCAAATCAAGAAAAACGGTTACACAGGCCCACGACAGCAGCAGACTGGACTAAGGCAAAGCTCTCTACGCAGGAATCCCAGCCAAACACCTACGGCGACTACAACGTATCCAAAACGCCTCCGCCCGACTGATCGTCAATGTCCCCTGCCGCAGCCACATCACCCCCCACCTGAGAGACCTACTCTGGCTCCCCGTCGACAAGAGGATCACCTTCAAGCTCCTCACCCACGCACACAAAGCACTCCAGAACGCCGGACCAGCCTACCTGAACAGCAGACTCAGCTTCTACACCCCCACCCGCCGGCTCCGCTCCGCCAGCCTCGCACTCGCCGCTGTGCCCCGCATCCAACGAATGACGTCCGGCGGCAGATCCTTCTCCGACCTCGCCGCCAAGACCTGGAACACCCTCCCTACCCACATATGACAGACCGAAGACCTGCTCTCCTTCGGAAGACTCCTCAAGACCTGCCTCTTCGAGCAGTAGCAGCACCCCCCCCCCCCTCCCCTCAGTGCCTTGGGACCCTCACAGGTAAGTAGCGCGCTCTACAAGTACTCTGATTGATTGATTGATTGATACCCAAGTTGGACGGCCACCAGCTAGGAGACCAGATGGCTGGATTATTGCCAAAATTAAAAACCTCTGTTTTGGAGGAGTTAAGCTTCAGGCAATTGTTGGCCAGCCAACTACTCACTGCACTCAAACAGTTGTTGAAATATTGCCAGAACCGCTTTTGTTTTTTGCCAGTGAGACTATGATTTGTATGTTGTCGGTGTACAACGCCAAGGGCAGACCAAAGAATTTAATCAAATCAGCAAACGGTATGACGTAAACATTAAACAGAGTGGGGGATAGAGAACTCCCCTGAGGAACCCCACAAGGCGAGCAAAAAATTCCTGAGTCAAAAGTACCAAGTGACACCACTTGTTGGCGTCCTAAGAGAAAGGATTAAGTAGCACCAGAGCTGAGTCTCTAATCCCTAAATCCTGCGGTCAACTAGTGTATAGCATTTTAGGACCCTAGTGTAATTTTCCCGATTCATGCCCTTATATAGGTACAAATCACCATATCCTTATATAGGCATAGAAATCATAACCATATTAAGACATAGCTCATGCAGTCCAAATACGGCACAGCTACTTCCACTAGTTCCAAAAATCCACAACGATTTCTTGCAAAAACTCGCCTTCAGCAGTCAGGGACTTCCCCTTGCTTGAATATTGATTTATCCAAGAACTCTTGGAGTTCTCAAAGAACTGAGACTCTTTGATGACGTTATTATGTCCAACCTTACGTCAAACGCGGCACCTTCAGAGTATAAATATGCCCACACTTGCCTTAGCAAACAAGCAGTGGTTTGGAGCAGTTCGACTATCTACTTGCCCGACGCATCTCGCTACAGCAAGTGCCGAAGGAAGCCGACCCTCCAGCAGACGCACTGAGAGAGACGCTGTCTTTTCTCTGGCCGAGAAATTCAGCTCCAGTGTTTCCAAGCTCCCCTGGCGGGGTGTTGGAAAATCGAGTCCTGAGACAGAGAGATACCAGACCTCCTTCATTCTAAACCAAAATACGGAGCTGATTAGACCCTAAGAGAAATCTTAGATAGATTCTTGGCAAAAGAATACTAAACCTATGCTACACATCACTTACTTCTTCCCTCGTACTAGACCTAGGTTAGGTACATCGGGGTAGGCGTATTTTAGAAGCACCAGTTGAGTAGTTTTAGTATTTATTATTTATGTATGTATTTTATGGCTTGGAAAGCATACCATGCTTTTACAGTATTATTTGATAATACTGTTCGTACTGTATGCATTTTACTTTGCAACCAATATTACGATTGCAGCAGTTCATTTCTTCTGCATGAGAAAGAAGACTGTTTAATAAATACTTTTATTGAAAACGCCCGTCTCTATCTTTCTCTGCACCTCTGGTGAAACGAAGCATGCACGATTGACTGAGTGAAATATCTATCTATTGTTTCCGCGACTCTAGAGATACATTTCTTATTCTTGGGAAACAAAGTTGTCATGTTTATGCGGTTGTCAGAAACTAATCCATTCTTGTTTATTCAAGAAAGTTTCTAGTGACCTCTGAGATAGCTGGCACTCACAATTAAGTCTAATATGTTCGATAGAGACCCAGTCGACCCAAGTCCTACGCCTAATCTATAGGATATATTATTCCAATGCGCAGAGCCTATTGGGAATATATACACTACATGGCGCCCAACGTTTGGTAAGGCACTAATTTAACGCTAGAGTAACGTGCTTTTCACACAGACCCCTTTCTCCCATAAAAACTCCAATAGAAGTCTGGAGTGGGTGAAAGGATAATATCCACCATAACTGAGTAGGACGAAAAACCTATGTATTTGTTTTTGGTTTGTTCAAAGTTGAAGGATACAGTGTTCCAAAATATTGTGCACCTTATCTTTATTTCCATGAAACTTGCTCTGCAAACTTTCATTAAACAATGTCGCTTAACCGTGACAACAACGCGACCGGTGAAGCTGCAGTAGCAGCCCGACCAGGTTTTGACACCACAAGTTTTAATGAAGACGACATGGATGCTATAATCATCCCGGAAAATGTAAGGAAAATAATCACTATAAAGCTCATAGCAAATGGCATATCATCGAGAGGTGGTAGGGTAAGCTTTGTTATAGAGGCACATGAATATCGGCAGACAGAGGTATTTTATTCATGGATTCTGTTTCCTACAGCAAATCCAGTAACGCACGAGTTCCACTACTACAAGGTAGAGGAACCTCCAGCGGAATACGTTCCTTTCGAGGCCATTGAAATTCCACTAACTTACCAAGAGCATCAGCTCTGGTTTGAAGGCGCCCTACAACATCATAATCACATTACCAGGCTCGGTCCACTAGGTAGACCAGGAGCAACATGGCCGGTACTAGCCATCTATACACCACATCCTGACATTGAAAGAATGACAGATGTAGAACTATTAGCTCAGCTAAAACAATTAATTAAAATACATAGACAATTGGTTCAATATGTCATGCGGGCTTTAACAGTCCAACCTGCTATAAGAATTCCACAGCACACCTCTCACCAGGGGAACACAAACAAAATCACACCACAGACTATACAATCAGTCATTGGTAAATTACCCGCAAAACAGAAACAAATTCCATTCTGGTTAGCTCAAAAAATTACTCAAATAGAGGCAGTATTTCCCGATAGTACACCTCATGATAAACACAGGATTCTAACAATCTGTTTACGAATGGGGATCGCACCACACGTGGAGGACTGTGACACTTGGGGTACAGTCTTTGCTTCAATCTACACAAAAACACATGGGGTTCCGTCTATGGCGGTAATACCAGACGCCCTGAACCAGATTCAAAATGAATACGGACCAGAACCTGCCTTGAATCTTGGTATGAAATTATTAAAAGATACAAACAGGTCTCGACTATATTATTAGCTAACATTAAAGGTGAAGCAGCATCCTTGGCGATCCGCCAGAAATTAAGAGAATTTGATATTACTGAACAACCATATGAACTTGGCAGAATAATTAAAAAATCCTATGAAGAACTAGGAAGAGATAGTTTGGGTGGGAAACCAGTGAAACCCCAACTCACAGAAATTCCTGAAAAGGTTTTTATTAAAAATAATCTAACTACTCCTAAAAAGAAGTGGGAAAACACTAAGCAGACACTTCCTAAAGAGAAGCGTTCTCAGTCCAGAGGAAGGTATCCTCAACAGGAGCCCTCTGAAAAGAGGTATAACCTCAGAAATAGTGATAATTTGAGAAAACCTGATAGATATCAAGATACTGATACACGTTCCTCTCGTACCTTTCAGACTTCCTCGCAGAAATCTGAAAGAAGAGGACGATCAGAACACAAGGAGGAACGCGTGAAGTCCAAAGACGATCAGCACGTTCAGAAAAATAAGAAAACCCAATTCTCCAAAAAGAAGGTAGCAAGTCTAAAAATCAGACATGCCAAGGATATTGAGGACACAACTCAAGAACGGGGAATGGTCCCAGACAATGCTGGACAGCACAGCAGAAGTTACCATAGCTCGCAAGATCCTGAAGGATCATCTGGAGACAGTGGACTTGAAGGAATGCATTCAAGTGGAAATGCCGACACCAGGGTTAGTGTACCCCATAAGTTATATGAAATACTGCTCCAGATGGAGGGGGACATACCCAGGAAAATAAGAGCGGTCTTTTGGGAGAAGCTCTCTAAGGGTTATGACATTTTTCTAGCTGAAAAAGACTGGCCACCAGAGTTTGTTAGGGAGTGCCCACATGGCGAAGACATCATCATTTTTTAAGATGAGTCTTTGGAAACCAAAGGCTACTTGTCGCACAGCTCCAATGGCTAAAAAAGCCTAATATCTCTAATGATTTCTTAAAGAATTATGTTGTCACAAAGATACCATATGTACTCAAAAGCTTATTCACCAACTTTTCTTTTTATATTCATACTCAATATTGATAGGTGATATAAAAGATTACTGATTTGTCAAAATTCATATGTACAATTCAATAATAATAAACACAAAAATAAATTTGAAAAAGATAAAGTTCAGTAACAATTTTTCACTTCATCAATAAACGACAAATCCCAATGCATTTCGGGTTCAGCCAGAACCCTTCATCAGGGGATTAACATTACAAATTTGAAAATATATATCATTCTTGAAAATTGTTTTCTTCTAAAGTGCTTTCGTCCGGATCTTCATATATAATCGTGCTCTCAAAGCGATGATTTGTTTTTCTCTGTCCGTCCTCCCAGTATAACTTCTGACATTTTCTCCTCTCGTCAAGCTTTTCAAGTGTCGTAAGCTCCTCTACTTCCCTGCACAATCTGCCGCATCCGGGCGTCACCACACTAATGAAGACATCATAATGCCAGCCTTCTCAAATCATATTCCAATTCATAAAAAATACACCTATGCCAGAAAATGGGCAGTAGCCCAGGCACCAGCATTAAATAAAAATCATGTAGGATGGGATGAGGACTCTCCTCACCATAAAATCCAGTTAAAAAATCAACCAACTGCTTAGAGGCAGTATCCAGTTAAGCAAGAAGCTAAAAAACAGGTCAAGGAGATCTTAGATCAACTTGAATACCAAGGGGTGATTGAAACATGCACCTCGTCAATGAACAATCCTTTGTTTCCTGTCTCCAAACCAGACAATACATTTAGTCTAGTTTTGGACTACAGACATTTAAACTCTTGTTTCAAAACCTTTGCAGTACAAAATGCACACAGTGCAGCACTGATGAATAACATCGTGCGCAAAAAGTATAACACCACATTACATATTTCTAACGGTTTCTTCTGTCAAAACATTGCCCCAGAAAGCAGGCACTTGACCGCTTTCTCAATAATGGGGACACAGCATCATTTTTGCCATCTCCCCCAGGGATTCAAGAATAGTCCAGGGTTATTTTCAGCCAGAGTAACAGAGTTACTACAAACGTATGATGATGAGGCATTATCTTATGTCGATGACATCTATCTAACCGACGATGACTTGGATGTGCACTTGAAAAGAGTGAACACCATAATACGTGGGTTCGCTTCTTAAGGGTACAAATTCAATTTTAAGAAATCAAGAATTGCCCACCTCAACGTCCTATTCTTAGGATATGAACTTTCAAGTGAAGGCAAAAACCTGGCAGCCAACTTTCTAGAGAAATGTGCGCTGCTCTAACCTTCAAAAACGCTGAAAAACTTACAGTCAATTCTAGGTTTCCTGAATTTTGGAAGAACTTACATTCTAAATTACGCAGAAAGGGTTAAACCTCTCTACAAACTAATCAAACCTGATTTCAAAACAACTAATTGGACTAAAAAACACACAGAAATTTTGCATTCAGTCCAAACGGACATGTTGGCAACAACACATTTACAGACACGCGGAAACGTACGCAATCTTGTAATCCGAATCATCCCAGGGAGATGTAGATTCACATACCTAACCTTTAATTAAGGTGAAAAGGTACCAATCTATATATATAAAAACGAATGTATGTCTGTCTGTCTGTATGTCTGTCTGTTTGTCCTTTATGCATTACTACACCATTCATCTGATCGCCATGAAACTTTGGGAAGTTGTTGAGTACACTCCCGCGAAGGTTTCTGGCATAAAATTCTATTAAATATCGGCCCCCCAGGGCCCTCATAATCTTTCGAATACTGATGTGCGTACCAGACAGAAAAACAACAAATCGTGTGTCCACAAGCACTCGAAAAAATAAATAGAATTAAAACACCATTCATCCGATCGCCATCAAACTTTGGGAAGTTGTTGAGTACACTCCAGCGAAGGTTTCTGGAATACATTTTCTTTTAAATATCGGCCCCCCATGGCCCTCAGAATCTTTTGAATTCTGATGTACGCACAAGACGGAAAACCAAAAAATAGTGTATCCACAAGCACTCAAATAAATAAATAGAATCAAAACAGCATTCATCCGATCGCCAGAAAACTTTGGGAAGTTGTTGAGTACACTCCCACGAATGTTTCTGGCATACATTTTTTAAAAATATCTGCCCCCCCGGGGGCCTCATAATCTTTCGAATACTGATGTACGCACCAGACGGAAAAAAAAATCGTGTATCCACAAGCACTCGAATAAATAAATAGAATTAAAACAACACTTTGAAATGTTTTCCATATTAAAATAAACACGTTTCAATAAAAATGACACAATGTAAATTGAATGTTATCATAGTGAGTTTTCTTGAATTTCCTTTCTTTGGAGATCGCAGTAACGCGCGACGGGTAAGTTAGTAGCTTATAAATCACACTTGTATACACAAGCTGAAATGAAATTCACTTCAACTGAAAAAATTCTGACAGCGGTTCAAACTGCAGTAGCAAAAGAGAGAGCCCTCGCGCAGGGTAAACGCATAATGATCGTTACGCCTGTACCTGCCGTAGAGGCAGTGACAAAAGCGAGCATTCCAAATGCTAAGGCTTTACATCCGAGATGGATACAATGGGTTAATTCTCTTACTGCAACAGACGTTGAATACGTTTTTGACCCCTACTTGAAAACTCAAGAATTTCTACAATACGAACACGAATGTCCTCTGCCGACTGAGATTCTGCCTCTAGAACATTACGGATGTATAATTTATACAGACGGATCAGCACAGCCCGTGATTGGGAGTAAACAAGCTTATAGTGCTGCGTGCTCGATTGTTAAAGGTCGCTGGCGCGATGGTAAATTCCGACTTATGGTCACAAAAACTCAATCTCTAGGAGACTGTACAACTCAGCGAGCTGAACTACAGGCTTTCAAGATGGCGCTTGAAAAAACAGATCGCGAATTCCCCACACTCATAGTGTGCGATTCGTATTACTGCGTTCAATCTTACAATAAATACTTGCAGAACTGGGTTCAAAACGGTTTCAAAGACGCAAAAGGTGGCACAATCAAGCATAAATTGCTTTGGGAACAAGTAGTTCAATTGCAGAAAGAACTACAAAAGACTCACGTGATCCATACACTGAGTCATCAATGTGATGGCGTTCACGTTGCAGGGAATTCATTGGCTGATGAAGCCGCGAAGGCAGCTGTGCAAACGTAGCTGCAATCACTCGTTCAAAAACAAAAATAGACAGCGAAATAATGCAGGCTGTCACCGCTTCCAACAAGGACAGCGGTAAAACAAGAGGCCTTGGCCAGTTTGGGCGTTGCATTGCGGTACTCAAGTCCATTCCATCCTGAGGGAAATGCGGTAGTGGAAAGAAAAAAACGTGACATAAAGCAATCTATAACAGCTAGGGTATTAGGCTCAGGTGACGGGTGGGTCAAACATCTAATAAGTGTCCAACGTAGTTTAAACAGTCTTCCAAGACATTCTCTGGGTGGACTCACTCCATATGAAATACTTTTTGGTACTAGAATGCTTGTCCAGGACCTTGATCGTCACACTTCAGTGGTGGAACAAAAACCCTTTGATATCAAAGACCGTCTGGCTGTTTTGCAGGACTTAAATGAAACACGAAGAAGTCTGAGCAACACAATACAGAAGCCAAAGACCACTGAAGAAAACCCACCTGTCCCAGCAAGAACTGTCTGGATTCCAAAGATTGGGGATCTAGTCAGGGAAAAGATAGCGGTCAAGAAGGAATTTGGGCCTTCTTACAGAAAACCAGTACCTGTCTTAGCAATCCATGGAACAAGACCAGTGTTAATGCCGCCCCTTGCTGGAAGAAAGGAGAACAGAGTCGTGTCCATCGACCTGGTCAAACCACATCATGTGGCCGATAATAAGTAGTAGGCCCAGTGGACTCCAAAGATGTAGCAGATGACCAAATCTGGCTACAATCCAAGAGGTTCAAACTCAGAGACTCATCACCTTTGAAGAATCTGCAGTGCGAAAATAAGGACTATGCAACAAAGCCATGGAACTTGTGCCTCTTGAAACCCAAATATCAGTTCGTCAAAACATACCTGTCTACAATGATATAGCCTCTGACTATACTAACATGACAAGGGATCAAGCAGCTCCATTGATTTCAAGTAATCCGGATGCAATACCAACAATTGACAGAACTGCCTCTGGCTATTTCATCAACTTTGATACGTTTTCTGAGGATCCCAGTGAGCCCGAAGCGACGCCAGCAAATAAAACTTTCAAAGAAAAAATAACAGAACTCTTTCATCAACTTGAAAATACATATCTAGTTTCACCATGGGTTGACTTTGGATTGTGTTAGGTGTACTTTTTCTCCTACTTTGGCGCATTCTTGTTTTAAGTTTGAGACAGCTGATTGATGGAAAATATAGTAAAATGGACATAGCAAGTAAGAACTTGCTCCTGAAACCTCACAAATCATCTCATCGTGAAAAAAGAGACTAGTCATCAGTGAACATCACAGTCGTTCCTATACAAGGTGGTATAGCTTGGGACAGAACTAATTATGACATCTACGGTCCTGTAGAGCTGTTGAAGATTCCACATCAATTTAAGGTTTCTTTAAGTGACTTTGTTTCACCCAGCACATTTTCTGATGATTGGGACTTTGAGACTGTTAATAACATGACGCCAGACTTAGAAATGTCAGCGAAATTTACAAATCATGAATACATAGAAGGTTCATCAGATTATGAACAACTATATTGTTTTAATCATTATGGTCATCATTATTTGCACAAATCTGCAAATCCTAGAAATGTTTTTACTTATAATCAATGGGAACATTGTCCAACACCGCCAAAGGGCAGCTCAAAAAACATTTTATGCAAAATTTCCATACGTTTCAGGCTTCAATGTCTCAAATCCGGAAACATATTACTTTAAAAATGTTAATAGGACAGGAATGAAAAGTTGACCAATACTAAGCAAATTTACTCTGCGGCCTTTTATGCTCAGTTGTCCACATTAGCCTTTGACTTTTGGAAAGACAACATCGAGACAAAAACTGTCTGGGGCACAAAAGACTGGCAGGTGCAAGGTTTAGAAGCCTTATTTAGAGCCTGCATCCTCCCTGAACAAATAATGTTTTTAAATGACACTGTTCACCAGACATCTTGTCTAAACCCACAACTGTCAGTAATAGAACTACAGATGAGGAGGTAGACGTAAAGTATATTTTACAACAGAACAGATCTAATCCTGATTGGAAAAAATGGTTAATCTGGCCCACGGACACTAATAACTGTCAAGATAGATTCCTGAACAAGACACAAGGGTTTACAGTAACCAGGCCAGATCCAAGATATATCCAGAGACAACATCCAGGGATAATAGCAACATACAGTGTAGGAAAACTATGCCTTGAGTGGCTACAAAAATCCACACTTCCAGAAATAAAACAACACTTAACTTTACTTAAAGATGGCGTTGATTTTAGAGACTTCTTACTAGGACCTCGTAAACCACGTCATAAACGTTTCATATACGGCGGTATATACGCTGCTTATAATGAAGCTTGGAAAATCACGCAAATGGAAACTGCAGAACAAATACGAGAAAGCACTCTCTGTAGTTGACAATGGGTTAACAACTCTGTCATCCAGAATTTATTCTTTGGACAGCAAAGTATCCTCTGCCATAGACATAATGGAACAGGACTTGCTAATGTTACACCATGGCCAGTCTCAATTACGTTCTATAATGCTACTAGGCTGGACGTTACAAAATCTGCGTTCTGCCTATGTGCCTTGGCGTCTAATCAACACCACATCATTGTTTTCAGCATTTAACCTTACAGATAAACAAATTTCTTTGGCACAGAGGGGAGCAGACTATACGGTGCTTAGCATAGAAAAACTGGAAAGATTACCATTAACCGGTTCTGAGAAACCAGCCATAGAATGGATAATATATGACAATTTTCTAGTTTCAGTATTGCTTGAAACACATACCAGCAGGTCTGTATGAAAGGTTGGGTAAAGAATAAATTAAGTCGACCTGGGATTAACCATACACACACACATGTTGGAGTGGGGGAAAGGAAGTATTTCTTAGTGGTAAAAATTGCAAAACGTCACTAAGCGGTACACTTTTGTGTCAAAGTATTAATTTACACGGAGCCTGCGAGGGTGCTTCAAATAACCTTTCTTGCCACCTGAAGGGTTTCCCGGCAGCAGTGATAGATCCAATTTTTAGGCAGCTTTCCAATGGTAGCTACATATTGTTGAACGATCACAGCTGTTGTGGAATGATGCCAGGAATAGCCTATCTAGTTAGTGTGTCAGCCAGGGTCACTTGTTGTATGCAAGTATTGTTTCCTTAAAGCAAGACAGACGGGGAGTCGCCGCTATGGCCTTCACTGAACATCTCTTCTATTCGAATTGATACTTTAAGCAGAATGAGAGCCATTCTTTTACAAAAAACAGTGCCACTGACCTCGTCTAAAGAGACGTATGATCTGCAAGTTGCAAGGTCCTCTGCGGAGATACATGCCTTATTATCAACTAACTGCCCCATACATTTCACTGAAATGTTAGGTCGTATCTTAAACATGTCTGATACCAGTGGTATGTCACATGTATTTAAGATGATTTTTTTGGGACTATTAATACCCTTTGAAGCAGTCCTAGGCATTTTTCCAAATTTCGTGCACTCTGTGTTCGGCGGCCTGCCTCTCGTCTTGGGACTCGTAGCAGGGAAACTATTTTTATTTCTTCTGCTCCGATATGGCAAGTCCAGTCACCAGCGATACCCAGATTACCATGGAAAATGCTCTTCTGGAGATGCAGTATCAAGAACGAATAACACAGATTCTTGACTTGGCTCGTTTGAGAGATCTGAATACCACATGGTTCCTGTCGTTCAGACCAATCTGGCAAGATTGCATCTTACCTGTTCTACGATGCCTGCTTTGTGGAGAGGAATGCGTTTTAGATATCTGTCTGACACTTCCATCAGCACTGCCAACGGATGTTGACGCTTTGCTTGGTTCGGTAACGGCTCATGCATTGTGTTGTCCCCAATGGCTACCAATCCTGAAGACGGCATTCATTGAGGTCTCACAGACGCAAACTGCTGCCAGTGAAATCCGTGGACCAACAGGCACACAGGTACCCTCTACTATGAACGTTGCTAATGCGGTTGACGCTGACGGCGATGCAGCTCATCTGTGTCCGATTGATCTACTTAATGAAGTGGTTCAACTTTCACCTACTGTGGTAGACAATTTCTTTGCCAGCTTAGAAGATTTAACGTTTTGTCCTGACACAGAGAATAACTTTTGAAATTGGCACAAAGCGTTCTATCAACTGTGAATTCGACCTTAATTTTTTTCAAAACACAAAACTTCTAACTTTGGAACTCTATTTTTTCTACTATTTGATTTGACTTTTTGCAAAATTTAAACCCTTTTTGGCACAAAGTAATCTGCTTAAAGTAGAACTATTCTTAGAGAACAAGAAATACTTTTGAAACACTTCCTAGAGACAATATTTGGCCTTGTCCTCAAAACTATAACAGTTTATATATTCTGCTATGGGATGGTCTCGACCTTTTCTTCTGTACCTTAGAGCCATTTCATAAATGTCATTTCATGATTCATTCAGATAGCATTTCCAATATCGTAACATATGCTTTGAATGACAACTATTGCTTTTAAAATGCGTGCAGTACAAATACTCATTTTATGTGTGCAACCATTTTCAGATGCATTTATGTATTTTTGGGTGGGATTGTAAACACATGCTTTAGATATGTTGTAGATGCTTACAAATTTAGTAATGTCAAACATAATAAGTGGAGTGGGTGTTGTATAGCATTTTAGGACCCTAGCGTAATTTTCCTGATCCATGCCCTTATATAGGTATAAATCACCATATCCTTATGTAGGCATAGAAATCATAACCATATTAAGACATAGCTCATGCAGTCCAAATATGGCATGGCTACTTTCACTAGTTCCGAAAATCCACAACGATTTCTTGGAAAAACCCGCTTTCAGCAGTCAGGGACTTCCCCTTGCTTGAATATTGATTTATCCAAGAACTCATGGAGTTTTCAAAGACCTGAGACTCTTTGATGAGGTTATTATGTCCAACCTTACGTCAAACATGTCCTAGCTCCACCAAAAATTAACACACACTGCAGAAGTGAAGATATGCCCAGTCCCCTATCTCTGCCCTGGCGGCTGCTCCTGAGTAAGTAAATACAGTAATCAGCCACCAGAAACAAAGGAAGAGGGCGGGAACAAAGAAGAGGATTGCACGTCTAGAAATACACAACACGAGAGGTACCAAAAGTCTATACGCGGGAGCCTATAAAGTACTCACTCTGTGAAAAGACAAAACCAACAGGTCAATGTACAGATTATCCAAGATTGACATATAGTGAACAGGAGAAGAGAAAGGAACCTAGAGGGAAAGAAGAGCCCCAGAGGTCCTAGAAAAAATTCCCATCAGCCCGCTCAATAGCGGAATATCGTCATCTGGGTAGAATGGTTGACAAAAGCAATGTCCATAATGCCCTTCCTTAGGAAGCACCCAAGGCTAGCATAACTTTGGACTATTGCGTTGACCCTCAACCAACAGAGACACGGACTGAAAAGGATTAGATTGCAGTGCTCAAAAAGATGTGAAAAAAAGGAAAAGAAACAAGGTTCATAATCCAAGTGTTATAAAAATACCTACCTTGATGTCATAAAAAGCTTTATTGGGTCTGACCATCAAGGTGGTATGGTTAAAAGCAGAGTGAAAATAGCATGCAAGGAATTGCTATTAATCATGAGTCTAATATGGTCGACATGTTTCAGCCTTCAAAAGGCTTTCTTCAGGACCTATGATGTACTACTGCAATAAAGAAAAAATGTGAAAAAACTTACTGGGTGAAAGCCTCAATAAGTGAATCTGTACTCCAAAAGTAAGGAGTCAAAAGTCTTCTCCTGTATATGAAACAATCAGAACACAAAACGACAAACATGATTTTTATTGTCAGCAAGAGGAAAATCTAGGTGTGAAGTACACTATAGACTCCTACATAATTCAACTCACCCAAATTGAAGGGAGGAAAGACCCCACCTCACCTGGCACTTGCTCACAGTAAAGGAGGCCACGCACTAAAAAGAAAAAGAAGAAAATACAGAAGCATACGTATCATTTAATAAGTTTTTAAGAAGATCAACACCACCAATGGTACTAATAGGGAGTCCATGAATCGTGATAACATACCCTGACAAAAGGGCCTCTCAAGGGTAAGGCATGCCCTACACGGGGCCACCCACTAAGTTTATAGTGGCACACCAAACCAACGGGCCAAAAGACTCTGCAGCACTGAATAAAGGCCCCACGAGTTGTTTCTATTCAAATACTCTAAAACAGGACACATCCATACACTCGTGGTGTCCTGTCTATAGGTAGATGCTCAGAGGGTGATAGCCAATTCGCCAGTAATCGCGCCTAATGCCCCCAGAATCTAAACAAGTATTCAAAGGTATGCACAACAAGTATTTCAAAAAGGACAGCATCCGCGACCGGCCCCAAGTGCTCACCTCTCCGTCGTTACCTCGCTCAAAACTGTGAGTCGAGGGGGAGGCGAGGACATCAGGTACACCGCACGAAAAAATAGTGAGGCTGCGGACCTGCGAGGGAACGAAGCCCTTACCCTTGGCGTCCAATCAGATGCGGAGAAACCAAGAAGGACTACGTTTCATAAGCGTTGGGCCCCGGGAGGCTGTTCACTAACGAACAAGCCCCGCTATTGGTCCATTCGGGGCCAATAAAAACAACGCGCAAACATGTTGAATGTCTGGTAGTAAGCTGTCACGTAATTGGCTCATTCTAGGCCAATGGACTTACGCTTATCTGTGTTCGTTGAAGTATACACAGAAAACCGCATCCGATCAACGCGAACGCGGCAAAACGCCATATAAAGCAAGGATACACAATGTTACTCTAAAAAGGCCAAATTTAACTCATCGTCCCAAAAAAATAGCCTAATCATACTGGACCAAAGCGAAACACTATCAGCACTCTGTTCTGTGACCACCGCTGAAAGCTGGCTGCTGATAGGGTACCCCGTCTATAGAGTCCAGACATTGGATCAATATAGACCAATCACAGGGGGCCATATGTTCTGATGCAAAATCTAAGTAACGTTATTGCAAGGGCAGTTTCTTTTAATCCAATGCCCTCCCTCAATGCCCCATGATAGTGTGGACGCGCCCTACAATGGAGGCATGAAGCAACGTTTGGAAAACGTGAAAGGATACACACGCTAACGTCACATACTACAAGATGGTATGGGCCAACACGAGTACAAAGAGCCAAAGAAAAGAACACTTTGTTCCAAGGTGGAACAGATCGAGGGAACCATGAAAAATCATGAAAGACTGGTACCTGCGGTGTAATTGAAAAAAGAGCCTCAAAGTTGTAACCACGGGATATCATCATTCAACCCCTCCGTGTCGCTCCTTAATTTGTACACCCACTTTTGTTCCCTTCTCAGTAAAAACTGTGAGATATCTGTTATGTGGTCAGGTATGTAAGGTTGTTCAAGGACCACCCACTGTAGGTCATTTGCCGTATGCTTCGCCTGTATGAAATGGGATGTGAGACGAGTCGCTTGTTTACTGCGTCTGATCGTACTCTTGTGTTCCTGGACGCGTAATTTAATTTTCCTCGTTGTCATCCCAATATATCTTAGCATGCATGGACATGTAATCTGGTATATAACTCTCTCGCTATTACAATTTGTATGGCGTTTGAGTATCCAAGGTCGAGAGGTGCCTATATCCACTGATGTGGTCTTCCTGGTCTGGGGACAGACCGAACAATTCCCACAGGGATGATGGCCCTGAACGGGTGGAAGATTCCACAGAGTGGACGTGGATTCATCTCCCACTCTACGTGGTCTGGTGTGGACCAGTACATCCTTTAGATTTGTGCCTCTTTTAAACGAAAAAAGAGGAAGGGGAATCCTGTCACCAGAGCTGTTCAGAATCTTCCACTTCTGTCTGACAATTTTCTGCAGTTTCGACGAAGAGGTGTTAAACGTTGTAACACAAACCAATTGCCCCAGGGGTGGCTTCTCCACCGGTGCCTCTAGCAGGGACTCACGATGGTTATTCGAGGCCCGTTTACATGACGTTCTAATCAGACGGCTGGGGTACTGTCGCATCTTCAGTCTTGTGGAGAGGTCCTTGGCCTGCACTCGAAAATCTCTCACCTCCGAACAATTTCTCCTCACTCTTAAAAACTGTCCAAAGGGGAGGTTCTCCCTTAGTGAGCGTGGATGATGACTGTCAAACCTTAAAAGTGAGTTTCGTGCCATCGGTTTTCTATACAGTGAGCTGGCTAGATGACCATCTAGTGGGAAGACCACCAAATCCAAGAATGGTAATTGGTCTCTGCTATGCTCCTGAGTGAACCTCAAAAATGGGTTAAGGCCATTGAGCCAGACGTGGAAAGCTAGTAAAGAATGTTCATCGCCACGCCACACCACCAAGATGTCGTCTATATACCTTTTCCACACCACCAAATGTTGGTGGTGTGGATTGGTGGCACTCAAGACATGCTGGCTTTCAAAGTTATGCATGTAGAGGTTCGCCAGACTCGGCGCAAACTTGCTACCCATCGAGGTCCCAGATGTTTGTAGATATAGGGAGTCCTCAAATGCAAAAAAGTTTTCGGTCATTGCGATCCTGGCCAGTTCCATTATGAAATGGACAGGTGTCACACTAACCGGGGGAGACTCTTCCAAAAGTTCCTGAACAGTTTGTAGCGTCTCCCTCTGGGGTATGCAAGTATACAGTGATTCTACATCAAAGCTCGCTAAGATGTCAGAATCCGTATTAAAGTCTACTCCTGGTAGCAAACGAAGGACATCCTTCGTGTCCTGAAGGTATGACGGCATCTGTTTAACCAAGGGTTGTAGGAAGACATCCACAAATGACGACAACGGTTCTAAAAGAGAACCAATGCCAGAGATGATTGGCCGACCCGGAGGTGGTCTGGTCGGTTTATGCACCTTGGGTAGTGTGTAAAAGTACGGGACAGTGGGGGATTTTGCCACCAAGTAAGTCGCCTCTTGGGAGGTAATCCAGCCTTCTGCGCTCGCCTCCTCTATCAGATGTTTGATCTCATTAGTGATCCTGGCCGTTGGGTCCAGGTCGAGTGGTACATAAAACTGGGTGTTGCCTAATTGCCTCAGACATTCCGTGCGGTATGCTGTGGTGTCCTGGATGACAATGGCCCCACCCTTGTCTGCTGGTTTGATCGTAATACCAGAATCACTAGACAGAGTCTCTAATGCAGCTCTCTCTTTTTTAGACAGATTCTGATAGCCTGTATGACTAGAGAAATCCAAAGCTTTCATGTCCTGCAGTACTGCGGCCTCAAATGCTCCAACCTTAGGTGGTACCTGTTGGAGTAAGGGCATGAAGGTGGATTTCACCCTCAGTCCGGTGTTTTTGTCAGCATCTATATCCTGTTCCTTGTTTTTAAAGAAAAAATGTAGTCTGACTGTCCTGAAAAAACGTTCCATCTCCGATCGGATTTGGAACGACTCACCAGTGTTGGTGGGGACAAATCCCAGACCCTTATTGAGCACTGCTTTCTCTAAGGGTGACAGTGTCCGGGCACTCAGGTTCACAACAAGATCGCCAGCGATGTTAGGTGTGTCCCTAACTCGTTCTGTGTCTCCTGGATCAACTGGAGTCAAAGATTGTCTGCCCATTGGACTTGACCTGAGTTCTGTCCTCTCCGCCTCCCCCGATTGCCTCCCCGGCCCTGTCCTAAAAAAGGAGGCTGATTGTAAGGGTATTGTGGAGGGTAATTAGCCATGGGCATTGGAAATTGTGGATAACCCCAGGGGGCTGGAGGCCACCATGGTCCCGACTGGTACATGTTACCACGTGTGTTCTGTCTGCGATTTGCTCGACCGCCACGATTCCTCCCCCTTCCCAGATTATTTCCTCCATTATCTGAATCAGAAGAATCTGTATCTGAAGATGTAGCATAGGAAGAACCCGATGCCTGTTTTTGTTTATTGGCATCAGTGGGAGTGTAGTTGTCACTTGTGTAGGGGTATATTTTCTCATGGGAAAACTTGGCCAGATCTTTCTTAAATTTTTCGATCTTTGCAAAGAAAATAGGGTCTTTGTACTCTTTGTTGGCCTTATTAGAATCCTCCTGCTGTTTTTCGAATCTCTTAGCGGTGAGTGTAGTTTTAATCTGACCTTCCAAGACCTGGATTTCCACCAAAATGGCGTCTGCAACTTTCTTGGCTGTGGCTATAATCAGAATCAGCCAATCCCTGGTGCAGCGCCATGCTATCAGGGACCAGTCCCTGATAAAGGTCTTGTCCGTCAGAAAAAGCCTAGGCACATTGGTAACTATCAGGCCTGTGGGGGCACACTTTCCATGTAGGTATTCGGCCATGATCTGGCCGTGTATAACAGTTCTGGAGAGACTCTTTTTCAAATTGAGAACTGTTTCCCAATCACCTACAGTTGGTGGGGTAGGTGTGGGAACTTGGTCTAACATACTGGGATTGTCTGCGAGGATGGTTGTAAGGGTGTCATCATCAAAACCAAGACCCCCAAAGTCAGCCATTGTAGTGTGATCAAAAAAACTTATAATACGTATGAAAGAACACCAATTATGGCGTCCAATGAATAGAGAAAGAGAGAGGCCCGCAGCCTCAGCTGCACACTTAAAACAAACCAGACTAGGTAGGGGAGGGCCTGAGGGGAGAAGTGTTTAAAGACTTGTCGGTACCTTGTCCCCCAACTAAGTAATACACAACACGAGAGGTACCAAAAGTCTATACGCGGGAGCCTATAAAGTACTCACTCTGTGAAAAGACAAAACCAACAGGTCAATGTACAGATTATCCAAGATTGACATATAGTGAACAGGAGAAGAGAAAGGAACCTAGAGGGAAAGAAGAGCCCCAGAGGTCCTAGAAAAAATTCCCATCAGCCCGCTCAATAGCGGAATATCGTCATCTGGGTAGAATGGTTGACAAAAGCAATGTCCATAATGCCCTTCCTTAGGAAGCACCCAAGGCTAGCATAACTTTGGACTATTGCGTTGACCCTCAACCAACAGAGACACGGACTGAAAAGGATTAGATTGCAGTGCTCAAAAAGATGTGAAAAAAAGGAAAAGAAACAAGGTTCATAATCCAAGTGTTATAAAAATACCTACCTTGATGTCATAAAAAGCTTTATTGGGTCTGACCATCAAGGTGGTATGGTTAAAAGCAGAGTGAAAATAGCATGCAAGGAATTGCTATTAATCATGAGTCTAATATGGTCGACATGTTTCAGCCTTCAAAAGGCTTTCTTCAGGACCTATGATGTACTACTGCAATAAAGAAAAAATGTGAAAAAACTTACTGGGTGAAAGCCTCAATAAGTGAATCTGTACTCCAAAAGTAAGGAGTCAAAAGTCTTCTCCTGTATATGAAACAATCAGAACACAAAACGACAAACATGATTTTTATTGTCAGCAAGAGGAAAATCTAGGTGTGAAGTACACTATAGACTCCTACATAATTCAACTCACCCAAATTGAAGGGAGGAAAGACCCCACCTCACCTGGCACTTGCTCACAGTGAAGGAGGCCACGCACTAAAAAGAAAAAGAAGAAAATACAGAAGCATACGTATCATTTAATAAGTTTTTAAGAAGATCAACACCACCAATGGTACTAATAGGGAGTCCATGAATCGTGATAACATACCCTGACAAAAGGGCCTCTCAAGGGTAAGGCATGCCCTACACGGGGCCACCCACTAAGTTTATAGTGGCACACCAAACCAACGGGCCAAAAGACTCTGCAGCACTGAATAAAGGCCCCACGAGTTGTTTCTATTCAAATACTCTAAAACAGGACACATCCATACACTCGTGGTTTTTCCTCCCTTCAATTTGGGTGAGTTGAATTATGTAGGAGTCTATAGTGTACTTCACACCTAGATTTTCCTCTTGCTGACAATAAAAATCATGTTTGTCGTTTTGTGTTCTGATTGTTTCATATACAGGAGAAGACTTTTGACTCCTTACTTTTGGAGTACAGATTCACTTATTGAGGCTTTCACCCAGTAAGTTTTTTCACATTTTTTCTTTATTGCAGTAGTACATCATAGGTCCTGAAGAAAGCCTTTTGAAGGCTGAAACATGTCGACCATATTAGACTCATGATTAATAGCAATTCCTTGCATGCTATTTTCACTCTGCTTTTAACCATACCACCTTGATGGTCAGACCCAATAAAGCTTTTTATGACATCAAGGTAGGTATTTTTATAACACTTGGATTATGAACCTTGTTTCTTTTCCTTTTTTTCACATCTTTTTGAGCACTGCAATCTAATCCTTTTCAGTCCGTGTCTCTGTTGGTTGAGGGTCAACGCAATAGTCCAAAGTTATGCTAGCCTTGGGTGCTTCCTAAGGAAGGGCATTATGGACATTGCTTTTGTCAACCATTCTACCCAGATGACGATATTCCGCTATTGAGCGGGCTGATGGGAAGTTTTTCTAGGACCTCTGGGGCTCTTCTTTCCCTCTAGGTTCCTTTCTCTTCTCCTGTTCACTATATGTCAATCTTGGATAATCTGTACATTGACCTGTTGGTTTTGTCTTTTCACAGAGTGAGTACTTTATAGGCTCCCGCGTATAGACTTTTGGTACCTCTCGTGTTGTGTATTACTTAGTTGGGGGACAAGGTACCGACAAGTCTTTAAACACTTCTCCCCTCAGGCCCTCCCCTACCTAGTCTGGTTTGTTTTGATTGCACGTCTAGACCAGCACTACTGTACTTCTTCGAAGGGTTGCTATCGCCAAAATGGGGCTTCAGTTCCTAATTAAAACACAAAATAACAGAGAAAGTGAGAAAAACCCACCCCTACTAGAAAGCCACTGAACATGCATGAAACAGAGCCTTAATGCGCAAAAAATACTGCCTATTACCAATATTGGAAACTCCTGAAGAAAAGCAGTCTTCAGCAAAGGCACGTACTCCAAAAAAAACCAACATGCATAGGCAATGGCTGGAATATGTGGATAATGCAGGGGGAAAAAAGTACACTAGAGAAGGACTATACAAAAAAAAACTCTGAAATTGAAGGATAAAGGACAAAATGAATAACCCTCTCCTAACTAGCTAATGCCCTACAAAAAGCACCCCAGTGTCAAAGAGGCTAAATACAACGATGAGGTCAGTATACAAAAATGTCCCAGGAAATGAAATGCCTCGATGTTACCTGAACGTCCAACACTGAATCCACCAATGACTGCAAGGTATCCAAGGAACGGCGGAGGAGGGCGGGGAAAGAAAACAAAGCAGCTGAAGTCCTCGAGGAACTAGAAGCACCTGCAAGTCTGCAGACGCACTGACGAAATCCAAGGAGTAGACAGCAGACGAGGGCTTCCCAAATGACAATCCCGCAAGAAAGGGAAAACCGGAACCAAAAGCAAAGCACTTCCGGGTAACCAGGACCGGGAAGCGAAACCAAGCGTCTTCTGCAGGTGAGACGGCCGGTTTTATACAGGCAAAAATGTGCGATATCCCATAAGCGTGCGCAATGCTCTATCATGCATGTTCCTAAACAGGGGGAGAGAAGGTGTAAAAGACGCTCAATTCCTGACAAAACGCGGCACCTTCAAGGTATAAATTTGCCCACACTTGCCTTAGCAAACACGCGGTGCTTTGGAGCAGTTCGACTATCTACTTGCCAGACGCATCTCGCTACAGCGAGTGCCGAACGAAGCCGACCCTCCAGCAGACGCACTGAGAGAGACGCTGTCTTTTCTCTGGCTGAGAAATCCAGCTCCAGTGTTGCCAAGCTCCCCTTGCCGGGTGTTGGGACATCAAGTCCTGAGACAGAGAGATACCAGACCTCCTTCATTCTAAACCAAGGTACGGAGCTGATTAGACCCTAAGAGAAATCTTGGATAGATTCTTGGCAAAAGAATACTAAACCTATGCTACACATCACTTACTTCTTCCCTTGTACTAGACCTAGGTTAGGTACATCGGGGAAGGCGTATTTTAGAAGCACCAGTTGAGTACTTTTAGTATTTATTATTAATGTATGTATTTTATGGCTTAGAAACCATACCATGCTTTTACAGTATTATTTTATAATACTCTTCGTACTGTATGCATTGTACTTTGCAACCAGTATTATGATGGTAGCAGTTCATTTCTTCTGCATGAGAAAGAAGACTGTTCAATAAAACGCCCGTCTCTCTATTTATCTGCACCTCTGCTGAAACGAAGCATGCACGATTGACTGAGTGAAATATCTATCTATTGTTTCCGCGACTCTAGAGATACATTTCTTATTCTTGGGAAACAAAGTTGTCTTGTTTATGCGGTTGTCAGAAACTAATCCCTTCTTGTTTTTTCGAGAAAGTTTCTGGTGACCTCTGTGCTAGCTGGCACTCAAAATTAAGTCTAATATGTTCGATAGAGACCTAGTCGACCCAAGTCCTACGTCTAATCTATATGATATATTATTCCAATGCGCAGAGCCCATTGGGAATATAGGAACTACACTACACTAGTAATTCATGATTGACTGTATCGAAAGCAGCTGAGAGGTCCAGCAGGAGCAAGACTTCATTACCTCCACTGTCAAGAGATGTTCCAATTTCCTCAGTAGCTATGAACAGAGCGGATTCGGTGCTGTGATTTTCTCTAAAACCAAACTGCGTATCATCTAAAAGATGATTATCCTCTATAAAGGAGGAAAGTTGCAGATTCATAATTTTTTCTGCTAATTTAGCCGGTCAGAGAAGTCTTGCAATGGGTCGGTAATTTTTGGGATCTAAAATGTTAAGGGTGGATTTTTTAAAGAGCGGAAGCACAGACGCTGCTTTTCAGGTAGTGGGGAAAATGCCCCTGTTAAACATAGTGGAGAAAATAACAGAAAGGTGTTGTGCTATGACTTCAGGGACCATGTGAACAATCTTGGGGTTGGCACGGGTCATCAGGGGATCCTGCTTTGAACTTCGGAATAAGTTCAGCAATTTTTGCCTCTGAGGGAGTACTAAAAACCTAAAACTGGCTAGCTTAGGACTTGAATTTATAGATCTGTTTGACGAGCCGCTGTTAGTAAAGCTGTTAAAAATATTCAAAACATTTTCCTGAAAGATACTGGCTAAGGAGTTTAAAAAATCTTGATTAATGATTACCGTATCTGCACCGCTGTGGATAGTCAGTTTTTTTATGGTTTGGAAAAGAGTCTTAGAAACGTTGTTGGCTGAACTTATTTGTGATGTATAATATTTGGATGTATGACATTACAACGCATGCTTTTACATCGCATGCCTTTACAACGCGGTTTTTACATCGCAAACCTTTACAACGCATAGCGCTTTGGGATGCTGGATAGTGAAAAGTTTAATTTACTATTCCAACTCCAGTCCCCGTGGACACTAGGGAAGGTGTTGGATAGTAAATTAAACTTATTCCCTATCCTAGAGCGCCCCCCAGCGCAATGCGTTGTAATGATTTGCGTTGTAAAAGTTGCATCGTAAAGGCACTGCGTGGTAAAAGTTGCGTTGTAAAGGATGTTTCCCATAATATTTGGTTTTAGAGTCCAAGATTGATTGTTTGTTGCTATTAAAACAGGATTTGTATTTATCTCTCTCCTCTCTGTTATATTTAGACCACCATTTGCTCTCTTGTCTCCGGCATTCCTTTTGGATTGTTCTAAGATGGTCATTGAACCATGGCTGAAATAGCTTCCTTTAATTCGCAACAGTGTTAAGGGCTTGGATGAGTCAGTTATAATATTACTCTGCCATCAAATCTGGACAAGTTTCTTTGATTATAGGTGAGTGAGGGAGTCGAGAGTCAAGGTCTGCGGTTTGAATTTTGTGCCACGCCCGACATGTCTGGTGAAGTTTCGGAGTCCTGTGGGGAGAGTTGTTATGTAGTTTTAGGTTCCACATTACAGCATAATGATCTGTCCAGATTAATGGCAAGATATAAAGAAAATGAATGCTGGGGTTATTAGTAAAGATTCCAACCAACAAATGGTCAGCAATATGAGTGGGTCCCTCCACTATCTGGGCTAGACCGAGGCCTGACTGTGTGCCTGCATGTGGTGCTTTACAAATGATCTAGAATTAATCAGGGCACAAAGCAACGCTGAGCCATCGGCTCGTGGGTCAGTGCTGTTGGCAGAAGTTTTGCAAATAGTGCCCTCCACAGATGAGCACACCTTCTGGAAGATTTTATTACAAGCGCGTAAAAAAATGGATCCTGAGTCTGAGAGGCTCAAAGGAGGACATGTGACTGATTTATTCACTGTATTAAGATTTAATAAAACTTTGTGTGAATGTTTCAGCTGCCTCGGAGGATCTGGGTGCAGTCCAAGCGCAGACGGCGCAGAAGGGCTTGCCTTTGGCATGTCCGCTGCGTGCGTCCGCTGCGTGTCGGCACCATTGTCCAGTTTTATCCTAGGAGGAATTGGTGTAGAAGAACAACTATACCGCCGCCCTCCCAAGATGGCGTCTCTAACAGTATGCGAGTGCTGCAGTGGACTGGGGAGTAGGGAAGACCGGATGCTTACACCAGCAGTCAGCAATACCAGTAAGTGAAAAATCCACATACTTCTTGTTCAAATCCCTTCTAAGGCCCAAAACACAGCAGTAAATGATAATTCAGCAGCAGTGAATTAGAATGTGTTAAAAGAGGCTGTAAAAGGAATGGCATCTCGTTTGCAGCTTCTATCCGCCAAACAAACAAAAGGGGCCAACCCTACCGGGTGCCTCTGTGGGTGGGGAAGTGAGAGGGAACCATTGACTAACACTTGCGAGGATGAGTGGGAATTTAAGAGCTTGATAAGGCCACAGAGGTAGGTCCCTATTCCAACATGTTCCAGGATGGCATCCAGGAAGGACCAGTCAAGAGTATCGAAGGCCTTCTTGAAGTCAATCCGGAGCAGGGCCACGGAGTGTTGTAGGATATGTGCTGATGAGTGTGCTACTTGAACTCTTCGGATGTATTGTCGGGTCCCCTCAGGCAGCATAAAATCACATTTATCTGGGTGAATCATTAGAGCAATGTCAGTCGCTTGCAATTGGTCAATATCTTGGCGAACACCTTGATATCCGTGTTGATAAGGGAAATCGGTCGGTATGAGTCACAGTTTTCAGGTGGATGGCCCGTCTTAGGGTTCACCACAATGGTGGCCTGTCTAACTCTGGGAGAAAGGTTCCCACATTGGCTGTCTCATTGTATAAGGCCAGTAGGTGTGGTAACAGGAGGGAACAGGCACAGGGGTGGACAGGTGCAGAGTTAGCTGAGCCCAAGGCTATTCAATGGAGATTGTGGGCATCAGTATCTACTCCATGGCGGTCGATTCCGTCAATGATGGTCGCTCCCGTGGTTGGTGAAGAGCAATATAGGTGAATGGTATTCAGTAGACCGCAAAAACTGGTACCGTCATGGTCGCCATCAGCGGGTCACTGTAGATCGAAGGGAGGCATCACCAGCCCAGCAGTCAAGGTCGTGGGGATGGAGATGCGCAGGGGATAGAGGTGTTTCGTGGAGGTTGGGCTGTCTCGGAGAGGCCACAGTTGAGCTGGTGGGGGAAGTGGGAGCCAACAGGAGAGTACAGGCTCTTGGGAACGAGGCTGTGAACAGCTTGGGTCATTGAGCCGAGAGGATCCCTCCGGGTCATGGAGGCCAATTAGCTGCAGTGCTTTCTTCTGGTA
The DNA here is from genome assembly GCF_964261635.1 of Lissotriton helveticus. NCBI lineage: Eukaryota > Metazoa > Chordata > Amphibia > Caudata > Salamandridae > Lissotriton > Lissotriton helveticus. The sequence continues at coordinate 2,082,594,298 of NC_136065.1, forward strand.
GGGCAGAGTCATGTCAACACAAGTGTCAGTCCTCTTCTGCTGCGATCTTGGAGTTCTTTTGCAGTAGTGAGTCGCATCAACACAAGTGTCGGTGCTCAACTACTACGGTCTGTGTGCCCGTGTGCGCCGGGGACTAGAACCTCTAGACCAAAGGGAGGTTCTTGGAGATTAGTTGGAGGCTGGAGGCTGGAAGGTGCGGGGTTTCGCGGAGGCCTTGCAGTTTTTCTGGAAGGGCAGCAGATCCAGTTGTTAAACCGGGTAAAGGTGGTGGTGTTCTTGCTGAGTTCTGTCTGAAGTGGTTACGTTCCTAGTCCAGCAGCGGTTTTCTTCCATCTTCTTCTTTGGTCCATCAAATCTGAGGAACAAGGTTCAGGGGAACCCTAAAATACTGTATTTAAAGACGTTAGTTATTTAGGTCGGGGGCAGTAGCCAATGGCTACTGTCCACTATGGTGACTAAACTCTTTGGGTGCTCCCTCCCTTTCAGGACAGGGGTACATCCCTGTTCCTAATTCTCCAATTCAAGATGGAGAATTTCTAAAAAAGGGGTTCACCTCAACTCCTGGCGACCCTACGGTTGTGCTAGGCTAAGGCGGACACTCCTACTCTGCTTACTAATTTTCCCATAGGGGAGGTGTAAAGCACCTCCACACAGAGCAGGCTTTGTTTTTGACCTCCGAGAGCACAAAGGCTCTCACCCCAGGAGGTCAGAAACCTGTCTAGTGGTGGCTAGCTGGTGGAGACCAGTCAACCAATACACTAGAAGTTGGTTGCCCTCAGAGTGCATTTTATAATAAATTAATTCCTGGCATCAGTGTGGGTTTATTATGCTGAGAAGTTTGATACCAAACTCTCGGTCTTCAGTAAAGCCATCTTGGAGCTGTGGAATTCGTGTTGACCAACTCCTAGCCCATGTACTCAATAAGGATTCACTGCACTTACACTGTCTGTGAATTACACAGACACTGTAGGGGCATAGTGCTCATGCAACTATGCACTCACCTGTGGTATGGTGCACCCTGCCTTAGGGCTGTGAGTCTTGCTAGAGGGCTGACTTACCCAGGCCACATACAGTGTTGGTGGGCATGGCACACAGGGATGTGTGTCATCTAGACTCTTCGGTTGGTTCTGCACCAAAGCACACACCCTGCAAAGGCAGTGTGTAGGCGTTAAGGTGAGCGGTCTCTAAGGGTGGCATAATACAGGCTGCAGCACTCAGAGGCCTTCTTTGGTCACAAGCCCCTTTGCTACCAGTGGTACTTTTTACAAGGGACTTATACTTGGCCCTTGGGTGTGCCAATTGTGGAAAAAAGGCTCAGTTTGGGAAAGAGCACAGGGCCTGGTTAGCAGGATACCAGTGTCTAACAACAAGGAGCACAGAGGGAAATAGGGTCATAGGTCGCCCTCCACTCAACAACTTTTCAACAAAAAAGAACCTAGACCCTAGGCACTATCTAATTTCTAACTTGCTGGTGTACCATGTGTCGCAGAACATTACAACTAGCCTCCCCTCTTTCAATTAATGGGGTAGGAGATACATCCGCATTGTGCCATATTTAAAACTTGCCCAGTCCCTATTTGTAAAATAACAGCTGTGAGACTACAAACAACACACACCCAGGTGTCACGTTCAGACAAAAGAAAAAAGTGTGTGTAAGCGAGATGGCACCTCACGGGCGCACCACCAACGGGAACCTGGCAGGTACTCACCAGGATTGCCCGTTCTCATCATTGGCGCCATCAAGCTCAAAAATAATTGTGTCCAAATAAACAAACAAAGAATGTGTTTGTGAATACGTGCAGTGTAAGTAGACAACAATGACAAATATGAAGTCAAAACAACATACACACCACAAACAACACGGATAACCAATTTTATTCTTTCTCCTTAGTGTTGGTTGTGGATTATTAAAAAAGTGAGTGTGGTTACTACTTATCCAACCATACTCCACTTGCCGACATGTTTCATTGCCACTCAACTCTTTGGCAATTTCTTCAGGGCATTACGTATTTTATGCCACTGCATTGGACATACATCGTATTCACAACTGTAAAAAATTAATTAAAAACGCACAACACTTATTTAGTTGTCAACCTGCTGTGAGAAGTTGGCCTGATGTGCAGTGTTCACTATTCTAGTGATCACTATATATCAGTCCAAACAACCCTTATTGATGATTGGTTGTAAGTCAACCTTATAGACCAGCTATCCTAGTAGCATGGATACGAGCAGTCTAAGGCTAAGACTCTAGAGGGCGTGTTAAGCCAGCTGTTTTACCATCACATTACCCCTTGAACACCCAGTGAAAGGACACCACACAAGTGTTATGAAAATAAACAATGTATTTATTAGAATCACAACAACCCTGTACTCTTTATGAGGACAGGGTGCTAAGCACACAACAAAACTCTTATGAAAATACTTAAGTTAGCACGTTATACACAAATGCCCGAGGGGCACGAAAAACCATATACTCTAACAGTGGAATGCGAAATTACTAGCAGGTAAGTACAGTACTAATAGGCTTTGGAATCGCTAGGACTTGACTAGGGAATCGTTAGATTACTTCTAGGAGACCTAGGGGACTCGGGTGCAGAGTGTGCACTCTCACGCGGGATGCGGGACAAAGTCTATGGAGGCTAGTAAAGGCAAAGTTAGTGTTCACGGGCGAACCCGACCTGGTAGGGAGAAAACGACAGTGGATCCTGACCCTTGGATAGTGAGGCTATGCTGGGACACCGAAGTGCCGAAGTTACCTAGCCCAGGGGCTGCAGCTGCATAGGTCTGAAAAGACGTCGGGGATCTCGTTGCCGGACCAGGAGCCTGGAAGAAGGAAGTTGCTGGCAGGCGACCAGTGAAGAAAAGTTCGATGGATCCAAGCCTGGATCAAGGAAGAAGGAAACCTGAAAGCAGAGGGGACCAAGTTCTTGAATCACTAGCCAGTGATTAAGTGGGCACCAGGATGGCACCGGGCGAAGTCACCGCAGTCAGGTGAGTGGGCGCTGCTGGGCTCTGCAGTCTCTCGGACCAGGAGGCGTTGTCGGCGACCAGGATGGAGGTGCGAGCTGTCCCACGAAGGTTCTTGCTGTCGACGTCGCTGGACCCAGGATTGGGCAACAAGTCTTGGCAATTGCAAGGCCCATGCGGTGGACCTAAAATGGCGTCTTAGCCGGACCAGGAGGGTCCAGGGTACTTCTCCGATGGAGGGAAGCAAGGGCCAGTCTGGAGCAACCAGACCAGCAGCAGTGTTGTCGTCGGGCGTCGTTCGGGAGGCCACAAGCCAGCGGGCTAGTAGCCAAACAACGCGGTGAGCAGCAGAAAGCAGAAAGGCCCCACGCCGGTCGTGGAGATGCTGGGGGGCTGCTCTTCGGTGCTGGAGCTGCTCAGGGTGGGGGCTTCTCGGACCCCAAAGCACTCACCAGGAAATTACTCGGTGGGCTTGCTGTGCAGAAGTCGTGCAGTCTTGGCGATGGCCGGTCCCTCGAGGTCTCGTCGCACCCACGGTTCTCAGCTGTGCTGTAGAGGTGGGTAGAGGTCAGAGGTGCCAGGGAAGCCGGGTCTCGTCGAACTGGGCAGTCGGATTCCGGAGGAAGGACGTGCAGCAGACCGCAGTGTTCTTAGATGGTGCCTGCGGATGCAGGGTGACTATTCCTTAGCCACAAGGGAGAATCTTGAGGAAGAAATCGGGAAGTCCTTTCGTGGAAAGTGGTATCTTGATTCCAAAGATGATCTGATTTGGAAGGGGGCCAGTCTCTACCTTTATCTTGGAAAAGGGGGCTGGCACGCGACTAAGTCCTGCCCTAGGGGTGGGACCAGGAGGGGGGTGGTTACACCCACTTCCTTGGCGGGCTTTTCCCCAGCACAGGGTCTGGAGTGTCCCTGGAACTGGTTTAAGCCAGCCTATGCACAGTGAGCACCGGGGTGCCACGTGCAGTCACCTTCCTCTGAAGCCCTGCCTACCTACAATACACAAAACCCTGTCTGGGACGGTGCTGGCACCGCCCCTGGCAGGAAACCCTTTGTCCTTATCTCCTGCTCTGGGAGGACTCCCAGCAGCAGGAGGGCAGACTTGTGTCTCGGTGGCAGCATCCATTTTGTGGAGCTGAGGCTCTGTTTGACTTTAACCGGGGTTAGGGGTTACATACATGTCGTGTCCCTCTAGAAGGGTGGAATGCTAACCCCGTCGCCAGAATTGGCGAGGGGTTAGTATTCCAATTCGTATGACACCTTACTCGACATGTTTTGATAAAGCGATACCAGAGTTGGCATATAACCGCGAGGATTATAATGCACTTAAGAGTATATGGTATGCGATATCATGGAAACGGCTAAGGGATGGATCCCGAAAGCCGCAGACAGGCTCAGCTCATGCCAGAGCACCATCTCACACGATTCCAAGCACTCTGCCTTCAGGATTGTCAAGGCCTGCCATAGGAGTGACTGATAGGAGATCTGTGTGTCCATTTTAGGGTTAGATATAGGTATACTATATCTAAAGCAAAGGGTGATTACACCACCTTGCCCCAGCTGTCGTGCAGCCAGTTGTGTCAGATTTGGATGGCCAGCCAGAGGTGGCATAATACATGCTGCAGCCCCTGGTAGGCCCTGGGTACACCTATGCCCTGGGTACCTAAGGTACACTGTACAGGGACTGATAAGGTGACTCAGTATCCAATTAGATATGCACCTAAGGTACATGGAATCCATTTTACAGAGAGAGCAGTAGGCCTGGGGTCCTGAATAGCAGGGCCCCAGGTCAACTAAGTCAGAAAACCAGCAAAACACCAGGCAAAAAGTTGGGGGCAACCATAGTCAGGGATCTACCTTCCTACATAACCCCCCCCCCCAAACGAAAGGAGATAAGGCTAGCCTTGCCAGGTAAGCCTATATTGCCTGAGTGGCCATATAAGGAAGTACCAGCACTGGCATGGTTACCCCCTATCTCATGGTCCACTAAGCAATCCCTCACCCTAAGGGTGTCTGAGGGTCTCCACCATAGGGAATCTCTACCTGTGGTGTGTTTTGGCAAAGTAAAAGGCTGGTGCTGAAATGGAGTACTGAAGTGAGGCTCCACTAATTTTGGGCTCAGCTTCCTCCAATCACTATCCACCATAGAGGCCTTTCTTTCCAAGACTGAGTTGTTTTGGGCTTTCAGGGTCAACCTCTGGCTACCTACAGCTGGAGGTTGGGTCCCTCTGTTTGGCTTACTGGAGGGACAGGTCAGGTCTGGGACCCTCAGGTCCCAAGTTTGGCTGGGCCCAACAGTGTCCATCTGTGGGAGGTCCCTAACTAAATTTAAGGGGGATCCCTCAGGAGTTTGTTTTATTTTCACTTGGCTAGGACTACTAGCTTCAGTGCCCTTAATCTGCTGATTGGGGGGTTCTTTTGGACAGGGGGCCCTTTGGGGTCCAACACTGGCCTCCCTGACCTCTACAGCCCTGGGCTGACTGAGGCAGGGTAGAGAGGGGCAGGTGACCTGCTCCAGACTGGGTCCCACCTTGGAAGGGTCCACTGACATCAGAGGCTCTGCCAGGCTAGGCCTGACTACCTCTGGGGCAGTTCCTTCACAAGGGGTCAGATCAGTTCCCTGAGGAGGCTGATCCTTTCCTAAAGTCTGGTGGGAGGGAGATTTCTCTTCCTCCTCAATGCTCTCTGTCTGAGTGGAGTGATCCATAGTTTCAGGCTTCACAACACTATCATCTGTCTGAGTTTGAGCTGTGGCCATCACAACTCTCCCAACCTTTTCAGGAGGGGGCTCAGTTTGGGTGTGGGCTGTTACCATGACAGCCTTGACAACCTGTTCTGGGAAGGAAGTTGCCTGAGATTGGGTTGTGACTGGCACAACCCTCCTGACCTGTTCAGGGAGGACATCTTGGACTGGGGCTGTGGCTATCACTGCCCCACTAACCTTACCATGGATGTTTACCATTTTAGAATGGGTTTCTTGCTCTACTTCAGCCCAGGCTGAGAGCTCTAAATCATTCCCCAGTAGGCAATCTACAGGCAAGTTTGGTGACACTGCCACTCTCTTGTGGCCAGTGACACCTCCCCAGCTGAGATTGACCACTGCCATGGGATGATCTCTCTGTACTCCATCAATATTGGTCACCTGGTATGTGGCACCAGGTAAAAGTTGCCTTGAGGGGACTAGACTCTCAGTCACCATAGTGATGCTAGCCCCTGTATCTCTATAGGCCTCAACTTTTATACCATTGATGAGGGGCTCCTGTCTGTACTTGCCCAAAATGTTGGGACAAGTTGTGAAGTTGGCAAACCCCATGCCAGTCTCACAGACAAGAGTATCTAAGTTTGGGGACCTGGTTAGGCCAGAGTCCCCAGGAACTCCCAAAGTAAATGCACCCAAATTCTTGGGGGCACTCCCACCACCTGGGGGATTACTACTAGTAGTAACAGGAGGTTTGGGAATGTTACTTGGGGGTATGTTTTCCTTATTGTTATTCTTTGGGCAACTGCTGTCAGTGTTTAAATGACCCACCTGTTTACAGGGATAACAATAAGGTTTCTTCTGGTTGTTGGAAGGATTCTGGGACCCACCCCCCTCAGAGGATTTTTGGGGCCCTGATGTGGTTTGATCTGTAGATTTATTCCCACCCTTCTCTTGAGGCTTGGTTGATTCCTTTTTCTGGTCACCACCTTGGTTCTTGGGCCTAATCCTGGTTCTGACCCATTTGTCTGCCCTCTTACCCAATTCTTGTGGAGAGGTCAGATCAGAGTCTACCAGGTGCTGGTGTAATAACTGGTTCTGACAATTATTTAAGACTTGCTCTCTCATAATTAGATTATACAATCCCTTGAAATCAGTAACCTTACTACCCAGTAGCCAGCCTTCCAAAGCCTTAGTGGCACAATCAACAAAGTCAGACCAGTCCTGAGACTGAGTTTTCTGGGTGTCTCTGAACAGCAACCTGTACTGCTCAGTGGTTAAGCCAAACCCATCAACCAGTGCATTTTTCAGGACCTGGTAATCATTAGCATCCTCCACTCTTGTAGTGAGGAGCTTATCTCTACCTTTACCATCAAAGGAGAGCCACAGTATAGCTGCCCACTGACTCTGGGGAATGCACTGCACAGTGCAGGCCCTCTCCAAAGCAGCCATCCATTTCTGGATGTCATCCCCTTGTTTAAAGGGGGGCACTATCTTAGTCAGGTGTTTAGTATCTAAACCCTTCTCTCTATCTCTTGGGAGATTGCTGCCACCAGTGGGTGCTAACCCACTCATCTGCTGCTCTCTAGCAAAGGCAAGCTTCTCTTTGGCCAGGGCAAGTTCTTCCCTTTCAATCCTCAGTTCAGCTTGTCTCATCCTAGCTTCATGCTCCCTTCTCTGAGGGGAAGTAAATCTCCTCTGTGGAGGATTCCTTCTCCCCTGAGAAGAGGCATTAGAGTGCAGAGATCTATTGGAGTCCCTAGAAAGAGATCTATCTCTCCTAACTCCAAGGTTAGGCCCACTTCGGGTTAGTACTGGGGGTCCCCCAGATCCTAGCCCAAGTAAGTCTAAGTTGGCCCTGGTTAGCCTTCTGACTACCTCAAGACCTTTGTCTACCTCATCCCCAGAGAGTTCCTCCTGATCCTCCTCCTCCTCAACTGCAGTAGCAGTGTTGGGGAGGTCTGGATCCCCAGAGGTTCCCTCTAAGGCTGGCATGTTCTCATGTAACTGAGAAAGCTTTCTGGCATCATATGTCTCTAAGAGACCTATCAGAAAGGGAATGGTGGGGTTAGACCCCTGCTTCAGTTTTCTGGAGACACAGATCTGTCTCATCTCCTGGAAACTGAGAGCTGCATATCTTGAAGTGACCTGTGGAGGGTCAACACTGACCAGGGGAGTCTCAGTAGAATCTCCCTGGGTAGACATGCTTTTCTAGTGAGGTGTAAGTGGTGCACTTACCTACACTATATGTTTGCCTACTGATCCCTTGCTAGAGTTGTAGTTTAGGGTGTGCTAGGCCCTAGGAGCTACAACAGCTGGTTCAGTAGAACTCAGAGTATTCTAAGCTAAGTTATATGTACCTTTAGTACTTATGTGATCTTTCACAAGATATTCTTAGGGCATGTGTGGTAAAACAACAGCAAGCTCAAATCCCAACCGCTGCTCACCAATGTGAGAAGTTGGCCTGATGTGCAGTGTTCACTATTCTAGTGATCACTATATATCAGTCCAAACAACCCTTATTGATGATTGGTTGTAAGTCAACCTTATAGACCAGCTATCCTAGTAGCATGGATACGAGCAGTCTAAGGCTAAGACTCTAGAGGGCGTGTTAAGCCAGCTGTTTTACCATCACATTACCCCTTGAACACCCAGTGAAAGGACACCACACAAGTGTTATGAAAATAAACAATGTATTTATTAGAATCACAACAACCCTGTACTCTTTATGAGGACAGGGTGCTAAGCACACAACAAAACTCTTATGAAAATACTTAAGTTAGCACGTTATACACAAATGCCCGAGGGGCACGAAAAACCATATACTCTAACAGTGGAATGCGAAATTACTAGCAGGTAAGTACAGTACTAATAGGCTTTGGAATCGCTAGGACTTGACTAGGGAATCGTTAGATTACTTCTAGGAGACCTAAGGGACTCGGGTGCAGAGTGTGCACTCTCACGCGGGATGCGGGACAAAGTCTATGGAGGCTAGTAAAGGCAAAGTTAGTGTTCACGGGCGAACCCGACCTGGTAGGGAGAAAACGACAGTGGATCCTGACCCTTGGATAGTGAGGCTATGCTGGGACACCGAAGTGCCGAAGTTACCTAGCCCAGGGGCTGCAGCTGCATAGGTCTGAAAAGACGTCGGGGATCTCGTTGCCGGACCAGGAGCCTGGAAGAAGGAAGTTGCTGGCAGGCGACCAGTGAAGAAAAGTTCGATGGATCCAAGCCTGGATCAAGGAAGAAGGAAACCTGAAAGCAGAGGGGACCAAGTTCTTGAATCACTAGCCAGTGATTAAGTGGGCACCAGGATGGCACCGGGCGAAGTCACCGCAGTCAGGTGAGTGGGCGCTGCTGGGCTCTGCAGTCTCTCGGACCAGGAGGCGTTGTCGGCGACCAGGATGGAGGTGCGAGCTGTCCCACGAAGGTTCTTGCTGTCGACGTCGCTGGACCCAAGATTGGGCAACAAGTCTTGGCAATTGCAAGGCCCATGCGGTGGACCTAAAATGGCGTCTTAGCCGGACCAGGAGGGTCCAGGGTACTTCTCCGATGGAGGGAAGCAAGGGCCAGTCTGGAGCAACCAGACCAGCAGCAGTGTTGTCGTCGGGCGTCGTTCGGGAGGCCACAAGCCAGCGGGCTAGTAGCCAAACAACGCGGTGAGCAGCAGAAAGCAGAAGGGCCCCACGCCGGTCGTGGAGATGCTGGGGGGCTGCTCTTCGGTGCTGGAGCTGCTCAGGGTGGGGGCTTCTCGGACCCCAAAGCACTCACCAGGAAATTACTCGGTGGGCTTGCTGTGCAGAAGTCGTGCAGTCTTGGCGATGGCCGGTCCCTCGAGGTCTCGTCGCACCCACGGTTCTCAGCTGTGCTGTAGAGGTGGGTAGAGGTCAGAGGTGCCAGGGAAGCCGGGTCTCGTCGAGCTGGGCAGTCGGATTCCGGAGGAAGGACGTGCAGCAGACCGCAGTGTTCTTAGATGGTGCCTGCGGATGCAGGGTGACTACTCCTTAGCCACAAGGGAGAATCTTGAGGAAGAAATCGTGAAGTCCTTTCGTGGAAAGTGGTATCTTGATTCCAAAGATGATCTGATTTGGAAGGGGGCCAGTCTCTACCTTTATCTTGGAAAAGGGGGCTGGCACGCGACTAAGTCCTGCCCTAGGGGTGGGACCAGGAGGGGGGTGGTTACACCCACTTCCTTGGCGGGCTTTTCCCCAGCACAGGGTCTGGAGTGTCCCTGGAACTGGTTTAAGCCAGCCTATGCACAGTGAGCACCGGGGTGCCACGTGCAGTCACCTTCCTCTGAAGCCCTGCCTACCTACAATACACAAAACCCTGTCTGGGACGGTGCTGGCACCGCCCCTGGCAGGAAACCCTTTGTCCTTATCTCCTGCTCTGGGAGGACTCCCAGCAGCAGGAGGGCAGACTTGTGTCTCGGTGGCAGCATCCATTTTGTGGAGCTGAGGCTCTGTTTGACTTTAACCGGGGTTAGGGGTTACATACATGTCGTGTCCCTCTAGAAGGGTGGAATGCTAACCCCGTCGCCAGAATTGGCGAGGGGTTAGTATTCCAATTCGTATGACACCTTACTCGACATGTTTTGATAAAGCGATACCAGAGTTGGCATATAACCGCGAGGATTATAATGCACTTAAGAGTATATGGTATGCGATATCATGGAAACGGCTAAGGGATGGATCCCGAAAGCCGCAGACAGGCTCAGCTCATGCCAGAGCACCATCTCACACGATTCCAAGCACTCTGCCTTCAGGATTGTCAAGGCCTGCCATAGGAGTGACTGATAGGAGATCTGTGTGTCCATTTTAGGGTTAGATATAGGTATACTATATCTAAAGCAAAGGGTGATTACACCACCTTGCCCCAGCTGTCGTGCAGCCAGTTGTGTCAGATTTGGATGGCCAGCCAGGGGTGGCATAATACATGCTGCAGCCCCTGGTAGGCCCTGGGTACACCTATGCCCTGGGTACCTAAGGTACACTGTACAGGGACTGATAAGGTGACTCAGTATCCAATTAGATATGCACCTAAGGTACATGGAATCCATTTTACAGAGAGAGCAGTAGGCCTGGGGTCCTGAATAGCAGGGCCCCAGGTCAACTAAGTCAGAAAACCAGCAAAACACCAGGCAAAAAGTTGGGGGCAACCATAGTCAGGGATCTACCTTCCTACATAACCCCCCCCCAAACGAAAGGAGATAAGGCTAGCCTTGCCAGGTAAGCCTATATTGCCTGAGTGGCCATATAAGGAAGTACCAGCACTGGCATGGTTACCCCCTATCTCATGGTCCACTAAGCAATCCCTCACCCTAAGGGTGTCTGAGGGTCTCCACCATAGGGAATCTCTACCTGTGGTGTGTTTTGGCAAAGTAAAAGGCTGGTGCTGAAATGGAGTACTGAAGTGAGGCTCCACTAATTTTGGGCTCAGCTTCCTCCAATCACTATCCACCATAGAGGCCTTTCTTTCCAAGACTGAGTTGTTTTGGGCTCTCAGGGTCAACCTCTGGCTACCTACAGCTGGAGGTTGGGTCCCTCTGTTTGGCTTACTGGAGGGACAGGTCAGGTCTGGGACCCTCAGGTCCCACGTTTGGCTGGGCCCAACAGTGTCCATCTGTGGGAGGTCCCTAACTAAATTTAAGGGGGATCCCTCAGGAGTTTGTTTTATTTTCACTTGGCTAGGACTACTAGCTTCAGTGCCCTTAATCTGCTGATTGGGGGGTTCTTTTGGACAGGGGGCCCTTTGGGGTCCAACACTGGCCTCCCTGACCTCTACAGCCCTGGGCTGACTGAGGCAGGGTAGAGAGGGGCAGGTGACCTGCTCCAGACTGGGTCCCACCTTGGAAGGGTCCACTGACATCAGAGGCTCTGCCAGGCTAGGCCTGACTACCTCTGGGGCAGTTCCTTCACAAGGGGTCAGATCAGTTCCCTGAGGAGGCTGATCCTTTCCTAAAGTCTGGTGGGAGGGAGATTTCTCTTCCTCCTCAATGCTCTCTGTCTGAGTGGAGTGATCCATAGTTTCAGGCTTCACAACACTATCATCTGTCTGAGTTTGAGCTGTGGCCATCACAACTCTCCCAACCTTTTCAGGAGGGGGCTCAGTTTGGGTGTGGGCTGTTACCATGACAGCCTTGACAACCTGTTCTGGGAAGGAAGTTGCCTGAGATTGGGTTGTGACTGGCACAACCCTCCTGACCTGTTCAGGGAGGACATCTTGGACTGGGGCTGTGGCTATCACTGCCCCACTAACCTTACCATGGATGTTTACCATTTTAGAATGGGTTTCTTGCTCTACTTCAGCCCAGGCTGAGAGCTCTAAATCATTCCCCAGTAGGCAATCTACAGGCAAGTTTGGTGACACTGCCACTCTCTTGTGGCCAGTGACACCTCCCCAGCTGAGATTGACCACTGCCATGGGATGATCTCTCTGTACTCCATCAATATTGGTCACCTGGTATGTGGCACCAGGTAAAAGTTGCCTTGAGGGGACTAGACTCTCAGTCACCATAGTGATGCTAGCCCCTGTATCTCTATAGGCCTCAACTTTTATACCATTGATGAGGGGCTCCTGTCTGTACTTGCCCAAAATGTTGGGACAAGTTGTGAAGTTGGCAAACCCCATGCCAGTCTCACAGACAAGAGTATCTAAGTTTGGGGACCTGGTTAGGCCAGAGTCCCCAGGAACTCCCAAAGTAAATGCACCCAAATTCTTGGGGGCACTCCCACCACCTGGGGGATTACTACTAGTAGTAACAGGAGGTTTGGGAATGTTACTTGGGGGTATGTTTTCCTTATTGTTATTCTTTGGGCAACTGCTGTCAGTTTTTAAATGACCCACCTGTTTACAGGGATAACAATAAGGTTTCTTCTGGTTGTTGGAAGGATTCTGGGACCCACCCCCCTCAGAGGATTTTTGGGGCCCTGATGTGGTTTGATCTGTAGATTTATTCCCACCCTTCTCTTGAGGCTTGGTTGATTCCTTTTTCTGGTCACCACCTTGGTTCTTGGGCCTAATCCTGGTTCTGACCCATTTGTCTGCCCTCTTACCCAATTCTTGTGGAGAGGTCAGATCAGAGTCTACCAGGTGCTGGTGTAATAACTGGTTCTGACAATTATTTAAGACTTGCTCTCTCATAATTAGATTATACAATCCCTTGAAATCAGTAACCTTACTACCCAGTAGCCAGCCTTCCAAAGCCTTAGTGGCACAATCAACAAAGTCAGACCAGTCCTGAGACTGAGTTTTCTGGGTGTCTCTGAACAGCAACCTGTACTGCTCAGTGGTTAAGCCAAACCCATCAACCAGTGCATTTTTCAGGACCTGGTAATCATTAGCATCCTCCACTCTTGTAGTGAGGAGCTTATCTCTACCTTTACCATCAAAGGAGAGCCACAGTATAGCTGCCCACTGACTCTGGGGAATGCACTGCACAGTGCAGGCCCTCTCCAAAGCAGCCATCCATTTCTGGATGTCATCCCCTTGTTTAAAGGGGGGCACTATCTTAGTCAGGTGTTTAGTATCTAAACCCTTCTCTCTATCTCTTGGGAGATTGCTGCCACCAGTGGGTGCTAACCCACTCATCTGCTGCTCTCTAGCAAAGGCAAGCTTCTCTTTGGCCAGGGCAAGTTCTTCCCTTTCAATCCTCAGTTCAGCTTGTCTCATCCTAGCTTCATGCTCCCTTCTCTGAGGGGAAGTAAATCTCCTCTGTGGAGGATTCCTTCTCCCCTGAGAAGAGGCATTAGAGTGCAGAGATCTATTGGAGTCCCTAGAAAGAGATCTATCTCTCCTAACTCCAAGGTTAGGCCCACTTCGGGTTAGTACTGGGGGTCCCCCAGATCCTAGCCCAAGTAAGTCTAAGTTGGCCCTGGTTAGCCTTCTGACTACCTCAAGACCTTTGTCTACCTCATCCCCAGAGAGTTCCTCCTGATCCTCCTCCTCCTCAACTGCAGTAGCAGTGTTGGGGAGGTCTGGATCCCCAGAGGTTCCCTCTAAGGCTGGCATGTTCTCATGTAACTGAGAAAGCTTTCTGGTATCATATGTCTCTAAGAGACCTATCAGAAAGGGAATGGTGGGGTTAGACCCCTGCTTCAGTTTTCTGGAGACACAGATCTGTCTCATCTCCTGGAAACTGAGAGCTGCATATCTTGAAGTGACCTGTGGAGGGTCAACACTGACCAGGGGAGTCTCAGTAGAATCTCCCTGGGTAGACATGCTTTTCTAGTGAGGTGTAAGTGGTGCACTTACCTACACTATATGTTTGCCTACTGATCCCTTGCTAGAGTTGTAGTTTAGGGTGTGCTAGGCCCTAGGAGCTACAACAGCTGGTTCAGTAGAACTCAGAGTATTCTAAGCTAAGTTATATGTACCTTTAGTACTTATGTGATCTTTCACAAGATATTCTTAGGGCATGTGTGGTAAAACAACAGCAAGCTCAAATCCCAACCGCTGCTCACCAATGTGAGAAGTTGGCCTGATGTGCAGTGTTCACTATTCTAGTGATCACTATATATCAGTCCAAACAACCCTTATTGATGATTGGTTGTAAGTCAACCTTATAGACCAGCTATCCTAGTAGCATGGATACGAGCAGTCTAAGGCTAAGACTCTAGAGGGCGTGTTAAGCCAGCTGTTTTACCATCACATTACCCCTTGAACACCCAGTGAAAGGACACCACACAAGTGTTATGAAAATAAACAATGTATTTATTAGAATCACAACAACCCTGTACTCTTTATGAGGACAGGGTGCTAAGCACACAACAAAACTCTTATGAAAATACTTAAGTTAGCACGTTATACACAAATGCCCGAGGGGCACGAAAAACCATATACTCTAACAGTGGAATGCGAAATTACTAGCAGGTAAGTACAGTACTAATAGGCTTTGGAATCGCTAGGACTTGACTAGGGAATCGTTAGATTACTTCTAGGAGACCTAGGGGACTCGGGTGCAGAGTGTGCACTCTCACGCGGGATGCGGGACAAAGTCTATGGAGGCTAGTAAAGGCAAAGTTAGTGTTCACGGGCGAACCCGACCTGGTAGGGAGAAAACGACAGTGGATCCTGACCCTTGGATAGTGAGGCTATGCTGGGACACCGAAGTGCCGAAGTTACCTAGCCCAGGGGCTGCAGCTGCATAGGTCTGAAAAGACGTCGGGGATCTCGTTGCCGGACCAGGAGCCTGGAAGAAGGAAGTTGCTGGCAGGCGACCAGTGAAGAAAAGTTCGATGGATCAAGGAAGAAGGAAACCTGAAAGCAGAGGGGACCAAGTTCTTGAATCACTAGCCAGTGATTAAGTGGGCACCAGGATGGCACCGGGCGAAGTCACCGCAGTCAGGTGAGTAGGCGCTGCTGGGCTCTGCAGTCTCTCGGACCAGGAGGCGTTGTCGGCGACCAGGATGGAGGTGCGAGCTGTCCCACGAAGGTTCTTGCTGTCGACGTCGCTGGACCCAGGATTGGGCAACAAGTCTTGGCAATTGCAAGGCCCACGCGGTGGACCTAAAATGGCGTCTTAGCCGGACCAGGAGGGTCCAGGGTACTTCTCCGATGGAGGGAAGCAAGGGCCAGTCTGGAGCAACCAGACCAGCAGCAGTGTTGTCGTCGGGCGTCGTTCGGGAGGCCACAAGCCAGCGGGCTAGTAGCCAAACAACGCGGTGAGCAGCAGAAAGCAGAAGGGCCCCACGCCGGTCGTGGAGATGCTGGGGGGCTGCTCTTCGGTGCTGGAGCTGCTCAGGGTGGGGGCTTCTCGGACCCCAAAGCACTCACCAGGAAATTACTCGGTGGGCTTGCTGTGCAGAAGTCGTGCAGTCTTGGCGATGGCCGGTCCCTCGAGGTCTCGTCGCACCCACGGTTCTCAGCTGTGCTGTAGAGGTGGGTAGAGGTCAGAGGTGCCAGGGAAGCCGGGTCTCGTCGAGCTGGGCAGTCGGATTCCGGAGGAAGGACGTGCAGCAGACCGCAGTGTTCTTAGATGGTGCCTGCGGATGCAGGGTGACTACTCCTTAGCCACAAGGGAGAATCTTGAGGAAGAAATCGTGAAGTCCTTTCGTGGAAAGTGGTATCTTGATTCCAAAGATGATCTGATTTGGAAGGGGGCCAGTCTCTACCTTTATCTTGGAAAAGGGGGCTGGCACGCGACTAAGTCCTGCCCTAGGGGTGGGACCAGGAGGGGGGTGGTTACACCCACTTCCTTGGCGGGCTTTTCCCCAGCACAGGGTCTGGAGTGTCCCTGGAACTGGTTTAAGCCAGCCTATGCACAGTGAGCACCGGGGTGCCACGTGCAGTCACCTTCCTCTGAAGCCCTGCCTACCTACAATACACAAAACCCTGTCTGGGACGGTGCTGGCACCGCCCCTGGCAGGAAACCCTTTGTCCTTATCTCCTGCTCTGGGAGGACTCCCAGCAGCAGGAGGGCAGACTTGTGTCTCGGTGGCAGCATCCATTTTGTGGAGCTGAGGCTCTGTTTGACTTTAACCGGGGTTAGGGGTTACATACATGTCGTGTCCCTCTAGAAGGGTGGAATGCTAACCCCGTCGCCAGAATTGGCGAGGGGTTAGTATTCCAATTCGTATGACACCTTACTCGACATGTTTTGATAAAGCGATACCAGAGTTGGCATATAACCGCGAGGATTATAATGCACTTAAGAGTATATGGTATGCGATATCATGGAAACGGCTAAGGGATGGATCCCGAAAGCCGCAGACAGGCTCAGCTCATGCCAGAGCACCATCTCACACGATTCCAAGCACTCTGCCTTCAGGATTGTCAAGGCCTGCCATAGGAGTGACTGATAGGAGATCTGTGTGTCCATTTTAGGGTTAGATATAGGTATACTATATCTAAAGCAAAGGGTGATTACACCACCTTGCCCCAGCTGTCGTGCAGCCAGTTGTGTCAGATTTGGATGGCCAGCCAGGGGTGGCATAATACATGCTGCAGCCCCTGGTAGGCCCTGGGTACACCTATGCCCTGGGTACCTAAGGTACACTGTACAGGGACTGATAAGGTGACTCAGTATCCAATTAGATATGCACCTAAGGTACATGGAATCCATTTTACAGAGAGAGCAGTAGGCCTGGGGTCCTGAATAGCAGGGCCCCAGGTCAACTAAGTCAGAAAACCAGCAAAACACCAGGCAAAAAGTTGGGGGCAACCATAGTCAGGGATCTACCTTCCTACACCTGCCTTGTAAATTACTGAAAATGTGGCATGTCCGAATTGCACATAGCTCCAATATATTTACCCTCAATCAGCTATCCTGTCTCGTACCAGCTGAGAGGTAGAAACCTTTTTGTGTTTCTAGAATGACTCCAAATGTGAGTCCCCTTTCGTCCCCATCGGTTATTTTCACTGCAGGGGGTTTAAAACATACCACAATTACATGCGTATTCTCTTTTCACATTTCTTAGAGTATACAAACAACTTAATTTCATTCTTCAAGTTGCGACAGTTACTATCTTGGTGGTCCCGCTTCATTTTCATGGCTAAACCACTCGATACCACGAGTATTCACTGGACTACCCCCTCGATACCTTCAGTTCAGGCTAAATTAAAACACCCTTTATATTTTGTCAAAACACCACCTGACCTAACTAACAGACTCTTTATATAGGTCGGGGTTCTATTCTCCAGCGCGGATATCGGACCCCCTACTCCTTACCGGTATGGAGAGAAACAGCTGGCGTTTCCTCAGCCAATCTATCTCTTCAGTGGACTGCCTCCCATATATACACCTCGCACACTCTGGTAGAGGCGTATGCTCGCGGGATCCAACGTGGATCCACGTATCAGTTATGGACGCCATCTTAGAATGGTTTATTCCTATGTTTAACCGCATTCTTATCTAGTTATAAGGTGCATGAGTTACGTCGGTCTAGTTTAAATCTCCATTTCGCTCAGAAGTACAGATCTATATTGTAGTACATAGCTTCAAGGGGTCAAATTTCCTTTACATTTAATGAGTCTTTTCAAAATGAATGTTAGTCAGATTCACATATCCATTTCGGGCGCCATCTTAAAATGGGGCGATATATTGTTTGCTTTTATCCTATCTAATTACAGACAAGTTTCCAGCTCAAACACCTAGTCACGCATTGTGGTGTACGACCCATAGAGGCGATCGAATCTCCATCTACCCCCACAGAATGGAAACAAAGGTCAGCTGTATTAAGATATAATAAACCAAAGCATGCAGCAGCTGACCAAGGTTTCGCACATCAACTTTGTCTGTTTCAAAGATATTTAGTGGTGCTGCTACTCTCACCATCCGCTGCCAAGGATGTGTATCAAAGCAATAGAAAAAAAGAGTAGAGAGGCGCACTCAATGAAGTCAGTAACACAAAAAGTCCATTAAATATGTAGATCTTCTGTTCTTTTCTTAAATATATTCTTTATTTTCTTTCACATACAACGGCACAGCCAACGCGTTTCATTCCCATTTGTGCCTAGGGAATTTCATCAGGGCTGCAAGAAGATATTAACATACATAAGTATTTGATTTATCTTATGTTTAAATATGCATATAAAATGGCACATGTCCAAGCCGGTGACCCCCTAGCCTTCCTAATCTGGCGGGGGGTCTTTGAAGGCACCGCAGCAGTGAATCCGCATCTTCCGGGCCGGCGGTGGCTTCCGCCGGCCCGGAGGATGCGGATTCACCGCAATCCTAATCGGCCCCATTGTTTGTACACTTCTGTGTTGTGTGTCATTTCAGGAGCATCCACAGTGTGGTTACTTATAAAACCAGAATTGGTTATATCTCCCTAACCAGAAGTTTCGGGTAGGGTTGTACCAATATTTGGGATCTTAAGTCCTGAGCAAGTCCAAACGACTCTTGTGGGCGATTTGTGGCAGCCGAAGCATGTCGACAACCTGCAGAAAGAAGGGCTGAAGGGGCAATACTATCCCCCTGTTTTCATCACCATCCTTAATCTTTTAATCCTATCCAGGGAGTCCATGAGTAAAGGTATTTGAGGATATTAATTTCTGAGCTAGTTTTAATCACAGTCTTTGTTGTAGTTCTGCACTATAGATGGATCTATATACCTATATACATGTATGTATTGTCTTCCCTGTATCCTTCTGCTCCATCCCAGGTGTTGGTCTGCACAGGGATGTCATTAGCAGGCCCTATGATGAAGAAGGCCATTATTAGTGGGTGAGGGCATTTTTTTTAACAAACCTTGTGTTTTTCCTTTGTGATACTCTGACCAGATATTTTCATTTTCTCCTTTTCCTTTTTGTGTGTGTTTAGTGATTTAGTGGATGGATTAGGAGAGGTACCTCTATGCCCTTTGTTTTCTTTAAGATAATTCTCAGAAATGCCTAGGTTTGGTAGTTTTTCCTGGGTACTGGCTGAGCTATTGCCCAAATTTCACAGCCAGCCACACTGCATAAAAGGATTTTGAGTGTAAACTTGTGATCTGTCAATGTTGCGTATTGAGCCCTTTCCTATTACAGAAGCGAGACACACACACAAGTGGGCTGCTATTTTAATAAGGAGGCATTTGGGAATACAGGGTGGCAGGAAATGTTGGATCCTCGCAAATTCTGGAATTTTCCCTCAGAGAAATGTAAGGAAAATGTGTGCTCTTAACTAAAGTGTGCTGTTTGTAAGGGCTTCAGAGTAAGAAAACATTGCAAGTACCACACAAGTCAGAAAATTCTGAGTAATGTAGGTTTCACTAAGTGTTAGGTCCCAAAACCTGCAGCTACCCACTTTGTAAAACAAGCATTTGCAATGCAATAGGTCTCACACTAATTAAGTTTGAGCTATTGGCATTGCTTAATATTGCAACACCAATTGCAACAAAAGTCTATAAATTGTTGGGCATTTATTTTTGAAGCAATGGTGGCATGCTGCGCTTTAGATGAATATGTTTAAAAGTAAAGTGCGCCATACTGCAATTGCTACAATAGTTAATTGTGGATGCGTTAACAATTGATGTGTGCACTGATGGCTAGTGGTGTGTAGAAATTGTGCACTGATGGCTGTGTGCCTGGTGGAGGTGTGCGCTGCCAGCTTGTAGTGTGTGTGCCTTGTGGAAGCGTGCACTGACTGCTGGTGGTGTGTGCCTGGTGAAAGCGTGCACTGACGGCTGGCGGTGTGTGTGTGCTTGGTGAAAGCGTGCACTAACGTCTGGTGGTGTGTGCCTGGTGGAAGCGTGCACTGACAGCTGGTGGTGTTTGTGCCAGGTGAAAGCATACACTGACGACTGGTGGTGTTTGTGCCTGGTGAAAGCGTGCACTGACGAAAGTAGTTGTGTGTGTGTGTGGTGTGTGTGTGTGGTTGTGTGTGTGTGGTTGTGTGTGTGTGGTTGTGTGTGTGTGTGGTTGTGTGTGTGTGGTTGTGTGTGTGTGTTTGTGTGTGTGTTTGGGTGTGGTCGTGTGTGTGGTTGTGTGTGTGTGGTTGTGTGTG
Source organism: Lissotriton helveticus (assembly GCF_964261635.1). Lineage (NCBI taxonomy): Eukaryota > Metazoa > Chordata > Amphibia > Caudata > Salamandridae > Lissotriton > Lissotriton helveticus. The sequence goes on from NC_136065.1 coordinate 2,082,614,388, forward strand.
TGGTAACTGCGGAGAAAGAAGGGTTTTCACGGAATGCTTTATCCTTCCTTTTATCCCCCCAATAGTCTCATCGGCTAAAAATGTCCCAACAGCCTTAGGCAACGAATCACTGCTTGGGTGTTACACGTGGAGCTTGCGCTTATAGACGTGGAGCTTGCGCTTATCACTGCCTCGGTGCTTTACGCAGTCTTTTATGCAGACCTCGCGCTAATCACTGCCTTCGTGTTATATGTAGAGCTTGCGCTAATCACTGCCTCGGTGTTTCACGTAGCGCTCGCTCTCTGCCCGCCACCCCTCCTGCCCCCTGCAGAGTCCGCGGCGCGCGCTGTCAGATAACTAGCAAGTGACGGTGACCATAGTTCCCGATTGAGGCTACAGACATAACAAAGCAGTCTCCTTGAAAGAAATTTCAAAAAAGACCGGGGAAGTGTGATAAACTCGCCGAGGTCAAATATGGTTCATGATGAGGGCGAGAGAAAAAAAATGGATAGCCCGATATGGAGCCGTCACAGCCCCTGGTTTTGAGAAGTGCAGCGTCAGGGTCCGGTGCTATTAAAGCCCTGGTTATGTCTGTCGTCACGTTCAAATTGTTTTAAAGTTTCCTTGGAGGACACTGAACTTCCCACACTCCTCTGGAGGATAAGACTTGGACACTATTAAAATACGGGGATTACAATAGCCGTTCGCGGTGATGCTAAGACCACAGCTGCACTTTCTAACATATTACACAATGTTAAATTTGAAAACTAGGTTGGCTCCTGCTTTCAGCATAGCGCCTCCGGTGGCTACTCAACAGGGAGGGGGTAGGCTGAATATGAGTACAGCACCTCCTGTGTGCGAAAACCGGAAGTTCGGGAGCGTCATGCCTGTCGTGGGGCGGGACTTCCGCCTTCTGTGGGAAACCCGCGCCCACTGAGTGGCTGGCCCGGAGGAGAAGTGGTGACGTGGGGCTCCCATGCCTGAGGGAGTGCCCCGCGCTGGCTGCAGAAGTAAGGAGGGTCAGGAGTGGCGGCTGAGGCCGCCGATGCAAGTACGGGGCTCCCATAGTGAGGGAAGCCCTGCGTGTGCCAGGTGATGCGGAGGAGATGACACCTGGGGAGTCCTGAGCCTGACGGAGCCTGTAGCAGCGACAAAAGAGCCCAGTGAGTGGGGCTTATTTGTACCATGGGGGCTGGTGCGTGTGTTTGTTTATTTAGTGATTGAGTAGGCGTGCACTGGCTGAGTTTGGCTGCTACGTGTGTGTATGCGCGCGTTCACAAGTTGCGTGCACTGGCTGGGGGCAGCTGCTACGCGTGTGTGTGTGTGTGTGTGTGTGTGCGCGCACGCATTCACAAGTTAACTCCCGCCTCCAGCCTAATTAACAGGGTGCCAAGCACCAGCATACACGTGCACATCTCATACATTACATGCAAGCACGTCTTCACAAGCGCGTACACCCGTGCAAATCACCAAAAGCCCTGCTCGTGCCCATCTCCTGTCCCACTTCCGAGGCAAGTCCACAACAATAAGCCTCGCTGGCGACAGCGCTTTGCACTGCATACGCCAGCCTCGACCTAATAAAAAAAGGTGTTAATTTTGCTGGGTGAAATGTGATGTCTCCAGGTCATGTTTTGGGCAGGGGGGTTGTGTCCTAGGTAGGGGAACACAGAATAGTGGAACATTTGTTATTACCAATTGGTTTTCGTTGCATTTGTGTGTTTCAAATGTAAGCCAGTTTGCAAGAAAGAAGATATTTTACATAATCCCTCTGAATAACATGAATGATAGTAAGAGTACCCATAAAGTCGTAGATGTACAAATAACACTGTTTCTAACCTCAGTATATTGTGTACGATGCCGAAATACATAGGTTTCCTTCATACCCATGTTTCATTCTTTATATTCCACCAATGAAAAAATCACTGTAAGGCGCAGCTCAGTTGTCAGCTCTGGGTACCTCGGGTTCCTGGAGAACCTACAAACCCAATATATCCCCCCAACAAGAAGGGTCTGTCGGACCTAATGGGATATTGTTTTATAAATTGGCCACAGATGAAACAGGTGAAAATGTTGTCACAAATGGCTGTTTTTACCCTGCTCATTTTCATTATTTTATTATTTCAACAGTTATTTTCTTTAGGAAACCATTGAGGTATCTACACAAATGACTCCTTGCTGAATTCAGAAGTTTATCTACTTTCCAGAATTGTATAGCTTTCCAGGGTCACCCATTGGCTTCACAACTGTTTCCACCATAAACTGCAAATAGGCTGAAACCACAAAAATTTTTAAAAAATTGAATACCTTTTACAAAAAGTGCAAAAATGGTGGTAAAGAAATGTTTTTAATACAACTCTGCTTGCTCCTGAAAGCTGGGAATATGGTTGATCTTAGCATACTCAACCTTTGGTTGATGCAATTTTTAGAGAAAAAATACATAAGCTTTCTTGCACAACACTTTCCCCCATTTTTCTCACACAAAAATAGCTATATTTTGGTGATTTTCTCTGTCCCTACAGAAGAATCTACAAAACCTGGGTACCTTTAGAATGTCCAGGATGTTGGGAAAAAAGAATATACATTTGGCGTAGATACCTTTTGTGGAAAAAAAAGGTACGATTTAAACTCAAGCTACCCTAACATTCAAAAAAAGGCTTAGCACCAAGGGGGAAAGCCTTAGTAGGCAGGAGGTTAATAATCTGTTAAACTAATAATTAAATAAACTAAGCTGGTCTCAGGCCCCCACCAGCAACAAGCACCTATCTTGAGCTGGGCTTGGCTCATTGCTGAATGGGGCAACTGTCTGCAGCCCCTCATGGTGCTGCTTGGAGGTAGTTTAATATGCATGTCTGACATTAGTATTTTAATGCAGTGATGCAGACATCTAATGTGTGGTCCTTGTCAGGGCTGCAGCCATGTTCTGAGGAGTATTTAAATGGAGCTCCGCTGTGCAGTATGTTCAGGACTAAGGTGTACACTTATTCCGTGCAAGGGTTCCCAGCTGAGCTCACTGTGTCATAGTTGCTAATCACCAAGTCGCCATATGATAGGGTGACCAGGCATCCCAAATCTGTCAGGGCAATCCTGATTTTTCACGGTTTTTGCACTGGCTTTCAGAGAGAGAGGTCAGGCAAACACAGAGGAAGGTAGGCTTTCATGTGTTCAAGTGAAGAATTATTTAGCAGCCCCAGCAGAAAGCGATTTATTTAACAAGAACGATACTACGTGGAAATGTTGCAGCCTCACTCAGGACCTGATTCACAAAGGGCCTTCACACTTGTGGCAGGGCCTGGCAGTCGTGGGGGAGTCTCCGCACTCGGGGCAGAATCTCTGCAATGAATTCTCATGGCGGAGATTCCGCTCCGAGTGCGGAGACTCCCCCACGACTGTGACGGACCTCTGTGAATCAATCCCTCAATATTTTGATGTTGGTGTGCACTGCCAATTGGGCAAATCTCCCCCCAGATCCATGTAGATGTTTCATCCTACTTCTTTGTCTGCAGAAAGTCCGTGTGTCACATTCTGCGTTGGCAGCTTTGCAGAATCTGGGTTTCTAGGTCGAACCTGACCAGCGCATGCGCTGCTCTGCGTCATGCTGTATGCGAGTATGGACTTGAATTCCAGCTCACTCTCCGCCCATATTTGTCATTGGCTTGTGTCATTGTCCTTCGTAAATGCTGACTTCTGATTCGTTAATAGGCTTGCTTGCCTGTCCTTACTACCTCCTTGTCTTTATTTGTAACTTCTCATGAGGACTGGCCCTTTTAGTTTGGTTGTTGCAAGGTACGTCTTATGTAAGCACTATTTTCTTTAACCCCATGCGCGCTACGCGTTTTCCCGCAGTGCGCTGACTTTGTAAAAATCCCGCGGTTCATGACGAGCTCAGCTCGTTATGAGCGTACGACAGGCGTAAAGCGTCGAAGGGGTTAATGAGTTTCTCCTACTGCAGGCACGACATGCTTTCCTGCAACCTTCAGCGCGCCATGCAAGCTTTCACTTTACAAGCAGCCTGGGATAATGGTGGCCGCTTCTTTGAAAATGAAATAGGTCTCGCATTTACAAGAGTTTGAGTTATTGGCATTGTAAATGACAATGACTTTTATTCATGTGTTATCAACATAGATAAATAAAACGCATTGTCATTTTCAATGCCAATAGCTTAAGCTCTCGCAAATGCGAGACGTATTGCTTTGCAAATGCCTGTTATTGAAGTTCACAGTCACTGGCTCTAGTCTCTGGACATGGACACTTTTAACCTGTGCCTCTTCTTAGCTCCTGTGTAGTAGAGAAGAATCGATTCCCATCTGTGGCCAGCAGAGGGCAGCGCTGGTTAAACGTTTCATATCGGAACCCTCCCTTGGAAGTACTTTCCAGTACAGACAACAAGTATGTTTCGCAATAACATTGCAAAAGCAGACGTAGGCATGATGCTGGCACCATCAAAGGGCTGGGCAGAGCGCAGCTCACAGTGCCCTACGACTGAGGCAGTGTGATCTGGTACGCGGCCTGCATGCGTTGTACTGTATCTCTGCCAAAGTCTGGCACTGCCTTAGGGCACACACCGGCTTGTCATATATGACGTCATCAGATCATGTGACCCAGGCTAAAGGTGCCTGCAGGTGTACAATGGTCACTGTCAAACCCTTCCCATTTCCAGCAGTCCTGTCTATACCAGACTCCAGGGACAGTTACCTCCTTGTGGGGGGCGGGAACAGTTTATTTTTTTATTTTTATTTTATGCGTTTTTATTAACCCTGGGCGAAGAACTACGCTCCGTTCACGGAGCTTGCGGAGTTTTGGCAACTCCGCGTTCTACGGAGAACGCGAAGCATGTCGATTACTCCGCGATTCGGTGCGTAGCGTAGTTCTCGCGCGCTGAATAACATTATCGCGTGCGCGGCAATGGCTTAACTTGGCCCGTCGCGACCGCCTGGGTAGGTTCGCGCGATATTTGACGCGATCACGCACTTTTGTAGTGCGAACGAGAAGATGAGTTCCCGAACATGTCTTACACAACGCGAACACGTTACTTGTGACCCGGAACAGGAAATAAGGGAATGCAAGCGGGCGGGACAAACCTCTTGGGTAACTTAGCGCGCTAGCTATCTCGAGCATGCAGGCAGCGCCCCGAACACGCGCACCGCGCTCCCGAAGACGAAAAACGGCGCGCGAACGGGTCTAGCAAGCAACTACGCATGTCCGCGGAGCTACGCGTAGGTCGCGGAGTGCAAGTGCGTCTTCGCGTAGCTCCGCGGAGTGCGGCTCCGCGAACTACGCCCAGGGTTAGTTTTTATATAGCGTGGACTTTACCCGAAGGTGTCAGAGCGCTTCACAATAGAAACAGTACTGATACATGATGATAAGATTACAAGTGAACAAATTACAAAAGCAAACGTTGAGTTACATGAGGCAAAAGTGACAATTGTGAGCAAACAAAATACAAGAGGTAGCAAACGGTACATTACAGGAGGAAAAAGTGACATGTGTGCAGGTTACAAAAGCGTACAAAGTACAAGTAGAGGTATAGTACTGCAATAAATGGCAGACACTCAAACACAAGAACAAACGTTACGTAGACAATGGTGGCACTTGTGCAAGTATCTAAAGCAAACAAAAAGTACAGGAGGTAGCAAACAGTGTGTTACAAGAGAAAAGTTACGTGTGCATGTTACAAAAGAGTACCAAACACAGGTAGAAGGATAATACTGCAATAAATGGCAGACACTCAATCAACAAGAACCCACTGGGAAGGCACTTCCATAATCATGAAGAACAGACTTTTCTATAATGGAAGGTCTTCCTTCAGATAATAGAGAGGGTGTGAATAAAATTTGGAAGTGTCTTTGAAGGAGGAGAACTTTGAGGTCAGTTTTGAAGGCCTGGGAGGAGGTGGTGGTCCTGAGCTGAGGAGGAAGTGAGTTCCAGATTCTCACCGCGTTGTCTGAAAAGGATTGGGCCATCGATCTTTCCTTCTTGAAAGTGGGAGGTTCGAGCAGTACATTTTCCGCATTACGTGATGGTCTAGAGCCTCCACAGAGTTTCAGTTTATTCGCCAGGTAGCGAGGAGAGGAGGAGTGCAAGGCTTTGTGGGTGATACGGGCAGTCTTGTAGATAGATCTTGCCTCGATGGTAAGCCAGCGGAGGGTGGATAACATGGGTGTGATGTGATCGCTTCTTTTGAAATGAGCTGCTGAATGGAGAACAGATTTAAGGGGGACAGGTGGGATTTGGGGAGGCCACTAAGAAGAGAATTGCAGTAGTCCAGTCTGGAGAGGACCAGCGATTGGGTTTTAAGGTTTTGCTCCGGGAAGAAGCGACGAATTCCCCAAAGAATGCGCAGTTGGTATCGAGCAGACTTTGCAATGGAATTGATGTGGGAGATCAGATTGAGTTTTTTGTCAAGTATGACACCAAGGGATTTTGCGCTATCGACAATGATGGGTTTATTGTTAAGTAGATTCATCTGATCCATCAATGATTGAACCGGGGGCTGGAGAAAGTGCGGAGGAGAGGAGGAGGAATTCAGTTTTGGAGGGATTCAGAATCAGTTGATGAGTTAACATCCAGTTTTGAATGGAGTCGAGAGTAGAGCTTAGGATGGAGAGATCGTGAGTGGAGGCAACCTTGAGGTAGATTTGAGTGTTGTCTGCATAGAGATGATAGTGGATCCCAGATTTACTTAGATTTCCCAGTGGTTCTAAATAGAGCTTGAACAATGTGGGTGCAAGTATAGAGCCTTAAGGAACACCTTGACCTACCGCCAAAGGAGATGAAAGACTGTCCGCTATTTTGATCATTTGGGATCTATCAGAGAGGAAGGAAGCAAACCTTTTAAGCACAGTGCGCTCCATGCCCATTCTCTGTTGAAGAGTGTTGAGGAGGGTGTTGTGATTAACAGTGTCAAAGGCTGCAGAAAGGTCAAGGAGAATTAGAAGACAAGACCCCCCCAAATCGAGTATCCGCAGCGCGTCATCAATTACTTGCAGCAGGGCAGTTTCAGTGCTGCAGTTTTGGATGAAGCCGGACTGAAAATTGTCAGGAAGATCATTGTCCTTGATATGACGAGAGAGTTGTTTCTCTACACATCTTTCTGTGATCTTCGCAAGAAAGGGTAGGTTAGTGATGGGGCGGAAGTTGTTGAGGTCATTCGCATCAGCAGTGGGTTTTTTAAGCAGAGTGGTGACCTGCCCAGTTTTGAAAGAGACAGGAAGGGAGCCTTGACAGAGGGAGAGGTTGACCAGAGTGGTCCAATAGGAAAGAGAATGGGTATAGAAGTCAGCGGCAATGGCACTAGGGATGGGGTCAAGAGAATGGTTGGAGGGCTTTGTTTCGAGGATGCAATTGAGGAGGGCATCTTTAAAGATGGGGTCAAAGTTCTGCCAAATGGCTAAGGATTTGCGCTCCTCTGGAGGGGTAGGATGAACGACCTGATCCACAAGTGATTTCACTTTTTCATCAAAGAATATAGCGAAATCCGCTGCTTTCTTTGTAGAATCCTCCAACTTGGAGGTTGCTATTAGGCAGGGCTTTAAGTTGGATGAAAAAACTGGGGAGTCTCTCAAAGGGGTGTGGCCGATGTTGTGGCTCGTGGCTTAAATACTTAAACTAAAAATCTATGCTTAGCACAGTGTGCCGCCCGACTGGTATTTTGCTGTTTCTGTCATTGCATCCAGATATATAATACAAGTAACATTACTACAAGCCAGAACTATTGGCTTTGCCAATGGTTGTTAGTTGCATAAGATAAATAAGCATAACTATAGCGTTGTTGTATATAATATTGAAAATGCTTCGGTTCTGACATGATGAGACTGTGAAAGAACTAAAATGAGTCTCTCTGAAGTTACATCAAAGACAGTGAAGGGTGGCACCGCTCCAGGGTCGAGATTTTTTTTCACCCTGAGGGTGAGGGCAAAAATGGAGATCTCGATGGGGACCCGTCTCACCACCTGCTTTTAAGAACTGCTGAGCACGGGCTGGATCCGGCTGGATCCTGCCCACTTCAAGCTCTGCTATTAGGTACACACTACTATAGTCACATCATCAAAATAAGCATTGGCAAAGCCAGTAGCTCAGGCATTGACTGCCAGCCTTTTGTCTTTGTCAAAGCTTGTTATGTTTTGTCATGGTTTTTGAAAAACATTATTGTTGGTGGCGCTGCTGGCCTGTTGACAATATAAAAAAAAATAGCTAAAAGCAAAAATATGTTTGGGCTCAGAAAGTAGACATTGCCACAGAAGTACGTGGAGTGAAGAAAACTAGTTTGGGTGTGGCTGTGGTCCTTCTAAAAGAACAAAAAGCTTCACTCAAAGTAAAGTTATCCAATGACTAAAGTGGGCTGACCCACTGTTCCATGCTGTATGCTGTGGTGGGCTGAAGAAGGTACCACCCATTGTCTGGTCATCTCCCCCTGAGCCTAGAGGTCGGGCTTTTCACTGGTCATGAATTAACCCCGTGACTGCGGCGGTAATTCCGCCGCGGTGATATGGGGGAGGGGCGGCCGCGCAGCGCTGCCATGCTGGTGACTGAACCACTCCGTCACCAGCCACGGGCGTGCTGTGCTTGTGACGGAGTGGGTCCGTCACGGCCCTGCCCTGCCCGCTCAATAGAACGCTCAGCGCAGGCGCGAAATCTCTGCCGCGCAGGCGTGGCGGCGGGGCTGTGACGAAACCACTCCGTCATTAGCACAGCGCATCCATGGCTGATGACGGAGTGGTTCCGTCACCAGCACGGAACGGGTTAAGCCATATTTTACTGAGGCCGCGTCACCTGCGGATTCCTTAGCAACCCTCCTGCTTCAAGAGAGGGGACACAAAATAGGGTGTCTCCATGGAACACCTTTACGCTGGGATAAACTTCCTTTTAAGCAAAGAGCAGTCATGGGAGAAGGCTATGCCATTCCTACCTAAAGGGATGCTCAAGGGCACCCATAGTGCTGTTCAACATGACTACAGAGCAGTGCTCTCCTTCAGTGTGCACATGCAGATTTGATTAAACACAGCAGATCCTGCACATGCAGGGTAGAAACTATCTTCCATGCTTGGGTCTGGCACTTTTTATGACTATATGCAGAGAGTGGGCTTTCTGCCAGCCTCCTTGTTTGAAGTGCCCTTCAGATTTTGTATCAGCTCACAGGCAAATTTGTTTTATTTTGCTAGTAACAGACAAGTAGCCCACTGTTGCTGTCCACCAATTCACTGTTGGTGCCGCAGACAGCTCAACCAATTAAAATGGTGTTATTTCACATCTAATGCATTTCGGGCTGGTTTAACCCTTCATCAGGGGAACTGTTAACTGTTTGTGAAATGAAGCGCAAAAGGAAGCTGGGTTACCAACCCTGGCAAAGATGTATCTAATAATACATGTCCAACGTGGTAAAAGAAATTGAAAAGCATTCCATGTTGTAGTCGAGTGTAAAATATAGTGCAACATGGTGGATACCAAACGTGCGTGATGATGTAAACGTGAAAACATACATACCACTAAAACACCGTTACTGTGAAACATGTGTTATATAAACCAAACACTATTGGCTTGCTTTAAAAAAGCCAATAAAGTAGAGCATTATGTATTATCAAGGTTGGGAAAGTCAGAAACATTAAAGTGCTCAGTGCTGCGTGTCCATGACTGTAAAATAAACGTAGTGAGCTGCTCGATACAACAAGCATTTGCAATGCAATAGGTCTCGCATTTGCGAAAGTTGGAGCTAACAGTGGTGTAAATGACTATTTCCTTTACCTAAGTGCTGTGCAGTGCATTCGCCTTTGGGACCTTAAAAGTGTTTTGCAATCACCCGCGTAGCTAGGGGGGGGCGAGGGGGGCGGACCGCCCCAGGCGGCACTGTTTTGGGGGTGGCAACAGCGCGACACTGGTGTGCCCCGTTGCGGTGGCCTTTTTATTGTACAGTGCTCTGACACCTTCGGGTAAAGTCCGCGCTTTAATGCATTAAATAAAATCCTGACATTAAGGCAGTGCAATGACACATCCATTAGTCTGGCACGGTGGGTTGATGTCACGTCACGTCCTGCTTCCAAAGGCGGGGAAGTGGGTTTTTGGAGCAGGAAGCGGCTCGGCCTGGCTCTGCGGGCGCCACCTCTATTATGGAGCTTGAAGCACCTGCCTCCTGCTCACAGTTGCAAGGCCGCCGTCGTGTGCTGTCTCATTACCGAGGCGAGCTGAGCTCACATCATGGAGTCGGTGACCGGCGGTTCCAGCAGCGGACACCAGGACAGTCGAGACTCTGAGCACAGACAGCCCTGGACCAAGAAAGCGGGTGGCAAACTGACTTGAAGTAAGTTCCAGCCACCCGACTTTCTATTAACACCATGCTGCTGCAGAAATACACGATTTTTAAAACGGTGCCGTCTGCAGAGGCACACGCTCTTTGGGGGATAAAATAATGAATACTACCTTTACTACCTCATGTATTTCACAGTTTTTACTACCTCATGTATTTTGTTTGCTCACAATTGTCACTGGTATTACCTTGTGTAAGTAACGCATGTTTTTGCAATCTGTTCTTTTATAATGTTTCTCATTATGTTTCATCTCTGTTCCTAATGTGAAGCGCTCTGACGCCTTCGGGTAAAGTCCGCGCTATAGAAAAATGCATAAATAAATAAATAAATAAAAAAGAACAGAAGACTGGTGACTGGCAAGATGGGATGTACCAAAGAGGGCTCTAAATAGAAAAAGAAAGTAAAGAAATAGGCGGCCTTCAGGGAGAGGCTGCTGCGAGCAGAAGGAAGAGAGGGGGCACAAGAGATGATAAGTCATGGAAGAGGGAAAGAAAGCACCAGCAGCAACAAGGAAGATGATGGGGGAGTGAGATAATTGAAGAGGGTGAAACATAATGGCATGGAGAGCGTGAAATGGAGATCGGAATAAGACACAGGTTTGGGACAGTGGTGAGTGGAAGGTTGGTGATGTAAGAAGTTGGGAAATGAAGGGTAGGGGAGAAAATGAAAAGTAAAGCAGGAGGGGCTGATTGGGGTAAAAGAAAATGACGAAAAGAATGTAAGGGGAGAGCAATGGAATGAAGAGGGAAGGAAAGGAGAGTGTAAAGGAGACAAGGGGAGTCTTCCTGGTCCGGGGGACATGATGACTGCAGACAGAAGTGTGAGAAAACGAGAGTAAGAAAGAGAGAAGGAGGCGAGAAGGGAAGGACTGAGGACGTGAGAGAGGGAAGGGTAGGGTGGAGATACAGGGAAAGAATTAGGAAAGAAGTGAGAAAAGAATGACCGTGTGAGTGGGAGGGAAACAGAAGAGGAGGCAAGAGGGGGAAGATTTGGTGAGAAATAAGCAAGGAACTGGAAAATAGAAGGAGAGAGGGGAGGAAGGGTTAGAGAAAAGGGATAGGGGCCGAGAGGGGCGGAGGCTGTCCTATCATGGAGAGGGGGTCTGTGTAAATAAGGGAACCAGGCAAGAGGAATAGGGGAGGGGTAAGGGTCGAAGAGGGAAAGAAGGGGTGTAAATAAAAGTACGAAGCAAATGTAGGAATCCAGGAGGGACAGAAGGAGAAAAGATTGTGAGAGACCCGGTCCACTTAATGCCCTGCCTGAGGCTTTCATGCACCCCCATACTCTATTGTGTCTCAGTGTTAATTGCTTAGACTAGCAATACAAGTTCAGCCTCAGGTTGTGAATAAATAACGGTCGGCACCGCACACCTTGCTGTTATCTGCTAATTCATTTTTATCAAATTGCTCAGTGTGTCTTTTTGAGATAAATTACAGTCTGCAGAGGGGTTGTGACCTCTAAGGTACGCGTGTACCCTTCCATTTCCAGTGCTTTGCAGTCGTTTAACAATCTTCTTACAGTTTCTCGTTGCTCAAATGGGTGTAATTTCAGATATTTATGTTTCCGTTGTTTTTATTGCTTGATTTTAGTTGCGAAAAAAGTGTCACTCATAGTTGTTGAAATGTCACTCATAGTTATGCTGACATTATCAAAATGTCACACTTAGCAATCTGAAACCTTGGCAGCTATGCTTCCTTTATGTCCGGCCTGCTGTTGTTAGCTGTACTTCCAGTGCCAGCTGCGCCCCTCCACGTGCACAAACCATGAGCTGAACATTGCAGGCATTGCCCTGCAACTGCAGAAACGTAGACATTGCCGTCTGTTGTATAGTGGGGTGTCGGAGAACATTCCATAAAGTATAGAACCCAGTGAATGCTGGTAATTTCTAACTTGCACAGACATACATTTTTACAGATAAAACTAATATAGCGCACAAACGATGTGTGGAAATCAGGTGTCAATTCATCAAACAAACAGGATTTGCATAGCGCTACATATCACCTGTGAGGTTATCTAGGCACTGTGGGGTGGGGGCAATGCTTCTGATGAGGGACGTTAATCGAATAACCATGTTTTTAGGCCCTTCCTGAAATCCTGCAGGGTGGCAGTCTGTGTGCTCTCCTTTGTACTGCCGGTCACCGGTGTATTTAACTGTGTAGCCTTGGACCGTGTCATGTATGTGCATGTAACTCGCATGATCGAGGTAACTATTAGCAGCAATACTACGTGTTTCTCTGACATCTTTCAAAAGTGCTCACCGTCCTTTTTCCCAAGCACCCCCTATCCTCCCCCCCCCGTTCCCCCTCCCCCCTAAGGGGCGGCAATCTGAGGGATAGCCCCGGGCGCCACAAGCTCTAGCTACGCCCCTGTTTGCAATGCAATATATTTTCCTGGGTGCTGCACTGCCAGGGATTGAATAGCTATACAATTACAATACACTGGGACATGCAGTCTGATTCAGTAATATACGCTTGCCCCCGGAAACATTTATGGACACATTACAAGGCTTGAGGACCCCTGATGTCTAACTGAAATGTGACTCCTATGGCTCCCTCCCTGGCTGTAGGGGGCCTAAAACAATAAAATATACATTTGCCTTTTCCTGTCAGTCTAGCAAACACCATAAAAGAAGGCCATCTCCTGAAAGTGCTTCTGTTCACTTATGCTTTGAACTGGGGGCCAGAAATACCTTTGCTTTTGCTGGAGAACAAAAAAATAGTGCATTCTTGGAAAATAATGAAATGCACATAAAGCATTGTTATTTGAGAGTAAAGAAATTATGAGCAAATGTTTTTTAATGAAATTTTAATATTTTACGTATATTGGGAAACAATGAGCTCTTTCTAAATAAATTGTCCTCTTTTTACACAAAAATTGACATAAAAAGGTACGTTCCAGTTTAAAATTGTCATAGCAGGTTTAATTTTAAACAGGATACCTAATTGTGTGTGCCAAGAAGAAAGAGATGCTGAAATATGCCTGAGGGTGACATGGTTCTCTGCCCTTTGAAGTGATATTCCAAGTTATTGGGTGTGTGGCAGATTCAGCCCCAAGATAGCCCCCAGCTCACTGATGGCGTATAATTAAATGCTAATTGGCATGTGTGTTTAACATCCTGGCTCCCCACCAACGCCAGAGCACAAGTGAATAAACAGGAATATCTGCCTTCCAACCTTTAGGAGCCGGTGTATCACGATGATTCCCCAACTGAGCATCAGCGAGTCAGTACAAAACATTTAGAACAGGTTAAGTTTGCAGTTAGATCAGAACTCAAGTGCTTTACCAAATCAGTCACAAAGATGCTGCCTCATGTTCGTTGGTGCTTTGCGACATGTAGTCCTGCATTAAAAATGGACAATTTAAAACTACAAGTTCCAGAAAGCTAGAAAAGAAGGTTTTTGCATTTCAAGTAACAGTGGGCAAAGCACGACGCTACGCTCGTAGTTTGCGATGTTTGCACAACTTCGCACTACACGAACTGCATGTAGCACAGTGCAAACATGCGTAGCGTAGCGTAGTGCAGCGATCATTTTTTGCTTGCTTGCGGTCCTCAAAGTTAACACCTTCAATGCTACAGCAATTCTCCCTTGGTGCTGCACTCCCTTAAATCCCATTGTTCATCACTCAGCTAGTCATGAGCACACGAGCTGTGTACAGCATGACGAGCTGAGCTCGTCATGAGCATGGAAGGGGTTAAGGTGGCGTCCGCGAGCAAGCAAAATGACATTTTCGCCAGACTTTTTCCTTGTTCGCGATCAGCAACATCAAGTTGTCGATTGCGAGCATGGAAAATAAACCTCCCGGCGAGATTCTCAATGCGGGGAGGTCAGGTTTCTCATTTGAGTGTTCGTGCATGCTCGCGACCGCTCGCAATGAGAAACTACCAGTCCGCGTTGAGAAAGCTGTCGCTCGAGTAAAAATCTACTCGAGCAGCAGAAAAGTACAGCTCGCACTGTGCAAGATGGAGTTTTCAATTATTGCACAGTGCCGGATGCTTGTCCGAACTGTGCAATCATTGAAAACGAAATCTTGCACAGTGCAAACTTGTTACTACGCAGTTCATGTAGTGCTACGGATAGCTTGCGTAGTGCAAAGTGCGCTTTGCATAGCTATGCGTAGCGCTACTTCGCAAACTACTCCCACCCCTTATTTCAAGCTTACATAGGTAGCTTTGAGACATGTTGTATTCAGGATATGGGCTTATGTACACATGAGATGTATGAAACTCCTCTGGTATGATATAAACTTCCTCCCCCCGCCCCGAGATTCCCACCACCCAGATATTTTCCAAGTCCCTATAGCTAGCTACTGCTAGCTTGCTACATGGATTTGGAACAACGCCATCTATGTAAAGAGAAGTTGCTGCCTACTACCTAGAGAACAAAGAAGAGAGTGCAAAAGATCTGAAGCGAATAAAAACCTTTTTTGTTTTTATTGCACAGTTGTTGCACAATGAGCTTCCAAACGAGGAACAAATCATCTAAAAATGAAGACACCATTTCCATAATAAACATTGGCAGACACCTCTTCTGGGATTTAAACATGTAATGACACAGCTAGTATTCCAAGCCACTGCTTCTACTTGCTTGAAAGTGGTGGCTACAATATTATCTGTGTGAAGACACAACTGTCGCTTGCTATCTAGATAACAAAGGAAAATAATCTTAAGTAAGAACCTAGTAGCGCGTGTGCCGCGGGCTGCCGAGCCTCATGACAAAAAACAAATACATTGGCAAAGACAAATTTGTTTAAAAAAAACAAAACTAAAAAAGCCTGCTCAGTGGGTGCAGGCACTACCTAGGTGAGACCTAAAAATGAGTGACCAAAAGGCAACAGAAGCAATACAGCTTACAGTGAGTTAAGACATGGTAAAATCATTTAACAGTCGTACAGACTCAGTGCTTAATTTGAGCCGGTGGTTGCAGGGGGTGGGCACTGTCACTTATTTTTGGCAGCCGGGACTTATTTTCTATCATCTGTCAGAACATTTTGTTCATTGTCAGACAATGACCAAGTGAGAGAGAGAGACACACACAAAAGGGAAAATGAAAGTGGAAATGAAAGATAGTAAAGCAGTGGCAAAGGGAGAAAACAAGGATGCTGAACATTCAAGGGTGAGGTACAGAGACAGCATGAAAGAGGTATGGGGTGAAATAAAAACTAGGCAGCCTTGAAATTAGTCATTCTAAGCAATCTGTAGCTCTGCCACTGCAGCCTAGGCTCCTAAAAAAATTGTGAACCAGGACGAATTACACACTTTGCGCTACCACCCACTCTCCTTCCTTTGCGTAATTCTTGTGTGACTATAAAACACTTTTGCAGACGTAAAAACAAATTCTAACAGGAATCTCTCTCTGTATTCCCCACAGGCCCAAATAAAGTCAATGTCATGCATAAACATACACTTAAGTAGAGTAATATAAAAGGTAACACGAAACAGCCAGTATATGCACTTCGGTTTTATGGTGGTAATTTTCGGGGGCAGTGGAGTGAGCTAGAGTTGATGGGTCAGTGAGGGTTTTATTTTACCAGCACCGACCGTTAGCAAGCACAGATAGCCGGTGTACAGTGCGCGGAAGTCAATAGTGTAAGGAGGAAGTCAGCAGAATAAGGCGATTGTTTTGTTAGGGAAGGGAAGCCAAAACAAGCCGGTATGTGTGAAAAGACATGTATGTGACAAAATCAGAAATAAAGGGATTTGTGTACAACCATGTGAGCAAGGAATGCAATCAATCAATCAATCAGTGAACTTGTAAAGCGCACTACTTACCCGTGAGGGTCTCAAGGCGCTGAGGGGAGGGGGTGCCGCTACTGCTCGAAGAGCCAGGTCTTGAGGAGCTTTCTGAAGGTGAGCAGGTCTTGGGTCTGCCGCAGATGGGTGGGGAGGGTGTTCCGGGTGGAAGGAGAAGGATCTGCCGCCGGAGGTTGTTCGCTGGATGCGCGGGACGGAGGCGAAGGCGAGGCTGGCGGAGCGGAGCTGGCGGGCGGGGGTGTAGAAGTTGAGTCTTTTGTTCAGGTAAATGTAAATGTAATGTGTTTGTATTTATATAGTGCACTTCTACCAAGAGGTCTCGTAGCGCTCTATTCATACCGCTGTGGAACCCATCCTGGCTTTCCTGTGTAATGTCCACTCCTGGGCACCCCCAAGGTGAAGCCAGGCATCCAAGCCCTGCTGGGGCCGTTGTGGATATTAAGCAAGCTATTGCCCAGAGTCACAGAGTGGGACCCATGATTAGACTAGGCACAGAGGCGAGAATTGTCAGGTCCGGGGAAATTGAGTCCAAGAACCGCCGAGGTGGGAATTGAACGCTGGTCCCGGGCCAGACCTCCGCATCAGGGTCTGCCGCTCTAACCATTGAGCTTCGCATCAGAGGAAAATCTATCTTTGAATGCATCGTAAAAGACGCTTTCGCGTCTCTGAACTATGTTACACGAACTATTAATATGCCGTGAACAAACCTGAGGTCCCAGAAGAAGGGCTACTGAGCCCGAAATGCATTGGACCCAAAGATATGGCTATTGATTGAACAATGATCATTCTTAAGATGAACTACTTTGTTAAAAATATGAACTTATGAATAAAATAAGACTACTTTTTGAAAAAAAGACTTTCATAAATTTGTGATCGACATTTAGCTGGCTTGGACTATTCCAGCAAAACAGAGTGGAGCGCCAGGGGATGTTTCCAATTTTAGTTGGAATCACATGTTGATTGCTCTAACCATTGAACCAGGCTGGTCCGGTGTTGTGGAGTGCTTTGTGTGCCTGGGTGAGGAGTTTGAAGGTGATCCTCTTGTTGACGGGGAGCCAGTGCAGGTCTCTTAGGTGGGAGGTGATGTGGCTGCAGCGGGGGACGTTGAGGATCAGTTGGGCGGAGGCGTTTTGGATGCGTTGTAGTCGTTGCAGGTGTTTGGCCGGGATACCTGCGTAGAGTGTGTTGCCGTAGTCTTGCCTGCTGCTGAAGAGGGCTTGGATCACCGTCCTTCTGGTTTCGGTCGGCATCCACTTGTAGATCCTGCGAAGCATGCGGAGGGTGATGTAGCAGGAGGAGGAGATGACGTTGACCTGCTTTGACATGGAGAGAGAAGAGTCGAGGATGAATCCTAGGTTGCGTGCGTGGTCCGTGGGTGTTGGAGCTGCTCCCAGTGTGGTCGGCCACCAGGAGTCATCCCAGGTGGAGGGGGTGGGGCCGAGGATGAGGACTTACGTTTTGTCCGAGTTCAGCTTCAGGCGGCTGCTCCTCATCCACTCGACGACGGCCTTCATTCCTTCGTGGAGGTTGGTTTTGGCGGTGTGTGGGTCCTTTGTGAGGGAGATGATGAGCTGGATGGCGTAGGAGATGATGTTCAAGTTGTGCTGGCGGGCAACTTGTGCAAGGGGGGCCATGTAGACGTTGAACAGGGTCGGGCTGAGGGATGAGCCCTGGGGTACGCCGCAGATGATGTCAGTGGCTTCGGATCGGAATGGTGGGAGGCGGACTCTCTGGGTTCTGCCGGAGAGGAAGAACGTGGTCCAGTCCAGGGCCTTCTTCTGGATTGGGGCTTCTTGGAGGCGTGTTCTTAGTGTGCGGTGGCAGACTGTGTCGAAGGTGGCTGACAGGTTCAGGAGGATGAGGGCTGATGTTTCGTAGTTGTCTAGTTGACACCTGATGTCGTCTGTGGCTGCGATGAGGGCTGTCTCGGTGCTGTGGTTTCGTCTGAATCCGGACTGGGATGGGTCTAGGATGTTGTTGTCCTCGAGATGGCGGGTCAGCTGCATGTTGGCAATTTTCTCGATGACCTTCGTCGGGGAGGGGAGCAGGGAGATGGGCCAGAAGTTCTTGAGATCTTTGGGGTCCGCCTTGGGCTTCTTGAGGAGGGCGTTGATTTCGGCGTGCTATCAGCTTTTTCGGGAAAGTCGCTGTGTTGAAGGAGACGTTGATGACCTTCCGTAGTTGGGGTGCGATGGTTGCGTCAGCTTTGTTGAAGACGTGGTGTGGGCAGGGGTCTGTCGGGGATCCTGAGTGGATGGAGTTCATGAACTTGCGAGTTTCATCGTCGTTGACGTAGGTCCAGGAGGCCAGCTGGTTGGTGCCGGTGGCGTTCGTGGTGGGGTCTGTTGCGGTCAGGGTGGGTGAGGTGTTGAAGTTGTCGTGGATGTCAGCGATCTTGCGATGGAAGAAGGTGGCCAGTGAGTCGCACAGATCTTGCACAGATCTTGCATACAAACAATTACAACAACAACAACACACAACATCAAATACAAATTATGATCACGACTGCAGCCAAACCGTGCCTCATACCGCCTAGGGCATCAAACCAACGCTGACCTCAGTACTCAGTGGAAGTTCGTACCTCATCCACCTGCCCAATAAATATAAAAATGCCTGCCTGTACTGGTGCCAGGCTTGTTCCTTATTGAAATGAAGTGTCACCGGCCGCAGGCCCTCATAATTTCTTTTAGCCTTGCCTTAGCTGATGTAATAGTAATGTAGTTGTCAGCGCAGTTGGCAAGTGCTACAGTTGACTCCCAGTTCAATGCACATGTGTGCATTGTTCAGTAGAGACCCAGCTGTTCTCACAATGCACACAACAATTTTACACTGCCAAAGTGAGCCACACGAGGGATTCGGAAGTCACATACAAACATTTACTGCAAGCTTAAGACTCTCAAGCACAGACTTCAGGCTACGGCAACATTTTCAAATCTCCACAGTCCTGTGAGGTTACCAATTTTAGCATTTTGCACTTGCCGCTTGCTGAAGCATGAAAGCGGCACCTGTGTAAATAAAAGTTAGTCGCAATGTAAAGAAGGACCCTATCCCGAGCCACTCACATCCGGCCCGGCCCTGATGAGGGTGGGAGGGAATATGGAAGCAGAAAATAGACAGAAAAGCCATTGGAAGCGGGGAAAATTGCAGCTGCCGCAACCTTGTCATTGAAAGCTGCACCCATTTAAATAAAAGTTTGGTGCACGGCAAACATGGTGAAACCTTGTTACAATGGTGGCACTCACGCTTTAGATTTAAACATGTCAAACTAAAGCGCTGTGCCGCAATTCCTTCAAAAGTAAAGCTGTAAAAAAAAAAGTCTTTTTTTCTGTTTCTTTACTTTTGAAGCAATCGCGGCACCCGCGCTTAAGCTGTAGAGGTTTAAAGCTAAAGCGTGGGTGCTCCATTGTAAACAAAGTAAAAAAATAAAGAGAAAGAAAGGAATGCTTACGGGGGAGCAGGTCGTGCCGTGATTATTGCTTTGTAATAGCGCTGCTGGGTGAAGCATGCGGTTGTACCTCCACAAGGAACAGTTTGAGGATAGTAGCGCCTGCTGGGATGTGAAGAGAATATGCTTGCTTAGTGCTGATGGCTTATGGAAAGGAGCCAGTAAAGTATGCACGCTTTAATCCGGAGACATCTCGCAGTTGCATGGTGCTTTAAAGTGAAAGTGTTGTCCTCCCCATGACCCCGTGAGTGCCGTGCCTGGCCGGAGTAGTAAACAAAGTAATAAAACACGTCTCCACTGAAAAGAAAGTTAGTCACGACAGCCGTAAACCAGGCGATCGTGTCCGTAGGCGCCGTTCGAAAAGCAGACAGGGCGGTAACCAAAAACCCTGGCTAAGAATCGGAAGCCAGGGTTTTACATAAATTATAACGCTAGCCAGTGAAAACCATGGGCGGGGCTTAAAGTCCTTTTCAGAAATGTAATCTATCCCAATATCTCTCGCAGGCAAGGAGCGCATGCACGCTCCAATGCCAGGTGAGACCTAAAAACGTCGTAAGGTGCTCGATGCAAAGTACTCAGTGCACATGTGAAACCGGGAGCCCATCGGCTCTTAAAAGTCACAACAGTAATAGTAAACATCGTGAAGTGCTCAATGCAGAGTAATCTATAAATGTGAAACCAGGAGCCCGTCTGCTCTCGATTTTTGAAAAATCACACCAGTCAGGTTTGTAGTGTACCTGTAAAGAGGCATCCTACATTTCGAGTAGGTCCTTGAAAGAAATAAGGAACCCAGTAATGCGTCCATGTTAAATACCGTGTAATGGCAGGCTCACGAACAGAAGGTAATGAAGTTCAAAAACTGACTAAGTTAAAGAAAAGTAGGTTAATCGCCATGCGCGGCCGCCATCTATAACTGTGTGAATGAATCAGATCTGAAAATTCTAACGAGTGCACTCCAATAACCATAGGTAAATGAGCGTGCTGAAGACAATAAACGTATGTGAAAACAAAGTGTGAATTATTGAGCAAATATGGACAAGATAATACAAATGACTGTAACAAATAAACCATGCTGGCAGAGATGTTAATAAACAGAGCAGGACAACAATGGAAAAAAACATGTATGTTAAAGAAAACAACAATATTCCTTCTGATCATTAAGACTGTTCGGATGTTACGTGTCCAAAAGTCTAATCCAAAGGATTTCTCTTTGCAAGAGTAGTCTGGTGACATTCAAACCTTTGTGCAAATACCGCTGCTGTGCGGCGGAATTTGAAACGTGCGCAGTTGAGACGGCCCCCGGCCGTCTGACCGTCCGATGCACATGCCCACCGTGACTTAGGACGGCCGGGAGGCGTCCGACGCATCGAAGAGGTTACTCTGCATTGAGCACTTCACGATGTTTACTTTTACCGTCGTGGCTTTTTAAGACCCGACGGGCTCGGCGGTTTCACATGTGCGTTGAGTACTTTGCATCGAGCACTTCACTACATTTTAGTATTGAGCCCCTCACTACGTTTATTTTACAGTCATGGACACTCAGCACTGAGCACTTTAATGTTTCGGACTTGCTCAACCTTGAGAATATATAATGCTCTACTTTATTGGCTTGTTAAATCAAGCCATAGTGCTTGGTTTATATAACACATATTTCACAGTAACAGTGTTTCAGTAGTATGTATATTTTCACGTTTACATCATCACGCACGTTTGGTATCCATCACGTTGCACTATATTATACACTCGACCACAACATGGAATGCAGGGATGTTTTTTTTTTTTACCATGTTGGAAATGTATTATTAGATACATTTTTACCAGGGTTGGTAACCCAGCTTCTTTTTGAGCTACATTTCACAGACATTGCTGCACAGGTCCCATGATGAAGGGCTACACCACCCCGAAATGCATTGCGTTTGATTCCCTAGGACTCCAGGATTCATGTACTACATGTTTGCTGCATGGAACTGATTCCCAAGTTCATTTGTCTACAAAAAGAATTCCAGAGGATTATGAAATAAATCCTTACTGATGAAAACATCAACACCCACTTTACGTTTGAATTTATTTAAGTGATTACTCCATTCATTTGGATATACAAGCTGTGCATCAAGGGGACGTCTCCCCAGGGGGTGGACACGTTTCCTTATTTGACTTTACATGCTCGTGGACCAGAGAGCGATACCCTTCATTGCATGCAAAACTTGGTTACTATGTGAAAGTGAATTAATCAGGAGTTCAAGTAACATTATTTTCGTTCAATTATTTAACATCTGTTATCCCAGCCCATACTATATCCAGTGCCTAATTGGAGCTGGTGGGTGCCGGTGGGAGCCACAGCACTTATTTTTGGGGAGTGGCATATATTTTTCCGCAGCACCTATTTACATAGCGAAAGAGAGGGAAAACCCACAGATCGGAAAGATGGACGAAAAGAAAGACGGCAAAATTTTCACAAAGGGTGAGAGCAGCAACCTGCAAGAGTGAGATAAAGAGGCAGGGTGTGTCTGGTAGTGGATTAAAGGGACCTGCATGGATGTCATTTGGGGATTTTCTTGCCTTCTGTTCCCTGATTGCACTCGTTTTTCTTGCCCTCTGCTTCCCTGACTGTGCCCATTCTCTTGCCTTCTGCTCCCCTGATTGTACTCGTTTTTCTTGCCTTCTGCTCCCCCGAATGTGCCCGTTCTCTTGCCTTCTGTGCCCCTGATTGTTCTCGTTTTCTTGCCTTCTGCCCCCTGATTGTGCTTGTTTTCTTGCCTTCTGCTCACCTGATTGCACTCGTTTTTCTTGCCTTATGCTCCCCTGATTGTACTCGTTTTCGTGTCTTTTGCCTTCTGCTCCCCTGATTGCACTCGTTTTTCTTGCCTTCTGCTCCCCTGATTGCACTCGTTTTTCTTGCCTTCTGCTCCCCTGATTGTACTCATTTTTTCTTGCCTCTGCCCCCGATTGTGCCCGTTTTCTTGCCTCTGCCCCCCTGATTGTGCCGTTTTATTTCTTGCCTCTGCCCCCCTAATTGTGCTCGTTCTCTTGCCTTCTGTTCCGCCTCGCTGCCCCTGATTGTGCCCTCGCCGCACCCACTGCTGCGTCCCCTACGGCCCTACGGCCCCGCCCCCCCCACTGCCCATTCGCTGCCCCTGCCTCCCACCTCACAGCTGCTCCTCCCTCCCACCTCTCCATATAGGCCGGCCGCTGCACGGTGAGGAGAGCGACCCTTGACCTTGCTGGTAGGTCGCTCCCCCACCACACAGCTCCGCCTGTGTGTCCTGACCCTGTCCCAGCTGCCGCTGCTGTAGAAGTTTAGGGCCTCCTCCACCCGCAGGCTACCACCTGCGCCTCATCCCTGGTGGCCAGTGGTAGGCCTTAGGTTTGTATCACTGTCGCTGTCTATCTGTCTTCCCTGTACTGCCCATACTGTCTTCTGGTGTCTGTGACCGCTGTTGTCTGTCTACCCCCTGTGCCTACATTCTTATCTGTGCCCGTTTTCTTGCCTTCTGCTTCCCTGATTGCACTCGTTTTTTTTGCCCTCTGCTCCCCTGATTGTGCCCGACCCCAGGTCTCTCCCCCCTCGCTGCAGCTCAGCTCCACCAGAGCCTTGCACCCTCGGTCTCTGCTGCCCATTCCTGGGCGCTGTCTTTCCTCGCCCCGTGCCCCTGATCGCCATTCCCGCCGCTACTGCCCCTGCAGCGCCGCCCCCCCACGCCCATTCGTTAACCCCTGCCTCCTGCCTCCCGCCTCCCAACTGCTCCTCCCTCCCACCTCCCCTTAAAATGATGGCAGCTGCACGACCGCGCCGCTGGCACGCCGAAGTTGCGCCTAAGGCAAGCCCGTCTGCGCCCGTCCGCACCTGGACCGCGCCCAGCGCCAGAACCCCTGGACCCCGCGAACGCCACGACACCAGACTCCACTATGACGCCAGCAGCCTCCACGCACTCAACGCCGGCCCAAACCACACCTGCTTCCAGGCCACCCCCAAACGGACCCACGGACCCTTCTCCTGCCGCACCTGCAGCTTCACCTGCGACAGAACCACCAAACCTCTGAGGACTGGACCCAACCACCTCCACTGCATACTCATCAACACCCGCTCCACACGCAAACACGCCGTCAAGCTCTGGGATCTGCTTGACACCTCCGCCTCAGACGTTGCCTTCCTGACCGAAACCTGGTGGAACGACTCCTCGGCGCCCGACATAGCCATAGCCATCCCAGACGGCTACAAGATCACCTGCAGGGATCGTGCCAACAGAACCGGCGGAGGAATAGCCATCGTCCACAAGTCCACCCTCAAGGTTGCCACCCACGCAGACTACACCCTCAACACTGCCGAACACCTACAATTCCGGATCCACACCGACCCGAACACTACCCTCAGAGGAACACTCATCTAAAGACCCCCCCGGACCCTGGGCTCAGTTCAGCGACTCCATCGCCGACCTCGCCACAACCCATGCACTCACCTCCACGGACTACACCCACCTCGAGAACAACAACGACGCTAACTCCGCCACCCTGATTGACAACCTAGCCAACCTCGGCCTCAGACAACTCGTCACAGCACCCACCCATGCCGCCGGCCACACTATGGACCCCGTCTTCTCCACAAGAACCCACGTCGCCTCCGACCACACCACCGAACTCCACTGGACCGACCACCACTGAATCCATTTCACCTTCAAGAAACCATCCACGCACCACCGCACCCAAAAGCTGCCTCGCCGCTGCTGGTGCAAAGTCACCGAAGACCAGCTGATCACCACCCTCGCCCAGAAACCCCCCACCGACCCCACCAACCCAGACACCACAGCCCGCAACCTCAGACACTGGATTGACAACTGCACCAACACCCTCGCCCCACTCAAGAAACCCTCCAACAGCCACGCCAGCAAGAGAGACACCTGGTTCACCGACGAACTCCAGACCTCCAAACGCGCAGCCGGAAACTGGGGAAAATATGGCTCCACGAACGCACACCGGACAACCAAGAAGCCCACAAGGACGCCACCGGCAGACATCACCACCTCATCAGACTAGCCAAGAAATCCTCCTTCAAAGACCGCCTGGATAACAACGCACACGCCAGCAAAGAGGTTTTCAGCATCGTAAAGGAACTCTCCATCCCCAGTGCCAACACGAACAACATCCCGCCCTCGCAAGAACTGTGCGACTCACTAGCCATCTTCTTCCATCGCAAGATCGCTGACATCCACGGCAGCTTCTACACCACGACCACCCCGACTACGCCAGACTCCACCTCCCCTGTGAACACCACCAGCGCCATCCTGCCTAATCTCCTGGTCCAACGTCAACGACGACGAGACACGCAAGGTCATGAACTCCATCCACTTAGGGTCTCCGTCAGACCCATGCCCATACCATGTATTCAACAAAGCAGACGCAGCCATCGCACCCCAACTACGGAAGGTCATCAACATCTTCGAAGAAGCGATATTCCCGGAAAGCTGGAAGCACGCCGAAATCAACGCCCTCCTCAAGAAGCCCAAGGCGGACCACAAGGACCTTAAGAACTTCCGGCCCTTCTCCCTGCTCCCGTTCCCGGCAAAGGTCATCGAAAAAATTGTCAACAAGCAACTGGCCCACCACCTGGAAGACAACAACATCCTGGACCCATTCCAATCTGGTTTCAGACGAAACCACAGCACCGAGACATCCCTCATCGCCGCCACAGATGACATCAGGCACCAACTAGACAATGGTGAAACATCAGCCCTAATCCTCCTGGACCTGTCGGCCGCCTTCGACACGGTCTGCTATCGCACTCTAAAGACACGCCTCCTAGAAGCCGGAATTCAAGAGAAGGCCCTTGACTGGACCACGTCCTTCCTCTCGGGCAGAACCCAGAGCGTCCGCCTCCCACCCTTCCAATCCAAAGCCACCGACATCATCTGCGGCGTCTCCTGGGGCTCATCCCTCTGCCTGACTCTGTTCAACATCTACATGACTCCCCTCGCTCAAGTGGCCCGCCATCACGACCTCAAAATCATCTCCTACGCCGACTACACCCAGCTCATCCTCTCCCTCACCAAGGACCCACACACTGCCAAAACCAACCTTCACGAGGGAATGAAGGCCATCGCCGACTGGATGAGGAGCAGACATCTGAAGCTGAACTCGGACAAGACGGAGTTCCTCATCCTCGGACCCACCCCCTCAGCCTTGGACGACTCCTGGTGGCCAACCACACTGGGAACAGCACCAACACCCACCGACCATGCACGCAACCTAGGAGTCATCCTCGACTCCTCCCTCACCATGTCTAAGCAGGTCAACGCCGTCTCCTCCTCCTGCTACAACACCCTCCGCATGCTCCGCAGGATCTACAAGTCCATCCCAACCGAAACAAGAAAAACGGTTACACAGGTCCTCGTCAGCAGCAGACTGGACTACGGCAACGCACTCTACGCAGGAATCCCAGCCAAACACCTACGACGACTACAACGCATCCAAAACGCCTCTGTCTGACTGATTGTCAATGTTCCCCGCCGCAGCCACATCACCCCCCACCTAAGAGACCTACACTGGCTCCCCGTCGACAAGAGGATCACCTTCAAGCTCCTCACCCACGCACACAAAGCACTCCACAACACCGGACCAGCCTACCTGAACAGCAGACTCAGCTTCTACACCCCCACCCGCCAGCTCCGCTCCGCCAGCCTCGCACTCGCCACTGTCCCCCGCATCCAACGAACGACCTCCGGCAGCAGATCCTTCTCCTACCTCGCCGCCAAGACCTGGAACACCCTCCCTACCCACATATGACAGACCCAAGACCTACTCGCCTTCAGAAGACTCCTCAAGACCTGGCTCTTCGAGCAGTAGCAGCACCCCCCCCCCCCAACTCCCCTCAGCACCATGGGACCCTCACGGGTAAGTAGCGTGCTCTACAAGTACTCTGATTGACTGATTGATTGATTGCCATGAGGTCACAGCTGCGAACCCTGTCTTGACCCTAGCGACCCCTCAGAGGTGGCAAAATCAGTGCCAAGAAAACAGGGGCTGTTCTGCATTCCTTATTTTCAGCATTTTTTGTTCTTCATGCTAATAATTAATAATATTCTTTTATTACACTCATCTGGAATGAGACCTTTGGGGGCAGCTGTGGTAAGAATAAATGTTTTCAAATGTATGTTGTGTGCATGTGTGAGCATGTGTGTGTGAGTGTAAGTGAGTGAGAGTCATTGACAGGGAATGAGTGAGACTGTGTGAGATTGTGACCCAAATTTACTATTCTTTGATGCAAGGCAATGCTGTGCTGCCTTGCATCAAGGGAAGAGAGACAAATCCACCATATCTCCTAAGATATGATTATTATTTCTCTCCCTGTGCACCGGTGTACTTTTTGCAGCCACACACACCCTTCCGCCACTGTGCAAGGGTGTGTGAGTTCTCTAAAGCATAGCTTTTGTATTGGAAGGAGTACCGTCCAGTACAAAAACTATGCTTTAAGGCTTTTCCCACTTGGTAGGCATGCTGCACAATGCAGCACAAATAAAAAGTTAGGAAACCAAGGAGAAATAAATGAAAACAATTCTTCTCGTTATGCCTACCTCAAGGAGTTGTACGATTTAGGCGTAAATTCCTCTTTACCAATGTTTGTAGATAGAGATTTGCATCAAAACATATGAGTGGTTGCACCATCCACATAACACCCACTTAACGCAAAATAAGTTAAAGCAGTGCATAGTACAATTTTATGTTACTTTGGGATATTATTCCACTCGTCAGGATAGTAAATAACACTTTGCCACCAGTTTGCATCACAAAAGTGAATCATAGATGATGCAAAGTGTTTGTAAACCTGGGCCTGAGCGTCCGGAAGTATGCATGAGTATGAGTGAGAGTAGAGGTGAATGCAAGTGAGTAAGAGAGCTTGAATGAGTGTAAGGGGGAAGGTGTAAGAGAGTGTGAGTGTGATGTTAGAGTCATGTGACATACTTTCTTTGAAAACATCTGCATCAAGGGCCATTTGGGTCGATTCCGATCCGGTAAAAAGCGCTCCAAATTGCCGTTTGGAGTGTTTTTCCCCATACGATTCGTACCCGTACCCGTAAGCGTCCCCGTACGAATCAGCAAGTACGATCCCAACCAAAAGCGTCACTCCGTACGCCTCGTAAAAAACACCGTACAAATCGAAAGTCCATACGATTTGCAGTTTGTCTGACGCTCCACGCTACGCCCGGACGTAAATAGACCGCGTCTTCCGAACCAGGAAGTACGATCCGTGTTGAACACACTCCGTACGGCTCTTTTGCTACGAGAGCTCAAAACTACCGTAAAACCAGATTCCGGCACGAACCGAACCCCCGGTACGCAACAAGCAAGACATGAACGCCATCGTCCGTGTCATCCCAATCCTGTACGGCCACCACCTCGTACATAGAAACTGACGACGGCGCAGACGGTGAGTACAACGAAGTCCAACATACCTGTACGTGGTGCCACACGCGCACATCTCCATTGCATGACTATAATGTCTGGGTACGTTGCGCCACACACTCCCGCATATCACCAGTGTAATACGGAGACGTGCCGCACCTACGTCATCGACCTCGTGGTACGGTACGTCACCGCACATCACAAGTACAATACGGAGACGTGCCGCACCTACGTCATCAACCTCTGGGTACGGTACGCCACCGCACATCACCAGTGCAAGACGGAGACGTGCCGCACCTACGTCATCAACCTCGGGGTACGGTACGCCACCGCACATCACCAGTGTAATACGGAGACGTGCCGCACCTACGTCATCGACCTCGGGGTATGGTACGCCACCGCACATCACCAGTGTAATACGGAGACGTGCCGCACCTACGTCATCGACCTCGGGGTACGGTACGTCACCGTACATCACCAGTGTAATACGGAGACGTGCCGCACTTACGTCATCGACCTCGGGGTACGGTACGTCACCACACATCACCAGTGTAATACAGAGACGTGCCACACCTACGTCATCGACCTCGGGGTACGGTATGCCACCGCACATCACCAGTGTAATACGGAGACGTGCCGCACCTACGTCATCGACCTCGGGGTATGGTACGCCACCGCACATCACCAGTGTAATACAGAGATGTGCCGCACCTACGTCATCGACCTCGGGGTACGGTACGTCACCGCACATCACCAGTGTAATACGGAGACGTGCAGCACTTACGTCATCGGCCTTGGGGTACGGTACGTCACCACACATCACCAGTGTAATACGGAGACGTGCCACACCTACGTCATCGACCTCGGGGTACGGTACACCACCGCACATCACCAGTGTAATACGGAGACGTGCCGCACCTACGTCATCTTCATCGACCTCGGGGTACGCTACGCTACGGCATATCACCTGTGTAACAGTGAGACGTGTGGGACATACGTCTGCTATGTCAGTGTAAGTGTAAGAGGTGTGTAGAAAACACACCCAGCAGTGCGCAGCAGCATAGGGTGTGTGTGGCTAAGACCCCCACTAGTGCCCAGCAGTGCATAGCATTAGAGTGTGTGTGTGGCTAAGACCCCCACCAGTGCCCAGCAGTGCCCAGCATTAGAGTGTGTGTGGCTAAGACGTCCACCAGTGCCCAGCATTAGAGTGTGTGTGTGGCTAAGACCCCCACCAGTGCCCAGCAGTGCCCAGCATTAGAGTGTGTGTGGCTAAGACCCCCACCAGTGCCCAGCATTAGAGTGTGTGTGTGGCTAAGACCCCCACCAGTGCCCAGAATTATAGTGTGTGTGTGACTAAGACCCCCACCAGTGCCCAGCATTAGAGTGTGTGTGTGGCTAAGACCCCCACCAGTGCACAGCAGTGCCCAGCATTACAGTGTGTGTGTGGCTAAGACCCCCACCAGTGCCCAGCAGTGCTCAGCATTAGAGTGTGTGTGGCTAAGACCCCCACCAGTGCCCAGCAGTGCCCAGCATTAGAGTGTGTGTGGCTAAGACCCCCACCAGTGCCCAGCATTAGAGTGTGTGTGTGGCTAAGACCCCCACCAGTGCCCAGCATTAGAGTGTGTGTGTGGCTAAGACCCCCACCAGTGCCCAGCAGTGCCCAGCATTAGAGTGTGTGTGGCTAAGACCCCCGCCAGTGCCCAGCATTAGAGTGTGTGTGTGGCTAAGACCCCCACCAGTGCCCAGCATTATAGTGTGTGTGTGAGACTAAGACCCCCACCAGTGCCCAGCATTAGAGTGTGTGTGTGGCTAAGACCCCCACCAGTGCACAGCAGTGCCCAGCATTACAGTGTGTGTGTGGCTAAGACCCCCACCAGTGCCCAGCAGTGCTCAGCATTAGAGTGCGTGTGGCTAAGACCCCCACCAGTGCCCAGCAGTGCCCAGCATTAGAGTGTGTGTGGCTAAGACCCCCACCAGTGCCCAGCATTAGAGTGTGTGTGTGGCTAAGACCCCCACCAGCGCCCAGCATTACAGTGTGTGTGTGGCTAAGACCCCCACCAGTGCCCAGCAGTGCCCAGCATTAGAGTGTGTGTGGCTAAGACCCCCACCAGTGCACAGCAGTGCCCAGCATTACAGTGTGTGTGTGTGGCTAAGACCCCCACCAGTGCCCAGCAGTGCCCAGCATTAGAGTGTGAGTGTGGCTAAGACCCCACCAGTGCCCAGCATTAGAGTGTGTGTGTGGCTAAGACCCCCACCAGTGCCCAGCATTAGAGTGTGTGTGGCTAAGACCCCCACCAGTGCCCAGTGTTAGAGTGTGTGTGTGGCTAAGACCCCCACCAGCGCCCGGCATTAGAGTGTGTGTGTGGCTAAGACCCCCACCAGTGCCCAGCAGTGCCCAGCATTAGAGTGTGTGTGGCTAAGACCCCCACTAGTGCCCAGCAGTGCCCAGCATTAAAGTGTGTGTTTGGCTAAGACCCCCACCAGTACCCAGCATTAGAGTGTGTGTGTGGCTAAGACCCCCACCAGTGCCCAGCAGTGCCCAGCATTAGAGTGTGTGTGGCTAAGACCCCCACCAGTGCCCAGCATTAGAGTGTGTGTGTGGCTAAGACCCCAACCAGCGCCCAGCATTAGAGTGTGTGTGTGGCTAAGACTCCCACCAGTGCCCAGCAGTGCCCAGCATTAGAGTGTGTGTGGCTAAGACCCCCACCAGGGCCCAGCAGTGAACAGCATTAGAGTGTGTGTGTGGCTAAGACCCCCAGCAGTTCCCAGCATTAGAGTGTGTGTGGCTAAGACCCCCACCAGTGCCCAGCATTAGAGTGTGTGTGTGGCTAAGACCCCCACCAGCGCCCAGCAGTGCCCAGCAGTTAAAGCAAAAACGTACCATTGTTAACCTCATTACCATCAGGAAATAGACACATGTTACTATACCCAAATTTGAACATCACACCAGCTCCCAGGCACACAGCAGTCACAGACATTATCAGACAAACTAAAGTACAGAAACTGAAAAAATAGCTTTATTCAGCTGCTTCGAAATTGAAAACGCAAATAAGAGTCCTCGCTCACAGAAGGCCAATGGCCAGTCCAAACAAGTCAGATAAACAGTTTGTGCCTTCATGGATGTTCTCACACCCAAACTTGCCTGCAGATGGAGTTCAATGCGCTGTCGAAACAGTGGGGGCATCATCTGTGGAATCCTCCGGCACCGCATGGACAGGAGAGGGAAGGACAGGTGGAGTGGGTGCAGGTGTTGTGGATTCATCCACACTGGCCGGTGCATCGCAGAAAGTAGCAAGATTAAGTTGGCTGCACACTTCAGCCAGTTCGGAAAAACTACCACCTGAACCCGGGGACACATTGGGGGTGGAGGTAGAGGGCTGTGAGTCTGTTGTCCTGGGTCTGTGGATGCGTGTGTGAGGTGTGTCCCCACTCCCTGTGGGTGTGCCTACATCCCCTTGAGATTGGGTGTGTGGAGATTTGAGCTTTTTCTGCCGTGTGGGTGTGCTGGGTGTGTCTGTTGTTGTGTCTAACCTGTGGCGTCTGCGTGTATGTTGGGTAGGTATGGGCGAGGCCGAGGTGGATGGGTCTGAAGGATGGGGGGGGACAGATGCTGCTGGGTGTACAGAGCTGCCGTCAGTGTTGACTCTATGGCAGCCACACTCCGACGTAGATCAGACATGGCAGATGACATGCCCTCCATGAACGACAACAACTGTGTAATGAGTCGTGTATGTCCATTGAGGACAGTCAACATGGATGTCTGACCTACTACAATCTGCCGGAGTAGGTCCACAGACTCAGCACTGAGGGCAGCAGGGGACACAAGGGCAGGTGCTGCGGTGCTGGGAACAAAGGAGACACGGGGGCTAGCACGGACCCTAGGGACCCTAACAACTGGGAGGGTGGAGATGATACTGGAGGAGGAGAGGCCAGCCAAAGATGAAGAAGAGACCATTGCTGCATATTCCCCCTCCTCCTCAGAGTCTGGTTCCGAGCCGTCCGCATGGTAGGATGTGTCAGTCACATGGGGTTCGGCCTGCAGACTCTCCTCACCCTCCGTGCCACTGCCTCCCTCTGACTCCTCAAAGCAGGTGGCACTGTCGCTGGGTCCCTCTGCCTGGTCCGCGCCTGTGTCTCCTCCAGATTCTGGTGATGAATCTGTTGGCAAGGAGAATAAGAAAAACATATCAGTCACCTGTACACATCAGACATATCAGCTACAAATCATTTGGGCACATTTCTAAACATGGCATGCATCATGAGTCACATGCCACTGAACTCTGCACAATGCCAAGCCTAGTCGTGGGCAATTGTAAGAGACACAACGCTCAATGTATAGTAGGATACAAGTAACAGGCAAGGCAAAAACTTGTATGAGAGACACAATGATGAGCCACTGCCTGACAACAGGATAGCTGATATTGAATCACAGTTCATTTTCCCACCCTGCCACCCAAATCCAGACCTGGTCATGTTTGATTCGCTTTGACCTTGTGCCACATGGGAAAAGTCCTGCATGAACTGCCATGTGATGCCATCCTGGGACCTGAACCAAGTGTTCCATCACCTCACACTGGCATCACAGCTGTCTACACCCAAAGTCACATTGTGTGGCTGACCATCAACATGCAACATATTTTGAGTATATGCACACACGCACTGCCCAGTGTGAGTATGCACAAGCCAAAATTAGTGCACATGTACCGTGTGCACCTGTAGTTAACACATGACAATTAGAAAGTGTACCATGGACAAAGGCCACTGAGGCTGACTTGTGCAGAAAACACATGTAGAGACTCAAGATCAGTGCCAAAATATGAAGAAGGCCAGACACAGTGTACATGCGGTGCTACATGTAAGGTACCAACAGGTGTCACAGACCCCCCTCCAACATGATGATGTGCAAAGGAAGATGCATACTAAGACATTGCACCATAGGAGTACATGTGAAAAACAATCATTAGCCAAAGCGCTGGCCAGATGTGGAGTAGGGCAAGGCATGTAAAGAAGCATCTGCTGAAACTGGGCCATTCTTATGCCAATGCATAAAGTGCCTGTCTGACCACACAACTCCAACTATGGGAGTGTTACCAAGCCTCGGAGCACTGCAGGTAGCATGTGACACACATGACAACAAACAGACATGTACCTACCCTCTTCTTGCTGCTGTCCCTCCTGCAACTGCCTATGGAGGTCTGGGAACACCACTTCCAGGACCCGGAGCATGTGGGGGGTGAGGTGGCGGGTGCCGCCATGCCGGCGTGGAGCTTCCAGCTTCAGCTGTACCCTGGCGATGCGGCGGGTCCAGCACCGGATGTCCTGCCACCTCTTCTTGATGTTTCTGAGCTTCCTGCGAGGCCCTCCCTCACTCCTGACAGCCCTGGCGATGTCCATCCAGATTTCACCCTTCTCATAGGCAGATACTTGTCACGAATGTAAAGTTAGAGAACATCAGTACACCTGGTCCATGTTTCAAAAACACACATATGTGCACAAAAGACTTGAGGACAACAGGGCATCGGATGCTCCACACATTTGCATCATTGTCCAGGAGTATGTGGCCTGTGAGCAAACACAACAGCACTACATGCCATTTAAAGGCTACAGATGACATAAGGGGTGCAAACCACTCTTTGAGCATGGCACTCACTGAGCAATATATGCTACATCTGGGTGCACTGCAGCACGTGACATGCTGTCACACACCCCACTACAACAAAGAACCCTCTTCACACAACACTGTACACCCTGGCACTCACTCCCAACAACATAGCATCTATCCACTATACATACACAGTGGCTATAGTCAGCACTAGCAGCCAGCGCCAGGACACCTCCGGGTAACAGAGCGCTCTACAAATGTGATAATAAATAAATAAATAAATAAATAGTGTCACACACACAACAGGTGCACACTCCAAGGTAGTGCACACATCACTCACCTGCTCCTCTGGTCTCCCATACAGCTTGCTGTAGTTAGGCAGGAGGGCATCCAGCAGGGCCTTGTTCTCACCATCACTGAATGCAGGTGCCCTCTCCATGCTCAGCTAATCAGGGTCCAGAGGATACAGAGACAGCAGCTGTGTTTTCCACTCCAATGTTGTGCAGGCAAGTGCCCTCCCACAGCCACATGCTGCCTTATATTTGTGCTGCAGAGGGTCTGTGAGTCCAAGGAGTAGTGTGTGATAGGCCACCATAGTTTGCATCCTATGTTTCATCCAATCCCGTCACACATAAGGCCATGACACACATATGCATGGTTTGAAAACTGAGCCAGAGCTGAACAACAACTTTTGCAACATTGTATACTTTTGCCCAACTGAATTTCGTATAACACCTGTAGGAGACTCAAAACTCTCTGTATCCATGACACCCTGGCTGCATTCTGATCATTCCACTGTTCCCCTAGATGTTCCCTATGTATTTATTTGATTACCCACACAAGTACGATGCGATTGCCGTTCCAAATGCAACCCATTCAATGGTGAAACGAGGCGTACACACGCACGTACCATTGGGGTACGCTGTGCTCGCGTATGGCTACAATGCATTAGGGAAACGAGGCCTACACACGCACGTACCATTGGGGTACGCTGTGCTCGCGTATGGCTACAATGCAATAGGGAAACGAGGCCAACACACGCACGTACCATTGGGGTACGCTGTGCTCGCGTATGGGTACAATGCAATAGGGAAACGAGGCCTACACACGCACGTACCATTGGGGTACGCTGTGCTTGCGTATGGCTACAATGCAATAGGGAAACGAGGCGTACACACGCATGTACCAATGGGGTACGCTGTGCTCGCGTATGGCTACAATGCAATAGGGAAACGAGGCGTACACACGCACGTACCATTGGGGTACGCTGTGCTCGCGTATGGCTACAATGCAATAGGGAAACGAGGCCTACACACGCACGTACCATTGGGGTACGCTGTGCTCGCGTATGGCTACAATGCAATAGGGAAACGAGGCATACACACGCACGTACCATTGGGGTACGCTGTGCTCATGTATGGCTACAATGCAATAGGGAAACGAGGCCTACACACGCACGTACCATTGGGGCACAGTGCGTCAGACATGCTCAAGTGAACGCTTGTGTAGGCTGCGTTCCTGACTCCTTCATGTCACCATTGGGAGAGTGACCCCAGGAAATCACATTGCAGGGATGTAGTCTAGACTCATGTTGACCATGTGGATGCATACATCAGCATGGCATCCTTACATCAGCAGGCCCTAGGTGTGGCAGACATTGAAGAAGCACAGGGACTTTGACCTTGTGGCTCAGTTGATGTGTGAAGAGCTGTTGAGACATGCCATTAATCATTGTGCACATGTGTATCACATACTTTCAACACTTCGCACCTGAGTAACGTCTGCAACATATTGTGATGCACATCAACACTGGAATGGCACACCATTCAGTACAGGGAACTGTCACATGATGACAGCAACATGCCCACTGTCACAGATGTCAAATTGACGCACAGCATGACCCTGTGTGACCACATCATGTGTGGGCCATGTGCGACATTGTGCATGCTGTTTGCATGTGAAAGAAACAGGTCAGTATTATATTTCTCACCTTACAATATCCCCAAGTGTCAGACTGGATTTGCCAATTTCGGCTTAACAGTACGCTTGTGTGTCGGTAGGCATCGTCTGCGGCTCCGCGTGTGTCGTTGGCGTTGTGTGCACCGTGATGACGTTGTCCTAGTACTCATACGCCGCCTCCGCGTGCTCACGTAAGGTCCTCTTTTTTCACACCAGCAGCGCAGTTCCCGTATAAGTGTAACCTTACTAATTTTTTTTCAAATCATAGTACGATCACTTCTGATCATTTAACTTGGATTGTCCGACTCAGGACGGTGCCAATAGGGATGGCCGTTTCCAAGCCTGTGAGGATTGCGACCGACTGATGTCGGTGACTGACCCTCACCCTCGGTGTCTCCACTGTTTCGACGTTAAGCACGGCAACAAGTGCTGCTCCGACTGCCGGGCCCAGACATATGAAGCTAGGTGGGAGTGGTCCCGCAAGCAGCTCGGACTCCAGCAGTTGGCCCAGCACCACAATAGCTCATGGTCTGGACGTAGGTCGAGTGTCCGGGCGTGGGGTTTGAGCCATCAGAGCCCCGGGATTTGACATCACTGCTCAGGGGCAAAGTCGTCAGGCAACCACAAGAAGTCAGAGACGTCATCGCACTTCAAACTCACCACAATGCACGTGCAATGCTGCACGGGATTTGGGTGACACCGCCCACGTGGCTCCGTCAGATTTGCAGCCGTAGTAGCCTGCACCACGACCTCTGGTCCCTGGCCAGCATGCGACGCAGGAGGAGTTAGTGCGCTTCCTCATGGCCATGATGTCCCTCACTCCACCGACGGGCTACGCCGCGGCTTAGGTCCCAGCGGACCCGTCTGGGGGCACTAGTGGGTCTGGTGCTTTGGCCCCGATGCAGTCTCTTGCTTTGGCTCTGACGCTGGCGGCACCTTCGTCCCGGCACCGCTGGGCCACACTGGATCCGATAGGTGATCCTGGTCCTCGCTGGTTCACCTCACGACCTCACCGGCAACAGTCCCCCAGGTGTCACCCTCGGCGCCGTCCTCGGGTGGTGATGTCCCCGATACCACACACTACGGCTCTGGCGAGGGAACGGCGCGGCAGAACAACTCTTTTAATGCTGCATGGGGAGTTTAACTTCAACGAGCCGGGCACATCTTTTGACAACCCTGATTATCAGGGAATGGGTGATAAGGAGTATTGGGAGGGTTCTGAAGACCCACTGACACGTGAGTGTCAGTCCCAAGACGAATGTACAGGTGGACTGGGGGATGCGAGTGGTCTGGACACCTCGCCAGACACTGGTAATGTCTCTAATCCAACCGTGTCTTTGGAGGAGCGGGCAACGTACAGTGTTGTGTGTACGTGGGCGGCCAAAGCCTTGCCCCTTCATCTCCCCGTTGTGCCCGTGAGGACCAACCTCCTCACTGAGGTCCTTAAACTGCAGTCAAGCTCGGCTGAGCCTCCGCAGCCGTTTCATGAGGCATTGACTGACGCTATTTTGGCCACTATGTCCAGGCCCGCTGCAGGTTTGGCTGTAGATAGGCACGTTGCCAGACGCCCACACCCGTCCACAGACGACCCATGTTTCCTGTCCTCCCACCCCACCCCAGAGAGCATGGGCATCCAGGCCTCCAAATCACAGACCGCATTCCCGTTTGCTCCGCTGGACAGGGTATCCAAGAGTATGAGCAGTACAGAAAGATGGTATCATACTCCCTGAGTCTGGGACTGAGGTCTTCCAACATCACATGCCTCTTTGTCCGATACACACGCTCTCTGTGGGACACGTTTGTGGAACTGCTGCCAGAGTGCACGTTGTAGGTACGGGCAATACTTGGCCAAGCCCTTGTAGAATGCCGGTCTGCGGCACGGTATTCGATCCGGTGTGGGCTGGATAGCACCGACTCACTGGGCAGAGCGATGGCATCCACGGAGGCGATTTGTTGCAAAGCCTGGTATGTATTCCAAGGTAGGAATATGGTACTAAATACTGTTCCTTACAGATATTTTGTTACAAAAGGTAAGTAACTTGTTCATACTGTTCAGTATATCTGCTGTAGGAGCATCTATGATGGGTCCTTGCCGTGATGACAGGGTTTCACATGTACGCACACCATGCCACTTGTGCAAATGAACCGCTCATATGTGTGATGGCATCACAGACCATTTGTCACAAATCAAACATTTCTGCTGTCTGATGATGTCCATGTATTAGGTTTGGAAACATCACACCGCTATAGGAATATGTCAGATCTGTGCAAATGATGGCACATGTGATGTGGGTGTGTGTATTGCTGTCAGCTGTCTGGATGTGCAGACAACCTCCTAATGCAATTCACGTGACGTGTGTCACTGACGTGATACATTGTCATGCTCACTCAGACCTTCCCATCAGATCATTTGTATGCATGTAATATCCATTCCACAGACCACAGGTCTTTTACTTTTCACGGAGGAGTGGCTGGCAGCTGGCACATGTTTCCTCAGTGTGTATCCCACGCCACACTTACAATTGTCTAGATTTGTTGAAGCAGTGTTGCTTGTGCCATGTACATTGTTATTGTCTTTGTCTGACAGTTGTACACATTTTCTACTAAATATGGTTGCAAGGTAAAGATGATGGCAGCCCTACATTTCTTTGCCACAGGTACGTTCCAATTTACCATAGCTGATGTGGGAGGGATGTCACAAACAATGTTTAGCCGGGTATTAAGCGATGTATTGGCATCTATGTTGCTGCACATAGATGAATTCATTACATTCCCTACTCCAGAACAGTTGACACATGTCAAGGGGGAATTCTATGCCCTGAGACGCATGCCACATGTAATTGGTGCAATTGATGGTACCCATGTTACTCTGGTGCCACCACAGGCTCAGGAGCAAGCCTACCGCAACAGGAAACACTACCACTCGATAAATGCCCTGGTGGTGTGTCTTGCCAAAATGCTTATCTCACATGTTTGTGCACGTTTTCCAGGATCGTGCCACGATGCATTCATCATGAGGCGTAGCAGGGTACCACAGATGATGCTGCAGCTGCACAACCATCGGGCATGTCTTGTTGGTGGGTAAACTCTGTTAGCCATGTATGTCAGTATGTCAAAACTTCATGAACTGCATCATATTACACACTCATTTCCATGATGTCAATTTGCAGGAGACGCAGGATATCCAAACATGCCGTGGCTAATGACTCCGCTATGCAACCCCAGGACAGCTGCAGACCAGCGGTACAACAATGCTCATGGGAAGACCAGGCGGGTGATTGAGCGAACATTTGGCCTCCTGAAGAGCCAGTTCAGGTGCCTGGACAAGACAGGCGGAGCCCTCCAATACACCCCACTCAAGGTGTGTGACATCTTCACCGTGTGCTGCATGCTACACAACTTGGCAGTGGAGAAGGCCGTGCCACTCATCCTTGATCCTGATGAGCTGGAACATCCGCCCATTGAGGATGAAGGCCTTGCCCAGGATACCAGTGACGAGGAGGATGAAGATGATATCCGGAGTCACCTCATCCGCAACTTCTTTTCATAATGGTGAGTCATAGGTGCATTTTGGTAAAATATGTACTATAGAGTTGCATGGGTAGCATGCTGTGTATGCAACTGACTTTATGCAATGTCACTTGGATGTTTGTTGTGCAGTGTCACGTAGGTGCAGATATAATGCAACACACATACGTGCTATGTGTGTACTTGGAATGTACAGGTGTACTACAACATCAGGCTATTCAACAGGACAATGTCAGAATGATATTATACAGAACTTGACCCCTTGTGTGCCTCTCATCCCCAGCTCGCCCTGCCTGTTGTCCGTTGGTGTCATCGTGGTCAGCCTGCTATTGCTCATTATGATTGCAACGTCAGCCGAATCAACGGAGCATGCATGGACATGTGGAAAAGTCACTTTTGGTAAGGACTCATATGAGGCTGTTTAGCGTTGGTATGGTTTCTATTGTGTGGTACATGTTCATGCGCATGTTGTTAGACCATGCATAAATGCAACAACATCATGTATCTTATTACATGTAGGCCCACTCCCATGACAGGATAGTCACCCCATCTGACAGTCATCTGTCGTAGTTTTAGACTCTGGTGAATGCATCAATGTGTGTAGACATTGACACTGCAACATTGCGTATACCATGGTTTGACATTGTGTTAGAGGTCACAACCACGGACTCTGTGGGGGATTGCAGCCTCACTGTGTGCATTAGAATGTGTCTGGATCCTCACCTCAACCATGTGGGCCAGTCCAGTTTGTTTACAAAAAAAACATGTTGTGTAGGTGTGGCCCAGTGTATGTTCCACATGTTAAGACAACTGTCCTGTGATTCTGTTCGCATGGATGCATTGCCCCTTGTTGCAGTATGTCATGTCACTGTCATGTCGTTACCTCAGTGCAGT
Organism: Lissotriton helveticus; assembly: GCF_964261635.1. Taxonomy (NCBI): domain Eukaryota; kingdom Metazoa; phylum Chordata; class Amphibia; order Caudata; family Salamandridae; genus Lissotriton; species Lissotriton helveticus. Next base: position 2,082,654,239 of record NC_136065.1, read on the forward strand.
TTGAGAATACTGCTACGCCAGCCTTCACAGTGAGTAGCAGTTATGTTTTCATTCACATGATGCCATGTATGTTTAGCAGTAGACATGACAATGGTGGGTTGATGCATATGTGAATTATTGTGTGGCACCAGTGGAGTGCGGTCATTCACATGATTCTCTTGTCCCGTGCAGCATTTCTGTGCGACGGTAGGGTTCATTATGTGGCTTGGATCAACATCACTTGCTGTTGAGTTATTTTCAACCTGCTTGTCATGTTTAACATAGTGATGCAAAGTTGGTAGAGCAAAAGACTGGCTACAGAGTGCCTTCATTGCATGTAGGTCATTAGCTTCCTCATCATATGTGATTCTTACAGCTGTTGTGGGTGATGTCAAGTTTGCCTACATGGCCCTTACGGGTACACATAAACAAATACAGATATTACACTTTGCGTAAGTAGCATTGCCATATATTTTAATTTGTTTGTAGGGTCCACATCATCAGACACTGTGAATTAGTTTTTGTCCACATAGATCTCATTGCATAGTAGAAGACTTGTGAGCGTTACACAAGACTCAAATAGATGACAGACTGTCCTAGGTTTAATGTGTCCGTGTTACAGCATCGGATCTCATGTGATAGCATAATGAGTGATCTCAAATTGGCTACAGTCGTTACACTTCACAGGTGTGACTGGTACAGTGTATCTCATGAGGTATTTGTAGTGTCAGTGACATGAGAAATACTCCTAATGGTTATTTGCCTCTGTTTCAGGTCTCCTCCCTGCAGTTCCCATCCTCTCCTTCCCTCGCCTGATCACCCTTTTGTGTCTGTCATTTGTACTCAGACCAAGGGGCTATTTGGAGGTGGAACCCTTTGAGCATCACACCACTCTGATGAAGAAAGGTACGGGCAGTCCCTGGCAGGCTTGTAGCGAATTGATCTGCTGCATTACAGGTGACATCATTCATAGTCTTTTTTTGTCTTCTTGCCAATGCCAATGACTATGTATGTTTGATAATGATCCATGGGCTCCCAAGGTAAATCATCATGTTGTGCATGACGTGTGATTTCAACTGAATTTTGTGCCTCCTTGATGTCAACGCACATGTCCTTCTAATGTGCATGTATACTATATGGCATGAAGTAAGCTTATTCTTGTTATGTGTTTACGTGTACAGTGACAACATGCATGGTGTTGATTAAGGCTAAAGTACTATATTGTGTGTGAGGTAGATGGCTGTGTAGCTGCTGTTTAGCTTGGAACACACTACCTGTAGACTACACCTGCTGACGCTGTGTGTCCTGTGCCCCACTTGTCCCGAAGGGGCCTGATCCTGTGACCTTGATCTTTGGTGATTACTGTGCCATTTTATTTGCTGTGACCCTGAGTTAAGCAGACACTCCTGCATTCACATACACATGTCACTTTGTGGCTTGCCAATGCCCTTGTTGTGTGTGCTTGTTTTGCAAGTTGTCACACCCCTACTGCCGTCATGTCTTCACTCATTCCTGCTGCTGCATACACAGCCACAATGCAGCGCACACTATCCAGGACCACACACGCCTACAGGATACCCCTCCTTCCATCCATTTGTAGAGCATGCTCCAGCCACCCTACACACAGAGAACACCAGACAATCATCCTCCTAGTATAATGATGCCTCAAACTCACCCATTACAGCTTCTATGCCTGTGTGTGCAACACATACTGGCAAGACTATGCTGAGCCACATGACAGTGTGTCTACGTACCACCAGGTCATGTGCCTTGTACAGCACACACACACCTTCCATAGGCACAATATTGTACACTGTTACCTTGTCAACACCACAGCAGCAAAAGTCGCCTTCCTTACAGTCACGTGGCAATACACGACCTGGTCATACACTTCAACCTAGCCGTCACAGTCAGTCAAGTAGCCACAGGGGACACACACCATGACCACGTCTCTTGGGTGTGGTGTGATTTGGCCGTTCTGGTGTAGATAATTGTCAGACGTGGCTAGTTGTTTTAGATGCGTTGCACCCATCACAGGAATTTAGTACTTGTAGCTCCATAGGGGGAGGTCACGTAATCAGGTGAGCTTGGGTAGAGTGCTACAGCCCATTGCCCACAGTCTGTCCTGCCACCCTTGTCCTGTGGGCGCCATTCATCACATCCACAGTACAGCAGCATGCTGATGATAGTTCACATAGCTGAGGACACAGATGTAGGTACTCCCTACGTGGACAACTAGCTTTTTAACACTGATCTATACACCTCCAAGTGACTCTCCTGTGCCTGTCTGTAATTGCAGTTTTGTGATCCAAACCCCCCTCCAGCATTTACTATCCATCACAGGTGTGTGTTTCCATCCATGTATCTAGTTGTTAGAAATTTGTGACCTATGTGTGTCCTCACCCGGACTCAGATCCAAGTGTGTGGATGGCTGTAGTTTGTTGGATACTCTTGCATTTCATACATTTGCACACACATATTCTTTTATACTGTGGGTACAAGATAACTCAACAAATGCGTATGATGTTTGTTATATTTATTGGGTGATCTTGTGCAGGAAACGTGAGTAGGTGCTGTACAGAAAGGGGGGAATCCAAAGTTCACTGCTGGAGATGAGATGCCTTACAGTTTGAGTCAACAGAGTCCAGGCCACAGTGCTTGGCATCATTGGGCAGACTGTGACCAGCAAGTCCATGTGGGAGAGTCTAGTAGGTGATGCTGTTGCACCCAAGGGCAATATGCCGGGTCAGGTGTCCTGGGAGTTGTGCATGCCCCACTGCCCCTCAACGTCTTAGCCGTGGACGACTCTTCTTCCTTGGGGGACCCTCACGTGCAGGCATGGACGATGCATGGGACTCTACGTCAGACAGTTCCTCCTCCTCCTCCTCCCTCCCTGTGGCTGGTGTTGCACTTTGCCTTGATGTAGCTGGCCTGGTGACACAGGGAGGGTGCTGCATGTTGGTAGCAATCTGACATAGTGATTGGTTCATTTACCGATGCATCGTCAAGAGCTCAGCCAGACTTGCCTCCACCCGTCCATAATGTTGTTCTTGCCTGGCATTTTGCTCAGCCTGCTGTTCTTTCACCTGGTTGAGGGCCTCCGCTACCTGGCTTACCTCCCTGGTGTCCCGCCGGTATGCCTCCAGGATGTTAGTCAGTTCAGGCATACCGGGCCCTGCAGCTGACTGGCCAGAATCTCGCCTCCGCCTTGCGCCACTCCCACCACCCTGACCCACACGAGTACGGCCTGCGCTTGTGGGCACATCCGATCGACTGGCCCCCCGAGTGCTGGTCTGGTGGATGTTGTCTGCCACCTCAGAGGTGCCCGACAAAGGGTGTCCCTCATTTTCAGACAGGCTCTCTGGTGGATCATGGGCAGGGCTCTGACCTGTCTGCTGGGATGTGGTGGGAATGGTTCCGGTGGTTGGCACAGATGTAGCTGGTACAGTTGCTGCAGGGGTTTGGGATCCAGAGGAGCCAGGTTGGTTGGGGTCATCCACAGTGCGTTGAGTGGCGTTGCTGTTGGTGGGGTCAGGGTTCTGCTGAGCCTGGGACTGAGATCCTTTTCCCCCCTGGTTGGGGGTGATCTCCACACGTTGCCCTGTGTGTGGGAGAGACAGACACTGTTAATGCACTATCAAGTGACATCTTAAATTGTTAGCCATTATCAGCATCACAGTTCCACCAGCTTTACATTGTTGTCATTGTTCAGTTGTGTATGTAGTGGTAGCAAATTGACATGTACTCAGGGGTATTTTCCTTCTTCCATTCTCTTGACAATGACTGACACAGCCATTGCTGTGTCTTGTCTTGCCGGCACAACACATATACAGCAGTGCTCTGTTTCACGCAACATCCAGGATACAGTGTTAATCCTTATGCCCGTGTCAAGCATGCACAGAGTTTAGATGCAGCATGTTCATGTAAGAGACAGAGCATTATTTATTACGATAAATTCTTCTACTTTGGATAGGTGTTGCTGTTCCGTGATGGCCAACCAATGCCAACACCCCTGGACCTGTACACCCACTTCTAGAGCATGGCTTTAGAACGTGGCACTTCTCCAAGACGCATCACCTTGTCAATACCCATGTCCATGTTGGTACTTAAGTGCATCCACAACATTCATAAGATGGGGCACGTGCATTGTGTGAGAGGCACAATGGACTGGAGCATCTGCAATGTGCATGTTAAAGTTGTATGCGTATTCATATGAGTGAGTGTATAGTTGTGGGACATGACAATTGTGACAGTGTTGCACTCCATTGCCTGTCCCCAGGGGATAAGTTTCTGTAAGGGGGGTGTGTGACAGGCCATGCTAGTAGTATGAGTGTGATTTGCAAGCGTCCATCATTCGTGATTTGGCTGTGCCCTCATGTAGCATGCTGGCATAATCGTGGTTGTGGGTTCCTGCACAGGATGTCTGACCTTGTCCTGGTGTTTGTGTTTGCAATGTTCACAGGAGGGACTTGTGCTGCCTACACCTGGGCCCATTGTGTACTACAGAGCTTTCCAAACTGTGTGTGCTGACACAGTACTGCGTCACCTGCAAATGGTGGGTTTGTCGCAGGCACTTAGTACATGACTGCTGGTAATTAGGAGACATCCCTAGACACTCTGCTCTATGGTCTTAATAAGGCCTGTGCAGTGCTCGGGTGCAACTGTGTGTGTGCCCAGGAAGCTGGGGTGAGGTGACAGAGGGAGGAAAACTGAGGGAGGGATACACAGAGGGAGGAGGGTGACACAGGGAGGGAGACAGAGGGAGAGGGTGACAGAGGGAGAGGGAGACATGGGGAGAGGGAGACAGAGGGAGGGAGACAGAGGGAGGGAGACAGAGGGAGAGGGTGGCAGAGGGAGAGGGAGACAGGGATGGAGGGAGTCAGAGGGAAGGAGGGAGACAGAGGGAGGGAGACAGAGGGAGGGAGACAGAGGGATGGAGACAGAGGGAGAGGGTGACAGGGTTGGAGGGAGTCAGAGGGAAGGAGGGAGACAGGGGGAGGGAGTCAGAGGGAGGGAGACAGAGAGTGACAGACAGAGAGTGACAGACAGAGGGAGACAGACAGACAGAGGGAGGAGGGCAACAGAGGGATGGAGACAGGTTGTTTGTGCTCGCTCGCTTACTACACTGCCTTACCGTGTCACAAAATGATGCATCTCCGAAAAGTGTGTCAGCAACATGAAATTGTTTGGAAGCTGTGGTCTACTATCTTGTGTAAATTTCCATATCCCTGTGCATTGGGCATGGTGCTTGGTTGTGTACCTGGGACATATGGGATGAGAGCAGCCTCCTACCCTACACCTTCCACCCTTTGTGCCTCCCCCTTGCAATTACCCCAATTCTGTTGTGTACTGCTGGGACACATGGCCACCCACCCCCATGCTGCTGGGCACTGTTGTAAGTCCACCCAAGTAACATGTGTTTTTTGTACACTCACCAGGCTCAACGGCTCCTTCAATTCAGTGTACTCCCACCGGCGGCAGCAGGGCCATGACTTTCTCCTCCCAGGGATGGTATACTGGAGGTCTGCGGGGACCACCACCTCCAGTGTAGTCTGCATTGGCGTAGTCCTGGTCCATTTTCTTCTTGACCATCCTCCGCAGCTCATACCACCTGGACTGGCATTCCGGCCTGGTGCGCATGATGGGTGCAACAGCATTGACCCGGTCTACGATCCTCTCCCACAGGCGTGTTTTGTCAGCCATGCTGGTCTGTCTGACCAATGCACCAAACAGCTGTGGCTCGACTCTGATGATTTCATCTGTAAGTATCTCATTCTCCGGGTTAGTGAACTTTGGATTCTTGGGTGTGCTCATGGTGTGGGGTGTATGTGATTGAGGGGGTGATGGTGTGTATGGATGAGGGTGTGTGGGTCTGATTGTGAAGGGGGTGTTGTGGGTGTAGATGAGATAGGTTGTATGTGTGAAGGTGTGTGGCTGCAATTGTTGGTGTGATGTCTGTGTCTTAGCAAGAATAGGTATGTTGCGAAGGATGATGGGTTGTATGAGTGGACCTTTTATTGGCCAATTTGTGGGTGTGGCTTATTTTGAACTGGTGGTATGTGTGTTATATGGGGTGGGTGTTAGCCTGTTTGGCTGTGACCAGGACATTGTTTCTCAATAGTGTGTACACAGGAGACATGTTCAGTGTCGTTGTGCGACTCGTTAGCTAAGTCCTTGTGCTGGTTTAGGTATTGGCGTTATGTGTGCGTGTCGTACTTGTGCGTGCGGTTGACTTGTACGGGCCGTTGGCGGGTGGGGGGGTTCACGTAGGCTTGATCGGGGGGGTGTGCGTGTTGTACTTGTGCGTGCGGTTTACTTGTATGGGCCGTTGGCGCGTTGGGGGTTCGCGTAGGCTTGATGGGGGGTTGTGCGTGTCGTACCTGTGCATGCGGGTGACTTGTACGGCCGTTGGCGGGTGGGGGGGGTTCTTGGTCGCTTGAGGGGGGTATGCGTGTCGTACTTGTGCGTGCAGTTGACTTTTACGGGCCGTTGGCGGGTGGGGGGGTTCGCGTAGGCTTGAAGGGGGGTGCGTGTCCTACTTGTGCGTGCGGTTGACTTATACGGGCCGTTGGCGGGTGTGGGGGGTTCTTGGTCACTTGAGGGGGGTGTGCGTGTCGTACTTCTGCGTGCGGTTGACTTGTACGGGCCGTTGGCGGGTGGTAGGGTTCGAATAGGCTTGATCGGGGGTGTGCGTGTTGTACTTGTGCGTGCGGTTGACTTGTACGGGCCGTTGGCGCGTGGGGGGTTCGCGTATGCTTGATGGGGGTTGTGCATGTCGTACTTGTGCGTACGGGTGACTTGTACGGGCCGTTGGCGGGTGGTTGGGCTCTTGGTCGCTTGAGGGGGGGTGTGCGTGTCATACTTGTGCGTGCGGTTGACTTGTACGGGCCGTTGGCAGGTGGGGGGTTCACGTAGGCTTGATGGGGGGGGTGCGTGTCGTACTTGTTCATGCGGGTGACTTTTACGGGCCGTTGGCGGGTGGGGGGTTTGCGTAGGCTTGATCGGGGGGTGTGCATGTCGTAATTGTGCGTGCGGTTGACTTGTACGGGCCGTTGGCGGGTGGGTGGGTTCGCGTAGGCTTGATGGGGGGATGTGCGTGTCGTACTTGTGCATGCGGGTGACTTGTACGGGCCGTTGGCGGGTGGGGGGGTTCTTGGCCGCTTGAGGGGGGTATGCGTGTCGCACTTGTGCGTGCGGTTGACTTTTACGGGCCGTTGGCGGGTGGGGGGGTTCGCGTAGGCTTGATGGAGGGGGTGCGTGTCATACTTGTGCATGCAGTTGACTTGTACGGGCCGTTGGCGGGTGGGGGGGGTTCTTGGTCGCTTGAGGGGGGTGTGCGTGTCGTACTTGTTCGTGCGGGTGACTTTTACGGGCCATTGGCGGGTGGGAGGGTTCGCGTAGGCTTGATCGGGGGGGGGTGTACGTGTCGTACTTGTGCGTGCGGTTGACTTGTACGGGCCGTTGGCGCATGGGGGTTCGCGTATGCTTGATGGGGGTTGTGCATGTCGTACTTGTGCGTGCGGGTGACTTGTACGGGCCGTTGGCGGGTGGGGGGGAACTTGGTCGCTTGAGAGGGGTGTGCGTGTCATACTTGTGCTTGCGGTTGACTTGTACGGGCCGTTGGCGGGTGGGGGGTTCGCGTAGGCTTGATGGGGGGGTATGCATGTCGTACTTGCTCGTGGGGGTGACTTTTACGGGCCGTTGGCGGGTGGGGGGGTTCGCGTAGGCTTGATGGGGGGTTGTGCGTGTTGTACTTGTGCTTGCGGGTGACTTGTACGGGCCGTTGGCGGGTTGGGGGGTTCTTGATCGCTTGAGGGGGGTGTGCGTGTCGTACTTGTGTGTGCGGTTGACTTTTACGGGCCTTTGGCGGGGGGTTCGCGTAGGCTTGATGGGGGGTTGTGCGTGTCGTACTTGTGCGTGCGGTTGACTTGTACGGGCCGTTGGCGGGTGGGGGGGTTCGCGTAGGCTTGATGGGGGTGTGTGCGTGTCTTACTTGTTCGTGCGGGTGACTTTTATGGGCCGTTGGCGGGTGGGGGGGTTCGCGTAGGCTTGATGGGGGGTTGTGCGTGTCGTACTTGAGCGTGCAGGTGACTTGTACGGGCCGTTGGCCGGTGGGGGGTACGCGTAGGCTTGATGGGGGGTGTGCGTGTCATACTTGTTAGTGCGGGTGACTTTTACAGGCCGTTGGCGGGTGGGGGGGTTCGCGTAGGCTTGATCAGGGGGTGTGCGTGTCGTACTTGTGCGTGCGGTTGACTTGTACGGGCCGTTGGCGCCTGGGGGTTTCGCGTAGGCTTGATGGGGGTTGTGTGTGTTGTACTTGTGCGTGCGGTTGACTTGTACGGGCCGTTGGCTGGTGGGGAGTTCGCATAGGCTTGATGGGGGGTTTGTGCGTGTCGTACTTGTGCGTGCGGTTGACTTGTTACGGCCGTTGGCGGGTGGGGGTTCGCGTAGGCTTTGACGGGGGTGTGCGTGTCGTACTGATGCGTGCGGGTGACTTGTACGGGCCGTTGGCGTTTGGGGGGGGTTCTTGGTCGCTTGAGAGGGGTGTGCATGTCGTACTTGTGTGTGCGGTTGACTTGTACGTTCCATTGGTGGGTGGGGGGTTCGCATAGGCTTGATGGGGGGATGTGCGTGTCGTACTTGTTCTTGTGGGTGACTTTCACGGGCCGTTTGTGGGTGGGGGGGTTCGCGTAGGCTTGATCGGGGGGGTCATACTTGTGCGGGCAGTTGACTTATACGGGCCCTTGGCACGTGGGGGGTTGTGCGTGTCATACTTGTGCGTGCGGGTGACTTGTACCGGCCGTTGGTGGGTGGGGGGTTTGCGTAGGCTTGATGGGGGTTGTGCGTGCGGTTGACTTGTACGGGCCGTTGGCGGGTGGGGGGTTAGCGTAGGCTTGATGGGGGGGTTGTGCGTGCGGTTGACTTGTACGGGCCGTTGGCGGGTGGGGGGGTTAGCGTAGGCTTGATGGGGGGTGCGTGTCGTACTTGTGCGTGCGGGTGACTTGTACGGGCCGTTGGTGGGGGGGTTCTTGGTCGCTTGAGGGGGGTGTGCATGTTGTACTTGTGCATGCGGTTGACTTGTACGGGCCGTTGGCGGGTGGGGGGTTCGCGTAGGCTTGATGGGGGGTGCGTGTCGTACTTGTTCGTGCGGGTGACTTTTACGGGCCTTTGGCGGGTGGGGGGGTTTGCGTAGGCTTGATCGGGGTTTGTGCGTGTGGTACTTGTGCATGCGGGTGACTTGTACGGACCGTTGGCGGGTGGGGGGTTCACGTAGGCTTGATGGGGGTGTGTGCGTGTCGTACTTGTTCGTGCGGGTGACTTTTACGGGCCTTTGGTGGGTGCGGGGGTTCGCATAGGTTTGATCGGGGTTTGTGCGTGTCGTACTTGTGCATGCGGGTGACTTGTACGGGCCGTTGGCGGGTGGGGGGTTTGCGTAGGCTTGATGGGGGGTGTGCGTGTCGTACTTGTTCGTGCGGGTGACTTTTACGGGCCGTTGGCGGGTGGGGGGGTTCGCGTAGGCTTGATGGGGGTTGTGTGTGTCGTACTTGTGCGTGCGGGTGACTTGTACGGGCCGTTGGCCGGTGGGGGGGCTCGCGTAGGCTTGATGGGGGGTGTGCGTGTCATACTTATTAGTGTGGGTGACTTTTACGGGCCGTTGGCGGGTGGGGGGGTTCGCGTAGGCTTGATCGGGGGGTGTGCGTGTTGTACTTATGCGTGCGGTTGACTTGTACGGGCCGTTGGCGCGTGGGGGTTTCGCGTAGGCTTGATGGGGGTTGTGTGTGTCGTACTTGTGCGTGCGGGTGACTTTTACGGGCCGTTGGCTGGTGGGGGGTTCACGTAGGATTGATGGGGGGTTGTGCGTGTCGTACTTGTGCGTGCGGGTGACTTGTACCGGCCGTTGGCGGGTGGGGGTTCGCGTAGGCTTGATCGGGGGTGTGCGTGTCGTACTGATGCGTGCGGGTGACTTGTACGGGCCGTTGGTGGGTGGGGGGGTTCTTGGTCACTTGATGGGGGTGTGCGTGTCGTACTTGTGCGTGCGGTTGACTTGTACGGGCCATTGGCGGGTGGGGGGTTCGCGTAGGCTTGATGGGGGGATGTGCGTGTCGTACTTGTTCGTGCGGGTGACTTTTACGGGCCGTTGGTGGGGGGGGGTTCGCGTAGGCTTGATCGGGGGGGTCGTACTTGTGCGGGCGGTTGACTTATACGGGCCGTTGGCGCGTGGGGGGGTTCGCGTAGGCTTGATGGGGGTTGTGCGTGTCGTACTTTTGCGTGCGGGTGACTTGTACCGGCTGTTGGCGGGTGGGGGGTGTGCGTAGGCTTGATGGGGGGGTTGTGCATGTCGTACTTGTGCGTGCGGTTGACTTGTACGGGCCGTTGGCGGGTGGGGGGGTTCGCGTAGGCTCGATGGGGGGTGCGTGTCATACTTGTGCGTGCGGGTGACTTGTACGGGCTGTTGGTGGGGGGGTTCTTGGTCGCTTGAGGGGGGTGTGCATGTCGTACTTGTGCATGCGGTTGACTTGTACGGGCCATTGGCGGGTGGGGGGTTCACGTAGGCTTGATGGGGGGGTGCGTGTCGTACTTGTTCGTGCGGGTGACTTTTACGGGCCTTTGGCGGGTGGGGGGGTTCGCATAGGCTTGATCGGGGTTTGTGCGTGTCGTACTTGTGCGTGCGGGTGACTTGTACGGGCCGTTGGCGGGTGGGGGGTTCGCGTAGGCTTGATGGGGGGTGTGCGTGTCGTACTTGTTTGTGCGGGTGACTTTTACGGGCCTTTGGTGGGTGCGGGGGTTCGCATAAGCTTGATCGGGGTTTGTGCGTGTCGTACTTGTGCATGCGGGTGACTTGTACGGGCCGTTGGTGGGTGGGGGGTTCGCATAGGCTTGATGGGGGGGTGTGCGTGTCGTACTTGTTCGTGCGGGTGACTTTTACGGGCTGTTGGCGGGTGGGGGGGTTCATGTAGGATTGATGGGGGTTGTGCGTGTCGTACCTGTGCGTGCGGGTGACTTGTACGGGCCGTTGGCCGTTGGGGGGGTTCGCGTAGGCTTGATGGGGGGGTGTGCATGTCATACTTGTTAGTGCGGGTGACTTTTACGGGCCGCTGGCGGGTGGGGGGTTCGCGCAGGCTTGATCGGGGGCGTGCGTGTCGTACTTGTGCATGCGGTTGACTTGTATGGGCCGTTGGCGCGTGGGGGGTTCACGTAGGCTTGATGGGGGGTAGTGCGTGTCCTACTTGTGCGTGCGGGTGACTTGTACATGCCGTTGGCGGGTGGGGGGGTTCGCGTAGGCTTGATGGAGGGGTGTGCGTGTCATACTTGTTCGTGCGGGTGACTTTTACAAGCCGTTGGCGTGTGGGGGGGTTCGCGTAGGCTTGATAGGGGGGGTGTGCGTGTCGTACTTGTGCGTGCGGTTGACTTGTATGGGCCGTTGGCGGGTGGGGGGTTTGCGTAGGCTTGATGGGGGTGTGTGCGTCTCTTACTTGTTCGTGCGGGTAACTTTTATGGGCCGTTGGCGGGTGGGGGGGTTCGCGTAGGCTTGATGGGGGGTTGTGCGTGTCGTACTTGTGCGTGTGGGTGACTTGTACGGGCTGTTGGCCGGTGGGGGGTACGCATAGGCTTGATGGGGGGGGTGCGTGTCATACTTGTTAGTGCGGGTGACTTTTACGGGCCGTTGGCGGGTGGGGGGGTTCGCATAGGCTTGATCAGGGCGTGTGCGTGTCGTACTTGTGCGTGCGGTTGACTTGTACGGGCCGTTGGCGCGTGGGGGTTTCGCGTAGGCTTGATGGGGGTTGTGTGTGTCGTACTTGTGCATGCGGTTGACTTGTACGGGCCGTTGGCTGGTGGGGGGTTCACATAGGCTTGATGGGGGGGTTGTGCGTGTCATACTTGTGCGTGCGGTTGACTTGTACCGGCCGTTGGCAGGTGGGGGGTTCGCGTAGGCTTGATCGGGGGGTGTGCGTGTCGTACTGATGCGTGCGGGTGACTTGTACAGGCCGTTGGCGGGTGGGGGGGTTCTTGGTCGCTTGAGGGGGGTGTGCGTGTCGTGCTTGTGCGTGCGGTTGACTTTTACGGGCCGTTGGTGGGTGGGGGGGTTCGCGTAGGCTTGATCGGGGGGGTCATACTTGTGCGGGCAGTTGACTTATACGGGCCGTTGGCGCGTGGGGGGTTCGCGTAGGCTTGATGGGGGTTGTGCGTGTCGTACTTGTGCGTGCGGGTGACTTGTACCGGCCGTTGGCGGGTGGGGGTGTGCGTAGGCTTGATGGGGGGGTTGTGCATGTCGTACTTGTGCGTGCGGTTGACTTGTACGGGCCGTTGGTGGGTGGGGGGGTTCGCGTAGGCTCGATGGGGGGTGCGTGTCGTACTTGTGCGTGCGGGTGACTTGTACGGGCTGTTGGTGGGGGGGTTCTTGTTCGCTTGAGGGGGGTGTGCATGTCGTACTTGTGCATGTGGTTGACTTGTACGGGCCGTTGGCGGGTGGGGGGTTCGCGTAGGCTTGATGGGGGGGTGCGTGTCGTACTTGTTCGTGCGGGTGACTTTTACGGGCCTTTGGCGGGTGGGGGGGTTTGCGTAGGCTTCATCGGGGTTTGTGCGTGTCGTACTTGTGCGTGCGGGTGACTTGTACGGGCCGTTGGCGGGTGGGGGGTTCGCGTAGGCTTGATGGGGGGTGTGCGTGTCGTACTTGTTCGTGCGGGTGACTTTTACGGGCCTTTGGTGGCTGCGGGGGTTCGCATAAGCTTGATCGGGGTTTGTGCGTGTCGTACTTGTGCATGCGGGTGACTTGTACGGGCCGTTGGTGGGTGGGGGGTTCGCATAGGCTTGATGGGGGGGTGTGCGTGTCGTACTTGTTCATGCGGGTGACTTTTACGGGCCGTTGGCGGGTGGGGGGGTTCGCGTAGGATTGATGGGGGTTGTGCGTGTCGTACTTGTGCGTGCGGGTGACTTGTACGGGCCGTTGGCCGGTGGGGGGGTTCGCGTAGGCTTGATGGGGGGGTGTGCATGTCATACTTGTTAGTGCGGGTGACTTTTACGGGCCGTTGGCGGGTGGGGGGTTCGCGTAGGCTTGATCGGGGGGTGTGCGTGTCGTACTTGTGCATGCGGTTGACTTGTATGGGCTGTTGGCGCATGGGGGGTTCACGTAGGCTTGATGGGGGGTAGTGCGTGTCGTACTTGTGCGTGCGGGTGACTTGTACATGCTGTTGGCGGGGGGGGGGTTCGCGTAGGCTTGATGGAGGGGTGTGCGTGTCATACTTGTTCGTGCGGGTGACTTTTACAAGCCGTTGGCGTGTGGGGGGGTTCGCGTAGGCTTGATAGGGGGATGTGCGTGTCGTACTTGTGCGTGCGGTTGACTTGTACGGGCTGTTGGCAGGTGGGGGTTCGCGTAGGCTTGATGGGGGGTTGTGCGTGTTGTACTTGTGCTTGCGGGTGACTTGTACGGGCCGTTGGCGGGTTGGGGGGTTCTTGATCGCTTGAGGGGGGTGTGCGTGTCGTACTTGTGTGTGCGGTTGACTTGTACGGGCCTTTGGCGGGGGGTTCGCGTAGGCTTGATGGGGGGTGTACGTGTTGTACTTGTTCGTGCGGGTGACTTTTACGGGCTGTTGGCGGGTGGGGGGTTCGCGTAGGCTTGATCGGGGGGTGTGCGTGTCATACTTGTGCGTGCAGTTGACTTGTATGGGCCGTTGGCAGGTGGGGGGGTTCGCGTAGGCTTGATCGGGGGGTGTGCGTGTCGTACTTGTGCGTACAGTTGACTTGTACGAGCCGTTGGCGCGTGGGGGGTTCACGTAGGCCTGATGGGGGGTAGTGGGTGTCGTACTTGTGCGTGCAGGTGACTTGTACATGCCGTTGGCGGGTGGGGGGGTTCGTGTAGGCTTGATGGGGGGGTGTGCGTGTCATACTTGTTCGTGCGGGTGACTTTTACAAGCCGTTGGCGTGTGGGGGGGTTCGCGTAGGCTTGATAGGGGGGGTGTGCGTGTCGTACTTGTGCGTGCGGTTGACTTGTACGGGCCGTTGGCGGGTGGGGGGGTTCGCGTAGGCTTGATGGGGGTGTGTGCGTGTCTTACTTGTTCGTGCGGGTGACTTTTAAGGGCCGTTGGCGGGTGGGGGGGTTCGCGTAGGCTTGATGGGGGGTTGTGCGTGTCGTACTTGTGCGTGCGGGTGACTTGTACGGGCCGTTGGCCGGTGGGGGGTACGCGTAGGCTTGATGGGGGGTGTGCGTGTCATACTTGTTAGTGCGGGTGACTTTTACGGGCCGTTGGCGGGTGGGGTTTTTTGCGTAGGCTTGATCAGGGGGTGTGCGTGTCTTACTTGTGCGTGCGGTTGACTTGTACGGGCCGTTGACGCGTGGGTGTTTCGCGTAGGCTGGATGGGGGTTGTGTGTGTCGTACTTGTGCATGCGGTTGACTTGTACGGGCCGTTGGCTGGTGTGGGGTTCGCATAGGCTTGATGGGGGGGTTGTGCGTGTCGTACTTGTGCGTGCGGTTGACTTGTACCGGCCGTTGGCGGGTGGGGGGTACGCGTAGGCTTGATCGGGGGTGTGCGTGTCGTACTGATGCGTGTGGGTGACTTGTACAGGCCGTTGGTGGGTGGGGGGGTTCTTGGTCGTTTGAGGGGGGTGTGCGTGTCGTACTTGTGCGTGCGGTTGACTTGTACGGGCCATTGGTGGGTGGGGGTTCGCATAGGCTTGATAGGGGGATGTGCGTGTCGTACTTGTTCGTGTGGGTGACTTTTACGGGCCGTTGGTGGGTGGGGGGGTTCGCGTAGGCTTGATCGGGGGGGTCATACTTGTGCGGGCAGTTGACTTATACGGGCCGTTGGCACGTGGGGGGTTCGCGTAGGCTTGATGGGGGTTGTGCGTGTCGTACTTGTGCGTGCGGGTGACTTGTACCGGCCATTGGCGGGTGGGGGGTGTGCGTAGGCTTGATGGGGGGGTTGTGCATGTCGTACTTGTGCGTGCGGTTGACTTGTACGGCCGTTGGTGGGTGGGGGGGTTCGCGTAGGCTCGATGGGGGGTGCGTGTCGTACTTGTGCGTGCAGGTGACTTGTACGGGCTGTTGGTGGGGGGGTTCTTGGTCGCTTGAGGGGGGTGTGCATGTCGTACTTGTGCATGCGGTTGACTTGTACGGGCCGTTGGCGGGTGGGGGGTTCGCGTAGGCTTGATGGGGGGGTGCGTGTCGTACTTGTTCGTGCAGGTGACTTTTACGGGCCTTTGGCGGGTGGGGGGGTTTGCGTAGGCTTGATCGGGGTTTGTGCGTGTCGTACTTGTGCGTGCGGGTGACTTGTACGGGCCGTTGGCGGGTGGGGGGTTCGCGTAGGCTTGATGGGGGGTGTGCGTGTCGTACTTGTTCGTGCGGGTGACTTTTACGGGCCTTTGGTGGGTGCGGGGGTTCGCATAAGCTTGATCGGGTTTGTGCGTGTCGTACTTGTGCATGCGGGTGACTTGTACGGGCCGTTGGTGGGTGGGGGGTTCGCGTAGGCTTGATGGGGGGGTGTGCGTGTCGTACTTGTTCGTGCGGGTGACTTTTACGGGCCGTTGGCGGGTGGGGGGGTTCGCGTAGGATTGATGGGGGTTGTGCGTGTCGTACTTGTGCGTGCGGGTGACTTGTACGGGCCGTTGGCGTGTGGGGGGCTTCGCGTAGGCTTGATGGGGGTGTGTGCGTGTCTTACTTGTTCGTGCGGGTGACTTTTACGGGCCGTTGGCGTGTGGGGGGGTTCGCGTAGGCTTGATAGGGGGGTGTGCGTGTCGTACTTGTGCGTGCAGTTGACTTGTACGGGCCGTTGGCGGGTGGGGGGGTTTGCGTAGGCTTGATGGGGGTGTGTGCGTGTCTTACTTGTTCGTGCGGGTGACTTTTACGGGCCGTTGGCGGGTGGGGGGGTTCGCGTAGGCTTGATGGGGGGTTGTGCGTGTCGTACTTGTGCGTGCGGGTGACTTGTACGGGCCGTTGGCCGGTGGGGGGTACGCGTAGGCTTGATGGGGGGTGTGCGTGTCATACTTGTTAGTGCGGGTGACTTTTACGGGCCGTTGGCGGGTGGGGGGGTTCGCGTAGGCTTGATCGGGGGTGTGCGTGTCGTACTTGTGCATGCGGTTGACTTGTATGGGCCGTTGGCGCGTGGGGGGTTCACGTAGGCTTGATGGGGGGTAGTGCGTGTCGTACTTGTACGTGCGGGTGACTTGTACATGCCGTTGGCGGGTGGGGGGGTTCGCGTAGGCTTGACGGAGGGGTGTGCGTGTCATACTTGTTCGTGCGGGTGACTTTTACAAGCCGTTGGCGTGTGGGGGGGTTCGCGTAGGCTTGATAGGGGGGGTGTGCGTGTCGTACTTGTGCGTGCAGTTGACTTGTACGGGCCGTTGGCGGGTGGGGGGGTTTGCGTAGGCTTGATGGGGGTGTGTGCGTGTCTTACTTGTTCGTGCGGGTGACTTTTACGGGCCGTTGGCGGGTGGGGGGGTTCGCGTAGGCTTGATGGGGGGTTGTGCGTGTCGTACTTGTGCGTGCGGGTGACTTGTACGGGCCGTTGGCCGGTGGGGGGTACACGTAGGCTTGATGGGGGGTGTGCGTGTCATACTTGTTAGTGCGGGTGACTTTTACGGGCCGTTGGCGGGTGGGGGGGTTCGCGTAGGCTTGATCAGGGGGTGTGCGTGTCGTACTTGTGCGTGCGGTTGACTTGTACGGGCCGTTGGCTGGTGGGGGGTTCGCATAGGCTTGATGGGGTGGTTGTGCGTGTCGTACTTGTGCGTGCGGTTGACTTGTACCCGCTGTTGGCGGGTGGGGGGTTCGCGTAGGCTTGATTGGGGGTGTGCGTGTCGAACTGATGCGTGCGGGTGACTTGTACAGGCCGTTGGCGGGTGGGGGGTTTCTTGGTCGCTTGAGGGGGGTGTGCGTGTCGTACTTGTGCGTGTGGTTGACTTGTACGGGCCATTGGTGGGTGGGGGTTCGCATAGGCTTGATGGGGGGATGTGCGTGTCGTACTTGTTCGTGTGGGTGACTTTTACGGGCCGTTGGTGGGTGGGGGGTTCGCGTAGGCTTGATCGGGGGGGTCATACTTGTGCGGGCAGTTGACTTATACGGGCCATTGGCCCGTGGGGGGTTCGCGTAGGCTTGATGGGGGTTGTGCTTGTCGTACTTGTGCGTGCGGGTGACTTGTACCGGCCGTTGGCGGGTGGGGGATTTGCGTAGGCTTGATGGGGGTGTTGTGCGTGTTGTACTTGCGCGTGCGATTGACTTGTACGGGCCGTTGGCGGGTAGGGGGTTAGCGCAGGCTTGATGGGGGGTGCGTGTCGTACTTGTGCGTGCGGGTGACTTGTACGGGCCGTTGGTGGGAGGGGGTTCTTGGTCGCTTGAGGGGGGTGTGCATGTCGTACTTGTGCATGCGGTTGAATTGTACGGGCCGTTGGCGGGTGGGGGGTTCGCGTAGGCTTGATGGGGGGGTGCGTGTCGTACTTGTTCATGCGGGTGACTTTTACGGGCCTTTGGCGGGTGGGGGGGTTCGCGTAGGCTTGATCGGGGTTTGTGCGTGTGGCACTTGTGCGTGCGGGTGACTTGTACGGGCCGTTGGTGGGTGGGGGGTTCGCGTAGGCTTGATGGGGGGGTGTGCGTGTCGTACTTGTTCGTGCGGGTGACTTTTACGGGCCTTTGGTGGGTGCGGGGGTTCGCATAGGCTTGATCGGGGTTTGTGCGTGTCGTACTTGTGCGTGCGGGTGACTTGTACGGGCCGTTGGCGGGTGGGGGGTTCGCGTAGGCTTGATGGGGGGTGTGCGCGTCGTACTTGTTTGTGCGGGTGACTTTTATGGGCCGTTGGCGGGTGGGGGGGTTCGCGTAGGCTTGATGGGGGTTGTGCGTGTCGTACTTGTGCGTGCGGGTGACTTGTACGGGCCGTTGGCCGGTGGGGGGGCTCGCATAGGCTTGATGGGGGGTGTGCGTGTCATACTTGTGCGTGCGGGTGACTTGTACGGGCCGTTGGCCGGTGGGGGGGCTCGCGTAGGCTTGATGGGGGGTGTGCGTGTCATACTTGTTAGTGCGGGTGACTTTTACGGGCCGTTGGCGGGCGGGGGGGTTCGCGTAGACTTGATCGGGGGTGTGCGTGTCGTACTTGTGCGTGCGGTTGACTTGTACGGGCCGTTGGCGCGTGGGGGTGTCGCGTAGGCTTGATGGGGGTTGTGTGTGTCGTACTTGTGCGTGCGGGTGACTTGTACGGGCCGTTCGCTGGTAGGGGGTTCGCATAGGCTTGATGGGGGGGTTGTGCGTGTCGTACTTGTGCGTGCGGTTGACTTGTACCGGCCGTTGGCGGGTGGGGGTTCGTGTAGGCTTGATCGGGGGGTGTGCGTGTCGTACTGATGCGTGCGGGTGACTTGTACGGGCCGTTGGCGGGTGGGGGGGTTCTTGGTCACTTGATGGGGGTGTGCGTGTCGTACTTGTGCGTGCGGTTGACCTGTACGGGCCATTGGCGGGTGGGGGGTTCGCGTAGGCTTGATCGGGGGATGTGCGTGTCGTACTTGTTCGTGCGGGTGACTTTTACGGGCCGTTGGTGGGTGGGGGGGTTCGCGTAGGCTTGATCGGGCGTGTCGTACTTGTGCGGGTGGTTGACTTATACGGGCCGTTGGCACGTGGGGGGTTTACGTAGGCTTGATGGGGGTTGTGCGTGTCGTACTTGGGCGTGCGGGTGACTTGTACCGGCCGTTGGCGGGTGGGGGGTTTGCGATGGCTTGATGGGGGGTTGTGCGTGTCATACTTGTGCGTGCGGTTGACTTGTACGGGCCGTTGGCGGGTGGGGGGGTTCGCGTAGGCTCGATGGGGGGTGCGTGTCGTACTTGTGCGTGCGGGTGACTTGTACGGGCCGTTGGTGGGGGGGGGATTCTTGGTCGCTTGAGGGGGATGTGCATGTCGTAGTTGTGCATGCGGTTGACTTGTACGGGTCGTTGGCGGGTGGGGGTTCGCGTAGGCTTGATGGGGGGTGCGTGTCGTACTTGTTCATGCGGGTGACTTTTACGGGCCTTTGGCGGGTGGGGGGGTTCGCGTAGGCTTGATCGGGGTTTGTGCGTGTCGTACTTGTGCGTGCGGGTGACTTGTACAGGCCGTTGGCGGGTGGGGGGTTCGCGTAGGCTTGATGGGGGGTGTGCGTGTCGTACTTGTTCGTGCGGGTGACTTTTACGGGCCTTTGGGGGGTGCGGGGGTTCGCATAGGCTTGATCGGGGTTTGTGCGTGTCGTACTTGTGCATGCGGGTGACTTGTACGGGCCGTTGGTGGGTGGGGGGTTCGCGTAGGCTTGATGGGGGGGTGTGCGTGTCGTACTTGTTCGTGCGGGTGACTTTTACGGGCCGTTGGCGGGTGGGGGGGTTCGCGTAGGATTGATGGGGGTTGTGCGTGTCGTACTTGTGCCTGCGGGTGACTTGTACGGGCCGTTGGCCGGTGGGGGGGTTTGCATAGGCTTGATGGGGGGGTGTGCATGTCATACTTGTTAGTGCGGGTGACTTTTACGGGCCGTTGGCGGGTGGGGGGGTTCGCGTAGGCTTGATCGGGGGGTGTGCGTGTCGTACTTGTGCGTGCGGTTGACTTGTATGGGCCGTTGGCGCGTGGGGGTTCACGTAGGCTTGATGGGGGTTGTGTGTGTCATACTTGTGCGTGCGGGTGACTTGTACGGGCCATTGGCTGGTGGGGGGTTCGCGTAGGCTTGATGGGGGGTTGTGCGTGTTGTACTTGTGCGTGCGGTGTACTTGTACCGGCCGTTGGCGGGTGGGGGGGTTCGCGTAGGCTTGATCGGGGGTGTGCGTGTCATACTTATGCATGCGGGTGACTTGTACGGGCCGTTGGCAGGTGGGGGGTTCTTGGTCGCTTGAGGGGGGTGTGCGTGTCGTACTTGTGCGTGCGGTTGACTTTTACGGGCCGTTGGTTGGTGGGGGGGTTCGCGTAGGCTTGATCGGGGGGGGTCGTACTTGTGTGTGCGGTTGACTTATACGGGCCGTTGGCGGGTGGGGGGGTTCGCGTAGGCTTGATCGGGGGGTGTGCGTGTCGCACTTGTGCATGCGGTTGACTTGTATGGGCCGTTGGCGCGTGGGGGGTTCACGTAGGCTTGATGGGGGTTGTGTGTGTCGTACTTGTGCGTGCGGGTGACTTGTACGGGCCATTGGCTGGTGGGGGGTTCGCGTAGGCTTGATGGGGGGTTGTGCGTGTTGTACTTGTGCGTGCGGTTGACTTGTAACGGCTGTTAGCGGGTGGGGGGGTTCGCGTAGGCTTGATCGGGGGGTGTGCGTGTCATACTTATGCGTGCGGGTGACTTGTACGGGCCATTGGCGGGTGGGGGGTTCTTGGTCGCTTGAGGGGGGTGTGCGTGTCGTACTTGTGCATGCGGGTGACTTGTACCGGCCGTTGGCGGGTGGGGGGTTTGCGTAGGCTTGATGGGGGGTTGTGCGTGTCGTACTTGTGCGTGCGGTTGACTTGTACGGGCCGTTGGCGGGTGGGGGGGTTCGCGTAGGCTCGATGGGGGGTGCGTGTCGTACTTGTGCGTGCGGGTGACTCGTACAGGCCGTTGTTGGGGGGGGATTCTTGGTCGCTTGAGGGGGGTGTGCATGTCGTAGTTGTGCATGCGGTTGACTTGTACGGGCCGTTGGCGGGTGGGGGTTCGCGTAGGCTTGATGGGGGGTGCGTGTCATACTTGTTCGTGCGGGTGACTTTTACGGGCCCTTGGCGGGTGGGGGGGTTCGCGTAGGCTTGATCGAGGTTTGTGCGTGTCGTACTTGTGCGTGCGGGTGACTTGTACGGGCCGTTGGCGGGTGGGGGGTTCGCGTAGGCTTGATGGGGGTGTGCGTGTCGTACTTGTTCGTGCGGGTGACTTTTATGGGCCTTTGGGGGGTGCGGGGGTTCGCATAGGCTTGATCGGGGTTTGTGCGTGTCGTACTTGTGCATGCGGGTGACTTGTACGGGCCGTTGGTGGGTGGGGGGTTCGCGTAGGCTTGATGGGGGGGTGTGCGTGTCGTACTTGTTCGTGCGGGTGACTTTTACGGGCCGTTGGCGGGTGGGGGGGTTCGCGTAGGATTGATGGGGGTTGTGCGTGTCGTACTTGTGCGTGCGGGTGACTTGTACGGGCCGTAGGCCGGTGGGGGGGTTCGCGTAGGCTTGATGGGGGGGTGTGCATGTCATACTTGTTAGTGCGGGTGACTTTTACGGGCCGTTGGCGGGTGGGGGGGTTCGCGTAGGCTTGATCGGGGGGTGTGCGTGTCGTACTTGTGCATGCGGTTGACTTGTATGGGCCGTTGGCGCGTGGGGGTTCACGTAGGCTTGATGGGGGTTGTGCGTGTCGTACTTGTGCGTGCGGGTGACTTGTACCGGCCGTTGGCGGGTGTGGGATTTGCGTAGGCTTGATGGGGGGTTGTGCATGTTGTACTTGTGCGTGCGGTTGACTTGTACCGGCCGTTGGCGGGTAGGGGGTTCGCGTAGGCTTGATCGGGGGGTGTGCGTGTCATACTTATGCGTGCGGGTGACTTGTACGGGCCGTTGGCAGGTGGGGGGTTCTTGGTCGCTTGAGGGGGGTGTGCGTGTCGTACTTGTGCGTGCGGTTGACTTGTACGGGCCGTTGGCGGGTGGGGGGTTCGCGTAGGCTTGATGGGGGGATGTGCGTGTCGTACTTGTTTGTGCGGGTGACTTTTACGGGCCGTTGGTGGGTGGGGGGGTTCGCGTAGGCTTGATCGGGGGGGGGTCGTACTTGTGTGTGCGGTTGACTTATACGGGCCGTTGGCGGGTGGGGGGTTCGCGTAGGCTTGATCGGGGGGTGTGCGTGTCGTACTTGTGCATGCGGTTGACTTGTATGGGCCGTTGGCGCGTGGGGGGTTCACGTAGGCTTGATGGGGGTTGTGTGTGTCGTACTTGTGCGTGCGGGTGACTTGTACGGGCCATTGGCTGGTGGGGGGTTTGCGTAGGCTTGATGGGGGGTTGTGCGTGTTGTACTTGTGCGTGCGGTTGACTTGTAACGGCCGTTGGCGGGTGGGGGGGTTCGTGTAGGCTTGATCGGGGGGTGTGCATGTCATACTTATGCGTGCGGGTGACTTGTACGGGCCGTTGGCGGGTGGGGGGTTCTTGGTCACTTGAGGGGGGTGTGCGTGTCGTACTTGTGCGTGCGGTTGACTTGTACGGGCCGTTGGCGGGTGGGAGGGGGGGTTCGCGTAGGCTTGATGGGGGGATGTGCGTGTCGTACTTGTTTGTGCGGGTGACTTTTACGGGCCGTTGGTGGGTGGGGGGGTTCACGTAGGCTTGATCGGGGGGGGTCGTACTTGTGTGTGCGGTTGACTTATCCGGGCCGTTGGCGCGTGGGGGGTTCGTGTAGGCTTGATGGGGGTTGTGCGTGTTGTACTTGTGCGTGCGGTTGACTTGTACGGGCCGTTGGCGGGTGGGGGGGTTTGCGTAGGCTCGATGGGGGTGCGTGTCGTACTTGTGCGTGCGGGTGACTTGTACGGGCCGTTGGTGAGGGGGGTGTCTTGGTCGCTTGAGGGGGGTGTGCATGTCGTAGTTATGCATGCGGTTGACTTGTACGGGCCGTTGGTGGGTGGGGGGTTTGCGTAGTCTTGATGGGGTGGGTGCGTGTCGTACTTGTTCGTGCGGGTGACTTTTACGGGCCTTTGGCGGGTGGGGGGGTTCGCGTAGGCTTGATCGGGGTTTGTGCGTGTCGTACTTGTGCGTGCGGGTGACTTGTACGGGCCGTTGGCGGGTGGGGGGTTCGCGTAGGCTTGATGGGGGATGTGCGTGTCGTACTTGTTCGTTGCGGGTGACTTTTACGGGCCTTTGGGGGATGCGGGGGTTCGCATAGGCTTGATCGGGGTTTGTGCGTGTCGTACTTGTGCATGCGGGTGACTTGTACGGGCCGTTGGTGGGTGGGGGGTACGCGTAGGCTTGATGGGGGGGTGTGCGTGTCGTACTTGTTCGTGCGGGTGACTTTTATGGGCCGTTGGCGGGTGGGGGGGTTCGCGTAGGATTGATGGGGGTTGTGCGTGTCGTACTTGTGCGTGCGGGTGACTTGTACGGGCCGTTGGCCGGTGGGGGGGTTCGCGTAGGCTTGATGGGGGGGTGTGCATGTCATACTTGTTAGTGCGGGTGACTTTTACGGGCCGTTGGCGGGTGGGGGGGTTCGCGTAGGCTTGATCGGGGGGTGTGTGTGTCGTACTTGTGCATGCGGTTGACTTGTATGGGCCGTTGGCGCGTGGGGGGTTCACGTAGGCTTGATGGGGGTTGTGTGTGTCGTACTTGTGCGTGCGGGTGACTTGTACGGGCCATTGGCTGGTGGGGGGTTCGCGTAGGCTTGATGGGGAGTTGTGCGTGTTGTACTTGTCATGTAGGAGAGTAGGGTCTGCAATCCTATGATCACCCAGATTTTTGCTTTTTACTGCACTGGTTTACGACTTTCCCTGGCTGTGGGCCTGCTAATCAGACCCACAGCCTAGCTGTTCTCTCTATCCAAATTGTACTCAGGTACTGAATTGGCACTGGGCCCTCTCCAAGTCCCTGTACCCAGGGCTGAGGTGCACCCAGAAGTCTCCCAAGGGCTGAAGCATGTATTATGCCACCCCTGGGCTGACTAACTAAACTGACACAACTGGCTGCACGACAGCTGGGGCAAGGTGGTGTTACTCACCCTTTGCTTTAGATATAGTATACCTATATCTAACCCTAAAATGGACACACAGATCTCCTATCAGTCACTCCTATGGCAGGCCTTAACAATCCTGAAGGCAGAGTGCTTGGAATCGTGTGAGATGGTGCTCTGGCATGAGCTGAGCCTGTCTGCGGCTTTCGGGATCCATCCCTTAGCCGTTTCCATGATATCGCATACCATATACCCTTAAGTGCATTATAATCCTCGCGGTTAAATGCCAACTCTGGTATCGCTTTATCAAAACATGTCGAGTAAGGTGTCATATGAATTGGAATACTAACCCCTCGCCAATTCTGGCGACGGGGTTAGCATTCCACCCTTCTAGAGGGACACGACATGTATGTAACCCCTAACCCCGGTTAAAGTCAAACAGAGCCTCAGCTCCACAAAATGGATGCTGCCACCGAGACACAAGTCTGCCCTCCTGCTGCTGGGAGTCCTCCCAGAGCAGGAGATAAGGACAAAGGGTTTCCTGCCAGGGGCGGTGCCAGCACCGTCCCAGACAGGATTTTGTGTATTGTAGGTAGGCAGGGCTTCAGAGGAAGGTGACTGCACGTGGCACCCCGGTGCTCACTGTGCATAGGCTGGCTTGAACCAGTTCCAGGGACACTCCAGACCCTGTGCTGGGGAAAAGCCCACCAAGGAAGTGGGTGTAACCACCCCCCTCCTGGTCCCACCCATAGGGCAGGACTTAGTCGCGTGCCAGCCCCCTTTTCCCAGATAAAGGTAGGAGCAGGCCCCCTTCCAAATTAGATCATCTTTGGAATCAAGACACGACTTTCTACGAAAGGACTTCAAGATTTCCTTCTTCAAGATTCTCCCTTGTGACTAAGGAGTAGTCACCCTGCATCCGCAGGCACCATCAAGAACACTGCGGTCTGCTGCACGTCCTTCCTTCGGAATCCGACTGCCCAGCTCGACAAGACCCGGCTTCCCTGGCACCTCCGACCTCTACTCACCTCTACAGCCAAGCTGAGAACCGTGAGTGCGACGAGACCTCAAGGGACCGACTATTGCCAAGACTGCACGACTTCTGCACAGCAAGTCCACCGAGTAATTTCCTGGCGAGTGCTTTGGGGTCCGAGAAGCCCCGACCCTGAGCAGCTCCAGCACCGAAGAGCAGCCCCCCAGCATCTCCACGATCGGCGTGGGGCCCTTCTGCTTTTTGCTGCTCACCGCGTT
Organism: Lissotriton helveticus; assembly: GCF_964261635.1. NCBI lineage: Eukaryota > Metazoa > Chordata > Amphibia > Caudata > Salamandridae > Lissotriton > Lissotriton helveticus. The sequence goes on from NC_136065.1 coordinate 2,082,679,022, forward strand.
GTTTGGCTACTAGCCCGCTGGCTTGTGGCCTTCTGAACGACGCCCGACGACATCACTGCTGCTGGTCTGGTTGCTCCAGACTGGCCCTTGCTCCCTCCCAGAAGAGGAGCACCCTGGACCCTCCTGGTCCACTCAAGACGCCATTTTGAGTCCACCGCGTGGGCTTGAATTAGCCAAGGCTTGTCGCCCAATCCTGGGTAACTTCGACGCCGACAGCTTCATCCATCGTGGGACAGCTCGCCTCTCCATCCTGGTCGCCGACAACGCCTCCTGGTCCGTGAGATCTGCAGAGCCAGCGTCGCCCACTCGCCTAGTCGAGGTGACTACCATCCGGTGCCCTCCTGGTGCCCACTGACTACTGGCTAGTAGTCACGAACTTGGTCCCCTCTGCTTTCAGGTATCATCCATCTTCGAGATCCAGGCTTGGATCCACTCGAACTCTCTTCACTGGTCGCCTGCCAGCATCTTTCTTCCAGGCTCCTGGTCCGGCAACGAGGATTCCCGACGTCTTTTGAGACCTATGCAGCTGCAGCCCCTGGGCTAGGTAACTTCGGCATTTCGGTGCCCCAGCATAGCCTCACTATCCAAGGGTCAGGATCCACTGTCGTTTTCTCCCTACCAGGTCGGGTTCGCCCGTGAACACTAACTTTAACTTTACTAGCTTCCATAGACTTTGTCCCGCATCCCGCGTGAGAGTGCACACTCTGCACCCGAGTCCCCTAGGTCTCCTAGAAGTAATCTAACGATTCTATAGTCAAGTCCTAGCGATTCCAAAGCCCATTAGTACTGTACTTACCTGCTAGTAATTTCGCATTCCACTTTTAGAGTATATGGTTTTGCGTGCCCCTCGGGCATTTGTATATACTGTGCTAACTTAAGTATTTTCGTAAGAGTTTTGTTGTGTGCCTAGCACCCTGTCCTCATAAAGAGTACAGGGTTGTTGTGATTCTAATAAATACACTGTTTATTTTCATAACACTTGTGTGGTGTCCTTTCACTGGGTGTTCAAGGGGTAATGTGATGGTAAAACAGCTGGCTTAACACGCCCTCTAGAGTTTTAGCCTTAGACTGCTCGTATCCATGCTACTAGGATAGCTGGTCTATAAGGTTGACTTACAACCAATCATCAATAAGGGTTGTTTGGACTGATATATAGTGATCACTAGAATAGTGAGCACTGCACATCAGGCCAACTTCTCACATTGGTGAGCAGCGGTTGGGATTTGAGCTTGCTGTTGTTTTACCACACATACCCTAAGAATATCTTGTGAAAGATCACATAAGTACTAAAGTTACATATAACTTAGCTTAGAATACTCTGAGTTCTACTGAACCAGCTGTTGTAGCTCCTAGGGCCTAGCACACCCTAAACTACAACTCTAGCAAGGGATCAGTAGGCAAACATATAGTGTAGGTAAGTGCACCACTTACACCTCACTAGAAAAGCATGTCTACCCATGGAGAGTCCACTGAGACTCCCCTGGTAAGTGTTGACCCCCCACAGGTCACTTCAAGATATGCAGCTCTCAGTTTCCAGGAGATGAGACAGATCTGTGTCTCCAGGAAACTGAAGCAGGGGTCTAACCCCACCATTCCCTTTCTGATAGGTCTCTTAGAGACATTTTATTTATTTGGAAATTTATTAAGCGCCTGATTACGCCACTGGCGTGTCTCCGCGCTATGGCAAGTGGTGTGGCTGTCCCCCCCTCCTCCCAACCAAGCTATCTACTGAAACAGGTGCGTTTTAAGTTTTTTTCTAAACTGGACTTCGCAGGGTTCCAACCGAAGTTCCAGTGGCAGATTGTTCCAGCGCTTGGGAGCAAGGTATCTGAAAGATCTGCCTCCCATGCGAGCTTTAAATATTCTTGGGACTTTCAACAGCCCGGTCTGCGAAGACCGGAGACTGCGTGCAGGCTCATAATGGGCTATAAGGCTCTGGAGCGGGAGAGGTGCTTTGCCACTCAGGATACGATGGCAAGTGGCAAGAGCCTTAAACTCCACTCTCCTCTCTATGGGGAGCCAATGAAGCGCCCGCAAGGCCAGTTTGGCGGATGACCTCCTGGGGAGTCTGAGGACCAGCCGCGCCGCTGCGTTTTGTATGATATGATGCCAGAAAGATTTCTCAGTTACATGAGAACATGCCAGCCTTGGAGGGAACCTCTGGAGATCCAGACCTCCCCAACACTGCCACAGCAGTTGAGGGAGAGGAGGATCAGGAGGAACTCTCTGGGGATGAGGTAGACAAAGGTCTTGAGGTAGTCAGAAGGCTAACCAGGGCCAACTTAGACTTACTTGGGCTAGGATCTGGGGGACCCCCAGTACTAACCCTAAGTGGGCCTAACCTTGGAGTTAGGAGAGATAGATCTCTTTCTAGGGACTCCAATAGATCTCTGCACTCTAATGCCTCTTCTCAGAGGAGAAGGAATCCTCCACAGAGGAGATTTACTTCCCCTCAGAGAAGGGAGCATGAGGCTAGGATGAGACAAGCTGAACTGAGGATTGAAAGGGAAGAACTTGCCCTGGCCAAAGAGAAGCTTGCCTTTGCTAGAGAGCAGCAGATGAGTGGGCTAGCACCCACTGGTGGCAGCAATCTCCCAAGAGATAGAGAGAAGGGTTTAGATACTAAACACCTGACTAAAATAGTGCCCCCCTTTAAGCAAGGGGATGATATCCAGAAATGGATGGCTGCTTTGGAGAGGGCCTGCACTGTGCAGTGCATTCCCCGAAGTCAAAGGGCAGCTATACTGTGGCTCTCCTTTGATGGTAAAGGTAGAGATAAGCTCCTCACTACAAGAGTGGAGGATGCTAATGATTACCAGGTCCTGAAAAATGCACTGATTGATGGGTTTGGTTTAACCACTGAACAGTACACGTTGCTGTTCAGAGACACCCAGAAAACTCAGTCTCAGGACTGGTCTGACTTTGTGGATAGTGCCACTAAGGCTTTGGAGGGCTGGTTGCTGGGTAGCAAGGTTACAGATTACACAGGATTGTATAATCTTATGATGAGAGAACAAATTTTAAACAATTGTCAGAACCAGTTGTTGCACCAGCACCTTGTTGATTCAGATCTGACCTCTCCCCAAGAATTGGGAAAGAAGGCAGACAAATGGGTCAGGACAAGGATCAAGCAGAACCAGAACCAGAACCAGGGTGGTCAGAAGAAAGCAGACCAGAAGGGTAATGTTAAGAGTGAACAAAATGACCAGAAGTCTTCACCAGGTCCCCAACAAACCAAAGAGGGTGGGGGTCAGGCTTCCCAGAAGAAGAAGACTCAAGAACGCCAGTCAAAAAGGTGGTGCCAGTACTGCAAAAGTAAATCTCACTGGTTTAGTGAGTGCACCAAAAGAGGAGGACAAACTCCTGCCACTACAGCCCCTAAGGCAACTGCACCCCCTAGTACAGTCAGTAGTGGTAGTGTACCTCCCAAGGCATTAGTTGGGTTAACCTTGGGTACTGAGGGGTCTGACAACTTAGTTGGCACACTCACTCAGGCTGTCCTTGTCTGTACAGGGGATATGGATATGTCCCCTGAGATAAGTCCCAATACTTTGGGCAAATACAGGCAGACACCTTTGATAAATGGCAAAATGGCTCAGGCCTATAGGGACACTTGTGCCAGTGTCACCATGGTGACACCTAACTTTGTGGACCCTGGACAGATCATGCCAGGTACTGATTTCCTGGTGACCAATGCCAGCAATGTCACTACTAGTCATAGTGTGGCAATTGTGGCTTTCTCCTGGGGTGGAGTGAAGGGACAAAAGAAAGTTGTAGTCAGTTCAGACCTCCCAGTTGATTGTTTGTTGGGCAATGATTTGGAGTCATCACAATGGTCAGAAGTGGAGCAGAGGACTCATATGGAGATGTTAGGCTTGCCAGCACATGTGCTTGCTGTGACTAGGTCACAGGCCAGAAGATGCCCCACTGAACAGGTGCTGGATCCTGAAAGAATGGACCAGACACCTTCCAAGAAGAAGAGCAGTAAGGGTAAGGCTTTGCCTTTCCCCTTGCCCCAGGTTGAGGATCAAGTCTCTGAGGAGGCTGATCTGAGAGAGCTGAGGGAAACTGAGCCTAAAGAGCTTGAACTTGATCAAGTTGAGTTTCTGGGCTCAGGGGGACCCTCCAGAGCAGACCTGGGGAAGGAACAGTTAGACTGCCCTTCCCTTGAACCCCTCAGACAGCAGGCTGCTGCTGAGGCTGCAGGGAATGCCACAGGTGCCCACAGGGTATACTGGGAAGATGGACTCCTGTACTCTGAGTCAAGAGACCCCAAGCCTGGTGCGACCAGGAGGCTGGTCATCCCCTTGTCTCTAAGAGGTTTCCTTCTCACCTTGGCCCATGAGATTCCCCTTGCAGGTCATTTAGGTCAGACAAAGACTTGGGACAGGCTTGTCTCCCACTTTCACTGGCCCCATATGAATGAGGATACCAAGGAGTTTTGTCGCTCCTGTGTCACTTGCCAAGCCAGTGGTAAGTCAGGTGGCACAACAAAGGCCCCCCTCATACCACTACCTGTGGTGGGGGTTCCCTTTGAAAGAGTGGGGATTGACATTGTTGGTCCAATGAAACCCCAGACAGCATCAGGGCACAAGTTTATACTGGTGGTGGTGGACCATGCCACCAGGTATCCTGAAGCTATACCCCTGAGGACCACCACAGCTCCTGTGGTGGCAAGAGCCCTAGTTGGAGTGTTCTCCAGAGTGGGTTTTCCAAAGGAGGTCGTTTCTGACAGAGGTGCAAACTTCATGTCAGGATATCTGACTGCAATGTGGAAGGAGTGTGGTGTGAACTACAAGTTCACCACACCCTACCACCCACAATGCAATGGGCTTGTTGAGAGATTCAACAGGACCCTCAAAGGGATGATTCATGGACTACCTGAACCTCTTAGGAGAAGATGGGATGTCCTGATCCCCTGCCTCTTGTTTGCTTACAGAGAGGTCCCACAGAAGGGGGTTGGCTACAGCCCTTTTGAGCTTCTGTATGGGCATCCTATGAGAGGACCCCTGTGTTTGGTGAAGGAAGGATGGGAGAGACCTCTCAAAAAGCCTGCAACCAACATAGTGGACTATGTACTTGGTCTCCGCTCCAGGATGGCTGAGTATATGCAAAAGGCATCTAAAAACCTTGAGGCCAGCCAAGAACTTCAAAAAGCTTGGCATGACCAAAAGGCTGTTCTGACTGTGTACCAGCCAGGACAGAAGGTGTGGGTGCTGGAGCCAGTGGCCCCAGCAGCTCTGAAAGACAAATGGTCTGGGCCCCACACCATCATTGAGCAAAAGGGAGAGGTTACCTACTTGGTGGACCTTGGAACTCCCAGGAGCCCTCTCAGAGTGCTCCATGTTAACAGGCTCAAGGCATATGTTGACAGGAAGGACATGAGCTTGCTCATGGCCACAGATGAGGGACAGGAGGAAGAGAGTGACCCTCTCCCAGACCTGCTCACTCAGAATCCTGATGATGGATCAGTTGATGGTGTTGTCTTTTGTGGCAGCCTCACTGACCATCAGCAACAGGATTGCAGGCAAGTTCTGCAATCCTTCAGGCATATGTTCTCTCTGACACCCAGCCAAACTGATTGGTGTACCCATGATGTTGACACTGGAGACAGTCTGCCTGTCAAGAGTAAAATCTACAGACAGCCTGATCATGTTAGAGACTGCATCAAAACTGAAGTGCAGAAAATGTTGGAGCTGGGAGTCATTGAGCCCTCAGATAGCCCTTGGGCTAGCCCAGTAGTTCTAGTGCCAAAGCCTCACACCCAGGGTGGTAAGAAAGAGATGAGGTTTTGCGTAGACTACAGAGGCCTCAATGCAGTCACTAAGACTGATGCCCACCCAATACCAAGAGCAGATGAACTTATAGATAAATTGGCTTCTGCCAACTTCTTAAGTACATTTGAATTGACAGCTGGGTATTGGCAAATCAGGGTAGCTGAGGAAGCCAAACCCAAGACAGCATTTTCTACACCTGGTGGGCATTATCAATTTGTGGTGATGCCCTTTGGACTGAAAAATGCACCTGCCACCTTCCAAAGGTTGGTGAATCAAGTCCTCACTGGGCTGGATGACTTCTGTGCAGCATATCTTGACAATATTGCTGTCTTTAGCTCCACCTGGGAGGATCACCTGGTCCACCTGAGGAAAGTGTTAGAGGCTCTGCAAAAGGCAGGCATCACTATCAAGGCCACTAAGTGCCAGATAGGGCAGACACAGGTTGTATACCTGGGCCACCTTGTAGGTGGAGGCCAGGTTCAACCCTTGGAGAGTAAAATACAGGCCATCAAGGACTGGGCTCCTCCAATCACCCAGACTCAGGTTCGAGCTTTCTTGGGCCTGACTGGTTACTACAGAAAGTTTGTCAGAAATTATGGGTCCATAGTGACCCCCCTTAATGACCTGACAAGCAAAAAGATGCCAAAGAAAGTTCAGTGGACAGCACGCTGTCAGAAAGCATTCAATGACCTAAAGCAGGCCATGTGCACAGCACCTATCCTCAAGAGTCCAGATTACTCCAAGCCATTCATTGTCCAAACAGATGCTTCTGAGTTGGGTGTGGGAGCTGTTCTGTCTCAACTGAATTTTGATGGTAATGATCAGCCTATTGCTTTCATTAGTAGGAGGCTGACCCCCAGAGAGAAAAATTGGTCAGCTATTGAGAGGGAGGCCTTTGCTGTGGTTTGGGCCCTGAAGAAGCTGAGGGCCTACTTGTTTGGCACTCACTTCACCATTCAGACCGACCATAAGCCCCTCTTGTGGCTAAATCAGATGAAGGGTGAAAACCCCAAACTGCTTAGGTGGTCCATTTCCCTACAGGGGATGGATTTTACAGTGGAGCATAGACCTGGGACTGATCACAGCAATGCTGATGTGCTCTCCAGGTATTTCCACTTAGAGCAAGAAGACTCACCTGGTCAAGGTTAGTTTATTGTCCCAATGTTTGGGGGGGGGGTCATGTAGGAGAGTAGGGTCTGCAATCCTATGATCACCCAGATTTTTGCTTTTTGCTGCACTGGTTTACGCCTTTCCCTGGCTGTGGGCCTGCTAATCAGACCCACAGCCTAGCTGTTCTCTCTATCCAAATTGTACTCAGGTACTGAATTGGCACTGGGCCCTCTCCAAGTCCCTGTACCCAGGGCTGAGGTGCACCCAGAAGTCTCCCAGGGGCTGAAGCATGTATTATGCCACCCCTGGGCTGACTAACTAAACTGACACAACTGGCTGCACGACAGCTGGGGCAAGGTGGTGTTACTCACCCTTTGCTTTAGATATAGTATACCTATATCTAACCCTAAAATGGACACACAGATCTCCTATCAGTCACTCCTATGGCAGGCCTTAACAATCCTGAAGGCAGAGTGCTTGGAATCGTGTGAGATGGTGCTCTGGCATGAGCTGAGCCTGTCTGCGGCTTTCGGGATCCATCCCTTAGCCGTTTCCATGATATCGCATACCATATACCCTTAAGTGCATTATAATCCTCGCGGTTAAATGCCAACTCTGGTATCGCTTTATCAAAACATGTCGAGTAAGGTGTCATACGAATTGGAATACTAACCCCTCGCCAATTCTGGCGACGGGGTTAGCATTCCACCCTTCTAGAGGGACACGACATGTATGTAACCCCTAACCCCGGTTAAAGTCAAACAGAGCCTCAGCTCCACAAAATGGATGCTGCCACCGAGACACAAGTCTGCCCTCCTGCTGCTGGGAGTCCTCCCAGAGCAGGAGATAAGGACAAAGGGTTTCCTGCCAGGGGCGGTGCCAGCACCGTCCCAGACAGGATTTTGTGTATTGTAGGTAGGCAGGGCTTCAGAGGAAGGTGACTGCACGTGGCACCCCGGTGCTCACTGTGCATAGGCTGGCTTGAACCAGTTCCAGGGACACTCCAGACCCTGTGCTGGGGAAAAGCCCGCCAAGGAAGTGGGTGTAACCACCCCCCTCCTGGTCCCACCCATAGGGCAGGACTTAGTCGCGTGCCAGCCCCCTTTTCCCAGATAAAGGTAGGAGCAGGCCCCCTTCCAAATTAGATCATCTTTGGAATCAAGACACGACTTTCTACGAAAGGACTTCAAGATTTCCTTCTTCAAGATTCTCCCTTGTGACTAATGAGTAGTCACCCTGCATCCGCAGGCACCATCAAGAACACTGCGGTCTGCTGCACGTCCTTCCTTCGGAATCCGACTGCCCAGCTCGACAAGACCCGGCTTCCCTGGCACCTCCGACCTCTACTCACCTCTACAGCCAAGCTGAGAACCGTGAGTGCGACGAGACCTCAAGGGACCGACTATTGCCAAGACTGCACGACTTCTGCACAGCAAGCCCGCCGAGTAATTTCCTGGCGAGTGCTTTGGGGTCCGAGAAGCCCCGACCCTGAGCAGCTCCAGCACCGAAGAGCAGCCCCCCAGCATCTCCACGATCGGCGTGGGGCCCTTCTGCTTTTTGCTGCTCACCGCGTTGTTTGGCTACTAGCCCGCTGGCTTGTGGCCTTCTGAACGACGCCCGACGACATCACTGCTGCTGGTCTGGTTGCTCCAGACTGGCCCTTGCTCCCTCCCAGAAGAGGAGCACCCTGGACCCTCCTGGTCCACTCAAGACGCCATTTTGAGTCCACCGCGTGGGCTTGAATTAGCCAAGGCTTGTTGCCCAATCCTGGGTAACTTCGACGCCGACAGCTTCATCCATCGTGGGACAGCTCGCCTCTCCATCCTGGTCGCCGACAACGCCTCCTGGTCCGTGAGATCTGCAGAGCCAGCGTCGCCCACTCGCCTAGTCGAGGTGACTACCATCCGGTGCCCTCCTGGTGCCCACTGACTACTGGCTAGTAGTCACGAACTTGGTCCCCTCTGCTTTCAGGTATCATCCATCTTCGAGATCCAGGCTTGGATCCACTCGAACTCTCTTCACTGGTCGCCTGCCAGCATCTTTCTTCCAGGCTCCTGGTCCGGCAACGAGGATTCCCGACGTCTTTTGAGACCTATGCAGCTGCAGCCCCTGGGCTAGGTAACTTCGGCATTTCGGTGCCCCAGCATAGCCTCACTATCCAAGGGTCAGGATCCACTGTCGTTTTCTCCCTACCAGGTCGGGTTCGCCCGTGAACACTAACTTTAACTTTACTAGCTTCCATAGACTTTGTCCCGCATCCCGCGTGAGAGTGCACACTCTGCACCCGAGTCCCCTAGGTCTCCTAGAAGTAATCTAACGATTCTATAGTCAAGTCCTAGCGATTCCAAAGCCCATTAGTACTGTACTTACCTGCTAGTAATTTCGCATTCCACTTTTAGAGTATATGGTTTTGCGTGCCCCTCGGGCATTTGTATATACTGTGCTAACTTAAGTATTTTCGTAAGAGTTTTGTTGTGTGCCTAGCACCCTGTCCTCATAAAGAGTACAGGGTTGTTGTGATTCTAATAAATACATTGTGTGGTGTCCTTTCACTGGGTGTTCAAGGGGTAATGTGATGGTAAAACAGCTGGCTTAACACGCCCTCTAGAGTCTTAGCCTTAGACTGCTCGTATCCATGCTACTAGGATAGCTGGTCTATAAGGTTGACTTACAACCAATCATCAATAAGGGTTGTTTGGACTGATATATAGTGATCACTAGAATAGTGAGCACTGCACATCAGGCCAACTTCTCACAGTACTTGTACGTGCGGTTGACTTGTACCGGCCGTTGGCGGGTGGGGGGGGTTCGCGTAGGCTTGATCGGGGGGTGTGCGTGTCATACTTATGCGTGCGGGTGAATTGTACGGGCCGTTGGCGGGTGGGGGGTTCTTGGTCGCTTGAGGGGCGTGTGCGTGTCGTACTTGTGCGTGCGGTTGACTTGTACGGGCCGTTGGCGGGTGGGGGGTTCGCGTAGGCTTGATGGGGGGGGTGCGTGTCGTACTTGTGTGTGCGGGTGACTTGTACGGGCCGTTGGTGGGTGGGGGGGTTCTTGGTTGCTTGAGGGGGGTGTGCATGTCGTACTTGTGCGTGCGGTTGACTTGTACGGGCCGTTGGCGGGTGGGCGGTTCGCGTAGCCTTGATGGGGGGGTACGTGTCGTTCTGGTGCGTGCGGGTGACTTGTACGGGCTGTTGGCGTGTGGGGGGTTCTTGGTCACTTGAGGGGGTGTGCGTGTCGTACTTGTGCGTGCGGTTGACGTGTATGGGCCATTGGCAGGTGGGGGGTTCGTGTAGGCTTGATGGGGGGGTGTGCGTGTCGTACTTGTTCGTGCGGGTGACTTTTACGGGCCGTTGGCAGGTGGGGGGGTTCGCGTAGGCTTGATGGGGGGTGTGCGTGTCGTACATGTGCGTGCGGTTGACTTGTATGGTCCGTTGGCGGGTGGGGGGGTGCGCATAGGCTTGATCGGGGGGTGTGCGTGTCGTATTTGTGCGTGCGGGTGACTTGTACGGGCCGTTGGCGGGTGGGGGTTCGCGTACGCTTCATCGAGGGGTGCAATGGAGTTTTACACGCAAGTAGTGCTCACCCCTCCTCTCAGATTACTTCCATTCCCTTTGGAGAAATGACCAGATTACGGCGCAATTGCAGTTTGGAAACTGATTTCCAACATGAAGTACTTAATCTAAAGGAACGTTTCTCTACAAGAGGTTATGATAAGACTATGTTGGACAATGCACATAAACGCATCAATACAGTATCCAGAACTGAAACCTTAAAACGTAAATCTAAAAAACCAAACACTATAAATGAGAAAGTGTCATTCATTACTCAATTCAACTCTCACAGTAACCAGATTTACAGGACAATAAACAAACATTGGGGAATTCTTAAAATGGACCCTGATCTGGAAACCTATCTCACCAATAAACCCAAGATCGTTTTTAGAAGAGGAAGAACTCTCAGAAATATTCTAAGTCCATCAATAGTGAATGAAAATGGGCCACCCAACAACTCTAACGCATGGATTCCTAACAAACCTAAAGGTTTTTTTAGATGCACTCAATGTTGCATCTGCCAGTTTGCAGATGATAAAAAGAAGAGTTTTCAGTACAACACCAAACAGACCCACCATATTGACCAATTTATAAACTGCAATACAAAGTTTACTGTATATTGTATCATTTGTCAATGTGGTTTGATTTATGTCGGAAGCTCTACTAGACCCCTTAAAGAAAGAATTCAAGAGCATGTACGTGCTATTCGCAATTTTAATAAAAGTTACCCCCTGGCGGTCCACTACAACACGGCCCATGCAGGATCAGAAATAATTGCAATTAAATTCCATGGTATCACCCAAGTAAAAACTAATCCTAGAGGGGGCGACAGGGTCACTGCATTAGGGAAGTGCGAATCACATTGGCTAATAAAATTAAGGGCGGTAGATAGGGGACTTAACACTGATCGAGAATCCCATGTCTTTCTTAAAGATTGACATATTAAATAACATAAATCCTTCTCTGCCGAATAGCAAATGTTATCTCAATCATGGGTACTGTTATCTGAAATTCTGTGCTGAGTCCATGTTTATTTTATTGAATGTGTTTTTTATGATTGAGGTTACACTGTTTGTGTGCTTTACACCCTTCTAAAAAGTTGCTCAGACCACTATTTGGGTACTGTTATCTGTAATATACATCCTCATGCTTATTTTATTGAATGTGTTTTTTATGACTGAGGCTACATCGTTTTTTGTTCTCTACACCCCTCTAAAAAGTTGCTCAGACCATTATTTGATCATCACTAACGTCTGTCTCTGACTAATCTTGCCCTTTAACGATATGTAGTATTGTATCCAATTCTGCGACTAAATTAGGAATACCAATTCCAATATGTCTGCGGTAACACTATCGCAGGAATATACATCTCCATGAGATGTTTGAAAGCATGAGCGAATACAGCATAGTTCTTGACCAATATGTTGATAGAATGTTCAAGTATGAACAAATGCAAAAAATATGTGTTCTGTACCAAAGGTTCATCTATAATTACCACATTGCCCGATATATGGGTAAGACTCAACACACTCCAAGATGGAGGAGACTGTACTCCTGTTAGAGACTTCCGTAACAGTTAGTCCTATGTTTATTTCCATGCCGTGAGTTCCTTGCAGACCTTGGCGTCAGACCACGATATACGGTCAGTGTATATAATGCCGTTGTTATACTCACACGGCTTTTTGCTACGGGGGCGGTTGTATGTGGAAACACTTTCTCGTTGGCTTCGGGTAAGTTGGAATGGAATAACTTAGGCGCCAATAGGAGGTTAAATGTGAATTACGAGTCCATTTACCGACTGAACTTTGTTCTAATTGTTTTTTACCCCAGCAACTTACTAAGGTTGCGAAAATTCTACACTCTACAAATACCTAACAGTTGCCCATCCCTGTATACTTGTGAAGGTGGGTTCGTCTCACTACTTAGATTTTCATGGAGCTAGGGCGATATCGGGCACTTGCTCGGCCTTAACTTAAAAGCGTGTAAATTTACTTGAACTCTGGTAAAAGTGTTCTCCTTATCTTTACTCTTTCTAGCTAAGCAACTTGTTAAGGCTGTGAAAATACAAATTTTCAGAATGATTATCAGCCGTCCACTCTCTACTAACAGAGTATGATATATACGTTAAGGTGGGTTTGGCCCTTTCATATTTGCCTGTCATGTATTGGGTTACAATGGAAACTTGTTTTACACATGTATGATAAATAATGCCTTGTCTACCTTTTTAGTGAAGCAACGTATGACGGTTGCGAAAAGATATATCTGGTGACGGGTAAGCAGCCGTTTACCTTATACTTGGAGTTATATACATCAGGAAACGTATAATTTGACATATGTAGAGGTGAGTTATGCTCACTAAGTCAAATATTGTGGACACAATATTATACATGACAACTATATTTTTTCCCACCAATATATAAACTTACACCGTATGTGTCCAGACCTAGGTGAGCATAGGTCTGATGAAATCTGAGTAAGATACAAATGTGTAATACGATCTTAACCAGTGAGAACAGATATTCAAACGTCCTCTTTCTTCGTTGCAAACAGTATTTATAATAGGTCCTAAACCCAATTCTTAATTTGTGCCATTAGTTACATATGCGCATATAAGAAAAGACTATGGTCAAACCTTCTTAAAACCTTAGGAAATCGCTAACTTACTCCATTGAGATGTCTGATCTACATATAGACTTGTTCTTCTTTTCCCCATCTTTTACCAGACTAATAGCGCCGCCTATTTGACTGTGGGTCCGACAGGTTGACATAATTGGAATGAATTTCTCTGTCCTCACCACAGACATCTATCAAACTAATCATTAGCCTTAAGGGTGAGTGTGTCACTGGTCGGTTATGGTTTATAGTACTTATGTGTAAGGGTAAATTACTGCCTTTTAGAACATAGCGTGTTTGGCTCCTTAGATATACAGTAATTCAGAAACTGCTGAGCACCCTCGCTCACTTGCAACTTAATATGGTTGTTGATGCTTTCGAATGTCCCTTTGTGAAACATTTACTGCCTCGAATAGATGTCTCTCTTGTTTGTTCTATGGTTTTATGAATAGGCTTAAAGTCCCTGACTAGGTCGAGCATGTTGTAAATATTAATACTATGGTTCATCTCCTTTAGGTGATCTGGTCTAAGCTTGATAGAGCCTATGATCTTGATTTGGATGAAGGAATAAGATTTCACCACACCGTGTTTATGGTGGGTGCAGACTTTAATGAGAAAACTTGATTGAATTGTATATATGTATATTGTGTTCGGTCTAATGAAAAAGAAATGTATATGGGTTACTGATTATCACACTGAATGCAACTTTGTGCAAGAGAATCTTGTCATCTGACGTTATTTGTAGCATGACAATGTGTATATTTTGTAAATATGTGTTTATGTATATATGAGATTGTGTAATTATATCTTTGTATTATTTAACTTTTCCAGCCTTGATGAAGTCCTTGTGGAGGACGAAACACGTGTTGGCAATGTGCGTGCTGGGAGAATTGATTTTATGAAATTTTGAATACGAATAAAAGAAGAGATTGAAGAATCTTAAAAAACTGGACTGAATTTGAAATTTTTTTGGAACCCTTATTGATTTGAACTTAATCCCACCTGTTGAATTTTGTCTCTTGTGTTATTCCCTATGACAATCATAGTATCCTAAACAAAGGGCTATTCACTACTTTATAGTGAGAAGTGTGGCTCACTGGTTAGAGGCGGCAGACCCGTAAGCAGAGAATGGCCCGGGACCAGGGTTCGATTCCCGACGCGGCAGGGTCGTGGACCAGGGTCAGCGGACTCGATAATTCTCGCCTCGGTGCCTACTCTAGTCAGAAACCACACTCGGCAACTCTGGGCATCAGCTTGCCTCATCTTCACAACGGCCCCCCCAGACCGCCGGGGATGCTTGGTCGCACCTTAGAGATACCCATCAGGGACCATCTCTCAGGGTGAGCCAGGACGGGTTCCCCAGCGGTCGAAGCGTGGAGATACTCCTCCGGGAGTCGATTCCTAGCGCTATATAAACCCACAATTAAATTAAATTAAATTATGCCCATACTGTTATAATCACAATTTCAGGAGTGCTGTAACTAGAATCCCAATCCCCTTAAGTATGTGTGACACACATTCTGTGTGTGTCGATAGCACCTTTAGGTAGTAGGTGCCCTGGGTTTCTCTAGCACCCTTTCTAGTAACACTTACATGTTTGACTTATATTACAATGTGTACAAACTATATCTAGCAAGTCTATTTTCTTGAAGAAGTGTGCGGACGTTTCCCTGCGGGAACACTACTACCTGTCTCTTTTTTTGTACCTTTATAAGTGAGTCCTGCACCTCTTCTTTCTATGTACACGTGAGCTGTGTAAGATTTCTTACCCTACGCTATATACTCGTGAAGCACCTATTAGGACAGATCATCAAGCTAACATTAAATATGGCTAGCTTTTCAGATGATAGGGATAAACTATTCAATGATATTTTTTCTGATAAAGGGATCCAATCCAAACCGGCAACAAATATAGAAGAAAAACCGGTTGGTCTAAAACAGCTATTTGTTAAACTGGAAAGGCTCCGCAAAGCGGAACTTTCCAGATGGTGGGACTTGACCACCTTGAAGAAGTATTTGGAACTTAAACAAATCCCTAGGGGATTACGTGTGATAATCTTCCCTACATTTGAGGACCTTGACCCAGATCTCCTTAGTGAGTGGGAACATTTAATATCTGGATCCTCATTTGGGATGATTGACATCCTCATACGACATGCGGAACGCAAGAGAGCTAAACTAGTAACTGAGATTGAAGAGATAGAAGAAGAGATAAAACTGCTTAACCTACCAGAAATCACAGAAAAAAACTTCAAGATTTTGAAAGGAATCTTGAGCTCCCATCAAAAATATATCAGAGACAAAAAAATCAGAAAATTAAAGAGAGACGAAAATGACTATCGCAATGGAAGGATCTTTACCTTAACTAAAAAGTTCGACGAAATCAAGCCTAGAGCTGGTGTAGCTTCATTGATTAGTAAGAGAACAGATGCCACTATATCAGCAAGTGACTCTGACCTCTCCAGCTGTACAAGTGAAATCAGTGAAAATAGGAGTGAATCTTCTCTCACAACCATAGCCTCTGACAATACTGGCACAGGTTCCGCTTTTTTATTGGAACTAGAAAGATTCCGCAAGGGAACAAAGTCGACGTACAGTCGAAAAAACACAGGAAAAGAACCAGGAGGGGGGGAAGAAAAAATAGGCTCAGACGAGAGCAAACGGGTGACAAGGTCAGCATCACGTGTACAAAGGAAGTAGAGGAGAACGTTAATGTATCCAATAACTGTCCAACTGTAGAACGTATTTCTGATTCTAACAACTGTCACTGTAGAACGTATTTCTGAACCTAATGATGTTTCCATTATTAACCTTTCGTCCACTGTATTAAGTGTTACAGAGGAAAATGTTCTAAAAAGAGGTCTAAACTTTTGTCCTATGGCCAAACCTGATTTTGTTGGTCTTCATGTTGATTTATTCAAATTTACTCGGAGATTAAAATTAAAGAAGTTCTTTGACTCAAACAAAAATCTGTCAACTATCCCTTTGTACAATGTAGCTGAAAGTGGTCAGACTATTAGGGATATACAAAATGTACAAATGCTATTGCAACTTGATGATAGTCTTGATAACCCTCCGGAAATACAGGAAATTATGGATGACTTGGGTATTGAAAACAACTTTCAAATTAGTAGTGGTTTAAAAAACAAATCCTTGTTTGTTCCCCAACTTCCACATGACAATCTTATAGACTGTTTCTTTAAATCAGTTACAGAGGAACTTTACAAATTAGAGGATAAACTAAAATGGATACCACTTACTAAATGTGATAATCTCAATACTCAGGAAAGGGTAGCGCTCAAACAAATCGCTGGGTATAAAGACACAGTCTTGAAAGAAGCAGACAAAGGGGGAAATATCGTGTTATTAAACAAGAGTGATTACTTTGCAGAAATCGAAAGACAGCTTATGGATACTAGTTCGTATACTAAAATTGAGTCCAATCCGACACAAGAAGTCAATCAACGTTTGGAGAAAATGCTAACATATTGGCATAGCACAGGGGTGTTATCAGACTTAGAAGTAAAGTATCTGTATAATCCTAACCCCATGGCAGCGTATATCTACATTCTCCCTAAGGTTCATAAAAACCACACTAATCCACCAGGGAGACCGATAATATCGGGGATTGGCTGTGCGACTGAGCACATCTCTGAATATATAGATATTACACTACAACCTGTTGTGCGCAACTTGCCATCATTTATAGAGGACACAAAAGATCTACTTAACAAATTAGAAAACTTGATATGGATGGATGATGCCCTGCTGGTTACTCTTGATGTATGTGCCCTGTACACCAGTATACCAGTTAATAAAGGCATGGAGGCTCTTACATATTTTCTTTCCAAACGGGATGCCACATTGTATTACCATACTGAGATGGTTTTGGAATTCACACGTTTTACTTTGAATAATAACTTCTTCACCCACAACAAAATATGGTATCATCAACACTCAGGAGTAGCAATGGGGGCTAAATTCTCGCCCTTGTTTGCGAACATCTATATGGGCTTCTTCGAGGAATTTCATATTTGGAAACAAAGCCCCCCTGATTTGTCTAACCGCATCATTTTTTGGTGTCGGTTTATAGACGACATCTTCCTGATATGGGGAGGTGATGTGACCTCTCTCAACCAATTTATCATGTATCTAAATGATAACACGTATAACCTAAGTTTTACATCCAATCATAGTAAAAACAGTGTAGATTTCTTAGATACTACTCTATATGTGAACAATGGCAGGCTGGAGAGCAAACTGTTTAGAAAGAGCACTGCCTGCAATGCACTTTTACACGCAAGTAGTGCCCACCCCTCCTCTCAGATTACTTCCATTCCCTTTGGAGAAATGACCAGATTACGGCGCAATTGCAGTTTGGAAACTGATTTCCAACATGAAGTACTTAATCTAAAGGAACGTTTCTCTACAAGAGGTTATGATAAGACTATGTTGGACAATGCACATAAACGCATCAATACAGTATCCAGAACTGAAACCTTAAAACGTAAATCTAAAAAACCAAACACTATAAATGAGAAAGTGTCATTCATTACTCAATTCAACTCTCACAGTAACCAGATTTACAGGACAATAAACAAACATTGGGGAATTCTTAAAATGGACCCTGATCTGGAAACCTATCTCACCAATAAACCCAAGATCGTTTTTAGAAGAGGAAGAACTCTCAGAAATATTCTAAGTCCATCAATAGTGAATGAAAATGGGCCACCCAACAACTCTAACGCATGGATTCCTAACAAACCTAAAGGTTTTTTTAGATGCACTCAATGTTGCATCTGCCAGTTTGCAGATGATAAAAAGAAGAGTTTTCAGTACAACACCAAACAGACCCACCATATTGACCAATTTATAAACTGCAATACAAAGTTTACTGTATATTGTATCATTTGTCAATGTGGTTTGATTTATGTCGGAAGCTCTACTAGACCCCTTAAAGAAAGAATTCAAGAGCATGTACGTGCTATTCGCAATTTTAATAAAAGTTACCCCCTGGTGGTCCACTACAACACGGCCCATGCAGGATCAGAAATAATTGCAATTAAATTCCATGGTATCACCCAAGTAAAAACTAATCCTAGAGTGGGCGACAGGGTCACTGCATTAAGGAAGTGCGAATCACATTGGCTAATAAAATTAAGGGCGGTAGATAGGGGACTTAACACTGATCGAGAATCCCATGTCTTTCTTAAAGATTGACATATTAAATAACATAAATCCTTCTCTGCCGAATAGCAAATGTTATCTCAATCATGGGTACTGGTATCTGAAATTCTGTGCTGAGTCCATGTTTATTTTATTGAATGTGTTTTTTATGATTGAGGTTACACTGTTTGTGTGCTTTACACCCTTCTAAAAAGTTGCTCAGACCACTATTTGGGTACTGTTATCTGTAATATACATCCTCATGCTTATTTTATTGAATGTGTTTTTTATGACTGAGGCTACATCGTTTTTTGTTCTCTACACCCCTCTAAAAAGTTGCTCAGACCATTATTTGATCATCACTAACGTCTGTCTCTGACTAATCTTGCCCTTTAACGATATGTAGTATTGTATCCAATTCTGCGACTAAATTAGGAATACCAATTCCAATATGTCTGCGGTAACACTATCGCAGGAATATACATCTCCATGAGATGTTTGAAAGCATGAGCGAATACAGCATAGTTCTTGACCAATATGTTGATAGAATGTTCAAGTATGAACAAATGCAAAAAATATGTGTTCTGTACCAAAGGTTCATCTATAATTACCACATTGCCCGATATATGGGTAAGACTCAACACACTCCAAGATGGAGGAGACTGTACTCCTGTTAGAGACTTCCGTAACAGTTAGTCCTATGTTTATTTCCATGCCGTGAGTTCCTTGCAGACCTTGGCGTCAGACCACGATATACGGTCAGTGTATATAATGCCGTTGTTATACTCACACGGCTTTTTGCTACGGGGGCGGTTGTATGTGGAAACACTTTCTCGTTGGCTTCGGGTAAGTTGGAATGGAATAACTTAGGCGCCAATAGGAGGTTAAATGAGAATTACGAGTCCATTTACCGACTGAACTTTGTTCTAATTGTTTTTTAGCCCAGCAACTTACTAAGGTTGCGAAAATTCTACACTCTACAAATACCTAACAGTTGCCCATCCCTGTATACTTGTGAAGGTGGGTTCGTCTCACTACTTAGATTTTCATGGAGCTATGGCGATATCGGGCACTTGCTCGGCCTTAACTTAAAAGCGTGTAAATTTACTTGAACTCTGGTAAAAGTGTTCTCCTTATCTTTACTCTTTCTAGCTAAGCAACTTGTTAAGGCTGTGAAAATACAAATTTTCAGAATGATTATCAGCCGTCCACTCTCTACTAACAGAGTATGATATATACGTTAAAGTGGGTTTGGCCCTTTCATATTTGCCTGTCATGTATTGGGTTACAATGGAAACTTGTTTTACACATGTATGATAAATAATGCCTTGTCTACCTTTTTAGTGAAGCAACGTATGACGGTTGCGAAAAGATATATCTGGTGAAGGGTAATCAGCCGTTTACCTTATACTTGGAGTTATATACATCAGGAAACGTATAATTTGACATATGTAGAGGTGAGTTATGCTCACTAAGTCAAATATTGTGGACACATTATTATACATGACAACTATATTTTTTCCCACCAATATATAAACTTACACCGTATGTGTCCAGACCTAGGTGTGCATAGGTCTGATGAAATCTGAGTAAGATACAAATGTGTAATACGATCTTAACCAGTGAGAACAGATATTCAAACGTCCTCTTTCTTCGTTGCAAACAGTATTTATAATAGGTCCTAAACCCAATTCTTAATTTGTGCCATTAGTAACATATGCGCATATAAGAAAAGACTATGGTCAAACCTTCTTAAAACCTTAGGAAATCGCTAACTTACTCCATTGAGATGTCTGATCTACATATAGACTTGTTCTTCTTTTCCCCATCTTTTACCAGACTAATAGCGCCGCCTATTTGACTGTGGGTCCGACAGGTTGACATAATTGGAATGAATTTCTCTGTCCTCACCACAGACATCTATCAAACTAATCATTAGCCTTAAGGGTGAGTGTGTCACTGGTCGGTTATGGTTTATAGTACTTATGTGTAAGGGTAAATTACTGCCTTTTAGAACATAGCGTGTTTGGCTCCTTAGATATACAGTAATTCAGAAACTGCTGAGCACCCTCGCTCACTTGCAACTTAATATGGTTGTTGATGCTTTCGAATGTCCCTTTGTGAAACATTTACTGTCTCGAATAGATGTCTCTCTTGTTTGTTCTATGGTTTTATGAATAGGCTTAAAGTCCCTGACTAGGTCGAGCATGTTGTAAATATTAATACTATGGTTCATCTCCTTTAGGTGATCTGGTCTAAGCTTGATAGAGCCTATGATCTTGATTTGGATGAAGGAATAAGATTTCACCACACCGTGTTTATGGTGGGTGCAGACTTTAATGAGAAAACTTGATTGAATTGTATATATGTATATTGTGTTAGGTCTAATGAAAAAGAAATGTATATGGGTTACTGATTATCACACTGAATGCAACTTTGTGCAAGAGAATCTTGTCATCTGACGTTATTTGTAGCATGACAATGTGTATATTTTGTAAATATGTGTTTATGTATATATGAGATTGTGTAATTATATCTTTGTATTATTTAACTTTTCCAGCCTTGATGAAGTCCTTGTGGAGGACGAAACACGTGTTGGCAATGTGCGTGCTGGGAGAATTGATTTTATGAAATTTTGAATACGAATAAAAGAAGAGTTTGAAGAATCTTAAAAAACTGGACTGAATTTGAATTTTTTTTGGAACCCTTATTGATTTGAACTTAATCCCACCTGTTGAATTTTGTCTCTTGTGTTATTCCCTATGACAATCATAGTATCCTAAACAAAGGGCTATTCACTACTTTTTTTTTTTTTTTTTTAATTTCTTTATTAGCAGGATATATGAAGTTATAGTAAGCAGTGCATAACAGGTCGGTACATGAGTCACATATTTGCATCATATGGTCGCACTGACAGGATATACACATTTTTCATTTGTCATTATGTTATCACAACACCCAAGCTAAACTCCCCCCACCCTCGCCCTCCCCCCCTCCAGGCACTTCCTATTCACATTTATACCAGCCCGTGGTGTCGGACATTCTTACACATATATACAGCGTGTGTTGCAGTATACCTGCTGTATGCGTACTAGGGGTATGTGGGGTTAGACACTGTTGTGTTAGGGCCGTCTGTAGCTGTGCACCTGTAGTTCGTGCGATGGGTCCTACCTATCGGTGATCGCCGCATAAGTGTCAGTCTATGAGGTGGGACTACCCCCATTCCTGGTGACCCAAGTCTACAGTGTGTTCTGACTCTGAATCGTTCCCCGACTCAAAGGACCCCAGCAAGGCATTCCAGTCTAGGGAAATGGGGTGTCTCCTAAGCCCTCTGCGTTCTTCGCGCTGCAACGTCGTACTTTCAGCCTTCCCCCACCTCACTAGCTCCGCCCTCCACATCTCAGGGTCTGGTGGCTTGGGGGACTTCCACCTCATGGTGATCGCACGCTTCGCTAATATCATGGCTAAGTCTGTAAACCGTGTGCCTACACTCTTCCTCCGCTCCACAGGGCCCAGTCCCAGGAGGGTATATTCCAATTTGTTGTATGGCTTGGAAGGGACTAGTCTAGCCAGGTCAGATTGTACTGCGGTCCAGTAGTACCCCAGCTTAGGGCAAGCCCACAGCATGTGAACCAGTCGGGCATCCTCCCCCCCACACCTCGGGCATGTATCAGGAGTGTCTGGGAACATAGTGTGCAGGCGGTGAGGCGTCAGATATGCTCGGTGGAGGAGCATGAGCTGTATGAATTTAAACTTCTGGTTCCTCGATATCTTTTTGGGGTACTTCAAGATCCTGTCCCACTCCTTATCTCTGAGTGTTCTCCCAATGTCACGTTCCCACTTATCTCGTAATGGTTGTAGCGAGATGGCCCTGCCCTCTCTTATACCATGCGTTATCCACCTGGTCAGGTGGCTGCCAGCCCCCATTAGATATTGCGTCGTGATTAGTGGGTTCGTGGGTGGCTCCGTCCCGTCAGGGGCCCATGCCTGTGCTATGTAACATTTCACCCCTGCGTGTAGCAAGAACGACCTCCCAGGTGAGTGGTGTGTAATGCGAAAGTCTTCAAATGTCATCATCTTTCCATCATTAAAGAAATCCCCCACCTGTGTCACTCCCAAGTCGTGCCAATCTGTAAGCATGTGGTTTGATAGTGTTCGCAGCCCAGCCGGCAACCCTAGTAGTGGTATCGTAGGGGCGTAGGTTGACGTGGGAGACGCGTATTTTACAGCCCGCCTCCAGTGTTCAATCGCTATGCGGAGAAGGGGGGGCGTGGACCTCGGGATCCCCGCCTTCGGTAGCAATAGGGCGTGAACCCTCCCTTTGTTCCATTCTGAGTCAGACATATCAATTTCGTGCAAATTGCGTCCTGCCAGCCAGTAGGCGAGCCATTGCAGTTGACATGCGAAGTTATATGCCCGGAGGTCCGGGACCCCCATACCACCCGCAGACGTGGGAAGCTGCAACTTCTTTAGGCTAATACGTCGCCTCCCGGTGCCCCAGACCAATTCAGTCAACAGAGTGTCCAGTGCTTTGAATACCGCGGCAGGGATTTTCAGCGGCAGTCCGGTAAAGTAGTACAACAGACGTGGCAGGACCACCATCTTGGTAATAGTCACCCTGCCCGCCACTGCTAACGGGAGCGTGATCCAAAATCGCACCTGTGCCCTCAGCTTCGTAATAGCCCTTCCTACGTTGCCCTCTAGCAGGTCCCTTGAATCTCTATACACTTGTATCCCCAGGTAACGGAAGGTGTGCTCCGCCACCTGGAATGAGTAAGGTGCGAAGGGAAGATGAGTTTCCATCCTGGCTACAGAGAAGAAAAACCCATAGGACTTGGGTTCACTGATCGTAAGGCCCGACATAGTGCTAAAGGTGTTAAATATTTCGGGCACAGGGTCTAAGTCCCCTCCCAGGTCCCCGAAGTAGAGAATAATGTTGTCCGCGTACGCTGATACCACATGCGACTTCTCACCCCTCCGTATACCTCTGTGTTGCGCGGACTCTCGGAGTTTGCACAGCAGGGGCTCTAGCGCTATTATAAACAGTAGCGGGGATAATGGGCATCCCTGCCTGGTACCCCTAGCCACTGCCAGTTGTGCTGATATGCACCTGTTTGTTCGGACCCGTGCAGTTGGATATGTGTAAAGTAGTTTCACCCAACTAATGTACTCTATCGGCAACCCAAAATATTCGAGTACCGCAAACATGTAGTCCCACTTGATGGAGTCGAAGGCCTGCTTCAGGTCTAGCGATACGCAGCCCTCCGTCCCCGCCCCTCCCGGTGTACCTAGCATGATTTGGCTGAGGCGCCGCAGGTTCATAGCAGTGCTCCTGCCCGGGACAAAGCCACACTGGTCCGGGTGTATAAGCGATGGAATGTATTGAGCCAGTCTGTTCGCCAGCAGTTTACTTAGTATTTTGTAGTCCGTGTTCAGTAATGATAACGGTCTGTAGTTTGCTATACATAGGCTGTCCCTGTCTGGTTTCAGCAGTGATACTATCAGGGCTTGTAGTGTGGACTGTGGAAGACCCCGAGCCTTAAGCGCCTCCCTATATACCTCTAGTAGACGTGGTGCCAGAAGATCTATGAAGGCTCCATAGAATTCCACTGGAAGGCCATCCGTGCCCGGGGCTTTGTTCCGTGGGAGGGCGCGAATGGCCTGTCGAATTTCTGCTATCGTGATAGGCCTTGCCAACTCTTTCCTCTGTCTCTCCTCTAGCTTCGGTATTTCCAACCCCCTCATGAAGTCCCCGAGGGTCCCATCCGCCATAGGGTCGTGCGGGCCGTATAACGTCCCATAGTAGTCTTGAAACGCTGCGTTCACACTCAGCTGCGTAGTTGCCATGGTCCCCCCCTGGTCAAGTACCTCCATTATGGGCAAGTGTATCGGGTCGTCTTTTACCAGCCGGGCTAATAAAGGTCCTGCCTTATCTGCCTGTGCATGTTGTCTACTCGTGTACTCACGGTAGTCAAGGATACGCAGTTCCTCTAACAGCTCTGCATGTTGGATGTGTGCTTCCTGTAGGGGTGTGAAAGGCACATTCGTGCCGACAGCTTCACTCTCCAGTAGTGCTAGACGTCCCTCCACATCCCGGAGTTTGTCCATCACAATGTGCCTCATGCCCACCCGTGTGCTCATCGCTTCACCCCGTATCGTGACCTTAAAAGCATCCCACTCCACCTGGCGGGCGCTCGCTGACCCACTATTTATATCAAAGTAAGTTACAATGGCCACCTCTAGTGATGCGCGGAAAGTCGTGTCCTCCAATAGGTCTGGGTTAAGGCGCCAGGTTGGTATGGGAGTTGGGAACCTACCCCACTGAAAAGCGACTTCCACCGGGTTGTGGTCTGAGAAAGTTTTTCCCATGTGTTCCGCCGTTAAAACCGACCCCAAGAGTGCCGTGGTGCAGAACACATGATCTATTCTGGTGTGCAACTTGTGTGGTGGTGAATAGAATGTATATTCCCTGTCTAATATGTGTTTGCCACGCCATGCATCCGTTAATTGCCAACCCTCCGCGCACTGCGCCAGCGCCACAGCCTGTTTCCTACTTTCTGTGGCCTGTAATGGTGGGTGCGATCTATCCATTGAGACATCCAGCACAGCATTAAAATCCCCTCCCAGTAACCAGGGAAAATCAGCCCAGTCAGCCAGCACTCCGCCAAGCGTCACCAGGAACGCTGATTGGTTCGAGTTTGGTGCGTATACACTTCCCAGCACAACAGGGGAACCATCCAACAACCCTCTGACAAATACATATCTGCCATCCGTATCCGCCCTCAGTTCCACCAGTTTGAAGGGGACCGAATTCCTCAGCCACACAGCTGCCCCGCGTGAGAAGGCTGAGTAAGAGGTGGCAAACAATTGACCCTTCCACTTTTTAAGCAATTTCCCACTTTCCGAGGTCGTTAAATGGGTTTCCTGAAGGCAGGCAATCTTGACCTTCCTGCGATCCAGTTGAGCTAAGATTCTATGTCTTTTGTGAACCGACCCCATGCCACGAACATTCCAAGTGCACAATTTATAGTCATTAAGGGTCCCCATCCCTAGCGGCAGCAGGTGTAGTCGGTAGATACCACACCATGGAGTAGGTACAAGTAAACAGCCAGAAGTCTCGTGCCCGTACAAAAAACAACCCCGTAACTCCCAGGTCCCCGAACAAAACCTTTCGGGATCCAAACGATATAGCCCAACGTGGGCATGCCTTACAGTTAAACATGTCTATATGGTGGGGTGTCTGGGGCCTCTTACACCAGTCCAGAGTCTGTTGGTAGCACTCCATCTCACCAAGAGCAAAGAAGGCCCTCCCCCCCGACCGCCTTGCAGACAGTTCATACGTTACCATCCGACGTTCTGCCCAGCCACAGTCACAGGTCATGCGCTTCTTGTGCCGTGATCTTGGGGAACAGCTGCAGGCTATCAGCAGATCCCGACACCTCCGTGTGAGTGGCGGAACGGCTGGCTGACGCAGCAGGGTCTCGGGCGTCGTGCTCAGCCAGGGCGGCCGTTGTTAGTTGCCCTATCCCTTCGGTCCCGGCCAAAGACGGTCCCCCAGAGGCCGCGTGTCGGTGCGCGCGATCCTTGGCTGCTCCCTCCCGGCTGCGATCTCCCCGGCGCGATGATCCCTCTCCGCGATCCTCCTCCAAGGGGTCCTGTGTGTTCGGGGGCGTTAGTGTTACCTCAATCCACTCCGCCGCTTCCTCCGGTGACTCGAAAAAGTAGGACCTATTATTGTAAAGCACTTTGAGTCGTGCCGGGAATAGCAGAGCGTACTTCACATTTCTGTCCCGCAACATGCGCTTAACTCCCAGGAACGTCGAGCGGGCCCTCTGCACTGCTGGGGTGAAATCCGGGTACACCGAAATAGTCTTGTCCTCGAAGCGCAATGGGGCCTTCTCCCTCGCGGCCCTCAGGACCGAGTCTCGGTCTTTGTAGTGTAATAGGCGGGCAATTAAGGGGCGCGGTGACGCTCCTGATTTAGGCGTTCTCGCCGGCATCCGGTGCGCTCTCTCCACACTGTACAGTGGCGTGAGGTCTTGGGGGTCCACTATCTGCTTTAGCCAGTCCTCCACAAATTGGGTAGGGTCCTTCCCTTCGCTTTTCTCTGGAATACCCAGTATGCGCACGTTATTGCGGCGGGCCCGCCCTTCCGCATCATCCAACTTGTCCCATATCAGTTTGATCTGTTTGTCCATTTGTTCGAGCTTTGTAGAATGGGATGTTTGTTGTGGGATGAGGTCGTCTAGCGCTATTTTGTGCTCTTTGACTTTCTCCGCCAGCTTCGTATGGTCCGCCTTTAGCAGTGAGAGGCTCGTCGCCATGTTGTCCATTCGGGATTCTAGCGCCTCCCTAGACGCCTTGATTTCAGCTAGTATAAGGTCCAGTTTCGCATCCTGGGAAGTCTTGCCCGTCGGGGGGATCATCTCCACGTTTGAGGATGCCAGTGGGTCCTCCGAGCCCGTGGACTGAAGGTCGGTTCCAGCACCGTGGTCCTGCGCCTTGGCCCTGTTCTTGCCCATATTGCGTGTTGCAGGGTAGTGGCTGCAGAGCGTCCCCTATGCTACTGGTCTGGGCCAGCGAAGAGTGAGTCGCAGTCGAGTGGTACTCCACCAGTGTCCCCCACGTATAGCCGCCAGGGAGAGGCCACCCGCCGCCGTCCCACCGTGTCTAACGTGTGCAGGAGGTCTCACCAGCCCCCCCCCCAGGGCGCAGCAGTCACTGTGTAAAATCCGGGGATGGCGGGCCACTCTTTTATGAGCTGGTAGGTCTCGTTGTTATTATGCCGGTGTATGGGGGGGCGGGGGGACCATTCAGAGGCCGAGTGCTATCAGCAGCGTGCAGCGGCGTGGTGGGGTGCCTGTTATCCCACTGTTGCTCCGTGCGCTGTACCTCGGGCGGCCCGACTCAGCAGGCAGAGTCCACACACTGCGGGGGGGGGGCACCACCGTCCAGCACACCTCCGTCAGCGTCTCGCGCTGCCCCTCCGGGCAGCAGCACTCGGGGTAGTACAGCCCCGGCAGCGTTCTCAGGGAGACCGCAGGGCTCGGCGGGGGTAGGCGCGCTCAGATCACTCGCGGTCAGCGCCGCTTCCTCACCGGGCGGGCAGGGCTCTCCGGCGGGCCCCCCAGGCAGTGTCCTTGCTGGTTTCAGGCGTGCGGAGGGCGCGGCAGGTCACCGACCCGCACCACTCCCGCGGGCCGACCGCCGGTGTGTTCCGGCTCACCACCTGTCAGCGGCCCTGGTTTCGTCCGCAGCAGACCCGGTCAGCTCCGGCCGCCTCCTCACGCCAGTCCGCTGCTGCACCACGAGGGCCAGGCCTCCTCCGCACCACGGCCCGTATTCAGTCGTCTGCAGTCGTCCTCAATCGCCAATCGGCGTCGGGGGTCCGCACCGCCTCCCGGGACCGGGGGTTGTATCGTGGCAGTCGGGGAGGTGGAGGAATGAAGGATAATTAGCTAGTGTTGGTGATCACGGACGGAGCCTCGCTAGATCACGTCCGCCATGTTCGGTCCTTGGCCACGCCCCCCCTCAGGGCTATTCACTACTTTATGCCCATACTGTTATAATCACAATTTCAGGAGTGCTGTAACTAGAATCCCAATCCCCTTAAGTACGGGTGGTATGTGTTGTTGCCGCTGGTTTTGAGGCGAAAAATCCCGTACGAATCATTCTTCCTGCGCGAATACTTTGGCCCGTACGAATCGCGGACAGGCTTTCCGTACAGGATCGTACTTGTGTGGTTGTACGGCATGTTTACAAATCGTACGGTCGGATTTCCCATGCTAATTCGTACGGGTCATCGACTGTGGTTCGTACGGTTCGCTGATATTCGTACGGCACACAACGGAAATGGATCGTACTTCGCAGGTCGAACGGTAGTTTCCCATTCGTACGGATTCGGCTACGAATACGAATCGTACGGCGGATTTTTTTACCGGATCGGAATCGACCCCCGATGTCAATTCCTCTGATGTCATTAAGGCCAGAGGGTATGTTAAGTTATTTCTGCTATCCCTGGCATTTTAGTGAATTAACACCCGTGGGGACATAAAGTGGATTTAAGACCACCAGCCTTGGTATTCGGCGCACTAACATTTCATTTCACCAGCAATGGGTTTCTGGGCAGAGCTTCGGGCACCAGCAATCTTTCTTTTACAAACTGAGCACTGACTACATCCTTTAGGCTGTGGGAAAGGAATGCTGCTGCACGGCATTCATTCAAGTCAAACTTAAGCACGAGGACACACTGAAGTTAAAGATAGAATGAATACTGACATCACTGTGTGACATCACTGAGAATCATACTTCTCAGAAATAATGAAATGAGCAAAGCCTGAAGTCTCATGTGGGGAGTAAAGTGGACTGTGGATCATAGTCCATGAGTAACTAAGAGTTGCAGCATACAGCTGATATTTTGTCTTGCCAACTCTGTTGATTCCATCATTATTAATGGTAAACTCACTGAAAAGATTGAGATGAATTCAGATCACGCTGCAGCCCCTTGTCCACTTCTTGACCAGTTGACAAAAAAAGTTTTCATCAATCATGCATACTTTTTAAAAACTTCCTGCAAGGTTTGTCATATGGAGCAAAGTTGTTAGAATTCAAAATGTGTTTTTTCTATTAACTAACTATCCTTAGCATAACTACAGTTGCCACTACTGACCCTATTATGCAGTGTCAGATTGGGATCACAATTAGACCTGGGCACTCCCAAACAAAGTAGCCCACAGCCAAACTCATTCTTTTTTTGTAGTTTTTTTAATAGAGTGAACTTGGCCTCTGGCAGGAAAAGGAGAACAACAGAAACTAATTCACCCCTCCCCCTTCAATTACGGGAGAGGTACACAAATAACATGAGGAGATCCCTCACTGGCCCTAACCAGCCACCACCGCCTTTAACTTTCCAATCCTCGTTATACCCCAGTCCTCTGCAAATCGAGAGCTAATGGCTTCCCATCATCAGCTCCTGGAGGTCTCAGTCGCATCTGGAAGGAGCCAAGGAACAGGGACACCTCATGATGTGACAGATGGAGCAGCCCATTGTCATTCTGACTCAGGCAATTGGACGCCCAAGGTGGGTCAGGGTCAGTATAGGTATGCAGAGGCTGTAATAATAGCCTTTTACATTGTGCACTTGCAGTGGCATTGGCTGATTGGACTGCTTAGTCCAACAAATAAATGGCCCACCAACTGCTCTCAGCTACAGGCCCTTCGGCCCATGTCCGAATGCCCACCTTGCCAATCAGAGCCGGGTATTATGTATAGGATAAAGTGCCCCATTCATTACTTTATAAGGATATTGCAAGTCACTGAGGGGTTCTGTGACCATATAGAGGAACAAGGTCAACGTCTGATTTCCTTTATTAGGTAATTGATATCCGAGGTGACTTGCAATATCCTTTTAATGTAAGGCAGAGGGTATTTTATTTCTTATAGTACGTGGTCACACCATCATTCTTCCCACAAACTTGGTGTCTAGCTCTTTCATATAAAAGGTTTAGTATGGTTGCAGGTTTGAAGGATAAAAGCTGCATCTGTACAGCAAAACTAAACAGACCAAAAAGCATTTAGTAATTTGTTCCAAAAATAGATATTATTACCTCCTTAATATAACTCTGATGTAGAACATTCTGTCCCTCAGAATGCGTGCAAGCATGCAGAGAGATTTTACGCCTGATTTAGACCTTGTTGGACAGGTTTCTCCATCACAAACATGACGGATATCCCGTCCTCCTCATTATGAGTTCATCATATACAATGGCACCTGTAATAAGGGGGATGAAATATGTCACATTTCTGACAGAGTGCCTGTCCACCAGACTCTATTTCAGGCCCACTGCCTTTCCTGTAATGACCCATAGCATGAAGAAAATTAACTGGTTGACACATGTATCTCTTTTCTGCTGATTGCTTTTCATATTTAGAAAAACTGATCAGAAGACTGAAAAAACAGTTCTTATTTTTGTTTTTGAACTACAATTGCAGTGATGCACTGTGGACAGCCCTTCACCTGAGCTGCTGACTCTGGTAACATGTATTGTGTTGTCACAGATTAACTGTAAGAGTTGTGCAGCTGCATCATTTTCTTATTACAGGTAACTTAGGGGCGTCCCAATTGATTGGTTGGGCTTTTATATAGAGATTGCAGTCTCTCTTGTATAAAAAAAATATCTATGTACCTCAATATTGTAAAATCTGGGGGTTAGTTTATTAGATAATAGGGAAGTCTACTGGTCTTCCATCGCTCATAGTGCCCAGAAGTGAACCCGCTCCACCACACCAGCAATATTGTGCAATCTCTCCTGACAATCTCATGCTAGCCTGTCCCATTTTGTACACTATACAAAATGACATGTCATTTTCTTGTTGTAAAGCAGCAACCTTTTGACCTTTTTGACATAGTAAAAGAGTTTATCTCCTAACCTCAGAACTGCAGGCCTGATATGCCCATGAGGAGCAGGGACATTATGTTGTATTGTTAATTTAATTCATTATAGCGCACGAATCACCCCGGGAGGGGTATAGTGGCACTGTAGACCGATGCAGGCAAAGTTATAACACTAATTTAAAACAGAACAGTTTAAAGTATTTTTGGGAATTTGGTGTGGTCAGTGCCAGTACGGAGATGATAAGGTAAGTTGTTCCAATATGGAGGGGCCAAGTAAGAAAAAGATCTGCCTCGCGCCTTGACAGTCAGATTCGAGGCACTGTGAGTAAAGCTTTGTCCATAGATCTTAAGTTCCTGACTGGCCAATAACATCTGAGCTTCTGATGTATATAGCTGGGACCTTTACCCATTAAGCAGTTATGTGTAGGGCAACAACACATTTTGAAAATAATTCTTTGCCTCACTGGCAACCAGTGTACAGTTCTCAGAAGTGGTGTCGTAACAAAGCTAGAAGGTAGATTAGAGACGAGCCGTGCTGCCGTATTTTGTACCACTTGTAATTTGTACATTAGAGTCCCATTTTCAGAAGCAAGTAGTGCTCAATAGATGCAATGTATTAAATAAGGTATCTATGGTAGATAGAACCTGTTCTTTCATAGTTAAAGATTGATCTATTTTCACTTTGAGATTCCTGACTAGGTGCCTGGAAGGGGGAGCAGCACCCAATTCTGGTGGCCACCATTCCGCCGAACACCAGGACCTCAGGTTTTTCTGCATTTATCTGTAGGCAGTCAGTTGACATCCATTCCAAGATCACTTTCCTCCCTTTGGATGTGCACAATGCACAGCAACTGGTTTGTGAACAGGAAGAATGTGTTCAAATAGGTCTCATCACATCACAAACTGTCCATTCACAACACGACATGCCTATTGAAGATTAATCAGACACAGTTTGCAAACCCCTGTAATCAGCTGCTACAGAGGCCTTCAATGGACAGCAGACCACCACCCCAGGATTTGCATTCCCAAATGTGAAACGTTTTTTTAAAGCAGTCTGTATCCACTAGAGGCAGCCATAAAAAAAACATTCCTAATTGTCACCGACTGCTGCCCCGAGACCACCCACACAACATTCTGGTGCAAATATTAAGGGTGGTTGTACGCATGAATTTCTAACGGTATCCTGCAGACCACAGGCTCAAGTCCTTGTAAGCTCAGAGGGTGAATGTCCCTACTGCAATGAGCACTCATATGCACACATTATTTTAAGATTGGCGGGGGTGGGAAATGTGCCTCTTGCAGAAATCAAGTGGGATAAACAACAGATATTTGAATCTAGGGTCTCCTGTCTCTACATGTTACTAGTGTTGAATGTTCAGGCGCTTATCTTCCGCGTGGGATACTCGGGTGAGGAACTCGAGGGTTGGCAGAGGCGCTGACCCACGGAGAGAAGCCTTACAGTGTCAGGCAGAGACAGGCAGGGAAGCAACAAGGTGCTGTAGAGCATCGTTTCCCAAACTGTGGTCCGCGGACCCCCAGGAGTCCGTGACGCATTCCCAGGGGGTCCGCAGGACTTGAGTGCCTAACGTAAGAGGTGTGAATGTACTTGGCACCTGGGCGTTAAAACTGCAATACAATCTGGCCCCCAGGCTCACAGCACATGAGAGGTGTGAATGTTGCTGGTGTCGGGGCGGCAAGACTGCAATGTAATATGGGCAATCACCCTTCAGCTATAGGTGCAAGCTGAAGGGTGATTGCCCTTATATTGTGTTATTCACTTCTGCCCATCACCCGACGCCAAGATTGAAGAGCATTGGAGGCTGGAGCACGTCGAACGGGCAGGTGGGCTCTTCTTCTGGAACTGCATGTAAGTGTTCAATTTGTGTGTGTGTCTTTGTGTGTGTTTCCCTCGTTTTTTGTGCCCTTCTGCCCTCTGTTCCACTCGTTTTTTGTGCCCTTCTGCCCTCTGCGCCACTTGTTTTTCCCTTGTTTGTTGTGCCTTTCTGCCCTCTGTTTCACTCGTTTTTTGTGCCCTTCTGCCCTCTGTGCCACTGTTTTCCCCCCTTTTTTGTGCCTTTCTGCCCTCTGTTCCACTTGTTTTTCCCTCGTTTTTTGTGCCCTTCTGCCTTCTATTCCACTCGTTTTTGTGTGCCCTTCTGCTCTCTGTGCCACTCGTTTCCCTCGTTTTTTGTGCTTTTCTGCCCTCTGTTCCACTCGTTCTCCCCTTGTTTTTTGTGCCTTTCTGCCCTCTCTTCCACTCGTTTTGTGTGCCCTTCTGCCCTCTGTTCCACCTGTTTTTTGAGCCCTCTGTGCCACTCGTTTTTCCCTCGTTTTTTTGTGCCTTTCTGCCCTCTGTTCCACTTGTTTTTCCCTAGTTTTTTGTGCCCTTCTGCCCTCTGTTTCACTCGTTTTTTTGTACCTTTCTGCCCTCTGTGGCACTCATTT
The DNA here is from genome assembly GCF_964261635.1 of Lissotriton helveticus. NCBI lineage: Eukaryota > Metazoa > Chordata > Amphibia > Caudata > Salamandridae > Lissotriton > Lissotriton helveticus. The sequence continues at coordinate 2,082,712,078 of NC_136065.1, forward strand.
TTTCCTCGTTTTTTGTGCCTTTCTGCCCTCTGTTCCACTCGTTTTTTGTGCCTTTCTGCCCTGTTCCACTCGTTTTTCCCTCGTTTTTGTGCCCTTCTGCCATCTGTTCCACTTGTTTTTTGTGCCCTTCTACCCTCTGTGCAACTCGTTTTTCCCTCGTTTTTTGTGCCCTTATGCCCTCTGTTCCCCCCTTTTTTTGTGCCCTTCTGTCCTCTGTGCCACTCGTTTTTCCTTGTTTTTTGTGCCCTTCTGCCCTCTGTTCCACTCGTTTTTTGTGCTCTTCTGCCCTCTGTGCAACTCGTTTTTCCCTCGTTTATTGTGCCTTTCTGCCCTTTGTTCCAATCGTTTTTTCTGCCCTTCTGCCCTCTGTGCCACCCATTTTTCCCCCGTTTTTTCTGCCTTTCTGCCCTCTGTTCCACCCATTTTTTGTGCCCTTCTGCCCTCCGTGCCACTCGTTTTTCCTTTGTTTATTGTGCCTTTCTGCTCTCTGTTCCACTCGTTTTTTCTGCCCTTCTGCCCTCTGTGCCACTCGTTTGTCCCTCGTTTTATCTGCCCTTCTACCCTCTGTTCCACTCGTTTTTTGGTGTCCTTCTGCCCGCTGTGCCACTAACTTTCCCCTCTTTTTTTGTGCCTTTCTGCCCTCTGTTCCACTCGTTTTTTGTGCCTTTCTGCCCTCTGTTCCACTCGTTTTCCCCTCGTTTTCTGTGCCCTTCTGCCCTCTGTTTCACTCGTTTTTTGTGCCCTTCTGCCCTCTGCGCCACTCGTTTTTCCTTCGTTTGTTGTGCCTTTCTGCTCTCTGTTTCACTCGTTTTTTCTGCCGTTCTGCCCTCTGTGCCACTCGTTTTTCATTTTTTGTGCCCTTCTGCCCTCTGTTCTACTCGTTTTTTGTGCCCTTCTGCCCACAGTGCCACTCGTTTTACCCTCTTTTTAGTGCCTTTCTGCCCTTTGTTCCACTCGTTTTTTGTGCCCTTCTGCCCTCTGTGCCACTTGTTTTTCCCCCATTTTTTGTGCCTTTCTGCCCTTTGTTCCATCCATTTTTTGTGCCCTTCTGCCCTCTGTGCCACTCATTTTTCCCTCGTTTTTTGTGCCCTACCCTCTGTTCCACTCGTTTTTTGGTGCCCGTCTGCCCTCTGTGCCACTCATTTTACCGTCTTTTTTTGTGCCTTTCTGCCCTCTATTCCACTTGTTTTTTGTGCCTTTCTGCCCTCCGTTTCACTTGTTTTTCCCTCGTTTTTTGTGCCCTTCTGCCCTCTGTATCACTTGTTTTTTTGTGCCTTTCTGTCCTCTGTGCCACTTGTTTTTTCCTCGTTTTTTGTGCCTTTGTGCCCTCTGTTCCACTCGTTTTTTGTGCCTTTCTGCCCTGTTCCACTAGTTTTTCCCTCGTTTTTGTGCCCTTCTGTCCTCTGTTCCACTTGTTTTTGTGCCCTTCTACCCTCTGTGCCACTCGTTTTTCTCTAGTTTTTTGTGCCCTTCTGCCCTGCGTTCCACTCGTTTTTTGTGCCCTTCTGCCCTCTGTGCCACTCGTTTTTCCTCATTTTTTGTGCCCTTCTGCCCTCTGTTCCACTTGTTTTTTGTGCCCTTCTGCCCTCTGTGCCACTCGTTTTCCCCTCATTTTTTGTGCCTTTCTGCCCTTTGTTCCACTCGCTTTTTTGTGCCTTTCTGCCCTCTGTTCACTCATTTTTTGTGCCTTTCTGCCCTCTGTTCCACTCGTTTTCCCTCGTTTTTTGTGCCCTTCTGCCTCTGTTTCACTCGTTTTTTGTGCCCTTCTGCCCTCTGTGCCACTCGTTTTTCCCTCGTTTTTTGTGCCCTTCTGCCCTTTGTTCCACTCGTTTTTTGTGCCCTTCTGCCCTCTGTGCCACTCGTTTTTCCTCGTTTTTTGTGCACTTCTGCCCTTTGTTCCACTTGTTTTTTGCTTTCCCAAATGTGAAACATTTTTTTAAAGCAGTCTGTATCCACTAGAGGCAGCCATAAAAAAAACATTCCTAATTGTCACCGACTGCTGCCCCGAAACCACCCACACAACATTCTGGTGCAAATATTAAGGGTGGTTGTACGCATGAATTTCTAACGGTATCCTGCAGACCACAGGCTCAAGTCCTTGTAAGCTCAGAGGGTGAATGTCCCTACTGCAATGAGCACTCATATGCACACATTATTTTAAGATAGGCGGGGGTGGGAAATGTGCCTCTTGCAGAAATCAAGTGGGATAAACAACAGATATTTGAATCTAGGGTCGCCTGTCTCTACATGTTACTAGTGTTGAATGTTCAGGCGCTTATCTTCCGCGTGGGATACTCGGGTGAGGAACTCGAGGGTTGGCAGAGGCGCTGACCCACGGAGAGAAGCCTTACAGTGTCAGGCAGAGACAGGTAAGAGACAGGCAGGGAAGCAACAAGGTGCTGTAGAGCATCGATTCCCAAACTGTGGTCCCCGGACCCCCAGGAGTCCGTGACGCATTCCCAGGGGGTCCGCAGGACTTGAGTGCCTAACGTAAGAGGTGTGAATGTACTTGGCACCTGGGCGTTAAAACTGCAATACAATCTGGCCCCCAGGCTCACAGCACATGAGAGGTGTGAATGTTGCTGGCGTCGGGGCGGCAAGACTGCAATGTAATATGGGCAATCACCCTTCAGCTATAGGTGCAAGCTGAAGGGTGATTGCCCTTATATTGTGTTATTCACTTCTGCCCATCACCCGAGGCCAAGATTGAAGAGCATTGGAGGCTGGAGCACGTCGAATGGGCAGGTGGGCTCTTCTTCTGGAACTGCATGTAAGTGTTCAATTTGTGTGTGCGTCTTTGTGTGTGTTTCCCTCGTTTTTTGTGCCCTTCTGCCCTCTGTTCCACTCGTTTTTTGTGCCCTTCTGCCCTCTGCGCCACTCGTTTTTCCCTCGTTTGTTGTGCCTTTCTGCCCTCTGTTTCTTTGTGCCCTTCTGCCCTCTGTGCCACTGTTTTCCCCCCGTTTTTTGTGCCTTTCTGCCCTCTGTTCCACTTGTTTTTCCCTCGTTTTTTGTGCCCTTCTGCCTTCTATTCCACTTGTTTTTGTGTGCCCTTCTGCTCTCTGTGCCACTCGTTTCCCTCGTTTTTTGTGCTTTTCTGCCCTCTGTTCCACTCGTTCTCCCCTTGTTTTTTGTGCCTTTCTGCCCTCTCTTCCACTCGTTTTGTGTGCCCTTCTGCCCTCTGTTCCACCTGTTTTTTGTGCCCTCTGTGCCACTCGTTTTTCCCTCGTTTTTTTGTGCCTTTCTGTCCTCTGTTCCACTTGTTTTTCCCTAGTTTTTTGTGCCCTTCTGCCCTCTGTTTCACTCGTTTTTTTGTACCTTTCTGCCCTCTGTGGCACTCATTTTTTCCTCGTTTTTTGTGCCTTTCTGCCCTCTGTTCCACTCGATTTTTGTGCCTTTCTGCCCTGTTCCACTCGTTTTCCCCTCGTTTTTGTGCCCTTCTGCCATCTGTTCCACTTGTTTTTTGTGTCCTTCTACCCTCTGTGCAACTCGTTTTTCTCTTGTTTTTTGTGCCCTTCTGCCCTCTGTTCCACTCGTTTTTTGTGCCCTTCTGTCCTCTGTGCCACTCGTTTTTCCTTGGCTTTTGTGCCCTTCTGCCCTCTGTTCCACTTGTTTTTTGTGCTCTTCTGCCCTCTGTGCCACTCATTTTTCCCTCATTTTTTGTGCCTTTCTGCCCTTTGTTCCAATCGTTTTTTCTGCCCTCTGTGCCACCCGTTTTCCCCCCGTTTTTTCTGCCTTTCTGCCCTCTGTTCCACCCATTTTTTGTGCCCTTCTGCCCTCCGTGCCACTCGTTTTTCCTTCGTTTGTTGTGCCTTTCTGCTCTCTGTTCCACTCGTTTTTTTCTGCCCTCTGTGCCACTCCTTTGTCCCTCGTTTTTTCTGCCCTTCTACCCTCTGTTCCACTCGTTTTTTGGTGCCCTTCTGCCCTCTGTGCCACTAACTTTCCCCTCTTTTTTTGTGCCTTTCTGCCCTCTGTTCCACTCGTTTTCCCCACGTTTTCTGTGCCCTTCTGCCCTCTGTTTCACTCGTTTTTTGTGCCCTTCTGCCCTCTGTGCCACTCGTTTTTCCTTCGTTTGTTGTGCCTTTCTGCTCTCTGTTTCACTCGTTTTTTGTGCCATTCTGCCCTCTGTGCCACTCGTTTTTCCTTGTTTTTTGTGCCCTTCTGCCCTCTGTTCCACTCGTTTTTTGTGCCCTTCTGCCCACAGTGATTCAGAAAAGGGGGTGGTGATGAACAGAGTGTCTGAATTAAGCAGACCACCCTTACCCAGTCCAAAGATCAGGGCTTGATCCATCACCGTTATTTAGCTCACTGCCCCATCCCAGCTCAGAACCTGGCTATATGCAAATTAGTCTGTCCCTGGCCCAGTGCATCATGGGAACAGGGCAGACCAAACTACCAAGCCAATTCTTCACCAGAAAGGAGACAAGCTTCCGGGGACCGGTTTCTGCCATTTCAGGCGTCGTCGGCCCGGCTTGCTTGAATCCTGATGGAGCAGTGAGCAAGGGACTCATGTCTGAGTATACCCTTCCACGCTTATGGTGGACAAAATGATTCAGAAAAGGGGGTGGTGATGAACAGAGTGTCTGAATTAAGCAGACCACTCTTACCCAGTCCAAAGATCAGGGCTTGATCCATCACCGTTATTTAGCTCACTGCCCCATCCCAGGTCAGAACCTGGCTATATGCAAATTAGTCTGTCCCTGGCCCAGTGCATCATGGGAACATGCCCTGATCTTTGGACTGGGTAAGAGTGGTCTGCTTAATTCAGGCACTCTGTTCATCACCACCCCCTTTTCTGAATCATTTTGTCCACCATAAGCGTGGAAGGGTATACTCAGATGTGAGTCCCTTGCTCATTGCACCATCAGGATTCAAGCAAGCCGGGCCGACGACGCCTGAAATGGCAGAAACCGGTCCCCGGAAGCTTGTTTCCTTCCCAGTACAAGAATTGGCTTGGTAGTTTGGTTTGCCCTGTTCACATCATGCACTGGGACAGGAACAGACTAATTTGCATATAGCCAAGTTCTGAGCTGGGATGGTGCAGTGAGCTAAAAAAGGTGATGGATCAAGCCCTGATCTTTGGACTGGGTAAGAGTGGTCTGCTTAATTCAGGCACTCTGTTCATCACCACCCCCTTTTCTGAATCATTTTGTCCACCATAAGCGTGGAAGGGTATACTCAGATGTGAGTCCCTTGCTCATTGCACCATCAGGATTCAAGCAAGCCGGGCCGACGACGCCTGAAATGGCAGAAACCGGTCCCCGGAAGCTTGTTTCCTTCCCAGTACAAGAATTGGCTTGGTAGTTTGGTTTGCCCTGTTCCCATCATGCACTGGGACAGGAACAGACTAATTTGCATATAGCCAAGTTCTGAGCTGGGATGGTGCAGTGAGCTAAAAAACGGTGATGGATCAAGCCCTGATCTTTGGACTGGGTAAGAGTGGTCTGCTTAATTCAGGCACTCTGTTCATCACCACCCCCTTTTCTGAATCATTTTGTCCACCATAAGCGTGGAAGGGTATACTCAGATGTGAGTCCCTTGCTCATTGCACCATCAGGAGTCAAGCAAGCCGGGCCGAAGACGCCTGAAATGGCAGAAACCGGTCCCCGGAAGCTTGTTTCCTTCCCAGTACAAGAATTGGCTTGGTAGTTTGGTTTGCCCTGTTCCCATCATGCACTGGGACAGGAACAGACTAATTTGCATATAGCCAAGTTCTGAGCTGGGATGGTGCAGTGAGCTAAAAAACGGTGATGGATCAAGCCCTGATCTTTGGACTGGGTAAGAGTGGTCTGCTTAATTCAGGCACTCTGTTCATCACCACCCCCTTTTCTGAATCATTTTGTCCACCATAAGCGTGGAAGGGTATACTCAGATGTGTGTCCCTTGCTCATTGCACGATCAGGATTCAAGCAAGCCGGGCCGACGACGCCTGAAATGGCAGAAACCGGTCCCCGGAAGCTTGTTTCCTTCCCAGTACAAGAATTGGCTTGGTAGTTTGGTTTGCCCTGTTCCCATCATGCACTGGGACAGGAACAGACTAATTTGCATATAGCCAAGTTCTGAGCTGGGATGGTGCAGTGAGCTAAAAAACGGTGATGGATCAAGCCCTGATCTTTGGACTGGGTAAGAGTGGTCTGCTTAATTGAGGCACTCTGTTCATCACCACCCCCTTTTCTGAATCGTTCTGCCCACAGTGCCACTCGTTTTACTCTCTTTTTAGTGCCTTTCTGCCCTTTGTTCCACTTGTTTTTTGTGCCCTTCTGCCCTCTGTGCCACTTGTTTTTCCCCCGTTTTTGGTGCCTTTCTGCCCTTTGTTCCATCCATTTTTGTGCCCTTCTGCCCTCTGTGCCAATCGTTTTTCCCTCGTTTTTTGTGCCCTACCCTCTGTTCGACTCGTTTTTTGGTGCCTGTCTGCCCTCTGTGCCACTCATTTTACCCTCTTTTTTTGTGCCTTTCTGCCCTCTGTTCCACTCGTTTTTTGTGCCTTTCTGCCCTCCGTTTCACTTGTTTTTCCCTCGTTTTTTGTGCCCTTCTGCCCTCTGTATCACTTGCTTTTTTGTGCCTTTCTGTCCTCTGTGCCACTTGTTTTTTCCTCGTTTTTTGTGCCTTTCTGCCCTCTGTTCCACTCGTTTTTTGTGCCTTTCTGCCCTGTTCCACTAGTTTTTCCCTCGTTTTTGTGCCCTTCTGTCCTCTGTTCCACTTGTTTTTGTGCCCTTCTACCCTCTGTGCCACTCATTTTTCCATCGTTTTTTGTGCCCTTCTGCCCTCCGTTCCACTCGTTTTTTGTGCCCTTCTGCCCTCTGTGCCACTCGTTTGTCCTCATTTTGTGTGCCCTTCTGCTCTCTGTGCCACTCATTTCCCTCGTTTTTTGTGCTTTTCTGCCCTCTGTTCCACTCGTTCTCTCCTTGTTTTTTGTGCCTTTCTGCCCTCTCTTCCACTCATTTTGTGTGCCCTTCTGCCCTCTGTTCCACCTGTTTTTTGTGCCCTCTGTGCCACTCGTTTTTCCCTCGTTTTTTTGTGCCTTTCTGTCCTCTGTTCCACTTGTTTTTCCCTAGTTTTTTGTGCCCTTCTGCCCTCTGTTTCACTCGTTTTTTTGTACCTTTCTGCCCTCTGTGGCACTCATTTTTTCCTCGTTTTTTGTGCCTTTCTGCCCTCTGTTCCACTCGTTTTTTGTGCCTTTCTGCCCTGTTCCACTCGTTTTTCCCTCGTTTTTGTGCCCTTCTGCCATCTGTTCCACTTGTTTTTTGTGTCCTTCTACCCTCTGTGCAACTCGTTTTTCTCTTGTTTTTTGTGCCCTTCTGCCCTCTGTTCCACTCGTTTTTTGTGCCCTTCTGTCCTCTGTGCCACTCGTTTTTCCTTGGCTTTTGTGCCCTTCTGCCCTCTGTTCCACTTGTTTTTTGTGCTCTTCTGCCCTCTGTGCCACTCATTTTTCCCTCGTTTTTTGTGCCTTTCTGCCCTTTGTTCCAATCGTTTTTTCTGCCCTCTGTGCCACCCGTTTTCCCCCCGTTTTTTCTGCCTTTCTGCCCTCTGTTCCACCCATTTTTTGTGCCCTTCTGCCCTCCGTGCCACTCGTTTTTCCTTCGTTTGTTGTGCCTTTCTGCTCTCTGTTCCACTCGTTTTTTTCTGCCCTCTGTGCCACTCCTTTGTCCCTCGTTTTTTCTGCCCTTCTACCCTCTGTTCCACTCGTTTTTTGGTGCCCTTCTGCCCTCTGTGCCACTAACTTTCCCCTCTTTTTTTGTGCCTTTCTGCCCTCTGTTCTACTCGTTTTCCCCACGTTTTCTGTGCCCTTCTGCCCTCTGTTTCACTCGTTTTTTGTGCCCTTCTGCCCTCTGTGCCACTCGTTTTTCCTTCGTTTGTTGTGCCTTTCTGCTCTCTGTTTCACTCGTTTTTTGTGCCATTCTGCCCTCTGTGCCACTCGTTTTTCCTTGTTTTTTGTGCCCTTCTGCCCTCTGTTCCACTCGTTTTTTGTGCCCTTCTGCCCACAGTGATTCAGAAAAGGGGGTGGTGATGAACAGAGTGTCTGAATTAAGCAGACCACTCTTACCCAGTCCAAAGATCAGGGCTTGATCCATCACCGTTATTTAGTTCACTGCCCCATCCCAGCTCAGAACCTGGCTATATGCAAATTAGTCTGTCCCTGGCCCAGTGCATCATGGGAACAGGGCAGACCAAACTACCAAGCCAATTCTTCACCAGAAAGGAGACAAGCTTCCGGGGACCGGTTTCTGCCATTTCAGGCGTCGTCGGCCCAGCTTGCTTGAATCCTGATGGAGCAGTGAGCAAGGGACTCATGTCTGAGTATACCCTTCCACGCTTATGGTGGACAAAATGATTCAGAAAAGGGGGTGGTGATGAACAGAGTGTCTGAATTAAGCAGACCACTCTTACCCAGTCCAAAGATCAGGGCTTGATCCATCACCGTTATTTAGCTCACTGCCCCATCCCAGGTCAGAACCTGGCTATATGCAAATTAGTCTGTCCCTGGCCCAGTGCATCATGGGAACATGCCCTGATCTTTGGACTGGGTAAGAGTGGTCTGCTTAATTCAGGCACTCTGTTCATCACCACCCCCTTTTCTGAATCATTTTGTCCACCATAAGCGTGGAAGGGTATACTCAGATGTGAGTCCCTTGCTCATTGCACCATCAGGATTCAAGCAAGCCGGGCCGACGACGCCTGAAATGGCAGAAACCGGTCCCCGGAAGCTTGTTTCCTTCCCAGTACAAGAATTGGCTTGGTAGTTTGGTTTGCCCTGTTCCCATCATGCACTGGGACAGGAACAGACTAATTTGCATATAGCCAAGTTCTGAGCTGGGATGGTGCAGTGAGCTAAAAAAGGTGATGGATCAAGCCCTGATCTTTGGACTGGGTAAGAGTGGTCTGCTTAATTCAGGCACTCTGTTCATCACCACCCCCTTTTCTGAATCATTTTGTCCACCATAAGCGTGGAAGGGTATACTCAGATGTGAGTCCCTTGCTCATTGCACCATCAGGATTCAAGCAAGCCGGGCCGACGACGCCTGAAATGGCAGAAACCGGTCCCCGGAAGCTTGTTTCCTTCCCAGTACAAGAATTGGCTTGGTAGTTTGGTTTGCCCTGTTCCCATCATGCACTGGGACAGGAACAGACTAATTTGCATATAGCCAAGTTCTGAGCTGGGATGGTGCAGTGAGCTAAAAAACGGTGATGGATCAAGCCCTGATCTTTGGACTGGGTAAGAGTGGTCTGCTTAATTCAGGCACTCTGTTCATCACCACCCCCTTTTCTGAATCATTTTGTCCACCATAAGTGTGGAAGGGTATACTCAGATGTGAGTCCCTTGCTCATTGCACCATCAGGAGTCAAGCAAGCCGGGCCGACGACGCCTGAAATGGCAGAAACCGGTCCCCGGAAGCTTGTTTCCTTCCCAGTACAAGAATTGGCTTGGTAGTTTGGTTTGCCCTGTTCCCATCATGCACTGGGACAGGAACAGACTAATTTGCATATAGCCAAGTTCTGAGCTGGGATGGTGCAGTGAGCTAAAAAACGGTGATGGATCAAGCCCTGATCTTTGGACTGGGTAAGAGTGGTCTGCTTAATTCAGGCACTCTGTTCATCACCACCCCCTTTTCTGAATCATTTTGTCCACCATAAGCGTGGAAGGGTATACTCAGATGTGTGTCCCTTGCTCATTGCACGATCAGGATTCAAGCAAGCCGGGCCGACGACGCCTGAAATGGCAGAAACCGGTCCCCGGAAGCTTGTTTCCTTTCCAGTACAAGAATTGGCTTGGTAGTTTGGTTTGCCCTGTTCCCATCATGCACTGGGACAGGAACAGACTAATTTGCATATAGCCAAGTTCTGAGCTGGGATGGTGCAGTGAGCTAAAAAACGGTGATGGATCAAGCCCTGATCTTTGGACTGGGTAAGAGTGGTCTGCTTAATTGAGGCACTCTGTTGATCACCACCCCCTTTTCTGAATCGTTCTGCCCACAGTGCCACTCGTTTTACTCTCTTTTTAGTGCCTTTCTGCCCTTTGTTCCACTTGTTTTTTGTGCCCTTCTGCCCTCTGTGCCACTTGTTTTTCCCCCGTTTTTTGTGCCTTTCTGCCCTTTGTTCCATCCATTTTTGTGCCCTTCTGCCCTCTGTGCCAATCGTTTTTCCCTCGTTTTTTGTGCCCTACCCTCTGTTCGACTCGTTTTTTGGTGCCTGTCTGCCCTCTGTGCCACTCATTTTACCCTCTTTTTTTGTGCCTTTCGGCCCTCTGTTCCACTCGTTTTTTGTGCCTTTCTGCCCTCCGTTTCACTTGTTTTTCCCTCGTTTTTTGTGCCCTTCTGCCCTCTGTATCACTTGCTTTTTTGTGCCTTTCTGTCCTCTGTGCCACTTGTTTTTTCCTCGTTTTTTGTGCCTTTCTGCCCTCTGTTCCACTCGTTTTTTGTGCCTTTCTGCCCTGTTCCACTAGTTTTTCCCTCGTTTTTGTGCCCTTCTGTCCTCTGTTCCACTTGTTTTTGTGCCCTTCTACCCTCTGTGCCACTCATTTTTCCCTCGTTTTTTGTGCCCTTCTGCCCTCCGTTCCACTCGTTTTTTGTGCCCTTCTGCCCTCTGTGCCACTCGTTTGTCCTCATTTTGTGTGCCCTTCTGCTCTCTGTGCCACTCATTTCCCTCGTTTTTTGTGCTTTTCTGCCCTCTGTTCCACTCGTTCTCCCCTTGTTTTTTGTGCCTTTCTGCCCTCTCTTCCACTCATTTTGTGTGCCCTTCTGCCCTCTGTTCCACCTGTTTTTTGTGCCCTCTGTGCCACTCGTTTTTCCCTCGTTTTTTTGTGCCTTTCTGTCCTCTGTTCCACTTGTTTTTCCCTAGTTTTTTGTGCCCTTCTGCCCTCTGTTTCACTCGTTTTTTTGTACCTTTCTGCCCTCTGTGGCACTCATTTTTTCCTCGTTTTTTGTGCCTTTCTGCCCTCTGTTCCACTCGTTTTTTGTGCCTTTCTGCCCTGTTCCACTCGTTTTTCCCTCGTTTTTGTGCCCTTCTGCCATCTGTTCCACTTGTTTTTTGTGTCCTTCTACCCTCTGTGCAACTCGTTTTTCTCTTGTTTTTTGTGCCCTTCTGCCCTCTGTTCCACTCGTTTTTTGTGCCCTTCTGTCCTCTGTGCCACTCGTTTTTCCTTGGCTTTTGTGCCCTTCTGCCCTCTGTTCCACTTGTTTTTTGTGCTCTTCTGCCCTCTGTGCCACTCATTTTTCCCTCGTTTTTTGTGCCTTTCTGCCCTTTGTTCCAATCGTTTTTTCTGCCCTCTGTGCCACCCGTTTTCCCCCCGTTTTTTCTGCCTTTCTGCCCTCTGTTCCACCCATTTTTTGTGCCCTTCTGCCCTCCGTGCCACTCGTTTTTCCTTCGTTTGTTGTGCCTTTCTGCTCTCTGTTCCACTCGTTTTTTTCTGCCCTCTGTGCCACTCCTTTGTCCCTCGTTTTTTCTGCCCTTCTACCCTCTGTTCCACTCGTTTTTTGGTGCCCTTCTGCCCTCTGTGCCACTAACTTTCCCCTCTTTTTTTGTGCCTTTCTGCCCTCTGTTCCACTCGTTTTCCCCACGTTTTCTGTGCCCTTCTGCCCTCTGTTTCACTCGTTTTTTGTGCCCTTCTGCCCTCTGTGCCACTCGTTTTTCCTTCGTTTGTTGTGCCTTTCTGCTCTCTGTTTCACTCGTTTTTTGTGCCATTCTGCCCTCTGTGCCACTCGTTTTTCCTTGTTTTTTGTGCCCTTCTGCCCTCTGTTCCACTCGTTTTTTGTGCCCTTCTGCCCACAGTGATTCAGAAAAGGGGGTGGTGATGAACAGAGTGTCTGAATTAAGCAGACCACTCTTACCCAGTCCAAAGATCAGGGCTTGATCCATCACCGTTATTTAGCTCACTGCCCCATCCCAGCTCAGAACCTGGCTATATGCAAATTAGTCTGTCCCTGGCCCAGTGCATCATGGGAACAGGGCAGACCAAACTACCAAGCCAATTCTTCACCAGAAAGGAGACAAGCTTCCGGGGACCGGTTTCTGCCATTTCAGGCGTCGTCGGCCCGGCTTGCTTGAATCCTGATGGAGCAGTGAGCAAGGGACTCATGTCTGAGTATACCCTTCCACGCTTATGGTGGACAAAATGATTCAGAAAAGGGGGTGGTGATGAACAGAGTGTCTGAATTAAGCAGACCACTCTTACCCAGTCCAAAGATCAGGGCTTGATCCATCACCGTTATTTAGCTCACTGCCCCATCCCAGGTCAGAACCTGGCTATATGCAAATTAGTCTGTCCCTGGCCCAGTGCATCATGGGAACATGCCCTGATCTTTGGACTGGGTAAGAGTGGTCTGCTTAATTCAGGCACTCTGTTCATCACCACCCCCTTTTCTGAATCATTTTGTCCACCATAAGCGTGGAAGGGTATACTCAGATGTGAGTCCCTTGCTCATTGCACCATCAGGATTCAAGCAAGCCGGGCCGACGACGCCTGAAATGGCAGAAACCGGTCCCCGGAAGCTTGTTTCCTTCCCAGTACAAGAATTGGCTTGGTAGTTTGGTTTGCCCTGTTCCCATCATGCACTGGGACAGGAACAGACTAATTTGCATATAGCCAAGTTCTGAGCTGGGATGGTGCAGTGAGCTAAAAAAGGTGATGGATCAAGCCCTGATCTTTGGACTGGGTAAGAGTGGTCTGCTTAATTCAGGCACTCTGTTCATCACCACCCCCTTTTCTGAATCATTTTGTCCACCATAAGCGTGGAAGGGTATACTCAGATGTGAGTCCCTTGCTCATTGCACCATCAGGATTCAAGCAAGCCGGGCCGACGACGCCTGAAATGGCAGAAACCGGTCCCCGGAAGCGTGTTTCCTTCCCAGTACAAGAATTGGCTTGGTAGTTTGGTTTGCCCTGTTCCCATCATGCACTGGGACAGGAACAGACTAATTTGCATATAGCCAAGTTCTGAGCTGGGATGGTGCAGTGAGCTAAAAAACGGTGATGGATCAAGCCCTGATCTTTGAACTGGGTAAGAGTGGTCTGCTTAATTCAGACACTCTGTTCATCACCACCCCCTTTTCTGAATCATTTTGTCCACCATAAGCGTGGAAGGGTATACTCAGATGTGTGTCCCTTGCTCATTGCACGATCAGGATTCAAGCAAGCCGGGCCGACGACGCCTGAAATGGCAGAAACCGGTCCCCGGAAGCTTGTTTCCTTCCCAGTACAAGAATTGGCTTGGTAGTTTGGTTTGCCCTGTTCCCATCATGCACTGGGACAGGAACAGACTAATTTGCATATAGCCAAGTTCTGAGCTGGGATGGTGCAGTGAGCTAAAAAACGGTGATGGATCAAGCCCTGATCTTTGGACTGGGTAAGAGTGGTCTGCTTAATTGAGGCACTCTGTTCATCACAACCCCCTTTTCTGAATCGTTCTGCCCACAGTGCCACTCGTTTTACTCTCTTTTTAGTGCCTTTCTGCCCTTTGTTCCACTCGTTTTTTGTGCCCTTCTGCCCTCTGTGCCACTTGTTTTTCCCCCGTTTTTTGTGCCTTTCTGCCCTTTGTTCCATCCATTTTTGTGCCCTTCTGCCCTCTGTGCCAATCGTTTTTCCCTCGTTTTTTGTGCCCTACCCTCTGTTCGACTCGTTTTTTGGTGCCTGTCTGCCCTCTGTGCCACTCATTTTACCCTCTTTTTTTGTGCCTTTCTGCCCTCTGTTCCACTCGTTTTTTGTGCCTTTCTGCCCTCCGTTTCACTTGTTTTTCCCTCGTTTTTTGTGCCCTTCTGCCCTCTGTATCACTTGCTTTTTTGTGCCTTTCTGTCCTCTGTGCCACTTGTTTTTTCCTCGTTTTTTGTGCCTTTCTGCCCTCTGTTCCACTCGTTTTTTGTGCCTTTCTGCCCTGTTCCACTAGTTTTTCCCTCGTTTTTGTGCCCTTCTGTCCTCTGTTCCACTTGTTTTTGTGCCCTTCTACCCTCTGTGCCACTCATTTTTCCCTCGTTTTTTGTGCCCTTCTGCCCTCCGTTCCACTCGTTTTTTGTGCCCTTCTGCCCTCTGTGCCACTCGTTTGTCCTCATTTTGTGTGCCCTTCTGCCCTCTGTTCCACTTGGTTTTTGTGCCCTTCTGCCCTCTGTGCCACTCGTTTTTCCCTCATTTTTTGTGCCTTTCTGCCCTTTGTTCCACTCGCTTTTTTGTGCCCTTCTGCCCTCTGTGCCACTCATTTCCCCCCATTTTTTGTGCCTTTCCGCCCCGTTTCACTTGTTTTTCCCTCATTTTTTGTGCCTTTCTGCCCTCTGTTCCACTCGTTTTTTGTGCCCTTCTGCCCTCTGTTCCACTCGTTTTTTTGTGCCCTCTGTGCCACTCGTTTTTCCCTTGTTTTTGTGCCTTTCTGCCCTCTGTGCCACTCGTTTTTCACTCATTTTTTGTGCCCTTCTGCCCTCGGTTCCACTCGTTTTTTGGTGCCCTTCTGCCCTCTGTGCCACTCGTTTTACCCTTGTTTTTTGTGCCTTTCTGCCCTCTGTTCCACCCTTTTTTTGTGCCCTTCTGCCCTCTGTTCCATTCGTTTTTTGTGCCCTTCTGCCCTCTGTTCCACTCGTTTTTTGGTGCCCTTCTGCCCTCTGTGCCACTCATTTTTCCCTCTTTTTTTGTGCCTTTCTGCCCTCTGTTCACTCATTTTTTGTGCCTTTCTGCCCTCTGTTCCACTCGTTTTCCCTTGTTTTTTGTGCCCTTCTGCCTCTGTTTCACTCGTTTTTTTGTGCCTTTCTGCCCTCTGTGCAACTCGTTTTTCCCTCGTTTTTTGTGCCCTTCTGCCCTTTGTTCCACTCGTTTTTTGTGCCCTCCTGCCCTCTGTGCCACTCGTTTTTCCTCGTTTTTTGTGCCCTTCTGCCCTTTGTTCCACTTGTTTTTTGTGCCCTTCTGCCCTCTGTACGACTCGTTTTTCCCTTGTTTTTTGTGCCTTTCTGCCCTCTTCCACTCGGTTTTTGTGTCCTTCTGTAAGGACCCAAGAGTCGTTTCCGCGAGAGTACCAGGAACCGAAGCCAAGCCCAACCCGTCCCCCTACACCTCTTGTGTCTATCAAACTCTAGAACACAATGGTGGTATGGAGGTAAATTAGGGAACAAAACAAGGGAAGGAAGGGGAGAACATAGGACTCCACTGACTGGTATCCCTCAAGGCAGCAGCAGGTGCTAGAAGGAATGAGTTAGGTTAATACAAAACAACAATAAATCATCATCTAGCACTTGATACCTAGACGTTGTATCTTACCTAAAAGAAGGCAAGCAGTCTCTTAGATCTACCGGTTGACTTGTATTCAAGAGTGTCTACTGAACCACGCCACCGAATGGAAAAGCCTGATGTCAGCCTATGAAAGCGAGAAGGAAAATATTCCACAAGTCTCTCAATGAATATCTCTAAAAGGGAGAAGATTCTATCCTCTTCTTACCCTGCAGTGTACCTGGGTGAACTGAATATCAGGTTTGTATTACCTACGGGTCTTCTGACTGGCTTATCTGTAACATAGTAATGCAAATGTTAGCAACAAGGGACTCGCATGTCTGGGCAGATGTAATAAATGAGACCCAAATGCACCTTACCAGATCTTCATGCCCCTGCACTGTGACGAATGCCAGCTTCCATGTCAACACCAGAGAGTCCAAAAGAAAGTAAAATATAAGGGAGGATCTACCTGGCGGACTACGACTCCCACAAATCCCCGGGAGAACTCCAAAACCCACGCCCCACAAGTCCGGCCGATCGACGGAACTAAGCATCCGGCCGATAGGCGGAACCGCACAGCACGGGCACAGAGTCTCCCAAAGGGAAGGAGAGAAGACAGGAGGTCATGTAAAATAGGGAAAGATCGGGTCCGTCAATTAGGCTGAGAAGACGGAGGACTGTCTAAGCAGCTCTGAGGACGGAGGCAATGAGGAGACACTTAGAAGTGCTCCCGACAGAATGCTAGAACACACTGAGCTCCCGAAGCAGCAACAGGTACGGGAGGTAGCACAGACGGAGAACGCCAAATAGGACAATAGTGAATCGTCGGGAAAGGGCTCTACGGAAGTGACGTGCCGAAAACAAGCGAGAACACTAGAACGCGAAGCCCAGAGTAGCGGGGAAGTCAGGCTTTAGGCTCTTGCCTGACCCCCTCGCGCAAGCGCGTTACTGGGCGGCCATCTTTGTCAGGCAGCGCCGACTGGCCGGAATACTGGCAAGCGTGACACTTCTGCCCTCTGTGCCACCCGTTTTTCTCCCGTTTTTTGTGCCTTCCTGCCCTCTTTTGTGCCCTTCTGCCCTCTGTTCCACTCGTTTTTTGTGCCCTTCTGCCCTCTGCGCCACTCGTTTTTCCCTCGTTTGTTGTGCCTTTCTGCCCTCTGTTTCACTCGTTTTTTATGCCCTTCTGCCCTCTGTGCCACTGTTTTCCCCCCGTTTTTTGTGCCTTTCTGCCCTCTGTGCCACTCGTTTTTCACTCATTTTTTGTGCTCTTCTGCCCTCTGTTCCACTCGTTTTTTGGTGCCCTTCTGCCCTCTGTGCCACTCGTTTTACCCTTGTTTTTTGTGCCTTTCTGCCCTCTGTTCCACCCTTTTTTGTGCCCTTCTGCCCTCTGTTCAATTCGTTTTTTGTGCCCTTCTGCCCTCTGTGCCACTCTTTTTTCCCTCGTTTTTTTGTGCCCTTCTACCCTGTGTTCCACTCGTTTTTTGGTGCCCTTCTGCCCTCTGTGCCACTCATTTTTCCCTCTTTTTTTGTGCCTTTCTGCCCTCTGTTCACTCATTTTTTGTGCCTTTCTGCCCTCTGTTCCACTCATTTTCCCTCGTTTTTTGTGCCCTTCTGCCTCTGTTTCACTCGTTTTTTTGTGCCTTTCTGCCCTCTGTGCCACTCGTTTTTCCCTCGTTTTTTGTGCCCTTCTGCCCTTTGTTCCACTTGTTTTTTGTGCCCTTCTGCCCTCTGTGCCACTCGTTTTTCCTCGTTTTTTGTGCCCTTCTGCCCTCTTCCACTCGTTTTTTGTGTCCTTCTGTAAGGTCGTTTCCGCGGGAGTACCAGGAACCGAAGCCAAGCCCAACCCGTCCCCCCTACACCTCTTGTGTCTATCAAACTCTAGAACACAATGGTGGTATGGAGGTAAAGGAGGGAACAAAACAAGGGAAGGAAGGGGAGAACACAGGACTCCACTGACTGGTATCCCTCAAGGCGGCAGCAGGTGCTAGAAGGAATGAGTTAGGTTAATACAAAACAACAATAAATCATCATCAAGCACTTGATACCTAGACATTGTATCTTACCTAAAAGAAGGCAAGCAGTCTCTTAGATCTACCGGTTGACTTGTATTCAAGAGTGTCTACTGAACCACGCCACCGAATGGAAAAGCCTGATGTCAGCCTATGAAAGCGAGAAGGAAAATATTCCACAAGTCTCTCAATGAATATCTCTAAAAGGGAGAATATTCTATCCTCTTCTTACCCTGCAGAGTACCTGGGTGAACTGAATATCAGGTTTGTATTACCTACGGGTCTTCTGACTGGCTTATCTGTAACATAGTAATGCAAATGTTAGCAACAAGGGACTCGCATGTCTGGGCAGATGTAATAAATGAGACCCAAATGCACCTTACCAGATCTTCATGCCCCTGCACTGTGACGAATGCCAGCTTTCATGTCAACACCAGAGAGTCCAAAAGAAAGTAAAATATAAGGGAGGATCTACCTGGCGGACTACGACTCCCACAAATCCCCGGGAGAACTCCAAAACCCACGCCCCACAAGTCCGGCCGATCGATGGAACTAAGCATCCGGCCGATAGGCGGAACCGCGCAACACGGGCACAGAGTCTCCCAAGGGGAAGGAGAGAAGACAGGAGGTCATGTAAAATAGGGAAAGATCGGGTCCGTCAATTAGGCTGAGAAGACGGAGGACTGTCTAAGCAGCTCTGAGGACGGAGGCAATGAGGAGACACTTAGAAGTGCTCCCGACAGAATGCTAGAACACACTGAGTTCCCGAAGCAGCAACAGGTACGGGAGGTAGCACAGACGGAGAACGCCAAATAGGACAATAGTGAATCGTCGGGAAAGGGCTCCACGGAAGTGACGTGCCGAAAACAAGCGAGAACACTAGAACGCGAAGCCCAGAGTAGCGGGGAAGTCAGGCTTTAGGCTCTTGCCTGACCCCCTCGCGCATGCGCGTTACTGGGCGGCCATCTTTGTCATGCAGCGCTGACTGGCCGGAATACTGGCAAGCGTGACACTTCAGCCCTCTGTGCCACTCGTTTTTCTCCCGTTTTTTGTGCCTTTCTGCCCTCTGTTCCACTCGTTTTTCCCTCATTTTTTGTGCCCTTCTACCCTCTGTTCCACTCGTTTTTTGTGCCCTTCTGTCCTTTGTGCCACTCCTTTTTCCTCGTTTTTTTGTGCCCTTGTGCCACTCCTTTTTCCTCGTTTTTGTGCCCTTCTGCCCTCTGTGCCACTCGTTTTTCCCTCATTTTTTGTGCCTTTCTGCCCTCTGTTTCCCTCGTTTTTTGTGCCCTTCTGCCCTCTGTGCCACTCGTTTTTCCCGTTTTTTGTGCCTTTCTACCCTCTGTTCCACTCGTGTTTCCCTCATTTTTTGTGCCCTTCTGCCCACTGTTCCACTCTTTTTTGTGCACTTCTGCCTTCTGTGTCACTCGTTTCTTCCTTGTTTTTGTGCCCCTTTTACCTTCTGTTTCATTCGTTTCCCCCTCCGCTGTGATCCCTGCGGCCCCGCCCCGACTGCCCACTGCCCATTCGCTGCCCCTTATCACGGTAACTATAACTTATTATAGTTATCGTTGGATTGTAGTTGTTGCACTTTTGCATATTTTTCAATATAAATTAATAAAAGTTTTAGTAATGCAAGTATGTGTCTGGTGTGTACTTGTTTGTGTATTTTTTGTGAATTACTGTTTTAATTTTTCGAAATTGAAATTGTACAAATTGCTTGGGGGTCCCCGGCTTCCAGTAGTGATTCAGTGGGGGTCCTCAGGAGTGAAAAGTTTGGGAACCACTGCTGTAGAGGTTACATGTGGGGTACCACAGAGAGGCATGTGGGGCGCAGAACTGAGAGGCCACTGACGGAAGGGGCGTGCAAAGCCGATTACAGGACGAGCGCAGGCAGCCAGGGCAGACCTTGCTTGTGCCAACACTGGATGGATTTGCCTGTATCACTATATAAGGGAGGGGGAGCGGTATTTGAATAACCCAACACTGGCTTGAGTGCACCAGTACTCATTAGTGTGAGAGGGTTTAAGGGCCAGGTCAGTGGTGTAACATAACCATACCCTGCCCGCGTGCAAGAAAATGGTGAGGGGGGCCTCCTACAGTGCCAATCCCTTGCAGCCGCCAACTACTCCCTACAAGTGGTTCACCTTTGCTGCTTACAGCCACATGTTATGCTATGTTATGTTATGATGCATTTGTAGCGCGCACGGATACTCAGGAGTGTCCCGGCGCGGAGTGCCATCGATAGGAGCAGAAGAAGCTAAACATAGCTAGGCTTAGTTAAAAAGCAGTTGTTTCTTCAACAGCCCAGTGTCTTGGATGTTGACATGACATTAGTAGGAGTTTTTCACGATACGTTTAGCGTCAAAGAGAAAGTTATCCTTGTAGGATGAGCTCTAAATACATGGAAACTGAAAACCAAGCTGTGTTCATACTTTTTAACTTCAGGGGGTAGTTAATGTTCCTTTCACTGACGCTTTAATAAGGGAGTAAGGGGTAGATGTATCAACATCCCCTTTTGCAATTTCTAAATAGCGATTTTTAAGGAATCGCTATTTAGAAATCGCAAAATGGGATGTATGTAGAAATTCGCTATTTTTTAGCGATTTCTTATTCTTCCTTATTTGCAAATTCGCAATTTGCAAATTCGCAATTAAGGAATAATTTCCCATTCATTCCTATGGACCAGGATGCACATAGGAATGATTGTGAAATAATTATCTATTTGCGATTCGCAATTTGCTAATCGCAAATTGAGAATAATTTCAAGGGTGCGGGGGTGTCTCAAGAACACCCTGCTGCACCCCTGAAATGTACATGTGTGTGCATATGGCGCACATACATGCCCTTTGGGCATGTATGTGCGTCACATGCCACCTTCACAAATGCCAAATTGTGCATTTTTAAAAGAATTTGCAAATTACCACCAACTACAAGTTGGTGGTAATTTGCGATTTCTTAACCTAAATTTGCAATTCCAAAATGCTACATGCATAGCATTTAAGGAATCACAAAATTGCGATTCCTTAAATGCGTAAGCAAAATAAGGAATCGCAAATTGTTGAGATTCCTTATTTTGCGATTTTTTGTTACATGTCAAAACATGCAAAAAGACCGTTTGCGATTCGCAAACGCCGGAATTCTGCAAATTCCGGCCTTTGCGAATCGCAAACGGCTTGATACATCTACCCCTAGGTTTGTAAGGGATGTGCAGATACAAATTAAAGCTAGTCACTAAAAGGTGAAAATTGAGCACGTTATCTCTATTTTGTCACAGTAAATTAATCTACCATAAATTCGTGGAGCTCCCACTCAATGAGGCTGACAGTTCCCCTTTCCAAGCAGTGCTTATTCTGAGTGCCCAGGTGCAGCACTAGTTTGTCTGTGACTTATGTGTGCCCTCCCTGAAGTTCACTTCTCGAGACACCAACGATAGTCTGGCTAGTGGCATTTGAAACATCACAGATAATAAAACACATAGAACATACTGCAGATGTATGTAATGGCCGACACAGGCATGGGTCATATGGGTAAATGCTGTTTTAGGTAATAGAAAAGGCCACCGGAATTATGCGATTCTGCTACTGCTTCATTTTCCACATTAATATGCATTTGCTACATAATTAATCATTTGCTGCATAAGCTACAGATTTTAGGAAAGCAAAAAAATTTTTCCAACTCAAACAGAGCAACAATTACTAAAATCGAAGGGACATGTGTTGCCGTGCAGTAGAAGACCGTATGCAAAAGTTGACCGGCCGCCTTTCTGTTGCTTTTACTATATTTGTAAGTTAAACTGGTATACATTGGGCAGTGTTAAATTGTTAAAAAATGACAAAATTATTAAGTAATACTTTCACAAAATGTGACACATTACGTGAGTAATTTGCCTTTTCTTGCCTCATAATTTAGTCAACATTGCCAGATAATTAGGCCTTTCCATGCTGCATAATAAAAATGGCCCTGGTGAAAATACATAATTACTTTTGACGGGGTCACATTCAGTGTAAGAGATGCGGTCGACTTTTCAATTCATATCCGTGGATTAAAACAAATCACATCCCTACAGAACTCACCCCCTTAGTTTATTAGGTCTCACTGATCCAGCGCGCATGCGCTGTCAGCGAGACATTTAGTAAGCCGCTTTTGGAAGTGCTTCCAAAGCAGCGACCAGCTTACCCTCACGTGCACAAGCACGCGCGCGACGTGCACAGCACTTTCTTTGTCACGCACGCACCTTCGCACAACTCGCGTTTTTAAAAATGTTTTTATTATTTCGTTTCGCGGCCCGGCTGCGCGGCCAATGCTTGTTATTATTAGCTTTTGGTGTTACCTATGGAGATAGGATTGTTATCCGCACAACCTCACTCCCTGACTCGACAGACCACGGGGTGCCCTGCCAGCTCCCAAAGGAGCATGGCACTCAAAAATGGGTACAGATGTCACATTACGCCCGGGGACAGCCTTGGGTGCTGTATCCTAGATTGTACATTTCAAGGTGCGGAGCCTCGACAGAACTCAACTAGTCCATTGATAGGAGGAGATTTGCTAACAGGCCAGCGATTCTACGAGGATGGAAGGGCTGGGGCCAGTCAGTACACCTGAATGCGGAAACTTGCATGCCAGTTTCTCTGAAATGTCAAATGTCTTTTTACTCACATGCGAAGAATGGGTTGAGACATGACTAACTGTGCACCTTCTTTAGGATATCAAGAGCATCAGCATTTCAGGATGTCTTGCCCTCTGTCGCAAATAATGCTAAGATGCTATAGTCCATATAGTGTATGATGCAGCATGGGGCTAAAAGTAGCAGGTGCCACTATTATCCAACTTCATGGTAACCTTTTTTAAACCTCTGGAGGATGGAGTGTTGTCAGCTCTTTTGGGTTTCACACATATGATTTTCAAGTTTCATCTATGCACACAAGGGATCTATTGGGAGTCAATATTCCAACGAGAAGTGTACTGCTCCCTATCAATAGAAAACACATATAAGTACTTCTAGTTATGGAAAGATTATTTGTGTACGTGAACAAATTATTTTCTTTAGGACAAGAACCTTCCTTTACCCGAAGGTCATGCTTCATCACTGGGTTCCCTACTGACACCAGGATAAATTGGTGTTTTTTTGCACACTAATATGAGGACCACAACTCCCAATGTCCCTTCTGTCATTAAAACCACTTGCTCCCTAAGAGCTTCAATTTTCATGATGGGTTTAAAAACGTTACAATGGAGGACCTATGTAAACCTTTGAAAGCACCACACAGCCACAACACAATCCGTGTTTGCAACATCCGACTGTTCCGCATACGCGCAGCACTAATCAAGCATTGGGAATACATATCTCATGTTCCCACGTGCCTCAGTTTGACAATAAGCTGAGCGCGAAGTTAGACTAGTTGACAGGCGTCCCTCTAAATGAGACAAGCCCGGCTAGGCTCCTTTCCTCTCGCAGATCCTGCCGTTTGGAGGAGCTGTTTGCTTGAAACAGACACTACCATGTCTATTTCACCCCACAATTTCTCTGTCATTTACAGGCCATGACACATGGCCTGAGTATCAATGGACTAGGCCGGGGACTGCAGCAAGACTTCTACCCACCTTGTGCACTATGATAAGCATTACGAGACGAGCATTGCTCCAACTGAGCGATATGCAAGGTCAAATTGAGCGATTTACATTGACAAGTGTGCATGCAACACTGATGTGCTAATATACAACTTTGTAGCCAATAGGTCTCGCCTTTGGGACCTTATAAGTGTTTAGTTATCCAGCACAATATCCTTGGTGCAACAACATCACTGTTGCATGGCTAAACACTTATAAGTTCCCAAAGGCGAGACCTATTGGCTATGCCAATCCTTGTTGTATATGCCAGGAACACTATACCTACATTTAACTATTTCGAACAGGGCTACCAAGTTTAAGGCACCTTATGTGGGACATTTAATTGTTTACAGCAGCTATTGTGTGATATTTTCAGGCGTCACATGTGACACTCTGACTATTCCCTTAGGGAAAAGTTTGTCTTTGACCCAAGCAGATAATTTTTATGCACACATAGCAGGAATTATGTCCCTGATGTACGTTCAAGAAGCCTTTGAGGGTAACTTAACTCAGTCACGTCAGGAATACCTAGCAGTACAAAGTGACTTCATTTGGACTACTCACAATATCGTGACTCCCATTCCCGCAATAATTCCCTTATGGCTGCCTGCAATTATCATTCCCTGCCCAATGTAATTATGTGCTTTGTCCCCTTCCACGCAGCTCCTTAGACATTTCCTTGGCATCACTGACAGCCTTGTTATATAGGAAGAAAGGACCTCATTTTGGAAACAAACATAACCAATGTTGCTGTACATTCCTGCTATGGGAGTTACTAATATGAAAACAGAAAAGTAATTTGTGGAAAGAATGAAGGAAAAGGCTTCCTTGCTCAATATGTGTACATGAAATTATCAATAAGACCCTACACAGCGACCTTGCATTCTTCCATTTCAGCTATGAGTAGTTAATTCATTGTATTTTGGTACTTGTAGTCCTGTCTATAATAGGAAAAGTAAAATAACAAGAGCCAGGTTTAAAAAAACAAGATACCGCTGATAAGAGAGAGGTTGAGATCTCTGCTTTAGAATCCTGCAACTTAACCTGGTTATTTAAATATTGAAGTGACATAATTTTGTTTTATGTAACACCAAGTCTTTACTTTAAAAAAAAAAGAAAAAGACATTAAAAACTTGTAAATATTTCAGTAACGCTGGTCATTTTGTTTTTCAATGCTGTGCTTTTATTAGTATACATTTGACAATTATGCTTCATCTACATCTATTGAATTTTGCTTTTAACTTTGACCTGGCACATAATTCAAAGTTATTCAAAGCATGCAAGAGGGAAATAAGAACTCTGGGTTGGGTTTCCATTAGATACTTTAATGGCAACATTGTGAAATCAACTGCAATTACTAGCATTTACTGTGCTTGCCTTATGTTTTTCCCTTCTCAGTAAATACTTTATACAGCTAATATAAGAAGAAAACACTTTAGAATGTGTTTTACAGCAGTCCTAATGACCCCTGACTGATAACTTAAGTAAACAAAGACATAAAGGCAATTTTAAAATAAATATAGAGGGCATCATTTACAAGAAAGTGCCGCAGAGCGGCACCGCAAGCCCTCTGGCTGCGCCCAGCTGCAGCACTTTCAAAGCATAGGGTATGCATCATATCTACAAGGATATGATGGATCTCTTTCCTCTCCCCTGCGCTGGCGTACAATTAGCTGCCATGTCCCGACGCAGGCACGGGCAGGATTGTTTATGAGCAGGAAGGTGTCCCTTCTTGCACATAAACAATCTGAATTGGCTTTTTTTTAACTTCCATGTGTGCTGCATTAGCACACATGGAACTTGTAAAACTTATTTTTTTAAATGTTTTTTTTGGCAGCAAGTGACACCTTCTGGCACATAAACAATCATAAGAGGTGATTTCCTCGTTCTATGTGTGAAGCAAAATGCAGCACGCATAGAAAGAAGAAAACAACGTAGAGAAATTAATACATTTCTTCTCTTTGCGCCTCCCTTTGCCTCCCTACACCTCCCCTGGAAGGTGTAGCATTCAGAAGCATTTACAGGTTTACGATTTCTCATAAATCTGGAAATGTGTCAGGTTCCATGGGTGTTGTATGGGAACACCCACAGCAACACACATGAAACTCCCCATTCACGCAAAGTGCTGCGTGCAAAGAGGCCATATTTACAAGGACAGGAAAAGCCACGCAGGTCGGCTTTTTGTGTCCTTGTAAATATGGGACATCAAAATGCGCCGCTGGAGCCTTCAAAAGTGACGCACCTGCGACGCAAGTAGAAGGAGGCCTGTAGCCAGATGTATATTTCTAGGGGAGCATAGCCCTAAGCTGTGAGCAAGATATATATATATATATATATATATATATATATATATATATATATATATATATATCTATACTAATATAATAAGGAGAGAGCCCAAACCTTTGAGGCGGGTAATCTCAGGAACCACAGCACCAATCACAACACCCAATACAGCGTTGGAAAGGGCAGTTGCAGCAGAAGGACATAGGCTATGCAGACACCCACCATATACATTTAAAAGGTAAAAGAACCGTGCCAGCAAAGTAGTCCCTTGTGGGCGTGTCTGCGTTGTGCTGTGGGCGTGTGCTGGGGGCGTGACAAACGCTGGGGGCGTGTGGTACGTTCCGCCCTTCATGCCATGTCTCATACCATGTGCTAATCCCACCCTGCTCCCTTTAAATACCCCTGCACCCCATAATCATAACCCACCCGTACTCCTTAAAATACCCCAACACCCTTAAACACTAACCCATCT
Source organism: Lissotriton helveticus (assembly GCF_964261635.1). Taxonomy (NCBI): domain Eukaryota; kingdom Metazoa; phylum Chordata; class Amphibia; order Caudata; family Salamandridae; genus Lissotriton; species Lissotriton helveticus. The sequence goes on from NC_136065.1 coordinate 2,082,737,630, forward strand.
TAACCCTATAAATATACCCTGTACCCCAAAACCCAAACCTATCCCAAAACTCTAAAAATACCCCTGTACCCCAAACCCCAAACCTAGCCCTGAACCCTAAAAATACCCCTGTACCTCAAAACCCAAACCTACCCCTGAACCCTAAAAATACCCCTGTACCCCAAAACCCAAACCTAGCCCTGAACCCTAAAAATACCCCTGTACCCCAAAACCCAAAGCTACCCCTGAACCCAAAAATAGCCTTGTACCCCAAACCTAGCCCTGAACCCTTAAAATACCCCTGTACCCCAAAACCCAAACCTACCCCGGAACCCTAAAAATACCCCTGTACCCCAAAACCCAAACCTAGCCCTGAACCCTAAAAATAACCCTGTACCCCAAAACCCAAACCTACCCCTGAACCCTAAAATACCCCTGTACCCCAAAACCCAAACCTAGCCCTGAACCCTAAAAATACCCCTGTATCCCAAAACCCAAACCTATCCCTGAACCCCTAAAATACCCCTGTACCCCAAAACCCAAACCTACCCCTGAACCCTAAAAATACCCCTATACCCCAAAACCCAAACCTATCCCTGAACCCTAAAAATACCGCTGTACCCCAAAACCCATACCTCTCCCTAAACCCTAAAACTACCCCTGTACCCCATAACCCAAAACTATATCTGAACCCTTAAAATACCAAAACACCCACAACATATACCTCAGTACCCCAAAACATATACCCCTAAACCCATACTTACCTTATCCAAACTTAAAAAAAAATTTGCTTTTACCATTCATGCATTTACAACGAATTTCGTTGTAAATGTATGCGTGGTAAAGCATATAAAATGTAATGCCATGCGTTATAATGGCATTGCGGAGTCATGGTACTTTCGTAATGAAAGTATACGGAGTGATGGTATGCGGAAAGAAAGTTGCGGAATAATGGGTGTTTACCCTCCCCGGTAAGTACATTGGTGGCACGGCGGCCCACATCTCCAGCAACATACTCATATTTTTTCACCACCGATTTGAAAAATGCACAGGTCTCTCTCATTGATGGCCAGCACCGACATACACTTTTAGACACACCTCCCGCCACAAGTTATAGAATTGCGAACTTTAGAGCTGGGGAGCTACGTTCGAATCTCGGCATCAGCTCAACATCCTGTGATTCCCTGCAAATCGCTTTGTCTCTCCGTGCCTACCACAAATGAATGTGTTCTTCTGTAATGTAAATTGTGCTCATGCCATGTTGTCGAGTTCGTGCTATATAATATTGCAAGGAAAAATAAAGTAGGGAAACTCGAGTTCACATACTACTGAACGCGCACTCTTAAGTGCATCAGCAGTGCACTGTGAATCTGAGCGTTTCACAGGCCTGTCAGAGATAAGACATGCTATCAAAACGAAATCCTACAAAACAATATACTACTGGCCGGCAGCAATTCATACCCGGACAACGTCGGGACGGGCTGCTAGTATATATCAAGAAGAGCCTCTCTCACGAGAAGGAAGGTGAGCCACACACTTCACGATGGAAAAAACAACATCAAGTTTAATTGTTCTTTCTCAACAGCGCTGGCATTGTTGTGATGCATTTCGGTCCGCCTGGACCTTGCTCAAAGGGGAAAGCCAGAAGCATACATGAGGCTAGAAAGAGACTAGGAAAGTCACAATAGCTGTTTTTAAATTGTTTGCCCCCTGGTGGGCGTCACGGTAGACTTCGATTGAAAGCACTCTGGTACCTGTAGTTTCTTCCCAATCCCGCTGTTTGCTGCCTCTCAGTGATTGGTGCTTGAAAGTGTTTCGCATGCTGGTAAGTATTTGTCGTGATTCCCAGCCTTTACTATTTTTGAAAGTTAGCTTGGACCCAGAACCAGAGTCCAGTCTCTGGTGGTGCCGCTGCCCATGTTGCGCTTGCGCAGGTTCAGGGTTCGGTCCAGGTTCGGGCAGTGATGGCACTCGTTTGTCTCTGGGGATGCGTTGCTCACGGCGGGACCCAGCCGTAAAATGTCAAGAAGAGACTCTCATTATATATATATATATATATATATATATATATATATAAATATATACACACCATGGATTCTCCGTACTCCTCTCTGTGATGGCGGGCTGAAGCGGGGGAGCAACCCCCCTAATATCGACAAGGGGGGTGTTTTTGACAAATATTTTGTTAAATAAATAATCACGATGAAAGAATTTGGGCTGAAGCTGCTTTCTGTTTGCAAACGAAGAGCTTTCTTTGTCGACATATATATATACAAATTTAACCATGTTTAAATACATTGCTATGATCATTGCGTTCTTTGCACAGTATACTTACTATGTCTATTAATTACCATTTTGCACTGTCACTTTAAATTGTCGGCTCGAAGGCTAGCAGTTTGTCATGTGATCAAGCCTCCTTGGAGGCGAAACGCGTCATGGCGGCAGCGCTGGCAATTATTAAATAAAATTCACTCTTTTGCACCAGCAACTTTGGGTCCACTCTTCGTCAGTTTGGATGGGGACAGTTCAGTCTGCAGTGTGACGAATTTCCAAATATATATATATATATATATATATATATATATATATATATATATATATATATATATATATCCATACTAATATTATAAAGAGAGAGCCCAAACCTTTGAGGCGGGTAATCTCAGTAACCACAGCACCAATCACAACACCCAATACAGCGTTGGAAAGGGCAGTTGCAGCAGAATGACATAGGCTATGCAGACGGCCACCATATATATATATTTATTTGCAGAGTTTTATATAGCGCGAACTTGACCCGAACTAAATCAGGTATCAGAGCGCTTTACATAGCACCAGTTACGTTACATGAGGACACACATTCATTTTAGTTAGGCACGGGGAGATTAAGTGATTTGCCCAGAATCAAAGGATATGTTTGGCGTCGTTACCAAAACTCGAACCCAGATCCCCAAGTCCGAGGTCGAGCACCTTAGCCGTTAGGCCAACTCCTCTATACATTTAAAAGGTAAAAGAACCGTGCCAGCAAAGTAGTCCCTTGTGGGCGTTTCTGCGTTGTGCTGTGGGTGTGGGCTGGGGGCGTGACTAACGCTGGGGGCGTGTGGTATGGCCATCACATCGTGGGCTGTGGGCGTGTGACAAACGCTGGGGGCGTGACAAACGCTGGGGGCATGTGTCCGCCCTGCATGCCATGTGAGTCATACATACAAGCGCCAATTACGTTGCTGCACAGCATCAAGGGGCACGCAGAGGGCGTGACACGCTGGGGGCGTGAGAAACGCTGGGGGAGTGTGTCCGGCCTTCATGCCACGTGAACGCAATTGCGCCGCATCAAGGGGCACGCAGGGGGCATGAGAAACGCTGGGGGCGTGTGCTACGTTCCGCCCTTCATGCTGTGTGGGTCGTACATTAATCAGAAGATCGTCTGCTGTGGCCGTGTGCTGGGGCGTGACAAACGCGTTCACCTGGAGGCCTGGTAAGTAACGTTACTACAGCCTTTCCTGCGCGCTGTTACTGAACTCTCTCATTCAACGAAATTACACGCGCCTGCTACCATCAACCAGGGCTCTAGCCGGGCTCAGGCGGTGGATCAGTACACTAATTACACGCGACTGATAACATTAACCAGGGCTGCAGCTGGGCCTCAAGCGGGGGAACACACAAATGAGTGTGTCTGCGGGGACAATTACTGCAGCCTCTCCTACTCGCTGTCACTCAACTCTCTCATTAAACGGATTTACCCGCGGCTGATAACTCTCTCATTCAACGACATTACACGCGCCTGCTAACATCAACCAGGGCTGTAGCCGGGCTCAGGCGGCCGATCACTACACCAATTACAAGCGCATGCTAACATCAACCAGGGCTGCAGCTGGGCCTTCTCCGTCCCTATTTCTAATGAAACTAAAAATGTTGTCTACCTCGAGATTTTAAAATAAATTGCCCTTTCAAATACACACATTACACACATTCTATTTTATACCCAGACAACGTCGGGACGGGCTGCTAGTACTAATATAATGAGGAGAGAGCCCAAACCTGTGAGGCGGGTAATCTCAGGAACCACAGCACCAATCACAACACCCAATACAGCATTGGAAAGGACAGTTGCAGCAGATGGACATAGGCTATACAGCTGCCCACCATATATATAAGAAACGTAAAAGAACATTACCGGCAAAGTAGTCGCATGTGGGCGTGGGCTTTCTGCTCGGGGCGTTGTGCTGGGGGCGTGTGCATACAGCAATGGGCGCGGCATTCCGACATTAAAACGGCATTCCGAAAAACAAAGCATTCACACTACTTCCTTGTCGGCGTGTGCGTTCTGCCGGGGGCGTGGCCATACAGCAATGGGCAAGGCATTCGCGCGGCATTTGTGGAAAAGCGTGTGCGTTCTGCCGGGGGCGTGGCCATACAGCGATGGGCAAGGCATTCGCGCGGCATTCGTGGAAAATGGGCCGCAAATCCTGGATGCGTTCTGGAGCCGTCACACACCATAACATATTGCTACGGTGCTCAGGCGGGGGCTGAGGTGAGTCAGCGTGCCAGCGGTGCTCAGGCGGAGGCTGAGGAGAGTCGGCGTACCAGCGGGGATTAAAAAAAACAGCTGCTCTTTCACACACGCGCACCGTTGCGTGCACGCTCTCACCCACTGAACTCCCAAGAGGCTGAGGAGAGTCAGCGTAACAGCGGGGATACCCGGACAACGTCGGGACGGGCTGCTAGTATATATATATTGCATAGGTACAAATGTGTGGAGTAAGGTATAGTAAATTTATACTTGCATACATGTTGATATTTTGGATTCGATATTCTGTACCATTGATATTCAGATTTCGATATTCCGAGTGCATGTATGATTCTATGTGAAGGAATATATAGATTTTTTACATATTGAAGCACACGCAGTTAATTTTTTGCAATCCAACTTTAAATCCTGTCAACTAGATGGGATTTAATGTAAAGGGGAGTAATGTTGCAAGGGCGGCTGGCTCGCACCTTTGTGTATTTTCTAAACCTTTGAAAGCTTTGTGAAATGCAAAAGCTTATGAAGTTCTTTTCTTTGAAAAAAAATAAGCTGACCTCTTCTCAGAGCCATCCCTCCTGCACCTCTTACCTCAGGTAGTGGATGTCCAGCCTCCACACTCAATATTTTTTTGCTGGTGGATGTCCTACCTATTCTGCATCAGGACAGTATAAACCCTGAAACGCCCGAAAGGATGAACCTTGCGTCACGTAAAGGGAGGAAACCTTATCTGCTTCATAAATTGTGGAGTTTCCTAATTCCACCCACCTTTGTGAGTTTTTGATTTAACTCAGCACTAATTTGTAATACCTTTACAGAGAACTTGGAACAAATTCATTAAGAACTTTTGGGGAAATTATTTGTGTGTTTTAAACATTGTATGGCTGCAACAATGGTGAAAAGAATTTAGATGTCAGTTTACAAGGGAAGTTGGGAAGGCCTCACAATGAATTTCACTATAAGGTTGTGCCAAGGATGGATCATTCAATTACATTTGATCAAAAGCACCAGTCAAAACTACATGGACTTGAAGCAGACACCAAAATTGGAATACACCCCTCATAGTTACACGCAGGTTGTTCAAAAGGAGTTGTACAAAAGGAGACCTTTGTTAGACATCAACCAGCAAGACAGGAAGATGTCGTAAAGGATATATGACTGTATGAGCCCGGGATGGGTCCAATCGAGGCCTGTGGCCTAGCTGAAACACTAGTTCCATCTCCAGTTAGAGGAGCAGTAGATTGACAGGCAGCAGGTGGTTTCATGGTTTACATCTAAAATCCTGCATTGTGATAACATCTCTCTATGATGCTGCCTACATAGTACGTCCCATTTCCATGCCAGAGAGTCCTCCACGTCCAGAATTATGGACATTCTCCACTCTTTGACATACATTATACTCCGTGCATAGAATCCTCAAGGTGGTATCCTCTATGTGGCTAACACTGCTTTGACAAGCAAACACTTTTATGAGTGGTGAATATACAAAGCATGGAAGCCTGCAGTGTGTACTAGAAATGTAATATTTTTACTTCCAGAGGGATTGTTTGGCATTGCTACAAGTGTAGATAAAAGTTAAGGTTCATGTTATGAAACAGTTAAGAGGCTGCTTTAGTTCAATCTACACTAGAAAGCCAAAGCACCTCCTTAATAGACCTTAGACTTCTCAGCAAGTAGGTTGTACTTTCCAGCAACTATACAAGCAAGTGATATTCATTAAAAGAGAAGGTGTCAGTACTTCACTCTCATCGAGAGGATACAGTAACAAATGACGAGGGGATGGGAGGTCAATTGTAATACAAATGGTTTCAGCCTCACATGCCCTGATTATGGTTTCCACAATATTTGGTTCAAAGAGGTGAATACTCAGCATGTTGACCCTGGCAGGATTATCTAGAGATTAAACTATTAGTGAAAGATAAATAGTCTGTTATAGCAGCCCTTTGTGACATGGCCAGCTCTATTGGGTCATTTCAGATTCACAATGCTGCTAGTTGGGGTATTAGCTGTCCTCTGCAGCAGGCACATTAACCTAACAAACTGTCTGGGTCTTGCAAACAAAATAAAGATCTCTAGAGGAGATGCATTATTTCATTAGGCTGTATTTAAGTTCAAGCAAGTGTAGGCTTGAACAATGTCAGTCAGATGTAAGCCGTACCTGGCTTGTGATGCCCTGCCCCAGCACAATAGACTAATCAAAGAACTATGCCATTTTGGAATCTGGAGTTTCCTCTTGATTCCTGATTCCGATTGACAACCTATTATGTACCAGGAATAGGCAAGTCATGACGTTGCTGTTTTAACAACACCATGACTCGATGTCCTCTACTGAGGGGCAATCTTTTCACACAGCAAATTCTTGGTTTAACACATCATTTGCGAAAGGTGGGAAGATAGATCAGCCAATGCCCACTGAATTCTTAGCCTCTAAGTTTAGACTGTTAACTAGTGGTGGCACCAGCTTTAACATCAGCTCTTCACACACAGCACTGTTGCGTCCCTTAGGGGTCCACCTACCTCCTTCTTATTCAGCATCTACCTCACTCCCTTACCAAACCTGAATAAATCATTCAACCTCATGCGTTACAACTATGCATATGACACCCAAATCATTTTACAAATAGATGTTCCGGAAGACCTCTACAATTTAAATCTAGATGACTACCTTCGAGCCTTAAACACATTGATGACTAATAAACATCTATACTGCAAATACAGAGATTAAGACCTGCAGACATGGCAAAAATAGCAGCCTACTTCCATATGGTCTAATATGAGGTCCCTACTTTTTTTTCGAGTGAGGAGGATGTTAGCCCAGCCTTTGGAGTACATCTATTTTTCTTGACTTTTGTCCGGTGATTGGTTGCTTGCTTACCAAGACATCCAAAGGATGTTAAAAAACACAAAGGGGCATTCCGCATCACAGACAGAGTGTGCTAAATTGCCAGGTACACAAAAACCCAAACAGTAAATAAATAAATAAGCCTGTTAGAGTCGCCATCTGACCGGTTTTATACCAGCACCACCGGTATTTTGATGTCCCAGCTGGTCCAAAAAGAAACAAGACCACCCAAAGCTGGTATTTTTATAGCACTTATGATCTGTACATACTTCAAACAGCAAAACTTTCTTGAGATCACTTTTAAATGTATTCTAGAGCTGTGTTAATGATCCGTGACTATTAACTGAAGTAAGCACCACCATGCAGTGCTGCTGACTGTTGAGCCCTGTAGCTGACACAGGAGCAGGCCTTGTTCACGAAGATTCCCAGTGTGACAGTAAAACCATCAGCGCCGTGCGCTAACCTTCTAGCGTACTCGTGCTGATTCATGAGTCACACGTGTAAGCAAATTCTACTATAGATGAGTGGGGGTTTTACGCACACGCGTGTGCCACCACATTCCGAAACTTTTACATAGTGGTGAATATTTTAAAGAATAGGGAGGGAGCGAAAGCAGGTTGGAGACTTAATTGTTTAAGATAAGCCAACTGACAACGTAGTATTTGTTTGTATTGGCAGGAAAGATTGAAACTCACACAAGATAGTTCTCCAGTCATTTCAAACGCCCCCCAAACCTCCATGAACACTTACGGCTGAATGTGATATTACCCCCAAAAGTTTGGTAGAAAAACATCTAATTTCTCAGACATGCCAGCTCAAGGCTTCTCAGAGTGCTCCTAGCTTCCAAGAGCAACAGAGAAGCAGATGCAAAGGCCTGGAAATGTTACCCAGATATCTCGAAAAATGAGAAAAGAATGTATAGTACACATGTAATTTGCTAAGCACCACCATCATTCTAGTTTCTTTTATTGTTGAGCTGATTATTGGAACCAGCTGATTAAATGGGCGTTATTCCTATACATGATTAGGATATTATTGTGATTTGTATTCAGAGGAAGGTTTAAGTGGAATAAGCAGCTGCGCCTCTCTTACAAGGCCTCTCTCTCCTTCGCATCCAACATTCTTTGTACACATGAGTCACCTTCACTCCCTGCATGTCTTCGGATACGCATGAAGGACCTGTTGTGGAAGTGAAGGGGCGATAAAGTAATTTGCTGTCTTGGAAATTTACAAGAACTTTTAATCAAGCAATTTCACTTTTATAATGATTACCCGATTTTCTTGGTAGAAGCCATTGCTGCAGTCACTGCAGAAAACGGGCTGCAATAGCGCTCAGCATCACTCTGATGAGTGTTTGTGCCTGGCCCTGCAACACGTCACACGATGGTCCAACCCATTCAAGATGCTGACAGGTGCGGCTTCTGAACCTCCCTTGCAAGACATTCCCACTTAGCATGTGCCGTTACTGGGGACTGCAAATGAACATTTCAAATATGCAACTATCATGGCTTCACCATTGTTATGTCCCCCCCCATTACACACTGGGTGGCACCTTAGTTTACCCCCCCTCTGGTCGTTCCGGAACATTCCTGAAAGCCCTGGATGATGTCATTGTTCCCCGTGCCCTCCGCTTCTCATGCTTCCTCCTCTTGGGCGATTTCAACATCCATTTAGATTGCCCGGAGGCTCCAGATTCCAAAGAACGTATCGATCTGTTTGATCTGGCACAACTGGACCAGTGGTTCAAGTCTCCCTCTCACAAGGGAGGACATCTGCTCGATCTAGTGTGTTCCAACTTTGCCATGTCCGTTACCTACCCCGTTCTGGTCACTTGGTCTGATCATTATCTGATCCGGTTCTCCTGGACTACAGGGAAACCCCCTGGCCCGTTAGCCGCGGCCCAAAATAAGCCGGTTCGGAAGATTGATATTCCAGCTCTCTCTAAGGGCCTTTTACTCTCGCGCCCACCGACAGCCTTTGGTTTTGAAGGAGCGGTAGTGAATTTTACCACCTGGATCAGCCAAGGGGCTGACTCTGCCTCAAAACTCCGACCAAATAAACGACCGGTACAATCTCCACCTAAACCCTGGTATTCGGATTCTCTTAAAAAGCTCAAATTGGGTTGCAAAAAACTCGAACGACGCTGGCATCGGGAGTATTGCCCCCTGGCCAAAACGGCTCTGCAGCCATTAGGGAGGCGAAGAGTAGTTTTTATGCGGAGCGGATTGCCATGGCCAACAACAATAGCAAGGAGATTTTCTCCATTGTTAGAAGCTTTCTGAGTCCTTGCGCTGAACAATAAGCCCTTCCAGCCTCATCGCAATGGTGTGAGGAGCTGTCTTTCTTCTTTATTGAAAAAATACAGACTATTCAAGACAGCCTGGGGACGGCCCCTCGGGAGTCAAGGGATCTTTTTCCTCTGCTCCCCTCAGTTCCCAACCATCAGCGTCTCCATTTATGACGTTTATGTCCATAGCTGGCCGATTAATTGGCCATTCTCAAATCTCTCAAGACGGGTTCTCCAACTGACCCTTGCCCAGCTATGGTTCTGGCTGGGGTGGCTGAGGTGGTCTTTCCAGAGGTTACCACGATTATTAATCTATCCCTACAGACTGCCACTGTACCCCTGACTTGGAAACAGGCTAAGCCACTTTTAAAAAAAACCTTCTTGGATCCGCTAAAACTTGCCAGTTATCGCCCCATCTCTCTCCTCCCGGCACTGTCTAAGGTTTGCAAAAAGGTGGTTTTTCGACAGCTTGAGGCCTATGTGGAAGCATCCGGTGTTTACACCCGGCGCAATCCAGCTTTAGGACGTCATATAGCACTGAGACTGCACTGGTGGAAATGTCTGAGGTGATTAGGGAATGTCTGGATGCGTGCAGCAGAGCAGCTCTGGTGCTACTCGATCTCTCTGCTGCCTTCGATACGGTGCCCCACCAATTACTTCTCACTCGACTCTCAGACATTGGCTTTGTTGGCCCCGCCTGGGATTGGCTGAAATCTTTTTTGGAAGAACGCACCCAGCAGGTCTGGATGCCACCTTTTTCATCAGCTGCCAGGAAAATATCTACGGGAGTCCCACAGGATTCTACTTTGAGCCCTTTGCTTTTCAATATCTACCTGGGAGCAAAAATAATAGCTTATGCTGACGATATACAGCTCCTATTTACCTGGAAAGACTCTGACCTGTCAACCGAAACTACCCAGAAATGTCTTGCGTTCGGTTTTTCAGTGGCTTGCACTTGCCCAACTGAAGTGCAACCAGGACAAGTCGGAGGTCCTTCTGTATGGTCAATTCCCGCCTGCCTTTAGAGAATCTGTGTGGCCACCTGACTTCCCTCAACCCAACTCTGTGGGCGTCCCAACCAAGAACTTGGGGGTATGGTTTGGAGAAGATCTTCGCTTCAGAGTGTGCTTCGGCACTCTTAAATCACTAAGAAGATTCTTCCCCCTGCTTCCCAGGCCAGCTAAGGAAATGGTCGCCCGGGCTCTTATTCTTTCTCGCATTGATTATGCCAATGCTCTGTACATTGGCATAATTCCGGGCTATCTGGTAAAAAAAATTGCAGACCATACAGAATGCCGCGGCTAGACTTCTATTCAACATCTCCAGAAGATCAAGCGTAAGACAGCATCTTCGAGATCTACACTGGCTTCCTGTAGCCCACAGAGTGCAATTCAAAGCCTTCACTCTGGCCCACAGAGCCCTGCATGGTCTTGGACCAATGTACCTTATGAAACGCTTTGCTTTCTATGCTCCTAGCAGGTCTCCGCGCTCAGCCACCCAACGTCGGATGGTGATTCCCAGATTCTGTAGGATGAGGCTCAGAGGTCAGTCCCTCTCCATGAAAACAGCTACAGCATGGAACTTCCTTCCCTTGGAATTACGTTATATTCCGGACTCTAGGCTGTTTAAAAAACAACTTAAACCCCAGCTGTTTTAAACTCCTTGCTCCATCAGGCCACGGTAACTTTGCGTGCCAGGATGCTCACGAGTAATTGTGCGCGATATAAAATTACTATAACATAACATAACATAACATGTTTTAGAACAGAGGCATACTGATCGAACCTGCTATCTTTCCCAAATTCTCAAGAAGTGTGCGGCCCCCTGGCAAGTTCTGGTGGCGCACCAGGGTGCCGCGGCGCAGTTTGGGAACCACTGGATTATGGGAACTGAAGTCCCACTTGATTATACAGCCCAAAGTGCCCGAAATTGGGACCATCTATGAAGAGAAACCAATAAAACAGTACAACCTAAATGCACACAGCCAAGAGAAGCATGAGCTTACAAACCAGGAAACTTCAAAGAAAGGCAATGCATTCGCCAGAAAACAAACGGCGTAAGGGAGGTTATCCTGAGGAAACAGACCACGAACAAGGGTGGGTAAAGTTAATTAAAATAGATCTCTTCTAAGCAATCTGAGACAACAAAGTGTTAACCGTGTCCGCATATTTATTTTAGATTCCTGGAACCCATACACATAAACAAACCTACCTGGTGCAGGATCCCACATGCAAGATGCACAATTACCAGTAAAAATAAATTGAGCACAACCTAATTAGGCGATGACTCGATAATAGAGATGAGGCACACAGCACCAATGCCAAGCACGCACCTGTAAACATATCCAAAGCAAAATAGTACCTGCATCAAAGCGGATGGCCACTAATCGATGGCAATTATTCTGTAGTTGAGCAGTGCTCCTCAGCAAGAAAACGGAAGTGATGTATCGGTTACACCAATCAATTAGGAGGCAGGAAAGAAGAACGATGCGGGGTCATTGTAGGGTAAGCAGCAGTTGGGATGACAGTCTATTTAGTGAATACAGCATGTTTTGCAGACAGAGCATGTGCGCTGCCAGGCTCAACCTAAAAACCCTGTATCTGAAGAGAAACGCCCTGCAGGCTGCTTGCTCTCATGAAAGGATTCCTGCTGACTCTGAGTTTAACTGACAAGTTAAATGATACAAATCTGTGATGACTGAAGAAGCTGGTATTGTGAAAGGCTGCTTTGTACGATTAATGGCATGAACAGCATGCCATCCCATCAGAGGTAGTAGAATATGAGATTATGACTGTATTGCATTTCAAAAGGCTCAAACCACCGGGTAGCGTTGATGTGAACCCTCATGATAACACAGGTTGTCTATTGCAACACTCTCTGCAGAGGGATGTATGACGTTACAACGCATACTTTTACAACGCATACCTTTACAATGCATTTTTTACAACGCAACATCCATTACAACGCATTTCATTACAACGCATGCCATTACAACGATTTTTTAGAAACTACCTTTACAACGCATTCCATTACAACGCATACTACTTTACAACGCATACCATTACAACGCATAACATTACATTCAATGTATGGTAAGTATTGGGTAGTGTAAGTGGTAAAAATTACTATTCTAACTCCAGGGGGGTGCAACAGTAGGGTAAGTGTTGGATAGTGTAGGGGTAAAAATTACTATTCTAACTCCAGGGGGGTGCAACAGTAGGGTAAGTGTTGGATAGTGTAGGGGTAAAAATTACTATTCTAACTCCAGGGGGTGCAACAGTAGGGTAAGTGTTGGATAGTGTAGGGGTAAAAATTACTATTCTAACTCCAGGGGGGTGCAACAGTAGGGTAAGTGTTGGAAAGTGTAAGGGCACTATGCGTTGTAATGTTATGCGTTGTAATGGTATACGTTGTAATGACATGCGTTGTAGTGTTATGCGTTGTAGTGTCATGCGTTGTAATGGTTGCGTTGTAATTGCATGCGATGTAATGGATGTTGCGTTGTAAAAGTTTCGTTGTAATGGTAGTGCATTGTAAAAATTGCGTTGTAAATGTTGTTTCCCCTGCAGAGGCTTCCAAAAAAGCTCATCAACAGAATGCAAAGACAAAACAGAGTGCTTAATTGTACTTGAGTTTGAGAAAGTGCCGTCATAAAGCAAACCTTCAAAGCTCTGAACTGGCTCCCAGTGGCCCCAAGTGACAAGTTTACGGTTGTGTGCTCCTCTCACAAGGTCTCTGAAGAACAAAGTGCAAGATAGATAAAAATAATAATTGTGCATTCATCAACAACACACTTTATTACCAAATAAGGTCTCAGTAAGATCAAATAGAAAGGCGTGAAATGCAGGCCAGAGTTCTTGACTATGGAATGCTTTGAACAGCTTTCATTTCAGAAAAGGCTTGAAGTTCCAAGATCACACACAATTGAACTTTACGCAGTGTGGTATAGCAGTTGAAAAATATTGGAATGTTGGCCCAGCCATCACCAACTGTACTATAACTTACTCTACAGCATAATAATTAATTATTCATAAATATATAAATAACAGGATTAAAGGGAGAAATAATGTCTATCTGCCTTTCTAATTAGTGGAGGTCTGTCCTTCGGCCAAGGAGTCTACACTCACAAACAAACTCAGTGTTGACTGGAGTCAATCTACTAAGTAATGCCGTACAGCCTCTATGAAAACCCACATGAGCAGATCTAAGTCTAACCAATGCATTCTGGTGGCTTTAGCACTTTATGATTTTTATCTTTGGAAAACATTTTGGTTAGTAAACCTAGTTATCAAGTATCTGTTATAATATTTTCTGCTGAAGGAAATAATAACTTTTTGTATTTTACTGATCTGTTCTTGCCGGAGCCTGATCAAACTCTTGAATGGTGATCATCTCAGATGCCACCTAAATCATTTTGTTTTTATGATGGGCTTTTTCATTTGGGGGTTCGTTATGTCTGGTGTCAACCAAAATCATTCGTTTTAACATAAATATGTATATACATATTGCACATGCATGTTTGAGGTAAGCTTCCTTAAGACATTGATTTATTTTCTCAAGACCCTTCAGCCGGTTTCTTGGAACATTGACAAACGCAATGGTGTATTTTAGTTTCATTATCTTTTTATTGGCTGTATCCTTCCGCCTGCATTAGGTTTCATGAGGAACTATTTTACTTGTCTAAAGTTTGATCAGTCAGCACTTTTTGTCACATTTAATTACTCATGTTCAATATGCTTTTTCTCCATAGGGAACCCTTTCTGTTTTTTTTTAGCTGTAATATCTATTTTTTTTAATGCGTTTGTCAGCACTTGAGAGTGCGGCTTCCAGCCAGTGCTCTCAGACTGCTCAGATGCCCACGAGCTGGCTAATTCTAAATGTAATGCCCAATGTGGAATGGTTTTATACATTGTGTACTATTGGTTCCCTATTCAAGATGGGCAAAACATTGAAAATCAACTTGGTGGACTTATTTTGTTACCAAGTCTAAAAGTGTGAATTCTCATTTTGTAGCTAGTGTTTTTTTAAAAGCAGTGCTATACTGAGAATATGTAAACATTATGCCACTTTATTCTGAGCCATGTATATGCACGCACCTCATGCTCCACAATGGAGACCACTGAGTAGGTGTATAAAAATAGGTGCCCCTGCTCAGTCAGCCAATCCAGATCGAGCCAAACCTTTTTGAGTTTGGATGCACTGCATTACCTCCTCGTCCTGTCTTCCCGTCCCATACCTGAACAGTGAGCAGCTAGTCTGCTCCCCAGAAACCTAATACCAAGCAGAGCTTTCAGCACTTCCCCCAACATGGCTCCACCAATCAGGTGGGGATATAGGGGGAAGTGCGTCACACCACATCCTGTTACATTTTTTCTGACATCACAAGTTGCCTTTTGCCTAGCGCAGCTACTGGTCGGGTAAGTGTCCTTCTGTTTTCTTATGTATATTTTGGCAGCCTGCTGTAGCTGCCGCTCTTTTCTTCTTGTGTTTGTAGTGGATGCATTTCTGCCTTCTCACCGCCCGCTCTAGCGGCCGCTTGTGCCTGATCCTTTCTAGGCTTCCTTATTTTACGCAGCCTGCTTTAGTGACGCTTCTCTCTTGGGAGGTCCGTCATGCCCTGCTCTAGGGGGGGGGGGGGGAGGGGGGAGGGGGTTTGCTCCTCTGTTCTTTTCACTGCGCCGCAGATTGCCCTTTGAGATTCCTGCCTTCCCTGGGGGTTTTTGGGCGGCCAGACACTTTTTTATGCCTCCACCCCCTTGACTAATAGTGCGAGAGGTCAGGGGCCTCTGGACTTTGTTTCTTTGAAAAACTGGTTCGTTTTCTGTTGGTTCCCGCCTCTGCTGGTTGTGTTTGGTGCCCCTTTCACTTTGCTTATGCTGCCATAGACCAGGGTGCTTCTGGTGCTGTTGCTCCTACTTTGGATGCCCTGCGCCTCCTGAATTAATGAGACGGTTGCTAATGCTTTCCAGGCTCGGGAAGCGGCCGGACCTCCGGCCAAGGTGCCTCGTGGGTCTCTTGTTCAGCCTGACCCTTCAGCTGACGGTGTAGGGCCAGAGGAGAATGATTGTGTGCGTGGTTACTTTGTTCAGGGTGCAGAGCTCTCTGACTTGTTTGACCAATTGCGTGGCAATTTGGGTTTCGCTCCTCCTGTGCTGGATGTTCTGGAGGATGACTTTTTTACTCAATATCGCCAGCCGGATCCTGAGTCCTTGCCCTTCCATGGCGCTGTGCGCAAGGTACTTGCACATGAGTGGAAGGATGTGGATAAGTGCGTTTTCCCTCGATTTTTGGGTAAACGATATCCATTGAAGGGGTATGCTACTGAGTTCGCTCAGTCTGTCAAGGTGGACAATTCGATGGCTGTCTTTCCACGTAGGGTTTGGTTCTGTCTGATGATGCCCTTCCTTCTGACACTGTGGATAAGCTGGTGGAGGGGGCAGTGAAGCGTTCCTAAGCTGCTTCCAACTTTGCGGTCAGAGCAACAACCTACTCCAACTACCTGGTACAGTCCCTGCGGAAAGATTTCCAGGCCCTGGCTCTTCTGTTGCAGGACGGGGAAGACGCCTCCTCTCTCTCAACCCTCATGCAGCTTCAAGTGCGCTATTTGTTGGACATTTCTTTTGACAATTTGGGTGCCGCAGCAGCTGCTTCTGGGGCTTTAATTGCTGTTATGTGTCATATCTGGATGCGTTCTTGGAAGGCTGAGTCCTCTCAGAAGTCGGTCTTGCTTAAGTTGCCCTTTGTGGGGTCCAGAGTGTTCAGCCCCAGATGGAGGATTTGGTAAAGCAGTCGGCGGAGAACCGCAAGCTTGTGGCTCCTGTTCACCCTCGTTCTCGGGGGTGGGGGTCTGGCTACCCCCGTGCCTTTGGTTTTTCTTTCACTCGGGGTGCTCCGCAGCCCTTTCGTGGCAGGGATCGTGGCTGGGGGCCCCTGGTGGTGACAAGTCCCGGGCCCCGGCCGGTGGTACTGTCCCCGCTCCTTCTCCTGCACAATGACTGTCTGCCTTTTCCGGTTGGGGGTCGCCTTTGCTTTTTTCTGCATCAGTGGTTTACTCTTCCGGATGCCCGGGCAGTGCAGACTGTGTTGGCTGGCTATCGGATCAAGTTCTCCTCTCCTCCCCCACCGGTCTTCCGGGGGACTCTCCTGTCCAATCACCCTGTGAGGTGGGCGGCCTTGCTGGAGAGTGTGCGCCTTCTGTTGGAAAAGGCGGCTATCGTGGACGTTCTTCCTCTGGTGCGGGGCAGGGGTTGTTATTCGATCCTCTTCCTGGTCTCCAAGAAGGATACAACGGATCTGCGCCCTGTCTTGGATCTGAAGAGGGTCAATCTCTATGTTGCCAAGCGTACTTTCAAGATGGTGACTTTGCTGTCTGTCCTGCATCTGGTGTTACCAGGGTGTTTCCTTGCTTCCCTTGATCTGATGGACGCTTACCTGCATGTCCCTATCAATCCTGCGGATCAGCAGTATCTCCACTTTGCCTTGGGCTCCCGGCATTTTCAGTTCCGGGTGCTTCCTTTCGGCCTTTCATCGATACCAAGTGTTTTCACAAAGCTCTTGGCCCCTCTGGTGGGTATTCTCCATTCTAGGGGTCTTCAGGTTTTTCCCTACCTCGATGATTTGCTGATTGTCTCTCCTTCTTTATCTCAGGCCCTGTCAGATGTGGACCAGGTGTGTCATCTTCTGGAGTCCTTTGGGTTCCTCATCAATCACCGGAATTCCTCCCTGCTGCCCTCCCAGACTCTGAAATTCCTGGGGGCTCTCTTCCGCATGGATATGGGGAAGGTGTTCCTCTTCCAGGAGAGGCAGTTGAATTTGTTTGTCACCTTTCATGGGTTCTGTCCCAGTCCCATGTGTCTGCCCGGCTTAGGTTGCGGAGTCAAGGATAGATGGCTTCCACTCTGCATCTCCTTACTTGGGCCCCTCTGTTTTTGTATCCCCTCCTGCATCACGTCCTGGCCCACTGGGATCCTGCCTCTCAGGACTACGATGATCTTATTCCAGTTATGCCGGGATTTGGGCTGCTCTCTACTAAGTCTCTTTCCCGGGGGTTTGACCTTCTTCCTCCTCCGGCTGTGGTAGTGTTGTCCACCGATGCCAGTGCCGTGGGTTGGGGTGCGGTGCTGGGTGCTTCCAAGGCTCAGGGTAGGGGGTCCCGATTCAAGTCTCTTCAGTCCTCGAACTGGAAGGAGCTGCCGGTGGTTTGGTTGGCTCTGCTGTAGTTTACTCCTCTCCTTCGGAGCCGTGCTGTCTCTGTTCAGACCGACAACCAGGTTTTTTGGGTGAATGTGAATCATCAAGGGGGCATGTGCCGGTTTCTGTTTCTCCTTTCCAGGATGATCGGTCTTTGGGCAGAGTGGAGTCTCTTATCTCTGATGGCTGTCTATCTTCTGGGGAGGGAGAATGGGCCTGCGGACTCTCTGAGCATGGTGTTTCCTTCCTCTGAGACCATGTGTCTGTCCCCGGTTCTGTTTGATCAGATTGTTCTCCGGTTCCGCCTTCCCTGGCTGGATCTGTTTGCTTTGGAGGAGTCGGCCCTTCTTCCTCATTTTTGCAGCCTCGTTCAATCTTAGCTGGCCTGGGCGATCAACGCTTTTTCCGTTCCATGGTCTCTGGGTCTCCTGTTTGCCTTCCCGCCATTTGTTTTGATCCCCCAGGTCCTGAGGAAGGTTCGGTAGGACCGGGCGGAGGTTCTTCTGGTGGTGCCGGAGTGGTCCTGTTGGCCTTGGTTTCCCCTTCTTCTGACTTTGTGTGCCCCCATTGGCAGTTTCCCCTATGTCCCCCCCTCTGATGGCTCCTCTTCTCCACATGTCCTCCCTGTGCTGTCGTAAATTGACAACGATTAAGTTAGCATTCGCTGAAGCTAATGCGTTTTTCTATGTTATGTTGCAGGTTTTCGGAGGCCATTTTGTATTACTGTCGACCACTTTGTATGCCTTTCATTACCTCGTGCTCGCCATTTGCTTTGTCCTACCTCTCTGATTACTTGCTCATACATTCTGCCTAGCAACAAGTTATTTTTAGCTTTCTATCAAATATGCGCATGCTCGATCGAGCCACATCTGTTTCTGATAAACCGCTGTCGAGATGTGTTTACCCCAAACTGATTAAACCATTAGCTCCTCCCACTTATTGAATGTGTGCTGAAAATGCCCTTATATGTACATAAATTCGTCTTGTGCCGCCTATTTTCCGAGCCCCTGTGTGGGTATAAAAGGACCATGTGCCTTCCGTTCGGTGTGCTACTTCATGCATTGCTGAAGGGTATTGTCTGAATGTAGTTCCACCCCATGGGGTCTTAATAAATGTTGTCTTTTCTATTCCAGTTTCCGTGCCAACTTCTATTCTAAGGTTTACAGGTTTTAGCGGCATGACTAGGCCTTGCTGAAAGTGGATACTACAAATTGGCGCATCCAACGTGGGCTCATCGGCGACTCGGATGCCCGAAGGACTGGTCAAGACGAAGGATTGGAAACTCGCTTTGGACGTGATCACTGCCGGAAGAGACCCGAGTCTTGTCATCTATGGCGTGTATTCCTTTCTTTCTGATCTGACCTGGTGGCGCAGGTCCCCGACTGAGATCCTTTCCGTTGATTCGCCGTGCAGTGACCGTTTTGGTCGATTCGAGAACTTGGCAGTTGGAATCTGGACGTTAAAAGGATTGGTAAGAGGCTTTTGATTGGTAAGATAGTCTACTGACACTTACTGTGGCTTTTGTATGTGTTAGCTAACATTTGATTCTTGTCTTGTTTAAGTATATGAGTTGCAATTCATATAGGCAGGTAATAAGGAGATTTTTCTCTGCTTTCATATTTGTTTGAACGGCGCAATGTACATAGATACTTTAAGCGCTACTTTAATTATAATATTGCATATTTTGCAGTATTTTTGGCATGCCTGTTTTCAGCGCACTTCGAAGGATGTGTTGCTTTTGTAGTGGTACCAGTTTAAGATTGGATGAAGCAAAGCCGGCTCTCCCAGAGCGGACACCTAATAGGGAGATGTATATTAAGTATGGTCTTTCTTCCATAATGTAGATTACATTATGGAATAAATACACTAAAAAGGATCCTGAGTTACAATGGCCTATGAATGGGTCATTTGATTTGCGAAAAATTCAGTATGTAGAGTAGTGTATATTTCAACGAAAGGCTAGGCAAGATATATTTGAATGTGTACGAATGTGGGAGAAAGCGGTACGTGAGCGAATAAAGCGTGAGCAGGCCTTAGCTGAAAAGGAACAACGGAAGGCTGCTCATGTCAAAGCTTTACAGCTACAAGATAAGGAAACAAATGAGCAAAAAGAAAGAGAGGAAAGGGAGCGTAATTTGCAGATTAATTGTCAGTACGCTGTTAGACAACCGCTTTATCCTGTCCTTAATAGACAAATTGATGATTTTTCGTTAATAGATCGTTCTCCACCACCGTATGTCTTTCCTTCGGCTCCTGACACACCTGGCCGGAAATCTTCTGATGAACGGGATAAAGCACGAGACACTCGTTCCATGATTCCTAATGAGAGTTCTGTTGAGCTTTGATCTTTTGCTTGTAAAGTTAACCTTAATACTGCCTCCGCCCCTGATATTTTAGAGGGTATGAAGACTTGGTCAGAAAAGGAGCAGTTATATTTTACAGAAGCCCTTGCTGGAGAAGTCATTGAACGGTTTAGGACTTATTCGGTTAATTTGGAACCTAACGATGTAACACTTGACTATGAGAGCATGCGTGATGGTCTTTTTCTCTTTCCACAGGTAGCTGATTTCATTAGGCGCTTGATTAAAGTATGTGATGAGGCAGCTCGACTGCGGTTGGAGAAAAAGGCAGCGGACGCAGCTGCACGCTCGTCCCAGACTGACGCGGTAGAAGCCCCTTTCTTCGGACCAGATAAGACTATGATAGTTCATGCGAAACCTATGCGGGAAGCAGTACCTTTGTATATTCCTCCTAAAGGCGAAGGAACAGATGATGATAAAAACTCTGTTGATGGAAAGGGTTATTTTATTTATAATTGGGTTTACACTCCTTGGAATAGAACGGATGTAATGGCCCTTAAAAATGCATTGCCTGACCAGCGGAAAAATCCAGCGGCCTTCTATGAAGAAGTAGAAGGTGCTATTAGTTCTTGTACAATGACACTGTCTGATATTGATTTATTTTTCGGACTAATATTACCCCCTGATATGTGGAGAACTATTCGTAAAATTGATGATTGCGTAAATCTAGGAGCAATTTGGAAGGATATAGAACCAGTGGATAAGGAAAGGGAACCTGCACAAAAACCATGTCAACTGATTCTAGATCTTCCAATAGCTATTTTGACTAAATTAAAAACGATTATTCCCCCTAAAAAGATTGATTGGACAATGTTGGCGTCTTGTAAATAAAAAGTAGACGAATCAGTTTCAGATTTTTTCACACGTTTTGAGGAAGCTTTTCACGATTTTAGTGGCCAATCATTAACAGATGACACGGGTAGGCATCTGTTTGTCGATAAATATGTTACGAATCTTTTGGCAGAAATAGCTAGATGCCTAAAAGCAAGTGAAAGTTCATGGACTACCTCTTCTCCGGTTTCTCTTTTAACTATGGCTCAGTATTATGAGCGCCAGGAATTAGAAGCGAAAGGTAATGAGGATAAAAAGACTAAAGATTTGAAAACAAAGGTTATGATGGCTCAAGCATATGCCTTCTAGAGGCAATGATAGAGGTAGACTTGGATCTTATGGTCCGTCTTTTACTCGTCCCAATTTGTCGGTTGACCAGTGTGCATATTGCAAACAGTTTCGACATTGGCTTTCCGATTGTCCGGTATTACGTGCGCAGCAAAATCAACGTGGCCGGGGACAAGTGAGAAATCGATTTGGATATTCAGGCCCTAGAGGAAGTACGATTGATCGTGCTAGGTTTGATTCTAATGAACGAAGACAGAATGGGTACAATATCTTTGATAGGCGGAACCAGCATCAAATATCTGATAGTGTGCCACCTGAATTCGAAGATTCAACTTATGCATAGGATTGCCTAGGATGGGGTAAGGAATCCGTTGAAGTTCCAGTAGATCAGAGGGGTCCCTATATTACAGCACATGTTTTGGGTTTTTGGGTTCTTCTGATCGGTTTCTGGTTGATACAGGAGCTACTCGTAGCGCCTTGTCTAAAGAATTGGTTCAGAGGGCTCCCCTGTCTGGCTCGACCATTACATCGATAGGGTTCGATGGAACACCTTCCCTTAGCCCATTGTCACAATCACTTCCATTCCACATTGACAAGTTTGCTACTCCATGTCCATTCTTGCTTTCTCCGAACACACCAGATAATATTGTGGGTTTTGACATGCTTAAATATTAAGAGCTACGATACGCTGTTCTCCCGAAGGGGTGCGTGTTATTTTGAATGACAATTACCCTGTGTTTGAAACATTTTGTCTTGTTAAGGAGGATGTTGCATTAGCCTCACTCCCGAGTGCTCTGTGGGCTTCTTCAGATACTGATATAGGGCAGATGGCTATTCCACCAGTACGTATTAGTGTCAAGGAGGGTGCTTTGTTTCCACGATTGCCACAATATAAAATCTCATGAGAAGGTGAAGAAGCACTAGCACACATTATTCGAGGTTTGATTGAGGTTGGGGTTGTGGAAAAAGTCCCGTATAATGTTTGCAACAGTCCTATTCTTCCCATTTTGAAAAAAGATACTGATACTAAAATCTATTAATTCATTATTGATTTGCGGGAAGTGAATAAGATTGTAGTACCGCAATATCCTGTGGTCTCTGATATCACGACACTACTTACTTTGGTTCCCCCTACTGCGACTACATTTTCTGCGATAGACTTGAAGAACGCTTTCTTTTCGATCCCTATTCATCCTGATAGCCGATATTTGTTCGTTTTCACTTTGAATAATCGATCGTATAGATTTTGCAGAGTTCCTCAAAGCTATACCGAAAGCCCAAGTATTTACAGTCAGCATTAAAAAGACAGCTTGATTCTTTTGATTTGCGAGAAGGAGTGGCTCTCATACAATATGTCGATGACATTTTGCTGGCAGCCGATACGCCTGAACAATGTGAAGAAAGTACTTTATCTTTGCTTTCTTTCCTTGCTGCACACCACCATAAAGTGTCACAAAAGAAATTGCAATATTGTAGACCGAAGGTGACCTACTTAGGACACCTTCTGTCTAAGGAGGTCCGGGCACTGACACCAGATCGCATTCAAGCAATTTTAGACACACCAGTGCCCTCCACTCAGAAAGATGTTCGTGCTTTCATTGGTCTGACTTCATTTTGTAGGCAATGGATATTAAGGTTTTCACACATTGTAAAACCGTTGTTAGCACTCTTGACTAAAGACACTCCAATCCCCCTTCCATGGACAGACGAATGTCAGATTGCTTTTTATCAGTTGTGTCAAGCTCTTTGTTCTGCACCAGTGTTAGGCACACCAGATTACATGAAGACTTTTACACTTTATGTGCACGAGAAAGATGGGTGTGCATTATCAGTCCTAGTGCAGACACACGGTAATAAGCAGCGTCATTGCGCATACTTTTCAGCGGTTCTTGATCCTGTTGCTCGAGGGTTGCCTGGCCGTTTTCGGTCAGTTGCGGCAACAGCTGTGTCCATTCGTCAGAGTGAAGGGATAGTCTTGTCACACAAACTGTTAGTACTAGTACCCCATGCAGTAGATGCTCTGCTGAATCAAACCAAGAGGCAACATTTAACTAGTGCTCGTTTGACAGGGTATGAATTAACGTTGCTAGCACCTCATATTACTCTGAAGAGGTGCGCAACGTTAAATCCATCTACTTTGATGCCATATCCTGTGACTGAATCGCAGTCAAAGGAGCCTCATGATTGCATTTTCCTTACTGAAGAACAGACAAAGGGTCGTATTGATCTACAAGACACGCCCCTTCCAGATGTAGATGGGGAACTGTGGGTTGATGGATCATGTTTGAAGTTATCAGATGGTAAGACTTCAGCCGCATATGCAATCACGACACTTGAGACAGTGGTGGAAACAGCTCGTATACCACAAAGTTCAGCAAGCAGCAGAATTGATAGCTTTGACACGAGCATGTGAGCTCAGTGCTGATTTATGTGTGAACATTTATACAGATAGTCGTTATGCCTTTGGAGTGGCCCATGATTTTGGCCTACTCTGGAAGGAAAGAGGTTTTCTAATATCACACGGGATACAAATAATGCATGGAGAATTGGTATGCAACCTTTTAACTGCACTAACATATCCAAAGAAGATAGCAATTGTGAAGTGTAGTGCACACAAGAAGGTGACTGATAAAATAGGACAAGGAAATGCTTTTGCTGATCACGTAGCTCGTGAGACTGCGATGCGACAAAATGCCACCCCTATGTATGTAGTGAAATCTCAAGCTGAGAGATGGCATAATGCTAGAGAGGAAGTGCTAGACGTACAGAGATCTGCCTCGGAAGCAGAACTTGAGCAATGGTCCAAAGAAGGAGTATTGGATGATGAAGGTTGTTGGCGCAGCAAGAATATGGATAGGTGGAAATTACCTGCGGCCTATTTACAACCTATGGTCCAAATGGCACATGGGCTGGCACATGTTGGAGCTCTAGCAATGACGAAATTGCTTACGCAATTCTGGGAGCATCCTGAGATTGCCAGTAAAGCTAAAAGAGTAGTACAGTCCTGTCTGATTTGCTTGCAGTATAATCCTGGTAAAGGGACACAAACTCCTACAGGAGGGTTTGCTACATCTACTGCACCTTTTGAAGTTTTGCAGATGGATTATATCCAACTTGAACGCTGTGACAATCTAAAGTATGTCCTAGTGGTGGTTTGTGCTTTCAGTAAATGGATAGAGGCATACCCTACAAAGGATAATACAGCGTTGACTACAGCTAAGGTGCTCCTGAAGGAATGTTTTCCTAGGTATGGTGTTTGCAAACTTTTATGGAGCGACAACGGACCCCATTTTATTGGGCAAGTTGTTGAGCATGTTCTGAAAGGATTAGGAATCAAACAGAAATTCCATGCAGTTTTTCACCCGCAATCAGCAGGATTGGTAGAAAGGTATAATGCTACTCTGAAGCTCAAGTTAGCGAAAATTGTGGCTTCCATGTCTCTAAAGTGGCCAGACGCTCTACCCTTGGCATTATTGTCCATAAGATCAGTGCCACATTCACGATTTGGCCTTACGCCTTACGAGGTGGTATTTGGAAGGCCAATGAATATGTGGGGAGTTCCTAAACCACGTCCCATACATGATGTGCCTTGTATATTGATGAATGACTATTTGGCACAATTAACAGATAATTTACTTTCTATTCATCAACAGGTTCGAGAAGCTCTTCCTGACAGATCTACGGGTGAGGCTCATGATCTTCGACCCGGAGACCAGGTGCTAGTCCGATCCTTTGAGAGGTCGAGCAGTCTAGAGCCGAGGTGGCGAGGTCCAGAACAAGTACTCCTGGCTACAAGGATAGCAGTTTGAGCGACGAACCGGAAAAAGTGGATTCATGGTACCCATTGTCGAAAGGTGTCATCTGCCTTGGTGGAGCCTGCTGAACTGACCGACCATCGAGAAATCCTGGATACGGAGAAAAACACAGCCATCTCACCAAGGAAAGAATCTGTTTTGTCAAAGAAGACCGGTTGAGCTAACACCCTGGGTTAGTGAAACGGAATGCCGATTTGGCTGGGGGGGGGGGGGATCAGCCCTGCCTAGAGTAGTGACACCCGTCTTGACCTACGGGGAAGAAATTAATGGCTGCCCTAGGGCTAAGTGCTCCAACGATTGTTTTAGCGAGTTTTGTAGAAAGTTTAGTTGCATTGTTGCCGAAATGAGTAACAAAATGCTCATTTGCGTTGCAGGATTTGTTGTTGCTATGGTGGTTATAGCGATAACAGCTTGGTTTGTGGAAAAGGTGGCCCCTGTTCGAAAATATTTGCTTGCCACTACTCCAGTTCCACTTGAGCATTTTCATTTTACTCTTCCCTACCATGAGCAGAAACATCGACAATCTTACTTGAATAACACTTTTATCCAGATGTTGCATCATACGCATAATGCTACGAACACCACCAATTGTTGGGTGTGCGGGATGTTACCTGCCCACCAGAGAAAAGGAGGAACACCTTTTATTCCTCTTCCCTTCTCTCACAATGGTTCTTGTCAAGCTTGGTATGCACTCTTGTTTGCTTCTAGGAAACCTTCAGTAGGCGGGATTAACTTTTGTCTTAATAAAGTTTGTTACCAAGACAAAGATGGTTACCCTCAGGCAAAAGGAACTAAGTGGGAGTGGGAAGAATACCAGCTGGACAATGTTTCAACACTGTATGTTTTCACCAAAACAAGAACAATAAATACGGATGGACTTTTTGTGATTTCTGTAACTAAAGCAAAAGCAGATTTATGTATGAAAAATGTGGGGACAGTTCCAGTACGGGAACGTGAATGTACTACTGTTTTGACTATTGATGGGAGAAATAATAGCACTTTTACGGCCTCTCATAATTCCTATTTTGTATGTGGAAATAAAGGATATTACCAGCTACCAATGGGTTGGTCAAGGGTGTGTTATATATCTTTTCTGTTGCCCCCTGTATTTTTGGCACCTGAATTGTATCATAAGAACTTTGTATTATTTAGTGATCTTACTGTAAATAGAGTTAAGAGAACAATAAGTATAGACGAAGTAGATCAATGATCATACTACCTTGCAACAATATGTCGATTTTAATTTAGGCCTGTTCTTCTTTGTAGGTGCTGCACTAAACAGCAGAAAGATAAGACGATTTACTCGTGTTGTAGAAGCTGTTGCTAATCAGACTGCTATGGCATTAGGAAATATTACGGAGCAGCTCCAAATTGCAAGAATTGTAGCGCTTCAAAATAGAATGGTTTTAGATGTAATGTTAGCTGATCGAGGTGGTGCATGTCGCATTATCGGAAGTAGTTGCTGTATTTACATCCCAGATGATTCGCCCTCAGTGTAATAATCGGAAGATCAATTAGACAATGACTGATTCCCGATCAAACAGCGGCTATACACCTTAAGGTCACCTCATATATATGTAATCTCTACACTATATCTCACATCCATAATGATATAATTCTCTACCCTACTTGGTTTATCTATTTAATCCTTGCCACAAGCTAAACCTATCCAACTCTTATTGCTGATTACTCATGGAATTGCACTGATAATACTAGGTAACCCTACCTCACCGAACCTGTCGATATGACTATGACACAAGCCAAGCCTATGCACCTCCTAAGGCTAATGTCACAGGCGTTAGGAATATATTTATTTAATCACCCCTGATAGCATATCGCCTACTACCTCATATATGTGTGTTGTCATAATTGCTACTATAATGTCAATCTGTAATTTGTAATCTTTTTATGTTTTTATGTTAAGCGCTCTGATACCCACGGATCTTGTCCGCGCTATACAAAACTCTATAAATAAATAAATAAATAAATAAATAGTGCAATTTCTAAACTGCATAAAATTGATGCAGAAATTCATCCAGAAACTGGTACATGGACATTTTTAGGTTGGATATGGACATTATTTACCACTTGGGGTTGGAAATTATTGACTATTCTATGTGCAATAATTACGATATTATTCATTTTCTGTATATGTTTACAATGTGGTCCGATGCTTTGTTCTCTTTGTATCTCTGCTTGTATCCCTTCCAAGAGAAATATTACTGAGACAAAAGCTCAGCAAATGTTAAGTAAGGAGATAGCCGAAATAATGCTAATAGATGTGTATGATGTATACCCAGACTATCTAGAATGAGGGGCTAGCTTCAGCTAAATGCTAAAAGGGTCGTCTGTCGTAAATTGACAACGATTAAGTTAGCATTCGCTGAAGCTAATGCGTTTTTCAATGTTATGCTGCCCATTTTCGGAGGCCATTTTGTATTACTGTCGACCATTTTGTATGACTTTCATTACCTTTTGCTCGCCATCTGCTTTGTCCTACCTCTCTGATTACTTGCTCATACATTCTGCCTAGCAACAAGTTATTTTTAGCTTTCTATCAAATATGTGCATGCTCTATCGAGCCACATCTGTTTCTGATAAACTGCTGTTGAGATGTGTTTATCCCAAACTGATTAAACCGTTAGCTCCTCCCACTTGTTGAATGGGCGCTGAAAATGCCCTTATATGTACATAAATTCGTCTTGTGTTTGTGCCGCCTATTTTCCGAGCCCCTGTGTGGGTATAAAAGGACCATGTGCCTTCCGTTCAGTGTGCTACTTCATGCATTGCCGAAGGGTATTGTCTGAATGTAGTTCCACCCCATGGGGTCTTAATAAACTTTGTCTTTTCTATTCCAGTTTCCGTGCCAACTTCTATTCTAAGGTTTACAGGTTTTAGCGGCATGACTAGGCCTTGCTGAAAGTGGATACTACAGTGCCACCTCCGGCTGGGGGTTTGGCACTTGAAAGTTTGAGTTGGTTGGGTCAGGGTTGTTCTGTTGAGGTTGCCCAGTGCATTAAGTTGTCTAAGCGCCCTTCCATCTTGTAGTCCTACGACCGTCATTGGAAGAACTTCTCCTCCTAGTGCCTTGGGAAGGGTCTGTCTTCCTCCTCCTGTGCGGCTGTGCAGGTTCTGGACTTCTTGCGGGATGGGTTTGTCCTGGGGCTCGCTGTCTCCATGCTCCGGGTGCAATGGGCTGCCATTCTGGCTTTTAGGGGTTCTTCTGTGTCTTCTGTTTCCCCTTTGGTGGCTCGCCTCTTGCAGAGTTTTTTGATTCAGCGGCCTGTCTCTCACTCTCTTGTGCCGGCATGGGATCTTCCCCTGGTTCTCCAGGCCTTGACGGGACTCCCTTTTGAGCCTCTGCTCTCGGTGGACCTTAAGTTCCTTTCTGCTAAGGTTCTTTTTTCTGGTGGCCATTACTTCTGGGTGATTCATAAAGGGGGTGGTGATGGACAGAGTATCTGAATTAATCAGAACACTCCTACCCAGTCAACAGATCAGGGCTTGATCCATCACCGTTTTTTAGCTCACTGCACCATCCCAGTTCAGAACCTGGCTATATGCAAATTAGTCTGTCCCTGGCCCAGTGCATCATGGGAACAGGGCAGACCAAACTACCAAGCCAATTCTTCACTGGAAAGGAAACAAGCTTCCGGGGACCGGTTTCTGGCATTACAGCCGTCTTCGGCCCGGCTTGCTTGAATCCTGATGGTGCAGTGAGCAAGGGACTCACATCTGAGCATACCAT
Source organism: Lissotriton helveticus (assembly GCF_964261635.1). Lineage (NCBI taxonomy): Eukaryota > Metazoa > Chordata > Amphibia > Caudata > Salamandridae > Lissotriton > Lissotriton helveticus. The sequence goes on from NC_136065.1 coordinate 2,082,766,495, forward strand.
TCCATGCTAATGGTGGCCAAAATGATTTATAAAGGGGGTGGTGATGGTCAGAGTATCTGAATTAATCAGAACACTCCTACCCAGTCAACAGATCAGGGCTTGATCCATCACCGTTTTTTAGCTCACTGCACCATCCCAGTTCAGAACCTGGCTATATGCAAATTAGTCTGTCCCTGGCCCAGTGCATCATGGGAACAGGGCAGACCAAACTACCAAGCCAATTCTTCACTGGAAAGGAAACAAGCTTCCGGGGACCGGTTTCTGGCATTACAGCCGTCTTCGGCCCGGCTTGCTTGAATCCTGATGGTGCAGTGAGCAAGGGACTCACATCTGAGCATACCCTTCCACGCTTATGGTGGCCAAAATGATTCATAAAGGGGGTGGTGATGGACAGAGTATCTGAATTAATCAGAACACTCCTACCCAGTCAACAGATCAGGGCTTGATCCATCACCGTTTTTTAGCTCACTGCACCATCCCAGTTCAGAACCTGGCTATATGCAAATTAGTCTGTCCCTGGCCCAGTGCATCATGGGAACAGGGCAGACCAAACTACCAAGCCAATTCTTCACTGGAAAGGAAACAAGCTTCCCGGGACCGGTTTCTGGCATTACAGCCGTCTTCGGCCCGGCTTGCTTGAATCCTGATGGTGCAGTGAGCAAGGGACTCACATCTGAGCATACCCTTCCATGCTAATGGTGGCCAAAATGATTCATAAAGGGGGTGGTGATGGACAGAGTATCTGAATTAATCAGAACACTCTTACCCAGTCAACAGATCAGGGCTTGATCCATCACCGTTTTTTAGCTCACTGCACCATCCCAGTTCAGAACCTGGCTATATGCAAATTAGTCTGTCCCTGGCCCAGTGCATCATGGGAACAGGGCAGACCAAACTACCAAGCCAATTCTTCACTGGAAAGGAAACAAGCTTCCGGGGACCGGTTTCTGGCATTACAGCCGTCTTCGGCCCGGCTTGCTTGAATCCTGATGGTGCAGTGAGCAAGGGACTCACATCTGAGCATACCCTTCAACGCTTATGGTGGCCAAAATGATTCATAAAGGGGGTGGTGATGGACAGAGTATCTGAATTAATCAGAACACTCCTACCCAGTCAACAGATCAGGGCTTGATCCATCACCGTTTTTTTAGCTCACTGCACCATCCCAGTTCAGAACCTGGCTATATGCAAATTAGTCTGTCCCTGGCCCAGTGCATCATGGGAACAGGGCAGACCAAACTACCAAGCCAATTCTTCACTGGAAAGGAAACAAGCTTCCGGGGACCGGTTTCTGGCATTACAGCCGTCTTCGGCCCGGCTTGCTTGAATCCTGATGGTGCAGTGAGCAAGGGACTCACATCTGAGCATACCCTTCCACGCTAATGGTGGGCAAAATGATTCATAAAGGGGGTGGTGATGGACAGAGTATCTGAATTAATCAGAACACTCCTACCCAGTCAACAGATCAGGGCTTGATCCATCACCGTTTTTTAGCTCACTGCACCATCCCAGTTCAGAACCTGGCTATATGTAAATTAGTCTGTCCCTGGCCCAGTGCATCATGGGAACAGGGCAGACCAAACTACCAAGCCAATTCTTCACTGGAAAGGAAACAAGCTTCCGGGGACCGGTTTCTGGCATTACAGCCGTCTTCGGTATACTCAGACATGAGTCCCTTGCTCATTGCACCATCAGGATTTAAGCAAGCCGGGCCGAAGACGGCTGTAATGCCAGAAACCGGTCCCCGGAAGCTTGTTTCCTTCCCAGTGTAAGAATTGGCTTTTGTAGTTTCGTTTGCCCTGTTCCCATCATGCACTGGGACAGGAACAGACTAATTTGCATACAGCCAGGTTCTGAAACTGGGATGGTGCAATGAGCTAAAAAACAGTGTTGGATCTAGCCCTGATCTCTTGACTGGGTGAGAGTATTCTGCTTAATTCAGAGACTCTGTCCCTCACCACCCCTTGTTGTAAATAATTTTGTCCACCCTAAGCGTGGAAGGGCATACTCAGACATGAGTCCCTTGCTCATTGCACCATCAGGATTCAAGCAAGCCGGGCCGAAGACGGCTGTAATGCCAGAAACCGGTCCCCGGAAGCTTGTTTCCTTCCCAGTGTAAGAATTGGCTTTTGTAGTTTCGTTTGCCCTGTTCCCATCATGCACTGGGACAGGAACAGACTAATTTGCATACAGCCAGGTTCTGAAACTGGGATGGTGCAATGAGCTAAAAAACGGTGTTGGATCTAGCCCTGATCTCTTGACTGGGTGAGAGTATTCTGCTTAATTCAGAGACTCTGTCCCTCACCACCCCTTGTTGTAAATAATTTTGTCCACCCTAAGCGTGGAAGGGCATACTCAGACATGAGTCCCTTGCTCATCGCACCATCAGGATTCAAGCAAGCCGGGCCGAAGACGGCTGTAATGCCAGAAACCGGTCCCCGGAAGCTTGTTTCCTTCCCAGTGTAAGAATTGGCTTTTGTAGTTTCGTTTGCCCTGTTCCCATCATGCACTGGGACAGGAACAGACTAATTTGCATACAGCCAGGTTCTGAAACTGGGATGGTGCAATGAGCTAAAAAACGGTGTTGGATCTAGCCCTGATCTCTTGACTGGGTGAGAGTATTCTGCTTAATTCAGAGACTCTGTCCCTCACCACCCATTGTTGTAAATAATTTTGTCCACCCTAAGCGTGGAAGGGTATACTCAGACATGAGTCCCTTGCTCATTGCACCATCAGGATTCAAGCAAGCCGGGCCGAAGACGGCTGTAATGCCAGAAACCGGTCCCCGGAAGCTTGTTTCCTTCCCAGTGTAAGAATTGGCTTTTGTAGTTTCGTTTGCCCTGTTCCCATCATGCACTGGGACAGGAACAGACTAATTTGCATACAGCCAGGTTCTGAAACTGGGATGGTGCAATGAGCTAAAAAACGGTGTTGGATCTAGCCCTGATCTCTTGACTGGGTGAGAGTATTCTGCTTAATTCACAGACTCTGTCCCTCACCACCCCTTGTTGTAAATAATTTTGTCCACCCTAAGCGTGGAAGGGCATACTCAGACATGAGTCCCTTGCTCATTGCACCATCAGGATTCAAGCAAGCCGGGCCGAAGACGGCTGTAATGCCAGAAACCGGTCCCCGGAAGCTTGTTTCCTTCCCAGTGTAAGAATTGGCTTTTGTAGTTTCGTTTGCCCTGTTCCCATCATGCACTGGGACAGGAACAGACTAATTTGCATACAGCCAGGTTCTGAAACTGGGATGGTGCAATGAGCTAAAAAACGGTGTTGGATCTAGCCCTGATCTCTTGACTGGGTGAGAGTATTCTGCTTAATTCAGAGACTCTGTCCCTCACCACCCCTTGTTGTAAATAATTTTGTCCACCCTAAGCGTGGAAGGGCATACTCAGACATGAGTCCCTTGCTCATTGCACCATCAGGATTCAAGCAAGCCGGGCCGAAGATGGCTGTAATGCCAGAAACCGGTCCCCGGAAGCTTGTTTCCTTCCCAGTGTAAGAATTGGCTTTTGTAGTTTCGTTTGCCCTGTTCCCATCATGCACTGGGACAGGAACAGACTAATTTGCATACAGCCAGGTTCTGAAACTGGGATGGTGCAATGAGCTAAAAAACGGTGTTGGATCTAGCCCTGATCTCTTGACTGGGTGAGAGTATTCTGCTTAATTCAGAGACTCTGTCCCTCACCACCCCTTGTTGTAAATAATTTTGTCCACCCTAAGCGTGGAAGGGTATACTCAGACATGAGTCCCTTGCTCATTGCACCATCAGGATTCAAGCAAGCCGGGCCGAAGACGGCTGTAATGCCAGAAACCGGTCCCCGGAAGCTTGTTTCCTTCCCAGTGTAAGAATTGGCTTTTGTAGTTTCGTTTGCCCTGTTCCCATCATGCACTGGGACAGGAACAGACTAATTTGCATACAGCCAGGTTCTGAAACTGGGATGGTGCAATGAGCTAAAAAACGGTGTTGGATCTAGCCCTGATCTCTTGACTGGGTGAGAGTATTCTGCTTAATTCAGAGACTCTGTCCCTCACCACCCATTGTTGTAAATAATTTTGTCCACCCTAAGCGTGGAAGGGTATACTCAGACATGAGTCCCTTGCTCATTGCACCATCAGGATTCAAGCAAGCCGGGCCGAAGACGGCTGTAATGCCAGAAACCGGTCCCCGGAAGCTTGTTTCCTTCCCAGTGTAAGAATTGGCTTTTGTAGTTTCGTTTGCCCTGTTCCCATCATGCACTGGGACAGGAACAGACTAATTTGCATACAGCCAGGTTCTGAAACTGGGATGGTGCAATGAGCTAAAAAACGGTGTTGGATCTAGCCCTGATCTCTTGACTGGGTGAGAGTATTCTGCTTAATTCACAGACTCTGTCCCTCACCACCCCTTGTTGTAAATAATTTTGTCCACCCTAAGCGTGGAAGGGCATACTCAGACATGAGTCCCTTGCTCATTGCACCATCAGGATTCAAGCAAGCCGGGCCGAAGACGGCTGTAATGCCAGAAACCGGTCCCCGGAAGCTTGTTTCCTTCCCAGTGTAAGAATTGGCTTTTGTAGTTTCGTTTGCCCTGTTCCCATCATGCACTGGGACAGGAACAGACTAATTTGCATACAGCCAGGTTCTGAAACTGGGATGGTGCAATGAGCTAAAAAACGGTGTTGGATCTAGCCCTGATCTCTTAACTGGGTGAGAGTATTCTGCTTAATTCAGAGACTCTGTCCCTCACCACCCCTTGTTGTAAATAATTTTGTCCACCCTAAGCGTGGAAGGGCATACTCAGACATGAGTCCCTTGCTCATTGCACCATCAGGATTCAAGCAAGCCGGGCCGAAGATGGCTGTAATGCCAGAAACCGGTCCCCGGAAGCTTGTTTCCTTCCCAGTGTAAGAATTGGCTTTTGTAGTTTCGTTTGCCCTGTTCCCATCATGCACTGGGACAGGAACAGACTAATTTGCATACAGCCAGGTTCTGAAACTGGGATGGTGCAATGAGCTAAAAAACGGTGTTGGATCTAGCCCTGATCTCTTGACTGGGTGAGAGTATTCTGCTTAATTCAGAGACTCTGTCCCTCACCACCCCTTGTTGTAAATAATTTTGTCCACCCTAAGCGTGGAAGGGTATACTCAGACATGAGTCCCTTGCTCATTGCACCATCAGGATTCAAGCAAGCCGGGCCGAAGACGGCTGTAATGCCAGAAACCGGTCCCCGGAAGCTTGTTTCCTTCCCAGTGTAAGAATTGGCTTTTGTAGTTTTGTTTGCCCTGTTCCCATCATGCACTGGGACAGGAACAGACTAATTTGCATACAGCCAGGTTCTGAAACTGGGATGGTGCAATGAGCTAAAAAACGGTGTTGGATCTAGCCCTGATCTCTTGACTGGGTGAGAGTATTCTGCTTAATTCAGAGACTCTGTCCCTCACCACCCATTGTTGTAAATAATTTTGTCCACCCTAAGCGTGGAAGGGTATACTCAGACATGAGTCCCTTGCTCATTGCACCATCAGGATTCAAGCAAGCCGGGCCGAAGGCGGCTGTAATGCCAGAAACCGGTCCCCGGAAGCTTGTTTCCTTCCCAGTGTAAGAATTGGCTTTTGTAGTTTCGTTTGCCCTGTTCCCATCATGCACTGGGACAGGAACAGACTAATTTGCATACAGCCAGGTTCTGAAACTGGGATGGTGCAATGAGCTAAAAAACGGTGTTGGATCTAGCCCTGATCTCTTGACTGGGTGAGAGTATTCAGCTTAATTCAGAGACTCTGTCCCTCACCACCCCTTGTTGTAAATAATTTTGTCCACCCTAAGCGTGGAAGGGTATACTCAGACATGAGTCCCTTGCTCATTGCACCATCAGGATTCAAGCAAGCCGGGCCGAAGATGGCTGTAATGCCAGAAACCGGTCCCCGGAAGCTTGTTTCCTTCCCAGTGTAAGAATTGGCTTTTGTAGTTTCGTTTGCCCTGTTCCCATCATGCACTGGGACAGGAACAGACTAATTTGCATACAGCCAGGTTCTGAAACTGGGATGGTGCAATGAGCTAAAAAACGGTGTTGGATCTAGCCCTGATCTCTTGACTGGGTGAGAGTATTCTGCTTAATTCAGAGACTCTGTCCCTCACCACCCCTTGTTGAAAACATTACTTCTGGGTGGCGGGTTGGTGAGCTTGGTGCTTTGATGGCTTCCCCCCCTTTTCGCGTTTCTGCTCTGACAAGGTCATTCTTAATCCTTATCAGTTTATGCTGCCCAAGGTTTTGTCTTCTTTCCACTATCAGGAGGATAGTGTCCTCCCTGTCTTTTTTCCAGATCCCTCCTACCCAGAGGAGGTGGTTCTCCAATCTTTGGATGTGTGAGGACTTCCGCATCTATTTTAAGCGAACCAGTGGTTTTCGGACGGTTGATTCCTTGTTTGTCACTTACGGCCTCTCTGGGAGGGTCTTCGGCCTTCCTTGTCCACCTTGTCTCTTTGGGTTAAGGGTGCTGTTGTTTCGACTTGCGAGTTTGCTTACTGTCCTCTCCCTTCTTCCATCCGGGGTAGGTCCACCCGGGGAGTCTCCTCCTCCTGGGCCTTGTTCAGGGGTGCCTCCTTGCGTGACATTTGTAATACTGCCACGTCGGCTTCTCCCCATACTTTTGTTTCTCATTATCGTCTTCAGTTGGGGATGGTGGCCTTGGCTGCTTTTGGCGCTCATGTTTTGACTGCGGTACATGGTTTGTGATTTGTACTGCTTTCTTTTGATTAAATTGACCTGTTTGCTGCATTCTATGGTCTTTTTCCTTGCAATCCCTGTGTGCTTGGGTGTGGGCTCACTGTTCAGGAATGGGACAGGAAGAGAGGACGAGGAAGTAATGCTCCGTTACTCACCGGTAATATTCATTACGCCAAGTCCTGGTCTTCCCGTCCCATTCCTGAGCCCTTCCCTCCCTCCCTGGGGTTTGGTTGTGGTGATTGGTTTGGTTTTCTGGGTTTCTTTGGTGTTCTCAGGATGTGGTGTGACTCACTTCCCCCTATATCCTCACCTGATTGGTGGTGCCATGTTGGGGGGGGGAGTGCTGAAAGCTCTGCTAGGTATTAGGGTTCTGGGGAGCAGACTAGCTGCTCACTTTTCAGGAATGGGATTTCTACATCATATGAGCTATGGTTCATTTGGACGTTTAATTTTTATTAATACAAGGTTTTTAGCATAAAAACATTGAAATGGTCATTAAGACTTTGCCACAAACCGAATTATGAAGAGGAAATACATTATAAGAAAGTGGATAGTGAAGAAACATCTTAGTTAAGAGAAACATGGGGAAATAGACTTTGTTAGTCCCGATGCTGGGGTTCATATATGTCGTCTCTAGCACTGGCAAAGCCAGTTGGATTAGTTTTTTTTGTAAAACAATTTTTTATTGTAAATAAAGGTGAACATTGGACATTGTCAGGGGATACATTGTACGTATCAATCGTACACAGTTAGTATGACAACACATAGTGGACTTCACATTCGACCATGAGGATGCATCTATTTCCCCTTCAGGATATCAGTATATTACCCGCCCATTCCTTCCTGAGTGTCCCTCCCCCCTCCCCTTTATTCTGAGTCGTCATCACTTTCCATCTGAGGTGGTTCACAAATATACCCTCTGTATTCATTCCACGCTCCCCAAATTTCCTCCAATTTACGTGGACACGGGGGATCCCCAGGCCTTGGCCACATTCCGCTTAGCATACACAATACCCAGCGTTGCCCAGTCCTGCATCGAATTGTTTAAATCAGTAGGCTCCCAAACGTTCAATAGACACCGACCCGGCTCTGGGAGCGGGGAAACATCAACCACTTGTGATATTGTTCGCATAACCTTGGACCAGTACTCAGCAATGAATGGGCAATCCCAGACAGTGTGGTAGAACGTCCCCGACTCCCCGCAGCCTCTCAGACAGTACTGGTGTGTGGCTCTTCCTATTTTATGCAGTGTGACCCTTGTGTAATAAACTCGGTGCAAGACTTTTATTTGTATCAGTCTGAGCCTGGATGATATAGCGACCTCCCGGGGTGAGGAGAGCGTGGTCTGCCAGTCCATTTCATCAAAGTCCCCTAAGTCCCCAGTCCAGGCTGTTTTAAGTTTGTCCGTGGGGTCAGGCATGTTGTTGACCAGCTTACGGTAGACCAGCGAGGTCGCTTTGTTAAGCATGTGCTCCATAAGCAGTCTATCCTCTAAAGGAGTGGACTCTGGTAGTTTTCCTTCAGTCGGCAACACCGACCTAATAGCATGACTGATTTGCAGATAGCGGAAACATTCCGCCTCCGCCAAATTAAATTGGGCCGCTAGTTGGGCAAAAGTGAGGATTTTACCCTGTCTATAAAGGTCTCCAATCGTTGAAATACCAATACGGTCCCAGGCCTCAAATCCCTTACTATTACAGAGACGGCCGAGGCGGCGCAACACCCAAAGTGGCGTCATCTGCGTGAGCGTATTTTGGCATTTAAGACGAGCCGATGCCATGTACCAGATCTTCACCATGTGAGCCGTGGGGCCCAACAGGGCCGCCACACCCCGGGGATCATAAAGCGCAGCCATCACTCCTCCGGTCCCTAGGTCATATCTATCTGCCTTGAACGCGGGCTCCGTCTGAGGGGCATGAAGCCACTGATTAATGATCTTTAGTTGTGATGCCCAGTAATACAACTGGACATCTGGGAGTGCAATGCCTCCGTCAAACCACCCTCGTACCAACTTTTGTCGGGAAATGCGTGCCGGTTTATCTCCCCATAATAAGCCAGAGACTAGTGCGTTTATGGACTGAAAATACCTGTTAGGCACGAGAAATGGAGTGTTTTCCAGGATATAGAGCAGTCGCGGTAGTGCCATCATTTTAAACAATGCTGCCTTTCCTAACAGAGATGGCGGCAGGGTATGCCAATGCCTCACATCCGTGCGAAACCGTTCAAGTGGCGCCTGTAAAATACGTTTATAAAAACTCTCCCAATTCGGTGTCACCCATACCCCCAGGTACTTAAAGGGTCCATCAGTGATCGTCAGAGGGCAGTCGTGCGGGAGGATCGGCGGGGGGCCTTTAAGGACAAATAGTACCGACTTGGACCAATTGATGGTGTAGCCTGAGGCCCGCCCAAAAATGTTACATATGTCAAGAAGAACCATGAGAGAACGCCTGAGGAGTGTCAAATAGAGGAGAATATCATCGGCATACAGTGATATGCGATCCTCCCAGGATTCAGTCCAGTTGAGACCTTTTATCATGGGGTCCCACCGTATCCATGCTGCTAGTGGTTCCAAAACCAGTGCGAAAAGTAGAGGCAACTGGTGTCACCCCTGACGCGTGCCGCGGCTTAACTTGAAATCCCTGGAAATATGGCCGTTGGCCACTACATGCGCGAGCGGATTTGTATGCAGGAGTTTGACCACGCACAAAATTTGGGGCCAAAGCCTAGATGCCTTAACACCGCAAACAAATATGGCCACTCGACCATGTCAAAGGCCATTTGCGCATCCAGGGACAAAATCACAGCTGGTTCTGACAAAGCTGGTATCTGCGCCATCACCGCCTGGACTCTTCTTAAATTCAGAGCGGTGCTCCTGTTAGGCATAAATCCAGATTGATCCGGATACACCAGGGTCTCCAAGTGCGGGGTTAGGCGCGTAGCGATCATTTTGGCCAGTATTTTTGCCTCCGCATTCAACAGCGAGAAGGGATGGTATGATGTACATACGTCCGGGGGTTTACCAGGTTTCTGTATAGCTATAATCGTCGCCATGCGTTGATCTCGAGGCAACGCCCCCGTGGCCTAGATGTCTTCAAACATTCGCAATAGATGCGGGCCACTTGGTCTGAGACGCTCTTGTAAAATTCTATGGGAATCCCATTAGGCCCTGCAGTCTTGCCCGACTGTAAGGAGTGAATAGCAGCCACTACCTCATACGTGGTGAAGTCTGACTCTAAAAGTTCAGCGTCTGTGTCCGCGACGGAGGGCATTTGGATATCGTTAATGTAGGTTTGCGCCTCTTCAGAAGACATACCCGAGGAGGAGGTATAAACTGTCTCAAAGTGATTAGCTAAAGTGTCTACGATATCTGCGGGGCAAGTGTACCCAACGCCTGCAGTGGAGCGAAGTTGTGCTATCGTCTTTTGGGCCCTGTCCTTCTTATCTAGCCACGCCAGAAATCTTCCCGCCTTATCCCCAACTTCTTATATGATATGTTGAGTGCGCAGAAGCCGTTGTCTGACCTACAACCTCTGATACTCAGCCAACTCCGCCTGTTTAAGACGTAACTGACGCTTAAGCTACTCAGTGGGATCGCGATCATGCTCATTCTGTAAAGCTTCCAGGTCAAGTTCTAGTGTTGCCAATTCGTCCTGCATAGTCCGCCTGTGACCCGTTATGGAGGCTATTGCCTGGCCCCTCAGCACCGTCTTGAACGCTTCCCATAGGACCCCGGGCGAGTCCACTGAGGCAGTATTTTCCTAGAAGTAACACTCTGTAGCTGCGACTAGGTCCCTTCTCACTTTAGGAACTTGCAAGTAGTGGGGCGAGATTGGGAAGATTCGCCTCCGAGCCTGTACATGGGAGGAGTATACCATAGTAACTGGGGAGTGATCTTAGATACCCCTAGGGCCTATTTTTACGTCTAATATGTGGGGCAAACTGTCTGCAGTGATAAATAAAATGGTCAATACGTGATAGACTGTTGTGTACCCCAGAGTAAAAGGTGTAGCCTCGATCCCTGGGGTGTTTGAATCTCCATCCGTCCGTAAGACCCATAGCCTCAACATAGCCTGCCAGCCTCGCCCCGTGTGTCCCCGTCAACCTGCTGGGGTGACGATCGTAACCCTCATCAAGAACCGCATTGAAATCTCCGCCCAGTATGAGCTCGCCCTCTGGTAGCGTCAGTAGAAATGCACTGAGGGCGGGGAGAGTGGCCAAATGTAGGGCAGGCGGAATGTACACAGACACCACATTGAATCTCTTACCCTCCCATAAGCAGGAGATGGCTGCAAACCGCCCCAGCGCATCCTTCCACACCTGTTGCACTATCATTGGGAACCGCTTGCGTAGCAGAATACCCACTCCCCTAGAACCAGAGGAAAACGCAGAGTGCGCCACCATTGTGTATCCCCATCGATCCAGAGCCCTACATGTCGAGCCCACCAGATGGGTTTCCTGAAGCAATACCAGTGCTGGGGCTGCCCTACGTACATACTGTAATACCAAACCCCTCTTTATTTTGTCCCCCAAACCACGAACATTCCAAGAAATCAGGGTTGGGGGGGCACCGGAGCCTGAACCGGGGCAGTGTCGTACGGCATTGCCTCATCCAAAACCTCTTCCGCCATCATAGTCAAACCATTCTCCGAAACTCAGTATTGCATCCACCATGTGTTCACCCGTATCCCCGAAATTGAGTCCAAAACCAAGGCACAAAACAAAGGGCAACCGTCCCCTCCTCTCCCCAATCATTGTAATCGGAAGTCGTACACATGCATCATAAACATTATCACCAATACCACTTTCCCTCCCAACCCCTAAAACAGCCCTCACACTCCCTTCTACCCCCTCCCTGCTCCCCTGCCTGTGGACTTCAAACTGCCCACCCCCCAACCCGGCAGAGTGCCTGTGCATTCCCTACCCATATTAAACTGCGCAGAGATGAGTCGTTCCCCTTCCCCTGCGACATATTATCAAGCTAACAATTTGTTACAGCCTGCAATCGAGAATAATTACTTAAAGAAAATCACCATAACATGTCTAAGTGACTGCAATTAACCACATTACATACCCGGAAACCTCAACGTTAAATTCCTTCACCCATTTGCTCCCGCGTCATCAAGTTGGATTCGTTTTAATACCTCCAAGAACAGGTATTCCTAAATGATGTTTCATGTAATTTTGTTACCTGCAAGACCACCATAGTCTACTGTAAATTTTTTATCTGCATCTTTTATATCTACTGCCCCAACTGGAATTAAAAAACTTTGAAGCTGGGGAACCAGGTTTGAGTCTGGTGGGAGACTCAAGCATCCTGCGATCCTTGGCAAAGCAATTAAAGTCCCCTTGCCTAAAAAAATGCATATGTCATTCTGTAATGCAACTGGTGCTGTTGTAAAACATTTGGGTTGAGTTCGCACTATATAAAAGTGCAAACAATTTTTTTTTTTAAAGCTGGCCCCCTGGTACACTCCATATTATTCTAAGTATCTTTTTAGGACGTGCAGACAGGGTTCTTATAGAGAAGAAATGGGGAAGGAACACAAATTGTTCACCAATATGACAGTTAGCAGGAGCAGCTGGGAGCTGTCTGGACGACAAGGAGTAACCATAAAGGCGGAGGGGGAATGGTGAGAAGTGAAAATGTGGCAAGCAGCAAAAACAAAACCAGGCACTGCCTCCTCCTATGTACAACCAAATGGAACCATTAGTCAAATCACCATAGGAGGAACGAGTCCCACAAATGAGGGACAATTGCAGTAATCTATACTACTATTATAAAGGAAGAACGTTGAACCTTTGAGGCGGGTAAACTCGGGAACCACAGCGCCAATCTACACACCCGATACATCGTTGTAATCGTCAGGGTGTGCAGATGGACATAGGCTATATAAACTTAATAAATATGTGTAATTTCAAAAATTTACCAAAGCAAAAAAAGTAGTCCCTTGGATGAAGCGCCGGCCGCGACGTGCGTGCTGACGTTAGGAGCGCGGGGAGGAGCGGCGTACAGGAGCGCTAAGAGGACCGTTGGACATGAGCACGGGGAGGAGCGGTGCACAGGCGGGGAGGAGCGGTGAGGAGCGGCGGACAGGCGGTGAGGAGCGGTGGACAGGCGGTGAGGAGAGGCGGACAGGCGGTGAGGAGCGGTGGACAGGCGGTGAGGAGCGGCGGACAGACGGTGAGGAGCGGCGGACAGGCGGTGAGCAGCGGCGGACAGGCGGGCAGGAGCGGTGAGCGGCGGATGAGGTAGGTTATTTATGAGCGGCGGCAAAATACAAAAGCAAACGTTACATTAAATGAAGCAAAAATGACAATCGTGAGCCAACAAAATACAAGAGGAAGCAAATGGTGCATTACAAAAGTGAGCCAAACGATGCATTACAGGAGGAAAAAGTGACGTGTGCAGGTTACAAAAGCGTACAAAGTAAGCAAGCGTTACATTAAATCAAGCAAAAATGACAATCGTGAGCCAACAAAATGAAAGAGGAAGCAAACGGTGCATTACAAAAGTGAGCCAAACGGTGCATTACAGGAGGAAAAAGTGACGTGTGCAGGTTACAAAAGCGTACAAACTAAACAGAGGTATAATACTGCAATATATGGAGGAAGGCTCCGGGGGACCCACGGACAACGTTGGGCAGGGCGGGGGCCCTGAAGCCTAATTGCTCCCTGACAACGTCAGGACGGGCTGCTAGTAGACTAATAAAAAGGAAGCATTAAAGACAAGAACAATAAAGAACGAATGGAAATGGAGGGGTGTGCTTACAGCCCATCGACTGAAAGCAGCATTTCTTGCAGACAGCGCATGCACTGCCTAGCTCGACCTAAAAACGAAGGGGACAAACAGGCAGAGTCTGCAGTGATATTACATTTGCTGTGCTATAGTGTACAAAGCCTCTTGGCATCTACGCAGTATTCTACTGTTCTGCAGCTGTAGTTTGTTTTGTTTGTCAATTTGTTTTCCAATTGCCTTCAGAGTTTTCAGTTGCTTCACAATTACTCTATACAGAGACAGTAATTTTCCTATGTGTTCTTTTAACTTTTGCCAGCTGGCCCCTTGTAATGTGTTGTGTATTTTTGCGGCTAGATGTTGGCTTCCTGCTCTCATGAGTGGATGTGGATGGCTGCTGGCTACTTGGTGAGCATCCCATGTTCCTGCTGCCTTTTGGGCATCATACAGTGTGTCCATTTTCCTGAATGCATAAGCTCTTTTCTGAATTCTATGCAATCGTGCCTTTCTCGCTTCAAAAGTCTTCTTTTCATAAGCTGTCACATGTGTAAGACAAAAAAGATATAACAAAACTAGATCCAAGCATGCAATATAACTCAACAAACGCTAACACACCGTAGATTAGAATCTTCTAGGCACATCACCTTCGAAGTGCAATATTAATTTACATGTAGGGTAGTAGTATTCATGCTACATACATTGGCATAACAGGAAGGTGAACTATCAACAGTGAATCCATATAATACATGTGGCACAATGTTTTGTGTAGCTATGTGTGAGGTCTATGTTCATCATGGACACACAACCTTCACAGATATTGATCCAAAAAACAACTAGGTAGCTGCGGGATAGCAATCACACATCCTAGAGCAATTAGTTTTAGCATTGGTAACAAAACTGAAATATTTTGTAATGGTGCTTGGTATTTACTCCCTGCTACCAGTGACTGTGCATGAATCCTATACCCAGTGGTTTATGATTTGTAAATTATAAACATTGATGCTGAAGCACTCTTCATAAAGTCCAACAAACAAAAAATCTGTAAGACTAAATTGTGTAGAAGAACTATTCAGTAGTATTTACTCCAAATACTGTATATAATTCAGTTCAAAATTGCCCATGTTTCTGGATCATGAGCTTTTATTATCAATTGCAGAGAACACGTTTCGTCCCAACATCGATTTTCTCATACTTGTTAGGAATATCAAAATACGAGCCAAGGACCTTAACTTCCATTCAATTATACAAAAGTAGACGCCATATCTGTAAATTTACTGTGTGAAAGGATGCCCCAAAAGTAGGTGATAAGTGGAGACATCCGAGTACTGCGCCTGCTGTAATTAAATAAGTGTTCTAAAAGTTATGATAGTGATATTGTAAATGAAAACCTTGCTAAGCTTCCAACTCTGTACGTCTATTCTAGCGTCTGATTAGAGTAAGTGAATCAATTTCATGCAATATATTTACTGTCATGACACTTATTTTTGTGTATTTGAATGAAAGATGATATCCTGGGCTGTTTTTTCGAAATTTCTAACGACTATCGTGAAGATATTGTATGTCATGAAAAAGTTGCTGTAGTGACCAGTCGGAGCCTTTCCGAAGCATCGTAATATGCTGGTTTGATTCCTTTCCGACCGCCTCACTATGATGGAGGTGGTCGGAAAGGAATCCAAACGGTCATTCAACTGGCTTCCGACAGGCACGAGAGCCCGACCACCAGTTGGAATGCGGTCAGTAATCCCTAGGGTGGCTCTTTCTGCCTTTGGGATTACGATGTCGGGTTTCAGCAGACTTTCCGTGTTGGCCTTTCTGACACAAAAAGGCAGTCGGAACTCGAGTTTGGAGGCCCCCTTGGGTGCATGGCATCTGATTGGAGGCAGAGGGGGCATTTATGGTACCCCTTTGTTGATCCCTGTACCCCGTGGCTGGCACCTTGTGGTGCCATCCATGGGGTGCAGGGATAATTTGCACCTCTAATTTTATAATGGGAGCATGCACTCTGCCCAGAATACATGCTCCTATTGTAAAGTATAGGATTACAAACGAACAGTGTTAGGTCACAGCCCCATCAGTCGGTAAGGACCGCCGACCGGGTGTCAGTCGGTCCCATGACCAAGACGATGTAGAGCAGAGGAAACTCTGCCCAACATCGTAATAGGGCCCAAAATACGTGTTGGCTGCAATTGATGTAAAAAGCTCACAATCAAGCTACATGTGGAATTTAGGACTCAAATATTTGGAATAAATACTGCTGCATTGTTCTTTTACACAATTTAGTCTTATGGACTTTTTGTTTATTGGACTTCATGAAGAGTGCTTCGGTATCAATGTTTGTAAAGATATTCCTCCAACTCTGTCTTTGATCACAGCCAAAATCCTTAACATAACACAGCTCACATATATCCATCAATTGCAATCTACATTTTTCAACATACATCATGTTTGTTTGTCCATAGATAGGATATACATCAATGTTGACATCGAGAACATATGTTAAGACTTAGGTCAGCAACTCACATTTCTTCATTCCATAGGGGAGAAGGTGCACGGAGATTCACATTACATAGGTCATATATAACTTAACATTACATTCTGATGGATACATCTGCCAGTGGATTCCTCACCTTGTGAATATCCCCCTGCGTCAGCAAGATTCGGAAATTCTTTTTGTATCTTCGTGCCAACCTGGACGACGTCACAGAGGCACGGCATTACATGCAGCTCCGCTGACGTCACCGACTCCATAATAGACCAACGTCGGCGTGATGACATCAGTTCCCTTATTTCTGCGTCGTCGACGCCAATGGTTTTCGAGGGATCCTCTGTAACTTTGATAGTAACTTTGTTACTGTTTGTTGGTTTTCGTGTTTCTTGTATGGCTTTCTCCTGTCGATATGTCATCGAAGAAGACCGGATTCAAGCCGTGTGGTGAATGTGAGAAAATGATGTCGATCACGGACCCACATGAAGATTGCGTTTGGTGCCTGAGCTCAGACCATGATGTCCAAGGGTGTCCATCCTGTAGGAAGATGAATCCCAAGGCCCTTCGTGAGAGAGAGGTGAAGCTCTTGGTTGCCAAGATGAAAGGTAAAAAGGACAGGATGAGCTCGAGGTCGCGATCGAGGCAGTCGAGGTCTCATTCGAGGTCGCCCTCGAGGTCATCATCGGGGCATGTTTCCAGGTCGACAAAAAAGAAGCACAAGAAGAAGAAGCATGGGTCTCGACATCATTCGGAGAAAGATTCAGATTCGAGACCGAAGTTGCCAAGCAGGAGGCATCGGAAGGATTATATATCTCCTTCTCCTAAGGCTCTGGATCCAGAGGGTGAGGGCTCGCCCATGGAGTCGCCGGAGCATTCTCCGGCTCCAGTGTCGAATCCCTCTCCGGTGCCGTTTCGATCTCCAGATCAAGAGGAGGAAGAGGCTCCCCTGCCTGGGGGTTCGACGACTCCGGCTCACCAACGTGAAGATGAGACGAATTCGGTGCCTCCTCAAGAGCAGCCTGTGAGTTCATACCCTCCTTTTCTGGGCCCAGGACAAGACCCTACACAGTTTTTAAACGCTATGTATGGTGTCTATTCAAGAGCCTTGTACCCCTCTGGAGCACCGGCTGGTCACATGGGTCCGATGGCATTAAACCTGGGAGTCCCCCAGACTTATGCTCCGGCGCCGTTCATGCCATTTATGCCAGCTTTGACACCGCCTTGGCATTTCTCGGCGCCACCGAAGCCTTCGACGCCGATGCCTTCCTTCACCGACACCGGTTCCGGTCCGACCTCGAGAACAGCGGCCTGGTCCTCCGGCTCCGTCGGAGTCGATTCCGGATCCGCCAACGCAGTTCCCGAAGAAGAGGTCGAGACGTGAGGCTCAACGACTTCTAGAAGAACAAAGATACAGAGAAGTCGAGATGGAAGAGGGAGAGTTACAGGATACTGAGGATTTCTTTGATGACTTAAGAGAGGCTAGTGGATTGGAACTGTCTCCGAATTGGGATTTAGCCTCTGTCTCAGATGCCCCTTCTAAAGATGTGGCTCCATATCATGTAGTCATCAAGAAGGCAGCGGGTCTATTGAATTTAACTCTACCTACTGCAGAGTACAAGTTGAATATTTTGACGGAAGTCCTCCACTTTCCGTCTTCTGTTGTAGAGCCCATGCTTCCTTTCAATGAAGCTTTGACGGAGCCAATCTTAGAGGTGTGGAATAGACCTCTCACAGCTCCTGCTGTTTCTAAAGCTGTTGCAAGAAGATACAGGGTTGCTCCTGGAGACCCAGACTTTTTATCTTCGCATCCTTTGCCAGAGAGCTTGGTGGTACAGGCAGCATGCGCCAAAAAATCTGCAGGTGCTTTCCCTCAGGTGCCTGGGGATAAGGAATCTAAAAAGCAGGACCAAGCCGCAAAGAAAGTCTTTTCATCGGCGAGTATGGCTCTCAAGTCAACAAATGCTACATGCCTCTTGGGGCGTTACATCCATGCTTTGATGGATTCTGTGAAACAGCTAGCGCCTAAAATTCCAGAGGAGGACAGACCTTTTTTTAAGGAGGTGCTTGTTGACACTCAAGCTGCTGATCGCCAAGTCATCCAGAGTGGGTTGGACACAGCTGACTCGGTGGCGAGAGTCATGGGATCCTCAATTGCCACCAGAAGAGCGGCCTGGTTGAAGTCCTCCGAATTCCCTGCGAATGTCCAGGCTGCCTTAATGGATCTACCTTTTGATGGCTCGGGCCTTTTCGAAAAAAAGGCTGATTCTGCATTGGAGAGATTCAAAGACAGCAGAGCTACGGCCAGATCCTTGGGTTTACAATCCAGAGGAACTGTGGGCAAAAGGTATAGGGGATTTGGGAGGTCCTCCTTTCGTCCCTACAAGCTGTCGCAACAGCAGCAACAACAGCAAAATCCGCTGTATAAGTCATACAGGGGCAAACAAAGAGCTCGTCCTCGAGGACGTCAAGCTTCCTCCTCCTCCTCCTCTTCCTCTCCCCACCCCCTCCAACATCAGCAAAGCAGCCCTAGTTCCACCATTCCGGATCATGCGGGTCCTGTGGGGGGTCGGCTTAACTATTTTCTACGAGATTGGGAATCGGCCACATCGGACATTTGGGTTCTCAATCTCGTGGAGAATGGGTATGCTCTTCCCTTACGGGAGTTCCCTCCGAATTACCCTCATTGCCGAGGACCACCTGCTACTCCTGCAGGAAGACGTCCTGGCATTACTAAGAAAAGGTGCGATAGTGGTGGTTCCGGAGCAGGAAAGGGGTCAGGGATGCTACTCTCGGTATTTCCTGATCCCCAAGAAGGATGGCAGACTTCGTCCAATCCTGGATCTCAGGGTCTTGAACCTCTTTTTGAAGCAGAAGTTCAAGATGCTCACCCTTGCGCAGGTTCTTCAAGCGCTGCTGGAAGAAGACTGGATGGTGTCGATCGACTTGCAGGATGCATATTTCCACATCTCCATCCTGAAGTCGCACAGGAAGTATCTCCGTTTTACGGTGGGTTCGCAGCATTACCAGTTTGCGGTCCTACCGTTTGGTCTTACTACTGCGCCTCGAGTCTTCACCAAGGTGATGGCTGTGGTGGCGGCACATCTCAGAAGATCAGGGGTACCAGTTTTCCCTTATCTGGACAATTGGCTAATCAAGGCAGAATCCCCAGAGAAGGTGCTCCATCATCTGCAAGTCACAACTCAGTTGTTGTTCAGATTGGGTTTTTCGATAAATGTACCCAAATCTCACCTGGTGCCCTCCCAGCGCAACCTGTTCATAGGTGCTCTACTGGATACAACTGTGTGTCGAGCATTCCCTCCTCCTCAAAGGATTCACGACATAAAGGAAATAATTCCTTTGTTTTACAGTGGAGCGGTCGTTCCAGTCCTGAAGGTCCTCCGTCTGCTCGATCTGATGGCTTCTTGCATTCTGTTGGTCAACCATGCACGCTGGCACATGAGGGCACTCCAGTAGTGCCTCCACAGGCAGTAGTATCAGCACAACGGAGATCTCAGGGAGTCAGTGAGGATCTCCAGAGAAGCTGCGGCGGATCTGTCTTGGTGGAGCGTGGAGGGCAATCTGTCTCAAGGAAGGCCCTTCCATCTTCCTCCGTCGGTTGCCACAGTAATAACGGATGCATCCACTCTAGGGTGGGGTGCTCATCTGGGGGATCTGGAGATCAAGTGTCTTTGGTCTCCAGAGGAAAGGTTGCTTCCCATCAACCTTTTAGAGTTGCAGCCGATACGTTTAGCGCTCAAGGCCTTCCTCCCTTCCCTACGCGGTCAGTCAGTTCAAGTCCTGACGGACAACACTACTGCGATGTGGTATGTCAACAAGTAGGGAGGTGTGGGTCGCAGTGCTTTTGCAGAGAGGCTCTGTGTCTCTGGTCCTGGGTTCAGGACCATCGGATTTGTCTGATGGCAAATCATGTGGCCAGGGTTCTGAACGTGCGTACAGACTGCCTCAGTTGGCAGTTCTCAGCCGATCACGAGTGGAGGCTTCATCCGGAGGTGGTTCGTCACGTCTTTCGGACGTGAGGGACACCTCGGGTGGACCTGTTTGCCACTCACGAGAATGCTCACTGCCCGTCATTGTGTAGTCTCCAGTATCCGATGCAGGGAGCTTTGGGAGACGCGTTTCAGTTGAGTTGGGACTCAATACTCCTTTACGCGTTACCTCCCATACCCTTGATTCCTCGGGTTCTGAGGAAGATTTGCCAAGACCGGGCCCAAGTCATATTGATCGCACAGGATTGGCCAAGAAGGGTGTGGTACACAGATCTTCTCCACCTCTCCTCGTGCTCGCCGCTCCGTCTCCATCTCAGGGCAGATCTCCTCTCTCAGATGGAGGGTCAGGTTCTACATCCCCACCTTAAACCTTCATGCCTGGAAATTGAACGGGGCAACCTGAATTCTTTTTCTCTCCCACATGATGTGGTGGATGTCATTTTATCGGCCAGGCGTGATCCCACCAAGTCTATCTACTCTTATAGATGGTCTAAATGTGTCTCTTGGTGTGGGGAGAAGTCCATTGACCCTTTGAAGGCTCGATTGTCTGACATACTTCAGTTTGCCCTTTTTTTTGGCTCAGCAAGGGTTTGCTGTGGCTACGGTCAAAGGTTATCTTTCGGCCTTGTCGGCATTTCTCTGTCTGCCGGATCAGTCGTCCTTATTTAAATCTCCTATTGTTTTAAGGTTTCTAAAGGGCCTTTCAAATAAATTTCCTCCTACTCCCTTTATTGTGCCTCAATGGGACTTGAATCTTGTGCTCACTTTCTTGATGGGTTCACGTTTTAAACCTTTGAACAAGTGTCCCTTGAGACTGTTATCTTTTAAAACGGTCTTCCTGATTGCAATTACCTCGGCAAGGGGGGTAAGTGAGCTTCAAGCGCTTAGCTCAAAGCCCCCATTCTTGACCATTCATGCTGAACAAATGGTTCTCAGGACCAGGGCTGCTTTTCTGCCTAAGGTAGTAACTCCATTACATCTAGGGCAGTCCATTACCCTCCCTACCTTTTATGCTCCCCCCCACCCTTCCAAGGATTAGGAGAGACTTCACCGCTTGGACTCTAAGAGGGCAGTGAGCTTCTACTTGGCAGAACCAGAGAGTTCAGAGTGGATGACCAGCTCTTTGTGGGTTTTGTTGGAGCCAGAAGAGGCAAGGCGGTGCACGAGCGCACGCTGTCGAGATGGATAGTCTTGTGTATCAAGATATGCTACTCTCTGGCGGGTAAGGAACCTCCTGAAGGTTTAAGAGCTCCTTCCACTACAGCAAGGTCTGCTACATCTGCTTTGTCTAGGGGTGTACCTGTAGAGGACATTTGTAGAGCAGCGACTTTCGCATTACTGCTTTGATTCCGAAGTGAGGAGGGACGGCCACTTTGCGCGTTCTGTCCTCCAGGATTTTCTGGTGTAGGAGAGTGGAAACCCTCCTCCGGGAGTGGGGACTGCTGTGGGACTCTATTCACAAGGTGAGGAATCCACTGGCAGATGTATCCATCAGAAGAACAAGTTACTTACCTTCGGTAACGCTTTTTTTGGTGGATACAGTATCTGCCTGTGGATTCCTCACTGACCCTCCCGCCTCCCCGTTGTCCACTCTTCTATACCTGATTTAGTGTAATGTAAATATTTTATTGTCAAAGGAAATGTGTTATTATGATTGCTTTCCTGCGTTGACTACACACTGCGTGTGTTATTTTGATTATTTGGTACTGTGTACATTATGTGTATATCTACTTTTGTTGATCCGTCCGTGTGCCTCGAAGGCACGGAAAAAAAGGCGGAACTGATGTCATCACGCCGACGTGGGCCTATTATGGAGTCGGTGACATCAGCGGAGCCGCACGCGATGCCGTGCTTCTGTGATGTCGTCCACGTCGGCGCGAAGCTACAAAAAGAATTTCCGAATGTTGCTGACGCAGGGGGATATTCACAAGGTGAGGAATCCACAGGCAGATACTGTATCCACCAGAAAAAGCGTTACCGAAGGTAAGTAACTTGTTCATTAGGGCTCCTGGTTTTATGGAATGTTTTTTCTTTTTTACTTTTCTGACTGCATTTATACATATTTATTTTGGGTGTGTGAAAAAAAAGGAAGCTGAAACTAGTATATTTCCACATTTATTTACCCAATAAACGTGCACTCATGCCTGAATGCCTGAGAGGTTTCAATGATATGAATACCCATAGATAATAAATTAATGTACTTATATGAAAACATACACGTTTTAGTAACAACCTTGTGCATATCTATTGCTGTTCAAGCCGCTTTACTAAAATTAATTTCTATATTTAACCCTCTTGCCATCAATTTGCATAGCTATGCGCTTGGCAGCCATGACTGGCAGCATTTAGAATCACGCAAAAACAACCCAATTTCCATTTTTAGCCACATTTAAATATAAGGACAGTAAGGAAAATAAATGGGATTGTCTGTATTTATCTGTACAAATCTGTGAAAACGGAAAACAGGGGCCTTAATTGCAATGAACTTCTAGCACTGTTTCACCGTGACAAGAATATACACTATGCAAAGATCATAAATCACTAATGCTCAGGTGTATGTGAATAGTTATGGATGCCATAATTGTATGAGGATCTCACACCCTAGACAAATTTGAGAGTAGATCAAATTTTCAGTAAGAGTTTCAGCAGATAAAGTAATGAGAATCTGGATACTAGACTATGCGCGCAGACAAAGGGGGGATATTGTCCTGTTTCAGGAGACTAAAATTGAGGTTAAACAATTCTACCATTTGCGGATTTTTTTTTACACAGAAGTAGTGGGAGCTGAAGCTAAGGGGAAAAAGAATGGTGTCTTGTTGTTAATAGCGAAAAAGTCTAAGGTTGAAATTCTCTCATCAGAAGTGGATGAGAATGGCAGGTGGATCACAGCTAAATTAAGCAGAGACAACACGGAATTCTACATCACAAACATCTATGCTCCTAACACTAATGACCTTCAATTCTGGGACGACCGGGGCAAACAAATCGAGACCGTTCCTGACTCAGCCGTACACATTTTGGCCGGGGATTTTAATTTCCCCATGGACGTCACCCTAGATAGAGATTCACGTTGCCCCTTTCGGTCGAATAAATGACACAAAGCTTTTATCAACCTATGCAAGCGATTTCATTTTGTAGATGCATGGAGACTACTGAACCCCACGGACAGGGATTACACATTCTATTCATTACCACATGACTCTTACTCCCGTATCGACTACATTCTTATAACACAAAATGGGGTTTCAAGGATAGAGGGCACATCTATAGAACCTAGAGTTATGTCTGATCACTCATGCATTTCCTTATCCATAACCAATGTCAAGCCCTCGTCTCGTCAGACGTCGTGGCGTTTGAACGACGAAATACTAGACAAAGAACAACACCGGATCACTATACAGTCTGCTATTAGCTCATACCTACAACACAATAAGAAGGGAGACACTACCGACCTAGTAAGATGGGAGGCCCTGAAGAGCACTATCAGGGGGGTATGTATTAAAATTAGATCAGCGGTGAATAAAGATCATGACCGTAAATTGGAGGATTTAGAAAAGGAAATATTGATACTAGAGAGTAAACATCAGCAGGTCAGGGACGGCACGATTCTGAATGCACTTGCCAACAAAAAGTATGAATACAACAGAATAGTGAGTGAAAGGGCTGGGGTATGGTTAGATAAAAGAAGGAGGTTCAAACTTTGCGAATCCAATAAAGCAGGTAAAAGCCTGGCCTCTTATTTGAAATTCAAGGTACAGAGAAACACTATTAATGTTATCAAAGACCTCTCTGGGGTTGTTCACTCAGAACCGGACAAGATAGCGGAGGTGTTTAAGGACTTTTACGAAACTCTGTATGCCAAAAATAAATCAGTGGAGGAAGATAAGATTCAGGAGTACCTAAACGAATGTGAATTACCAAAGCTCTCCACTGATGACCAGCTAAGCCTCAATGCACCAATCACGACCGTAGACATAGAACAAGCAATTAAATCTCTAAAATCTGGGAAGGCCCCAGGCCCCGATGGGTTCACGGCTAGATTTTATAAACCCTTTCC
The DNA here is from genome assembly GCF_964261635.1 of Lissotriton helveticus. NCBI lineage: Eukaryota > Metazoa > Chordata > Amphibia > Caudata > Salamandridae > Lissotriton > Lissotriton helveticus. The sequence goes on from NC_136065.1 coordinate 2,082,790,488, forward strand.
ATCTTTATTGGTGGATCCTCTGCTGAGCCTTTTTCAAGAAATAAATGAGTCAGGCAAAGTTAAGGGTACTCTGTCTGAGGCTATAATTGCAGTACTTCCAAAAGATGGGAAAGACCCCTCTCTCACGAAAAATTATAGTATAGGCCCATTTCCCTCATCAACCTTGATTGCAAAATCTTGGCCGTGATCCTCTCCATGCGCCTTCAGAAGGTTCTTCCTCAACTGATCCACCCCTCACAAGCAGGATTCCTGAAAAATAGAATGTCTAGTGATAATACCAGGATACTAGCGCACGTTATGGAAAAGGCAAAACTTCTAGACACGCCCACTGCTGCAATAACATTAGATGCCGAGAAGGCTTTTGACAAAGTCGACTGGTCCTTCCTAAAAGCGGTCTTGAACAAGTTCAATCTGGGTGAGACATTCACAAAGCTAGTTATGTCCCTCTATTTTTGTCCTTCCGCGAAGGTAAGGGCGGGTGGCTCCTTTTCCTCCTCCCTAAATTTGCAACAGGGGACAAGACAGGGGTGCCCCCTATCACCTTCTTTATTCCTGCTGGCCATAGAGCCATTCCTGTACCACATAAGACACGACGACGCGATTGCTGGTATCCCATTTGATGACTGCACTATCAAACTGACCGCATATGCAGATGACGTTCTAATTATGTCAGAAAAAGCTGATGAAGCCATACCTGCACTTATGGCAAATATTGCCGAGTTTTCCCGTGTCTCAGGCTACAAACTGAACAAGGATAAAACGGAGGTCAAACTCCTTAATAACATAGGCAGTAAAGATATACTGGGAGACTCAGGCCTCACCTGGCAGCCGCACTGTTTTAAATATCTGGGGCTAGACTTCGATAAAGACCTGATCACCACTTTGAAAATAAATGAGGACATAACCTTAAAAAAGATCTCCACTTTGTTGGAAGGGTGGTCACCTAAATTCCTCTCTAGGTGGGGCAGAGCAGAGACCCTTAAAATGATGTCCACCCCGCTAGTGAATTATCTGGCTAGCATGCTCCCCATGACATTTTCGGACGACTTCATCAATAAAGTAGATAAGCTGTTTGGCGGGTTCCTGTGGCGAGGCAAGAAAACCAGGATATCTCTGAAAAAACTGCAGTTAACTAAAGACAAAGGCGGCCTGGGTCTTCCCTCGTTCAGGAACTACCAAACAGCGTTCCTCTGCAAACAAGATGCACAATGGTTGAATGACTCCCCATCTTATGTCCCTCTGTGGATAAATATTGAAAAATCTATCATTGGTCACGCGCCTCTTCCGTCTCTGCTTACCATGGACCTATCTCATCTGCCTCATTCTAAGTATATTATGTTAAATACCAGACGGGCCTTGTTAAGACTTGATCAGACACATAAAACTAAACTAGTAATTAAAAAATCTACTCTTATGTCCCTGTGGAGGAACCCGTACTTTAAATGCGAGGGTAAAACCCTTTATTGGGATTGGTGGTCCAAGAAAGGTATTAACTTGATGCTGGACCTTTACGATGGCACGCAACCACTTCCGTTCTCAAGTTTACAGGAAACGCATGCTCTCACACCTATGGACTTCTACGAATTCTTGAAGTTAAAGGCCATTATATCAGCTCGTAACTTTACCCCTCACGTCCCTTGGCTAGCGACTCATCTGCCACGCCTTCTGTCTGCAGGTCACTTCGTGTCTAGAGTGTATAAACTGCTACTTCCAATGCCAAGGAAAACCCATAGACAGGCTGAGTCCAAATGGGAGGCTGAACCTATCTCCACTGGGATAGAATTCGACTGGGATATGATATATAAAACTGCTCTTTCCAATAAAATATCGCCCATCCTTTTTCAAACAAAATATATGCTCTTGAATAGGGCGTTCTGGACTCCGGCTAGACTCTTTAAATGTCACTTGAGGGATACACCCGCATGTTGGAATTGCCAGTCAGGGGCTGGCGACCTCGCCCATATGCTCTTTCACTGCCCCTCCATACAGACCTACTGGGGGAAGATCTTCGACTGTATCCACCATGTTTTCAATCTGACGCCTGTAAGAGAGTTTGTATATGTTATTTTGGGTGCTCTTGATCCACATCTGGTGGATACACATGACCGCAACCTCTTAGATTTGATGCTAACGCTTGCATGTAAAGTGATCTTGTTCAAATGGAAAAACAGATCAGAGGTGAATTTTAAAATCTGGCAGGAATGGCTTTCATTTCTGAGGGGTGCTGATAACTCGGCACTTCAATCGGCTACATGGCGTCCTTCTAAAAAGAAACTCTGGAAGTCGCTTGATATGTCCTCCTTCCACTTTGACCCACCGTGATGTAGTAATTATCGCTGTTCACTCCTGTTGATGCAGAGTAGGTGCCAGACCTCAAGGATGGTAATTCGCAATGTCGCGTAACTGTATGTATCTTTGATTTAATTTGCAGGTTTTCATATTATGTACTACCCACTGTGTAGCTCTGTCCACAGATGTCGTTTACAAGCACTTTGTGATTTCTTTTATGCAATGTATTGTATTTAAGTGTCATAATTGTTTTCATCTCTATACTGGAAGACTTTTTGTATTGTTCTTTTTACTTTTATTAATAAAACTGATTTGAATTAAAAAACAAGCATTTACAATGCAACGGTTTCGCCTTACAAAAAGTTAGACACGCTTTCAGTTTTAGTAGAGGAGACCCCTTGCCTCCCACTGCAGCTGAAGCATTTCAGCGCTGTGAATTAACCCCCTCCTGGGAGAGTTAGCTCTACTTTTTCAGAGAACTTTTAAGGCATCTGCAAAGTGGACTCTGGCCCAGGGCCCCAGCCTTTCAAAGGGGGTGGGAGTGAAGGGGAGGTGTGGTGTGAAAGAGCCAGCTCTGTTCTACAGATTTTTGCGCTCATCACTTAAACTATTTCCAAGATTGTCTTTAAAAATTTATCTATTTTTTAATTTATTTTTAATGTATATTACAGACATTTTGCAGACAAAATGTGTTATACAAGGAAGCCATAGCTGGATGGATTAGTGAAAGTATGAATGGATGAGTGAAGGGGTGAATGGAATGATGAGGGAAAGGATGGATAGATGAGTGAATGAATGGAAGGATGGATGAGAGAAAGCGTAAATAAATAGATGTATGTGTGAAACGGTGGATGTATGCGTAAGGGTGGATGGATGAGTGAAAGGATGGATAGATGGGTGAAAGGGTGGATGGATAATGAGTGAAGGGTGAATGGATAATGAGAGAAAAGATGGATGGATGGATGCATGAGTGGAATGTTGGATGAGAGTAAATTAATTATTTTATTGGTGGAAGTGTAGATGGATGTGTAAAAACAGGTGGATGTATTATTGAAATGGTGGATGGATCAATAAAAGGGAGGCTGATGCATCAGTCAGTGGATGGATGAGAGAAATTATGTATGCATTGATGTATTGATAAGTGAAAGGATGAATGAATAAATAGATGGATGAGTGAAAGCGTGGATGTAAGGATGTATGAGTGAGTGAGGAGGGTAGAACAGACTAAGTGTGGATGAGCTGTTAATGGATGAATTCATGAGTGGATGAGTAAATGGATGAGTGGGTGGATGGGTGAAGGGCGGATAGAAGGATGGGTGCAATTGGAGGCTGAGCAGAGAGTGCATCAGTGAATGGACGGTGCCGGGAGGGGCTGTGGAGAGAGTGCATCAGTAAAGGGATGGTGCAGGGAGAGGCTGAGGAGAGAGTGCAGCAGTGAAGGGATGGTGCAGTGAGAGACTGAAGAGAGTGCAGCAGTGAAGGGATGGTGCAGTGAGAGGCTGAGGAGAGTGCATCAGTGAATGGACGGTGCAGGGAGGGGCTGTGGAGAGAGTGCATCAGTGAAGGGACGGTGCAGGGAGAGGCTGAGGAGAGAGTGCAGCAGTGAAGGCATGGTGCAGTGAGAGGCTGAGGAGAGTGCACCAGGGAAGGGACGGTGCAGGGAAAGGCTGAAGAGAGTGCAGCAGTGAAGGGACGATGCAATGGGAGGCTGAGCAGAGAGTGCATCAGTGAATGGACGGTGCAGGGAGGGGCTGTGGAGAGAGTGCATCAGTGAAGGGACTGTGCAGGGAGAGGCTGAGGAGAGAGTGCAGCAGTGAAGGGATGGTGCAGTGAGAGACTGAAGAGAGTGCAGCAGTGAAGGGATGGTGCAGTGAGAGGCTGAGGAGAGTGCAGCAGTGAAGGGACAGTACCGTGAGAGGCTGAGAGAGAGTGCAGCAGCGAGTGATGGTGCAGTGGAGGAGTGAGGGCTGCAGCCTGGATGGGGGGCTGAGCAGAGAGTGAAGCGACGGCGCAGGGAGAGGCTGAGGAGAGAGTGCTGCAGTGAAGCGATGGTGCCGTGAGAGGCTGAGGAAAGTGCAGCAGTGAAGAGACGAGGCAATGGGGGGCTGAACAGAGAGTGCATCAGTGAAGGGACGGTGCAGGGAGAGGCTGAGGAGAGTGCAGCAGTGAAGGGACGGCGCAGGGAGAGGCTGAGGAGAGAGTGCTGCAGTGAAGCGATGGTGCAGTGAGAGGCTGAGGAAAGTGCAGCAGTGAAGGGACGAGGCAATGGGGGGCTGAACAGAGTGCATCAGTGAAGGGACGGTGCAGGGAGAGGCTGAGGAGAGTGCAGCAGTGAAGGGACGATGCAATAGGGAGCTGAGCAGAGAGTGCATCAGTGAAGGGACGGTGCAGGGAGAGGCTGAGGAGAGTGCATCAGTGAAGGGACAGTGCAGGGAGAGGCTGAGGAGAGAGTGCATCAGTGAAAGGATGGTGCAGGGAGAGGCTGAGGAGAGAGTGCAGCAGTGAAAGGATGGTGCAGTGAGAGACTGAGGAGAGTGCAACAGGGAAGAGACGGTATAGTGGAGCTGAGGAGAGAGTGAAGGGATGGTGCAGTAAGAGGCTGAGGAGAGTGCATCAGTGAATCGATGGTACCGGGAGAGGCTGAGGAGAGAGTGCAGCAGTGAGTGATGGTGCAGTGGAGGAGTGAGGGCTGCAGCCTGGATGGGGGGGGGGGCTGAGCAGAGAGTGCAGCAGTGAAGCGATGGCGCAGGGAGAGGCTGAGGAGAGAGTGCAGCAGTAAAAGGACAGTGCAGTGTAAAAATAAAAATATGCCTTACCTCTAACATAAACTAAAATCAACATACATACCTGTCTGAACAACTCCGTGCACAGCGGTGCACATCGCTGAAGGGAATCGCCACGGGCCATGTTGAACCTAGAAAAGAGAGAATAAACATAAGATTAGCAAAAAAAAAATGGCTTACCTCTGAACGAAAACAGAGACAGAGAGTGAGGTAGTGAAAGAGAGTGAAAGTGACTTAGTGAGATAGAAATAGAGAGAGTGAGGTAGCGAGAGAGAGAGTGAGGTAGATAGAGTGAGACAGAGAGAGTGAGGTAGTGAAAGAGTGAGTTAGTGATGGAGAGTGATTTTGGTGGTAGTGAGATAGAAACAATGAGTGATGTTGTGACATAGTGAGATAGAGAAGGACTGAGGTAGTTTAAGAGAGAGTGAAAGTGACTTAGTGAGATAGAAAGAGAGAGAGTGAGTTAGTGAGATAGAGAGTGACGTAGTGAGTTGGAGAGAGAGAGAGTGAACTTGTGAGCTAGTGAGATAGAGAGTGAGTCAGCGAGAGAGTGTTGTAGTTATTTTTTGAGTGAGTGACTTGTGTTATAGTTAGGTAGTGAGAGTGATATGGAAATAGATAGAGTGATGTTATGAAGAGAGTTAGTGAGAGAGAGAGTGAGATAGTGTTATAGATATAATTTGAGTAGTGATGTAGTTATTTTTGTTTTGTGGGAGAGTGAAGTAGATATAGAGTGAGGTAGTGAGAGAGAGTGAGGTAGTGAAAGAATGAGGTAGTGAGGGTGAGAGTTGTTGTGCTGTATTGAGATAGAAACAGAGAGATGTTGTGAAGTAGTGAGCTAGAGAGAGAGTGAGGTAGTGTATGAGAGAGTGAAAGTGAGTTAGTGTATTTGAGAGAGAGAGAGAGAGAGTGCGGTAGTGAGATAGAGAGAGAGTGAAGTAGTGAGTTAGAGAGAGAGTGAAGTTGTGTGGTAGTGAGAGAGTGATGTAGTGAACTTTAGAGAGAGTGTCGTGATATAGTGAGAGAGAGATAGTGAGATAGAAATAGAGTGAGGTAGTATATAGAGAGAGTGTGAGGTAGTGAGTTAGAGAGAGAGTGAAGCAGTGAGTTAGAGAGAGAGAGAGAGTGAAGTTGTGAGGTAGTGAGAGAGTGTTGTAGTGAATTTTTGAGAGTGTCATGATATAGTGAGGCAGTGAGATAGTGAGATAGTAATAGATAGAGTGAGGTAGTGATGTAGAGAGGGTGAGGTAGTGAGATAGAGAGAGTGAAGTTGTGAAGTAGTGTGTTAGAGAGATAGTTACTGTGGTAGTGATATTGTGATGCTGTGAGAAAGAGAGAGTTGAGTAGTGAGGTAGAGATTGAGGTAGAGAGAGAGTGAATGAGAGATAGTGTAGTAGTGTGAAAGATAGTGAGGTAGTGAGAGAGATAGTGAGTTAGTGAAAGAGAGAGTGCGGTAGTGAGAGTGAGGTAGTGAGAGAGAGAGTTTGAAGGGACGGTATAGTGGAGCTGAGGAGAGAGTGAAGGGACGGTACCGTAAGAGGCTGAGGAGAGCGTGCAGCAGTGAGTGATGGTGCAGTGGAGGAGTGAGGGCTGGGCTGAGCAGAGAGTGCAGCAATGAAGGGACAATGCAATGGGGGGCTGAGCAGAGAGTGCGCCAGTGGAGGGATGGTGCAGGGAGAGGCTGAGGAGAGTGCAGCAGTGAAGGGACGATGCAATGGGGGGCTGAGCAGAGAGTGCATCAGTGAAGGGACGGTGCAAGGAGAGGCTGAGGAGAGTGCAGCAGTGAAGGGACGGTGCAAGGAGAGGCTAAGGAGAGAGTGCAGCAATAAAGGGACGGTGCAGGGAGAGGCTGAGGAGAGAGTGCATCAGTGAAGGGCCGGTGCAGGGAGAGGCTGAGGAGAGAGTGCATCAGTGAAGGGATGGTGCAGGGAGAGGCTGAGGAGAGAGTGTAGCAGTGAAAGGATGGTGCAGTGAGACTGAGGAGAGTGCAACAGTGAAGAGACGGTATAGTGGAGCTGAGGAGAGAGTGAAGGGATGGTGCAGTGAGAGACTGAGGAGAGTGCACCAGTGAAGGGACGGTGAAGGGAGAGGCTGAGGAGAGTGCAGCAGTGAAGGGACGATGCAATGGGGGGGCTGAGCAGAGTGCATGAGTGAAGGGACAGTACAGGGAGAGGCTGAGGAGAGTGCAGCAGTGAAGGGACGATGCAATGGGAGGCTGAGCAGAGAGTGTATCAGTGAATGGACGGTGCAGGGAGAGGCTGAGCAGAGAGTGCAGCAGTGAAGGGAGGGTGCAGAGTGCAACAGTGACGGGACGGTACCGTAAGAGGCTGAGGAGAGAGTGCTGCAGTGAGTGATGGTGCAGTGGAGGAGTGAGGGCTGCAGCCTGGATGGGGGGGCTGAGCAGAGAGTGCAGCAATGAAGGGATGATGTAATGGGGGGCTGAGCAGAGAGTGCGTCAGTGAAGGGATGGTGCAGGGAGAGGCTGAGGAGAGTGCAGCAGTGAAGGGACGATGCAATGGGGGCTGAGCAGAGAGTGCATCAGTGAAGGGACGGTGCAAGAAGAGGCTGAGGAGAGTGCAGCAGTGAAGGGACAGTGCAGGGAGAGGCTGAGCAGAGAGTGCAGCAGTGAAGGGACGGTGCAGGGAGAGGCTGAGGAGAGTGCAGCATTAAAAGGACGATGCAGTGGGGGGCTGAGCAGAGAGTGCAGCAGTGAAGGGACTGTACAGTGGGACTGAGGAGAGAGCGTAGCAGTGAAGGGCCAATGCAGTGAGAGGCTGAGGAGAGTGCACCAGTGAAGGGACGGTGCAGGGAGAGGCTGAAGGGAGTGCAGCAGTGAAGGGACGATGCAATGGGAGGCTGAGCAGAGAGTGCAGCAATAAAGGGACGGTGCAGGGAGAGGCTGTAGAGAAAGTGCATCAGTGAAGGGACAGTGCAGGGTGAGGCTGTGGAGAGAGTGCATCAGTGAAGGGACGGTGCAGGGAGAGGCTGAGGAGAGAGTGCAGCAGTGAAGGGACGGTGCAGGGAGAGGCTGAGGAGAGAGTGCAGCAGTGAAGGGATGGTGCAGTGAGAGACTGAAGAGAGTGCAGCAGTGAAGGGATGGTACCGTGAGAGGCTGAGAGAGAGTGCAGCAGTGAGTGATGGTGCAGTGGAGGAGTGAGGGCTGCAGCCTGGATGGGGGGCTGAGCAGAGAGTGCAGCAGTGAAGCGATGGCGCAGGAAGAGGCTGAGGAGAGAGTGCTGCAGTGAAGGGATGGTGCAGTGAGAGGTTGAGGAGACTGCAGCAGTGAAGGGATGGTGCAGTGAGAGGCTGAGGAAAGTGCAGCAGTGAAGGGACGATGCAATGGGGGGCTGAACAGAGTGCATCAGTGAAGGGACGGTGCAGGGAGAGGCTGAGTAGAGTGCAGCAGTGAGTGATGGTGCAGTGGAGGAGTGAGGGCTGCAGCCTGGATGGGGGGCAGGGCTGAGCAGAGAGTGCAGCAATGAAGGGGCAATGCATTGGGGGGCTGAGCAGAGAGTGCGCCAGTGGAGTGAAGGGATGGTGCAGTGAGAGGCTGAGGAAAGTGCAGCAGTGAAGGGACGATGCAATGGGGGGCTGAACAGAGTGCATCAGTGAAGGGACGGTGCAGGGAGAGGCTGAGTAGAGTGCAGCAGTGAGTGATGGTGCAGTGGAGGAGTGAGGGCTGCAGCCTGGATGGGGGGCAGGGCTGAGCAGAGAGTGCAGCAATTAAGGCGACGATGCAATGGGGGGCTGAGCAGAGAGTGCATCAGTGGAGGGAGAGGCTGAGGAGAGAGTGCATCAGTGAAAGGACGGTGCAGGGAGAGGCTGAGGAGAGAGTGCAGCAGTGAAAGGATGGTGCAGTGAGAGACTGAGGAGAGAGTGCAGCAGTGAAAGGATGGTGCAGGGAGAGGCTGAGGAGAGAGTGCAGCAGTGAAAGGATGGTGCAGTGAGAGACTGAGGAGAGTGCAACAGTGAAGAGACGGTCTAGTGGAGCTGAGGAGAGAGTGAAGGGATGGTGCAGTAAGAGGCTGAGGAGAGAGTGCAGCAGTGAGTGATAGAAATAAACATAAGATTAGCAAAATAAACAAAATGCCTTACCTCTAACAGCAAAGCAGCAGCATACATACCTGTCTGAACCACTTCGTGCACAGAGGAGCACACAGCTGCACGGAGACGCCACGGGCCATATTGGACCTGAAAAACAAAGAAATAAACATAAGATTAGCAAAATAAACAAAATGCCTTACCTCTAACAGCAAAGCAGCAGCATACATACCTGTCTGAACCACTTCGTGCACAGCAGTGCACACAGCTGCACGGAGACGCCACGGGCCATATTGTACCTAGAAAAGAGAGAAAAATACCTAAGATTAGCAAAATCAAAACGATATATTACGTCAAACAGCAAAAGAGCAGCATATCGGGACCAGTTCGTGCACAACTGTGCACACAGCTGCACGGAGACGCCACGGGCCATATTGGACCTGAAAAACAAAGAAATAAACATAAGATTAGCAAAATAAACAAAATGGCTTACCTCTAACAGCAAAACAGCAGCATACATACCCGTCGGAACCACTTCCTGCACAACGGTGCACACAGCTGCACGGAGACACCACGGGCCATATTGGACCTGAAAAACAAAGAAATAAATATAAGATTAGCAAAATAAACGAAATGGCTTACCTCTAACAGCAAAACAGCAGCATACATACCCGTCGGAACCACTTCCTGCACAACGGTGCACACAGCTGCACGGAGACGCCACTGGCCATATTGGACCTGAAAAACAAAGAAATAAACATAGGATTAGCAAAATAAACAAAATGGCTTACCTCTAACAGCAAAACAGCAGCATACATACCCGTCGGAACCACTTCCTGCAAAACGGTGCACACAGCTGCACGGAGACGCCACGGGCCATATTGGACCTGAAAAACAAAGAAATAAACATAGGATCAGCAAAATAAACAAAATGGCTTACCTCTAACAGCAAAACAGCAGCATACATACCCGTCGGAACCACTTCCTGCACAACGGTGCACACAGCTGCACGGAGACGCCACGGGCCATATTGGACCTGAAAAACAAAGAAATAAACATAGGATTAGCAAAATAAACAAAATGGCTTACCTCTAACAGCAAAACAGCAGCATACATACCCGTCGGAACCACTTCCTGCACAACGGTGCACACAGCTGCACGGAGACGCCACGGGCCATATTGGACCTGAAAAACAAAGAAATAAACATAGGATTAGCAAAATAAACAAAATGGCTTACCTCTAACAGCAAAACAGCAGCATACATACCCGTCGGAACCACTTCCTGCACAACGGTGCACACAGCTGCACGGAGACGCCACGGGCCATATTGGACCTGAAAAACAAAGAAATAAACATAGGATTAGCAAAATAAACAAAATGGCTTACCTCTAACAGCAAAACAGCAGCATACATACCCGTCGGAACCACTTCCTGCACAACGGTGCACACAGCTGCACGGAGACGCCACGGGCCATATTGGACCTGAAAAACAAAGAAATAAACATAGGATTAGCAAAATAAACAAAATGGCTTACCTCTAACAGCAAAACAGCAGCATACATACCCGTCGGAACCACTTCCTGCACAACGGTGCACACAGCTGCACGGAGACGCCACGGGCCATATTGGACCTGAAAAACAAAGAAATAAACATAGGATTAGCAAAATAAACAAAATGGCTTACCTCTAACAGCAAAACAGCAGCATACATACCCGTCGGAACCACTTCCTGCACAACGGTGCACACAGCTGCACGGAGACGCCACGGGCCATATTGGACCTGAAAAACAAAGAAATAAACATAAGATTAGCAAAATAAACAAAATGCCTTACCTCTAACAGCAAAACAGCAGCATACATACCCGTCGGAACCACTTCCTGCACAACGGTGCACACAGCTGCACGGAGACGCCACGGGCCATATTGGACCTGAAAAACAAAGAAATAAACATAGGATTAGCAAAATAAACAAAATGCCTTACCTCTAACAGCAAAACAGCAGCATACATACCCGTCGGAACCACTTCCTGCACAACGGTGCACACAGCTGCACGGAGACGCCACGGGCCATATTGGACCTGAAAAACAAAGAAATAAACATAGGATTAGCAAAATAAACAAAATGCCTTACCTCTAACAGCAAAACAGCAGCATACATACCCGTCGGAACCACTTCCTGCACAACGGTGCACACAGCTGCACGGAGACGCCACGGGCCATATTGGACCTGAAAAACAAAGAAAACAAGTCAGGTCCCGGGCCGCGCTGTGATTGGCTGACGTCACGGGGGTGTCGCGGGCCGGCAGCCAATCACAGCGCGGCCCGGGAATGACGTCACGGGGGTGTCCCGGGCCGGCAGCCAATCGCAGCGCGGCCCGGGACAAAGGGGCGGGGCTTAAAAAAAGCACCAGAAACGCCCCCGAATCGCGTTTTCGAGAGAAAACGCGATTGACAGCCTCTGCCTCCCAATGGCTAGCCTCCATTTATGGAGCTAGCCAATGATAGGCAGAGGCGGGTCATCACCCCAGATAGAAATCAAGAGGTTTTGCTAGCGCATGCGTACTTCGTACGCATGGCTAAGGCAAAACCTAAAAAAGTTATGAGAATCTGGAAAATTACATGAAGGGTAATACAGAATAATTTTTGATTGTGATGTGTGTGTGATGTTGGAGTCAAGGTCCAGATTCCCTGTGGATTTCCCTTGCTGTTGCATCGTGATGCAGAGTTACGCAAATCCTTAGCTATGATATACTAAGACACAGAAAGGCACCTTGTGTTGCTGTGTGTTTTATTTAAATTAGAGTAACACTAGCCAGCACTAAGTAGTGGCTTCCATTACTCACCAGCAGGAAGACATGACTTGTGTTGACAGTGTGTTTCCGCCTATGCACCCATTCCCCGATGTAATGAGAGCAGGGACCCTGAGAAGGTGTCATAATGGGAGCTGAAACAATAAAAGAAAAATATTGGTCAACTTGTATTGTCCTCCTTACAAGTGTGAGGCATTATGTGGCACACTTAAAAATAGGAATAATTCCTCAAACGATTGTTTTTATAGCATAAATGTCTCCTTTTTTGCATAAAAAATAAATCTGCACAAAAACAATCCTCTGAGGCTTTTTTTCTATTTCAAAGTGTGCTGCAAAATGCAGCACACTTAGAAAGACCGCCGACCGGTCTCAATACAGTAGTCCATGGCTTAACCCTTGGTGGCTGGCTGCAAGCAGGCAGGCCTAACTCAGGAGACAGGTATGTAAAGCATGTATAAACACCAATACATTAAATAAGTAACACACAACACACATATAAAAATATGAATATTTGTATCTTTAAAATGACATGAAAAATGACAAAAATCCAATACAGGGAACCATAGATATAAATTTCTAAATATTAAACACTTTCTAGTGCTTAAAAACACATAGATGGGATATCTGGTTGTGCTTGACCAGGACAAAGTTAAAGTTTGAGGCTGACCGTGATGGCACCCTGATCAGTTACACTAAGTGGGAGGCCCTGGTCTAAATTTTACCTTCACACTTAGAAACGTCTACGTAGGAATTTCTCTTGACGGTGAGCGAGGCCGGATTCACAGTGGGCTAGCTGGCTTGGTTCAGCGGGAGCTCCTGGTCAACTCTTGGAAGTACTGAGCTTCGGAGCTTTTAGCAGGACAAACTTCAAATCCAGGCCAGGTTGCAGTTGAAGGTAGTCGGCTTGAATCTCAACGTCGAGTCGGTTCACTTATGGAGCTTTTTCCAAAAGTTGTCCCAAACCTCTGGAGCTTCTTCCTGAAGTTCCTCGTGATGGTTCAAAGTGTACAGAACACAAATCTAGAAGCACTGAGATGGTTCTTTCTAGCCCTCCTGCAAATTCCATTCCTGGGGCTGCCATCTGGCTGGGGAGTATAGGAAAATGGGGTAGGCCTGGCATTCCTTACTGTCCTGCTCTCCTATTGAAGCCCAGTTTTATTTACCCAGCCCTCTTTCTGACCTGTGCTCTGCAGCTGCAGAGCTCTTCCATCAGATAACCTCTGCTCAATGAAGGCCACTTACCACCTCATCAAAGTAGCTTGGCTAAGCCTTTTAAGGCTGACCAAACAGGAGAGGCTGCTTGAAGGCTGGATTTTGGCTCCCAGAAAAGAAAGTTCTATAACATCTTTTCTGTACTAGTTATGATAAATTCAACAGTTGCAAATTGTTGGCTTTATCATTACCAATCTTTTAAGTCCTTGAACAACATTTTTAGCCCCTTCCCAGCAATAGTTATACTTAAATAAAATATTCCAATGTTAGCCTATGGAGCTAAATATTTACAATGGGGAAAAACTAAATTACGAGTGTTTCCCTCATCAAGGAATATAAAGCATGTTTTATATTGTCTCTGCTTATAGTTACATGGATCCTAGGGGACACCTTAGGGGGGGACTAATATGTAAGACCCTAGACCTGGGTGGCAGAGCACAGGGCACAGTCAGAGTCAGTTACCACCAGTATCAGTCAACAATGGGGGTGAAAAGGGACAAAATGGTTGAATTTCTATGAAATACAGTGTATTTGCATCAGTTTCACTGTTGTTTTTTCAATACTCGTGTGTAATCAGTAGTGTGAAATGTTGATATATTTTGTTGCCATATGGAACAGTAATTATATTTTGGCAAACAATTTCTCCTATAGTCATCCAAAAGTTCATGACTATTTGAACCATAACTGTTACGATGTGTGAGAGTAGTTTGAATAGAAAAAGCAAACATACTGTAATCTCGAAATAAATAAGGAGTGTGGGTGTTATCATTACATGATCCATGTCACACTATACAGGGAAGATAGAAGACATACATATGTCAGTAGAGGTGCCTATGTCTTGTTGCTTGAACTTGAAATACCTTGTAAAAACAAGAAGTATTTTGCAAAACATGAACAGTTTGTTTAATTAAACAATGCGGCCGGGAGAACAGTTACAGGCATTGGGTCTGATGACTGTCTTAAATTACAATCGATTGGCGATGGATTTATATACAACTTTTTGAATATCATTAACACTTCCAGCGATCCTTGTATGGTAAGGAATGTGAGTAGCTGCCTTTAGAGTAGTATATTAAGTTATTTGATAGGGAACCCAGGTGGTACTCGCCTGAGGGACAATCACCTGTTTCTGAGGGGACTGACTCATGTCCCCTCTCAGCATCATTTTCATTGGTATTTTCATCATACTCAGACTGGGCTACCAGTTCTGGGTGATCTCTCTCAAACTGGACTGTCATTAGGTCGAGCATTTGCATATATTTTAGCCTGTTACCCAGAGCCCCACGTTTCCACCCACAGCCGGCCTGTGCCTGACTTTAAAATGGCGGCCAAAGAGGACGTCGCCTGACCCACACATAGATACTGGTAGATACTGGGGGCGCCAAACAGAGGGGCAACAGGGATGTCCTACCTCATCATGCAAAGGGAGCTTCAGGGGCCCTTGCCACATCTCCAGTGTGATCTTTTTCTAGTGGATTCATAACCAGGACACCCCAGAAAAACAAAAGTAGGACTACAACAAGGATATAAAAAAAAAAAAAATAAATAAAAAAAAACCAACGAAGAGAGCAGTAAAGGAAGGGAAAGAGTGCCTTCCACCTAGGCAGAGGCCCTGAGTCTAACTGCCCTGCCCCCGACCATCAACTGCAATCCGTTGCGCAGAATAGCGAACCAGGAGGGCTTGCAATGCCCCACATGACTTCTAACCACGGGTCCTACTGAACTGCACCTTCAATCTGTCGCCTGCCCTCCGGGCCACTCTAGCGCCACACCCCTACCTAATCTGGCTCCCCTCCCACCACACCCACGATGGCCCGGGACCAGCCCCCCCCTCCACCAGCCCCACTTGCCCACCTTAAACCTCACAGCCGAAACTCCTTCACCATCATTTTCCCCCCACTCCTCTCTACTAAGCAGCGACGCACCCTCAAGCAGAAACTCATTCGCAATCACAAAGAAACCCTAATCACGGACATCTACCACTCGGCCTCCAACGGACCGACCAAGATGGACCTAATATTCCACACTGAACGACCAGAATACTGGGTCTCCACGATTAGATCGCGGATGTTCATCGCCAAAACAACTTCCACTCTCCACAGCTGCAAACTAACCACGACTCTTCCGTTCAGATCAGCTGGCAGAGGCTACATAACCGTGACCATCTTTACCAATGGCACGGTCCTCATCCAAGCTAACAATGAGAACCTGGAAGCTTTCGACTCCATATTTCCCACACTTAGGTCAGCCCCTCCCACCCTCCCCATCCCCACCTCTACGCCGCCTCCGACCACGACCACAACTCACAGTGAAGTCCGCGATACTCCCTTCCGCAACCCCTACCCAGTCCGTCAGGCCCCCCCTCCCCCAGTAATACCTCACCCTCCATGCTCAGCCACCCAACATCCGCAGGACACTCAATCCCCCTCCTCCTCCCCCTCCTCCAACCTCCTCACCTTCCTTAACACCAAGCTACGACAGCCTCCTACAGCAATCACCCCCACGCCAGCAGGCTGCCTTCAGACAACGAGCCACTTCCCCTCAAGTCTCCCTACATCCCTCAATCCACCCCTGTCCAAGCACCCCCCTGTCCTCCTCCCTTCCTCCCCCCTGTCTAAACCCCCGCCGGACCCTCCCCTGAACACCTCCCCCGTCCTTCACCCTATCTCCCAACCCACCCTGAACACCCCCCCGTCCTTCACCCTGACCCCTATCTCCCAACCCACTCAGAACACCCCCCCGTCCTTCACCCTGACCCCTATCCCCCAACCGACCCTCTCGAACCCTAGCACTCTCGGACCCACCGCGGATGCCTACATCCCCTTCCTTGAGGCCATATCAAAACGGCTCGCAGCCCTGGAAAACCAGGTCAACACTATCACCCATGGTCTTTCAGAAATCATCTCTAACCTTGGAATAGTCTGTAATCCCCACAAACTCTCCCCCCGGACCTCCCCCCACGTCAAAACGTCCTCCATTTCCTCTCCCACTCCAGTGGGCTCAAATCACCCGACCACCAGGCCCCTTAGATCAAAAACTCCTATGTCAGACAGGGAAGCAGCCTTACTTGCCGCCACTTATGACTCCTCCCCTGCGGAGTCACCCAAATCTAAAATTCAAGTCATCACAGGTCACCGGAAAGACCGACCCATCGTCAATACACAGAGATTACCAGTCCTCACCGCTATACCTAGAGAGACTAAAGAGGGAACCACCAGTAATCAGGAGAAATTCACCAATTGCCTCCTAATCAACTGCAGATCGGCTTCTCTACACGCAACGGACCTAGCCGAAGCCATCCTCACACATGACATTGACGTTGCGTTCCTCACGGAGACTTGGCTTAATAAGACATCCCCTCCCTGCCTAGACATGCTGGTTCCACCTGGCTTCTCCCTCATCTCCAAAGATAGGATTGAACAACGAGGAGGTGGGGTCGCTATCATCCACAAGGACAGCTGGAACATCACAGAAACCGCCTCCTTCGAGTATGACTCCTTTGAATGCCTATCCACTGTCATCAAGACAAAAGACAATGACTCTCTACTGTGCCACCTACTCTATCACCCCCCGGGCAGAAATAACGAGTTCGGAGACCAACTATCAAACCTGATTGCACAAGACTCACTGGGCGACTCCAAAAACTTAATTCTTGGCGACCTGAACATCCGGTGGAATGAGACCCACAACCCTCTAATCAAATCGCTATCTAGCCTCCTTGACGAGAACAACCTCACCCAACATTGTACTGAGGAGACTCATTACAAAGGAGCCACACTGGACGCCATCATTGCCCAAAAGAATTCTATCACGGTCAACCACATACTACCAGTTGACTGGTCAGATCACCACATGATCTTATTCCACATCAATCACCCCATCATCTCGCTTAAACCTCCGCAAGTCCCGCCTAAATGGTCGAGAAACCTCTCCCAAGTACCCCAAGACATCTTGGAAGGTCAACTAAGCGCTCTTCTTTCAAATAACACTATGCACCTCTCGACCAACGACCTCGTCGACCACTACAACTCAGGGGTAGTCGCCATACTTGACAATCTAGCTCCTCTAAAGCTCAAAAGAAACCGAACCACTCCATCCAGAATCTGGTTCACTGCGGACCTCAACGCAGAAAGAAGAAACCTAAGAACCAAAGAAAGAAAGTGGAGAAACAACCCAACCGCCATTCTCCGCCTTCAACTAAAATCAGCCCGTAGGAAGTACAACAACCATATCAAAAACAAGAAATCCAGCTTCTTCCGCGAGGCATTGGTCAAATCCAAAAACAGACCCAAAGAACTCTACAACATAATCAGACAACAAACAACAAAGCCCCTGCCCTCAACCCTACAGGCTTCCAAAGAACTCTGTGACAACTTTGCCAACTTCTTCATCGATAAAGTCCAAAAAATCGAACTATCTCTAGACATCAACAACCCACACCTCCAGAAGAGCTACTCGACCTCCCCAGTGGCACTCCCATCCGACTCCTTTCCCTCCCCCTGGCTAAGCTTTCGCCCCGTCCAGGAAACTGAGATAATCGCGCTGATCTCGACCGCCAAACCTTCAGCACACATCTCAGACCCCATCCCCCCATCTTTAATCAAACAAATGAAGCTTACCTTAGCGCCCATCTGGGGAAGAATCATAAACAGCTCCTTACAAAGCGGTGTGGTCCCCGATTGTCTAAAAATGGGACAAGTCACTCCTCTCCTGAAAAAACCCGGTCTCGACTCAACTGACTTGAACAATTTCAGACCAATATCTAACCTCCCTTTACTCTCGAAAACACTTGAACGCTGTGTACTCCTGCAACTGACGCAACACCTGGACAACATCAATCTCCTGGACCCCCTCCAATCTGGCTTCAGACAAGGCCGCAGCACTGAAACTGCGATGTTGAACATCATAGACGACATTCACGGATCTCTTGACGCTGACAAGTGCTGCCTCCTCATACTCCTTGATCTCTCAGCAGCGTTCGACACGGTGGACCACAAGCTCCTCATCATGACTCTTCAAGAAAGAGCCGGCCTTGGCGAGGTAGTTCTCAAGTGGTTTTCCTCCTTTTTACACAACCGTTCGCAACTAATAAAAATCAAGAACTTCACCTCCGATACCCAGCAAGTCAACAAGGGTATCCCTCAAGGATCGGTGCTCTCCCCCCAGCTCTTTAACATCTACATGGAACCACTCGCTAAGTTACTCAGGAACGCCAACATCAACTTCCACCTCTACGCGGACGACACGCAGATTTACCTGGAAATCTCCTCTCTTAAAGACATCCAGAGACTCAACGATGTCCTAAATGAAGTTCAAGACTGGCTGACAAAGAATCACCTGAAACTCAACCCCGATAAGACAGAAACACTCCTCATCTCAAACAAAGAAGATAACCCTCAAATCACCGAGTGGCTAAAGTCGATCGATGCTCTCAAGGGTAACCTCACGCTAGCCGACTCCGTTAAATCCCTGGGCTTCACCTTAGACCCTAAACTAACCCTGTCAAATCACATTAAGAACTCGGCGAAAAGCGCTTTCTTCAACCTCAGACTTTTGAACAAAATTAAACCTTACATTCCCAACAAGGACCTCAAACTAGCCACGCAATCTCTAGTTCTATCAAGACTGGACTATGGGAACTCAATCCTAACAGGCATCCCCAAATCCCACCTGGCTCCACTAAAAACAACACTTCACGCGGCAGCAAGAATGATCACAGGCTGCAAAAAATATGATCACATCTCCCCGGCTCTCAAAGAACTCGAATGGCTCCCTGTGGAAATGCGAAGTACCTTCAGAACGGCCTGCCTAACCCACAAGGCCCTCCACACCGGCAAACCGGAATACCTGGCTAACAAGCTCAAAAAAGCAGGCCAAGCCAGAAACTTGAGAAGCTCTAATTCCCTGCTGCTCATCCTACCAAAAACCAGAAGGAAGAGAACTGCGGATTGCTCTTTCTCAGGAAATGCCCCCAAAATATGGAACGCCATCCCCCCGCACATCAGAACTCTACCGTCCTATGCAGAATTCAAGAGCCAACTTAAATCCTTGTGCCTGATCCGCTCCCTTGGTTATGGATAACTTGGAGCTGCAAACGTCTCAGAATCCATGCGTTATTGTTGAATCCAGTACTGAGAAGCCCTGCTGTCCGAACTTTTCTTCTTTCCAAATTGTCTGTCGCCGATTGCTTTTATTGGGTTTGTTTCATGTTGTTCTCTTTTTCATGCCCACTACTGTGAAGCGCTCTGATACCTTCGGGTCTTGTTAGCGCTATAGAAAACTTCTAAATAAATAAATAAATATACTTTAGTATATACTCATTTGTGTATGTACTTTGTGGGCTCTGGAGATCAGCACTAGGACTTGTCTGCTTCTGCTTAGGGACTTTTTCTGTTCAACTGCCTCTTTCTGCTTGTTCAACTGCCTATTTAAATGGCTCGATAGCAAACTCCTAGTATAGGTCAGTAAAATATCACAATTGCTTTCTGTTGAGGGACTTTCTTTTTTTTTCCGGCAACTGCCTCTATTTACCTTTATTTTTTTTTTATATATATATTTTTATTAGATTTTGTACATTGGTAACGTATGAACAGTACAATCAATCTCTTCTCCAATTGCTGTATGTACACATCACATATTACAGTAATCATCTCAATTTCCTCATATTTTACTAACGCAGAAATACATCCCGCGACAACGTTTCTCTTATCATTTCTTCTTGACATTGCCTGCTGTTTACACCCACCACCGGTTGAGCATCCCCCGCAACACTTATGGACTGTTTTCAGGAGTCGTATCCATTTCCGGAGGTTCACACACATTTCCTCTAAATTCATTCCACCGTCCCCATATTCTAGACCATTTCTTGGGACACCCTCTGTGAATGTATACTGCCCTCTCAGCCACCATCGCACCATCCATGTCCCTTTCCCATTGTTGGCGTGTGGGGAGCACCCCAAAGCCCCAGTTTCTGGCGATATTTCGTTTAGCGATCGTCATTCCCAATGTGGCCCAGTTTTGTAATGCCAAATTCAAATCTGTTGGTTCCCATACATTTAGTAGGCATCTTTTGGGATCCAACGGGATTGTAGCCCCCCGCCTCTGACATCATGTTCAGTATCCTTCCCCAGTAGGACTGTATATGTGGACATTCCCATATTATATGGTAAAAAGTTCCTATGTTACCGCAGTTCCTAAGGCACAGTGAGACCGGTGCGTGACCGATTTTGTGCAGTGTAGTGCGTGGATAATATACCCGGTGTAGCACCTTGAGTTGTACAAGTTTAAGCCTGGAAGGGATCGCTGCCTCCCGGGCCGAGGCTAACGGGGCCACCCAGTCTGAGTCTCCCATGTCTCCTAGTTCGGCCTGCCACCGCTCCCTCAATTTTACCATGGGATCCGGTAGGTTGTTTACCAATTTGCGATATGTCTGGGATATGGCCTTCCTCTCCATGTGGTCTGTCAGTATTCAGTCTTCCAAAGGTGAGGTCTCTGCTAACTGAGTCTCTGGGGGGATAGCACTTTGGAGTGCGTGTGTGATTTGTATGTATCTGTAGAGTTCCGTCTCTACCATCCGATATTTGTCTTGTAGCTTTGCAAATGGCAGGACTTCCCCTTTTACCCATAGATCTCCTATTTTGGTAATGCCAATGAGGTCCCATTTTTTAAACCCCTTCGTATTGATGAGCATGCCCAGTTGTTGGGTGTCGCAGAGTGGGGTGGCCTGGGTTAGTATTCCTTCCCAACCCAGTGCCCTTTGTGCTGTATGCCAGATTTGAAACGTGTGGGCCATCGGTCCAGTGAGTGCGGTCCGTCTTTTTTAGTGTATAGGGCTTTCATCAGATGGTCAGCAGGGAGTACGTGTCTGTCCAGTCTGTATGCCGGTTCGTCCTGCGGGACATGCAACCACTGGTTGATCATCGCAAGCTGTGACGCCCAGTAGTACAGTTGCACATTAGGTAGTGCGACGCCTCTATCGTACCAGCTACGGACCAGTTTATGTTGTGCTATACGCGCCGGCTTCCCGTTACATAGAAGTATGTAAATTTCAGCCTCAATTGCTTTAAAATAAGAGGGTGGAACTGGAAACGGGGTATTTTGAAGAGCGTTTAAAAATCGGGGTAGTGCTATAATTTTAAAAATTGCTGCCCTCCCAAGGAGCGATAGCGGCAGGGACCTCCAGTGTTCAAAGTCCGCGCGGAATCTTTCAAGCGGCCGCATCAGATTATCATCTACAAATATCTTTTCCTGTGGCGTAGCGTATATACCTAGATATTTGAACCCTCTAGTCGTGATTTGCAGCTCGCACCCCCTTGGGAGCTTAGGAGCTGGGCCATGTAATATGTATAGTAATGATTTTGACCAATTTATAGTATATCCGGACATTTCCCCGTAATCAGTGCAGATGTCCAACAACAATATCAGCGACCTAGCCGGGGACGCTAAATATAATAAAACATCATCCGCGTAAAGTGAGATGCGATCCTCCCAGCCCTCCTCCCACCGTAGCCCTCTGATCGACAAATCCTGTCTTATCCATTACAATTGGGGGTGGGGTCGCACACTACTCACACACCAGCGGTATCGCCCCTAAGGACTATGGTAAATGTAGTTACGTGTTCCGCGATGCATCTTCTTTCGATTCTCTGCTATCTTCGCTGTCTTCGCCATCCCTGGACACATGTTTCGGGGTATCACCCCTCGTCAGCAGGGATAGGCCGTGTTCTGGGGTTGCCGGTGGCTGCCAAATATCTGCCAGGTTTAGTACCACTCAGGCGCGTAGGTGCGGGGTCCCAGGATTGTCAGCCAACTGCTCGACGGAGCTTTAACATTACAATTGGGTGTGGGGTCGCACACTACTCACACACCAGCGGTATCGCCCCTAAGGACTATGGTAAATGTAGTTACGTGTTCCACGATGCATCTTCTTTTGATTCTCTGCTATCTTCGCTGTCTTCGCCATCCCTGGACACGTGTTTCGGGGTATCCCCCCTCGTCAGCAGGGATAGGCCGTGTTCTGGGGTTGCCGGTGGCTGCCAAATATCTGCCAGGTTTAGTACCACTCAGGCGCGTAGGTGCGGGGTCCCAGGCTCGTCAGCCAACTGCTCGAGGGAGCTTTAACATTACAATTGGGTGTGGGGTCGCACACTACTCACACACCAGCGGTATCGCCCCTAAGGACTATGGTAAATGTAGTTACGTGTTCCACGATGCATCTTCTTTCGATTCTCTGCTATCTTCGCTGTCTTCGCCATCCCTGGACACGTGTTTCGGGGTATCCCCCCTCGTCAGCAGGGATAGGCCGTGTTCTGGGGTTGCCGGTGGCTGCCAAATATCTGCCAGGTTTAGTACCACTCAGGCGCGTAGGTGCGGGGTCCCAGGCTCGTCAGCCAACTGCTCGAGGGAGCTTAAACATTACAATTGGGGGTGGGGTCGCAAACTACTCACACACCAGCGGTATCGCCCCTAAGGACTATGGTAAATGTAGTTACGTGTTCCGCGATGCATCTTCTTTCGATTCTCTGCTATGTTCGCCATCCCTGGACACGTGTTTCGGGGTATCACCCCTCATCAGCAGTGATAGGCCGTGTTCTGGGGTTGCCGGTGGCTGCCAAATATCTGCCAGGTTTAGTACCACTCAGGCGCGTAGTTGCGGGGTCCCAGGCTTGTCAGCCAACTGCTCGAGGGAGCTTTAACATTACAATTGGGGGTGGGGTCGCACACTACTCACACACCAGCGGTATCGCCCCTAAGGACTATGGTAAATGTAGTTACGTGTTCCGCGATGCATCTTCTTTCGATTCTCTGCTATCTTCGCTGTCTTCGCCCTCCCTGGACACGTGTTTCGGGGTATCACCCCTCGTCAGCAGGGATAGGCCGTGTTCTGGGGTTGCCGGTGGCTGCCAAATATCTGCCAGGTTTAGTACCACTCAGGCGCGTAGGTGCGGGGTCCCAGGCTCGTCAGCCAACTGCTCGAGGGAGCTTTAACATTACAATTGGGGGTGGGGTCGCACACTACTCACACACCAGCGGTGTCGCCCCTAAGGACTATGGTAAATGTAGTTACGTGTTCCGCGATGCATCTTCTTTCGATTCTCTGCTATCTTCGCTGTCTTCGCCATCCCTGAACACGTGTTTCGGGGTATCACCCCTCGTCAGCAGAGATAGGCCGTGTTCTGGGGTTGCCGGTGGCTGCCAACTATCTGCCAGGTTTAGTACCACTCAGGCGCGTAGGTGCGGGGTCCCAGGCTCGTCAGCCAACTGCTCGAGGGAGCTTTAACATTACAATTGGGGGGGGGGGTCGCACACTACTCACACACCAGCGGTATCGCCCCTAAGGACCATGGTAAATGTAATTACGTGTTCTGCGATGCATCTTCTTTCGATTCTCTGCTATCTTCGCTGTCTTCGCCATCCCTGGACACGTGTTTCGGGGTATCACCCCTCGTCAGCAGGGATAGGCCGTGTTCTGGGGTTGCCGGTGGCTGCCAAATATCTGCCAGGTTTAGTACCACTCAGGCGCGTAGGTGCGGGGTCCCAGGCTCATCAGCCAACTGCTCGAGGGAGCTTAACATTACAATTGGGGTGGGGTCGCACACTACTCACACACCAGCGGTATCGCCTCTAAGGACTATGGTAAATGTAGTTACGTGTTCCGCGATGCATCTTCTTTCGATTCTCTGCTATCTTAGCTGTCTTCGCCATCCCTGGACACATGTTTCGGGGTATCACCCCTCGTCAGCAGGGATAGGCCGTGTTCTGGGGTTGCCGGTGGCTGCCAAATATCTGCCAGGTTTAGTACCACTCAGGCGCGTAGGTGCGGGGTACCAGGCTCGTCACCCAACTGCTCGAGGGAGCTTTAACATTACAATTGGAGGTGGGGTCGCACACTACTCACACACCAGCGGTATCGCCCCTAAGGACTATGGTAAATGTAGTTACGTGTTCCCCGATGCATCTTCTTTCGATTCTCTGCTATCTTCGCTGTCTTCGCCATCCCTGGACACGTGTCTGTCTTATCCATGCCGCTAGTGGTTCTAGTATGAGCGCAAACAGGAGAGGTGACAACGGGCATCCCTGCCACGTACCCTTTCCTAATGCAAACTCCTGTGATATCCGGCCATTTGCAGCTACCTAGGGGTGCCGTGTACAGCAGTTTGATCCAGTTGCAGTATTTTGGTCCAAACCCCATCTTGTGGAGGACTGCGAACATAAATGGCCATTCCACGAGGTCGAACGCCATCGTGGCG
Source organism: Lissotriton helveticus (assembly GCF_964261635.1). Classification (NCBI taxonomy): domain Eukaryota; kingdom Metazoa; phylum Chordata; class Amphibia; order Caudata; family Salamandridae; genus Lissotriton; species Lissotriton helveticus. The sequence goes on from NC_136065.1 coordinate 2,082,814,873, forward strand.
TCTAGGGAGAGAATGGTCGCGTCCTGCTGAATCATTGGTGCCAGTGCCAACACTACCTGCAATCGTCTTAGATTGAGGGAAGTGTTGCGTCCCGGCATAAATCCGGATTGGTCCGGATGAATCAATGTAGTAAGGTGTTTCTGTAAACGGATTGCCAGTGCTTTGGCTTGTATTTTAGCTTCTGCATTTATCAAGGTTATCGGTCGGTACGAGGGACTAGCCTGTGCGGGCTTACCTGGTTTATGAATTGCCACGATTATGGCTATTCTCTGATCTTTGGGCAACATTCCTTTTTCGAGGCTATCATGGAACATGTTAAGTAGGTGTGGTAAAATAGATCCTGCCACTTTTTTATATAGTTCCACTGGTAGGCCGTTGGGCCCAATCGCTTTCCCCACATGTAATGCAGAGAGCGCCGTCCCCAATTCCTCCTCGGTAAAGTCTGCTTCGAGCTCCTGCATTGCCTCTAATGATAATGCGGGCATTTTAATGTCACGGATGGATTGTATGTTGTCCTCAAATGAGGCCGTGGCTTGTGGTGTATACAACTTTTCATAATGTGTAGCGAGACCCTCCACTATAAGCTGCGGGTCTGTAGTTATGGTGACGTCTTCTAATATCAGTTGGGTAATCCATCTGTTTGCCTTTTCTTTCTTTTCTAGCCAAGCCAGAAGTTTCCCTGTTTTGTCCCCTAATTCATAAACTTTGTGTAACATCTGAGAATATCTGACTTTTGCGGCCTCATAGGCATATGCTCTGTATTCCTGAGATGCCAAAGCCATGGTTTGTGCTGTATCATCGTCAGTGGTCAGTGGCTTCGGTAAGGAGACACGCTCATTCGCTTTGGCGCCTTCCTTTCCATGCTGCAGTAGGCGCGCAGCGCTTTTAAATTGCATTTTTTAATCGTTTTTGTTTGTGTGTTAAAAAGGGGATTTCTCACCTGGTTTTAACTAGCGCGGTAGCGCCCACATTCTTGCACTATAATCGGAGCGCTGTCACCGGCATCTGGATTGTGGGCAGGAAGTTGGGCCGCCATATTGGGGCTGCTGCCTTGCAGCGCGCCACCTCACTCAGCGCTCTAGTTCTCCGTGTGGAGAACGAGGAGGCTGCACTTAAAGCTCGCTCCTCCCGCGCAGCGGTGACGCGCAGCGGAGGCGCCTGACTCGCGCCTGAGTCAAGCCAGAGTCCTGCCCGTCTGCGCCCGTCCGCGTCCCGGAGGCGTTTCGGTCGGCGGGTGGGGCTCTGCTATTCCAGCATGTGCATAGTTGGCGCACCTATTGTGCGCTATACGTTTAAGGAGCTGTGCTCTCTAAATCATCGGGAGAGCCGCTGCTGCTCGGTCTTTCCTGGCCGCCACAGGGGTAAGTTTCGTTGCCCTTGTTGTGGCTGGCGTCCCAACCGGGCGCTGTCATCTGCCCCTATTAGTAACATAGCTGGCGCAGAGTATTGATGCATTCTGCTCAACACCAGATCGGCGTGCAGTCATGCGCAAGACATCTTCGAGCTACTCGATACAGAGAAGCCACTCTGTTTAATGTTGACCGAGACTTGGTGGGGAGAGGCCTCCAACCCTGACGTAGTGACGGCAATCCCGCCTGATTACAACATCTTCAGGAAGGACAGAGCCAGGGGAAGGGGTGGAGGGGTCGCACTGGTGGTGAAGAAGGGCACGTTGTGTACCGTCTTGCCTACGGAGGACATCCGCGGCTCGGAATCGCTGGCCTTTTCTATCACGCTAGCGCCGCACCAATCAGTGAAGGGACTTTTGGTCTATCGGCCCCCTGGTCCGCCCGGAACGTTCTTTGCAGATCTCGACTCGGTGCTGCTGGGCCTGGCCTTGAGAGCAGAACATTGTATAGTAGCGGGGGATTTTAACTTTCGGATGGATGATCCGTCTGACCCGGCTGCTATAAAACTTTCCGAGGCCATGACACCGCTGGGTCTTATCCCTTACCTGCAGGGGCCGACTCACGTTAAGGGGCATACTCTTGACCAGGTCTTTTCTTCATCTCCTCTGGTGGTAAAAGAGATTCTCCCGGTTCTGTGGTCTGATCACTGGCTTGCCAAATTTGCAATCATTGGCACTGCCAGGTCGTCCATCTCTGTCCCACAACAACGGGGACGAGCGTTCAGAGCGTTTAACAGAGTGTCCCCCGAGATGCTTGCGCAGGCTGCATCGGATCATCCCTGTCTTCTCTCCGGTGAGCTGGAGAGAGATTTGGAGTCCCTGCAAGCATGGCTTTCCGATAGGCTTAACGACCTGGCCCCTGTGTTGCCCCCCCGCTTGACACCAAAGCGGGTGTCGCCCCTTGGTTTACCACTGCACTGTGGGCTAAGCGGCAGCAGTGTAAGGTAGCCGAACGGGCCTGGCGGGCACACTATGATAGTACGGACAGGCTGGCCTACAAGGCTGTGGTTAAGGTTTACCACCGGGATATCCGCCTTGAAAAAAAAGCCTATCTTGCGGGGAGATTTGAAGCGGCCTCTAATTCCAGCAAGGAGATGTTTACCATAGTTAGAGAATTTATTTCTCCTCGGACCATCACTTCGGTAGAGGTGCCCTTAGAATCTTGGGCGGCGGACCTTGCTTGTTTTTTCACAAGCAAGATAAAACTTATACAGGACTCTTTTCCATCGGGAGCTCCTGTTAGGCCGCCTACATCTGCGGCCGGTATGTTCCCTCCGGTCTCGCAGGGTGTCACATTGGCTGCGTTTCCATCTTTGCCAGCCCCAGCCTCCTTAGCGCTTATGGGCAACTTGAAATCTGGGTCTCCACTGGACCCTTGCCCAGCTAAGCTTTTGGGTAGGTTGGCGGAAGTGATTAATCCACTGGCGAACCCTCTTCTGAATCTCTCGTTGAGTCAGGGAGTGGTTCCGCCAGTCTGGAAGCAGGCAATGGTCATCCCGCTGCTTAAAAAACCGGGTCTTGACCCGAAGGTCCCAGCCAATTATAGGCCGATTTCTTTGTTGCCGGCTCTCGTAAAAATCTTGGAGAAACACGTTCAGTCGGTGCTCTCCAACTTTTTGGAGACCCACGAGATCTTACATGACTCCCAGTCTGGCTTCCGCTCAAATCGTAGCACCGAGACCGCGCTCCTTGAGGTTTCTGAAACTATCAAAGGGGTGCTGGACACCGGGGGCAAAGTCATGCTGGTGTTGTTGGACTTGTCGGCGGCTTTTGACACCGTCCCCCATGCTGGCCTTCTCGCAAGACTCTATGAGATCGGCCTTCGGGGGACGGTGCTCAGCTGGTTTTCGTCCTTTCTAGCTGGCCGCCGGCAAACGGTCTGGACATCGCCTGACACCGCCGTGATGCCGCCTTTGGGAGTTGGGGTCCCTCAGGGCTCTATATTGAGCCCGACCCTCTTTAACATCTTTATGACCCCTTTGGCGGCGGTGGCGGAGTAGTTCGGTGCCCGGATCGTGTCGTATGCCGACGACACCCAGCTCCTCTTTTCTTGTGAGAGAGGGGCTGACTTTGACGGGGAGAGTATCCGGAATTGCCTTGGGGCTGTGTTTACATGGTTCCAACTGAACAGCCTCAAGTGCAATTCCGATAAGTCCGAGGTACTCTTCTTCGGGTGCGACACGGAGCCCAGCTGGCAGGCCTGGTGGCCCATCGATATGTTCCCTCCGTCCGGTTCTTCCCCTATGGCTAAGAACTTGGGGGTTAAGATGGACAAGGGGCTGACGATGATAGCCCAGATCCTTGGGGTGACCGGCACCTGTTTCGGTCTATTAAAGATGCTGCGGAGGTTCCTGCCTCTTCTGTCGGAGGAGCACAGGAGGCTGACTGTGCAGGCTCTGATAGGCTCCAGGTTGGATTATGCCAACATTCTTTACCTGGGCCTACCAGAGTACCTGGTGCAGCGGCTTCAAGTTGCGCAGAATGCGGCGGCCAGGGCCATTTTTGGTCTAAACAGACGTGCCAGCGTCTCGGGTCTATTGCTGGCGCTGCACTGGCTACCCATCCGCAAACGGATCGCCTTTAAGGCAATGACTTTGGCCTACAAGGCTCTCCATGCGGTGGGAGCAAAGCATCTCCAAAGGAGACTGGCCTTTTACCATCCGGCCCGCTCTCTGAGGTCAGAGTCCTTACTTCTGGCGGTTGTTCCTCGAGTCAAGAGAGCGCGCCTGGGCGGCCGCTCCTTTGGCCTGCTGGCTCCGCAGATGTGGAACTCGCTTCCGCTCCCACTTCGGGGGGCTTCTAGTCTTCTTGACTTTAGGAGGGGTCTAAAAACCTGGCTGTTCACCCAGTAGGCCACCAGCAGTCCCTTTTTTTACTTATTTGTTCTTTTTTACTTATTTGTTCTGTACTCTCTTTTTACTCTGTTATGTTATTGCGAATTAGTTCTCCTTACCTAAAGCGCCGGGACACTCTTTTTGAGTAACCGTTGCGCTATACAAAAGAATAAATAACATAACATAACATAACAGTGGTCGTGGCATGCGTCATCTCTGCTCTGTGGACCGCTTCCTCTAGGGTGTCTTATTGCTGCCTGTTTTCCTTCTTATGTCTAGTGATGACTGATATGGCTTGGCCCCTGGTCACTGATTTATACGCCTCCCATAAGATACTGGGCGACGTCACCGAGTGCACGTTGTCTGTGAAGTACTGGCCGGTGGATCTAACTAGGGCCTTTGCGATTTTGGGAATTTTCAAATAACCCGGGAAGAGCGGAAATATTCGTTTCCTACCAGGTGTTTGTGCATTATATGTGAATTGTATAGGAGAGTGGTCTGAGATGCCTCTCGGTAAGTGTTGTATGTCTTTTATTCTGTCCGGGTTTATTGCCAGCGTCATGATGTAATCAATCCTTGAGAGACTGTTGTGTACCCCAGAGTGGAATGTATATTGATGGTCAGTGGGGTGCCTACTTCTCCATACGTCCGTGAGTCCCATTGCGTCAATAAAGTCCCTTAATGCCTGGCTGGACCCAGTTGTATTTCTAGAGGGTTTACGATCCATTGTGGCATCTATCACTGCGTTAAAATCAGAGCCCATGATTAGTTCCCCTTCCGGAAGTCCCATTAGAAATGTACCCAACTCCTGAAAAGCTCCTGACTTGTCGGGAGCCACACACCCTGCTCAATGGCGACACACGAAATAGCTACACCTGAGTTCCACATGTCACATCCCTCCCACTCTCCAACACTGACAGCCCTCACATGGAATGTTAGGGGGTTGGGAGATAAGGTGAAGCGAGGCCTAGTGCTACAATATTTGAAACGCTATAAACCGGCGATAGTCCTGCTGCAGGAGACCCATCTTGTGGGCACAGCCTCTAGAGCGATGGATAGATGGGGGTACAAATTCATTGCACATGCGGACTTCTCCTCCGGCTCTAGGGGGACTGGGATACTTATACGGAAAAACTTCCCGATGGTGTGTCAACAGACTAAGATAGATACGCAGGGCCGCTTCGCAGCAGTGACGGTGCAGTGGGAGGGCCAACTCTTCAACTTTGTGTCCGTCTACATTCCGCCTGGCCTACAGGCCACGGCTCACACTGCCCTTGCTGCCTTTCTACTGGCCCTACCGACGGCGACACTAGTCCTAGGGGGCGACTTTAATGACGTTGTGGATCATGAGCTAGATAGACACCCACATGCTGCGACGGTGCGGGGAGGCGGGCGACTCGCCGGTCTGTTGGACGCCCTGGGATTGACGGACTGCTGGCGATACAAACACCCTTATGACAAACACTATACCTATTACTCAGCGACACATAACTGTCTCTCACGGATTGATTACATTTTAATGTCAGGGGAGGGACTACACGGCGTGGAGGAGGTAGACATCTGCCCCAGGGGAATCTCCGACCACTCCCCGCTAAGACTCACATACACGAACCGCCGTTCCCGTAGAAACCGTGTGTTCTCTGTCCATGCGAGCTATCTGCAGTACGCCCCATTGAAAAAAACCCTATCTGCTACTGCTGAGCACTACTTCCGGGAGAACGCGGGCTCCGTTGACTCTCGGAGTACCCTGTGGGAAGCGTATAAAACGGTGCTGCGGGGGCAAGCGATTGCATCCATAACGGCCCATAGGAGAACACAGCGGCACAAACTTAGCCCCCTTGAGGAGGCCCTCACGATCGCAATCGCTGATCAGGAATCCCATCCATCTCGGGGAGCTGCTCAGGCGGTCCGGCTGTGTCGAATAGAATGGATGGCGTATCAAAAGGAGTTGGTTAGGTCCTCGATTCTGGCCACCCGTCACAGGGTTTACGAGCTGGGCGACAAGGCAGGAAAGATGCTGGCTTGGCTCGATAAAAAAGAAAAGGCGGGCAGGGTCATTGCACAATTAGCACTGCCTGACGGGAGTATGACCTCTGACCCCGGTGTCATAGTTGAACTGCTAGCTGACCACTTCGAGGAGATATACGCTCCCCAGGCGAAGTACTCGGCAGAGGAGGCTTACGATTACATTAAAGATTTGGCGATCCCCTGTCTCTCGCCTGAGGCAGCGCTTTTGCTGGAGGCCGACGTTACAGTGGAGGAGGTGCGAGAGGTGACCAACGCACTGGCGTCTGGAAAGGCACTGGGACCCAACGGTCTCCCGGTGGAACTGTACAAGCAAACAGCCCAGACGACAGCCCCCCACCTCCTTAGCATGTTCAGGGACAGCCTGGAGGTAGGAATGCTTCCGGGAGATCAACGTCTGGCCACAATCATCCCGATCCACAAACCTGGTAAGGTGCCAGAGGCGTGTACTTCTTACCGCCCCATCTCCTTGCTAAATGCGGAACCAAAGATCCTAGCCAAAATATTAGCACAGCGGTTAGCCCCTCACCTTGCCACTCTGGTGCACTCAGATCAGTCTGGCTTTATGCAAAATCGTAATACCTCACATAATTTGCGCCGTTTACAGGCGGTTTTGGCTCGCCGAGACTGTATACAGGAGCCGGCGGTATTGCTTTCCCTTGACGCCACTATGGCGTTTGACACCGTGGAGTGGCCTTATCTGTTCGCTGTGCTTCGTCACATGGGCTTTGGCCCCCAGTTCTGCGCATGGGTCCGACTGCTCTATACCGGCCCCCTGGCTCAGGTGGCGGCTAATGGTCACATCTCCAGGGCCTTCCCGCTCGGGCGTGGGACGATAGGCAGGGCTGCCCATTGTCCCCTCTACTATTTACACTGGTCCTGGAGTCACTGGCGATTTGGGTCCGATGGGAACCATCCATTAAGGGTATCCGGTGGTCACCGACGTGGGAGGACCGGATATCACTCTACGCGGACGATATCCTGCTCTATCTCACCTCCCCTAAGAAATCAATCCCGACACTGCTCAATGTCTGCGAGAAGTTTGGGAGAGTATCGGGCTATAGAATTAACTGGTCGAAATCAGTCTTATTCGTTCTGGCTGGCTGCCCCCCCCCCTTCCGAGGGACTGTCCGTTAAGTTACACTACCACCCCTTTTAAATATCTGGGAGTTTACGTCACTCCTAACCCGGACGAATTCCACGCCTTAAATTTGAAACCCCCTCTGGAACGGTTTACTAGAGATGTCAAGGTGTGGCGCTCCCTTCCTCTCACCCTATTAGGTAAAGCTGCCTTGTTTAAGATGATGGCACTGCCCCGTTTGTACCTCCTTGAAAACACGCCGTTTCCGGTACCCCCCTCCTATTTTAAGGCCATCGCAGCGACAGTTTCCACTCTGCTTTGGGACGGGATACCGGCTCGTACTGCACAATACAAGCTGGTGAAAGACTGATACGACGGGGGTATAGCGCTCCCTAATATTGAACTGTACTACTGGGCCGCCCACCTTAAACAGATCAACTACTGGTTACACGCCTCACAAACGGAACCCACCTACTTGGCGGACAGGCAGAATATTGAATCCAGGGGCCTGTTAAGAAACCTTTATAGACGAGCCGTCCCGACCGATCTACGGGGCCCGACTCGTCACACGATTCAACTCTGGTATAAGGCACATAGACATCTTCAGTGTGCGAACACTATCACACAGATGACACCCCTGTGGGACTCATACAGGTTGGGTTGCATGGGCAATACCAAGGGGTTCCAGGCGTGGGACGCCATAGGTATTTCCGCGGTGGGGGACCTCTGGAAAAACCACAAAGTCGTGGATTTTGATTTTCTACAAACCAAATACGGTATGGCTAGGTCCGAATATTACAGGTTCATGCAGATACGGCATGCGCTGAGGGCAGCCATCCCGGAGAGGACGAATTTGCAGGAATCCACCCCTCTAGAAGACAGACTTCTGACTGAACATATGTCCCACAAAGCCTCCTCCTACACATACCGGAAACTAGTTAACAATCTCCCTGACATGCTGTCCAAATTGAGTTCTAGTTGGGTGGCAGATATTGGTGACCTTGACGACTCGGAATGGCAGGAGGCTCTCTCGTCCCCGCGCGAATCTGCGATTCCTTCCAGGCTTAAACTGGTGCAGCTGAAAATACTGCACCGCACTTACTATACCAGGACGGTCCTGCACAAGATAGGGAAGGCTACACACGAATACTGTCTCCGTGGATGCGGGGAAAGGGGGACGTTCTATCACACTATTTGGGATTGTGGGCGGTTGGCCAGGTACTGGACAGCAGTGATGCGAACTATCTCCCAGACTATGGCTACCTCCCTGCTGCCCGACCCGCGCTGCTGTTTATTGAACATATTGGAGGCAGTGGACTTAACCCATCGACAGCAGGACTGGGTCATGTTGGGCCTGATGGTCGCGAAGCGCAATGTGGCTAAGCTATGGGGCTCGCCCGTGATACCCACACTGACAGAATGGTGCAGCGACATGGATGAAGCAATGATGGCTGAGAAGGCAGTGTTTGTCCAGAGGGGATGCCCCAAAAAATGGGGTCAGATCTGGGGGGCATGGAACAGGTACAGGGGAAACATTTGTGAACCACCGCGGGAGGACTCGGATGAGTGTCTGTCGGATTGAGGATTGAAACTATACTATGGTTGTAAGTGGTGACATGCCCTGTTGCTTTGGAGACCGCCCGGCCATTACAGGAGATGGAGGTGCTAGGGACGGTTCTGTGGTGCATCGCTAATGTTAACGACAATATAATTGCGAATGTATGTCTAATTGCCTTCGGGGATCGCTTTGTGTCCTTTTTGATTGTGCCTTTGCTTTAATGAACAGCTTGGTTTCACAGTTAAAAAGCAGACCTTCGTAGTTTCAGATATTGATAACAGCTGCATTAAGCACAAAATGTTTCATTTGCCGCCGGACCCCAGGGCTAACGGCTAAACGGCTGTGTAACTCCTTACATTGAAGATTTGAGACTGGTAATATTGCGGCCGGCCCCAGAGGTTGTAGGCCCTAAGCTGTGTACTGATGATAATGTGCAATAAAGGTCTTTAAAAAAAAAAAAAAATCCTGAAAAGCTGTCTGATGGAGTGCAGGGGAAATATATACTGACACCATGTTGAACATTTTGCCCTCCCACTGACATGACACTGCAGCGAAGCGACCTTGTTCATCTGTCCATGTCCCCTTCAGTACCAAGGGATAACTCCACGAGAGCCAGATGTAAATTCTGCATCTGCCACCATTTTAAATCCCCAGTGGTCCAGTGCCTTCCATGTCGTCCCTACTAAGTGCGTCTCTTGCAATAACGCCATTGTGGGCCCATTGCGTTTGAGATACTGAAGGACCAGTCCCCTCTAAATCTTATGTCCCAATCCGTTTACGTTTCAAGATATGATCGATAGGGGAAGCACTGCAGCTGTGACATTATGGGGTTAGTGCCTGGCATCTCAAGTCTTGTCGTAGTATGTGCCATAGGTAATTGCAACATCATTGTACGTGTCGGAGTATTGGTGTATTCTGTGTGCGTGTGTACTCTGTGTAGTTGTCAGCGAACTTCCATGGAGAGATTGTGGAACAATAAACCTGTAACATAACCCAGCAAACTCCCCGTTACCCAAGATCCGTGCCCCCACCCTGCCTCCCTGCCCAGTGGATCCAAAATAGCCCGCCACCCCAACTGAGCAGAGTGTTTGAAGTCCCCAACATACTGCATTATTCGTGGGGGTGAGTCTCCCGCGATCAGGACAAAGCCCCCCAACTGATACTGTCTGTACAGTGCTACTTTTAGTTAGGTAGGTCCTACCTGCGGGATCCTCCTTCCCCCAATCCCGACCTCTTACTTCAACCTCGTGTCTCAGTTTCTGCTCTTATTGTTCCAGTTTGTCCCCCCTTCAACGCCCAGCCATGGGCCGTGCCGAGGACACCGTTTTCGTGCTTCAGAGCAGTATACGTTGGTATGGCGTGGTTTGTGATTCTTAGATGTCCAAGTTCTAAAGTTCGCCGTGCTTCGCCATCTCTCTGGCGTCCATATGTCTCCTCAGCAGTTATTCTGTGCCGTGTCTCGGTTCCTGGGTCCTCTGGCCGGCCTCCAGCTCTCCAGCCAGTCTCGCGCTTCCCCTGGTGTCTCGAAGAACCATGTCTTTCCTTTCGATTCTACTCATAGCTTTGCTGGAAAGAGCATAGAATATTTTAGTTCCCTGACGCACAGTTCCTTCTTGACCTCTGTGAAGCTTCGCCTTTGCTGTATGACTGCCGCCATGTAGTCCGGGTAGAAGGCAACCTCAGAATTGTCGATTTTTATCGACGGGGCGATGCGTGCGGCCTGTAAAATGGCGTCGCGATCCCGAAAGTTAAAAATGCGTGCCAGAATCGGACGCAGTGGTGCCCCCGGGCGCGGTTTGCCCCCTGGCACTCGGTGAGCCCGTTCAACCGAAAAGTAGTGGGACAGTCCTTTCGGCTGTAGCTGGTTCTGGATGAGATCCTCTACGAAAAGATCCAGAGCTGGGCCCCCTGTTTTCTCTGGCACACCAACTAGGCGTAAATTGTTGTGACGGGATCTACCTTCTTGATCATCGAGCTTAGCCTTCATCAATTTGTTATCTTCCTCTAACTTCTGTATTTTTTGCCTTAGCTCTGCAGTGTCTGCTGTAAGCCCCGTCGTCGTTTTTTAACGTCTACCAAGCGGTCCGACATTTTTGCGAAGTCTGCTCGCATAAGGGAGACGTCTGTGGAGATTGTGCCCATTGATGTTTGTATTGTTCTTAGGGCCGCCATTACATCCTGGAGGGTCTCTGGCGTCATTAGGTTTGTCGGTCTGTCTGGCCATTGTTTGCGTCGTGTCTCCCTTGGGATTTTCTGGCGGATCCTTAGTGTAGGCATACTTGCCCAGCCTAGAGAACTGCTGTGTTCTTGGACCTCTTCCACTCATTGTTCCAGACCGCGGGCGCCCAGCTGCAGGGCCATGCGGTTATTTCTGTTGGTAATTTGACTGTGCTTTGTCGTGTCTTTAAGCAGGCCTCACTTCACTTCTACGCCGTCTTTGGTGTTTGCAATGTACACGTCTTCCTTGTTCAGAATTGCTCGGGCCGGACCCCTCACCACAGTTTTAACGTTGGTCACCCCCTCAATAATGCATGTTTCGTGGTCACCTTCCTCCTAGGCGGGGTTTGCAGTATTTATAGCCCTTCGCCACCACTCACGGATTATGTCTCTGTGGGGTCTATTTGGTCCCCTCGGCATCCTGTACGGGGCTGCCTGCCGCTGTGTGGCGCCCGCGGCCCGCAGGGCGCTGCGCTCCTCTCCGACTTTGGTGCAGGAGCCCCGACCGTGTGGCAGCAGTGCGCGCCGAGTCTAGGGCAGCGACTTTTTTGGGGGGGCCCAGTCCCACCTCTCGCAGTCGGTGGTCTCTTCTCCCCCAGGGCTAGATTGTACTTGAGGCCCCGGCCTGCAGCGCCCTTGTAAAGCCGCAATTTTCCTGGCGGCAGAATTTGGAGACCCTTGGGATGCCGGCGATCAGGGGCGGCTCATACAGCGTCGGAGTCTCTTCTTCGTTGGATTCTGTGGTGCAGCACCGTCTGTCATCAGGATAAGTGTGCGGATCTTCCGGGAAGGCCCCGTCGATCGCGGAGCTCCGTTAAGCTGCGGCCATCTTGGCTGGTCCCTAGCCACGCCCCCTATTTACCGTTCTTGATAGAAAATGACCAGCAGAGGTGAGTAAAATACCAGAACCACTTTAGCATGCTCTAGATTCCAGTCTATAGAAATTGTCTTCCACGAGCACCCATAGACAATAATAATTTTTTCAAATCTTGTATTTTCAGTGATATGACCACCGAAGGCCCTGATTTTATATTAAAATCAGAGCTTTGTACTATACCATTTCCCGCTGAAAGGCAATATTTCTCTCCATCTGTTCCCATACCTGGCGTGTCACACAGTTTGGTGCTTACTTTCCCTCCATGTTAAAGAACAGTTGGTGTTTCTGCACCCAGGCTAATGTGCTGCATAGCTAACTACATATAAGGTCCCAAAGGCGAGACTGATTGCATTGCAAATAGTTGTTTTTTGGAGGTATTCCCTTTAGGGACTCTTGCCTGGTTGATACCATAGCCCTTACTGAGGGCCCTACATTGAGGATGGCGCAGGTCCAAGTAAGGGGTCTGGTCAAGCCCCTAATCTTGGCTACTGGTTTCAGGGATTATTTTACTAAAGTTGGAACGTTTTTTGGTCCTAATTAAACTACAGAATTTTAAATTTCGAAACAGTTTCAAGGACTTAACCAATGCCCTACCATTGTGGACTCTTCTTGGTGTTTGCTGTTGGGGGTCCGGTACCTAAGGTATTGGTACGCTGTCGTTTCACTAAGTCCTGTTGCCTCTGAACTTGGTAGGGAGGCTCCGGAGCTGTTGTATCTCTTCTTGCTTTGGTGCTGTGTAGAGGTTGTCAGGGAGCAGCAAGTCGACAAACCGGACTTCACAGGTTCGGTGTATGCGGGGCGCAAGGGAGTGATACCTTCACTTTACAAGGGAGCTTCTTGACGATTTCTTGAAGGCTTCTAGGTGTTCCAGGGTTCTTGGAGTCCTTGGAGTCCTTGCAGGTTCAGGACAACACAGAAGGCAGCGACTATCTCGTCCTGTTGCAGCTGGCAGGCTTTGTGACTTTTTCTTCTGCTTCAGGACTTCTGTTCTTGTGCAGTGGGTCATCTTTGTCCTGGTCTTCTTTAGTCTGATAAATCTAAGGTTCAGGTCTTGGGGAGCCACCTAAATACTGAATATGGGGGTGTTACAAGAAGAGACAGGTAATAGCCAATGGGGTATCTACGTTTAGGGTATCTACACCCTTTAGTGACCACTTCCTGTGGGAAGTGGCACTACCCTAGCCCTGATAGGTTATTCTTTCTCCATCTCAAGATTGTGGGATTTCAGGAGAGGGGTTCACCTTGCCTGCCCCGCCCTTGGGGTGGTGCAGTTAGGTGGGGACCCTACTCTTAATCTAACTAACTTTCCTGCCTTTGCTCCTACAAAAAGTGGAGAAGGAAAGGGGGGTTGGCTTTCCCCACTATCTGGAGGTTCCTGCTTTGGATTTCAAAGGTGGCATCGTCTTTGAAGCTTCCCGCAGCGGAATGTCATCCTGTCCTGGAGAAAATGTGAAGTACCTTTGCCCAGAGCAGGCTTTGTTGCTGTCCTCTGAGAGCAATGGCTCTCACCCCATTAGGTCAGAAACATGTCTGGTAGAGGCAGGCTGGTGAAAACAAGTCAGGAACCCCACCAATGCTTGGTAGGTTTTATGGGGTCCCTCTAATAGGGTCTCCTGTGTGAATGTATTAATAAATCCAACACTGGCATCAGTGAAGATTTATGAAGACAAGATATTTGGTACCAAACATCTTAGAACTCAGTGAATCCATCATGGAGATAGGAAACTCATATCAAGCCCATGTACTCTTTTTGGCTTCCCTTGTCCACTTATAAAATCACAGAGTGGACGAGACATTCAAGGGGCATATCTGCTCAAGCTGTTATGCCCACACATAGGATATAGTGCACCCTGCCTAGGGTTAAAGGCATGACCTGTTAGCTGTGCACCCCGCCCGACCGGCCCCAGCATTGACTAACCTGCTCTGCTCCCGTGGTCCCCAGGACCTTGCAACCTCCTCCCTTGAGGGAGCCTCCTTGGAGTTACCTACAAGTCCACCAGTGCAGTCTGTTTTCAAGTGACTCCCTATGCCTATGTGCACCAGTGTCCAAGACCCTCAGCACTCTACTCCTGCCCAACCTGGGATGCTCCTGAACTTCTCCTGCTGGAACTTTGGACCTGGTCCGGACATAAACCTAAAACGAGAAGGCGAACTTTGTGAAAACATTGCCTGATTTTCTACGCATTTTTCTGCTTTTTCCCCATTATTTCTAATGGTGCGTAATTGCGAATAAAAGTATTAATATATTTTCCAAACTTTGAAAAATTGTAACTCTGAAAGTACTAACTTTAGAACTGTGTTGTTGCTTAGGAGGTTACAAGCCCATTCAGGTCAGTGAACATCCTACCTGGTCCCAGAATCTCCAGATATGTGTTTTCTTTCCTCCATTTATCCCTTTCCCTTGAGGGTTGAGTAGCAAATTCCTGCAGTGATTATACGGCTTGGGAGGAATTGGAATTGGATTCTGGATACTCCTACAAGATTCTCCACAACCACTTATTGTCTGTAGTGTATCAATGTGCCAGGATCACAGGCCCAAGAACACAGCTCTTGTCCGAGTGAGTATCAGAGACCCACATTGTCTGATGTCAGTGAAGTAGTAGTAGCATTATAAAATGAGACTAAGGATTTGAAATAGGCAATTCAACAATCTCAAAGTGAAATTCAGAGACTAACGCAGGGATAAGATGAACTAGATGAAACCCAGAAGCATTGGAAGCCGTAAACAACTCCTTGGTTTACTGAGTAGCTTAGACAATCTTCCCAGTAACAAGAACAAGCCTAGAGAAAAAACATCCAGGAAAAAATAGCACATAAAGCCCGTATTAGGGACAACAAGGTAGCAATTAGAGAGGAAAAATGAAACTCCTGCACTAAAAAAAAAATGTACTCTTCCAATTCCACTAGAGAGCTACTTCATGTGGCAAATCTCTTAACCATGCCGAAAGATCCCACCAATTTGAAGGGATTCCAAGGTTTCCGTAATAAAGTGCAGACTTTTTCCAAACAAAAATTCTTACCATCTATAGCGAAATTGACACTTCTGTTGATGAGACACAAAACTCAACACAGCTTGACTTACAGTCCAAGCTAAGCGCTTCAGATAGAAGAGAGGGAATTGTGAAACATATAACTGCTCCTTCGTCCTTTACACATATGACAGAAGAACAAAGAGTCCCATCACCACAGTGTAAAGCCAGGTCCCTTTTTGAGCCATGCCCTCCTAAAACGACACAGTGCTCCCATGTCTTTGTAAAGAGGCTGCAGTTAGGCCATTCCTGAAGAAACCCAATCTAGACCCCAATGTAAAATGATTTCCCCATTTCCTTGCTCCCGATAAATTTGGGGAAAATATCTACATGTACATTTTATGTCCCATATTGAGGGACAGGTACTGCTGGACGTTTCCTATTTGGATTTAGGAGCAACAACAGCATGGACGTCATTTGGGATTAGTCAGGGGTCACAACTGTGACCTCTAGCTTGCTCCCTGCTACTCCTTGCACTTCCTTTGCGACCCCTGCCCTCAGAGGAGGCACGTTTGCCTTCTCTGAGGCCTGGGGTTGTAAAGGAAGTGCCAGGAGTAGCAGGGAGAAAGCTAGAGGTCACAGCTGCGACTCCTGACTACTAAATGAAGTCTATTAACAATGGCTCTGAAACTGCATTGGTTTCAGCTGTGAAAAACAACAGATCGTTGATTGAAGTGGCATTGATGCTACCGGACAGGCTGCGGCATTAATGCTACTGGATCTGTCCACAGCTTTTGATACCATCTCTCCGACCCTTCCGACAGGACGTTTATATAAATTAGGTATAAAAGATTTGTCACTGAAACTGTTAAAATCTTTTCTTACTGAGAGATCTCAGACTGTGACCTTCAACCAATTCAGACTCTTTCACCCTGCAATGTGGGGTACCTCAGGGACCTTCCCTGAGGCCAACACTATTGAATCGATAAGTATTCCCACTAGTTAAATTGATTCAGTCTTTTGGGCTACAGGCACTGTCATATGCCGATGACACTCAAATAATTGTGGCTATCACAGAAGACAATGAGTCCATATCTGCTAATTTCAATAACTGTATGAAGGCAGTGGCTATTTAGATGAAAATTAATTGCCTATAACTAAATGGTAGTCAATGGTCCATATGAGACAACAACTGCCGGGGAGGCTTTTCTATTAGGGCTCTGGGGCTGTGCCCCAATGAAATTTCTACACATTCCTACAAAAATAATAAATAGATTGATTTGTTTAGAGATACAATAGAATCGCTAAACAAATCGATGTATTTAAGTCTGGGATGTCTGTCCCAGACTGCCTGCCTTGCCTCACTTTGAAGCAGGAGACGGAAACAAGCAGTAAATCAACTTTATGAACTGTGACCGATTATGCAGGGCTTTCCATTCTAATGCCCTTAATTGCCATTGGAGTCTATTGTATCCACTGTAGTACCAGTGACGCTATCAGCGTCCCAGTTTCAGGCATTGGAGTCTCCATCCTTGTGTGATTCAGGACATCTGTCATTCACAGACATAGATCCCACCCATTCATCACACATAAAAGTGGATGCAAGCACTTGTGATCTGGTGCCTTGTCCTCTGTAATGGTAAATGCTGTAATGCTAATTTTGTGTTATGCATATTGTGCTGAGACCCCTCGTCATGCCAACCTCACCCACTGTGATGCCCCAGGCCCTGGCTGCAGGTTCCTGGCCCCATTAGAAGTAGAACTACTGTATTTGTTCCCCCGTGAAATTGGTCCAAAAGACAAGCAGAGTATGTGTTCCCCTGAGAAGTTGTTCTCAATATTTTGTGGGCACTCACTGTAATAATCCACATTTGTAAAGCGCACACTCACCCGTAAGGGTCTCTAGGCGCTGGGGGCCGTCGGGAAGATTAAACAAGCTATTGCCCAGAGTCACATGGTGCTGGGCTAACCTGCCGCCGGAGCCGGGGATCGAACCGTGATCCCCAGATTCCAGCGTCAGTCGCCCTGGCCGCGGCGCCACACCTCTCTCCCACTGTAGTTGCTGAATGCTTGTTATCTGTGCATTTAATTAACCTGAAATTGCCCTTCTTTGATTTCATTGTTTGAGTTGCAATCCTGTTTCTTTTAGTATGAGACCCTCAATCCTTAGCTTCTCCCTTGCAGCAGACACCAAGTTCCTGTTTGATTTTAAGTAGCAAGGCAGCCTGTACAGAACAAATTTCACATTCAAATTAACATGGCCAAATGTCCTTATCTGCACATAATCGTTGAGAAAGTTTTTCTCCTCAGCTTCTTTTTTTCACTTACTGGGCTATAAAGTAAGCCTGGCTAAATCGTGGTAGGGAGAAGTTTGAAAATGCTTGCTGAACTGTATAATAGATTAGCATCATGTAACAAAAATATTTTTTAATACCGGAGCTGGCTCAGTGAGATGGACGCCACCCCCATTCGTAATTACAGTGATATAGTAAACCAGCAGTGTTTCCATCTTTTACTAACATCAGCTGCTTGTAGCTTATGGGTAAAAGCAAAAATGACATGTGTAAAACATAACAGAATTCGCTGTAAACGTGGACACATATTCTTATTCATGCAACCAGTATGGCAGCAGTTTAGGGAATATCCAAATATCCGAGTCAAGCACAAAGGGAGAAATATTTGCTTATAATAAAGACAGTTATCTGCAGTATGGCGATAAAACTGGCTCTATCTTGGATAGACCCGGTTTTCTCACCCGCCTCCGATGGCCTGGCTTTTTTACAAATTCAAATTCTTCCTCAAGGGGTTTTGGACCATTCCCATCTTTTTCTTCATCTGGAACGCCCCAAGACTGACCAACGCCCTACTTGGCATCTCAATGCCTGGTATCTCCAGGATAGGACTTTCATTCAACTTCTTAGCACTGAACTCCAAGGGTTTGTATTAGAGCACAATAGCATGCTCGCTCCTCTCATATTACCCTACTGGAAGCATGTGCCCTTCGCTTGGAACGGAGCCTCGTGTTAGAGCCCCAGGAGAGTATCTCCCGACAACTGAGTCTCCTTTACAAAGAAATGTGCCATAATTCCCTCGAAGTCGCCAAACACCTTTGTTGGGCCACACAGCCATGATTTATAGATGGAAGGACAAAAATGGGAAGCTGCTGTATTGACTAACCTCTCATCAAGAGGTGAACAGAATCTTACCTGAAATTATTGATGAATGTGGTTGCTCATTTCAGATATTTTCTGAGATTGCACTAGCATTCGTTCGGTATCATGAAAAACTTTCTGGCCACTTCCTTGATGCTGTCCCCCTCCTTCACCAGACTCCCACTGAAACCCACATGATAGACAAACCCTTTACAGCAGAAGACGTTGGTGAAGCACTGTCTGGAATTGCTCTAGGGAAAACTCGCAGACTAGATGGCTTCCATAGGGAATATTAAACCACTTTGGGCAAGACATTAATTACCCACCTTCTGTCCCTTTACAAGAAGGTGTGTCGCACTGGTGCTTTTAAAGCCGGAACAGGGCTAGGTCACAATAGTAGTGATCCCTAATACACAACTACCCTCCACATCATGCACAGACTATCGTTCAATATCACTTCTTAACGGAGGTCAAAATCTTTGTACCAAGCTCACTACCCTTCTCAAGCTTTCTACGCTTTTCAACATGGTTCAATGTGATTTCATGCCGACTTGTAGTACAAGGCATTTCCTCTGACGGCTTCACATGGCCGTGGCTCCCCATCATTAATTGTTTATTTTTAAACTCATCAATTTTGAAAAGGCCTTCGAAAAGGTGAACTGATTGTTTTCTTCAGCTTGTGTTGACTCCAGCCGGCATCGAACCCCAATTCCGTGGCATGGTTCGAGTTCTTTATTCCAACCCCACTGCTCAAGTCCAGATTAATGCGGTCCTCTCTACAGCTTTCCCCAGAGGGCGAGGGACTAGACAGGGTTGCCCTCTCTCCCCACGCCTCTTTGTGCTCATAATTGAGCTACTAGTCCCACCACTCTTAACACCAGTCCCAATCACTCTATATCGGGCATCCTGATATACCGACCCCCTGGTAGGCTATTTGACTTCACTGCCACCCTTATGGAAGCCATAACCCACCTAGCACTAAGGAAATCTCGCTTATTAGTGCTAGGAGATCTCAATGTACATTTTGAAGACCCCTTAAATACTGACGCGACCGACATCCAAGCTGAGCTAATCTCGGTACAGCTGGAATTAAAAAATAAGGAACCGTCACATCAACTAGGACACTTATTAGACCCGGTGTTCGGCAACTGGAAGGGAGTACATACCTCAGTTCCTCAACCTATACCTTGGTCGGATCATTACATCATCCCCATAACAATTCAACTAGATAGAACCGAACACTATCGTCTACAATCTCTACGCTATAAACGCAGAAAATGGAAGAACTTCTCAATTGAATCTTTCACTAAAATTATCCAGGACGAAGGTCCTCCTAGAGGGGATGATTGCGAGTCAGCTAATAAGCATATACATAGCTTTGTCACTAAGGCCCTTGACATCACTGCCCCAATTCGCACCACGACCAACGCCAGGAGAACAAAAAAAGCTGCTCCCTGGTTCAGTCAAGAACTTCAAACTATGAAGACGGCCTGTAAAAAGCTTGAAAGAGCATGGCGCCAAGATTTTTGTCCAGTAATTAAGGCCCAGTATAAAACAGCGCAAAGACTATATAACAAAGCTATACGCCTGGCTAAGGCAGCTCACTACCACACCCGCATTATGGAAGCAGGAAACTCCTCTAAGGAACTCTACCTAATATACAAAGAAATATCCATAGTGGACGTGAATCCCTCCTCCCAAAACGATTCTGTAGAAACTTGTAACAAAATTGCCCAGTATTTCTCAGGAAAGATCGCGAACATATATGCCTGCTTTTCCACTAATATAAAACCAGCTACTGAATTTACTGAAAATGAAAATCTCATAAGTACTTCAGAGTGCCTAGGATCTTTCCACGTTCCTCCCCTTGAAGACAGGCCAAAATGTGCAAGAACATCAAATCAGGATCTCCTCGAGACCCTGCGCCCCCTAAAATTCTAGCTGAAGCCTTCCCTGTACTCGAACCCCACTTTAGACATTTGCTGCAAGTCTCCTTCTCCAAGGCTTGCTTGCCTATGGAATGGAAACAGGCTGTAGTGCTACCGATTAAAAAAAAGCCGAATATGGGCCAAGATATATTGGAAAATCTTCGCCCAATATCTCTGCTACCTTATCTTGCAAAGCTAGCTGAGAAAATTGCTAATGCCCAACTCATGGATCATCTAGAAACCCACCATATTTTTCATAGATCTCAATCGGGTTTTAGATCCAATTTTTCCACAGAGTCAGCTCTCCTGAGGGCTACTGAAACCCTTCGGGAAGGAGCAGATGAGGGCAAGACCATGGCTCTCATCATGCTGGATCTCAGTGCCGCGTTTGACACTGTAGCGCATTCCATCCTGCTACAGTGTTTAAACAGAGCGGGAGTCACTAATAAGGCACTGGGATGGCTGAAGGCCTTTCTGATCAACAGGAGCTTTCAAGTCCAAAGAGGGACTTTTCTCTCTGACAGTGTGATGCTTGAACAGGGGGTACCTCAGGGCTATGCCCTGAGTCCCACCCTGTTCAATTTGTACATGGCTCCCCTGGCAGAAGTGGTGCAATCGTTCGGCGTGGAGCTTGTCTCCTACGCCGACGACACACAACTTCTTATATCACTGTCACAAGCCCCTTCTTTAGAAGCAGATAACTTCAAGGCTTGCATGAGTAAGCTTGCCACTTGGATGACAGAGCACTGTCTAAAACTAAATGGCACGAAAACTGAGGTTATTATAATTGGGGGCAATGAGGCAAAATGGACAAAAGAATGGTGGCCCAACTGTTTGGGTCCTCTGCCTACGCCTAACCGGGAAGCAAAAAATCTAGGTGTCTGGATAGACAATAAGTTGTCTTTCGATAGCCACATCAAGAAAACAGTTGGCAAATGTTTTGGAGTAATGAAAACGCTCAACCGCACCCTTGACTTGCTGCCTCTGAACTCCAGACGCACCATGACGCAGGCACTGATCACATCCCGCATTGATTACGGGAATGTGCTGCTCCTGGGCACATCTGCCAAAAACATTAAGAGATTACAGGTTCTGCAAAACTCTGCAGCACGCCTGGTGCTAAGGCTGCCTCGGAGAGCCCCTTCGAGACCCTCTTTAGTATCCCTCCATTGGTTACCTATTAGTAAGAGGATTGTCTTCAAAGCTCTACTATGGTGCCATAGGATAATCCACCAAAAAGCGCCGGCTTATATGTCCGATCTGGCATCCCTGTATGAACCAAACAGATCTCTCAGATCGAAGGGAATGGGCCTGCTCAGAACACCTCGCCCCAAAAAAGCCAGAATGGGAGGCAGATCCTTCCGTTCTATGGCAGCCAGGCACTGGAACCTCCTTCCCACGGACATCAGGCTAGAGACAAATGAGGCCTCTTTTAGAAAGCGGCTAAAGACCCATCTATTTACTGCATAATGTGACTCCTTTCTCTCCTCAGAATATGCTCTCTCCACAGTGCGGGGACACGCCGGGAGGCGTCACCAGGCGCTCTATAAACCCCTTTAAACTAAACTAAACTAAACTACTAACTCAGCTTGTTCGACTGCAGTGATGGAGGTGGGGTGATGGTCAAGAGGATCTAATAGCTCTGTATGCAGATGATGTCCTTCTATACCTCGCAGAGATGCTTTGAGGCCACCTCAGGTCTTAAAATGAATCCTGCAAAATCTTTACTGGTTCCCCTGGCCTCATCTAGACTGCTTTGATTGGCAGAAGAATATTCCCATTCATCAGCTCAGTTTTAAATATTTAGCCATATGATGTACTTTGCATCCTGAACTCACTTGTACCCTCAATCTCCAAACCCTGGTTCAAGGCCAAATCTGACCTTGTTAGGTGGCAATCCCTCCCCTTAAATGTTATGGGATGTATAACTGTATACAAGGTGATGATTCTACCACAATTTCAGTTTATTTTATAGAGTTTACTGCTCACTTGCCGCTGATGTTGTTCCGAGCCCTAGAGGGTACAGCTACAAAGTTTCTATGGCGTGGGTTTCGACCCATCTTGCAGTGTCAAAAGGGCCCTATGACGGTGGCCTAGGAATGACTAACCTTTGCCTTTATTATTTGACTTCTCACATCCTTGTCATTCATGACTGGTTTAATGGGAGATGGTCCGACCCTGCTTATCGACTGGTGCTGTCTCAGTTGGGTTTCTTTTGCCTACAAACCATGCTCTACGGCTCTCCAGTCCCAACCTCCATGCCCCAGGTGACTAGAATGGTATTTGGTGGTATAATAGTGTTTCTTGGTATGGAGAGCTGCACTTAGATGTGTACAATGGGATGTCAAGCTCACACAACAGACACCTCTTTGGCATGGTACCTGGCTGAAGGAAGTGGCAACACTTCAAGGTTTTAATGCCTGGGATCTTATTGGTGTTACCCAATTGGGCAATGTCTGGTCTGGGACACACATACACTCTTTCCAAGACCTCCAAGCCACATTCATGCTTGCAAAGACTCATTTGTATAAATATCTTCAACTCTGACATGCTCTCTACATATCCTGGTAACTGACACCCTACCAGAATTTAGTCCACTTGAAGCCAAACTCCTTATGGGCAACCTGGGTCCCAGAATTATCGTACCTTGATAATCAAATCACCTGGTATCCTGCATTATCTCAGAACCCAATGGTAGAGCTGGTTAGGTCCCACTGAGCATGAGGACTGGAGGGATGCAATAATGGTCCCTAAAAGCTCACTATCTCCACTCGATTACAGCTGATCCAAACATATTACCTTTACTACACCTCTCTCTCCCTGAACTGAATGCACCTGGTGGGCCTCCGTCCTGATCCACACTGCCCCCGATGCGGTATAGGTCCTGCAGATTTTTATCATATGGTTAGGTCCTGCTCTGTGATTATAAATTATTGGACCACAGTGATCCACAATCTATCGGATGTCCTTGGTTGGGATGTCCCCCTCTCCCCTTTATTGATATTGCTTGATGTCTTTGGGGGATCTAGAGGCACAAGAGCTGAACGGTCATTCATTGAGCATGGCCCTCTTGGTCGCCAAACGTGAAATTTCTGCTCGGTGGATGTCCTCTACTCCCCTAACCCTGTCGGGATGGCGGCCGAGTATGGCCTGTTGTGCGCAACAAGAACATACAGTCTATGAGGCCAGAGGTTGCCCTCGCAAACGCATGGACAGGTTTGGGGAAAATAGTTGGGCCAATTTGCCTAAGAGTGTTACCAGCTTAGAGTTTGGATGGTGATTTCGATAACTGTAATTTACTACTTGAATGTTGTTGAATTGCATAAACGATAATTCTCCTTTTTGTGTAACGAGATACCTGTGTGTAATTTGTTCTACCTTACCACTCGCTGTGGTTTAAAATCAAAAAGATCTGTTTATCAAAAGAAAAACTGGTCCTATCTTCATGCCCTTAACAGTAATGCAAAAACATGGATTGATCTACAAACAATGAACGTTAAAACATTAAGGCAATGCATGTCAGCGATTTAGTTCCTCTCTTATTTCATGTTTTACGTAGGGCCTGAAACCGCCAAACCCGTGGTGGCACTCTCTTGATCACCAGACTGGCGGTCCACCCGCCCGTATTACGATACCAGCAGTGAGACTGCCAAAGGCCCACGGCAGCCGCCAGGGATCATGGATCCCGCAGTGGTGGCGCAGCGGTGAGAGGCCCTAATATACTGGCAGTGCCGCTGCGGCACCGCCAAGCATATTAGTAGTTTTATGGCGGTGAGCCCGCCATGAAAACTGTGGTGGTGAGGAAACAAAGGGGGCCCTACTGGGTCCCATGTTTCCTCAGAGGCATTGTGTGCCTGCAGGGGGTCACATGTTGTGCCCCCCTGTGTGCATTCCCCCCTTTTCCTTCATGACATGGACTGCACAGTGCTTTTTAATGGGCACTGCCAAAGAACCGCCCACCAGGCATGAGGACACTCGTAATCTGGCGGGCAGTGTCAGTTTGGCTTGGGCAGTGTGGAAGTGGGGCGCTGGCATGGCGGCCCGCTCCCACACCACCAAAGTCGTAATTAGGTCCTTAATCTTGCACTCCTCAATAGTGTTAGCTATTTCATCACGTTATGTTTCTATATTTTTTTCCGCGCATGTTATTACTCTGGCATAGTGCATACTTTGAGTCGTGCCAGGTATTTATTAGGGGCTTTGATTGAGAGCTCTGGGGCTGAGGCTGAAGCCAAAGCAAAGTGCTGGTCAATGGGTTTGCCTCTCTGCAAAGCACACAGAACAATGTTCATGTATTCCTGTTACACATGAAATTCTGTGTAAATGTGAGAAGAGGGTACACAGATGTCAACATATTTCAATGGCAAAACAAAATAAATGTGAGTGAGTGCAGTGTATGTTTGGAAGTGGTGAAGTCAAGGAGATGCGAAGAAGTGCATTCGGGGCAGAGTGAAAAGAGTGCTGAAAAGGAAAGAGAGTGGGTTGAAAATAACATAAAGTTCACATAACTGAAGGCCGAAACTCCTTCCACAGGCCTCAATACTATTAAATTCACAGACTCACAATTTCAGAATTGAAACATTTCCAATGTTAATTATTTATAAAAACACATTATTATTACTCATTTATCTTAAATATCAAACAATCATTGAAAATGCCAATAATACTGGCTGGTTTTAGGAGTATGTCAGTTGCTATTATATGTCTGGATGCAATTACATCTCAGAGAGAAACAAAAATATCAGTCGGGAGGCACACTATGGGAAATAGAAATGTATTTAACATGTTCCCTTTTAGATAGCCCACACTATTTTCATCCCACTTAAAAACATGTCTGCACATATTTCTCTACGACTGATTGCAGCCGGCAGCTGTGGGTGCTTACCAAAGCTTGGTTGGAGCATTTTCTTTGAAAGTTAATGCAGCATGCAATGCAAGACATTGGGCAAGCACACACTTTAAAAGGCTGAAGTGGTTGTGTTGTACAATTTGCACATTACAGTAACTTTAGAATATATTATTGCAGTAAGATATGGGCCAGTTTTTAATGAGTTTAATAATTCAACACTATACATTCCCACTGCTTTATAAGCCATAAGTAATTTTGCTTTAAAATACACCAATCTTTTTTTAAGTTTTTTCTCCGAAAATGGACCACCCTGAACCCCAAGTTTGGCCATTAAGCTTGATTGCGTCACCAGCCGCCGCTAGAACAATTGGTGGCCCGAAATTCTTGGATTGCAGCCTACGCCCACCTACTTGTCAAACAATATGGGAGTGATCGTGGACAACAATCTTGCGTTTGACCTACAGGTTAATCAGTATTCACATGTTTTTTTTGTTATTAGGATTCTACATAAAGTTTTCCTCTACATCCCAGTACCTGCGCCTAAACATGTGGTTCTGGCCCTAATATCCTCCTGACTTGATTACTGCAATCCGCTATTTGAACATCAATAAATCGGCGCAGACTAGGCTGCAAACTGTTCAAAATGCAGCAGCGAGACTGATATTTGACATTCCAAAATACCATTTATTTTCAGCAGGTCTAAACAAGCTTCACTGGTTACCAGTGAAAAAACGTATCAGACTTACATATATCAGGGCCTTGAACAATCAGAACAATGTTCCATTGGTATCTACCTGATAGACTGGTTCGCTCTACAACTCACAATTTTGCAGTGGTCACCAAATTTTGGAAAGCAAGATTGGGAGGCAGAGCCTTCTCAGTGGCTACTGCCAAGTTATGGAACTCCATTCCCTCTCATAGTACCACTCTGAAAAACCATACAACTTTTAGGAAAGCCCTTAAAACTTGCCTCTTAAAGTTATAAATTATGGCCCTAGCTCAGCGGGTAAATAGGGAAACCTAGCAAATCAATCCTTTTTTAACACGAGACACCCAAGAGAATCCAGGATGGGGTGACTTGTGGAGCTTTCACCAGATTCTGTTACCTAGAATCCCTTACAAACCTCAATATTTGACTAAAAAAACACATTTTCCTCACATCTGTGATGGAAACTTCTGGAATCTGAGCGGAGGCACATACTTCATTTAACCCAGCATTTCCCCAAGTCTTCTGATAAAAATGATACTTCACTTGTGTGGGTAGGCCTAGTGCCCACGACAGAAAATGGCCTAAAACACAACACAGACACATCACATTTTTCCACTGAAAACTGACCCCTTTTTGCATTGTGCCTAGCTGAGGATTTTGGGCCCTCGCTTACCAGGCACCCAGGAAAACCTAGCAAACCTGATTATTTCTGATAACTAAAGGGGAATCCAGGATGGGGTGACTTTTGCGGCTCTCATCAGGTTTTGTTACCCAGAACCCCTTGCAAACCTCAATACCTCAATATTTCTTCAAAAAAACTAATTTTCCACATTTCTGTGATGAGAAGTTCTGGAATCTGAGGGAAGCAACAAACTTATTTCCACCCAGCATTTCCCAAACTCTCTAGATACAAATGGTACCTAACTTGTGTGGGTGGGCCTAGTGGCCATAACAGGAACGGCCCAAAATACAACACAGGCACATCACATTTTTCCACTGAAAACTGACCCTATTTGTGTCTAGCTGTGGATGTTGGGTGCTAGCTCTGCCTGCAACTAGGGAAACATAGCAAACCTCTACATTTTATAAAACTAGACACTCAGGGAAATCCAGGATTGTGCAACTTGTGTTGATCAAGTTCTGTTAATCAAAATCCCTTGAAACCTCATAATGTGTATAAAAACACAATTTCCTCACATTTCTATGATGGAAAGTTCTGAAATTAGTGGGGAAGAAACAATGAACCTCTTTGAAAGAAGTTGGAGACGGCCCATCTAAAATAGCAGAGACCCTATTAGGATCCATGGTCAAACACTGAGCAGATAAGCTGTAAATCAAACATTCAATGTTAGTCCTTTCAGATCCACATTTTTCAGATATGCAATTCAAGTGGTGTTGCCATGATTTTGAACTCAAGATGACATGTTTTTCAAGTCTTGGGAACAATCAAAAAGTCATGTAAATACACCACCAAATATTGGTTCAAAATGAATGAAAATATAGTACATAAATCACTGTAAGACTGCTGGGGGACTGAACAGCCAAAGAAGCATCATATGGTATTCGAAATGACTGAACCAAACTGAAATTCCATCTTTCATTCATCTCCCTCCTTTATTTTCAAATGATGGTAGGCATCTGAAAAGATATATTTTTGGGAAGAATGTAGCTCCTTGTATGCTTCCAAAATTTCGTTCATAAGGGGCAGTGGACGCTGGTCCTTCATGATAATTTTATTTAGACTCCTACATTCGATGCAAGGATAAGAGGACATGGGACACAGAACTAGGGAGCTCTGGCAGAGAAGAAGTAGAAGCAATAAAGCAATTTTGTAGATATCTTTTCCAAATGTTGTTTCAAAACTTAATTCTCTTTTTCAAACAAGAAGTAAATTCTACTCAATGGCACTAGTTCCCTAGAATTAGTTGGTATGGCACAGCCAAATTCCTGAAAGAGAATAGAGTTTTTGGCAAATGCCTAAAAAGTTACTATAATGTTTTGGAAAAGAGCCCAAAGTCATCATGGTGCCTGGAGAACGCTTTACTTCAGAGATTTTCAACAACAGGGACCACTAACCTTCATCTAAGTAATCATTTCCAGGATAGAACTGGGATGATAATGAGACAGTCCTGGTTCCCAAATTAGTCTTTGAGTGACCTGCCTAAGCAAATCAGAGCCTTCTCTTCAGTTCCTGAATTCCGCAGGAAACTGAGAAACCTGGCTGTTCACCTAGCCTTGACCCTGGCTCGGCCCAGGCAGCTCCTGCTACAGTGCCAGGATACCCGACTGGGTGAGTTGTGGGCTATACAAATACACATAACATAAAATAACAATTACGGGATAAGCTGCTCAAACCAAAGTAAGACAAAGATCACAGGACAATTGGGAGAGGCAATAGTAACTTTGATCAGATACCTTCAATGGAACAGACATTTCATTGACTGACCTGGAGGAAAAAGGGAGCACCATCAACTGCCGGGACCGATTTTGGAATTTTCTTTGGTCAAAGAGAAATCTGGCAAGACCGGGCTTAGTCCTTGTCCAGATACAGAGCACAAGCTCCAAAGTCTAATAAGATGTTAAATGTTATCTTAGACGTGCCAGAAACTGGAAATGAACCACAATCAGAAATAGCTGAAATCGTTTCTGCGGACGAAGGCTGATCAAGGCTAGGGATCTGCCTGCTCCCATCTGACTCTCCCTTGCTTGTAATATCAAATTGGGCAATCTTTAATCAAATGTTTTGGATTGGCACAGAAAAAACATAGTCCTGCCTTCTTTCTTCTTTCCCTTTCGATGTTAGGAAGAGGACCGTTGGCTGTACTAATATGCATGGGCTCCTCTGTGGATAGGATCTGAACAACTTACAAGATCAGAACATCAGGAAGGAAAGACTTGAGGTTTTAATTGGCTCTTTTGACTTTCCTCCTGCTAACTTTCTCTCATGCAAACAATTCTCAATCATCATGGCAAATTCAATCAACTATTCAGATTCATAGGATCTGACAATCTAAGGAACTCATTTATTTCTTGTTTTAGCCCTTTTACGAAATAGGTTCATAAGTGTCCTCCCAATCCAGGTCGTTTGTGCCATCAACTGACAAAAGCAGGTAACATAAGAGAGGATATCCTCACCTCCCTAGGAGATTTGGCATCTGAAATCTTCAGTTGAATACTCTTTATGAATAAAAAATCTTCTTGAGCAAATTCAGGAAGACACACTTAAGGAGCTTATCAAATATCCTATTTTGGCTCTGTGGGAGGAAAAAATTGTCTGACTAAAAGTAAAATACAATGTAAGCCATCCCAAAACTCTTGCAGCTTTGTTGGATTCCCAGAGAAGTGAGAAGCACTGGGGCCAACAATGGGAATGTCATTTTCAAGTTCAAGTTCAAGTTAAACATTTGTATAGCGCGCTACTCACCCGGAGGGTCTCAAGGCGCTTAAGGGAGATGAGTTCACTATTGATCGAACAGCCAGGTTTTGAGTTGCTTTCTGAAGGAGAGGTGGTTCTGTGTGAGACGGAGTTGGGTGGGGAGGGAGTTCCAGGTTTTGGCCGCCAGGTAGGAGAAGGATCTTCCTCCCATGGTGGCTTTCCGGATGCGTGGAATCGTGGCGAGGGCTTGGTTGGACGATGGAAGGTGGCGGGTGGGGTGTAGAAGGTCAGGCGAGTGTTGAGGTATCTGGGACCTAGGTCGTGGAGTGCCTTGTGTGCGTGGGTGAGGAGACGGAACGTGATTCTTTTGTTAACGGGGAGCCAGTGCAGGTCTCTCAGGTGACCGGATATATGGTTGAGGCGGGGTATGTCTAGGATGAGTCTAGCGGAGGCGTTCTGAATACGTTGACGTCTTTTCTGCAATTTGGCTGTGGTTCCGGCGTAAAGGGTATTTCCATAGTCCAAATGGCTGGTGACGAGTGCTTGGTTGACTGTCTTCCTTGTTTCGGTGGGGATCCATCGCAAGATCTTTCGGAGCATGCGAAGGATGTTGAAGCATGATGAGGAAACGGCGTTGATTTGTCTGGTCATCGAGAGGGAGGAGTCTAGGATGAATCCCAAGTTGCGAGCATGGTCCGTTGGTGTTGGTGCGTTGCCTAGTGCCGGGGGCCACCATGAGTCGTCCCAGGCAGAGGGAGATGTGCCTAGGATGAGGACTTCCGTCTTGTCAGAGTTCAGTTTTAGGCGGCTATTCTTCATCCATTCGGCTACGTCTTTCATCCCTTTGTGTAGATTGGTTTTGGTGGTGGATGGGTCTTTGGTGAGGGAGAGGATCAGCTGGGTGTCGTCTGCGTAGGAGATGATGTTGAGGTTGTGTTGGCGTGCGATGGATGCGAGGGGGCACATGTAGATGTTGAAGAGGGTGGGGCTGAGCGATGATCCTTATGGAACGCCGCATATGACTTCGGTGGCATCTGATCTGAAAGAGGGGAGGCGGACTCGCTGTGTTCTTCCGGCGAGGAACGAGATGATCCAAGCTAATGCCTTATCCTGTATCCCGACGTCCCTGAGGCGTTGTACAAGGGTGCGGTGGCAGACCGTGTCGAACGCTGCGGAGAGGTCCAGGAGGATGAGGGCCGCTGTTTCTTCGTTGTCGAGCAGGGTCCGGATGTCGTCTGTGGCTGCGATGAGGGCGGTCTCGGTGCTGTGGTTGGCTCGAAAGCCAGATTGTGAGGGGTCGAGGGAATGGTTTGATTCAAGGAAGGCGGCGAGCTGACTGTTAACGGTCTTCTCTATGACTTTGGCGGGGAACGGGAGGAGTGAGATGGGGCGGTAGTTTTTAAGTTCGGTGGGGTCTGCTGTAGGTTTCTTCAGGAGGGCGCTGAGTTTGGCGTGTTTCCAGCTTTCCGGGAAGGTAGCTGTGTCGAATGAGCAGTTGATGATGTCCCGAAGTTGGGGTGCGATGACGGAGTCGGCCTTGTTGAAGATGTAATGGGGACATGGGTCGGTTGGAGATCCGGAGTGGATGGAGTTCATCATGCGGATGGTGTCTTCAGTGCTGATCGGGGTCCAGGCGTGGAGGGTGTTGGTGGGGGGCTTCGGTTCGGTGGTGGGGAGAGTGGACTGGTCGCCGAAGCTGTTGTGTATGTCTGCTATCTTGCTGTGGAAGAACAAGGCTAAAGAGTCGCAGAGGTCTTGAGAGGGAGTGATGTCGTTTTTGCCGGCGTTGGGATTGGTGAGCTCTTTGACAATGCTAAAGAGTTCCTTGCTGTTATGAGCGTTGTTGTCTAGTCGATCCTTGAATGCTGATTTCTTGGTGGTGCGGATTAGCTGGTGGTGTTTGCCAGTGGCGTTCTTGAGGGCGGTCATGTTGTCTGTGGTGGGGTTTCTTTGCCAGGTTTTCTCAAGGGTGCGGCAGTTCTTTTTGGAGTTCTTGAGGTCGTTGTTGAACCAGGAGGCTTTTTTGCTTCCTGTCTTGTTGGGATGGTTTTTCAAGGGTGCTAGTTCGTCAGCGCAGTGGGTGATCCACTTTGCGAGATTGATGGCTGCTTGATTTGGGTCCGTTGATGTAGCAAGGGGTTTTTGGTTCAGAGATGTGGTGAGCTGGTTGGTGGTAGTTTTGTTCCAGTTTCGGCGGGGAATTCCTTGCGGGTGGTTGTGGGTCGTAGTCTTTCTGAAGCTAAAGTGGACGCAGCTGTGGTCTGTCCAGTGGAGTCCCGTGACGTAATTAAAGGTGATGTGCTTGCTGGAGGAGAAGATTGGGTCAAGCGTTTAGCCTCGAGGTAAGACTAACTGCGGCCAGCCTTTAATTCCTATTTGTGTAAAGCACGAATATAGCACCCCCATAAGGTTTCAAGGCGATGGGGGCCATTTGGGAGATTAAGTGAGCTGTTGCCCAGAGTCACATGATGCTAAGTTACCACCAGTGATCGAACCATGAACACCGTGCTCCGGAGTCAGCCGCTCTGGCTGCTGCACCACACCTTTCCATGTTTGAACTGAGCCGTGCAACTTTACAGTATGCTTACATCGTTGTCAAATACAATGTTGGTTCAGAAAAATTATGGAAGCGCACAGAAATAGCTTTTTAGCTCTTTTCTGAAGGCATCATTAGAAGATACATTTTCCTAATGTTTAGTGGGATGAATTCTATTCCCTCTATACATTCCCTAAAAAAGAATTGTGTAGAGTTGTATGAATTTTTATAAGAAATGTGTGAGTGAAAAGCTTGCCTGCCACAGATGCTCAAATATCACCCCGTCAATATCTAAATGGCCCAACCATAGTTCTGCCCCCCCCCCGCCCCCCCCCCAGGGCATCACACAACAACAACATAGAAGTATTGTACTCTAAAACAGAGTATTGGAGTACTAATTTTGAGATTGCGCTGTGTGGTACTGGAACACGAGTCTAAACCAATAAGCATCTGTCTTTGATTTAGGATAAGGGAATTGAGCCAGGAGTGGGTTTACCTGCTTCCTGGACTCCCCAACATGCATTGGGAGACAACGTAGGTCCAGGTATGCACATGCTGTTCACCTAGACACATTTGTAATGTGATTCCAGTTTACCTGGCAGCACAATGACTCATAATAGACTTCTCGTGCTGTTGGTCCCTCCCAAGCTGCCCATGACCAGATTGCAGACACCTTACAGCTCATTCAGTTTCCGTGACAGCTTTTGTGCTGTGTCACTGGCTTAATGTGAGAAAGTGCCCTCTTTCGGCATGGTTGCCCCCATTTTTTTCTGAATTGCTGATGTGCTTTGACTGAGTGTTCCCTGGGCTCCTGCTAATCGGGTACCTAAGGCCTATGTTCTTTCCCTAAAAACTGCATTGAAGAACTGGTATCTCTGGCCACAGGTCAGCCCCTGGTAAATGGTACCACAGGTACCCAGGGCACTTTGACCAGCGAAGGCCTTTAAGGGCTGCAGCACGTATTGTGCCACCCTTAGAGGTCTTGTACCACTACACTCACACACTGCCTTTGCAGGCTGCGTGTTTTGGTGCAGAACAAAGTGAAGAGTCGACATGGCACACATCTCTGTGTGCCATGCCTAAATCCCACTGCCCTGGCATAGGTCAGTTACGCCCTATGGCTGGGTGCACTATACCAGTGGTGAGGGTAAAGGAGCATGAGCCCTGTACCCCTACAGTGTCTAAGTCAATTCTTTGACATAGTAAGTGCAGTGCTGCCATTAAGAGTATATGGTGCTGGGAGTTTGTCATTATGAACTCCACGGCACCATAATGGCTACTCTGAAAACTGGGAAGTTTGATATCAAACTTCCCAGCACATTAAACCCACACTGATGCCTGTGTGGGATTTAATGAAAAATGCACACAGAGGGCATCTTATAGATGCCCTCTGAAAACGAGCCTACCACAAGTGTCCAGGCTGAGTGGATGCTTTCAGCTGCCACCACCAGACATGTTTCTGGACCCCTGCACTCTGGGGCCTGAAATAATGCACATCATGGGACAAGGTGCCAAGCCTCCTCCCCCAGGGTGGGCAGGGTTCACGAAGGGGAAACTTCAAAGGCTTGCCGCCTTTGTGAGCTTCCCCAGGCCACTTGTTGCTCTTAGCAACTCGTCCCCACTGGTTCTGACCCCCACTTTGGGCAGGAGAACCAGCGGGAAAAACAAGTGAGGAAGAGAGGTGTGCCCATCTCTGCCAACACCACCCCTCAGGTGGGGGGAGGTGAGGTGAAGCACAACTCTCAGTCTCCGCCATCTTGCAGATGGAGGGGCTCAGCCAACCAGGGACAGGCTCATGCCCCCCTCCCACTGGAGGGTGGCATAATAGGGGGGACCCATCCCAGGGGAGGGACCCATTGCTTCCTCCCTTTTACCTACCTGTAACGGCCCTGAATCTAGTATTTAGGGGCACCCCTGAACCTTGCTTCCTCAGACAAGAAGAAACTACAAGAAGAAGAAGGACCGAACAGCTGTGAAGAAGCTAACAAGAGGAAGACGCCCACTGACTTGGCCCCAGCCCTGCTGACCTGTCTCCACCTCAAAGCTGCTTCTGCGAAATCCCGGTGTGTCCTGCCGCCAGCAACCTCGAAAACCTAGGAGGACCTGCCTGCCTTCAACCACAAAGACTTTGTCTCCCGTGAACACCAACTTTGTTCATGTGCAACCTCTGGCCCAGGCCGGAAACCGCGAATCTGCACCACTCTGCACCCGCCGTCCCCAGCCCGAGCTCAACTGGGGAAACACCAAGAGGAGATCCCCCGGCGATCCTGACCTGAGATCCGGCAACCCCTGACCTATCTTAAGCCTCCAGCCAACGCCTGCAGCCTAACTCCAGAAGGAGCTGGTAAGAAGATCCAAGCCCAAAAGGCACCCGACGCCCCATGGCCTTGGGTGGCCAAACAGACGGTGCCAACCTCTAACTTCCCAACCTACCTCTTGAAGTGGTGGTCGCACCCAGATGACCTTCCTCCCCAAGCCTGCAGTGCCTTTGCAAACTGGAGGTTTGCAACCAATAGGGCGCCCAACATCGAAACAGCACCCTGCACCCGGCCGCCCTAGTGCCGCTGAGGGTACAATTTTGGTGCTACTTTGTTTCCCCATTTGCCCTGAGCTAAAGTCCAGGAGCTTTTTTTCCACAACCCAGTGGCCTGCTCGTCAGCAGCCACCAACCAGAGGCCCCCTATCCCCCGTTGGATAACATTGGGCCTCAGCACTCTGCACCCGGCCATCCTAGTGCATTCGAGGGTGTAACAATAGTGCATCCTTGACCCTGGGGGACCCCTCAGTCTACCCCCAGAACCTCAACTCCCACTACTGAATACTTACCTCAAAACCGATAACACTATTTTCCTCCATAGGATAACATTGACTGTTTTTCAGTGAAAAGTTTTTAAGTGTGGAGTTTGAAAACCTAAACAAATTCTTAACATTTTTACTGTTTAACAAAAACGATTTTACTAACCTATTTACAGGAATTGTCCCAGAGCAGTATCCAGGTATACTACTCTGTATAAGAAAAGTAATCCAAAAACTAACTTACCTGGTATTTTACTAAAAAGCCCATTCAATCTATGTACTCTATTTACAAAGTATTGCATTTCTCTGAAACCATACTGTAATCAAATCAAAGTACATTTACAACTGCAATCCAAACTGTGTTACAATATGCATATGTGCTGCAAAGTACTTGTCACTTACCTTTGCCAGTCTTGCTTGGTTCTAGGAAATAAAATACCTAAAAGAATATATTTTTATACAAAAACAATTGGTCTGAAGTTCAGTCTTTGAGTGTGTGAATTCATTTGAGTGCATTCAACAAATGCTTAACACTATCCTCTGATACTGCCTTACTGCTCGACCACACTACCACAAATAGAGAGTGAGGTGCTATCTAACTTTAACTCTACCTACCTTTGGGGTTCCACTGGGCTCTGTGCACACTATACCTCACTTTGGTATAGTATATACAGAGCCAGTTTTCTACACTTACCTTTGGCTGTCATTATATTGCTTAATGATATGTCTTCCCTTGCTCTTACTCTTAGCGCTCCCCAAAATATTCCTCTTTTGGTGGTTACTCTTTCTCAGGGGTTAACATATTCCCAAGGCGTAGGGTGTTGGTTTCGGCTTGATTGCAGTGCCTCTATTGGACACTGTAACATACTTTTGATTTGATTCTTACATCTTATAACTGTATTACACATCTTATGCGTTTTGGGCACCTAGTCCAAACATCAAACTATTCAATTCTTTTTCAAGTGTATCTCGCATAAACCTTCATTTTCTTTTAAAGTTATGCAGGTATACATGGAAAATTTTGTCAAAGTAATTGAATTTAATTTTTCAAACTTAGCTTCAAAATACCAACGTTATCGAAAATTATAATATGGAATCAGCTGCTAAATCTCTCAATTATTGGACTAGAAATGCACTGGATACAATTACTCCTGAAAAAATTGTAATTTCTAACCATGAAAATCCTTCTGCCTCTGGAACATAGATTCTCTGACTAGTACTAAAAGATCTTTCGCATTGCTGTAAAGAGCCGGACAGAAATATTATTTCAGTGAAGCAAACAATAAATGTACCTTAGCTCTGTACCACTAAAAAAAAATTAAAATGAGTAACAGGCTCGGCATGATATTTCTTCTGTATTAGGCTTGCTCAAATCCTGCTTAAGAAGTGCTTTCAATTGTCAAAGAGCTTCCTAAACTTGCTCTCTCTCACATTACTACACCGTACTTGGGGGTTTTATGAATCTCTAGCTTCATAATTTATCACTAAAATTCAACTAATACAATCTGAATTATGTACAGCTGTGCATAGATTCTCTACCTGGGCTAGATCTTAACACTTTTCAACTAAATCTGGCTCTCCCTTAGACTCATGTCCAGCTCTTATCTTTCATCTTGCGCCTGATGCACTTGAGTTATATCTGACCTTATTGTTTGCTCTTTTGTTACTGATTGTCTTTCACATAGTTGGGAACCTGCCCATGTAGCTCCTTTATTGAAACAGGCATTGGAAAAGCCAGTAGGTCACAACTATGAGACCTAGGGGCTTTGCAAATATTGTTAGCCTTGCTGCACTTGATTTTGTTAGCGATCCAACTCGAATCAATACACAAAAAGTAAAAAGACTAGCATGAGCGGTTGGGGGAACAAGATGATTGAGGGAAAGCAACACAGGAGGGCAGAATCACAAAGGGTGGGAGTAGGGATGCAAGAGGAGCGCGGGCTGAGATGAAACGTGGGGTGGGCAGAAGCAACCCTGGGGCATGCATGGTGGAAACAAGATGGTGAGTGTAGGGAAGGAAGCAAACTGAGAGGAATACAGACCAAGGATAGCAAATGGGCGAGAGAGAGCACATAGTGGATCTGGGTGGAAGGCACACCAGTGAGAAAGCAACGCAGGGAGAAGAACACAAGGACAAGTGCTTCAGGGAGAAAGGTAGGGAGAAGAACAAACAGAGAAAGACCAACTTGAGCATGGCAGAGGGGAGAATTACATGAAGGAGACAGCTGAAAAACACATGCACTCATGTGGGCTGCTTAAACAAAAAGAAGAAAGTAGGGCCTGAAAAGTGAGCAGTACAAGCAATGCACTTGCGCTCCAGAGAAGAGACAAACGCACGAAGAAGAAGCAAAAGTAAAGTCCAGTCAAGCTAATGTTTAAGAAGCAAGCACATGAGAGTGACAACGAAGCCAACCAATGGTAAGCAATGGGCAGGAACTACGACCACAGTAAACCAACGTCTTACAAATGGACAGCCCATGCACTGTCTTCTAGGTAAAAGCTAAAAACCTACAGCTGATCCCAATTTGACCAGTAATTATCGCCCCATCTGTCTACTTCTCTTCTGCTTTGATAAAGCCAAAAGAGAAGATAAAGAGCAGCTTACTAACCACATCCAAGGGAATGCTCTTCTGGATGCAACTCAACCTTGCTTTTTGCACACCAAGGAACTGAACTGTTATGAAAAAGTTTGAGTAGTTCAAGCTTGGGGCGGGGTAGCCACTCTGATCCTACTGGATCTATCAAACACTTCCGATGCTGTGTCTCATTTAGTTCCAATAAATAGACTGCATGAAGCCAGAATTTAAAACAATGCCGAGAATTGGCTGTATTGTTTTATTAAAGGGAAGAGTTCAAGTTCGTTCACTTTTCCCATCACTCCAATACCTGAAGCCCCACACTTTTTATCCTTTATGTCATTTCCCTGGCTAAACTTGTTATATCCTTTGGACTGGAACTGATGTCCTATGCATATGGTACCCAAATAAGCCATAGGATGGTTCAGTATCCAATTGTGGTCTATTGAGGAGGAATCTCTGGCACTGTCTCTCAGCTCCCCCACTCCAACTTTAGAAGTAGCAGTTGAATCTGACACCTTAATGTTTGATAATTGGATATTTATGTTATGTTAAATGTTAAAAACGCTTGTAAATTGCATGTTCACCAATCGGTTTCATGGCACTGTTAAGGCAGAAAGAAGGTTACGGGAAGCTGAAATTAAATATTGTATGATTGAACAAACAGATAGGTCTTGAGCATTTTTCTGAACTGTGCGTAAAATATTTACAGCCTGATTCATGTAGGCAATAGCGCTCGCAAAAGGGCCAGATTCTGAGAATCTGGCCCTTTGCGAGTGCGATTTTTGCATTTGGTATTCATGATCCCAAATGCAAAAATCGCTATTTAAGAATTAGCAAATATGCGAGGAATAGCATTTAAGGAATCTCTATTAGAGATTCCTCAAATGCTATTCATGACACATTACAAAATTGCGATTTTGCACTTTTGGGGCCGCTATTTACCGAGAGGTCAGACCTGTCGGTAAATAGCAAAAACTCAGAAAAATGCTTTTAAAAGCATTTTTCTAAGTTGCATGTTGCACACACACATGTCCTTTGGACATGTGTGTGCGCAACACCTGTTCAAATGTGCATTTTAGGGGTGCTACAGGGCGTCCTTTGGACACCCCTGGCACCCTTAAAATCGCTATCTTATTTGCGAGTAGCAAATTGCTACTCGCAAATAAGGGATACTCCCCATTCATTCCTATGGGCCTCTTGGCCCATAGGAATGAATGGGGAGTTTTTGCGAGTAGCAAATTGCTACTCGCAAATAAAGAACATGTAGGAATCGCTATTTAATTAGCAATTCCTACATGAATGCCGTTTTGCGTGTCCTCAATAGCGAATCGCTATGATTCGCTATTAGGGCCACGCAAAACGGCCTGTACATGAATCAGGCTGATAGCTCGTTAAACTGCTTTGCTCCCTTAAAGTATGTGGCAAAAAGATTGAGGCCGTCCACCCCCTTCTTTTCCCCACTCCTAAGAACGGGGAAAAGTATGTGCAAAAATAATAGAGCGCAAATGGAGGAAATCATGATTCCAATGCTAAGCTCTCTACAAAGCGGTGCTTAGGAGCTTCTGCAAAAAAAATCATATTGCTATTAAAGAATATTTTGCACAGCACATCAAGTCAGCAGCTAATTCACCTAAAGAGGCAAAAACGACCATCACCTCCCCAGCCAAACTCAGCAAAAAGATGTAGGTCTTTTTTGATAGATTAAATATATATACGCTTCCTTTTCTGAGACTGCTTCGGATGCCTCAATCACTAGTTCAGTTGATACGGGGAAGATGGAAACCATTCCTTGTGTTTCCTCCTGTCGCAAGTCAGTCTTCTATTAATTTGCCCCTATCTCTGAAGAATGCTCCTTGAACGAGATATTAAAATGCAAGTCCAGCTCCCAGGTGATGTCTGCCCTCCGTATATTTTCAGACTCAAGGCTTAGCATTTTAACCACTGCACTCAATAAAATATGGATATGTCTTGCTAATGTCTGGAATTTTTCCCTTGAGTTAGAAACAATCATTTCTTCTGCCATTGCTAAACAAGCCTAATGCAGACACAATTGTGCTGAGAAATTAAATGCTGATAACTCTACTCCAAGTTCCTGCAAACAATCTGGAGAAACTAGCCAATCAACAGCTGTCTTCTTTTGGGAGGCCAGTTCCATTCTCAATGATTCGTAGTCAGGCTTTCGTGTAAGATTTAGCACAGAGACAGCTCTTCTAGAGGTGGCAGAGTTTGACAGGGAAAATCTGGACATGAGCACACCTGTCATGGTGTTTCTACTTAAATTGCCCACACTGTATCACGTTCTATGTTGTTGAACAGACTTAGCAACCTTGGCATTCAGGGCAAGGCTATTTTAGGGATCACATTCTTCCTGGAGGGCTGATCCCAAAGGGTGTATTTCAACCCACTTTTTTGATCTCCTAAACCATCGATATGAGGTGTCCTACAGGGTTCTGCTCTGAGCCCACTCTTGTGTAAGCTTTACCTTTCCCACTGGGGGATCATATAGAATCTTGGGATGTCAAGGTAGTTTTGTACACTGACGACTCCTAATGGCTTTTTTACTTCCAAGACGTCACTGAGGCAGCTATATACAATTTTAAAGAGTGTCTTCGAGGATTTTCAGCTTGGATGTATGTAAATTGCTTTAAACTAAGTTCTTATAAAATGTAAGGTTTTGTTTTTTAATCAAAGTTGTTCCCCGCCGCCCTCTCTCCGGTGGCGTGTTAAACTCAATGCTCCTCCTAATCCTACCTCTTAAATTACAAATCTGGGCATCTTCTTTAATTCCACACTCTACTTTACTGCGCAAATTAAACAAATTTCGTCTGTCTGCTTTATGAAGATGAAAATCTTAAAGAAGTTCCTTTATCTGGTTCCTGAAGAGACAAGGAAAACAGTAGTTCATTTGTTAGTCACCTCTCGCCTGGACTACTCTAACAGTCTTTACTTTGGACTCCCTGCGTATCTGATACAAAGACGTCAATTATTCCAGAACACAACAGCCAAACTAATCAGAAGAGTACGGCTGTGTCATCAGATCTCTCGACAACTGAGACACCTGCACTGCCTCCCAATAGAACAACGTATTAAATTCAAAGCTCTGACACTAGCTTTTAGAACTTTCCTGGTGAGACCCCACGTATTCTGTCAATGCATACTGTCCCCATACACTCAAAAGAGGGCACTCAGAACCAACAAGATCTTCCTCTTTCGGGTCCCAAAATTCTTGAAATCTTGCAGTGGAGGTAGCCCTTTTACTGTTCTCACAGCAGAATTCTGGAAAAGTCTTCCATCCAATCTGTGTCGGGTTGAATCTTTGACATCCTTCAAAAAGCAACTCAAAACCTGGTTATTTGACTCTGTTTAGCCTCCCTGCCACTTTGAGACCCCACCCCTTACACTGTCCGCGAGTGCACTGGGATGCTTCTGTTCAAGCAGCTGCACGCTTTATCAAATGTTATCCGATTAAATGATTTATCTGATGTGCTAGCTGTATAGGTGCTGGCTGTCTAAAGCTAAATACTGACAAAACTGAGGAATGTATTATTGGAGGCATCCTGTCTATACAAGAGGTGGGCTCGTCAGCTGGTGGCTTTTTGGCAAACCTGTCATAGCAGGCCATGATTTAGGGTGTATCATTGATCAGGATCTGTCCTCCACACCTTAAATCTCTAAAGTGATTGCTACATGTTTTTCTATTAAGTGAAGTAAGAATTAGCCTTTTCTTTCCTTTGAGAACTAATTTATGGTCATTAACGCTAACAAAGGTTTAAGACTGGAGTATGACAATATTCTGTATCTTGGCCTTCC
This sequence comes from Lissotriton helveticus, assembly GCF_964261635.1. Lineage (NCBI taxonomy): Eukaryota > Metazoa > Chordata > Amphibia > Caudata > Salamandridae > Lissotriton > Lissotriton helveticus. The sequence goes on from NC_136065.1 coordinate 2,082,855,577, forward strand.
TAAGCCACATACAAAGTGCCCAACTCATCCAGAAAACTGTTGCTTGGTTACGACTAAGTCTTTTTCATTTATAGAACTAACTCTTCTCATCTTGTCCAGCTCTTGTCCAGCTCTATTGACTAAATATGACTAGGTGTTTCAATTTTAAAGTGCCTATGCTTTTGTCAAAAGGCTCAAATGGGTGACAATAAACATATTTTGTGGTTTTACCCTATGCAGACTCTTTGTCCTCCACGGATCACTGACATAATATCGACGACACAAATATCGAGATACACAAATATCGAGTCAAAAATATCGATTGACAAAATATCGACTCCCTATCTTCAAACAGGTAAGTACCAAAATATCGACTCCAAAATATCGACTTACAAAAATATAGACTGTCAAAATATCGATTTTTTAAAATGTCTTAAAAGTAAGTTAAAACTAATATAGTAATAAATATATTTAATATAAACTTAGAAATAATTATTAAAAAAATATAATTTTAATAAATAATTTATATAATTAAAAAAATTATATCACCAAAAATTACACACACACATATATATATATATATATATATATATATATATATATATATATATATATATATATATATATATATATATATATATATATATATATATATATATATTTAAACATATTATTAAATAAACATATATAACATTTTAGAAAATGTTTAAAATTTATTGTTACAACTATAGTGAGTTCAACATTAGCAAAAGTGTTGGATAGCGTAGAGGTAAAATTTACTACTCCCACTCCAGTGGGTGCAACAGTAGGGAAAGCGCTGGATAGCGTAGAGGTTAAAATTACTATTCCCACTCCAGGGATGTATGACGTTACAACGCATACTTTTACAACGCCTACCATTACAACAAAACTTTTACAACGCAAAAACTTTTACAACGCATAGATTTACAACGCAAGATTTTACAACGCATATACCTTTACAACGCATACCATTACAACATAAGTATTGGTAAGTATATAATAATTTTTTGAATATAAATTAATAAAAAATATTATAATATAATTTAATATAATTTAATTTTATTAAATAAATGTAATTTAAATGTAATTTTACTTTATTTTTACAAAGTACCCCTGTACCCCAAAAACCCAAAACTGACCCTGAACCCTAAAAATACCCCTTTACCCATAAACTGAAAACTGACCCTGAACCCTAAAAATACCCCTTTACCCGAAAACTGAAAACTGACCCTGAACCCTAAAAATACCCCTTTACCCAAAAACTGAAAACTGACCCTGAACCCTAAAAATACCCCTTTACCTACAAACTGAAAACTGACCCTGAACCCTAAAAATACCCCTTTACCCCAAAAACTGAAAACTGACACTGAACCCTAAAAATACCCCTTTACCCAAAAACTGAAAACTGACCCTGAACCCTAAAAATACCCCTTTACCTACAAACTGAAAACTGACCCTGAACCCTAAAAATACCCCTTTACCCCAAAAACTGAAAACTGACCCTGAACCCTAAAAATACCCCTTTACCCAAAAACTGAAAACTGACCCTGAACCCTAAAAATACCCCTTTACCCAAAAACTGAAAACTGACCCTGAACCCTAAAAATACCCCTTTACCCAAAAACTGAAAACTGACCCTGAACCCTAAAAATACCCCTTTACCTACAAACTGAAAACTGACCCTGAACCCTAAAAATACCCCTTTACCCCAAAAACTGAAAACTGACCCTGAACCCTAAAAATTCCCCTTTACCCAAAAACTGAAAACTGACCCTGAACCCTAAAAATACCCCTTTACCCAAAAACTGAAAACTGACCCTGAACCCTAAAATTAAAATATTTATCAATTAATCAATTATAATTAATTACCAATTATATTTTAATTAATTACCAATTAATAATTAATTAACAATTAATTTTTAAAAAATATCAATAAATAAATTAACATATTTAATTAATTATAATTAAATTACTTCCCACCCTATTCCCCTATAAACCCACAACCCGCTACAGAAAATAAATTACTAAAATTAAAATATTTATCAATTAATCAATTATAATTAATTACCAATTATATTTTAATTAATTACCAATTAATAATTAATTAACAATTAATTCTAAATTATTATCAATAAATAAATTAACATATTTAATTAATTATAATTAAATTACTTCCCACCCTATTCCCCTATAAACCCACAACCCGCTACAGAAAATAAATTACTAAAATTAAAATATTTATCAATTAATCAATTATAATTAATTACCAATTATATTTTAATTAATTACCAATTAATAATTAATTAACAATTAATTCTAAATATATATCAATAAATAAATTAACATATTTAATTAATTAGAATTAAATTACTTCCCACCCTATTCCCCTATAAACCCACAACCCGCTACAGACTTATATTACACAAAAAATAAAAATTATTATTAACTTACCTTAAATTCGATATTTTTGTTGTCTATATTATGTCTAGTCGATATTATGTCCATTCTATATTTTTGATTCGATATTATGTCCATTCTATTCGATATTAATTTTCTCTAGTCGATATTTTTGTTGTCTATATTATGTCTAGTCGATATTTTGTCCATTCTATATTTTTTACTCGATATTCTGTCCAGTCGAAATAATTGACTCGATATTATGACTGTACACCGTCCTCCACAGTTGTCTTCTGTAGATCCATAGATATCAAAGAGAGTGATAGCGTGCCAAACCTTTTCTTTTTCCAGTTGCAAAGACTGGAACTTTCTTGCTTTCTTGAATAGCGCTACTGCTAATCATCTCACCTTTAAGCTACCTATGCTGCAATCACATGATTACTTACAGCATCAGGACATGCTGTCTAGTATCAGCGTGCTCAATAAAATGTAAAAATAAATGGCATTGGCCAAGGTGGTGATGCTCCTCAGGAGCTTTGATGTGCTAAAGCACTGATTCCTATTCCGAGAATGTTTTGAGGTATTAGATAGACAGATGCCCCCTCCTGGTATGGGCTCAGTTTTCTCCCAGAGCAAGATGTGACGCTGATGCTACCACTCAAACAGGGAGGACAAGCTCTTCCAAACGGTATCATTTTGCCTCCCTGATGCAACATTTGACAAGTCGGTTGGACTCTAGTCACAATTTGGAAAACTCTTTGCTTGTCCGCACACATGGCAACACTGGGCTTTTTTGCCTCTGTGAAGGAAAAGGTACCTGAGGCACTGCAGAAAGGTTTATTTTACTTCTTTAAAGAAGTGGCGACCCGATACGCTGAATGAAGGCTGCTTTTATGTCTTTAAATGAGAAGACATCTGATGTGCTGAATTAAGGTTTCTTTTATATCATATGGGTGACCTAATGCAGGGCCGGCTTTAGCACTGGTGGTGCCCTGTGCAACAATGTCTTTTGGTGCCCCCCAATGACCACCTCTGCCACATATTCTCTCACTAGCACCCTTTAACAATGCCCCTCAAGCCTCCATAACCACCGGCTCTCAGATTCATTTAGTTTTATAGCACCACTCATACTAGTGTAAGGTGTAAGAGCACTTTACATCACACACATTGCACAGAGACAATCATATGTGTGTAAATCAGTGTATAGGAAATTTAACATCAGACAGGACTACAAGGTGTAGTGTAGGAGTGACATGTCATCGATACTGGTAGGCAGTATAGTTTGAGTCCTTATTCTAGAAAAGCTCAAATTCAGAATTTAAATGTAACATCATTGTTAGGGGTTATCTTTAATAATAAGAATTGTTTTCTACCCAAATGAACCCTTTTTTTAAATTATTATTTTTTTAAAGTTTTTATTGGGTATAAAACAGTTATCAGAAAGACAATTGGCATGTGTTAATTGCAAGGTTACAAAGATTAAAACACTATAAAGACATCGAATCTCATCTTCCCCCGTCCCACCCATGTCAATCACAGTGTAATTGAAACCACACACCACCCTCCCCACCCCTTCTGGACTACAAACTGGGAGAAGTCTACAGTTGGGCTGAGGTCTATGCCCAACGTAGACAACAAAGACCGTACTCCAATCCTACTTCTGATGAAGGTAGTTCAACTGATGGATCAACTTCCCAAAGAGGGGGTGCATCCTCCGGGAGACCCATAAGAAATGTTCCACCTTCTACAACCCCTGAAAGTCGCACTCAAACTGCCGCCACAACATCTGGGGACCGTTTTTTAGAGAAAGGCCCCGCCGTCATCGTCGAACCCGGAGGAGCAGAAGTCACAAAAGAACCAACCTCGTCCATAGCTCAAGCCACCAGGAGCGTCATCAACATTTCAAAAGTAACTTTAACCAAATCTCAAACGATGACACTTCAACGAGGTACATCGTTTGTTCCAACATACCATACAAATTAATTGGAAACTAAAGTAAGTTTGTACAAATTCATGCGTAACCTACGATTGAGACATTTTTTTACCAACGTAAATCCTCCAACGGGTCCTCCCGTGGAACACACTTGTAGACATCTAAGGAGTAAGAGCTCTTTTCTGGCTCCTGTAAGCCATAAGATCTTGGATTCATATGAAACCATCACCATGAATGCCATCAAAGATTGCTTTAAGAAACCCGCTCCAAAATGGAATAACTTTAAGTGTAGAGAGGCCAGAGCATTAAAGCAAATCTCTAACAACAAAAACATCGTCTGTTGCAAAGCAGATAAGGGGGGAGCGTTGGTCATTGTGGACAATGACTATTATCACAAAAGTGTGACAGACCATGTGTGTGATGTCAATCTATACATGAAATTAACACATGATCCTACTGAGACTTTTTCTAAAATTTTGAAAACCATTTTGGGTAAAGCTTTGATGTTGGGAACCATCACTGAGAAAGACTTGAAATTTTTAATTCAATCACATCCCAAATGTCCTAGCATACACATGCTACCTAAGATTCATAAACACTTGCATCAACATCCATTTCGCCCAATCGTATCAACCAAGAATTCTATACATGAACCTACTGGCAAATTCATAGATATGTACCTTCAGCCAATAGTCAAAAGCATGTCAACGTATCTACGAGACACCACCGACTTTTTGAATCGACTACAGCAAGTGACACTGGAACCGGACATTTCTTACACTCTGGTTACGATTGATGTATGTGCATTGTACACATCCATACCCCACAATAGAGGCATTGAAGCTATTGAATACTTTTTACTGTCACATCCTATCGACGATGACTTGAAAGTTCTTCTACTAGAGCTAATACAATTCACACTTCACCATAGCTACTTTTCTTGGAACAATGAAAGGAAATTTTGCAGCCCCTAGCTACGCCAACCTCTTCATGCATCGTATGGAACTGGATCACATCCTGAATAACACTAAATGGAAGCAGAAAATCTGTACATTTTGGCGATTCATCGATGATATCTTCCTAATCTGGAGTGGCTCACCTGAAGAAATAACTGAGTTCATTACCCATATTAACAACATCGACGATCACATACAGTTTACCCACTCTGCAAGTACCGAGAGTTTACCTCTTCTGGATGTTCAGGTCTCCTTACTGAAGAATAAAATTATCACGAACCTGTTCGTTAAAGCAACTGACAGAAACAACGCTTTATTTTATACCAGTTGTCATCCAACACACCTGAAGAAACACTTGCCATACTCTCAATTATTAAGGCACAAAGAATTTGCTCAGAACCTGATACCTACCAACTCACTGAAGACAACATTCTCCAGAAATACAGAGAACGGGGGTACCCGGAAACTACCCTTGAAACAGCCAGAGAACGTATCTCCTCTAAGAACCGCCAAGATCTTTTGACCCTTCACACCGACCAGACCAGCAATCAGAGACCCGTGTTTGTGTCAAAATATTCTACCAGGAGTACTCTCATTAAGAGTATCATCTTAAAAAATTGGGAAATGATTCAACATGAACCTGACTGGTGGAATTTTTAACCACAAACCACTTTTTGCATATCAAAGATCTAAAAATATCAAAAACATCCTGGAAACTCAACCAATTGAATCTCCTATCTGTTTCACGGGCACCAAACCCTGCCACAACTGCAGCCATTGTCACAACATTATTAAAGGTAACACCATGAATCATCCATCATCTGGTAGAACCATCAAACTTATGACAAATGCTACTTGTGACTCCATGAACGTTGTTTATTTTCTCAAATGCCCGTGTGGTTTACCCTACGTGGGAAAAACGGAGAGGAAAATAAAAGTTCGTTTAACCGAACACAAGAGTACAATAAGAAACAAGACTGTGAAATCACCCCTCGCTGCACATTTCACCTCACACAACCACAATGTCAACCAATTGAGGTTCCTTGTTTTGGAGGTTGTACCCACAAGACCGGGCGTTGATAACAGAAAAAGACTCTTACAAAGAGAAATAGTTTGGATTAAGAGACTTGATGCGAGCCAACCGAAAGGCCTAAACAACAGAATGGAATATAGTTGCTTTCTTTGATTTACATATTTGAATCTCTTTCCTGTATTTACTCATCTCCCCTTTATTTGTCCTACTCCTGCTCTTCAACTATACTTGCTGTTTATTAATTACGCGTTTTTCATATCTTGTTATATTCAACATTTTCGTTTGTGTGGTTTCGGGACTTTATACTTATTAGATGTACACTTTTCCTCTTTGAACCTCTCCCAAGATGACCACACTAACTTGTCCGTCCTTCATTTCCATTAACACCTGCACCTTTTTACCTCCCAGACAGTTGATACCTTAAACTTTTGTCTTTTTTGCTGTTATTTTCCATGTAACGTTCGATTAACTTTTCTGTCATTTTTCAACCCTCAATAATACGATATCTTTTTTTACCGGCACTCCGTGCCGATTATCCATTAGTCCTCTGTTTACTTCTCATCACGCACAGCACGCACGCTGATAACACACCTACTTACTTCCGTATTGCCACACGGAATACTAACACGCCTGAGAGACCAGGACTTTGTTTGAGAGATTCGTTCGGTAAGCCTGCACTGGGAATTGCAAAACCTTGTTAACGTCGATTATGGGGGTTCACCTAACAGCTTTTTCAACAGTTAGCATGCACTTGGGTTGCACACCTAAAATCCTGGCGTATGTCCACATCACAAAATATAACCATCCTTGTGTTCTGAGTTAAATTTTTCCCACACCATTAATGCACTATTATTTACATTTTCGCCTTTCACCTATGGATGTTCATGTTAGATGGAGAGCTTCACGTGTTATAATACACACTCGTATAGTTATTTCAGTTTTTTACCCTCTGTGATATTCCTCGTTGTTCCACCATTACTCGTGATTATTAACATCTGAGATCACTCGATTTTTCTTGCATGATTTAAAACCACGCCCCAGCCTTGTTTAAATGCACTTGCTCGGTGGAGGTGTAACCACTACCTGAATACCTGTTATTTTATTCACAGATTGTAACTAGTCCCCTGAGGAAGGGCTACAGTCCCAAAATGCATAGGGACACTGATACTACAATCGGATACGTTTGAACATAAGAAATGATTTGCCTTATGAATAATCAACAATCAACAATGTCGCTATGGTTGAATAAAACTATTCATTTGAACTCCGAGAAAATCTGTATCTTCTTGCTTACATTGCTTACAATATAAAGACTTTCATTCAAGGATATCTATCCCCACCGGAGTGCCTTTGGAATTAGTGTTGGTGATTCCTACACTCCCCCAGCATTTCTGTAGTGTAGGAGTGACATGTCATCGATACTGGTAGGCAGTATAGTTTGAGTCCTTATTCTGGAAAAGCTCAAATTCAGAATTTAAAACGTAACATCATTGTTAGGGGTTCTCTTTAATAATAAGAATTGTTTTCTACCCAAATGAACCCTTTTAAAAAAGTTTTTACTGGGTATAAAACAGTTATCAGAAAGACAATTGGCATGTGTTAATTGCAAGGTTACAAAGATTAAAACACTATAAAGACATTGAATCTCATCTTCCCCCGTCCCACCCATGTCAATCACAGTGTAATTGAAACCATACACCACCCTCCCCCCCCTTCACTCATCCCCAGAATCATCATCTGAACTCTCCTCGTTAGACTGAGGAATGGGGTCGCAGATGTCTCCCCTGTAAGTATTCCAGGCAGTCCATATTTTGGTCCATTTTCGGCGGGATTTCCGATTCTGATAGACAGTTCTTTCAGTAATCATGGCAACATCCATGTCCCTGCACCATGCCTCCAGCGAGGGCAGATCAGCGGCACCCCACTTCTGCGCCACGTTTCGTTTAGCAACCATAAGGCCTAAAGTCGCCCATATTTTCCCATGTCGTGACAAGTCGTTTGGTTCCCATATATTTAGGAGGCACCGTCGTGGTTCGGGCAGTAATGAAATATTTAGCGTCTGAGACATCGTTCGTAGGACTTGTCGCCAATAGTCAGTGAGTAGTGGGCAATCCCAAAGTGTTTGGAAAAAGGAGCCCTCGTTCCCACATCCCCGAAGGTAGTATGGATGTTGCGCCCTGCCTATTATATGGAGTGTAGTCCTAGTGAAATAAGCGCGATGTAGAATTTTAAGCTGAACAAGCCTGAGCCTGGCCGGAATTCCCACCTCTCTAGGCGAGGGGAGCGCTGCCTGCCATTCTGCCTCATCCATGGCACCAACATCCGTGGTCCATTTCTCGTGTAAGGCTTTCGTGGGGTCTAATTGATTGTTAATCAATTTTCGGTACGGGAAGGAGGTGGCGCGCTTAGGCATAAAATCTGTAAGTAGCCTATCCTCTACGGGTGAAGCCTCGGGCACGTCCGTATTTTGCGGTAGTACCGCCAGGAGTGCATGTCTGATTTGTATGTACAGGAAAGTTTCAGTAGTCGCGAGCTCATATTGTCGTCTAAGCTGATCAAATTAGATGACTGTCCCTTTGTCCCACATGTCACCCACTGTTGAAATGCCAATACTGTCCCAATGTTCAAATCCCCTGCTGTTCCTAAGCGACCCTAGCTGTTTTGCATCCCAAAGAGGAGTGAGCTTAGTGATGGTCTCCTTCCATCCTAAACGTGCCTGAGCTGTGTACCAGAGCAAGACTGTGTGTTTCGTTGGGCCCTCCAGCTTCAGCGCCCTTCTCCTGTTGTACAGGGCCGCCAACATGTTATCCGTCCCTAGCTGCACCCTATCTCCCTTATACGCCGGATCAGTTTGGGGGGAGTGTATCCATTGATTTACGACTTTAAGGTGTGCTGCCCAATAGTAAAGGTGTATGTTAGGGAGTGCAATGCCACCATCGTACCAACTGCGGTGTAATTTAGCCTGAGCAATGCGTGCTGGCCTGTTGCCCCATAGTAATGTGGATACCAGTGCCGCTATCTGTTTAAAATATCGCACGGGTACCTGAAACGGCGTGTTCTCCAGTGCATACAAAAATCTGGGCAGGGCCATCATTTTGAATAAGGCTGCCTTCCCTAGGAGTGTTAGGGGTAGAGACTCCCAGTGCGTCACATCTCTGCGCAAGCGCTCCAGTAGGGGTGCCAGATTCCTGGTGAAGAAGGCTACAGGGTCTTTAGTTACATGTATCCCCAGATATTTGAACGAATCCTGGGATATCGCCAGAGGGCAATGAGGAGGGAGTCGCGGTATTGGTCCCTTAAGTAAATATAGGACTGATTTAGTCCAGTTTATAGTGTAACCCGAAATTGCCCCAAAAGTGTCGCAGATCTCAAATAAGACCGATAGAGCGTCTTCGGGGACTGTGAGATACACCAGAATATCATATGCGTAGAGAGATATATACGATCTTCCCATCCCTCCGCCCATTTAATACCTCGCAGAAGAGGGGTCTCACGGATTCGTGCCGCCAGGGGCTCCAACATCAGTGCAAAGAGGAGCGGCGAGAGAGGGCAACCCTGTCGAGTGCCTCTTGTTAAAGGTATAATGTTCGAGAGTCGTCCATTCACCGCCACACACGCCACTGGGTCAGTATAGAGGAGCCGGACCCATGCACAAAATTTAGGGCCGAAACCTAATCTAGGAAGGACAGCAAAAAGGTAGACCCACTCCACCATGTCAAAGGCCATTCTCGCGTCTAGGGAAAGGACCGCTGACGGCTCAGCTAGGACATGGCTCCGAGCCAGTGCACTATGTAGACGCCTAAGATTAAGCGCAGTATTTCTGTTTGGCATAAAGCCGGACTGGTCCGGGTGAATTAAATTGGGCAGGTGTACCTGTAATCTGTTTGCGATCACTTTAGCTAATATTTTGGACTCCGCGTTAAGCAGCGATATCGGGCGGTATGAGAGACACTCCGACGGGGGCTTCCCTGGTTTTAGAATAGTCACTATCGTGGCCGTTCTCTGGTCCAGAGGTAGTAGTCCTTGCTCAAAACTATTGTTGTACATATCAAGTAGGTGGGGGCATAGTGTATGTGTCATGTACTTATAAAGCTCCATCGGGATTCCATTGGGACCCAGGGTTTTGCCGGATTGTAATGATTTAATTGCTGCACCCACTTCCTCAATAGTAAGATCTGCCTCAAGCTCCAAGGATGCCTCTGGCTCAAGTCCGGGCAGTTCTATGTCTCGCAAAAAATTTGCTGCATCTACCTCTGTAATAACTGAGGATGAAGCGTATACCGCTCGGAAGTGTTCAGCTAGGGTATTCACTATGTCCCCCGGATTTGAAGTAAGATGTTCCCTGAGCCGTACGTAGCTGCGCTATAGTCCTGTTCCCCCGTTCCCTTCTATCCAGCCAGGCCAGTAATTTCCCTGCCTTATCACCCACATCATAGATTGTATGTCTGGTTGCCGTAAGGGCAGCCAGAGTTTCTTGGCTGAGATGTTCCCTGTGTTGATGTGGCTTTAGATGAAGGGTGTGCACTGAGTCGGGTGTAGGGTTGGATGTGTGATTAGTGTCGGCTGTTTGTAACTCCTGTTCCAGCGTCACAAGGTCTTGGTGTTTCATGCGTTTGTACCCTGTGATGGATGCAATAGCTTGTCCCCTGAGGACCGTCTTATAGGCCTCCCATAAAATGGTTGGGGAGCTGACCGAGGCTACGTTCTCGGCAAAGAAATGTTTGGTGGCTTTGCGGAGTTCCCTCCGTATCTGCGGAACCTGTAAATAACCTGGATACATTGGATAGAGTCGTTTATGGGAAGTGTGGTGGGAAGAGTAAGTTAGAACTACCGGTGAGTGGTCAGAGATACCCCTAGACCCGATAGTGATGTTTTCTACGCAAGAGAGAGTGGACTCTAAGGCCAGGAAATAATCTATTTTAGATAGGCTGTCATGCACAGCCGAGTGGAAGGTGAATTGCTTTGCTACCGGGTGCTTATGTCTCCATACATCCACCAGACCGACTGCTTCTGTAAAGCTCTGTAGGCGGGAGATTCCGGGTGTCAAGGCTCTCACTGGGTGTCTATCTATGCTGGCATCCATTGTGGCGTTAAAGTCACCACCAACAAAAAGGTCCCCAAGAGTAAGAGACAACAGAAAGTCACTGAGGGCCGTGAGTGCCACCGACTGTAACGCTAGGGGGACATATACCGACACCACATTTACAAGTCTGCCCTCCCATTGACCATGCACAAAGTGTGAGTTCTTCCGAAGTAGAATGCACGTCCCTCTGGACCCCATGGAGAACTCGGAGTGTACCACCATTATAACCCCCATCTATCCATTGCCCTACATGCCGCACCTGTTAGGTGAGCTTCCTGAAGAAGGGCTAGTACAGGGGCATGGCGTTTCAGGGCGCGGAGTACTAACCCCCTTTTAATTTTATCTCCTAGCCCATGGACGTTCCATGTGAGCAGTGTGAGTGGGGCTACTGGGACTGCCAGGGTCTCTGTCCGTGCGTTAGTGTGCGTCATGACTGTCACCATGAGTGGGCGGAGTGAGAAATGGGAAGTGCAACCCTATCATGTCATATGAGGATCCAATATGCAGTAAATACCATGTTTTAATGTCCTTTCCGATTTTAACAAAAACCAACAAATTAGAAATTTGAACTCCCCCTCCCCACAATTCCACCCCCCTCCCTGCCCGACAGACTTTGAACTGCCCGCCACCCCAACACAGCATAGTGCTTTATCCCTTCCAAATGAACCCTTTTAACAAGATTAGGATGATGAAAGACTGGGCAAGCAGCTCTTTGATGACAGTTAATAGCTCAATGTTCTATATTAGGATTTTGACCTATAAACGACAAGCAGTTTTTTATCTGCATGGTACACGTTCTTAGCAGCAGGCATTTTAACCCTCTGCACTACCTTAGGATTAGTCAAAACTTCCACTGGACAAACCTCGGTCTCTTTCCAGGAAGACGATTAATCACTAGAGTTATCTTGACATTTTAATTGATGCCTAAAAATTGCTCGCGGCCGGGAACGCGGCAGCAGGTGCTTCTAAAATTATAAGATACTTGTAAGAATGACGCCCCCCACATCAAGTCAGCGCCCGGTGCAATGCCATCAAACGCACCGCCCTAGAGCCGGCCCTGACCAAGTGCACTGAATTAAGCTTTTATTTTATGTATTTAAAGAGATGGATCTGATGCGCTCAATTGAGGCTTCTTTTGGGTCTTTAAAGGAGGGGAGACCTCATGCGCTGAATGAAGGATTCTTTTGTATCTAAAAGGAAACCATGTCTCCTTTGCATCCCACAACTCCCGAACTTTTGTTTGTTATGCAACTGTTTTGACCAGTAAGCTATTCAGTTTTTGTTTCAAACTCAAATCCTCTATCCCTATTAGTGAGTATTGCTTCATGCACAATTCCCTTTCTAATATATTGCCAGTTCATAATATAAGATTTTGATATAACAACGACTTTAGAACACTAATACATAGAAATAATACGCCTTGAACTATAGTGTAGCCAGGCATGATAGACTTATAGGAAGAGGTGGCGGTCTCGCCATTATTTACAAGAATCAGTATCGTACCACACTCGATCCTATACACTCCACTAATTGTGAAGCAGCCACTTTTGCTATCAGCATTAATCATAAACAAGCCCTTAAAGGAATTCTGCTATATCGACCTCCTGGCCCTCGAAGCTCCTTTCTCTCCACTCTTTCGGATTTCAATGACCATATCATAAGTTCTACGGAATATATGATATTGGGAGATTTTAACTTCCATTTGGAAGAGTAAGATAACCACGAAACCACTCAACTTACTGCTGACCTCTTGACTTTAGGACTTCATCAGCTGGTAAATGGAACTACACATCAGGCGGGACATACTTTAGACGGTCTGTTTACCAACAACCCTGATATCTCTGTATTGGATACTCTTCCCCTCACGTGGTCAGATCACAGGGCTATTATCTTTGGGATTCACACCCGGATTGCTAACCCTCCCCCCCCCAGCCAACGAACCAGGACAGGGACTCGTGCCTGGAAGAATGCAGATATCCCTCAGATGCTAGACTTTCTGGCACTATCCTGTCCCACGGGAAGAGGCAACCCTGCTCTATCAGCCTCCGATTTCCAAGACTGGATTCGGAATGCCGCTGATCAAGTGGCCCCGGAGAAGTTTACGAGACCCAACAGAACAACTCCGTCGGCGGCTTGGTACACCGAAGATCTCAGGCTCCATCGACAACATTGCAGGAACCTGGAAAGGCGTTGGAGGAAATCTTATTGCCCCATAGCCAAGCAATCCTACAAAGATGCCCTTACAATATATAAAAAGGCGATCATTGCTCGAAAAAGTGCCTTTTTCTTGGCCCAAATAGAGAATGCCAAGAACTCTGCTAGAGAACTGTTCTCAGTTGTCACCACTTTGTCCACTCCTTCCACTGGTCCCGGGGTTGAACCCTCTCAGACTTTTTATAATGCTCTGTCCACCTTTTTTACCACCAAGGTGGCAGACATATACTCATCTTTTGAAGGGGACATAAGGACCAGACCTAGAGTCTGCATTGGGGAAGAACTAACCTTTGATCACGATCATGATCTTCTTCCCTCTTTTGCCCCCATCACGCAAGACCATATCAGCAGACTCATCTCTACTATTAAGTCTGGCTCCCCCTTGGACCCTTGCCCTCCTTCTGTGATGGCTAACCTTAGCAAAGTGATTTCGCGGCCACTTATGGAAATTTGCAACACCGCATTTCAAATTGGTCAATATCCAACCTCATGGAAGAAGGCGGTGATAAAACCTCTTTTGAAAAAACCCTCCCTGGATCCCACAGCTGTGGCCAGTTATAGAGAGGGGAGCGTGTCTCCCCTTTCCTGCCAAAATATGCGAATCTTTGATGAACAAACAACTCTCAGAGTTCGTCGACACTCACCAACTTCTCGACGAAACGCAGTTTGGTTTCAGGAAAGGGCATGGAACCGAGACCGCCTTAATAAAGGCCTCAGATGAGATTAGAGCCATCATGGACCAGGGAGGTGTGGCCGTCCTGATTCTCCTGGGTTTGTCTGCAGCCTTCGACACGGTCGACCATGCTATTTTGGTCGACCGTGTCGCAGCCCTGGGGATAAACGGTATGGCCAGGGATCTTATTTCATCTTTCCTGGCCAACCGTACCCAGACAGTGAAGTTGGGTGATTTCTACTCTCCTGTCTCTGCACTACCTTGTGGAGTCCCACAGGGCTCCTCGCTAAGTCCCACGCTATTTAATATCTACGTAGCGGACTTAGCGAGGGTAATAAAGGCCCATGGATTGCGACTTACATCCTACGCAGATGACACCCAACTGGTCCTGGCAATCCACAAGGACGGCCCAGTGGTGGCAGCTAACTTCCAAAAGGCCATGCTTGCTGTTAGTACTTGGATGGCCTCCAATTGTCTGAGGCTTAACTCGGACAAGACCGAGATCATGACTTTCGGCAAGCTTTCTCCGGAATGGTCCTCCATCTGGTGGCCTGTCCAGCTGGGTTCTCCACCCATCCCGGTAGAAAAGGCTAGAAATCTGGGAGTTATTTTTGATAGCAAGTTGTCATTCAGCCTTCACGTCAACAAGGTTGTGTCATCTGCGTTCTTTATTTTAAAGAAAATCAAAACATTACTGCCTTACCTCCCTACTTCAGCTGGGAAGACCCTGGTTTCCACCCTAGTATTTTCAAAAATTGACTACGGGAACGCCCTCTTTCTAAATACTCAAATACTTGTTCTATCGAAGCTACAGTCCATACAGAATGCGGCTGCAAGGATTCTTCTTGACATCCCCCGTCGCCAGTCCACTACTCCCGCCATTCGTCATCTGCATTGGCTAAAAGTAGAGAGCCGAATTAAATTTAAGGCCCTCTGTATTGCCTATAAGCCAGTGCATGGCGTCGGACCTAAGTTCCTGATAGAAGCGTTTCAGCTGTACACCCCCAAGAGGCAGCTTAGATCTGCCAACACCTGCCTCCTTCCAGTGCCTCGTACAAGAACTGCTACCTGGGGAGACAGGCGCTTTCTGGTGGCTACACCCAAACTTTGGAATCTATTGCCATTGGAGATTAAAACTGCCCCCAATCTGATGAGCTTTCGTAGGCTCTTAAAAACATGGTTGTTTAACCAGTAAGTTGCTGTCTGATCGTTTTTAGCCTCCATATGCGCCGAGACACCTTCGGGTATTTGTATGCGCAATAAAAATCTCGAAATAATAATAATAATAATAAGAATTGATCAATTTCATAACAAACAAAATATCAGGAGTTCTAGGATGCAAGGGGCACAAGATTGCCTTTTTACCCAGCTGATCCAGATGTAATATTACAAAGTATTAGTGTTCTAAAATCATTGTTGTTATATTGAAATGTTGTATTATGAAGTAGCAATACATTATTGAGGGGATTGTGTTTTCTAATATCTCAAGCTTAATTACTCGCAGAAAGATGTGAATGTTGTTGATTTTCAAAAATCTTTTCCCTTTTAAGCTCCACACTGAGATGTTATCTCTGTGTCCCGCACTGTCTTTTTTTAATCTTTTATTTCTGAGTATTCTTCCTCAATTCATTGTCATTCTCCTTTATTATTTTCTTCGGGCCTATACGCTAGTAGTGAGTGGTTATTGGTTCTCCTGAGGATAGTAATGGATAACGTTACTCCCAATATGGTTGTGCCCAAAAATGTTGCCATTATTGTGATTCTAAGATCACATAGGGACCCATTTTCGTGAGCACAACCAGTTTAAAACAGTGCAGTAAACTGTGAATCAAGTATGAAAGGATGGTGCCGAAAGGCGTTTGAGAAAGTTGGGTTTTTGCAAGGCAATTTATACACAAGTGGAGAACTTAGAGACATCTAACCATTTTTGGGTGATCACCTCGTCTAAACCGTTTTTGGTGATTAACTTTTATTTACTTTTATAAGCTAATAAATGGTTTTGAGGGAGTTCTTTTTAGGGTCGGCACTAGGGCGGTGCGTTCGGTGCCATCACACCAGGTGCTGACTTGATGTGGGGGCGTCATTCTTGCAAGTATCTTATAATTGTAAAAGCACCTGCTGCCGAGTTCCTGGCCATGAGCAATTTTCAGGCATCAATTAAAATGTCAAGATAATTCTGGTGATTAATCGTCTTCCTGGAAAGAGATCGAGGATTCTCTAGTGGAAGTTTTGACTAATCCTTTGGTTGTGCAGAGGGTTAAAATGCCTGCTGCAAAGAACGTGTACCATGCAGATAAAAAACGGCATTTAATGTAAATAGGTCAGTGGGTTACTGCTTCTGTAAGAGAGCTCCTTTTGTTACTTGTAATTTATAAGTCAAAATCCTAATATAGAACATTGAGCTATTAACTGTCATCAAAGACCTGCTTGCAAACTGCATGGTATATGTTAGCGCTATATAATTTTTTGCCCAGTCTTTCTTCATCCTAATCTTGTGAAAAGGGTTCATTTGGGTAGAAAACAATTCTTATTATTAAAGAGACCCCCTAACAATGATGTTACGTTTTAAATTCTGAATTTGCGCTTTTCCAGAATAAGGATTCAAACTATTTTGCCTACCAGTATCGATGAAATGTCACTCCTACACTACACCTTGTAGTCCTGTCTGATGTTACATTTCCTATACACTGATTTACACACATATGTTTGTCTCTGTGCAAAGTGTTTGTTGTAAAGTGCTCTGACCCCTTACACTAGTATGAGTGGTGCTATACAACTAAATGAATCTGAGAGACAGTGGTTATAGAGACTTGAGGGGCACTGTTAAAGGGTGCTAGTGAGGGAATCCGTGGCAGAGGTGGTCATTGGGGGGCACCATAAGACATTGTCACACAGTGCTAAAGCCAGCCCTGGTTCTTGTTTTGGGTAAAACAATCTATGTGGTATAATTGGATCAAGGGTATAAGAATTCACATGAGGATAATGTTTTTTTCATAACATTTGGAGCAGGTTATTGAATATGGATTGTAGATGGTAATGGTATATATATTTTTTACGGTAGAAATAATTATTGGCCATCGGAGGATGTGTTGCATCAATCCTGATAGGGGGATCTTGAAACTTACAAGATGGTAACAGTGATATCAGAGACTATATTGGTGAGATGCGCCTGTTTTTTAGGTCTCGCCTAGGCAGCACTTGCGCTGTCTCTTCGAAACATGCTGTATTCAGGATATGTGCTCCGCCCATCTTTACAACTGGCTCCTCTTCCTGTCCTTTATAAATGATGGCTTTTGATTTGTCAATAGGCATATTAGTACCTCCTGAGTACTGCCCTCTCTCCTCCCATATGGACAGCCCCTGTTACACATGTCCTTACTTTGTAGCTTTTATTAGCACTTCAGGAGAACTATTTACTTAATGAACCTCTTGCTGAAAGAGGCACAACATGCTGTTCGGTCACTTCTTTTAGATCTAGCCAGACAGAGTACTGCCTCTTTAAAGCAGCACTTCAACGTGGTGTCCCCCCCCCCCACTTTATTTTCTCATTTTTTTAGTTTTTTACATTTGTTTACTTTTCTTTAGGCCGAACCGGTATTCACGGTATAATTGTTTAAAATGTGTTTACTTTCCTTTATGCAACACAGGTATTGCATACTCTTTTTCACTCTCTCCCACCTTCAGCGTAGCACCCACTTTATGGGCTTTGTGCTATAATTTTTTTTTCTTAATTTGTTTATTTTCCTTTAGGCCAAGTAGGTATTGCAAATTCTTTCCCGCTCCCTTGTGTCTTGTTTTTCTAACTCAGAGTGGCACCGGCTTTATGGGCGTCGCCCTATAACTTTTAAATATGCGTCGTTCCCCCTCCTGCTGTGCGACAAATTCCCCTATGCGCCATTGTTCCCCCACCCTCCCCATCCAGTCTTTGTGGCTTTTTTTCCGATGCAGTTTCCACTTTATGGTGTTTCTTACAGAGCAGCGGTTACATTTCAAGATATACCACCTGCCCCTAGCCCTGCAGTTAGCGGGCCATTCAGAAAAGTTTGTACGTGTGCTGATAATACCGGGCTGCTTGTTTGTTTATTGTCTAAGCACTGTAGTGTGCCTTCTCTGTGTGCTGGGGGCAATTACAAGGAAAACCGATGTATCCTTTGGCTTGGTTACACAACAGTTGGCCGGATTTACGTATCATGCAGCCCGTTACAGTATTCACAGCTTCATATGTGTAACATTTAAAAAACATTGAAAGCCCATGGCAGTTGTTTCCTATACAAGGTGCTACATTAAAAACGTCCAGGTGGGGTTTGCCCAGAAACCCCTGGAGCCACACAACGAGAGGCTTCGTACGCAGCTGCTTGCACACGTTTGGCTCATCTTTGCTTTCTACTGCTGGTGCCTCTGGTGTGGCTCCTGTCTCAGTAATAAAAGTTAACATTTGTTTCCTACGTGAGTGGCCGAGTCTGTGTCCCACAGTGTGTGTTGACAACTCTTCTTTGTTGGAAATTCCATGTAAGGGCTGCCCTTAGCACCGCCGTCGTTCTCCACCTAGGAAATTAGTCATTATTAAAGAAAATGGAACACTCCACTTTGGCAAAAGGATAGCTTATTAAAAATCGATTTGACATGAAAATTAATAATAAAACATTGCAATGTTTAGTAAGCACTTTAAATGTGGCGCTTGACTCTTCTCCCACGCAAAGAGGTTAAGTTGGTGTCACTTGTTGAGGACAGAATTGGCAGAAAACCCAGCTTTGGTAATCAAATCCTCTCCCTGCCCACCTGGCTGCAGATGCCCCACCTCTTCACATTCATTAGCATTTCTGATGAGGAACAATTGAAGAGCTTTGGAGTGTGACTGTGAGGTGACGCAGACATTTTCCAATTGTTTCTACTCCCTTCATGTGTGTTACGTTGTAATGTTGGCAGAAGCACACTCCACGCTGTTAATGGTGCTTTCTGCAAAGGATGGAGATATTTTTTAACTCATGTAAGTCGTCTGCTCAACCCTGCTATGCACAAAGCCTGTTTTGGACATACGAGTGCTTCTCAAACCCTGTTTTGGACATACGAGTGCTTCTCAAACCCTGTTTTGGACATACGAGTGCTTCTCAAACCCTGTTTTGGACACACGAGTGCTTCTCAAACCCTGTTTTGGACACACGAGTGCTTCTCAAACCCTGTTTTAGACACACGAGTGCTTCTCAAACCCTGTTTTAGACACATGAGTGCTTCTCAAACCCTGTTATGCACAAACCAGTGCTTCTCAAACCCTGTTATTTACAAACGAGTGCTGCTGAACACTACATATATTAACAGTCAAGCACACCTGAAGTAGCTAAACAGGATATACTAACAGCAGTTATTACAGTCGTTTATTTGTTTAATTACATTCCTTCAGTAGCTCTTTAAGTTTACATTCAAAACCTATTCTTGGAAATTAACATTCAGAAATTTGATAGAGCCAACTGCAAATGAACACATACTTTTTTTCTTTAATTGCATTCCCTTTACTTCAAAGCATTTCTTTTTGGCATACATCAATTTGGATTACTGTGTAAAATGTAGAACGTGTGCAACAAAACAAGCACACATTCAAATACGAATTCACCACACTTTTTGCTCATCTAATTTGCGTTTAGATGCACAAAAAGTGTCATCTGTTTGAACAAAAGGCAGGTCCTGGTTCACAATATCAGGATGTGAGTGCATTTCCCTCAGCAGTTGGTATTTGATAGTGTGGATTACCTGCAAATATCCCCAGTTTTCTCCAACACTTGCATAATGTTTTTATTTGCAACGCCAATAGCTCAAACTTTCACTAATGCAAGACCTATTGCATTGCAAATACTTTTGCTGTGTATCACACAATATAATAATATTTTGATCATTAATTAACTTCTTAGTATGTCTATTTTTGAATATATATTTCAAAAGAGAAATGTAACCAGCTCTTTGACAGGGTGAATGATGACTATATCTAGAACATTATGTTAAGAGCATAAATGCACAAAGCACTTGATTGAGATATATCTTTACTTAAGGTGAATAAATCTATATTTTTGTGATGCAAAGATTTGCAGGTAGACAATGGAAGGATTTACAGACTTAGTTTTGTGGTATTGTTTTGACTTCTTCCCTTCCAGGTTTCTCTGTTTTATTTCCAGAGTTTCTACATTATTTCTATTTATTTCTCAAGTTTACCAGCATAACGTATTGATTAGTATGTTGTGAGATATAATCAGGAGGTACATGTATAGGTAGGAAGAAGAGGACTAATAATAATACAAAGCCAATGGGAGCATGTTCCTCCGTTTAAAACTCGACAATTAGTAAACTCCCTGTGGGAATGGCATTGAGGAAAGCTACTCTTCACCGAAACGCGCCTGCCGTAACAGAATTAATAGATTCTGCTTGTACCTTCTGTGTGCTCCTGACGTTCCTTCGAGCGTCTTTGGTAGTGATGTTAATCTGTGCAGCCACGGGCACAGTATAAGGAGTCACCCAGTCTGAAAAGAGTTCAGCAGTATACAGTTGTATTTGATTTCGTTTTGATAGTATTTCTTATCTGCGACAGGCTTGTGAAGCGCTCCGATTCACAGTGCACTGCTGATTCACTTAAGAGTGCGCGTTCAGTAGTGTGTGAACTCGAGTTTCCCTACTTTATTTTTCCTTGCAATATTATATAGCGCGAACTCGACAACATGTTATGAGCACCATTTACATTACAGAAGAACACATTCATTTGTGGTAGGCACGGGAAGACAAAGCGATTTGCCTGGAATCACAGGATGTTGAGCTGATGCCGAGATTCGAACGTAGCTCCCTAGCTCTAAAGTTCGCAATTCTAGAACTTGTGGTGGGAGGTGTGTCTAAAAGTGTATGTCGGTGCTGGCCATCAATGAGAGAGACCTGTGCATTTTTCAAATGGGTGGTGAAAAAATATGAGTATGCTGCTGGAGATGTGGGCCGCCGTGCCACCGATGTACTTACCGGGGGAGGGTAAACACCCATTATTCCGCAACTTTCTTTCCGCATACCATCACTCTGCATACTTTCATTACAAAAGTACCATGACTCCGCAATGCAATTATAACGCATGGCATTACATTGATATGCGTTTACCATGTATACATTTACAACGAAATTCGTTGTAAATGCATGAATGGTAAAAGTATGTTTTTTTTAATGTTTTGATAAGGTAAGTATGGGTGTAGGGGTATATGTTTTGGGGTACTGAGGTATATGTTTTGGGGTGTTTTGGTATTTTAAGGGTTCAGATATAGTTGTGGGTTATGCAGTACAGGGGTAGTTTTAGGGTTTAGGGATAGGTATCGGTTTTGGTGTACAGGGGTATTTTTAGGGTTCAGGGCTAGGTTTGGGTTTTGGGGTATAGGGGTATTTTTAGGATTCAGGGGTAGGTTTGGGTTTTGGGGTACAGGGGTATTTTAACGGTTCAGGACCTAGGTTTGGATTTTGGGGTACAGGGGTATTTTTAGGGTTCAGAGCTAGGTTTGGGTTTTGGGGTACAGGGGTATTTTAGGGTTCAGGGGTAGGTTTGGGTTTTGGGGTACATGGTTATTTTTAGGGTTCAGGGCTAGGTTTGTGTTTTGGGGTACATGGGTATTTTTAGGATTCAGGGGTAGGTTTGGATTTTGGGGTACAGGGGTATTTTAAGGGTTCAGGCTAAGTTTGGGTTTTGGGGTACAGGGGTATTTTAGGGTTCAGAGGTGGTTTTGGGGTACAGTGGTATTTTTAGGGTTCAGGGCTAGGTTTGGATTTTAGGGTACAGGGGTATTTGTAGGGTTCAGACGTAGGTTTGGGTTTTGAGGTACAGGGGTATTTATAGGGTTCATGCTAGGTTTGGGTTTTGGGGTTAAGGGTATTTTTAGGGTTTAGGGATAGGTTTGGGTTTTGGGGTACAGGGTATATTTATAGGGTTAAGATGGGTTAGTGCGTAAGGGTGTTGGGGAATTTTAAGGAGTAAGGGTGGGTTATGAATATGGGGTGCAGGGGTATTTAAAGGGAGCAGGGTGGGATTTGCACACGATAAGAGACATGGCATGAAGGGCGGAACGTATCACACGCCCCCAGCGTTTGTCACGCCCCCAGCAGATGCCCACAGCACAGCGCAGACACGCCCACAAGGGACTACTTTGCTGGCACGGTTCTTTTACCTTTTACATGTATATGGTGGGCGTCTGCATAGCCTATGTCCTTCTGCTGCAACTGCCCTTTCCAACGCTGTATTGGGTGTTGTGATTGGTGCTGTGGTTCCTGAGATTACCCACCTCAAAGGTTTGGGCTCTCTCTTTATTATATTAGTATAGATATATACACACACACAAACATATATTTTCACAGAGAAACCAAAGGTTGAAGTTATGTTATATGTTATTGTTACGTATGGTCATATCTTTACATTAACAAAAAGCTATGAAATTCAATAAAAAAACAAAGGTTATGTATCGATATAGGTAGGTGAATATATTAATTTAAACGTAACGTTTTAAACTAAAATTATATCACTGAAATTCAACATAGTTATTTCAAGGAACTATGGGCTAGATGTAGGTAAATTGGATTTACCGATTCATAAATACAGAATTTTACCGATTCGGTATTTATGAATTGGTAAATCCAATGTAGGTAAAAATTCGGTAAAAAATATCGAATCGGTAGGATTCGGTATTTACCGAATCGGTATTTACCGATTTGGTAATTGCCATTGATTCCTATGGGCCTTGAGGCCCATAGGAATCAATGGCAATTACCAAATCGGTAAATACTGATTCGGTAAAATAATCGAATTGTCAGGGGGGACAGGGTGTCACTTTGACACCCTGTTGCACCCCTGATTCTGGCTTGTGTGCCATGTGGCACACATACATGCCTATGTGTGCCACATGGCACAGATTTCCATGCACAGATGTGCATGTACACAGGAATTCGTTATTTACCATGAAATAGTATTTCATGGTAAATAACTAATTCTTAAGGGCCTGTGGCACTGTATTCAGTGCCACCTACATCTAGATTTACAGATTCGGTAAATTTACCGATTCGGTATTGTACAGAATCGGTAATTTTACTGAATCGGTAAATTTACTGAATTGTTAACATTTGGGCCCCCTACATCTCAAAAACCAAATACCGGTTGGTAACGGCCGAAATCGACCGTTACCGACCGGTATTTGGTGTCCTACATCGGGCCCCATATCTTGTACCTCCGCCATGCACAGAGTTGCCATCAATGATGTGAGTTCAGTTGTTATTAGTAATGTTATCAATGATGTCACAGAACATGATCGTGAATGTTGTAATATGTGAGGTTTTAAGTAGTGCATGGCAAGTGAACAACCCCCAAGTCCAAACCCCTGCAACCAACCAGCCCCCAGCAGTGCATGGGCAAGGCCAGGCCCTGTGGCACATATACCCACCGAACATGGCTGGCAGCTGGTACTGGCATGTGGAACAAGCTGTGCTCCTGTGGCCCTTGCGACCTGCTGCCTCAAGTGCGACCCCTCGGAATTATCTTTAAATCCCCTGGTGCAGTGTGTTTTCAGGTTGCCCCTTCTTCGTAGAACCTGCTACCAGTGACCTCAGCACACTGATCCCGGCTGTATCCGGTCTGTTGCTGGAACACTGGACCTGGCCTTGCTGCTTACCCGAATCCAGAAGCTGAACCTCCAGCACCCACTCTGTGATTTTATATAATTTTTCCTATTTTCTTCTATTGAAATCTAATGTGCATAATTGTGCACAGCAGTGATTTCTGTTGCAGATTTTTAAAACTCATAACTTAAGAAGTACTTACTTTAGAACAAAGTTCTTGGCCTGAAAAATTATATAAGAAACAATGTCATTTTTACAAATTGGTCTTGGATTTATTCATGAGTGTGTGTCTCATTTATTGCCTCTGTGAGTACAACATATCTTTAGCACTACCCTCTGATAAGCCTAATTGTTCGCCCACACTACATTGGTATTATCTACTTTTACCTCTTTATACCAATAAGGGATCTACTGGACTCTGCATAGTGTACTTCGTTTTAGTGCACTATATGGAATGGAGCCAGCTTCCTACATTAAAGAAAGGAAGCGTTTTGCAATTGTCCAAGTACTTCACTTTTAATGGTACACGTCAAATTCTACGAATGTGGACAGTCATTCTTTGTGCAGTGTCCTTGCCAACAATATCCTAGTAAATGAGTCACTGACAAGCATGCTTGTGTGAGCATGTCATTTTCAAGAACAGGCCTGTGACGCATGCCACGTTCAGATCTGCATGTGGCAGTCCCACTAGGCTACACCATGTCTGAGTCACCAGCACCAACAACTCCTCTGGTATTCATAGGGTCTGCTACATCAACTCAAGGCTTTGGGTTGTGCTTGTGGTGGGGATGTTAGAAGTGCAAAGATTCATTAATTGTGGCCATACATTCCCAGACATGCAGCTCCACAGGCATGCAACTCCACAAGGGTTGAAGTTCCCGAAGGGTAGGGTCTTGACTCACACACATGCAGTTCTAAGAGGGCACAGCCTGCACTTCCAGGCATGCAGCCCAGGAGTGGTAGTCTTTCCTATCCCAGACTAGCAGATGCAGATGGGATTTCGCACTCTGAGTCAAACATCTACAGAGGGGCAGGTTTCACATTAACATTAATATATCTAATGTTATGTTATGTTATATAGCTTATAGAGCGCACAGCTGCCGTAGCAAAGGGGGGTGCCGGCGCTAATAGCAGTCAGAGGGAGAGGACCACCAAAGAACAAAACAGCCTACATTGAAGGGAAAAGATGGGTTTTGGTTGCCCTGCGGAATGCCAGATAATTGTTTAGACTACGGATTGACAGTGGAAGAGAATTTCAAAGCCTGGCCACCAGTGTGCAGAAGGCACGTCCCCCCGTCCGTGCTCTCTTCACCCTGGGAACTACCTCCAAGTATTTGCCCATTGAGCGGAGAATGCGGGGGAGTATAAGGCAAAAGCAATGAGGCCAGGATGGCCGGAGAGGAGGACTTCAAGATCATAAAAGAGTTGCACAGAAATTTAAATTCCACCTGTCTGGCCACCGGCAACCAGTGAAGTTGGCGGATGGCAACAGAGGTGGAACAAGTCCTCGGGAGGCCAAGAAGGGTTCTGGCCGTCGCGTTCTGGACTCTCTGCAGTCTAAGATTCTCTGACTTATTATCCCCCAAATATAGCGATTTGGCGTAATCCAATCTCGACAAAATGGCAGCCTGGATAATGACCTGCCGAGTAGACGGGTCAAAGTATCCTAACAGTGGTTTAAGCCCACGCAGAATGCCAATACAGGTTCCTGCCACTTTCTTGGTGTAGGCCTGGAAGCTGAAAGCAGAATCCACCCAAACACCCAGATTCTTTATTAACTGTTTGGGGAAGGGAATATGGCCCACAGTAGTAGGCCACGACTGTTCACTCCACAGCTTGCCACCCGCGCAACCAACAAGATTTCAGTCTTACTAGCATTGAGCTGCAAGCAATTAGCAGACATCCACTCAGAGATGGCCAAAAAATTACTCCTAAACATGCTGGCATCCTGAGCTGAATCGCCAGAGAGTGCCACAACCAACTGAGTATCGTCAGCATACGATATCAGTGTCAGGCCTCTACTCCTAGCCACCGCTGCTAAAGGTTAAACATACAAATTAAACAGCGTAGGGCTCAACGCTGAGCCCTGTGGCACCCCTTGTTGAATGGTATGGGACCGAGAGGAAAAGGGGGAGCTGACACCTGAAAAGTCCTCTCAGAGAGAAAGGAGGCAAGCCAGTCAAGGGCCGACCCTATGATCCCCACCTCCTCCAGCCGTTGCAACAGAATTTGGGAAGAGCAGGTTTCACACTCTGCACATAGATGCAGAGGGGCAGTTTTCACAGTTCCAGGCATACATTTCTAGAGATGCTGCTGATTACACTCCCAGGGATGGTCTGCAGAGGGTCAGGTTTAACCAGAGGTGTATAAGGAATGCTCCCTGGAGTAAGAATGCAGGAAGTTATGTTTTACACTTCCATGCATTCATTTGCAGAGCAGCAGGTTTCACACTCCCAGGCATTCATCTGCAGAGGGGCAAAGTTCACACTTTTAGGCGTACATCTAAAGAAAGGCAAGTTTCACACTACCAGGCATATATCTGCAGAGGGTTAGGGTTCACATTTCCAAGCATACATCTACAGAGGGGCGGGGTTCACCAATCCAGGAACACATCTACAGAGGGGCAGCATCCACACTTCCTGACAAACATCTGTAATGGGGCAGCACACTCTCAAACATACATATATAGGGGACATGTTTCACACTTTCAGGAATACATCTACAGAGAGGCAGCATTCACACTTCTAGGCATACATGTGCAGAGGAGCAAGTTTGACACTTCAGACATACATCTATGGGGGAAGGTTTCCCACTTCCGGGCACACATCTGTAGAAAAGCAGGTCTCACACTCTCAGACATACATCTACAGAGGAGCACATTTCACACTCTCAAGCATAAATCTACATAGAGGCAGGTTTCATATTTCCGGCATACATCTACAAAAGAGCAGGTTACACACTTCCAGGCATACATCTACAGAGAGCAGGTTTCACACTTCCTGGCACAGATCTACGGAGAGGCAGCTTTCTCACTTCTAAGAATAAAACTGTAGAGGGGCAAGTTTCACACCAACATACATCTACAGAGAGGCGGGTCACATGTCCAGGCTTACATCTACAGCGTTAGTTTCACACTTCCAATGAATACAGCTCAAGAGGGGCAGGTATAACACTTCCAAGCATAAATCTGTAGAAGGGCAAGTTTCACACTTACATACATCTACAGAGAGGTGGGTCACATGTCCAGGCTTACATCTACAGAGTTAGTTTCTCCACTTTCAGGTGGAGTGGTGTGGCTCACTGGTTAGAGGCGGCAGACCCGGAAGCAGAGAACGGCCTGGTACCAGGGTTCAATTCCCGACGCGGCAGGGTCCAATTCCCGACGCGGCAGGGTCGTGGACCAGGGTCAGCGGACTCGACAATTCTCGCCTCGGTGCCTACTCTAACCAGGGATCACACTCGGCAACTCTGGGCATTAAGCTTGCATCATCTCTACAAGGGCACCCCACAGACGCCGGGGATGCCTGGTTTCACCTTGGAGATACCCAGAAGGGACCATCTCACAGGGAAAGCCAGGACGGGTTCCCCAGCGGTCTCCAGCGCTGGGACGCTTACACATTTACATTTACATACAGCTCAAGAGCGGCAGGTTTTGCACTTACTGCCCCTCCAGAAACACATCTACAGAGGGTCAGGTTTCACGCTCTCAGACATATATCTGCAGAGGAGCAGGTTTTGCACTGCCAGGCATATATCCACAGAGGGTCAGTTTCACGCTCTCAGACATATATCTGCAGAGGTCAGGTTTGGCACTGCCAGGCATACATCCACAGAGAGGCATGTTTCACACTTCTAAGCATAAATCAGAAGAGAGGCAAGTTTCACACCTACATACATCTACAAAGAGGCGGGTCACATGTCCAGGCTTACATCTACAGAGTCAGTTTCACACTTCCAGGCATACAGCCCAAGAGGAGCAGGTTTCACACTTCCAAGCATAAATCTGTAGAGGGGCAAGTTTCACACCTACATACATCTACAGAGAGGTGGGTCACATGCACATGCTTACATCTACAGAGGCAGTTTCACACTTCCAGGCATACAGCTCAAGAGGGGCAGGTTTCGCACTTACTGCCCCTCCAGGAACACATCTACAGAGGGTCAGGTTTCACGCTCTCAGACATATATCTGCAGAGGAGCAGGTTTTGCACTGCCAGGCATACATCCACAGAGAGGCGGTTTCATACTCTCAAGCATACATCTACAGAGGAGCAGGTTGTGAACTTCCAGGCATACATATGCAGAGAGGCTGATGATTACACTCACATGTGGTCTGTAGAGGTCAGATTTTACCCTTCCAGGCACACATCTGCAGAGGTGGATATTTAACATGCCCAGGACTACGTATGCAGAGGCATGTTTTATACCCACCAACATGCATCTCTTCTTTAAACAATAAAAACGACTCCAAGCCATAAAGATGTAAGATCCGAAAGGACAAAGATTGTAAATATTGTGTCAGCAGATATCAAACAAGCAAACATGTTTGTTTTGAGCGGTGCTCACCGATTATTTTACTGAATTAAAATATCTGTATTATATTTAGTAGTCACATATTCCACATTTGCTTTTTAATTTTATTTTTGTGTTAACTATCCATTTTATCTATACTAATATAATAAAGAGAGAGCCCAAACCTTTGAGGCGGGTAATCTCAGGAACCACAGCACCAATCACAACACCCAATACAGCGTTGGAAAGAGCAGTTGCATCAGAAGGACATAGGCTATGCAGACGCCCACCATATACATTTAAAAGGTAAAAGAACCGTGCCAGCCAAGTAGTCCCTTGTGGGCGTGTCTGTGTTGTGCTGTAGGCGTGTGCTGGGGGTGTGACAAACCCTGGGGGTGTGTGGTACGTTCTGCCCTTCATGCCATGTCTCATATTGTGTGCTAATCCCACTCTGCTCCCTTTAAATACCCCTGCCCCCCATAATCATAACCCACCCTTACTCCCTAAAATACCCCAACACCCTTAAACACTAACCCATCTTAACCCTATAAATATACCCTGTACCCCAAAACCCAAACTTATAGCTAAACCCTAAAAATACCCCTGTACCCCAAAACCCAAACCTAGCCCTGAACCCTATGAATACCCCTGTACCTCAAACCCCAAACCTACCTCTGAACCCTAAAAATACCCCTGTACCCCAAAACCCAAACCTAGCCCTGAACCCTAAAAATACCACTGTACCCCAAAACCACCCCTGAACCCTAAAATACCCCTGTACCCCAACACCCAAACCTAGCCCTGAACCCTTAAAATACCCCTGTACCCCAAAATCCAAACCTACCCCTGAACCCTAAAAATACCCCTGTACCCCAAAACCCAAACCTAGCCCTGAAACATAAAATAACCCTGTACCCCAAAACCCAAACCTACCCCTGAACCCTATAATACCCCTGTACCCCAAAACCCAAACCTAGCCCCGAACCCTACAAATACCCCTGTACCCCAAAACCCAAACCTACCCCTGAACCCTAAAAATACCCATATACCCCAAACCTACCCCTGAACCCTAAAAATACACCTGTACCGCAAAACCCATACCTATCCCTAAACCCTAAAACTACCCCTGTACCCCATAACCCAAAACTATATCTGAACCCTTAAAATACCCAAACACCCCAAAACATATACCTCAGTACCCCAAAACATATACCCCTATACCCATACTTACCTTATCCAAACATTAAAAAAAACATGATTTTACCATTCATGCATCTACAATGAATTTCGTTGTAAATGTATGCGTGGTACAAGCATATAAATGTAATGCCACGCATTATAATGGCATTGCGGAGTCATGGTACTTTTGTAATGAAAGTATGCGGAGTGATGGTATGCGGAAAGAAAGTTGCGGGATAATGGGTGTTTACCCTCCCCCGGTAAGTACATTGGTGGCACGGCGGCCCACATCTCCAGCAACATACTCATATTTTTTCACCACCCATTTAAAAAATGCACAGGTCTCTCTCATTGATGGCCCGCACCGAAATACACTTTTAGACACACCTCCCGCCACAAGTTCTAGAATTGCGAACTTTAGAGCTGGGGATCTTCGTTCGAATCTCGGAATCAGCTCAACATCCTGTGATTCCAGGCAAATCGCTTTGTCTCCCCGTGCCTACCACAAATGAATGTGTTCTTCTGTAATGTAAATTGTGCTCATACCATGTTGTCGAGTTCACGCTATATAATATTGCAAGGAAAAGTAAAGTAGGGAAACTCGAGTTCACACACTACTGAACGCGCACTCTTAAGTACATCAGCAGTGCACTGTGAATCGGAGCGTTTCAAAGGCCTGTCACAGAGAAGAAATGCTATCAAAACGAAATCCTACAAAACAATATACGACTGGCCGGCAGCAATTCATACCCGGACAACGTCGGGACGGGCTGCTAGTTCAAGATAAAGTGAGACCTTTTTAATTGTATATTCTGAAATGTATTCTTTTTGAGCAGATTTTTTTTTGTTTTTTCTTTTAAGGGTTGCCCTTTTGAAGGTGAATCCTTCTCTGCGAGGGAAGTGTTTGCTTCTCATGTTTTGTGCTAAAATGGCTGTTTTCTGTTGTCAGACAATATAGTGGTGTCCCTCCCCTTGTCATTTCCCTTTGTTCCCTCCACTGTTTCAGACTCTCGGCATGCAGGTCCTTTTCGGCAATGACCCGGTGGTCATCTGGGTGACTTCAAGATGCTCTTGTGATTTGCACCTTGTATACTTACAGGCCTCTCTGGAAGCCAGCCTGAGAGTGACTGTGCTTGTTTGTTGGGGTGTTTCAGTTATTTCCTCACTAACCATTCATCCCCAGCCCTGAACCTGTAATAAAACGCCATCCTTGTTAAAAAATTACTCAAATGACCAAGACTGTAAACCTTCGGTCATCTGCTGCCAGACTTGCCATACAGTTGCCATCCTCATCCTTACTGTGCTCTAACTGCACCCGAGGGTAGACACCTGTCGCTTGTGAGAGATGTTCCTCAACATTGAAAGCACAAAATAGCCACAAAGTAACAGAGGATCACCCAAACCTGCCAGAATAAGCTCAGAGATGCTTTTTGGGTCTCTTCAATATAAATCTCCTTTTGAGCAAACGGAAATGGTCAGTTTATGATCAGGTGTTCTATAAGTTAGTCACTGAGCAAAATACTCAAATATTCCGTTTAATGCAATTTATGGCATTCATAGAGCGCATGGCTACCTCTTGGGGGTTGCACTGGCGCTAGCGGCAAGCTCAAAGTACGGAAAGGAACTATCAGTCTACATGCCCATTAGACAGGTCGAATATGAACTTGCTTGTTTTTGGGTTGAGTCTACAGCGGCAGCGCACATGCGCTGCTCTCTCTGCGAGGCATGCAGTAATGGAGTATGCAGTGGAAGCACCGCCCACTCTCCGCCCATTTTTATAATTGACTCATGTCATTGACTTTCGTAAAGGCTGCCTTCTGTGTCATTATGAGGCTTGTTAGTCCCTCCTTATATGGCCATGTCATCATTTGTACCCTCCCATGGCTACTGGCTCCTTTACTTCGAGTGTTACATGTTATTTAGACTGTGAGCACTACTTTGGCCATGCCTTCTTGCCCCCTTCTCCTCCCGCCCGCACTCCTGTTGACTGTGCTTCCCCCCCCCTCCGTGATGCAATGCAACAGATGCGAGTCCTATTGCATTGTAAATGCTTGCTTATTCTTTTTATGGCTTCCGGTGCAAGAAGGAGGTTTCTTCTTTTCCATCCCAGTGGGAAACCTGAGGTTTTTTTTCTTCTGAAGAGCGAGAGGAGAAGTGAGTCTGGTCTGCGGCATAGCTGCCTGAACCATGCTAGTACGTGCTGTGTGAGTCAATACATGTCTGTTATCGATCCCTCTGCTCCTGTCAGTGCTGAAAGGGGTGGGGGCAGTTGTCCCCACCGAGCACTTTTAAGAAAGTTGGGCAATATACCACCACCTCATGTGATCCCCAGTATGTTTGTGTTGTAAGCACCCTATGAGGGATCCACACGTGTTAAACCTGAGCCCTCGTCCTACAGAGAAGCACTGCACAGCCTCCTACCTCAAGCTCTGTGCCTTGTCATATGTTGTTTGTTTGGAAGCTCGACGCTCCTCCTCCATGGTGCGCCATCCACTTTTCTGAACATATCTTCACATTTTTGTGTTTTCAACAGAGCCTCCTCCTGCAAGGTCTCCCACACTCCCTCATGAACCCCCTAATCAAATTGTTTCTGGGTTCGAGCTCTGTATTTCCTCCTGCAGGGAAGACCGAACTCTTTTCTCCTTCTTAGCTTACCAGTTCTGTTTTCAACAGTTGCACCACCCCTAGAACAGTGGCCACATACCTATTTTGATTCTCCTTGCCTGAACAATTCTGTTTTCAAACTACGCACCTTCCCCGCAGGTAACCACACCCCTTCTAACCCCCTTACCCATACATATTCAAGTTTTCAACCATTGGTCTCCATCTGCAGTTGTCTATGGTTCATGCTGAACATATGACACGATTTTTGTATTTTTAAGCAGTACTCCCTTCTGCAGGAAGGCCTATGCCCCTTTTTGAAAGTCACTCACCTTGTGTGCTCCTCCCTCGCTCCCTTTCTCGGTGTCCACGCACGTTTAGCATTCCTGCGTTTTCAACAAGTGCTTGGCTGGTGCTGAGACCCCTCACTCCCCCCTTACCTTAATATGTATATTTTTTCAACCTATTCTTCACTTCTGAAGGACGTGATGATAATACCGGGCTGCTTGTTTGTTCATTGTCTAAGCACTGTAGTGTGCCTTCTCTGTGTGCTGGGGGCAATTACAAGGAAACGCGATGTATCTTCGGCTTACTACACAACAGTTGGACGGATTTACATATTGTGCAGCACGTTACAGTATTCACAGCTTCATTTGTGTAACATTTAAAAACATGTAAATCCTGTGGCAGTTGTTTACTATACACGGTGCTACTTTAAAAACTTCCAGGTGGGGTTTGTCCACAAACTCTTGGAGCCACACTACGAGAGGCTTCATACGCAGCTGCTTGCACAGGCCTGGCTCATCTGCACTTTCTACTCCTGGTTCCTCTGGTGTGGCTCCTGCCTCAGCAATAAAAGTTAACATTAGTTTCCTTCGTGAGTGGCCGAGTCTGTGTCCCTCAGCGTGTGTTGACAACTCTCCTTTGTCCGATAATTCCATGTAAGGCTAGCCCTTGGCACAGTGGCGTAACAAAACTTGAGCCCCCCCCCAGCGGCCCGGCCAACCACCTACCACTTTGCCCCACCGACAAAAATAAGCAGTCACCTAAAGCCGTATTTTCAGTACTTATCTGTGCATACTTCGAACAGCAAATATAAATAGAATGCACTTTAATTGTGTTCTAGGGCTGCCTGAATAATGAGATCCATGACTGATATTTGTACGGGAACAAAGAAAGAAAAGTCACATTACAAATGAATACATACTTTTTTATTTATAGCGCTATTTAGTGCCAAGACATGGTCTTTTCAGGATCTTTAAATGGCATTTTTCTTTTGGCAACCCTACTTTATATTCCTTTTCTTGAAATGCCTTCTCACACTACAGCAGTAAATGTAAACTTCAAATGCAAGGAATAGGTAGAGTGGGGGCCCAGAGGCTACTGGAACCAGAAAAAAACTAATCCTCTGTAACCAGTTTACAAAAGTATGTTGACTGTGCACTTCAGATAGAGCGTACAGCTGACTGTTGTGGTGCACTGCAGCACCCAACAACACTTTTCAATCATGTACATCACACGCCGACACGTAATAACGCTCAATGGGTAGAGCTTATATAGCACATAGCTCAGAAATACAATATAGATGGATGGCACGCAGCTACCAAGAGCATTGTAAGTAGTTTAAAACACACGCAAGCATCGAACAGAATGCTCTGGACAGTCCTTGCATACACCCCACACAGCGCAGATATACGATACAGCTGGCTGCAATGTGGCCCCGAAGAGCACTTTTCAATACTATGGAACACACTAAGACTTCCAACACAACACATTAAATAGAACATTTTGCTTACATCTAACTAAGCACACACATGGCATTTGGGCCGTGGGCCATATTTTTTATAGAATGCATTATATAAACATAAATAACATACCATAACATGTGATTGCTGCCCCTATAGTTGTGTAGCTCTATCTATAACTTGGTCATCAGAATGTGCAACAACAAATTATGATGCTGGGCTGGTAAACCGGAGAGAGGGCCAACCCGTCTTCACTATTGAGAGGCTCAGAAGCGCATCATTTAAATTATGAGGAAGGCCGCCTGGCTGCAGCACTGATATGAAGCAACTGGTGCACCCATGCTGATGGCCCGAACTCTACGCCACTCTACTCTATGCCACTGCACTTTTGGGTAGAGGTGCATCAGTGAGTGAGGTGCCCCAGTACTGTGCTAGAAGTGCCAGCTGCAGATCAGAAATGATTGGGCCCATATGCAACTCTGAGTGGATCTCTGTACTGGAATTGCAGAAGGGGGCTGTCCTACAGGCCAGACACATGCTGGGAGAGTGGCCAACTAGACGCTGAGCACAGCGGTCATCCCCAGAGTGCAAGTGTCACGGCCGAGGTACATGCACAACGTTTTGACTTTGGTCCTGACAGTGCTGGAGTGCGTGAGTTGACAATATATCAGTGGGCTGTTGGACAGGTCCTCATACCAGTAAAACACTGTTTTAGTGTTTGAAGTGCTGGTTTTTTTCCAAATGTTTTAAACCACAAATAATCACTTTGGTCCTATGTATGACATTCGAGACTACCCAAGTGGACTAGCAGTCTGGAACAGAAGATACACAGTTGATGGAAGCCATAGCATGAAAGAGAGGAGTTAGAGGCAAAAGAACTGAGAGTGGTGAAGGGGAGAGGTGTGGCACCGCAGCCAGAGCGACTGACGCTGGAATCTGGGGATCACGGTTTGATCCCTGGCGCCAGGGTCAGATTAGCCCAGCACCATGTGACTCTGGGCAATAGCTTGCTTAATCTTCCCGATGGCCCCCAGCGCCTAGAGACCCTTACGGGTGATTGTTCGCGCTTTACAAATGTGGATTATTATTATTATAACCCCTGGGTGCAGAGGGAGTGAAGTGTGGAATCACTGGGATGCTGCAAAGCCGTGGTATCCCAGGCTTGTCAAAAGATATTGTGGGACCCGGGTTAAAAAAACTAGATATAGGGCCCTCTTTCATTCATTTATACCAGGTGGCACAGGAATCAGATTCAAAGTATTGAAAAAAAGATGGTCGACGGAAATAGAACAGGTATTGCTGGTTATTATACATGATCTCTATTGCCAATTCGATGTAAGCTGCCTCATCATTAACATTAAAAGAAATGTCAGGCTTGCTTAATAAATCTATAAATCGATTTAGAATCAGGAGAGTGTGGCCCTGCAAAAAGGCAGGACTTGGGCATAATGGTGCAGTGAGATTTGTGGCCCTCAAGAATATGGAAGTGTGGGGTCCCTGTGGGGAGGGAGACCGTGAATGTTGTGATAGCAGCATAATGGAGCAGAAGAGTGTGAAATCATGGAAGCCTGGGGGTGCTGTGGAGTCTGGGCCCACTGAAGGGAGCAGTACATTTAAGGCGCCTGGTGGGATAGATTGTACAGTTGAGCACTGGATGCCGTTGGGGCGAAATCCCTGCGGCTAGTGGTGCATAGAATGTAAGATCTCCATGCATAGGGCTGCAAAGCATATAGGATTCAATATGACGCTATACTCATGGATAACTTATCTCCAGTCGTAAGCATTAGTGGATTCTGGGAATTGCAGTCATGAAGACAGTGAGTTTTTAAGGGAAAGCTCACACTGGAAATGAGGTATTCTCGTGACATTGGGTCACATACCGGAACCTGGAGGATGAGCAGTAGCGTTTGGGATCCCTGGGGTAGAGGAGCGATCAGGGAAGTGGAGGTCACTGGAGTCAGGGGAAGCAACTGATGTGTAGATTACAAAGTGAATGTATGATGCCTGCAGGGCAGATCTAGGGGTGTGGTAATAATTTGCATGGGTGTTGGGGGGTAGAGAGTGCGGGTGGGGAGTGTGGGAAACTACTGGTGGGATGACTGATGCGCAGGTCAGTGTGCGGTGCCCTGAGCAGGGGCGGCTGGTGACATTTGAAAGTGGTGGGGCGTAAACTAATTTGCATATTGCACCGCAGCGAGCGCAGCGAGCGAGCGCAGCGAGCGAGCCCGAACCACCTTGCATCCATCCATACATCATTCATGCATCCACCCATCCATCCATCCACCCACTCACCCATCCATCCACCAATTCTGCATCCATCCTGCATCCATCATTCATTCATGCATCCACCCATCCATCATTCATTCATGCATTCACCCATCCATCCATCCTGCATCCATCATTCATTCATGCATCCATCCATCCACCCATCCATCCTGCATCCATCATTCATTCATGCATCCACCCATCCATCCATGCATCCATCCTGCATCCATCCATCCATCATTCATTCATGCATCCATCCATCCACCCATCCATCCACCCATCCACCCATCCATCCACCCATCCACCCATCCATCATCCATCCTGCATCCATTCATGTGTCCATCCATCCATCCACCCATTCATCCTGCATCCATCATTCATTCATCCACCCATCCATCCACCCATCCAGCATCCATCATTCATTCATCCACCCATCCATCCATCCACCCATCCATCCACCCATCCATCCACCCATCAGTCATCCATCCTGCATCCATTCCTGCATCCATCCATCCATCCATCCATCATTCATTCATGCACCCATCCATCCACCCTGCATCCATCCTGCATCCATCATTCATTCATCCACCCATCCTGCATCCATCCTGCATCCATCATTCATTCATGCATCCACCCATCCATTCATCCACCCATCATTCATCCATCATCCATCCATCCACCCATCCTGCATCCATAATTCATTCATGCACCCATCCATCCACCCTGCATCCATCCTGCATCCATCTACCCATCCACCCATCCTGCATCCATCCTGCATCCATCATTCATTCATGCATCCACCCACCCATCATTCATCCTGCATCCATTCATGCATCCACCCATCCTGCATCCATCATTCATGTATTTTTATGACCATATAACTTGCACACAGCTTGTCAGTGTTTAATACCAGTCTCGAACCTTGTACTCCAGCACCAATGATACATGATTAATATTAATTGTTTTTAAAAACATGTATTTATTCGACACCAATTTCACACCTTAGTCGGAACATCATTTTTATTTGTTTTTTAAAATATCTATTTATTTAACACCAAAGTAAGTCATGTATACATTTTTATGGTTCGATAAGAGGCTCGAACCTGGTTTCCCAGGACCAAAGTCGGCCGTTCTATCCGTCAGGGGTTATGTAACCGGGCTATGTAGTGACCAGCCAATCCTGCGCCAGGATTGGCTGGGGGGGCACCATGACTCCTCGCCCAGTCGCCCTGTGTAACCCGGGGGGGCTGCGGCCCGCCCCCTGGTCCTCTCTCTAAGGGGGAATTCACAAGAAAACGATCTGCGCATGCGCGGGCATGTTTGTGCCCAAAAATACACTTGCGCAGCTGCAGCAGCCCGATCCACCCCCCCCCCCCCCTTGCGCACTCCGGGAAGGTCGGGTGTCTACCGGTTTCCCGGCCGGCAGATAGCGCGATTTTTTAAAATAATTGTGTTTGGCTTCTAGTGACGACGTGCTGGGGATGTAGGGTGAAGATGGGCTGTGGTGAGATGATGGGGCTGTGGAGAGAGAGCTTGGGATGCCCAGTGATTATTGGGCAGTGGACAGTGGCTTAATAAAACTTGTGGGGGTGACTGCAAAGTACATGGCCCCTATGCTCCAGACCCAGTCAGGAGCTCGCAGGCCAGTGGCCTGGCACCTGTGAACAGTGCCGGAACAGGGATTATGGCTACACCGCTTGCTGTGCAGAGACTGTAGGACCAGGAAGAGATGCTGGCGATGTGGGTGGATGATGGAACTGTGGAGAGCTTGCAGGTTGTGGAGAAAAGTTAGGGTCACGAAGATATGCTGGGGACATGGGGTGATGGGGAGGCTGTGGAGAGATGCTGGGCTGTGGAGAAAATGTAGGACCAGGAAGAGATGCTGGAGATGCGAAGAGATGGGATGGTTAAGAAGAGATGATTTGGCCCTGGAAAGAAGGTCAGGGTATGAAACGATACCTTGGATGTGGGGACGGACACACACACACACACACACGCACGCACACCCAGACACACACACACACACACACACGCACGCACGCACGCACGCACACACACACACACACACACACACACCCCCCATGACGCGTTTCGGTCCTTCCTGGACCTTGATCACATGACAGCGCTCTTTGGCTTCATCCACCATTTTATACATCTTAAAGTGACAGTGCCTAGTGCAAGAAACAGCGGCCTCCACAGTGAATTCATAGACAGTACAAACATACTCTGCATCAAGGAAAGGTCGTATTTTTCTTTTAAGACGTTTCATATTGATGTTTGGCCATATATGAATAAATAACCACAAAAATACATAAAAACGCTTTTGACTGTATAAATACAATAAATAAATAATTTAAGTCAATAAAGAAGTGCATAAAACTTATAAATGACCAATTTGATTATAAGACATGATAAAATATCCTATATAAATTTTAGCGTTTTAAAATCAATATATGATAAAATTACATTTCATTTAAATACTTGCATAAATGCAAAATAGTGGTTATTGAAGCTGTATGTTTAGCTTGATGAAATATCACACGTCTTTAGTAGTTGTCTTTAACTTGTGTTGGTGCTGTTTTTCTCCCTTATCTGAGTGTAAGTATGGTGCTTTGAAATTCAATCTTAACCCTTCCATTGGATTAGACCGATTAAGTGACCTAAGATCGTGCAAAACCGCAAAAAACTAATTCCACCCCAACGTGTGGGAATGGTGATAAAATTGTAAAACTTAAAAAAACATGATTTTTTTGGTTAAGGTCTGGCGGCAGCCTGTGGTTACTTGATTGACTCACCAACTTTATTTTATACATTATTTGGCATCTGATACATTTCATGTAGGTTAATAGAAAACAGCTATGAACCCCTTATTTAACCATTTCATTGCCATTTGTGTGCAACTTGTTGTACACAGAGAGGGCGGAAGAGGAAATATTTTAAATACAAGTGTATAGGTCTTCTGTAGTGTTAAGACCTCCGGGCATCTTGCTATCGAGATTGATGATATATCTAGTCCCCAACTTGCGCAGAGATCCCTCCCGGTCTCCTCCTCTTCTTTTTTTAGGCACTGAATCTATGAGGTAGTCGGTTAAAAATTGCAAGTCGCTATTGTGTTTTTCTTGTAAATGTCTGGCGACTGGATAGGTAGGGTCTTTATTGGTTATTGCTCTGAGGTGTTGTAGTATTCGCTTGTTGGCAGGGAGTTTAGTGCTACCCACATATTTGAGATTGCATGTGCATTCAAGTATGTAGATAGCATAATCTGTTTTGCAATGCAAAGCTCGACATATTTCTACCTCCCTGTCACTGAAGGGTGTCTTGTAGGCTTTCATATTTACCCCATATTGGCATGCCTTGCAATGTTTGCATTTAACAAACCCTTTTCTTAGTGTGAGAGAATTCTGGGTTTCCACCACTTCAGGGCTACTTGTGACTAAGCTACTGCTCATGGAAGGTGCCTTCCTGTATGTTACACCCAACGTTTTAGGTAAAAGCCCTCCTATCACCGGGTCATCTAGCACTATCGGCCAATTGCGCTGAACTATATTTCTGATTGTTTTATGTTGCAAATTATATGTAGCAATTAAGCGCAATTGATGTGCTTTCTTATATATATATATAAAATATACATATACATATACGTATATATATACTAGCAGCCCGTCCCGACCTTGTCCGGGAGCAATCAGGCTTCCCCGACCCCCGCCCGCCCCGACATTGTGCAGCAGCCCGGCCCCCCGCCCGCCCCGACATTGTCAAGCAGCCCGGGCCCCCGCCCGCCCCGTCCCCCGCCTGCCCCGACCCCCGCCTGCCCGAAGCCTTACCTCAGCCGCCGCTCCTCCCCCGTGCTCCTCATTTCATCGCACATTGTGCAGCAGCCCGGCCCCCCGCCCGCCCCGACATTGTCAAGCAGCCCGTGCCCCCGCCTGCCCCGACCCCCGCCTGCCCCGACCCCCGCCTGCCCGGAGCCTTACCTCAGCTGCCGCTCCTCCCCCGCGCTCCTCATTTCACCGCTTCGCCGCTCCTCGCCGCTTACCGCTCCTCCCACCTGTCCGCCGGTCCTCACTCATACAGGAACACTGCTCACCCTGCACTCATGGAACACTGCTCACCCTGCACTCATACAGGCACACTTGCTCACCCTGCACTCATACAGGAACACTGCGCAATCTACACTCATACAGGAACACCACTCACCCTGCACTCACACTGGAACACCACTCACCCTGCACTCATACAGGCACACCGCTCACCCCGCACTCATACAGGCACACCGCTCACCCTGCACTCATACAGGCACACAGCTCACCCTGCAGTCATACAGGCACACAGCTCACCCTTCACTCATACAGGAACACTGCTCATCCTGCAGTCATACAGGAACACTGCTCACCCTGCACTCATACAGGCACATTTGCTTACCCTGCACTCATACAGGAACACTGCACAACCTACACTCCTACAGGAACACCACTCACCCTGCACTCACACTGGAACACCACTCACCCTGCACTCGTACAGGCACAATAAAACCAAGCACTTATGTCCATGGAAAAAGCTAAATATCAGAAATAATGCCCTTTAAAACAAAAATAAGCGTTGAAAAGACTTTTAAGCCACTTTCTAAGATTGGACTATTTTCCGTTTTCATATTGCTTTTCAAAAAAATGTTTAGTCTAAACAGAAGCGTTCAGGTCTTACAAACAATATGCTGCTAAGGCCGCTTGTGGAGAGCAGGACACCACGCTAGGATGACAACACTCTGAAAGATGAAAACTGACTCCAGAATTCCCAGCGCTTTTAGGTGACCTCTAGACGCCATAACGCACTAAAGAAAACAACCTGTTGAAAATAAAATGTAAACGTTTGTACAAAAACGTGGTCATGGAGATCAGATGCAGTCAGTGCAAGTGCATAACAAAGGGCGTTCGAATCAATTTAAATTTGCTAGTGTCCTAAACAATTTCAAAGCAGGCCGCCCTCTACAACAAGTCTAAGTTGCATTGGAGTAATGAAATGCGAATACAGAGCAGGACACTGCCCAGATTAACAGAGGGACTCCTTCATATATTTGTTTCCAGTTATGGGCTGTCACAGAGCAACTACACCGACACACACTGGCAGGCACTGACCACGTTAAGTAGGGGGCAGCACTGTTGGCGCGCTACTGCTATTAATAAAATGTAGAGTGCACTGAAAAGAGATACCTCACTGAAGCACAACATATTTAATGAGTAGATTTGAGTAATGTCAATTGTGCAGGCACTGGCAGCACCTCGCCGCAACGACTTCCACCGCAGTAAGAACTGGCCTGGGCATGATTAAATTGTGTAGCTCAGCAGTAGCTGCATAGGGGGGGCCCCCCGCTGGTGTATGCTTGTGGGAAACAGTCCGTGGGGAGTTCAGCTGATCCGACGGGCGGGATAGTTTTAAAAATGTTTCAGAGAGATGTATTATTTTGTACCGTGTACACAGCCTTGCTCAGCACTCAGGGTTACTAACTTTCCACATTTAGTTGCCACTCTCACTACCAATTTTGCATGTATGCGCGTGCTAACCTTAGTGCCCCGTCACCGAATAAATCACTTACTTGTCACTGTCGGAGACTATGCCG
Source organism: Lissotriton helveticus (assembly GCF_964261635.1). NCBI lineage: Eukaryota > Metazoa > Chordata > Amphibia > Caudata > Salamandridae > Lissotriton > Lissotriton helveticus. The sequence continues at coordinate 2,082,897,394 of NC_136065.1, forward strand.
GTCCGTGACTGCTGCTACATCGATGGTGCACTCTGCAGCCTGTTCTTCATCCAGGCTCTGTTGGCACTCTCGTCCTGGCGGTCCGGCCCTGCTCCCACGGGCCAGCCTGACTGAGCCGACTGCACTTAGTGTTTTGCGCCATGAGAGAGAGACTCGAGTCTGGTGGGCAGACTCAGTGAAAGCATGAGGTGGCTTTTAGGCAGCAGCTGGCGGAAATTTAGACATGCTGGCAGGGGCACGTACCTGCCGCTTCTGGAACCCCAACTGCAGGTCACTCACCTTCCTGGACGCAGCTCCTCCCCACGCTCCTGACGTCAACACGCAGGTCACGGCCGGCTCTACTTCCAAGGGACCACTTTTTTTTTTAATGTTAACTTTTTAAATAACGAATATTTTTATACTTTATATAGCCTATGTCCATCTGCACACCCTGACGATTACAATGATGTATCGGGTGTGTGGATTGGCGCTGTGGTTCCCGAGTTTACCCGCCTCAAAGGTGCAAAGTTCTTCCTTTATAATAGTAGTATAGATATATACACACACACACACACATATATATAAAAAATATACACACACATACATATAAAAAATACACACACACACACATATATTTTCACAGAGAAACCAAACGGTAAAGTGACGTTATAGGTTATTGTCACGTATGGTAATATCTTTACATTAACAAAAAGCTCAGAAATTCAATAAAAAAACAAAGGTTAAGTATCGATACAGGTAGGTGAATATATCAGTTTAAGCGTAACGTTTTAAACTAAAAATAAATCACTGAAATTCAACAATTGTTTTTTCAAGGAACTATGGGCCAGATGTAGGAAGTGTAATTCTGGTCGGTAACAGCCGAAATTACTGAATTTCGGCTGTTACCGACCGGAATTAGGCTTTTCATATGTAGGTGGCTTCATTTCAGATTCGTTAATTTACCGAATCGGTATTTAAGAATTCGGTAAATTACTGATTCTTAAAAATACCGAATCGGTAAATTACCGAATCTGAAATGTAGGGAGCACTCAAATGAGTGCTTTTCCCATCTTAGGATTCGTTATTTACCACCAACTAGAAGTTGGTGGTAAATAATGAAAATCTTAGAAAAAGCATTTTTTTTGCTTTTCCAACAGTGCCATGTTGCAGACATACATGCCCTTAGGGCATGCATGTCTGCAACATGTGCACCCATACACATTTGAGGGGTGCAACAGGGTGTCAAAGTGACACCCTGCCACCCTTCAAAGTTTCCCCATTTACCGAATCGGTATTTACCGATTCAGTAATTGACATTCATTCCTATGGGCCACTAGGCCCATATGAATGAATGGCAATTACCGAATCGGTAAATACCGATTCGGTAATTACCGAAACTTACCGAGTCGGTAATTATTTAAGAAAAATTACCTACATCCCATTTGCCTGTTCTTAAATACCGAATCGGTATGATTCGGTATTTAAGAATCGGTAATCTGGGATTACCTACATCGGGCCCTATATCTTGTACCTCCGCCATGCACAGAGTTGTCGTCAATTATGTCAGTTCAGTTGTTATCAGTAATGTTATCAATTATGTCACAGAACATGATTGTAAATGTTGTAATATGTGAGGTTTTAAGAAGTGCAAGGCAAGGGCACAACCCCCGAGTTTGAACCCCTGCAAACAACCAGCCCCCCAGCAGTGCATGGGCAAGGCGAGGCCCTGTGGCAAATAAACCCGCTGCACATGGTTGGCAGCTGGTACTGGCATGTGGAACAAGCTGTGCTCCTGTGGCACTGGGGCCCTTGCGACCTCGTCCCTCAAGTGCGACCCCTCATACTTACCTTTAAATCCTCTTGTACAGTGTGTTTTCAGGTTGCCCCTTCTTCATAGCACCTGCTACCAATGACCTCAGCACCCTGATCGCGGCTGAATCCGGTCTGTTGCTGGAACACTGGACCTGGTATTGCTGCTTACCCGAATCCAGAAGCTGAACCTCCAGAACCCACTCTGTGATTTTATATAATTTTTCCTATTTTCTCCCATTTAAATCTATTGCGCCTAATTGCGCGCAACAGTGATTACTTTTGCAAATTTTAAAAACTCATAACTTAACAAGTGCTTACCTTAGAACAAAGTTCTTGGCCTGAAATATTATATAAAAATCGATGTCATTCTTACAAATTGGTCTTGGATTTATTCTTGAGTGTGTGTCTCATTTATTGCCTCTGTGAGTACAACACCTCCTTAGCACTATCCTCTGATAAGCCTAACTGTTCGGCCACAATACCACAAATAGAGCATTAGTATTATCTACTTTAACCTCTGTATACCAATAAGGGATCTACTGGACTCTCTGCACAATGTACTTAGTTTTAGTGCACTATATAGAGAGACAGCTTCCTACATTAAAGAAAGGAAGCGTTTCGAAATGTTCCAAGTACTTCACTTTTAATGTTTCACATCAAATTCTACGAATGTGAACAGTAATTCTTTGTGCAGTGTCATTGCCAATAATATCCTAGTAAATGAGTCACTGACAAGCATGCGTGTGTGAGCTTTTCATTTTTAAGAACAGGCCTGTGACGCACGCCACGTTCAGATCTGCATGTGACAGTCCCACTAGGCTACACCATGTCTGAGTCACCAGCACCAACAACTCCTCTGGTATTCATAGGGTCTGCTACATCAACTCAAGGCTTTCGAGCGACCCTTGACCCTGTTGAAGGGAGGTCGCTCCCCACACCGCATACCTCCACCTAATTGCGCCGTGTCCCTGACCCACCTGTTGCTGAGTTCGAGGCCCTCCTTCACCCACAGGCTACCACCTGTGCCTCATCCTTGGTGGCCAGTGGTAGGCCCTTAGGTTTGTTTTCCGCATTACTGGTTCTGTGACTGCTATTTTTCCCCTGCTTGTTGCCTTGTTGTTTGCTGCCTTGTTTCTTGCTGCATTGTTGCTCTGTTGCCTTTGCCTGTGCTTGTTCCCCTCCCTCGCCGATCCCGCCGGTGCGTCCCCTGCGGCCCCGCCCCCGTATCTAGCGTACCTTGCTGTTTGTATATTATTGTGAATTGCATCTCTGTGCCTTTTGTACTGTATTGTATTCGCATCTCTGTGCCCTTCTTTCCAGCTCTGTACCCTCGCCGTCCTCCCCCGTGTTTCCCACCGCAGCGTCCCCTGCGGGCCCGCCCCCCGCTCCCATTGGTCCACTCCCCCCACCCAGCTGCTCCTCCCTCCCACCTCCCCCCTTCCCCTCTTATGGCGGCCGCGCGTAGCGGGTGCGCTGAAGGCGAGCCTAAGGCAAGCCCGTCTGTGTCCGTCCGCGCCTGGACTGCGCCCAGCGCCAGAATCCCTGGACCCCGAAGACACCACGACACCCGACTGCACTACCACGCCAGCACCCTCCACGCACGAGAACACACCTGCTACCGGGCCACCTCGAAGCACACCCAAGGGCCCTTCACCTGACGGAACTGCAGCTTCTCCAGCATCCGACCCGCGAAACCACCAACCAACGAACCCAACCACCTGAGATGCATCCTCCTCAACACTCGCCCCGCCCGCAAACACGCAGTCGAAATCTGGGATCTCCTCAACTCAACAGCCCCAGACGTCGCCTTCCTGCCGGAAACCTGGCTGAACCACGCCTCAGCAACCGACATCGCCATAGCCATCCCGGAAGGCTATAAGATCGCCCGCAGAGACCGCACCAACGGAACAGGAGGTGGAATTGCCATCGTCCACAAGAACACCCTCAGCATCTCGACCAGCACCGATGACACCCTCAGTACCGCCGCCGAACACCTGCACTTCCAGATTCACACCGAACCCAACACCACCCTCAGAGGAACCTTAATCTACAGACCCCCCCAGACCCAGACTACAGTTCAGCGACTCCATCGCCGACCTCATCAGCATCCACGCCCTCGCCTCCACAGACTACATCCTCCTCTGGGACCTGAACTTCCACCTCGAGAACAACAACAACGTCAACTCCACGACCCTGATCGACAACCTCGGACTCAGACAGCTTGTGACAACACCCACCCATGCCACTGGTCACACGCTAGACCCCATCTTCTCCGCAAGCCCCCACGTCTTCTTCAACCACACCACCGAACCACCACTGGACCGACCACTGCTGCGTCCCTTTAACCTTCAGGAAGCCCGCCACACACCACCGCACCCAACAGATGCCTCGTCGCTGCTGGGGCAAAGTCACCAAAGAACAGCTAGCTGCCAACCTCGCCCAAAGCCCAACAGCTGACCCCACCTAACCCGACACCGCCGCCCTCAACCTCCGACAGTGGATTGACGACTGCACCAACACTCTCGCCCCGCTCAAGACACCATCCAACAGCCACACCAGCAAGAAAGCCACCTAGTTCACTGAAGACCTCCAGGCCTCCAAGCATGCATGCCGGAAACTGGAGAAGAACTGGCTCTGCGACCGATCACCAGACAACCACACAGCCCTCAAGAACGCCACCCGCAGACACCATCAACTCATCAGAACCGCCAAGAGGACCGCATTCAAGGACCGCCTGGATAACAACGCACACAACAGCAAAGAGCTCTTCAGCATCGTGAAGAAACTCTCCAACCCCAGCTCCAACACCAACGACATCCCCCCTTCGCAGGACCTAGGCGACTCACTGGCCACCTACTTCCAGCGCAAGATCGCAGACATCCACGACAGCTTCAACGCCACGACCGCCACGCCAACCACCAAGACCTCCACCCCGGCACCCACCAGCTGCCTGATCGCATGGTCCAACGTCAACGACGATGACACCATCAAAATCATGAACTTTGTCCACTCTGGATCCCCGTCTGACCCATGCCCACACCACATCTTCACTTCAACAAAGCCAGCACAATCATCCCCCCCCATCTCCGGAAAACTATCAACATCTCCTTCGAGACAGCAACCTTCCCGGAGAGCTGGAAGCACGCCAAGATCAACGCCCTACTCAAGAAGCCCAAAGCGGACCCCAAGGACCTCAGAACTTCCGTCCCATCTCCCTGCTCTCGTTCCCGGCGAAGGTCACCAAGAAAATCGTCAACAAACAACTGACCCGCTACCTCGAGGACAACAACATCCTGGACCCATCCCAGTCCGGCTTCCGCAGCAACCACAGCACCAAAATCGCCCTCATCGCCGCCACAGACGACATCAGGACCCTGCTCGACAACGAAGAAACAGCGGCCCTCATCATCCTGGACCTGTCAGCCGCCTTCGACACGGTCTGCCACCACTCACCACGAACACGCCTGCATGACACCGGGAACCAAGAGAAGGCCCTGGACTGGACCACATCCTTCCTCTCCGGCAGAACTCAGAGCGTCCGCCTCCCACCCTTCTGCTCCACCGCCACTGAGATCATCTGCGGCGTACCCCAAGGGTCTTCCCTCAGCCCAACGCTGTTCAACATCTACATGGCACCCCTCGCCCACGTCGCCCGACCTCAACATCATCTCCTACGCCGACGACACTCAGCTGATCATCTCCCTCACCAAAGACCCTCACAGCGCCAAAACCAACCTTCACGAAGGACTGAAGGCCGTCGTGAATGGATGAGAAACAGCCGACTGAAGCTGAACTCGTACAAGACGGAGGTCCTCATCCTCGGCTCCCCCCCTTCAGCCTGGGACGACTCCTGGTGGCCGACTTCACTGGGAACAGCCCCGACACTCACTGACCACGCACGCAACCTGGGGGTCATCCTCGACTCCACCCTCTCCATGACTAAACAGGTCAACGCCGTCTCCTCATCCTGCTTCAACACCCTACGAATGCTCTGCAGGATCTTCAAGAGGATCCCCATAGAAATGAGAGGAACAGTCACCCAGGCCCTCGTCTCCTGCAGGCTGGACTACGGAAACGCCCTCTACGCAGGAACATCAACCAAGCTCCTGAGACGGCTGCAACGCATCCAGAACGCCTCGGCACGACTGATCCTCGACATCCCCCGCCGCAGCCACATCACACCCCACCTGAGAGACTTACACTGGCTCCCCGTCAATAGGAGGATAACCTTCAAGCTCCTCATCCACGCACACAAGGCCTCCACAACGCTGGCCCAGCGTACCTCAAAAAACTTCTACGCCCCTACCCACAAGCTCCGCTACGCCGGCCTCGCCCTCACCACATTCCCCCGCATCCGAAGAATGACCGCAGGCGGCAGATCCTTCTCCCACCTCGCCGCCAAGATCTGGAACACCCTCCCCACCAACTTACGGCAGACCCAAGACCTACTGGCCTTCAGAAGACTCCTCAAGACCTGGCTCTTCGATCAGTAACAGCAACCACCCTCCCCCCGACCCCCAGCGCCTTGAGACCCTCACGTGTATGTAGCAGGCTTAACAAATGTCCTGATTGATGGGGTTGTGCTTGTGGTGGGGATGCTACAAGTGAAAAGATCCATTAATTGGGGCCATACATTCCCAGACATGCAGCTCCACAGGTACCGGATCTGTACTCCCAGGCATGCAACTCCACAAGGGTAGTATCTGCACTCACATACATGCAGTTCCAGAAGGGTAGGGTCTTGACTCACAAGCATGCAGTTCCAAGAGGGCACAGTCTGCACTTCCAGGCATGCAGCCCAGGAGTGGTAGTCTTTCCTATCCTAGACTAGCAGCTGCACAAGGGATTTCGCTCTCTGAGTCATACATCTACAGAGGGGCAGGTTTCACATTACCAGAAATACATCTAAGAGGAGCAGATTTCACACTCTCAAGCATATAGATGCAGAGGGGCAGGTTTCATACTTCGAGGCAAACATCTGTAGAGGGGCAGCGATCACACTCTCAAGCATACATATATAGGGGGTAGGTTTCACACTTCCAGGAATACATCTACAGAGGGGCAGCATTCACACTTCTAGGCATATCTGTACAGAGGAGCAAGTTTGACACTTCAGACATAGATCTATGGAGGAAGGTTTCCCGCTTCCAGGCACACATCTATAGAAAGGCAGGTCTCACACTCTCAGACATACATCTACAGAGGAGCACATTTCACAATCTCAAGCTTAAATCTACAGAGAAGCAGGTTTCATATTTCCGGCATATATCTACAAAGGTGCAGGTTTCACACTTCCAGGCATACATATTACAGAGAGCAGGTTTCACACTTCTTGGCATAGATCTACGGAGAGGCAGGTTTCACACTTCCAAGCATAAATCTGTAGAGGGGCAAGTTTCACACCTACATACATCTACAGAGAGGTGGGTCACATGTCCAGGCTTACATCTACAGAGGCAGTTTCACACTTTCAGGAATACATCTACAGAGAGGTGGGTCACATGTCCAGGCTTACATCTACAGAGGCAGTTTCACACTTTCAGGAATACATCTACAGAGAGGTGGGTCACATGTCCAGGCTTACATCTACAGAGGCAGTTTCACACTTTCAGGAATACAGCTCAAGAGGGGCAGGTTTCGCACTTAATGCCCCTCCAGGAACACATCTACAGAGAGGCAGGTTTCACACTCTCAGACATATATCTGCAGAGGAGCAGGTTTGGCACTGCCAGGCATACATCTACAGAGGGTCAGGTTTCACGCTCTCAGACATATATCTGCAGAGGAGCAGGTTTGGCACTGCCAGGCATACATCCACAGAGAGGCAGGTTTCACGCTCTCAGACATATATCTGCAGAGGAGCAGGTTTTGAACTTCCAGGCACACATATGCAGAGAGGCTGATGATTACACTCCCGTGTGTGGTCTTCATGGGTCAGGTTTTACCCTACCAGGCCCACAATTGCAGAGAAGCATATTTAACATGCCCAGGACTACGTATGCAGAGGCATGTTTTATACCCACCAACATACATCTCTATGTTAAACAATAAAAACGACCCCAAGCCATAAAGATGTACGATTCGAAAGGACAAAGATGAATTAAATATTGTGACAGCAGATATATTTTAATTCAAGGTTTTTAAACAAGCAAACATGTTTGTTTTGAGCGGTGCTCCCCGATTTTTTAACCCACTTAAAATGTCTGTTTTATATTTTTTATTCACATATTCCACATTTGCTTTTTAATTTTGTTTTTGTGTTAAGTATCCATTTTACTCAAGATAAAGTGAGACATTTTCAATTGTATATTCTGAAATGTATTCTTTTGGAGCAGATGTTTTTTTAGTTTTGCCTTTTAAGGGTTGCCCTTTTGAAGGTGAATCCTTCTCTGCGAGGGCAGTATTTGCTTCCCATGTTTTATGCTAAAAGGCTGTTTTCTGTTGTCAGACAGTATAGTGGTGTCCCTCCCCTTGTCATTGCCCTTTGTTCCCTCCACTGTTTCTCACTCTCAGCATGCAGGGCTTCTTTGGCAATTACCCGGTGGTCACCTGGGTGACTTCAAGATGCTCTTGTGATTTGCATCTTGTATAGTTACAGGCCTCTTCTGGAAGCCAGCCTGAGAGTGACTGTGCTTGTTTGTTGGGGTGTTTCAGTTATTTCCTCACTAACCATTCATCCCTAGCCCTGAACCTGTAATAAGACGCCATCCTTGCTGAAAAATGACTCAAATGACCAAAACTGTAGCCTTCGGTCATCTGCTGCCAGGCTTGCCATACAGGTGCCATCCTCATCCTCACTGTGCCCTACCTGCACCCGAGGGTAGACACGTGGGGCTTATGAAAGATGTTCCTCAACGTTGAAAGCACAAAATAACCACTAAGTAACAGAGGATCGCCAAAACCAGCCAGAATAAGCTCAGAGATGCTTTTTGGGTCTCTTCAATTTAAATCTCCTTTTGAGCAAACGGAAATGGTCAGTTTGTGATCAGGTGCTCTATAAGTTAGTCACTGAGCAAAATACTCAAATGTTCAGTTTAATGCAATTCATGCATTTATAGAGCACACAGCTTTCTCTTGGGGGTTATACTGGCGCTAGTGGCAAGCTCAAAGTACGGAAAGGAACTATCAGTCTACACGCCCATTAGACAGGTCAAATATGCCCTTGCTTGTTTTTAGGCCGAGCCTATAGCGGCAGCGCGCATGCGCTGCACGCTCTGCGAGGCATGCAATAATGGAGTATGCCGTGAAAGCTCCGCCCACTCCCTGCCCATGTTTTTAATTGGATCGTATCATTGTCTTTCGTAAAGGCTGCCTCCTGATTGGGGAGAGTTGCGGGAGAGTTGCCTGCATCATGCTGGTACATGCTGTGTGAGTCAATACATTTCTGTTATCAATCCCTCTGCTCCTGTCAGTGCTGAAAGGGGTGGGGGCAGTTGTACCCACTGAGAACTTTTAAGATAGTTGAGCATGATACCACCAACTCATGCGACCCCCAGCGTGTTTGTGTTGTAAGCACCCTATGAGGGATCCACACGTGTTAACGTGTTAAACCTGAGCCCTCGTCCTGCAGAGTAGCACTGCACAGCCTCCCACCTGCAGCTCTGTGCCTTGTCATATGTCTGCTCCCACTTGTAACACCCCTACCTACCTCTGTTGTTTGTTTGGATGCTCGACGATCCTCCTCCATGGTGCTCCATCCTCTTTTCTGAACATATCTTCACTTTTTGTGTTTTCAACAGAGCCCCCTCCTGCAAGGTCTCCCACACTCCCTCATGAACCCACTAATCAAAATGTTCTAGATTCGAGCGCTGTATTTTCCTCCTGCAGGAAAGACCGAACTCTTTTGCTCCTTCTTAGCTTACCATTTCTGTTTTCAACAGTTGCACAACCCCTAGAGCAGTTGCCACATACCCCATTTTGACGCTCCTTGCCTGAACATTGCTGTGTTTTCAAACTACGCACCTTCCCCGCAGGTAACCACACCCCTTCTAACCCCCTTACCCATACATATTTAAGTTTTCAACCCGTGGTCTCCATCTGCAGTTGCCTATGGTTCATTCTGAACATATGACACGAGTTTGGTATTTTTAAGCAGTACTCCCTCCTGCAGGAAGGCCTATGCCCCTTTTTGAAAGTCACCTTATGTGCTCCTCCCTCTCTCCCTTTCTCGGTGTCCACATTCCTGCATTTTCAACAAGCGCTCGGCTGGTGCTGAGACCCCTCACTCCCCCCTTACCTTAACATTTATATATTTTCAATCTATACTTCACTTCTGAAGGAATTCCCTCATCCGTCCAAATTCTCTCTTACCACACCTTTTTGTAGGAACACTCCCTTCTTCAGGGAATGCAACCATGTAACCTCCTCAACATAATATATCTGTTTTTTCCAATTGTGCTCCATACTGAAGGTACCCCCACACTCCCTTCAGAACTTTATTACCTTAACATTTCTGTGTTTTCAACTTGTGCTTGCCTCCTGTATGGTTCCAATGCTCTCTTCAGAACTCTCCCTTAACATTTCTGTTTTTAAAAGTTGTACTTCCCTCCCTAGGGGACCAGCACACTCTCTTCTGAGGCCCTACCTTGACATTTCTGTGTTTTCAGCTTGTGCTTTCTTCCAATAGTGACTCTGCATTCCATTTAGATCTCTTCCATAACATTTCTCCTTTTAAAAACTGTGCTTCCCTCCCTAAGGGGCCACCACGCTATTGCCTGAATCCCTTACCTTAAGATTTCTGTGTTTTCAACCCGTGCTTAACATAACATTTCTGTTTTTTAAAAGCGTTTTGCGTACCCTGTCTTCTGAACCCCTTACCTGAACAATTCTGTATTTTCACCCTGTACTTAACATTTCTTTTTATAAAGAGTGCTTCCCTTCCTGAGGAACCACTGCACTCTCTACTGAACCCCTTACATTTCTTTGTTTTCAACCCGTCCTTCCCTCCTGTGAAGACCCCACATTCCCTCCTGAACTCTCTATTGACTTAAGATTTCTGTTTTTTCCAAATGTGCTTCCCTCACTAATGGACCAAACACTCTCTTCTGAATCCATTACTTTAACATTTCTGTGTTTTCAACCTGTGCTTCCCTCCTGTAGGCACCCAACATTCCCTTTAGAAATCTCCCTTGACCTTTCTGTTTTTTTAGAAGTGTGTTTCCCTCCGCAAGGGACCACCAAACTCTATTCTGATCCTCTTACCTTAACATTTCTGTGTTTTCAACCTGTGCTTCCCTCCTGTAGGCACCCAACATTCCCTTTAGAAATCTCCCTTGACCTTTCTGTTTTTTTAGAAGTGTGTTTCCCTCCGCAAGGGACCACCAAACTCTATTCTGATCCTCTTACCTTAACATTTCTGTATTTTCAAGCTGTGCTTCCCCGCTGTAGGGACACCACATTCCCTCCAGAACTCTCCCATAACTTAATATTTCTTGGTTTTAAAAGTGTGCTTTACTCCTTAAGGGATCACCGCACTGTTTCTGAACCTATTACTTTAACATTTCTGTGTTTTTAACCTGCTTATTTACCCCTGAAGGGACCCCACATTACCTTTAGAAATCTCCCTTAACTAAACATTTCAGTTTTTTAAAAAGTATGCTTCTCACCGAAAGGGACCACCACACTATTTTCTGAACCCCTTACCTTAACATTTCTGCCTTTTCAACTTGTGCTTCCTACCTGTATGGACCTCACAATTCCTTCATAACTCTGCCTTAACTGAACATTTTTAAAGTAATTAGACAACCATAGTCTCTTCTGAACTCTGACCTGAACATTTATGTCTCTGCCTTAACATTTCTGTTTTTTATTAGGTCGAGCGCGAAGCAGCGAAGCACCTATTGCCGGCGTGTTCGGGGGAATGTGAGACAGCGTTCAGGCACGAGCCTCGCTGTCTCAGATTCCTCCTCGAGGGCGCGCACGGCGCCGTGCACCTCCCCTGCCTCGCATTCGCAGCCTCTCTTAATCACACACAGTCACGCATGCGCACACACATTCCCACACGCACACACTCACCCCCCTCCCCCCAGGCATACACACACACACAGGCAGGCACGCACGCACACACACACACACACACATGCACGCACGCACCCCCCTCCCCCACCACTCACGGGGCTCACGCGCACACACAGACACACATATCGCCCCTCCACTCACCGTGCTCTTTTGTCGCGTCGCCTCGCTGAGCTCCTTTTCTCCGGCGCATCTCCACACGCGGGGCACTTCTCTGGATCTTCACGCTACCGCGGGGCTCTCCCTCCATGATGGGAGCCCCGCATCAACGACCAACACCGGCCTCTTCCGGCCGCGTCACAGGCCCCGCCCATGTCACGGGCAAGGATGCCTGACTTCCTGGTTAGTACTGCATGTAAATAAGCTTTAGCTTGCGTTTAAATTGTTTAAATTTGCTTAGAGAGAGCACGAGTGTGTGGATGTTTTACCGGTGATTGCAAACAATTACTTGTTTTTTAATGGAACTGTTCCGTCCATCACTATCTCGCTGTGCCCCCGCACTGTATTCATATAGCCGCAGCAGAATGCCAGGTCAGGTGGGGCCAAAGATCTCCGTCATGCCCAGCCCCCAACCCCCAGGCGCGGGCCACGGCGCAAAGCGGGTGCTGTCAAGAGCTGTAGAAGCTCCGGGGCCGTGCTGACAGCTTCCAGGCGCGCTGCCGAGCAGCAGGCTTCCAGGCGCTGCTGACCAGTCATGCCGAATGAACGTTCGGGTCAGAGTGATCAGCTCTACTGAAAGAACATTAATACCAGGCTTGATCGTCCATTCAGAATGAACTTATAGGCGCTGCTGATCGGTCATTTCGAATCAATTTTTAGTCGCGTCTGACTAGTTGTACTGAAAGAGCTACCTCTGTCCAGATGACCGGCCATAGGGATTGTGATTTTAGGTACTGCTGACAACCATGGTGAGTGAGATACTGGGGGCTGCTTGCCAGCCACACAGAAGAAAGTACTAGTCACTGCAGAATAGTCATAATGAATGCATTTCTAGGCGCTGCCCATCATTCACACATGATGTGCTTTTCTACAGTGCTCACTAATCATACTTAACAAGCTTCTAAGTGCTGGTGACCAGCCATACAGCATCTATTATTGACAAACAATCATTTAAAATTAGTTTCTAGGTGCCCCCGCTTCTCTGGTTGCTTACCAGCTAAATATAGTGAATAAGCCTCTAGGCACTACAGCCAGGTCACAATGAAAGAGCCTCCAGGTGATGCTTACAAAGATGGGCCCTTCCCGATGGGCAGAGCATTCGTCAAAGATATCCTTTCAGCAGAGACCTTTACAGAGAGGCAGGCCCTCCCCAGAGGCAGACCACTCCCAAGGGACAGACTCCTCTATAAGGACACACCCCTTGAAAGGGCCATCACTTCTCCACAGTGGCGTAACGAAACTGGAGGGGGCCCCCCTGCAAAACACATGGAGGGGGCCCCCTCCCCGGCGACCCGGCCCACCTCCTACAACTTTGCCCTACCGCCCAAACTTCTGTCATATTTTGATTTGAAACCTCCAACATTTTAATGAAATGCCTCTATATTCTCTTTCTCAAAGTTTCTAATGAGAACGAGGGAAACCCTTTTAACATATAAGCTACGCCATTTGTAACAATAATGTCGAAAGCAGATTATTTAACTGAGGCAGCAATCGGAACAATGCCAAGGAGCGATCCTATTGTCTCAGGAGCTGCAGCAATAAGAACAATGCCAAGAAGTGATCCTATTGTCTCAGGAATGGCAGCAATCAAAACAATGCCAAAGAGCAGTCCTATTGTCACATGAACTGCCTATGGCTGAAGAATAACTACGAAGGGTCTGAATTAGAATTGATATTAATGGACAATATCATGAAACTTTGAAAGACAAACCCAAACCTGCAATTCCATCAAAACTCAACTGACAATTAGTGGTGGGTGGTGACATTTGAAAGAGGTGTAGCATAAACGAAAAAGTAAAGGGGGGTTTGCGGGATTCTCCCCCTGAGAGAATTTTGAAAAAAGAGTGGGTAAATGGTGCATTTTCAAGCAAATGTGAGAATCAAGAAGGTTAATAAAGCAATTGTGAAAGTGGAGTTATTACATTAATAAAGGGATGTCATATAACAACAACATGGTAGCTGCTTATTCAGTATAACGACAGAGCTTCATAACAGACTTCAAGATACAATGCTGAGAACCTCACTGATTTTAAATTTAAATTGTAAACAACTAAACAAACAACTAAACAGGTCCCAAACTAGCAGCATTCAAGAAGAAATGTTATGATTAATGTATTGTTCACTTTCTGTAGACAAAATCTACAGAAGTAGTCACTCTGCACTTCAAAAAGTGTTAATGTTTATATAACAGGAACACAATCCGAGAGTATTTGTGGCTGGCTTTACATGAGCGTGCCAGTCAGTACACACAGAGGACACAATCGGTATCAGTCAGTGTCCTCTCTCCAGTTCTCATACACACAGAGTCAAGCACTGACTGACGCGCTCATGTAAAGCCAGCCGCGCTAATACTTTCGTGTCGCATTCCCGCTATATAAACATTAACACTTTTTGAAGCACTTCAAAGAGTGTGTTAACAAAAAAGTATGTTGTTCGTTTCATCATGGACTTTGCGAACTCACTAACAGTGTTAACAGTGAGTTTGCAACGTCCATGATGGAACGAACTACAGTAGGACTCACTGAAAAGAACTACATACTTTTTTTGTTAGGCACAGGGAGATTAATAATTTTCCCCAATCCCCAGTATCACATAATGTTAAGCCAACGACGCCACGCCGACCTGCTCAAACCACACATCACCAATATTGAAAAAAAGCGAATGAAAGTTGTATTAAAACAATCTGTTCAAGAATCATTTAATGCCATCAGGACAAGACTCTACAGAAAAGAGCTGGTTTTATCAGGGGGCCCCCTGAAAGTCTGGGGCCCTGAGCTGGAGCCCACTTTGCCCATGCCTCAAAAAGTCTCTAGATGGCACCCCCCCCCCATTTCCTCCTTTTCCATGAACTCCCTCACTACCACTCACCAACAATGCATCTCATCTCTCTATAGCACCATTCTGACAAACATTTAATTTTTTTATAGCGCTACTCATAGTTTACTCACACTCAGTTCTGTGATGTGCATGGTACACGTTCTTTGTAGTAGGCACATTAACCTTCTGCACTTTGTGGGTGGCAGGAGTACCCATATGAGTGCACGGTGAGTGATGCAACAGTGTGAGAGTAGGGTAAGAGGAGTGACTGCAGGGTGAGTGAGGTGACCACATGAATTTGGGTGCAGGTGTAAGTGTAGAGTGGGACGGAAGAATGCATGGTTAGTGATGGACTTGTTTAAGTGAGATTGCAGATTAAGCAGTGAGGGGGACAGAAGAGCATAGTGTGACATAAGTGCAGGGTGAGTAGTGTGCTTGTGTGACTGCAGGGTGAGGTACAGGGTGAACAGCGAAAATGTATTGTGATCACTGTGAGTGCGGGGTGAGCAGGTGAATGATGGGAGTACATGGTGATCCGTGTGAGTGCATTGTGACCGCTGTGAGTGCAGGGTGAGCGCAAAAGTGAAGGGCGAGAATGAGGAGTGAGTTGTCTGAATGCAGGGTGCATACCCAAACACTTGAAGTAACTCAGCATGTTATTGACAGCGGCGTAGGGTTTTTAGATATAAATTAAACTACTGCTATTATGGCGCTACTCAGGGATCGAGGATGGAAGAAATAAATAACGTGCTGATTCTGCAACAAACTTCCAGTCTTATGATTAGGGTTGCCAGCTCATTATTTTGATGTCCCAGAATTGACAAAAATAAGCATCACCTAAAGCCGTATTTTCAGCACTGACCTTTGCATACTTCGAACAACAAATATAAATAGAAAGCACTTTTGTGTTCTAGCGCTGCCTGAATGATCCTGGACTGATAATTAAAGTCAACAAAGATAGAAAAGTCACATTGCAAATCAATACATACTTTATTTATAACCCTATTTGGTGTCAACACTTTAAACAACATATTGTTGGCATTTTTATTTTGGCAACCATACTTTATATTCCTTTTCATGAAATGCATTCTTACACTACAGCAGTAAATGTACATTTCAAGTGTAAGGAATAGGCGGCCCAGGGGGTACTGGCACCAGAAAAGAACTAAGCCTTGGTAACCAGTTTACAAAGGTATGTAAATATGCAAATGGCCTCTGGCCTGAAGGCAGTTGCCTTCAACCCCCTTGCTGCTGGGCCTGGAAGCTCAGGTCACCTGCACCCACCGCACTCATTTAAAAAAAAAAAATTATTCGAATTTCAGCATCTAGGAACATTTAGCTACATTGCTGAATAATGGCTCTGTTTCTAAAGATAGACTTATCCCAAATATCTGATAGATAAGTTAATAAATAACAGCCCTTCCAAGTTGCACTCAACAGGGAGTAAACTAAAACAAATGCATTACTATCAGCATCTTCCCACATTAAAATAAATTGTTATGCAGTTCAGAGCATCAGCAGTTGATCAACGCACTCTTCCCATAAACTTTTTTAGCCAGTGTTACAGTGAACATGGAGAATGGTACAGTCTGTGTTCATCCAGTGTTCAGCTTCCACTGCAGCACTGTGAATATACCCAGGGTAGTGCAAGGTATATTCAGGGTTATTATCAGGCTTACCGGTTTGCTGCCAAACTACTGACAACACATGTCCAGTTGAGGTATATACAGGTGTGGTGGATGCTAGGGGGGGTTTAGTGAGCCACCCAGCTTGTACACAAGGGACCTTCACCCCCTACAGATGGGTGCGGAGAAGGGGTCAAATAAACCAGAGAGAACCAATTGTGGTTCTTCACTCAGACCAGGGCAAATATCCTTTTATTGCTGTGCTGTTCACGCTAGGGCGGGGCACATTACAATGCAGACTAGGATGTGTCGTGGCGACTAGTGCCCAAAATCACCCTCTCCCAACTCACCCACGCAGCAAACCATTGTGCAAGATACAAACCTTCTCGGTGGCCACACCAGTGCGATGTGCTGCCACGCGCACTTTTAATTGTGCCGCGCGGGATGTGCATGACAATCGTCACCAGGCCAGCCCCACCCTAAAGGTGAAGACCGCACAGCTGCAGACATGGTGGAGACATCTGTGAACCAATATGAAGAGGCCACGGTGAGGTGCTGTCAGCTGGTGCAACGAACGACGGTGATGCTTGTAGGCTGTAGTCTTTTAATGATCAAATAAATACCTGACAAATCTGTAGTGCCACTGCTTGCAGGCTCAGCTGAGGGGGCTCCAGAAGCACGGGGCCTGTGTTACGCCCCTGCTTTCCATCCTCCCTCCCTTTCTTCCTTCATTCCATCTAGTCCTGCCCTAACTGCATCCTACTGAATGTGTAACACACATAGATGTCGGGACTTGCCTGTGAGATAGCGCAGCGGGCGAATGGTCATTTCTGGCATCACCAATAATGTCATGAGTTTGAACTCAGCCACAGCAAACCCAGCATTGAGTTCAGTAAAAAGAACAACTATTATTATTATTATTGCAACAACTATTAGTTTACACGGCTTAGAAAAGGCAGAAGTGCGCTATTGAGCACTATATAAAACACACTAGCATTATCAGTGAAAGTAATGGTTAATGTAGATTTTCCTAGTTGTTATGACGGAAAGTCTTAATTTTATTAAAGACACGGAGGCGAGTATTATGCTTTCTTATCTTGCATTTTAATAAACAGCAGCCAAGATAAGTGTAAAACTACAGTTCCCAGAGGGCCAGGAAACAACTGGGCCATGGGAACGAGAAAAAACGAGATAACAGTAACCAATCAGATCACACCTAATAGATAAGAGTCCACACTGACTGCGCAGCTTCCTCTTTTCGCTGAGAGACAGTCAGATAGCAATAGAGAATAAAGGAAAAATAGCCATAACCAGAAAGAACGCCAAAGTCCAGGAGCAGAAGTCCTTAATCAGTGGAATCCACAGCCAGAGTCCAAGGAAAGGATCCGAAGGAGGTGGAAGAACCAGAGGAGACATCCAAGCAGGAGATGAACGGAACCGCTGGAGAATAGATCTTTTATGAAGCAGGTGGCAAGGCCGGATTCGCTGTAGGGAGGGAGAACACATGTTAGTAGTGTAGCGGCGGGATAATACTCGCCTCCGTGTCTTTAATAAAATTAAGACTTTCCGTCATAACAACTAGGAAAATCTACATTTTATGGCAAGACCGGAGGCTCCTATTATGCTTGTTTAAAGCACATCAATAACATCAGAAGCAACAGAATGAATAGGCTTACAATAAAACATGCGGAAAATACTGTCATTGGACCAATCTGCTGATCTCAGAATGTCCTCTAAGCGGGAGCCAACCCAAAAGGCCTTGGAAGCCATGGCTCCTCTAGCCGAATGAGCTCCGAAAACAGAGACATCAATGCCGGCAAGGGACATAACCCAGCGAACCCACCTGGCGAGGGTAGGGGAGGAAACAGGAAGGTGGGGTTTACGAAAAGAAATGAGGAGTTGGGAGCAAGAGGGCGTTCTGAGAGCAGCTGTCCTTTGTTCATACATTTTTAAACACTGTCCCACACAAAGTTGGGGTTGATCAGGAAAATAGGGATAAAAAACAGAGTCTAAATGAGTCTTCGTGCGTCTGCGAATCTGGAACAGCACACCTGTAGGGGAAAATTGACGAGCAGAAACATCCAAAGCCTTAACATCAGAAACCCTTTTGATAGACACTAAGCAAAGTAGCATAGTCAGTTTGGCCGATAACATTTTGAGAGACAAAGCAGAATTGGAGGGCCAACTTAAAAACAATTTAAGTACAACAGAAACATCCCATAAAGAGGTATACTTAGCCAACGGTGGTTTAGAGCAGCGAACGCCTTTTAGGAGGCGACAAATCAGAGGATGAGAGCCTACAGGTTTTCCATCAATTTGGGCGTGATTGAGGGAAATGGCAGAGCGGTAGAGGTTGACAGTGCGATAGGCCTTACCAGCACTGGCTTGAGAAGCCAAGAAATTGATAATAAGACCTAGAGGGGCTGAAAAGGGATCGAGAGACCTTTCCAGACACCAGCTTGTCCATAGAGACCAGGCGGATTTGTAGGCCTTGGAAGTGCCTGGAGCCCAGGCTTGGTCGATAAAGTGAGCAGCCTCTTGTGAAATGAGGATGTTAGGAGGGGAAGGCCGGAAACTTTCCAAGCCGACAGAGTGAGAGAGTGGTCTAGGATCAGACTGTGACACTCGCCTTGAGGATTGAGAAGAAGATCGTTGAAGGACGGCAGAAGTACAGGAAAATCCATCGCCAGTTCCAGAAGAGCGGGAAACCAGACCTGAGCTTGCCAGAAGGGGACTACTAGCACTAGAGAAGTCTCTTGACGGCGGACTTGTGCCAGTACTCTGTTGATCATTAGAAAAGGAGGAAAGGCATAGTTGAGATGACAAGACCAATCCTGGAGGAAAGCATCCGTGGCTAGAGCCAGGGGGTCTGGACGCCAGCTGAAAAACTGGGGCAAATGTGAATTGAGGCGAGAAGCAAAGAGATCGATGGAAAAGGGACCCCATAAAAGAGAAAGAGAATGAAAAACGGAGGGACAAAGCCTCCAGTCGCTGGAGTCGCGCAGGAACCTCGAGTGCCAATCTGCCACTGAATTGAGGTCGCCCGGAAGATACTCCGCTGTCAAGGAAAGATGATGAGCTAGGCAGTATTCCCACAGACTTTTCGCTAAGTCTGCTAGGGGTTTGGACTTGGTTCCACCCAGATGATTTATGTAACGAACCGCAGAAACATTGTCCATGCGTAGGAGTATGGAACAGCGGATCCTGTCTTTTGAAAGACTTTTGATCGCAAAGGAACCAGCAAGCATCTCTAAACAGTTTATGTGCAGTCTGGACTCCTCTTTTGACCATGCTCCTCCAGTCGAGACTGGACCACAGCGGGCGCCCCAGCCCGATAGACTGGCATCTGATTCTAAAACAAGATCTGGGGATGTGGCGAAGATAGTGCGCCCGTTCCACGCATCTAAATGGTCTATCCACCATTGTAGCTCTGTGCGAGACTCTTGGTCTAGAGCGAGGACGTCTGAGTAAGCTAGACCTTGGCGAAGATGCTTGATTTTTAGACGCTGAAGGGCCCGGTAATGCAAGGGGCCCGGAAAGATCGCTTGAATCGAAGAGGAAAGAAGACCGACAATCCTGGCCAGAGATCTGAGGGAGATGACAGAAAGGTGGAGCACTGAGGCAATCTCTGTCTTTATCTTTGAGATTTTGGAAAGAGGAAGGCGTAAAGACGCTGCTTTCGAGTCCACAAGAAAACCCAGAAACTCCATGTTTTGAGAGGGAACTAGAGAAGACTTCTCGAGGTTTACAAGGAAACCCAAATCCAGAAGAAGACACTGAGTGGTTTGGAGATCCGCCAGGAGACCCTGTTTGTCCGAATTCAGGATGAGAATATCGTCCAAGTATATTATGAGTCTGATACCCAGAGAACGAAGAAAGGCGACCACCGGCTTCAGAAGTTTTGTGAAGCACCATGGTGCAGAAGAGAGACCAAAAGGAAGAGAGGTGAAACAATAAGTCACTCCTGACCACTGGAATTGAAGGAATTTCCAGTGAGACTGGTGGATAGGAACTGTAAGATAGGCATCTTGGAGATCCAAGCGGACCATCCAATCGTGTGGACGAAGGGTATCCCTGAGGTGAAGGATCGTCTCCATTTTGAAATGACGATACACCACGAAGTGGTTGAACCATTTTAGATTTATTACAGTGCGTAACTTCTTGTTCTTCTTTTGGACTAGAAAGATGGAACTTAAAAAGCCTGTAGAGTCGTAGGGAAAAGTTTGAATGGCTTGTTTCTGAAGTAAGGACTGAATCTCCGTGGAGATGAGAAGAGCCATGTGAGTTGAAAATACAAGAGGAGGAGGGAAAGAGGTCTGGACAGGAGGAGAGTAAAATTCTATAAGATAGCCCTGAACGGTGTTGAGGACCCACGGGTCTACACTTATGGATTGCCATTTTGGAAGAAACTGTTTTAACCGACCTCCAACGGGAGGGAAAAAAGAAGGGCTTACCTTGTTGATTGGAGTTGTTGTTGTGGCGATAACCTTTGCGCCCCCTGCCGCGGAAACCACGTCCTCGTTGTGGGTAAAAGTGCGGCTTGTATTCTTGGGAGTTGTCGTAGACACCTTTGGAGCCTTGATTGTAGGGACGGCCGGAAGAGCGACCCCTGCCTCGTCCGGCCCGTCCAAAAACCCGAGGGGCGAAAGTCTTTTTTATAGATTGCTGAGCCTTGTCAAGAGAGGCAAAGGTAGAGACAAAGCGACTGATGTCGCGAACCAAATTCTCCCCAAAGAGGAGGCCATTGGCCTTGGCGCCGGGATCCATAGGAGCTAAGTTAGCCAACTTGGGGTCCAACTTGATTAAGAGACCCTTACGACGTTCATGGGTAATAGAAGCGTTGGCATTGCCCAAAAGGCAGAAGGCACGCTGGACCCACATGGAGATGTCATCGGCAGAAAGCTCTGACCCCTCCAGACGGGCAGACTCCGCCATATCAAAAATACGGGCCAAGGGACCAACGATGTCCAACATTTTGTCTTGGCATGTGGACCATGCCTTGTCAACCCCCCTTCGAGGGTCTTTACCAAATTTAGAAAAGAAGGTAAGTAGTGGTTGATCAATAGCAGGGACAAGGGTGATTTTATCAGGGAGGGCAGGTTTGGGGCATTCGGATTTCAATCTGGAACGCACAGCCGCCTCAAGAGGGAGACGTAGGCGGGCAGAAATGTATTCACCAACGTGATGGGAAGGAAGCCATTCAGTTGAGTTGGGATGACGGATGGAGGCCGGGTCAAACATAGGGAGACCCTCCGAGTCAAAGACGGGATCAAAATTAAAGGAATCATTTTTTGGAAGTTTGGGGGGGGGTGGGTCATTGACATCAAAGATATCGCACAAGTCGTCAGCATCAGGCATGTCGTCGTCAGTGTCCAAGATGGTGGAAATTACTAATTTCTGTTTAGGCGACTCTGCGTGCTTGGTTTTTTGTTTTCTCTTGCCCTCTGTACCGACAAACCCCTCCTTAACAGGAGGCCTGGGAGGCACATCGTCCTCATCCATAGGCGAGTAGGACTCGCTAACCAAATTTGAAGCTTTTTTAGTCTTTTGCACAGAAGCAGAGTTATCCACCTTGCGTTTTCTGCTATCCCCCGCAGATTGGGCCAAAACTTTGGACAACATGCTGACCATTGTGTTCTCCATGTGTTTAGACATTCTCTTCATGGAGACTTCAACTGCCTGGTCGACAGAAGTATTTATAAACCTGTGAAGGTCCTGCTTGAGAGACCCTTTGTCAATGTTAGAGGGGTTTTCCTCTGAAGAACTGTCGTTTTCCATAATGGTGAAAGAATGGCAGGAAGGGGTTAATGTGGAAGAGAAGGGCGTGTACAGGGGCGTGTGCGGAGGCGGGCTGACTCCGGGACACAGCGCGAGGGGAAACACAGAGGGAAGAGCTCCGACGAGCGCAGGAGCAAATGCGGAGACAAACGGTGAGGAAACGCGGTGAAATGAGGCCGCTGACTGAAGCCCTGAAGCGGTAAACAGCCTGCGCGAGCAGCGCGAGGACCGCGAGCAGGGCGAAACCAAGCGGGAGGAGGAGGGGGGAAGAGGAGCCGGTAAACAACACCGGACCGGGGTAACAAAGCGCGACTAGCGCGAACACAGAGGCGCCAAAGCGCGAGTCTAGTAAACGACAGGAAAAATACAACAATTGAAAAGTCAAGTAATGCATATAATTATATCAATAACAATATAAGAATGAGAGCAAAGATAAGGGTACACTTATCTGACTGCGAGCAGCAAGAAAAGAGGAAGCTGCGCAGTCAGTGTGGACTCTTATCTATTAGGTGTGATCTGATTGGTTACTGTTATCTCGTTTTTTCTCGTTCCCATGGCCCAGTTGTTTCCTGGCCCTCTGGGAACTGTAGTTTTACACTTATCTTGGCTGCTGTTTATTAAAATGCAAGATAAGAAAGCATAATAGGAGCCTCCGGTCTTGCCATAAAATTTGTTGGTTCCTTCAGCATTACTCCAGGATAAACCACACAGGTTCCATTTCCTCCTCCAAAAAAAAAGAGGCAGCGCCACTGCGGAATCAGCTCAGCACTAACTTCCAGCCTGTGCTCACGAGATTTAGAGTGGAATCTGACCTACTCTACCTCACCTGAAAGTGAAAGCAGCTGATTTCAGAAATGAGCTTCCTGTTCGCCAGAAGTAAGGGGAACAACTATGGAATGTTCCAGGACCTCTCCGCCGGACATATTTTTATTACCACTCTTACTGGCCTCTAGCAAAGCCGAAGGGTTCGAGTGTGGCCTGGCCAGTCGTGCGCACCACCATTGAATTAGAAGAGCCTCTGGGGCCCGACCGGGCCCAGGCGAACCTGCTGAGTAGTGCCGTCAGCAACTTAATTTATTGAGAAGGGCATGCAGTGTGCCGTGCACACTGCGCACCATTTAATTAATGATTAATAAAGTGAGGGGCCCGAGGGGCCCCTGGAGCGCAGGGGCCCCCGCAACGCCCCTGGATATATGCCATGTGCATTTGTGAGTGCACTGAGCAATATCTGATTATGGCAGTCAAGCACTCGCAATGCGTTTTGGGGATCAATAAGTCGTAAAACCTGTGCCAGTTATTTTGAGGTTTTAGCGGGAATCACGGAATGCACGACCAAAGTTCCTTTGCTTTTCAAAGCTCATTTGAATAGCTTTGGTCTTCAGAAGAACCTTAAGATGTCGCTGAGGCTGATTTAATTATGGCGTACTGAAATTAATGCATTCCGGTGGGAAAATAAATCAACTTCTGTTTAGGACTTTTCAAAAAGGCACTGTATCGAGGCTTGCGGTGATGAGAGGCAGGCATATTGGCTTTTGCAATATCTATTTATTTAGGCCCATAATTATGAGGCATTTGCAGTGTCCTTATGCCACACAAGGCTATGCAAGAGCCACACAAAGGCTTCAGTCATGTTTACAAAGCCACGTACAGTGGCGTAGCGAGATGGGGGTTGGAGCCGAGGGGTTGTCCTGCTGTCTCAGCATTTGCCGCAGGCTTCAAATAAATAATAATTTCATCCTCCAAGAGTCAGTCCGACCTGAGCAGCAGCCGGACGACACACGACGTCACACACATACTACTCATCGCTCTCACGCACGATCCTCACCTCCTTAGGCCTGGGATGGCCTGCAGCTTTGAAGGAGAGCGGGCGGGCTGAGATGCGGGCAACAGAGCAGTAGACAGCAGAGCGACTGGCGACACTGGGGCCTGGGCGAGGCTAGCCACCAGGGCAGGGCCAGGCAGGGGCTAATACTCTTCTTCTCGCCTTCTAGTACTGTACAACAACAACGCGGCGTCCGCACCCTTAGTTCTTCGAAGTCTGTTGTCACCAGCCCCGCCCCCACCCTGAAGACCGCGGCACCGCGGCGCGCAGACTCATCATAGACTACAACTGCGCGCCGCCACCCCACGGACCATTACGAAGACAACAAGAGAGCTACTGTAACTGCGCAGTGGGCACCAAATATTAATTAATGAAAAAAGGCTCTGGCACAGCACCATAATTCATTTTTAAAATAGAGGCCCCCGAGGCACATCTCACCGTCCAGTAGTGTGTGCTCACTGGTTATAGGCTTGCTTGCCTCTGCCCTCAGCCGAGACTAGTGAGGGGCCCCTGGAGCGTGGTGGGGCCCCCTACGGGGGCCTGTGTTAATACCGCCCAACGTGAAAATAGAGACAGAGAAGCCGTCACGTCACCATCCTGGTGTGCGCGCGCAGTTTAAAGTCCCCTAGCTCTGCCGAGAGTGAGGGTTGGGGGCTGGAGCGTGGGGGCCTTAGGGGTCCCCCTACGGGGGCCTGTGTTGTTACGCCCGTGTAATTTAAACGTTTTTAAATAGAGGCTGTCACCGTAATTTACATGCCGTGCGTGTGCGCACTGTTTAATGTAGACTTGCCGCCTTTCTTACAGCAGTCTTCCTCTGCTAGGAGCAGGGGGGCCGGGCCCCCTGAAGGGGTTGGGGCCCCCCCGCACCGCGGGGGCTGCGGGGGCCTGTGTTACGCCCCTGCTTCTCCATAGTACTGCCTTATCCAGGGGCAGACTGTTCAGAGACAGAACTTGCCCATGGACAAGCCGTTCATTTAGGGCAGACCCTTCCAAAGAAGCAGATCACTCCCTACAGACAACTTTCCTAGTGACAGACCTAGCCTTCCTCACCTACAAATCCTTCTCCAGAGACAGTTCTTCCTGGAGTGCCTAACAATGGTGTCTCTTAATGGTATGTTGACGGGACGTTAAGAACCGACATTGTTAAGCACCTTCTAGAAAAGGGAAGTTTCCTCTCAACCTTACACGTTGTGAACAAGTGATAGCAACAATGCCACAAGACTGACAAGCTGGGGCACAAACATTAGCAGGCAAATGAAATCCACAGGGAAATCCAACTAATGGTAAGTAATGGGCGGACTCTAAGCCCATGTTCTTGGTAAGCCACGAAGTGCATTACAATAGTCTGGTCCTAAACAAAGGGCAGGTCGTCCTGCCCCACTCCCAGGAACGACATAGAAAGCCAACACTACACCTTGTAAGAGAAATGGAGAGACAGTCCTAAAAAAGAAGGATAATGTAGGGACCTCGATGCCCTTTGTGTTAAGGAGAGAGAGTGACTGAGCTTGTGAGCTGCTGACCCTGAGAACAGAGTGCAGATTGGTGTTTAAACCCAAGAGAAGGGGGCAGCGCCAGTGACATCTCATAAGTCATTATCAGCGGAATACCACGCTCCAGTTCCAAGCATGTATTTTTCACAACTGAATGCGTTCTGGAAGGGGTTTATTTGAAATGAGTACATATACTAAAGTGCCAGACAGTATTGATTAGTAAAAGGAAATGCAAAGACCGGAGACACAGTGAAACTTCACAAAAGGTAGGAGTTGGTGATGGGCATAGCCTGAGAAGAAAGTCCAGAGATAGTTTCTCACGTTATTTTCATTTATTGGCAGTGACTGCTTAAGAGTTTAAATGCGGCTCAGTCATGCAGTGCTTGACACCTTTCTGCACCTACAGATGTGCAGCCTCATGATTCATTCAGTTTCTGCTGATAACAGCAATAGGTTAAGTTTTAAGTTATGTCTTGCGAGCAGAGCTATAAGTTAGGTATTGTCTCTCTGGGAAGTAATCTTTCCAAACTGGCTTACTAACTTTGGTGAAAGGTAACCTCTGTTAACCCCTTGGCCGTGGCGGTAATTCCGCCGCGGCGCTAGGGGGAAGGGGGGGGCGCGCGGCGCCGCCATGCTCGTGACGGAACCACTCCGTCGCGAGCCGCGGTGGCGCTGTGCTTGTGACGGAATGGTTCCGTCACGGCCCCGCCGCTTAATAGAATGCGCCGCGCAGGCGCGGCGGCTGGGCCGTGACGGAACCATTCCGTCACCAGCACAGCCCCACCGTGGCTCGTGACGGAATGGTTCTGTCACGAGCGCGCAAGGGGTTAATATGTGTCTTTGGGAGTTCCAGTTTATGTAGTGTAACCCAGGAGTTGAATTGCCACAAAGCCCATTTAAATTCAAATGCCAGGGCTATGTTTGAACCTCGAAAAAGAAAGTGTGGATGCTTTGTTGACTGTCTATTAAAATGTGGAATGGAGGAAAGAGATGCTTTTGTTTGAGCAAGCCTGACAGGAAGGATCCCTTTTTAGGTTGAGCACGGGCAGCACATGCACTGCTCTGTGAGGCATTTTGTATTCAGGTATGGACTTGAAGCTCCACCCTTTTTCCGCCCATCTTTTCAATTGTCTCATATTACTGTTGTTTCTAAATGGTTGCTTTTGATTCATGAATAGGCTTAGTAGTCCCTCCTTAGTACCTCCTTGTCTGCATTTGTAACCCCCCATAAGGACTGGACTTTTACTTGTGTTGTTACACAGTCTGTTTTATCTTTCATGATTTAACCCTGTTGCAGGCATGAAGTGCTTTCCTCAAGGGTGCCTGCTTTGACTCTGGGCGCCGTGCTACTGTTTTAGAACGGCGCCCGCTTTTACATTTTATTGGGCCAACTTCACAAACAAATGCTTTTTTTTGTTTTTTAAAAGCACCCCAGACCCCGCTTTCACTTTAATTCCGGCCGTGCACCTGTCTATAGACGAGCTGTGTCTTATGAAAGGGGCGTGGCCGCCATTAAAGTGAAAGCGCGGCATGGGGCGATTTTACAAAGAAAACATTTGTTTGTCAACTTAACAGTAAAATGCCTTTTTTTTGGTAAAAGCGCCCCATACTGCACTTTCACATTAATGGCGGCTGCACACCTTTCTTTAGACGAGCCACGTCTAAAGAAAGAGGCGCATCCGCCATTAAAGTGAAAGCGCATGATGGGGTGCTTTTACAAGCATTTGCAGTGTAATACAAGAGTTTAAGCTATTGGCATTGTAAATGACAATGCCTGTTATTTATGTGTTGTTTTTTAAAACATAAATAAAAGGCATTGTCATTTACATTGCCAATAGCTAAAAACTCCAGCAAATGCGAGACCTATTGCATTGCAAATGCTTGTTTAAATGTGTGCTTCCTTCCCCAGGGGACCACCACACTTCCTTCTCAATTCCTCTTAGTTAAACCTCCGCCAACCCCTGCAAAAACATTACCACTCTCACTTGATCACTCGATTACCTTGGAGAGGAAAGACTCGCCGGGGGTCATAGGAGATTGTTGGCGACTGCATTTGATCATAGATGGCAAGCGTGGCTACCCTTTAGCAGGCGGCTGCAGTACGTGCGTGCCCCTGGCGTTTTGTGGAGGCGGCCTGATTAGTTCAGGTGCAGCCTGCCTTGAGTGCCCTGCTTGCCCGTGTCCTTGCTTGAGCTCTCCACTGCCTCACTGCTTCATTATCAATTACCCCTATACCATCCCAGCGGTAGTCATAAAGTAGGTTCAGCAATGACTTAAACCTGACTTTAACCTGTCACAGATTCACTTCAGGTTAAATCTACTGTGCACAGGCAACAATCGCCAGCCACCCCACCCACACTCAGAAAAGATGGGAAGCTAGAGCGCAGGATTGGAGACAATAAGGCTGTTTCCCAGCTGTTCCTTGCTATCCCAGTTACCCAGCAAACCCATCGTTCATCATCCACAGGTTCCCTAGGTGGGACAATCAACCGGCAAAATTGCAAAACAATCCCCCTCTTCACAACGAGTAAGCCCTAAAGACTGCTCACCAACCATTAGGAAGACGCACAGCCTTTCTCAGCAGCAAAAAGCCCCTTAGAATGAGATTGGGGCGAGTGAGGAAAGCTCCAACAAGGCCTATCAAAAATCAAAAAAAGCGCAAAGACGATGGCTTCCTTTGAACGTTCGGCAGTATCTTCAATGGCCCTCTCGCAAACAGAATCATCTGTAAATCTAAATCTAAAATCAGTTTTTGACTCAGGACATGAACATCTGATCACTGATAGATAGGAACCCAGCACCAGTGACAGCCCTGAGGAAAAAATCCAGTCCCTTGGATAAGTTTCAGGCTCCACTCCAAACGAACACAAAAGCTGCGTCGCATCAAATACTGGTTCAGCCCACGATTCACGCGGCTGCTGGAGGATTCGACAGACTGACACCAACAAGTCTACCAGTAATGACAGAGCCCTTTATAACAATTGCCCTAGATGCCCCAGAAGACAGTCGATTACACCAGCAGACAGCCCAAATCGAACAGGCTCTTCTTCAAGCTACCATCCCTGAAGATGTATTTCTGCCAACTCTTCAGCCTGCCCCAAACCCGAGTCAGTTCTCTCCAATAGCACTACATTTTCTAACCTCGACCACACCGGATCAACAAACAAGGAACACCAAAGTTCTGTCACCACAGGTCATGACCCACCCATGTGCTCACTTGAGCAACCTCAACCAGTTACATTTAGAAAGCCTGAAGACAACGCTGACCAAGGCAATCAAACGGTCAACCCAGAGGGGCCCAACGAGAATGCAATTCACACTTCTTTAGACCTATCAGTCTTCATTAACAAACCCAAAAAGTCCACAGTGCATGAAAAGCCTTCACCAATTGACCTTAATGACCTATGGTCTAAATTATTGCAAACCCTTCAAACTACGGCCACAGCATTAACCTACCATTCAGATAAAATGGACCTGCAGGTGAACCTTTAAAACACACTTGCGGTTTACACCGCCGGGATTGATCAAAAACTGGAGGCGCTTAACTCACTCATCATAAAAACCCAATCCCAAGTCCAACTGATCCAATCAGTATGCTATTGTTCCCCAATAATTGACTCTATCGTCCTTACCCCAATTTCTCTCCTTGGTATTAACGGAAATTAAGAAGCTACCAGAGCCAGGGCCTCACACCCCTTTGCCCCAGGCTTCTAGCTTGGTCCAGGGTCCAACTCCTCCGGAAGTGCAACTTCGATCCTTCTCCACCCACCTCATAAGGCCAGCTGAAGGCAACGTAATTTCCACTGAATCACCCAACCCTCACAACACACACGGCTATCGAAATCGTAAAAAAAAGACAGCGGAAGACCCGGAACAAACAAATAACAGAAACCAAAAACTCAAGAGTTAGTTATCTCCCAAAAATGAATTCAGAGTCATAACGGGAAGAGCCAGCTATGCCTGTTAAGACAGGAGCAAACCTGAGCCCGCAACCAATGGCGCATCAACCGGTTACCCCAATAGAACCCTCACGACAGAACAGTCAAAATCTGGCTTTAACCAATCTCCAACAGTAGCGCCAGTACCTGATAAAGGGCAACTTGGAATCGAAAATCATCAGACGCCATTTGTGTACACCAGCTCCAGCGTTCAACCTACAGCGGAGGACAACAATCTAGATCCACCATGCACAGTCAAGGAGCACGTCCACTTGAATCCCTTAAATGTATCGAATTGTCAACAGTTGGTGGCCACAAGTAAAATACCTTCTGCTTCCCCTCCAATTACCCATCACAGTGAATTGTCCTTTCTACTGCCCGCTATAGGCACAACCAAGCTGCACTTTGAAGACAATTAAAAAAAAACAAAGCTGGTAATGACACAAGCAATCAACAGCCCAGCCACTAAACTGCTACTAATCCCAGAATACGTCTCCAGAGGCCCCCACGACATCCTCAATCGAGGGAACATTCTTAGACTCTTTAAATCATCCCCGGACTTAAGTACCTAGCAATCGAAAGATATTGTTGAGATTAAATTCATACCAACTATAGGATCCAGTATGGGTGAAGCAACCCAACTCACACTAGCATCCCCAGCAATTCGAAAATTGGTTCAGACAAAAACCGACCAATTTAAAAACTGGGGCATAATAATCACAACGGCCAGTGCCCCCCTGCTATCCATCAATATTAGAAAACAACCAGGCTCATTCCTTTAGCTCAATTTCGGCTCCTTTTTCAGTTTTAAAGTCAGCAAGAAACCGTTCGCCCACAGCAATCCTAGAGCATACATTCAACCAGCAACACCAGGAACGGGTAGATTGGTCATCTCTAACCATGGCCTAACAATATGCTCCTGGAACATTAATGAATTTGGGCAGAAAAATCAATCTGCCGCCACTCTCGGCTTTTTAAAGAAACATGACATCATTCTCTTACAGGAAACCTGGGCAGTAGATAGCATCCCTATAGAAGGCTACCTGGAATTTACGTATTTCGCCTCAAGACAGTCCAAGTTTGGCAAGTTTGGCAGGCCGAGTGGTGGCCTCTCGATTTATGCATCAACTAAACTATCCCAACATATCACAAAGATACAATTTGAAGAAAACTGGCTCTCTGGCATAGTGCTGGGAAGCTTAAATACTGATAGCCAGTTGCTCATCCTCAATGTTTATATCTCCCCCTCTACCATCGAGAAAAAATCCAAAACGGACAGTTTGAACAACATCGTCTGCAATCTACTAAACGAGCATGGCTGCATACCGGCCATAATATCAGGAGATTTCAACACCAATCTCCATTGCAACTCTTTAGAGAAAATTGGGATTGATCCCCCAATGGTTCTCCTACATTTTGCTCCCCTGTCGACTCCCAAAGGAAATATACCATCGAAACTAAAGGAGTACGTAGTCATTCAGCTTAGCAGTATAGGATTCACCGTATTGAACGGGCATCTTCATACGGACACTCCTCCTGCCTGGACACGTTTAGATGGTCTAACCCACTCCTTCTTGGACTTTACCATAGGGAGCAGAGAGATACTTCCTCTGATTGAGAGTTATTAAATCGCACCACCAGGCGAGAGCGACCATAGGCCACAAATTATAACACTATCCGCTAACATCCCATGTCCCAAGGAACTCGCTCACACCCATTCAGGCTGTCAAACAGAAAAACTAAAGCGAATAAAATGGTCGGATGCCACAGCTCTCCCTTTGATGGAAAAATGTAGATCTCTACTACACTCACCACTGGAGCCAGATACTTTGGTTATTAGCAGCTTGGCTAGCTTCATAAATCAACTATTTGAAGACTTGCCATGAATGCGGAGCATTAGGCAACATGCGTTCCAATTTTGCATTTCTCACAAGCCACAAAGAAACTAAAAGCACAAAGAAATCGAGCACTGTCTATCAAGGAAGAGCCCAGGCGACAAAACCACATTCAACTATTATAAGCAAGCCGAAGCATCTTTTAAGTTCACAATACGTAGGGAAAAACAAGCGGCTTTGGATCAATTTTGGTTGAAGCTCGTTCATGGAAGCAAAAATCCCAATTCAAAGCAAATCTGGTCACTCGTAAACCAGGGCCTACGAAGTAGAAGTAGTAACCGTAATGCAAACATCAGCGCAGATTAATTGAGCCAGTTCTTATCATCTCATTTTAACCCCTTGACTGCTGTGAAAATTCCGCGGCGGTGTTGTGGTTTTAATGAGTGGCCAGCGTTCGGACGGCCAGGGGCAGTCCTCCGCACACAACGACCGTGATGCGTGCCGGGGTCCGGGCCATCACGCGCACGCAAGGGGTTAAGGACCAGACTACAAAGGACAACCATTCCAAATCCCACAGTTCTGTTAACGCCGTAATTTTAAGTCCAGAACCCAAGAGCTCAAGACGATCTAATCTCAGTCACTCAGTTAATAACGTGACAGAAGAACCAATAAACGAGGGCTCAATGATAAACACCCACTTACTGACGGAGGTCACAGTGACATCAAAACAAGATCACATGCTCATCAGGAAAGCCAGGGCCGAAGATGTTGTATAGCATTTTAGGACCCTAGTGTAATTTTCCCGATTCATGCCCTTTTATAGGTATAAATAACCATATCCTTATATAGGCATAGAAATCATAACCATATTTAGACATAGCTCATGCAGTCCAAATACGGCAGGGCTACTTCCACTAGTTCCGAAAATCCACAACGATTTCTTGGAAAACTCGGGTTCAGCAGCTAGGGACTTCCCCTTGCTTGAATACTGACTTGTCCAAGAACTCATGGAGTTTTCAAAGAACTGAGACTCTATGATGACGTTATTATGTCCACCTTTACGTCAATCTCGGCACCTTCAAGGTATAAATATGCCCACACTTGCCATAGCAAACACACAGTGGTTTGGAGTAGTTCGACTATCTACTTGCCCGACGCATCCTGCTATAGCAAGTGCCGAAGGAAGCCGACCCTCCAGCAGACGCACTGAGAAAGACGCTGTATTTTCTCTTGCCGAGAAATCCATCTCCAGTGTTTCCAAGCTACCCTTGCAGGTTGTTGGGAAATAGAGTCCTGAGACTGACCTCCTTCATTCTAAAACCAAGGTACGGAGCTGATTAGACTATAAGAGAAATCTTGGATAGATTCTTGGCAAAGAATACTAAATTTATGCTACACCTCACTTACTTCTTCCCTTGTACTGACTTAGGTTAGGTACATCGGGGTAGGCGTATTTTAGAAGCACCAGTTGAGTACTTTTTAGCCTTTGTTATTTATGTATGTATTTATCTATGGTCTAGGAACCATGCAATGCTTTTACAGTATTATTTTATAATACTCTTTTTACTGTACGCATTATACTTTACAGTCAGTATCGCGATTGTAGCAGTGTATTTCTTCTGCATGAGAAAGAAGACTGTTCAATAAATATTCTTTATTGAAAGCGCCCGTCTATCTCTTTCTCTGCACCTCTGGTGAAACGAAGCATGCACGAATTACTAGGTAAAATATCTATCTATTGTTTTCACGACTCTGAAGATCAGTTTTATCTTGAGAGAAACAAAGTTTTCATGTTTATGCTGTTGTCAGAAACTAATCCCTTCTTTTTTATTCGAGAAAGTTTCCAGTGACATCTGAGCTAGCTGGCACTCACAATTAAGTCTAATATATTCGATAGCGACCTAGTAGACATAAGTCCTACGTCACATCTATAGGATATATTATTCCAATGCGCAGAGCCTATAGGGAAGATAGGAACTACACTACATGGCGCCCAATGTTTGGTAAGGCATTAATTTAACGCTAGATACTAGAGTAACTCAGTTGTGTTTTTCACAGAGACCCGTTAATCCCGTAAAATACTCCAATAGACGTCTGGAGTGGGTTAAAGGATAAAATCCGCCATAACTGAGTAAGATGAAAAATTCAATGTATTAGTTTTGGTTTGTTCAACGTTGAAGGATACAGTGTTCCAAAATATTGTGCACCTTATCTTTATTTTTCCTTGAAACTTGCTCTGCAAACTTTTTAACAAAATGTCAGACAAAGATAATCCCGGGGGCAGTGGAACTGCAGTAAATGCAACCCAACCGGGCTTAGACATTACAGGCTTCCAACAAAATGACCCGGATGCTATAATCATCCCAGAAAATGTAAGGAAAACAATAGCTATAAAGCTTATCACCAAGAGGTGGTAGGGTTATATTTGTCATAGAGGCACATGAATATCGGCAGACAGAGGTATTCTATTCATGGATTATCTTTCCACAAGCAAACCCAACAGCACACGTGTTCCACTTCTAAAAAATAGAGGAACATCTAGCGGAATACATTCCTTTCGAGGACATTGAAATTCCACTAACTTACCAAGAGTATCAGCTCTGGTTTAAAGGCTCCCTACAACATCAAAATCACATTACCAGGCTCGGTCAACTAGGTAGACCAGGAGCGACATGGCCCGCTATACACCACATCCTGCCATATAACAAATGACAGGTCCAGAACTGTTAGCTCAGTTAAAACAATTAATCAAAATACATAGACAATTGGTACAATATGTCATGCGGACACTAACAGTCCAACCTGCTATCAGAATTCCACAACAAACCCCTCACCAGGGCAACACAAATACAATCACACCACAGACTATACAATCAGTCATTGGTAAATTACAAACAAAAAGGGAACAAATTCCATTCTGATTAGCTCAAACAATTACTCAGATCGAGGCAGTATTTCCAGATAGTACACCTCATGAGAAACACAGGATTCTTACAATCTGTTTACCAATGGGGATCGCACCACACCTGGAGGACTGTGACACTTGGGGTACAGTCTTTGCTGCAATCTACACAAAAACACATGATGTTCCGTCCATGGCGGTAATACTAGACGTCTTGAAACAGATTCAAAATGAATACGGGGCAGAACCTGCTTTAAATCTCGGTATGAAACTACTGAAAGATTTCAAACAGGTCTCAGCTATAACATTAGCAAATATTAAAGGTGAATCAGCATCCGTGGCAATCCACCAAAAACTAAAAGAACTTGATGTAACTGAGCAACCATATGAACTGGCCAGAATAATAGAAAAATCCTATGAAGAACTAGGAAGAGATCGTTTGGGAGGGAAACCAGTAAAGCCCGAACTAACAGAAAATCCTGAAAAGTTTTTATCAAAAACACACTCACTACTCCTAAAAAGAAGTGGAAAAATACTAGACAGACACTTCCTAAAGAGAAGCGTTCTCAATCCAGAGGAAGGTCTTCTCAAAAGGAGCCCTCTGAAAAGAGGTATAACCTCAGAAACAGGAAAGATTTGAGAAAACTTGATAGATATCAAGATACTGATACACGTTGCTATCGTACCTCTCAGACTTCCTCGCAGAAATCCAAAAGAAGAGGACGATCAAAACACAAGGAAGAACGTGTGAAGTCCAAAGACGATCAACACGATCCGAAAAATAAGAAAATTCAATTTACTAAAAAGAAGGTAGCAAGTCTTAAAATCAGACATGCCCAGGATCTTGAGGACACAACTCAAGAACAGGGAGTGGGCCCAGACAATGCTGGACAGCGCAGCAGAGGTTACCATAGCTCCCAAGATCCTGAAGGATCATCTGGAGACAGTGGACCTGAATGAATGCATTCAGGTTGAAACTGCAGATACCAGGGTTAGTGTACCACATAAGTTATATGAAGTAACACTCCGAATAGAAGGGGAGATAACCAGTGGAAAAAAAGCACTCTTTTGGGGAAAACTATCTAAGGGTTATGACATTCTTCTGGCTGAAAAAGACTGGCCACCTGAATTTGTTAGGGAGTGCCCACATGCAAAGAGATCATTATGCCAGCCTTCTCAAATCATATTTCCCTTCATAAAAAATACACCTATGCCAGAAAATGGGCTGTGGCCCAGGCTCCAGCATTATATAAAAATCATGTGGGATGGGATGAGGATTCTCCTCACCATAAGATCCAGTTAAAAAATCAACCAACTGCTCAAAAGCAGTATCCGGTTAAACAAGAATCTAAAAAACAGGTCAGGGTGATCCTAGATCAACTTGAATACCAAGGGGTGATTGAAACTAAGTATGGGCGAAATTTGCGAATTCGCGTTTCGTGAATTCGCACAAAATCGAATTCGCATCCCGCAAAATTTTTGTTTTTTTGCATGTTTGCGGGGTTTTTGCGTGTTCGCTGGGTTTTTTGCGTGTTCGCGGGGCTTTTTGCGTGTTCGCGGGCCGCTTGCATGGCGAAGTTACTCATGCGGTCGTGTATGGGCACAGCACCCTCTGGTTCCCAACTGCCACCCTCTGGTTCACCACTGCCACCCTCTGGTTCACCCCTGCCACCCTCTGGTTCACCACTGCCACCCTCTAGTTCAGCACTGCCACTCTCTGGTTTACCCCTGCCACCCTCTGGTTCAGCACTGTCACCCTCTGGTTCACCACTGCCACCCTCTGGTTCACGACTGCCACACTCTGGCTCATCACAGCACCTCTGGTTCACCACTGCCACCCTCTGGTTAACCACTGTCACCCTCTGGTTCAGCACTGCCACCCTCTGGTTCACCACAGCACCTCTGGTTCCCCACTGCCACCCTCTGGTTAACCACTGTCACCCTCTGGTTCAGCACGGCCACTCTCTGGTTCACCACTTCCACTCTCTGGTTCACCACTGACACCCTCTGGTTCACCCATGCCACCCTCTGGTTCACCACTGCCACCCTCTGGTTCACCCCTGCCACCATCTGGTTCATCACTGCCACCCTCTGGTTCACCCCTGCCACCCTCTGGTTCATCACTGTCACCCTCTGGTTCATCACTGCCACCCTCTGGTTCACCACTGCCACCCTCTACCGAGACCTTTTGTGACGCAGCGGCAGCACAAAAGATGCGCCATGGTGCTGGGTATTAACAACGTGACGCATCTGAGAGATGTGTCACGTTGTAAAGCCCTGCGCCATCAGGAGGCGTTCCGGCGCAGGGGAGGGTGTCCAGCCCAGGAACTCCTCCTAAAAGTGGCTGAGTTAAATCTACAAGAATTCACTCAGTCACTTTTAGGCCAATGCTGCGTCAAAACCCTGCGCCTGCTTCAAGCAGGCGCAAGGCTTGATGAAGCATTGGGGCGATAGGGCCCCCCAGAACATTGCTGGAGCTGCATCGCAAGCGCGACGCAGCTCCAGCAATGCGCTGCTTTTACGGCACAGATGCGTGATGCATCTGTGCCGTTTTTGCCACATGGTGCGCCGCATTGTAATCTGCCCCTATACATTTTGCCAACGAGGGAGCACTTACTAATTAGAAAGTAGAAATTACTCCAGTTGAGTAGAGGTATTGCACAAAAAGGTGGCATCTTCGTGGACAAACACGCAGGGCGGCATTCATTCTGCCCCGTTAGACTCGTTTTTTGTGCCCTTCTGCCCTCTGTTAGACTAGTTTTTCCCTTGTTTTTGTGCCCTTCTGCCCTCTGTTAGACTTGTTTTTCCCTTGTTTTTCTGCCCTTCTGCTCCCTGTTAGACTCGTTATTTGTGCCCTTCTGCCCTCTGTTAGACTCATTTTTCCCTTGTTTTTCTGCCCTTCTGCCCTCTGTTATTCCCTTGTTTTTGTGCCCTTCTGCCCTTTCTTAGACTCGTTTTTTGTGCCCTTCTGCCCTCTGTTAGACTCGTTTTTGTGCCTTTCTGCCCCGTTAGACTCGTTTTTTGTGCCCTTCTGCCCTCTGTTAGACTCGTTTTTCCCTTGTTTTTCTGCCCTTCTGTCCTCTGTTAGACTGGTTTTTGTGCCCTTCTGCCCTCTGTTAGACTCGTTTTCCCCTTGTTTTTCTGCCCTTCTGTACTTTGTTAGACTGCTTTTTGTGCCTTTTTGCCCTCTGCATCACCACATCATCACTCAGCGCGACCCCAGCATCACTCAGCACCACCACATTATCACTCAGCACCACCACATTATCACTCAGCACCACCACATTATCACTCACCACCACCACAGCACCACTCAGCGCCACCACTGCATCACTCAGCGCCACCACATTATCACTCAGCACCACCACAGCACCACTCAGCACCACCACAGCATCAGGAGTGTGGCTCAATGATTAGGGCGGCAGACCCTGATGCAGAGTTCTGGCCAGGGACCAGGGTTCGATTCCCACCTCGGCGGGGTCTCGGGCTCAATTTCCTCGGACCTGTTAATTCTCGCCTCGGTGCCTATTCTAATCACGGGCCCCACGCTGCAACTCTGGGCAATAGCTTGCTTAGCCTCCACACTGGCCCCAACAGCGCTAAGGATGCCTGGCTTCACCCTGGGGGTGCCCAGGAGTGGACAATTCACAGGGGTTCCACAGCGGTATGAGTATCAGCGCCAGGAAGCCGAATAGGCGACACCGCAAGGTGACCGTCTGGTGACAGTGCGCTCTATAAACACCATGAGATTTACACTCAGCACCACCACAGCATCACTCAGCACCACCACAGCACCAATCAGCACCACCACAGCACCACTCAGCGCCAACACAGCATCACTCAGCACCACCACAGCATGACTCAGCACCACCACATTATCACTCAGCACCACCACAGCACCACTCAGCACCACCACAGCATCACTCAGCAACACCACAGCATCACTCAGCACCACCACAGCACCACTCAGCACCACCCTAGTATCACTCAGCACCATCCCAGTATCACTCAGCACCACCACAGCACCACTCAGCATCACCACAGCACCACTCAGCACCACTCAGCACCACCACAGCACCACTCAGCGCCACCCCAGCATCAATCTGCGCAACCATTCAACAACAACTGGTTCAAATATGTTCTCTCAATGTTTCAAACTTTGTCACAAATGTCACAAAAAGATGTTAATATTTCACTTCTGTTCTTGGATTTTCGTCACAATAAAATACACTGAACATAATCTTCACAAAAGTCATTTACAAAAGTTTAAGCTATTGCCATTATAAATTAAAATCCTTTTATTTAAAAAAATTAAAAGCCATTGTAATTTGTAATATCAATACAGCTAAGTCACGTAAATACAAAACATGTTGCATTACAAATGCTATAGGTGTCACATTTGCGAAAGTTATAACTATTGGCATTTTAAATGACAAAGCTATTAATTTAGCTATTTTCAAAACCAACACATAAATAAAAAAATGGACATTTACAAGACCAATAGCTCAAACTTTCCTAATGCGAGACCTATTGCATTGCAAATGCTTGTTTTTATATCTGTCAGTGCTTCCTGTTG
This sequence comes from Lissotriton helveticus, assembly GCF_964261635.1. NCBI lineage: Eukaryota > Metazoa > Chordata > Amphibia > Caudata > Salamandridae > Lissotriton > Lissotriton helveticus. The sequence goes on from NC_136065.1 coordinate 2,082,936,141, forward strand.
AGGTTTAATTTTCGTGACAGGCGCCTCGTTGCCTACTTGTAACTATTCTCTGACCCTGCTTCAAGGGTCAGAGCAGGGTCAGAGAATAGTTGCAAGTAGGCAACGAGGCGCCAGGAAGCACTTACAGGCTTACAGCAGCAGGTGCCCAAGTTGAAGTTAATTTCTTTGTAACCCTTTTGTAAAAGGTTACAAAAAATTTGCTTCAACTTTTGCACCTGCTGCTGTAACCCTGTAAGTGCTTGGCTGAAAATTCGTCCCCGCTGATTCGCGGATTTTACCGCGATTTCGCGAGATTCGCGGATCGCGAAATCGCGGAAAATCCGCAAATTTCACAAGCGGAACGAATTTTCAGCCCATGCTTAATTGAAACATGCACCTCGTCCATGAGCAGTCCTTTGTTTCCTGTCTCCAAACCAGACAATACATATCGTCTAGTTTTGGACTACAGACATTTATTTATTTTATTTATTTATTTTATTTATTTGCTGGTTTTTATAGCGCTTGAATCGACTCCAGATGGAGTATCTCTGCGCTTTATGGTGCCGGCTAAACTGAAGATGTAAAATTGGAGCAGATGCTAGATCTCATTTTTAAATAAAACAGTTTTCAGTTGCCTCCTGAATTTCAAGTGCTCAGTACACTGTCTTAGGGACAGAGGAAGTCTGTTCCATAGTGTGGGTCCTGTGATTGACAATGCTTTATTCCCATGCCTCGCTTTCTTGGCGCGGGGCACCACTAAGAGCAAATTGTTGCTTGATCTTAGCGTTCGTGATGGCATATAGGGAATAAATTTGTTTTTAAGATACGCAGGCCCTTGTCCATGGAGACATTTGTGGATCAGGCAAGCTATCTTGAATTTTATTCTTTGCCGGATCGAGAGCCAATGTAATTGCTCAAGGAGGGGTTTGGATGGAGTCCTTGGCGGGGCATTCAGAACCAGTCGGGCCGCAGTATTTTGAATGACCTGGAGCTTAGCCAGCACACCTTCATTTGCTGAAAGCAGCAGGCCATTACAATAATCGATCCGACTTAGCACGAGTGCCTGTACTAGCGTCCTCCTAAAAGAATCCGGCAGTAGAGGGAAGACCTTGCGCAGCAGGCTGATGGTATGGAAGCAAGAACCCGAGATAAAGTTGGAGTGCTGTTTTAGAGATAGTTCTTGGTCCAAACGGACCCCCAGATTTTTCACTATCTGCTTTGGTTCTGGGGCTGCTCCCAAGTCCTGTGGCCACCAATCTGGGGCCCATAGCATCCTGGCTTCTCCAAACAGCATGACTTCCGTCTTGCTGACGTTGCACTGAAGGCAATTGGAAGACATCCAATGTGCCACTGCCTTCATGCCTGATGAAAAGGAGTTTCTTACTTCAGCGGAGAGGGTTTTAAAAGGGAAGAGGAGCTGGGTATCATCAGCGTAGGATACTGGGATAAACCCGTACCTACGCATCACTCTAGCCAGGGGTGCCACATAAATGTTGAAGAGGGTCGGGCTAAGACACGAACCCTGGGGCACCCCTTTTGATATCTCCATCTCCGCTGAACGATATGCACCCATGGTGACAGTCTGGGTGCGCTCGGATAAAAAACTCCTTAGCCAGGCAAGGGCTTTGTTCTTAATGCCAGCGTTCGACAACCGCTCAGTCAAGATGGAATGTGACACGGTGTCGAACGCTGCAGACAGATCTAAAAGAACTAAGATTACTGAGATGCCCTTGTCCTGGTACATGTGCAGGTCATCAGTGACTGACAGAAGGGTGGATTCAGTGCTATGTTTGGGTCTGAACCCTGACTGAGAGTAGTCTAGAGCCCCAGCAAGTTCGATATAGCTGGAGAGATGGTGGTTGACATGCTTCTCAGTCAGTTTTCCTAGGAAAGGTAGTAATGAGATGGGCCTCAGATTAGCCAATTCGGTCCATGGAGTCGCAGTGTTTTTCCTAATTGGTCTAACAATGGCTCGTTTCCACTCTCTGGGGACATTACCTGTGCCCAGAGAAAGGTTTACCATGTCTCCAATCATGGGGCAGAGTTGGTCCGCTAAGGCGGGCATTATCCTCGCTGGGATAGTATCGTCTGGGCTACCACTTTTGATCTGTAAGATCAAAGAGAGGATGTTATCGGACGAAATAGGAGGGAAGGTATCCAAAGAGTACATACTCTGCTTCAGGTCGGCGTCTATTGGGAGAGGCGCTGTATCTGTAGTGATGGTCTTACTGGCATTGATTATTTTCTCATAGATTTTGTCTATTTTTTCTGTAAAATATTGGGATATTTCATTGCACAGCTGCTGTGATGCTACCTCAGGTGTTTCACATGCTCTGGGTTTAACAAATGTTTGGAGGATTTGATAAAGGACCCTGGGTGAATTCCCTGCAGCTGTGATTTGTGCCGTAATGTGGGTTTTTCGTGCTACCCGGATGGCTTTATGGTATATGGATAGTGAGTCCCAATATTTGTTCTTGTCCTCTACCAAATGAGAGGTTCTCCACTTCTTCTCCAGCTTCCTGGCGGTTAGCTTTAACATCCTTAGATGGTCCGAGAACCAGACTTCCTGTTTTTTAGCAGGTCGGGGTTTAAATTGCTTCATGGGGGCAATTTTATCTATCGCATCCCTGGTTGCGCATTCAATTTTCCCAAGTGCTATTTCAGCATTATCGGTGGGAAGGATGGCAACGGGCTTGAATTTTTCCTTGAAGGTCTCAGCAGTAACTTTGTGCCATTGTCTGCGCACACTAGGTAAGGAGATAGTCCTTGCAGGGGTAGGGTTAGAATATGGGGTGTAGAATTCCATTAAAAAGTGATCAGTCCAGTTAACCTGAACTCCAGGTAGACATGAAATTGACAGGAAATTAGATAAAACCAGGTCGAGCGTGTGTCCGGCCTGATGTGTGGGCCCAGAATTTCGTTTTAATAGTCCTAATAAGGATAAATCTGTCAGTAGGGTCTGTGCCTCCTTACAATCCAGCTTTTCGCTGTGAACATTAAAATCTCCTACTAGTATGAAGTTGCTCTCATTATTAATATGAGGGGCCAGTAGCTCAATTAGCCTATTGGAAAAGTTTGTGCAGGGCCCCGGAGGACGGTATACTAGGGCACCTTTTTGACTTTCTTTGGGGGACCATACAATTTTAAAAATTAGTAGTTCCATTTCAGGGGTACTTAGCTCATCTAATATCGTGACGCTGATTTCTTGTTTATATACAATGGCTATCCCACCACCAGATTTTATAGGTCGGTCCAGTCTGACTATCTTGTAGTCGACAGGAATTCCTAGGGTTATGACAGGGGTGGAGTGTGGTTTTAACCATGTCTCAGTAAGATAGCACAAGTCGGGCTGTTTTGAGGAGATTAAGTCCCATACTTCAGCAGTATGTTTGGAAAGTGATCTAATATTGCAAAGTATGTTTTTCCTCCCAGAGGGAGTCTGGGTGGAATCGATCTCAATGTTTCTAGGCAATTTGCCTGGTTGATAATATTTAGCCCCAGATTTATCTCCTATTAGAGTACTGAACTGACTATGGCAATGGTAGCAGGAAAAAGGGCCCTCTATCTCAGGGAACACATCCCGTTTACAGCCCGATAGAGGGGCAGATTTAAGTTGCCACAGTACCTGAGGTGTATATTTGAGCCCTCGCGGGGAATGTCCTTGGAGACCGATTGATGCAGCTCCCATGGCCCCTGGCCCCGTCCTGTCGCGGACGGGCGCAGACGGGCTGGTCTTTGGCTCGTCTTAGGCGCAGACTTAGGCGCCACCCTGCGCGCAACCGCTGCGCGCTAGGGCCGACGAGTGGCTAAATAGCCCTGTGTGCTAGAAGGCTAGAGCGCTAACCGCTCCACTCGAGCTTTCAGGAAGTACCTGGGCGTTTCACTCTGGCTCTTACCTGCCCCGCCCTCCGCTCAACGGTATTGGCTACCGAGTCGGACCGGGGCGGGCAGGCTGCAACACGGAGCAGAGATGTAGAAAGCGAGCCTGAATGACCCTGGCAGCCCCAAAGAACGTGAGTGCGCAGTAAATGCGTGTTTAAAAATTATTACATCAAATTTTAACACAAGGAACACACAGTGAGGTTTTTAAAAATTCGTTATCAATTTTTAAAATATCGTGACATAGAGCTACTTAGGAGAGAACAAAGCCAGCAGAGTCTTCTGCTCTGCAAATGTTTTACCTGGCGCCAAGCGGAGTAGGGAGACACTGCCACTGTCTACCTTTACCGCAATTCGCCTCGCCTCCTCGCAGCCTAAATAGCCCTGTGTGCTAGAAGGCTAGAGCGCTAACCGCTCCACTCGAGCTTTCAGGAAGTACCTGGGCGTTTCACTCTGGCTCTTACCTGCCCCGCCCTCCGCTCAACGGTATTGGCTACCGAGTCGGACCGGGGCGGGCAGGCTGCAACACGGAGCAGAGATGTAGAAAGCGAGCCTGAATGACCCTGGCAGCCCCAAGAACGTGAGTGCGCAGTAAATGCGTGTTTAAAAATTATTACATCAAATTTTAACACAAGGAACACACAGTGAGGTTTTTAAAAATTCGTTATCAATTTTTAAAATATCGTGACATAGAGCTACTTAGGAGAGAACAAAGCCAGCAGAGTCTTCTGCTCTGCAAATGTTTTACCTGGCGCCAAGCGGAGTAGGGAGACACTGCCACTGTCTACCTTTACCGCAATTCGCCTCGCCTCCTCGCAGCCTAAATAGCCCTGTGTGCTAGAAGGCTAGAGCGCTAACCGCTCCACTCGAGCTTTCAGGAAGTACCTGGGCGTTTCACTCTGGCTCTTACCTGCCCCGCCCTCCGCTCAACGGTATTGGCTACCGAGTCGGACCGGGGCGGGCAGGCTGCAACACGGAGCAGAGATGTAGAAAGTCTTGTTGCAAAACTTTTGCAGTAAAAAATGCACACAGTGCAGCACTGATGAATAACATCGTGCGCAAAAAATATAAAACGACATTAGATATTTCAAACGGTTTCTTCTGTCAAAATATCATACCTGAAAGCAAGTACTTGACAGCTTTCTCAATCATGGGGACACACCAACACTTCTGTCGTCTCCCCCAGGGATTCAAGAATAGTCCTGGGTTATTTTCAGCCAGAGTAACAGAGTTACCGCAAACATATGATGATGAGGCATTATCTTATGTTGATGACATTTATCTTAAAGACGATGATTTGGAAAGGCACTTGAACGGGGTGAACACCATAATACTTGGCTTAGCCTCTGAAGGGTATAAATTCAGCTTTAAAAAATCAAGAATTGCCCGCCTCTCAACGGCCTATTCTTGGGATACGAAATTTCAAGTGAAGGCAAAAGCCTGGCCGCAAACTTTTTGGAGAAAAGTGCGCTGCTCCAACCTCCAAAAACGCTGAAAAATGTACAGTCAGTTCTAGGATTCTTGAATTTCGGGAGAACTTACATTCTAAACTACGCAGAAAGGGTTAAACCTCTCTACGAGTTAATCAAACCTGATTTCAAACCTACTAATTGGACTCAAAAACCCACACAAATTTTGCGTTCAGTACAAACAAACATGTTAGCAACAACACATTCACAGACACGAATAAATGAATCGAAACCTTGTAATCCGAATCATCCCAGGGAGATGCGGATTTACATACCTAACCTTTAATGAAGGTAGAAAGGTACCAATAGCTTACAAATCACACTTGTACCCACAAGCTGAAATGAAATTCACTTCAACAGAAAAAATTCTGACAGCGGTTAATAATGCAGTAGCAAGAGAGAGAGCTCTCGCACAGGGTAAATGCATAAAAGTCGTTACTCTTGTACCTGCCTTAGAGGCAGTGACAAAAGCAAGCATTCCAAATGCAAAAGCTTTACATCCAAGATGGATACAATGGGTTAATTATCTAGCTGCAACAGACGTTGAATAAGTTTTTGACCATTACTTGAAGACTGAAGAATTTCTCCAATACGAGCAAGAAAGTCCTCTGCCCACTGAGGTTCTGCCTCTAGAACATTACGGATGTATAATTTATACAGACGGATCAGCACATCCCGCAATTGGGGTAAAACAAGCTTACTGTGCTGCGTGCGCGATTGTTAAAGGTCGCTGGCGCGATGGTAAATTCTGACCTATGGTCACAAAAACTCAATCTCTCTGAGACTGGACGGCTCAGCGAGCTGAACTACAGGCTTTCAAGATGGCGCTTGAAAATACAGATCGCGAATTCCCCACACTCATAGTGTGCGATTCGTATTACTGCGTCCAGTCTTACAATGAATGTTTGCAGAACTGGGTTCAAAACGGTTTCAAAGACGCAAAAGGTGCCACAATCAAGCATAAGTTGCTTTGGGAACAAGTAGTTCTGTTACAGAAAGAACTACAACAGGCTCACGTGATTCATACACTGAGTCATCAGCGTGATGGCGTTCACATTGAAGGGAATTCCTTGGCTGATGAAGTCGCGAAGGCAGCTGTGCAAACGGCTTCCGTAGCTACAATCACTCATTCAAAAAAAAAAATAGATGGCAAAACAATGCTAGCTGTCAATGCCACAAGCAAAGGCAGCGGAGCAGCATTTCCTCTAAACTAGCCACTCGAATATTCATACATAATTGATGCCAACTCCGTTCCTTTTGCTCGAATCCCTGGAGTGGGGGATAGAGTAATTCCAAACAGGAATCAGAGAGGTGCTTTGCTGCAAGAAGCACATATGGGAGAGGGTCTGATACATCAAGGGATCTCAAAATCTCTACTAGAGTTAAAAGAGATGTACTTGTGGCCAGGGATGAATGCTCACATTTACGAATTTGGAATTAATTGCGATGTCTGTTACAGAGATCACAGCTTAGAGCGCCGCCAGATTTCTGACTTCAGTGTAGACAGCCCAGTACAGACACCATTGTTAGATAGCATTAGACTATCCACGCTCAGACGTCCCTATGGACAAAAGCGGTCCCACAAGTATTAGGACAACATTCATTTGGATGTGGCCTCAGCGCTCGGCTAAAAGATTTGCGAGTCTTTATCGTCACATACGCAATCGTCACGCTACATTCTGACCAGGGTCCTGCTTTTAGCTCTCGGGCTTACAAGGAGGCCATGGCCAGCTTGAGCATTGCATTGTGGTACTCAAGTCCATTCCATCCTGAGGGAAATGCGGTTGTGGAAAGAAAAAACTGTGACATAAAGCAATCTATAACAGCAAGGGTATTAGGTTCGGGTGACGGGTGTGTCAAACATCAAATAAGTGTCCAAAGTAGTCTTAATAACCTGCCAAGAAATTCTCTGGGTGGAATCACTCCATATGCAATCATTTTTGGTACTAGAATGATGGTCGAAGACCTCGATCGTCATACTTCAGTGGTAGAACAAAAACCCTTTGATATCAAAGAACGTTTGGCTGTTTTACAGGACTTAAATGAAACAAGAAGAAGTCTAAGCAACACCATACAAAAGCCAACGACCACTGAAGAAAAAACACCTGTCCCAGCAAGACCTGCCTGGATTCCAAAGATTGGGGATCTGGCCAGAGAGAAAATAGCTGATAAGAAGAAATTTGGGCCTTCTTACAGAAAACCAGTACCTGTGCCTGCAATCCACGGATCAAGAACAGTGTTACTGCCGCCCCTTGCTGGAAGAAAGGAGAACTGGTCCGTATCAATTGACCTGGTGAAACCAGACCATGTGGCCCATAATAAGTAGTAGGCCCAGTGGATTCTGCAGTAAGAAAAGAAGGACTATGCAAAATAGCCATTGAACTTGTCCCTCTTGAAACCCAAATAACAGTTCGTCAAGACACTCCTGTCCACAATGATGTAGCATCTGACTATACCAATATGTCAAGGGAACAAGCAGCTCCAGCGATTTCGAATAATCCGGATGCAATACCAACAATTGACAGAACTGCCTCTGGCTACCTCATTAACTTTGATACGTTTTCTGAGGATCCCAGTGAGCCCGAAACTACGCCAGCAAATAAAACTTTCAAGGAACAAGTAAAATAACTTTGTCACCAGCTTGCAAATACATATCTAGTTTCACCATGGGTTGAATTTTGGATTGCGTTAAGTGTACTTTTTCTCCTACTATGGCTCATTCTTGTTTTAAGTTTGGGAAAGCTAAAAGATGGAAAATATAGTAAAATGGACACAGCAAGTAAGAACATCAACTTGCTCCTGAAGCCACACAAATCATCTCATCGTGAACAAAGAGACCTGTCATCAGTGAACATCACAGCCATTCCTCTACCTGGTGGTATAGCATGGGATAGAACTGATTATGACATTTATGGCTCTGTCGAGCTGCCGAAGATTCCACACCAATTTAAGGTTTCCTTGAGTGATTTTGTTTAACAGAGTACATTTTCTGATGATTGGGACTTTGAAACTGCTAATAACATGATGGCGGACTTAGAAATGTCAGCAAAATTTGCAAAACATGAATACTTAGATGGTTCATCAAATTATGAAGAAATGTATTGTTTTATTCATTTTGGTCATCATTATTTGCACAAATCTGCAAACCCCAGAAATGTTTTAACTTATAATCAATGGGAACATTGTCCAAAGCCACCAAAAGGTAGCTTGAAAACATTTTATGAAAACTTTCCATACTTTACAGGTTTTAATGTCACAAATCCAGAAACCTTTTTATTTTAAAAATGTTAATAAGACAGGCATGAAAAGTATGTTGACTAATACTAAGCAAATTTATTCTGCGCCCTTTTATGCTCAATTGTCCACATTAGGTTTTGACTTTTGGAAAGACAACATTGAGACAAAAAATGTCTGGGGCACAAAAGACTGGCAGGTACAAGGTTTAGAAGCATTATTCAGAGCCTGCATCATCCCAGAACAAATATTTTTCTTAAATGTAACTGTTCAACAGACATCTTGTCTTGGCCTGGCTAAGATAAAAGATTTAAACAAACCGTCCATACCTGAGCCCACACCTGATAGTAATAGAACTAGAGATGAGGAGGTAGACGTAAATTATATTTTACAACAAAACAGAACTAATCCTGATTGGAAAAAATGGTTAATCTGGCCCACAGACTAGAATAACTGTCAAGATAAATTCCTGAACAAGACACAAGGGTTTACAGTAACTAGGCCAGCTCCAAGATATGTCCAGAGACAACATCCGGGGATAATAACAACTTACAGTGTAGGAAAACTGTGCCTTGAGTGGCTACAAAAATCGGCACTCCCAGATATAAAACAACACTTAACTTTACTTAAAGATGGCATTGATTTGAGAGAATTCTTACTTGGACCTCGCAAACAACATCATAAACGTTTCATATACGCCGGTATATACGCTGCTTATAATGAAGCATGAAAAGTCACACAAATGGAAACTGCAGAACGAATACGGGAAATTGACCGTATCAATTTAGAGAAAGCTCTATCTGTAGTTGACAATGGGTTAACAACTCTGTCGTCCAGAATGTATTCTTTGGACAGCATCGTATCCTCTGCCATAGACATAATGGAACAGGACTTGATGATGTTACAACATGGCCAGTCCCAATTGCGTTCTATAATGCTGCTAGGCTGGACGTTACAAAACCTTCGTTCAGGCTATGTGCCTTGGCGTCTAATCAACACCACGTCATTGTTTACTGTATTTAACCTTACAGATAAACAAATCTCTTTGGCACAGAGGGGAGCAGACTATACGATCCAATTTTTAGGCAGCTTTCCAATGGAAGCTACATAATGCTGAATGATCACAGCTGTTGTGGAATGATGCCAGGAATAGCCTATCTCGTTAGTGTGTCAGCCAGGGTCACTTTTTGTATGCAAGTATTGTTTCCAAAAACTAAGACGGGAAGTCGCCACTATGGCCTTCACTGAACATCTCTTCTATACGAATTGATACTTTAAGGAGAATGAAAGCCATTCTTTTACAAAAAACTGTGCCACTGACCTCGTCCAGAGAGACGTATGATCTGCAAGTTGCAAGGTCCTCTGCAGAGATACATGCCTTATTATCAACAAACTGCCCCATACATTTAGCAGAAATGTTAGGTCGTATCTTAAACATGTCTGATACCAGTGGTATTGTACATGTATTTAAGACGATTTTTTCGGGACTGTTAGCACCCTTTGAAGTAGTCCTGGGCATTTTTCCTAACTTCGTGCACTCTGTGTTCGGCGGCCTGCCTCTCATCTTGGGACTAGCAGGGATACTATTTTTGTTCCTCCTGCTCTGTTGTGGCAAGTCCGGTCAGCAGCGATACCGAGATTACCATGGAGAACGCTCTTCACGCAATGCAGTATCGTGAACGCAAAACACAGATGCTTGGCTCGTTTGAGAGATCTGAATACCACGTGGTTCCTATCATTCAGACCAATCTGGCAAGATTGCATCTTACCTGTTCTACGATGCCTGCTTTGTGGAGAGGAATGCGTGTTGGATATCTGTCTAACACTTCCATCAGCACTGCCAACGGATGTTGACGGCTTACTGGGTCCGATAACGGCTCATATATTGTGTTGCCCCCAACGGCTACCAATCCTGATGACTGCATTTATTGAGGTCTCACCGGCAATTCCAGCTGAAGGCGAGATACGCGGACCATCAGGCACACAGGTACCATCTACTGCGAACATTGCTAACGCGACTGACGCCGACGGCGATGCTTCACATCTGTGTACGATTGATCTACTTAATGAAGTGGTTAAACTTTCATCTACTATGGTAGACCATTTCTTTGCCAGCCTTGACGATTTAATGTTTTCTCCTGACACCGAGAATAACTTTTGAAGTTAGCACACAGCGTTCTTTCAACTCTGAAGTTCGACCTTCGCTTTTTCAAAACAAAACTTCTAACTTTGGAACTCTATTTTTCTATGATTTGATTTGACTTTTTTTCCAAAAATGAACTTTGGCACAAAGCAATCTGCTTAAAGTAGAACTATACTTAGAGAACAATAATTCTTTGAACGCTTCCTAGAAACAATATTGACCTTATCAAGAAACCAAGAGAGTTTATATATTCTGGTATGGGACGGTCTCAACCTTTTTTCTGTATTTAGAGCCATTTCATGAATGTAATTTTGCTTTTGAAATGCGTGCAGTACAATACAAATGCTAATTGTTTCGTGTGCAACCATTTTTAAATGTATTTTTATGTATTTTTGGGTGGGATTCTAAACACATGCTTTAGAATATGTTTTATTACTTGAACTTAGTAATGTTGAACATAATAAAGTGGAGTGGGTGTTGTATAGCATTTTAGGACCCTAGTGTAATTTTCCCGATTCATGACCTTACATAAGTATAAATCACCATATCCTTATATAGGCATAGAAATCATAACCATATTTAGACATAGCTCATGCAGTCCAAATACAGCAGGGCTACTTCCACTAGTTCCGAAAATCCACAACGATTTCTTGGAAAACTCGGTTTCAGCAGCTAGGGACTTCCCCTTGCTTGAATACTGATTGTCCAAGAACTCATGGAGTTTTCAAAGAACTGAGACTCTTTCATGACGTTATTATGTCACCTTTATGTCAATCTCGGCACCTTCAAGGTATAAATATGCCCATACTTGCCATAGCAAACACACGGTGGTTTGGAGCAGTTCGACTATCTACTTGCCCGACGCATCCTGCTACAGCAAGTGCCGAAGGAAGCTGACCCTCCAGCAGACGCACTGAGAGAGACGCTGTCTTTTCTCTTGCCGAGAAATCCAGCTCCAGTGTTTCCAAGGTACCCTTGCGGGTTGCTGGGAAATCGAGTCCTCAGACTGAAGTCCTTCATTCTAAAACCAAGGTACGGAGTTGATTAGACCCTAAGAGAAATCTTGGATAGATTCTTGGCAAAGAATACTAAATTTATGCTACACCTCACTTACTTCTTCCCTTGTACTAGACTTAGGTAAGGTACATCGGGGTAGGCGTATTTTAGAAGCCCCAGTTGAGTACTTTTTAGCCTTTGTTATTTATGTATGTATTTATCTATGGTCTAGGAACCATACAATGCTTTTACAGTATTATTTTATAATACTCTTTTTACTGTACGCATTATACTTTACAGTCAGTATCGCGATTGTAGCAGTGTATTTCTTCTGCATGAGAAAGAAGACTGTTCAATAAATATTCTTTTATTGAAAGCGCCCGTCTATCTCTTTCTCTGCACCTCTGGTGAAACGAAGCATGTACGAATGACTGAGTAAAATATCTATCTATTGTTTTCACTACTCTGAAGATCAGTTTTATCTTGAGGGAAACAAAGTTTTCATGTTTATGCTGTTGTCAGAAACTAATCCCTTCTTTTTTATTCGAGAAAGTTTCTAGTGACATCTGAGCTAGCTGGCACTCACAATTAAGTCTAATATATTCGATAGCGACCTAGTAGACATAAGGCCTACGTCACATCTATAGGATATATTATTCCAATGCGCAGAGCCTATTGGGAATATAGGAACTACACTACATGGCGCCCAACGTTTGGTAAGGCATTAATTTAACGCTAGATACTAGAGTAACTCAGTTGTGTTTTTCACAGAGACCCGTTTATCCCGTAAAATACTCCAATAGACGTCTGGAGAGAGTTAAAGGATAACATCTGCCATAACTGAGTAGGATGAAAAATTCGATGCATTAGTTTTGGTTTGTTCAACGTTGAATGATACAGTGTTCCAAAATATTGTGCACCTTATCTTTATTTTTCCTTGAAACTTGCTCTGCAAAACTTTTAACAAAATGTCAGACGAAGATAATCCCGGGGGCAGTGGAACTGCAGTAAATGCAACCCAACCGGGCTTAGACATTACAGGCTTCCAACAAAATGACCCGGATGCTATAATCATCCCAGAAAATGTAAGGAAAACAATAGCTATAAAGCTTATCACCAAGAGGTGGTAGGGTTATATTTGTCATAGAGGCACATGAATATCGGCAGACAGAGGTATTCTATTCATGGATTATCTTTCCACAAGCAAACACAACAGCACACGTGTTCCACTTCTAAAAAATAGAGGAACATCCAGCGGAATACATTCCTTTCGAGGACATTGAAATTCCACTAACTTACCAAGAGTATCAGCTCTGGTTTAAAGGCTCCCTACAACATCAAAATCACATTACCAGGCTCGGTCCACTAGGTAGACCAGGAGCGACATGGCCGGTACTAGCCAGCTATACACCACATCCTGCCATATAACAAATGACAGGTCCAGAACTGTTAGCTCAGTTAAAACAATTAATCAAAATACATAGACAATTGGTACAATATGTCATGCGGACACTAACAGTTCAACCTGCTATCAGAATTCCACAACAAACCCCTCACCAGGGGAACACAAATACAATCACACCACAGACTATACCATCAGTCATTGGTAAATTACCAACAAAAAGGGAACAAATTCCATTCTGAAAAAGATATGGAAGGCGCACTTGAAAGGAATTACACAGGTACTTGTGAGCTTGAGATTTCTTTTTTTTATTTTTTTCTATAATTATACCAAAAAGGACATGCACAGACAACGCGTTTCGTTACGTCTTGTAACTTCGTCAGGGCTAGAAATGTATTGTTGATATAAGATCTTTGAACGACGATGTAGTTGAACCGGTAAACTAGGTTTGGAACAGGCACAATTCCAGATACGCGAAAACACTCCTTGTGTTTCCTTTGAAGTTATGTAAGAAGGTCCAATTTCTAGACAATTATGACACGAAAAAGCCGAAAACATGCGGGTCCACCAAGATGAGGCACACTCTTGCTTTTTTGATGGAAATAGGTATATTTCAATACAAGGTGTATCGCACAACGTGTAAGAAACGCCTCAATAATACTACAATAAGTTCTACATTCCTTATTGGAGAGACTAACATGGTCACGGGGCTGTTGTCTGGAACCTTGACACAGTTCAAGAACACACCTCGCATTAATTATTGAGGCGTTCCTTACACGTTGTGCGATACACCTTGTATTGAAATATACCTATTTCCATAAAAAAAGCAAGAGTGTCCCTCATCTTGGTGGACCCGCATGTTTTCGGCTTTTTCGTGTCATAATTGTCTAGAAATTGGACCTTCTTACATAACTTCAAAGGAAACACAAGGAGTGTTTTCGCGTATCTGGAATTGTGCCTGTTCCAAACCTAGTTTACCGGTTCAACTACATCGTCGTTCAAAGATCTTATATCAACAATACATTTCTAGCCCTGACGAAGTTACAAGACGTAACGAAACGCTTTGGCTGTGCATGTCCTTTTTGGTATAATTACCTAAATAATGAAAAAAAGAAAACTCAAGCTCACGAGTACCTGTGTAATTCCTTTCGAGTGCGCCTTCCATATCTTTTTCAAACCTGTTGATTGCTTTTGTGCCCAGGGACAACGGGCACGGGAAGTGTGCTGCACCACCACCACTTTTGTTTTGAACTATTGTCTTGGTTGTGCTAAACCTTGGTCGTGTTGTCCTGTTGCTTTTGTTAACAACAAATTCCATTCTGGTTAGCTCAAACAATTACTCAGATCGAGGCAGTATTTCCAGATAGTACACCTCATGAGAAACACAGGATTCTTACAATCTGTTTACCGATGGGGATCGCACCACACCTGGAGGACTGTGACACTTGGGGTACAATCTTTGCTGCAATCTACACAAAAACACATGATGTTCCGTCCATGGAGGTAATACCAGACGTCTTGAAACAGATTCAAAATGAATACGGGGCAGAACCTGCTTTAAATCTCGGTATGAAGTTACTGAAAGATTTCAAACAGGTCTCGGCTATACCATTAGCAAATATTAAAGGTGAATCAGCATCCGTGGCAATCCACCAAAAACTAAAAGAACTTGATGTAACTGAGCAACCATATGAACTGGCCAGAATAATAGAAAAATCCTATGAAGAACTAGGAAGAGATCGTTTGGGAGGGAAACCAGTAAAGCCCGAACTAACAGAAAATCCTGAAAAGTTTTTATCAAAAACACACTCACTACTCCTAAAAAGAAGTGGAAAAATACTAGACAGACACTTCCTAAAGAGAAGCGTTCTCAATCCAGAGGAAGGTCTCCTCAAAAGGAGCCCTCTGAAAAGAGGTATAACCTCAGAAACAGGAAAGATTTGAGAAAACCTGATAGATATTAAGATACTGATACACGTTCCTATCGTACCTTTCAGACTTCCTCGCAGAAATCCGAAAGAAGAGGACGATCAAAACACAAGGAAGAACGTGTGAAGTCCAAAGACAATCAACACGATCCGAAAAATAAGAAAATTCAATTTACTAAAAAGAAGGTAGCAAGTCTTAAAATCAGACATGCCCAGGATCTTGAGGACACAACTCAAGAACAGGGAGTGGGCCCAGACGATGCTGGACAGCGCAGCAGAGGTTACCATAGTTCGCAAGATCCTGAAGGATCATCTGGAGACAGTGGACCTGAATGAATGCATTCAGGTTGAAACTGCAGATACCAGGGTTAGTGTACCACATACGTTACATGAAGTAACACTCCGAATAGAAGGGGAGATAACCAGGAAAATAAAAGCACTCTTTTGGGAAAAACTATCTAAGGGTTATGACATTCTTCTGGCTGAAAAAGGCTGGCCACCTGAATTTGTTAGGGAGTGCCCACATGCAAAGAGATCATTATGCCAGCCTTCTCAAATCATATTTCCATTCATAAAAAATACACCTATGCCAGAAAATGGGCTGTGGCCAGGCTCCAGCATTATATAAAAATCATGTGGGATGGGATGAGGATTCTCCTCACCATAAGATCCAGTTAAAAAATCAACCAATTGCTCAAAAGAAGTATCCGGTTAAACAAGAATCTAAAAAACAGGTCAGGGTGATCCTAGATCAACTTTAATACCAAGGGGTGATTGAAACTAAGTATGGGCGAAATTTGCTTTCCGCAAAATTTTAGTTTTTTTGCGTGTTCGCGGGGCTTTTGCATGTTCGCGGGGTTTTTTGCGTGTTCGCAGGGCTTTTTGCGTGTTCGCGGGCCGCTTGCATGGCGAAGTTACCCATGCGGTCATGTTTGGGCACAGCACCCTCTGGTTCACCACTGCCACCCTCTGATTCATCACTACCACCCTCTGGTTCACCAATGCCACCCTCTGGTTCACTCCTGCCACCCTCTGGTTCACCACTGCCACCCTCTGGTTCAGCACTGCCACTCTCTGGTTCACCCCTGCCACCCTCTGGTTCAGCACTGTCACCCTCTGGTTCACCACTGCCACCCTCTGGTTCACGACTGCCACCCTCTGGTTCATCACAGCACCTCTGGTTCACCACTGCCACCCTCTGGTGAACCACTGTCACCCTCTGGTTCAGCACTGCCACCCTCTGGTTCACCACAGCACCTCTGGTTCACCACTGCCACCCTCTGGTTCACCCATGCCACTCTCTGGTTCACCACTGCCACTCTCTGGTTCATCCCTGCCACCCTCTGGTTCATCACTGCCACCCTCTGGTTCACCCCTGCCACCCTCTGGTTCATCACTGTCACCCTCTGGTTCATCACTGCCACCCTCTGGTTCACCACTGCCACCCTCTACCGAGACCTTTTGTGACGCAGCGGCAGCACAAAAGATGCGCCATGGTGCTGGGTATTAACAACATGACGCATCTGAGAGATGTGTCACGTTGTAAAGCCCTGCGCCATCAGGAGGCGTTCCGGCGCAGGGGAGGGCGTGCCTGCCCAGAACGCCTCCTAAAAGTGGCTGAGTGAAATCTACAAGAATTCACTCAGTCACTTTTAGGCCAATGCTGCGTCAAAACCCTGCGCCTGCTTCAAGCAGGCGCAAGGCTTGATGCAGCATTGGGGAGATAGGGCCCCCCAGAGCATTGCTGGAGCTGCGTGACGCATCTGTGCCGTTTTTGCCACATGGTGCGCCGCATCGTAAATGCGGCTCACCATGGGTGGCGGAGCTGCGGCGCACAATAACTGGCGCATCCCTGGGGATGCGCCAGTAATTGTAAATCTGCCCCTATACATTTAGCCAACGAGGGAGCACTTACTGATTAGACAGTAGAAAGTACTCCAGTTGAGTAGAGGTATTGCACAAAAAGGTGGCATCTTCGTGGGCAAACACGCAGGGCCGGATTCATTCTGCCCCCTGTTAGACTCGTTTTTTGTGCCCTTCTGCCCTCTGTTAGACTCGTTTTTCCATTGTTTTTGTGCCCTTCTGCCCTCTGTTATACTTGTTTTTCCCTTGTTTTTCTGCCCTTTTGCTCCCTGTTAGACTCGTTTTTGTGCCCTTCTGCCCTCTGTTAGACTCATTTTTTCCTTGTTTTTCTGCCCTTCTGTCCTCTGTTAGACTCGTTTTTTGTGCCCTTCTGCCCTCTGTTATTCCCTTGTTTTTGTGCCCTTCTGCCCTCTGTTAGACTCGTTTTTTGTGCCCTTCTGCCCTCTGTTAGACTCGTTTTTGTGCCTTTCTGCCCTGTTAGACTCGTTTTTTGTGCCCTTCTGCCCTCTGTTAGACTCGTTTTTCCCTTGTTTTTCTGCCCTTCTGTCCTCTGTTAGACTGTTTTTTTGTGCCCTTCGGCCCTCTGTTAGACTCGTTTTTCCCTTGTTTTTCTGCCCTTCTGTACTTTGTTAGACTGCTTTTTGTGCCTTTCTGCCCTCTGTATCACCACATCATCACTCAGCGCTACCCCAGCATCACTCATCACCACCACATTATCACTCAGCACCACCACATTATCACTCAGCACCACCACAGCACCACTCAGCGCCACCACAGCATCACTCAGCGCCACCACAGCATCACTCAGCACCACCACATTATCACTCAGCACCACCACAGCACCACTCAGCACCACCACAGCACCACTCAGCACCACCCCAGCATCACTTAGCACCATCCCAGTATCACTCAGCACCACCACAGCATCACTCAGCACCACCACAGCATCACTCAGCACCACCACAGCACCAATCAGCACCACCACAGCACCACTCAGCGCCACCACTGCATCACTCAGCACCACCACAGCATCACTCAGCACCACCACAGCATCACTCAGCACCACCACAGCACCACCCCAGCATCACTTAGCACCATCCCAGTATCACTCAGCACCACCACAGCACCACTCAGCATCACCACAGCACCACTCAGCACCACCACAGCACCACTCAGCGCAACTCCAGCATCAATCTGCGCAACCATTCAACAACTGGTTCAAATATGTTCTCTCAATGTTTCAAACTTTATTACAAATGTCATAAAAAGATGTTAATATTTCACTTCTGTTCTTGGATTTTCGTCACAATAAAATACACTGAACATAATCTTCACAAAAGTTATTTACAAAAGTTTAAGCTATTGCCATTATAAATTAAAATCACTTTCATTTAAGTATTAATTATTTTAAAAAATTAAAAGCCATTGTAATTTGTAATATCAATACAGCTAAGTCACGTAAATACAAAACATGTTGCATTACAAATGCTATAGGTGTCACATTTGCGAAAGTTATAACTATTGGCATTGTAAATGACAAAGCTATTAATTTAGCTATTTTCAAAACCAACACATAAATATAAAAAATTGACATTTACAAGACCAATAGCTCAAACTTTCCTAATGCGAGACCTATTGCATTGCAAATGCTTGTTTTTATATCTGTCAGTGCTTCCTGTTGAGGTTTAATTTTCGTGACAGGCGCCTCATTGCCTACTTGTAACTATTCTCTGACCCTGCTTCAAGGGTCAGAGCGGGGTCAGAGAATAGTTGCAAGTAGGCAACGAGGCGCCAGGAAGCACTTACAGGCTTACAGCAGCAGGTGCCCAAGTTGAAGTTAATTTCTTTGTAACCCTTTTGTAAAAGGTTACAACAAATTAGCTTCAACTTTTGCACCTGCTGCTGTAACCCTGTAAGTGCTTGGCTGAAAATTCGTTCCCGCTGATTCGCGAGATTCGCGAAATCGCGGAAAATCCGCAAATTTCGCGAGCGGAACGAATTTTCAGCCCATGCTTAATTGAAACATGCACCTCGTCCATGAGCAATCCTTTGTTTCCTGTCTCCAAACCAGACAATACATATTGTCTAGTTTTGGACTACAGACATTTAAAGTCTTGTTGCAAAACTTTTGCAGTACAAAATGCACACAGTGCAGCACTGATGAATAACATCGTGCGCAAAAAATATAAAACGACATTAGATATTTCAAACGGTTTCTTCTGTCAAAATATCGTACCTGAAAGCAGGTACTTGACCGCTTTCTCAATCATGGGGACACACCAACACTTCTGTCGTCTCGCCCAGGGATTCAAGAATAGTCCTGGGATATTTTCAGCCAGAGTAACAGAGTTACTGCAAACATATGATGATGAGGCATTATCTTATGTTGATGACATTTATCTTACAGACGATGATTTGGAAAGGCACTTGAACGGGGTGAACACCATAATACTTGGCTTAGCCTCTGAAGGGTATAAATTCAGCTTTAAAAAATCAAGAATTGCCCGCCTCTCAACGTCCTATTCTTGGGATACGAAATTTCAAGTGAAGGCAAAAGCCTGGCCGCAAACTTTTTGGAGAAAAGTGCGCTGCTCCAACCTCCAAAAATGCTGAAAAATGTACAGTCAGTTCTAGGATTCTTGAATTTCGAAAGAACTTACATTCTAAACTACGCAGAAAGGGTTAAACCTCTCTACGAGTTAATCAAACCTGATTTCAAACCTACTAATTGGACTCAAAAACCCACACAAATTTTGCGTTCAGTACAAACAAACATGTTAGCAACAACACATTCACAGACACGAATAAATGAATCGAAACCTTGTAATCCGAATCATCCCAGGGAGATGCGGATTTACATACCTAACCTTTAATGAAGGTAGAAAGGTACCAATAGCTTACAAATCACACTTGTACCCACAAGCTGAAATGAAATTCACTTCAACAGAAAAAATTCTGACAGCGGTTCATAATGCAGTAGCAAGAGAGAGAGCTCTCGCACAGGGTAAACGCATAAAAGTCGTTACTCCTGTACCTGCCTTAGAGGCAGTGACAAAAGCAAGCATTCCAAATGCAAAAGCTTTACATCCAAGATGGATACAATGGGTTAATTATCTAGCTACAACAGACGTTGAATACGTTTTTGACCATTACTTGAAGACTGAAGAATTTCTCCAATACGAGCAAGAAAGTCCTCTGCCCACTGAGGTTCTGCGTCTAGAACATTACGGATGTATAATTTATACAGACGGATCAGCACATCCCGCAATTGGGGTAAAACAAGCTTACAGTGCTGCGTGCGCGATTGTTAAAGGTCGCTGGCGCGATGGTAAATTCTGACCTATGGTCACAAAAACTCAATCTCTCGGAGACTGGACAGCTCAGCGAGCTGAACTACAGGCTTTCAAGATGGCGCTTGAAAATACAGATTGCGAATTCCCCACACTCATAGTGTGCGATTCGTATTACTGCGTCCAGTCTTACAATGAATGTTTGCAGAACTGGGTTCAAAACGGTTTCAAAGACGCAAAAGGTGGCACAATCAAGCATAAGTTGCTTTGGGAACAAGTAGTTCTGTTACAGAAAGAACTACAACAGGCTCACGTGATTCATACACTGAGTCATCAGCGTGATGGCATTCACGTTGAAGGGAATTCCTTGGCTAATGAAGTCGCGAAGGCAGCTGTGCAAACGGCTTCCGTAGCTACAATCACTCGTTCAAAAAAGAAAATAGATGGTAAAACAATGCTAGCTGTCAATGCCACAAGCAAAGGCAGCGGAGCAGCGTTTCCTCTAAACTAGCCACTCGAATATTCATACATAATTGATGCCAACTCCGTTCCTTTTGCTCGAATCCCTGGAATGGGGGATAGTGTAATTCCAAACAGGAATCAGAGAGGTGCTTTGCTGCAAGAAGCACATATGGGAGAGGGTCTGATACATCAAGGGATCTCAAAATCTCTACTAGAGTTAAAAGAGATGTACTTGTGGCCAGGGATGAATGCTCACATTTACGAATTTGGAATTAATTGCGATGACAGATTACAGAGATCACAGCTTAGAGCGCCGCCAGATTTCTGACTTCAGTGTAGCCAGCCCAGTACAGACACCATTGTTAGATAGCATTAGACTATCCACGCTCAGATGTCCCTATGGACAAAAGCGGTCCCACAAGTATTAGGACAAGATTCATTTGGATGTGGCCTCAGCGCTCGGCTAAAAGATTTGCGAGTCTTTATTGGCACATACGCAATCGTCACGCTACATTCTGACCAGGGTCCTGCTTTTAGCTCTCGGGCTTTCAAGGAGGCCATGGCCAGCTTGGGCATTGCATTGTGGTACTCAAGTCCATTCCATCCTGAGGGAAATGCGGTTGTGGAAAGAAAAAACTGTGACATAAAGCAATCTATAACAGCAAGGGTATTAGGTTCGGGTGACGGGTGGGTCAAACATCTAATAAGTATCCAACGTAGTCTTAATAACCTGCCAAGAAATTCTCTGGGTGGAATCACTCCATATGCAATCCTTTTTGGTACTAGAATGATGGTCGAAGACCTCGATTGTCATACTTCAGTGGTAGAACAAAAACCCTTTGATATCAAAGAACGATTGGCTGTTTTACAGGACTTAAATGAAACAAGAAGAAGTCTAAGCAACACCATACAAAAGCCAACGACCACTGAAGAAAAACCACCTGTCCCAGCAAGACCTGTCTGGATTCCAAAGATTGGGGATCTGGTCAGAGAGAAAATAGCGGATAAGAAGAAATTTGGGCCTTCTTACAGAAAACCAGTACCTGTGCCTGCAATCCACGGATCAAGAACAGTGTTACTGCCGCCCCTTGCTGGAAGAAAGGAGAACCGGTCCGTATCAATTGACCTGGTGAAACCAGACCATGTGGCCGATAATAAGTAGTAGGCCCAGTGGATTCTGCAGTAAGAAACGAAGGACTATGCAAAATAGCCATTGAACTTGTGCCTCTTGAAACCCAAATAATAGTTCGTCAAGACACTCCTGTCCACAATGATGTAGCATCTGACTATACCAATATGTCAAGGGAACAAGCAGCTCCAGCGATTTCGAATAATCCGGATGCAATACCAACAATTGACAGAACTGCCTCTGGCTACTTCATTAACTTTGATACGTTTTCTGAGGATCCCAGTGAGCCCGAAACAACGCCAGCAAATAAAACTTTCAAGGAACAAGTAAAATAACTTTGTCACCAGCTTGCAAATACATATATAGTTTCACCATGGGTTGAATTTTGGATTGTGTTAAGTGTACTTTTTCTCCTACTATGGCTCATTCTTGTTTTAAGTTTGGGAAAGCTAAAAGATGGAAAATATAGTAAAATGGACACAGCAAGTAAGAACATCAACTTGCTCCTGAAGCCACACAAATCATCTCATCGTGAACAAAGAGACCTGTCATCAGTGAACATCACAGCCATTCCTCTACCTGGTGGTATAGCATGGGATAGAACTGATTATGACATTTATGGCTCTGTCGAGCTGCCGAAGATTCCACACCAGTTTAAGGTTTCCTTGAGTGATTTTGTTTAACAGAGTACATTTTCTGATGATTGGGACTTTGAAACTGCTAATAACATGATGGCAGACTTAGAAATGTCAGCAAAATTTGCAAAACATGAATACTTAGATGGTTCATCAAATTATGAAGAAATGTATTGTTTTATTCATTTTGGTCATCATTATTTGCACAAATCTGCAAACCCCAGAAATGTTTTAACTTATAATCAATGGGAACATTGTCCAAAGCCACCAAAAGGTAGCTTGAAAACATTTTATGAAAACTTTCCATACTTTACAGGTTTTAATGTCACAAATCCAGAAACCTTTTTATTTTAAAAATGTTAATAAGACAGGCATGAAAAGTATGTTGACTAATACTAAGCACATTTATTCTGCGGCCTTTTATGCTCAATTGTCCACATTAGGTTTTGACTTTTGGAAAGACAACATTGAGACAAAAAATGTCTGGGGCACAAAAGACTGGCAGGTACAAGGTTTAGAAGCATTATTCAGAGCCTGCATCATCCCAGAACAAATAATTTTCTTAAATGAAACTGTTTAATAGACATCTTGTCTTGGCCTGGCTAAGATAAAAGATTTAAACAAACCGTCCATACCTAAGCCCACACCTGATAGTAATAGAACTACAGATGAGGAGGTAGACGTAAATTATATTTTACAACAAAACAGAACTAATCCTGATTGGAAAAAATGGTTAATCTGGCCCACAGACACGAATAACTGTCAAGATAGATTCCTGAACAAGACACAAGGGTTTACAGGAACTAGGCCAGCTCCAAGATGTGTCCAGAGACAACATCCGGGGATAATAACAACTTACAGTGTAGGAAAACTGTGCCTTAAGTGGCTACAAAAATCTGCACTCCCAGATATAAAACAACACTTAACTTTACTTAAAGATGGCATTGATTTGAGAGAATTCTTACTTGGACCTCGCAAACAACATCATAAACGTTTCATATACACCGGTATATACGCTGCTTATAATGAAGCATGAAAAGTCACACAAATGGAAACTGGTCGCTCCCCTGCCGCACGGTCCCCGTGTGCCAGGTCCTCCCGCTGCCTGCCGCCTGCCTGCCAGGCCCTCCCGCTGCCTGCCTCCAGCCCCTGCCTCGCACGTTCCCGCGTGCCAGGTCCCCCTGCTGCCGGCTGCCTGACCCCCGACCCGCCATCGCACGGTCCCCGGAGGCCAGGTCACCCTGCTGCCGGTCTAACCCCTGCCCCTGCCTCCTGACCGCCGCCTGCTAGGGTCAGCCCTCAGGCCTTGCCGCTCCGCCGCTTTTTTCGCCTCTTTTTCCCACCACCCCTCCTCCTCTCGCCGTTCTCTTCCCTCCCTCCCCGCCGCTGGCCCCCGGCGGCACGCCCCCCTCCTTTGCCCGACCCTCATTCGCCTCCCCGCACCCGCCTCCCAGCTGCCCCTCCCTCGCTCCACCCCCCCACTACGCCATTTATGGCAGAGTCCACGCGTACGCGCAGCGTGCACGCGCAGCGGGCGCGCCCTAAGCGCTCCGAAGGTGCGCCAAAGGTAAGCCCGTCTGCGCCCGTCCGCGCCTGGACCTCGCCCAGCGCCAAGACCCCTGGCCCCCACCGACGGAAGCCGACCCGACGGACCTACGACGCCACCGAACTCAACGAAATCAACACCGGCCGAACCCCGGGCTGCTACCGAGCCACACCGAGACGCACCCACGGACCCTTCAGCTGCCACTCCTGCAAGTTCACCTGCAACCGGACCCACGCCACACCAGCACCCGCCAAGCCGAACTCCAGCTGCACCCACCTGAAGTGCATCCTGCTCAACACCCGCTCCGTCCACAGACACGCCGTCGAGCTCTGGAACCTGCTCGACACCACAGCCCCAGACGTCGCCTTCCTCACGGAAACCTGGATGAACGCCTCCTCAGCGCCCAACATCGCCATCGCCATCCCGGACGGCTACAAGATCATCCGGAGGGACCGCATCAACCAGACAGGAGGAGGCATCGCCATCATCCACAGGAACACCATCCGCATCACGACCAACACCGACGACACCCTCGCACCCGCCGAACACCTGCACTTCCAGATCCACGTCAACCCCAAGACCACCCTCAGAGGCACCCTCATCTACAGACCCCCGGGACCACGCACACAATTCAGCGAAGACATCGCCGACTTCATCAGCCCACACGCCCTCCCCTCCGCCGACTACCTCCTCCTCGGGGACCTCAACTTCCACCTGGAGAACAACAACGACCGCAACACCACCACCCTGCTGGACAACCTCGCCAACCTCGGACTCAAGCAACTGGTGACCACCCCCACCCACTACGCCGGACACACGCTCGACCCGGTCTTCTCTTCCAGCAAGGACATCGCCTTCAGCCACGCCACGGGACTCCACTGGACGGACCACAGCTGCGTCCACTTCAGCTTCAGAAGGACCACGTTCCACCATCACCAGCAACAGGTCCCCCGCAGAAGCTGGAACAAGATCACTGCAGACCAGCTCGCTACTTCCCTGAGCAAGAACCCTCCCACCAGCACAACGAACCCCAGCCAAGCGGCCACCAACTTCACGAAATGGATCAGCGACTGCGCAGACGACCTCGCCCCTCTGAAGTCCCCGCCGAGCAGACCCGGCAGCAAGAAAGCCCCATGGTTTAACGACGAACTCAAGAGCTTCAAGAAGAACTGCAGAGCACTCGAGAAAACCTGGCGCAGAGACCCAACACCGGACAACCTGACTGCCCTCAAGCTCGCCACCCGAAAACACCACCAACTGATCCACGCCACCAAGAAAACCGCATTCAAGGAACGACTGGACAACAACGCACACAACAGCAAGGAACTCTTCAACATCGTGAAAGAGCTCTCCAACCCCAACGCCGGAAACAACGACATCACCCCTTCGCAAGACCTCTGCAACTCCCTCGCCTCCTACTTCCACAACAAGATCGCTGACATACACAACAGCTTCAGCACTCAACCGACGCACACCACGATCGAACCACCGCCCCCCACCACCACCCTCCGCGCCTGGACCCCGATCAGCACCGAAGACACCATCCGCACAATGAACTCCATCCACTCCGGATCTCCGACCGACCCCTGCCCTCACCACGCCTTCAACAAGGCCGACGCGGTCATCGCACCCCACCTGCGGGACATCATCAACACCTCCTTCGACACTGCCACTTTCCCGGAGAGCTGGAAGCACGCCGAACTCAGCGCTCTACTCAAGAAACCATCAGCCGACCCCACCGACCTCAAGAACTACCGCCCCATCTCGCTGCTCCCGTTTCCGGCAAAAGTCATCGAGAAGACCGTCAACAAGCAACTGGCCGCCTTCCTCGAGACGAACGGCTCCCTCGACCTCTCGCAGTCGGGCTTCCGGGCCAACCACAGCACCGAGACCGCCCTGATCGCAGCTACCGATGACATCCGAGCCCTGCTCGACAACGGAGAAACAGCGGCCCTCATCCTCCTGGACCTCTCCGCGGCCTTCGACACTGTCTGCCACCGTACTCTAGTGCAGCGCCTCAGCAACGTTGGAATCCAGGAGAAGGCACTGGAGTGGATCATCTCCTTCCTCGCTGGAAGGACACAGAGAGTCCGCCTCCCCCGTTCAGATTGGAGGCCACCGAAGTCATCTGCGGCGTTCCTCAAGGCTCCTCGCTCAGCCCAACACTCTTCAACGTCTACATGAGCCCCCTCGCAGCCATCGCACGCCAGCACAACCTCAACATCATCTCCTACGCCGACGACACCCAGCTGATCCTCTCCCTCACCAACGACCCCGCCACCGCCAGAGCCAACCTGCACGAAGGGATGACAGAAGTAGCCAAATGGATGTCGAACAGCCGCCTGAAACTGAACTCGGACAAGACGAAAGTCCTCATCCTGGGATCATCACCCTCCGCCTGGGACGATTCCTGGTGGCCCCCCGCCCTGGGCAGCGCACCCAAACCCACAGACCACGCACGCAACCTGGGCTTCATCCTGGACTCCTACCTCTCCATGACCAGACAAGTCAACGCCGTCTCCTCGTCGTGCTTCAACATCCTGCGCATGCTACGTAAGATCTTCCGATGGATCCCCACCGAGACCAGGAAGACGGTCACCCAGGCCCTCGTCACCAGCCGTCTGGACTACGGCAACTCCCTCTACGCCGGAACCACCGCCAAACTCCAGAAGAGACTCCAGCGGATCCAGAACACCTCAGCGAGACTCATCCTGGACATCCCCCGCCGCAGCCACATCTCCGGACACCTGAGAGACCTACACTGGCTCCCGGTCAACAAGAGAATCACCTTCCGGCTCCTCACCCACGCACACAAAGCCCTACACAACCAAGGCCCAGGATACCTCAACAGCCGCCTCAACTTCTACGCTCCCAAACGCCAGCTTCGATCGACCAGCCACGCCCTCGCCGCCGTCCCCCGCATCCGAAGAGCCACCACAGGAGGAAGGTCCTTCTCCTACCTGGCCGCCAAGACTTGGAACTCCCTTCCGACCCACCTCCGCCTGACCCTGGACCACCTCGCCTTCAGGAAGCAGCTCAAGACCTGGCTGTTCGAGCAGTAGCGGACCCCCTCCCCCCAGCGCCTTGAGACCCTCCGGGTGAGTAGTGCGCTATATAAATGCTTTGATTGATTGATTGATTGATTGATTGAAACTGCAGAACGAATACGGGAAATTGACCGTATCAATTTAGAGAAAGCTCTATCTGTAGTTGAAAATGGGTTAACAACTCTGTTGTCCAGAATGTATTCTTTGGACAGCATCGTATCCTCTGCCATAGACATAATGGAACAGGACTTGCTAATGTTACAGCATGGCAAGTCCCAATTGCGTTCTATAATGCTGCTAGGCTGGACGTTACAAAACCTTCGTTCAGGCTATGTGCCTTGGCGTCTAATCAACACCACGTCATTGTTTACTGTATTTAACCTTACAGATAAACAAATCTCTTTGGCACAGAGGGGAGCAGACTATACGATCCAATTTTTAGGCAGCTTTCCAATGGAAGCTACACAATGCTGAATGATCACAGCTGTTGTGGAATGATGCCAGGAATAGCCTATCTCGTTAGTGTGTCAGCCAGGGTCACTTTTTGTATGTAAGTATTGTTTCCAAAAACTAAGACAGACGGGGAAACGCCACTATGGCCTTCACTGAACATCTCTTCTATACGAATTGATACTTGAAGGAGAATGAAAGCCATTCTTTTACAAAAAACTGTGCCACTGACCTCCTCCAGAGAGACGTATGATCTGCAAGTTGCAAGGTCCTCTGCAGAGATACATGCCTTATTATCAACAAACTGCCCCATACATTTCGCAGAAATGTTAGGTCGTATCTTAAACTTGTCTGATACCAGTGGTATTGTACATGTATTTAAGACGATTTTTTCGGGACTGTTAGCACCCTTTGAAGTAGTCCTGGGCATTTTTCCTAACTTCGTGCACTCTGTGTTCGGCGGCCTGCCTCTCATCTTGGGATTATCAGGGATACTATTTTTGTCCATCATCCCCTTTTGTATCGCTTTGTTCGCCCTAAGTGTGGCAGGGTATGCTCAGACGTGAGTCCCTTGCTCACTTGGCCACTGGATTCAAGATAGCCTGGCTGATGAGGATTATGACTCCGAAACCGGTCCCAGGATGCTTGTTTCCGGTCCATGGAAGACATGGCTTGGCAGTTCGGGCTGGACTGTTCCCATGAGGCACAGGGTCAGACTGATTTGCATATGGCCATGTCTGAAATGGGGTGGCTGAGTGGGCTAAAGAATGGTGATGGATTAAGCCCAGATCAGTTGACTGGGGGTGAGTGTTTGATTTGCTCAAACGCTCAGTCCATCATCCCCTTTTGTATCTCATCTTGGGACTAGCAGGGATACTATTTTTTTCCTCCTGCTCTGTTGTGGCAAGTCCGGTCAGCAGCGATACCGAGATTACCACGGAGAACGCTCTTCACGCAATGCAGTATCGTGAACGCAAAACACAGATGCTTGGCTCGTTTGAGAGATCTGAATACCACGTGGTACCTGTCATTCAGACCAATCTGGCAAGATTGCATCTTACCTGTTCTACGATGCCTGCTTTGTGGAGAGGAATGCGTGTTGGATATCTGTCTAACACTTCCATCAGCACTGCCAACGGATGTTGACGGCTTACTGGGTCCGATAACTGCTCATATATTTTGTTGCCCCCAGCGGCTACCAATCCTGATGACGGCATTTATTGAGGTCTCACCGGCAATTCCAGCTGAAGCCGAGATAAGCGGACCATCAGGCACACAGGTACCATCTACTGCGAACATTGCTAACGCGACTGACGCCGACGGCGATGCTTCACATCTGTGTACGATTGATCTACTTAATGAAGTGGTTCAACTTTCATCTACTATGGTAGACAATTTCTTTGCCAGGCTTGAAAATTTAATGTTTTCTCCTGACACCGAGAATAACTTTTGAAGTTAGCACACAGCGTTCTTTGAACTCTGAAGTTCGACCTTCGCTTTTTCAAAACAAAACTTCTAACTTTGGAACTCTATTTTTCTATGATTTGATTTGACTTTTTTTCCAAAAATGAACTTTGGCACAAAGCAATCTGCTTAAAGTAGAACTATATTTAGAGAACAATAATTCTTTGAACGCTTCCTAGAAACAATATTGACCTTATCAAGAAACCAAGAGAGTTTATATATTCTGGTATGGGACGGTCTCAACCTTTTTTCTGTATTTAGAGCCATTTCATGAATGTAATTTTGCTTTTGAAATGCGTGCAGTACAATACAAATGCTAATTTTTTCGTGTGCAACCATTTTCAAATGTATTTTTATGTATTTTTGGGTGGGATTCTAAACACATGCTTTAGAATATATTTTATTGCGTGAACTTAGTAATGTTGAACATAATAAAGTGAAGTGGGTGTTGTATAGCATTTTAGGACCCTAGTGTAATTTTCCCGATTCATGACCTTACATAAGTATAAATCACCATATCCTTATATAGGCATAGAAATCATAACCATATTTAGACATAGCTCATGCAGTCCAAATACAGCAGGGCTACTTCCACTAGTTCTGAAAATCCACAACGATTTCTTGGAAAACTCGGCTTCAGCAGCTAGGGACTTCCCCTTGCTTGAATACTGACTTGTCCAAGAACTCATGGAGTTTTCAAAGAACTGAGACTCTTTGATGACGTTATTATGTCCACCTTTATGTCAATCTCGGCACCTTCAAGGTTTAAATATGCCCATACTTGCCATAGCAAACACAAGGTGGTTTGGAGCAGTTCGACTATCTACTTGCCCGACGCATCCTGCTACAGAAAGTGCCGAAGGAAGCTGACCCTCCAGCAGACGCACTGAGAGAGATGCTGTCTTTTCTCTTGCCGAGAAATCCAGCTCCAGTGTTTCCAAGCTACCCTTGCGGGTTGCTGGGAAATCGAGTCCTCAGACTGAAGTCCTTCATTCTAAAACCAAGGTACGGAGCCGATTAGACCCTAAAAGAAATCTTGGATAGATTCTTGGCAAAGAATACTACATTTATATGCTACACCTCACTTACTTCTTCCCTCGTACTGGACTTAGGTTAGGTACATCGGGGTAGACATATTTTGGAAGCACCAGTTGAGTACTTTGTAGCCTTTGTTATTTATGTACGTATTTATCTATGGTCTAGGAACCATACAATGCTTTTACAGTATTATTTTATAATACTCTTTTTACTGTACTCATTATTTTTTTACAGTCAGTATCGCAATTGCAGCAGTTAATTTCTTCTGCATGAGAAAGAAGACTGTTCAATAAATATTCTTTTATTGAAAGCGCCCGTCTATCTCTTCCTCTGCACCTCTGGTGAACCGAAGCATGCACGAATGACTGAGTAAAATATCTAGCTATTGTTTCCACGACTCTGAAGATCAGTTTTATCTTGGTGAAACAAAGTTGTCATGTTTATGCGGTTGTCAGAAGCTTTGGCAGCAAATATCGAAATATCAGACCAGCCAGAAGAATCGGCAACACCTGGATCACAGCTTACAATTATTAGGATTCAAGGAACTCTGGGAAACAAACCCCTCCCAGCAGGTGTTAAAGGTTGCCATAAAGAAGAGCGTCAGACTGTGGTCTTTCCATTCAGACAGGGCAACACTAACAAAAAGGAAACACGCTTAAGCAGTAATTTCTCATTTCAAACCAGGCGTTGAGTCGCCCTACTTATCAAGCACATTTGCACTTTACTGGAAAAAGTGTTTAGCTCTAAGGGTGGGTGACTGGCCATTTTTAAAGAACCTTCCTGAATGGCGCCGCTCAGGCAATAGCATTGAACACAGGATGTGTAGCTACCACTCCGAAGCAATGGAACACATAGTTTGTGTATGCCCTGCTATGCTAATAGACAGATGGTTACTATTGCGTGAAGAATGGATCAGGCTAGGAGTTCAATCGTGCCGTCAGGCCATAATAGCTGCCCTAAACCCAGACAACATTAAGCTGAATATTGGGCTCACCAAACTTGTCAACAAGGCATCAAAACTGTTGGGAGACATTAGCGTCACCAAATCTCCCCTGCCTCAGCAGGGCGGAATCCAGTCTGCCGGCTCAAAAACAGAACCTTAGACTGTCAATAATAGCCGATCCGACCTGGCTTCCCAGCTGAAAGTTGTCTGCACACAATGCATTTGAAGGTTTAAAGTAATTTACAAGCTCTGATTTTTTCATTCACTGGTATTTTCTTCGAACAATTCGATTGTGTTTCCTGAGTTGAACATTACCTACCTACAATGCTATTGAGGGTTTTTTTACAGAGCGGCCTTTTTTTATGAATGAACTGAACAAGTTTTTAAATTGTAATGGTTTTAACCAAACAGTAAAGTCTTAATCTAATTCTCTTATGTTAATATTGCTGTATTTTAAGCATATCCTGCCATCCCCAAGAGAGCCCCGCAACCCCTTATGAACTCGACACTCCCTTCTAAACAACCCTTGCCTTAATATTTTTATATGTTAAAGGGGTGCTTTCATCTTAAGGGAGCTGCGCAGTCCTCTATGACCCGCCCTCCCACCCTCATGGTTTCTTTGTTTTAAACCCTCCCAAATGAGCCCCAAACGCACTTATGGCCTTTATACCTTCACATTTCTGTTCTACGTCCGAGCTTCCCCAACACAAGCAGGGCCCGCTTTAGTGCTGGTGGCACCTGGTGCGACAATCACTTTTTGCTCCCCCACTCCCATGACCGCCTCCTTAGATTCTCTCGCTACCACCATACAAAAGTGCCCCTCCTCTCTCCAATCATAAGATATTGCTAAACACTGTGCTCACCTGAGGTCGGTGTCCCCTCCACGCGTCAGCGCCCAGTGTGGCTGCACCAGTTGCACTGCCCTAAAGCCGGCCCTGAACACAAGTCCCACACACCATTCTGATAATCACCCAGCCTTAACCTTTGTGTTCTAAGGCTGTACTACTCAGCTCTGCCTAGTTTCCCAGATCCATGCAAGACTACGTTGTCAGACCTTTTTTTTAGGTCATGCCTAGTGGCTGTACGCATGCACTGCTCACTCTGCGAGGCATGCAGTCGTCGAGTATGCTGTTTGAAGCTCGCCTTCTCTCCGCCTATACTTTTCATTGGCTTGGTCATTGTCCTTGGTAAATGCTGGCGTCCAATTAATTTGGAGGCTTATTAGTCCCTCTTTGTCACCGCCTTGTCGCCATTTGTTACCGCCCATGACGAATGGACCTTTTACTTGGCTTGTTACACAGTTGGCTTTATCTAGAGGATCATCACTATTTTGTTTATCGGCACTTATGGGGACAATGCTATTTTATTTTATTCGTATGCTGAGCGTGGTGCCCGCTTTAGGGACACCAAGCTCAGTTTATTTATATGTAACTTTACTGTTGAGTGCGGCATCAACTTCTGGGACACCGCGCTCTGTTTATTAATATTTATTTTTAAACTTTCATAATGCCCCCGGTGCCCACTTCAGGGACACCGCGCTTGGTTTCTTTTTATTTTATTTCTTTAAAACTGAGTGCGGCGCAGCTTCATGGACAGCGCACTCAGTTTCTTTTAACTTTAACACAAAGCGCGGCTCCCACTTCAAGGACACTGTGCTCACTGTTAAAGTTAAAAAAAAAAAAAACGAGCTTGGTTTCCTTGAAGCGGCGCGGCTCTCAGGTTTTAAACTTAAACAAGCATTTGCAATGCAATAGGTCTCGCATTTACGCAAGTTAAAGCTACTGGCATTGTAAATGACAATGCCTTTTATTTATGTTTTACAAAAACAAAAGTAATAGGCATTGTCATTTACAATGCAAATAGCTTAAACTTGCGTAAATGAGAAGCCTATTGCATTGCAAATGCTTGTTCAGTAAGCATTTGCATTCAGTCATGCAGTCTGATAACCATGCTCGGCAGGCAGTTTGGTGAGTCATAACAGACACTCCGCTGTTCTCCTAGAGGCACGAGACCACCTGCAGAGATCAACTGAACTTGTGGATGTACTCTTCAGGGATGTATGACGTTACAACGCATACTTTTACCACGCATACCTTTACAACGCGGTATTTACAACGAATACCGTTACAACACATAGCGCTTTGAGGTGCTGGATAGTGGTAAGTATAATTTTCGATTCCAACTGCAGTCCCCGTGGACACTAGGGAAGGTGTTGGATAGAAAATTAAACGTATTCCCTATCCTAGAGCGCCCCCCAGCGCAATGCGTTGTAATGGTATGCGTGGTAATGCCTGCGTTGTAATGGTAGTGCGTTGTAAAAATTTCGTTGTAAACGTTACATACCACTCTTCAGACCTACTGCCATCCACAGACCACCTGCAGGCACAACTGAGCTTGTGTAGGTACTCCAATGACATACTGGCACCCACAGACCATCTGCAGGGAACACCTGAGCTTGTGTAGGTACTCTAATGACCTACCAGCGTCAACTGAGCACCTGTGGGTACCTGAATGAGCTTCAGGATGGGCTCTTGTGTGCTCCTATATTGATCCAATGGAGTCCCTGCAGGTACGTAAATGAGGTCTGCAAGTACCTAACTGACAAATAAACCACTGTGGTTCGCAGTATAGACTGCTCCACCTGCCACATACTTTGCAGATCACTTTGTCCATCACTGCACTCTCCTTTCTTCCCTTATCAACCGTTCTATACTCTTGCTCCATACTACTCTTTTCAATGAGTCTTCATTCACTTTGCTGGCTTCAGTCATTGCTCCCCTCCATTGTCTATTCTCAATTCCACCCAGTTTTTCTTTTCTCTACCCTACCTTGGCCTGCATGGCTTTCTCAAACTCTCACCATTTATTGAGCCAAACCTTCTGTATCTGCTTAGTATGTCTTCCTTTCTCCATGTATCTGCCTTGCTTGGCTCCTTCTCCCATGGCCTTCTCTCTGCCTGCTGTTTTTCTTTTTTTCTTTCTCTCAAAATATGCATTTGTCTATTTAGTGGTACTCGTATAGCATAAGCCATCTGCAGAGCAATCAAGTGCTGACCAATGGTTAAGTCAACTGCAACAAAAACAAGGTGGTGGATGGAACGCTTGAATGAATTTCAGCCACTGGCAACTGCTCGGGCTGTATCCGACTCCTTCGTTTTTCCGCCTACCATGCCACCTCGATTTGCACCCAGCCATATGCATATCAGCCTTGACCCTGCTCCTCATAGGAACAGTCCAGCCTGAACTGCCAAGCCAGGTCCTCCTTGAGCCGGAATTCAAGAAACTTAGCACCGGTTTCACTAGGGCCGGACTGTCCATAGCAAGTCCCGGGCATTTTCCAGTTGGCCGGAGGGGTGGGGGCCGGTTTTGTGCCCGTGGGGGGCGGTTTTGTCACTGTGCTGCAATATTGGCCCCCTGTAATAAAAGCGAGAGTGGTGCTTCTTGCTAGCACCCCTCCCCCAGGGCCCGTCGAGCAGTTCCCAGTCCGGCCCTGGGTTTCACCCTGATATAGGCTCATTAGCCAGGAATAGCTTTATTTTAGTGGCACAGTGAGCACGAAACACACATCTGGGCATACCTCCACACTTAGGGTGCATACTGCAACAACAAGGTGATGGAGGGAATGCTTGAATTAATCTCAGCCATTGGTATCCGCTTGGGCCACATCACAATGGGTGAGAGCACCAGGATACGATTCAATGTCACGTTTAATGAGGCAAGGAACACGTAGGCTTCAATAGTGCAGGGAGTTAGTGCTCTTTTAAGGGACATTTCTTCAATTCCTTTCAGAATTGGAGGATGGTAGGTGCATGTCTTATGCTGATGGAGTTGTTGTGAATGAATGGAGAAGGTTTTCCTTCTGGTCTTTTCCTTCTTGCATTTCTTTGTCCCTGGTCTAGTGATGGCTAAGCTTCTGGTGTGCTGCCCTATGCCAGAGGTAGTTATTTGGGTATGTATGTTGGGATGTCGGTTCATATGGCCTTGAATTCGATTCAGCTTGTCTTGAAGAAGATAGGATCTCGGGGGGAGTGTCAATGTAGTTCTTTCAGTGTTTAAGTGATCGAAATTATTTTTTCTGTCCCATAATGAGATGTGCCATGCTATGTAAAATGCTTTTTAGTAGTCCCAGGCCAATGAGAATCTAGGTGGTAAAGGACCAACGCCTGTTCTGTTATTCTGAGGTCAGTTTTGGGGTTTTTTTCTGGCGCAAGAGTTGGTTTTCATGACAATGCATCTATGAAGGAGATGTCTGAGTCAAGGATGAATCCACGTTATTTTTTGGGTTGGCCTGTCAGTGAATGGGGAAAAGCAGCCTAGATTAGTTTCACAAAGCCAGACAGAACCTACCAACCCATCCAAATATCCACCCACCACTCCAGAGAACCTTTGCAGGCACAATCATTAGAGCAAAACATAGGCTCCACTCACTTCCTAACTGCAAAGACACTCTCAGTACGGATAAAAAATGAAATAACAAAGGGGTGGCCAAGGCATGGACCTGTGAAGATGGGTCCCGCCTGAGCTCTGCAATTCCAGCTCCTGTAAGGGTGTTCTAATGCTGTGTTGGTGGCTAACAACCATGTGTCTGGATGCAGAGACTTCTGTGAGGCGACTAGAGCTACCCTCAGCACTAAGAGGTGCTTCAATAGGCGTACCCACTGACTGAGATTTCCGCCAGCTTCGCAGAGGCATCCAAGATGGCAGCTGCTATCTTCCCAGCATGAACAACTGATCTGCTGACAGCCACTGGCCCAAGGCAGCATTCTGACAAGCAAGTGACTCTCTGCTGGGTATAAAGAAAATTTACTTCGGGTAACAGTCACATCTGCTAGGTGCACAAACCGGAGGGGAGGGGCTGGGTCTCCAACACGACCAGGAGCACAAAGGCTTACTCGGCAGCTATAGCCAAGTCGAATTTTGCACAACCTGGCTGAGTGTTGCCCTGCACTCCCCTTGCTATGATTTCTGGGCCTCCATCAGTGTAGTGTCTCCAGTAACCTACTTATGCCACAACCACTAGCATCTCTTGTATCAATGAAAAGGCTCCAACATTTCACAGCTATAATACATTGAGCAGCGGAGTCTAAGGGTGACTGA
This sequence comes from Lissotriton helveticus, assembly GCF_964261635.1. Lineage (NCBI taxonomy): Eukaryota > Metazoa > Chordata > Amphibia > Caudata > Salamandridae > Lissotriton > Lissotriton helveticus. Next base: position 2,082,972,134 of record NC_136065.1, read on the forward strand.
GGAGCACTGGGCCAAGAGACCTGTGAATTCAAGCTGTTGCACTCCCGACTACCCAGAGACACTATTTAATTCCACTCTGCTCCTCCACACCATAGCAGTAACAATAATGAAAGCATCACAAGTGGCAACCAGTCACAACATGCTACATTCTCAATGCCCTTAAAAGAGTCAGAGCCAGGAGCCTACGGAAGTAGCCAGCACAAATTATTCCATCGACTTCTAGGACCTGCAAGCTCTAGCCACCAAGGTGGATGGCAAGATGCTGTTTGCTGAATCCGCAAGGACATGGAGGCCTGGCAACAGGACATTAACAAAGGTATCAAGGACTTAGGTCATTCCGTCCAACGGACAGAATCACGCTTTGATCAAGTCAAAAACTAGGTTGCCGTAATCTCTTACTAGCAAGATGCACTGGGCCAAAGAGTAGCCACTTTGGAAACCTGTCAGAAGGACCTCATTGACAAGGTGGGTGATAATGAAAATCTTGTGCAAATAAATAACATTTGTATACAAGGTATAGCCAAGGAGATTCCCAACAAAGACATCAAAGAATTTGTTTCAGCCCGGTTCCAGCATCTACTGCAGAACCCGTTAGTGGACCCACCTCGTCTAGATCAGACACTCAGGGTGTTTTTAGTTTACCAACAGATAAGGAATTTGATGCTAGATGTACTCACCAAGGTGCATTTTGGATGGATAAGGAAACTATTCTACATGCTGCCCAGCAACAGAGGCCTGTGCATTTTTTCGTGAAGCCACAGTGTTCCTATTCCAGGACGTTTCCCCACTCATGTTCGCCAGACTTGAAGAATTAAGATCATCACTTAACTGCGCAGTGAGGACATCCCATATGGATGGGGATTCCCCTTCTGCTTACTGTTCATCTATAAAGGCACACAACAAGGAGTCCAAGAGATTGGGAAGGCACAAAACATCCTTGGCCTGGCATGCATGAGTAAAACCACCAAAGACGGAGCGACACTCCCCCAAAAAGAGACGCCTGCCACACACCTAAAACCAACAAAGCCAAGAAGGAACAGAAAAAACTGAGATACCTACAGGACAGAGTTCCGACCCGCCACTTCCAGTGATGACGGTTTACATTTACAAGCTTAGGGTCTATTAGCATAAGAAACTCTGATTCCCAAAAAGATTGTTTGACGATATACACATGCTGTTTGTGGCCCTCCTGAACACTTGTTCCCCTCGTCCCTTGAGTAACATGCCAGCATCCGTCATAGCCTGCTGCCCAGTAGCCGGGATCGGCTTTTGCCGCAGCACTAACTAATCTGGTTTAAAGTCAGGCGGGGGCTCGCAGAGTTATTCTTGGAGCTCGTACCACATCCCAGGAAGGCCGTACTCAAGCTTACGGCCTGTAGCCCTCCTCCAAGAGACTCTCCATCTCCTGAAAGATGTTCCCAGACTCCGCTCCTACCAATATCATGTGGTCACCGCTTCTTAAACTAGAGACGTAGCCATATTGCTCAGACAGTACTTGCCTTTTGAGTTGGAATCAACATTTCACAAAAAGGGGGGAAAGGGGGCTTGGTTGGGATTCAGGGTAGCCTCTCCCTCACTAGTATTTAATCCCTATGTGCTTCGAGTGAGGAGAGTGAACCATTCTACATAGTCACAATGGCCAAGATAGCAAACTTGTCGTGGTAATCTAAAGTAATCTATCTTCTATGTCTATGTTATTACAGGCTCCCATGGTGTTATTCCCATCCTCATAGAGATAGAATGTTTAAGTTTGAATATTGACTGTCTGTTCTGCACTGGCAGTTTCCTGGGAGCAGCTGTGACTAATGGTCATTAAATACCATCTATCTGAATATAAGTGTGTGTGGACTTACATCAATTTGGCAACGAGGACTGACCATTAGTCAACTTACCCACGTGTGTGTGTTTATGCTTCTCTGCCACCAATGGAAATTTTAGCAAAGTAAAGTTGTGGAGGAAAAGCAGATATTTTCTTGGCATACAACGCTGATGGGATCGGGGATCTCAGCGTTTGGGTGAAGCTGTGTGGGTCTGATCAACGTTTCAACGTTTATCTGAAATTATCGGAAACGTATTTGGAAGATATGTTGGTGATTATTTCCTAATGTTCAAGAATTTGGTCGGAACAAACATATCTGCAGGAGTATTCATACTATGTTTCATAAGCAACAGAATTGCACTGGGAGGAGTATTCTGCCGAGTTCCAGTCGTGAGATATTTAGGATGAATGTGGTTTCATCTGTCATAAGTGTTAAAGTAACTCACCAGATGGTTGGCATGAAGGTCGGTTGGTCTGTGGGACAAAATTTACTCTCCTAAAACGCTGGAGTGAATGATGGCGCAATCGAATGTTGCACAGTCTTAGCGATTGTGTGTGTCGTCAATCTGGAATCTGCCATTCGGAAAGTATCTGGTTCCGGCTCTGACTGTAACGTCATCAGCGTTTTGAGTCATCACGTCAACGTGTTATCTCATCACGTTAGTGTGGTGTTTGTTTCCATAGACGCATAGCATCAAGTCTACGCATTCGTCATCGCGTCAGTGTGGATTTCGTTTCCATGGACACATAGACTCAAGTTAACGTCTTCTATCATGGCGCCGGCGTGTAGTTTGTTTCAAAGGATGCATAGTGTCAGTAGGCTTTATATTCAATACGGTAACGTTTTTAATATATATTAGTCTTCACGTTGGCAGTGTGTACTTTCATCACGTTGATGCTGACGTCTTCAATATTTTAACAACTGACATCGGCATTGGATAATCCTCACGTTACGTGGTCATGTAATGGTAGGAGGAGAGGACTACGGACTATTATTAACAATGAATGTTTAAATGATAACAACTGGTTTTTCTTCATATTTACAGTTTATTTATTGCAGTTTTACTCAATAAGTTTCATTTATTATAGGATCAAGCCAGTAATTCGACATTGTGCAGTTTAATGACAATAGTGTCCTGGAAATATTGACAATTTACTCTATATTTACATATAAGAGTGTTCATATCTATTCTATCATTACTATATAGATGTTTTATAGTGGTAGCCTAGTGTAAAGAATTATTTATACTAGGATTTTTTTATATATTGTTAAAATGCAGAACGTACAAGCTCCTCCTCCATTTTTGCAGCTCCCAGGTGATCCACCGGTGAAGTGGAAGGTATGGTCTAGAGCATTTTAAAAATATTTAGGGGCAATTGGTGGTAGTAGGTTTAGTGCTCAAAGGAAACGATTTATACTTGAGCACAATTTAGGCTTTGAAAGACAAGCAGTTTTGGAACATCTTCCTCCAGTTGAAGGTGGAGAGCAGGAGGATGAATTAGATGAGTTCCAAAAAGTAGTTATTAGTTTACAAAAACAATTTGATGTTGAAAGTAGTCTGGTAGTTGCTACACATAAGTTCTTTACGAGAAAACAAGAAGAAGCTGAAAGTATAATTTCTTATGTGGCAGCTTTACGAATACTTGCATCTGAATGTGAATTTGAACAGTTTACATCACAACTTATTCGAGATCAGATTGTGGTTCATACTAAGGATGGGAAAGTACAAGAGAAGTTGTTAACTCTCAAAAATCCTTCATTAGATGAAACAATATCCATTGTAAAAAGTATTGAAATTCCTCAAAAATCTAAAAAGGAGCTTAAACCAGAAAGGAACATGGTTAATGTTGTTAAAGAGAGTGAAGAGGTGAAAAACGTAAAAGTTCAAGTTAAAATTCCACATCGCAATGAATCTAAAGCTTCAAAGTATGTGCCTAATAAGTTTGTTTCCAAAAATGTATGCACAAAGTGTGGGTTTGCAGCTCATTTTCCTAATTCGAAAATATGCCCTGCAAAGAGTGCAACATGTCACAAGAGTGGAAAACAAGGACATTTCGCAAAAGTGTGTAATTTTAAATGTAGTGTGAATGTAGTTTATGATGAACAGGAAAAGGCATGTGAAAGTGATTGTGAGGTAGTAAGTTCATTATCTGATTTAGTGGTGGTTGTGAAAGATGAATTTGAAGACTGTGTAGATCCAGTAGTTGAGATTTTAGTAGATAATAAACCCCTTAATTTGTTAGCTGATTCAGGGGAACGTATGACAATGATTACTGATGAATTATTTGAGAAAAATTGGAAAGAGAAACCACTTAACCGACCGGATAGAAGTCCAGTTTCTTATGAGGGAAGGAAAATTGAATTATCTGGGTTTTTTGAAACTTCATTGGTGTTTAAGAGCACATGTATTGAGGGCAAAGTATATGTAGCGAAAAAAGGTCTTAACATTCTAGGAAGGTATCATCAAGGATTATTTGGCATGACACTTAGGCCAGGTACTAAAGAACACGTTTCTGTGGTGAAGGATTCTAGTATTGAAGGAACATCTGTATCATGGTTTTCTAAATTTCCTAAAGTCTTTGGAAATGAGTTAGGATGTATCAATGGATTCAAGCATTTGATTAAAGTAAAGGAAGGTGCTGTTCCCATCAAACATAAGTTACGTAGTGTACCTTTTAGTGGTAGGGATGATTTGTCAATAGAACTCAAGAAAATGTGTGAGTCAGGAGCAATTGAAACTATTGAATCTTCGCTTTGGTTGTCTCTCTTGGTAGTTAGACGCAAACAGAATGGTAGTCTTAGAGTCTGCATTGACTTTCGCAGTGTCAACAGCGAGATTTGGGTAGATTCTCATCCCCTGCCTCGCATTGATGATATTCTGTCTAAGTTTGCGGGTGCTAAGTATTTTTCAAAAATTGACTTGGCATCCGCTTATAATCAGGTTCAATTAGATCTTTCATGTAAACATGTTACAGCATTTGTTTCACCGATAGGGACATTTCAATTTAGGAGGATGCCCTTTGGGTTTGCCTCTGCGGCCTCTGTATTTCAGCGCATAATGGAAAGGGTTTTTCGAAGGAGTTGCTGATACAGTTGTATATCAGGATGATATTCTGGTGGCAGGTGACACAAAAGAGTTACATGATCGTAATTTGTCTAAGATTTTGGAAAGGTTGGAAACAAATGGGATTGTAGCAAATAAGCTTAAATTTATTTTTGGTGTGCGATCCATTGAATATCTGGGACATCAAATCTCAGGTGAAGGAATAGTACCTAGGGAAGGTCTTATAAAGGCAATTGTAGACGCTCCTAGTCCAACATCAAAGGAAATGGTATCTTCATTTCTGGGAATGTGTAAATTGTATTCAAAATTCATTTACTCAAGAAAAGAGCTATTTTTAAATGGTATGAAACATGTCAAAATTAATTCACTGCTTTAAAGAAAGAGTTGGGATCTTGCGAAATGCTTACACCATTCGATCCCAATCTAAAATGTACAGTATCAGTTGATGCTAGTTTATATGGCCTGGGGGTATGATCTCTCAAGTTAAAGAAGGAAAGGAATTTACTGTGAGATTTGCATCACAAGCGTTACGTCCCAGTGAGAAAAATTACTCTGTAATAGAGCGTGAGCTATTGGCATGTTGTTGGGCCTTTGAAAGGTTTAAATGTTTCTTGTGGGGAAAAAGTTTTAACTTACTTACGGATCATAAACCTTTAGTTCCAATTCTTCAAGGAAAAGTGGTAAAAGATCATACATCACGGATTGCTAGACTTAGCTCAAAGTTATTACAATATAGATTTCATGTTGCACATATATCAGGTGGTAAGAATACACGTGCTGATTTTTTATCTAGATGTCCAATTCCCATGTCTGAAAATGATTTAAAAGGAAATATTGATGAAGGTTGTCTGATTGCTGCAGTGGATGCTTGTTCAGCGGGGTGTTTCACTGAACATGAAGGGTTTTCAGCCATGGATGCTGATTTGATTCTTAAAGAAATCAAACATTATATTGTTTCAGGCTGGCCTAAAGAAAAACATCTTGATAAACATTTTCATCCTTTTGCTAAAATTGCGGATGAACTTACTGTGGAGGAGGGTGGAATGATTATGAGAGGTGATAAACTTGTTCCACCTGAGACATTGAGAAATTGTATAATTAATTTTGGACATTATTAAAATTATTATTAAAATTTTATATAGCGCACAGCTACCCTGGGGCATCCCGGCGCTTGCTGATTATTTCAGTAAATGGTGGGAGGCTCATTTTATGTCTGATCCCAATTCTTTAGAAGTTATAAAACATTTTAAGAGCTTATTTGCAAGAGAAGGATTTCCTAAGGAGATTGTTTCAGACAATGGGGTGCAGTTCACTTCGAAAGAGATGTCTGATTTTTTTTATCTCAATCAGGTATTATTCACAAGTCAACTACCAAAACCCAGCAGCAAAATTTAAAGTAAATGGAGAGTTGGCTTCATCAATATGCATCTCAAGGAGCATCAGGCAAGGATGCACATTGTCCCTGCAAGTGTTTGCCTAGTCGACAAAACCCTTTGTCCAACGAGAGCAGGATAATCTCACCATTAGGAAAATGCAGGTGTGCATCAAAGAATTCAAACTGGCATTCTATGCAGACGATGTGCTCAGCTTCTTTACTACCCCACCACCTCCATCCCTACGTTAAAGGAGGAACTGGCTCATTTCGCTGAGGTGTTGGTCTTCTCCTTCGATTATTTAAAATCCTGCAGAATGGAAGCATCCACAATCATGTGGGTTCCTGTACTATTCTTACCAGTAATTACTTCACTGGGGTGTGGTTCTCTATTCCAAACCTGGAAGCCAATATCTCTAGTTCCACCGTGAAAATGTACCAGTGCAACTTTCCGCCCCTGCTCCATGGTCTCCACAAGGATGTGTACAGATGGGGTAAACTCAAGAACTCGTGGCTAGGCCGGATGACATCCGTAAAAATAGACTTCTTGCCAGAGGCTTACATTTCCATCTCTAGTCTGGGCCTTGTCCCAAAAAGCGTGTATTCTTCATGTGGACCCCCAGAGTCCTGAAAGCACCATCTAAAAAGCCTCTGTTGTGTGGTTCCTGAGAATTAGAATTTTTACCAGCCCTAGACTTGAACTCCAGCGTCAGTGACAAAGGCTGGGTTCATACTTCGCTACATTTCTCCCCATACCATTGCATACAATACTGTGGCTTCCTCAGAAACAGTTCATACTCAATACCACTCTTGTCTTGCTAGAATATCAGCAACTCATCATGCAAAACAGGCTCAACCTCATTCCTCTTGCCAATGACACCTATGGTCAATACCCCAGATTTCCTACCGGGCGTTACGAATCCAGGCTTTGCTCACTGAAACGTGGGGTGCCCTTCTGCTCTGGGCAACCTATATTTCAACTGTGATCTTTGCCCTCTGTAAGAGTCGGAGGCTGACTGGCAGCAGGGTAGAGAAGACGACTTCCGCCTCACAAAGCTACCCCATTGGGTGGATACAAGAGGAGTGAAAGAAAAGGCCAGTAGGGGAATTACCGCGTTGGAAGCAATATGTGAAGAAAAACTAACAAGAAAAGGCATAACACTGCTGTGAAGTGCTATCATGGGCTTAGGCACCAACATTAAACATCAATGCATAGCTGCATGGTACGGGGACCTGGGTCACAAAATCCAGCCCAACACATGGGAAGGAGTATGGCGAACATAAGAACAATTATCTATCAGCCCCCCCCCCCCCCCATAAGGAAAATGCATCTAAGGTGACTAAACACTTGTATCTGTCCCCTATACGGTGCAAGCTATGTTCGGCAACCTAGACACTTTTGGAAGGATTGCATGAAGAGCGGGACATCATTTCATATGTGGTGGTTGTGCAGCCTCGACCATATTTATTGGAAAAAAATCTTGTAACCCTCTGGACCCACTGCTCATTCTCTTAGGTGACTCCAACGAAGGCAATATATATCCCCTGAGTGTTTGAACAGAATATGGAGAAAAAAACATTGTGATACATAAATATTGTGTCAAGAATATCTGGACATAAAAAATATCATTGACAGGAATATCGAAGGTAAAAATATTGTCTTTAGTGTTGCTTTTAATATTGTTGTAAATAATATCCATGTTGAAAATATTGTATGCAATGTTGTTTTTATAAGTAATGTACTGTAACATGTTTGAATATGTTTTTAATCTTGAATTGTTTTTAGTAATATATTATTTTTTTAATGAAAATATAGTTGTACTAATGCATATAAATATTTTTATTTTAGTAGCGGGATATTGGGTTTTTAGGGGATAAGGGTGGAGAGATTTTGAAAGAATCTGCATTTAAATTCTACTATTTAAGAAAAATATTTTAATGATATGCAAATTAACAATTGAGACTCTTTAAATGTATCTTATCATATTAATATTTTAATATGTTTTATTTTGATGTTAATTGAGATAAATGTTTATAGTATGATATATATTTTTGTAATACAAATGTATTTTTAAATAAGTAGAATATTTAGAAATATTGGTATTTTAAACAATTAATTGATTTAGGAAAATTGTACTTTAAAAAAAAATAAAGAAAATTCTTTTCAAAATGTAAATACATTTTTTAGAAATGCAAAAAAAAAGTATTTATACCATTATAATGCAGCCGAACACTGTGCGGGCGCATGCTCTCTTTTCTCAATGGTAACTCGTGTTACGGTCACATACCGGCTGTAACAGCAGCTCTCATTGAGAAAAGGGAGGTGCAGTTCATCCCTGCACCCCGTGGTAGGGATCAACAGGGAAGCACCATAGGAGCTCCCTCGGCCGCCAACAAGAAGCATGAATCAAAGGGGTCCCAGTTGGGGACGAAACATGTTTTCCTACATGGTTTCCATGTCGGACAGGCCGGCATGGAAACAATGTTGTAAACCGTGCATCGTAATCTCAAGGGTGGAAAGGCCCGCCCTTGAGATTACTGGTTGGCTTCTGGCTGGCCAACGGGCCCTCCGAGCCCATCGGAAGCCAGCCGGAATGACCACCCTGTTTACTTTCCGACCGCCTCCATTATAATGAGGTGGTCGGAAAGTAGACCACGCGTCCCATTACGATGCCGCCCTGAGGAGCCTTTACGGGCTCCTTAATGTCCAGCACAGAGTGGGAAGAGTAAATGTTACCCCTTTAGTGTCCAACACCTTCGCAAAATTGGTTTCAATTGGAGTGGGAATAGTAAATGCCCTCCCTTTAATGCCTAGCACCTTCCTCAATATGCTTTAGATTGGAGCGGGAATAGTAAATGTTACCCCTTTAGTGTTTATAACATATTTTTTATATGTTTTACATGTATAGCAATTTTTAACAATGTTTTAAACATTTAACTTTTTACAATATTTCCCATTCATTTATATGAGATAGAATTTTTTTTTTGTTTCATTTAGCGCCCATTTCTTTTTTTAACCCTAACTTCTTATTTTGTAATCCATTTGTGTTATTTTAATCGACTTTCCCAGATCCAGTTCGCGGAAAGGTGCTGCTGTTTGATGGAACAGGTAAGTCTTTTTTTTTTTTTTAATTACGGTTTGCAGGGTGGAGGATTTAGGAGTGATGTTAGTTATAGTGTTGTTTGTTGGTTTGTGGTGTACTTAGATCTATTGCTGTTACTATCTTACACTAGTTTGTTTTTTGTGTATTTTACCCTGTTTTAATAACGTATTACTACGTTACGTTAATATGTGTGGTGTTATATTTTGATAATTAACTGTTATGTATATGTACTTTTGAGATTGTAATGTGTTTTGTGGGTGGGTTTTGTCAATTTCTTTTACAGCTTTTAGTCAACTAAGGTGTTCTATGGGCACTTGGAATTGTTATTTAAAAAATATTTTTTTTTAAGAAATCAGTTTGGTTGATAATAAAGCAATGGTGTTTTCCTTGATTTTCTTTTTGGGGGGTTTCCTGCAGAGCTTCTTGTTTTACAACACTGTTTTCAAGTTTTTTTATGGGACCTTGATACTTACTCTGGATCATTTCGAAGGATTTCAAACAGGATTGTTATATTTTTGCATTTTAGGGGGGATTTTTGGATTAATTAATCTCATTTTTCTTGGATTACTAATTTTGTTACGGGAAGTCAGAGCTACAGAACAGTATGTTTTAATGATTTCATTTATTTTGGTTGAGAAATGTGATGTTACATTGTTTATATCGATCAATCAATCAGTCAGTACTTGTAAAGCGCAGCTTATCACCCGTGAGGGTATACACGCACTGGATTGCTAGGCTTTGTCGAACAGCCAGGTCTTGAGTCTCTTCTTGAACTCCATCAGCAAGGGTACTGTTTGGAGGTGGAGGGCATTACAGGACTTGGCAGTGAGATGGGAGAAGGAGTGGCTTCCGCTGTGTCTATGACGGATGCTCAGTGCTCTCAACCGCCAAGCCATGTCTTCCCTGGACCGGAACCAAGCATCCTGGGCTTGGCAGTTCGGGCTGGACTGTTCCCATGAGGCACAGGGTCAGACTGATTGGCATATGGCCATGTCTGAACTGGGGTGGCGGAGTGAGCTAAAGAATGAAGATGGATTAAACCCAGATCAGTTGACTGGAGGTGAGTGCTTGCAATGTTCAACGCTCCGTCCATCATCCCCCTTTGGTTTTACCCAATAAATATTGGCTTGCCATATTAGTGGCAATTCTTGGCAAATTGTGTGCATCCACAGCATGATGTTGTCCATCCATGATTGAATGCTGGCCCTTGAATAATGATAAGTCATTCCTCACATAATGAGGGCTTTTACAGCCTGGTGGTGTAGATGGTTGTTAGGCCTAACAAAGAAGGTGTGGACAGTGCAGTTGGTGGGTAGCGTAGGGCATAATGTGACATGTGTAGTGACATGTGGAGTGCATGGGCAAGGGAGGAACAGTGTCTCTTACACACAGAACAGATACAATTGAGGCTGTAGCAATGCATGATTCTCCCAGGCACACACAGAAAGGGTATCACATGGACATTAGGAGTGCCTACAGGAACAGCTTGTGAGGAATGACCTAAGAGCAAAAATCTGTGAGTAGTGACAAGAGGGCGGAAGCATTGTATGGTCAGCATTGGGTAGCGTGTCAGCTTATTACAGGCTGCACAGTGGCCAATTACGTATTCTGTAGGATGAGAAACGAGGGTCCATCATGGGCCGCCAGCAACCTGTGAGGATAAACACATTAGGCTTGGGACACAGGTCTTACCAGCTCTTCAGCTTCCTGTGAACTACCTCGAAGAGTGTTGGAAAATGGCCCTCTCTGCAGGGTCATCCCCAAATTGTTTGCCGTTACCCTCCACTTTTTGCTGAATTCATTTTTTGTTGGCCTTAGGACTCTGAACACTTTACCACTGCTAATCTGTACTAAAGTGCATGTGCTCTCTCCTCTAAACATGGTAACACTGGCATAGCCAATTTACATATTTAATTTACCTATACGTCCCTAGTAAATTACACTACATGTGCCCAGGGACGGTAAATTAAATGCTACTAGTCGGCCTACGGCCTCTAAATTCGTTTTTCACTACTGCAAGGCCTATCTCTCTCATAGGATTATATTTTGTTACCTTATTACATTATATACGAGTAATTCCCAATTGGGTAGAGATACGCCCTTAACGTCTGGGGTCTCTGGAATCACAATATAAAATCCAAATGTATGATGAAGTCGGATTTTAGATTGCAGTTCTGAAAATACCACTTTTAGAAAATTAGCATTTTCTTGAGCCATTTGGTGCCTGCTGTCTCTTTCTGATCACACGTTTGGGGTGGGTGACAGCAGCGCCTTGTGTATTCCCCCTAGACAGCCACATACAATGGGAGCTTAGGTGTGACTTGATAGGCCTTCCTGGCAGGATGGCGGGAGGAGCTGTACCCAGGCTCACTTACACCTGAATAGGTTGTGTCCTGTCCCCTCACAAAGGGCTACATAACCCTCTGTAGTGAGTCAGGAAGGGTAGGGCCAGCCATGTGTACTTCAAAGGCCTGTCTTTCAAGTCTCCTTCACTTCAAAGGCACCACTGTGTATAAGCAATGGACCCAGACACCACCACTTCAATACACTTCTTGACCTGTGGATACTCTGACAGGAAGAAGGACTTCTGTCGGAGACTGGCTTAGTATATGGTGCACACATATTTGAGTGATGCACCTTGCACTAATCCAGGCAACTCATATGGTGATTTTAGTGGTCTTTGATAACCATAGAAGTCTCTCTAAGTGGTAGCTGTGGAGAGCAGCATTCAAGCTTATCTTGAAGGAGTGTTAAGCAGCTTGTTTTACCAGTTTAACCTTAGGATGTAAGTTACATAAAAGAGAACCACACAGCGTTTATATAAAAATACTTCTCTTTATTACACAACACTTACCAACACATTGATAAATCTCCTACCCAGAGATATCAACACAAATACACAATGATACTTCAAATGCAATAAGGTAAGTAGCACAACATACACTGGTTGACATGAGGAGACCAAACCATATACTAAGAAATTGGAATGCGAACTGCAGAAAAGGACAGGATTTGGACCAGAAGCCTCCGAGGAGACGGGGACACAAGTAACCACCCAAGATAAGTACTCAGGAACCCCACGGAGGCTGTGTGCAGAGTGGGTACAAAGCTGCATGACCAAAGAAAGGCATTTGCAGTTTTGCAGGAGGACCCTTCCCAGAGGACTACTAAGAATTCCCTTGGAGGACTGAAGGTTGGACAGCCACCCCACCCGTGGATACCCAGGAAACCAGAATACCTACACCAGAGAAGCCAGGTGCATAGGAGTGAAGAGATGTTGGAAACCTTAGAGGGCTCAGCAGCCGGAGGTCATAATCATGTCTGTGGTAGGCAGCTGCACTAGCTAGATGCCAGGCCCCGAAAGGCTGTTACTGGGAGTACAGGGTTGTACCCTAAGGGAGCCCCAGTACATGGGATCATACTTCCAACACTGAGATCGGTGTTGGGGTATGAGTCCATCATGTTTGATACTAAACATGACCGGGTTCGGTGCAGCCACTATATAGTTAGACATCTCGTAATGACTTATGTTCACTATAAGTAATAAAATGGCTACCTGCACTTACAAAGCCTGGAGAATTGATTCTGGGCTTTGTAGGAGTCTCCTGCTCAGGCAGGAGCACCCTTACACTTATAACCAAGCACCCTACCCTTAGCACTAAAGAGTGTGCCATAGGGATGACCTATAGGATTTAAGTGTAGTGACCTCAGATATAAGGAAACTTTTATCTGCTGTGAGAGGTGCAAGCACCATCTCAGATAGGCTCTAATGGCAGGCTTGTAGTCATAGTTTGAGTGACTTCCCATGGGTGGCACAATACATGCTGCAGCCCATGTGAGACCCCTGATGTACCTATACCGTTGGTACCTTAGTACCATGTACTAGGGACTTGCCAGGGTACACCAGTAGCCAATGTTGGATGTAGAAACGTACTTACCATGGTCACATTAGGGCAGAAACACAGTGACTGGGGTCCTGCTTAGCAGGATCCCAGTCAGACTAGGTCAAAAACATACTGCTATCAAGCAAAAAGTGGGGGTAACCATGAAAGCAGATCCTACTTTCCTACAGACAGCCATTCCTACTTTGCTGGACTCTTGCTTTCCTGTGCAGACCTGCTGCCTGGCTGAGAAGGACTGGACCAGCATCAGGTGTCCCCAAAACCTGCTTGTGCACCTAGACTCTGCCACTTTGAGTCTGCTCTGTCACGTGGTGGCATCCCAGTCCGGGGCCCCTAGAAGTGAGCCTAAGGTGTACCTTCAGCGGAAATGACGCATCCGTGCTGAGCTATGCATTTCTTCTCTGGTGAGTGATCCACAACCAGGATTAAGTTACTTTGGTTGAGCTGACCTAACTGGGTCCCTGCTTCTAGCCCGCACTCCATCGCGGTCATCCTAAACTTTTGACTTTGTCCCGGTCCAGCACGACCAGACATCCCCAATAGCGCTTTTTGCTTCTAGAAGCTATTTTTACCTAAAAAACTTGAAAGTCAATACCTCAAGTTCTACTTATTGGATTTTTGACATTTTGGTCTGGTTTTTTTATTAAATTAAGTTCTATCTTTCTAACCTGGTGTGGGATCCTTTTTGCATGTTGTTTTCACTGGAATTCAATTTGAAGTGTTGCACAAATACTTTACACATTGTTTCTAAAGTTAAGCCCGACTGCTCTGTGCCAAACTGCCAGAGGGTGAGCACAGGTTAATTTAGGTATTGCCTGCTTCTTGCCCTGACTAGGATTGTGACTGCTGCTTGACTGAGACTCATACCCCAGTCAACCAACAACCCAATTTCTAACAAAGGGCCACTGTGATAGTGTCAAAGGCATGTGGCACGATAGAGGGGTGTGTAGCAGCCTCTAAACTTCCAGGAGGCATTCAATGAATATGGTAATTCAGCATCAGCCCCTCTATGCCAGGTACAGAGCTTGTTTAGCAGCAGGAACCCTGAAGGAGCCAACAGGCTCCAAAGAGGCGCCACAGTGACTGCTAGATGAATGTTGGAACTGTCATCCTAAAGACATGGACCACTACTTTAGCCGGTGAGGGTGAGCTGCCAGGATGGGCCACAGTGATTGTGTCAGAGAGAGTATGTGAGCTGTCTGGGCAAGTGTAGTGCGTAGTGCACAGCAGGTGCAAAGGAGACTCAGTTAGGGAAAGCCCACAGTGGATACTGCAGCAAGTTGCTGGAGCGGTTTGTCCCTAAAACTATGCCCCCATGTCAGGCTCGGAAAGGTGGTCTGAATGCAGGGGGTCCAGTGATAGGTACTCTGGTTGGGGGATGAGAGTGTGGGCAGTGACAGAGGGCACCCAGTGCAAGGTACCCTCAGTGAGAATGATCAATCAATCAATCAGGTGAATTGTTAGCGCGCTACTCACCGGGATGGTCTCAAGGCACTGGGGGTGGGGTAGGGGTGTGGGGGGTGAGCCGCTCCTTATCAGTCGCAAAGCCAGGTCTTGGGCGTCTTCCTGAAGATTTTCAGGGAGGGGGCGCGTCTGATATTGAGTGGGAGCTCATTCCAGGTCTTGGCTGCGATGTAGAAGGTTCGTCCACCTGTTGTGGCTCTGCGAGTGCATGGGGTTACGGCAATGGCGAGGTCGGCGGATCAGAGATTTCTCTTCGGTATGTGGAAGGAGATTCTCTCATTGAGGTATTGGGGTCTGGTGTTGTGGAGGCATTGGGAGGCGTGGTTGAGTATCTTGTAAGTGATTTTCTTCTCAACGGGGAGCCAGTGTAGATTCTGTAGGTGTTGGGAGGTGCGTTCATGTTGAGGAATGCAGAGGACGGGTCTGGCTGCAGTGTTCTGAATAGTCTGGAGCTTGATAAGCAGAGTGTTGTTGATAATGGCGCAGAGGGCGTTTCCGTAGTGCAGTCTGCTGGTTATGAGTGCATGGGCGAAGGCCTGCCTTGATTCTGGGGGGGATCCACTTGAAGGTCTTTCTGGGGATTCAGAGGGTGTTGAAACAGCTGAAGGCGACAGCGTTGACCTGTCGTGTCATGGAGAGGGAGGAGTTGAGTATGATGCCGAGGTTTTGGGCATTGTTCGTGGGTATGGGGGGACTGCCGAGGGTGGTAGGCCACCAGGTGTTGTCCCATGCCGAGTGGGAGGGTCTGAGGACGAGGACTTCTGTCTTCTCCGAGTTGAGCTTCAGGCAGTTTCTGCTCATCCAGGATGCTACGTCCTTCATTCCTTCCTTAAAGTTGAATCTGGTGATGATAGGGTCCTTGGCGAGGGAGAGGATGAGCTGGGTGTCATCAGCGAAGCATACTATGCCGAGTCTGTGCTATCTGACGATGGCAGCAAGAGGGGCAATGTAGATGTTGAAGAGCGCGGGACTGAGCGATGATCCTTGGCGCACTCCGCAGTTGATTTCCATGGGTTCGGAGAGGAAAGGTGGTAGTCTGATTCTTTGGGTGAGGAACAAGTGGATCCAGTTGAGGGCTGTTCCTTGTATGCTGGCGTTGTGGAGTCAGTCTGGCAGTGAGTGTGCGGTGGGAGATGGTGTCAAACGCTGCAGAGAGGTCGAGTAGGATCAGGGCCACAGTGTGACCTTGGTTGAGGAGGGGGAGGATGTCGTGTGTGGCGGTGAGTAGAGCGGTTTCGGTGCTGTGGCTGCTGCGGAATCCGGATTGGGAGGGGTCGAGGATGGAGTTTTCTTCGATTAATTTGGTTAGTTGTGCATTGACTGTCTTCTCGGTGACTTTGGCCGCAAAGGGGAGGAGGGCGAAGCGTCTGTAGATCATGAGGTCGGTGGGGTCTGTTGAGGGCTTCTTGAGCAGGGGTCTGACTTCTGCGTGTTTCCAGTTGTCGGGAAAGATGCCGGTCTCGAAGGTGGTGTTGATGGTGTGTTGTAGTACAGGAGCAATGTCGGTGGCGGCTCTGCAAAGGATGTGCGGGGGGCAGGGGTCCGTGGGGGCCCTTGAGGGGATGCCTTTCATGGTCAAAGTGGTGTCTTCGGTGGTGACTGGGGCACAGGAAGACATGGTGGGCTGGATGGCGTTGCTGGAGCAGGAAGTTGTTTTGGAGTGGGGTATCTGGTCGTTGAAGTTGCCGCAGAGTGCCTTGATTTTCAGATGAAAGTAGGATCCGAGCCTGTCCCAGAGGTCCTGGGAAGGGGTGATGTCTGTGGTTTCACTGGGGGGCTTGGTGAAGTCCTGGTGACACTGAAGAGTTGCTTGGAGTTGCTGGCGTTAGCGAGGATCTTGTTGTGGATGAAGGTTCTTTTGGTGGATCAGATGAGTTGGTGGTATACTGTTGTGGCGTTTTTATAGGTGGTGCGGTCTTCTGGCGTTTTGCTGTTTCTCCAGTTCTTCTCAAGACGTCTGCAGGTGCATCTGGATTCTTGGATGTCGATGGTGAACCAAGTGGCTTTTGGTGAACCAAGTGGCTTTTCTGGGGCGTTGTCTGTCGGGGTTGCGTAGTGGTGTAAGCTCGTCTGCGCAGCTGGAGATCCATCTGTGGAGTTCTTTGGCTGCGAGGTTGGCGTCGGTCGGCGTGGTGGGCGTCGCGGTTGAGGGTGGGGGTGAGTTGTTCCTCAGTGACTTTGCTCCAGTTCCTTCGTGGTGGGCGTGATGCAGGTTTGGGCGGCGTGGGTTTGTCGACGTGGAAGTGTACGCAATGGTGCTCTGACCATGGGGGTTACGTGGTGTGGCTGAAGTGGATATTGCTTCCTCCTGCGAAGATAGGGTTGAGGGTGTGTCCTGCCTTGTCGGTGGGCGAAGTGACGAGCTGTTTCAGTCCGATATTGCCGAGGTTGTCTATGAGGGTGGTGGAGTTTGGGTTGCTGGGGTTGTCGAAGTGGAAGTTTAGGTCTCCAATGAGTATGTAAACCATAGAGGCGATGGTGTGGGGTGCGATTAGGTCAGTGACGGTAGTGGCGATGATAATACAGGCAGTGACAGAGGGCACGCAGTAATAGGTACCCTGGGTGTGGGATGAGAGTGCAGGCAGTGACACAGGGTCCCAGTCATAGGTACCTTGGGTGGGGGATGAAAGTGCGGGCAGTGACACAGGGCGCCAAGTGATAAGTACCCTGAGTGGGAAATGAGAGTGCGGGCAGTGACACAGGGCATCAGGTGATAGATATCCTGGGTGGGGGATAAGAGTGCGGACAGTGACACAGGGTTCCCAGTGATAGGTACCCTGGGTGGAGGATGAAAGTGCGGGCAGTGACACAGGGTGACCAGTGATAGGTACCCTGGGTTGAGGATAAGAGTGAGGCAGTGACACAGGGTGTACAGTGATAGGTACCCTAGGTGGGGGATAAGAGTGAAGGCAGTGACACAGGGCGCCCAGTGATAGGTACCCTGGGTGGGGGGTGAGAGTGCGGCAGTGATACAGGGTGCCCAGTGATTGGTACCCTGGGTGGGAGATGAGAGTGCGGGCAGTGACACTCTGGGATTTTGCAGGAGGAAGGAATCTTACACTCACTCAGCAAACCATCCATCCAGCTATTCACTCAATCACCCACCTACTCAGAATCATGACCTCACTCATCTGCCCTCTTTCACTCATCCAGTTTCTCAAAAACCACTCATCTTGCCCATTCATCCATCATCTATCCATGCGCTTACTAAAGCGTTCCTCCATTCATGAACTCAGCCATGAATTCAGTCAGCCATGCACTCATTCTCCCATTTTTTCAGTATTTTATGCGCTTTCTAATCCATCCTTCCACCAATTTGGTAGCTGAAACAACCCACAAATGTGATGCCACCTGTATCTGAATGAACATATCATCCCCCAGGGAATAAGCGTCAGAGCACATGTTCCTCATCATACTCACCATAGCTCAGTGCCATCAGTCACTGAGTGAAGGAACAGCAGACCAGCCCCATATGTATTAGAAACTTTTGAATGATCTACGAAATCCGCTACCAAGATCATGTGTATAATTCTCAGAAAGCAGAGTACAAAGGGTTGCTATGCAGCACTGTTAACATTTTATTTTCTTACTAATGAGTTTCTGTGTGTGATTCAGCAGTACTCGATTGTGTCAGTGTGTGTGTGTGCCTAATGGGCTTGCAGCCACACCCTGGGAGACCAGCTAGTTCCAGATCTGTTCCTGCTGTCCTGCTAGGCACATTCCCGTTCTCATGACTGGTCCAAGTACAAGGGCTGTGCCAGTGGCTCATGTCATCCAGTTTCCTCATGCTGTCGGTTCCAGTCCTGGCTGCCATCGACCAGCTCAGGTGTGCGGCTCACTCAGCTTCTGTTCCAGGTTTTTAGATGCGTCATTAGCCTGCTTTTGGATGTTCTCACAGAGCCTCTTGGTGTCTCTTTCTGTATCCAACCCCTGCACATCTCTGCACAGTGCACTGCAGGTTATCACTGTCTCAAAGGAGGTAGAGATGTACACAGGTCACTAGGTTAGTGACCCACATTGGATTTTGTATTACAGTTTCACACCTGCATAAACCCTGGCTACCAAGGCCAGTATCACTGAGGATGTTTGTTAATGTTGGTGATTTCATTAAAAAGCTCAAAGGCATTGTATATATCCAAACACCAAACCCTGATTCTGACAGTTTCAGTAAACGAAATGGCCCTGATGCATCATGGGATATACAGTTGTAGATGATCTGATGGCATGTGTCCTATACATAGAATCATCCCATTTTCACTCTCTGTTCATGGAAGCTCCGTTTTTTTGGGGAGACGAGCGGGTGGGCCTGAGGGCAATCTCATTGACGGTGGCATCTGAGGCATCCTTGGGCTCAGATAATATCTAGATACCAATCTGAAATGGACATCTGCTGTCTCCCTCAAAGCCAATCAGACCAAACCTCGGTTTGTCCTCATCAATAGGCTGCTAGCAAACCTCAGGTCTACCCATGGCTCCATAGCATGAGCAAGAAAGGTTCCCCCTCTCCCATAACCTGGTGTAAACACTTCCACTTCCACTAAGACAACAGTCTCTCTCCTTCTCCTCTCATGTAAGAAAAAGGTCCAGCTTGCAAGGTTCTAGCTCAGCCTACTATACAAAATTAAACCCCTCACTCATTTGCACATGGACAAAAGTAACTCTGCTATTTGGTCTTGTGAAAAATACAATCTCCAATGCATCTAAAGACTCCACTGTATGCAGCAACCAAGCAAAATCTGAACACTTCGCCCAACCCTAATACAATGGTACTGGCTGTCTGAGCCTGCCCATAAGGGCATCAAAGCACATGGCATGGCCTACCACAACATCCATTCCAACAGAACAACCTGGTAAGCAAAATCTCCATCTGTAACATCACATGCACAAAACACAGCTTCTGTCTGGCGAGACTCACAACCAGTCTTATAGTAAACACACAGAATCGAGACTTGCCTAAGCTCCCTGCCTGTGGAAAGACCTTACGGGATGATAAACTGAATGGACTGTCTGGAGGGGGTTACAGGTGGATTCAAATCCAAGCTTCCCACATCCCCTGCCATTTCTTATACCCACCTCAACAGCAATAGTAAGAAATGAGTTACTTACCTGTAACTGCAGTTATCCAGTATTGGTGTCTTTCATAGATTCATATGCCTGAATCATTCCCCGTCGTCGGAATGGGAGTCCCCGGTATATAAATAAAGTAATGTCCTATAGACATATAGAGAATAGAAGGCCTAAAGGCCTCACATTAGTAACATATCCATGTCCTTTTGTAAAAAGGACCAAACTCTAGAAAAGAGCCAATCAGCTGCCACCTCCCTCTAGAACACTCCTGACAGGAGCCTCAGTCCCTCAGATTTTCGTACACACTAAGCTAAGTAGGCGTGTTACTGAGAGAATTAGGTGAGTCCTTCCAGGGGAGGTGGGAGGGTTGCATGTGAATCTTTGAAAGACACCAATACTGGATAACTGCAGTTAAAGGTAAGTAACGCATTTCTTATCCAGTATTATGGGTGTCTTTCATAGATTCACATGCCTGAATCAGAGTAGCAAGCAATGCAGAGAGCACATTTCGGATGGTAGAGTATATACAAGGCATTAGATAATAACATATCAAGCGACTAGCAACAGCCCATAGACGCCAACCACAAATATCAGTAAAGAAATGTGCATGCAAGAGAAGGATGGAGGGATGAAAGAAGGCTCACCTCAGTGAAATAGATGGCGTAGTACTGCTTGTCCCACCGCTGCATTCTTCATAAGCTCCGTGTCCAGGCAGTAGTGAAGGTATGTGGCGACTTTCATGTTGCCGCTCTGCAAATGTCAATCACTGGCACCCCTGCAAAGAGTGCCATAGAAGTCGACATAGCTCTTGTGGAGTGGGCTCGCACCTTAGAGCGTAGTGGCTGTCCTGCTTATTCATGACAGAAAGAGATGGCTGCTAAAATCCAGCGGTAGACACTCTGTTTAGAAAGTGGGAGACCCTTCCTAGGTCTGCTGTAAGCTACGAATAGTTGGTTCGATTTCCTGAATGCTTTTGTCTTGTCAAGGTAAAATTTTAAGCATCGCTTGAGGTCCAAAGAATGCAACGATCTCTCTGCAGCTGTACTGGGATTTGGAAAGAAGGAACGCAAAACCACAGGCTCATTAAGATGGAAATCTGACGGAACTTTTGGGATTGGTCCTTAGAATCACTCTGTCATTTTTAAATTGCAGAAAAGGTTCCTGAATTGTAAATGCTTGCAGCTCACTCACCCTCCTTGCAGAGGTGAGCGCAAGAAGGAGCGCTGTCTTCCAAGAGATGTACTTCAATTCAGTGATTTAGTCACTGCGGTATTACTACGATCATGACTGCGATTACTGGACACTTCCATCTTCCGGATCACAGCTAATAGTGTACACCACCAGCACCATAGTCCACGTGACGTAATTGATCGGTATGCTGTCGCTCATTGGTCACACTCACGTCACCATGTTACAGATCTTATTTTTAATTGTCCATGTATATGTTTTGAATATCTCTTTTCTCCCCCCTTTAGGCATTTAGAGGCTTAATTAACCTAAGGCTTTTCATTGTATTTGTCCTGATGATGGTCCCTGATATTTTATAGGGGTCCGAAACGCCGTCGACCTTTTATGCACGTGAACTTAACTGTGATTACTACTGAAATGTCCAGTGCATGTTTGTTATACTCTGTACAATTGTACTGTTTATAGAGTAACGTTGTTTTGCCTTACAAAGCCCTTCTCTGCTGTCTACATCACCTCTTGTACTCACTCTGTTAGTACTGGACACAGGCTTGTTGTCCACTCTGGTTGATTGTTGGATGGTATTTTTATGTGATTTCAATACATAAATCTTGAGTAAAATCTCTGGAAGACCCCTGTCCGGCTGGACATGTCTGTCCTGAAAATATAGATTGACTCTGTCTATATTTTATTCTCGTGATATTCCTTTATGTTTGGGACCGCTGTTGTTGTTCAAAAGCATGCTCCCCATGGTCCCTGCAGACTAATCTTGGGGTCCCTTGTTGTTATCAAATTCACTTTGCGCTATCGGTTGATTGCAAGTGGCACCTGCTCTCCGGTACCTACAGTTGTGTACCTTTCCCCTTCCTTGTGTTATGTCTGACCCAGCACCCCTATACTCCATTGAGTACATAAATAAAATCTGTGCAGGCCCCTCCTTGTTTGACACCCCTGATGCACCGTCTCCAACAGGTAACACCAGCTTACCAGATGAATTAGAGAAATCTAAGAAAAAACATGCACGCCTAGAATTGATGATGCTCATGCTGACACAGTATCTTAAGTCTAACACTATACCCCTTGGCTTACAGGTGAGAAACATTCCAGGTGTATTTACTGACAACCCCAAATACATCACAGGGTTTAGCGGGATTGGTACTACCTGTTCCCGCCACTGGTTAGTACTTGGGATTGACACCGCTATTGAGGAATTGAAAAAACTTGACGATATTATTAAGGATTTGGAGAAACAAATTATAGACGACAAAACTATTGTTGATACAAAGTCCCTTTTGGAGAAAATTGACAAAACAGTTGCTGAATTTCACCGGATAGAACAAAACAAAAAATCTAACAAGGTAAAGAAGGACATTAAATTATTTTCCTTGGAGCGCACCTATCCCTATTTGCAAAAGGATTTCTATCTCAATCGCAACTTTAATCCACAACAGCAGACCCCTAGACCTTGGGGACGTTTTAATAAAAGGAACACAGTGGTTGGATTTACGGACTCGTCAGCTGACTCATCTGACAGTTCGGATACAGGTGAAGGAACAAGTGGCAATCAACGCAACCCCTCTCATTTTTTATCCAGAGGCAACTCAGAACCCCAAAAGAGAGGCAGGGTAAAACAACAACAGAGATGGCAGAATCCCCCTGGGGAACGCCAGACGAGACACAAGTTTTACCAATGGTAACCCCTGACTGTGCCCATAACCTGATACCCATTTTTAATATTTCGAACCACGCACTCACTGAATATGAGTCGTCACTTCTCCAAAGAGGACTATCTTTTGTCCCTGCTAAATATCCTAATTTCTTGGACCTACAATCTGAATTAATGACCTTTTTTCGTAAGCTAAGACTACGTTCTTACTTCGAACTTAATCCCTCTGAGCCAAAAACCACTGTTACACCTTTTAGACCACCTTCGACCTTCTCTCCGGCAGCCAGCATGATACCGAGAGAGATTGTGACATTTGAAAAGGTTATCCTAAAAGAGATCTCTGAGTTAGAAAAATCCCATCTTTTCATACCTTTTAATATTCCTATTGAAGAGAAAAATGCCATCTCAACCCTGAAGAATAACAACCAGCTCATAATTAAACCTGCTGATAAGGGTGGTGGGATTGTCCTACAAGACATTGGAAATTATAAAGATGAACTACTGCGTCAGGTTTCCAACACTGATCATTATTGCAGGTTACCCTGCAATCCGACAAAGGAACTACAGACTCTAATCAGGCATGTGACTACTGATGCGATGTCGAAGGGCATTATCAGCCAACATGAGTTTAATTTTCTCAACACTTCCAACCCCAGAATACCGGTGATATACACCTTACCGAAGATCCACAAAAGATTGGATAACCCCCCCGGTAGACCCATCGTTTCGGGCTGTGGTTCAGTTCTTGAACCACTGGGCCTCTATGTCAACTATTTCCTAAGAGACTTTGTATCAACAACCCAGTGTTATATTAGGGATAGTATGCATATGATAAACATCATAGAAAACCACACTTTTGACCCTAACACTGAGACCCTATGTACATTAGACGTCGAGTCTCTGTACACCAATATACCACAGAGGGACTCCCTGTTGGTGATGGAGAGCATTCTCAACACCAGACCCAGCCCACATAGAGTTCCGACGATATTTATCATCCAACTCTTAGAAATCTGCCTTACCCAAAACTTCTTTATGTATGACTCACAGTACTACCAACAAGTACGTGGTACATCTATGGGGGCTGTCTTTGCCCCCACTCTGGCGATTCTGTATATGGATTGGCTAGAGACGAATACCATCCTGTGTCCCACGAATCCCTTTCACCAAGGATTGAAAAATTGGAAGAGATATATAGACGATATCTTCCTGATCTGGGGCGGCACTATCCCTGAACTAGACGGGCTCCTACACTGGTTGAACCATAATTGCAATGGTCTCACCTTCACAATTGCTCACAACCAAAGTAGCATTTCTTTCCTTGATTTAAATATACAACATCATGAGGGTACCCTATACACCTCCCTTTTCCGTAAACCTACGGAGAGAAACACACTGCTACGGTATGACAGCTGTCACCCCAGGGCTCTGAGGGACAGTCTGCCATACTCCCAGTTCCTGAGACTGAGAAGGAACTGTTACAAAAGGGAAGACTATTTCTGTGAAGCTAACATACTATCAAGCAAACTCCGGTTTAGAGGATACCCCAAGCGCCTCATCAAGAACTCTATGAAGAGAGCTTGGTATTGTCCACGGGAAACCCTCCTGGAACCAAAACCCAAAAAGGCCACTGAAAAATTGGTTTGTGTAACTACATATTCCCCAGTCTCCAGTAGGGTGAGACAATGTGTCAAAAAGAACTGGCACATTTTGAACTCAGGGGTACTAAATTGGGACACTCCGTTGTTTGCCTTTAAGAAAAACAAAAATCTCAAGGACCAATTGGTGAGGGCTGCGTTACCATCCACTAGAAATGTAACCCTTCATGACCACTGGCAATTACCCCCACTTCTTGGGCACGCCCGGTGCGGGTCGTGCGTTGTATGTGAGTTTTCAATTGATGGCAAAGAATTTGTGTTCAACACTACAAAAAATGCACGTAAAACGTTCACCAATTGTAATAGTCAGAATGTTGTGTATGCCATCATCTGCCCATGCAATTTGATATACGTGGGCCAAACTAAGCAGAAGGTCAGACTGAGGATTTCCCAACACCGAAGCCGCATCAGGTGTAAAACACCCAACGCCCCTCTGGTGGAACATTTTGTGGAGAAGGGACACTCCGAGAATGACATCCGCTGGACTGTGATCGCACAAATCATCATCTCACCCAGGGGTGGTGATCTGACACGCCTCTTGAACAGAGAGGAATTGAAATGGATTTTAAAGACTGATAGTCTGAATTCGGGGCTCAACGTCCAAGATGAATGGACTGCCCTTATCTGACACTCTGGGTCTGTGTTCATTATTCGGTTTTTGATTGTGTCTGGACTGCAATAATTATGTGCTTCTCTGAAGCAATCATTAAGAACTGGATGCTGCTGTCAGCCTATTGTTAAATGTATAAAATGTATGTTATCTGTATTGTTCCTTAAACATTGGTTTTTTCTCTCTCAATGCGCCTGTCTCTTAAGCATGCCTTCACTTCGTATCACTGTTCCCCTCACAACCACCGCCCCAAGATGGCGCCCATGTGTGTCCGTCTTTGATTTCTATGCCCAACCCTTGGACCAATCCGGTGCAAGTATATTAGTCAGTGGATACCTTGCCCTGTGGACGCCAGGAAAAGATTCATACCGACTAACCCGGTAAGTGAACTCCTCCACCCTTCCCCCCGCACTAAGGCTACTATTTTTATTAAACATAGTACTGATGCGTCCCCTTTTCTATGAGGTATCCTGGCCAAGCCGACGGAATCCAAATTCTCCGCGGCCGACGCGACCCGATTCTGGTGAGTCTCTGAGCCCCTTGACAGAGCCTCCGTGGCTTCTTAAGGTTAATTTAATTTTATATACCACGCTCTGTTCGCTACTGACCCTTTCGCCCTTGCAGGGTGAACGCGTGTAAATCTTTTGCCCGAGGAGCCAGCCTCTATCTAACGAGGCGACCCGGTGAGCCTTGTTGCCACTTTTTGAACACAAACCGCGCCGGTTGTTCTTTCACGATTCCTCACGATCACGCGCCTTGCCCATTTTAAAACCGCTTTCACTCGACGTTACGCCCTTATTGCGAGGCCTTCCTGATTTAGTCACTGCGGCGTTACTACGATCATGACTGCAATTACGGCTAATTCTTGAACACAAACCGCGCCGGTTGTTCTTTCACGATTCCTCACGATCACGCGCCTTGCCCATTTTGAAATCGCTTTCACTCGATGTCACGCCCTTACTGCGAGGCCTCTCTGATTTAGTCACTGCGGTATTACTACGATCATGACTGCGATTACTGGACACTTCCATCTTCCGGATCACAGCTAATAGTGTACACCACCAGCACCATAGTCCACGTGACGTAATTGATCGGTATGCTGTCGCTCATTGGTCACACTCACGTCACCATGTTACAGATCTTATTTTTAATTGTCCATGTATATGTTTTGAATATCTCTTTTCTCCCCCCTTTAGGCATTTAGAGGCTTAATTAACCTAAGGCTTTTCATTGTATTTGTCCTGATGATGGTCCCTGATATTTTATAGGGGTCCGAAACGCCGTCGACCTTTTATGCACGTGAACTTAACTGTGATTACTACTGAAATGTCCAGTGCATGTTTGTTATACTCTGTACAATTGTACTGTTTATAGAGTAACGTTGTTTTGCCTTACAAAGCCCTTCTCTGCTGTCTACATCACCTCTTGTACTCACTCTGTTAGTACTGGACACAGGCTTGTTGTCCACTCTGGTTGATTGTTGGATGGTATTTTTATGTGATTTCAATACATAAATCTTGAGTAAAATCTCTGGAAGACCCCTGTCCGGCTGGACATGTCTGTCCTGAAAATATAGATTGACTCTGTCTATATTTTATTCTCGTGATATTCCTTTATGTTTGGGACCGCTGTTGTTGTTCAAAAGCATGCTCCCCATGGTCCCTGCAGACTAATCTTGGGGTCCCTTGTTGTTATCAAATTCAATTCAGCTCTGTGCACCAGCTCGAATGGATGCTTCATGAGCTGATTAAGAACTGCATTCAGACGCCAGGTAGGTGGCAACATCCTTACTGGAGGGAAAGACCTGTATAACCCCTTCAAAAATTGCTTGATCAACCTGTTTGACCAGAGGGATGGACCCGCTGAAGTTCTCTTATAACGGGATATTGCAGCCAAGTGGACTTTAATGGAAGAGTGGGCTAGGCTCGACTTCGCCAGATGTAACAGGTAAGGTAAAACTTGTTCCGGTGAGGAAGAGAAAGGGTGTATCCCTTGACCTGTACACCAAACACAAAACCTCTTCCATTTCAGGGAATACGTTTTGGTGGTGCTATCCGCTCGTGTTCTGGCAAAGATGTCTCTACAGTCCTGCGGAATATTCAAATTTCGAAATTCTCGGAACTCAGGAGCCAGGTGGCTAACTTGAGAGATTTCAGATCCGGATGTTGAACTTGCCGGTTGTTCATAGTGAGCAGAGACGGACACTGCTTCAGACGGATCGGCGGTTTCAGGGATAGACGGTGGAGTTCTGTGAACCAATGCTGTCTCGGCCAAGTTGGGGCTATTAGAATGAGAGTGCAAGGCTCCACTTTCATCTTCCTGAGGACTCTGGGAAGCATCGGGAATGGCGGAAAGGCGTACGCAAAGACGTTGCGCAATGCGATGGAAAATGCATTCCCTAGAGACCCTGACTGGGGATGCCAACTTGCAAAGTATGGGCATTTGGCGTTGATCCTCGTAGCAAAGAGATCGATCTGTGGCGTGCCCCATCTGGAGAAGATCTGTTGAGAATCTTCCGATCTATCTCCCACTCGTGAGATGACGTTTTCTATCTGCTCAACGAGTCGGCGATTACATTGTCCATGCCTGGGACATATTTTGCCCGTAGGGCTACATTGTTCGTTATTAGCCAGTTCCAGATTTTCTGCGACTCGCGAGGGAGTGTCCGCGAGCGCGTCCCTCCCTGCTTGTTGAGGTAGTGCATCGTCGTAGTGTTGTCTGTCCTGACGAGCACCAGGGAGTTCTTGATTCTTGGTAGGAAAGACTGCAGGGCCAGGAAGACCGCTCTCAGCTCAAGCAGATTGATATGGAGTTTTTTCTCTGCAGCTGACCATTTTCCACTTATCTGCAGTTGCTGTAGGAAGGCTCCCCAACCTTCTATTGTGATGACATGAGGAGCCGCTGGCAGCAGGAATGTCAATCCTTGAGACAGGTTTCGTGATGACATCCACCATCGCAAAGCCTTGACCATCTGAGAAGTCACCTTTATGCAGTCGTCGAATGAACCTGGGCATTGAATCCACTGGCTCGAGAGTGCCTCTTGCAGAGGACGCATCCGTAGACGACAGTGAGGAATCAAAAGGATGCACGATGACATCATCGGATTTGAAGAGGCAGACCGTCCACTCTCTTTTCGA
Organism: Lissotriton helveticus; assembly: GCF_964261635.1. Lineage (NCBI taxonomy): Eukaryota > Metazoa > Chordata > Amphibia > Caudata > Salamandridae > Lissotriton > Lissotriton helveticus. The sequence goes on from NC_136065.1 coordinate 2,083,000,183, forward strand.
GGCTACTGCAGACGCTAGAGCTAGGAGTTTGTTTTACCTCTCCTGAGATGGGAAAGCTTTTGCAGAACGTGTGTCCAAGGTTGCTCCCAGGAAATTGATGGTTTGAGAAGGTCTTGGGGACGATTTCTCCTGGTTGAGCGTGAAACCCAGGCAATTGAAGAGATTTAGACAGGCGTTGGAAGACCTGGACGCGTCTTCGAAGGACGGTGCCTTTATCAGCCAATCGTCCAGATATGGAAAGACTTGATGACGCCGCTGTCTGAGATATGCCGCCACTGGGGAAAGACATTTCGTGAAGATGCGGGGCACAGACTTGAGTCCAAAGGGCAGGACGCAGAACTGGAAATGCCTGCCCGCTACTGCAAATCTCAAGTATTTTTTGTGATTCCTGTGAATTGGTATATGGAAGTAAGCGTCCTGTAAGTCTAGTGACGCCATGAAATCTCCTTCCCCCAGAAGATGTAAGACCTCCTGGAACGTTACCATGTGAAACGACTGTTTCGTCAGGAATTTGTTGAGGGCCCTGAGGTCCAGGATTGGCCTCCATTTTCTTTCTTTTTTCTGGATCAAAAAGAAACGGGAATAAAATCCTTTCCCCCTTTGGGATGGAGGTACTTTCTCTATTGCTCCTTTCTGTAGCATAACAGAGATTTCTAGTAGAAGCAGCCGCAGGTTTTTGTGATGCATTGGGCGAGGCGGAGTTTGAGGAGGGATGCGTATAAATTCCATAGAATGGCCAAATTGTATTAATTGAAGGACCCAACGGTCCGTAGTAATTACTTTCCAATTTTGCAGAAAATGGGTAATTTTTCCTCCAATTTTTAATAAGTGAGATGAGGTTTGGACTGGCTGAATAAACAAGTCATTGTCTTCGTCCGTTGTTTCTCCTTTGTCCTCTACCTCGAAAGGACGACTTTCCATATGAGGATTGTTGGCCTTGTTGCTGCTGGCGTTGCTTATACTGTGGTCTACTCTGGTTGGAAGAATAAGAGGACCTGCATTGAAAACCTCTTTTGTAGGAAGATTGACCTCTACCTCTGTTTCCCCGAAAGGACTGATTCTTATATTGGAGTGTGCCCAAGGCTTTTGCGGTATCAGTGTCCTTTTTTATATTTTATAGAGCCTCGTCAATTTTGGTGCCAAACAATAGCTGGCCGTCATATGGCATATCCAAAATCTTTGTCTGCACCTCAGGACGGAATGAGGTTGCTTTCAGCCATCCTTGGCGCCTCAAAACCGCTGCTCCAGCCAGTTGACGGAATCCTGTCATAGCGACGTCCATTGCACAGTCAATAATCTCCGATGCTGATGTTTCACCCTCCAGTACAATTTTCTTTACATCCTCCTTGGACGCGTCAGGTAATTCGGACAGGTATGGGGCCATATCTGCCCACAATTGCCTATTATAATGCCCAAGAAGCGCTAAGGCATTTGCTGCCTTGATGGTCATTGCTGACATTGAGGAAAACCGTTTCCCAATGTTGTCCAACTTTCTTCAATCTTTTTCAGCCGGAGCTGATAAAGGAGATGAAGGATTTCTGGAACTCTTTTGGGCTGCCTGCGTCACCACCGAATCCAGTTTAGGATGACCTGTAAAACAAGCCGGAGCCGTGTTTGGAGCTTTGTACTTTTTGTCCAATCGAGGGATCACCGGCGAAACAGAGGCGGGAGTCTGCATAATCTGAACCCCCTGTGTCCAAAGATATTCAATTATAGGAATTGACCTCTTTGATTTTTTGAGAGTTTTCTTGAAATCCTACAGGAAACAGTCCTGTTCCTGGGAATCCATAGTAATTTGAAGCGTTTAGCGGCCCTTTCCACCACATTGTGGAAACCGCCGATGTCAGCCGGCGGAAAATCTGAAGTTGCAGGCACTGGAGATGCTGGCGAAGGTATGACATAATCCTCCCAGTCCTCATGGACAGATTGATCGTCCTGCAATTCACCTTCCTCTTTGCTGTTACTCCTCTTCTTCTTCATCATAAGATTGAGGATCTGGCAAATCCACCCGTTCCTTTTGAATGGTTAAGGGCGGGGGTCGTAGTCTTGGCGATGGAGCTGCCGTGGTAGTTGGAGGAGCCGGAGATTCTGGGAACCCCTGCTTGTAATCCTGGATGAGGTAACGCAGATCCGTAACTAGGGATGACGGAAGACAGACCATAGGTGTAGGTGGTAGATGAACTACCTCTTCCAGAGCATCCTCCTCATCTGAGCTCTGGCATTTGACATGCAGTTGTGAGGGGCTAGTTGCCATCTGGAACATATCCCCATCATCAGAATCCTCATCTTGAAGGAGACATGCTGGTGGTAATAGTTGCACACGGCTAGGAGAAGTTAACTCCAGCGTCAGCGTCTTTCTGGTGATCTTTAGACGCACAGAAGCTGTTTGGAAGCCAGAATCCATCACCGTCGTTGCCATAGCCGATGAAGCTGTCGTCGACGGTATAGATGTTCCTGCCGTCGACGGTACCATCGTCGACGGTGTCTTTGTCGACGGTGTCTTCGTCAACGATGTCTTCGTCGACGGTGCCTTCGTCGGCGGTGTCTTCGACAACGAGGCCTTCGTCGATGGGGCCTTCGTCGACGGTGTCGACGCCGACTGTGATGATCTCGTCGTTGACGCTGTTGTCGGCGAGGCTATCGTCGACGGGATCTTAGGCATCGACGAAGATCTCTTGATAACTATTGTAGATGATAAAGTCTTACCCGCTGACGACGATGGAGTCGACGTCGTCGATGAAGAAAATGACGACGATGCCGTATTAGTCGAGACCGTTGTCGTCGACGTAGACACATAAGCAGGAGACACTGCTTTCTTCGTCGCTGAAGATGTCGTCAACGATATTGTCATCGTGGACGGTGCAGGCTTGTTGAAAGTGGGAACCTTTTTCTCAGAAGCTGTTTTTGACATAGCCTCTGAAGACTTTTTCGATGTCTTCTTTTGAGGAGTGTCCAAGGGGTCAGGGGAAGCCACCCTTGGCCTTTTCAGAGATAATCTTGAGGAGACAGAAGAACCCTCACTCTCCTCAGAGGAAACCAAGTTATCTCTATCCTTAAGCCTTTGAAGCCAGATTAGAAGGCGTCCTTCTCTATCTTTAAGGGTCTTAGTCGAAAAGGTTCGACATACCTTGCAGTCCTTAGCAGTATGATCTGGGTATAAGCAGTAAAGGCAGTCTTTATGTTGATCATCAATGTGTAGCCTTTTCTTGCCACAAGAGCCGCAGGCCCTAAAGAGACCCTTCTTTGGAGTGTCAGCCATAGTGTTTAGCTTTCACTCGAGGAAATAATCCAAAATGCTGAGGAAAAAGCTGTGAAGAAACAAACCTGAGCAGAGCTCAGGCGAGACTCCCTTAGCACATCGTGCGGTAGAACATCTGAGGGACTGAGGCTCCTGCCAGGAGGGTTCTAGAGGGAGGTGGCAGCTGATTGGCTCTTTTCTAGAGTTTGGTCCTTTTTACAAAAGGACATGGATATGTTACTAATGTGAGGCCTTTAGGCCTTCTATTCTCTATATGTCTATAGGACATTACTTTATTTATGTACCGGGGACTCCCATTCCGACGACGGGGAATGATTCAGGCATGTGAATCTATGAAAGACACCCATAATACTGGATAATAAGCTGGCTCTCTATATAGTGCACTAAAACGAAGTACACTGTGTAGAGAGTACTTTGGTCTACAGAGGTAAAACAGATAACGCTAATGCTCTATTTTGTAGTAGTGTGGGTGCGCAGTTATGCTTATCAGGAGGTCGTGTTCAGCATGGGAAACAGCTTTTACAACGTTGTTGTTACCACGCAGGTAGGTAACAACGCGGTTGTTACAACAACCACGTTGTTACCACGCATGGCTTTACATCGCAGTCATTTTTACGACTTGCGCTAGTTGGTGTGCAACACCAGGGAATGTGTTGGATTTTAAGTCCAACACATTTCCTGCTGTTGCGCTAACTGGAGTTGGAATAGTAATTTATACTACTCCTAAGTCCAGCGCGCCATCTAGTACAAGTCATAGAAACGGCTTGCGTTGTAAAGCCACGCGTGGTATTTGCCGGAGTAGTAACATCGTACATTTGTTAAGCATTTGTTGTACTCACAGAGGCAATAATGAGACACATATTCAAGGTTACATTTATAAAAATAACACTGATTTTTATGTAATTTTTAAGACCAAGAACTTCATTCACAGGTTAATACTTTTTTAGTTAGGATTTTTCAAAATTCGCAAAATAGTTCACACTTGTGCGCAATTATGCACCGTAGAAGTCTATGGGGAAAACGAACAAAAATGCATACAAATTTATACCGCCAGGTAGGTCAGCGGTGCTCTGTGTGTCAAGGTGGCTGTGCGGTGTGGGGCAAGCAGGTTGTAGGGACGATTTCTGGACAGTTGGAGTGGGTCTCAGGGGTTTCAGTGTCCCTTGACTGTTGCTCGTCACCTGGTCAGTTTGAGTCCTGATTGAACTCTTTGTCTTGGAGATTTATGGAGGTAGTCAGGTACCTCGGATATTGGTACAAGACGGCTACGGTAGGTTCTGGTGTCCTCTTACTAGGTGGGAGGACAGATTTGACCCTCTGGAACTGGTGTACCGCTTCTGGTTCAATTGCTGCATTGGAGTCACCGGGGAGCTGCAAGTCGATAAGCCGGACTCTGCTGGTTCAGTGCCTGCGGACTGCAGGGGAGTAGCTCCTCTACCCCATGGCAGTTCTTTAGCAATTGTCAAAGGGCTGGAGGTACTCCAGGGTTCTTGGAAGCCTTACAGGATCAGGACAAGTCACCACACCAAGATAGTCAAGTCATGAGGCAACAGGCAGGTGTTCTTGCCAAAGTTCTGCAGCAGGGTTCTGTTTTCGAGTCAGCTGCTCTTCTTAGTCCTTTTCTCTTTTTGGGTCTGTAGAATCTGAGTTCTGGGTAGAGGGGTGCCACCTACATACTTGATTTCGGGCTGATAAGGGGAGTGCCATGTAGTAGCCAATGAACTACCTAACTTAGGGTGACTACACCCTTTATATGGCCACTCCCTGTGGGGAGTGGACATAACCCTGACCGTGATACGCTATCTTCCTCCAAAGCAAGATGAAAGAAAGTGAATTGGGGGGCTCACTTCAGCTGCCTCACCTGAGGGGTGGTACTGGCTAGGAGAGGGCACACCTCCTAATCTTATTAATGTTCCCGTCTGTCCTCCTGCCAAAAGTGGGGTGTAGACAGGGGGGCGGGGGCAGCCTCTGCTTCTCAAAGCAGAGGCCTGGGTCACACTTCATAGGCAGCATCGCTGTTTAAGCTTCCCGCTCTGGAATGCAGGTCCTGCTTAGGGGGGCTGTGTTTCTGACATCTGAGAGCAGAGGCTCACACCCCAGGAGGCCAGAAACATGTCTGGTGGTGGCAGGGTTGCTAAGTCTAGTCAGAGATCACACCAGTGCTGGTAGGTTTTTAGGGGGCACCTCTAAGTTGCACTCTGTGTGCACTTATTAATACATCCAACACTGGCATCAGTGTGGCTTTATTAAGACAAGATGTTTGGTACCAAACATCTGTGGTTTCAGTGAAGTCATCATGGAGCTGGGAAACTCATAATAATGAGTATCCAGCGCATGCAACTCTATGGCATCCCTTTGCACTTACAATATCCAAGAATGGGCTTAGATATTGTAGGGTCATATCTGCTCAGGCAAATAGGATCGCACATGGTTTAGTGCATCCTTCCTCAGGGCTTGTAAGGTCTGCTGTAGACGTGACTTGCCAATATCTCATGCAGTGCTGTAGGGCATGGCACACAGGGCTGTGTGCCATGCCATCTCTTTGGTTTTATCTGCACCAAGACACACATCCTGCAATGTCAGTGTGCATGTTCTTCGTGAGGGGTCCCTAAAGTGGCACAATTTGTGCTGCTACCCTAGGGGAACCTCTTCTGTCCCTATGCCTTGGGGTACCAGCCAGGGTACCATTTACGTGGGGCTTAGAGGGGTTGCTGAAATTGAGCCAATTGTGATACAGTTTTTGGGAATGAGCTCTGGCACTGGGGACCTGGATAGCAGGGATCTAGTGCACTTTCATTCGAGATCACCTCACTATCAGGCAAAACATGGGGGCTAACCATGGCCAATACAGGCACTTTCCTATAGCATTTAGCTAGCAAGTTTCATGACAAGATCAATACTGTCCTACATGCTCATGTGTGTAATGGTTGTGCCTTCCAACTCTCTCCACTGCCGCCAACTCTCTTCCCCACATCCGGCATAACTGCATGCAGATTTCTTCAAAAAAAGAAAAGGACTAAAGTTCCCCCTGCTCCGGCCCCATTTGGCCTATAACACCCTACTGGTGAATAGGCCTTTAATCTGACGACCAAGAGATAGCAATAACTTTTCTTGGCCTTGTGGCACGTCATCTTGCATAGAATTATATCTTGGAGCCATTCTGTTGCTGGCAGGTATGTAAAGTAACAAAGTTAATTCCAGCACTCAGTCTCACCACAACAAGCACCAACCAGACGGCTTGGATCCGAAGAACAACTTTCGGTGTCAACTGGAATCCTCGCTTACTGCTCACAACCTGCACAGGCGACTTCAATTGCAAACACAGCCCAAGTCGCTTTAAAGATAAATGTGGCACGAGGAATGCGGTGCAGCTCGGGCACGGGTTACAAGTTGCACACGCTTTTCTACAGTGCCTTGGTTGACTGCTGGCAAAGACTCTCCTGGCCACACCCACTTCAGCCAAGGTGGAACTGAGGGATAGGATATAAATAACCAAAAGGAGACAATGTTCAACTGCTTATGGGACTTGGCACTCTGACAATGCACCCTGAATTTGGTGTGAAACTAAGAAGGCACTAGAACAGAAAGGAAGTAAAATTAATGGAGGAGGAAGCACTAAAGGTTTGACCTATTAACATGAGGATCAGCAGCAACCGTTGGAGTAACCACGCGCTCTATAAGCTGTATATTAATAATAATGATAATAATAATAATAATAATAATAATTATAACCAGTCTGGTCAGAGTATATGAGGGATATTTTATGTAACTCTGCAGATGCACTAGTGTGCTAGGCGCAGCTAGTACCTGGATTACTGTTGCCCATCTTGCTGCCCTGCAGGGGCCATCCCTGCAGCCTTCGTCGGCGGTGTCTTCAACGACGAGGCCTTCGTCGACGGGGCCTTCGTCGACGGTGTCGACGCCGACTGTGATGATCTCGTCGCTGACGCTGTCGTCGGCGAGGCTATCGTCAACGGGATCTTAGGCGTCGACGAAGATCTCTTGATAACTATTGTAGATGATAAAGTCTTACCCGCTGACGACTATGGAGTCGTCGTCGTCGTCGACGAAGAAAATGACGACGATGCCCTCGTCGTCGAGACCGTTGTTGTCGACGTAGACACATAAGCAGGAGACACTGCTTTCTTCGTCGCTGAAGATGTCGTCGACGATATTGTCGTCGTCGACTGTGCAGGCTTCTTGAGAGTGTGAACCTTTTTCTCAGAAGCTGTTTTTGACATAGCCTCTGAAGACTTTTTCGATGTCTTCTTTTGAGGAGTGTCCAAGGGGCCAGGGGAAGCCACCCTTGGCCTTTTCAGAGATAATCTTGAGGAGACAGAAGAACCCTCACTCTCCTCAGAGGAATCCAAGTTATCTCTATCCTTAAGCCTTTGAAGCCAGATTAGAAGGCGTCCTTCTCTATCTTTAAGGGTCTTAGTCGACAAGGTTCGACATACCTTGCAGTCCTTAGCCGTATGATCTGGGTAAAAGCAGTAAAGGCAGTCTTTATGTTGATCATCAATGTGTAGCCTTTTCTTGCCACAAGAGCCGCAGGCCCTAAAGAGACCCTTCTTTGGAGTGTCAGCCATAGTGTATAGCTTTCACTTGAGGAAATAATCCAAAATGCTGAGGAAAAAGCTGTGAAGAAACAAACCTGAGCAGAGCTCAGGCGAGACTCCCTTAGCACATCGTGCGGTAGAAAATCTGAGGGACTGAGGCTTCTGCCAGGAGGGTTCTAGAGGGAGGTGGCAGCTGATTGGCTCTTTTCTAGAGTTTGGTCCTTTTTACAAAACGACATGGATGTGTTACTAATGTGAGGCCTTTAGGCCTTCTATTCTCTATATGTCTATAGGACATTACTTTATTTATGTACCGGGGACTCCCATTCCGACGACGGGGAATGATTCAGGCATGTGAATCTATGAAAGACACCCATAATACTGGATAATAAGCTGGCTCTCTATATAGTGCACTAAAACGAAGTACACTGTGTAGAGAGTACTTTGGTCTACAGAGGTAAAACAGATAACACTAATGCTCTATTTTGTAGTAGTGTGGGCGCGCAGTTATGCTTATCAGGAGGTCGTGTTCAGCATGGGAAACAGCTTTTACAACATTGTTGTTACCACGAAGGTAGGTAACAACGCGGTCGTTACAACAACCACGTTGTTACCACGCATGGCTTTACATCGCATGTCATTTCTACGACTTGCGCTAGTTGGTGTGCAACACCAGGGAATGTGTTGGATTTTAAGTCCAACACATTTCCTGCTGTTGCGCTAACTGGAGTTGGAATAATAATTTATACTACTCCTAAGTCCAGCCTGCCATCTAGTACAAGTCGTAGAAACGCCTTGCGTTGTAAAGCCACGCGTGGTATTTGCCGGCGTAGTAACATCGTACATTTGTTAAGCATTTGTTGTACTCACAGAGGCAATAATGAGACACAAATTCAAGGTTACATTTATAAAAATAACACCGATTTTTATGTAATTTTTAAGACCAAGAACTTCATTCACAGGTTAATACTTTCTAAGTTAGGATTTTTCAAAATTCGCAAAATAGTTCACACTTGTGCGCAATTATGCACCGTAGAAGTCTATGGGGAAAACGAACAAAAATGCATTACAAATTTATACCAGCAGGTAGGTCAGCGGTGCTCTGTGTGTCAAGGTGGCTGTGCGGTCTGGGGCAAGCAGGTTGTAGGGACGATTTCCGGACAGTTGGAGTGGGTCTCAGGGGTTTCAGTGTCCCTTGACTGTTGCTCGTCACCTGGTCAGTTTGAGTCCTGATTGAACTCGTTGTCTTGGAGATTTATGGAGGTAGTCAGGTACCTCGGATATTGGTACAAGACGGCTACGGTAGGTTCTGGTGTCCTCTTACTAGGTGGGAGGACAGATTTGACCCTCTGGAACTGGTGTACCGCTTCTGGTTCAATTGCTGCATTGGAGTCACCGGGGAGCTGCAAGTCGATAAGACGGACTCTGCTGGTTCAGTGCCTGCGGACTGCAGGGGAGTAGCTCCTCTACCCCAAGGCAGTTCTTTAGCAATTGTCAAAGGGCTGGAGGTACTCTAGGGTTCTTGGAAGCCTCACAGGAGCAGGACAAGTCACCACACCAAGATAGTCTAGTCATGAGGCAACAGGCAGGTGTTCTTGCCAAAGTTCTGCAGCAGGGTTCTGTTTTCGAGTCAGCTGCTCTTCTTAGTCCTTTTCTCTTTTTGGGTCTGTAGAATCTGAGTTCTGGGTAGAGGGGTGCCACCTACATACTTGATTTCGGGCTGATAAGGGGAGTGCCATGTAGTAGCCAATGAACTACCTAACTTAGGGTGACTTCACCCTTTATATGGCCACTCCCTGTGGGGAGTGGACATAACCCTGACCGTGATACACTATCTTCCTCCAAAGCAAGATGGAAGAAAGTGAATTGGGGGGCTCACTTCAGCTGCCCCACCTGAGGGGTGGTACTGGCTAGGAGAGGGCACACCTCCTAATCTTATTAATGTTCCCGTCTGTCCTCCTGCCAAAAGTGGGGTCTAGACAGGGGGGGGGGCAGCCTCTGCTTCTCAAAGCAGAGGCCTGGGTCACACTTCATAGGCAGCATCGCTGTTTAAGCTTCCCGCTCTGGAATGCAGGTCCTGCTTAGGGGGGCTGTGTTTCTGACATCTGAGAGCAGAGGCTCACACCCCAGGAGGCCAGAAACATGTCTGGTGGTGGCAGGGTTGCTAAGTCTAGTCAGAGATCACACCAGTGCTGGTAGGTTTTTAGGGGGCATCTCTAATGTGCACTTATTAATACATCCAACACTGGCATCAGTGTGGCTTTATTAAGACAAGATGTTTGGTACCAAACATCTGTGGTTTCAGTGAAGTCATCATGGAGCTGGGAAACTCATAATGATGAGTATCCAGCGCATGCAACTCTATGGCATCCCTTTGCACTTACAATATCCAAGAATGGGCTTAGATATTGTAGGGTCATATCTGCTCAGGCAAATAGGATCGTACATGGTTTAGTGCATCCTGCCTCAGGGCTTGTAAGGTCTGCTGTAGGCGTGACTTGCCTATATCTCATGCAGTGCTGTAGGGCATGGCACACAGGGCCGTGTGCCATGTCATCTCTTTGGTTTTATCTGCACCAAGACACACATCCTGCAATGGCAGTGTGCATGTTCTTGGTGAGGGGTCCCTAAGGTGGCACAATTTGTGCTGCTACCCTAGGGGAACCTCTTCTGTCCCTGTGCCTTGGGGTACCAGCCAGGGTACCATTTACGTGGGGCTTAGAGTGGTTGCTGAAATCGAGCCAATTGTGATACAGTTTTTGGGAATGAGCTCTGGCACTGGGGAGCTGGATAGCAGGGATCTAGTGCACTTTCATTCTAGATCACCTCAATATCAGGCAAAACATGGGGGCTAACCATGGCCAATACAGGCACTTTCCCATAGCATTTAGCTAACAAGTTTCATGACAAGATCAATACTGTCCTACATGCTCATGTGTGTGATGGTTGTGCCTTCCAACTCTCTCCACTGCCGCCAACTCTCTTCCCCACATCCGGCATAACTGCATGCAGACTTCTTCAAAAAAAGAACAGGACTAAAGTTACCCCTGCTCCGGCCCCATTTGGCCTATAACACCCTACTGGTGAATAGGCTTTTAATCTGACAACCGAGAGATAGCAATAACTTTTCTTGGCCTTGTTGCACGTCATCCTGCATAGAATTATATCTTGGAGCCATTCTGTTGCCGGCAGGTATGTAAAGTAACAAAGTTAATTCCAGCACTCAGTCTCACCACAACAAGAACCAACCAGACGGCTTGGGTCCGAAGAACAACTTTCGGTGTCAACTGGAATCCTCGCCTACTGCTCACAACCTGCACAGGCGACTTCAATTGCAAACACAGCCCAAGTCGCTTTAAAGATAAACGTTTCTACACAACAAGGGAAAACCCAAAAGGAATAACACTAGGGTCCTTGGGCGGTAACTTATTACACAAAACAGAGGACCCTAGTCATTTAGGATCAAGTGAATGATAGACCCACACTGAATAGTATGTGTGTCCTTTGTCCAGCCGGACAGAACTTTATTTAGCTAGAATATTTTATATTGGTTCATATAATCAACATTTATACACAAGTGGGCACAACCTGTGACCCACAGAAGACAAGACAAAACAAGTGAAAATAAATTATGTTAGGGCGCACAAGGCGGTCTGCACTAGTAATTCAGTTCTACAGACTTAGATTCTTATCAGCAAACCATTGTAAAAAGGCGTTTGTGACTTTTATAACAAACATATGGCGCTTTTAGGTCGACGACGTTTCGATGCAGAGAGAAATGCAAGCATCATCATCAGGACAAAAAAAAATTATGTCATGTTTGTCTTGAGAGCATAATAGCTAGGGCTCCATGACATTTTACATAATAACATAAAATAATTAGTGGTAAAACAAGTTGACCCCAACAGCTTCTGACCCGGTCTCTTTCCCCTTAGGACCCTGCCCGCCGGAGATCCCCTCCGCCGTGCCGTTAATCCAGGAACACCTGAATCATTAAAATGTAAGTCCTGATCCACCCGCGTTGGTTATTTTTCACCACACTTGTGTTTACCCCTCCAACCCCCGCCTCCTTCTCTCCCTCCAGCCCCCAATCACGCGACGCGCCACGCGGCTAGGACGGAGATTGTAAGTAATTGCTCACTACTTTACTAACGGTTGGCATACAGTACTATTCCATTTACGTACCGTACATCCCTTGTCTCTCACCCTGATAGAACCGAGATACCCTGCGAGCGTGCAGTAACGGTACCCCCGCCCTCGCTGTACAATTCGCGTCCCTCACGAAGGTATTTTTCTTCGCCCCTTGCACTTAAATCACTGCGCCGGATCTAGCTCACTGCGCCGCTTGAAGTTTTAAACCTTTGTATTTTCAGCTTTTTATTATGCCACGGGTGCAATTGCCTGAGGATATTTTGGGCATGAATAATATTGCGCCGAAAAGTTTATTTTAATGGTGTCACCTCGTTTACTCACGCATGGCACTTTAAACGTGAATTGGCACTGTAAATATGAGTCACCTCACGACCAATATCAACACAGATTTATAAGGATCTCATTTGTCAAAACTTAAACAATTGAAATGATACCTGGCAAGTTATAATTATAATTACTAACGTAATTTCTCCATATGGTTTTCCCCCCCCTTTTTTCCCCAAATTGTTTTACCACTAATTATTTTATGTTATTATGTAAAATGTCATAGAGGCCTAGCTATTATGCTCTCAAGACAAACATGACACAATGTTTTTTGTCCTGATGATGATGCTTGCATTTCTCTCTGCATCGAAACGTCGTCGACCTAACAGCGCCATATGTTTGTTATAAAAGTCACAAACGCCTTTTTACAATGGTTTGCTGATAAGAATCTAAGTCTGTAGAACTGAATTACTAGTGCAGACCGCCTTGTGCGCCCTTACATAATTTATTTCACTTGTTTTGTCTTGTCTTCTTTGGGTCACAGGTTGTGCCCACTTGTGTATAAATGTTGATTATATGAACCAATATAAAATATTCTAGCTAAATAAAGTTCTGTCCGGCTGGACAAAGGACACACATACTATTCAGTGTGGGTCTATCATTCACTTGATCCTAAATGACTAGGGTCCTCTGTTTTGTGTATTAAAGATAAACGTGGCACGAGGAATGCGGTGCAGCTCAGGCACGGGTTACAAGTTGCACACGCTTTTCTACAGTGCCTTGGTTGAATGCTGGCAAAGACTTTCCTGGCCACACTCACTTCAGCCAAGGTGGAACTGAGGAATAGCATATAAATAACCAAAAGGAGACAATGTTCAACTGCTTATGGGACTTGGCACTCCGACAATGCACCCTGAATTTGGTGTGAAACTAAGAAGGCACTAGAACAGAAAGGAAGTAAAATTGATGGAGGAGGAAGCACTAGAGGTTTGACCTACTAACATGAGGATCAGCAGCAACCGTTGGAGTAACCACGCGCTCTATAAGCTGTATATTAATAATAATAATAATTATTATTATTATAACCAGTCCGGTCAGAGTATCTGAGGGATATTTTATGTAACTCTGCAGATGCACTAGTGTGCTAGGCGCAGCTAGTACCTGGATTACTGTTGCCCATCTTGCTGCCCTGCAGGGGCCATCCCTGGCAGTGTTCTGAAAAGCTTGGAGGAAACCCTCACAAGCTGAACAAATATTGCAGAAAAAGTGCCTAAATGTACATAGGACTAGAATTGAAACTTGACCCTTTGATTTATCAGCCCTTGATGGAGAAAGACAAACATATATTTGCCGGAGATGCTTTGCCCGCCACCATGATTATCGTGAGGCTTCACACACAGGATGTGAGAACCTGAAGTAAACGTGACTGGTTCAGCTTTACCATCAATTTAACATTTCACTAGCCAAGGGTTGCTAGCTTTATCCTAGCCCAGTTGGAAGGATGGAGGCACCTGAAGCAAGTAATAGCAATGTTACAATATCCAGATGGAGCTGGGGAGACACACCTACAACATCTCAGACCTTCGAAACAAGAAACCATGATCAGTATTTCTAGTCTGACAGTTTTGTGACTGCACTACTTTCACTTGCAACACTTTTGAATTAATTAACACTTACATTTTACTTGCATGGACCTACCCAGCAACCCTACCACAGGCATCTGTGGACCTTACTGGGGTCTCTCAAAACTGATCAGAAATCCATCCTGGTAAATGGGAGGACCCTGCCTGTTTATGTACACCCTATTCAAACAGGACAAGGGAACCCAGAGGCAATAAATTAGGGACCTTGGGGGTATAGATTTTTACTAAAGACAATGGTCCCTAGGCAAGAGAGAGTTTTAAGGTGCACTTGGTTAACATACATATGTTCTTTGTCCAGTCGGACAGCACTTATTTATTAATAAGTATTTAAACAAAAGGATCAAAAAACAAATACAAGTGGGACGAGACCTGTATCCAACTTAGGAACATACATGGGAAACATATAAGGACGGGAGGGGTGAAGTTTCAGGCAAGAACACAAAGTCTATATACAGTAGTTTTTTAGACTTGATTTACAAAAGAGTACCATTGCATTTTGTGATCAAGAACTATTGGAAACATATGGTACATATAATGTCGACGACGTTTTTATCCCTTAGGGGAGAATCATGGGATCATCACCAGGACAGTGAAAATAAACATGCCTTTGTGCAAACATTGTAATTCATGTTTGTCAATTACTTAAACAATTACGAAGGTAGACAGGGGTTCAATTGCTACACGGTGGTGGGTAGAGCTTTACAGGCATGAGTCGGGATCCGGGGTGCCTTGAGAAGGTATTGGGTAACCGTGGTCTGCAGCAGGTAGACTATATTCCCTTCGCTATTAGAACGGGACTTTGGAAGTCGGCTGCCATTTCCTAATGAGGATTGATGTCGGCGAACTGAGTGAATACTCGAGCAACATCCAGTGGCTACTGCTCCTACCGGGTTATCAGACTAGGTAGACTATATTCCCTTCGCTATTAGAACGGGACTTTGGAAGTCGGCTGCCATTTCCTAATGAGGATTGATGTCGGCGAACTGAGTGAATACTCGAGCAACGTCCAGTGGCTACTGCTCCTACCAGGTTATCAGACTTAAGACAAACTTAAGACAAAATCCTAACTTAAGTCTGTCTTAAGTCTGTCTTAAGTCTGTCTTAAATTTGTCTTAAGTCTGTCTTAAGTTTGTCTTAAGTCAAACTTAAGACAAAATCCTAACTTTATTACTACTAAATGCCTTCTGCGAATACCAAAGATAGTACGTTTAGGATTTTGTCTTAAATTAGTTCTGTGAATCGGGCCCACATACATTTGTGACCAGTTAATTTTTATTTGTGCTTCCAGGGAGATCCAGGAACGACTACTTAGTTGTCCCAACCCCTTATTACAATGTCGGGGGGACACCGTTGTAGAATCGGGTCTGATCGACCACCAGTCGGCAGTCCCAGCCACAGCATTACAACAGGACCGCACTTGGTGTGGTCGCATACTCCCATTTGTCTATGGGAGCTTGTGCTGCTGCCGTAACTGGTCAGAGCACAAGCTCCCATAGACAAATGGGAGGATCTGTTCAACCCTGCACCGTGTGGCAGGCATCTCAGGGTGCCTGCCACACGGTGCAGGGATGAACGGGGGACAGGGTGAAAGAGGCCGTTCTATGGAACCCCAGTGTCACTTTCCAACAGGCTTTCAATGTTGGAAAGCCCAATAGGGAAAACGCTGTCCATGGAAATTACGGGCACGGCTTTGTCTGCCTGATGGGCTCCATCATCCAATCAGAATCCAGTCGGAATGACCATCAGGTTTCCCTTTCAACAGCCTGCATCGTAATGTCGAGGTCAAAACTGAACTCATGATGGGACCTGCGGTCGGAGGCTTGCCGGGTCTCATCGTAATGAGGCCCTTAAAACTTGGCCTAGAGCATAGATGTATCTTTAATATCCTCAAAAGTTTTAAATTCTGCATTGTTAAACCTGGGAGTCGCTAGTTGGCTGAGGTAGGTACCCATACGCCAAATAGGGAGCCTTGCTTCCACGTCAGGGAAAGGAAGGACACCTTCTCAGATAGCCCCCGCTCACCCCCTCGGTAGCTTGGCAAGAGCAGCCAGGCTTCTCTTCAAGACAAGTGTGTAAAGTATTTGCAACCACACTCTCAGTAACCCAATGATGACACTACAAATGGACTCCACACGAGTTTCATAAAAACAAGTATACATTAATATAAAAAGATATACAATGAGACCACACGATATAAATTCAACATATGCATATGTGTAAAAATAGTGCAATGCGTAATGCAACAATCAGACAGTTTGTAATGCAGAAATAATGCAATGCGTAATGTAACAATTAGGTCGTTTGTAATGCAGAAATAATGCAATGCGTAATACACGAATAAGGTAGTTCGTAATGTAGAAACAATGCAATGCGTAATACGACAATCAGGTAGTTCGTAATGCAGAAATAGTGCAATGCGTAATACACTCCAGCACCAATCACGGTGCCTTAGGCGGTCTCTCCGCCACTTGTACTGACTCACGGTCAGCTTCCATCAACAGATGCCCCCACACGGTTATGATGTAAACCAAGGTGCAGCTCTGCACTCAGGCCCCGGTACTGCCACTCCTTTGCAAGTACGGACAGCGATATGAGCCGAAGCAGAGGCTCGCACTGCAGGAATGGGGAGGCCAAGAGCATCTCTCTACGAGCCCACACCCCGCCCCAGGCGGCGACACTTGTTACCTGGGGGGTGCGACCTCTTTCTCCTCTCCTCTTCCAGCAACTTGGGCCTGCAATGCAACTTTGTGGATTCCGGGTAGTGGAAC
This sequence comes from Lissotriton helveticus, assembly GCF_964261635.1. Taxonomy (NCBI): domain Eukaryota; kingdom Metazoa; phylum Chordata; class Amphibia; order Caudata; family Salamandridae; genus Lissotriton; species Lissotriton helveticus. The sequence goes on from NC_136065.1 coordinate 2,083,016,828, forward strand.
TCGGGCCCTCCCTCGACGGGGTTGATTCGAGGTCCCGCTCTGGCAACGGCAGGCTCGGGCCGCGGCCCAGCTCCCCTGGGGCTGCTGGTGAGGGCCGCTGATGCTACGAAGATCTCAGGCTGCAAGAGGGCACACAGCGTCGCTGAGACTCAATTGAGCTTCAGTTGTGCACGATCACAGGGCACTCCTCACAAAGGCCTCAGGCTACACGAAGCACACGCACACAGCGTCACTGAGCCTCACTTGATTTCTGGGTGCATGATAACAGGGCAATCCTCATGAAGGTCTCAGGCTGCACAAAGCACATGCACACAGCGTCGCTGAGACTCACTTGGACTCTGGGTGCACGATAACAGGGGAATCCTCACGAAGGTCTCAGGTAGCACAAAGCACACGCACACAGCGTCGCTGAGACTCACTTGGACTCCGGGTGTGCACGATAACAGGACAATCCTCACAAAGGTTTCAGGCTGCACAAAGCACACGCACACATCGTAGCTGAGACTCACTTGGACTCCGGGTGCACGATAACAGGGCAATTCTCCTGAAGGTCTCAGACTGCACAAACCACATGCACACAGCGTCACTGAGACTCACTTGGACTCCGGGTGTGCACGATAACAGGGCAATCCACACAAAGGTCTCAGGCTGCTTAAAGCACACGCACACAGCGTTGCTGAGACTCACTTGGACTCCGGTGCACACGATCACAGTACAATCCTCACAAAGGGCTCAGGCTGCACAAATCACACGCACACAGCGTCGCTTAGACTCGCTTGGACTCTAGGTGCCCACAATCACAGGGTAATTCTTACAAGGGTCTCAGGCTGCAAAAAGCACACGCACACAGCGTCGCTGAGACTCTCCTGAAAACATTTGTGTTCCTGAGTTTACAGAACTGGGAGCCAGCTCACCTCGGGCCCTTGGTGATAAGTTACTTCCAGACACAGCACACAGTAAAGTCCTTTCAAGCAAGGGGACCTAGCACACAGCAAAGTCCCTTTAGCCTCTCCTTGGTTAAAGCAGCAAACTGCAGGCCAGCACCAGAACACACAGCAAGGGTCAGTCCTTTCCGACAGTCTCTTCAGCTGTTTTTTCCTTGGCAGAGGTTCCTCTTGACCACAAAGTAGGTTCAAAACTTTTCAGTCTTGATCAATCCATTTCTCCCAAGTTCAGGGGCTTCAGCCCTCTTAGTTATACCCCTAAATGTCGTTGAAGTCTTTGTGTTCAGGGGGGCACTGACCCCTGTTAAAACTAGTTCTGGGTGCCTCCTTGCCAGTGACACCTTCACTCAGCAGGAGATGGGACCATTGTTTTATGGCAGCAACCCAGGCCTCTTCACCTCTTGTGGCTACACCTCCCCCCTATATTCCAGATGCAGGTCAGCCTGCTGCTGTCTCACCTCCTCCCCTGGGTCAAGACAGTCCCCAGATTGTATCACTTTCAAATCCAGACAGTCAATCCACAACCAGGCAGAGACACATAGAAATGTTAGAGCACAAAAACCCAGCCACGTCTAACAGAGAGGTTTCTAAACACACAATGCAAAAACCACCTTCACAAAAAGATGTGCTATTGAATTGTGAGTTCAGGCACACTAAGCTTCACCTCTCCATCTTAAGCCTTTGGGAAGATAGGCTGGAAAACATATTACACAGTCTCCCCATACTGTCCTATGGGCAAGATGGCCTTTCAACAGAGAAAAACTAAATGGAGAGTATTTCACTGTCAGGACATGGTACACACCTCAGTACATGTCCTACCTTTCCCATGCATTGCACCCTGCCCAGGGGGTACCTTGGCCCTACCATAGGGGTGTCTTATGTGCATAGAAAGGGAAGGGTAATGCCTGGCAAGTGGGTGCACTTGTCAGGACAACATGGCAGTTTAACAAACTGCACGCAGCCACTGCAGTGACAGGCCTGAGTTCTCTCTTTAAGGCTACTTGTGTGCGTGGCACAATTAGTGCTGCAGACCCACTAGTAGCATTTGCATTACCAGCCCTGGCACACATAGTGCACTGTCCTAGGGACTCACTTTACTAGTAAAACAAATATAACAATTATGGACAACCAATTACCATTACACGTTATACAGGGAGCACTTGCTCTTTGACACTGATTAGCAGTGGCAAAGTGCCCAAAGCATCTAAGCCAGTCAAACGCAATCCAGCACAGCATCAAAAATAGAGGAGGTAGAGGCAAAAAATCAGGGGTAATCACACCAAGAAGTGCTAGGTTTAACATGTGTCTACAGTAAATTTGGCGTCAAACACACTTACAGAACAAGAAGGTGATACTTTGTGTGCATCTTTCAGTAGAGAAAAGTATTGTGTACACAACAGAAATACAAAGAATGCTTCAACTACCGATGTGGATTCCAGAACCATGTTAGCAACTATACTGGTTGTTCAGCAGTGGGCAAACATTGCATGTCTTGCAATAAATTAGGAGACTTCCAAGTGGTGTGCAGGAGTAGCAAAGCTCCTGTGCGCGTTAGCTACATTGCTGCGGAAGCTGACTTATACATTGATTCCATCAGCAATGTAGTTTTGACCGCTGATTGTAATATGGTGTGCACAGCTGTGAAAGCTCCCACTTGTGATGCCATAACTGATGATTTTCCTTACAGGTTATGGCGGGCTCAGGCTTGCCAATTACTATTTTCTGTGACACAACTTTCTATGAAAAGTGGGGGCGAGAAAAAGTTCTATCCACACCTGATATTAATCCTTAAGCATTCGGCGAGAAACCCCTTGATATGCTAGGTTTCTTTACAGCAAAGATACAATGTCTGGGTAGGGAAACCATTACTAAAGTAATCAAAGGTAAGTACAGGACCTAGCCAAAATGGGTCTATACCTGGTTCCTGGCTCTGACACTCCAGTGATGCTAGGTGACACACCTGAGAAGTCAGTATGTAGCTTGGAGGAAGCACTTGTGAAAATTCTAGATAAGTACAAGGAACTCTTCAGTGAACAGGCTGGGACTGTCAACGGGTTTTATCCACCACATCAGAGTCAACCCTAATGCCAAACCTTTCGTTCACAAGGTGCGACAGATTCCTTTGTCTGTCAGGGATGAGCTTAAACAATTTCTAAAGGATTTTAACACCAAGGCATCATAGAACCTGCAGAGTCATCCCAGTGGGTGGCTCCGTTCATAGATGCATGAACAAAATCCGGTAAGATCAGGCTCTGTGCTGATTTGAGAAACTTGAAAGGTAACATTTTAGTGGACTGCCATCACCTACCTAGAATACAGGAAACGCTAGCTAACTTAGGCAGCACAAAGTGGTTCTCAATCATTGATTGATTGTCTTAAATGAGGCCTTGGCTGCCTTTTGACTGGCATCAGCTGCCTGTTTCTTTCAAAAGCTTATGGATGTTTAGTTTACCGACATCAGAGGGGTCCAGGCCTACCAGGACGATATACTGGTCTTTAAAAATTCTCTAGAACAGAATATCAATGTTGACAAGATGTTGTCCATCCTAATGCACAGGGGTATGACAGGCAGGAAGGATAAATGTAAATGAGCCACCAAGAAGTTGGAATACTTGAGGCACACCATATCAGAATCTGGTATTAAACCCACATTTTCTTTAGTGACAGCCATCAAGGAGACATGCCCACCTATGGACCATGATGTGCTTTGCACCTTTCTGGGTCTTGCTGAATACTACGCGAGGTATGCTTCAGGATGCGCTTTAGCTGTGGAATCTCTCTGGTCTTTACTTAGAAAAGGTCAGAAATGTGTTTGGTCCAAGGAAGTACAAACCGCTTTTGAAAATGTAAAAGATTTAATTGTACAAGCACCAGCACTGACTGCATTCAGGGAAGACTGTACCTTGATAATCACTGTGGGTGGCAGTCTTCAAGGGCTATATGTTGTGTTGAGTCAAAAGATAGGAGGTAAGTGACAAACCATCGCTTTTGCCTCCAGATCACTCGAAATATTGGGAAATAGTACAGCACCATAGAACGTGAGGTGCTGGCATGTATCTGGGCAGTTCAAAATTTTAAGATGTATGTTTGGGGAATATGGTTTGAACTTCATACGGATCATATACCCTTAGTTTTTATCTTTACAGGGGGCATTCACAACAATGTTTCAGCCAGGTTGACCAGACTTGTGTTGAAACTACGCGAGTACACTTTCACTATTAGCCATGTATCTGGCGGTAGGAATTTCAGAGCAGACTGCCTCTCCGGAATGCCATTGCCAGAGTCTGATGAGCAAAGTGACAATGACGATATAAAATGTGTTACTTGCATTGATGCCACTCACGCTTTGCAAGATCGTGATTTCATATTTAGTGCTGATGAGTGGTTAAAGCGGTACAAAAGGGGGTGGTGATGGACGGAGCATCTGAACCAATCAAACACTCACACCCAGTCAAAAGAAACCAGTCCTCGGAAGCTTGTTTCCGGTCCAGGGAAGGCATGGCTTGGCAGTTCGGGCTGGACTGTTCCCATGAGGCACAGGGTCAGACTGATTTGCATATGGCCATGTCTGAACTGGGGTGGCAGAGTGGGCTAAAGAACGGTGATGGATTAAACCCAGATCCTTTGACTGGGTGTGAGTGTTTGATTGGTTCAGATGCTCCGTCCATCACCACCCCCTTTTGTACCGCTTTGGCCGCCATAAGTGTGGCAGGGTATGCTCAGACGTGAATCCCTTGCTCACTTTGCCACTGGATTCAAGCAAGCCGGGCTGAAGACGGCTGTAATGCCAGAAACCGGTCCTCGGAAGCTTGTTTCCGGTCCAGGGAAGGCATGGCTTGGCAGTTCGGGCTGGACTGTTCCCATGAGGCACAGGGTCAGACTGATTTGCATATGGCCATGTCTGAACTGGGGTGGCAGAGTGGGCTAAAGAACGGTGATGGATTAAACCCAGATCTTTTGACTGGGTGTGAGTGTTTGATTGGTTCAGATGCTCCGTCCATCACCACCCGCTTTTGTACCGCTTTGGCCGCCATAAGTGTGGCAGGGTATGCTCAGATGTGAGTCCCTTGCTCACTTTGCCACTGGATTCAAGCAAGCCGGGCTGAAGACGGCTGTAATGCCAGAAACCGGTCCTCGGAAGCTTGTTTCCGGTCCAGGAAAGGCATGGCTTGGCAGTTCGGGCTGGACTGTTCCCATGAGGCACAGGGTCAGACTGATTTGCATATGGCCATGTCTGAACTGGGGTAGCAGAGTGGGCTAAAGAACGGTGATGGATTAAACCCAGATCTTTTGACTGGGTGTGAGTGTTTGATTGGTTCAGATGCTCCGTCCATCACCACCCCCTTTTGTACCAATGAGTGGTTAAAAGCATGTCAGGAGGATGAGGTGCTTAAACAAGTTGGCACACACACTGTGAAAGGTTGACCTGTTACATGCCTCCAGGGTGATTTAAAAACATATGCACAAGTAACCAATGAACTCTCATTGATTGGTTTACTGATTTTGAGAGGTGATTTGCATATTCCCCCTCCAAAATGCACCATTTTATCATTTCCAAAGCACATCGGGAGCATCTTGGCAACACTAAGACATGCATGCGCACCAAGGAATACTACTGGTGGCCTGCCTTAGATAGCCAGGTGAAGTGGACAGTTCCCCTTCCTGACTCACGTTGGGACAAATTAGGTCTTGACTTTCAGGACCTTATATTAACTTGCCAGGGTACATGATATATGTCATTCTTTTGGTTGATTATTTTTCAAAGTGGTTATTTTTTTCCTTTATAAACTCTTCCTCTACTGATACATCTATTAACTTCTTGGAGCAGGTTTTCTTGATAGAAGGGTCTCCCAGATCTTTGGGGTGCTGACAACGGGACACATTTCTTGTCAGAGCAAATTGTCCAAACATGATGTCAATCACTTACAGGTTGCCCTCTACTCCCCATCATCCAATGGTTTGGTGGAGAGAGGGAACAAGGTAATAAAGGAAGGTGTGCAAATGGCCATTGTAGCTGGAATGGATATGAAACAATGTCTCAAGCAGAAAGTGTGAGAGTACAACACATCACCACAAGTTACCCCATTCCTAATGTTGAGAGGGAGAAAAGTTCATTCCGCTTTGTCCCCAACTTGCTCGAAGGACCAACTAGCCATCAAGGATACTGATGCTAGTTTAACCATTAAGGAAAACTGTATTCCTAGGGTTGAGGTGAAACAAGCCAAAATTACCAGACTGGGAACAACACTCACAACTGTGACATCTTCCTGTAGGCGCACAAATATATCCTGATTATAAAGCCCATCATGGTGAGAAAGGGGGAATTAATTCTTTCTTCCCCAACTAAGGAAAGGTCAGAAAGGTCCAGTGTTGTTAGAAGACAAAGGCTGGTGGAATGTATGGAATAGTGAGGCTACCTCATCAGCAGGCAAACATCATTACTCAAAAGAAAACTTTAGGTTTAGATTTGGATTGGACACAATGGGTACAACATGCTACAGGCAGTGAGGTTTCCAACAAAGGTCGTGATCTGGTCACCAGAGCTGCTGAAGGTGCTCATACCTTTATTGGAACTGTACCTGCAACGGCATACACCAGGTCTTGTGAGGATAGGAGACCTGGTAAATTCAAGGACTATGTAATGTACTAGTATTGGCTTCATATCTTATTTTTTCTCAACGTTTACATTTATTGTTTTGCTTTTGCTGTAAAATTTACTGCAATGGCCTAAAGGCAGAAACACAAAAGATACGTTCTATCTTTCCATTTCACCTCACGTCACTCTCTGCCAATTGTGGGCATGCACTCAATATTTAGACAAAACACCCTGCATACATAACCCTAAAGGTAGATGCACTTTGTTGACCCCGGGCACATGTGGGAACTTCAGCCCTCTCAACATCCCTGAAGGCATTAGAAGCAAGATGCTAGACACACTTACACTGCATCAATCTCTTCACCACTGTCACATCAAGCCAAAATTCAATATTACAGAAATCAAAGACCTAACTAAATGGGCCCCCCTGAAATTCTTGCTGTCGGGGGTGCTGGCAGGCATCTTCATAGGCCTCCAGGAGATGCCGCAGCTTACCTTTGCCTACCCATGCCACAGGGACCACAAATTGTGGTTTGGAATACTGTTCTTCCTCCTGCCGGGAGTCTGCAGTTCCACACTGAATGTAATAGCATAGAAATGCAGAGGTGCCACTGTAGGCAAACAAACTGCAATGAACTTGCTGGCTTGGCTGTGCATGATTTTAGCCCTGATTGGTTCTACCATTTTTCATATGGTTAACAGTTGTATTTTTAGATGGCAACGCCTTTGCTTGCATGACAACCAGACAGTGCCCGTATCTGGAAATCCAGATATTGTACCCTGCAGGCTCAAAGACAAAGACACCCTAGATAAAGAAATAAGGTGCTAGCCATCATGTCAAAGGTAGGTCAAGGTGGCTTCTGATTGTGTGACCAACTTCTGTCCACTACTGGCTTACAGCAATTCTGGGCACCGTCCCACAAAGACACATTGACAATCACACAACATCACTGCAAGGATGTCAACATTCTACATTGGGGCCAATAACTGCACAACTACAATGTCCACTACATAAATGATGACAGCAAAAATATTAACTGTGTTAATACATCTACTTATTTTTAATTAAATAACCTAACTACATATCTACATTTTAGCAGCTTAGAAATACTGCCAGGAAATCACTGTGATGGGACATTGGGACAATTAATAATTCCAAGTGTAGTCCAATCGCATGTGAGCGAACAAGTTCTTGGAGGCAGAATTTAGGCAGTTCTTTTGCTGTAGATATTTTGGTGAAAGACATTACCTGCACCTGCAATAATTCATTACAGTCTGTTTTTGTTGGTTATTTTTTTTTTTAAGTATTTGACAAACAGATTTCCAAGAAGCAACGATTCCTGGAAGCACCTGGAAGACAATGTTAGTAAAGGACTAGTCTTTGGAACATAGCTCATCAATGGGCGTGGGGTAAGATTGTTCTCCACTTGTAAATTAATTCTTCGAACAAGTGTGAGCAGTACAATATGCAATGGTGACAACACTAGCTAGCATACTCTACAGCTTTTTTTCCGCATGACATTTCCACATTCTTTGAATACACTTAGTTACACTTTGAGGCACAGGAAGATGAAGGTGATTTCTCCTCAATCCCACAATTTGTCTTCAAATGCCAAAGCAAGTTTTAAAACCAGTGTCTAAGATAAATGCTGAGCAGCTTAAGCACAAGACCACATCTCCTTTTACCTGTTACATCCTGGGGTACATCTTACCATCTCATTCTACAACACTTTACGTGGTAATGATTGCAAGCAGTTACAGGCTTCTCAAGAAGGTCAGTGTGGGTGTATTCCAGCTCAGCACTCAACACTGACTGTACCCAGCTGTTCACTATGAACATTGTTCCGGCCGGTGCTTCTCATTTGAAAAAAGAAGTACTATATTTTATATACAGGCACACTACTAAACACTACAATAATTATTAAATACCTGATACTAGGGGTGAGACCCATATGCTTCATGATGGAGCCCCTGTTAGGCACTCTACTCCCGCTTTCTCTCTCCACTCTGAGAGCATAGGGTTCAAATGAAATAGCTTCTAGATTATGTGCAGCACTCCCCCTCCTCTCTTAGCACAGTTAGCTCTTGGAGCTAACTAGCTTTTATAGTCCCCCACCTATTCCTTCTTCCGGGTGGTGAAGGGCTGCAGTGGGTGTCCTGCTGGCTCATGGGCGGTTTCACAGGTGGGATGAGCACCACCAAGCGCACTGCTTGGGTCAGTACTGCTCCGATGGGATGGCTGCAGGCTGAGTGGTGAGTCTTCAAAGGGTGGCGGCAGGAGCAGCAGCTTCTGGAATGGGCCCTCTTCTGTGCTGCAGCAACCTCTCACCACAGACAGTGCTCCCAGGCCTTTTAGGCCCAAATCCTCTAGTAACCACACTACAGCCCACCAGCAACAGTCAAGGCAAAAATCTGGCGGTGCACCACACAATGTTAATTTCCCACAGGTTCTCCACCCAGCAGGAGGCAGGGAGAACTATTCACACTCATGTGAGTTCTCATCATATAGGCAAAACAACATTTGAAAACACCATTAGCATTGGCATGGTCAGTCCCAGGGCAATGATCCATCATAAAGTCCATACCCTGGAGGAAGATGGACCACTTGAACAGTTTGTATTTACTTCCCACATTTGCATCAGTCACTTGAGGATTCAGTGATCTGACTGAAACCTGGAAAGAGTTCTTAACAGGTATGATTTCAGTTTTGTCAGTGCCCAGACCCCTCAAATCTTTCCTCTCAACTGCACTGCGCCTCTGATCCCTGGGTAGTAGCCACCTACTGATGAAGCCTAGAGGTGGGTCGATATCCCCACCATTCATCTGTGAAAGAACAGCCCCAATACCATGCTCTGAAGCTTCTGTCTGTACAAGGAACTCTTTACTGGTGTCAGGTGCCTTAAGCACTGGTGCTCAACACATGGCTGCCTTCACAGTGTCAAATACCTTTTCGCACAACCTCTGTTCAGATCACCTTCTTTGGCTGCTTCTTGAACGTCAGCTCAGTCAGGGAGCTACAATGGTGTCATATACATTGATAAATCACCTTTAATACATAGTGACACATAGCACTTATTTTAGGTGATACGGGTGATAAACCAGCTGGAACTGAAGACAGCAATGCCCTATAGGTAGGTGGCACTGAAGTTCTCCAACCTAAATAGGACCCGGTTGACCAACCTTTGGAAGGTGGCAGGGGCATCTTTCAACCTGAAGGGCACAAATCTGAGCTGAAAGTGCCATTTGCTGTGGAGAATACTGACAGTCCTTCCCCTCTCAGTTAGAGCAATCTCCCAGTACCCTGATGTCAAACCAAAGGTATTGAGTAACTTGATAGCCCCTAACCTGTCAATGGACACAATATGTCTGGGGATGGCATGAGCATCAGTCATGGTGACTGTACTGAGGGCCCTGTAACTCACACAGAACTGTTTTTGGGGTGATACCTGGTGAGGCACTCTAGGGTACTAGCACCATTGGGCTGGACCAAGGACTACAGGAGGACTCAATTTCCCCCAGCTCCAGGACCTTGGAAACCTCATTTTTGATGCTGGCTGTCACTTTGTCAGACAGCATGTACATTTTATTTTTGACATACTGTCCCTTGTATCCATATCATAGGTACACCAATCTGTAAGCCCAGTAGTATGAAAGAACAGAGAGGAGAACTACCTAAGTAACTTGTGACAGTCTCTCTGTTGCTCTTATGTCCGTTTTGGATGATTCACTTTAGTGAACCATCTTGCTCTTTGGAAAGTAGGATGTCTGGAAGGGGTTAACTCTTTTCCTCCTGCTCACCATCTGTCACTATTAGCATTGTTACCGTAGCCCTCTAAAAGTGTGATTTGAGCCTGCTAAAACACATTACCCCTAAGAGGGTTCTGGACAACTGGAGGTAAATCTCCCCTTTCCTTTACCCGATAGGGCCCTGTCCAATGGTCCCAGAGGCCTTTGGGATTCACGGGCTCCATCACCCACACTTTTTGACCAGACTGTACTGTACTAGAGTGGCCTTCTGGTCATATCATTGCTTAATCATTTCCTGCTGGCCTCTACATTATCAGTGGCCTCCATCATGTAGCAGCCTATCTTGGGTTAAAGACCTAGCATGTAATGGACAACATATTGTAGGGGCTTCGTGGGAGCTTGCCCCTCTTTTACAAAACTGAGAAGTCCTCTCACAGGGTACTCAGACTGAACTTAAAGGGGCTGAAGCCCATTACCTTCTGTGGTACCTTATTGTAGGCGAACAACAGGTATGGTAACAGGACAACTTACATTTCAGGTGCTCCAACAGACGCATGATTATGCCCTTCAGGGTCTTGTTGAACCTTTTAACAAGCCCATTGGTCTGTGGGTTGTAGTGAAGTATGGAGAATAAACAAATTCAGATTCTCTTGGCATCGTAATTAGGAGAATCGCTATTTCATTACAAGACCAGAGGCTTTGCAAGACTAAATTTGACATGTGTTCAGTCGGTTTACGATAATGTTTTGCAAATGTAGTAGAGTTTGACCAGTCTGCAGCTCTAAGGATGTCCTCTAGTCTGCCATCTTTCCAAAAGAATTGACCAGCCATAGCACCCCTCACAGAATGTGCTTAAAATCTATTAATGTCGACACCTGCTATCTTCATGGTTCCTTTACCCATTGTTATTGTTATTGTTATTGTTAACTTAGTCTTTTATAGCGCCAACTCACCACCAGGTCTCTAGGCGCTTGAAACAAACAGAGCAACAATACGTGAAACTAAGATGATCCGAAACTTAAGATAAATGTATTTAACTAGATCTAGTGCCTTCTTGAATAACAGAGTTTTTAACTGCTTCCTAAACCTCAAAAGATTTATGGAGTACCCATGGAGGTACCGTTACACAAGTCACTGCTTTAAAAGGTTCAACAAAAGAAATGACTAGCCAATTAACACAGTGTGAGTGATGTTCATTCATTCTATAGTCTATAGTATATTCATATATTCTATAATCAACAACACACATTTTTTGCACGAGTCAAAATTGGGATTAAAAAAACAGAATCAGACATTGTTTTAGTACTTCTAATGATCTCGAGCTTCACTCGAAAGGCATCATAAACGCTGTTGCTTACCTCTAAATTTTTCACATCCGTCACACGTCAGCAGGAAATCAGGCACTTTGAGGAGGCTAACTTCATAGAAAGCATTTTTTTGCTTAGAAATCTATTACTTGAACAAGAAGTGAATAAAAACAATGTTTTATTCTTCCTCACAGACCTTGACTGAACCGGGACGCGCCTCCTTCGCATCATGCAGATCTTTGGCGAAACATCCGTTCTCTATATGAATAGGGGCAAATCATTCTTGTGGCGGCTGCGAGGCAGAGATTGGCTGGGTGACTGGTCTCGCGAGGTAGTGGTGGTTCCGGACAGCTTCAAATATCTGGGAGTACATCTCTCAACTTCTCAAGCGTTGGCGTGGACTAAGAACTTCGCCCCCCTATGGGCACAGGTGAGTGAGCAGACACAAGAGTGGTCCCACCTGCCCCTATCTCTACTTGGTAAGTCCGCTATTTTTAGGACGATTTCTCTACCTCGTCTCCTTTATCAGCTGCAAAATCATCCCTATCCTATCAAACCAACATTGTTTTGTCAATTAAACGCTATTCTCGCCTGCTTTCTTTGGGGGGGTGGTGCGTCGAGAAGCCCTGAGGACCTGCTTCCAGTCTATTTATTCCGGTGGAGTGGCCACCCCAGACATTCAGGCGTATTACATGGCCTCCCACCTGCTTGTCCTCAATGACTGGTGGTATGGGGACCGTGGCGACCCTTCCTATGCTGTGGAACGTTGGCTTCTAGGCGACACCACCCTCCACATGGCTCTCTATTCGATGGCACTGCTTTGCGGGTTACCACCCGCTACAGCCACAATCTTCAAGATTTGGAGATTGTCACTCCACCTGATGGGCTGGTGGGGGAGACACACCAAGGAAACTCCATTGTGGAACAACAGACAGTTGCCGCAGCTGTCCGGTTTTCGGGGCTTTGAGGCCATAGGGATAGACACAGTGGGGGCAGTTGTACGTGGATGTACTCTAAAATCCTTTCTCGATATATATTAAAAACAATTGTGACCAGCTGATACTGCAGACCTATAGCAGTAAGTGTTCTGTAGCTAAGTCCCTTAGCAAACAGTTCCACTAAAAAATTAGCTACGTCAACTATATGTGCCTCCATGGCATCCAGATCCCTCTATAGGCACCAACAAACCATTTTTTTCAATATTCCATTGTATCTCTTGTGGGTCCCTGGAGCCCAGGACTCTTCAAGGAGCTCCACAGCTCTTCCTGAAAGTCCGTAAATCTCTTTAGATCTCCAGATATCTTCCAGGCAAGAAGGTTCAAAGTCCCTGTCAAGATCAAAGGATGTTCCTCCCCATCAATATTTCTTTGGAGTCCTTCTTGGGGAAGAAGAAAGGGTATGTTGCAGGCAAGTTCCAAAATCGTTGGAAACCATGTTTGAGATGGCCAAAGGGGAGTTATTAGGACCAGGGAGCTTTCCGCCTGTCTGACTTTCTGAAGAACTTTCTGGATCATCGCGAAGGGGGGAAATGCGTAAGCTTGAGTTACTTTCCAGGACTGCAGGAAGGAGTTCGCCACCAGAGTCTGGCATCCAACTTAAATATCTCTTCAGTTGGTAAGTGAGAATGCTTGCAAACAAGTCCAATTTCAGTGGACCCAGTAGGAAACACAATTTTCGGAATATTAGTACGTTCAGTTTCCAGCCGCTGTAGTCCTTCAGAAACCTGTTATTTCAATTGGCTGAAACACTGGCTTCCCCTAGGCAAGTATTCTGTTTTGAGGGTGATCTTGTGTTCCAGAATGAACACCCAAAGTTTCTTTGTCAGGTCTGATAGATCTGTGGATTTTGTGCCACCTAGACGGTGTATATAAGCTACTGCCGAAACAGTGTCCATATTCAGTAATGTTGATATGCCCTGTTAGGAATGCTTTAAACACATCAAAGCATAAAGCCCTGAGGTTAGCTCCAGAAAGTTTATATGGTGAGACATCTCTGTGTGGGACCACAGTCCCCCGGTATTCTCAGTTCCCAGAGGAGCGCCCCATAAAAAGAAGCTTGGAATGGTTGCGAGGATGTAATCCAGGGACGATCCAAAGTTTGCACATCCATTTCAGGCATCCAGATTGTCCAACCACCAACTCAGCTCTGATTCGGCCTCCTGATCCAGGGAGATTTTGTCCCCCTACCACAAACCTGCTCGAAGAGCTCTTGCTTTTATTCTCCGAAGAGCCCGCTAGTGAAGGGAGCCCTGAAATATGGCCTGGCTGAAAGAGGACAAGGGGCCTAAGAGTCTGGCAAGTTGTCTCAGGGTTAGATAAATTTCCCACTGGCATACAATTATAGTAAATCTACATAGCGTACAAACAATGTTTGGATATAGGGTTTCTGCAATTATTTATCATTTGCACATCACCAAGTAAAATGTTCAGATTTTTTTTTTACGTCTATTAAAATCTTTGTTTCCATCACACTTTTGGATTGCAAAAAAGGAGCTTTCCGAATTCCTGATATATTTCGAATCATTTGTACTGCTTATTTACAAGCTATTTAAATATTGTGTGCTAGAAGAAACACTGACATCATACAGCCTTGTTTCACAAGGATTGTCAGACATCTCACTTTACAAAATCCTCTAACTGCTGTCATAGAACGGTGAACATCAATCTCCAGGATAAAATAATCATTAACTTGACGGAAGGTCCAGTCTTCTTCTGTTCTTCATCAGGTCTGCTCTCTCAGTTCTAAGTAGGTGGATAGCAAGTTTTCCGATGATGGTGTTCCCACTGGCTCCACCACTGGAAAACTTATTCTGATAACCCAAAAAGTAGGGGTCTTAAGAATAAAGCCAACTGACCACTAACAGATTCAGAGCAGATGGTGACATCGCATTTTTTCAGACCTTCAATGCCAAGAAAACCTGTAACTCACAGATAGCAAAAAACACAGTTACACCCGCACCCAGGAAATACATTCCCTGGATGTGTGGATCATTATTTACTTGTGACGGCAAGTCCTCTGAAGGATAGAGATCACTGCTGTTTGGCAGTGATCTCCAAATTTAGTAATTGGTAATCAGTAATGGAGGCCGGGCGTAATGTCCTCCAGCACCCAGACTGCCAGGTGACGTGCAGGAACACTTTTTGGCGTTCCCATTGAGGTGCACATTTTTAGAGGCACTGCTATGAGCACACCAAAATAGCCTGCCAGACAAGAGGAAACTCCTAATGTGGCAGGCAGTCTGACCACGGCTTTAGCGGTGCAGTGATGAGGCGGACCCAGCACCGCCAAAATTGTATTCAGGCCCTTAGAGTTTGTCAGAATTAATGCCATCTGTATAGTGGAGGACTACCTCCGGTAGCCCAGGGGACCTCTACCAACCACATTTTGAGTTGTCCACCGGTCTTGCATACAACTCTCTACATTGACAGGAACCGCTGGCATTAATTTGTTTTCCATGGTGTGGTTTTCATTTGGCTTTTTTTCATGTCCTTTGCTGCCAGGTGTCTACTGGCGATGACGGACAGGAAAACAAAAAGCTTTTAGACCCTTCACGCTAAGTATGGCAGATGGTGTAAAGTATTTTATCCAACGCCCCCCTAGTCCGTCTGGCTGTGGGAGAAAATACTCCAGTAACTGAGTCAATGGGGGCTTTATTAATAGAATACTCACAGTCAGCCCAACTCTAAATGAGATGAGTGGACAGTCAGCTAGGTGGGCAGGTTACTCTGCCGTATTTGCTTAGATATAATTGAATTTGTTCATTAGAGGATAACACTGTGTACTTAAAAGATTGTGTTTACAGTTTTTCTTGCCTATTATTGTAAACTGTTAAAAAATATAATTAAATTAAAAAACGAAGTATTCCCTATTCAAACATACATTTTACAATGTTAAGTTGTAAATTTACACCTCTATTTTAATGTTGATTTTCGAATTTCTGTAAATCACAAAGTTTCCCAAAATTACTCCTGGAAAACTTTTCTGAATTCCTGTTTAAATACATATGAAGCCATGTCCATCCTGCACACCTGCACATATGAAAAAGGCTTGGTATTCATGCAGTCACTTCGATGCCTATCTTAAACCCTTTCAATCTAAATTATAGCTGAGAGAACTGCTCCATACCTAATATAGAATACACATCTAACCTACTATTTGGCTAAAAGTGTTTGGAGCAAAGGGAGCTGATTTGCAGATTTATATTACATTCACGGCCGGAAGCAATTTACACAGTTCCTACCCTCCTGTTGTACCTCATATCACCTATGCCAATCAGTGCCAACTGTGGGCGTAGACAACAATATTTAAGGACTGACACCTGCGGACATGTTACTACAGGAAACCAGACGCACCTCTGCAAAGCCTAAGGCGTGTGTGGACATCTCACTCCACGTAACATCTCTTTAAGGTATCAGGCGTCAGAAGTGGGACACAAAAATTATTTTAAAATGTCTTCGGCTGAGCAGTCAAGCCCCCCAACAACAGGATCATCAATCAAAGACCTCACAGCATGGGCCCCGTTGAGACTCTTACTGTGGGGGGCGCTGGGGAGTATTTTTGTTGGACTCCAAAACATGCTACAGCTTGCATTTGCATGCCCATGCCACATAGACCACAATTTGTGGTTTGGGATTTTGTTTTTCCTGCTTCCAGGATTGGCCTTCTCCATACTAAATGTGCTGACATGGAAGTGGAAAAGGTGGCGCTGGGGGCAAATATCTTGCTCTCAGTTTGCCGGCTTATCTTCACGTCGGTTTTTGTCACAACTTTTCTTCCCCTTGCTCATGTGGGCAACAGCTGTGTTCTTGAATGGAGACGCCGTCGCCTGCATGACAACTCATCTTTGCTCGGATATAGAAAGCCCAGATCTCATTGTCTGCAGAGTCAAAGATGATCATTCCACTGATGCAGAAGAAAGGTGTTACCGTTACTGGTCCTTCGTGTCAAAGGTAGGTTGTGTGAACTTCTATTTAAGAAAGTACCTGATATACACACCAGGATTAGAGCAATTCTGACCACCTTTTTACATGAACAAATCAGTATCACTGAAAGAAACTCAACAGTCTGCATCCAGTTCATTATTCTGAGAACCAAAATGTCCACTAGACAACAACATTATTGGGTTTCTTGATGTGCAATGGACATATGTTCAACCTACTAACATACCTCTTTGTTAAAAACTGGTAATCCTGGGCAAAAATTATTTTCCTCTTCTTCTAGAAGAAGGTTAATTTACCACCCAGACTCCAATATAAGCGTACTTTAAGGCAAAATGTTTGATGGCGGGAGTAGCCTTTTGTTGTTGTATAGTTATTGTCAGTATAGAAATTAATGTGCTAGTACTTTTGTTGCAGAAATATGTATAGTAGACACTTTTGTGTAAATTCACAATTACAGTACACCAGAAAAAAGAAAACAGGTAACTTGGAAGTTATCTTGTTGACTGTGTCAATCAGACTGCTAGTTTACTCCCAGGTGTCACTAGCTTCCATAAGACTGTCAGAAAGTGAGAGAAAGAGAGACAAAGACAGAGATGAAAAACCAAGAGATAAAAGTATAATCATATATACTAAACATAGAAAGATTTTTAGTTACACTTGTTTGTGTGTTGTAATCTATCGCATAAGAGTACTTTTTAATGTTCAATCCATGCGTGTATAGTTTCTCAGGTAGTTGTGATTCTTACATATGGTTGCACTATTTAGCGTGTCAGTATGGATATTTGTACATTAATATCAGACAGTACACATTGTACATATACTTATGCGAAATTCTTCATAAACAAGTGCCTAGTGCATTCAAGTGAATGAGTGTAATTCTTTGATAACTTTCAGTCTTTTCCTATCGCTATACCCAAGTATTGTTCAGACTGTTGCTGTGTGTGAGTGAATTAAATAATATTGTAAAGTCACAGTCACAAAGCCATTACTTGGGAACTCTTAATCACATGCATCGACCTTAGGAGCATGGTTTGTGTGGCACATCCTCTCAAAATGTTATGGGTGGAGAATCCCCACTCGAAACTGGATAAACCTTTTTTGCACTATAGTAATTCTGTATCATTTCCAATATTTCGTTTAAAGCTAAGGGGTCAAAAAGAATACTTCAGGGCAGCATTAATGCCAGCAAGGTGAAGGGCAGAGTGGCGCAGTGCGTATTAATTTAGTCTGATGCACTAAGGTGAAAGAGTTCTGCATGTTAATTAAATACACTTTTCTTTTTTAATTTTGAAGAGTTTCCATATTCCTACAAGATTGGTACACAATGTCTTTACAAATTAAAGAGTTCCTAAAGACCTAAAGATAAGATGTGAACAACACCTTTCCCTCTTTACCATTACGTTAGTTAAGGTGCTTTGTGGTTTACAAAATATTAGTAAAACAGGACATATCTAGTAGTGCGTTTGTGTCAGAGTAAAATAGGGGAACTGAATATAGGAAAAAAGTAAGATAAAAAGATTTTCTGTAGAAGACAAAACAAAAACAAAATGTTACTCCATGCCAAGAAGGCAGATAAGGGGTGCTTTGTGAGGCCAACCTTTTGACTCTAATGGAAGCATTTTCCTAGCTCATGTGAGAGCAATAATTGGGGTTGGGAGAGATTCTAGGCTTGTTATGAAGATCAAATACTAACAGTCAATGTTATGGCCCATTTGACAGAAATGGGATGTCTCACATTGAGCAGTATCATTCTTTATGTGAGAGTTATGTATGGTGTACTGGCGAGAAATTACGCCTTATTTATTCTGAAATGTTTACTTATCTGGGCAGTTTCACTAAAATACTGGGTTCATTTAAGGTCGCATTTGGAACTTTTTCATGATGAATACATGGTTACTATAAACTTGTATGCTTTAAAAGTTGGAAGTTTGCCTTACTTAACAGTGAACTCTCAACTTGAATGAATGAATATAAAAAAATTTAAAGCGCGGACTTAGCCCAGGGGCATCAAGACGCTGCGGTCGGAGATCATTGTGTCAAAGGTTCATAAACTACGAGGCTAGAGGATTACCAGCAGATGACCATCAGAACAGGTGAAAAGTCAGGTCTTCAAAGATTTCCGGAATGAAGAATGTATTTCCAAAGTTGAGATTGGGAGAGGGAGCAGGTTGCACAGATTGGCTCCTATCACCGAGATTTCCCCCCACCCTCCCCCTCTCCCCCACCTGACTTTCCTAAACCTAGGAACTGTTACCCAATTCTTATTAGCAGATCTCAAATTCTTGCTGGGAACATACCTGGTAGGAAGTAGCCTTATAAAGAAGACAGTTCCACAGACAGAATTTGACAATTTTTCTTTACAGACCAGTCAATAGAAAAAGAATTTTTTCACATACCTTAGCAACGTTCACCTACCTTAGCAACGACCTCACTGCATTCCATCCTGCTCCAACAGCTGGACCAGAAGTGCTTCAGAAGTTGACAACAGGGGACCGTGTTTCACAAATAAAAGTCTATGCAGCATTTACTGTCACTTCTTCAAAACATAGCCTGCTGATTCATATTTTTTTTCCTGGAAGTTTGCATTTTCCAGGAAACAATGAGTCAACGAGTGCCATTTTCTTCTTTGTAATGTGACGATGGTGTGTCACTCAAAGCGCTCCTGTGGTTCTCTGTGTAGTGTGTAGCTGTCACCAGTGTTGCACATCCCTAACAGTGCTTAACAGATGCAATAATTAAGTGAATGGGTAGATTAATGTATCTTTATGGTTGTCTGTGCACTGGTCAAAGGCAGGGTAAAACTGCACAATTGCATTGAAAGAGGAATTACTCTCTCTCTCTCTGTTGTAGTATGCTGGCACTCTGCTAACGCAGCGTCCATGAACAGATTCCGGTTTAATTTTTACCCGGGTCTAGGCCCGCAGGGAAGAATGGCAACTTTATTAATTTGCACTTTTAACTTTCCAAGTGTCAGGTCACTGAATGACTCTCCCTGCTGACATTGTGTGTGACCTGTAGGCCACGGTTCGAATCCTGGCAGTTAGAAACTAGCTTTTCAGGCTTGTCATGTTAATAAAATCTGTAGTTATACTTATTAATAACAGCAATTACTTACAGAGCTCGTAGTGTCAGGCTATAAGACAGGATATTATTATGTAACGTTATGGAAGAATGTTTAAAAGATTAATTACATGGCAGGACTGGGTACAACAAAATCAAATGACGTCAGAGGCTCGAATTGTTTAATCTGCGTGATTCATTTGCCGTATCTACCTATTAAAACGTTGCCTGAAATGTACTTTTTACTAGAAATATGGAACTAATCCTAAATTATTGGAAGGTTTGCGATGCTGTACATATGGTGGTACGACGTAGCCTGGGTGCACGGGCCTCTGGTTCTCGGTTTCTTCGCACACATTCTCGTTAGAATCCGTCTTCTTTCTCGGTATGTAGCTGAGGCAGGAGTCATGTTGGTTGGGCTTCTTCTCTTGGAAAACGTGCTGCTTCCGGCATACAACTACCTGGTTAGGCATGAGGCGGGAAGTGACGATCCGGAATTGCTTTAATAGGCGGCGGCCATCTTGGACATGCGCATTGTTGTCTTTATTCTCTTGCACGCTGCAAAGGTAAAACCATTGAAGATTCCTAATACGGAAGTCATATCTGAGGGGTTGGTGTAGCGGTTTCCTTAATATCGGTTGCGGAGATTTGAATTTGAATCTCTGGCACAACATGTGAATAAACATTCCGTCACTCTGATAGGGTTGCTACCTTTCCCAGAAAATACCGGCCATCTCTGCTCACGTTTTAAGATTCTGAAAAGGCCCGGAGCTGATTCTTAAGCATACATGCCAATAGACCAGATTTGGGCGGGAAACTCCCGATTTTAGGCCCCAAAATCTCCCGCCGGAAATTAAATTTTCTTCAATAGAAGTCAATGGGGATATACGTTCTCCCTAATTCTGTTTCAAAATCTCCCACTTCGCTGTCCTAAAATGTTGACATGTATGCTTAAGTAAAACTTTATTTGTAATCATCGCAATTAATTTTTACCTTACCTTTCTGCCTTCGTTTAATTTATTTATCAGTCAGTGGTCATTACGACAGGTGCAGAATTAAAGTGTTTTCTTCTAACATTTACTAATTAAAGTATGCACTTATTGTAATAACTCCTTCAAGACGCAAGGTACATAACGTCTTTAGTTAGAGCAAGTTGTAACTTCTACAATGAGCTCCTGATTTTATCCAAGGCTATCTTCAGCTATCACCGATCCCCACACTCTAGAATGCCCACATCCCTTTATCAACTAACAACACAGACTCCACACTTATGACAGGAAAAAAATACCAGCTTTACAGCGATTTCTATATGGACAGGGCCACTAAAATACCGGCCATGCCGGTGTAAGAACAGCCAGGTGCAACCCTATCAGTATACTTGCAACTACCTTCGACTCAGATTGTAGATCTGCTCAGCTTAACCCATATGAGACTTTAAAAAATAAGCATGAGTCTCATCCTAATTTTGCAGGTAACCCCACCCCTAATCATTTTCACCTTCCAAAACAACTGAAATGCCTCCCTAAGCCTTACATGGGATTCCCTGCCTAAAAAAACCTGACTGACTCCACAAAAGATTGGTCACATCCATTGATGTCAATGGAATCACCCTCCAGAACTCATCCGTCTCACCCTATGTGGTGATGCAGATCATTGAGAGGTATGCTTTTGGGTTGACTGACTAATACTACCTCAATAACAAGTCCATACACCTCCTTGTCATACCTCAACCCATACCTACATATGTATACCATTTTATATTTCAGAGAAGCATGGCAACACAAAATCTTCCCTATTTAGAAGACTCTGCTTTACCTTGCAGTTATGTTAATTTCACCTACCTGTCTGCTTGACACAGCTTTAGGCATGGCTGGTCCTGCCAGTGCTCAGGCTCAGCAGTAGCTAAAAACTGTTATAGATTCCTATAAGTTTCTATACTCATGTCCTTAACTGTAACAGTAAAAACACTGTGGTCTTACTATTTCTAGCATCAGAATGTTATACATTTCATAGGCATTACTGTTTGTAGCATTCGAATGTTATACATTTCATAAGTGTGCGCTGCCTAGTTGTTAATTAGCCTTATTTAAATCAATTCCTGGTGGTGGAAGGTGGTTTATTGGTGGTGGTATGTATGCACCTACAACCAGTGTCAATGCCGCAGACACAGTACTGGATCCTAAAAAGGGTCTCTTTGAATTAATCCCTTGCTCCACCCTTGGTAACTGACACTGAGCAATACGTCTTAACTTCGGAGACAGGTATGAAAAGCATTTAAAAACATTACTACAGTAAATAAGTAAGACACAACACACAATAAAAACCCCACACCAATTTATAAAAATAGGAAATATTTGTATTTTCAAAATGATACCAAAATGACAAAAATCCAATAAAGGGAACCAGAGCTAGACAAAATCCAGAGTACGCATGACTGGTTTGGTCGGCCCCAGAGGGCTGACCAAACAGTCAGGGCCCACAACAGTGGGGAAACCACTCCTCCACGGCCCATCTACCCACCCGCCCCCAACCAGCCATACCTTCCCGCCTGCCCTGAACCAGGTACATCCTGCCTTCTGCTTTATCGCAGCGCGAGAAGCAGAAACATAAAATGGTATTTAAAATACCATTTTATGTTTCTGCTTCTCGCACAGCGAGAAATCATTGGGGAGACGCCCCTCCGCCCTACTGGCGGAGCCTCCCCTGATATGTTCTAAAGCAGGATGAGACACTTGGTATCTCATCCTGTGTATGTGCTCTGGCCGTGCTTGCCATATCCTTTGCATGTGTTAAGACAGGTGGTGTGAGGGACCGCAGAGCACACAGGAGAAGTGAGCTTTTATATGATTGATGCATCTCGGCCCATTCCCCTAGCAGATGAAGATTGTGGTGACCTATTTTCATTCAATAGCTTAGCTAAACTATTTATGACCTCTTTGGTACGGTGGCTCATCTGAACTAACCACAATATGTTTCTGTCAAGTTTCTTGGAACTATGGTGAGCTTAGTTCCATGATGGATGCTGGCAGTCTTCGTTACGTGAAGGTGTTGTAGGAAGTTGTCTCTCCATTTGGCGGGTTTCTTAGTGTAGAAGATGAAGCCAGTTTTAAATTCTGTGTGAATTGGAGTTTAGAACATGTCTGTTTTTAGTGTTTCTGGATGTTCTTTGAGGATTTTGCGCTTGAAATGTTTTACGGCATGCTTGGAGAATGCTTGTTTCCATGGAAATGTAATGCAGTATGAGTTGGGGCTGTACCTTTCAATCACAGTGTTGCCGAGGGACATTGCTGAGTGGTCCTTCTGCAGTATCGGCAGACTGGGCCCTTCCTGGGGGTGGAGAAGGGGGTCCTCTGTGAATATAGCCTGTTTCAGCAGTGGGTCATTTGGTAGAGGAGTGGAGGGGAGTCCTTTGGCAGAGTAGGGCACAAGTGATGGGGGTGTGTAGAAAGGAGTTTGTCAAGAAGATTTGGTGGGATTTCTGCGTGGTAGATGGGGCCTTGAATGGCGAAAGAGTACTGATGAGCCTGCTCGATTTTTCGAGTTCTTAGTGGCCAGGGTATTTAGGAACTAGAGGTTATGGTGGGGTTTGAAGTCTGGTTAGCCGGAGAGGCCTACCTAATACCAGGTCATATACACACTTTGTGCACACACAGCATGCATTAGGTGTTAGTTAAGCATGAACTAATAGACATAAGGAAAGCATATGAATATGATAGTGGTGCTAATAAACATCAGGAAAGCAGGGTCACTACTGCTGGCATGAGGTTGGATAGGCAAAAATCACAGTGTAGGCAATAGCCAGCGTCAACACAAAATCACAGTATATGCACAAGGAACCAATATTAGCATAAGGTAGACAAAAATCATCTTATAAGCATATGTAACAATATATGCATATGAGTATGGTGAACGCTCTAGGTAACAATGTAAGGTGTACAATATCAAGTTCTGACGTGAATATGATCATACATCCAATTTTTCTTGTTTGGCAAAAAGGAAGGCAGTAATCACTGCGAAGTCATAGAGTGGTAGTGATGACATAGAAACTAGTGATTGGTAAAAATCCTACTGAGGGAGTAGCCCATAATACATTTCAATTGGAAAAGTAGCCCAAACAGTAAACAGAGACTGGTGATTGAAGTACATACTACTGAGGAGGCGGACCAAAAATAAATTTCAACCGAAGAAGTAGCCCAAACAGCTTCCTACTGAGGGAGCCTCCCAAACTAGATTCCTGCTGAAGAAATAGGCCACACCTTCCTACTGAGAAGTAGTTCAAAAAATGAAATGATGAAATCAGACAAGTGCCCCATCTCAGAACTTTAGTGGAGAATTGTCCATTACTTTTTACAGAAATGGGAACACCCTAGTCCAAGCCACTGAACAAAACCTAACCACTTTTGATCACAACTTTCCTGTGCTCTGCTCCTCCTTTCCACCCGGTCTCAATTCCACCATTCCCCCCTTTCCCAGATAACCAACCTCTCCACCCTCCCCCACAGACCTGATCCATACCTACGTTAGCTGAACCTTCTACTCTCAATATCCTTTGCAATGCCTCAGCCACTACCAGACATCCTGACTTGAAGGTATCGCCACCAGAATTACTTTTCCCCTTACTGTGGCACACAACTAGGTAACCAACCACTCCACCATCTCCCAGAGAACTGATCCATGCACTCACACCTCCAGCTGAACTCTCTACTCCCACTACCCTCTGCACTGTCTCTTCCTCCATCCCCTATAGAGCCTCCTCCACTACCAGACGCCCTGGCGCTACAGTTTCGTTACCAGAATTACCTCACCCCTCTTCACACTTATTTCACAACTCCGCTACCCAGCTCAAGTTATCCTTTGCACCCATATCCTCTCAGTCCACCAACCTCAGCCGGCTGGATCCCACCATAGCCCCCACCCCAGATTCCAGTGAGCGCCATCACACTCCCCTCCCCACACCAGTACCAACCCTCTCTCAACTGACCCTATAATATTCTCACTATTCTGAAACAAATTTCATCACTTTGTTAGACGCAAAGATTAGCCACACCCTACTCCAACCAAACACATTTATGGTGCACACCGTCCCTGCCACAAACAGTCACTGTGATCCTCATCCCTCACCTCTAGCCAAACCATCCCCAACATTCACCACCACCTCAAACCTAGACGCATCACAACTGGAATTTCGCAGCAGGAAGCTTAATTGCTGAGCAACACCTATGACAGTGTTCCAGGCAACACTGCCACCGCAAGATCCCGGTGAACCTTGGCATGAATAGGACCCTGAATACCACCCAACCTCCCAGGCCACCCATCTAACTAACTGCCATCCAACTCAACCAGCATGGCCCGAGATCATTACCTGCGCCTTGCTGCATGCAACTTAACTGTTGATCAGAAGTCAAGCATGCCACTGATATAGCTGAAACTATCTTACAACACAATACAAGTTTTTTTATTGATTTAGATCTACAATCATTAAAAAACAACACAACACCAAGATCTGCTTTTTAACAGAAACCTGGCTTAACGACCACTCATCCCCTTACATCAACCTACTTAACCCACAGGGCTATTCAAATCATTCTCAGCGACTGCAAGGATTACAAGGGCGGTAGATTAACCATCATTCACAAAAATGATGTTTGCCTAACTCCCTTCCGCACTACAAAATACCTACCTTTGAATATGTAGGAGGTCAGCTCTCCTCCTAAAGCCCTCCCCATCAAATTTCATGTAATCTACCACCTTCCAGGGGATAGCCCACAATTCCTCGATGACTTAAAAGATCTAATATTACAAAACTCCCTAAAAGGCAGCACTGACGGTATACTAGGAGATCTAAACCTGCATATGAATAATGCTAAAGATCCCTCAGTACTCAATCAATCAAAGCATTTATAGAGCATGCTACTCACCCGTAAGCGTCTCAAGGTGCTGGGGGGGGGGGGGGGGGTGCTGCTACTGCTCGAACAGCCAGGTCTTGAGTAGCTTCCTGAAGGGCAGAAGGTCTTCGGTCTGCCATAGGAGGATGGGGAGGGCGTTCCAGCACTTGGCAGCGAGGTAAGAGAACGATCTGCCGCTGGTGGTCGTTCTTCGGATGCAGGGACGGTGGCGAGGGCAAGGTCGGTGGAGCTGGCGGTTTGGGGTGTAGAAGGTGAGTCGCCTATTGAGGTATGTTGGTCCGATGTTGTGGAGTGCCTTGTGTGTGTGGGTGAGGAGCTTCAAAGTGATCTTCTTGTTGATGGGAAGCCAGTGCAGGTCTCTCAGGTGGGGTATGGCTGTGGCAATGGATGTCAAGGATCAGGCGTGTGGAGGCGTTCTGTATACGTTACAGTCGTTTCAGCAGTTTGGCCGGGGCTCCTGCATAGAGGGCTTTTCCATAGTCCAGCCTGCTGCTGACGAGAGCCTTGGTGACCGTTCTTCTTGTGTCGGTGAGGATCCATCTGTAGATCTTTCGGAGCATGCGGAGGGTGTTGAAACAGGAGGATGAGATAGCGTTGACTTGCTTGGTCATGGAGAGTGTTGAGTAGAGGATGAATCCTAGGTTGCGTGCGTGGTCGGTGGGTGTCAGTGCTGCACCCAGGGCAGTCGGCCACCATGAGTCGTCCCAGGCTGAGGGGGTGGTGCCAAGGATGAGGACCTCCGTCTTGTCCGAGTTCAGTTTCAGACGGCTGTTCTTCATCCATTCAGCAACAGCTTTCATTCCTTTGTGGAGGTTTGTTTTGGCAGTGCAAGGGTATTTGATGAGGGAGACGATCAGCTGTGTGTTGTCGGCGTAGGAGATGATGTTGAAGTTGTGCAGTCTGGCGATGCGGGCAAACATATAGATGTTGAACAGGGTCGGGCTGAGGGATGATCCTTGGGGTACGCCGCAGATGATTTTGGAGGCTTCGGATCGGAAGGGGGGAGGCGGACGCTCTGTATTCTGTCAGAGAGGAAGGAGGTGGCCCAGTCCAGTGCTTTGCTGCGGATTCCTGTGTCGTGGAAGCGAGTGCGTAGGGTGCGGTGGCAGACCGTGTCGAAAGCGGCTGAGAGGTCCAGGAGGATGAGGGGAGCGGTCTTGCCGTTGTCCAGCAGGGCCCTGATGTCGTCGGTCGCGGCGATGAAGGCGTTTCAGTGCTGTAGTTGCTGCGGAACCCAGACTGGGACGGGTCCAGGATGTTGTTCTCCCCGAGGTAGTGGGTCAGCTGTTTGTTGACGGTCTTCTCGATGACCTTCGTCAGGAACGGGAGCAGGGAGATGGGCCAGAAGTTCTTGAGGTCCCTTGGGTCTGCCTTGGGTTTCTTGAGCAAGGCGTTGATTTAGAAGTGCTTCCAGCTCTCCTGGAAGGCCGCGGTCTCAAAGTAGATGTTGATGGCCTTGCGGAGGTGGGGTGCGATGGTGGCGCTAGCCTTGTTGAAGATGTGGTGAGGGCATGGGTCTGACGGGGAGCCGGAGTGGATGGTGCTCATGATTTTGATGGTATCGTCGTCATTGATGTTAGTCCATGTAAGCAGGGGGTTGCTGTGGATGGTGGCCGTGGGGTCTGAGGTGTCGTTGGCTGCCGTGGTGGTCTGGTTGTCGAAGCTGTCGTGGATGTCTGCGAACTTGCGGTGGAAGAAGAAGGCAAGGAAGTTGCACACTTCAACACTTCAACACCGCAACCGCCCCGGCAACCACGAGACACCCACTACCACCACTCGCACCAACCGCCTGACCTCCTGGACCAACATAGACAACAACGACACCATCAAGATCATGAACTCCATACACTCCAGATCCCCGACAGATCCATGCCCTCACCACATCTTCAACTTGGCCAGCACCGTCATCGCACCCCACCTCCGGAAGGCCATCAACAACAGCTCCCTCGAGACAGCAACCTTCCCTGAGGACTGGAAGCACGCCGAGATCAACACCCTACTGAAGAAACATACAGCTGACCCCAAGGACCTCAAAAACTTCCGACCCATCTCCCTGCTCCCGTTCCCGGCGAAGGTTATCGAGAAGGCCGTCAACATACAACTAACCAGGTTCCTCGAGGAAAACAGCATTCTGGACTCGTCCCAGTCCGGATTTCGCCGCAACCACAGCACCGAGACAGCCCTCCTAGCCGCCACCGATGACATCAGAACCCTGCTAGACAACGGTGAAAGTGTGGCCCTCATCCTCCTGGACCTGTCGCCGCCTTCGACACGGTCTGCCACCACACCCTACGTGCACGCCTCCACAACGCAGGGATTCAAGAGAAGGCCCTGGACTGGACCACCTCCTCCTCTCCGGTAGAACACAGAGCGTCCGCATTCCTCCCTTCTGCTCCGAAGCCACCAAGATCATCTGCAGCATACCCCAAGGCTCTTCCTTCAGCCCCATGCTGTTCAACGTCTACATGGCTCCGCTCGCCCACATCGTCCGACTGCACAATCTCAACATCATCTCCTACGCCGACGACACCCAGCTGATCCTCTCCCTCACCAAAGACCCTCACACAGCCAAAACCAACCTCCACGAGGGCATGACGGCTGTCGCCGACTGGATGAGAAACAGCCGGCTGAAGCTGAACTCAGAAAAAACGGAGGTCCTCATCCTCGGGTCCAGCCCCTCAGCTTGGGACGACTCCTGGTGGCCCTCCTCGCTAGGAATGCCCCCCACACCCACCGACCACGCACGCAACCTAGGGTTCATCCTCAATTCCACCCTCTCCATGACAAAGCAGGTCAACGGCGTCTCCTCCTCCTGCTTCAACACCCTCCGTAGGCTTTGCAGGATCTACAAGTGGATCCCCACCGAAACCAGAAGGACGGTCACCCAAGCTCTCGTCAGCAGTAGACTGGATTACGGAAACACCCTCTACGCCGGAGCCTCGACAAAGCTCCTCAAACGGCTCTAACGCATCCAGAACGCTTCAGCACGTCTGATCCTCAAAATCACGCGCCGCAGCCACAGCACACCCCGCCTGAAAGACCTGCACTGGCTCGCCGTCAACAAGAGGATAACCTTCAAGCTCCTCACCCACGCACACAAAGCACTCCACAACACCGGACCAGCGTACCTCAACTGCCGCCTCAACTTCTACACAGCCACCCGCCAGCTCCCCCCCCCGCCGACCACGCCCTTGCCACCATCCCCCGCATCCGAAGAGCAACCACCGGCGGTAGATCCTTCTCCCACCTCGCCGCCAAGACATGGAACACTCTCCCCCTCCACCTACAGTGTAGTGTAGTTCCTATATTCCCAATAGGCTCTGCGCATTGTAATAATATATCTTGTAGATGTGACGTAGGACTTATGTCTACTATGTCTCTATCGAATATATTAGACTTAATTGTGAGTGCCAGCTAGCTCAGAGGTCACTAGAAACTTTCTCGAATAAACAAGAAGGGATTAGTTTCTGACAACCGCATAAACATGACAACTTTGTTTCCCCAAGATAAAACTGATCTTCAGAGTTGTGGAAACAATAGATATTTTACCCAGTCAATCGTGCATGCTTCGTTTCATCAGAGGTGTAGAGAAAATAGAGAGACGGGCATTTTCAATAAAAAGTATTTATTGAACAGTCTTCTTTCTCATGCAAAAGAAATGAACTGCTACAATCGTAATACTGACTGCAAAGTACAATGCGTACAGTACGAAGAGTATTATAAAATAATACTGTAAAAGCATGGTATGGTTTCTAAGCCATAAAATACATATATTAATAAATAAAGACTAAAAGTACTCAACTGGTGCTTCTAAAATACACCTACCCCGATGTACCTAATCTAAGTCTAGTACGAGGGAAGAAGTAAGTGTGGTGTAGCATAAGTTTAGTATTCTTTTTGCCAAGAATCTATCCAAGATTTCTCTTAGGGTCTAATCAGCTCCGTACCTTGGTTTAGAATGAATGAGGTCTGGTATCTCTCTGTCTCAGGACTCGATTTCCCAACAACCCGCAAGGGTAGCTTGGAAACACTGGAGCTGGATTTCTCGGCAAGAGAAAAGACAGCGTCTCAGTGCGTCTGCTGGAGGGTCGGCTTCCTTCGGCACTTGCTGCAGCAGGATGCGTCGGGCAAGTAGATAGTCGTACTGCTCCAAACCACCGTGTGTTTGCTTGGGCAAGTATGGGCATATTTATACCTTGAAGGTGCCAAGTTTGACGTAAGGTTGGACATAATAACGTCATCAACGAGTCTCAGTTCTTTGAAAACTCCATGAGTTCTTGGATAAATCAATATTCAAGCAAGGGGAAGTCCCTGACTGCTGAAGGAGATTTTTCCAAGAAATCGTTATGAATTTTCGGAACTAGTGGAAGTAGCCATGCCGTATTTGGACTGCATGAGCTATGTCTAAATATGGTTATGATTTCTATGCCTATATAAGGATAGGGTGATTTATACCTATATAAGGGCATGAATCGGAAAATTTACACTATGGTCCTAAAATCCTATACAACAACGGCAGACGCAGGACCTACTGACCTTCAGGAGACTCCTCAAGACCTGGCTATTCGAACAATAGCAGCTCCCCCCACCCCTCAGTGCCTTGAAACCCTCACGGGTAAGTAGCACACTCTACAAATGATTGATTGATTGATTGATTGATTGATCCGCAGCCTTTGATATGATCCACCATAAGGTCCTGTTTAACCGGCTCTCTGATATTGATGTGAAGGATTTAGCATGGAAACTGCTTCATTCTTTTTTGTCTGACAGGTCTCAGAAGGTAGACCTAGGTGGCAACACCTCTGAACCTTTCTCGCTTCCCTCTGGGGTGCCACAGGGCTCGGCTTTGAGCCCTACCCTCGTTAATATCTATGTGGCACCCCTGGCCAGTGTCATCCGGTCGTTTGGTTTCCAGCTCACCTCCTATGCTGATGACACACAAATTGTGCTATCGCTGACGGAGGGAGCGGAAAGGGAGGCGGGGGGTCCGTTCTACAACTGTATGAGCTCCATTTCCCCCTAGATGTCATGCAATTGCTTAAAACTCAACTCAGCTAAAACTGAGGTGTTAAAATTTGGCAATAATCCCTGGGTCTGGACACCGGACTGGTGGCCGGAGGATCTGGGATCTTGCCCAATACCCTCCAGGTAAGCCAAGAATTTGGGAGTCATGGTGGATAACAAACTCACCATGGGGGACCAAGTGAATCAGGTGACTTCATCATGCTTCATGGTCCTCAGAATAATTAAAAAAATTAAGTTCTTCCTGTCGGCGAGCAACCTAAGTATGGTCGTCACTGCCCTCATTATGTCCCGTCTGGACTATTGCAACAGTCTCTATCTTAATGTTCAGAAACAAAATATGAACAAGTTGCAATTGGTCCAGAACGCAGCAGGGAGAATGCTGAAGGGGACACCCAGGTTTGCCTCGGTCAGAGGAGAACTTAAGAAATTACATTGGCTCCCAGTTCCACTTAAATCACACTTCACGGCACTCTGTGTCGTCTTTAAGGCGGTTAATGGGATTGGCCCGGAGTTTTTTAAAACCAGACTTACATGGTACACCCCAAGCAGAACCCTGCATTACTCCGGCTCCAAATTAGTCCAAACTGCCACTTTTAAGAAAACTAATTGGGGAGGCAGAAGCTTTTTCCACTGTGCTTCCAAAGCATGGAATGAACCCCCGTTCCATCTCAGATATGCCCCAGATCTCATCTCTTTTCGCAAGGATTTAAAAACATGGTTCTTCTCTCACTAAATAGCTCGATGCTCCCCAGGTCACCAGTACTCAGCGAGAGGACACCTCAGGGTAGCAGTGCGCTTTACAAGTGCAAATACCATAACATAACATAAAAGGAATGGAGGTGGTGGAATAGTCGCCATGGTAATTTACAATAAACAAAATATATTAAACCCAAGAAAGTGAACAAGAATATCAAAGTCAAGGACTGATAGGAAAAAAAGTGTGTCAATCACCGTTGTTAAAGCTAATAGCCAACACCGTAAAATAATCAATCTGGAACTATGAAGGCACAGTCACACATAATAATCGAAATGGAGGTGTGCCTATCACTGTGAAGCACTTAATCCCCCTGAAGGCACAAATAAAAATAATAACCCAAACGGGAGTGTGCCTGTCACGTGAAGCTCATGTGAAGCAAAAATGCAACTCATTGTACTAACGATCTGCTGAAACAGACAAAAACAAAC
Source organism: Lissotriton helveticus (assembly GCF_964261635.1). Taxonomy (NCBI): domain Eukaryota; kingdom Metazoa; phylum Chordata; class Amphibia; order Caudata; family Salamandridae; genus Lissotriton; species Lissotriton helveticus. The sequence continues at coordinate 2,083,048,538 of NC_136065.1, forward strand.
TGCTCACCTGGTGTGCCTGTCTCCGACTGTGACAGCCACGAAAAGTATGCTGATGTCAACACTTGAAGAACCGCTCACTTAGTATGACATGCAACTGCTCACCAGACAGTTGTTGATATCTGCAACGTGTTATACCTCTGTACATCAGACCGGCCCAAAATTGCCGACAAGGCGTTGCAGCACTAAAATGTCCGACACACTGTGTTGCAGTGCGAGATGACGTGATAATACTCCCAAGATGGCCGCATGTAATTGCCAAAGAGCGCTATTCTTCTTCTGCACTTTCTGGGCCAGATGCAGACTCTAAGATGGCTGCTGGGATGGTGGCCGGCCTGGCAAGACTGACGTCATGGGTCCGACCGGCTGTTGTAACAACTACTCCATGCTCCGGGTTACAGTTCACCTCAAGACGTGGAAACAGGAATGAAGCTCCTCAGGACTACACCCGGAAAGAAGTACACAGACTGCACTGCAGTGGCACCACCTCAGGTATTCTCCAGAGACATCACCACCGGAACGATGAACATGGAGACCGCAGAATGAAAAAGACGTCACTCTGGAGGATCTCACTGGTGACTCTTCCTGGGGTCCCTGGTGCCGCTGGATCCCATCCTCTGCGCCATTGTGGAAAAGATGAAGGACCAGAAGGTAAGCAGAATACAATACTTTAATTGGTAAAGAGTAACATAATACACGGGGCACCAGAGACAAGCCTCCACAACCGTCAACCCAACCGTCTCTTGTCGGAATTCTCCTACCTCATACACCATTCTGACATCCACGCCCTCATGCAATCATCCCGAGGATTTCGACACGATACCACATGTAGCAAAGCAGAACTACTCGGAACACCAACAAGATATTCATTTGACTTACGTGGAAGCATTACAACCTTTTTATTTTGCTAAAAGCCTCTCAATTTTGGGTGTTATATTTTCCTGTGTACTCTGCTGCAGTTGTTTTTGTTCACATAGCACCAAGACATCACCGTGCTGCACAAATATAACAAGCATTTACAATGCAATGGTCTCGGCATTGTTAAAGTTAGAGCTATTGGCATTGCTCATGACATTATTTTTATTTATGTTTTTGTTTTTAGAACATATAAATAAATGGCATTGTCATTTACAATGCCAGTAGCTTAATCTCTTGCAAATGCGAGACCTATTGCATTTGCACCCACACACAGAGCCACACACACAAAGCCACCCACACACATATTCAGAGCCACCCACACAGACATACAGAGCCACCCATACAGAGCCACCCATACAGAGCCACCCACACAGAGCCACCCACACAGAGCCACCCACACAGAGCCACCCACACAGAGCCATCCACACAGAGTCATTCACACAGTCATTCACAGAGCCACCCACACACACACACACAGCCACCCACACATAGAGCCACCTACAAAAAAGCTACCCACCGAGCCACACACACACACACAGACACACAGAGCCACACACACACAGACAGACAGAGCCACACACACACACACAGACACACAGAGCCACACACACACAGACACACAGAGCCAGATACACACAGACACACAGAGCCACACACACACAGACACACAGAGCCACACAGACACACAGAGCCACACACACACAGACACAGAGCCACACACACACAGACTCACAGAGCCACATAGACACACAGAGCCACACACACACACAGACACACAGAGCCACACACACACAGACACACAGAGCCACACACACACAGGGCCACACACACACAGACACACAGAGCGACACACACACACAGAGCCACACACACACAGACATCCCTCAGTCTAGGTCAGCCACACGCCCATCTCTGCCCAGTAACGCCCTAGGGAACAGAGGCAAGAAAAAAACGATGACAAGCAGGGAACGATCAGAAGCAGGGAACAGAGGCAAGAAAAAAACGATGACAAGCAGGGAACAGAGGCAAGAAAAAAAACAATGAGAAGCAGGGAACAGAGGCAAGAAAAAAACTATCAGAGGCAAGAAAAAGAAGGGCCTAACATACAATAACAACAATAAAGAACTTTCCGCCTATCTGAATGGCTCCAGATTCTTACTTGACGACCCTGCCCTTGGACTTCAACAAATTGGTAAAGAGACAATGCCAGACCTGACTTTGTCAATGCTTGTTCGATCACTGTGCCTCTACAGACAATGACCAAGGAAATGAAAAAGTATTTGGTGTAGAGAAGATCTCACCCAAAACATGCATGCTTTTCAAAAGGCTCTACAATAGATACCAACACTCATAAAACAGTTGCCCCCTCCCATGAGGAAATAGGCCTTTTGTACACATATCCCCTGTTACAAAACTCAGGAGCCACACCTCCCTTTTTAATACACAGTATACCAACCATGCCATCTCTTTTAGTTCGTCACCCCGTCCTCCCCACTGCACTTCATCCCACAGAACCCCACCCACTTCCCCCCAAGCTACATTGTGCTCACCAGATCATCATACTTCCTGTTTACCATAAACCCGTCCCATCCCACACACATGGTGTGCCGTCAAACCTATGCCTTTGAGGGAATAGCACAAATCCAAAACACCCATACCATGTGTAGCCACAAGAAAACCTGTACCGACCGCTTCACTCAAACTCCACTGCAACTATAAAACTGTGTTCATAATCAATGTGTACCTCGCTGTGGTTAGTCCCATGTGCTACCTCTCCCTACACCCAAATTACGGATACCGCTCCCCGTCTACACTGTATACTCCAAGTAGCTGCCCCCGCCACCGCCACCTTCTAGGTGTTTACCATCTTGGCTGCTTCGGCCCACGCGCGCTCCCGTAGTTTACTCTTGTCCTTCATGTTATGTGCGCTTGAGCGGGTGAGGGGCGGGGAGAGGTCGGGGGTCTCGTCACCCGCCACGGGGAAAGCTGGCGGGACAGCGCGGGGCCCAACGGTCGCGGGAAGCAGAAGGACGAGGCAATGCAAAAGGAGGGAAGCAGAACGCGCCAGACCGCGAACCACCGACGCGCGCTACAGCACCACGGCTCCACCACTTGCTGTAAAGGGTAGTGTCGCCCTCCCTCCTAGTCGTGCCACCTCTTTCCGACCGCCGCCACTCCTACTTTCCAGACGGGATTTTTTGTTGAACGAAAACAAACCGCGCTGGGTTATAAGTATTTTAGTACCACACTCCTTGAATAGACTGCGCATGTAGACCACGTCTTCTGCCGTAGCCATTTTAAAGTCGTAGGTAAAATCAATGGCCGTAGGCAGAAAAAAGTGGATCAATACATTTTTGAGGTTTCAGCGCTAACGAGCACTGACTGATATTTACACGAGCGCATTCGTGGGTTCTGGTAAAGATCGCCATCAATCTGTTCATTTATTAAAATGTCTGACACAGCAGAAAATGAGGCCCGCCCATCGCCATTGTTGCGGATGCCGTGTCATTTTGGCAGCGAGATGACCGAAAACAAAGATAAGTTTAAGCAAACCGCTTCGACTCATTTCATCGGACTTAACTATGGAAGAATAGCCAATAAATAAAATGAACAAACAAACCCAAAATTGATCAGCATGGCCAATTATCTTTCCGAGACTAGGGTCGACCTGTATAGAGGAGCGCTCCACACGACCATGTTTCTCCAAAGCGAGGCAGAAATGCCTCGGAGAAACGCAGCGTAATGTTTGGGTTCGGGGGCGTGTTTTCTTTCTCTCCTATTCCCATTGGCTGGAAGGTAAAATTGCAGCCAATGGGAAGAGGAGAGAAAGAAAACAGAAAGAAGCTAAAAAACACCCCCCCGAATCCGGGATTAATCGGAGTGATGCCCGTCTCCTCCTATGGCTGGCCTCCGTTTAGGAAGCCAGCAAATGGAGAAGAGGAGCGGGTTCAAGCCCCCATACTAAAAAACAAACTTTCTCGCTAGCGAGACTACGCAAGCGCAGCCTACGCAGGCCGAGACCTAAAAATTGCCTGTCACTCTGTTGACTGAGTTCTCACATCCATCATTATTTACTCCAGATTTTCTATAAGTCCTTGGTGAAACGCTCCTCCATTGACTCCCACTGGTGATTCTTAGCATCTGTCTCAATGGCAAACCTGTGCAATAAAATGCACATTTGGCAATGCAATATATTTGTATGTTCTCTGGCAAAACTGAAGTAGCAAAAATTAAGATGAAACCTCAAAAACTGCACATTGGTCAAAAGTATGCATGTATTTTTTTGTACATGTGGTGCTTAAAATTCACTACTGTGTCGAGCGCTGTAATTCTTATAATGCTTTGCATGCACCCACGCTCAGTGCAGGGTAAAGCGAGTCGTGCATACTCTGGTGAACTGCGTAGAGTGTGTGTATACATGATTTTCTTAATATGAGCAGTGCAGACCAGCCTATACTGTTGGCGCAGTGCAGGGTGCTATACCATGTGCTGTACATAATGTTCTCAGCCCTCGGGTGTACAACACCTCATGTTTATGTAGGAAGTGAGGTGTGTACACTCTGATGTACATTTCATATTATTTTCATAACTGCACAGCAGATGCCATCAGTATGCACAGTGCTGTGCAGTGCCTCGTGCCATTGACATATTTAAGAGTGCTCTGATGTAGAATACATCATATTTGTATGAAGAGCTGGAACAGTTCATGGTACATGCGCAATGCACTCAAAATTGAACAGTACTGTGGACAACACAATACCATGTGCGACAAGCATACAGCAGATCTTCCGATGTTCATAAAACACATCTTCTATTTGCATAAAGCACTTATAAAACATTCCCTGATGCTGTACACACTATGCCTTACTGTACATGCACTTGGTACAGCAGAATGCGCTGCAATGAGGCTCAGGGCGCTTTATGGGCACTCTGATACACTGTACAGCGCTACTGTTGAGAATAGTATTGTGCAGAGAATAGAGATGGTTAACAATGGTATATCTTACGTGTGCCGTGAACCTCTACACTCTGCGCTGCATAGTATTCTGGGTCAGACAGAGAGCTTGAATGTCCTCTGCATGTACGCTCAGGAACCAAATCCCTTCTTGTGATCCCCAGAGTCAGGAAATCCAGGCTGGGTGGGAAGGCATTCTCCCACCTTGGCCCTCTGTACTGGAATCAGCTGCCCATTCACCTGAGACAATGCCCTGACCATCTCCAATTCAGAAAGCACCATAACACCATCTTATTTTACTTCTGATTCTGATCCCGTCCTCTAGCTTTCTTGCTGCCGTCCGAAGCGCAAAGATACCCCTTCGGGGTCGATTCAGGCGCAAAATAAATAAATAAATAAATACAATTCAGCACATCAGTTCCGTTAGGCATACCAGAGCAAAGACGAGTTCGGGCGATTTTCTTTCGCCTGTCAGGCGTATGCTGACTACTTATGCTGCACACTGGAGGGCGGATCTCATAAAGTGCCCATTATGCTCAACTTGCGTGGAGGAGTAGGAGGGCGGGAGAAGAAGGATGTGGCGCTACAGTCAGAGCAGCTCACTTTGGAACTAAGGATCAAAGGGTTTGAGTCTTGGCATTGCTTCAACATCCAGTGATTCTGGGCAGTATCACTTAATCTCCTGGCTTTAAAAAACAAACATGCTTGAAATGCATGTTGACACGAGGAGATTAAATAAAAGGTGTTGGACAAACAGATAAATGCAGCTGGCAAGTATGCTTGAAGTGCGTGCATCCAGTTGGAGATTGGGTAAAGGTAAACAGTAAACTCAGTGCAGGCAAAACCTAATAAAAGAAGTTCCACCCACCAAAGCAGATGAAAAGGAGTACTTAGGCCATGGTACACTAAGAGAAACACACAAGGAACAACAGGAAATAATATTATACAGTCAATAGAAACGGAGGAAAAGTAAGTGGCAAGCACACGAAGAAATAAAAAGTAAGGGCGGGATGTAAGTCCCTTTTAAGATTTACATTAAATACAATCAATTTCACCGCAGGCGAAACCTAAAACTGGTTTTGCAGCAAGCTGCACTGTAGGAAAGCAACTCCCGCTGCTTGAGGTATAAGTGCAGGATTTACAAAGGTAATTTGCATGCTGCCTGGTGTTTCTCAGTTTGGCACTGCAGCAATGTGCTTTTGTTAATTTGGTGCCAAACTGCGACGTTGTGGTCGCTGACGCAGCGGATCGTCCAGCACAGGGCAGAGCACACCAGAGCAGCTTGTCCTCTGTGTGTGCTTTGATACCAGCAAAAATAGTGTCCAAATGCAGGACACGTAAGGGGCTGCTGCGCTACTATACTAATATCAAGATCAATGGAGAATTGAGGCCGATGTGTCCAGTCATGAAATTTAAAGAGCTATTTCCTTAATAACTTGGAACAAAACGTTTCCAAATCACAAATTCAGCCAAATCTGGTAAATGAAGCAAATTATATTTTGCAGCATCTCTCTCTATATAAACCTTCCCCACTCCAGGCCACTGAGAAACGGTTTCAAATATAGTATCATGTCTGTTTCATGTCTATTTGAGTTGAATAGTCCAGAAGCCCCCACCCCGCCTCCAGATTATACATCTTGGGCTAGATGTAGGTAGCTTAATACCGGTCGGTAACGGCCGAAATTCTGTAAATTTCCCGTTACCGACCGGTATTTATCGTTTTCTAATGTAGGTGGCTGGATTTAAGGATTCAGTAATTTACCGATTCGATAATTTAAGGAATCGGTAAATTACCGTATCCTTAAAATACTGAATCTGTAAATTACCGAGTCCTTAAATCCTATGTAGGGATCACTCAAGTGAGTGCATTTTTGATTTAAGGATTCGTTATTTACCGCCAACTACAAGTTGGTGGTAAATATCGAATACCTTTAAAAAAGCAATTTTGTGCTTTTTTAAAAGTGCCATGTGGCAGACATACTGTGCGCCACATGTGCACACATGCACGATTCAGGGGTGCAACAGGGTGTCAATGTGACACCCTGCCACCCTTGAATATGCTCCCCCTATTACCGATTCGGTATTTACCAAATCGGTAATAGTGAATGGCTTCCCATTCATTCCTATGGGCCTCCAGGCCCATAGAAATGAATAGGAAGGTATTCCCTATTACTGATTCGGTAATTACCAAATCGGTAATAACGAATATTACCGAATCGGTAAAAATTACAGTTTTTTTACCTACATACTATTTACCGATTCTTAAATACCGAATTGGTAAAATTTGGTATTTAGGAATCGGTAAATAAAAATTACCTACATCTGGCCCCTTGATATTAATTGATTAGTTGTTGTGTTGCCAGTCTTTCACTTATAACATAACAGGTGTATTTGTAAAGTGCACGATTACCCAATGGTGCCCTGGCGCTGAATAACAGATGTTTATTGTTACCCAACTCAATGGTACTCATTTTATCGACCTCAAAGGGTGGAAAGGCTGAGTGGACCCGCCGGAATTTGAACCTGTGACCATGAGGCCGAACACAGGCCCTTGCAGTGGATGCATTAGTCCACTGAGCCACCAGACCCAACTTATAGACTTTCGGCCCCATACCTCCCCACTCCTGTTCATGAGCCACTCCTGCCAAATGTACCTGGCATGGCTTGTATGCATTTTTTAATTCTGACTCAACAAAGACTGACGTGTTTTAAATAAAAATGTCGATTGATTCAATTAACGGGCGATGCATTGACAATGTGATGCTGCCAGCAACAATCATTGGGATATGAAGGGCTGACATTGCTCTGATGCTACAATATCTAATTAGAGTAGGAATGTTGCCTTCTTCCTTGCAGAAAGCATGCTATTATTAGTTGTGTTGAGTAATAACATGTCAGCTAGCTGCCACATCAAAGCTTTCTGTCATACTCCAGGGATCTGTCCTTGTGTTTTATTTAGTGATAGCTTAATATCTGTGGGAAGTTTGGCAAGACTGATTGTGAATTCCGTCTGGGCTTCCACCCCTCTTTCAGTGTATGATGGTGCATGTAGCAGGGTTTTACTTAGACACCAGTGTGACTTGATTTGCTCACAGTGGTTGTTCTCAATTCGCAGTCCAGGGTGTATCTGCTTGTCTGCTGTGTGGTAGTGGTGCTGCAGTTGCTGCATATGGGGACTGTGCACAGAGAGGGGCAACCAGCTAAACACTCTTCGCAGGAGGCTTAAGGTGTAGTAACAGGTCCCCGTTGTAGTCATTACTTGGTCCTTCATGGATAGCAGAACATCTACGCGAACCCCCACATTTTTTGCCACAGAGGTTGGAGAAGGGGCTGGACCTAATGTAGCAGGCCACTAACTATGGGACCAGATGGCCTGAGCTGTGCCAAACGACAGAATTTCCGTCTTAGATGCATTTAAGTGGCATGCACTCGCTCGCCTATGCATGGAACTCAGGGGACACATATGTGCTTGTATGCCAGTGTAAGAAGTCACGATGACCAGGACATGCCATTCATGCTCACTGCCCTATTGGTGCTTGAAATACAGCACCACATCAGCTCAGCAACCATTTTGGATCTGTGCCTGTGAGAGTTAGGCAGAATTTGTCTATACGGTTGGGCAATTTCTCCTAGTCTTCGTAGCAGGCTGAATTACTATGTTTTTGCAGGGTGTTGTACTCTTTAAAACCACTTCCATGCTAATGACAAGGTCAGCTCGTCATGGAGTGCCCATTCATTTCAATGGAAATTACAGTCAATTAGTGGAAATCCCATAGCATCCAAGAAGACTGGAAAGAAGGCAGGTATGATTTACCTCTGCCCAATCTGCAGGCTAAAGTGGAGTCGGAAACATCTTTTGATGAACACATTGAAAGAGTAGGGGTTGCATCACAGCCAATTTTACTCTTTATTAATGTAAAGAGTCAAATGTAAAGCAGAAATAAAAGTCATTTGGCCCCTGTTACAAAATCTCGCAAGTTAAAAAAGTATTCCAAAATTAAAAGTAAAACAATCTACACAAATTTAAAAAGTTGATAATCAATTACTTTTTAAAACATTTATTTATTTAGCATGTGTAGTTAATTAAAACCATTACATGTATAGTAACTCGGAATAAACACATGAATCAAGTGTTTTGATTACAAACTTGGTGATAATACAATTAAATGATAACCTTGATTACAAACTTAGTGATAATACAATTCTAATGAGTTCTGAACAAGAGAGGTTTGATCTTGTCCATTGCATGACACTCATCCAGTGTTTGTTTAGTTCTGGAGGACTTCACCCGATTGATCCTTTCTTGTTTCAACGGGACTGTCACAAAGTCCACAATGCTCCAGTAAAACCCCCTTATTACAAAGCTTGATGATAGTGCAAAACAAATCACCTCCAAAAAAAGTAAATTGGATTACCTAAAACTCATTTAGATTGCGATTAGCGATAGTGATATACGAATAGCCTCCTTTAAATGATAAATGACATTTCATAAAACTAATTTAAGGTGCATTTAAGTCTAGGGGACTTTGGCTGATTGATCCTTACTTGTTTCTACAGAGCGATTAAGGTGTCCACAACCCTCCTTGTTGTGCTGCTCAGTGAAAGTGCAGATCAAATGACTTCCATTGATGCTAACGAGGCAACCTGGCTATCATACATCTGAGTCTGACTTTTTTCCCTTCAAACTCTGCCTGTTCCTCCACTCTGACTCATACCAAACCTGTCTGACTACTAGGGATCCCAAAACATCCTTTCAAAATTATTCCAGCCTTCGCCCAATTCATCCAACTAACAAGCGCACATCATCCCCCCTCCCAATTACATTTCACATCTTCCCTTTACTAATTCAATTCAATGAATTGATCCCTTTCAAAACAATACACTCAATTTATGAGTTGTCAGGAGCACAAATTTAATAAACTTACCAGAAGGAAGCAAAAAGTAAAAAGGAAGCACATATTACTAATCTACTACTTTTTTAACTTTAACCATCCGGGTTCCGGAGAAGAGTGCTACTTGCTGTAAAGAGCTTCAACACCTCGTCAAAGGTAGTAAGTGCTATATAAATTAGAGTTACAATTACATTGTGGGTATCATACAAAATATTGATAGTACTGGAGAGTGTGTCGATTTGTCACATAAAAACACAGGGTTCATACTTCTACTGTGCCTTGACTAGAATCCCCAGCGTCGTTTGCTGAATTATTGTGCGAGGCTACTCTGTTGTCCAAAGACCTTTTCTGATTATCTTATTTACTGAGGAATGTCATATTGTCTGAGTCATTTTCCAGTCTGATAATTGTAATTAGATTTTGTCCCTTATTTTCGTGGAACTTGATAAGGGTGTATACTCTTCTTTGCAGACCTATAAGAATGCAACTGCTTTTCTGAATTAAAAACTCAATTGTCAACCTAACCCTAGACTCAATGTACAAGAAGTTAATTAATATTAAAACACAATTTGGGACTTGAGAAAGAGGTAGGACTGCGAAACACCTGGTGGATATGGACTCAATTATTGTAAAGTGTGCACATGGAGCACATTATTGTAATCTTGGATATGGAGATTACATTGATTAAAACTACTAACAGTTATCCTGCAGAATACATGAATTCAAGAATGCTAAATACTTTGATCTTTTGTTTTGTTGTAAAAGTAGAGGAACGCATTAGGATAATAAGGGGTCGATTCCAATTCGGGAAAAACCGCTCCGAATAGCAGTTTGGAGCGTTTTTCCCGTACGAATCGTACCCTGGAACGTCCCCCGTACGTACGACGAAGTACGATTCGTACCAGGAGCCCTACTCCGTACGAGTCGTGCAAGACACTGTACGACTCTAATCTCCGTACGATTCTCCCTCGGAACCCGCTGTACGCGACATCTGTACGGTTCGTGGCTGGTTTTTACGACCCAGCAAGTATGATACGTGTCGGGTACGCACCGTATGACCCTTTTTCTACAGGAGCTGAAAACAGCCGTAAAAGCAGAGTTCACGCCGAAACAGGTACGGAACGCCCCCCCCAGTACGGTGCGTACCCCCCATGATCGCAGGGGTATGCACCGTACCCCTGCCATCATGGGGTGTACGAACCGTACCCCCATTGAACGATGGGTGTACGAGCCGTACCCCCATTGTACGATGAGTGTACGAGCCGTACCCCCATTGTAAGATGGGGGTACGGCTCGTACACCGATCGTACAATGGGGGTACGGCTCGTACACCGATCGTACAATGGGGGTACGGCTCATACACCGATCGTACAATGGGGGTACGGCTCGTACACCCATCGTACAATGGGGGTACGGCTCGTACATCCCATGATCGCAGGGGTACGGTGCGTACCCCTGCGATCATGGGGGGTACGGACCGTACGGTGTGTATGTGTTTGTGTGCTTTTCCGTTTGTGTGCTTTTCCGTACGACTCACCCTTACCTGACGTGGACCGTACGAATCGCGTCCTCATACCACGGTCCGGATCGTACTCGTCGGGTCGTACGGCATGTGTACGAGTCGTACGGTATGTGTACGAGTCGTACGGTTCACGGTTTCAGCCTTGCAATACGTACGGATCGCGACGATTCGGACGGATTCACGGAATACGGATCGTACTTCGCGACTCGGACGGACGGGTACGATTCGTACTGAGAGGGCTCCAGATACAAATCGTACGGACGGTTTTTTTCCCGAATCGGAATCGACCCCTTTGTGTTTAGAGAGGTGATTACCACTGGGCTTTTTCTTTTTCAACACACAACCATAAAGTCAGCCTATTAATTAAGGTAACATGCTCATTCTATCCTATATATAGTTATTGGATAGAATGATCATCTTACCTTAAGTTGAGTTTATGGGAGGTAATAAAATAGATACATTCTAGGGACTCTTACAAGGTGCACAAAGCGGAAGGTTTTCTGCAAGAGGCATGAGGGAAAATCAATAAAACTCAGGTGCCGCTTCTGAGCAAAATAATTTAACCTATGCTATTACACAAATTCAGGCGATCTCGTGATTTTGATCCATAGAAATCTAAAATGTTAAATGCTACAATTACCCACTCATAAAGCTGGCACATTTTTGTTGGTGAGATTTAATTTATCTGGGAATGAAATTATGCCAGTTAATTGCTGTTTTCCAAATGTTAGATGCACAGAAAATATTGCTGAATAATTAAAACTTTGGAATAATTAAGTTGACATATTACATTATTGTAGCCTGAGACTTTAATTGTGTTCCTTATTTCCTGTTGGATAAAAATATTACGCCAAAAATAAAAGATCATATTGTGCTAAGTAACATGCAGGTTAATCAGAATCTGCCCAATGTCTGGTGACTGCATCGTCCAGTAGGAAGGGAGTGCTTTATTATTCATAATTGCTTATTTCACTCTCCCAAATAGACTACTTTCTGCCTTCTAAATCAGTGTTATATAATGTTGGCAATTCATCAGATCATACAACAGTTGGTATATTCCTAAATATAGAACCAATTATGCCTCCCTAAAAGCTAAAAACTTAAGACTGTGTTATTACAAAATGATGCTTTATGACACCAAATCTTTAATGAGCTCAAGGAAATCCTGGGCATAAATAATAGTACAATTTAAAGACATGGAAATAGTTTGGCAATCCTTCAAAACGAATGAGACGGATATACATGGCAGGGAGCTCAGTAAAACGATAGAATTTGAGAAGGCTTTAAAACAGAAGGAGGGCAACTTAAAATTGCTTAAGACGATTTATGTGTGGCCAGAGATAGAACAGGTTTAACATTTTAAGTACTTTCAAAAAAGTACTTAAAATCCCTTATGATATATACGAATAGCAGAGTGAACCTTATTTCTTGTCAAGCAAAGGTAATGGGACTGTTGGTAAAATGTGATTGATTTGTTGTCATATGATGAGTAAAGATAAAAACGAAGACAGAGTTAGCACAAATAAAGACCTGCGAATGTACAGCTTTTCCTAGATATACAAATACCAGATTAATTTTACGCATTTTTACTCGACATTTGACAGGAATATATAAGTTGATTATGATACAGTAAAGGCCTTTTAGTTGGGAAAAGATACTATTCTGATTTTTCGTCCGTAGAAAGAAATAGTCTAAACGTGAAAAGTACGGAGGATGGGGTATCTAAAATCACTGCAGGGTTAAGTATTCAAAAGAGTACAATGACACTAGGACCAAAATAAAAAATTGAAAAGCAATGTAAGAGGCAGTTGTTGGGGGCGTGGCTTGGCCGTTGCTGAGGATGGACGTGTGAGCTCGGAGCTCCGCCACGGCCTTCCCGATTATCCTGGGTTTTAGCCCCCTCGCTGGCCTTGCTGGCCGGGGCCTGACCACATCCCTACCCGCAGCTTGTCGGGCTCTCCCTGGTGCGGAGACGCTGTCCCGGCGGCAGTGCGGGGAGGCGCTGGGCCTGGGCTCTCCGGCGCGGCGCCGGCCATCTTGAAGCGGCCTGGGTGCTCGGCTGCATCCCCGACCTCGGCTGGACGAGCGGCCGACCTGCGGAGTGAGCTGCCCGGCCGCCGACCACTGCAAGGGTCGGTGACGTCACGACCGGAGGCGGCGGAGGACGAGCGGCCCGGCGGGTGCGCTGGGACACGGCAGGCTAGCGGAGCTCACGGGCTGAGGGGCCAGGCCGGCACAGGCAACGGCGGGGGCTTCCTTGACCTGCACCCGGGGCGCCCGGCTGGACTTTGGGATTCGGCGTCGGGCGGAGGGTGCCTTGCTGTCCGGCTGCTTCCCTGCTTGACCGCTGTGGACTTTGGCGGTGAGTGCCCCGAGGGGGCGACGTGGGGGATCTTTGAAGTGCCTGGGGCCTGGGGGAGCCTGCAGGGGGCTGCCGACGTGGGCGCTGCTGCTCCTGGGAGGCTACTGGCTGGGCACTGTAACCCTGGAACTGGTTCTGACCTGGCGCACTGTAGTGCTGACTCCTCTGGCCTAGATTGGGACCCACGACCTCCGGGGGAATCACGTGCTGCCAACGAGCGGACTTCCTATTGTGGGGTGTCGGGCCTGGTGGCCTCTGCATTGTGGCGGGCGCGCCTCAGGAGGAAACCCTGCGGCTGAGGGCCCGTCAACGCGTCTTGCGCCCTCGACGGGGGAGGAAAGATTTTGGAGGGCACCCTACGCCTGCGGCCGGCGATCGCCATGGGGAGACGCCAGAAGCCCCCGACGGAGGTGGAGGAGGGAGTGGCATGCAGCCAGGGCTCTACAGTGGACGTAGGCTCGACCCCGGGCCTACCACAGGGCCAATTGGAACAGATATTGCAGGCCATTGCCGATACCAGGGAGGCATTGCGCCAAGACATCGGACAGGTGTCCACGAGCCTGGGGCTTCTAAGGGCGGACCACGGTAAGCTGGCGGACCGGGTCAAACAGGCGGAGATTCGAGTGGACGCACTGGAGCCGGCGACCAGGGCGACTGATGCTGCGCTGGTGGAGCTGCGACACAGGGTGTGCCTACTGGAGCAGAGGGCGGAGGATGCGGAGGGGCGCAACCGCCGCAACAATATACGCGTGGTTGGCCTGCCCGAGAAAATTGAAGGGGCGGACATGCTGAGCTACCTGGAGCCCTGGTTGCGCGACGTGGTGGCTCCGGAGGGTCTGACCCCGTTCTACACTTTGGAACGCGCCCACCGAGTACCCGCTCGACCTCCTGCTGAGGGCAGGCCACCACGTCCGGTGGTGGCGCGCTTGCTGCATTACAAAGACCGTGATCTTATCCTGCGGAAGGCGAGGGCGCTGGTCCCTTATCGGGTGGACAACGCTCAGGTCTCCATCTACCCGGATTACTCGTTTGAGGTCCAGAGGCAGCGCTCCACCTTTCTGGCAGTCAAGAAAGCTCTACGAGAAGAGGGGATCCGTTACTCTCTTTTGTTTCCTGCCCGCCTGCGGATTATGATGGATGGTAAATCCTCCTTCTACAATTCCCCGGATGAAGTCTGGGACTGGTTGGAACTCTACAAAGCTGGTGCGGATGGTCGTCCCGTTTCTGGGGAACAGCGGAGGATGGCGCGGCAGCCCAAGCGGACCAGGAGACCCAGGAGGCGACCGCCGAAAGCAGGGACGCCGTCTGTCTCGCAGACTGCGCTGGAGCGCGAGGAGGCCCTTCGGGCGGTCTCTACTATTTCCAAGGCGGTGGCTTCGACATCCGCAGTGGAGACGGGCTCTCGAGAGGGCTCGGAGGAGGTGGTGTCGGAGGAATCGGGTGCTGGTGGTTCCGGGCCGCCGCATGTCACGCCTGGAACAGCTGATGGTTTGTTGGACGCATGATCTTCCGGACCCACCGTGCTGGTATTGTATTTGCAGCCGGACCTTTGTCTGGGCTTGGGGTGGAGGCATGCGGCTTGGGTGAGAGGAGAGCTGTGTTGTTGCGGAGGGTCTGCCTTCCGCCGCTGGTGATTTCTACCTTTGCAGGGGTGGGGGTGTGGGGCATTTGGGGCGCATTGGGGAGGGCCGGCCAGGTGATACGAGCAGCTCGCGGTCTGTTGGACGTAGCGACAGGCCACCCTCCCTATCTCACACCTATTGTGGGACTCTGGTAGTTACCGGAGACTGTTATACTCGGGACATTGACTTTTGGATGGGACTCTACTGTTTGGGGCCTATTCTGGGGGTGGGTGGGGCTTGGGATTGTTGGGTGGTTTTCCAGGGCTGGTTTTGGGAGGTTGTCAGTGTGCCTAGACTTTTATCTTTCGTCCAGACTGTACTTGGTGCTCTGAATGGGGACCCTACCTGAATTAAAGTGTGTGACCTGGAATGTGCGGGGGCTGAACTCTATGCTGAAACGCCACAAGGTGCATGCTTATCTTGTTCGGAGGGGGATTCAAATAGCCTTCCTGCAGGAAACGCATATTGACCAAACGGAGGGGCGGGCTTTGCAGCGCAGGTGGAGAGGACAGCTGTTCTATACGGCCTATTCAGCTTTTGCGAGGGGGGTTCTGATCTGGGTGCGTGCCGGGGTCCCTTTCCAACCTTTGCAGACATTGCTTGATCCTGAGGGGAGGTTTGTAGCCGTACAGGGCCGCCTGGATGGGAGGGACGTGACCCTTTGCAGCGTCTATGCCCCAAATGTGGAACAACCTGCCTTTTTTGCACGATTGTCAGGGAAACTGGCAACGGTACTGGCCAACACGGTCTTGATGGGGGGGGACTTTAATTCCGTACTGGATGTGGAGTTAGACAGGTCTCACCCTCCTTTGGCGCAGGCGGCAGCACACAGATTGGCGAAGAGTAGGCGAGAGTGGCAGAGTAGCTGGGGCCTGGTTGATGCGTGGCGGATCCAACACCCAACAGAGAAGGATTTTTCGTTCTATTCCCCCCCGCACGCGCTTCATGTTCGCCTTGACAGCATTCTGTGCTCGCCGGATGTTCAAAGCTTGGTTCGCCACAGTGAATACTTGGCCAAAACAATTTCTGACCATAACCCTTGTCTAGTAGTGGTCCAATGGCTGCGGCAACGCCAGCCTATTCCGACCTGGCGGTTGAACCCGCTGGCATTGGAGGAAGCGGTGTTTAAGGCTGAGGTGGGCAATGGGGTGGAAGGCTATTTTGCGGCTAACGCGGACACTGCCTCCAGTAGAGCATTAGAGTGGGACGCCTTTAAGGCGGTGGTTCGGGGAGTCTGTATTTCGGCTACCGCGGGGGTCCGTAAGACTCTCCTGCAGGACGTTACGCGGAGTGAGGCTCGTTTGCGCGAGGAGGAGCGGCGTCACCACGTGGCCCCTGACGCTCGTGCGGCGGTTTCGGCCGCGCGGGAGGAAGTGGCGACGGCGACGGAGAAGCTGCGCTGCTTCGATTATAAGGAATTCCTGACCCGAGCTCATGCCGAGCGCGACAAGGTGGGCTCCCTCCTGGCCTGGCTGGCCAAGCCGGGGACCCGCGGTACCCCGATTGTGGGTATGACCACTCCGGCAGGGGACGAGGTGTACACCCAGTCGGAGATTAATGACCAGTTTTTGGCATACTATGCGCGCCTCTATAGGAGCGAGATGCCGTGTGTGCCAGAGGAGCTGGATGGGTTTCTCCAGGCGGCGGGGCTCCCCAGGCTCGACCCCGCGCAGGCGGATCGCTTGGGCGGTGACATCTCTGAGGGAGAAATTCCAGTTGCCATTAAACACATGGCTCGTCGTAAGACCCCCGGCACGGATGGGCTACCGATCGAGTTTTATGCAGCCTACGTGGATATATTGATACCGCGCTTACTGACGGTTTATTGGGAGGCCTGGGAAACCGGGGTCCTACCTGCGACCGCTCGAGAGGCCTTGATAATCCCCTTGCTGAAGCGGGGCGGCGCAGCTAGCTCACGCTCGGCCTATCGTCCACTGTCTATGCTTACGACGGACTATAAGATCCTGAGTAAGGTTCTTGCGACGCGGCTACTGGCTCATATGCGTGCTTTGGTGCATTCAGACCAAGCAGGCTTTATCCCCCAACGCACCACCGCCTACTGTGTGCGCCGGCTGCTTCGGGTCATGGGGGGCGCTACTGCTGGTCTGCCGGGTGCCGCTGTCTTGTCGACTGACATTGAGAAGGCGTTCGACAGCGTCAAGTGGCCGTATCTACTTCGAGTGCTGGAGGCCTTCGGGTTGGGCGAGTGGTTTGTGAAGTGGACCACCCTGCTTTATGCTGCGGCCACAGCTCGGGTCAGGACAGGGGCTACCATCTCTGCTCCGTACGGAGTGGGACGGGGGACCCGGCAGGGATGTTCCCTGTCCCCCCTCCTGTTCGCGCTCGCCATAGAGCACCTGGCTTATACTTGTTCCGCACGCTGCCGATCTGGATTCCGACGTCGGTTTTCACCAGACTTCGCTCTTTAATTACTGAGTTCATTTGGGGAACGGGCAGGAGACGTGTGGCGCTGACTACGTTGATGCGCCCCAGATCAGACGGGGGACTAGCAGCCCCCGATTTTGAGTGGTACTATCTGGCGGCGCAGCTGCAGTGGCTTACCCAGGCAGTGGCTTTGGAATTCCGAGGCCCGGAGGGGGCCGCAGGTGCCACCCTCCCGAGATACGTTATTTCCTTTATAATTCTAGGCCAGAAGCTGGACCTTTCCCAGCTCACAGGGGAGGAGCGGACGATAAGAAATTGCTGGCTGCGGTGTCATAGGCGGTCCGGCGTTGCTCGCCCTTATGCTCCCGAGATCCCACTAGGGATGTGCACCGCCTTCCCGCATGGGGGGGATTGGTCTGCGCTGGCGACCTGGGAGGAACTTGGCCTGCAAATGATCGGTGATTTGTACAAAGAGGGATCGCTGCTCTCGTTTCAGGAGCTGCAGGACGCTTACGGCCTCCCGAGGGGGGACTATCTGTTGCATGCCTCGCTGGTGGCCGGTATCCGGAGTCATTGGAAGAAGGGCCTTTCTGAACCGCCGACATCTGCGGGCTGTCAGTATGTGGTCATGGCGGCTGGCACTCACAAGGCCGTCACCTGCCTATACCGGAGACTATCGACTGCGCCGTTGCAACCCCTGGATGGGCTGAGAGCCAAGTGGGAGGGGGATATCGGGCGACCGATCCCTGAGACGACGTAGCCGCAGCTTGTGCGGCGAGCGTGGAAGGGCACTAGGAATGCCAGGTTCCAGCTGGTCCAGTTTTTCTCCCTGCATCGTGCATACTTGACGCCAGCTAAGATCTCGCGATACTTTGAGGGCGCATCCTCACTCTGCCCCAGATGTGGTGTAGAGGACGCGGATTTTGCCCACATGTTATGGTCTTGTGCGAAGCTCACTGAGTACTGGGAAGCGGTAGTGGCCTGCCTGAATGCTGTCACGGATCGGCACATTGAAGCAACCATGGGCGTCTGCTTACTGTTGTGGTTCCCTCATACACCCCGCACTCGCATTACCAGCAAATTTTATGATTTGGGCCTAATATTAGCCAAACGAGAGATCACCATGCATTGGAAATCTAGCCGGGGCCCCAGTTACTCGCGATGGTGGTCCGCTCTGGAGAGGTGGGCGAAGGCAGAGAGCGCATTGCAGCTGCGACAGGCCAGGCGGCTAGATGACGACAGGGCGTTAGAGTCGGCAAGAGCGTGGGAGGCTCTAGTGACAGCACTGCAGTTGCCAGAGAATGACCAGAGTGAGGGTAGCGAGATAGCGACACCATAGGGTGGCTCTAATGTGAGGTTCCCCGTTCCAGGTGCAATACACCACTGCAATAGGTAACGACAGAGATCCTGGGGGCTCGGGTCCCCCGCTGAAGTGCACTACCTATCTCCTCCCCTCGACTGGGTTGGAGAAGCGACTGTCTGTTGTTAATTAGTTATTGGGAGAGTCGAAGCTGGCACACTGACCAGGGGGGTGGGCTCAGGGGGTGGGGGGGGGGTTGAGGGATTGTTATCGTAAATGGC
Source organism: Lissotriton helveticus (assembly GCF_964261635.1). Taxonomy (NCBI): domain Eukaryota; kingdom Metazoa; phylum Chordata; class Amphibia; order Caudata; family Salamandridae; genus Lissotriton; species Lissotriton helveticus. The sequence goes on from NC_136065.1 coordinate 2,083,067,772, forward strand.
ATCTGATCAAGAAAAGTATGATTCTCCTGTATCATCGGATGTTTCTGCATGCGCCACTCATTATGTTGCACTGCTTTGACTTGATATGAGGGCTCCGATGTTCTAGTTCCGTCTTTACGAGGACGAGCCACGACAGCGTCAGCAGGGCTCCGGTGTTCCAGTTCCTTGTTACGAGAAGGAGCCGCGACAGCGTCAGCAGGGCTCCAAGAGTTCGAAGGTTCAGTTTTCCCCAAGGGTCAGCCACGATCAGATCAGCAGGGCTTTCTTGTCCAGGATACAACTGCCCGCTAGTTGTTGGGCGGGCCTTGATATAGTTCAGGGATCCTTTGATGTCCGAACCCTCGCAGGCGGAGGTCTCAGGCCTTGGGAGCTGGTCGTTGGAGAGGTCCGTCGATTGGCCCTTTGATACTTTTGAAGATACGTCCGGGAATTCCCAGACGGCCAGCAGGGTCTGGAGCTAGCACTCGGGGAGGCCAGAGGTGCGATCGAAACCGGCCCACAGGGGAAGGCCAGAGGTGTGAGAAAAACCAGTCTCTCTGGGGAGGCCGGAGGGCCATCGAAACTCCCTGTCTTATCTTACTCAGGGAGCCCTTTACCCCCCAGCCGGGACTGGCGCGCCTTGGAGTCTAGTTTAGCTGGGGCCGGGGTCATGCTAGGCCCAGGGAGTCAGAGGCCTCGGGAAGGGAAAATGGCTGCCGGGGGCCCTGTGGGGTGATGCAGGTTCTGGGCGCTCGGAGCCGGGAAGGAGGCCGGGGGCATGCGGGGCTGGTCGTCGGCTGGCGGAGTCGTGCAGGGAGTTTGGGTTAACAGGGAGCAGGAAGACCAGGGGCTTCTGGGTGCAGGGCTAGGCTAACAGGGTGCTGGGGAATGGGGGGGAACCACGCCACGAGGCCAGGTCCAACAATTAGTTTAGATGCAGAAAAAAGATCATGACAGTATTGTATGAGATAATCTGTTTGTGGTCATGGAACAAATGAAACTTAGTAAATGTCCAGTATTCGTAAAGCTCGAACAATTACCCGAGGGTGTCAAAATGCTGGGCGACATCGGGAAGATTAAGCGAGCTATTGCCCAGAGTCACATGGTGCTGGGCTGATCTGCCGATGGCAATCGAACCGTGAGCCCCGGGCTCCGGAGTCAGTCGCCCTGGCCGCTGCGCCACACCTCTAGTAACGAATAGATACTTTGTATAAAAGCTTTAAATAAAACTAGAGGTCTTGCAAATAAAATAGTGTTCTCTGAATGTTTAATTGAAAAGGGTACCAGACAGGGCTGCTTTTTCTCTCCTTTAATTTTCAGTGTGCCAAATAAAACTTTGGAATATGCACTACTGCCAGATAAGTATGACAATTGGTATTGCTATTTAGAAGAATATACAAGGTTATTCTATATGCTGGCAATTTTCTTTTTTAGTAATCAATTTTTGTGTTGATGCCAGTAATACTGAAGATCGTCAATAAATGCATGTGTTTCTCCGGGAGTTGAATTATTTGACAGAAATCTAAAATAATAACTATTAATGAAGGCGTGATTAAACCTAGTAGCAATCAGCGGCGGCCACCATCAAGAAAAGGTGGTGAGGTGGGTGCGGTTGCCCGGCAGAGAATACATTAGAAATACATTATTTTAATAATAATTTTTAAAAACCTACCTTTTGCCGCCGGCTGCCTCCAGCGGCACGTCTCGTTGTGCCGCCTCTCCTCTTCCTGCCTGTTGGTCCCAGTAGCCCCTGGTACAGATTCCCTGTCCAATCCCCGCGCTACAGAGCAGTGCGGGGATTGGTCTGAGCAGGCAGGAAAGATGCTCTGCTCAGACCAAGGAGTCTGTGGGTTTCTCCAACCTAACTGCTCAATGCAGCTGGGCTGGAGAAAACCTAAGTGTGCATATGTGTTTTGGTCGGCCTGAGACAGCCGGCAAAAAAAACACATATGAGCACTTAGGGAGTGTAGTGCATGTACCACTCCTCCTCCCCCTGCCATGCCTAGGCCCGCCCCTTCCAACACCGCTGGCTAACAGCCAGCAAATGTAAAATAGTACTATACAAGAACATTGTTTATTTTACATTTGCTGGCTCTGAGCCAGGCAGTGGGGTGATGCTCCTCAGCCATTGCAGAGAAGCCGCCACTGGTAGCAATAAATGGTGAAAAGAAGTGAATAGAGACTTGATTGTTTCTTAGGGATACATATGTCACCATTAACCTTGAATGAACCAACAGCATAAATTTTCTTTCCAGCCTCTTGCCACCTCACTAGTAACCACATATATGAGTACATGAGGAACAGAGGTAGAAGGAGGTAAAAGGGAATGGAATAAGACAGAAAACAAAGATACAGGACTCCAGTACTGCATAATCACTCAGTTACTCAGTGCGGTCCACAGAGAGTGTTGAATCAAGACAAAGATATATCTTAAGAATCTTGTCATTTTGCGAAATAAGTGTAACTGCAGTTGTGAATTGATGTATCTGAATATCATACCTCTCTAACCCTCTGCGACCATTGACCTTCCGGGTAGGTCGCTCCCCCCCGCGGCAGCTTCCCCAACGCTTTCTGCCCTGTGCCATTGGCTATGCTCCTTGCTTGCTGCCCATTTCTGTGCGCTGTTCCTCGACCCCCCCTTGCCCACTGATCACTTTCCTGCCACTGCTGCCCCGCCCCACCACGCCCAGTCGCTGACCCCTGCCTCCTGCCTCCCGCCTCCCAGCTGCTCCTCCCTCCCAGCTCCCCTTAAATTGGCGGCAGCTGCGCGGTAGGTCGCTTTGCCCCACTGCAGCTCCACCAACGCTTTGTGCCCTGTGCCCCTGGCTTTGCTCCTTGCTTGCTGCCCATTCCTGTGCGCTGTTCCTCGCCCCCCCTTGCCCACTGATCCCTTTCCCGCCGCTAATGCCCCTGCGACCTGCCCCCCTTCACCCTCTCGCTGACCCCTGCCTCCCGCCTCCCAGCTGCTGCTCCCTCCCAGCTCCCTGTAAAATGGCGGCAGCTGTGCGGCCGTGCCAAAAGCGCGCCTAAGGCATGCCCGTCTGCTCCTGTCCACGCCTGGACAGCGCCCAGCGCCAGAACCCTTGACCCCCGCACCTGCCATGAAGACCGTCATTGCTCTTAACCCAGGACGAACACCCTCCTGCTGCAGAGCCACCCCGAAGCGCACCCACGGCCCCTTCACCTGACAGAACTGCTGCTTCTCCTGCATCGAAGACGCAGAGACAACCGCCACGACAAAACACAACCAGCTCCGATGCATCCTGATCAACACCCGCTCCGCACGCAAACATGCCGTCGAGCTCTGGGACCTACTCGACACTGCATCTCCAGACGCCGCCTTCCTGACCGAGACCAGGATGAACGAAGCCTCCTCCCCAGACATCGCCATAGCCATCCCCGACGGATATAAGATCGCCCACAGAGACCGCACCAACGGAGGAGGAATCGCCATCGTCCACAGGAAAACCATTAGGGTCTCAACAAACACCAACGACACTCTCAGCACCGCCGAACACATGCACTTCCAGATCCGCACGGACCCCAAGACCACCCTAAGAGGCACCCTCATCTACAGGAAACCCAGACCCTGACCGCAATTCTGCGACGCCATCGCCGACTTCTTCAGCAAGCAAGCACTGACCTCCACTAACTACATCCTCCTCGGAGACCTAAACTTCCACCTGGAGAACAACAAGGAAAGCAACTCCGCCACCCTGATAGACAACCTCGCCAACCTCGGACTAGAACAGGTCGTCACATCGCCAACCCACATCGCCGGATACACGCTCTATACCATCTTCTCCTCTAGCCCTCACGTCTCCGTCAGCCACATCTCCGAACCCACCTGGACCGACAACCACTGCATCCACTTCACCTTCCGGAAATCCGTCGCACCTCAGCGCACCCAACAGATCCCCCGTCACTGCTGGGGCAACATCACTGAAGTACAACTACAGACAAACCTCGTACTCAACCCACTGACCAACCCCTCCAACCCCGACGAGGGTGCACGCACCCTCTGACGATGGATGGACGACTGCGCCAACACCTAAGCCCTGCTGAAAAAACCAACCCTCAAAGACACCAACAAGAGAGCCAACTGGTTCACCCCGGAACTCCTTGCGTCAAAGCGCACCTGTCAAAAGTTGGAGAACATATGGCTCAGCGAGAAGTCGCTGCACAGCCCCACTGCCCACAAAGACGCCATCCGCAACCACCACCACCTCATCAGGACCCCCAAGAGAACCTCCTTCAAAGACTGCCTCGACAACAACCCACACAACAGCAAGGAGCTCTTCAACATCGTGAATGAACTCTCCAACCCCAGCTCCAACGCCAACGACATCCCACCGTCGCAAGCCCTGTGCGACTCCCTCGCCTCCTTCTTCTACCGCAAGATCGCCAACATCCACGATAGCTTCAACCCCCGGATGCCTCTAACAGGCCCCAACACACCGGAACAACCTCACCCCACCGACAACAACCCCCTGACAACCTGGGCCAAAGTGAGCATCGAAGACACAATCAAGACCGTGGGCACAATCCACTCCGGCTCGCCGTCTGACCCTGTCCCACACCACATCTTCAACAAAGCCGGCAGCTCCATCGCACCCCACCTACGCAACATCATCAACCTCTCCTTCGAGACCGTGACCTTCCCTGAAAGCTGGGAACATGCAGAGATCATCGCTCTACTGAAGAAACCCAAAGCGGACCGAGCGCACTGAAAAACATCCTGCTCATCTCCCTGCTTCCATTCCCAGCTAAGGTCATCGAGTAGGTAGTCAACATCCAACTCACCCGCTACCTCAAAGACAACAGCATCCTGGACCCCTCCCAGACAGGTTTCCGCAGCAACCACAGCACCGAGACCGCCCTCATCGCTGCCACAGACGACATCAGGATATTATGACGAGACAACGGTCCTCATCCTCCTGGATCTCTCCGCCACCTTTGATACCGTCTGCCATCGCACACTACGCAAACGACTCCACGACGCAGGGATCCAAGACAAGGCCCTGGACTGGACCTCCTCCTTCCTCTCCAGCAGAACCCAGAGAGTCTGCCTCCCCCGTTCCAATCCGAAGCCTCCGAGATCATCTGCGGCGTCCCACAGGGATCCTCCCTCAGCCCGACGTTGTTCAACGTCTACATGGCACCTCTCGCACGCATCACCCAACATCACGACCTCAACATAATCTCCTATGCCGACGACACGCAACTGATCCTCTCCCTCACCAAGGACCCCCTCACGGCCAAATCCAACCTACACCAGGGAATGAAGACCGTCGCCGACTGGACGGTGGATAGCCACCTTAAACTGAACACAGACAAGACGGAGATCCTCATCCTCAGGCCCAATCCCTCAGAGTGGGACGATTCCTGGTGGCCCACATCACTGGGGACCCCCCACCAACCACGCACGCAACCTGGGAGTCATCCTCGACTCGAAACTCACCATGACCAAACAAGTCAACGCTGTCTCCTCCTCCTGCTTCAACACCCTCCGGATGCTCCACAAAATCTACCAATGGATCCCGACAGACACAAGGAAAACAGTCACCCAGGCCCTAGTCAACAGCAAACTCGACTACGGAAACGCCCTCTACGCCGGAGCCCCGACTAAGCTCATCAACAGACTGCAAAGAATCCAGAATGCCTCTGCACGCCTGATCCTCGACATCCCGCGCCGCGACCACATCACCCCCCACCTGAGGAACCTGCACTGGCTCCCTGTCGACAGAAAAATCTCCTTTAAGCTCCTGATCCACGCACACAAGGCACTCCACAAGACCAGCCAGCCTATCTCAACAGCTGACTATCCTTCTACGTACCCAACAGGAATCTCCGCTCCGCAGACCTCTCCCTGGCTACCATCCCACGCATCCGCAGAACCGCAGCCGGAGGCAAATCCTTCTCCCACTGCGCCGCCAAGAACTGGAACACCCCCCCCCCCCCCATCCTACGACAAACCGAAGACCTTCTAAACTTCAGGAGACCACTCAAGACCTGGTTCGACCAGTAGCTACGGCACCCCCTTCCTCCCCACCCCTCAGTTCCTTGAAACCATTGCGGGTATGTAGTGCGCTTTACAATTTATATGATTGATTGATTGATAACCAACTTGCAGTACTTTGATATGGGATAGGTAATTCCTAAAAACAAAAACATAAATATCTCAGGTATGCATGTACACTAGTTTTTTGCCCTATGCTTGGATGATTACCACAAACGTCGGGCTTTGTCATTATACATTCTCTTGTGGAAGAAGAGTTATTTATTTATTTGGAGGTTTATTTAGCGCAAGCAAGACCCTTTCAGGTGACAGAGACCTTTAGAGATACTGTACATGAGAGAGAACACAAAGAAATATGGCATCATTGGAAAAGAATACAAAATATTCAAACCTAGTACATGAGAGAGGCAACATTAGATCCCATATAATCCCGCCAGGAAATGGAACAGGCGAAATCTTCCCCAAGGACAAGTCTCCCTGTTCACGATATGATGAAGCATGTGGTTGCAGAACCAAGTTAACCATGTATTCTGTTCAGGGACAAAATGTCCATGAAGTAGGGGAAAGAACACAGTCGCCAAACCAATCCAGAGAACCAGGAAAAGTATTGCAATTGTCATCCAAAGGTATAGTCAAGCTAAAAAAACAATTCAAATGGCAGGGGCGGTGGGGGTGGAGGTAGTTCCGAAGTCTCAGAGCAGAAGTCATCAAGGTCAATGAAGTATCCAGACGCTGTCCGGTCTAGTTTTGGGAGCTCATCAGGTTGTGTTGAACTTGATGCAGAATCAATTTGTGGTACATTGACGTAGACCTTTTCATTCTCAGGATTCCGAATAGAAATTTGTGTTTCTCTACCTGTTGACAAGACAGTTGAAGTTGTTTTTTAAACTAGCAGAACGCATATTTCATTGATGTTTGTCAATGTCTTTTGTTGAAGAGAACAAGCTTCATTTGTAAATAAGGCTTCCATCTGAACCTCCTGTATGGCAGAGAGGAGATTGGTAGCTACCCAGGAGTTCATGTGGCTTACTGTTTAGAATCGGCCACATAGTTTGATTTGATCCGATCAATAGAGACAAACCTTTTGTTACAGCGTCTGGCAAGGGGTGGGAAAAGTAAGGTTTGTGTACCTTAAACAGCCAGGACCAGAATAGGTGCTTTGTAAGGAGGCCCAAACTTTTTCTTGTCCACAATCATTTCTCTGACCAGAACCCCGATCTTTGGGATCCAGCCAGTTCTTGCCAGGACCACCTTCACTTCTCCAGTGGCGGTGCTTTTTACTTGGATGTTGCTTTGTTCAACCTGGAAATCATTCAGTTCCTGTAAAATAACCAAACATTCTTTAATGCCAAACAGTGTTTCCGCCGCCACTGTGCTGTCATTATCGAGGTCTGGGACCCACATATTAACCTCAAAAATGATCTCATAAGGAGTTTGACCACCCAAGGTCTTTCTTGGTATATTGTCCAATGCCCTCTGAACTCCATATAGGTGATGGCCCCAACTGCAATCAGCGCATAGTATCCTTGCTGTTAAAGACCGCTTTAAGTCCCAGTTCTTCCTCTCCACTACCACATTTCCCTCGGGATGATAGGGAGACGAGATTTGTAGCGTCACATCTAAACTTCCCATGGCCTCTTTTTAAGCCCAAGAGCAAAACACCGGACACTGATCAGAATGTAGTATGCCACTTGTGTATGTCCCAATAAAGACTCACAGAACCTTTATAACAGTTTGGACGTTAGCCGATCACTGTGGCGCTACTCTCACCAGACAACCCATCAGGTTCTGGCAAACTCTCATGACACTGTAGAGCATTGACAATTCCCATTCCCCATTTAGAAGCACAGTCCTCCAAATCCGGGGCATACCTGGCCTTAAGTCCAGCTACCTTCTTCTTTTTGAATTGAAGTTTCGACATTTTAGGCTTATCTTCCTGTTTAATTATGTAATCATATGAGCGTTGCGAGTCCTTCCTTGGTTTCACTTGCTCTTCTGATCTGCGCTCCAATCGGGCTTCTCTCTCCAAGCGTTTATCGGATGAAGCCTGAAAGGAACGAGAGGGTCATATATCAATACCCTGTTTCCTATCAGGTGTTTTAACATTATCACAGTTACATAGCTTGAAACATTTTTTAGTAGATTCCTGTGTAGGAGACCCATGCTGCTTTCTAGTGAGTCGTTGAGGAGATTTGTCAGTTCAACTAATATTATGTCCCTCCTTTTTTTAGGATGTAGAGAGGAGCGCTGTCGAGGGGACATCTTGATTTGATTGTGGTGAGGATCTCCTTACTTGTCTCAGTTTGTACTTTAGGGATAGCTGTACGTTTATGTCTAGCTAAAGCACCCAATGTGTTGATAGTATGTTGTTCGGAGTTAGTGTTTGTAGGAAGGGCAACTAGGATGTTATTCACCTTTCCTAAAAAGAATTCAGCCAGTGTATTACACCACTAAACTGATTGTCTGAGCACTTGTTGCTCTTTTGTACGATGCCTTATTTTGCCCGTCATACTTTTTTCTCCACTGCCTTTGGACTATTTTTGCTTTTCCCTTTAATTCACTGAGGTTAGTGGAGTACCAAGGTGTGCTTTGTGCAGGACGGCCCGTTACTTTCATTTCATAGGGATAGGAGCATCCAGAGATCCTCTAAGTCAGCTCTCAAAGTTTTTGTATCTCTTATCCACTCCACCTCCTCTTGTTAATGTTGAATCTACTATGGTATGTTCCCAGATTTTGGCATCTAATCTAGATCAAAAGCGCTTTATTTTTGTTGAACACAATTGTTTCCCTAGTGGTGTTAAGGGAGAAGGGTACTACATAGTGATTGGACCAGCACATTTGGATTGGAGTATCTACAATGAGCTCCTCAATACTGGAAAAAATAGGAGCCAATGTATGATCAAGTTTATGGGTGGGATGTTTTACTACTTGAGTCATCTGGTTTGCTGCCGTATCCTGCATGATTTTATACTTTCAATGTTATCATTATTGAAGTGGATGTTCAGATCACCTAGTACTATAAAATTAGATTTTTCCAAACTAAATTCAGCAAATAATTCAGGGAGTTATTGTTATGTAGTTTGGTATAGCGCGCAGCTGCCTCAGCGAAGAGGCGTCCCTGCGCTTGCCGGGAGTGCTGAGCTAAATCCTGCAGCAGGCCGTGGGAACGATATATTAAAATTCCTGAGAAGGTAAAGATAGCTGAGAGTTCCAGAGAAAACATTAGGCATTCACTTCCTGGACGTTTTATGGGAGAGAGCTGACCTTTTATATTTTCTTCATAAATTATTGCATCCCCCTCATCTTCTGTCTTCATGGTCAGGACTCGACTGGGAACTCAAACCAGCACTGGCAATTCAGTTGGACTGGCCTGGGGAGGCAGGAGGGGAATGGAGTGGGTGGGGGGTGCTATTCAGAAGCACTGCTGCTGCTTTTGTTACAGGGGGGCGATATTGCAGCACTGCTGCAAAACCGGCCTCCAGTAACAAAAACGTCCTGCACCACTCAAAAACGGGCCCCCACCCTTCCATCCCACCAGGAAAACGCCTGGTGCCCGCTACGGCCAGTCCAACCCTGTTCACCGTCACATCTTTTAATTGCGTAGCCTTGGGGAAGGGCCAGAACTATGTCTGGCATTTTGTCTGGCATGGACTCTTCTCGCAGCCAGGTTTCTGCTCCAGATTCCTTTTGTGTTGCTTCTGGAACTGTAAAAAAAAGCTTTTCCTAAATGCTGTTCATTGTTAGCCACACATTCCTCCACAGATATTTCTATTTCTTCATCTGAAAATGTCTGCTTCCTTTTCCTTTCTGACTCCTCTGCTGACTTTCTTTTTCTTTTTAAAATAGGTTTTGTCTTTTATTTTTAACCAAAAGAAAGAAAAACAAAATAGGCATGGGCAACAAGCGCCATTGTCTGCAGTTACATTTTGATGGTATTGATGTTCATTATAGATAATGAAATATTAGGTCTAAGCGCAGCCATAGAGTTTATGTGAAAAAAATATATAATGAGGGCATACACACATCTACGAAACGGTTTGTATCTAGGAAACAGTCAAGCAAGGAGGTGAATCAGAATTATCCTCTGTAGTGCCCAATCCATAGTAGGACCTCCACCAGCCCCAACTCTTGTAGAATTTACGGGAACATCCCCTGCTGTGGTACACCACCTTTTCTGCTGCAATATATAAATCTATACCCTTCCGCCATTCATGCACAGTGGGCACTACCAGCACCCCCAATATTTGGCCATGTCTCTCTTTGCCACCACCAAGCCCAGTGCACTAAAAAGAATCTTAATTCGGGGGATATCTACATCATTTGGGATCCCCAGCAACACAAGCCTCTGTTCTGACGGTAGCGATACCTCCAGTATATCTGAGGGTTCCTGTATAATTGTCTTCCAGTAGGCCTGAATAAGGGACATTTCTAATGTGTGTGCAGGAATGATCCAACCCCTTCATCACACTGCAAAAATAACAGTGTAGAGGCCCTCTCCATTTGGTGCAGCCTTTGGCAGTTGTAGTATGCCCGGGGCAGTATCTTAAATTTAATCAGGCGCAATTTAATTGATACTTCCCAAGGGTGCATTAGCGCTGCCTCCCAGTCCATATCTTCAAGGTCACCCACATCTTGTCTGCATCTGTCCCTTAGCTTACCTAGTGTGTCACACATACAGAAGTGGCTTTCAGGGAATAAGAGTGGAGGAGCGGAGCGGATCGCGGGAGAGGGGGTACCAGAAAAAACACTTACCTCTTTGCTGCGTCTCGAGTCCTCAGTCGTCTCTCCTCCGTCGTCTCTTTGTGGCCAGAACCAGGAAGCACACAGTCTCCCTCCCCTAAGTCAAGCACAACGCAGCATTGTGATTGGTTTGAGCTCCGTGGCTCGGCGCTCAGGCGGGGAATAGGAGGCTGGGCATGCTCCCCACCAGGCTGCGTAATGCAGCCTGGTGGGGGACATGCAAAGTGTGCATGACTGTTTGTCCGTCCCAACAGTTGTGCGCACTTTGGAGTGCAGCAACCACTCCTCCTCCCGGACATCATGGGAGACTAGACCTGCACCGCGCCGGCGCGCCCAATCTGGCTGATTCTAAAAATAAAATGATGCGACTCACCAGGGTTCCATTGCTCACTGTGACGCTCTGGCGGCGTTCTTTTTGGAAAAGGTCCATGCCATCTACAGAGCTTTTCCTACGGCTGCACCCTCTGCTGGCAGTCCCCCCAAGCCCCTTACCTTGGATGTGTTACATTCCTTCCCGAGATTAACATTGGTGAGTTTTGGTAAGTTTGCCCAACAGGTCAAGTCAGGATCCCCGGCTGATCCTCTTCGCCCGGCTTTGTTTAGAGACCTACCATCCAATGGCCTTTCACCGGTTTGCTCCTTAATTAACATCTCTTTAGCTGCCGGCGTGGTCCCAGCGAAGTGGAAACAGGCGGTTGTTGTGCCCATCCTTAAGAAACCAACTTTGGATGCCGATAAACCTGAGAATTACCGCCCAATTTCCCTTCTCCCGTGGCCTGCCAAAGTTGCGGAGGCGCATGTCAACTCTGTCCTCTCTGATCACCTTCTACAAGCTAACATCTTGGACAGAACGCAGAATGGTTTTCGGGCAGGGCATAGCACGGAGACGGCTCTACTTTATATGGTGGAGCATTTGCGCTCCGTGCTTGACGCGGGTCAAACGGCGGCGCCGGTGCTATTAGATCTAAGCGCCGCCTGCGACACCGTGGCCCACCCGATCCTTCTGCGGCGCTTGGAGGAAGCGGGTGTCACCGGTCTTGCGCTCCAGTGGTTCCGATCTTTTCTTGCCAACCGTTCCTTCTGCGTGGCCGTTCCGCCCTATCAATCCAAATTCCATCCTCTGGAACTGGGGGTCCCCCAGGGCTCCTCGCTGAGTCCCACATTATTCAACCTATATGTGAGACCGCTGGCTGAGGTTGTCAGGCATTGGGGCATGACCATGGTGTCCTATGCCGATGACACCCAGCTAGCGGTTACAATCAGCGGGGATGCGGATGTGGATGCCCCCAGATTCCAGAATGGACTCCGGGCGGTCGCCAGCTGGATGACTTCCAACTGTCTCCAGCTGAACGCAAGTAAGACGGAGGTTATGATCTTTGGCAAGCAGACGGAACTCTGGGGCGACAGGTGGTGGCCATCGGACCTGGGCCCCACACCCATCCCGGTCGCTCAGCTAAAAAATCTTGGGGTATGGCTCGATCCATCTCTTTCTTTTGAATGCCATACTATGCGCACGGCGGCCTGTTGTTTTGGCATCCTGCGGGGACTTCGACCCGTACTAAAATGTTTTGATGCGAACACCAGGCAACTCGTTATCCAGGCAACCGTGATGTCACGCCTCGATTATGCCAACGCCCTACTATTGGGCTTAAATCAGGCGGAACTCACCCGCCTGCAGCGTGTACAGAACGCAGCGGCAAGAGCGATCGTGGGCTTGCCTAGATTTTGCTCTACATCCAATACCTTACGCACGTTGCACTGGCTTCCGATTACTCGTAGGATCCAGTTTAAGGTCCTTTGTGTGGCTTACAAGATCATTAAGGGATCCCCTGCTTTGATTCTCTCCAACCTTCTATCCCGTTATATTCCAGGCCGTGCCTTAAGATCCTCTGACCTGGAACTTGCTGTTGTTCCCCGGTTTAAGCGTTGCCGGGCCGGCGGCCGCTCCTTCCAAGTGCGTGCCGCCGCGTTATGGAATTCCCTTCCCTTTGAGATTCGTGCACTTGGGGATTTGCTCTCCTTCCGGCGGGCGGTAAAAACCTTTTTGTTTCCTTAGTTCCCTTGTTCCTTCTCCTCTGCCCTGTTGTGTTGTGTTTCTACCTGGCGGGCGCCAGGACGCTCCTTTGCTGGACCATCTGTGCGCCTAATAAATAAGTTTAACATAACTTTTATATTATATATATATATATATAATATATATGATAGAGCGCGCGAGGTCACCCAACCAATAATTTCGCCGTTTCCGGCTTCGGGCCCATATATTTCAATTCACCATATACATTGACCGGGTGACTTCACGGGCTGCTACCAATTTGTGTGAATTCCCTACTGTTATTATTCAGCGTACCCGACTTACCATCCACCGACACGGGTACCTATGACCACAACGGATCAGGGAGCTAGCTGTAAAGGAAAGGCAGCAAAATTCAAACTCAAAATGACATTCAATACTGTTGTAAATGACCACGGACAACTGGAAGTTTTAAAATCTTTATCTAAAGTTCGTTCTCGGTAAGCATTAGATTTACAAGAATAAGGCAATCAATAATCAAGATAACGAAAAGTACATAACTATAGAGAAATAAAGTCAGGGTAATCATGGAAATGCTAATATGAGATGCAATCAGGAAACGCTATACATTCAGGGTAAAAGTTCTTTAGACAGTTTAAGTAAGGCCGTTCTAGACCATATCAGGAAATGACAAACTGCAATGCAAAATATGATTTCTAACAGGTAGGGTAACATGGGAACACGTTATGAAAATATGCAATGTCTTTACGTTTCAATAATTGCAGCAAAAGCATGGAAAATCCACATATGCAAAGGTGTGTCTTTATTGAAGCAAAAGACAGAAAAATAGAAAGGTGCAAGTTCAAAGAATTTAGAGCAATATTTACCTAGACTGGTGTGGAAACCAAACCCTGGCCACGGGTCAGTTAAGGACAGGAAACCCTCAAGGAAGGATACCCCTCAATGGACAGCAGGTGCAGAATGGACACCCAGGACAGGACAGGAAACCCTCAGATTAGGAATCAGGACAGGACCCTCAGGACAGGACAGGAAACCCTCAGGACAGGACCAGCACCCGCAGTTCGGAAGCAACGCCTGCGCTCCACCCTCTCTGCAGCTATCGATCAAGACCCCGATTGGGTCAGCGAACTCCCAGCAAAGTGCTTCGCCAGCACTTTAAGGTTCAGTAGAACCTTAGTCTATGGTCAATTTCGGACAGAGTGCTCCGCAGCCCTCTGTATCTTCAGTCACCTATTGAGTGCGATGGGTCAGTGAGAGGTCAGCTAAACCAGACAAGTCGGACAATTTCCCTAGGTGAACCCAGGGTAGATATACAGTTTGGAGACGGTGTACCACCCCCCAATGTTGCAAAGTGTCAGAATCCCTCAATTTGGATTGGTCCTAAGATAGGCTTTGGGTAACACACCAATCAGAACACACCATTTGGAGGCCTTATTTACATCTCAGGGCACCGCCTAGCAAGATTGGGGTTCCCATGAGAAAATTGCGCAGAATACAGGGAAAGAATACATTTTAGCAACATAATAGAACAATATCGTGATGCTGCAGGGCGAAGGTGCTGCTTCCCAGGGTGGCTTCTGGTATCAACCTTCTTTGGCAGCAATTTAATGCCAAGATTGCTTCTGGCGAGTCTGCGCACAAGTACCCTCCAAGATGGCTTTCGGCTCAGTCAGACCCCCATTCCCCGCGGTACATGAAAAGTAAGCGAGAACAAATTAATACATAGAAATAACATTATGAAAACACATCACAGGGTTTGTACTTTCAACTGATCACTAAGAAAGATACTTATGCAGTGTAAATGTTAGCTACATATATACGAGCACAAGAGCAGTGGCACGAGCAGTACCACGTTACTGGCAAAGCTATGTATTACGCATGCGCAACTATTTCCCTCCAAACCTGCAAACACGTCAGGACACGTGAGTGTGACTGACGCATGCGCAGACACTATTTCAAAGCAGCGGCCATTTTTAGGACTCAAGTTAATTGTATTAGGAATACACATAGGCAAGCTTCATTGATTTCGTTTAAACATGAAATAAACGTTAGTAAGACGTACAAATTATTACCTGGTTATACATGGACGAGGTTCATGACAAAAGCAAGTCGCAAATGCGAAGCTTTGCTTCATCAATAACATAACATAATACCAGAAATAACTTCTGTTATTATCATTTTATTTTTGCTTTCACACTGCTCCGAGAGCAGTGGGGTTACGCTCCTCCGCCTTAGTAGAGGAACCGCCACTGCATGCATATTGTTATTGATTGTCTTATACGTGGAGAAGATGGCGTCTTTCCCTAACTCCTCCGTCCCTTCCAGCTGCTCTGCCCACCACGCATGGTGGTCTTGCTGACGTTCTTGTCTCAACAGTGTTGTAGTTTGCAGTAGATGGTATGTTCAGTTCTGGCTTCCTTGCAGCTGCTATGATTTCCATTGTGATATAAACAATGTAATTCCAAATTCGGATGTATGACATTACAACGCATGCTTTTACATTGCATGCCTTTACAACGCGGTATTTACAACGAATACCTTTACAACGCATAATGCTTTTGGGCGCTGGATAGTGAATAGTTTAATTTACTATTCCAACTCCAGTCCCCGTGGATAGTAGGGAAGGTGTGGGATAGTACATTAAACCTATTCCCTATCCTAGAGCGCCCCCCAGCGCAATGCGTTGTAATGGTTTGCGTTGTAAAAGTTGCGTCGTAAAGGCATTGTGTGGTAAAAGTTGCGTTGTAAAAGTTGTTCACCTCCAAATTCTGATGTCAATAATGTGTGTTTGTGCAATGTTCACATTTTGCAGCTGCGAATAAATCGTTACTTTGCGATATCTTAGAAATACGAATCTTAAGAAATCGCTGTTTAGAACATTGACTTGATAGTACATTTCACTAACCGAATTGCAAAATGCGATTTATTAACAATAGCAATTTACGATTCGGAAAGTTACACGTTAGTACATCTGACCCATGGAGTGATAGGCAATGTAAGTGAAGAGAGGCATCGGTTGCACGGGGTGCAAGGAAATTGTAACAAAGTGTAAAGATGCGAGGGGACAATATGGAGAGCAGAAACTGCTGGGAGGAACGCAGGGAGTTGAATAAGAAAGAGCGCAGAAACTGCTTGAAAGAGGTTCCGCATGGGAGGTGGAGAAGTGGGCTCTACAGGTGAAGAAAAGTGGTGGGCTGTAGAGGGGTAAGGCCCATAGGGGTAGAGCCATCTATTGCATTTGATTAGATTCTTCCTTCTCAGCCTTTTGCTGGGAGATTTCAGAGAAGAGTTTCTTCCTGCATTAGCAACTAAACAAGTGTTGGTAATTATTCTTCATTAGGAGATAATATTCGACCTTGGTATAAAATGACTCCCGAGGCGTTTAAGACACATTTTAAGCCTCCGGACAGTAATCCTAATGATGTTGGAACAATGGCCATGCAATTGGACATATCTATTAGAAATACACTTGACGAAATTATCCCGGAAGGGAAAGTAAATTTGAAAAGGATAGCTTCACCTTGGTTTTCCGTGACCTTGAAACGAGAGAAAATTGATTGTAGAACGGCGGAGAGACTATGGCGTAAGTCCAGAACGCCTGAAAACCGCTTGAAGTATAAATTAATTCATTCTGATTATATGAAACATATAAAGGCAGCGAAATCTCTTTATATTTCGCTGAGAATAAATAAGGCCTCCCAATCTAGTAAAGAACTGTACAAAATAGTCAGGGAGTTTACTACACCACAGGTCGAGCAATCTGAATTCGACCCCTCACCAGAATGGGTGAATTCACTGGCTTCCTATTTTCACAATAAGATCCAGTCAATATATTCCTCATTTCCTTCCTCACCTCCAAGTGTGGCCGCAGGCGTGGAGGCTCTCTGTAATTCTGAGCCCGCCCCTGAAACCACGGATTCTCCATCCATGATAGAATTGGAGCCCACTTCCCCTGCTGAAGTGCTAGTTGCACTCAAGAAAATTAAGTCAAGATCTCCTAATGACCCCTTGCTCCCCCGTAAGTGCAATGATTTATTTCCATTGCTGGCCGACGTTTTGACCAGTATTTTTAATGCCTCCTTTGAGAGTGCTTCTTTCCCTAGTAGCTGGAAATTGGCGCAAGTCAGGCCAATTCTCAAAAAGCCTAATAGAGACCCTTCCACTGTGTCCAACTACAGACCAATTTCTCTATTACCTTACTTTGGCAAGGTTCTTGAATTTTTGGTAAACAAACGTGTGTCCTCTTACATTGAAACCCATGCACTCTTTGACCCGTCACAATCAGGCTTCCGTGCCGCTCATGGGACGGAAACCGCAGTAATGGAAGTAGTGGATAACATCCGACTTTCCTTGGATAGGGGCGAATCAGCAATTCTGGTATTACTAGATCTTTCCGCTGCCTTTGACACCATCTCCCACAGCATTTTGAAACATCGGCTGTGGGAGGTTGGTGTCCGAGGCAATGCTTTGGCCTGGTTCGTGGACTATCTCAAGGATCGTCACTCTCACATCAGGATGAATTCTCACACATCTGCCACTATTCCTCTCTCTGTAGGGGTCCCACAGGGGTCCATCCTCAGTCCCCTCCTATTTAATGTATATCTCTGCCCTCTGGCCCATATTATAAAATCCTATGGCTTCTCCACCGTGTCATACGCAGATGATACGCAGGTACTCATTACCTGCAGATCTAATTCCCAGGAAACCTGTATCCGTTTCAAACAATGTCTGATCCACATTAAAAACTGGATGAGTGATAACAAGCTTCAACTCAATTGCAGCAAGACTGAAATCTTACTATTTGGCATAGCCACGACCTTCTGGTCGCAGGACTGGTAGCCTATTGATCTAGGGCCTTGCCCTGAGCCTAAAGAAGCTGTAAGAGATCTAGGGATCATGCTTGATCGGGATCTTTCCATGAAGGTTCACGTCTACCAGGTTGCCGGGACATGTTTTGGCATTCTTCGACAACTGCGTAAAATTTCTAAATGGCTCCCAATTGAAGCCAGAAAGCCCCATGTCCAGGGATTGATTGTTAGTGGGCTCGATTATGGAAATGCCATGTTTGCCTCCATTAATGAGAATCAACTAACCAAATTACAAACTATTCAGAACGCGGTGGCAAGGCTAGTGCTGGGTCTGCCTCCTAGATCTGCCTCCAAACCTATCCTTAAAAAATTACACTGGCTTCCTGTGTGCCAAAGATGCCATTTTAAAATCTTGAGTTTAACTCATAAACTCCTTCATGGTATAGGCCCCTCCTATTTAACAAAAAAACTAGCCTGGTATATCCGTCCAGAGCGCTTCGCTCTAGCTCTAAGTTCCTGCTGTTCCAGCCTAGAGTACGGACGTCCAGGAATGGATGCCGATCCTTTTCATATGTGGCTCCCCAACTATGGAATAAGTCACCTCCTCACCTCCTGTCCCTCTCCAATCATTTGGAGTCTCGAAGGGGCTTAAAAACGTGGCTCTTTCCCTAGTAAAGTCTCTTTGTAGGTGTCTCACTCTGGTAGGTTAATGCCTCTCTTCTGCAAAGCGCCTTGAGACCTCCTTGGTGATAAGCGCGCTATAGAAAAACATTTGACATTGACATTGACATTGATTGGCCAGGCTATGCTGGTGCTCTTTGTATTCGCTGTTATGTAGTAACTTCCTTCCTTCTGTCTTCTTCCCTTCTGCTCGGTTGATTGGCCAGGCTATGCTGGTGCTCTTAATTAATATTCACTGTTATGTAGTAACTTCCTTCCTTCTGTCTTCTTCCATTATGCTCAGTTGATTGGCCAGGCTATGCTGGTGCTCTTAATATTCACTGTTATGTAGTAACTTCCTTCCATCTGTCTTCTTCCCTTCTGCTCGGTTGATTGGCCAGGCTATGCTGGTGCTCTTTGTATTCGCTGCTATGTAGTAACTTCCTCCCTTCTGTCTTCTTCCCTTCTGCTCAGTTGATCGGCCTGGCTCTGCTGGTGCTCTTCGTATTCGCTGCTATGTAGTAACTACCTTCTGTCTGTCTTCTTCCCTTCTCCTCAGTTGATTGGCCTGGCTATGCTGGTATTCTTGGTATTCGCCGGACTGGCGTTGAAGTTCAGCTACAAGTGTGGCAAGGATTGCAGTTGCTGGGAAGTAGACTGGAAGATCAACTACAAAGAGGAGGCACTGAGGCACAACGAGAATATTCTGATGGAGGTGCTCTTGGACAGGACCAAAGACGACACCAAAAAGAAGCTGACTGCTGCTCTGGAATGCAAGGAGGGCTTCTGGGCTCAAGCCGAGGACATCTGCAAAGACGTTCGCTGTCCAGAAGATGACGAGCCAAGTAAGTGGGTGCATTGCACAATGTTTTTGTGGCTTGGTGAGATAACAGAATTTTGTGAAACCACTTGCTATTACAGCTTCATCTCATATATGCCCAAGTTGACGCTGTAGCCAGGCACGTACCAAGGGTCAATCAGTGTTTTTCAATATTCTACTTAATTAATCGCTTTTTCAATTATACAAAATACACTGTGGACTAATTACAACTTACAAAAGCAAGAAATATAATGACACACAATTAAACCATTGCATCTTTGGCCCTCTCACTGTTGTTTTCTAAACTCATCCTATTAACCATGTCTATTATAAGTAGATTAGGTACATCCATCTCTATGTTAAGTGACAAAAAGCAGCAACACAAGTCAACGTTTCGATCTTTTCATTTCTACGGTATAAGAGACCATCATCAGGGCAGATGTTATCAAATCTGTGGTCCCTGTAGCCTCTTAACACAGAAACCCTGTGCACCAGAAAAAACATGCACACCAACCAAGGTTGTCACATGAATAATCAATAAGATACATTATGCTAGCAGCAATTAAATCCTCCAAAATATTTGTTTGGCACAACAGCATCCTCATTCATGTCAATTAGATGGATCAGGATTTTTTAAACTTGATTACGGTTGCATACACTTGGGGTACCAGTGGGTGGCGCATTCTGAGAGGCGGCACACATGGTTTTTGGGTGACACATTCCGACTGTGGCAGTGGACACACAGGGTGCCAAACACTCTCTGTGAGAAGGGACACGCAGTATGTGGGTAGACTGTCTGGAAGGGACACACCCAGACTATGGGGGCATGCTGTTTGTGGGTTTAGAATATACCCAGCCTTGGGTTGCATACTGTGGGAGTGGAAACACACAGTCTATGGGTGGCACACTTTGTCTGTGGGACTAGTCACACTCTACCTCTGGGAGTAGGAGCAACCAGTCATATGGGATTACCTTTGGAAACAAATTTAGTTGCACAGGTGGCCAACGGTTAACAGTATTCCCTTGCACAGAAAATCAGGCTAAAAAACTCTCCAGAGCACACAACATTTGTGCTGATTATCGCTGAATGTTTGTGCCCTCTGTTCAGTTTAGTGCTAACGTGCACACACCGTATTAGCGCCCTTTTGGCAAGTGTCTTATTTCTGCATTATTTGCTCTTGTTGCCACCAGGTGAAAGGTAACGTTACATCCAAGAGCAAAATGTGAGCATGCAGATGGAGTCCACTAGGCCTTTACTAGAATGGTGAGTTTTTTAAAGTGCATTCTGGTTTTGTAGGCCTCGCCTACACTATTGTGCCTAGTTCCCTGGGCCTCTCCTGGAGTTTTGTGCCAGTTCTTTTGACTTCATTTTGATCACTTGGTCCTGTTCTCTAGGTGCCACTGTAGAAATGTGTCCCTTTCTCTAGGACTCATCGGACGTCTAATGGCAGTTCTCTAGACCTTATCTGGAATACAGTGTCCAGTTCTCTAGATCTCACTGCTGCACTTTGTCCTGATCTCTAAGCCTTATTTGGAGTACTGTCTCTGATGGATACTTATATTCTGATATTCCTAATTTTTTAAATATCCCAGGCGCCAGGCTGAATCCCGGAACCTTTTCACTAGCTCTCCACGCCAGCAGGGGAAACTGACTCTACTTCAATGCTGGAAGCGGCAAACCTTTGACGTCACTAGAGCCATAAAGCGCCCCTGTCGGAGGACTCACTCCAGTTCCCTTTTTTCCAAGCCATAAACGCAAATCTCAGGAGGTTGTCGACATGGAACAGATTCAAATAGTGCAGGAATTGCGAAGGACAGATGTGAATCACTGACCCTCTTGAAATCTGTTGATGGGTCCAACCATAATGTGAAGGCGTGAGGCTCTTCTTGGGGTATGCACCCCTAGGCCATATAGGAGAGGGAAGATGTTTATGGCCTGAGCAAAGGATGAACACTAAAGAAGACACAAGTACAGGATGAGTGGAAGTACGCTGGTGTTGTTTATTTTTTTTAGATTTTTATATATTGCTAGCTAAACCCAAGAGTATTAGAGTGCTTTACAAGACAAGTGAACCGAGACCATAGCATTAATAGAAGGATTCAACTTTGACATAGTATATCAAAGGGGAATAAAAAAACAGTGCAACATTAAATATGTATATCAAAAATCAAAAAGCAACAAATAGTGCAACATAATCCCACCAGAGGCATTAGTGACAGATTAAATGCTGAATTGGGTCAGGCAGCCGTCTCAAATGATCTTGTCGGTTTAGCAAGCTCTGGTAAGTGGGTTGGAGTATGTGTTCATCAGTAGTGATTTGAGGTTCCGTTTAAAACAAATATAGGAAGGATTACAACAGAGGTCTTCAGGAATTGAGTTCCAAATCCATGGAGCTTTACCTGAGAAAGAACGTTTCTGGGGTGTTTTGTTCAGTTTGGGATCAATGAGAAGGAGTGAGTTGGATCTTCTAAAGGCCTGATTTCAATCCTCTTTCAAAAGTTTGTTTTCTAAATATTTATAGTTTGCAGTGTAAAAGGCTTTGTGAGTGAAACAGGCTGTCTATAAGATGCATCTTCCTTCTATAAGGAGCCATTGAACTCTTGAGTGCAGGTGTGATGTGGTTAAATATTTTGGTGCCTGTGAGGAGTCTACTGGCTGCCTTAAGAGTTGTTCTTAGAGGCGCAAGGTGACTTTTCTTCCCAGTACTTCACGGAGTTGCAGAGTATGAAAGAACAGTTCATAGCATTAATGCTCTTGAGCCATTCTTCGAATGATAATGGCTTGCAATTGGGGGAAAAGAGTTAAAATTAAGTTTTATTGGAGTTCATTTTTAGGTGATTGGTGCTTAGCTAGGTTTGTATGTTGTTTAGTGTTGAATTCAAATAGCATATATAATTATGGGATATTTTGTAGTAAAGTTGCGTGTCATCGTCATATAGGTGATATTTCACACCTGCTTGATTCAGTATAATTGTGAGGGGGTTCCATGAAGACGTTAAAAAGGACTGGAGAGAGGATGGAGCCTTGTGGAACTCCCTGTGAAACTCGTGTAGGCTGTGAGAGGAAACTGCTGATTTGTATGTCCTCTCAAGACCGTACCATTGATACCAGTGTGATTCTTGAGGGTCTCAGGTGAAGCTTGGTGGTTAACTGTGTCAAATGCCACCGATAGATCAAGTTGGATTAAGAGGCAAGAGGCAACTTTATCTCAAGTTTTGAGAACGGCATTTGATATATTGAGCCACAGCAGTTTCTGTGCCACACTCTTTCATGAATCCTGAGTGAAAGGTGTTGTGGAGGTTGAATTTCTCGATGTGTTGGAGGAGTTGGATCAAGATGCATTATTCAATTGCATTTGCTAGTAAAGGAAGGTTGGTTACAGGTTTGAAGTTGTTGAGGCCATTAGGATCCAGGTTTTGACTTGGCCTAGTTGGAGAGAATCAGGAACACAGCCCAACGAGATAGTAGGATGGATGATTTTGGTCCAGAACAGAGAGATGAAGTGGTTGAGGTTCTGTACTAGGGAAGGTGGGAGGGGATCAGTGGTATGAGATGTGGTGTTGAAGTTTGCAATTATCTTGTGGACGTCCTCTTCTGTCAGCGATGTGAACTCTGACCAGTTGGTGTTCTTTGATGGGTGAAGATCCTTCTTGATTTTGTGTGTTTCTCAGGTCTGAGGTAGAGCCTGGTGAGGGATTACTATAGAGATGTGTACATCGTTGGAGTAGAAGAGCTTAGCTGTCTGACTTTCAATGAGGATAAGAGATGGTTACATTTTCATTACTTTTTCAGAATAGATTTTAACTATTTCTTCACATCGTTCATTAGTGCCTATTATTTCCTGATGGGAGGTGAGGTTAGTTTTTTGTTTAATTATGTTGTAGAGATCCCTCAGTCTGTTCTTCGTTCTGGCAAGTATGTTGCAAAAGAAAGAAACATAGCCATTGTTGAAGTCTTTGAAGAAGAGGCGACACAAATTTGAGAGACGCCTTTCCATAAGTAATTGCCAAGACCCACTTCCTCCCCTCAACCATCCACATCAGAGCCCAAAGTAGTGGAGGATACCACGAAGCATCTGGCGCCTACCATAACATGGGGCCCTGCATCAATGCCGGAGATGCTACCACCTGTGGCGCCCATCCAGTGGCCTCGGCTTGGTCAGCCAAATCCAGCATTTCCCACCCCTAGAACAGATCCAGCAATATTTCTGAACTCTATGTACAACGTGCTCAGAAGAAGCATGCTCTTCTGTGGAGTGCCAACTGACCTCATTGGTCAGATGGAATACACTTTCAGAGCCCTCCCATTGCATACGCTTGGATCCTTTCACTTAATTACTCCCGCTGCCACTGGTAATCTCGGCTCCTATGTTGCCTACGAGTCCAGTGATACCTGCAGCCTTCTATCAAGCTTTTCAACTTCAGTGCCGGCCTCTCTTATCTGTCCGGCAACTCAAACGATTCAGCTACACTCAGCACTACAACCCTTGTCCCTGGCTCCACAACCCACACAATCAGCACCTCAACTAACCCGGCCAGAAGCGTTACCCCCACCTGAGAATCCTTTTACACCGTTCATACCAGGAGGTGTAGCTGCTCATCGAAGAAAGGATGTTCTGTTTTGGGGATCCTGATCCTTACTAAGGCCCCAGCCAAGACACAGATTATGGGGCTTTGGACCTGTATTTTGCGGGGTTACAGGACACCAGTGGATTGGATACATCACTGGAATTAGGAGTTGTATTTCTGAATTGGACTGTCTCCATCTGAGGTCACCACTTATCATTCAGTGATATAAATAGCAGTGGAAATGTTGGACCTCCGGGGTCCAACCACCGAAACTAAAGTCAGCATCTACATCACATACCACAGAGCCCTCGCTCCACTTTAATGAATCAATCACAGAACCATTCTTGCGATTTGCACAACGTCCATGTCTTCCGCTGCAGTTCACAGGACAACTGCAAGATGCTATAGGCTGGTACCTGGGAGCCCATTTTTACATTTGTTCAATACACCACTGGAAATCCTAGTTGTTTTGCATCTTGTTCCTTGAAGTTGTTGCCCGGAGCTTTCCCTAGTACTCCATCAGATAGGGAATCCAAAAGTATTGAACAACAGGCGGAGAAGACCTTTTCAGCATGGCCCTCAAGTAGGTAAATGCCACATGTCTCATTGAAAGTTCCACGTACTCTCTCTGGGTCTACCTAACCGTCTGGATCATTTGTAAATTTCTTTTCAGAGCTAATATGGGATGGACTAGCTGCAACAAAACAAGTGAACAAGTCGGCCTGGACACTACAGACTCTGTTGCCAGGGATATGGTGGTTTCCATTTCTTTGTGCTGCCATGCATGGCTGACAAGTTCTGTTTTCTTTCACGATGTCCGGACAACACTCATTGACCTGGCCTTTGATGGTTCCTGTCTCTTTGTGGCAAAAGTTGACTCTGCTTTAGAAAGGTTCAGGGAAAGTAAGACAGCAGCAATATCCCTGGAACTCCAGACGCAGCAGAGAGTTTATCACCGGTTTAACATATTTCATGTCTTCTCAAGAGGTTTTTCTTTTTGTGACCATCAGCATCAATCCTTCCACAAGCAACAGCAGCAGGCAAACCCACTGTTCAAACAATATAGAGGGCAGGGGAAAACAGGTACCTTACTGTTCCCTTCAATTCCCTCTCCTCTTCCTACTCCTCCTAGCCTCTGCAGGGATGTAGCCCTAGTTCCCAATTGTCAGACCTTAGTTTGGAGAACAGGTCTCCTCCTTTCCACAAGCCTTGAGGGCCATTATTTTAGACCTCCGGGTCTTGCCAATTGTGAAAAGTGGGTACGACCTACCATTTCCCGTCTGCTCTCCTGCCAGACCCATTACGAGTGCTGCAAAAGGAAGTAAAACATTTACTCCAGAAAGATAAGGTGGATTTGGTGCCAAGGCAAGAGCAGGGTCTTGCCTTGGGGACCAGAAATCAGTATGTTTTTCCGAAGAGTAATATCTCGGTCTTGACAAAGATTAATCTCAGGCAGCTTTCAGCCATCCAGATTCGGATTTGTTCCATACCGAGGCACAATTGTGCAGCTCTGTGTGCAGGGTTTGCTGTGACTGACACGATGATTTGCATGTCATCTGCACAGGAGACAACAGAGAAACCAAAGATCTTGATGAGTTTTACTAATGGAGCAGTGTAAAGATTAAATAAATTAGGGCTCAGTGATGCCCCATGAAGGCCTCCAAAGGGAAAACTCCAAGTGGTGGATGAGAAGTTTTCTAGGGTGATGTATTGATCTCTAGCTGCTAACAATGATGTTAATAGGGAGAGGGCTTTATCCCTAATGCCAATCTCAAAAAGGGACTTTAGCTGAATGTCATGATTGTCCAATGCCCCCGAGAGATCCAACAGTATTAATGCCCCATTTTGTCCTCTGCGGCAGTTATAAGGGTGGATTCAGTGCTGTGTTGGCACCGGAATACAAACTGCGAGTCTTCTAATAGGTTGTATTACTTTATGAAGGCGGATAATTGCTGATTTAGAAATTTGTCTAGTATTTTGGCTGGCAAAGTGCTGTGGGACGATAGTTTGAGGGATCTGATGCTGGGATATTTGCCTTCTTTATGAGGGGGAGTAGTGCTCCTTTCTTCCAAAGTTTGGGTTAAATACCAGTGTATATGACTTAGTTAAATACAAGTGTGAGCTGTCCAGAGATTATCTCTGTAGTGAGATGTTGTACTTTGGGTGGACATGGGTATTCTGGAGAACCTGATTTTGTGTTAGCAAGGAGGGTCCGGCTTGTTCTTTTTTGTGTTGAATTTTTTTTATTGAATTTTGCAATAAAAATACATCAAGAAAATAATGGTAAGGATGCATTAATAAATTGTTAATAAATACATGAGGGATTCTATAATAATAAAAGTGATACAGCAGATATGATTAATTAATTAAATATAAATAGATCAAATATAAATATGAGTCAATAGCTTAGCATGCGATCATCATAATAATCAAAGAGAAATGTGTTATCATAGGAAAATATTCACATTGCAAAAAGTTTAAGACAAAGTAGATTTGGGCGAAAATAGTAAAATGGTGTAAATAAAAAGAAAAGGAGAAAAAAATAAAATATGAAGGATAATGTGGAGGGGTAGAGCCATGGTACGGGGAGGTGGGGGAGAAAAATAGGAGACAAGGGACGGTAATAATGAAAAGAATATGGGAAAAGTGGAAGAGACAGAACAAGTAAAAATAGGAAAGACATAATTAACAAAGATGTAGAACAATAAGTTAGTCTCATTATGTGGGTGCAGTAAGAGGAACGGGAGAATTAGTAGTATCATCAGCTTTCGTTTTTACAAAAGGTGATCAGGTCTGAAGAAATATGTCAGTTTGATCCTGAAGATTATAGATCGTGCGTTCATGTGAAGCTGTTTGTATCATGGCTACTAATCATTCTTCCTGTGAGGCTGGAGAGGATCATTTCCAATGACGTAAAATACATATTTTAGCTGTAGCCAATGCAGTGTGGAAAATACGGTGTTGTGGTTTAGAGAGCTTTGGGGAATGATGTAAATCATGTAAAAGAGTATTGGCAGGTGTGAGTGGTAGATGTAAGGGCATTGTGCAGTGCAAAATTTTACCAACATACTTCCAAAAATGTTGCATACTTGGGCATTCACAGATAATGCGAGTTGTGTCACAGCCAGAATTGGAGCATCTCCAACAATTAGTATGTGAGAGTAGGCTGGCTTTATGCAATTTGACTGGCGACGAATGCCAATCATGGAGTATTTTAAATAAGCAAAATGTAATCCTTGCTTCACGGGTTCCTTTATGCAGATTCTACAATAGCTGTTCCCATTCATTAGCTGTATAAGAGTTTGATAAACGGAATTGCCATTTAAGGTGAAGATTATGAGAGAGGGATTGTGAAAAGAGGTGAAACGTGAATGTTTTATAAAGACCAGAAGTTACTCCTTTATGTTTACCATATGTATTTAAATAGGATAATATTGGTGAGAGTTGAAACAACAAGGGGGCAATCCCAAATGTTTCTTCAAATACTGTTGGAGTTGAAGGTATTTAAAAGAATGTTGTGCAGGAAGATTAAATTCCTCCCTTAGTTGTGAGAATGATTTGAAATCGCCCTTATGAAGAAGTTGATCTATAGAGTTAATGCCTGCTGTTTGCCACAAAGGCCAAGATAGAGTTCCACCATTAATATGTTACCTGAATTATTCCATAAGGGAACCTTGTTGTAGATGCGCGGGTTTGAATCTAGTGAACGATGTCCCCTTTGCCAGGATTTATGCATAGCTGATAAAATCAGGTTTTTGGGGTCAGAACGACTAGTGCCGCTTCCATATAAAAGAGAAAGACCTGAATCTGTGGATAAAAGATGGCGCTCTATATGCACCCATTGTGGAGATCCCTGGCACCAAATAAGATATTTGAGAGACGTGTAATGTGAGGGCATAATGTTCAATCGATGGGCGGCCCATACCCCCATATAGCTGGTGAGCTTTCAATTTTGTCACGGCAAGACAAGGCTTAGCTGAACCCCATATAAAGGTTTTACTCTTGGAGTCGATTGATCAAAGCGTGGCTAAAGGGATCTGAAGGGGAAGCATGTCCAAGATATGTATGAAACATGGAAGATTGACCATTTCAATAGCTTGGACTCTACTCCAAAGAGAAAGCCCTATAGCCTTCCATTTGTCAAAATCACACTGCATTTGAGAAATCAGAGGAGTTAAATTGTCTATAACCATGTCTTCCAAACCTTTATTGACTAGAACTCCTAGGTATTTAAGTTGTGAAGGTTGCCAATGAAAAGGGAAACCTTATATAGCTGCTTTTGTAGTTCAAGGAGAGACGGAATAGATCAGGGAAGGTTTGTAGGGTGAGTAGGATATCATCTGCATATATGTACATTTTAGAGTTTTCGATTGGGAGAGTAACACCTGTGATTTCATCAGTTTGTCGAATTGTGGCAGCTAATGGTTCCATAGCTAAGAGGAAAAGAAGGGGGGATCAAGGGCATCCTTGGCGGGTTCCTCTCCGAATCGGAAATGTGTCAGATGAAAAACCACCACAATTCACTTGAGCAGATGGATTGTCATATAATAAGCGTACTTGGTTAAAAATTGATCAATCCAACCCAAATCGTTCCATTACTATTAAAAGGTAGTCCCAATCAATGCGATCAAACGCTTTTTCTGCGTCAAGTGAAAGAGCTAATGCATCGTCTGGAAGTTGTTTAGCAGACCACAGTTTATGGGCTAATGTACGAAGATGGTTCCGAGAGGAGCGCCCAGGGACAAAGCCCACTTGAGTGTGGTGTCTCAGGGAAGGTAATACTTTATGAAGGCGGGACGCTAGTATGCTGGCCAATATTTTAATATCACAATTTATTTACGGGACGGTAACTACTGCATAGCAAGGGATCTTTACCAGGTTTTGGTAGCACAGCGATGAGTGCTTTGTTAGAAAGAGGCCCCAATGAAGATACATTATCCCCTTCTTAAAATGCAGCATGTAGTGTATCAATAACGTTGTGTCCTTCCCATCGATAGAATTCAGCAGGGTATCCATCTTCCACAGGAGCTGTGTGGTAAGGTAGGTTAGCAATGGCTCGGGAAATCTCATCTTTGCTAATTTCACCTTCAAGCACAGCTCTACCATCATCAGAGAGACGGGGAAGATCCACCTTTGTAAGAAAAGTAGACATCTTATCCAAATCTATCTGAGTACCTGGGGTATAGAGAGATTGGTAGAAAGAAGCAAATTCATTGACAATAT
The DNA here is from genome assembly GCF_964261635.1 of Lissotriton helveticus. Lineage (NCBI taxonomy): Eukaryota > Metazoa > Chordata > Amphibia > Caudata > Salamandridae > Lissotriton > Lissotriton helveticus. The sequence goes on from NC_136065.1 coordinate 2,083,096,622, forward strand.
CTTGTGGTGTCATAAGCATATCACCTTGTGCTGTTCGAATAGCTGGAATGGCCATAGGTGCCTCTCTTTGGTTCAATTGGGCAGCTAACAGTCTCCCTGCCTTTCACCCCTGTTCGTAATGTCGCCCCTTCATTCTCTGCAGAGCCTATTCAGCTTTAGATGTAAAAAGGTTATTTAAAGCCATATGAGCTTGCTCCAGTGATTTACGATTCTGCAAGGTTGGGCTTAGTGTGTACAGGCGAGAGTAAGATTGAATGTCGCGTACTAGTTCTGTTTGCGTGCAGCATTCTGTTTATTAACAAGTGCTGCATCAAGCATTAACTGACCCCTGATAGCTGCAGCCCAAAAAGTCCTGGTAGAGGTAACAGAACACTGGTTAGTGGAAAGATAGTCTTGGAGATGTGATTGTAGTTGAGATTTTCCCTTGGGAGTCCTGTGTCGTTGGATGTTCATACGCCAGGGTTTACTCCCTGGCCCAAAGACTCCTAGTTCTAGGGATAAGAGGACAGGGGAATGGTCAGATAAAGCTGTTTCCAAGTTGCGAGATCCGTGACCATTTGAACCCCTTTCTGTGATGTCAGAAAATAGTCCAAGCGAGAGAATGTGCCATGGGTGGGAGAGAAGAAGATGTATTCCGTGTCTGTTGGATGGCTAGGACGCCAGTGGTCAACTAGTCCGTTATCCGATATTAAGTCATCTAATAGAGCTCCATCTGCAGCATTCCTCCTGTCAAATGGACCAGTTTTGTCTAGAATTGGATCTCGCGCCAGATTCCAATCCCCGCCAATGAGGTACTGTGAGACATCTATCTCTGTTAATAGACGGTTCAACTGGAGGAAGAATGATTTTCTTGGTCCCAGTCGGAGCGTAGACTGATCCCACACAAATGTAAGAATCTCCAATATGCAATTTAGCAAACGCATAACATCCCTCAGAATCCAACCATGTTTTGGAGACCGGTGACTGGGAGTGATTTGCGAAGAAGAATTGCAACTCCACATTTGCGAATGGGGCCAGCGTCTGTGGATTCACCCTTTCGAATGCTACTGTGAATGACCCTCCCCACCCAATCTCTGCATAGTGTAACATATTCTAGCGTACCTAGATGGTTTTTTTTGTATTAAGGCCACATCTACGTGTTTGGATTGGAGATAAGAAAGCACTATTTTCCTTTTAATGTAACGGGTGAGACCATGGACATTCCATGTAACTGTACATAGAGGATGAGTGCTCGTCATGCTAAAGAAATGTCAATAGGAAAAAATAAGAATACAGTACACCATGTCCTTGTCGAGGTTAAGAGAAGAGGAGATTAGAAAGAATATAAGGAGGAAGGGAGAGATAGAAAAGAAGAACCCTGGCTCACCACAAATGCATCCATGTGTGGTATGTAGGAATAATCAAGAATGGAGAAAAACAAACTTGTTAAAAAGTATAGTGTAAACAATGTATAAGTTTTTGTTTTTTGAAGGAATAAAGAAGAAGAAGGAGAGAAAGGGTAAAGATATAGAATGAAGTTAAAATGAAAGGAGAGAGTATGTATGCAACAAAACTTGGGGTCCTAAATCAAGAACGACTAATGAAAATACAAGGGAAAGAGTGGTAAATATGCTGTGCAAAGAAAGCACAGCACCAGGGAGAGGAACTGCTTACTGCTGGTCTAAACTTGTGGGCTACTCGTGCCCGAGGAGCCCCATCTGGCGGCAGAGTAAATGATAAAGAATGCAACTATGCAAAAATAAAAATAATAACAGTTTTCGAACAGTAGAATAGAATTTGAGATTATGGTTAAAGGAGTAGAGAAATACAAAAATAAAGGAGTGAAGAATTATAGAACTAGAGGAGTGTAGAAGAGAAATTGATAGCTTGAGGGTATTGTGTTAGAGGGGATGAGGGAATAGAAAGAGAGAAGGAAAGGAGAGGGAAAAAATAAATAAGAGAAAGAACAGGATAATATATAGAACAGTCAAGGAAGCTAATATTAACATTATTTAATAATTAATATTAGTAAATAAATATCAAATAATAACATATATAATTATTGTCACATTTAAATATGATCTCATTATAAAAATAACATCATGTAAAAAGACAATAATATCATAATTAAATAATTGAATATTAAGGCAATTAAATAATACATACCATATATAAATAATATATCAGTAATATCATATGTAGTATTTATAGTATTTAAGTAGAGGAGGAAGGGAGGAAGGGGAAGATAGGTAGGAAAAGTTGGTAAAGGAGGAGCAAAGCAATACCAATAATTCGTAATGAATTCATGTCCAATTCATAACAAAAGACGATCAATCATCTATTTAGTCAATAAATCTCATGTCTATATTATAAAGTTTTAACAATATCTAATAAGAGGGAAAATATTAGCGAACAGGTTATTAATAGATCATATGCAAGTTATAATAAGACAGACTTTACACAAAAGAGGAAGAAGAATAAATAACGTTAAATATTTCCTAATTTTGCCATTAGAACAATTGAATGGTACCATTCCTAAGAACTGATATATTATGAATACAGATCACTATAGTTAAATATCCAAACAATTGTCTATTAAAAGCAATTAAATGTATTGTTATATATGTACGATAATAAAAAAGAAGAGAAAGGTGTAAAGAAAAAATATTGTGGTACGTAGTGTATGTGAAACTTAAAATATGTTTATAACAGAGAAGCAAAACATTATATATATAATAAAATATATTAGAATATATTAGATAAGAGGAAGAATAGGATAAAATAAGAGAATAATAATTAGGTAGTGTCATTGATACACGGTTAACCTCTTCCGTGCTCGTGATGGAACAACACCGTCATGAGACACGGGCGGCGTGTGCTCATGACGGCGTGGTTCTGTCATGCTGCGGCCGCTCCGCCCACGGGGCACTGATTTCCCGCCTGTGTGGGCGAATTGATGAGCGGGCGTGGTCATGACAGAACCACGCCGTCATGAGCACATGCCGCCCATATCTAATGACGGCTCGGTTCCGTCATGAGCACGGAAGTGCCGCAGCAGAATTCATGCCGCGGCGAAGGGGTTAAAAGAAAAGTAGAGGGGAGAATAAGGATGAACCAATCAAATAATTATAAATAATATATAACAAATACATATGACAAATAAAGAGATGTTCAAGTACTCATTCGATCATCTTTTCAGCAAGCTACAATGGCACAAGTTCCCAACTGTTGTTTAATCTGATCATCCTTTCCAATGACCATCAACGGGATGAACAACCACCTGGTGATTAATGTAGAAAGACAATTAATCAGTCATAGATCAAGATACTCCTTCTTCTAATGAAGAGGATTTTAGAGGAAAGTGTGATTTATCCCAGTCTCTTTCCTGTGTAAGGGTAGCTACTGCCTGGAGGACCTCTCAATCTCCTAAGGAACGTATGGGTCGATCTAGATATCGTCCTCTACTCTGGAACGCTTGAATCATGTCGAGTTTCCCCAGAATATATCATCGATTTCAATGGTAGAAGCTGGTATTGGGCTTGTGGCAAGGAATATGCATATTCCATGTTTTGGGGGGAAAGATTATACAGAAAATGACAAAGGTCCTCTAGATCCAAGAAGTATTTGGAAATCCCATCCTTGGTGATTTGTAAACATGCAGGCTCAAAAAGACCATACTTGGCATCAAGCTGACGAAGACGAGGTCATCGTTAAGGGTAGATATAGAAGATTCCATACCCTCTAGTCGTCGGCTTACAGCAGAAATTTCTTGGAGGATACGTTCCATAGTGGAGTCTGAAGATGATGATGCCATAGGAGTAGGATGGTTTAATGTCAAAGTAGTATTATTCCTTACATCCGATGTAGAACGACCTTGGCTAAGAGCCTCTGAGAAAAGGGACAGTTTTACAGGTTTCCCATTTATATCTTACCAGAAGGCATCTTCTTCTTCGTAGCGGCAGTCCTTTAATATAGAACTGTGAGGGACATTTTTCTTTTCAAATAAACTTCACATGGAGTAAAGTAGTAGACCTTATATCATGAAGGATTATTGGAGAATAGTAGGTAGTAATTTATTGTATGGTTTTAAAAGTAAATTCAAATCTATACTTTGTATCAACTTTATTGTAGAGATTTCTTCTGAGATCCTCTCATTTATCTGATATGCTTGTCACATAGGGTCAATCCAAACCTGTAAGCGGTAGTTGAGCAGGACGCACACAAAGTAGAAAATATTATGTTAACTGCTGGTGTATGAATTAGGCTGTCCCAATAAAGAACGAAGCTGAATTCAGTTAGATCCTGTTTGGTAACAAGTTATATATGTAGAGGGTGATTAATAGTTATTAATCTTGATAACTGTCCTGGACCAGAATCAGCGTGGTGTAAAGCTGATATTTATCTGCAGTAAGTTAAGCTCTAAGAGTCAGGTAGTTCTCCTTCAATGTTCACATTTAGTAAAATAAACTCACTACTGCATATGATTTGTGTTGTTACACCAGAGTTAAGTAAAATAGCAATATAAGTCAATACTTATTTTGTATCTGAGGCATGTTTTCACCTGTTTTCCTGTACTGCAAAACAGGAGTTGTATTATATTAAACCCTTCCATGCTGCCATCGGCCATTGGCCGACGGCAGCACTACCTCGCTGGTGCTGCCGTCGGCCAATGGCTTACGCGGCCGCGCCCGTTTTTTAAAACGGCCGCACTGCCGCGAAATCGCGGAAGCAGCCAACGGGTTAATAGTTGTTCAGCAGTATAATAGCAGTGTGGGACCAGCACTTTTTTTTGTCAGTTTAAAATTCCGAGTTCAGCACACTATTATACTGGTAAAATAGCAACAGTAGGAAAGGTCAGGCAAATGTACGCTCTGGTGTAGTCTGTGCTATTAGCAACAGTGTATCCGGTGATGTGCTTAGTCATCTAAGAATTGACTGGAGTTAAAATGAAAACAGACCTGTCCGAAATGAAGAGTGGTAGACACCATGATGCAGCAGCGTCTCATTGTTGCATAAGTAAAGAATTCTCCTCAGAGTTTCCAGAAATACCAAGGCTAGTCTGAGCCACTCTGATTTATGACGCAGGCCAAGACTGCTGTTCCCGAGCTTTACAGGGCTGCTCTCCTCTGGCCAGACAAGCTCCCACAACACGTGACAGGGGTAGTTTTTCTTAGCAGGAAATGTTGCATGTCAAATTCTGGGCTTTCCACGAATTGAGTAGCTTGTTTTCTTCAGCCACAGAGCCCGTAAAAAAGCATTTGCCGCTATCCAGGGCTCCCCAAGGCACGGAGCTCCGGGCTCAAGCAGCCATCTTGTCGCGTGGCCACGTCCTAACTTGTTCTTGGGTTATAGTTGAGAAGTTAGTAAAACAACATTGAGTGATGGTTTCTGGGTGGGGCTTTTGGCAGCTAGATAATTTGGGAACATTAGTCGTAAAAGTGGAAAAAACATAGAGTACTTTCGATTGAAAAGTCTTTGCCAGCTCATTACAAAAGAGTTGACTAGTGTTGCTCCGCTTGTTTTGAGATGTATTTGATAAGGCTTTAAACATCCGAAACAGTTCCTTGGTTGAGTCTAATTCAATTTTCTCTGAGAAATACGCAGATTTATTTGCAAAAATCATTGATTTATAAGTTTTGAGCGCTTGCTTATATTTGATTTTATCCTCCTCGTTATATTGTGATCTCCACTTCTGTTCAAGCTTATGACAGACCTATTTTTGTACTTTAATACTGGGGAAGTACCAAGTTTCAGAAGCACTTTTGCGTTGTCCATTTGAAATGGTCAGTGCTACGTATTTATGGCTTTACTTAGCCAGATCTGATAATTTGTTGCCAATATGTCAGGATTGGTGTGGGAGCAAATACAGAGAGAGCATTCTCTAGATTGGCGGAAGATATTTTATGCCAGGGATGGCTTTTCCTGGTTGTTGAGAAGTGCAGGTAGGTAGAGAATCTATCAGAAACATTGTTATTGAAGGTAAGTAACTTAGGACCCGATTTAATTCACACAGACATACCGTCATTCCGCTATGGGCACAGAGTAAATTACTCCATCCCAATGGTGGAGAGAATTTATAAATGACTGCCAAGCAGGTGGTCATTTATAAAAGCATTCCCAGACACCACAGTGACTGCAGTTCCTGGCAATGCAAATTACTCTGTTCTACGGGCTGCAGAAGCAGGACGAAGCCCTGTAGCACAGAGTAATCCTTTTTTCTTTTAAACCAGGATTTTCTTTTTGAAAAAATATATAATGCTCTTCTCACAATGGAAGTCTTCTCCCATGGCCGTGGGATCATTATAACAATTGTATTGCTACTGACTACATGTCAGCCCATCCAAATTTAGCCATTTCTCTGATGGCCCTTACTCCCAAGGGCTGTTGGAGGAGTTTGGCCATGGCATAGAAAATCTCTGCCACCCTCTGCCCGTATTTAGATCGACAGGGCAGACCTTCATATTACCAGTATATATACTCCATCACAACGGAGTATACAATCCAATAATATATAAATCAGGCCCTTATTCTTAGTGCATTAAAAAGCAGAATAAACTCATTGGCTTGCTGTGCTTGTATGAAATCATATTGTATTCCCCATTGTTCATTGTATTTATCGAATATATATGTTTTCTTCTAGTTGAATAGAACTGGCAGAAATCAGAGTTTGCATCGGATTATTGAAGGACATTTCAGCACCTCCTATCAAGGTCCTGGCTGAGAAGCAAAAGATGGCTGCATTCGGCAGATTAACTTGGAACTAAGAGCAAAGGATCATGGGGCGCAATTTTACTGGGACTCTGTTGGGAAGGGCATGCTGGGTCTTTTATTTATTGCCTCTTGTTCCTGTATTATTTATGGAAACCTCTTTAAATTGATTCCTGCAGTAGGGCCTGAGTTTATTTGCTTATTATTTCTGGAAATTGCTTCTAAGTACCCGCTGGTAGTATGGCCTGCAGCACACAGTACTTATGGAAACCTCTTCAAAATACCTTCTACAGCGTGCCCAGTGATTTCGTGTTGTAACAACAAACTGCTTCAAAGTACTTCCTGCCAGGTCCAGTGGTTACGTATTATATCAAGAAACCACTTCGAAGTACATTCTTCAGGGTCCAGTGGTTATGTATTATAACAAGAAACTACATCAAAGTACTTCCTATAGGGTCCAGTGGTCAAGTATTATATCAAGAAACCTTATAAAAGTACTTCCTTTAGGGTGGCCTGTGGTTACGTATTATATCAAAAAAACATTTAAAAGTACTTCCTTTAGGGTGGCCTGTGGTTACGTATTCTATCAAAAAACTTTTAAAAGTACTTCCTCCAGGGTGCAGTGGTTAGTATTATAACAAGAAACTGTTTAAAAGTACTTCCTGCAGAGTCCAGTTGTTACTTGTTATGCCAAGAACCCACTTCAAAGTGCTTCCTGTAGGGTCCAGTGGTTACGTATTATATCAAGAAACCGCTTCAAAGTACTTCCTGTGGGGTCCAGTGGTTACGTACTATATCAAAAACTGTTTAAAAGTACTTCCTTTAGGGTGGCCTGTGGTTATGTATTATATCGAGAAATTATTTCAAAGTACTTCCTGCCGGGTCTAGGGTCCAGTGGTTATGTATTGTCTCAAAAAACAGTTTTAAAGTACTTCCTGCAGAGTCCAGTTGTTACTTATTATGCCAAGAAACCTCTTCAAAGTGCTTCCTGCAGGGTCCAGTGGTTACGTATTAGATCAAAAAACCGCTTCAAAGTGCTTCCTGCAGGGTCCAGTGGTTACATATTATGCCAAGAAACTGCTTCACAGTACTTCCTGCAGGGTCCAGTGGTAACATATTATAACAATAAACCGCTTCAAAGTATACTTCCTGCAGGGTCCAGTGGTTACGTATTATATCACGAAATCTCTTCAAAGTAGATCCCGTTACGTGGCCTGGGGCTACCCTTTATTCATGGAAACCACATCAAACTACTTCCTGTAGGGTTTCAAAGGGTTATGTATTATTTATGGGACCACTTGAAAGTGATTTCTGCAGGGGGTTCATGGGTTATTTATTATTTATCAAAATCACTTTAAAGTATTTCCTGAAGAAAGGAAAGGTCTGGTGGTACCTATTTATTGAATATAAAGAAAACAAAATGAATGTCAATAGGGTGACTTAGACCGCGACCCGGAGAACGAAAAGTATGGGGAATGGCGATTGAATCAGTCAGATATTACAAATATCTAGGAATTTTATTTAAAGTCAGAGTGTTGTTTAAGGGCCATTTTTACACTTTAAGGGCTAACTAAAACTGCTTCTCCCATCTTTGCTTTTAAAACCTTGCGTGACAAGCTACCATTCCCTCGCTTCGAGCATTTAGTCAAAATCATGCATACAAAACTGGTTGCTGCATTAGCCCAATGCTCTGTAATCTTTCGAGGTCTGGATGCAAATTACTGGACCAGCTACACATAGAGGGGCATATTATCAAGGTAATGTGATAAGACAATGCAAACCACGCTTATCGCATTTACCATTATCGCTGTCTATTGCTGATTCACATCGCCGTGTTAGCGGCGTATTAGCAACGCTTTGCTAAATGGCGATGTGAAAACCCGCGATAGACGGCGATAATCGGCAATAGCGTGTGAAATCAAGCAATGATTTCACAGCACTAAGGGAATGCTTGATAATATGGGAGTGTGGACTTAACCTGTAAATCCACCTCCCATATTACAGATAGCTTAGGCAGGTTTTTATCAGGTGTTAGATTCCGGCGAAAACCACGGTTTGCGCAGCTTTTTTCATCTCTTTTCAGATCTGTTCCATGCTTGTAAATATTGCGAAGCCTTGTAAGCGATTATTTACATGGAGTAATGGTCAGGAACGCCTTCTTTGCATCTCATTAGCGATGTATATCGCTAAGATGCGTGGCGTTACAAAAGCGGCAGCTAACATGCGCTAATGCATGTTAGTGCCGCGTTGTTGATAGGGAGATAATATTATCACCGCTCTTTTGGCTTTTAGTGAGACAGGCTGCCTTTTTAAAAAGTCTACATGTCCTGCTGTTATCTGAAACTGGCTCTTTTGCAAATTTGTGTTGACAAGAACTTATGAATCATGATTTTTCAAGTGTTTGGAGATGCTGTTTACCAGTGAGAGAGCGCAAACTGACCTAAATGTATGAGTGCATCACACTTACCCGTAGTAAGCACAAATCATGAGGAGAAATGCCATGAGTGCTAATAGTATCTGCAATTATATTCTGAATGTATAGCTAATGTAGAGATTTAAGTAGAAGTGGAACAAATACAGAAATGTGTGACACTATATGATTTTATTAGATGTGATTATTCCTGAATCCATGTCGTGTAGCTGTTAAAATGTAAGATGGCATGTGGTTAAACGTAGAATGTGGTAGGCCTCAGGGCCAGAGCTAGAAGGGAAGGGGAAGGTGTTTCTTTCCACGACATAGATTGCACTAATGTTTTGGTCATTGCATTAATGGGCCATGATTTATAGATGTGTTTACTGAATAATAGAATAAAGAGTATTAACATGCTTTAATTAATGAAGAAGTTGAATGCTATAATCATTATGAGAAATGCTGTAGGCCTGAAATGTTTTAACGTTGGTTTATACGTACTGGTCTGGGCCAAGAAATGTTGCGAACCTTTTTGGAAGTCTATGAGAGTTGGGATCTTGGCTGCAGATGTCTGTCTGCAAGAGAAAAGGGGGAATCCAATTATAAATAATATGAATAGAGGTCTGTTCAGGAGACGGCCCAGACATGGAGGAGGGTTCCGGAATGTTTAAGGGGTATCAGCGGGCCGGAGAAGAGTCTGAGAAGCAAGGTCAACTCCAACGTATGAGGCCCAATACAAAGCAGCATGGAAAAAGCCAGAAGCTACACCACGTGAGGGGCGTCTCACGAGGGGCGTCTCAAATGTTGTTGACTGTTTTGTATTAGGGACAGCACCCCTGGGGGGAGTTAGAGCAGATGCCTGAGGACCCTTTAGAGAGCGGATGGGTAGGCAGAGAGGGGTCATGACTGGAGAACTATAGGTTTTCACCAAGAGACTAAGAGTGAGTGACTTCCCTTGGGGGTCATTCACTGCTGACACCTTTTGTTAGGTTGAGATTTGGTTAAGTAGGGATACCATCTAGAGCAGGGTAGGGACAGCCTAACCTGTGCGTTTTTCCTCCAACTTAAATGAAGGAGAGATCTCAATATGCGTCAATGCTGATAGCTTTATTATTCTTAGAACTTGTGTTAGTAATTTCCGTTGCTCGTCTGAGGGCTTTCCGAGAGCACATGTATGTAGTTGGACCTGTGTATCTCGTGAATCTCATTCTGAGATGCCTGTATTTGCAGCTTATTCTAAGCTTACAATAAACTTTTGAAAGCTAGAAGTTGTTTGTGATCTTTGGGAGCGGAGTCCTTTATTGGGTGAACTAGCTTGGTAAGAGAGGCACTTTCTTCCTCAATGACAGGCAACAAAGGTTCAGTCGACCAGATCGAGGTTTAGATCAATAGTGATAAGGTATCGATCAAAATCTCGCCCTTCCAGTTGGTAGCAGAGGATGGTTGCCTTCTTGAGGACGGTGACCTAGGCCAGGTTAGCTTACCCCAAGGCCCCTAGAGATCGATGATCAGAAGAACCGCCCGCTGAAGAAGATCCGGATGACGTGAGACAGAAAAAGCAGCAGTATCGGTCGAGAGTGAGTATAAAGGGTCATGCGTGTTAGATTGCGGTGTTTTTGGATTGTATCTATGTTGTAATGTCTGGCGGAGTTGAATGTCTGTAGAGTGACTGTGGAACAGGTTGTGAGCGCGCGCAACCGGTGGAAATCTTAAGTTCAAGGAGAGCTTAAGTGGTTCGGGTGTATCGGACACCCAGAGTAATTGTCAACTGGAGTGAAGGGGGTCATGAGGTACCATTGATCACCCGAAAGACCGAGATAGGGGGAACGTAAGAGTGAGTGCGTGAGTAACGGACGCTGGTCGGAGGTTACTGTGTGTGTAAGCAACCTATCAGAGAGACGATAGACATTTCGTCAGTTGTGTTGACAGTTACATATAGACTGTGGACGTACAGTCGAGGGAAGTGACCGCTTGGTCGGAAGTAGTCATTTTTCGGTGTATGAATGGGACGCATGCATGACCGGGAGACGAGTTGAGAAAGGAGGGGTGCTGCTGCGAAGCGGAGAAAAGTGACGTCAGAAAGTGTCGCGCTGTGATTGGCCGACCGGAGAAAGACCGCGCTGTGATAGGCCAGCTAGCAAAGACGTCAGAAAGTGTCGAGCTGGGATTGGCCGACCGGAGAAAGACCGCGCTGCGATAGGCCAAGTTAGCAAAGCCGCGATAGGATTGGTGGATTGTCATCAGGAAGTAAACAGAGTAGCGAGGCTGGATATTGTGCGTATAATTATGAAGTGTTTTAAATGGCTGAGAGCGGCGTTTAAAAAAGAGAAGCGGGGATCGGAAGAAGGGGAAGAAGCCCCGCCGGAGGGTACGCCGGCTCGTTACATGGCAGTGAATGTTGGGCTGCATACGATCCTTTGGATATCAGAGTGGAGTAAGATTACGGAAGGAAATGAGGAACTGACGTTCCCGAAGTACGGGACGTTCAGATTAGAGGTGTTACATCGATTAAAATCAGTCATGACCTCAATGAGACCCTTGCCTAGACCGACCCAGTTTGAAGCCCTTGATGCATGGATTAGGGCAGCGCATGAAAAGAATATGAACAGACGACAAGAAAGGGTGAAACGATCGGTAAGGGCAGTGCAGGATGCCAGATGGGATGCGGATGCTAAAAGATGGAGAGTACATAACATGGAAGTCAATAAACTGTACCCAGTGTTAGAGGTGCCCGGAAATAAAAGCCCCCTAGAAGAAGATGATGAGAGCGAAACAGAGGACAGCCTGATAAACAGGTTATTGACAGACAGGCCACCCCCGTATAATAGAGCAGGGGGGGAGATCGAGCATAGTGAAAGAGAAAAGGGGGGCAATGCAGGAGAGCATGGACCGCTTCCCAGTTCAGAGTGGGATCCTGAGGCAAAGAAAGAGCTGTCCCAGCCTAGTCAGGTGCAACAGGTAGTCGGGAGGTTTGTGGTACAAAGAGCGCCGGAAACGAAGTGCGCCACATCCTACACATTACCAGATGCACTACAGGTACCTGTTACCATAGGTCCTATAATATCGATATATGACCAAGAGAGAGCAAGAGGGGAAGAACGGGTACGGAAGGACGGAGAAAGAGCAGAGACGGCAAGGAGGAACGATACGATCAATTTCCCAAGTCAGATGCCGATACCAAGAGAGTGGAGCACCCCGGTGCACCCAGCAGGGGATCCAGGAGGGGATCCTGGGGGCCCTAGATGGCCAGTGGATATGAGGGGATCTGGACGAAAATCCTTTCAAGAGCTAAATGAGTACATGAAGAAGTGGGATGAGGCAGTGGAGGCTCACAAGAGCATCATAGCTGCGGAAGCTGAAAGGGAAAGTCAGGACAGCAGAGCTCGGACTCACTGCGGGGCTGGGGAGAGCAACCCGGAGTGGGACGGGAGAGAGAGAGATAGTAGGGGAGTCACCCATTGGGCCCGGAGTGGAGATAGAACGGACCTGGAAAATGGGGGCCCCGGGAGTGGAGGGGTGTCGCGCCCAATACTCAGTGAAGGGGAGAGGAGAACGCAAGAGTACAGGAACAGCTTTAAGTGTACCCACTGTGTGCCCGGCACCAGAGAACTGAATGGGAGTTGTGAGAGGTCGCACCATAGTCCCTGTGATGACGGACACGAGCGCAGCCCAGGGAATATGGGGAACCAGGAAGGATCGTATCGGATATTGAGCGATACTAGGCAAAGGGAGAGTAGCGACCAGAGGGAAAATAACAGAGAGGCGTACGGTGAAAGGAGAGAAGAAGAAGAGAGTGGGCAGAGCAAGAGTGGGGGTAACAGGCCCGTGTTCCATCACCTTCCAAGATCGGATGGCCGAGCATGGGACCTGGAGAGATGGGAGCAAGGGAGAGCACTCATTAACTCTCCCGAGCCCAAACGTAGAGCTCGGAGTTGGGATGGTAGGGAGACCAGTGAGCCCCCTTCGAAAGACATATTGCGAGCTGAGATAAAAGCCAAGAGACTCGATGTCGCCAGCTTAAGGTCAGACCTGGATGACATGGTAGATGGTACCCTGCCTTTAGAAAGAATAGAAATGTATGAGCAGGATGAAATACTGTATATGGCAAAGGACATCACTCGAAAGGCGAGAGCAATCCATGAGAAGTTAGTCGAACTAGCAGGCAAATATATGGTGGACCTGTCAAGAACCAAAGCATTACAGGGTAACCACAGGCTACATTACACAGATCGAGACCTAGATGAGAGGAGAACGATTGGGCTGAAAACGCACATAAGGGAACTGATCACTGGAATAAGGACATGGAGGGCACTAGATAAGTGGGAAGAGAGGTGGTCCAAGAAAGGGACCGTCAGGAGAAGCACGCTTGGTATGACACCAGGAAGGCTGCAGGGAATAGAAGCATACCCTTTGCGTGAAGTCGCAAATGGGAACTATGTGCATGTCCCTTGGAGTAGGGGAGATTTAGCTGCTTTTACCACCTCCTTCCCCAAATTGCGGGAAAACCCAGTGGAGTGGTACAAGCAAGTTGAGAGATTTGTAAAAATCTCAAAGGTCCTATGGATAGATCTGAACACGCTGTTTGACATTGTAGTACCAGGAGATCTGTGGACAGCATGCAAGGTTAGCGCTGAGTGGCCCACAACGGAGCCGGAGAGAGATGCTAAGACTAATGGGCCGTCCGAGATTGTGATGGCAAAATTCGAGAGAGTGATGACTTGGCTGAAAGAGAAAGTGCCAATGCAAGACATAGATTGGGTCAGAATAGACCGAACTAGACAGGAACCCAAAGAGACAGTCCACGAATATTACGAGAGATTGCTGAAGGCGTTTAAACAGTATAGTGGCCTGGATGTAATGGATCCAAAAGACATAGGGCAATTTGTGTCCAAGTTCGTCCTGGGACTGAGACCGGATATTAGTTTAATGATTCAGCAACACTTGATTTGTTGGCAAAATAAACCCCTAGACGAAATACTGAGATATGCCAGGTACTGCTGTGATGAGATAGACTCCAAGGCTAAGAAACTAAAAGAAAAGTTGATGGTGGTACAGATGCAGGCAGCAGGGAAGGGGGGACAGCAGCAACAGCAGCAAGGAACAGGTACAGGAGGAAAGAAGCAGTACAGTCAGAACAAGGGCAATGAGGAGAGTTCCACCTTTAGACCCAGAATAGACATAGCTGCCTTGAAGAAAACGACTAGGTGCCACCAGTGTAACGAGGTGGGACATTGGAAACGCGAGTGTCCCTACAATGTAGAGATAGGAGAACAAGAGATAGAGGAGGAAGAGGTCCAGAGCGCGCCTACAAGAGGGGTGACGCCATACCAGGGAAAGGTGCTCAAAGGGGGGGGGGGCTCCTCCCCGAGCCCAGTTCCCGCAACCTCCTCGAGTAGGGACTATGGGTAAGACCTATAGACAAATGCCCCTGTTTGTAGAAGGAGAAGAGTGCTATTATGTGGACCCATTAACCGGACAGAGGGTGGAAAGAGAAGACTGCACCCTCGGGGCAGCCTTGGAGGTGGACCAGAGGGGACCCTATGTCGAAGCAGAAGTAGCAGGGTGCCCTACGACATTTCTGGTGGACACAGGAGCCACTAGATCCACGATCAGATCAGCTGCAGTTCCAGACCTGCCCATGTCTGGAGAGACCATACAAGTGGTGGGGGTCGCAAACAGGAGAATAACCAGCCAATTGACAGAACCGGTACAGGTGAAAATAGGGAAGTATAGCGATGAGCACCAGTTTGTGGTTTGCGATTCAAGTCCTGTGTGTCTGCTAGGGAGAGACCTGTTGTGTAAATTGAATTGTACAATATACTGTACACCTCAGGGAGTGGAGGTATTGACTAATGATGATGACGCAGACTTCAAAGTTGCAAACTCAAGAATATGCGTGGAGCTGTACCCTACTTTGACAGTAGATGAGCTCCCCTGGGACTTGAGAGAGACAGTGGCACCAGAAGTATGGGATTTCACTGGGGAAGAGATAGGATTGGTCAAAGGGGTGGACCCAGTGAAAATTGTAGTGAAACCGCATGCTGAGTTCCCAAGAACACCCCAATATAAATTGACTCCAGAAACGATTGCAGGCATAAAACCCGTGATCGAGTCCATGATTAAACAGGGAATACTGAAAGAAATCGTGGGAAGTCCCTGCAACTCCCCGATTATGGGTCTGCAGAAACCAAATGGGAAATTTCGGATAGTGCAGGACCTCCGAAAGATTAATAACATAGTCGTTTCGTGTTGTCCAGTGGTGCCGAATCCATCAGTGATACTGTTTCAGATTCCATTCCAAGCTGAGTGGTTCACTGTGATCGATCTTTGTCAGGCTTTCTTTTCGATCCCTCTGGACGAAGAAAGCCATTTTCTTTTCGCATTTAAGCTGGAAGGTCGCGTCCTAACATGGTGTCGTATTCCTCAGGGGTATACAGAAAGCCCATCGATCTTCAACCAGCTTTTGAAGAAAAATCTTGAAAGTCTAGTGCTGCCCCAGAAGTCAGTTCTGGTCCAGTACATAGACGACCTCCTCGTGGCGTCAGAAACAGAAGAAGCTTGCAGGGAGGACTCCATTGCTTTGTTAAATCACCTAGCTGCCAATGGGCACAAGGTGTCCCCGGGAAAATTGCAGTACTGCCTGACAGAAGTGCAGTACTTGGGACACAGAATAGAGAAAGGAAAACGAAAGGTGTCACCAGACAGGATAGAGGCGATCATGAAAATGAATGCGCCTAGGACACAGAGAGAGGTCAGGATGTTCCTAGGGATGGTGGGTTATTGCCGACAGTGGATCGCGAACTTTTCACTGAAAGCAAAGCCCTTGCAAAAACTGACGCACAAGGAGGTGAGCGATCCGGTACCATGGGACAAAGACTGTTTGATGGCATTCTTACAGCTGCGAGAGGACCTGTGTCGTGCTCCGGCATTGGGAATGCCTGATTACAATAAACCATTTTTGCTTTACTGTTGTGAGAGAGAAGGTTGCGCGTTGTCTGTGTTAGTCCAAATCCATGGGAATGCCCGTAGACCAGTTGCTTATTTCTCGGCTACTTTAGACCCAGTAGCCGCAGCGTTGCCCGGATGTCTCAAATCCGTTGCTGCAACGGGTGTCAGCATTGAAAGATGTGAAAATATCGTCATGGGGCACCCGTTAGAGGTGTGCGTGCCCCATTCTGTTGAACTGTTGATGACCAGGACCAAAACACAGCATCTGACCAACAGCAGGCTCACGCGCTATGAGCAAGTTATTCTTGCTGCAGAGAATGTGACCCTCAGGAGATGCTCTGTTTTGAACCCTGCCACCTTGATGCCACTCCCAAATGATATCGAGGATGATGATGAATGTACAGACCATGACTGCCTCGATGTGACTGAACTATGCACCAAACCCAGACCCGACATCGTAGATGAGCCACTGACCGACCCAGACGAAATTTTCTTTGTCGATGGCTCATGTGTAAGAGACGAAGTTGGGCAGTTGAGAGCAGCTTATGCTGTTTGTACAATTACTGGAGTTGTGGAAGCTGGGTGCCTGGAAGGAGTACACTCCGCTCAGGTAGCCGAGATTATTGCCTTGACACGTGCTTGCTTGGCAAGCAATCAAATTCGAGTCACCATATACACCGACAGCCAATATGGTTATGGGGTGGTTCATGATTACGGGCAGTTATGGTCTCAAAGAGGGTTCATGACCTCTTCAGGCTCTCCCATTCGCAATGGAGAGTTTGTGCGCCTGTTGTTAGAGGCGTTGCAATGTCCAGCAGGTATCGCAGTTGTAAAGTGCACCGCACATACCAGAAATGAGGACTTCGTTTCGAAAGGCAATAGATATGCCGATGAAGTTGCGCGGTATTGCGCGGAGCAAGGGTACTCTTTCACAGAGGTGGAAGTGGGTGGAATAAATGTAAGGACTGAATTAGCCATGATATTGGAAACTGTTGATACTTGGGATGAACTGTCAAACATGCAAGAAAATGCTCCTGATTTTGAAAAAGAAACATGGGAAAAGGCAGGATGTGTAGTGGGTGAGTCCCATTTTTGGGTCTCAGCAGACGGCAGAGCAGTGTTGCCCAATGAGATGGTGAGCCCAATGGCCAGACTCATACATGGTCCCGTACACTTAGGAAGAGATGCTATGCTGAGAGTGTTTAGACAGACCTGGTACAATCCTAAGTTTAGAATAGCAGCAGAAGCAGTGTGCCAGCGTTGTGTGACCTGTCAGCAGCTGAACGTAGGGAAAAGAACACCAGTTGCACTGAGCCACATAGGAAGGTCTGGAGGTCCATTCAATCGAATGCAGATAGATTTCATTGAAATGCCGAGGTGCAACCGCCTCCGCTATGTCCTGGTGGTTGTTTGTGTATTCTCCAGATGGGTTGAGGCATACCCTACACGTAGGTGCGACACCCTCACAGTGGCCAAGTTACTGCTTAGGGAACTCATTCCGCGCTTCGGGGTGCCGGCCTTTTTGGAATCAGATAGGGGAACGCATTTCAACAGCGAGCTTGTGAAGATGATTTGTGCGGCTCTGAACATAGATCAGAAATTGCATTGCAGTTACCGACCAGAAGCCTCAGGAATTGTGGAGCAGATCAATGGCACGATCAAGGCCAGAATTGCAAAAGTGTGTTCCTCAACGACCCTGAGTTGGCCTGACGCCCTGCCATTGGTCCTCATGAGCCTTCGTAGTACCCCAGACAGAAGAACGGGGTTGTCACCACATGAGGTGTTAATGGGAAGAGCAATGAGGCTGCCATCTGTCCCAACTACTGCACTGTTAAATATCACAGATGATATGATCCTGGACTATTGTAAGGGGCTGTCTGACGCCATTCATTCTGTGTCCCTTCAGGTGCAGGCTGCCGAGGTTCCATCGTGCCAGGGCCCGTGCCATGACCTGTACCCTGGGGACTGGGTCCTGGTGAAAAAACATGTGAGAAGAAGCTGCCTGGATGTTCGTTGGCGTGGGCCCTTCCAGATCATCCTGATCACGAACACGGCTGTGAAGGTGGGAGGCCTGCCCAATTGGATCCACGCGTCACATACGCGAAGGGTTCCAGCACCTCTGGAAGAAACAGCTCCTCTCTCGGATAGACGTCCAGCGGAGGACCGAGAAGCCATAGAGGGGGCTAGCCAAGCTGTAGAGGTGCCAGCGGAAGCAGGGAACGAGTCTGACGAAGCTGAGGACGGTCAGTACAACAGCGAAACAGACGACGCTACAGAAGGAGAAAGTAGCTGGGAGTACGAGTCAGACACTGACAAGTCTGACAGAGAGCGGGAACAGACAAGAAGGAGAAGGAGTAGAAGGGCACGTGGAGAAGCTAATTGGCCGCAAAGAAGGAGCTCTAGCCTGAGGTCAACTCCAGAGATAACCCTTCCTCCGATATCAGAAGACTCAGACCCGGAAGAAGGTGCTCAGGGCGCTGAAGCACCGGACCGAAGAAGGTCAAGAAGAGTGCGTGTGCCTAGCAGAAGATACTCCACCCCTGAGTGGACATATCTGGCGACAAATGTCTGTGAAACAGGAGACAGGGAGGATCCGAGCGGTGGTGGTGTCCAGTTCTGAGCCCATCGTCACCGTGGAAATACGACTGTTGGTACCCGGAGTCGAACAAGAAGGGTCACTAACATTCATGCTCCCCAGACCTCCCCGCCTCAGCAAGTTAAAACACATGTTTCTCTCAGAATTGCAATTCCCCGACTTTGGTACAACGATAACAGCCCATGAAGAGCACAATCTTCGTTTGGAAATACTGAACTTTGCTATCGAAGCTGCAGGCACAAACCTGATAGTAGATGCTTAAAGGACTTTGTAAATAAAGCGAGCAGAAAAAAAGAAGATTACCTAGCGCCCAGGAAGCAGAGAATATTAGGGATCTTCCCTTGAGTTGATGGAGAAGGGCTAGGGTTGTCTTTATTGAACTATTAAAGGACCTTTGCGAAGAAGGTTGTCAGCTTCCAGTTGTGTGGATTCTAAAGACAAAAAGAGTAAAAAGAGACTGTAAAGGAACGAGAAGAAAAGAACTTTTGCCAAGATAAGAGAGAGCCATACTGTCTGACGAAATGGAAGCCGGCACCCAGAACCGCAGAGCTAAATGTATAATAGGTACACTAATAGTAGGAGTGATAATATTGATAGCTTTAGTGGTAACAATTTCTTATGTAAAGGGACATGAGGAAGAGGCGAAGGTAACTGATGTGAAATCTGTAGAAACGCTTACACCCACTGTTGCTGGTGAGAAAAGGGAAAACACTCAAGAGAAAGCGTTATTAGCTGCAGAAGCCCGCAGGTTACACGTAGATGAGTCCCAAGGAGACTTTAGGTCAAATGCTTATGCTAAACTCTTATATGAATACGTGGATGCCATGGAGGTTAAGGACTGTTACGTCTGCATGCAGTTGCCGGCGTCTGTAGATGAAGGCATTAGATATCATCACCTCCCGCTGACATATGGCATTACATGTAGCTTATTGCTTAGTATATTTTATGAGAGAGATAGTTTTGAATACTATTTCTCCAACTATGATTCAGTGTTGCCGGAAGTCCCAAATTATAAGCAGATGAACAAATGGGACTACTGGAAGAGTGAAGACAGATTGGCCAAGTTCTTCATTCCTTGGAATACCTTAGATACTTCACATGCCCGTAGAAATAACCTGACATGCAAGGTGTCAGAAGTCGAGAAGAAGTTCATAGGGCAGGTGGATGATCGTTACAGGAGACAAAAGATTTTGAAAAAATCAGGACAATGGAAAACAGATTGGACCGAGGAAGAGAAGGCACACAAGAGAAAGGGTAGTAGTGGTCCAATAGCTTTAGATAAGACGCAGAGAGGAAAGCTATGTCTTCACCGAGCCAAAACGTATTATGAAAATGTATACGTGGGAGAAGTAGACTGTGAACATGCTTTCAATATAGAGTACTATACTAAAGATTTCCTGAAGGGAATGCAAGTGATTCCAAATGTGTATTTTGTATGTGGAAGAAATGCCTACGTGAGACTACCTGACAACTGGTATGGATCATGTTACCTAGCAATTGTCTTCCCCAAAATATATCATGCACAAGACTTAGAGATCATCGAGGGCAAGACATCATCGAGGGGAAGGAGAGATATAGGAGATGCAGAAATGGTTGGAGATGTCTTTGGAGCTATGTTCCCTCTTTTGGGTCTAATCCTTAATGATGTTAAAATTAGACGACTGGCAACAGTCATCGACCGGTTGTCTGCCAGCACTGCTCAGTCCTTAATGCTGGTAGAAGGAGAGATGCAATCGATAAGGGCTATGGTTCTTCAGAACCGTCTTGCGTTAGACGTCCTACTAGCAAAAGAGGGCGGAGTCTGTAAGGCTTTGAAGGTCCAGGAATGTTGTACTTACATTCCAGACAATTCAAAGCCCCTTGAGAAAGTTATTAGGAACATAACTGATATTCACAAGGAGATCGAAGACTTGAGTAGAGAAAATGTCTGGGAAAAGGTGGGCCACGGAATGAGTGAAGTTGGAGGGTGGATCTCCACCCTAGGCAAAAGCTTTGTGTGGTATATACTAAAACCTGTCATCATAATATTGATCTGTGGGATCATATTGTGGGGGTTGGTGAGGGTATTCAAATGGTACAGAGCAAAAAGGTCAGAAAGGGCCCAAAGAGAGCAGCTGCAGAGATTGGCTGCCATACAAGATAATCAGTACAGGAGTCTGAGGGCTCTGGAAACACAGAGACAAGTTATGCTAGCAATAACTGCAGTTTAAATGTTAGTGATGACCCCGAGAGGTCATCAAAGGGGGGAACTGAGAGAGCGCAAACTGACCTAAATGTATGAGTGCATCACACTTACCCGTAGTAAGCACAAATCATGAGGAGAAATGCCATGAGTGCTAATAGTATCTGCAATTATATTCTGAATGTATAGCTAATGTAGAGATTTAAGTAGAAGTGGAACAAATACAGAAATGTGTGACACTATATGATTTTATTAGATGTGATTATTCCTGAATCCATGTCGTGTAGCTGTTAAAATGTAAGATGGCATGTGGTTAAACGTAGAATGTGGTAGGCCTCAGGGCCAGAGCTAGAAGGGAAGGGGAAGGTGTTTCTTTCCACGACATAGATTGCACTAATGTTTTGGTCATTGCATTAATGGGCCATGATTTATAGATGTGTTTACTGAATAATAGAATAAAGAGTATTAACATGCTTTAATTAATGAAGAAGTTGAATGCTATAATCATTATGAGAAATGCTGTAGGCCTGAAATGTTTTAACGTTGGTTTATACGTACTGGTCTGGGCCAAGAAATGTTGCGAACCTTTTTGGAAGTCTATGAGAGTTGGGATCTTGGCTGCAGATGTCTGTCTGCAAGAGAAAAGGGGGAATCCAATTATAAATAATATGAATAGAGGTCTGTTCAGGAGACGGCCCAGACATGGAGGAGGGTTCCGGAATGTTTAAGGGGTATCAGCGGGCCGGAGAAGAGTCTGAGAAGCAAGGTCAACTCCAACGTATGAGGCCCAATACAAAGCAGCATGGAAAAAGCCAGAAGCTACACCACGTGAGGGGCGTCTCACGAGGGGCGTCTCAAATGTTGTTGACTGTTTTGTATTAGGGACAGCACCCCTGGGGGGAGTTAGAGCAGATGCCTGAGGACCCTTTAGAGAGCGGATGGGTAGGCAGAGAGGGGTCATGACTGGAGAACTATAGGTTTTCACCAAGAGACTAAGAGTGAGTGACTTCCCTTGGGGGTCATTCACTGCTGACACCTTTTGTTAGGTTGAGATTTGGTTAAGTAGGGATACCATCTAGAGCAGGGTAGGGACAGCCTAACCTGTGCGTTTTTCCTCCAACTTAAATGAAGGAGAGATCTCAATATGCGTCAATGCTGATAGCTTTATTATTCTTAGAACTTGTGTTAGTAATTTCCGTTGCTCGTCTGAGGGCTTTCCGAGAGCACATGTATGTAGTTGGACCTGTGTATCTCGTGAATCTCATTCTGAGATGCCTGTATTTGCAGCTTATTCTAAGCTTACAATAAACTTTTGAAAGCTAGAAGTTGTTTGTGATCTTTGGGAGCGGAGTCCTTTATTGGGTGAACTAGCTTGGTAAGAGAGGCACTTTCTTCCTCAATGACAGGCAACAAAGGTTCAGTCGACCAGATCGAGGTTTAGATCAATAGTGATAAGGTATCGATCAAAATCTCGCCCTTCCACCAGTATGCTTTCATACCTTCAACTATCTGCCGTTTGGGCTCTTGTTTATCTTTTATATCGGATAAAGAGTCCTTAGCTGCAAAAAGCTGTCATTATTTTATTTGAAAAGCTTGAGGTTCAGCTTTATTTACGGACACACTTCCAACCATATTAGGGATTTATTTCTCAAGTTAAGACTTGGCAGGTACTCAACCAAGGATGGCATTCCAAGGTGGGTACAACAATGGCCAACAAACTGTTACAAACTATGTGGCTATTCAAAAGAAACTTTATTGCATATAGTCTCTGTCAGCCCTTGTCTACTACAAGCCTGACGATCTTTTTTGAAACCTTTATTTATTGAATCAGTGTGAGAACATGCAGTCAAGCCATTATGCTTTGCTTATCTGGCAGATTAATCCCTCTATTTTGTCGATTTATCAAGTTCTTGCTTTTGGTGGATAATACGTTGAAATTAGTCTCATATTCTTTATGGCTGTATCGAGGGGATTCTAGACTCATTACATTTAACATTTTGAATCAGCCCATATTTACTGAAGCACCTCAAACGTCAAGTTGCATTAATTTCTGTAGAGCCAATTCTAGGTCAATTGTTCCTAATATTTTAACACAGATTGTAACTACTTAAGCACTTTAGAGTTACTTTGCACAATATTTTGCACAATTTTACATATCTTTTTAGCAGCTAATTTTTAGCGACTTGTAAATCTCTCCTTTTCTAGATGATGGTTATAGCCACTCAATATATTTTTGGGTCGAGCTACTCAGTGCGAATGCGCTGTCTTTGAGACATGCTGTATTCATTCAATGGGCTTAGACCCTGCCCACAGCTTTTAACTGGCTTATGCTTGTGTCCTTTAAAAAATGTTGCTTCTAAGTGGGTAAAGTTCCATGTTTTGACCACCTTTTTCGCTATTATTATGTCCCATGGAGTATCACCGCAGGACTTGAACATCTGTCCTTGTATTATGTATCTATGGACTTTCATTTTTAGTTTCGAACAAGCACTTTTTATAAGTGAAATGGATTGTTCGTCTGTCTCAGCGTAGCCCCCTTTTCAATTAAACATGCTATTTTTGTTTATAGATTGACGGAGCGTCATGCAGACCAATTGTGCGGATGAACATTATGTTGACTATAGCATTTACTTTAACACAGGCAGGGTAAAACGTAAATGGTAACATTGATTTTAAAGCTTTCGTCCCTTCACTACAGCAGGAGCTCAGCTCAACACATGGAATGTGCAGTCTTTTGTGCATCTGCCTCGGCGCTGCATCCGTTTCACTTATACCACACTATTTTTATTTATAGATTGAAGGAGCTTTGTGCAGACCAATTGTGCTGATTAAAATACATGTCTCGTAGGTGAGGCAGAGGGGTTGGAGCCAGCTTCTGCAGAAAGCTTCTGTTTGGTGAGGGTGATCAGGCTAACAGTTTAAGAGTTCTATAATTGGGTAGCTAGTTGCCCAGAATCACACTGTTTGTCCAGAGCAGGACTGATAATACATGTGTCTCGTAGGTGTGATGAAGAGGGCGGAGCCAGCTTCTGCAGAAAGCTTCTACTGGGTGATGACAATCAGGGTAACAGATTAAGAGTTTTAGGGGTGTTCTATCTGACATAATTTATCCCTCTGAGCTGATTGCAAATATCATATCATTGCAAGTACAATTCACAGAAAAAAACTGCCCAAAATTAGAGCCTTAGTTAAGTCTAAGTGTTCAAATGAAGGTGAAGGTTCCGGGTTACGGTTATGCTCAATTGGAGGGCTGGGGTTAGCTAGATTGCTAATGCACTCGCATTTTCAAAGCATGAAGTGTTTGTTGCCTATGGTGAGGGTTTTGGGCATCGGCGTATTACGATGTACTATACTTGCGCTAGTTGGATAAGTTATTCAAAAGGACATCTGTCTCTTTTTTTGCTTGTGTTCTCAGTGTTTTTCTGATCATTTATTTAAACTTCATTTAGTGGACCCTTCTTCTTGCCCTTTAAGCAGATACGTTTTGATGCAACAGTGTGGGCTCATTTAATGATGCTTTTCAATTTTTGCATGTTGGCAATTCAAACCATAATAATAATAAAAAAACTATTAGAAACAAGCATTACAACAGACAGGAAGACGTTGCCAACATTGCAAGGGACCAAAAACTAGAATAAATTTTTGTGTTAATTCTTTTTTGAATAGGGTTGTTCAATTGTACATAATGTCTTCTTGGTTAAATATGAGGTAACAAAAATGCTTGTAACACTTTTTTATTATAATTTTTCAACATGGTGCACAGCAGCCACACTGCTAGCTTAAAACCATTGGCAAAGCCAATAGTTCCGGCTAAACACTTAAGGTCCCAAAGGCGAGACCTATTGGCTATGCCAATACTTATTTAATTTTAACATAGATGTACCTTGATTGCAATTAATGTATTGCTGTGTGAAGTGTTGTAATTAATGTTTTATATATATTGTAATGATTTTTTTATTAATGAGACAATAAAATCTACTATTTATTCATGGATATTTTTTTCTGGTGTTTGTAGTAAAAGAGTACGCTTGGTACTGGCTATGAAGATATCAAATGCATGCTAACAAATGAATCAGCTATTTTTATTTTTTTCCTAATTTCCTTTTCCTAACAAAGATACATTTCCCATAACCTTTCCTGCATAATATGACACAGCACTATTGTGTAGCAAAATATTTAATGTATAATAATATGTACATATATTCATATTGATATACATGTTTTCTATTTTACCAAACTTGAAAACCATACAGTTGCAACCATCTTTGTTATTTCTCTTATAACATATGTGATCCTTCCTATCTGTGTGAATTTCTTACTGTAGTCTTCCCTGCATTTACTTATACTGTTACCTAACATGTACATCAAACTACGTTGAACAGATCATTGTAAAGAAAACATGAATGTACACTTCTGTATGTGGTTCCGTACCTGGAGCTATCTTCCTCTGCTCAGAATAGTTCCCTTCAGTGAGACATACACTATAATTAATTCTCTGCTGCAGCCATGCTCATATTGTTTAGTTCCTATAATGACACAGCAATGCATGCATTTGCCTATAGTGTTGTAGGGGGCAAGTACAGAGGAGATGCTAAGAATGTGTCTGGAGAGGATCCTTTGCTGTCCGCTGTGGAGGAATATATCAGAAGTGGTTGATACTTTGTAGGGAAACAATACGAGGGGAAACTTCTGATTTAATTTTTAACTTTAGTAGGAACTAGACATGCTAGGATGTTTTTGTACCATCCTAGAAGCAACGGGTACTGAAGCTTTTTAACAGAGTGGTACACAAACAGGTGCATTTCACTCTCGTCAGTGTAAAAGTATATTGGTGGCAGTACTTACCTCTCCGCGTGTGAGTAGATGGTATTGCTGTTCACATTATTGAGGGGTAGAATTATTGCTTCCTTGCAGGAGTAGGGGCAGGGAGTTGGTGGACACAAAACGTGAGCGAGGAGCATTTTAGTGGTGTGTTGGATGTGAGACAAGTGGTCCAAGAGAAGTGGAGAGGTAACCATGGAAAGGCTATGGAGGTAATAGTTGGTGATGTATTGAGAGTGAAAAGGACTGTGTGGATTCATTGAACTCCAGGGGAGATAAATGATGTGAAAGATGATGTAGAGATATCAGGAGGACATTAAAGTGTGGGACAAAGATAATGTGTCTGCGGTGCCTCATGGCAAGTGTGTTAAGGTTTGTCATAGTTTGGGCAAGACTGAATTTGTCGAAGACGGAATAAAAGCACTGTGGCATTCCGGCAAGGCATAAATAGCTTCCTTTCCATCCTAAGAGATGTGATGGTATGTGTGTATATTTGAAGGATTATGTGTAACATATTTATTTTAGTTGTTAGGTTTTGTACATATGTTGGTCAGAAGGGTGGAACGGAGTGTGTGGTACGGTACTAGTGTATCATTGCTTAAATATTGTCTGACAAATATACTGTGTCCAATAGGGTTAATAATAGAACATTTACAAAGGGAACGTCATTGACCTGCCCATTCCCTTGATGGACTCCACGGGTGCACCCAAAGCTAAAAGGGCAAGGAGGGCTAGGTGTTGCATGACTGGCTGTAGAATATAGATTGCCACGACAAACAATACACACATACGTCTGCGACACACAAGACTGTATCCTGGAATGATCATTTTCTCCTTAAAACAGTGGACACACCACATTCGAGAGACTAACATTCTTCCAGGAGACATCTCGGCCCACTCCCCTATTACTATTAGGATGGGTGTGACACACACCGACCATCTCCCCATATTGAGACTGGGTGCTTGGCATTTAGTTGATGACCGGTGTTCAGAGTACCTTTCCACAGAGATACAATCTTAGGTCGAGTTGAATCAAGGCTTCAAGTTCTCCTCAGGCATGCTATGGATAGCCAGGAAAACTAGCATTAGAGGCTTGGCCAAGACCTATGTTCAACAACAGGAACAGGACAAGAAGAAACAGTGTGTCACCCTGGAGATCTTGATTTTTTGACATGAGTGTTGCTGCTTTAGGGAAACATCAGAGGTCCTCCACCATCAATTAGACAGATAGGGCCTCCCAACCTCTAATTGCTCCTGAAAGAGCCTGGCAGTACTGGAGTACTAGGCTAGTATGGGAAATGAGGGATGAATCTGGAAAGCTGCTTTATTGGTTAGCTACCATGAAAATGGCTTCTAGGATCAATCACAAGAAACTATTCAACTGGTCAAACTTGCTGTAAATCGAGTGAGATAGCGTCAGTCTTTGCTGAGTAAACACTTTATGCCTCTCTGCGGTGATCAATTCATGAACAGAGAAACCCCTTAGCGACAAAAATATTACTAATCACAGTAAAATAATATTGTATCACAAATGACATAATGCGCCTGAGCAAAAAACATGCCAAATGGATTAAAAACATGCTACAGGAAGGTAAAGAATGAACACCTCAAACATATCAGATGTGCAAATCAGAAGAGGACCCCCCTGGCTATATGATTGGGGGGGTATTGAACTTTGTACTAAGACAAATTTGTAAAGAGTGATTTTCCATCATTTATAGTTACCCCGCGATGAAGGGTAATTTACACCTGAAATGCATTGGGCCTTATGAGCAACATTTTGGGGATATATCTGCTGTAAAGACTCAACATCCTTGAAAATTTGCAAATGAAATGACGATAACATTTGTGGAGAGGATAATTTTGCCGCAAGCAATTGAATGCATTTATGTTTTTCTTGGAGCAAGACTGTTTACCTGCTCAATTGAATCACCGGATGAACAATTTGTTTTAGCACATTGTGTACTAAGAAGCCCTAAGGCATTACTGTGCATGCTGTCTTTAGGACATTACTGTCCTAGTCTTTTTTCGAAGTTTACTTTGGGCCAGGGTGGAGTACTTCTAGAGCATTGCACACAAAGTTTTATAAAATTCTGTTTAATATTGTAATGTAAATTATTAACAACTGTCGATATTTGTGTATTTGAGCGTATCACAATCATTTATTTTTGATTTTTTACACAGGGCTGTGTGCCATGTCGCCTCTTCGGATTTTCTTGCACCAAGACACGCAGCCTGCGAGGGCAGTCAGCATGGTCAGGGTGCGGGGTCCCTAGGGAGACACAATTCGTGCTGCAGCTCTGGGGGCCCCTCTTCAGTAACAATGCCCTAGTTACCAGGGGTACCATTTACTAAGGACTTATAAGATTTACTGAAGTTATCAATCGGGTACATGTTTGGGGGAAGGAGATCTGGCACTGGGGACCTGGGTATCTGGACCCCAGTACACTCACACTTCGAAATTACATCAGACATCCAGCAAAAAGTAGGGGCTAACCATGCAAAAAGAGGCACTTTTCTACATGGTCTGGCTTGTTATTTATGTTGCATGTTGTAAATGTTTGATTTGTTAAAAACATTAATGTAAGAGAAATATCTTGTGTTACATTTTTATTTAGTTGTGCAATATACTTGAATTGTGATAGATACTTATATGTACTTATAATTTTAGAATAGAACCAATAATATGGAATTGTCCGACTTTTAAAGGGAATTGAAAGTGAATGAGATTGTTTTTAATAAGTATTATTGATTTTGAATTTCTTAATTTTAATAGTGCAAATCTTCCAGTTACAAAGCATTATGAATTATTTTTGGGGAAAAACCAACTTTATTGAGTTTTTTTACAAGTAAAAAGACACCTACAGCCCCTGCAATTGTCTCACAGCCTCCACACATCATAGTCAAAACAGTGTCAATCCCACCCGCCCAAACCATGATACTACCACCATTTGCTCCATATCTTCCTGTGCTTTTGTGGGCATCCCCAGGCCTCACAGACAGTTTTTTCCTGTTGGGCGCACCAGTCTACACCCGCCCTCCAGCCCCTCTGAATTCCACTTCTGTGCAGTGTCCTTCATGGCAAACAGTGTCGGGATCCCAATTAACAAACGTTCTACCCTCAGCCCGCCTAAGGCCTCCAGCAGGCCCCCCTTGGCTTTGAGCTAAAGTGTTTGTCATAGTGAAGGAGAGAGCACACCACTCAAAAGAAGCCTGCGTCCGGTGAGGAGCAGCGGAAGCAGGTTGCCTCGGAAATCTTGCAACCTCGGTGTAACCTTTGAAGGGTCATATATGTGAGATGTAAGTAATTAAGCTGGATCAATCTGAGCCTTGTGGAAATGGGCAACTCTTGAAGGCCATCACTGTGGCATCCACCTTGTGTCCTCAAGCTCACCAATCCACACCTCTCACTTCTGTCTCAGTCTGTCAAAGTGGTCCAGTGCATTGAAAACTAGGATGCAGTAAATCTGGGAGATGGCACCCCTGTGAAGCCTCCTGGTCAGCAGTTTAGCTTCAAGGGGGCTACAATCTGGGATGTCTGTGTCCGGGGGAATGTCAGCCAAGAGAGCATGTCTTCACTGCACATTTTTGTGAACCTGAGTGCGTGACACCTGGAATTGCTGTTGCAGTTCCTAAAACGCCTGAAAGTGGTCCCCTGCCCATACATCTCAGAGATATGTTGTACCTATAGCATCCCACGTGGAGAACCCCTCTAATCCTGATGTGTGATTCAGCCTTTTCCCCCAGGGGTGGCGGGAGGTCATCGCTGTCAGCCTACCATTCCACCCTATGAGTTGGAGTGCTGCTCTCCATCTGAGGAATACTGCTTGAGTCATTGCCGGGAGGGATATCGGGATTGGGCCTCATATATTATGGCCATTACCCCATCCAAACCCATCAGGGTCAGTTAAAGCACTTGTTAATTATGACCAGTTGCAATGTCATCTAATAATCCTATAGGTCTGCCATCCCCAATCCACCGCCGTAGGGGGCTTCCGACAGTTAACTCTTGCTATGCTGGGACGTCCACCTGCCCACACAAAAATGCAGAGCATGGAGTTCTGTTGCTGAAACCACTGCCTGGAGATTGGAAGTGGAACATTTTGAAGAGGGCCACCTGTCCTATTAAATGCAACATAATTTGTCTTAATTTCTCCAGGTCTCTTCATGTTGGCCACAAGAGGAGTCAGGTTAAGAATCCATGTCAACTCTGGGAGCAGGGATATATGGATACCCAAATAGTGGAATGACCGGCGATGCACAGGGATCGCCGACTTCCAAGCGCATGTGCTCAGGTCTCCCCATACCGGGACCAGCAGGGATTTGTCTATGTTCATTCGGAGACCTGAGGCCTCCTCTTAGATGTAAAGGAATTCCAGGCAATGCAGACCAGGGGTCTGTGGAACCACTAGGAAGAGGAGGACATCATCTGCATGTAGTGCAATCAGTTCCTTTGAACCCATGCCCCATGGCCACCTCCATATACGAGGATCACAGTGATCAAAGTGTATGAGTCTAGCCAGGGGCTCAAATGCCAGTGCAGAGAGGGGGGGGGCAGAAGGGGTCAACCCTGCCAGGTGCCTCTTTTGATGCCGAAGGGACAGGGGACCATTGATTAAGACTTGCGAGGACAGGTGGGAATCTAAAACCTTGATAATGCCCCGGCGGTAGGTCCCTAGTCAGGCATGCTCCAGGACGGCATCCATGAAGAACCAGTCAAGTGTATTGAAGGCCTTCTCGAAGTCTCAGGGCCTATGCTTGAGAGAGCGCTACTTGAACTATCCGGATGCAGTGCAGCGTACCTAGAGCCAGCATAGAGCTGCATTTATCTAGGTTAATCAGATAGGGCAGGGTCATTTGCAGGCCATTGGCCAAGATCTTGGCAAACACCTTGATCTCCGTGTTGATAAGGAAGATCAGTCGGCCCACCCTAGGGATCACCACAGTGTTGGACCTGTCTAGCTCTGGGGAAAGGTTCCCATGTCAGCTGCCTCATTGTATAAGACCAGCACATGTAGTAACAGGAGGGAACCACATTTCCGGTAGTATGCAACAGGGAAACCATCAGAAGAGTGGAAGAAGGATTGGCTCTCTGATTTTATATAGTCAGAGGTGTCTGGATCCTGTGTGCACCAAGCTTTGAGATGCCACATTGGCTGTAGGGTAGGGGGAGGGAGAGACCTAATTAGGCCAATAGTGGCATGTGGTTGAAGATCACCCAGGGCAGAATGCAAACTGCTAACAACCGCAGAATGCCTGCGGCCGGGAGACAAAGAAGGTTAATGCGCAACATAGTCTGGCTGATCCATTGACAATGCCACTGTCCCACCCGGGTGTTCCCTGTCCCCGTTCTTTCCACCAACAGAATCTCGCCCACACCAGGACCTACTTCATGCAAGACGCAATGTGATCAGCGAGCGTGCCTCTGAGTCCTTCTACTCCCATCTGCGCCTGAACCACGCCTACCGCCACAACCCCTGGCCCTCCTTACCCCGAAGATACCCTATCGCCGAACTGTACACACTCAACCCCGGATGCTGCAACAAACACTGCCACCGGGCCAACCCATGTTCTACAGTAGAACCTTTAACCTGCACCCACTGCCACTTCACCTGCCACAAATAATAATCTACAGAATTTACCCAGTAATCCTAAGAACCAGGGTAACTAAATTTATGGCAATAGGCTATGGTTCACTTGCGATACTGCTAACCCTACGGAGTCACTCTGAACATTCTCTGTGGTGACTAATAGATCTAGCTACTGTTCTCCCCATTCACAGAAGAGAGCTTGCACTGGTTCCAGGTGTAACTGTCGCTCGTGATCCACTAGACGTCGATGGCTGAGCTAGTCCGCCCAGGCATTTAAAGATCCTGTCAGGTGGCTCACCACCGGAAGATGCCTTGATGGTCTAGCTGTGTCCAGAGGCATAGTGGATCCTGGCACAGGGCCCAGGACCCCCTCCTCCCAGCTTGTTGCAGTACTACACTGTAGTAGTGTTGTCTGTAAGCACCTGCACCAACCTCCCTTTGTTGGATGTAAGGAAGGGTTTCATAGCCATGCGGGTGACCCTCAGCTACAGGATGTTGATATGGAGCCGGGCTTCCCGGAATCTCCACCTCCTCAAGATGTCTGCCCCAACCCAGAAGAGATGCATCAGTCCCCACCCTAAACTCCGTTATGGTGAAGGGAGAGGGGTCTGCCGCTGACCTGATCTGATATAGTGATCACCACTGCAGTCTCCTCCGAGATCTGGATGTGGTCAGAGAGTTGCCCTTGAAGTTGGGCTCACTGAGAACTCATATCCCCCAGAGCCTACATATGCCACCTGGTGTGCTCGAGCAGCAGGATGCAGTAGACCATCAGTCTCAGTACCTTTAGGGTCGACGTCACTGAAATCCAGGACGGAGGCTAAAAGATTGGGAACACAGGTTGAATATCCTGGACTCACCTTTCTGATGGCGAGGTATGAAACCACACTGTTTCCAGAATGGCTCCTATGAAGGGGAGTGATTCCGAAGGATTCAGGTGTAACTTCAGCAGATTGATAATGAACCCCAAAGGGGACAGGTTTGCCATAGTCTGGAGGAGGCAGGGGAAGACTGGGATCCCTGACCTTAAAAGTTGTGTTGCTTCTACTGCCATAACTTTCATGAACACCCGAGGGACACTCATGAGACCAAAGAGGACCCCGGTGAACTGAAAAAGCTCCTCTCCCACCACGAACCGCAAGTAGCGCTGATGGACCTGCAGGATGGGTATATGGAAATAGGCATCCAGCAGGTCCAACATCACTATTCTGTCTTCAGGGTCAAGGCAGCCAAGATCCGGGCCAATGTGAGCATCTTGAATTTTCCATTCCAGAGGATGGCATTATGGGTGGCCATAGGTCTAAGATAGGATATAGGCCTTTGTCTTTCTTCATCAGTAAATAGTGGGAATAACAACTGCAACCTACTTCTGGCACAAGAACCTATTCAATAGTTCAATAGATCTTTTGGTCAAAAGGACTTGCACTTCCTGCTATACGACAGAGAGATGATCCTTTGTCATTTACACTGGGGATTGTGGAAGGGGTGGCAGAGTGGCAAAAATGGGCATGACTGTCTGCAGAATCCACGAGGCCAACCTGGCAAGAATGATCAGATCTAGCCTCCGATCAGGCAGACGTACTTCACTATTGGCACTCTAAAGGGTTTTAGCAGGTGGGGATGTACAGGGGGGCTGGAAGTGTACTGAGAGGCACACTGAACATGTCTGTGATCGTGGTGACACCATGGCAACAGCCCGAAACTGCTGTGCAACTTGCTGAGACTGAATTGGCTGATGATATGGGTTAGCTCGACCTAAGCGGCAGAAGGAATAGCAGGGCTTATGCAGCTGACAAGGCGAGGCAGATAAGCCCAGGGAGTATGCTGTGGCCCTGCTCTTCGTGATCCACTCCCGAGTGCAATCTACCTCGTCCCCAAACAGGCGAGTTTAGTCAAATGGCATGTTCATAAGGTATGATTGCACACCGACTGATTAACCAGTTGACTTCAGAGAGACGTGGCGGTGAATGCCCTGCCTGACGGAACACATTTTGAACTTGGCTGCAGCACAATCATCCTGAATGGCTTGGTCAGGATAGGTTGTGGTCACCTGGAACACCTGGGAGGACTTGAGCCACTGAACCCCAAAAAGCGTGGAAATAGCATTCCAGAAGGCAGATGGCCTTCCCAGACCTGAGAGCCAAGCAGATGGAAAAAATCCCTCTTCCAAAAGTTCTCCACTCATTTGAACTCCCTATTGTAGGGAGTAGTCAGAAAGGTATTCAGGTTTGTCTGACTTGTAGATGCCTGCACCACCACCCCTTTCAGCAGAGGGGTGCTGTGACAAAAATGCACGGTTGCTTGTGGCAGGTTGGTGTCTCGCAATCTGGAGATTGACTGGGAGGGCCAGAGCAAGGTTAGGCCCATGACCCCAAAAGGCCTCTTTGAAGAGCAAGAGGGGCTCAGTAGATGCTGTTCCCAGCTGGAGAATGTCCATTAAGACATTGTTTTTGACCTCCAAGGTGAGAAGTTGGAGGTCAAGAACTTTGGCCACTCTACCAATGACCATGGCGTAAGAATCCTGCTTGGCTTTCTCTTTTTTTTTTAAGTTACCCAAAGACTTGGAGTGTGATGACAACCGACCTCTGGAACAACTCTTGTGACTTCTGGACCTGTATTATTGCGGAGTCTTCTGGTGCTTGGCAACATTGAGTTTTGCCTCGCAGTCCTGTTTGGTCATTGGCTTCATTGATGCGCAGTCACTGCATGCCTTAGAGTCAGGGTTCGACCTTAGGCATCACAGACAAACCTGATGAGGATCTCTCACAGACATTTGTTTGCGCCCGGGTTTAAAACCTGTTGTGGCTGAAGAATTTGACTGAAAAGCTGGCTCTTAAAGATGAGAGATAGCTCCGGATCCAGTCTTTGTAGCCTTGAAAGAAAGGAACTAACAGTGCACAGGAGTGGCACCCACATAGGCCCTGCACAGGGCCAGACTGGCAGTAGCGGGCACCAGGCGTTTTCCTGGTGGGCCGGAAGGGCGAGGGACGGTTTTTGACCCGTGGGGGGCGGTTTTGTTATGGGGGGCCGGTTATGCAGCAATACCGACCCCCTGTAACAAAAGCAGAATCAGTGCTTTACACTAGCATCCCCCTCCGACAAACGCTTCTCAGTAGCACCCCCCCCACACACCCAGTCCGGCTGTGACCCTGCATGTCATTTCAGAGTGGAACAGGGCCAGTGTGGAGCTGCATGGTGCCACCTACTGGCGGGCAGAGGTTCTGCTCTAAAGTTTTCGGATCTAGGTTTGATGCCTGAGGAATAATCAAAAGGTGTGGAATCTGTGCTTGGAAGTATCGATCAGAAGAATAGGTATGGTAGGTTGGGGAGGTTGGCTAGTTGGGTGGAGAAAGTATGGTAGGTAGGCAGATATGGTAGGGGAGGTATGTTAAGTAGGTTACATGTAATACATTAGATATTGTCCGATTCTACTGGTATTTGCCGCCGAAAAGAAGAACAGCTTGACGCCATAAACAGCACTTGTCATGGAGATGCTGGAGAACCGTTCATTGGAGGCTGGGACACACAGTGGCCTGGTCACCCAGAGAGACTTACAGTAAGATTTCTGAGTAACCTACACAGAGGCAGGGCTAATTTTAGTTGTTGGGTTTGTGGGTTTGACATAAATTCTCAGTTTGCACTTCTTCAAAAATGTCCTTAATGTTTGTTTCATTTTTCCCACTCTAATAATAATAATGATAATAATACACATTTGTATAGCGCACAATCACCCGTTAGGGTCTCTAGGCGCTGGGGGCCGTCGGGTAGATTAAGCGAGCTATTGCCCAGAGTCGCATGGTGCTGGGCTAACCTGCCGCCGGAGCCGGGGATCGAACCCTGATCCCCAGATTCCAGCGTCAGTCGCCCTGGCCGCAGCGCCACACACTCTCCTTCCTTCATTTCACTACGAGGTTGTTAGAATGTCACCCTTTTTGCCCTTTTCACCCCCATTTTGCCTGATTGATACTGGTGGTAACTGATTCTGACTGTGCCCTGGGCTCTGCTTCCCAGCCCCAGAGCCAGTGCTCTGAATAAAAAGGTATTGGTAATTAGGTATAATTATAATTGGCGATGACAGACCCCTGAAAGTACCTAATATATAATAAGGCACAATGGATTCAAACTACCTATAAGTGAATAGTATGCAATAGGGCAGGGTGGTGTAGAGGCCCAGTAGATTTCCTGCACAAGAATGTGCGCTGCTGTGGGCCTACTGTCAATTTTTAAAGGCAGTCCTGCTTGCAGACTGTCTTTAAAAGTAAACCACATGCAAATCCGGCTTCAGAATTAAAGGTACTTTCCAAGTGATAATCTACCTGACAGCACCCCTAACGTCTCCCCTTGGTGGCCCAGGGATGGAGTGACATGTAAC
This sequence comes from Lissotriton helveticus, assembly GCF_964261635.1. Lineage (NCBI taxonomy): Eukaryota > Metazoa > Chordata > Amphibia > Caudata > Salamandridae > Lissotriton > Lissotriton helveticus. Next base: position 2,083,132,229 of record NC_136065.1, read on the forward strand.
TATGGGACATTATAAAATATGTTTCATAGGCCATGATGAGGGAAAAACTGCCAAATTATTTTTTTTCCAATTGTCGATTATTAGCTCCATTGACTAACATTAGAATATTTTATTTATGTATAAATATTGCTAGGAGGGGCTCAAAATGTCATTCAATGACTTAAAGATTGGTAATGATAAATCCAACAACTTGCCACTGTTGTATTTATCATAACTAGTACAGAAAAAAGTTATAGAACTTTCTTTTCTGTGAGCCAAAATCCAGCCTTCTAGCAGTTGTTCTTAGCCAAGATGCTTTGATGATGTGATAAGTGTCCTGCACAGAGCAGAGGTTATCTGGTGGGGGAGCACGGCAGCTGCAAAGAACAGGTCATAAAGGGGGCTGGGCAAATGAAACTGAGCTTCAAAGAGAGCAGGACAGCTAGGAATGCCAGCCAGGCCTACCCTTTCTTCCAGTAACCCACCCAGATGGCAGGCCCAGGAATGGCGTTTGCAGAAGGTCTGGAGGGGGAGTTTTAATATAAATGACACACACTAATAGGTTGGTTTAGCCAGGTCTTACTCCACTGGAGAGATTTTCTCCATCTTGCATTTTAAAGAACAGTGCTTTGTGGGACAATAATATTCCACACTTTGGAGGAAGCTGTCATGGTTTTGGGTGGCACCCTGCACCTCATTGGATAGGGGGACCCCCCTGCTTGTCAGCCAAGGACCATTGACTAAATATGTGAGAGCTGCATTTAAATTTGGATTTGCTGCCTGAAACTGCAAGAAGAATGACTGCCCTGCTAAAACCCTGGTCTGCAATCCTAAGGATTGCAATCTGAAGGACTGCTCCTTCTGCACACTTGGAACTACAGCCCAGAGTACTTTGCCTTGCTTGAAAAAGGATTATGGAGTAGATTCCCTGAAAATCACAGGTTAACAGAGCTTCCCTGCACTATCTCCCTCAAGACGTTCCCAGCCTGGAGTGCGTCCAGTGGACCTTTAAGGATGTGGCCAGGTGCACTGCGTTAATCGTAGTTCCAAACTTCCGAGGAGCAACTCAGAGTCTGGAAGCTTGAATTTTGTTTGTGGACATTTGAATCCCCAAAAGGAATTCAAGGAAGCATCTCCTAAAGATTGGAGAACGTTTGCGAAAAAGCTCCATAAGGAGACCAACCAGATGTCTAAAGTCAAGCCGGCTACCCTCAACCACGACCCAGCCTGAATTTCAGGTTTGTTCAGCTGAAAACTCTGGAACTCCAGACTTCCAGGATTTCACCAGGGCCTCGCACAAAGCCAAGCCAATGAACTCTCTCCGAATCCAGCCTGCTGAAGAGGTCTGTTCGATGTCAAGAGAAAAAGGTAAAATTTTAACCGCTTAGTATATCCAATCAGGGCTCCAACGCGGTCAGCCTCAAACTTTGGCTTTGTCACGGTCAAGTTCGACCAGATGTCCCGAGTTGGTGGTATATGTTTTTAAGCTCTAGAAATTGTTAAATCTTATAAAATTCATGTCTCTTGCTCCCTATATTGTATTTTTGTTATTTTTTATGTCATTTCAAAGATACAAATATTTACTATTTTTATAAATTGGTGTGAGATTTTTTATTGTGTGTTGTGTCTTACTTATTTGATGAATTGGTGTTTTTAAATGCGTTACATACCTGTTTCATAATTTAAGCCTGCCTGCTTGTTGCCAGCTACCAAGAGTTGACCAAGGGAATAATTTATTGAGACCTTCACTTTTATTGTGTTGGTGGCCTAATTGCTAGTGGTCGGTGCACACTTACTCTTGCTAAGAATCCACCTTCCAATAAAGGTTTATAGTAAACAATGAGGAATATGGCTGGTAAGTATGGTACATTAGGTATGGTAGCATAGGTATGGTGTAGTTTGTATGGATAGTATCTATCTTAGGTAGGTGTAGTCAATGATATATATTAGATAGGTATGGTAGATTAGCAATGGTAGTTTAGGTATGCAAACAAGTTAGCTAGGAAGGCATGGCAGGATATGTGTGTTATGCTAGATAGGTATAGTAGTTAGGTATGACAGGTCAATATGGCAGGTATGATAGATACAAAAGCATAATAGGTTGCGTTTGGTAGATAAGTATGGTAGACAAGGTATGCTTGATATGTAAGGTAGGTAGGTATGATAGGCTAGGCCTGTTAGGGAAGATATGGAAGATATGGAAGCATGTCAGATAGGTAATGGTAGGTTAGGTTTGAAAGGTAAGAATGTAATATAGGTCTTGTATGGTAGGTTGGGTATGACAATCTTATATGGTAGGATACATACCCATTGCTAGGTATGCAGGTAGTTATGGTAGATAGATATCACAGCTATGGCAGTTTAATTATGATGGGTGTTATTGTTAGTTATGCTAGGTGTCGGACCCGATTCAGGGAGCCACAGGGTAGACAGGGGATATTGTGTCCCTTGTGTGCGGCCCAGTAGCATGGCAGAGTATGTTTGCCACTTGAGTCATGGAGTTTGTCCTCCTATGGTTCTGCAAACTGAGCTAAGTACAATGTTTCTGCAATTGACTCTCGGGGTAGTGAGGGCAAGTAATCAAAGAGTACTCAGGGAGGTACAGTGAGAGGCAAGAGCTCACAAATCAACAATCAAACAATAGACACAGTAAATGTGTTGTTCAACCGAGTGCTTATTTTAGTAACAAGACAGTATTTTGTTAACAGCAGAACATAATATTACACAAGGTGAGATATCTAACTATGATGCAAAGTAAAGCAATCCCTCCTCTATGGCATTCTCTCCTCATTCTAGGAGTTGTTAACACATCTATAGATCTTCTACTCTAATGTAGTCATAGGTACAAATTAGGGGGCGTGGCTAAGCGCGCATCGTGAATGGCCGCCTTGGGGTAGAGCTCCGCTCCGAGCTCCCCTTCCCGGCGCACTTATCCGGAGAAAGGCCGATTTCAGCCGGCCGGAAACTGCCGGCGCAGCTGCGGGACACCACCCTTGAGCACCCCACCGACTTTGGCGGAGATCGGTGCATCCGCGCCGCACCGAGAAATCCGGGACGCCCAAGGCGCTCACGTCGCCTCCGACCTCGGCGAGCACCCAGGCAAGGCCGAGGCTCTGGTGGGCGCGATAGGCCACAAGCTGCGGCCTGCTTACTAACCCGGCGCACTGCACGGTGACACGACAGAAGCGCCCGGGGCCCGGCCCGACCCAGCAGGAGGTCCCGTTCACCACGCACCGCCCGCCCTGAGGCCTGCCCATAGGGGTAACGACGCACGGCCGGGCAATTTCGGCCGGACTGCCGCGGACCGGAGGCGGGAAAGGCGGAGCTGATCCACCACACACGGAGAGCTGCAGCTGTCACCCAAGAGGGCCCGAACACTCGCCCCAGCGCCAGGTGACTAACGTTAGGGGCGCTATTCACCCGTGTGGAACGAGTGGGGGAAGTCTGGGCAGCAGGGCTGATCAGGCTTGATGACGCTGTTGCTGCGCTGACTCGGGAACGTCCACTGGGTGCCAGGACACCCACCGGTCGACTGAGAGCGGTAAGAGGACACGGACGTTCGCAGCCTGAGAAGCACAGGGTCCACGAAGACAACTACGCCACGTGGGCGGCGCGGATGCCCGCACGACCCACAGCCACATCAATAGCATCACTGAGGGGCCCACACCGGTACAATACCACAAGCCAAAGAGGGATCAGCGGCCTAGCTGACACGTGGCGCCACTAACTGCCGACGCAAAGGCGCAGTCACGCACACCTGCCCGCGCCCGGGCCGCGGTAGCCGAGAGGCTGCCATACACGCCAGCTAGTCCACCTGAGACAGACCGCGCCGCTGGGGTGGAGGAGACGTAGCGAGTCAGATGTCTAACGGGCCTAGAACCCGAACTGGAACCGGTGGCGCAAACACAAAGGGCAAGATGGACAAGTCCGGGAAGAGCACCGACCCAGACCAAACAGCGGCAAAACTGGATACCATGCTGGCTGCAATGGAGAGATTAGAAGAATCTATACAGCTCACTCGCACCTCCCTGGCCACGAAAATTGATAGCGTGGTCATAGACTTGACACACTTGAGAGCAGACCATAAAAAACTGGGGGACCGCACCACAACTCTGGAGGACGAAATGCAGGTGCTTAAGCCCCAAGCCGACCAAACGCACAAGCAGATCCAGGACTTGCTAAACAGGGTGGAGTTCCTGGAGGACAGAGCCGAGGATGCGGAAGCAGGGCACGAAGAAATAACGTGCGATTGGTTGGGGTCCCGGAGAAATGGGAAGGGAAGACCCCGGAGGAGCACATGGAACGGTGGCTGAAGGACTTGCTTCCGGAGGGGTCGCTCTCCCCACATTTCGTGATAGAACGTGCCCACAGAGTCCCCACCAAACCTCTAACAACGGGCTCCAACCCACGGCCCATGCTGCTCCGCATATTGAACTATCGAGACAGGGACTCCATCCTGCGCGAAACACGCAAACTCCACGAGATCCGGATTGAAAATACGTCTGTGGTGTTCTTTCCGGACTACACTGCACAGGTACAGCGGCAAAGACACTCCTTCCTAGAGGTGAAGAAACGCCTGAGACAGTTGGGACTGCAATACTCTCTGCTGTTTCCTGCGAAACTGAGAGTGGTGGCTGGGGAGCGCACTCACTTCTTCAATGACCCAACAGAGGTGGAATCCTGGCTGGACAGCGGGGTGGACACTGACCCCAGAAAGGCCACGGGCCCCGCGCCCCGGCGACAATTCGGGGGTAGGAGAAGGAGGCGCAGACCCCGCCAGCGGTCGCAGACCGGTGCGCAAGAAACGACAAGTACTCCCCCCCCAGCAGACGCCGCGAGGCAGGAGAAACAAGATGCCCTCCGCCTGGTGATGGAGCTCAGCAGATCCCCTGTGCGGAGCGGCGCGGCGGGCGGAAGCGTGCAGGACCTCCCCAGTGATGATGAGGCCATCTATGGCATACCGGACTCACAAGCATCAGGAAACAGGCCGGACGTCACCCCGCAAACGGCGGACTACATCAGTTAACCACACAGAGGGGTCGGCACTCCTTGGAGACATTGTCATGGACTACGGCACTAGATCCCGCTGGAACACGCAGGCCAGATCGCAACGCTGCGACAGCGGAAGACACACACCACAACGGACTACATCCTTGCTACAGGAAGTCCAGCGTGGAGCCGACTCACGCCTAGCACCCCCCCCAGAGGGTAAGGGACTATGAGTGACAATGGATGCCTGCACCTGACCGGCGCACAGCTGCGGTGACGCCTCGCCTGGCAGCGGATCGGCTGAGACACGTAAAGTATGGTATTTCCTACATGTGCTGATGGGGTTCCCTGTATGCAAGGGCGGTTTAGACCGGCACGTCCTTCCCGGGAAGGAGGCAGGCCTTCACATAACGACTTTATTGACTCGTGACTGTTGTCACCGTGCGCGTAGCACAACCACCCCCTTAGATTTAGACTTTGTTGCTCTCCTAGAGAGTATGGACGGGAGCACGTTTCGCATCTGACCTTTTGGTATTCTGAATGTACATAATGTTCAATGGCTCACTGTTCCGATAGCCATGTTACTATCCCCTCCTTCGTTCTCAATGATGTGGTGTGTAATCATATGTATCTGCACGAGTACTGGGGGCGATTGCTCGATGGCGACCATGGGGTGCACGGGGTGGGAATGGGCGTACTGGGTGATTGGAACTGTTCAAGCACTGTAATGTCTACTGTTAAGATATGTACGTGGAATGTGAGAGGTATACACACACCAGCACGTCGTTACCAAATTTACTCGTACCTCAAACGACACCACATTCAAATCGCCCTCCTACAAGAGACACACCTAAACGTCACAGAACTCCCCACACTACGTCGTAGATGGCGTGGGCAGTTGTATGCCACAGGTTTCTCATCCTATGCTAAAGGGACACTGGTGTGGGTCAGGCCGGGCGTTCCATGGACAACATTAGATGTGCACACAGATCCCGGGGGGAGATACGTCGCGGTCCACGGTAGACTGGACGGGAACCCATTGGTACTGGTCTCAGTGTACGCGCCCAACACAGGACTTGCGGATTTCCTTGCTCAGATGTCGAATACACTGGCCCCCTGGCATGGCGTCCCCTGGGTGCTCGGCGGTGACTACAACAGCACACTCAATCTAGCACTAGACCGCTCCCACCCTCCCACCCTCCACCACCCTCCACCACCCAACTCACAGGCACAACAGGCGGCAAACGCGCTTCAGGCGTGGTCCACACGATGGGACTTACAGGACGCGTGGCGCAGCCGTAACCCACATACCAGGCACTACTCGTATTACTCGTGAGCTCACGCCCTACATGTGCGACTTGACAGGTACATGGTAACCAGTGAGATCCTACCACATATCACGGACACCTGTTACATGGGCCGCACACACTCTGATCACAACCCACATTTCCTAGACCTGACGTGGGAGCAACCATGGCCCCCAATACCCACATGGAGGCTGCAGCCTGATCTGCTACTGGATGGCCCATTTCGAAGCTCTATAAGCACACAAACGGCCCACTATTTTGAGGACAACAATGGCACGGCATCGACACCACAGGCCGAATGGGACGCGTTTAAGGTGGTCATCAGGGGACAATGCCTGGGCACCCAAGCCCACTCCCGACGACAATTAGAAGCTGACCTCAGACACTTAGAGTCAGACATGATGCAAGCAGAACAGGCGGCGGTCACTGGCGCCAACACTGGTTTATTGGAGGCACAGGCGAAACATGATACACTGATTGCTAGGTTGAAACATGTCAACTACATAGCCCATTCAGCCCGCACACACCACACTGGGGACAAACCTGGCAAGCTATTGGTTTGGCTGATACAGCGTGAGGAGCGCACATCTCCCGTGACAGCGATCTGTCCGGCTATTGGCCCGGTGGTATACACCCAGGCGAAAATCCACGAGGCCTTCGTGGCACACTATAGTGCGCTGTATGAGTCCCGGCTAATGGCCACACAACCGACCATTACTGCGTACCTGGACGACATAACACTACCAGCCCTATCGGATGACCAATGGGACGGCCTAGGAGCGCCGCTGGAGGCAGATGAGCTACGCGAGGCCATCTTCTCCCTCTCGAATGGCAAGGCCCCCGGCCCGGATGGGTTGCCGGCGGAATACTATAAAGCCTGCTCCGACATCCTGATCCCAGAACTCCTCAGGGTGTACTCGGCGGCGCTGGAAGACTCAGCTCTGCCCCGGTCAATGAATGAGGCGACACTGGTGTCTCTTCTTAAACCGGGCCGTGATGGCATGCTCCTCGGATCGTACAGACCACTAGCGCTGCTGAACACAGATTATAAGATCCTGGCGTCGACCCTAGCTCGACGCCTAGCAGCCCTGGTGCTCGCCCTGATACACAATGACCAGAACGGCTTTGTGCCCGCAAGATGCACCTCCCACAACATACGGAGGTTGTTTCACATGCAGAACTATGCGGTGCGAGAGTGGCCGAGGTCGGGTTGTCTAGTATTGGACCTTGAGAAGGCCTTCGATTCAGTCGAATGGCCCTATTTGCTGTCAGTGTTGCGCAAATTCGAGCTAGGGGACGACTACATTGAACTGGTTGGATTACTGTACAGATACCCTGAGGTGCGAGTCCGCACGGGAAAGCTGATATCCAACGCCATCAGGTCCCGACGCGGCACCAGACAGGGCTGCCCACTGTCCCCGCTGCTCTTCTCACTGGCTATAGAACCCCTCGCTGAGGTATTACGAGCCAAAGGCACTCACTGGGGCATTCCAATGGTAGACAGCGTACACATCGTCTCGCTGTATGCTGACGACCTGCTCTTGTATGTCAGGGACCTTACCCGGTTGCCGCCTGAGCTGTCGGACATCTTCCGGTCCTTCGAGACCATGTCAGGCCTTAAAGTCAACTGGGCCAAATCGGGGGCGTATGCGTTCGCTCCTGACACACCAGACCCTGAAGTCACGATCAATGGAGAACGGCTGCCGTGGCACCATACTTCGTTTAAGTATCTGGGAATACATGTATATAGAACTCCGGATATCCTTGACGGCAACCTGACACGAGCTATAACGTCCATAAGATCCCAGATAGCCTTCTGGAAGACCCTCCCACTCAACGTGCCAAGCAGGGTGACATTGACAAAAATGATCGTCCTGCCCAGACTCCTATATTACTTCGCTAATATCCCAACATACGTCCCGGTTCGCACTTTTGAAGAGCTAGAAACCATGGTCAGAGACCTGATATGGAACACCGGGAGACCCAGAGTGGCCCTGTGCAAATTATATACGCCGGTCAGTGACGGTGGCCTCGCAGTGCCAAACCTTGAACTCTATTATCTAGCTGCACAACTACAATGGGTGACGGCCTGGCTCGCAGGGAAAAATCTAGGGGACACAGCCACGGCAACAGATATTCTATCACACACACAGATACACTCCCTGTTCCACCCCCTGACGGACACGAGGAGGACATCTCAATTACATGCGGACGTGGCTGTAAAATGCTACACCAGGTGCTTAAAACTAACAAAACACACTACACCGTACGCTCCGGCGCTTCCTCTCCTGGGCACACCCAAGACCACGTCCGTAGTCACGGAGGTAGCACTGGAACACTGGACACGCGTGGGAGTGGACACCATGGAGGACCTATACGCTGATGGCACCCTGATACCCTTCGTGACACTGGCCAGTGACACGGGTCTTCCAGCGGGGCAGTTCCTACAGCACGCCTCCATAGTTATGGCTTACACGCAGCGATGGGGGAGCATCACTGAGGAGCCACCCACACATCAACTGATACAGAGCCTACATGTCATGGGAAACGGCACGCATGTGGTACACTGGCTGACACGAGCGCTGTTGTCACACACACAGTGCTCCTCGCAGCCGCTACGCGACAAATGGGCAGTTGACAGGGGGAAGGAATGGACGGACGGAGAGTGGACGGTTATCCTGACAGGCCCTAAAAACATCCCCCGAAATGCGCGCTTTAAGTTGATCCAGTTCTATATCCTACATCGAGCGTACCTCACACCGGACAAAATTAATCAGTACTTCCCGGGCGCCGCAGCTTGCTGCCCGAGATGCGCATTAGGGGAAGCAGACCTGCTACACATGCTATGGACCTGCCCACAACTTCAAACATACTGGCGTGCGGTGCTGCCGACACTAGAGCGCTGCATGGCCATGCCGATACCACACACATGGGAAGCATGCATACTGGGCCTATACAAGCGGACCAAACACAATAAAGTCCCCTCCCGTTTCTGGGACCTCTGACTCCTCACGGCCAAAAGGTTGATTACAAAACATTGGAAGCGAACCACCTCACCCCTGGCGGAGCACTGGCGCACCTCCCTAGACAACTGGGCAAAGGCAGAAAGCATCACCCTCCACAATGAGGAAACGGCGGGACTGAGAAAGTTCCCGATTGCGACAATGTGGGACGGGATGCTAAGCTCCTTACATAGAGACTGCCAAGAGAATATAGACCTTAACCCAGACGACCCCGACGGGGAAACACATGACCACCCACAAAACGCCACTGATGCGCCCACCGGTGACGTCCCACCCTGACCGCCACGGTGCTACCCCACCAGGCACCCTGCCCATGCCGCACGCCTCCCGCTACCTACCCATAGCCCTCCCCGACACCAGACAGGAATTCGTAGTCACTACTCAATAGCACCCATGAGCCCCCAATGCATTGATACACCCCCGATCCGAAACACACACCACGCATCCAAGTTAGATGACCTTCACCCCCATTTCACACTTCCTTATTTTTTTTCTCCTTGTTGTTTATTTTCTGGTATCCTCTTCCTCGCTGGGCTGACACGGCTGGAACATTTGTATTATACCACTGTTAAGCTACATGAAGCGTTGTACTACTTTGTAATGTGATACGTCCTGCGAACATGACAGACATCACTGCGATGTGGAAATATGTATGATGTAACATTTATGTTTGGTTTTCCTGCTGTGAATTTAATAAAAGATATATTTAAAAAAAAAAATAGGTACAAATTAGGCACAGGTGCAGTTCACTAGGTCTCTACTGACTGGAAGTAGCTTGCAGTTTAGTTCAATAGATCATTTCCACATTAAAGGGATTCCTTAGACAACAGTTATTTTTCCCACAGCAGAACACAGTCCCTGCATCTAGTTCAGTGTTTAGTGCGAGGCCTTGTTATCTAGTCATGCTGTTGTGGTCAGGCGGTGCAGGTGGGCACTTTTCTGGCTGATGCTCTTGATAGTGTCACAGACGACTTCAGGTGATGCCTTCACATCTCTAGGATACGAGCCATTATGCAGATATCAGCCCTGGTCACACAGTAACTCTTCTAGTACTCAGGGAAGAACTCCCTTGTTTGGCCAAGAGCTTGGAACTTAAACACGGTGGGTGGTTTAAATCACAGAGGGGATGTAGCCCCACTGTCTGAGGTTTCAGACCTGTTTACCTTGGTTCCCTTTCAAGTCTCATTTTCTAGCTGCTATTCAGACTCAGTCTTTGTGCAAGGGGATGGCTTTCGCAGCAGGGCAATGGTGTTGGTCCCAAGAGGGAGCATCCAAAAGAAGGACACAATGAAGTGTGAGATCTCTGCACTTGACTTTCACCAGCCTTCCTGAAGCAGTAATCAAGGACAGAAACAAGACAGGGTCTGCCTATGAGCGTCCTCACCATGAATAACCTAAACTGCAGGTCTTTCCCTCACCACTACCATCTAACAAAAGAGTGTGAAGAACTAATCAGAAGCCCTTTGATAACAGGAGCCTTGTATCCATCCTACCTCACTTCAGTGTCTGTGTCTCTGCTCTTGGGCCGCAGGAACACAACCAATACACTTCCACTGTCTGGGAAATCTGTCCTGATCCTCCATGTTGTGCCACACTAACCCAAGGGCACCCAAACTGGATCCCCCTGGCCCCAGTACTCAAACCTACAGCACACACAAGGTCCTACTACCATATATGTACTATGCACTTGACACACACACTGAGTTTCATAGCCGGGCTCTGGGTTTCACAAAAACAAAAGAACTTTACACAAGAGAAGTCAGTAGACCAGACTCTGTCTGACACACAGAAAAAGATCTTGTAAGAAATTGGGTTGTTGGTTGACTGGTTTGTAAGCCCTGGTCAAGCAGCAACCACAATCCGTCAGGGAAAGGCACCACCAAACCCCAAATTAACCTGTACATGGTAGCATGGCACAGAGCAGTCAGTTTTAACTTAGAGGTAATGTCTAAAGTATTTGGCAACATTTCAAAAGTAAAACAGTGAAAATACAACACAAAAGGAGCCCACAAAAGATTTAGAACAATAGGCTCATTTTTAATAAATAAAACAAGACCAAAATGACAACACTCCAAGTAGTAGAACCCTAGATATTGAATTGTAAATTTATTTGTGAAAATAGAGCCAAAAAACACAAAACGGCAATTGGAGATATTTGGTCGTGCCAGACCAAGACAAAGTTCATGCTGACCGCGATGGAGTGAGGGCCAGCTACAGAGACCCGGATAGGCCGCTGAACAGAGTATCTTACATCCTGGTTGCGGAGCATTGCGTGGATCCGTGCCGAAGATGTGCCATGCAGTCGAAGCGATGCATCAGTTCGGAGAACGGGCGAGGCTGTGGTGTGAGGTCCTGTTGCATTCTCGTCGAGGATCGCATCAACAGGGTTTAAGATGCACAGTCCAGCATCGGGCTTAAAGAGCGCAACTGGCAGTGCGTTCGTTGCCAGGAGCTGCCAAGCAGTGATGTGGAGTGCGTTATCTTCATTGAGGCTGCTGTTGACGAGAGATTCAAGGACCTGAGCTGTGGATGCGCCACACCGTTAGGACGATGCGTCAGTTCTGAGGACTGTGGGGGTGATCCAGGTCTTTGCAACACAGTCCAGATGTTATTGTTCGCAGTCGAAGTAGGCCATAACAATTACCAACTCAATGAAAAACACAACCTTCACGTTTAAAATTTGCAGTTAGCTTTAGAATTACAAATGATAAAAATACAAATGATCCTTAAACTTTTATGATTTGATTATTACAACTATTAATGAAGCCAAAAAGGATGTTTCTATAGTTGCAGGGGAAACATTAACAATCTAAAAGCAAAATGATTAAATTCTGACCATTTCAATGTCTTAAAAAGCAAATAACACATGAAAGCATGGCAAGGGATGCTTAAAACACAGTTATTTTTGTGAGCATAAAGTGGAAGTGCATTCATACTGCCCTCAATAGTAACCCCTCAAACAATCAGAGTACTACTGCACCAAATTAACTACAAGGAAGAAAAACTTTCTCCGTTGGAATATCTCACTAAAACCGTGTGATGCGTTTTTTGCAGCACAAGTCTAGGAGAAAGTTAGTTGAGTTCAGAACAGTTGCTTGCTTTCGCCATTGTAAATGCTTGGGGAGTCTCTGGTTTTTATCAAAGGAGATCTTCAAGATAAGTGGAGGCCTATTATACATCTGTGTTTAAATTTAAGTTTTGCTTGAGAAGTATGCACAATGCTTTCCGAACTCAGGCTCTTGTCTTCCAAGCAGCCTGAATATAGGATGGTGTGGCCAAGAACATTTTATTGTTGTATGTTCTCATGCAGAATGCTACAGCTTTGGTACATGTTATGTTCTAATATTATGTTTCAGAAAAAGCTGATGTAAATATAATTTCTGAATGCTTAGCGTTTGCTGACACAACAACAAAAGGAAAGAAGTATGTGAGTACCTCCTCCATTTCTCAGTTCATTTTAGGTAAGGAATTGCTTCAAGAATCCAAAATATGTTTATTGTGTTTGTCCAATATTCATTGCAAGGTAAAACACAAAAAGGCACTTTCATACAGCCAACACGTGTTTCGCCCCTACGTGGTCTTCAGGACCCAGGCTTCCTCAAGGTTGTAAAGAAATTAAACAAGAGAATCTGTGTGTCTCACTTTAGGGACAGAGGTGAACCAGTGCCTGTTCTTTGCATCAGCGTACCCGCTTAAGGTCATGGTCAACGGCATTAGGATCGCCGGTGCTCTGGTTCTTCACGGCATTACCGCTGCACAATTCACTGCACAGGCACGTTCCTTTCAGGATCTCCATCATTTCGGTTTTCCTACTCTACCACCTTATCCTTTTGAAAACCACTTAATTATTTAGATCAGCCACTCTGATATTTTCACCAGCAAGGCGGTTGCCTTGAACAGTTCTACGTGTTGCGTTATAGGCATACCTGCCGCGCAACTTTCTACATAGACACTTCGCTCTCAGGATCTCCACTATTCCGGTTCAAATGCTCCTGTACCATTGATTTCAATCCTTCCATTACCAAACACAGCCCATCCGGTTTGGAATTATCACCCGTTTAGAGGGTTGTCTAGAAGAATCTCCGTTCTGCTTTTCAGCCCTGAAGAAGTCACGGGATACTTCCCGCTGTGACAAAACACGTGTTGGCTGGTTGTGCTTATCGATAACAATGAGTAAAAGATTTGAAAAACTTCCCAAAAAAACTTGAATGGACATATTAAGTAGATAGTTTGCGATTTCTAAGACTTTGCTATTAAGCACATTTATCCTAAAAACGTGAACCTGGGGTCTTGTTTTTCTCATAAAGTGCAGGTTTTTTTCCCACACACATATAGGGGTTATAGGGTACGTCCCCTATCCTGGTTGCACCGTGTCACACACATATTAAACACACACAACACAAACATAGCAAGGCGCCACACTTCCTGGCTTATCACAAACCCAGTCTCTCAGACAATTCTCAACCTCTGAAAGGGGGCTGGGGCATCCTCCAAACCAAATGGCATCATCTGAAACTGAAAGTGGCTCTCTGGGGTTGGGAAAGCAGACCTCTCCTTTGCCCCCTCAGTCAGAGCGGTCTGCCAGTACCCTGATATAATTTCAAAAGTACTGAGAAACATAGCCATGCCAAGCCGGTCTCATCAGTTTGGGGAATGGGGTGGGCGTCAGTTTTTGTGACAGAGGTGAGACCCTGGTAGTCCACAGAGAACCTACATTTTGGAGTGGCGTCCGGTGGGGCAGCCTTGGGTACCAGCACCACAGGGCTGGACCACGGACTGTTGAAGGGCTCAATCTTCCCTAATATCAGCATCTTGGAGACCTCATTTTTTATACTGTTCCTCACCTTGTCTAACAACATGTAAATCCTATTTTTAACAGATGGACTTTCTCCAGTATCTGTGTCATGGACGCACAGGTGTGTGAGTCCAGGGGTGAGGGAGAACAGAGAAGCGAACTGCCCCAGTAACTTGGCTGTTCTGGGGTCAGTGTAGGGGAGAGGTTGACACCCTCCACTGACGAATTGTGTTCCTGGGCAGACAGGAGGTCAGGAAGAGGCTCACTCTCATTTTCTACTCCCTCTACTGTCACCAAAAGCATGCTAATTTCAGACCTTTCAAAGTGGGGTTTGAGGAGGTTCATGTGGAGCCCCCTTAAGGGATTTCTAGGGGTCTTGAGATCCACCAAGTAGGTGGACTTCCCCTTCCACTCCTTCGCCTCACATGGGTCTGTCCAGTGATCCTGGAGAGTTCTGGGTTCCACAGCTCCATGACCCACACTTTCTGGCCAGGCTGAAATTAAACCAGAGTTAACTTCTGGTCATACCAGAGTTTCATAACTTCCTGACTGGCCTCAAGATTGCTTTTCACCTTTTGCCAGAAGTGGTGCCTCAGGTTACGGAGGTGCACAATGTAGCTGACCGCATCTTGAAAGAGTTTTCTGGGAGCTTGCTCCCACCCCTCTTTTACCAGGCTAAGAGGTCCCCTGAGAAGGTGGTCATAGAGGAATTAAAAGGGGCAAAACCCCACTCCTATATGTGGCACCTGCCAGCGGGCAAAGAGAAGGCATGGAAGGAGGATATCGCACTTGCGCCTTAAGGGCTCAGCTAGAACCATTTTTATGCCCTTCAAGGTCTTGTTGAATCTCTCCACAAGACCGTTGGTTTGGGGATGATAGGGTGTGGAGAACTTATAAGTAACCCCACACTCATCCCACGTGGACTTCATGTACGCTAACATGAAGTTAGTGACTCTTTCAGATACTACCTCGTAAGGGTGAAAAATCCCTATCAGGGCCCTGGCCACCGCAGGTGAGTCACCAAAATAAGAGGGATGGCTTCTGGGTAGCGAGTGGCATTGTCCACCAAGACCAGGATGAACCTGTTGCCTAAAGCTGTCTTGGGGTTCAAGGGATCAATAATGTTGATTCCTACCCTCTCACAGGGAGTGCCAAAGACAGGTGATGGAGTCTGGGGAGCCTTAAACTTTTTGTCTGACTTATCACTGGCCTAGAAGGTGGGACAGGACCTACAGAATGCATCTGAGGCCAAAAGAAGTGGACAACACGCCTTGCAAAGGTGTTGTCTTGCCCCAGAGGTCTTACCAGCGGTATGTCATGATGAACTAAACCCAGTAGGAAGGTCCTGTAACGTTGGGGGACCACCAATGTTAATTTGAATGTTAATGCTAAAACTATTTGTAATGCTAATGAATCTCTCCCAGATGGGTATATCGGCGCAGCGGAGAAAACACAGGCAGTTGACTATAATACTAAAATAGTTTGTTTTAAGTGATTTCCTGAAGCTACGGTGAGCAGTACATTCTCGTATGTGAATAGGAAGTTTATTCCAGTAATGGGGGCCCAGAAGTGAAAAAGCTCTGCCTCCAGAGTGAGATTTCTTATTTCGTGGGACCATACGTAGTGGCGTGTTCATTGATCTTAAAGACCTTCCTGGTCAATAAGGAATGAGTTTCTCCATGAAGTATCTGGACCCCTTGCTATTAAGTGCTTTGTGCACTAGGCAGCAGATTTTGAAAAGAAATATTTTACGCACTGGCGGACAGTTGAGCGAGCGCAGTTGGGGAACGAAGTCAGATGTAGCAGGTAGATTTTGAATTAAGTGAGCCGCTGTATTTTGGACTATTTGGAGTTTATCCAAAAGGGATTCATTGACCGTGGCAAGAAGAGCATTGCCATAGTCCAGGTGACTATTCACGAAAGCCTGAACTAAGGTCTTGGGCACAGCAAGTGGGAGCAATGGAAATACTCTGCGCAGTAGCCTCATTACATGAAAGCAGGTACCAGTGGTAGCCACTACCTGATCTTTCATAGTAAGATTCTGGTCCATGTGAACGCCCAGGTTTTTCACAGTGGATTTGAAACAGGTGCCCTTCCAAATTCTGAAGGTCAACAGTCAGGAGACAATAGCTGCTGTGCAGTGCCGAAAAGCATAATTTCCATTTTGCCGCTGTTTAACTGAAGGAAATTCTCAGCCTTCCAGGCCATGATGGCTTTCATCCCATTAGTAAAATGATCTCTCATTGCGGAAAGGTCTTTGTCAAAAGAGATCAGAAGTTGAGTGTCTGCCGCGTAAGAGAGAGGTGTGAACGCATAGGCTCTTATAGGTTTTGCCAGGGGGATTACATATATATTAAATATTGTGGGGCTAAAACAAGAGCCCTGAGGCAACCCCTTGTTAATTTCCATGGTACATGATCTAAAAGGTCCCAGATTGATGGTCTGGGTTCGATGAGATGAGACAGGACATTTCTAAACCATTGCAGAGCAGTGCCCTGAATGCCTATCTCCACTAAACTCTGTATCAGTCTTGAGTGAGGTATTGTATCAAAAGTGGCGGAAATATCTAGTAATACAAGCATAAATGGCAGTTTTTTGTCTTGGCATCATCTAATATGGTCCGTAACTGCTAAGACTGCAGTTTTAATGCTGTGCACTGGTCTAAAAGATCCTAAGGTACTCCATCAGTTGTTTGTTGATATGACTTCCCATGATTTTGCTTAACCAGGGGAAAAGCGATATGGGACGATAATTGCATAATGTATTGTAATTGTATTGTAATTGCATTTTTATAGCGCTTACTACCCCAGACGAGGTGTTGAAGCGCTTTTTCGGTGAGTAGCACGTTGCTCCGGAACCCAAGAAGGATTAGTGTTGAATTAGTATAGTGAAATATGGAAGTAATTTGAGTAGTGGATAGGTTAGTCAGTTATTTGGATAGCGGAGGATAATTGAGGGAAAAAGGTTTGCATTTAGATAGCGCTTGTTACCCCTGATGGGGGTCTGAAGCAGGAAGGTTAGTCTTCTTCCGAATCGGAATGACCTGCGCAGCTTTCCATTCCGCAGGAATTTTGCCAGTGCTTAGTGAAAGATTTGGTAATGAGCATGTGGTCGGAGCCAGCTGATTAGATAAAGTAGCTGCTATCTTGGCTGTAATGATATCTGAAAGGGATCCTGATTTGGCAGCCTTCAAGGCTATGAGAGTAGACTCCAGATTGAGAGGAGATAACTCCTCTAATATGCAGATGTTGGGGGCCTTTACTGGAGTGCATTTAAATTCCGAGCTTACACAGTATGATGAGCTCGACAGATTGTTATAGCTCTGATTTACTTTATCTTCCAGATTGTCTGCTATGGCCTCACAAAGCATTTGTGAAGGTGGGGTATCTGTTATACAGGCCAGAGGACTGATAAAGGAATTGAGGATTTTGAATAGTTCCTTAGAAGAATATCCAGCCTCATCAAGTTGCTGTGAGATATAAGTTTTACGTGCTTTCTTGATATTTCCATGATAGTATGCTTAGGATTCTTTTATAGACTTCTCTATCCCCAGGGTTGTGGGCTGATTGCCAGTGTCTCTCCATTTCTTTACACTGGGTTTTCTCCCGGCGTAATTTGGAGATGTACCAAGGTGCATGGGGAGCTTATCTAGCTGAAGAATGGATTTTCTTCAGAGCCCAGATGTCAATGGCTGTGTTTAAGGATGCATGACATTTTTCGAGTGCCTCTTCCATTTCTTCTGCCTCTTCTATGTTTAGAGTGGCAAATTCTTTGGTGAAAGTGTCTGGAGTAACTTTATGCCATTGTCTACTGTAACTTGTCTTAGGTTTGTTATTACGATCTTCAGATATATGTGCTGACGAGATACGAAAATCAATCTGTGAGTGATCGGTCCACAAAAGAGGGCAGGGGGGCTCACAGGAATAATAATAATAATAAACCATTTTTAAAGCGCCTGGCTACAACAAAACAGTGTGTCCCCGCGCTGAATACTGCTAAATTGCCCGAGGAATGAGTGAGGAAGCCAAAAGGTGCAGAGGGAAGAAAATGGAGTTATACCGGGGGAAAAGGAAAGTTTTGAGTTTTCCCCGGAACCTAGTTTCCGAGGGTTCCATCCTAAGATCGAGCGGGAGGTCGTTCCAGCATTTGGAGGCCAGGTATCTGAACGAACACCCACCCATCCTGGCTCTGGTGACTTTGGGAAGTTTAAACAGCATCGTACCGGATGATCTCATGTTCCTGATGGGACGATGTATGGTGAAAAGATTTTTCAGATAGTTCGGACCTTTTCCATGGGCAATACGATGCACAAAGCAGAGGGACTTGAATTTTATTCGCTCCTTGATGGGGAGCCAGTGGAGTTTAGCCAGCGCAGTTTTCCCAGATGCTCTGCGAGGGAGTCTGAGCACCAGGCGAGCAGCGGCACTCTGAGCACACTGAAGTTGGTGAAGGCCTTTTTTGCTCAAACCCAGAAGCAGCGCATTCCCATAATCAAGGTGGGGGGTTACCAAGGCGTGGACTATGGTCTTTCTGGATTCGATGGGGAGAATGTCTAAGACCTTGCGGAGAACTTTCAGTGTGCTGAAACACCTGGCTGTCACCTTGCTAATCTGGGATTTATAGGAGAGATTAGAGTCGAGTGTGATGCCAAGATTGCACACTGAGTCCACAGGGCAAGGAGAGATACCTAGTTCCGCAGGCCACCACAAGTGTGACCATGCTGAGGCGAATTTCCCTACTACCAGCAGTTCGGTTTTATCGCCGTTAAGGCGTAGGCAATTGCTGTTCATTCAAACTGCCACAGATGACAGACAGTTGGAGAAATTGGTGGCATCTTCTCTGTGGTCAGGCGTGAGCTTGAACATCAGTTGGGTGTCATCAGCGTAGCTGACAATGCCCACCCCAAATGCCTCCACTATGCGAGCCAGGGGTTCCATATAGATATTAAATAAGGTAGGGCTCAAACTCGAGCCCTGTGGAACCCCATGGCTTGCTTTCCTAAGAGAGGATTTAAAAGGGGGGCAATGCAACTGGAAGCTCCTGTCAGCCAAGAACGACTTAATCCAGGCTAATGCCCGTCCCTCCACACCCATATCGGACAGCCGAGACAGCAGCGTTGAGTGCAGCACGGTGTCAAAGGCTGCACTAAGATCTAAGAGAACCAACGCTGCTGTCTCTCCTGCATCCACGATTTTCCTAAGGCACTCAGTGGAAAAGAGTAGGGCTGACTCCGTAGAGTAGCCAGCTCTGAAATCCGATTGGGTGGGGTGTAGGAGAGATTGTTCCTCCAGATATCTCATGAGCGGTCTATTCACCACCTTTTCCACAATCTTTGCACAAAAGGGAAGAAGGGAAATGGGGCGAAGATTTTGGAATTGGGAAATGTGGATGTTGGATTTCTTTTTGAGGGGAATGACCTGAGCCGTTTTCCAAGCATCCAGCACTAGACATTCTTGGAAAGAAAGAGATACAATGAGACTGATCAGATCAATTATCATGTTTTCCATAACTCCTTTAAAACGGGTTGGGGGACACACATCGCAAGGCGATCCAGATCGAATGCTGTTGACAATGCTTAATAATTCCTGTCTCTCAGGGGTAGTAAAACATGTGAGACGAGAATTCCCCATGTGGGTGTTTTTGGTTTCTGAAGGTTTGCTCGAAAGATTCTCGTCCTTCATAAAGGTAGCATGGATTTTATCGATCTTGCCGACAAAAAAATCGGCAATAGCGTCACACAGTTCTTTGGAGTATGTATCTTGGGCGTCAAGTCTGGTCGGGACCGTAAGTTCTCTATAGATGGTAAACAGTTCTTTGGTGGGGTTGCCCGCTTGATCGATTCTGTTCTTGAGGTGACAGCTTTTTTCAGATCTAACCAATTTATGATATTTATTCAGTTCCCTTTTATAATGTAATTTATCCTCTGGGTTATAGTGTTTTCTCCAGCTCCATTCCAATTTTTTGCACCTGGCTTTGGCTAATTTAAGGTTTTCCGAAAACCAGGGGGCAGTTTTACATTGCCTAGCAGGGGCCTTGGATGTCCAGGGTGCTATCACATCCAGAGCATCAGTCACCCATTTTCTTTAACTGTTCCAAGTCTCCTGAATAGAGCTACTTTGGGGAGGGAGATTATCAAGTAGGGCGCATTGAAATGCCTCTTGATTAAAACATTTCCATTTTCTCCGCTTCACAGGGAGGGGATTGGTGACTCTATTATCTGGAGGCGTACAGGGCCGGCTCTAGGCTCATGGTGGCCCTGTGCAGGGAGCGTAGGTGGGGGCCCCGGAAGAGGGGGTCCGGACGGGGCGGAGCTCAGGAAGGTGTTTTAATGATCTAGGTGTCTACAGTCTAATCCCCTGCAATAAACTATTTTAAAGTGAAGCCTGCTCGAGAGAAAACAAAGTATAATTAGAGGAGGTATAATACAGCAATATATGGTAGACACTTGAGCACAAGAACAAACGTTACATTCGTAGGCAAAGGCAATGGTGGCACTTGTGCAAGTATCAAAGCAAACAAAATGCCATTACCACGCAGTCCCCGGCAACACTCACTCGAAAGATCTGCCAAGGTGCCCTTTTTGTCAACTGGAGAGCATCATCATATTCCCACCCAGCCAGGTAGATTTGTCCACACACGCCCACTGCATTAATCTGAAGAGGATCAAGTGCACAAAATCTGATAGTCTTCAGAGCATCACCCCGATTGGGCACACCATGCCATGCAAGGCGTAGATGGCAAGGGGTCATCTCTGAGGGGGGACTCTATGCAGGCAGTAGAAGGCAAGGCGTCTTCTTTTCTGGGAAGTGCTGTGCCGAGAGTAGAAGGCAGAGGTCATCTCTGGGGGGCATGCTACGCAGGGAATAAATAGAAGGCAGGGGGGGTGGAGTCTTCTCTAGGGGCGAGGTGAAGTGGTTAGAGAAAAGGGAAAGGGAAGTGCTTTAAATGGGAAGATACTGCCCGGTACTGCGTGCCTGCACTTCCTGAATGTGAAGGGTAGAGTATCTGCACCTCTCAGCACTGCTGTAACATATTTAATGGGAGAGCACCAGCACTTCTCAGGAGCAAGCAGGTACTCTAATTAGTGAGTGCCTGCAATTCAATATTTCCATTTCATGCACTGAGGCCTGAACAAGGGGTATTTTGGTCGTCTGTCACCTTGCTCCTTTGTTCTCGACTCAGTACAGGGGTTGGGCTCAGGACGCACAGGGATTCGTGTTTTTGAGATGGAGCCTGAGACCAGGGATGAGCCTTTTAAATAATGCCTAATATAGAATTATGGCGTGGGGCATAGGAGTTAGGAAGAATTAAGCCAGCTTGACTCGAGCCTGGCTGGTGGTGCACCCGCCCGAACAGGGACCTCAGGGCCGTGTTTGCATTTGTGTGCCCCAGTGCCGCCACTGCACTGCCACATTTTTAACTTAAACTTACTACTTAGTCAGTAATACACAGGCAATGCGGAGATCTATCAGTTCCTCTTCACACGGCCTGACCTCCTCTCCAAATAATCTATTAAAAAGAGAGATGGCACTGACACGGAACAATCACGTGACAGGCAGTCTGTTATATTTCATTTTGTGCACGCTACGTGACAGAATTAACCCAAACGGCTGAACATCAAGGCACGCCGCTTATCGAAAAGGGGCACGTGCGATCAATATGTGCGATAAAATGACACGTAAAATCTAAGACACTTTAATCTTCCGGTCCGGATAAACAACATCGTTAATATAAATCAGATTTATGTTCATATTGTATGCTCGAGGGAACTTTGCCATTAACCAAGGCGTATCTCGCTGCTCGTATGTCACCCTTCAAATCAACAAGCACGGTAGTGCATATAAAAGGCAGCCAGAAACAAACACTCACGCAAACAACCACACATTCGCGTGCTCACGAACGCACAAATGTGCATGCACGCACACACGCACTCACGCACAACAGGAACACACACAAGTTGAGGAGCACACAGACGCATGCATTCGTGAGTTCTCGGTTATGCACAGGCACACACTCAAATGTGCATACACACGCGCGTCGTGAACATGCATAATGCAGACAAACCATTCAGTATTGACTACGCTGCGCATCTGAGACATGTTGTTAACACTCACATAACTAGGCAGCTCAACTGGAAAGACAGGCGATTACATTATAAATATTTTGTGAGCAGTCTCGTCTCAGAGACAGAGTCAGACTCTCACCGTTCCAAATTTGAAGGGTCGGACTTGGGGAACAGTCGAGATAGTGCCGGAGTCGGACAGGTGTTCTCTGTCTGATGATCGGGTGGCGACGTTAATTGTTCTTTATTTTCAATCTTACACGATGACGACGCACCGCTCACTCACGTCACGCACTCTCCCTGGCGGGAGCGTGACCACCGTGACGCGTCACTGAGCGGCTAAGAGCAGCAGGTGCACAGTTGCGCACTGCGCACAGCGTGCGGGGGCTGTCCCAGGGCCGTCACGTCATAGTAGGGCTAAGATTGACGGCCCTGGGACCCAAACTGCTGGCTGGCTGGGCAAGTGAAACCAAACTGAAAACAACAACGCTCATGCTGCCATTGCCCGGAGGCCGCCGAATCCTGCCAGGGGGCCGCCAGTGTTCCTTCCGATCCGATCCTCGTCGTGGCAGCCCCTGGGGTTTGGCGGCCCTGTGCAGGTGCACACTTTGCACATGCCTAGGGCCGGCCCTGATGCTGACCTGCCCAGTCACGAGGCTCCGTGTCCGATAGGCTGTGCGAGGCGCACGGAAGTGAGTAACAGAAGCGGCATTCGATCTAGGAAGAGGAACGTTGCCTGGCAACAGTATCAAAGTTTACTTTGAGAAACTTGATTTGGTCAGAAATGTCTGATTTTCACAGTTAGTACATTTTTTTACAACACAGGGGAGGCTTAGGTGGTAGCTGAAATGTTATGTTATGTTATGTTATGTTATGTTATAAAGATTTATAAAGCGCATAACTGCCCCAGCAATAAGAAGTCCCAGCGCTAGCAGAGCGAAAAGTAGAAAGGCAGGAGACTAGACGGATGCATAACGATGAAGTCTAGTTATGTTATACCTCTCTTGCCCAGTGTATAGACTCATGTGCACGTTAAATGTGATGGTGACCCCAGGAAGAACTAATATATTAACACACATACACTGTGGCAAGGCACAATAGAGGAGGGGAGTTATTTATTTTAAAGAAATATACATTTTTGGCAGAAGGTTCAGCATAAAAAAAGCATTTCTACTCGGTAACCTTAAAATGAGGATCATTCTTTGAAGAACAGTCTTTCCCTATTAACTTGTCACTTGCTAGGAATGATGCAACTCTCCAGGCGAAATACAATTTTGCCAGGTGTAGCCCTTGAAATACGGAGAAAATTGAATTTTTTTGACTGTTCCTTAGACGTGGATGGCAAAAATTGTTAAAATGTGAAACTGCTAAGTCTGCTCTGCAGGCAATCCAAAGAAATGCACACCCCGTGCAAATGAGGATACGCCCACAAAAGAAGCCACCCAACTGCCTGTATCCCCAAAGTGCCCATGTGGCACAAAAAGGACACACACACACGTTAAACATCCAGTCTTGATATGTAATATGGCCACTGGGGTAATAGCATCCTATCCCATACCCCTTATTAGTACCATCTCCATCCCTAACTATAAAAAATATACTTGTTGCCTTGCCACTCTCCTATACCACCTTCGATAACTCTCCCCCCACACGTGCTAATATCTAAAAAAACATAATGAGATAATACCTGTCATCCTGACACTGTCCCAGACCTTAATGAATAAATTCGAGCCCCACTCATCATAATAGTTAAAAAATATAAATATGAAAAATATAATACCTGACGTCATGCCAGCGTTTCCCACTACCCTCTGTACAAATACTTCTCCTCTCAAAAGCTCAGCTGATCAAGTGACAGTGGCTCTTTGAACTTTTCCTGTCAGCCCACCATTCTCAAACTTATTTTTCACCACTCCGAGGATTGAATAACAAGTAAATATGCAAAAACCTAATCTGAACAGATAGATCTTATTTTTTTACCGTCAGTGAGGCATGTCACCTCTGCCTAGCCTTTCTAAGCGCCAAGATTGTTCCTCAGAATGCACCATGGTGGCATATTTTCCAAAATATTTCATGGCAGGGTGGAGTTGCCCACCAAATGCCCTTTGGTAGGGTGATGCTCACTTTCGATGTTCACCCATTGTATGTGATGGGTGCCAGGGATTACTTTTTGCCCATGGTTTTCTTTTGACTAACAGACCAGCCCTGCTTAAATCAATGTCTAGGCCACAAGAAATACTATACAAAGGTATCTTGTAGTATAAATAAATCAATGTTTCCAGTCACTAGCAATTAAGGAACCATTTGACTGTAAAGGGAGAGGTCTGCCAGCATAAATAAGCATTTGTAAATCCAAACAGATCTGGCATTGCCCACCCCCGCCCCGCCCCCCAATCCTTTTTGTTTTTTTCAGTGCTTGTTTTGTTTTATCATGTTTTTTTTCAAATGTTTAAAGCTGGGGAAGCTGCCGGGCCCTCGTTAATCTAAAACAAAAACATTGACTAAAAGCAAAGATATTATTTTGGTATCAAAAAGCACATATTGCTATAGCAGTACCTGGCACTTAAGGGAACCACTTTGTGTGTAGATGTGCTCCTTGTGAAAGGGCAGAATGCTGTCACTCACACTAAAGATTGCCAATGGCTGAAGTGGCCTGACCCACTGGCCTATGCTGTATGCTTTAGTTGGCAGAAGATGTGAATGGCATAATACTAGGCCAATTGATGAATGGAGCTGGCTAAGAGCAACTCGAAATAAATGTAGTCTATGTATAGTTTTAGAGAAATCAATAGGTCTTCGCTAGTGCTAGATCTAAAAAGAAGTGTTTTTGGTGGCGTAGAATAGGCGTGCAAGTTATGCGCTGTCTTGATGAGCTGTAACAAAAAAAAGTCTATCAAGTTTTGCTGGAGAAATATAGCCTGAGGCTTGCTTTTGTCTGCAGGTTTACTCTGCGAGAACAGATAGTTGCCCACAAGGTGAATTGTCAGGACGAAAAATCGAGGGAAACACAGAGAAGATGAGCCTTGTACATAATTGATCTGACAGAGTGCTGCCCACTCCATCACTGTGGCTGAAATATGGACGGTCTCCAGTGCAATAATGCATGGGAGTTCAGCGGCATAGGACTCGGCCTGTTGGAGAATTTATTTACCCAGCAAAGCAATTGGCTGTGTCAGCACGAAACACCACCATTTGCAAATCAAGTAACATAAATGCAGCATTTCTTTTTCATTACAAGTGTTCCAAACAGCACAAAGCGCTACGTTTCCTTTACTAATTAAGGAAATGACAAACACATTTTACTGCCCACATTTTTTTTTTAAGCTGAGGAGGAGCACACTTTTAAATGTATCTAGTTACATGCAACTCAACAAAAGAAGTTAGCTTTTTCTATTGCCCGGAGGCCGCCAAATCCTGCCAGGGGGCCGCCAGTGATCCTTCCGATCCGATCCTCGTCGTGGCAGCCCCTGGGGTTTGGCGGCCCTGTGCAGGTGCACACTTTGCACATGCCTAGGGCCGGCCCTGAGGCGTAGTGTCAATAGAAAACGGGATGATATAGTGATCTGACCAGGTTATTCTGACAGGGGAGGAGACTTTAATGCCCTCCCAGTTGGCAAAGATGGGGTCTAGGAGGTGGCCAAGTTGGTGTGACGGGGCGGTAGATTGTAAGTTAAGCCCTCAGGGCCGGCCCTAGGCATGTGCAAAGTGTGCACCTGCACAGGGCCGCCAAACCCCAGGGGCTGCCACGACGAGGATCGGATCGGAAGGATCACTGGCGGCCCCCTGGCAGGATTTGGCGGCCTCCGGGCAATAGAAAAAGCTAACTTCTTTTGTTGAGTTGCATGTAACTAGATACATTTAAAAGTGTGCTCCTCCTCAGCTTAAAAAAAAAATGTGGGCAGTAAAATGTGTTTGTCATTTCCTTAATTAGTAAAGGAAACGTAGCGCTTTGTGCTGTTTGGAACACTTGTAATGAAAAAGAAATGCTGCATTTATGTTACTTGATTTGCAAATGGTGGTGTTTCGTGCTGACACAGCCAATTGCTTTGCTGGGTAAATAAATTCTCCAACAGGCCGAGTCCTATGCCGCTGAACTCCCATGCATTATTGCACTGGAGACCGTCCATATTTCAGCCACAGTGATGGAGTGGGCAGCACTCTGTCAGATCAATTATGTACAAGGCTCATCTTCTCTGTGTTTCCCTCGATTTTTCGTCCTGACAATTCACCTTGTGGGCAACTATCTGTTCTCGCAGAGTAAACCTGCAGACAAAAGCAAGCCTCAGGCTATATTTCTCCAGCAAAACTTGATAGACTTTTTTTTGTTACAGCTCATCAAGACAGCGCATAACTTGCACGCCTATTCTACGCCACCAAAAACACTTCTTTTTAGATCTAGCACTAGCGAAGACCTATTGATTTCTCTAAAACTATACATAGACTACATTTATTTCGAGTTGCTCTTAGCCAGCTCCATTCATCAATTGGCCTAGTATTATGCCATTCACATCTTCTGCCAACTAAAGCATACAGCATAGGCCAGTGGGTCAGGCCACTTCAGCCATTGGCAATCTTTAGTGTGAGTGACAGCATTCTGCCCTTTCACAAGGAGCACATCTACACACAAAGTGGTTCCCTTAAGTGCCAGGTACTGCTATAGCAATATGTGCTTTTTGATACCAAAATAATATCTTTGCTTTTAGTCAATGTTTTTGTTTTAGATTAACGAGGGCCCGGCAGCTTCCCCAGCTTTAAACATTTGAAAAAAAACATGATAAAACAAAACAAGCACTGAAAAAAACAAAAAGGATTGGGGGGCGGGGGTGGGCAATGCCAGATCTGTTTGGATTTACAAATGCTTATTTATGCTGGCAGACCTCTCCCTTTACAGTCAAATGGTTCCTTAATTGCTAGTGACTGGAAACATTGATTTATTTATACTACAAGATACCTTTGTATAGTATTTCTTGTGGCCTAGACATTGATTTAAGCAGGGCTGGTCTGTTAGTCAAAAGAAAACCATGGGCAAAAAGTAATCCCTGGCACCCATCACATACAATGGGTGAACATCGAAAGTGAGCATCACCCTACCAAAGGGCATTTGGTGGGCAACTCCACCCTGCCATGAAATATTTTGGAAAATATGCCACCATGGTGCATTCTGAGGAACAATCTTGGCGCTTAGAAAGGCTAGGCAGAGGTGACATGCCTCACTGACGGTAAAAAAATAAGATCTATCTGTTCAGATTAGGTTTTTGCATATTTACTTGTTATTCAATCCTCGGAGTGGTGAAAAATAAGTTTGAGAATGGTGGGCTGACAGGAAAAGTTCAAAGAGCCACTGTCACTTGATCAGCTGAGCTTTTGAGAGGAGAAGTATTTGTACAGAGGGTAGTGGGAAACGGTGGCATGACGTCAGGTATTATATTTTTCATATTTATATTTTTTAACTATTATGATGAGTGGGGCTCGAATTTATTCATTAAGGTCTGGGACAGTGTCAGGATGACAGGTATTATCTCATTATGTTTTTTTAGATATTAGCACGTGTGGGGGGAGAGTTATCGAAGGTGGTATAG
Organism: Lissotriton helveticus; assembly: GCF_964261635.1. Taxonomy (NCBI): domain Eukaryota; kingdom Metazoa; phylum Chordata; class Amphibia; order Caudata; family Salamandridae; genus Lissotriton; species Lissotriton helveticus. The sequence continues at coordinate 2,083,159,963 of NC_136065.1, forward strand.
GAGAGTGGCAAGGCAACAAGTATATTTTTTATAGTTAGGGATGGAGATGGTACTAATAAGGGGTATGGGATAGGATGCTATTACCCCAGTGGTCATATTACATATCAAGACTGGATGTTTAACGTGTGTGTGTGTCCTTTTTGTGCCACATGGGCACTTTGGGGATACAGGCAGTTGGGTGGCTTCTTTTGTGGGCGTATCCTCATTTGCACGGGGTGTGCATTTCTTTGGATTGCCTGCAGAGCAGACTTAGCAGTTTCACATTTTAACAATTTTTGCCATCCACGTCTAAGGAACAGTCAAAAAAATTCAATTTTCTCCGTATTTCAAGGGCTACACCTGGCAAAATTGTATTTCGCCTGGAGAGTTGCATCATTCCTAGCAAGTGACAAGTTAATAGGGAAAGACTGTTCTTCAAAGAATGATCCTCATTTTAAGGTTACCGAGTAGAAATGCTTTTTTTATGCTGAACCTTCTGCCAAAAATGTATGTTTCTTTAAAATAAATAACTCTCCTCCTCTATTGTGCCTTGCCACAGTGTATGTGTGTTAATATATTAGTTCTTCCTGGGGTCACCATCACATTTAACGTGCACATGAGTCTATACACTGGGCAAGAGAGGTATAACATAACTAGACTTCATCGTTATGCATCCGTCTAGTCTCCTGCCTTTCTACTTTTCGCTCTGCTAGCGCCGGGACTTCCTATTGCTGGGGCAGTTATGCGCTTTATAAATCATTATAACATAACATAACATAACATAACATAACATAACATTTCAGCTACCACCTAAGCCTCCCCTGTGTTGTAAAAAAATGTACTAACTGTGAAAATCAGACATTTCTGACCAAATCAAGTTTCTCAAAGTAAACTTTGATACTGTTGCCAGGCAACGTTCCTCTTCCTAGATCGAATGCCGCTTCTGTTACTCACTTCCGTGCGCCTCGCACAGCCTATCGGACACGGAGCCTCGTGACTGGGCAGGTCAGCATCAGGGCCGGCCCTAGGCATGTGCAAAGTGTGCACCTGCACAGGGCCGCCAAACCCCAGGGGCTGCCACGACGAGGATCGGATCGGAAGGAACACTGGCGGCCCCCTGGCAGGATTCGGCGGCCTCCGGGCAATGGCAGCATGAGCGTTATTGTTTTCAGTTTGGTTTCACTTGCCCAGCCAGCCAGCAGTTTGGGTCCCAGGGCCGTCAATCTTAGCCCTACTATGACGTGACGGCCCTGGGACAGCCCCCGCACGCTGTGCGCAGTGCGCAACTGTGCACCTGCTGCTCTTAGCCGCTCAGTTACGCGTCACGGTGGTCACGCTCCCGCCAGGGAGAGTGCGTGACGTGAGTGAGCGGTGCGTCGTCATCGTGTAAGATTGAAAATAAAGAACAATTAACGTCGCCACCCGATCATCAGACAGAGAACACCTGTCCGACTCCGGCACTATCTCGACTGTTCCCCAAGTCCGACCCTTCAAATTTGGAACGGTGAGAGTCTGACTCTGTCTCTGAGACGAGACTGCTCACAAAATATTTATAATGTAATCGCCTGTCTTTCCAGTTGAGCTGCCTAGTTATGTGAGTGTTAACAACATGTCTCAGATGCGCAGCGTAGTCAATACTGAATGGTTTGTCTGCATTATGCATGTTCACGACGCGCGTGTGTATGCACATTTGAGTGTGTGCCTGTGCATAACCGAGAACTCACGAATGCATGCGTCTGTGTGCTCCTCAACGTGTGTGTGTTCCTGTTGTGCGTGAGTGCGTGTGTGCGTGCATGCACATTTGTGCGTTCGTGAGCACGCGAATGTGTGGTTGTTTGCGTGAGTGTTTGTTTCTGGCTGCCTTTTATATGCACTACCGTGCTTGTTGATTTGAAGGGTGACATACGAGCAGCGAGATACGCCTTGGTTAATGGCAAAGTTCCCTCGAGCATACAATATGAACATAAATCTGATTTATATTAACAATGTTGTTTATCCGGACCGGAAGATTAAAGTGTCTTAGATTTTACGTGTCATTTTATCGCACATATTGATCGCACGTGCCCCTTTTCGATAAGCGGCGTGCCTTGATGTTCAGCCGTTTGGGTTAATTCTGTCACGTAGCGTGCACAAAATGAAATATAACAGACTGCCTGTCACGTGATTGTTCCGTGTCAGTGCCATCTCTCTTTTTAATAGATTATTTGGAGAGGAGGTCAGGCCGTGTGAAGAGGAACTGATAGATCTCCGCATTGCCTGTGTATTACTGACTAAGTAGTAAGTTTAAGTTAAAAATGTGGCAGTGCAGTGGCGGCACTGGGGCACACAAATGAAAACACGGCCCTGAGGTCCCTGTTCGGGCGGGTGCACCACCAGCCAGGCTTGAGTCAAGCTGGCTTAATTCTTCCTAACTCCTATGCCCCACGCCATAATTCTATATTAGGCATTATTTAAAAGGCTCATCCCTGGTCTCAGGCTCCATCTCAAAAACACGAATCCCTGTGCGTCCTGAGCCCAACCCCTGTACTGAGTCGAGAACAAAGGAGCAAGGTGACAGATGACCAAAATACCCCTTGTTCAGGCCTCAGTGCATGAAATGGAAATATTGAATTGCAGGCACTCACTAATTAGAGTACCTGCTTGCTCCTGAGAAGTGCTGGTGCTCTCCCATTAAATATGTTACAGCAGTGCTGAGAGGTGCAGATACTCTACCCTTCACATTCAGGAAGTGCAGGCACGCAGTACCGGGCAGTATCTTCCCATTTAAAGCACTTCCCTTTCCTCTAACCACTTCACCTCGCCCCTAGAGAAGACTCCACCCCCCCTGCCTTCTATGTATTCCCTGCGTAGCATGCCCCCCAGAGATGACCTCTGCCTTCTACTCTCGGCACAGCACTTCCCAGAAAAGAAGACGCCTTGCCTTCTACTGCCTGCATAGAGTCCCCCCTCAGAGATGACCCCTTGCCATCTACGCCTTGCATGGCATGGTGTGCCCAATCGGGGTGATGCTCTGAAGACTATCAGATTTTGTGCACTTGATCCTCTTCAGATTAATGCAGTGGGCGTGTGTGGACAAATCTACCTGGCTGGGTGGGAATATGATGATGCTCTCCAGTTGACAAAAAGGGCACCTTGGCAGATCTTTCGAGTGAGTGTTGCCGGGGACTGCGTGGTAATGGCATTTTGTTTGCTTTGATACTTGCACAAGTGCCACCATTGCCTTTGCCTACGAACGTAACGTTTGTTCTTGTGCTCAAGTGTCTACCATATATTGCTGTATTATACCTCCTCTAATTATACTTTGTTTTCTCTCGAGCAGGCTTCACTTTAAAATAGTTTATTGCAGGGGATTAGACTGTAGACACCTAGATCATTAAAACACCTTCCTGAGCTCCGCCCCGTCCGGACCCCCTCTTCCGGGGCCCCCACCTACGCTCCCTGCACAGGGCCACCATGAGCCTAGAGCCGGCCCTGAAGCCCTAGAGAAGTGAGGGATGCAGCCACATCCTGGGCTTCCCTACATTCACTATCATCCAAATGAAGATTTAAATCGCCTAAAATAATGAATTTTTTGTAACGGAGAGCAGGTTTAGTAACAAAATCTAAGAGATGGTTGCCGAACTGTCCCGCACTGCCCGGCGGGCGGTACACCAGCAAACCATTTATGATGTTTCTAGGTCCCATTTTAATAGTGAATAGGCCGCTTTCGCTATTGGGTATCGTGGCTTTCACTAAAGTGCATTGTAGCTCCGACTTATAAATGAGGGCTAGCCCCCCCCTCTTTGTTTAAGTCTGTCTTGACGAAGTAGACAGTAGTTGGGAGGGATGGCCTCTAGGGCTTCTGGGGTAGAGTCTTCATCCATCCATGTCTCGGTGAGAAAAAGCACATTGGGACAACTAGTAGTTAATAAGTCATATATTTCCAACTTATGTTTTTTCAATGACCTACAATTTAGTAATAGCATGCTAGATGCAGAAGTTTTAAGGGTAGTCCTCTTAGGGAGATGAAAGGTCTGATCACATGTACCGCATGACGTGGGTAATGAATCAGCATGAAATGAGTGATAGCAACTGTTTATCACATTAGGGAGTAAAGATAATAGCTCTTGTTTACTGTATTGTGAGCAATACCTGTCTGGTCGAGAAAGGGCAATTGGCGTAGAAGGGCAAGGAGAACCTGCCCCGAGTCCCGATCTGTTGCGGACGGGCGCAGACGGGCAGGACTCTGGCTTGACTGCGGCGCGCCCGCTGAACGCGTCCGCTGCGCGGAGCCATGACCGTCTGTTTTTATAGTGTCGACTCTCTCCCCAATGGGAGGGAAGCCCTACCCAAAATGGCCGCCACAGCGACTATGCCCGTGACCCAGCTAGAACGGCCCCGAAATCGACCGGACTCTCTGTGGCAAGGCAGCACTGAGTTGGGTAAGTGCAACTAAAGTGATTTAAAAATAGTGACTGAGATAGATGCCTTCACCCTCAATCGGTGGAGACAAACAGCGACGCGCTAAATCCGCGCGCTGGTGCAGGGGGGCTAGGACACAAAGGCAAGTCTATACAAATCGTAAATTTTAAAACAGCTAAAAGAATTGCACAAATGACTGCTCGGCTCAAGCCTCAAGCGTCAAATAGCAGTAGTCTCGCGCATACGAGCGCTTCCCTGTTTTTATAGTGTCGACTCTCTCCCCAATGGGAGGGAAGCCCTGCCCAAAATGGCCGCCACAGCGACTATGCCCGTGACCCAGCTAGAACGGCCCCGAAATCGACCGGACTCTCTGTGGCAAGGCAGCACTGAGTTGGGTAAGTGCAACTAAAGTGATTTAAAAATAGTGACTGAGATAGATGCCTTCACCCTCAATCGGTGGAGACAAACAGCGACGCGCTAAATCCGCGCGCTGGTTCAGGGGGGGATAGGACACAAAGGCAAGTGTATACAAATCGTAAATTTTAAAACAGCTAAAAGAATTCCACGAATGACCGCTCGGCTCAAGCCTCAAGCGTCAAATAGCAGTAGTCTCGCGCATACGAGCGCTTCCCTGTTTTTATAGTGTTGACTCTCTCCCCAATGGGAGGGAAGCCCTACCCAAAATGGCCGCCACAGCGACTATGCCCGTGACCCAGCTAGAACGGCCCCGAAATCGACCGGACTCTGTGGCAAGGCAGCACTGAGTTGGGTAAGTGCAACTAAAGTGATTTAAAAATAGTGACTGAGATAGATGCCTTCACCCTCAATCGGTGGAGACAAACAGCGACGCGCTAAATCCGCGCGCTGTTGCAGGGGGGGATAGGACACAAAGGCAAGTGTATACAAATCGTAAATTTTAAAACAGCTAAAAGAATTGCACGAATGACCGCTCGGCTCAAGCCTCAAGCGTCAAATAGCAGTAGTCTCGCGCATACGAGCGCTTCCCTGTTTTTATAGTGTCGACTCTCTCCCCAATGGGAGGGAAGCCCTACCCAAAATGGCCGCCACAGCGACTATGCCCGAGACCCAGCTAGAACGGCCCCGAAATCGACCGGACTCTCTGTGGCAAGGCAGCACTGAGTTGGGTAAGTGCAACTAAAGTGATTTAAAAATAGTGACTGAGATAGATACCTTCACCCTCAATCGGTGGAGACAAACAGCGACGCGCTAAATCCGCGCGCTGTTGCAGGGGGGGATAGGACACAAAGGCAAGTGTATACAAATCATAAATTTTAAAACAGCTAAAAGAATTGCACGAATGACCGCTCGGCTCAAGCCTCAAGCGTCAAATAGCAGTAGTCTCGCGCATACGAGCGCTTCCCTGTTTTTATACTGTCGACTCTCTCCCCAATGGGAGGGAAGCCCTACCCAAAATGGCCGCCACAGCGACTATGCCCGTGACCCAGCTAGAACGGCCCCGAAATCGACCGGACTCTCTGTGGCAAGGCAGCACTGAGTTGGGTAAGTGCAACTAAAGTGATTTAAAAATAGTGACTGAGATAGATGCCTTCACCCTCAATCGGTGGAGACAAACAGCAACGCGCTAAATCCGCGCGCTGGTGCAGGGGGGATAGGACACAAAGGCAAGTGTATACAAATCGTAAATTTTAAAACAGCTAAAAGAATTGCACGAATGACCGCTCGGCTCAAGCCTCAAGCGTCAAATAGCAGGACAAGAATAGGAGTTAATAAAGCAAGTCTATTGTATGATCTGCAGTATGAGTGAGACCACTGACAATTTGTTTAAGACCTAGCGTGGTGAATTCAGCGTGGAGTTGTGCTGCCTCTGAATGTCTTCCATACGCACATTAAAGTCACAACACCTGGTTAGCAATAAGTTGCATGAGTTTATGACTAAATTGTCCTGGGGGCGTGTGGTGGGGGAGGTGCCGCTGGTGCGCATGCTAGAAGCTCTACGTCCGCAATGAATACTCGGGACACCTGGATTCAATTGCTGCGTCGTCCCCACTAACGATTCTGGGACACGCTAGCGTAACATCGCCGACGCGGGTAGACTGCACCGCTACCTCGCGTCTGAGATCGGAGAACACACATTCCTTCTAACCTTTATTAAACAATAAACAATGATCATGTAGATCTATTACCAGTCACTAGAATTCCAGTCCCAGTTCGTCACACCATGAAGTCGACCAGCTGGGAGGAGGGAGCTGGGTTTCTTCGCAGGCCATACCTGGAGTGCTCTCCCCGCAATGATGGCAAAGATGGGGTCACCCCTTGCGAGGCTCCGCTCACCTGAGATCTTGCAGGAAAACTCGGCGGACTCGCAACTGGTGTTCCCAGCAGGGAAGGTGCGGCCTGGTCTGATCGGGTCTCATCTCCAGGGGTGGTCGGCTCATGACCACCGTTTGGGTCCTCCTCCTCAGCCAGTTGATGTGGGCAGGCGTCCATGTTTTCTGGTGCTTGCAGGTCCGGAGTCCAGGCATTCACCTTTTTGAAAAAAGAGATGTTGCGGGTGACCTCCTCCGCTCCTCTTAGTTAAGTATTTCTGGGTAGCGCCCACTCTTTGTTTTTGTTTTTGTTATTCGATTAGCGCGCTGACCAAAGCCAAGGGGTAAGTACGTTTGTGCTGTGACTATATTGTCTAAACCCCCTTGACGTTTGTAAGGAAGTCCAGTTTGTTACGAAATGCCTGGATTTAGTAAGTTTAGGAAATTTTGCTGTCTTGGTTGTTCTAGGGATTCCCGGCTAGAGGATTCTTGTCCGATTCCTCCAGTTGGAACTCCCACTTACGAGCTCTACTCAAAACATGGTCTGGGTCCTTTTGTTTTTAACGAAACATGGATCCGATATACCAAGAAAGATGGTGTTCTACAGTGGCCACACAATGGTTCTTTTGAGCCTGATATACTAGATAATTTGGAAGCAATTCTATTTAGGAGAAAAACCCGGCCGGCAATGTCTGACTCTTTCCGCCTCTGGCGTAAGGAAGCCAAACAGAAAGAAATTAAGCAACTGAAGAAAGATAAGAAAGAGCAGAGCATGACGATTTTACAGGCTGCCCAACAGTTTAAAAATGATGAAGCTGATCAGGTGACTGAGGTGTCAGAAAGACAACATCGTATGGCAATAGATAGATGTTATCCTGTGCTACCTACTGTATCAAAGAGTAAAAATCCTGACGAAGATTCTTTTATGTCCCATCTGCTGACATTACCTCCACCCTATGTGTTAGGTGCTAATGCACCGCCATTACAACCTGCTGTTAATCCAGCTGTTTTGGTTCCTGCACAATTGCCTATTCCTGTGATTCCAGCTCCACCCCCTTTGCCAGCGACTTTTGTACCCCAATCTTCTGTGTCTCTGTCTCCTTCATCTGTCGTTTCTTTTGCTACGCATTCTTCTTCTGTTTTACAGAATACGTTGTCTCCTGTTTTAGTGTCCGATTCCCCTACAGCTCGACAACGTTTAGTCGACACTGTTTCAGGTCTTTTGTCACCTTTTCTTGGGCCTCTTTACTTCTCCCCTGCATCGTCTAGGAGACAATCTCGTAGTTAGATTCCAGATGTGGAAGAACAGACTAAGTTAGATTCCCTTGCCCGTAATTGGATTGTGAATAGTGTACAGTATAGTGTGCGTGATATTTTAGATACTTTCCTTCAATGGAACGCGCCTACACGGAGATACGTTTTCAATGCTATGTGCGATATTCTTATTAAAGGATGGGGAGATGTGAATTTGGATTCACCCCCTCCAGATTTATTCGAAATACAGGATCAATTTGATAAGGGACTTATTGTGGGTCCTGCTGTAGAGCGTGCTATTTAAAAGCTTGTCTCAAAATTCTCTTGAGCCTGATCCCACAGTTCGTCGTAAAATGGCGCAATATCCGATGCGAGAGGTTCCTCCAATATGGAGAGATGCGGTTGCACAGGCAGGTAATGTTCCTGGCGTTCCTGCTCATTTTCAGCGTATATGGGTACATGATCCTTGGAAAAGGTCAGAAGTATTGGCACTTAAACAGTCTTTATCGGACCCTCGTAAGAATCCTGCTGGGTATTATAAAGAGTTGTCCCAGACTGTTGACGCTTGCATTATGAATTTGGCAGATATTGATTTACTTATGGGAAATGTAGTCCCACAAGCGATATGGACCAGGATTCGTAAACAGGATCATGATGCAGCTTTAGGCGGTAATTGAGCTGCTATTTTAGCAGCAGATGCAGGACAAATAGGTGGTGCCAAACCTGATGATTTAATTACGGAATTGCCTGGATAAATAATAGATTTGTTGAAAACTATGATGCCTGCGGTGCACGTTAATTGGGATAAGTTAGCGGCGTGTAAACAAAAGACGGATGAAAGTGTCTCCGATTTCTTTACTCGTTTCGAAGAAACTTTCATCGATCATAGTGGTCAAGACATGAGTACTGAAGGTGGACAGCGATTGTTCGTAGATAAATTTTTCTTTAATTTACTTCCAGAATTATCACATAAATTGAAACAATCAGAAAGTTTGTGGGCTGTTTCTTCCACTGCCCAGATATTAGCTACTGCTCAATATTATGAGAATAGGGATAAGGAAGATAAGGAAAAAGTGGAGAAAAAGACTAAGGAATTAAAAACGAAGGTTCTTCTGCAACAGGCTTATCCCCCTCGTTCTGCTCAGCCCCAATTTCAACAGCCTCCACAGTTTCAGAAGTTGTTGCAGAAACCAGTATCCTCAGCTCCGCGAGTTTCATTGGGTCCTAATCAGTGTGCCTATTGTAAAGAAGAAGGTCATTTTAAGAAAGCTTGTCCCATTTTATTGCAGCGTTACGATGGATCATTGCCACCACGGGGTCGTGGTGATTCTCGGTCCGCATCCAGAGGTAGAGGACGTGGTGCGTCGACTCAGGAACGACGTCCCTCTCCCCCTCAGGACCCTACGAATTACTTTGATCAACAAAATTCTCAGTCCGCACAATATTACAACGATGACTATTGCCTCGATAATGAGGACATTGATTTTCATACTAGCTAGGACAGCCATAGGCAAAGTAAGGGAGTCGTATCAGTTCCAGTGGATCAGGAAGGACCTTATGTTAATGTTGTGGCATTAGGTGTTACAGAACCATTTCTCTTGAATACTGGTGCAATGAGAAGTTCCATAATGCATTCCAAACTCCCTGGGGCACCTTTGTTTGGCTTCACAAATGTTTCTGTAGGATTCTCTGGTGCCCCAGTTACTAACCCGGTCTCTTGTCCTTTGCCCATTTCTATTGGTCCGTACAATTTGGAAGCTCCGCTTCTTTTAACAACGGGTTGTGGAGAGAATTTACTGGGTTTGGACTCACTGAAACGTTTGCATGCTACACTGTATTGTTCACCCTCTGGTGTACATCTCACTTTGGGTGATAAATTGATAATGGACTTCTCCGATGTATGTATCTAAAGAACAGCTACCACCTGAACTGCGTTCATTTCCTGCTACACTTTGGGCTACGGGTCCGAATGATGTTGGTTTATTGCAATTTTCCCCATATGTGATTACTGTTAAGCCCGATGTTAAGCTGCCACGTGTTCCTCATTATAAAATATCTAATGATGGTGAGAGAGCTTTGTTGGCTATTGTTCATGACTTGGTTCAGAAGGGTGTGGTCGAAGAGACTAGAGGGAATGTTTGCAATAGCCCTGTTTTACCTATTCTAAAACGTACTGATCCCTCTCAGCCACCTGTGTACCGTTTTGTAATTGATCTTCGAGAGGTCAACAAAATTGTTGTCCCTCAGTTTCCTGTTGTGCCAGATATCACTGCTTTGCTCACTATGATTCCTGCTTCAGCAGTCTGGTTTTCGGTTATTGATCTTAAAAATGCTTTCTTTAGCATTCCCATTGCTGAAGAAAGTAGGGATCCCTTTGGCTTCTCTCTCGTAGGCCGAAGCTTCGGGTTTAAGCGTGCACCTCAAGGCTATTGTGAAAGTCCTTCAATATACAGCCAAACTTTGAAATCACAGCTTGACACCTTTTCTTTACCCTCGGGTGCTACTCTTATCCAATACGTGGATGATTTGTTAGTGGCTGCTGATTCGGAAAATGTCTGTAAAACTGCAACTGTGTCGCTTTTACAACATTTGTCTGATTTACATCATAAAGTATCATCTTCTAAGTTACAATATTGCCGACAAGAGGTTACCTATTTAGGTCATCTCTTGTCGAAGGAGGGAAGGCGATTGACCCCAGAACGTATTAATGCAATTGCACGGATGCCTGTACCGTCCACACAAAGAGGTGCGTGCTTTCTTAGGCATTACCTCTTACTGTAGACAGTGGATTCCGAATTTTTCCCTACTTGCTAAACCTCTGTTGGCACTCACACTTAAAGATACGCCCCAGCCTCTTCCTTGGACCGATGAATGTCAAAAGAGTTTTTCTGATTTACGTACTGCTTTGTGTTCTGCTCCTGTGTTGGGTACTCCACATTACAGTAAACCTTTTACGCTCTATGTTCATGAAAGGGAAGGTTGTGCATTTAACAGTTCTGACACAACAATTTGGCGACAAACAAAGGCCGTGTGCCTATTTTTCGGCTACATTAGATCCGGTAGCTAAGGCATTAGCTAGTTGCCTTAGAGCAACAGCAGCAGCGGCAATTTCTATTCGTCAATCTGCTGGACTAGTGTTAGATCATACTCTTAATGTTATGGTGCCACATGCAGTAGTTACTCTTCTTAACAGGACGTAAACTCAGCACTTAACGAGCGGCCGTTTGTCTGGAGATGAGTTGACACTTTTAGCTAGTCATATACATATCAGAAGATGTCATGTTTTAAATCCAGCAACATTGTAGCCTATTTTGGATGAGAAAAATGTCACCATGATTGTTTTCTTCATACCGAAGAAGAAACAAAGGGTCGAATAGATCTGAAGGATACACCACTTGTGGATCCGGATGGGATTCTGTGGGTAGATGGGTCTTGTTTCAAGCTTCCTAATGGCGAGACGACAGCTGCTTATGCTGTTACAACCTTGCACACAGTGGTAGAAGCTGCACGTATTTCGCAGAATTCAGCGCAAGCTGCAGAGTTGATTGCATTGACAAGACCATGTGTGTTGGTGAAAGGGAAAAGAGTGACTGTTTATACTGACAGCCAATATGCGTTTGGGGTTGCCCATAGTTTTGGCCATTTGTGGAGGGAAAGAGGATTCTTTACCTCCCACGGCACTAAAATACAGCATGGTCAGTTAGTAACTGATCTTCTCGAATCACTTGCTTTGCCTACTCAAATAGCGATTGTGAAGTGCAGTGCACATAAAAAGATTACTGATGACGTGGGTCAAGGAAATGCGTTTACAGATGAAATAGCAAGGGAAACAGCGAGGAATGTGGAAAGTCGCATGTATGTTGCGGGCCCTGCAAGATGGGTCGCAGAAGGTGGTATGTATGAAGACACAGTAGAAAGCGTGAAAGCGATTCAGAAGGAGGCCACCGAGAAAGAATTGAGTATGTGGAGAGAGAGTACGGGAATGTTGGATACAATGGGTTGTTGGACGGAATTGTCAGAGCATCAGCGATGGTTGTTACCAGATGCGTATGTACTGCCTGTAGTTACTATCGCTCATGGACCAGCCCATATTAATTCAAGGGGTATATGTAAACTTTTAGCTCCAGTATGGCAAAATGAAGGTGTTCCTAAATGTGCAGAAAATGTGGTGAAACATTGCATTGTTTGTTTGATGCACAATCCAGGAAAGGGAACTCCAACTCCAGCAGGTCACTTTGCTCCCCCTACGTACCCATTTGAGGTACTACAAATAGACTATATCCATATGGAACGTTTTAACAATCTCAAGTATGTCCTGGTGGTGGTTTGTGCCTTTTCCAGATGGATAGAGGCCTACCCCCTAAAGGACAACACTGCCTTGTCCACTGCAAAAATCCTTTTGAAGGAATTTTTCCCGAGGTTTGGTTTGCCGTGCATTGTCTGGAGTGACAATGGAAGTGAATTTGTAGGCCAAATTATGCAGAAGGTGTGTGTGGGCCTGGGTATTAGACAGAAATTCCATGCGGCAAACCATCCTCAGTCAGCGGGTCTGGTAGAGTGCTATAATGGCACTCTCAAACTTAAGTTAGCAAAGATTCAGGCCAGCACAGGCCTTTCCTGGCCTGATGCCTTGCCTTTGGCACTTCTTTCAACTAGAATGACTGTTCATTCTCGTTTGGGGCTTAGCCCATATGAGATTGTTTTTGGACGCCCAGCCAATGTTTGGGGAGTCCCCAGACCCAAAAAGTACTCAGACATTCCGTATCCGCTGTTGGTTGACTACTTGCATGACCTCACCACTAAATTACATGTTATTCGTCAACAGGTCCAAAACCCTTTGCCGGAGGCCTCCTCAGATCCCGGACACTCCATCCAGCCTGGGGATTGGGTGTGTCTGAAGAATTTCCAGAGGAAAGAGAACTTGGAACCTTGTTGGGGGCTGCCGAGACAAGTGTTACTTACAACTCGTACAGCTGTCAAGGTCCTGGGAAAGAAAAACTGGATCCACGGCGTGCATTGCAAACGGGTACCATTGCCTTTACCTTTTGACCAGTGGGTCCGAGAAGGTGTTGGTGATAGCGAAGGCGAGAAGGTACCCAGATTTGTACCGTTCAGCAGTGCACGCCTGGATTGGACTAAGTCGGAGAAGGAAGACAATGACGTCTTACAGGAAGCTGTACCTGTACATTTAAGACTCAACACGACAGATCCTGAAAATGTATTTAAGGACCAAACGACACCTGGAAAGAGACGATACAATTTGAGAAGGAGGTTGCCTGAAGACAATTAATTTTGTGTTTCATAATTTTGTTTGTATTTCAAAAAGAAACGTTCCTTTTTCCTTTATCCATCAAGTTGCAGGGTCACGGTAGTAGTCTTGAGCTGTGACCTGAATAGTGACTAGGTCAACAGGACTTGCAGTGTCATAGGACGGCTAACAATCACAGCCAAGTGATTAAGGAAGATTATCGTGAGCAACGCCTTTAGAGTAATGGATAGTGCAGGAAAAGGGAGTGATATTAAAATGATGAAAAAAAATCATTATAAGAAATTATTATTTAGTCGTTGTGGCGTAGCACTGTGTGTTTTAGTATGTTTATGTCGTTTTTAGGGCTCGGACTCCTCCCCACTGTAAGTGGGAGGAGTTAGAGAACTAATGTTAAAGGAGAAAAAAAGAAGTATCTCCTAGGGCTTTGGCCGAGAGAAATTCCACACATTCCTTAGCGTGTTCTGTCATCTGGCCAGTGATTCGTCTTCGTTGTGTTGTCGTTTTAATAGGCTTGAAGTGATAGGGTAAATGTAGTTTTGTTCCGCCATTTTGGGCATATTTCGTTCGTGCTCGCGCAAAGAAGTACATTAATTATAATTAGGAGCTGTCAGGGTGCCTCCGTAAGTGAATCCAGATGGCCGGGCGCGTTCACCATTCAGCCTTACTGTTCGGCTATGCGGTCACTAGATGGCGCTGTGGCGAACAAGCTCGAAGTTGCTGTTCGAGGAAGTGAAGGCGACGTGGATGTGTGAGCGAGGATGAGAGAAGCGTTTGTTTCCCCTGTTACCACCCATCCACGGATGGGTGTAATGTCGTGATCCGCTGGAGAGGTCAGCAGGGGGACGTCTGCCGGCTCTTATGGGCTGGATCAAGGTTTGTTAATTTTTATATTTTTTTGCTGTAAAGTGCCTTGATGGCTGTGTAGCGTAAAAAAACCTTATAAGCGCAAATTTTAAATATTTGCTATTAACAAGATGCCTCATTGTGCTTTCACCGTGCTATGTCACTTGTCTGCGCCCATTTATTAGGACTGAGGCCTACTTACCTCAATGTCGACACAATGAGGCGTGTGTACACTCGGAAGGCTGGATGTACACAAACACCTCGCTTGTGCCCCCGGCCACGCCTGGCAGGAGTAGCCTGCTTTGCCCAGCCGGGTCCACATACCGTGCCCGGCCAGCCAGACACCACGCCCGCCGGCCCAGAGGGTTTTCTCCATTAGGCAGAGCAGCCGGGAAGGCCGAAGAGAGGCCCCTTCTGTGCACACAGATGGATGTCTGCTCTCCGGAGGCGCTGAAAGGGCTGGGTAACCGAGAGCAGGTCTCACACCCGAGGATTAACACGAGAACCTCACACCTCCAGGCTAAATATACTCAGAACCACGCGCCACCCTTGGTATGGAGCGCGAGGCCCGCCACACGACGGAGTGTGCGGGGGCAACCAAGCCACAGCTCCACTGTGCTCAAGATCACACGAGGAGCTCCCCCGAGCTGAGGGTGACCCCTCGCGGTCCGAAAAGGAGCTGGGAAACCAGGTTCGAGTCTCGGCGGCAACGGCTCACCAGCCTGTGATTCTGGGAAAATCACTTCCTCTCCCCGTGCATCCAAAAATGAACGTGTAAGCGCCCCAATACCTTTGGGTCGAGTTCGCGCTATATAAAAGTGCAAAAAACATAGAGATAAAAAAAGAGCAGACTAGATTGAAAATTGCAATTCGAATAACGACGCAAGACTGGTTCAAGGTCTGCACACCAAAAAGAGTCCGAGGTCGGCCATAAATACCAACATTAATGAAGTGTGTGGTGTACAAGGTATGCCAGTGCTTCTTGGCGTAGGCATGTGCACTGCACCACTGCAAGGTGACACTTCCCATATAATTTTTATCGGGCACCCCTAAAGTTAACATGTGCATAGAATATGTGTTTAGTATATCCAACACCTGCACTTCGATCTGGGGGTGAACCCCTTCCATTTGGGATAGGCCGGGTGTGACGGATCAGGGAGAACGAATACTCACACCTGCAGGTTACAGCTCATGCTTTTCGTACAGTTTTCCCTGCTCACTATTCTGCTGGAGTGTCTAGAAGTGAAACACGCCCATGACTACTGAACGTATGAGAGAGGTACTTGCATTTCACTGGTGTGATGGGTCCGCGGCCTCACGCATGCACCTCGGGGGTCTGTGTTGGAACCCAGGGTCGCAGGCTGAATCTGCGTGAATTCACCCTGCCTTTCATCCTTATGAGGTCGATAAGAAGAGTACATTGAGCTGAACACCACGCCCTGTACAATGACACATGATATGTTAAAGTTGCAGTGTGTGTGGGGGGGGGCGGGGTAAGGGGAGATTAAGTGATTTGCCCAGAATCACAGGATGTTGAGCCGAATACCATTTTCTACTATAGGTAGGCGCATACCTCTCTGTTGCAGCAAGAACCTTCAATCATTTAAAATGCGATGCGATGCCCAGTGCAAGTTGAGTCACAAGTAATATATAGGCTATCGGATAGTCTGTGTTTCATTGATAAAATCACATCGACACATTATTTATATATTAATAATACAAGGTTGAATTTAAGTCTGTGGAGATACATGCCTATCACACAGCTCGCGTGCCATGGACACTCTCTTCAGATTCCCCCTCACAAGCAATGTACCCACACGTGTCATTACACCAGTATTGGGGGGGGGGGGTTGTTACACAAAAGCATATGTTACCTGCAGGGGAATGGGCGTGTCAGTCAGAGTGAGTATGTCTTGCAAAGTAAGTGAACATGGCAGTATTCGAACAGCACCACCCCGTGCCCCATACAATTTGAGTTTTACTTCTTTCAAGGACAGGAGTAAATTAGTATGTAGAACACAACAAGGAATGACTGACTACCCCACACTGTATGGTGATCTCGAGGAAGCGGGTTCCCTTCTCTTTGCAAAGTGTTCGGACATTTCTAAAATGCCCACGATACTCCTTCGACAAAGAAAAGCGAAGCATTTGCAAAAGAATTCCAGTAGTACTCTTGGAAACCACCACATGACAACCTTCAACGCTTGGTCACGAGTAGGAAGCGCTATATAAAAATACACGTGAAATCTTCCCACAAGCGCCCCGCTACCCTCTGAGAATTTCAATCTCCTACAAACACAGGAGTAAATATACAGGAGTACTTTTTTTTTTAACCACAAATCGAAGCCTGCAGATCTACAGCGGGGTACACATTCCTGCGTTGTCTGTACAGAATTGAAACATTCCTCTGCGGTGCGGGGCTCTGCCAGCACAAGCGTTGGCATGCGGCGGCCAATCGAAAACAGAAATGTTATACACGGCATAATGACAGCTCCATTCCGCGCAATTAGCTGCTCTCTAAACTGAAAGAAAAATGTCAACAAGAGGCGCATACTTGAACTGTGCTGTCAGGGTTAAAAGGGCGCCATGATGGTTCCGCGTCTCCCGGGCTGATGGCTTCAAGCCAACACCCAGTTACAAAACCAGCACATGTCGATGCGGCTGATAAGGGATGCCAGAGGTCTCAGCGCCTGGAAAACAATAACGGACCGGTGCGCTACTGACGACGAATCCCGCGTCAGACAACTCAAGTTTCCAGGTCCAATGAACGACTATCTCTGTCAAATCAGATGTCTCTATGTTGGAAAAAAAAAGTCAGATGTCTCTGCGTTTTGTTTTGTTTTTGCAGTTTTTATTTGCAGTTTTCTATAGCGCTGATTCGACCCGTAGGTATTGTAGCGCTTTATACGAGCACCAGCTACTTTACCCAAGAACACATTAGGGACACAGCCTGCATTTCTTTACAGCGTTGTCTTGCGACAACGCCACGCCACAGTGGTAGTGAGTCTACAAACACATAGAGGCAGATTTACAAGCTCCCTGCGCCACTTTTGCGTCACTTTTTGGGAAAAGTGGCGCAAGGGGCTTGTAAATAAGCCCGTGGGTATACCTAGGCCGTCTCTTCCGGAGAGTTGAGGTCTGTGAGCGAAGACCTCTGTGTCTCCTGAAAGAAACACGATCCAGGAAGGTCCGGCTATATTTTGGTTCTGTGGTGCTGGGTCTATGCTGACCAGTGACATCAGAGGCTGCATTATAGATAGAGCGCCCTTACAGTGCACCTGTCAAATGTTGCGCAGAGAGTGCTTTATTAGAATGAATGAACTGCCCCAGGGCAGCCGTGAACTCGCGCTGTCCTGGGACAGCCAATACACGTGAAATACAGAGCAAATGTTTAAAACCTGCTCTGTATTTCACTATGCAAGTGTCAACCCATCTGCACTTTTAAGGGGGATTAGAGGTACCCTTGCAGGCACGTGCATTGAAAGACTACCCTCACTGCAAGGGGTTGTTTAGGGGGGATTCATAGACCACCCTTCCCTTCCTCCCTCCCAGAGGGCTGCCTTTAAGAGGCGCACTGAAAGTGTGCCACCAGTTTGTGGTGCACTTTGTACCTCTTAAAAGCAAGTTTGCTTCTGCGCCTATGTCAGTTATACAGCTCGGATCCATAGACAAAGTGATCCCCTCATTTGCTTGGGGCCACGCCCCCATACAAATGAGGGAACACTCTTTCATGATAGCGCTGGTGCTTCATGTGCATCAGCACTTTTTGTATTACAGAAGGGAACACGCAAGCGTCTGCGGCCCCTTCTGTAAAACCATTGTGCCCCAGGGGTGCTCAAAGTAGGAGCATATGCACATGGCATCCCGGGGCACAATGTATAATAAGGGCCCACATCTCTAAAAACATGGTGCTTTAAAAAGCAAGTCTGTGTTTATGAACAAGCTAGTGTAGCCATCAGCCATGTTAAAATGGTAAACAAAATAGCCAAAATGGCTGCCAGCGTCATGTGTATGCGATGTTACATATGTACATTCATGCAAACCACATGGTGGCCATTGTAGAATGGTTTAATTCAGGATGACTGCTGTGTGTTTGCAAACAAAATGAATGTGCTTGGGGGTAGAAAAAGAAGAAAGCAAGTAAGCAAGTAGACCTCACCAACTATGCCCCTCTCCCCCCCCAAAAAAAATAAAAAATAAAATTCTAATAAAGAAACAGGGAGCATGACAGGGATGGAAGAAGCAGAGAAGTATGAGATGAAGAAGTCCCGTAACGCACAAGAGGGGATTATAAACAAGCATTGACAATGCCAATAGGTGTCACCTTTGCGTTCTTTTCCACTCCCAATGCCAGTCACTCACTGTGCAAAATAGTCAGTCGATGAAGTGGATTGACCTATTACTCAGTATTGTATGATGTGTTGGGGATGGGGCCAAATTGTGAATGACACTTGGCGCTTTACAATACTTTTTATAACAACAGTTGAACCGCATTGTAACAGTTAGGAACATAATTCATTCTATCCTTCCATCTGTGTGCCCATCCATATCAATGCACTAAAATAAAGCATCTTACATGAAATAACTCAACAAATGCTCAAATATGTGATTAATGACATCGCCACAAAGCAAGGCCTCTTTAATGAATATGATTAAGAGATATCTAGGTCAGATAGACTCAAAACACAACTTCTAGTGAGCCAGAAGAACTCCACCAACACATTGGCATTTACAATGCCATTAGCTCAAACTCAAATAAATCCGAGCCCGATTGCATTTCTAATGCTTGTTTAGCATGCATTGGATGGCTTATACATATCCTACAGTTAGTACCTGTTCCTACTTCTTTTCCTCTAACTCCCTCTACTACTGTTTCTCCGCATACATTTTACTCACTCACCGACCACGAGCAAATGAGAAGAATGGAATATTTTTTATTTTTTTGAAATTTTTTTTGAATACCTTTATTGATGTGACACGGAAATACAAACATGGGCCTACAACCGATCCGGCGGGCCGCTATATAAATCGATCAGAGAGGAAAGGGACGCAAAAATACACAGTGTTCCGGAGTTCGAAGGTCAAGTAGAATACAGGATAGAACATATATGTAAGGCACCATGCAAAAAGGATCCGAGAGGTTCATTTTGCAAAAACAAAAAATAATAGGAAAATCAATGTCGCACAGTCACACACTCCCCCAATGCAACTAGAATAGAGCGAAAAGTATTACGCCAGAAATGGACACATAATAGAACTGACGGGGGAGGGAGCATAAGAGTCAGGATAGATGCGATATACACGGAGCAATCATGGCAAGCTAGTCCCACCCCTCAAGGCGATTCACCCTATAGGAGACATGGAAGACGACGACATCGAAAAAGAAAAGGGACAAAGGGCCATAGAAACAAAGAGAGAACAAAATAGCAAGCCCATCCCCCAACCCCCAACCCTGCACCCCTGCAGAAGGCTACGGCCTACCCCCCCAGCAGCGTGCCTGTCGCCCTAAATAAGAGACCCGAAATACAGGAAGAAAAAGAGAAAAAAGAGAAAGGGAAGACAAATAGAAAAGAATAGAAAAAAGACTGGAGAGGGGCCCTCAATCTGGTCGTCCGGCCCCTCCCACCTCCGCACGTAGAAATCGTTTAAACAGCGACGGTAGAAGAAGTTCAAATAATAGCAAACACGTATAATGCAAGCAATCACACCTCCGCCAAGCGCCCCTTAAATCACCAGTAATCAACCATGAGTCCCTCCATGTCCCAATCAAATTCACCCCTGGCCACTTCGGTCAAGAGCACCAATGGTGAACAGTCTCGCAGACGGGGCACAAAATAGCACAGAGGGTCCAAGGGCCCAGGGAGGGCCAGGCAGCGTCATCGCTCCATAGGATCCCAGCCACCGAAATCTCGCAGAGGATGCAAGGCGGAAGTCCGAATGTGACAATGTCGATTCCACCAACAGTCTCGAAACAGTACACAGTCCCGCCAAACTTAGAAGAGGACCCACTCGATAAGGGAATCGCCGATACTCCATCGGGCCACCCGGGCCATGGATCGTTGCCGTTCCCCCACTCGTCGATCAGAGAGAGGCCCCAATGAAACAAACACCCGGGAAACAAGGGTGGCCACAGCAGGCACAGGAACCAGACCCATCCGCGGCTCCAAGAACGCCGATCCATCCAGGGGGCATGTCAATGAAGCAGAGGCAGACACTTCAACACCATCCAGAAAGCGATCCATGTCGCCACAAAATGGCGGGCCAACAATGGCGGCCACCCTTCTTCCCAAGTCTCGGGCCCCCCGGAGTAGGGTAGTCTGCAGGGCCATCAACGCAGCCAGTATAGTGCCGGGCGTGGGTCCGTCCTCACGGCGCCAAACCCCGGGATGCACAGGTGCACTAGTGACCCCGCCCGGACAATGAACACGCTGGAGGGTAGCGTCCGCCATTTCAGCCGTCACGGTCTCGTCCCCCTCCACCTCACCTCGGGATCGGGACCAGCCCCCGGAATCAGCGGGATCCACAGCGGGATCGCAAGAGTCGTGGCAGGCAGCAGAAAGGAGAGTCACCAAAAGGCTAAACAAGTTGTTAACATGACCGGGCGTCACACCAAAGGGGAGCTGGGCCACATGAACTCTCTCTGGCCCAGCTATATCGCACCTCTCGCCGGGCAACCCACTATGGGGAGTGGGTTGGTGGAATCTCTTTCGGGTCGCGGATCTCAGGTTCTCTTCGAGCGGCTTCCCATCGCGACCAAGGCTTCAGAAGTCCCAGTCACGGCCAGACACTCTCTTCACTCGAGGTCCTGGTCTCAACACCCTGAAGGCCGCCAAACAGTTGGGAACATCTCCTCGGGGCAACTACACGGTGGAGCCACAGAAACAGACGGTAAGTGAGCGGTTTCCTTCCTCTACTTGAATCAACAAAGAATGCGCAGGTTAATCGCCAGGATATATGTGCGGGGCGGGAGGGAGCACGGAGCCGAGCGTTTATGCAGCCATCTCGATCGCCATCCTGGCTCCTCCTAAGAATGGAATATTTTAACAATTCGTTTATTCAATTGTTACACCAGCATCAATTGATAGTAAATACTACTGATTGTTGGGTTTGTGGTCTTATACCGCATAATACAGAAAGAGGAATGCCATATTTAGTCCTCCCATTTTCGTATGAAGGTTCTGCTTGGGCTTATCTGGCTATGTTCTCTAATGCATACCAGAATCAACTTCGATATCCTCCTGATGGGTCCTATAATGGTGGAGTGGATTTCAGTCACAGTCCCTTGATAAAGGGTATTGTAACTATGGCAAAGATTGCTGACATTACCAAGATTCCCAAAGATGAGAAGAAAGCATATGATGGGTGGAATGTGACTCGTTATACTCTCAGCCTCACTGACAAGGTTAAGCAGAAGAGTTTTACACCGATTTGGGTCCTACCCCAAAGAGGTCATTTGTGTCTGCAAATAAATGGCCAGAATACCAAAATTAAGCAAGACAAGGGTAATTGTTCCCATACATATGTCTATACACCCCTGATTTCTTCACCGTTAGTGCCATCTCAAGGTACATATTTTATCTGTCACGACAGAGCTTATACATGGCTTCCCACATATTTCTCGGGAACGTGTTATATAGCTTTTCTCCTTCCCCCTACATATACTGCTCCTGCTGATCATCATAGAAAGAGATTTGGAGTTGTAGATCCGGAAGACACAGCTGGACAAGAGGGAGGGGATTTTCTGAAAGGGTTTCTTCCCTTTTGGGGTCCGATGGTCAATAGCAGAAACATCAGACACTTAGTTTGCGTGGTTGATGCCACAATCAATGTAACTTCCGGAGCATTGAAGAATTTGACAGCCGAACTTCAGGCGGATCGTCTTATGACTTTACAGAATAGAATGGTTTTAGACATAGTTCTTGCAGATAGAGGAGGAGTCTGTAAACTGATTGGATCTAGTTGCTGCATTTATATTCCTGACAATGCCCCTACAGTATACCAAGCCATCTCTAAGCTACATGCCATCTCTGAGTCTATACATCAGGACACTGGAGATTGGACTGTGATGGGATGGTTGTGGGGACTACTGTCCACTTGGGGGATGGAAAGTGCTAACTTTCCTGGGAATGATTCTAGCAATCATCTTTTCTTGTTGTCTCTGTTTACAGTGTGGCCTAGCCATTTGTGGACTTTGTGCTACTGTCTGTGTCTCCAAGCCAGTAGCACAGCAGACAGAGAATATTAGGTTGATGGTGCAGCAACACCTCAATGACCTCATGACCATTGATATTCACTCAGACTAACATGGGTCCCTTCGTGCTTTGCCTGAGTATGGCAAAAGGAGGGTCTGAGGTTACGTGGTTTTTCGGCTCCGCTTCGCATTCAGCCGCCATTTTGTGCTTAGCCGCCATTTTGTGTTGCCTCACTCAGGCAGCACGGCTAACGCGGTAAATATGGTATTTTTGCCTTTTCAGCTGCTCCGTGTCTTTCCTGTTAAAGAACAACCCTTGTCCTTGTTTACGAAACTGATGTCAGGGTCTGGCCGAGTTCGTAAAGCCATGTCTAGACTGATTAATCCATGTCTTACTCCACTGTTTGGGTCCCACCATTCTTCTCTACTTTATCTTGTTTAACTGGCCTTCACCATTCTCTTCGTGTGTTCTATAGTTACATAGCCCTTCCTTAGAAGCATTCTACACATGTTTTACCACCTGCAAATTGAATTACGGGCACTAGTGTTGATTAACCGGAGGGGAGGAGAGCACACGGGGTCTGAAAGGAGGGTGTGCTTTAGACATCCGATAGCTTGTTTTCGAACTATTCCTATTTGTCAGTTTTGTGTGTATTGGGAGTTGTCATTGTAAACTTGTTCTGTATAATAGACTGTGCGCCACGGATTGAAGTGGCAGTCTCTTGAGAACCTACCTGTGTGGTACTTCTTAGATAACTGTACTTAGCTGCAGCTAATAAATCTACTTTTCTATGCCTAACAGAGTGTCTCGTGTCTCTGTCTGTCGAGGCAGGTGAACCCGGAGATCCTAGGCGTGCCCTGCGCAGCCTGGCCCATAAGGTCAGGTTCTCCAGCAGAACGAAAAAACTCCAAATTTTTATGGCCTGTGTAGATCGTAATGGGATGTTGAGCCCCCCATAAATAGTGCCACCACTCTTCAAATGACAATTTAATGGCCAACAATTCCCGCTCTGCTACAGTGTAATTTTGCTCAGCTGGTAACAACTTCTTAGAAAAAAAGGCTAGGGGGTGCATCAACCCTGTTTTACTGTCACACTGGGACAATACCCCACCCACTGCCAATTGCGATGCATCAGCCTCCACATAAAACGGGAGAGCAGGGTCTGGATGCATCAGAACCGGGGCTGTCGTAAACTTGCCAATCAACTGTACAAAAGCAGACTGAGCCGCAGATGTCCAAGCAAAAGTCACTTCCTTCTTCAACAGAGACGTCATAGGCGAGACGATGTCCGAGAAATGAAAAATGAAACGCCTATAGAAATTGGCAAATCCAAGAAGAACCTGTATATCCTTCACACAGGTATGAGTAGGCCAGTTTACGATGGCTTCGATCTTACGAGGGTCCATCTTAATACCATTACTCAAGATCAAAAATCCCAAAAACTCCACATGTGCAGCACTAAATGTGCATTTGTCTAATTTCACAAATAGACAATGTTCCTGCAATTTGGACAACACCTGAGAAACATGATGTTCATGTTCCATAGTAGACTGTGAAAAAACTAAAATGTCGTCAATATAAACGATTACACTCACATCCAAAAACTCACGCAAAACTTTGTTGATAAAAAACTGAAAAGCAGCAGGGCTATTACATAAACCAAAAGGCATTACACAATACTCAAATAAACCAAATTTAGGGCCCGATTAGGATTGCGGTGAATCCGCATCCTCCGGGCCGGCGGAAGCCACCGCTGGCCCGAAGGATGCGGATTCACCGCTGCGGTGATTTAAAAGACCCCCCGCCAGATTAGGATGACTGGGGGGTCGGGAAGACCGTTTGCAGCTTCTCCGCCGCGGTCCCGTGGCAGAAAAGCTCTAATATGGTGGCGGTGTCTATCAGACACCGCCAGCCATATTAGGGTGCATGCGTAAACATGCTTTTCCACGGCGGCTTTTCCGCCGTGAAAAAGCATGTGGTCTTTTCAGTTTGGGGGCCCGTTGCAGGCCCCCAGGGTGTCAGGGGGTGGGGGGGTGCACATGGGGCGTACCTATGGTACCTCCCTGCTTTTACATGAACAAAGCGGCAGGCACTGCGCGGTGCCTGACGCTTTGTGCATGTAAATGCTATACATGCATTTTTAACATTGCGGCGGGTGCTGCTTGAAGCAGCACCCGCCGCAATGTTAAAAATACAGGATGTGACCGCCAGGGTGGCGGTCACATCCTAATTCGCATGGAGGGACCGCCGCTGCCCCTGCGGACCGTCCCTCCACCTCTGGGGTGGCGGATGGACGCAGGTTCGTCCACCATCCTAAAAGGCCCCTTAGTACGAAACGCAGTCTTCCATTAGTCGCCCTCACGGACGCGAATGAGATGGTATGCGCCCCTTAAATTGAGCTTTGTGAACACCCTGGCATGCCTTAACTGATCCAACAACACGGGTATCAGAGGTAGCAGATATTTGTTCTTAATCTTGACCTTATTCAACGCCCTGTAGTCCACACACGCTCCTTCTTAGGAATGAAAAATCTGGAAGAAGAAACAGGCGAGGAAGATGGTCGAATAAAACCAAAACCCATCATTTCATCCAAGTAATTCCGCAAATGCTTTTCTTCGGGCTCAGACAAAGCATAAACCCGGCTACAGGGTAGAGCATCCCCTAGCACCAAGTCGATGCGGTAATCAAAAGACCTGTGAGGAGGCAATACACAAGCTTGTTCTTTATCAAAGACATCCCGAAAAGCAGTAAAGGAAGAAGGCAAAAGATCCTGAACACCACAATCACTCGCCGCACTAGTCAAAGGTGTCACCCAATCTGTTGCCTCACAATAGCAATGCTGGAGGCAATATTCAGAATCCAACGTAACCATCCTTCTGACCCAATCAATTCTAGGGTTATGAACCTGTAACCAGGGCACACCAAGGACGACGCCAAAAGCAGGGGCATCTATCAGGTCGAAACAAGGACTCTCAGAATGTCCATTATCACAAGTCATCAAGAGTGGTTCAGTCTGCCGGATTATTGACCCAAAAGAGAGATCTGTCCCATCTATTGCTCTCACAGGCTCAGGCTGTTTCTTGAATACACATGGACTCATCAACTTCTCAGCTAACTGGATATCCATAAAGTTCCCAGTGGCTCTAGAATCTATTAACACAGATAGAGTAGCTCTACCGCTAGTTGAGAACACAAAGCAAGCCGTCACTGTGAAATGGCGAGGGACCCTCTGAACAGCTCCTGGTATGTCATAGGGATTGGTACTACACGCCTCCAAGACAGGGGGGCTCTCACACCCACATCCCACAAAAGCCACTACCTTATTCATGAATATACTAGATGGTTTCGTGGGACACTCCCGGGCATAGTGCCCACTCTTTCCGCAATATAGGCACAGTTTTAGGAGTTGACGCCGATCCTTCTCGTCCTTGGTTAAGGGACCCCTGACCCCCCCTATCTGCATGGGCCCTGGAGCTGACTTGGAGTCCCCGGTATCTGGTATATCCCCTTTTACCACTATCATTCGAGAGGGTTGAAACCGAGTTCTCTCCCCCTTCCTTTCAGACAACCTATGATTGAGCTTCACTACCAAATCTATAAAATCCGTGCATTCTTCAGGAGTATTAACGACCTGAGACACCACATCCTTTAATTCCTCACACAATCCCTGATAAAACAATGACATTCTTTTTGCAAGGGGCCAGTGTGTTTCTTCTACCAAACGATTGAATGTAGCCTCATACGTGAGGAGATCTTGCTTCCCTTGTCTCAATTTAAGCAGTTCTGCATCGCTTGCCTGCATAAACACATGCTTAGCAAATAAACTATGCATTTGTGCCTTAAAAGCAGGATAACTATATAACAACGGGCCATCACTTTCCACCAAAGGAACATCCCAACTGGCAGCAGTGCCGGCTAAATAGGAAATTACGAACGCTACTTTAGAGGTATCATCAGGAAAAGCAGCTGAACGACACATAAAGTGTAGATGACACTGGTTCATAAATATTCTGTATTTATTGCTATCCCCCGAAAACCTCTCAGGGACTGCCAATGGAACAGGCACAGGAGTGTTAACGGTAACAGACAAAGGAGACCCACCCTGAGCTGTACCCCGCGCGAACTGAAAGGTAGCAGGCTGTAGCAAAGAACCCCTAGGCTTCACAGAAGGATCCCACCCTTTGCCCCAAGGGTTTTCCCGGGCTCTAACGCTACTAAGTTCAGCCTGCAACCTGGGGTTTACCTGCCGGAGGCCCTGCACTTCTGCCTGTAAGGTTGTTATGGCCAACATTAAATCCTGCATGGTTGGTTCCTCCGCCCTAGTCGCATTCTCATCCATTCTTCACTCAGGCAGGGTAATAATACTTGGGCTTGGTTTTCTGTTCCGCTTGCCAATAAGCCCAACACTGCAGGAGTGAAGAACTTCCCAATCCTCTACCCCCACCCAGGCTCCCCCACACCCAACTAAACAAATCAGGGTGATGGGTGACCTCGATGTAGGGAGATGGTGGGTAAACAAAACAAGGAATGAAAATGTCTTGGGTAAAGCAGCGTGCTTCCTTCTATCTCCCGCAGCACTTTGACAAACCCCAACTGTGACCTTAAACAAAAAGGGAAACAGGTTTAGTACTTGTGGCCCACCTACCACTATAGAAACAATACCAAGTGCCCACAAGAACCCATAAACACCCCTGCTTACCCAATTCTGTATAGGGAAACTCCAATTAGGCAAAGGAGTAATGTATTCGGAAAATTCACTCCAGTTGTCCTGAAGGAGTGTAGCAGCTGCACTCATTAATCCAAAATCCAAAATAGAAACGAAAGGAAAAGGGTAAGGCAACCCACTTCGAAAAGTCTCATCTACTGAAGTGCTTTACGCCTTCTCCCATGTCATGTCAAGAAGGAAGGGGAAACAGAGTCCCCAATAAATATTGTAGAAGCCCCCAAACAACCCCGGTATCCCATAGTCACATCAGGGCCACATGAACCCCCGCCCCACATGCCCAAACCCGCAAATAACACAAGGACACAAATGTTAGGTTTGGGTAAAAATTGCTGCAGGTTTATTACATACAACATATGTAATGACGGTGGGTTAGCTTACGGGCGATCCTAGGGCAGGCCGCATTCTCGCTACCTGCCCGCCTGTTGAGCCAAACAACACAGTGGCGAACCACCCAACTGTTGTACAAATACCATAATTATACTGACACGCCCATTTACTGGGCGTGACTAGGCAAACCCCCGGTTGCACAGGCCCACAACCGCCCGAAGGACTACTGGGGCGCCGACACGGATTCCTGCACCTCCCATGAGGTTCCAGGTTAGGCTCTGAGGTTATGCTCTGGCACCCCTATGTGCCCGCTGACGTCCAGCGTTTGCACCTCTCTTCTTCCGGATCGCCCAGTAACTCCGCCTGCAACGAAAAGAAACATATTAAAAGCTCCCCCCGGAGCCCCCTCCAGCCGACACTCTGGGTTCGAGGAAGGGCGGGAAAAGAGTGTCCCAACATGGAACAGCGACGTCCGGGGCGGCAAAGAGGCCTCCCCAGCAGGGCAGAGGTCTGATGAACTCCAGACGGCTCCTCCCCACCGCCCCGGACGTGCATCACTACCAGTCTCCACCAACCAGGGGAGACTGCCTCAGGAGAGGAACTACTGCGTCATGCGGGGGCGGGACAGCCCTCCGTGACTAGGAGCCCGCCCTCCTGATGGCCACTGCGTGGCCTCGGGCAGGCGCATAGTCACATCAGGGCCACATGAACCCCCGCCCCACATGCCCAAACCCGCAAATAACACAAGGACACAAATGTTAGGTTTGGGTAAAAATTGCTGCAGGTTTATTACATACAACATATGTAATGACGGTGGGTTAGCTTACGGGCGATCCTAGGGCAGGCCGCATTCTCGCTACCTGCCCGCCTGTTGAGCCAAACAACACAGTGGCGAACCACCCAACTGTTGTACAAATACCATAATTATACTGACACGCCCATTTACTGGGCGTGACTAGGCAAACCCCCGGTTGCACAGGCCCACAACCGCCCGAAGGACTACTGGGGCGCCGACACGGATTCCTGCACCTCCCATGAGGTTCCAGGTTAGGCTCTGAGGTTATGCTCTGGCACCCCTATGTGCCCGCTGACGTCCAGCGTTTGCACCTCTCTTCTTCCGGATCGCCCAGTAACTCCGCCACAGCCCGTGAGGTGGTTCCCGCTGCCGCACGGGCCCCCCACCATTATTACTGCTCTTTACCTGCAACCTACACCTAGAATTGCTACCTCCAGACAGAGGAGGAACAGGGCAACGCCCAAGGCGTGGGGTGCTACCATCAGGCACCAATAAACCTGTCCTACAACCCCTCAGGGAAACTAAAGGGATAGGAAGGGGCCCCTACCACAGAGGCCCTCAGTAACATGAAATAGGCTGTCCAGCGCAAGCCGTTGGGACACCACCATATCCCTTCCCACAGAGCGTCAGAAAACTGCGCCATGGAGTCACAGATACATCTGAATTACTGTCTTCATAATCCAGCAGGGAGAGTAATTGTGCTCACTGACACGAGGGAATAGGAGGGCACCGGACATACTATAGAACTTGGACGAGTCCCAGATAATGGATAATCCGGGTTCCCAGGCCAAACAGCCGGCATCCCCTGCCCTCTAGGTTTTAGGCTGGAAGCAGCTTCAGACATACCGTTAAGTTAGCTAGACTGAAGGCCGACTTGGGTTTTGGGCTGGTAAGCAGCATCGGCCATGATACCATAAGTTAACTAGTCTGTAAGCCACCTACAACCACCTCCCGGGGAGAACTGCGCCTGCAACGGGGAGCCCCCTAAGCTCCAGACCTGCGCCGGGATATGCCTGGAGAAATAAAAGCCACTCAGGCACCCATTGGCATAACCCCTACAGAATACAGAAGTCTATTGCAGTATGCAAATGTATATATTGGAATAACTAGCGACGTGGTCTAACAAGTGAAAACAGAAAAAACCACGGGGACAGCCGATAACACATTCCCCCCAGTCCGGCCTGCCGGCTGCCAGTCTATCCTACCACAGGGATAGCTTGTCCTAAGTTAACTAGGACCCCCCCCCCCCAGGGATAGGGAACCGACACCGGGGGGGGGGGGCACCGGGTAAGATACCAGATAGAACATTCTCTAAAGGACTTCTAGGGACCCACCTCAACGATTATAGACAGTCCGGGCTCGGGCTGAGGTAGCCACGGATGTTCTCCTTATACCTGAATTGATTGTTACACTAAGGCTGCAGACCGCGGGTGGGCTGCCAACAGGTACCCGAGCCTAAGGTGAAAGATAGACAGCAGGACCAAAGGAAGGAGGGAAATGACTATTGACATACGACCTTCCCTATTCATGGTAGAGCAACACATGTGCTGTTATCAGGAGTGTACAGGTAGTATTTCTCAATTTTACGTGTTTGCCATTATTGCAGTGCTCCCTATGTACCAGTGTGTGGTACTCTTTGTTGCCAGCCACGCCACTTCTCTGAACGCACTGTTTGCTATTTCCCACGTGTTTATCTTTGCACTTACACTTTCTCACGTGTTTAGCTTGCACTTACACCAGCGCTAACATTGCCAACGTCCCGTATGTTCTAATGCCCTGGTGTCTATTGCGTGCTATACCTATTGCCTCCACACTGGGTGGCAAGTTTGCCGACCAGCATGGCACAAGCGCTTGTGCTGCACTCCCTTCATCTGCCCAAAATACCAGGGGGGGGTACTATCAACTCCCGGAGTTTTTAGCATTTTTGATAACCCTAGTCAGAATACAACACTCAGAAAATCGCTTTCAGGTTCTGGCCAGAAGAAGCCCAAGAATGGCCACACCACTAAAATTGCCTGGCATAAGAAAACATGTCTAACAGGGACGATTTAGTTGGGAGAAGGTTTATTCTGAATGAGATATCATAGGGGAAGAGTCTAGAATGTAGATCCATTCCGAATTCTCCGGTGTGCCACAGCACTAAGCCTGGTGATGGCTACAGCAGATTTGATAAGTGTGAGGCGCACAATACATACCCACCCACCCACTCACAAAGTACAGTCTGGGTAGCTGGGACATGCCAGGAGGAGGTGTCTGGCCACAATTTAGTATATTATCGTAGCAAGAAATTGTTGGTTAGCATGTAAACAAAACATTTGGGAACAGTACATCTTTACTGGCGCTAACAGACTACAGGGCACGCCAAGGCAGTCCCATATGGCCTTGGCTTATTTAACATGAACGCTCACTCGTGTAACATGAAACTTAACTGACGCAGGGGAGTTTACGCCAATCCGCATCCTACCAAGTGCCGGCTGCTATGTGAGACATTTTATAATTTGAGTGTAATTATGAGTGACAATTCAATAGCTCACAGTGCTGCTTTCTCGTGAAAACGAGGGGAAAAACAGTTGCTCCACAAGGGCTCGAAATTAGCGGCTCAAATGACTTGTGCCCTAGCGCATACACTGTTTGTAGGCTTGTATATTCACACCTCATTCACACCCATACATAATATTTATTGTACCTGTAAAACAATTGAACCCCTAGTATTTAAAATAATAGCAAGCCTCCTGTATAACTTCCTGGAGTAAATACGGGGACCAATACATAGCTGACAGTTTGAGACTAAGTATGTGTGGCATATCCATTCATTTTACGTGTGACATATGATGTCTAATATCTAGCACTTCGCCGCATGTTAGAAAAAGGACTGAAAAGAGATCAGCCGTAGAGCCTATCAGTATGATGACCACCTCTTGTGTGGTGAATGGGACCAAGTTATAACGAAAGTGCTTCGAAAATAATAATAACATAAAACTATACTGGATTTCCTTTAAGATTACCTGCGGGTCAGATGCAAGGCAGAACTATCGAATTAAAGTAGTCGTGCCTTGCCAAAGCGTCAGGTTACTTTCCGAAACATGGCCCGGCGTGCAGCATTATCTATAACTGCAAATGCCTTGTTTTCTTTGAGCAGGAATCGCAAGGTGTGGGTGCGGGGAGCAAGCCTAATAGAGTAGTTGGTGTGTCATAGGCACTGTTACCGGAAAGATATGGGTCCCAGGATAGAGATAGAATGAAAATTACAGCCATGATCAAATACAACAATAAGGAGGAGACAGGCGTCCTCGGTGCCACTGCACCCGCTGCAGCTACGCTCTTGTTTGCCTGTCTCAGTGAGGGAGTCTCTTCATATAAAAACAGGAATGGGTTTATTCTCAAATCCTGTCCAGCCTCCAGCTATAATATTATTAAACCAGTTCTATCACATGCTATGCTGATGACATACTCCCACCCACACCGTTGTAGATAACTACCTGCAAAGCTGATCAGTTCCCGTATGGTTAGAGGGTTACTTTCCATTTTTATTCCTGATAATAGCAGAAAGAACACAGCACTAATCTCTGTCATACATGGGGCTTAAGGTAATGTATTATTAGGAATAGAAGCAGGGCTCGACTGAAGGATCGCTTTCAATAAGTCTATAATGAACCACTCGCACCCTCCATCGCCAGAGAAACTGTCCTGCTAAACTCAAGATGACGCTGGTCGAAAATCCAATATTTATCTTGGGTGATATGATCGTAGGCATGTCATTTGCCACCAAAATGCCACACATTGTAATGGAATGGTTAGACAACTTATAGTAAGATACCATTGGGACAGGAAGTTGCGCATTAGCCTCGACTTCCCCCTATGCCGGGCTCCCAAACCGGACCAAATTGGCGTACAGGGGGGTCAATGAATTTGAAAATATTCTTAACTGCCCATCCTACAAGATGAACAATACTGATGACGTTTAAGGCTTGTGCACTCGCACCTGTTCATAGAGACTTATAGGGAAGGCACAACCGATGCAGGGTGAAATTACAAAGAAGTAACATGAATCAAGGGTTAGCACCGCACGGCTGGTCCCCATTCAAATCGTATAGTGCCCTTCCTTATAAATAGCTTGTCAATTTCATAATAGGGGTACATGTGAACACACCAGAATAGTTATTTCAGCCTACCAGAATTACCTACTTAAGTATCTGTGCAACCCTTTCAGTTTGGGGCCCGGGCCTCTAGGTTTGTGCTTGTCTGCTAGGCTGACATGGCTACTCTACACCCCTCATTTTCCGGGCTAGCGGCATCTAAAAATTCCGATTTAGGTAAGAGGCCTAAATATTTGAGGCTAGTACTGGGAACTGAGCTAGGGGACTTGCTCCCATGGGGGGGAAAGATGTGTCTTTGGAATACCATGATGCTACCTCTAAAAATGACGGACAATATTGAGCATTTCTTTAACCACAGGCAACACCCATCAAAAACATATCCAAACACGCCGAAGATTTCATAAAGACATATCATTCTCCCACCCACAGCCAAGGCTTGATACAGCCGCGGTACACACCAACGTGCTTCGTTAAGGAATAAATAATTTAGCCAGAAGACCATCTACGTATCCGGCACAGGTAAGAACTAGTGGTCCCGGACGTCGTTCCTAACAACTGCAATTACTCAAACCATAAACATACCGTAATGTCAACCTGCACGCACGAGAGGCTGAAGAAGGAACTTGTGTATGGATTAGACGCGTGCATCAGCAGATGTGAGAATACAAAGACTTGGATGCGCGATGAAGGTGTAGACCAAGAAGTTTACAGAGATTCAGACTGCCCCTTTGAGATGATATATTTTTTCGCTCTCCAAAACCTTCACAGCAAAATTCTAAAGACTGCGGGCGAGTCCATTTTTTAACAGGGAGGCGTAATTAGACATTCATCCGTACATATATCTCGTGCAAAAGAATTAAGCAAGTGCAGGTACACAAACTACTGAGTACCCGAATGCTCCTTAGAGGTGCGGCAATCTCCCTTAAATGATTTGCAGCAGTACTGAACTTGCAGGTAACTCCCTTTCAAATCACACGACGTTAATGTACTCTGCACGAGACAATACCAACCCACAATCACTGCTTGTATATGACAATATAAATGAGGTGAGACTAATGTAACAGAAGCCAGATGACAAAATTCGCGCTGTACTTGCAAAGGAAGGAGACTAAACATGACTATGACCCCATCTGATAATACTACCTAGCAGGAGGCCTGATGCAACGAATCGGATACCTGAGGCCCCCTCAACACCACACCCTCCTGTTTGCCAGCATACATACCTCACAAGGAGTGGTTGCAGGAGCTGCCTGGTCAGCGCGGCGCCGGGAGTTCGCAAAAGGGGGCGCGGGGGGGGGGGGGGCGAACAAAGGGGCGGAGTCTGAAATAAGAATGGCAAAATTAGGTATAGAAGCCCACACCAGAAGTGCTGCGTGGGTCGGAAGCAACAGTCACATGCTTAAGAAGCTGAACCTCGTGACTAACACCGCAAGTCATAGAGAACCCGGCTGCATCGCAAGCCAGGCGGAGCGAAAAGGAAACATAATGGGGGAGGGAGGACCCGAACACAGTATCCTCTTAACCATGCATTCCACGGAAATGTCCGTCAAAATTGTCCTCACTTACTCACATGCGCCGATATCGACGAACCGTGACCCAAATTCACCGCCAACAGGCGCCATACACGTCTTGCGCCGGTCAAAGGAAACAAACCACCACCAAAAATAGCCACACTGGACGCCATTACCCTTAAGCGCCGGACATCACACCATGGTGTCCCTAAAATGGCCGCACCCTTCAGCCATTACACACGTGCACCAGGATAGTAGTAAGCAACTGCAAGGAACCAGGACCATCCCCACGCTTGCCCATATATGCATGTATATTAACAAACCACACTGCGTTATAGAATCGCGCCGTTCTTAGTCGTTGGGAGACTGGTGACCCAAGTGTCAGCACAACAAACCTACAACAGACATGCCGCGAAAGGCCCGAGGATGGCCGACACCCAACAATGGTAAGACTGAATGATGTGCTCGGAGTGAATACACCGATGTCGCAGAATTTTAAATATACCCATAATGCGAGTAATAAACTGAATTAGCGCCGCGGTCGGAAGCATGTCACAAGCAACCACAGCCGCCGCGTTATGGATCCGAATAGCCCGGGGTTAGTGCAATGAAAATGACTCCATGCCTCTTACAACCGCCCCTACGTGACAAGTCCCGGGCCGCAACCACAACATGCCGAAGATGACTCAGTTTCCCCCGGGGCGGAAATCAGCATAGAACTGGCGACGCCCGCCTGTGAACACCTCGCACCAAGATACCCGCGGAGCTGCGCTCAGCACAATACGACACCACCCGTGCTCCAGCCGAACTCCCGACAACTTGCCCCACAATAAAGATGACCGCAACCCATATGCGCAATACTTATTGCCCCCAGAAGTGCGAACCCGCCCGACGCACCCGCTGCTCTACCCAGGATGCGCTTGAACCCGCTTGAGCCGCGACGTGACAATACCACCGGCAGCAAAGGCCTCCACGCCCACGGGACGAGACCAGCCGACTCCCCCGGCAGCTACCGCACCTGCAGGAGACCCCTACTGCCATCACACCAAGCACACCCGTTACTTGCGCGCAAACCAGCCACTCAGAAAGTGCCACGATTCAACAGAGTCAAGCTGAGGTAGCGGTATGAATCTATCCCCGGCGCCCGGGTGCTGCTTTGTTCGCGCCCCCTCACAGACTTCAAACCTCGGGACCTGCTGTTCTCCCGCCGCGTAAAAAGGGGGGGGGGGCGCAATGCAAACTGGTGTATCCCGCAATAAACAACGCCGGGCAAGACTCACCGCACCGGAAGACGCCAACAAACACGACGCCAGACCATCGAGGTGCCCCCATGGGACCTCGGCACTGAAGGAGACCTCCAGCCGACAGGAAAAGAGAGTCCCTCTCGAGGACACTACCCGCGTCGAGGCAAAAAGAGTGTCCCAACATGGAACAGCGACGTCCGGGGCGGCAAAGAGGCCTCCCCAGCAGGGCAGAGGTCTGATGAACTCCAGACGGCTCCTCCCCACCGCCCCGGACGTGCATCACTACCAGTCTCCACCAACCAGGGGAGACTGCCTCAGGAGAGGAACTACTGCGTCATGCGGGGGCGGGACAGCCCTCCGTGACTAGGAGCCCGCCCTCCTGATGGCCACTGCGTGGCCTCGGGCAGGCGCAATACCACGAAGGAGCACAAAAAACGGCCGTATTTCAGCTCCTTCGTGAATCTGCCCAAAAACAAACAACGATGTGGACAGACTACACAAATCCAGGAAGTCTGTATACAAAAAACAATGGAGACACGCAGTCGTGTATCTCCGTGGCGACTTCACCGCAAGTCCTGATCCAGTAAACACTCCTTATCTTCTCAGGCTCTGGAAAGAGAATCACAAACTCGGCAAAGCAGCAAACGCGAGGCCCAAAACGAAGGACCCCACAGCGAGGTACTCGGACCTCGAATCCAGGAACAGGAAGTCCCGTGGTAAGGGACCGTAAAAGAAACCAAGCACCGGTTTCTAGCAGGTAGGTTCTTTTATGGGGAACCTAAGAGAACATCCACAAGTTCCAATGTGCACTCGGTAAATTAAAACATGTAAGAGACATCAGGAGGAAAGAAAAAGAAGGCACCTGCCCTCCCCCCCCCATCCCCCTAATTCCCAACAGGTATCTCCTGAGACCGACGTGCGTAGAGAAGGTGGTGCTGTATCGGGAGTCCGGGTGTAGCGGTAGTTGGTGATAGCCGAAACGGAGGTCCATCTTCGAGAACCACCTTGCGCCGTTCAGTTCTCCCAATATGTCGTCAATCGTGGGGGTTAGGTGACGTTCCCTTTTTACCGCGGCGTTTGGGAGGTGCATGTCAACACAGATGCGGACTTGCCCCGGCTGTTTCGGTTTCCTTGCCACTACGATCGGGGACACCCACGGTGTGGGCCCACTGACCTTCTCGATAATGCCTTGCCTCTCCAGCGCCTCCAGCTCTTCTTCCACCTTCTGTCTCAGGTGGAACGCAATGCGCCTGTGCCTCAGCACCACCCGTTATATGGAGAGAGACCTCTTTTCCTTTCAGGCATCCAATACCTTTGAAGACGTCTGTGAACTCCTCCATGATGGCCTCCAGTTCTTCCTCTTGCACCGCCATGGCGAATGATATTAGCTTCAGTTCTTCTGCTGATTGACCGCTTATCAGCATGTCGTTTCCTTCTTTGGTCACATATACTGTGGTGGGGGTCTTCAGGTCCTTGTGTTGCAGTTCAGTTTTGAAACATCCCAGGAGCAGGATGGGTGTCTTCTAGCTGTATGCAAATACTCTGATCCTGGCCTCACGTAATGGCGGGCGTGGACTTAGTTGATTGTATACATTGGCAGCCATTAGTTCGATCGATGCCCCAGTGTCAATAGTGGCTCTCACCTCCTGGTGGTGGATCTTAATTCTGCACCTTGGAAGTCATCGTCTCTTCTTTCGTGGCTGATCAATGTAAAGGATACACGATGATTCCACAGGAGCGTCAGGAGTCCGAAGATAAATCCACAGCCTTCCCCTGCGGCCTTCCGACTCTATCGAGCACTAGAGCTCGAGAGGCGCGCCAGGGGAAAACAGGGAAACAAAACAAGGAAAGGTTGGGGGGGAAAGAAATGTGTGATGGTACTCTTCATACAGGATGTATTTTCTGCTTCACTTGAGTGCTTGGTAAGGAGTTGGCCTGTAACACAAAGAAGTAATAACATGTATCTGCATACAGCAATATTCTACAAATCTCTACAACCGTGACCCATATGACCCTCTCCTACCCTGTATATGCGTGTAGGAGCTCAAATATCGTAGAAGGGTTGTGGATGGACCTCTTGTAAGGACTTCTTTTGAAGCTATAGGAAAAGATGGTATATCAGTAAGTACAGGGTGCCTGAAATACACGCAGTGTAATATATAAGGACCAATACACTGCTCACTTTGGTGTTTGTGTAGTGCTCGTCCTATTCTTTTACAATACAGATGGAACACTCCAACTCTTGTACCAAAACACAGGATAGCAGTACTAACATCTATGGAAACAAACATATATTCAAAATACTGCAATAAGTCACAATACGTAACCAATTGAATATGCAGCGCTACCGCGCTGTTACCGTGATTCTAGAAGTGTAGAAACGCGAAATCCCCTCTGGTCCACGCAAGAATCAACAGCCAAATAAGAGATGTCCCGAGATAGCTGTATTCCTCAATGAAAGGCTGGACAGGGGGATAAGTAAATGAGGGAATGGGAAGGAAGTGACACACTGGGTAAAGCAAAAACCTAACTAACTAACTATTTAGGAGTACTGCAGTAAACCCAGCCGGGCAGCGGATATCAAGACCGGCATACCGGGCGAAGCAACTCCAGTGGGGGGAAAAAAGGAGAGAAAGCCCGGCCCGTCAGCGGAGCACAAACCCGGCTGAAGGGCGGAGCAGAGGGAGAAAACAGCAGCAGGGAGATTGAGCCCAGCCGGTAGGCGGAGAGAAAGGTCTGGCCGCCGTGCAGGGCTTAACAACTGCAGACTCACGGAAACACCGTGAATGGGATTCCAAAAGGCGAGCGTTAACTGGAAACAACGCTCGAGGAGGGCTGGAACCCACGAAGGGAGGGAGTAAGAACCGGAGCCCGAGAAT
Source organism: Lissotriton helveticus (assembly GCF_964261635.1). Lineage (NCBI taxonomy): Eukaryota > Metazoa > Chordata > Amphibia > Caudata > Salamandridae > Lissotriton > Lissotriton helveticus. The sequence goes on from NC_136065.1 coordinate 2,083,197,769, forward strand.
GACACGGGGGCCAGAGCTCCCTCGGGGAAAATGCTGATGGCTCAAAAACCGGAAGTCAGGCAAAAGACAGCAGGACGGAAGAAACCAACGGAGCTAGACGCAAGAACGTGAAGCGTCGCTCCATGGGTCAGAGAGTCTTATGTAGTGGCTGATTAAAGGGACAGTGCAGGAGGAGGAGAACGTGTGAGGCATGACAATCAACTGCGAACACGTAGTGAACCGGGTAGTCTCCCATGTCATCATCCATGTCCTCGCTGTCTCGCTCTTCAGCTACCGCCTGCGCCGCTTCCTTCCTTGATTTCGCCGACCGGCATACTGCCGCAAAGTGGTTCATCCACCCGCACGCACTACACTTTTTCCCTCTCGCCGGGCAGTCTTGCATGCGATGGGGCACGCCTCTGCAGGAGCCTTACTCCTTCTTCCTGTCTTGCTGTCGTCTCCCGGCGTTTTGGCGCACTTTGGGCCTCACCACATTCGCCTTTTCCACCGCATTGACTTGTTCCGTCTTGATGGGTCGGTGGAGGGCCGCTTCCATATGGGACGCTCGGGCTTGCGACAGCTCCTTTGGCTGCCCCAGGGTGAGGATGTCCGCCAGAGGCTTGCCATCCTCCTGAAGAATGTTCACTCTCAGTTTGGATGAATAGCATCCTTGTATTATCTGACCATGGATCTCTTCTTGTTCATCGTGGAATCCACATGTGCTGGCCAGCTCTTTCAGGCGTCCGTGTAACGCGTCTAGCGATTCCTCCGCTTCTTGCTTGGCCTGGCGAAAAATTCATCTTTCGTAGTCCTTGTTCGCCATCGGCTCGAAGTGTGCATTTAGGGCGTTGAGAAGCGTGACATACGTTTTAGGAGTGGCTTCTACCAGGGTTTTGTAGATGCAGTGGATATCTTTGCCTCCGAGGTGGAGGAGTAGGGCCCTGCGCCTTTCCCGGGCTATGCTTGCCCCTTCAAAGTAGATCTGGAGGCGGTCAGTCCAATCTTTCCATCGCAGGGCAAGGGATGAGAGCGCCCCATCCACCACAAAGGGCTCAATGGCGGGAATCGATGCCATCTTGGCGCAGATGCAGTCACACCTCGCGGCATGTGCACTGCTTACCTCTTGGTAACACTAGCAGTCGTCCGGACGAGGGTGAGGATGATGCCGTCGGGGTCCTCTCCTGTGGCCTGTATGTTCACGGCCTCACTGTGGTGTCTTCCTCCTGTACCCTGATGCTGGGGTACACCCAACCGATGTTTCCACCGAGTGTGCAGGGGCCTCTGTCTCACCAAAGCACAATCAGCAGCTGCAGGGCCTGACTTAACTGCCACAGACTCACCTGAGAGCACACAGCAGGCCAGGAACACTTGGGCTGCACACCATGGGCCCCTTTATTTATAGCTGGCGCGTGACGACACGCACCAGCGCTAGCGTAACATCACCGACGCGGATAGACTGCACCGCTACCTCGTGTCGGAGATCGGAGAACACTACAGGGCGTAGCAGTAACAGAGCTCCTCTAAGCCACGGATTCCATCCATAATTATCGTGGCATTTACTGACTGCTCCACCCTGATCTGCACAGCCTGTACTGCGGAAGCGCTCCTGCACCGATTCATACCACGGATGGCCTGGAAGGCGGAGCGGAGACCCCATAATTCCCACAGTGAAGAAGGGAGCTGTACTGTCTGCCCTTGGGGCCTGCTGCGGAGTGCGGCATGTTCGCTGGGAACGGCTCTTCAGTGGGGGTGCCCTCGGTTCCCTGGCAGGCGCCGCATACCTGGTTGGTGACGCTGCTGGGGGGAGCGCAGGTGCTGCCTGAGGCGCTTGTGGCCCATGAGAGTTCCGTGCCAGTCTCCCGGATGCCTGACCTGGGGCATGGCTGTGGCCCACAGTATCAGCGCTGAGAGTTTGCGGGACGCACGGAGTGGCCTTCTAGCGGCCCAGCGTCTTCCCTTGCGACATGGGACACGGACGGCCAGAGGAAAGAACGGGGCTGCCCTGGCTATGGCCCCCAGAGGAACGGACCGCTGCGACGAGCGGGAGTGACATGCGTTCTGAAGCGGTGGCGGGAGAGGCCTAGAGGCGGCCTATGAGAGACAACCCTCAGTTTTGAGGTGCCGTGCCTAAATCTGCACTACTGGCGGGCAGGTTGGTCCTCAAATGAACTCTGGCCACTGTGGTGTGTGGCACGTTGCCTGAGATAATCGAGCGCCCTGGGCAGGAGGCAGTTATTTTAGTAGGCCCTTGGGGGACGTTCTTCCTTTGTCCTCCCCCCGTCAGTGACCCTTTGTGCTAGAGATACCAATTTGGAGGCTGTTTCTGCTTGCGGGGCTAGACTGGTGGGCTCTGTAGTGCTAGGCATGCTATGAAGAGACACAGCTCTGCCTGTTCCGCACCTCATCATTCTGGTCGCTGAGCAATTTGATACAGCGAGAGGGGGGTACACTCTCAACTGGCTGGATCTGCTCTCGCCCGGTTTAGTGCAATTCCTGATTATGTGTGCCCCTATGGCAGAGACAACCAGAGTGGCAGCGGACAGCGTGGACCATCCAGCGATGGGGAAGGTGGATAAGGTCCAGGCCAAGCTCCCATTTGAGCAGCGTAAAACAAGAACCCGTGAGCTGGGTGAATCTCAGACCCCCCAGAACAGTGTGATATGACTGAAGAAGCACCTGCAGACCTTCGTCAAATCCTAGCTAGTATGCAATCAAGTCTAAGTTCGATAGATGGGAAAATAGACTCATTCGTTTATCGCATGGACCGTATGTCCGAACGCCTTGATAAACACTATGAAAGACTAGATATAGCGGAGAGACATGTGTCAGAGGTAGAGGAAGCCCACATGGAGACCAACGTGGCTCTAAAACAGTTGAACAAGGCTCTTACACAGCTGCAAGACAAGGCGGAGGACTTGGAAGCCACGTCTAGGAGGAGCAATATTAGCCTTACTGACCTTCCTGAGTCTACCGCCACAGGGAATATGGAGCTGTTCACTGAAAATCTCTTAGGGACTCTCTTGGGCCGGGACATTGTCTACTCCAAGTTTGTAATTGAACATGCATACCGCTCCTTGGGCCCTAGGCCTCCGCTGGGTGCGCCACAGCGCCGTATTATTGCTAAGCTCCTGAACTACAGGGACAGAGATGTGGTCCTACAAAGAGCAGAGAAATAGGGAGCTTGAAGTATGAGGGTTCTACCATTTCGCTATTCCCTGATTTTACCACCAAAGTTCAGGAAGCACGGAGACAGTTCACTTCTTTGAAACATGCATTAACTGCTCAAGACCTCGACTATGCTATGCTCTATCCTGCTCCTCTCAGAGTTACGATGAATGGCGTTTCAAAGATTTTTGTAGATCCTAAATCCCTGCAGAAAGCATTAAAAGACTAATTCACAAATCTGCGGCACAAAAACGATGCAGAACAATTGCAGAGAGCTGCAGGAGGCACCATGGGTGAAAATGATTAGAGGCAGAACCTAGCAATATACACTCAATAGGACATATCTAAAAAGGGGAGGGGGAGGAGGGGTTTCACACTTGCAAAATATGTTGCTTCCTGAATATTATACTGAGGGGAGAGTCGCTGTTCCCATGATTGATTATAGTGGGGAGGGAGGTCCTAACATGTTAGTTCTTGACATCCAGCTGGATTGCGGACCACCATATTGGCTCCCCTCTAGCAAGCATAACAAATGCACAGTCATGCAGGTGTTTGGGGTGCAATTCCAGAGGCAACGCTTTCTTGCTTAGCACTTCTTCACGGTAGGACGTTGAGATGCCCTTATTTACTAACCTTGGTGTGAACTTTAGGTTGTTCTCTGTGAGGCATCAAAGTTGGTTACCAATGTGTAAAGAATTCCTGGGGGGAATGGTTACTGTGTGTCTTAGGAATGTGTATGATTGATGCTTAAGAGACTAATAAGTAATGGTTAGATGCGAGGGGTGGATTTCTGAAATCAGGTTTATTCATGTAGGTAAGCTTAAAAGCTTAAACGACGGGCAGGGCAAGATGCCACATATGATTCTCGATGGCTGCAATTCTCACTCAGCTAAAGTGGAATGAGTGTTGGTGGAGAGGCAACATCTGCCCCTGTGTGTGCTCCACCTGATGGCACTAAGCCATCCTTGTTTGGGTACTGGGGAGGGAGGTTATTTCGTTCGCATCCAGTTGGGGATGATGCTAAGTGGGAGGGAGAGGGAGATCACCGTTATTTGTTTTATGAACCACAGAGAGTGCATTGTCCATAAAGCTTGTTATAGACGAGACAACCTGTTATCTAGGCTAGGCATAATGTAGATAGAAAGGTACACCATTGGCACTTGTATATGAGCTACACACGAGAATAGACTATTGGCTGCTGGCGAGAACGCTATACCCAGAGGTTAGAGAATGCATGGTTCACTCCAGGACCCTATCAGACCATGCACCAATACTACTGGTGCTGCACAGCCCACAGAAGAGACCTGGCCCGTTCACATGGAGGTTCCCCCCTATTAATTGCTTGATAATGCATTTAAAGCTGATATATCCGAAGCTATAGAAGGCTTTTTTGCAAACAATGTAGGGTCAGTACCAAGCTTCTTCACAGTCTAGGAAACTTTCAAAGTTTACATCAGCGGCACTGTAATTTCTAAGCACTCGGGGGTGCTGCGCACAATTAGAGGTAGACTGGATAGCCTGAAAAAACGCCGGATTGAACTAGAATTGGGATTGCCGCGCAGGGGGGCAGTCAATAGTGTTGAAGAGTTAAAAAAGACATTGGAGGAGTAACATGAAGTTGCCAACAGTGAAGTCAAACACATGGGCAAATATGCCGTGGCTTGATTCCATGGGGAGGGGGAGTGCCCGGGGGCCCCGCTGGCAGCATTGCTGCGGCATAGGAGAGAATTATTTACAACAAGGGGTGGTGATGGACAGAGTCTCTGAATTAAGCAGAGTACTTTCACCCAGTCAAGAGATCAGGGCTAGATCCAACACCGTTTTTTAGCTCATTGCACCATCCCAGTTTAAGAACCTGGCTGTATGCAAATTAGTCTGTTCCTGGCCCAGTACATCATGGGAACAGGGCAGACCAGACTACAAAAGCCAACTCTTACACTGGGAAGGAAACAAGCTTCCGGGGACCGGTTTCTGGCATTACAGCCGTCTTCGGCCCGGCTTGCTTGAATCCTGATGGTGCAATGAGCAAGGGACTCACATCTGAGTATACCCTTCCACGCTTAGGGTGGACAAAATTATTTACAACAAGGGGTGGTGATGGACAGAGTCTCTGAATTAAGCAGAGTACTTTCACCCAGTCAAGAGATCAGGGCTAGATCCAACACCGTTTTTTAGCTCATTGCACCATCCCAGTTTAAGAACCTGGCTGTATGCAAATTAGTCTGTCCCTGGCCCAGTGCATCATGGGAACAGGGCAGACCAGACTACAAAAGCCAACTCTTAGACTGGGAAGGAAACAAGCTTCCGGGGACCGGTTTCTGGCATTACAGCCGTCTTCGACCCGGCTTGCTTGAATCCTGATGGTGCAATGAGCATATTTTTTTATTTTTTTATCCCTCCTATTTCTTCTGGTGGTACCCCTGACTACCTTTGTCGGAGTCCTCCCTGGATACCTTTTTGGACACTATGGTGCTAGCCCAGAGGTATGCCTCCTCAGCAAGCTTCCTGGGCTCAGTCAGCTTGCTGTCAACTAGGTGCTGGCGCAACTCTGGAAAACAAATACTGAGCATGTGCTCTGTCATAATCAGATAGTACAGCCTTTTGTAATAATTAACTTTGCTTCAGTGCCTTACTGGATTAATCCACAAAATCTATCCAGGAATGGTTAGGGAGCTTCTGACTGTCCCTAACAATTTGGCGGTACTTTTCAGGGGTCAGTCCAAACTTAGCAATCAATGTGACTTTCATATGCGCGTACCTGGTTTGGTTTCCAACCTCTAAAATTAGAACTGTGACTTGTCACACGGCAAGGCATGTGTTTCCACAAACCACCCCCAATGCTCTTCTCGGATCTTGTGCACCCTCAAGGCTCCCTCAGGCTGAAAACCATTTGTCAGTGTCATCTCCGACCACATTACTGGGCACCAAATCTTTGGGGATGTGAACCTTTCTGTCTCATTCATATACGGTAGAATAGCTGCCACCATTGCCATAATCTGCGTGTTTTGCCTTCAGTCCCAGCTCTTTCAGGCTCCTTTCATGAGCCAATCTTTACAACGCAAGTTTCTACTCCATTTTTTATTTGGTAATATGCAGTTGGAACTCCCTCTCTGCCTTCCTGTCCGCCAGCTCCACTGGGGACCGGCCATGCAATGAAACACTGCTTCCTGCTCTGGCAGGGGGATCTAGTTCAGTCCTCCCACTCCCCTGAAGGTTGCGTTTGAGGGCTGTTGTCCTGGTCTTGACCATGATCCTCCATATCATCCTCCTGCTCCTCTGTGGCTGTCATTAAGGCGCGGACCTCTGTCCAGGCCCCAAATTCTATCTGAAGCTCCAACGTTTTGGTGCCCTTCTTTATTTGTAGTCCCCTTTCCTGGCAGAACTGTTTAATCTCAGGCATTGTGTAGCTTTCCAGGTTGGCCGCTGAGACTCCATTGGTGCAGGTATGGTTTCAGACAGACCAATAGTAGGAATGAGGGTAGATTTGGAAAAATCAAAACAAGCCAATCAAGGAGAATTGAAAACAAAAATGAATTGGCCTTAAATTATTTATGTGGGGTGATAGTGTAACACAAAATTACTGTATTGCACTACACAGTGTGCAAAATTGGGTTGTTGGTTGAGTGGAGTGTTTGCCCTAGTCATGCAGTAACCACAATCCTTGTCAGGGTAAAGCACATGTAAATCCCCAATTAACCTGTGAGCCCTCCTTTGGTGACTTGGCACAGAGCAGGCAGGCTTAACTTAGAGGAAATATGTAAAGTATTTGTCCAACACTTCAAACAGTTAAGCAGTGAAAACACACCGCAAAAGGAGCCCACAACACATTTAGAAAAAAAGAGTAATTTTTAATAGATGAAACAAGCCCCAAACCAACAAAAATCCAATTAGTAGAATAGGAGATATTGAATTTTAGGTATTTTTTACGAAAACAGTGCCAAAAATCTCAAAGTCGCAATTCGGGATATGTGATAACACCGGACCAGGACAAAGTCACAACTTTAGGCCGACTGTGATGTAGCTAGAGCTGGTTTCAGGGACCCAGTTAGGCCTGCTGAACAGTGTACCTTATATCGAGGTTGCGGAGTGTTGCGTTGATCCGCATCAAAGATACACAATTTAGCTAAAGCGATGCGTCATGGTGGGAGGTCCTGTTGCATCGTTGTTGAGAATCCTGTTGACGGGGAATTTGAAGCGACACGTCGGTTCTGAGGAGGTGCGAGACTGCAATGCAGAGGCTGCCATCAACTAGAGAAGTGAGGACCTGAACTGTGGATGCCCCAGGTTGTCGGGGGATGCGTCGGTTCTGAGGACTGTGGGAGTGACACGGGTTTTTGTGATGGGTCCAATCTGCGCAGCAGCAGCTTGGGGTTGTGCTGCTCAGCAGAGAAGATGAGGAACAGTCCAGCCCCAACTGCCAAGCCAGCTCCTCAATGAACCAGAACACAAGAAACCCAGGACGGGTTTCAGAAAGGACCTGACTTGGCAGTTTCAGTTGGGCTGTTCTGATTGGAGAAGGGTCAAGACTAATTTGCATTTAGCTGGGTCCAAACTGAGGTGCCATGGTGTGTAAAATAACGATCGATTGGGATGCGGCCCATAGTAGTTCCCAGTGGCTGAGATTCATTCAAGCATTCCATCAATCACTTTTTAGTATACTTTAGCATGTCGTCCTAAGTGGGACGGATATGCCCAAACATGGGCCCTGTGCACACTATGTCACTGAAACTAAGCTGCACCTGACTGATGAGCCCATAACTAGGGTGAACCTCGTCATGGGTGGCTAGCGTTCCAGTTCAGGTAGGACCTGACTTGGCAGTTTGGGCTGGACTGTTGCGATTGTAGCAGGGTCAAGACTGATTGGAATATAGCTTGGTCCAAACTGAGGTGCCATGGTGTGCAAAGTAACAATGTATTGGGAGGCAAACAGTGGCTGAGATTAATTTAAGCATTCCATCCATCACTTTTTTGTAAACTTTCTAAAAGTAGCATTTTCAGGATTGTAATTTAGAATCAGACTCCACCAGATGTTAGGATTTCAAATTTGGATTCCCGAGGCACCTAACTTGAACCATTTATATCTTCCCAGTTGTAATTTACACTTCTAAAATGTAATAAGGTAATTCCAATGTTATCCTATGGGAATATAGGCCTTGAAGTACTGAACAAGAAATGTAAGAGTTTTTCACCACCAGGACATGTCTAACTTGAAAGTATGAGCTCTGCTTTTTAAATAGATTGCACCCTACCCTCTGGGCTGTCTAGGGCCTACCCTAGTGGTGACATATATGTATTAAAAAGGAAGGTTTGGGTCTGTTAAAAGGTTTGCCTTGTCCGGTCGGAATGGCAGTTCAAACTGCACACAAAGGCTCTGCAATAGCAGTCCTGAGACATGTTTAAAGGGATATTTAGGTGAGTGGCACAATCAGTGCTGCAGGTCCACTAGCAGCATTTAATTTACAGCCCCTTGCAGTACCACTTTACTAGGGACTGATAAGTAAATTAAATATGTCAATTTGTTCCGTTGACATCATAATAGTCAATTTTAGTTTTCACCTTTACTTTTTTCCACCCCTTACAACACTGCAATTTATTTTTCAGCACCACCGCATCTCAATCTTTGGTTGTCTTACACCACTGGCGGATCCGTCCTTGGATGTCTCACGATAATAACTAGTGAGACACCTGGATGAGATACCAGTTTTCTTTCACAAAAATCCCTGATGATGATGCTCCGCCATTGGGTGGGCTGATGGCTTTTCTGTACACTGTGGTGCCACGTACATAAGACACAGACCATGCCACTCGTGTTTCTCTCTTAGCCACATATCATTTGACCACTAGTGTCCCATTTTGTTGTTAGCATGAGCCATATATTGCCATGTTCCGAGGAGAGAGCAGATGCACTTTAACACTGGTTAGCAATTGTAAAGTAGTTATAGTCCTAAGCCCAACAAACAAGGTCAGAACAAGGTCTCACAAGTCTGACAACACTAAAGATTCATCAAGCATGCAACCAAGGCAACAACAAGAGTCCAACCCCTTTAATGCCGGCATGCATGGTACGCCCTTGCATAGGCAGAGACAGGCTTAGGCCTCTGCATACATGCTAAACTAGTGTATTGCCAGGGCCAAAGTAGAAAGTCAGGACACCAGTTTCAGAAGCAACCATACACTCATACCACATGACGCATGCCACTTTACCAGTAAGGGTACAATTCTGTCCCCTGTGGTAGGTTAGGGATGACAGGTATTTATGGAACATTAGATTGGTATATTTTTTAGGTTTTAAAAATAAATGGGATGGGTATGGTGGATTGAGAACACCTCCTGTTATTTAAAATTTATAAAGCAGATAATTTTCTACTTCTAGCGCAGTGGTTTTATTATAATTGCTGGGCTACATTTTTCATGTGGGTTACGGAAAATTCACAGCATGAAATATAAAACATTCAGCCATATGAAAAGGAAAAGAATGGTTTATTAATAAAAGTGCATGTCCTTTTCCCAATAATAGTGATAATAAATTAAAGGCTCCCTTAGACTGATTTAGCAGTTTAGAGTTATGCTGTACCTTCAAATGAAGTGTTATGCAGTAGCGGCCCGTGGTGGGAGTGCTGCTGGGCACTAACGTGAGGCGGGGGAGGGGCAGTGTGGGGGGGTAGTAAACAACTGATTACGGCTGATTAGAGGTAAGCAAACATATAAATGAAAAAAAAGAATTTCGTTGTGCGTTGCATCGCAACAAAATTTGTTTTATTCATTTATATGTTTATTTACCTCTAATAGGCCGTAATCCATTGTTTACTACCCCCCACCCTCTCCCTCCACCGCCTTACATCAGCGCCCAGCAGCACTCCCACCACATGCCGCTACTGGTGTTATGAAAAGGAATGGTGAACTTAGAGGCAAAACACTACAAGCTTAAGAATGTTTATTGTTAGGACTGTGTGCCTTAGAGTGCTCTCCCCAAACAAAAGATTCTGTACTGTTGTTGATGAAACATAAGGCTGGCGACCGCTGAAATAGTCTATTGGTCTGACCTAAAACATACAGAAATAGATAGAGCACCAGGAGCAGGAGCACAGGGGTCCTTGGCTTACATGCATGAGATAAACAGCACTGGTCTGGAGCATCACAGTCTTCCCTGAAAGACATGTAACATGTATGGCACTGTAGGGCCAGTGCAAGCTTGCTTCAAAGACATGAACAACTGTGGCACTGCAGGGCCAGTGCAAGCTTCATTCAAAGACCTGGAACAAATTTGGTACTGCAGGGCAAGTTGGTGCAAGCTTCATTCAAAGACATGAACAACTGTGGCACTGCAGGGCCATTGCAAGCTTCATTAAAAGACCTGGAACAAATTTGGTACTGCAGGGCAAGTTGATGCAAGCTTCATTCAAAGACATGGAGCAAATGTGGTACTGCAGGAATAATGCAATATTTCTTCAAATTCATGGAACAAGCATTTTACGGCAGGACCAGTCAGTGCAAGCTTCATGCAAAGACATGGAGCAAATGTGTTTTTTTTAATTTGGAAGATACTTTATCATATTTTTACATAATATTTGTAACATGATTTACATGCAAAATGTTTCTGTGGCTCAGCTTGAAACTGAGCCAAGACAGACCTTAACTCCTCCTCCCTGTTAAATTGTTGGCTTGCTCACCTCAGCTACAGTACTGTGGAAAAGAGTTACTTGAGTTTCCCAATCTTTCAGTATCTCAAGATGGGGAGCAAGATCTTGTTTTTTGAGATTCTGGATAGGTCCCACGGGTCTCAGAAGGATAACTATTTCAAGTTTTAATAAAGACAAATTGTGCATTAGAGAATCCAAGAAGTTGTTTAAAGTTACCTGTACATTTTGCAGCATAAAATGGATCAAACACTGATGAAATCATTAATTTTCCCAGTTCCAGCACCCTGTCTAAAATAAGTCTATGTGCTTTTTACTGGTTCTGGAACAACTTTCAGACTGGTGGTGCCGCCATCGATGTTACATTACCAAACTCACAGTGATTCTGCAAAATCCAAGGATCACACAAAATAAGTGCTGTAAATGAACCACACCCATTCAGCAGGAGTGTGGAGAGGTGTAGTATGTAGCCGGTGTTGCATTTAGGAGCACACCGTCACACATATGTAACTAAAGCATGTGTGGTACCGAACTATCATTTACAGAGAGCTCATTTCTATTGAAATGAACACTACATTTGAATAGATCTTTTTACTGATAAAGTTATACAGTGCACAAACGATAATGAGTAGGAATTGTGTTTCAGCAAATATTTGTCATTTGAGCACCATCAGGTAAAGTGTCTTGATTATGTTTTGACCCCATTAACATCTTTGTTTCCATCAAACTGTGGAATCACAAAAAAGTGCTACATTTGTGCTAACCTGTTTATTTATTTTGAAATATATGTACAGTCCATTTCATAGGTATTTAAATGTTGTGCGTTAGAAGAAAACATCTTCTAGTCTTTCCTTTCACAACATCAATATTTTCACATAGTTCATGTTACAAAATCCCTTCACTTTGCAGTAAACGAAAGAAAAGCCAACACCAGTCTCCAACGTGTCAAGATCAAAACAAGATTTAAGGTCACTTTTAATGTCCTGTTCACCTTTGGAACTCTAACCTGGCTATTTAGGTGCCTGGGTGCCCTCTTAGGACTTGGGGGCTGTTGTAGTTGGTCACCTCCCACCTCTAGGTGCCGGTGCACTGCACCAGCTGCACCACTGGTAACTACGCCTCTGCATTTGTCTCCCTCGTTTTCATCGTTCACTCGGCATGAGTGACGTCGGCTCCTCTGCGGTAATGCATCCATACATGCTTTACATTCTCAGGTACCGGGAAGAAGTGCTCAGGGCCTCTCTTGACACAATCCTCTTTATCGTTCCAGAAGAAGATGTGAACAACCATGGAATGGTAAAAGAACTGTTAGCCAATAGGAATCCAGAGTTTTATATTTGTACTCATTAACAGACCTACATCCTGATTTTTTTTTTTTTTTTTAAATATATCATTTATTCAGTTCACAGGATAAAACAGGCATGTGTCATACAGTGTTTCGTTACATTAAGGCTCAAGAAATGAAGAAGTGTGGACATAGATCACGGAGCGAAGCATAAAGTACATTGGAAACTTGCACAGAGAAATACTAAGCATTACTCAAACATGCCGTCCCTGTCACCTTATCGTGCCGGATATGTAAGGGTTACAAGAACAGGCAGAAACAGGGGTATCAAACTTGGGGGGTGCATGGCGTGTGGTGAGATGGTCATTGGATTCTGCAGTGGGGGAGGGGGGGGGGAGAAGAAGGGGGGGAGGGCCCAGCGGTGGTGTCTTATTTGGCCCGCGTCAATCCCCGCAGGACGGAAACAACAACGCGGGGCTAGCGGTGGGCGCAGCGCGCAGGCGAAGCGGGGGGGGGAGGGCGCACAGGGGGCAGCTGTCCGCTCCACTATGTGTCGGGCGCATTGGCACCCTGTCCCATGTCTGCAGTATCTGGTGTGGGGCATCTATCTCCGTGTTCTCCACCTGGGGAGGCCTGTCCCTCTGATGCTTCTAGCGTCTGGGGTCCGTTGTGGAAGGAACGTAGCATTCCGTCCCAGAGCACCGCTATAGGGAATTTACGCAGTCCTGCCGTTTCCTCGTCATGGAGGGATATGCTTTCTGCTTTTGCCCAGTTGTCCAGTGAGGTGCGCCAGTGCTCTACCCTGGGTGGTTCCGCACGCTTCCAGTGTTTAGTAATGAGTCGTTTTGCAGTGATGAGGCCGAGGTCCCAGAAGCCGGAGGGCACCCTGTTGTGTTTAGTCCTATGGAAGAGTCCCAGCAGGCACGCCTCCCACGTGTGCGGGATCGGCATCGCTGTGCTATGCTCCAGCAGCGGCAACACCGACTGCCAGTACGCCCGGATCTGAGGACACTGCCACAGCACGTGCAGGAGGTCCGCTCCCTCTGTGTTGCATCTTGGGCACCCAGTTGCCGCTCCCGGAAAGTATGAGTTTATCTTGTCCGGGGAGAGGTATGCTCGGTGTAGGATATAAAACTGAATCTGTTTAAAGCGTGCGTTACGGGGAATGTTGCGGGGGCCTGCTAGTATCACCGCCCATTCCTTGTCTGTCCAGACCTTGCCTCTGTCCGCCGCCCACTTATCTCGCAGAGGCTGTAAGGTGCATTGCGTGTGTGAGAGCAGTGCTTGAGTTAACCAGTGTACCACGTGTGTCCCATTACCCATGACGTGCATGCACTGGATCAACTGGTGCACGGGCAGCTCGTCAGTAATGTTTCCCCATTTCTGCGTGAGCGCCCTGACTATGGAAGCATGTTATAAAAACTGTCCTGCAGGTAGCCCCGTGTCGGCGGCCAGTGTCTCAAAGAGGAGCAGGGCGCCATCTGCATACAGGTCCGCCATGGTCTCTATTCCCGAGCGTGTCCATTGCGCCAGGGCCGTTTCCGTTACGATGGATGTGGCTGTGGGAGTACCAAGGAGTGGTAGTGCCGGGGCGTACAGTGTGGTGGCTCTGGTGAGTCGTAGGCATCGAGAATAGCATTTCACGGCTACTGCTACGTGTAGTTGCGAGTGTTTCCTAGGGCTCGTCAGTGGGTGGAACAAGGAGTGTATCTGCTGTGGGGAGAGAATGTCCGTGGCTGTGGCCGTGTCTTCGTGGTTCCTGCCCGAGATCCAAGCCACCACCCACTGCAGCTGCGCTGCTAAATAGTAGAGCTCTAGGTTTGGGACCGCCAAGCCGCCCTCGCTGACCGGAATGTACAGTTTCGTTAGTGCTACTCTCGGTCTGCTCGCATTCCAAATCAGGTCCCTAAGCAACAGAGCTACATCCTGATGCAAACAATTCGATATCTGTATTTATGTAATATTAATATTTGAAAAAAGCGCATGTTTTAGGTTATTGTTCACATTTTGTCTGTATTTCTGCGTATTTGTTGTTTGTACATTTTAGTAGTGGGTATCAATTTTTTCTTTTGAATAAAGAAAATGAAATTGTGACTAGAATATTTCCAAATTTTTTCAATTGCTAATTGATAATCAAATGCTCATGTTTGGATACCTGCAAGACTGTGTTGCTACATGCAGCCACATATAATACATAATTCTGAACATTCCCCTCATAACAACAGTATTGTATCAGAGCTGTGACTATCTGCAGCCATTTCAGCCTCACTGGGCAGTCCTGTCCTGTGTTTATGCTGCCTATCTGCACATAAATGTGCGCACATTCATGCCTGTCAGTGTCACTTAGAGGACCTGCTCTCTGTTTTTTCAGTTTTTGAAAATATATACAGACATGGAAACATACTGGTTTATTTTTTGTGAAAGTCATTAAAAAACAAGCATTTACAATGCAACGGTTTCGCCTTTGGAAAAGTTAGAGCTATTGGCAATGTAAAGGACAATGCCATTTATTTATCTGTTTTCAAAACCAACATATACCCATAGTATAGAATCTACGGCTGTGTACATGGAGAAAATTGCATTGCAAACATGGGTTCAATATGTGAGTTTGGATACAGCGGCACAGAAAAAGAATAAACGAATCATTTAGGTAATGCCACTACATGTCCTGCAGTGGACAAAAGGCTGGGTTTGGTGGCTTAGTGAACTAATACGTCCACTCTAGGGTCCTGTGTTCGACCTTATGACCACAGGTTCAAATCCCAGGGGTCCACTCAGCCTTTCATCATTCTGAGGTCAATACAATGAGTACCATTGGGTAAATAAGCATATGTTATTCAGCACCGAAATACCCTTCTGGGTGAAAATGCGCTTTACAAATACACATGTTACGTTAAAACGTGTGCCAAATGTAAACAAGCATTTACAATGCAACGGCCTCGGCATTATTAAAGGTAGAGCTATTAGCATTGCTCATGACATTTTTTTTCATTATTTAAAAAAAAAACATAAATAAATGGTATTGTCATTTACAATGGCAATAGGTGAGCATTAGAGAGTAGTAGAGAGTATTCGCGGACACAGAGCCACACACAGATAGAGCCACGCACACACAGAGAGCCGCACAAACACGCACACAGACAGAGCCGCACACACACAGACACAGACAGAGCCACACACAGAGACAGAGCCACACACACACACACAGACAGAGCCACGCACACACACACAGACAGAGCCACGCACACACACACACAGAGCCACACACACAGACAGACAGAGCCACACACACATAGACAGTGCCAAGCACACACAGACAGAGCCACGAACACACAGACAGAGCCACACACACAGACAGACAGACAGAGCCAGACACACACACAGACAGAGCCACGCACACACACAGACAGAGCCACACAGACAGAGCCACGCACACACACAGAGACAGAGCCACGCACACACACACACACACACAGACAGAGCCACGCACACACAGACAGACAGAGCCACGTACACACACAGACAGAGCCACACACACACACAGACAGAGCCACGCACACACACACAGACAGAGCCACACACACACAGACAGAGCCACACACACACAGACAGAGCCACACACACACAGACAGAGCCACAGACAGAGCCACACACACACAGAGACAGAGCCACGCTACTTGTCTTGGCCTGTATCCAATAAAAGCTTCTGACTGGCCTGGGCAGTTATGCCATCCACTGGAGTAAGCATGGTGCGTAGGAAGTCAGAACATGTGCTTCATGAATGACAGACAGCGAAGGTGTGAGCCATTACTACCTTCAGTTGAATAAGGTTCTCCCTCCCCCATCTCCCGCACAAATGCGCACATAACCCAGGTCTGGGGTCAGGCTGTCCGTCGCCAAAGCCCCATTTCTGTACAAAGGCCACGTACTCTGCGTCAGACCACATTAATTCCCAGGTATGACCCATGCACTCACCCCGCCCTCTTGTACACACAGTGGACCAGTATCAGCAGGGAGGGGATAGCCCCCTGCCCGGGCACAGACTCAACTCCAGCTCTGTGTCGCCAGACTCGGACACCCCGATCTCGCTGGGGAGCTCGGCTAGATCGGTGACCCGGATAAGCCCATTATGCAGGAATATAGTGTCCTCCTTCGCCGACAGCCACTGAGAAGAGTTAGCGGCAGCCTAGCCCATTGCTGCGGGCAGTGGCTGTCCAGGCCTACACGGCAACACAAGTAGCCACAGCTAACACCCTGCGTGAAAGAACGATCGGCTGGCTGACCCTTCTCCCATGGTCAGCGAGCGGCAGCCCCGAGGGAGGCGGAATAGAGTCTGGCAGCCCGGTCGAGGAGGAAGGGTGTCCCGCAGACCCGGCGCAGCTCGTCTTGTCTGTCCCGCAGGAGCTTATTATTCCACGTTGGTGAAAACCCGGCTCCCGATTTTTGAAACAAAACGGCTTTGTTTTGTTTGTCTCCCGCCTGGAACTGCTTCTGCTTAGATCAAAGAAGTCAAAGCGGACAATAAAATAATCGCTGCCAAGACAATCAACAACATTTGAATTGCATGTCCCAATTAACCCAAGCCCCCGCTTCATTTACCGGTACTCACTACAGTGCAAAGTTAAGATCCCCTGCTGCACCAGTGCCCAGGTCCGATGCACGATCATATCCCAAACCAGGCGGGACTTACAACGGGGGCGGAGGCTTGAGGCTGAAGTGGGTACCTGGTGAAAGGACAGGACACACGGAGAAGCTGACGTCGGTATATGGGATCTGAAGGTATGCACCATGTGGGGAGAGATGGGGCAGGAAGGGAGCAATGGCGGTCAGAGAGACAGGCATGCGTTGTTTCTACAGAGACAGGGTGAGGATCTTGATGCCCTGACAGGGCGGTAGATGGGGAAACATAGTGTACAGCTGAGGCATTGGCTTGATTCATAGGGTGCTGCTCCCCTGCCGAAGCGGTCCGGGGGGAGGGGGATGGTGGTGAGGGACTGCAAGACCCATTGCGGATCCGCCAAATGGTCTGGACGGAGGGGGTGATGGAGGCTTCCCAAAACCCAGGCCCCCCCCCCTCTACTCGCCACCCGCTCGGGCCACGCTGCACCCGGCATCAAGCTCCCCCCTCGTGGGCCTAAGCCGCAGCTAACATCGCAAGCCAAGGTGCTTGCGCATCTGGGAAAGACAGCCCGGCCTGCAGCGGATAGGGTGGCGGGGGGGGGGGGGTTACGGGACTCACCATGCAACCCCATGCTCGGAGACAGGGCTGAAATTACCGAAAATTGTTTTAAGCGGTTCTACAACACGCCCGACACCCTCCTTACTCCACAGCCCCAGAACCCGCCCTTCTCAAGTCTCGGTTGGACCCATGCTGTACAATTGCGGACAGACACACTGCAGCAGGGGGCATTGGTCCAACTTGTGCTGTGACGCCCCGCTGGGGCCCTGGCCAGACTACCTCGGGCGTCCGGTGCCCGTAGAATAGTAAAAGGTCACGTCCTGAGCTCCCCACTCACTCGCGCCCTGAGTAACCCCTTTCGCAGCTTGCGACTAGAGCCTCCAGTCCTCCCTTGCTTCCCGGTGCCCTAAGACCTGGATACATGGAGTGAGAAAGTCTGGGGGCTAGGAAATTGGCTGCCGTGGCAGGGCACTGCCCGAGTCAATCCCGTACCTGCCGCAAAGCTCGCCGCCCCCTCTAGCACCACGCCGCAACCAGTCGCAGAGGCCGGCCGACGGTCAGGAATACGCTCGCCAGAGCATATCAGTAATGCGCTGCACTCAGACCGGGACTCTCATCATCCACCAGGATGCGTACCACCAGTGTCTGCTGCTCCAAACACCACCGATGAAGCCAGCACGCGCGACCGGACTGCAGCCCCCAACCTCGTGCTGCCTAATGACACTCAGAGAATGAGTGGTCCTAGTCACGGGAAACCGGAGTGCATTTAAATACCTGGAGTCTGTGGCTGATCTAGCCTGTGGCCATGGTGCAGCCCCTGGCACCCCGAAGCGTATTCCGGTGGGGAGGGGGGCACCCAGTGGAAGTTCACTCTCGCCGCCCGCTTGGTCGAGACGAAAACAGCAGGGGATGGGGGGGGGGGGGTTTGGGTCTAGCATAGAACATGGTGTGGAGCCACGCGTTAAAGCCCAATGAAGACAAGTGCTAACCCACTGCAACGGGGTAACTACGGCTCGAAACCGCAGTGCCACCAAACACGCGCCCGGACACACCGAGCAACCCAGATTGAGCTTCGTCGGAACCCCCTCCGCTCAGGCGGCCAGCACCTACCCCGGACCCGCAGCCCCGGCGCAGCTCGTCTTGTCCCAGCCCCTCACACAGCTCTACTGAATGGAGAAAGGCAGCAGTGAAGTTCGGTCCTCCTCTGAAAACAAGAAAAACAAGTCAGGTCCCGGGCCGCGCTGTGATTGGCTGACGTCACGGGGGAGTCCCGGGCCGGCAGCCAATCACAGCGCGGCCCAGGAATGACGTCACGGGGGTGTCCCGGGCCGGCAGCCAATCGCAGCGCGGCCCGGGACAAAGGGGCGGGGCTTAAAAAAAGCACCAGAAACGCCCCCGAATCGCGTTTTCGAGAGAAAGCGCGATTGACAGCCTCTGCCTCCCAATGGCTAGCCTCCATTTATGGAGCTAGCCAATGAGAGGCAGAGGCGGTCCGAACCTCACTACTAAAAACAAAAGATTTCGACTGGGAGGGGCTTCGCCCCTCGCCAAAGTCGAAACCTAATGAAAACTGGGAGCCTTATTTATAACATGCATTGCCAAAGCGAATAGGTCTGGCTTAAAACTGTAAGTACCTGGATGCCTCAATCCATGCAGTCACTCTGTTCACGCACCCAATCGCTCGTTCTTGTGCTCGTGTATCTATTTATCCACCCATTCATTTTTCTTGCACCTACCGGTTCACTAATCTTTCTGTTCTGTTTGCTGCAGGACTGTAAGGACGTGACAGTGCTGACTTGTATGACTGCTGGTATGGAAGTGGTGAGCGAGTGGGGTTGGTACTTGGATGTCTGGCTGCTCCATCATAAGTGCTGTAACAGTGACCCTTGTGAGTAATTGAGGCCATGACTGACAACATGTTATGTACTTAATTGATAATGGACAAGTCTTCCTTTTGAAACAACGGTGCCGTGTTACATTAACCCTTTGACCAAAGCCGGAATTTCCCAGCAGTGCGGATAATTCCATGCGTGAGCAGCGGACGGCTCCTCGCCGTCCGACGCACACGCCCACCGTGACGTTAGAAGGCTGGGGGCCATCTGATGCATGCAAGGGGTTAAGGGCTTAATTACTATGAGAGTCAGAAAGCCTCCGACAGCAGGTCGGAGGCTTTACGAGTCTCAATCGGTTCCAGTTTCGACCGCTGCATCACGATACAAACCTTTGGCGTTTCTGCCATAGGGATGACGATTCTATTACAGGCCCGGAGGCTTCGGATTATGCTTCTCTTTCTTATATTTGCTACTCACAGCAGCCAATGAAAAACGTTTTGTATGCAAATAAAAGTACATTTCCCATGATGCTTGTACATACATCACATCCTGTATAGCCCCATAAGAGCTGCTGTACCCTGTGTCTCCTCCTCTTTCTTTGCTGCTCACGTAGACAGTTAAGTGCTCACAGCATTATGCTATGATTAATGTCTTAGTTGACTGTTGGATTATCTTTGCTGTTATTATCAGTATGTTTGCGCTCATATCGCGCTGTATTCAATGATTTGCGCTTATATCGCGCTATGTTACAATGCTTTGCGCTTATATCGCGCTATGTTTAATGCTTGTGGCAAGAAGGTGTTTTTGGTACTAGGAATATTGCCTTACTTTCTTGAGTCAGCACTCGCGGGCGCCATTGGTTGTTTTCTTGGTTAATAACGGCGGAGCGGCTCCCGCTGGGAGCGGCGTGCTCCGTGGACGCTTTTGCTTAATTGACGGTTCGGCCTCTCCGGCCAGGTTTTACGTCCCCCGATGGCCTGCCGGCTTGGCGCGGCTTCAGTCCCTGTTGGCCGCTGAACATCACACAGCTTCATGTCTCAATTACATGAAGGCAGGCGCGCGTCGCCTCGTTGTCACATCTTGGGACTGTGGGTACGGCGGTGTATCCTCTACGCGGGTGGCCTTGACAGGCGTTCTGTACTCCCGCTAATCCTCAAAATGCCGCGCTTTCCTCGATGGCCTTGCTCCCCATTGCCGGGGTCTTCAGGCCTCATCAGCTTCGCGATCATTGGTTTACTCGTGGCCTTGGGGCAAGGCTGTTGCCTCTTATCTCCATGGTGCAGGGTTCGATCTCAGGTGCTCCGAGTCATGTTTCCGATTATCAAATGATGTTTAATGTTTTAATTTATATTTTCGTATTTTTCTTACAATTCAGTTTAATATTCTCCTGGTGTATGTTTTCATTATTTATACTGGAAGGCAGTAGGGCGCTTGGTAGCGTTTTTTGTTTAACCCACCGAGGCAACTTTCAGATGGCTCCTGCGGGAGTGGAGAGGTCGCTTTGCTTATGCCGGCGACATTGATCCTCATGGGAGGCCTGGGCTCGGCCGCAAACTGAACCAAACGCTCCCTCTAGAGCTGAAATGCGGCGCTAGCGTTGCGCCATGATGAAATGGGTCACTGTGGTTTGTGTCTAGAATTTTGCTCCTAGATTAGGTTCCGACGATGCTGTTTCCAAATTGCAAAAGTTTTTCCTGTCACTTCCATAGGGTTGTTTGAATTATGGCGCGGCCTCGCGCTTTCTCCGCCAAAGGCTTTCCCTAGTAGCCGAGTGCGGTTATGGAGTCATAACGCTCCGGTGTGCGTAACCCACTTGGGCTTAATTTTGGGCGATTTGGCCTACGCACGCCACACGCGTCCCCTGTTTGTTTTGTTTCGAGGTCTCAGTGCCTCCTGCTTTACCTGAGCAGATTTCCTGGTAGCCTCCAGGCTTAACAATAGGCTGGCCCTCGGAGTGCGCACACGCTCCTTGTATTTTACAATGACTCCGACGCCCTTTGGGCTGGTATAATGACTACAGCTTTGCTGAGGAGCCGATACATTATTCATTTCTCTGTTTTAGTGTGCACAGGGTTGGCTCCCCCTCTACTCCTCCATTGCGCTGTGCTTTGCACTAATATATATTGAATACGGATATCCCTTGAGGGTGATGGTGGGATATGTATATATATATATTGGAGGATGACAACTAACCGATAGGAGCGCAAGAGCCTCCTGAACTAATTATGTTGACACCCAGGTTCTCCGCATTCTTGTGTGGTCAACAGGGCCTCGAGTATGACTTTCCCTAACTCAGGGTTACAGGGCTTGATTGACGTCCATTATCGTTCTGCTACCACAAATCCTTGAGCATGATTTTGTTTTTCTTTTAATTTATATTTTATTTTTATTTCTTATTTTTTATTTCATATTTCCTTTTCGCCAATACGTAAGGCAGCCGCGCGCGTGTGACGGGATTCAGACTAGGGCGTTGCGACCCCCCCCCCTTGGGTATAACTGAAGAATTGCCCGACGGCGTCTCCAGGCTTCTTTTTTCAAGTCGTCTCAGAAAAGAATTCCCAGACTTGACAGGCAGCAAATCAATGTCGTAGTCAGCCACGATCGGCAATAGGCGTCGGTATGACGCCATTTGCGCCAGATCGTCCGAGAGACGCAAAGCCTTTCACGAGGTTGTGCACCAGGACACCCGATCCAGGTAGGCCTTTTGCGACAGACCCCTCTGGGTCAGATTTGTTATTCGTTGCGTACATAAAGGGTAGACATAGTTTGCTTGTGGTCACATTCCTACTAATGGATCAATTCTCATCATATTCCACGGGTTCTTGCATATTTTTTCCATCATTTTGCAGTTTCTGGCATATAGCGTTCAGGAGAGTCTGGTGGTCTCCTCCTTCCCTTCGTTGGCAGTTGTTCCGGTGGCGGTTCTAATGGTTGGTGCTAGGTATAGACTATCCCAAGCTCTCAGCTCTCTAGTACTCTCCGAGTACCGAGTTATTTTACCTTTCAAGTTAGTGGGATATATATGTATGGATAGGTCTATCTTAACAGGCCTTGGCCTCACACTTCCAAACATCGAATTATGATGTGCTGGAATTGCCCGGTTATATCCTTCATACATTTGTGGCTCTTAGATTACGTTTCCAGGTTTATCTCAATCCTACGCGACTCAGTTGTTGTACGACCCACTCTACAGTGCGAGGAAGAATTTCCGATCAGTGTAAGAGTTTCCATTCGGGTGAGTGCCACAGTAGCAGTGCGTTGGGCACCGTCATTCAAACAGTTTTTCCGATCTTTCAGTTATTCGGGCTCTTTATCGTGCAAGCCTCTGGAGGCTTACTGTTCAGCGTGCGCAATCTCTCGACTGCGAGAACGATCAACGGATATGGGCATACATCTTCTTAGTGGACTTGTTCCAGGACTCAGGCCATTCTGCCGAAATTCTCGTATTTAGGTTTTCGTGGAATACTTCCTTAGCGTGCAGGACAGTAAAGGATTGTTCCATCCGGTTTCCTTGTATTTTCGGCGACTGAGTCGCAACTTTCGCTCATGGAGGACTCCGTTTTAAAATTCCACTGCTCCTTGGGTCGGCGGGGGCCGGCTCGGTTTCCTGCCTTCCTTACAATTCCCCCCCTTTTTTCTCATGAAGTAGCACTCATGTAGATCAAGGCAGATGCCTTATGGTTCACCAGGGAGCTACGGCTCGCAGGTTACTCGTTGCGTTTAGTAAGCACGGGTCTGGGTTTGACACATGGCAAGATGGTAAGTACAGTTTTTCCCTGGTGGTATGTATTCCGACTTTTGCTTTATTTACGATCAAGTTTCTGGTATCTACATTACTTTCCAGGTTTTTCGAACACGCTGAGGGCGTTCATTTCGTATTTCCGGGTCCTTCCACTCCTGCCGTACGTTTCGGCCATAGAGGGTCGCTTTGTTGAAATGTACGCCATGTGGCGGCTTGTGAGGACTGATTTCTCTAATTGTGAATTATTTACCAAATATGTACGGGGACTTCAGTAACGTTCACCTTATAACGTCCATTTTGGCAGTTTTTCTGCGGCTCATTCTCGTTCAGGGCTGGTTGCTGAACTTGCGTCGGGTTTTTCTTTCGAATTCTTTTTGGTGGCGTAGATATCCCGAACCGGAATAATTCTCGTGATTTCCTTTTTATTAATAGACGCATAATAGTATGTCGACTGGACATTACATATTGTCAGGCTGTGTTACGAAGCATTCCACCTTTAGGTGTTCCTATGGCGAGGCAAGCCCGCGTTTTACAGGTACAGTATATACTCTAGGAAGTTGCTCTATAAGCAATGTCTGAACTGCATGTGGTCAGGGCCTGGTCACACGAATTTGAGATGATGCACTTTATGGGTGTTTCTTCCCATTCCTTATGGCTTACAACGATGATTCTCGGATTTACTATCGGAGGTTTTTCGTGTATAATTGTTCATATGATTGTTGATGATTATTGACATTTTCTATGTGGATCCGAGGCTATTATAGCCGATGGTTGAGGGTTTTTTACCAGAATGGGTGTTTAGAACCAATTGTGAGACGCAGTTTGTTCAAAGAACAACACTTATCATTCTTGTTTGATAATTCCCATTGTTGGGCAAGTTTTCATTCTTCTGATGGAGTTTCTCAGACTCTATTTAAACAGTATATTATGTACCGGTGGGAGATTTAAGACTGTAGTTGTGTTGATAAGCGTTAAACTAGCATAATCCGAAGCCTCCGGTCCTGTAATAGAATCAAAAATTAGCTAGCATTCGCGCCAAGAATTTTCAATTCTATTAAGGACACCGAGGCGAGGATTATCCCACCCGGTTTATTACAATATTGGTAATAATTACCCACCCGCATGTACTTGATATTCTGTATCAGCAGAAGTTACGGGTTTTCCTGTCTCATTCCTTTCAGCTTCGAGTAAAGAAGAAGAAGAAGGAGCAGGTGTTCTTCTGGCTTAGAAGACGTAATCTTTCCAGTTTGAAGATGGTTCTCCATGTTGAAGGATGTTTATTGGGACTCATATTCTGTGGAATGGACTGGATTTATTAATGTGTGGATTATCTAAGTTCGAGCAAAGAAAGAGGAGGAGACACAGGGTACAGCAGCTCTTATGGGGCTATACAGGATGTGATGTATGTACAAGCATCATGGGAAATGTAGTTTTATTTGCATACAAAACGTTTTTCATTGGCTGCTGTGAGTAGCAAATATAAGAAAGAGAAGCATAATCCTCGCCTCCGTGTCCTTAATAGAATTGAAAATTCTTGGCGCGAATGCTAGCTAATTTTTGATTTCGGTTTCAGACAGGCTTTGCATGCCGGGCTTTCGAAACCCTTCACCCTATGGTCTCCAGTTGGACCCGAGGGGTACCGGCCCCCTGTTAATCCCTGCACCATGTGCAGGCTCCCTGAGGTGCCTGCCACGTGGTGCAGGGAGGAACATATTCTCCCATTTGTCTATGGGAGCTTGTGCTATGTAACCCTGGGTGTAGTGTGCGTAGCGGGGCTACGCGGAGGGCCACAGAGTTGGAAACAAACTCTGTGGAACTCCGTGGAGCTCCGCTATGCCACCAGCCTCCACCCCCCTATTAAGATATAACTTATAAATAATTTTAAAAAAGTTTAAAAAAGCACTTACCTGTTTACCGTGGCGCCCCCGGGCTGCCCTCCAGCAGTACCCATATAGCGAGGAAGAGGGCAGCCCAGGGACACCACAGTACACAGGTAAGTGGTTTTACTTTTTTTAAATTACTTTTAACTTATATCTTAATAGGGGGTGGAGGTGGGTGGCGGGCCAGCTCCGCTGTGGAGTGTGCAGAGATTTGCCTACTCCGCGTTCTCCGCGAACCGCGGAGTAGGCAAATCTCCGCACACTCGGCGGGTCGGAGGTCTCCGCCCACGGATTGTGCTATGGCCGATAGACAAATGGGAGTATGCACCATGTGCGGTCTCATTGTAAGTCCGATTCGACATTGTAATTATGCTCTTAATGTTTAACATTTATTGTAGAACTCCTATGTGCTGTCTCTTTAAGAACTGATTCTATGGAATGCTATGCATGATATTATATACAGTTTTATAGAGCACAAACTTGACCTGAAGCCCTTTACAGAGGACACATTCATTTTTATGGGCACGTGGTGATTAAGGGATTTGCCTAGAATCACAGGGTTCATGGACCTCCAGCCAGACTTCTTGGGCCTCATTTATGAGAAATGACACATCGCTGCGTGAAAGCAGTGATGCGTCACTTCTCAGTGCGCACTCCTTGCGTCATTCCTGATGCGTCATATTTAATGTATGACGCATCATGTCGCAAGGAGTTACAGATATGTCAGTATTTCTGACGTATCTGTAAGCGCAAAAGTGACGCATTGCTGGAGTGTGTCACAAAAGTGACGCAACTCCAGCAGTGCGTCCTTTCACATGGGGAAAGCCGCATGTGAAAGGGCCTGTGTCAGTCTTATGCCTGCTGTGAGGCAGGCGCAAGATTTTGACGCAACGGCGTCCCAAAAGTGACGCAGTCAAATCTCATAGATTTCACTGCGTCACTTTTACAACCCTTCCTTGCGTCAATACGCCCGTGTTAGACCTGGCACCTTGGCGTGAGTTTCCCTTCCACTTTTTGCTGATGTGCCTCAGATGTTTTTGCTGGTGTCCGCTGCTCAGGGCACTGCGCCACGGCCAACCCGTGCCGCAGTGCAAGTGCTCCCTATAAAAAGTGTAACTGTGATTGATATTCCTGATTGGTGCATTGGATTTACTGTCAGTCCCTAGTAAGGTGCACCAGGAGTGCCAGGGCTTGTGAGTGCCAATACTGCTAGTGGGCCTGCAGCGCCGGTTGCGCCACCCACAGAAGCAGCCTTTAAAAATGTGTCTAGGGTCTGCCATTGCAGAACCTGCGTGCAGTCTGGTGCTGTCATGCTGGCTGGGCAAGTGCACACACTTGCCAGCCCCTAAACCTTCCCTTAACTTCATATTAGTCACCCCTATGGTAGGCCCAAGGGCATGGTGCATTGTAAGTGTAAGGTAGGACATGCTCTGATGAGAGTGGCATGTCCTAATAGTGAATTACTGCCAAATTCGTTTTTCACTATTGTAAGGCTACCTGTTCCCTTTAGGCCAGATGGGCTGCTGGAATTATTACACTCTATAATCCCAGCAGGCTCAGGGAACATGGTAGAAAATAATGTTTAGTATGCCTGAACTCAGAATAATACAATACTTCTTTTAGTAAAGTTTATTTTAATATCCTGTGTTTGCAAATGCTACTTTTAGAAAGTTAGCATTTGCTTGCCTAACCATTTCAGCCCGCCTCTGCAGTATGTGTATCTGACTGTCTGGGATGTGTGAGTGACAGGGCTGGGGGATGACAGGTGGTGAATGCAAGGATTACACCTTAGTGGGAGGTAGGAGTGCCCCTGGACTTTTAATCAGGCTGTGCTCTGCCACTACAATGCTGGCTCCGCCCCCCCTGGGGAGCGACTGATGACTCAGCCGGCACCTGGCCCAGGAAGGGCAAAGCACTGTCAACAAGGTACTCCTGGCTGCCCCTGTCCACACAATGCTGGCTCCACCTCCCTGTGGAGCGTCTGATGTGCCTGCCCTCACACTGAAAGCAGAAGCCAGAAGTACACCCAACAAGTGCTCAGAGACTGAAAGCAGTTATGCAAAGGCCCCCCTGGCCTGTAAGAACAAAGGAAATACAGTATAAAAGTAGGAGCCCTGCTCCTTGTAAATCAGAATCCTGTTTCCCACAAAGAACCTCTGCCCGAATAGAAGGAGAAGAAGACGCTGGAAGGACTGGCCTGCTGCTTGCCTTGCTGAGGAAGGAGAGGAGAAGACTTTTCTGACTTGTGCTTGAAACTTTTCTCCAAGGGCTTGACTGAGCTTGCCCCCTGAACTGAACCCCAGGACCAGTGGGTTCATTGTGTCTTTGCTCGTTGCCATCTGCCAGCCGTGTGTGCCTCCCGCCGGAGTAAGACTGCACCCCTCATCGCCCCCTCCTAGGGCTGTGGCACTCGGGAGCTCGCCTGCCCTTTACCCGTGAGAGCCTCGCTCCTTGGAGTCGCTCTCTGCCCTCGGGTCAGGCTGCCTGCTCCTCTGCCCCTGCCTGCCACTGGAGCGCCTGAAGTGCTCTCGCCCCTCCCGCCGGAATTTCCTCCAGGCTGGTGACCTAAGCCGGGACTGCAGCCCACACGAAGGACCGTGCCCTGCTGCCCCCGCTCGCCGACCCGAGGAGTTTGCAGGCCGCGCCGCCCCCCTGTTGGGAGACCCCAGTACCATCTGTACCGGGGTCGTGGGCCGCGCCCACCTGTGTGCACCCACCTGCTTCAGACAAGACCCAGAGACACTGCCAGAGACGAGTCAAACTCGCCCCCCCAAAGAAGGAATTCAAACCGGGCTAGGGGCCTGCAACATTTTATTTCCCCCTCAGCCTTCCCTGTGCCTTGGCCCAAGAGGCTCCTCTCATCCCTCCCTGCTCCTCAGTGCAGCCAGGAGCCCCCACCTCTGGAAAAGGCCCGGGGCTCCTCCAGGCTCCTCTCATCGCCTGCTTGCTGCTTCGCAGCTCAGCCCCCACCTCCGGAAAAGGCCCAGGGTTTTTCGAGGCCCTCTCTGGTCTCCATTCAAAGTGCACCACGAGATGCGTGAGCATTGGTAGGGCCCGGGGTTTTCTTCCATGTGGAGCACAGAGGAGCGCTGCGAAGCCCACAGAGGCGCTTGGGAGCGCCATACCTTCCAGGAACAGGGCAAGAGGCCCCAATTATTGCATAACTGGAACTGAGAGAACTGTTTAAGTGAATTGAACTGAAGAAGAAACATTTGAACTGTAACAAAGAGAACTTGCCTATTCACAATCTTGTGGCTTACCTAAAAAACGTTATATTGGTCTTGTGATAAGTCTTGCCTGAACATATATATTTTTACATAAAGAAGCGTATTTTTATATATTCACAGCCTGGTGTCCATTTGTGGGGGGATTGGTACATTTTACGGTGTGTGTTATTACAAATGCTTAACTGAATAACGCCTGTAGAATAGCCTTGGCTGCTCACGCCACGCACCTAGAGGGTGAGCAAGGGTAATTCTAAGGGGTAATCCTTCGCCCTGACTTAGAGGATAGGGTCCCTGCTTGTCACAAGTGAATACTTGCGCCAACTAGAGACCCCCAATTCTAACATTGGACGCAGCGGTGAGGATTTGCGAATTTGCATTTGTAGTTGACATACAGTGAATTGCTGATCACCACATAGTGAGAGCAGACCTATAACGCAGCCACAGATTTCCATTTTTTTAAATTTTGTTGAGACATCTACCATTGCTGAAGCCATGCCTGGCTCACTCCCTGCTGGAAGAGCACCCTCTGTGATTTCTGGAGTTGAAGATGTGGATTGGGAACACAGAGGACTGGAGAGTTACACAGTGGAGCAGTTGAAAGGCTACTGTGTAAAGTTCAGAGTTGCACACACTGGGTGCAAAAAGAAAGGCCAATTCATCAAGGCACTGAGAGCCTGGAAAGAGTCAAGAGAACCACAGAATGCGGTGGATATCATACCACCAGATGGCATTGTGGAGCCCAGCAGAGGCCTGTCACCAGAGGAGCTGGCGGACAGGGCAGCGGACAGGGCACATGCAATGGAGATGGCAAGATTAGCTGGGCAAATGGAGATGGACAAGCAAAGATTGGTCATGGAGGCGCAGCAACGCCAAATGGAGCATGACCTGAGATTGAAGGAGTTGGAGCTGAGAGGTTTGGGAACACCTCCTTCTGGTGGCAGCACAACGCCGGTGCAGGTAGAGTCCAGGGTGTACATACCCAAAGATGTAGTTAAAGAGTTCTTTAGGGGGGATGACATAGGACAGTGGTTTAGGCCTTATGAAGTAGCCATGTCCTCCCACCGGGTCCCTGACAAGGATTGGGGAGCGGGATTGTGGGGGAGGTTCCTTAGCGAAGGGCGGGATACCCTGCTAGATTTGCCCACTGAAGAACAGAGTTCCTATCCCCGCATGAAAGAGGCCTTAATGACCAGGTATGGGCTTACCCCTGAAATGTATAGGCAGAAGTTCAGGGAGAGTGGAAAGCGTCCTGGGAGTACATATGTGGAGTATGTGACTGGTTTTTGCAGAGCACTGGATGGTTGGGTAACGGGTAGCAAAGTAAATGATTTTCAGGGGCTTCTTGATTTAATTGCATGGTAGCACTTGTCTGATCACTGTTTTCCTGAGCTACGCCAGCACCTGATTGATAGCAAGCTGTCCAACCCGAGGAAGCTTGCTGAGGAAGCGGACCGCTGGCTCAGCACCAGGGTCCACAAGGGTCCAGTGGGAGACTCCGCCAAGGGTGGGCAGGGTCCCCAGCAGAAGAGTGGGGGGGACAGGGGCAAACAACGAGGGTTCCAGCGAGGCCCCCAAAGTAATCCCCAAGGGAACCAGCAGCGAGGTTCTCAGCCACCCCCACCCCCAAAGCAGAATGGGGCCCCGACAGGTAGGCCTGTTCCAAAGGGGCCCTTCAATTGTTTCAGATGTGGTGACCCGGGGCACATTGCCAGTGACCCCAAGTGTCGCCTGTTTGGTAAACCAGCACCCACTGGTGCTCCACCCCGGCAAGTGACTAGTGTTCGCTTGGGAGAAGAAGTAGTGGTCCCAGGGGGTGGAGATCCTGTCCAGATGACCCTAGTCTTGCTAGGAGACAGTGAGATGGTCCCTGAAAACTACCTGCCCTCTAACACTAAAAAATATGGGCAGGTGGTGACCATCAATGGTAAGAAAGCTGAGGCTCTTAGAGATACAGGAGCCAGTGTGACTGCAGTGAGGCAGCACCTGGTGTCTCAAGAGCAGGTTGTACCCCATGCCTACTGTAGGGTTATCAATGCTGATAATTCAGAGAGTCAGTGTCCGATGGCTCAAGTTCCCTTCGAGTGGGGGGGGTCTCTGGTACTCTGCAGGTCTGTGTGAGGAAAACCATGCCTGTGGACTGTTTGCTAGGGAATGACTTGGAGGACTCCCCTTGGGAAAAGGTGGAGAAGATGACTCACCTGAAGATGGTGGGTCTGCCTGACTGGGCTTGCGTGACCACCCGGTCAATGGCAGCCAGTAGGGGTGCTCAAGAGGTCCTGGGGCCTGAAGGCGAGGCCCAGGAACCGGCCTTAGAGAGAAGGCGCAGGGGGCGCGGGAAACCGGCCCCTATTGTTCCCACGGTCCAGGAGGAAGCAGACCTTGAGGGGGATGCCCTGGAGCCTACTGGGGAACAGATTGCTGAACTGGGGGACCTGCCTGAGCTGACCCATTGGCAGCAAGAAGGAGGCCCCTCCAGGGAAGAATTCTGCAGGGAGCAGAAAGAATGCCCTTCTCTCGTGGGTATGCGGCAGCAGGCTGCAGACCAGGCCAATGGTGTTCAGGCCAAGACACATTATGTGTACCGGGAGAATGACCTCCTGTATTCAGAGCCTAAGGCTGCTGAACCTGGGTCAGCCCGTGTGCTGGTGGTACCCCAGAAGTTCAGAGCCTCCCTACTGGTACTGGCTCATGATGTGCGGTTAGCAGGACATTTGGGGATGGACAAGACCTATGACAGGCTTGTCACCCACTTTTACTGGCCCCAAATGCACAAGAGCCCAGATGCTCATTGTAGATCCTGTCAGACTTGCCAGGCAAGTGGTAAGAGTGGAGGGAGGCACAAGGCTCCTCTGCAACCCTTCCCAGTGGTCGGTACGCCATTCCAGCGAGTGGGTATTGACATTGTTGGCCTCTGGACCCAAAGACAGCCATGGGCAACAGGTACATCCTGGTCTTGGTGGACCATGCCACCCGGTACCATGAAGCCATCCCTCTGAGGACAATGACGGCCCCCGTGGTGGGACGTGCACTGATGGGAATTTTCTCACGAGTGGGATTCCCTCTAGAGGTGGTGAGTGACAGGGGGACCAACTTCATATCCAAGTATATGAAGTCCCTTTGGCAAGAGTGTGGTGTAACCTACAAGTTCACCACCCCTTACCATCCCCAAGGAAATGGGTTGGTTGAGAGATTCAACCGAACCCTGAAGGGCATGATCATGGGCCCAGAAGGTCCAATGAGGCGTAAGTGGGACGTCCTCTTGCCATGCCTTCTCTTTGCATACCGTGAGGTGCCCCAGAAGTCCCTAGGGTTCAGCCCCTTTGAACTGCTGTATGGTCACCCAGTGAGAGGACCTCTGAGTTTGGTAAAGGAAGGCTGGGAGCAATCTCCCAGGAAACCTCCCCAGAATGTATACAGTTACATCCTGGCCTTCAGAAACCAGACCAGGCGCTTCAGACAACTTGCTGAGGCAAATCTGGAAGCCAGCCAGGAAGAGATGAAGCGGTGGTACGACCAGAATGCCACTCTGGTAGAGCTTCAGCCTGGGCAAAAGGTGTGGGTCTTGGTCCCAGTGGAGCCTTGTGCACTTCAGGATAAGTGGACAGGTCCATTTGAGGTTGTGGAGCGCAAGAGTCCGGTAACCTACTTGGTGGACATGCAGTCTGCCAGGAACCCTTTGAGGGTCCTACATGTTAACCGCCTTAAGCCCCACTTGGAGAGGTCCGAAGTGGGCATGTTGTTGGCAACTGATGATGGAATGGACGAGGAGTCTGAGCCTCTTCCTGACCTCTTGGTAGCCTCTGAGAAGGATGGGTCAGTGGATGGAGTTAACCTCTCACCCACCCTGACGCCTGAGCAACAGAAAGACGGCCGCCAATTGCTGGGGCAGTTTCCAGATCTGTTCTCCCTGGTTCCTGGTGTCACAGATTGGTGCGTCCATGATGTGGACACAGGAGACAGCTTACCTGTGCGGCATAAGGCCTACAGAGTAACTGACAGGGTCAGGGCCTGCATCAAGGAAGAGGTCTCCAAGATGCTTGCTCTTAGGGTGGTTGAGTCCTCCAGCAGTCCTTGGTCCAGCCCCGTGGTCATGGTCCCAAAGGCTGCTGCGCCGGGAACCACACCCGAACTCCGGTTCTGTGTGGACTACAGAGGACTCAATTCAGTCACCAAGACTGACGCGCACCCTATCCCCAGAGCTGATGAGCTCATTGATCGGCTAGGGGCTGTCCGGTTCCTCAGCACGTTTGATTTATCGTCTGGGTACTGGCAGATCGCCTTGACCGATGGGGCAAAAGAGAGGTCAGCATTCTCTACACCAGATGGCCATTTCCAGTTCCGGGTTATGCCATTTGGAATGAAGAATGCCCCTGCCACCTTTCAGAGGTTGGTCAACCAGGTATTGGTTGGGCTGGATGAGTTCAGTGCCGCCTACCTGGATGACATTGCAGTGTTCAGTGGTACCTGGCCAGAACACCAGCGACACCTCTGGGAAGTGTTGATGGCGCTGCGCAAAGCAGGCCTCACAATCAAGGCAAGCAAGTGCCAGATTGGGCAGGGTTCAGTGGTGTACTTGGGACACCAGGTGGGGCAGGGCCGGCCCTAGGCATGTGCAAAGTGTGCACCTGCACAGGGCCGCCAAACCCCAGGGGCCGCCACGACGAGGATCGGATCGGAAGGATCACTGGCGGCCCCCTGGCAGGATTTGGCGGCCTCCGGGCAATAGAAAAAGCTAACTTCTTTTGTTGAGTTGCATGTAACTAGATACATTTAAAAGTGTGCTCCTCCTCAGCTTAAAAAAAAAATGTGGGCAGTAAAATGTGTTTGTCATTTCCTTAATTAGTAAAGGAAACGTAGCGCTTTGTGCTGTTTGGAACACTTGTAATGAAAAAGAAATGCTGCATTTATGTTACTTGATTTGCAAATGGTGGTGTTTCGTGCTGACACAGCCAATTGCTTTGCTGGGTAAATAAATTCTCCAACAGGCCGAGTCCTATGCCGCTGAACTCCCATGCATTATTGCACTGGAGACCGTCCATATTTCAGCCACAGTGATGGAGTGGGCAGCACTCTGTCAGATCAATTATGTACAAGGCTCATCTTCTCTGTGTTTCCCTCGATTTTTCGTCCTGACAATTCACCTTGTGGGCAACTATCTGTTCTCGCAGAGTAAACCTGCAGACAAAAGCAAGCCTCAGGCTATATTTCTCCAGCAAAACTTGATAGACTTTTTTTTGTTACAGCTCATCAAGACAGCGCATAACTTGCACGCCTATTCTACGCCACCAAAAACACTTCTTTTTAGATCTAGCACTAGCGAAGACCTATTGATTTCTCTAAAACTATACATAGACTACATTTATTTCGAGTTGCTCTTAGCCAGCTCCATTCATCAATTGGCCTAGTATTATGCCATTCACATCTTCTGCCAACTAAAGCATACAGCATAGGCCAGTGGGTCAGGCCACTTCAGCCATTGGCAATCTTTAGTGTGAGTGACAGCATTCTGCCCTTTCACAAGGAGCACATCTACACACAAAGTGGTTCCCTTAAGTGCCAGGTACTGCTATAGCAATATGTGCTTTTTGATACCAAAATAATATCTTTGCTTTTAGTCAATTTTTTTGTTTTAGATTAACGAGGGCCCGGCAGCTTCCCCAGCTTTAAACATTTGAAAAAAAAACATGATAAAACAAAACAAGCACTGAAAAAAACAAAAAGGATTGGGGGGCGGGGGTGGGCAATGCCAGATCTGTTTGGATTTACAAATGCTTATTTATGCTGGCAGACCTCTCCCTTTACAGTCAAATGGTTCCTTAATTGCTAGTGACTGGAAACATTGATTTATTTATACTACAAGATACCTTTGTATAGTATTTCTTGTGGCCTAGACATTGATTTAAGCAGGGCTGGTCTGTTAGTCAAAAGAAAACCATGGGCAAAAAGTAATCCCTGGCACCCATCACATACAATGGGTGAACATCGAAAGTGAGCATCACCCTACCAAAGGGCATTTGGTGGGCAACTCCACCCTGCCATGAAATATTTTGGAAAATATGCCACCATGGTGCATTCTGAGGAACAATCTTGGCGCTTAGAAAGGCTAGGCAGAGGTGACATGCCTCACTGACGGTAAAAAAATAAGATCTATCTGTTCAGATTAGGTTTTTGCATATTTACTTGTTATTCAATCCTCGGAGTGGTGAAAAATAAGTTTGAGAATGGTGGGCTGACAGGAAAAGTTCAAAGAGCCACTGTCACTTGATCAGCTGAGCTTTTGAGAGGAGAAGTATTTGTACAGAGGGTAGTGGGAAACGGTGGCATGACGTCAGGTATTATATTTTTCATATTTATATTTTTTAACTATTATGATGAGTGGGGCTCGAATTTATTCATTAAGGTCTGGGACAGTGTCAGGATGACAGGTATTATCTCATTATGTTTTTTTAGATATTAGCACGTGTGGGGGGAGAGTTATCGAAGGTGGTATAGGAGAGTGGCAAGGCAACAAGTATATTTTTTATAGTTAGGGATGGAGATGGTACTAATAAGGGGTATGGGATAGGATGCTATTACCCCAGTGGCCATATTACATATCAAGACTGGATGTTTAACGTGTGTGTGTGTCCTTTTTGTGCCACATGGGCACTTTGGGGATACAGGCAGTTGGGTGGCTTCTTTTGTGGGCGTATCCTCATTTGCACGGGGTGTGCATTTCTTTGGATTGCCTGCAGAGCAGACTTAGCAGTTTCACATTTTAACAATTTTTGCCATCCACGTCTAAGGAACAGTCAAAAAAATTCAATTTTCTCCGTATTTCAAGGGCTACACCTGGCAAAATTGTATTTCGCCTGGAGAGTTGCATCATTCCTAGCAAGTGACAAGTTAATAGGGAAAGACTGTTCTTCAAAGAATGATCCTCATTTTAAGGTTACCGAGTAGAAATGCTTTTTTTATGCTGAACCTTCTGGCAAAAATGTATGTTTCTTTAAAATAAATAACTCCCCTCCTCTATTGTGCCTTGCCACAGTGTATGTGTGTTAATATATTAGTTCTTCCTGGGGTCACCATCACATTTAACGTGCACATGAGTCTATACACTGGGCAAGAGAGGTATAACATAACTAGACTTCATCGTTATGCATCCGTCTAGTCTCCTGCCTTTCTACTTTTCGCTCTGCTAGCGCTGGGACTTCTTATTGCTGGGGCAGTTATGCGCTTTATAAATATTTATAACATAACATAACATAACATAACATAACATTTCAGCTACCACCTAAGCCTCCCCTGTGTTGTAAAAAAATGTACTAACTGTGAAAATCAGACATTTCTGACCAAATCAAGTTTCTCAAAGTAAACTTTGATACTGTTGCCAGGCAATGTTCCTCTTCCTAGATCGAATGCCGCTTCTGTTACTCACTTCCGTGCGCCTCGCACAGCCTATCGGACACGGAGCCTAGTGACTGGGCAGGTCAGCATCAGGGCCGGCCCTAGGCATGTGCAAAGTGTGCACTTGCACAGGGCCGCCAAACCCCAGGGGCTGCCACGACGAGGATCGGATCGGAAGGAACACTGGCGGCCCCCTGGCAGGATTCGGCGGCCTCCGGGCAATGGCAGCATGAGCGTTGTTGTTTTCAGTTTGGTTTCACTTGCCCAGCCAGCCAGCAGTTTGGGTCCCAGGGCCGTCAATCTTAGCCCTACTATGACGTGACGGCCCTGGGACAGCCCCCGCACGCTGTGCGCAGTGCGCAACTGTGCACCTGCTGCTCTTAGCCGCTCAGTGACGCGTCACGGTGGTCACGCTCCCGCCAGGGAGAGTGAGTGACGTGAGTGAGCGGTGCGTCGTCATCGTGTAAGATTGAAAATAAAGAACAATTAACGTCGCCACCCGATCATCAGACAGAGAACACCTGTCCGACTCCGGCACTATCTCGACTGTTCCCCAAGTCCGACCCTTCAAATTTGGAACGGTGAGAGTCTGACTCTGTCTCTGAGACGAGACTGCTCACAAAATATTTATAATGTAATCGCCTGTCTTTCCAGTTGAGCTGCCTAGTTATGTGAGTGTTAACAACATGTCTCAGATGCGCAGCGTAGTCAATACTGAATGGTTTGTCTGCATTATGCATGTTCACGACGCGCGTGTGTATGCACATTTGAGTGTGTGCCTGTGCATAACCGAGAACTCACGAATGCATGCGTCTGTGTGCTCCTCAACGTGTGTGTGTTCCTGTTGTGCGTGAGTGCGTGTGTGCGTGCATGCACATTTGTGCGTTCGTGAGCACGCGAATGTGTGGTTGTTTGCGTGAGTGTTTGTTTCTGGCTGCCTTTTATATGCACTACCATGCTTGTTGATTTGAAGGGTGACATACGAGCAGCGAGATACGCCTTGGTTAATGGCAAAGTTCCCTCGAGCATACAATATGAACATAAATCTGATTTATATTAACAATGTTGTTTATCCGGACCGGAAGATTAAAGTGTCTTAGATTTTACGTGTCATTTTATCGCACATATTGATCGCACGTGCCCCTTTTCGATAAGCGGCGTGCCTTGATGTTCAGCCGTTTGGGTTAATTCTGTCACGTAGCGTGCACAAAATGAAATATAACAGACTGCCTGTCACGTGATTGTTCCGTGTCAGTGCCATCTCTCTTTTTAATAGATTATTTGGAGAGGAGGTCAGGCCGTGTGAAGAGGAACTGATAGATCTCCGCATTGCCTGTGTATTACTGACTAAGTAGTAAGTTTAAGTTAAAAATGTGGCAGTGCAGTGGCGGCACTGGGGCACACAAATGAAAACACGGCCCTGAGGTCCCTGTTCGGGCAGGTGCACCACCAGCCAGGCTCGAGTCAAGCTGGCTTAATTCTTCCTAAATCCTATGCCCCACGCCATAATTCTATATTAGGCATTATTTAAAAGGCTCATCCCTGGTCTCAGGCTCCATCTCAAAAACACGAATCCCTGTGCGTCCTGAGCCCAACCCCTGTACTGAGTCGAGAACAAAGGAGCAAGGTGACAGACGACCAAAATACCCCTTGTTCAGGCCTCAGTGCATGAAATGGAAATATTGAATTGCAGGCACTCACTAATTAGAGTACCTGCTTGCTCCTGAGAAGTGCTGGTGCTCTCCCATTAAATATGTTACAGCAGTGCTGAGAGGTGCAGATACTCTACCCTTCACATTCAGGAAGTGCAGGCACGCAGTACCGGGCAGTATCTTCCCATTTAAAGCACTTCCCTTTCCCTTTTCTCTAACCACTTCACCTCGCCCCTAGAGAAGACTCCACCCCCCCTGCCTTCTATTTATTCCCTGCGTAGCATGCCCCCCAGAGATGACCTCTGCCTTCTACTCTCGGCACAGCACTTCCCAGAAAAGAAGACGCCTTGCCTTCTACTGCCTGCATAGAGTCCCCCCTCAGAGATGACCCCTTGCCATCTACGCCTTGCATTGCATGGTGTGCCCAATCGGGGTGATGCTCTGAAGACTATCAGATTTTGTGCACTTGATCCTCTTCAGATTAATGCAGTGGGCGTGTGTGGACAAATCTACCTGGCTGGGTGGGAATATGATGATGCTCTCCAGTTGACAAAAAGGGCACCTTGGCAGATCTTTCGAGTGAGTGTTGCCGGGGACTGCGTGGTAATGGCATTTTGTTTGCTTTGATACTTGCACAAGTGCCACCATTGCCTTTGCCTACGAACGTAACGTTTGTTCTTGTGCTCAAGTGTCTACCATATATTGCTGTATTATACCTCCTC
The DNA here is from genome assembly GCF_964261635.1 of Lissotriton helveticus. Taxonomy (NCBI): domain Eukaryota; kingdom Metazoa; phylum Chordata; class Amphibia; order Caudata; family Salamandridae; genus Lissotriton; species Lissotriton helveticus. Next base: position 2,083,235,458 of record NC_136065.1, read on the forward strand.
TAATTATACTTTGTTTTCTCTCGAGCAGGCTTCACTTTAAAATAGTTTATTGCAGGGGATTAGACTGTAGACACCTAGATCATTAAAACACCTTCCTGAGCTCCGCCCCGTCCGGACCCCCTCTTCCGGGCCCCCCACCTACGCTCCCTGCACAGGGCCACCATGAGCCTAGAGCCGGCCCTGGGTGGGGAGTGGCAAGGTGGCACCCTTGCAACCCAAAATTGAGACCATCCTGGCTTGGGAACCCCCCAAGACCCAGACTGCAGTGAGAGCCTTCCTGGGGCTCACTGGGTACTACAGGAGGTTTGTCAAGGGCTATGGCACTATTGTGACCCCCTTGACAGAGCTGACTTCGAAGAAGCAGCCCAGGAATGTAATTTGGACTGACACCTGTCAGAAGGCTTTTGACACCCTGAAAACTGCCATGTGCACGGCGCCCGTGCTCTTGGCCCCTGATTTCTCCAAGGAATTTCTAGTGCAGACAGACGCTTCAGAGCATGGTGTAGGGGCTGTTCTCTCACAGATGACTGAGGAGGGCTGGGACCAACCTGTAGCCTTCATCAGTAGGAGGTTACTTCCACGGGAACGTAGGTGGAGTGCAATAGAGCGAGAAGCATTTGCTGTGGTCTGGGCACTGAAGAAGCTAAGACCCTACTTGTTTGGGTCTCACTTTCGGGTTCAGACAGACCACAGGCCCCTCAGATGGGTGATGCAAATGAGGGGTGAGAACCCAAAGCTGTTGAGGTGGTCCATCTCCCTACAGGGTATGGACTTCACGGTGGAACATCGCCCTGGCACAGATCACGCCAACGCTGATGGTCTGTCCAGGTTTTTCCACCTTAGTGATGAGGAACTCCCTGGGGAAGGGTAGTTCCCCCCACATTTCAGCTGGAGGGGACACGTGTTAGACCTGGCACCTTGGCGTGAGTTTCCCTTCCACTTTTTGCTGATGTGCCTCAGATGTTTTTGTTGGTGTCCGCCGCTCAGGGCACTGCGCCACGGCCAACCCGTGCCGCAGTGCAAGTGCTCCCTATGAAAAGTGTAACTGTGATTGATATTCCTGATTGGTGCATTGGATTTACTGTCAGTCCCTAGTAAGGTGCACCAGGAGTGCCAGGGCTTGTGAGTGCCAATACTGCTAGTGGGCCTGCAGCGCCGGTTGCGCCACCCACAGAAGCAGCCTTTAAAAATGTGTCTAGGGTCTGCCATTGCAGAACCTGCGTGCAGTCTGGTGCTGTCATGCTGGCTGGGCAAGTGCACACACTTGCCAGCCCCTAAACCTTCCCTTAACTTCATATTAGTCACCCCTATGGTAGGCCCAAGGGCATGGTGCATTGTAAGTGTAAGGTAGGACATGCTCTGATGATAGTGGCATGTCCTAATAGTGAATTACTGCCAAATTCGTTTTTCACTATTGTAAGGCTACCTGTTCCCTTTAGGCCAGATGGGCTGCTGGAATTATTACACTCTGTAATCCCAGCAGGCTCAGGGAACATGGTAGAAAATAATGTTTAGTATGCCTGAACTCAGAATAATAAAATACTTCTTTTAGTAAAGTTTATTTTAATATCCTGTGTTTGCAAATGCTACTTTTAGAAAGTTAGCATTTGCTTGCCTAACCATTTCAGCCCGCCTCTGCAGTATGTGTATCTGACTGTCTGGGATGTGTGAGTGACAGGGCTGGGGGATGACAGGTGGTGAATGCAAGGATTACACCTTAGTGGGAGGTAGGAGTGCCCCTGGACTCCTAATCAGGCTGTGCTCTGCCACCACAATGCTGGCTCCGCCCCCCTGGGGAGCGACTGATGACTCAGCCGGCACCTGGCCCAGGAAGGGCAAAGCACTGTCAACAAGGTACTCCTGGCTGCCCCTGTCCACACAATGCTGGCTCCACCTCCCTGTGGAGCGTCTGATGTGCCTGCCCTCACACTGAAAGCAGAAGCCAGAAGTACACCCAAGAAGTGCTCAGAGACTGAAAGCAGTTATGCAAAGGCCCCCCTGGCCTGTAAGAACAAAGGAAATACAGTATAAAAGTAGGAGCCCTGCTCCTTGTAAATCAGAATCCTGTTTCCCACAAAGAACCTCTGCCCGAATAGAAGGAGAAGAAGACGCTGGAAGGACTGGCCTGCTGCTTGCCTTGCTGAGGAAGGAGAGGAGAAGACTTTTCTGACTTGTGCTTGAAACTTTTCTCCAAGGGCTTGACTGAGCTTGCCCCCTGAACTGAACCCCAGGACCAGTGGGTTCATTGTGTCTTTGCTCGTAGCCATCTGCCAGCCGTGTGTGCCTCCCGCCGGAGTAAGACTGCACCCCTCATCGCCCCCTCCTAGGGCTGTGGCACTCGGGAACTCGCCTGCCCTTTACCCGTGAGAGCCTCGCTCCTTGGAGTCGCTCTCTGCCCTCGGGTCAGGCTGCCTGCTGCTCTGCCCCTGCCTGCCACTGGAGCGCCTGAAGTGCTCTCGCCCCTCCCGCCGGAATTTCCTCCAGGCCGGTGACCTAAGCCGTGACTGCAGCCCACACGAAGGACCGTGCCCTGCTGCCCCCGCTCGCCGACCCGAGGAGTTTGCAGGCCGCGCCGCCCCCCTGTTGGGAGACCCCAGTACCATCTGTACCGGGGTCGTGGGCCGCGCCCACCTGTGTGCACCCACCTGCTTCAGACAAGACCCAGAGACACTGCCAGAGACGAGTCAAACTCGTCCCCCCAAGGAAGGAATTCAAACCGGGCTAGGGGCCTGCAACGTTTTATTTCCCCCTCAGCCTTCCCTGTGCCTTGGCCCAAGAGGCTCCTCTCATCCCTCCCTGCTCCTCAGTGCAGCCAGGATCCCCCACCTCTGGAAAAGGCCCGGGGCTCCTCCAGGCTCCTCTCATCGCCTGCTTGCTGCTCCGCAGCTCAGCCCCACCTCCGGAAAAGGCCCGGGGTTTTTCGAGGCCCTCTCTGGTCTCCATTCAAAGTGCACCACGAGATGCGTGAGCATTGGTAGGGCCCGGGGTTTTCTTCCGTGTGGAGCACAGAGGAGCCCTGCGAAGCCCACAGAGGCGCTTGGGAGCGCCATACCTTCCAGGAACAGGGCAAGAGGCCCCAATTATTGCATAACTGGAACTGTTTAAGTGAATTGAACTGAAGAAGAAACATTTGAACTGTAACAAAGAGAACTTGCCTATTTACAATCTTGTAGCTTACCTAAAAAACGTTATATTGGTCTTGTGATAAGTCTTGCCTGAACATATATATTTTTACATAAAGGAGCGTATTTTTATATGTTCACAGCCTGGTGTCCATTTGTGGGGGGATTGGTACATTTTACTGTGTGTGTCATTACAAATGCTTAACTGAATAACGCCTGAAGAATAGCCTTGGCTGCTCACGCCACGCGCCTAGAGGGTGAGCAAGGGTGATTCTAAGGGGTCATCCTTCACCCTGACTTAGAGGAGAGGGTCCCTGCTTGTCACAATTGAATACTTGCGCCAACTAGAAACCCCCAATTCTAACAGCCCCCCTTGCATACATTATACCTGGCGCAGGTATAATGTGGCGCAGGGGTTTACAAAGTGACGCATCTAGGTAGATGCGTCACTTTATAAATATGGCGCAACAAGGCGCATTTTTTACGCCACTGGTGCGTCACAAAAAGTGACGCACCTGTGGCGTAAAAGTGACGCACAGCCTCATAAATGAGGCCCCTTGAACCTGGCTCCCCGGCTTCAAGGGCGGCCGCTATAGCCGTTAAGCCGCATCTGCGAGGCTGCTGCAGAATGGCAGCACTCTACGACTAAATCTATCCTGTGCTCTGGAGTGCACCTTTTAGGAAGAGATATTAACATTGGCGACGAACAACAAAACTCCAAAGAAAAGAGGACTTTAAGAAGACCAGCAACCAGTCTGGAGAATATAGGACAGGTGTACATGTGCGCATTGCATCTGTAAGCCCTGCGTCCACCTCTTCTCAGGTACATCGGTTTTTAGTTTACTTCACATCTAAAATCTCCTCAAGGGTTTCTTTGTTAGTATCGCATATGAGGTTTATGGTTTTTATTTGAGTTCAGGTTTCTAGTGAACTGACTTTATGGTGCAGCAATGCCACCTAGTGGTTACTGGTGGTATCCTTTCTCTATTACAACAATTGGCATGTTGTTTTAAGCCATCTATGGTCAGAGTTCAAAACAGGCAACAGTAATATTCCTCTTTATTAACCTCACTCATTGGTTCCTTTCAGCGCGTGGGAGCAACGATGGCCACTGATTAGATAATGTACCATATATATATGGGACTGAAATCGCGGACCCCATTCCTTACAAAAAAAAAATATATATATACATATTTAACAAGCATTAGAAATGCAATCGGGCTCGGATTTATTTGAGTTTGAGCTAATGGCATTATAAATGCCAATGTATTGTTGCTATGTGTTGTGGAGTGTGTTCATGTGGTGTGTACTGCCAGTGATCTCACCACTCTACTCACTACTCTACTCACTACTCTACTCACTACTCACTACTCTGCACTCACTACTCACTACTCTGCACTCACTACTCACTACACTACTCACTACTCCAATCACTACTCTACTCACTACTCTACTCACTACTCTACTCACTACTCTACTCACTACTCTACTCACTACTCTACTCACTACTCTGCACTCACTACTTTACTCACTACTCTACTCACTACTCTACTCACTACTCTACTCACTACTGCAGTGTTGCCTTAGTACTGCATAGTGGTGGGTAGAATGGATATTGGAAAACTGGTATTAAGCCAGTTAGTCATGGAATAATTATGCTGTAAATCACAAAATAATCACTCACAGGGAGGGTTTGATTAATATTGGGGGGGGGGGGGGGGGGTGTCTGTGTTGAAACAAGAGATTTTTACCCAAAATATGCATATATTAAGAAAGTTGCTTAAAATTTTCTAATTGAAAAGGCAAGGGCAGAAAAGATCATCATAGAACATAGAAATATGAAACTAACATATTTTCGGCTCCGTTCATGAGACTTCTTGTGCATCTGAATTTCACTTCACAGGCACACCGAATGTGCTATATCGGGCACACATCCACAAAGATGTGCAGAAGTAGCATGTATGGAAATGGACAATTTCTCTAGATGTCTATGCATATTCATGAGGATGTTTCTGAATCCATAAATATGCACTGGATTTTGCATTTTGGAGCGCTTACTAACTGCGATGCGTAGATTCCGTTTTTTTGTGAGTCGGGCTCCTGACTACACCTGTAATACTACTTCCAAATCCATAACTACTTTGATCTATTTTAAATGTATTCCTATTTTGGTGGCTACGCTGCCTGTAAACGGGGTTCCTTGTGGCATGCCTGCCGCTTGATATGTACTTTTGGTCAAATCACGTTTTCTCCCTTTTAGTTAATTACAAATATTTGTAATGTAAAAATTATTTTAAAAAATCGCTTTACCACAATGCAGTCAAGTATTGTCCCAATTAGATGCCGTCCTGAGGAGCCCCTGGGATGGGGCCCATACTCCCCCCCCGCCCCCCGTCACCATTGAGGCCGGAACCGCCGAAGATTGGTCGGCAGGTCGCTAGGGGTTACCTGGAGTTGGGGCGAGCGGTGCACTGGCGGGAAGCTCCTCCGTCTTCTGGAAATGCAATCATGGCTGCAGCTGCACGAAGAGAGGAGCGGGGCAGCCCTTCCGGTGCTCAGCGCAGTCACACCTCCCGGCTGAGGCTGACGTCCAGCTGGGCGGCTTCTTCCCTTGGCGGCCGGGCGGCCCGGTCAATTTCAGAATGATTATACACTCTGGGCTAGCGGCGGTGATAAATTACACCGCGGGATATGTTAAAGGGGCCGGGGTGCCAGGGGGAAAAAAAGCACGCACTTCAAAAAATAAATGTAAATCAGGCGGGGAGACGGGGGTGAACGAGAGAGCGGCAGAGCAGCTCCCCGGGCCGGCAGGAAGGAGCCGCACACGGCGTCTATGCCTGTGTGCACGTGAGGAGGACGCGCGCCCGACAAACACACTGCTAGATGGTGAACGCGCGCGCACCATCTGCAATGCATTACACGGCCACCCTGACAGCTCCTAATTATAATTAATGTACTTCTTTGCGCGAGCACGCACGAAATATGCCCAAAATGGCGGAACAAAACTACATTTACCCTATCACTTCAAGCCTATTAAAACGAAAACACAAGGAAGACGTATCACTGGCCAGATGACAGAAAACGCTAAGGAATGTGTGGAATTCCTCTCACCAAGGCCCTAAGGATACTTCTTCTTTTTTTTCTTATAACATTAGGATCTCGAAACTCCTCCCCCACTTACAGTGGGGAGGAGTCCGAGCCCTAAAAAGGGGGCAGGCCCTGGGGATGAGGTTCCCGTGGCTGAAAACAGTCCAAGTCCCATTTATAATAAAAAAAAAGGCTGGACCTCAGGCGATGGAGGGCTGCGCGGCCCTCTCCCTTTTTTTAAATAAAAAAATAATAATAAAAAAAGGAAATGGGGTCCCGGGGACAAAATCATCCCGGGAGGGAAGCTGCCAGGACCCCCCCCTCCCTTTTTTCTCCCTTTTTCCTAATAAAACAATTATAGAAAAAAAGGGGCTGGGATCCCAGGGGCCGAAATCAGCCCAGGAGAGGGTCGACTTAGTAGTTGTTTTAAAAAATATATAAATTGGAAAGGCCAACCTGGGGGATGGGTTACCCAGTGCAAAAAACGGCCCAGGAAAGGGGGCCCCATTTGGCCCCCCTTCATAATAATTGAAAAAAAATGCTAAAAAATCTTGACAACTTGCTGGAGGCCTGGTCCCCTTATTTCACTACTCTACAAACGCACCTTTTAGTGCACTTCCGGTTGGGGGATGAAGTACCCTTGGCTGCTGAGGGTCCTTAGGGACCAACAAGATATCTTGGTACCTCCAGTAAGCCCCACATAGCGGGTTTTCTGAGAGGTGGTCAGAGGCCACGCCCCCTTTCTTCACCACTCTGTAAACATGCCTATTGGTGCACTGCTGGTGGGGGGATGGCATCCCCTTGCCTACTGAGGGCCTCAGGACTAAAGTGGACTTCTTCCCCCAAGCAGCAGTACACCAAGAATGTCTAGCTGTAAAAACTCGCAGAGTTATTACACCTGGTAGGACATCTGTTCCGAGCCTTCAACGCCTAACATGTGTCTAGACCTTTTAAAAACACTCCCTTTGGAAGACGTTTGGTCATTCACAACAGGCCATTTTTGTTTCAATTAAATAGTGTGTAAAACAGTGGGAATTGTTCAGAAGAGCAGGGGCATAGTCATTAAAGGGGAAGTGAAAAATTCAGGGGGAGTAAGTGCCCCCTTTGATCCACCCTCTGCCCCGCTCTGGACACCCACGGAGAAGCTGGATGGATAAAAGCACATTTAAAAATTCTCACATGCCTGGACAGTAATGTACTCGTACACGTCCGGAGCTGAGCAGGACAATCTTCGACAGCCAGTTTTGCCTAAAATGAAAGTCAGAATCTTACAGTGTCTCTTTGGAATCTTCCCGTTCGAGAAGCAAGCACCCCAAGGCAGGGCTGGCGCTAGGCATGGGCAGTGTGGGCAGCTGCCATGGCCTCGCACTCCTCTCACCAGCATGGGCCCGCACTGATTGTGTGTACTGTTTTTTCCCTGCCGATCCAACTGAAAGAAAGGTGTCTCCTTGCAATTAGGGTCCATGGGAGGGGCCCTCCCCGGGCCTCTCAGGGATGGTGTCGGGAGGGTTAGGGGAGGAAGACACTTCCTCTGGTCCCAATTGCAAGGAGACCATTCAGGGACACTGCGGGACACCCATTGTCCAGCACTTTAGCGCCCCCACAGTGGTAACTCCCAGCCCCCAAGCAATTCTCACACCTTCCGCCTGTTAGAAGCTGTAAAAGAGGTGCTTGTATGAGGCTGAGAGGAGGAACTGCAGCCCAGAAGGAGCCTGCACAAAGCAGCTTCCAGAACTGTGTCACTTATGTAAATTAGAGGGGCCTCGCATATTCCCTTTTGGCCCGGGGCCCTGGCAATCCTAGAACAGGCCCTGCCCCAAGGGTCCCTAGTGCCAAAGATAAAAGATGCAGGCTACGTGGCTATCATGAGGTTTTAGTTCTGCACATTCTCTGTGTTTGTCCACTTTCAAACCAGACATGAACATTTAATCTAAAATCTTGTTATCTTGCTCTGAAACATTCGGACCTGCCACCAAGAATTAACTGGACGCCTCAATGGTACACATGCTCAGTTGAGCTGCAGGTTTGTCAAGTTTATGATGGCAGCAAAAACCTTAATTTCCTAACTTAACCTTTTAGCCTGACTTTGCCTAGCTCTCGCTGGAGTTTTTACTCTTTTGTTTCTTTTATTGATTGATAAACATATCGTGCCTTTTATTTGTTTAATTTGCGCACACGTGTCTCTTATTTAAAGTAATGATTTTAAGTATTCACATAACAATATTATTCATTCGTTCATTGAACCACAATGTATGCATTACTCCCTTGCCGCAGTCCCTGCTGTAGGGCTCATGCACACACTGATTCCTGAGGATGGTGTCTTCGTGGTCCCTGCTGCCCAGAAGGATGCTCCTTCAGGGGGAACAGCATTTACAATGCAACTTTTACAATGAAGTACCTTTACGACGCAACCATTACAACGCAACTTTTACAACGACTTGCGCTGGGGGGCGCTCTAGGATACGGAATAGTTTTAATTTACTATCCAACACCTTCCCTACTATCCACGGGGACTGGAGTTGGAATAGTAAATTAAACTATTCACTATCCAGCGCCCCCCAACGCGCCGTTGTAATGACTTGCGTTGTAAAACTTGCGCCGTAAAGGCATGCGTTGTAAAAGCATGCGTTGTAACGACGTACATCCCTCCTTCAGTGAGATGTGCTTCTCTCATGGACCAAAACATTAGGGAATCCAGTCCATCTTGGAGGCAGCTTCCTTCCACGCACAATTCTTTCTATTACATAGGGCAACAAAAGGTTTTTGATGGGGAGTAGTCGAGTGTCTCTAAAATTGTTTTCATCGAGTGCTACTTATCAGCAACATTTAATACAAATGCACACTTACACCACCTCAATAATTATGTGCCCAATCCAGACGGCAGAGGTTTGGGCATTGTAAACCCTGTTTCGAATACCTTAGACAGGGGCAGTACATTGTGCAAACCCTTTGTCGAATGCAGCAGAATAGTTGTTCTGAATTGTGTTCACCTTGGTTAGTGCACTATTTTATCAGGAGGGGTCAGGGGACTGGTTTTCATTGAGTACATTTGCATTTTTCAGTTTAGTATGGATTTCTTTGTATTGATTTAAGTATTTTTTCTACAGTAAAAGAACTGAGCAGGTAGTGATTAATTAACTGTTATTTGGCGCTCTACTGAGTTCTCAGTTTGCAGCCCGCAGCCCACACCCCCTGCTGGAGCAAGTTTGGACTTCTCTGCTAACGTTTCTGAGAGTCCAATGCACTAGAGTTCCCTTAATGCCATATTTGGGTCCAGTATGGAGAGGCTTCTATTTTATGAGATGAAAGAGCTCCCTAGATTTCTTCATATGAGCATGGGTTTCTGTGATTATATGACTCTATTCTTGATCGATATGGAACTATCTATTATTTACTACATCTTTATGTATCTTCGATATTGTTATTATACTATGCTTGATTTGTATGGAACTATATGTCATTTACCATATGCCTATCTATCTTCGATATGTTGATTCTACTATCTGTGATTTTTATGAAATTATATGTTATTTACCGTATGCCTATGTATCTGCGATATTTACCTTGTAAAGCACTCTGATACCCGGAAGGGTCTTGTTCGTGCTATATAAAACCTTCAAATAAAATAAATATTATATTATATGCCTCTTTTTGGATTCTTTAGTGGTTTTTCAAAATTGCTAGGCTTACTATGGGAGGAAGGTGCTCTAACAATTTCAATGTAAACACATCATAGAAAGGTTTAGGATCTCAAATAATCATATCTCAAAGCATATGTTCCGCAGGGATCTTCCCTTATTCCCATTCTGTTGAATGCATATATGAGCCCACTAGCTGAGATAGTTCTTCCTTTTGGTTTCAAGATAATCACATATGCTAACGATACCCAACTCGTTGTGGCCGTAAACCATTCTGACAGCTCCTTCCCCAGCCTAGGCCCATGCCTGGAGAAGGTGGCCAAGTGGATCTAGTGGCCCCTCACTCAGAAGTTCTTATTCCTCCATGCTAGTATCTTGTGACTACTTGTGTTGAAAACTAGGGCCCTTAAAGGGTAAAGCCCTGTCTCTAGAAATCCATTCCCACAGCAGGGATGATGGGTGGGTCAGTAAGTAGCAGCAGATTCCTTACCTTAGAATAGACACCCAAGCAATTCTTCCCCAGAGGTGGGTCTGAGGACCAATTTCACACAAGGAAGTCCTCAAGGAGCAAGTGGGCAAAACGCCCACCCCTCTGCAGCTGCCTGTCCAGGCAGAAGTGTTTGTAAACATGTACAAGGAAGCTCATGTTGCTGCCTGGCAGATGTGCAGGACAGGAAATGGCAGCCTTAGCTCTGGTAGAATAAGCACACAAACCCTCAGGGTGTTGCTTTTTAGCCAACGCACAGCAAATCTTTATAAAGGGATCGATCCTTCAATGGTCTGTTTCTGCACAGTCCATCCTTTCTTTGCTCTGACTTACTCCAGAAAGCGTTGGTCATCCACCTAGAACTCTTCTGTGCTGTCAAAGTAGAACGACAATGCTCTTTTTAGGTCCAGACGGTGATGTTTCATTTTTCCTAGGAGGGATGAGGCAAAGCGCAAAAAGTAGGCTGAGTGATGGCTTGGCCCACGTGAAATGGAGCGACCGGAAGAATCGGAAGAAAAGAAGCCCTCATACGAAACACCAGTTTTCAAGTCTTACACCACCATCCAGTCTCCAGGATTCAGGGCAGACAGGACCTGAGCAAGAGTGCTTACTCATGAATTTCTCCTTCTTGAGGAAGAAATTGAGAGAGTGCAGGTCGAGGATAGGACAAAAGGCTTTCATCTTTCTTGGGCCATGGAAAGTAATGAGAATAGCAACCACGACCTTCTTCTGGCATCGGTACTCTCCTATTGGCTCCTTTGGCCAAATTAGTCATCCCTTCCTAGCAGAGAAGAGATAGGTGGTCCTCCGTGAGCTTGTCGTAAGTAGGTGCAATGGAGAAAGGGATAGTTTTGAAGGGGAGGGAGTATCCTCCTCTGGACAATCTGCAAAACCCGCCTGTTCGCTCTTATGGAGTGCCAGCGTGTCCATGATGATAAACAGGCAGACTAGAAAGATTTGGATGCTGCGGCTGCTGGGGGTTGGTGAACTGATCTGACCGCTGGCCACCCTACCCATGATGCAGTTGAAAAGCTTGCACATCGCAGTCGCTGGGCAGGTAAAGACGAAGTTGTCTGCCCCTTCTGTGGCCACGAAAGGAGCGTAAAGCAGATTGAGGGTGACGAGGGGCCATAGATAGGCCAAAGGACCTGGCTCTAGCCCTCTTGTCCTTAAAGCGCTCGAGTGCAAGAATATCGTTGACAAGAATAAGAAATTTAAGTTATTGTTATATGTATATAATGAAGTTTATTTTTTTAAATATTGTTTATGTTTTTAATGTATTTGTGAAAGTTGCAGTAGCTATTACATTTTATTTAAGTAATATATATATTATTTTTGGTGCTGTAGCAGGTTGTGGGTTTATATGGGTAGATGGTGGGACGTAATTTAATTATAATAAATTAATGTTTATTTATTGTAAAATATTATTTAATTACTCTGTATTTTGTTAATTGTGTAATATTGTATTTTAAATTGTTAATTAATATAAATTATTTAATTGGTAATTAACTATGTTAATATTGTAAATAATTTTTTTTAATGAATTTTAAAATATAGGGTCTGGGGTAATTGGGGTAGAGGTTGGGAGGCAAATTAATTTTAATTAATTGTTAATTAATGTTAACTGTTTAAGTGATCATTAGTAATGGCAATATTGTTAGTTAATTATTATTTGTTATGAGCGGGTTGTAGGATTTATGGGAGAACAGAGTTGGTAGGTATTTAATTGTAAATAATTGTTTTTTATTAATATAAAATATTTAATTGATAATTAAGCTAATTGTGTAGGTATTTTTTTATTTTTTTATGTGTGGGTTGTTTCATCCATTACACAACTGATATTTATGTAATGTTAAGTGAGGCTGCACAAGCAAGTGGCTTGTGTTATGATGATTTACAATGCCACACAATCCCTTACCTCTGATTACATATACACAACATAGCACAGTTACATTGCTCTGCCTAGCATGGTAAATTACCATTTAAATACGGATGTGCAAATCACTACCTTGCCTTAAAATTTGCTAGGAAGGAGTTACATGTGTGAGGCATGTGTATCCCAACATATACACCCATCTTATTTGGCACATTAACATAGTAACATGCACAATAATACCTTCAAATAAATGAAAAGCAGATGCCGTTCCAGATGACAGAACTTTGACAGTTCTGTTCATTTCAGCAAATCACTTACACACTGTACAAGTAATCATTCAGCTTCAAACAGAAATATGCCTTCAGAATTTTTGAAGGTGTCCATTCATACACAAAGTTGCCTTCATTTATCATTGTATTGCATTTCTCTTGTATCACACATGGTGTTGCTAGGACAACACAATCCTTCACTTAGATTTACAGTTAGACACAAGGACAACTTGCACTGCCATGCATTGCGTGGTAAATCTGAAGTGAAGCAAGGCAGTGCAAGTCTTTGCTTTGCATTACTCTGTCCCAGGAAAGCGTTCCATGAGTGGAACATGGGTATTCCCTTGTATTCAGCCATTGATTTTGTCCCTTTCCCAGATATGACAAGAGTACTAAACCTGGGAATGGGTAAAATATGCTGCTTCTTCCCAGGATAGGCGCGTGGTGAAGGGATATCATTATTCTTGCTCTTAGTTTCCTTTTTCTAAGAGTGCTGCATTCTGTAACAAACTTAATAAAAGGAAACAGCCTCTGAGGACTTTTTTTGTGCAAGAAGGTCCTTCCTACAAATCACACACCCTTGCCTATAATGCAGTACCCCAGGGGCGGTGGGTGACATTTCAAAGTGGTGGGGCGCAAAGTGATTTGCATACAGCACCGTAGCGAGCGAGGGCAGCGTGCGAGCCCGAATCCCAAAAGGGGGGTTTAGGGGGGTTACCCTCCCCAAGAAAATTTTGAAAAAAAAGAAGAAAAATCCTGCATTTTCAAGCAAATTTGAGAAAGCAGGAAGGTTAATAAAGCAATTGTGAAAGTGCAGTTATTACATTAATAGATGGCATAACATAGGTAGCTGCTTATTCAGTATAACCACAGAGCTTCATACATTCCGTCCTATTACGCTCAGGTGCTGAATTCAGACTATAAGACTTTCATGAAAATCTCAGCTCTAAGAGTAGAAGAAGTTGCACAGCAGTTGGGAAACAGCCTTCACAAAGCATTAGGAAAATGAGAGGCAATTACTTGAAAGCAAACTGAAAGCAATGCATCAAGTAGTAACTTAAAGCAATGCATCCAGCAAAACAGTGCATGCAGTCAACCATACAAAAGTCAACTACAGCAAGTGTGAACCTGTGAACCTTCACTTTGAAAGCAGGGTGCTAGTCAACAGGCCAGTCACATACATTTAAACTGAAGAAGAGTACACTTCAGCATGCAGGCACCAACATAAAAGCACCAAGCAAGTCAAACAGTTTAATGAAAGAAAAATGAAAGCCATACATCCAGCAAACTAGACAGTGACTCAAAAAGTAAACTGAAGCAAGTGCACACTGAAAAGAATGCGCAGTCATAAGTCAGACATTCACATAAAAGCAACTTACCAAGACACCCAATCAATTACATGGGAAAAACTTGAGCCAATGCACCCAGAAAACCAGACCAGCACACCAAAGCATCCCACCCCTGATTGGATGGCAGCTGTGCTCTTAGGGTCACCCCTCAGTTTTTTGGCAGGGTTGAGCACCCCCCAGTTTTATGCCCGCTGCGTCTGAAGGGGAGACAGGCAAAAGGGGTCATAATGGGACATCTGGCACAGCCACTTTGTAATCGAGGTCACCCACCCAGGTCAAGACTGAGTTACAGGCTGATCTTAAATCTTTAAACAACCACAAGGGTCTCCAGCTAGTTGGTTCTTGAGCCAAAAGAGTCCTCAGCTCACTGGGAGTCTTTACATCGCACCTGAGATGACATGACAATGTCCCTTAATCCGGAGCAACTGTGGGGACTGGTCTGGGTCTGGATCTGACTTGGTACGAGCAGGATACAAAAAGTAACGGGTAGGTGGTAACCCACTTCAAGTGAAGGAGCTGTAAGGAGCCTAAGCGCACTGGTGTTGATACCACTAACAGGGCAGCTCTGGCTTTCTCAGGGTTGGTGTCAGCTGTGTGATAAAACCAGCATGTGAAGCAGTTACCTCAAACAAACTAAAACCAATGCACTCATCAAGACAAGGAGTTACATGAAATCAAATAGAAAACCACCATCAAGCCAGGTAGTCACCTAAAGGCAAATTGAAGTGACTGCACACTATGGGAAGTGCACTTCACCAGCCAGCCTATTACACTAAAGGAAAATAAAAGCAATGCTCCCAGTAAACAAGACAACATAAATTGAAAATGTTTCCCCGCAGGACCAACAGTCACAAAAAGTAAAGAAACAGAACGAAGTCAGAGGCACTCCAGGAATCCAGGTAGTCACACAAAATCATAACTGATTGAGCAAACTGTGTACTGAAAACTATTGCAAATAAGACAATTATATCAGAACAAACTAGTCACAGGAAAACAAACGCATGCACCCATCAAGCCGTGCATCACAAGTCAGCAAACGGAATCGAATTAAACCAGCAATACTTGGTGTCACTCAAAAGCAAGTATGAAGTGCACTTCAGCAAGCAGGTCAGCCACATTAACAGGAAACTTTCGAGGATACACCCCAAAAAGTCATAGAATCAGTTGCAAAAAAAACAAATGCACTCCAGCAACATAGGAAGTCGAATGATGAACACCACTGTACATAACAGCACTGTACATAACGCACACATTACACAGAGACTAGCAATCATAGCTGTGTAAAACAGTGTATAGGACATGTTATATAAGACAAACGACAACAAGGGGTGAATTCACATGTCATCCATATTGATAGGCAGTAGAGTTAAAGAGTACTTGGTCTGGAGAAGCACAAACTCTGAATTTAAAATGTAACACAATGGATTGATGCTCTCTTTAATAACAAGAACTGATTTGT
The DNA here is from genome assembly GCF_964261635.1 of Lissotriton helveticus. Lineage (NCBI taxonomy): Eukaryota > Metazoa > Chordata > Amphibia > Caudata > Salamandridae > Lissotriton > Lissotriton helveticus. The sequence continues at coordinate 2,083,250,745 of NC_136065.1, forward strand.
ACCCAAGTGAACCCTTTTCCCAACATTGGAATAATGACAGTCTGGCGGAAAAATCCATACACACTAATCTATACCTTGAAGTCTGCACGCAGTTCTTTGATGATGACAGTTAATAGTTCACTATAAACTACAACTAACAAAAGGAAGTCTCTGACAAAAGCAGTAACCCACTGACCTGTTTACATTATATTCACTGTTATATGCATGGTACATGTTCTTCGCAGCAAGCATATTAACCGTCTGCTCTGCACTACCTTACCATGAATTAAAACTTCAACGAGCCAAAACGTCTATTAGACAAAACTCCGATCTCGCCTGGAAGAACATTAATCACCGGAGTTTTTTTGACATTTTAATTGCTGTCTGGACATTGCTAGAGCGCAGCAGCAGGTGCATTTACGCACAATGTAAACAAGCAAACACCAAACAGGCGCCCTAGTTTTAAATCAGCACCCGGTGCGGTAGTACCGGTCGCACCACCCTAGAGCCGGCCCTGTGCATTATATAACGCAACATTATAGGGCCCCTTCTCTATCATCACCATCAATGTGATGAGGAGACCCTGCACCCAGCTCACAGCTTGAATAATTTAGCATATTCAGATCAATCGCTATTTCCCTGAGTGCCTAAGGGGAGCTGCATGTGGGGGGGGGGTCTAGCTGGTCTGCGAGCATCCCCGCCCAAGCCTGCAAGTCATCAGCGAGTTTATTGTCTATTCAGCATTCACCCATACAGCTTTCTCAGCCACTGCCTATCCAATCATGTCTCAAACCCACTTACACATATCTGAGGGTTAGGGAACATCCAACGAATAGCCACTCTGCCACCCCAGCAACAGGAACCTCCAACTAAGTCCCTTTTCTTGCGTGTCGATACCTGCCTCAACAGGAATTGTCAAGCGTCTCCAGGGACTCCCCACTCTGTGGCTTCATTTAACCTATCACCTATGGACTGCCACTATGCGACCCGCTCGGGGCAATGTTATAGCATACTCATAAAGTCTGCTCCGTCAACTAAACTACTGAGGGCAGGTAGGTGCCTGCCCCGGGTAGATAGCGTGCAGTGTGGCGGGAGTACTATATACCTGGTGAATAACATTATAGCGTATCAATTTGAACCTCCAGTTAGCAAAGACAGTCTGCATGCTTTCCCATTGCTTGTTCGAGATCAGTTCCCTCAGTGCTTCCTGTCATCTGCCCTGCACCACACAAAGAGATAGCCTCCCATGGTACCCTGTATATAAAGGAGATTAATGTATAGCCCCCAGCCAAGGTGAGTAAGGTCACCAATGTTTGTGACTCTTCGGGGGCCTCTGGGAATGTAGGCCATGTACAACAAGACGTGGTGGTTATTTTAGCAAATTGTAAGAATTGTCTATGGCCTAAGTTAAATGTTTCAATCGGTCTGACAGGGTAATACATTTATAATTCAGATACAAATCCCGTAGAGTGTCGCAGCCTCCTGCCGGCCACCATCCACCGCTATCGTTTGCCCTATTTGTGTGAAGATGCATGGGGACCACATGGGCAAGTCTGGTGCATACAGTGCACGACGTAACAACTACTGAACCACCCTCTCCCAAACATGACATACCTGACTCACCACTTATGAAAACAAGGAGGGTGCCCCCGCCCCCAACATCAAGAGTTCGGGAAAAGGCATCTCACCACATGTGCCAAGCAGCAACCATTTGTCCAAAGTCTCCCTTCGTCCAACCAATCTAACATGTGCTAGAGCTGTGCAATAAAGATAGTAAAGCAAGCTCCAAACTAGATTGCTCCAGTCTACCATGCCACCAGGTACGTAACGTTTCAAGGCAATGACGTAGCAAGGTAAGGTGGTGCCCGGTGCAGAAAATGTCTTGTCATCCCCGGCTTGACAAATGGCAAAAATATGTGTTCAAAACACATATTTTTGCCATTTTGTCACCCCCCTCAGTGACCCTCTTCCGATGCCGAAAGCAGATGAACAATTATTTTATCTAACTCAATTAAATATTTTCTGGGGCTGTCAAATAAAGCTACCTGATAATCGTAAAGACAGCGGGGTAAAACAATAATGTTTTCACGAGCGCCACCTTACCCATCAGGGACAAATTGAGAGTGTTCCAAAATTTCAGCGAAGGTTTAACACCATCCATGCAGCGCCAGGATTGGCTAGGGGGGCAAATTTGCTTCTCGCCCTGTTGCCCTTTGAAAACCCGGGCTGTGGCAGGCGAACAAGTACCCCTGGGTCCCGCTGGGGAACTTACAGTGCGCATGCTTGAGATAGTTGCCAACTTTCCCAAGCATGCGCACAGTGCACTGTAAGTTCCCCAGCGGGACTGCGCACTATGGTCTACTGCAGCCTGAGTGTCACTCAAGCTGCAGGCCACCCCCCCTGCACAATTCCCGGCGGTGGGCTGAGGCTGATTGTTGCAATGTTATAGATAGGATTGCGACCGGCGGCCGCGATGCGCGTCCATTGTGGCTGGTGGGGCTACGCCCCTACGCCCCAATGGATGCACCATACTGTACCACTTGCACCATAGCGCAAGGGTGCGTGCGTTGGACTATATTGGAATCCTTGTAGTACGATGTCAGAAATGTCCCATATATCGTCCCATATGGTACATTTCTACACTATCCCAGTTACGCTACCCATGCCCAGCAAATGGATTTACATTATTGAACATACTGTGTTGCCTTAGTCCCTACACTTAGGTTACATGTACTACTAGGCCATCACCCACTACATCCCTCCTGCAATGTTGGGTACTCTGGATTTTGATACTATGTCAATTCAGTATTCTGCACACATATATGGGTGCCTATATACATACACAATTATTCATTCTGAAGGACGCCGTCACAATGCAAGCTCGCTAAATGAAGTTACAGTCTGTAGATCACATTATTTTAGATTGCACAACACACACATAGCAAAGCTGAATGTGTTACAAAGGCTTGATACGTACCATTTGTATGTACGTGGAGAATTCATACATTTGTGTTCCTCAACTAGCATGTTTATAATGTCATAATTACATGCCCTAATTAGTCCATGCCTGATACGTCATACCTTATATAAAAGTCTTACAAAAATAAAAACAAGCATTGGCATAGCCAATAGGTCTCACCTTTGGGACCTTATAAGTATTTCGTTATGCAGCACAATATCCTTGGTGCAACAACATCAACTGTTGCATGGCTAAACACTTGTAAGGCCCCAAAGGCGGTAGAGAAGTAGAGAGCTAGAGAGAGATAGAGAGAGGCAGAGAGAGGTAGAGAGAGAGAGGTATAGAGGTAGAGAGAGAGGTAGAGATGTAGAGAGAGCGAGAGGTAGAGAGAGAGAGGTAGAGCGAGAGGTAGAGAGTTAGAGAGAGAGGTAGTGAGAGAGGTAGAGAGGTAAATAGAGAGGTAGAGAGAGGTAGAGAGGTAGAGGTAGAGAGAGAGGTAGAGAGAGAGAGAGGTAGGGAGGTAGAGAGAGAAAGGTAGACAGAGAAGTAGAGAGAGAGGTAGAGAGTGGAGGGAGAGAGGTATAGAGGTAGAGAGAGAGAGGTAGAGAGGTAGAGAGAGAGAGAGGTAGAGAAAGAGGTAGAGAGAGAGGTAGAGTGGTAGAGATGTAGAGAGAGGTAGAGAGGTAGAGGTAGAGAGGTAGAGAGAGAGGTAGAGAGAGATGTAGAGAGAGGGGTAGACAGAGAGGTAGAGAGAGAGGTAGACAGAGAGGTAGAGAGAGAGGTAACGAGAGAGGTAGAGAGAGAGGTAGAGGGAGAGTTAGAGAGAGAGGTAGAGAGAGAGGTAGAGAGAGGTAGAGAGGTAGAGGTAGAGAGGTAGAGAGAGAGGTAGACATAGAAGTAGAGACAGAGGTATAGAGAGAGGTAGAGAGGTAGAGATAGAGAGAGGTAGAGAGAGGTAGAGAGAGAGGTAGAGAGAGAGAGAGCCAGAGATGTAGAGAAAGAGGGCTAGAGAGGTAGAGCGGTAGAGCGAGAGAGAGGTAGAGAGAGAGGTGGAGAGAGTGATAGAGAGAGAGGTAGAGTGATAGAGAGAGGTAGAGAGGTAGAGGGAGAGAGAGTGATTGAGAGAGAAGTAGAGTGATAGAGAGAGGTAGAAAGGTAGAGGTAGAGAGAGAGGTAGAGAGAGATGTAGAGAGAGAGGTAGAGAGAGAGGTAGAGAGAGAGGTAAAGAGAGAGGTAGAGAGAGCGGTACAGAGAGGCAGAGAGGTAGAGAGAGAGGTAGAGAGATAGAGAGAGAGCGGTAGAGAGCGAGGTAGAGAGAGAAGTAGGGAGAGAGGTAGAGAGAGATAGAGAGGTAGAGAGAGAGGTAACGAGAGAGGTAGAGATAGAGGTAGATAGAGAGGTAGAGAGAGAGGTAGAGAGAGGTAGAGGTAGAGAGGTAGAGGTCGAGAGGTAGAGAGAGAGGTAGACAGAGAAGTAGAGAGAGAGGTATAGAGAGAGGTAGAGAGGTAGAGATAGAGTTAGAGAGAGAGGTAGAGAGGTAGAGGTAGAGAGGTAGAGAGAGGGGTAGACAGAGAAGTAGAGAGAGAGGTAGAGAGAGAGAGAGGTAGAGAGAGAGAGAGAGAGAAAGAGACAGAGAGGTAGAGAGAGAGGTAGAGAGAGTGATAGAGAGAGAGGTAGAGAGAGTGATAGAGAGAGAGGTAGAGGTAGAGAGGTAGAGGTAGAGAGAGGTAGAGTGATAGAAAGAGGTAAAGAGGTAGAGGGAGAGAGGTAAAGAGAGAGGTAGAGAGAGAGGTAGAGAGAGAGGTAGAGAGAGGCAGAGAGGTAGAGACAGAGGTAGAGAGATAGAGAGAGAGCGGTAGAGAGCGAGGTAGAGAGAGAGGTAGAGAGAGCGGTAAGGAGAGAGATACAGAGAGAGGTAGAGCGAGAGGTAGAGCGTGAGAGGTAGAGAGAAAGAAAGGTAGAGCGGTAGAGAGAGGTAGAGAGGTAGAGAGGTAGAGAGAGAGGACTCTAGAGAGGTAGAGATAGAGTTAAAGAGAGAGGAAGAGAGGTAGAGGTAGAGAGGTAGAGAGAGAGGTAGACAGAGAAGTAGAGAGAGAGGTAGAGAGAGAGGTAGAGAGGTAGAGAGAGAGAGAGGTAGAGAGAGGTTGAGAGAGAGGTAGAGAGAGAGAGAGAGAGCCAGAGAGGTAGAGAAAGAGGGCCAGAGAGGTAGAGACAGAGAGAGAGTGATAGAGAGAGAGGTAGAGTGATAGCGAGAGGTAGAGAGGTAGAAGTAGAGAGGTAGAGAGAGAGGTAGAGAGAGATGTAGAGAGAAAGGTAGACAGGGAGGTAGAGAGAGAGGTAAAGAGGGAGGTAGAGGGAGGTAGAGAGAGAGGTAGAGAGAAAGGTAGAGAGAGGCAGAGAGGCAGAGAGAGAGGTAGAGAGATTGAGAGAGAGCGGTAGAGAGCGAGGTAGAGAGAGAGGTAGAGAGAGAGGTAGGGAGAGAGGTAGAAAGAAAGAGGTAGAGAGAGAGGTAGAGAGAGAGGTAGAGAGAGACGTAGGGAGAGAGAGGTATAGAGAGAGGTAGAGAGAGAGAAAGGTAGAGCGGTAGAGAGAGAGGTAGAGAAGTAGAGAGAGAGGGAGGTAGAGAGAGCGGTAACGAGAGAGGTAGAGAGAGAGTTAGAGAGAGAGGTGGAGATAGAGGTAGAGAGAGGTAGAGAGGTAGAGGTAGAGAGGTAGACAGAGAGGTAGACAGAGATGTAGAGAGAGAGGTATAGAGAGAGAGAGGTAGAGAGGTAGAGAGAGAGAGAGGTAGAGAGAGGTAGAGAGAGAGAGAGGTAGAGAGAGAGAGCCAGAGAGGTAGAGAAAGAGGGCCAGAGAGGTAGAGAGAGAGAGAGAGAGAGAGAGAGAGAGAGGTAGAGAGAGAGGTAGAGAGAGTGATAGAGAGAGAGAGAGAGGTAGAGAGAGAGGTAGAGCGATGTAGAGAGAGAGGTAAACAGGGAGGTAGAGAGAGAGGTAAAGAGGAAGGTAGAGAGAGAGGTAGAGAGAGAGGTAGAGAGGTAGAGAGAGAGGTAGAGAGAGGCAGAGAGGCAGAGAGAGAGGTAGAGAGATAGAGAGAGAGCGGTAGAAAGCGAGGTAGAGAGAGAGGTAGACAGAGAGGTAGGGAGAGAGGTAGAGAGAGAGAGCTATAGAGAGAGGTAGAGAGAGAGAGCTATAGAGAGAGGTAGAGAGAGAGGTAGAGCGGTAGAGAGAGAGGTAGAGAAGTAGAGAGAGAGAGAGGTAGAGAGGTAGAGGTAGAGAGGTAGAGAGAGAGAGGTAGAGAGAGAGGTGGAGAGAGAGGAACTTTAAAAGCACCTATAGATCCTACATTTCTAGTAAGTGTATACCAGGTTAATGCTTTTTTCAAAAACAAGGATCCAGAGTTATGAAGGTCTCTGTGGGTAAGGCAAAGTGCCTTAAACATGGTTCTGTGTTTCACTTTTAACCAGTGAAGGTCTTTCAATGCATGGGAGGCTGATTGGTGTCTGGGAACGCACGCCCACCCATATGCTCGACACCGCTGGAGAGAGGACCGTGTACGCTTTGCAGGGATCTGGCACTCGGTCCAGTAGCTGACACAACCGAGCTCCATACAATACTGAGGCTGACCAGGGAGTGGACGGTAAGGCTGATGTACGTGTGTGCGGGCGCTTTCCCTGCAGTAGACCCAGATGCCTGAAAATGACACTGAGAATCAAAAATTTGCTAGCATTCGCGACAAGAATTTTCAATTCTATTAAGGACACGGAGGCGAGGATTATGCTTCTCAATCTTTACTGCATAAAACACAGCAGCCAATGAAAATGTATATTTTCACAAAACAGTAACAAAAAACTGCATTACCCATGAACACCCATGAGCATAGGCACGCCCCCACAGTCCATAAGAACCCCCTGCGTGCTCCCATCATCCTCTTTCTTTGAGGCAAAACAAGTCCAACAAAACTTGAACAGTCACAATCCTCCAACGTGGAAGAACAGCTTCAGGTGTAACATCCTGACATCCGGAATCGATCAATCCGACTTCTTATCAGATCCTGAAATAAAGGAAATAACACCACCGTAATCCTTGCATAAAAGGGTGGGTAAGCTTAATACATACAGTACATTAAGCCGGGTGGGATAATCCTCGCCTCCGTGTCCTTAATAGAATTGAAAATTCTTGTCGCGAATGCTAGCAAATTTTTGATTCTATTACAGGACCGGAGGCTTCAGATTATGCTAGTTTAACGCTGATTAAATACCACTGAAGCAATATCTCCCACCGGCTTATAATAAAACGTTTTAAACGTTGAATCAGAGGACCAATCTGCACAACGCATGATATCTTGGATACTTGATCCTAAACCATATGACTTTGACGCCATAGCGCCTCTTACTGAATGAGCACCAAAAATTTGTGTATCAACACCTGCTTCCTTCATAATGAAGCGAAGCCATCGAGCAATAGTGGCAGCCACCACCGGTTTAAAGGGATTTTGAATAGCAATCAATAGTTGGGAACAGCCCTGCGGCCGCAAGGCCTTCGTACATTCCTCGTAAGTCTTCAAACATTGGACCGCACATAGTTTTTCATTTTCAGGAAAAGCATTATAAGATATATGTCGAGACAATGTTTTAGTACGACCTGTAATATGAAAAGAAACCCCTTCCGGGGTAAACACTCTACCTGTTACGTCGAGCGCTCTGACATCCGAAGACCTTCTGCAAGACGATAAGCAAAGCAACATGGCCAGTTTTGCCGATAATTGCTTCCTGGACAGGAGAGAATTAACCGGCCATCTGTTAAACAATGAAATTACAACTGAGACATCCCATAAACCCGTATATTTGGGTTTGGGAGGGTTGGCTACCCTGATGCCCTTTAACAACTTACAAACAACCGGGTGCATGCCCACTGGTCTACCGTCCACCCGGGTATGCCCCGCCGAGATGGCCGAACGAAAGTTGTTCACCGAGCGATACGCTAGGCCATTGGCCGCTTTCTCTGACAGAAAATTTAAAATTTGGGATAACTCTGCCCCCACGGGATCCAGATGTCGTCCCAAGCACCAATCCACCCAGTTCTTCCAGGCAGCGGAATATTGCTTCCTGGTGGAAGGTGCCCAGGCCTGTTTGATAAAGTCAGCAGTCTGGCCCGAAATTCCTGGCAGCTGCCACTGTTCCCGGAAAGCCTCCATGCCATCAGGGTTAACCTGCCCTCCAACAGCAACGGGTGCTGCTCCTGACGAGGGCCCTGCAACAGCCACTTCAAATCCGGTAAGAGCCGGGGGCGGTCGCAGCTCCACTGCAACAATTTGGGAAACCATGCTTGTGACGTCCACCACGGAGTCACCATGACGATTTCCGCCTCTTGCCGTATCACCTGAGTCATCACTCTGGGGATCAACAGAAAGGGAGGAAACGCATATTGGGTCCCCTGTCGCCAACGGATCCGGTCTCCAACTGACGAACCGGGGAAGTTGGTACGTCAACCTGGAGGCGAACAGGTCCGTCTGAAATGGACCCCAAATCGCCTGCAACCAGAGGAATACTTGGGGAAGCAGCTTCCAGTCGCTGTAATGCCGCAAATGTCTGGAGTGCCAGTCCGCCACCTGGTTGGACTGTCCCGGGATGTACTCCGCTATCACCGATATCTGGTTCTGAAGGCAGTAATGCCAGAAATCTTTGGCTATTTGGACAAGAAGAGACGACCTCGTGCCGCCCAACTTGTTGATATACCTCACTGCGGACACATTGTCCAGACGCAGGAGGATGCAACATGACGTCTGCTTCGGGGATAACGTGCGGACCGCGAACGATCCCGCCAGAAGTTCCAAACAATTTATGTGAAGTTCTAGATCCTGTGAGGACCACCTGCCGCCTGTGGAAACATCTCCACAGCGCGCGCCCCAGCCCCATCTGCTGGCGTCCGACTCGATCACTACGTCCGGCCGCGACCCGAAGATCGCCCTGCCGTTCCAGGCATCCACGTGGCCTAGCCACCACTGGAGTTCGTTCCGAACTTCGTCCGTAAGCGGAACCGAGTCCGTATACGAGAGACCCTTTTGAAGATGCCTGATCTTCAGGCGTTGGAGGGCTCTGTAGTGTAAAGGACCTGGAAATATCGCCTGGATTGATGACGCTAGAACCCCTACAATCCTGGCCAGCTTCCTGAGCGTGACCAATTGACTGTCCAGTAACTTCGTGATCTCTTTCTTCAACTCCCTCAACTTCGCCTGTGGAAGACACAGTTGCGCCGTGAGGGAGTTGATCGTGAACCCCAGAAAATCTATCACTTGAGAAGGGATCACCACGGACTTCTTCAGATTTATCACAAATCCTAGGCGTTGTAACAGCGAAGTAGTCATGGTCAGCTGTTGCTGTAAAGCAGACTGATCCTGCGCCATGATCAGGATATCGTCGATGTAAATGATCATTCGCACTCCTCTCTCTCTGAGATAGGCTACCACTGGTTTCATTACTTTGGTGAAACACCAGGGAGCCGAGGAGAGACCGAAAGGAAGAGCCAAATACTCGTACCAACGGCCGTTCCAAAGAAACTGCAGGAATCTGCGATGCGGAGGAAAAATCGGAATAGAAAGATATGCATCTTTCAGATCCAGCCGTACCATCCAATCTCCTTCTTGTAACAAATCCGCTAACATGTGAATACCCTCCATTTTGAAATGGTTGTACATCAGATACTGGTTGAATTCTTTGAGGTTGAGCACTAGTCTGTTGCCACCTCCTTTCTTTTGAACTATAAAGACATTGCTGGAGAAGCCGCGAGGGCTTCTCTGACATGGAGCGATTGCGCCATTCCTCAGCAAGTCTGCCACCTCTGCTTCTATGAAACTGTGATCTAGTTGGGAAAAATGGAGAGGTGGCGGGGGGAACGCTTGCGCTGGAGGAGAATAGAATTCTAGGTTGAACCCCTGAATGGTCTGCAAGACCCAAGCATCCTGAGTTAACACCTGCCATTGCAGAAGATAATGCTGCGTGCGACCCCCCAATGGAAGAAGAGACACATCTGGTACACTCACCGGAACTTTGGTGTGCCTTGAAATTTGCTCTGGTGTTTCCCGACTGGAAACGTCCTTTGTTGAAACCTCTCCGAGACGGATAGAAGGTGCCACCGCAGGTGGAGTCCCACTCACCCCGGCCGCGACCAAAATCTCCTCTCTGGGAGCCTCTCTGGAAACCTCGGCCTGACGAGCGACCCCCGCCTCACCCGGCCCTGTTGAAAACACCCTGCGTGAGTGCGCGCTTGATACCGCTCTGAGCCTTATCCAATGCGGTGAAAGTACCTACATATTTGGTGACATCTTTAACGAAACGGTCTCCAAAGAGACAACCACCAGCCAGGGGACCCGGCTCCGCTTCTGCAAGTTCCGTCAAATTGCCGTCCATTCTGAGCAGCAAGGACTTGCGCCTCTCAGAAGAGACGGCGCAATTAGCGTTGCCTAGAAAGCAAATCGCGCGCTGAGTCCACTCAGCCAAGATGTCTGGATCCACAGGTGTCGCCCCTTCCTTGGCCGCCAGGGCCATCTCTAAGATCTTCGCCAGGGGACCAATAACATCAAGCATCTTGTCCTGACAGCCCCGCCAGGTCCTGTCCAGCCCTCTTTTGGGATCTTTTGAAAATTTCTTCAAAAGGTTAGCATACTAGCATCAATCTCCGGCGTGTCAGCGACATTGTCCGGTATATCTGGACGCGGGCACTCCGACCGCAGTCGGTTGCGGACCTCCCTTGTGAAACTCTTCCGGAGGTGGTCGTGAATGTAGTCCGAGACCTCCGCTGGCGGGACCCAGTCCGAAGACCGAGGATGAATTATATCGGAAGGATCAAAATGAAAGGCCCTGGGGGTCTTGTCCTCAGCCGTCTTGGGAGCCGGCTTGGCCTTCTTAGGAGGCGGAGGCTGTTCCTCCGAGGTATCAGTGTCTGTATTGGTATCAGTATTTGTGGTGGTGGTATCCGTGTCCACTACTATATGGCGCTTACTCTTTGCCTTACCGCCAGAACGTGGCTGATCTAAGGCGTCTCGAGCCGGCAAGGAAGCCATGGACTGGGCATGCGGCCATAGTTGACGTTCATCCGAACCTGCTGTAGAGGTAGAGGGATTAGCCCGCTTTTGCTTCTTGTGTCTATCATAGTGGTGGCGCTTAGCAAAGCCTTCCAGCTGTTTTCTTATGGGGCGCAGGGCCACTGCGAGTGCCTGTTGCACAGTCTGGGGGACCTTCGTCTCCATGGCTCGATTTACTGAAGCCTGGACCGAGGCATCCAAAGCTTCGACAATATTATCTTCCAGGACAGCCTCCTGCTGTCCTTCAGTAGTCTCCTCCCCATCTGCCTCTTCCTCCTCAGGGTACTTAGCCCAATCCTCCATGGTGCTATGGACAAAGGTAACACAAGGGATAAACCCTGGCAGATCTTGGGGGTGGTGGGGGGGGTCAGCCCACTGCACACAGATATATAATAAACCTACAACGCTACCCAAACCCCCTCAGCAAAGCTGTAGTCTATAGGGTCAGAGACCCAGGCCCTAACAATGTATAGAGCGTGTGCTCACTCTGGGCCATATAAATTTTACAACCACAGAACTGGCGGTGTCACGAGAGGCCAGCCGGTGTGTAGAACGCGCAAAACGCGCGTTCCTGTGTGCCCTGGTAACGTGCCGAGGCGCGCCGCCCAAAACGCTACCAAAACCTACTAAAAGAAGCCCAAATGGTCAGCGTTTTTGGGCGCGCGCGTCGGCCGTGAGCCACCCGGCCTCTACGCAGGGCGTATCAGGGAGCTCCTGCGCGCCATCAGGCTGCCGGTAACGGGGCTCTTCTGGTATGCGCGGCGGCCCCTCGCCGGTCAAAGACCGTCACAATCGCGCTAACACGCGCGCGCTCCCCAGCGGAAGCGGCCCCAGAAAAAGATCGGCCCAAATAACGAGTGTAACGCGAGGTGAGAGCGCTACTCGCGAGCAGCCTACAAACACAATATTTTTATACACACCAGATATTTAGCACCTATGTCCTCAAATAGGGAGCGGAATGACCCGCATTAAATCCAATACAATTGAAAAACAATCTCCCAAAGCACCCCCAAACCAACAAGCAGAGTGAGGGGACAGGGAAAGGTGGACTTAACTCTGGCTTGTGAGCAGCAAAGAAAGAGGATGATGGGAGCACGCAGGGGGTTCTTATGGACTGTGGGGGCGTGCCTATGCTCATGGGTGTTCATGGGTAATGCAGTTTTTTGTTACTGTTTTGTGAAAATATACGTTTTCATTGGCTGCTTCATTCCTATGGGCCTCTAGGTCCATAGGAATGAATGGGAATTACCAAATCGGTAAATACTGATTCTTAAACACCGAATCGTACCGATTCGGTAATATTTTCCGAATTATTTCCTACATGCCATTTACCGATTCTGAAATACCGAATCGTTAAAATTCGGTATTTTAGAAATTGTAAATGTAGATTACCTACATATGGGCCCATATGATGGTCAGTAACTGATCACAGAGTCGTGAGGACACCTGAAGAACCCATTGCCTTCATCTTGAGTCTGCATTCCGTCCCCTTCCCCTTGACTCTTGCCCAATTTGCTCATGGACATAAAAAAGAGACTTCTGTCCATGAGGCCCTCTACAACAGAAATTGAAAAAGGACTACACAATCGCAAGCCCTCCTTAGTTTACATCTACCAAGGTGAGTCCGGTGAGTGCCCCGCACCACAACCTTTATGACTAGAGCTGCCTTCATCCTGAATCATGTCGAGCCAGCTATATAATAAGTCAATTATTGACACACGCTATCAAAATGGATGCAGTACGAGCGGCACTCTTTCCTTCAAAGAAAATCATTACACCAAGCAATCTCTAAATCAATCTGGTCTGCCAATTGTGAGAGTTATCTATGGCAATTTTATTTGTTAATCCCTAATCAAACAAGCATTTACAATGCAATGGTCTCGGCATTATTAAAGGTAGAGCTATTGGCATTGCTCATGACTTTTTTTTTTAAATCATAAATAAATGGCATTGTCATTTACAATGCCAATAGCTTAATCACTCGCAAATGCATGACCTATTGCATTTACACCCACACAGAGCCACCCACACACACATACAGAGCCACCCACACAGTCAGTCATTCACATAGAGCCACCCTCACACAGACAGAGCCACCCACACATAGAGGCACCTACAAAAAAAAGCTATCCACACACACACACACACAGAGCCACACAGCCACACACAAATGCAAAGAGTGGGGAAAAAAATCGCCTCTCAATTGAGAAGAAATCAAACACCAAATTATTGTCCAGTACTCCTATTGGCACAAGTCAAGCTAAAGTGTTGGGGGTGGGGTGGTGTTAGGGTGTAGCAAAATATTATTCTTGCTTTGTCAAGTTGATATATACACGTAACTTAACTCTAACACTCCTCCTTCCACTATACAACAACTGCATCAGACACTAACATTATGAACCTAAGAAGGTCGACCATTTTTATCATACAGAAAGGATATGAAATTAGACTAAAAACAACAAGACGTATGCAAGTTTTGGGAGACTGAGCAACATGTCCACATTTTAACACGCATTTTTATGTTCATTAGGATCAGTTCATTTTTTCTACAGACAGTTATGGTGCCCAGCTGTAGAAAATATTACCGACAATGAGAATTGCACAACTGGTTACTCTATTTATTCTGAACCATACATGCATAACTCTGCTGCTGCAGTGGCTGTGAGCCTAACTTGTTCTCCAGCACACACAGTGCAGACTTGGTACCCAGCAAAATACCAGCAGCATTTCTGCAAGGTTCCATTGGGGAGCTGCAAGGGCTCATTCTGCTAGAATTCAGTCTCTTTATCAAGCACTTAGTAAATGGACAACACTAAAAATCAAGACATTTGCAAATCCAATGTGGACAAAGAATCTATAAGCCACAACTGTTTATAATCAAACTTTAGCCATCAGTATCCTAAATTACACATATACTAATCTAAGATGCAAACTGTGTTTTGGATATGCATCCTTATCAAAAAGGAACAATTTTTGGAAAACTGCCAAGATACAGTAACTCCAAAGCCTTTCCTAAAACCACCATTATACCTATTCAGTAGAAATATGGCCACCGTGCCACATAGCAAGCCAGAACAATGAAACCTTTCCAGTATTAAAAACAAACTGCAGTGTGTGTACACGACACAAAAGAAAAAAACCTCGAGAAAAATGAAGCAAATAGAACACAGCATCGTTAGTGCCCGGCCCTTGGGAGCCTGCTAAGTAACCGGATGCAAGGACTATGAATAGTGAGCAGAAGATGGATCTCCAGGGAGATAAGCCAATTCTCAATCATGAGCTCATGAAAACTCCCAGCTCTTTTATGGCCCACTCGGGGAAGTTCCTTTGGGAGACTGGTGTGGGAAGGTTATCGGTGACTTCTAACGGCAGCAAGTTATTTCCAACACAACTCAAAATTAGCATCCTGCCGAGAGCATGGGAAAACTCAGACAAGCGCTTCAATTAGACGTCGGGACTAGACAGAAGAGAAAAAAAGCTTCATTGATGTAAGATTCTCGCTCATTTTAGGATCATGGAGCTGTGAACATATAGGTTTAGATGGAGCAAGGGCATTTACTGACCCAATAGTGCGACAGAGATGAACTAAACACCTAACAAAGTCTTGTTACAGCAAAAAATAAAGGATAGAGCGAATAACTGAAATCGCTACTTAAAAGACATTCCTAATCCCTCAAAAGGTCTCCCTCATTTAGCAATATTGGCACTTGTTTTGAACTACAACAGGCGAATATTTAGATGTAGGGTCACTCTTCTCCTGCTTCTCCCCAAAGCGCAGTGTGGCCTATTACGCAGTAATAACAGAGTCATGGGCAATGTGCAGATCAAGTAAAAAATGTTAAAAATTTACAGAACTGCACCCTTAGACAACAAAATGCATCAAACCAGTAGCAAAAAGCATGAATGTCTGAGCACAAACAACAGGTATCAAGTTAGAAGCGTTCATTAAGTAGTTACTTAACATTTACACTGATCACCGTTTCGGTCACTCGCGGCAAATTTTTCAGGGCATGTGGATATTCTGTTCAGAAAAATGTGTTTTTCATTTTAAAGACATTATCATATTTTTTCACGTGACGTGTTGTCTGATTAACGTCTTGTGATGGCTCGTCTCCTGTGAGTGGCAGCCATGACGCTAGGATAGCATCTTCTCGGGGATTGGCTCAGCGAAGTGTTTGGGATTCGCACAGGTATGCGTGCTCCAGGCAACGCGCCTTATGCACTCTGCGTGCTTCCAGGCGCCTCTTGAGCCCGGGGACCCCTGCGTGTCTGAGAGGAGTGTCGGCCTCACACTGACACAGGGCAGGCCTGTTTCATCCCCGTCCCCCCCTCCCTCCTCCCTTCCTCAGCGCCGTGACACGGCTGCGTTAATTAGACCCATCGGGCGCCTTTTAAAAGAAGCCGACAATTATTTTGAGGGTCCGCACCTCCTTGTTTCATATGTTTTTTTTATTGTGGTCATTGAGGGGTTAAGTCTTTCCTACAAGTCCTGTTTGTCACCTCAGGGGACCAGTGGAGGAAAGGAGCGCGTGAAATGCTCATCAGTGTCTGTGGAAACATTGCACACAAAAACACACCTTTCAATGTCATGACTGCACCCATATTTATGTGCACACGGTGTCAGTTTGATACAGGGTGGGATAAGTGTATTTATTGAACCCTGTGTGCGAACACTAATGAATGACCATAATGAACACAAAGCCCTGGCCTTTGATGTTAGATGTGCCATAGAAGGATGTACTCCTACATTCTCTGAACTGCACAATGTGCATTCCTGGACTCAAATCCCGGCTCCCCACCTGACCAAATTGTGTGATCCAGGGGCCATTGCTTTACTGTTCATTTTCCGTAACCATCTAGTTTGCGAGTAGGTTACAATAATTCAGCACAGGATCTGCGCTCTACGACAACCTCACTTATGCCTGGTTAATATAATATTATAAAACAATCTTGCTTTACAACGCGCCTTATGCACTCTGCGTGCTTCCAGGCGCCTCTTGAGCCCAGGGACCCCTGCGTGTCTGAGAGGAGTGTCGGCCTCACACTGACACAGGGCAGGCATGTTTCATCCCCGTCCCCCCCTCCCTTCCTCAGCGCCGTGACACGGCCGCGTTAATTAGACCCATCGGGCGCCTTTTAAAAGAAGCCGACAATTAATTTGAGGGGGCGCAGCTGGTTTCACTCTGAATTCACGGAGCTCGAGCTGCGCCGTCAGCTTGTTTCCTCCTCGCCCGGGGCCAGCGGGGCCTGCGCGCTGCCCGGCTCGGTTTACTTCTGGACGTGAAGTATCGCGGGAAAGGGGCTGTGGTAGGACAGGAGAGCCGCGACGCGCACACGGGGAGGATGATGCCGCAGGGCAAGACAAGAATAAAACGGCAAAAACAAAAGGGCAAGACAAGAATAAAACGGCAAAAACAAAACGGCGGACGCAACGATTATCGGATTCGGGGCGGGAGGGAGGATGATGCCGCAGGGCAAGACCAGAATAAAACGGCAAAAACAAAAGGGCAAGACAAGAATAAAACGGCAAAAACAAAACGGCGGACGCAACTATTATCGGATTCGGGGCGGGAGCAGAGAACGGCGGGAACGAGGACAGCGGGAGCATGCGACCTACCTCATCTTCAACAAACAGCAATGGCAGCCGGCGCTTCTGAAAATTTTCGGATTGGGGGCGTGGTTTGCTGGCCTGAGTGACGGACTACGTCACGAGCTAAAGAACAGCAAAAATGACGCCCCCAAATCCGAGAAAGACGGGGCTAAATCGGAGTGACGGCTCTCTCCTCCAATGGCTGGCCTCCTTTTAGGAAGCCAGCCAATGAGAGAGAGCCGAAATTAGAGGCGGGATCAAGAGCCCCTCTAAGAAACATGAGATCTCTCTACTTCCGGTTCTCACGAACCGGATAGTACCGAGACCTAATAAACTCTGGCTCCCCGCGCTCCAAAAACTTTGCACTCTGTGAGAACAGGAAAACCAGATTAGAAGACAAATAAGGCTTCAGCGCCATCTTCTGGCCCTTTTTTATACATCTGCCAGATAACAATTCTCAACTAGTTACACAAAGTAATATGGTCAAAACAGTTTCACCAATCTCTGTCTATCTTCTTAACTGAGGATAATTCCACCACCCCAGCCTATTGCTTGATTGCTGACTACGTCTCGACTTTTCTACCATTCAATCATGCGCCTGCCTAACCCCACCCGAAACTCTACTCTGGTGTGTTACGGACCCAACTCCTGGTCCATTAACTACCCTAATAAAATGACCAGTAATGCAAAAAAGAACTTCAAACACAGTATTCTAAAACAACACCCAGAAACACTCATTGTAGATAACTACCTCTCAGCGTCCAACGGCAGCACGAAAACTAACTTTATTTTTTACTCTAATCGCCTGGCTAAATGGAAAAACACCTTCTCTCTTCACCTTCAAGTAGCCAAGTCAGTAATCATTCCCTATGGTGGAAAAATCTCCACTACCATATCCCCGACCTTCAAAGGGGAACTTACCATTTCCGTCTACAGAACTGGAACCATACTCATACAGGCCTCCGACCCGCACCTCACCATTTTTTACCACCCCTTCCCCACACTTGTCTCCTCGTTAACTCAACTGAGACATCAAACCCTATCTCCCCCATCCCTCACCACCCTCACCAATAACGTGGAACTGATCTAATCTCCCTTCCCTGAAGACCCTCTCTTCAACTCATGGACATCCACCATCACTCACTACAATCACACTACCCCTATCATTACTTTCCATCGCCAAACACCCTCCACTATCACTCTCCCTACCCCTGATAATCTGAATTCTCCCTCACAATCTTCCCCGACCCCCTACACAGTCCCTGTTCCCCTGACCCTGACTCCCCCCGGGTCTAACGCCATTTCCAATCCTGTGGTCTCTCTCCCCCCTCCCTGCTCTGCACACTCCCCTTCCACTGCTGCACTCCCACATACACAACCTGCCTCCACCGCTAATCTCTCTGACATGCCCCAGAACTCTGACGCCGTGCCTAGAATTTTTCTCCCCCCTCACCTGGACACCAATCCCACATCTCCTCCTCTAAACTCCTCGAATGGGAACATTACTAATCCGACTCCCTTCGCCCAACTTCTCCCCTCTCCTAATCCCAGGGACCCCACAGGCCCTCCCCTCGCCACCCCTGAGAATCTGAAGCCTCCCTCACAATCTTGCCTACCACCTACACGGACCCGGTTCCCTCGACCCTTACCTCCCACTTGTCTAACGTAATTTCCAATCCAATGGTCTCTCTCCCCCCTTCTTCCAGGGCACACTCCCCTTACGCGGTCGCACTCACACATACTCAGCCTGCCTCCAGGGCTAATCTCTCTGGCAATGCCCTGACCTCTGACGTCCTTACTAGAATTTCGCTCCCTCCTCAGTTGGACACTAGTCCCACTTCTCCTCCTCTGAACTCCTCAAATGGGAACATGACAAATCTGGCTCCCTGTGTACAACCTCTCCCCAGGGACTCCATCCTATCCCTGACCCCTGTTAAATCTCCCTCCATAGACCCAAGTCAGTCTCGACCCTGGCCTAAAACCTTAAACTTTTTCAGCTCAATAACACAGCAACTGAACAGAATGGAGATAAAAATTAACTCCCTTGCTGCTGATTGCCTTCACTGACAACAAGACCTCCTCAACAGAGCCAAGCCACCGTGCTCCCTCCCCCCGGGTATTTCTGCCCCTACCCCACTCAATACACCTCCCATGGCCCCACTCAATACACCTCCCATGGCCCAACAGAGCACCCCTCGACCCCCTAGTCCAGCAGCGAGTCAGGCACTTAGACCCAACTGGGATACCCAGTCCTTTTTGGTACGGAAACCAGATGAGATCAATGACTCTTACCTCGCTTCCAACCAGAAGTCTGCCCCTTTCCACATCCCTGTTATTATTGGCACTAACAGAATCCCTAATACTGTCCACTCGCCTAGACCCCCTGCTCAATACACCTCACTCCACCTAACCCTCCCCACCATCGAGGCTCCCCGTCCTCTCTCTTGTATGCTCCTAAACTGCAGATCAGCAGTACAACACGCTACTGACATTGCTGAAGCTCTTCTCGCTGAAGAAATTGACATCGCTTTCCTCACTGAATCCTGGCTCAATGTCCACTCCACCCCCATTCTTGACATTCTCACCCCCCAGGGTACAACATAATCAGACAAGACAGGCCGATCCAAAAGGGGGGGGGGGGACAAGCCGTCATACACAAAACTGGAATACAGATTACCAAACTCAAACCTGCAGAATACCTATCGTTTGAATACCTGGGTTTCGAACTCACCACCAAGAGCACCTCACCCTTAAAATTCCACACCATCTACCATCCGCCTGGAGAACGTACCCTTTTACCCAAAGAACTAACAGCCCAAATAACACAGTTCTCCTTGACAGACACCAAAGGCGTGTTCCTTGGTGACCTCAATATCCACTGGAATGACCAAAAAGACTCCACTGTCATGAACCTATCCAACCTTCTGGAAATACATAACCTCAAACAACTCTGCAATAAGCCAACTCACATCAAAGGTGCAACACTAGATGCGATCATTACCAACAACGAATTGATCTCTCTGAGAGCGATTTCCCCCATTGACTGGTCCGACCGCCACTTCATTCTGTTCAGGATTGACACACTTGTCAGCCACCAACCTATTTGTGACGTCAAACCAAAACTCTTGACCAGAAACATGAAAAAAGTCCCTTTATCCAAACTTGAATCCATGATTCATCCCCATCTTCAACTCCATCCCTCATCATGGACGGCTGATGACCTCACTACACACTTTAACTCAAAAATGACAGAGGTTTTAGACCAAGTAGCTCCACTCAAACTCAAACAACAGAGGCAAACCAAATCGAAACCCTGGTTTAACGTGGAGCTGAATGATGAAAGACGTCAACTCAGACAAACGGAAAGGGCTTGGAGGCTAACCCCTCAACCTTACACCTAACGCAACTTAGATCTGCTTGGCAGGCATACAAAAAACACATTTTCAGTGAAAAGGCGTCCTTTTTCCACAGCCAACTAGATCTGGCGAAAAACAGACCGAGAGAACTCTTCAGCATTGTCAAAAGCCAAACCAACGGCAATGAGCGATGTGAAGAAATTGCCACCTTCTTCTCTAATAAAGGGCCAGATGTAGGTATCCAAATACCTGTCGGTAACGGCCCAAAATACCGATTTTCGGGCTAGATGTAGGTAAATCTAATTTACCGATTCTAAAATACCGAATTTTACCGATTCGGTATTTTAGAATCGGTAAATTAGATGTAGGTAATAATTCAGTATTTTTTACCGAATTGGTAAGATTCGGTAATTACCGAATCGGTATTTACCGATTCTGTATTTGCAATTGATTCCCATGGGCCTGGAGGCCCATAGGAATGAATGTCAATTACCGAATCGGTAATTACCGATTCGGTAAATACCGAAAAATTCAAGGGTGGCAGGGTTTTACTTTGACACCCTGTTGCACCCCTGATTAGTGCTTGTGTGCCATGTGGCACACATGTATGTCTGTCACATGGCACAGGTGTACATGCACAGATTTGCATATACAGAGGTATTCGTTATTTACCACCAACTAATTTGTTGGTGGTAGATAACTAATCTAAATTTACCGATTCGGTAAAATTGCCGAATCTCTATTTTGAGATGCCCTACGTCTCAGTATCCAAATACCGGTCGGTAACAGCCGAAAATCGGTATTTTTGCCCGTTACCGACAGGTATTTGGATACCTACATATGGCCCTTCGGCCGTTACCGACCGGTATTTGGATACTGAGATGTAGGGCATCTCAAAATACAGATTAGGTAATTTTACCGAATCAGTAAATTTACCGATTCGGTAAATTTACTGATTCGGTAAAATTACCGAATCTGTATTTTGAGATGTAGGTGGCACTGTAAACAGTGCCACAGGGCTTTAAGGATTCGTTATTTACCACCAACTATTAGTTGGTGGTAAATAACGAATACCTGTGTATATGCAAATCTGTGCATGTACACCTGTGCCATGTGACAGACATACATGCCCTTAGGGCATGTATGTGTGCCACATGGCACACAAGCACTAATCAGGGGTGCAACAGGGTGACACCCTGCCACCCTTGAATTTTTCCAGGCCCATAGGAATCAATGGCAAATACCGAATTGGTAAATACCGATTCGGTAATTACCGAATCTTACCGATTCGGTAAAAAAATACCGAATTATGACCTACATCTAATTTACCAATTCTAAAATACCGAATCGGTAAAATTAGGTATTTTAGAATCGGTAAATTAGATTTACCTACATCTAGCCCAAAGTCTCTAAAATTGATCAATCCTTCATACAAACCGCAAACTCTCCTTCCCTCATAACCTGCCCCCCTTCTACTTCCCCAGACCACGCAGAAAGTCTTCTGAAAAAGGACAATCTGACCGGCCTCCAGCTAAAAAACAATGCACATTGGTCCGACTTTGAGCTAATGGCAGATAACAAATGTCTTCAAAATAATTTCTAATCTAAAACCTTCCTCCCACACCATGGACCCCCTCCCTTCCACAATTAATCATCAACGCCTCTCTCACCTCAGGCTGTGTCCCAGACTCCCTTCAACTAGGACAAATCACACCCATTCTCAAGAAACCAGGGGCCGACCCTAATTATCTTAACAACTTCAGACCTATCTCCAACCTCCCATTCTTTGCAAAAACATTGGAGTCATGTGTTCTCCACCAACTCAATAAACACATTGATGAGTTCAACCTCCTCGACGCCTTTCAATCGGGATTCAGGTAAGGCTGTAGCACGGAAACAGCTATACTCAACATCTCGGACGACATTCGCAAGGCCTTAGATGATGGTAATGCCTGCCTACTCATCCTTATTGACCTATCTGCTGCATTCGACACAGTAAATCATCCAGCTCTTCTGGAGACCTTGTCGAAGCGCTCCGGCATAAATGGTACGGTACTAAAATGGTTCACCTCCTTCCTCCAACATAGCTCGCAACAAATTAAAATCAACTCCTGTCTCTCGAAGCCAATAAAAGTCACACTTGGGGTACCACAAGGTTCAATCCTGTCCCCGTCCCTCTTCAATCTCTTCATGGAGCCCCTCACAATTATCTTGAAAAAAGCTGGAGTGATTTACCACCTTCACGCGGATGACACCCAAATCTATTTCAAAACCAAGTCTCCCAATGACATCCAACACCTCAATAACACTCTAACGGAGATCCAAACTTGGTTCAACATTAACCACTTAAAGCTCAACCCAGATAAAACGGAACTGATCCTATTCTCTCCAAAAACCAACCATCGCCCTATCCAAGAGTGGCTCAAGAATCTGGTTGCCCTAAACTGCCCGCTCGTTCTATCAGACTCAGTTAAGTCTCTAGGCATCACCCTTGACTAGAACCTATCAATGTAGGCCCACATCAAAAACTCTGCAAAAAGTGCTCTTTTCTCTCGAAGAAATTGAAACCCTGTCTTCCCCATGATGACCTCAAGACAGTAGTTCAATCACTGGTTCTTTCTAAAATCGACTACGGGAACGCCATCCTTACAGGGTCTCCAAAAGCTCACCTAGCCCCTCTAAGGGCAGTGCTGAACATGGCTGCTTGACTTGTATCTGGAGTCAAAAGATTTGAACACATCACTCCAGCTCTCAACTCCCTCAAATGGCTTCCCATGGAAGGGAGATGTATTTACAAGCTGGCCTGCATCAGACACAAAACCCTCCGCTCTCCGGCCTGAACAACAAACTGGTAAGAGCAGGTCAATCCAGAACACTGAGAAGCTCTAACTCACTCCTTCTCATTACGCCAAAAATGAAAAAGAAAACCACCCAATACCGATCGTTCTCTGACAACGCTCCCAGGATATGGAATGCTCTCCCTGGAGTCCTCAGATGCAACCCCTCCTTCTCCTGTTTCAAAAGGGACCTTAAACTCCGTCTCCTTAACAAATACTTTCCTGAACAACGTCAACTAACCTAGACCTCAACATCCGAGTTGACTCCCATTCAAGGATTGTTGGTGTACGGACTATGCTAATCACCTTGTTTTCTTTTTATTCTCTCCCCCTCCGGTGCACAGTTATTTATTGTCCTTGCTGTAATATTTATCCGTGGTTTGCTTACTTACTGCCAGCCTTCTATGGAATGTAATGCCCCTCTGTTTTTCACAGTGTGTATGTGAAGCGCTCTGATACCTACGGGTCTTGTTAGCGCCATATAAAACTTTTAAAATAAATAATGACCTTGCTGCAGAGTTGTGTAATACTTGCAGTTTGTTCAAACATTGGGCCTGTAGGCCGCTGTAGAGACCATTGCAATAATCAAGTCTTGATAGTATGAGTGTGGATATAACTGATTTCCTGACTGCAATAGGGAGGAATATCAGTATTTTCTTTAGAATTCTTAGCACAATATATGAAGACGATATTACTGCATTGACTTGTTTACCTAAGTTTAGGTGTCCTGGGTAGCCCACCGCCCTGCCTGAGAGCACAGGCAGGGTAAGTGTAATGTGCTCCTACCCGGCTGGAGTACAAAGCTGCTCCTGCTGGGCAGGAGCACAAAACTTTTCCCAGCCTGTGCTCTTGGGCAGGGAAAAAGTATGATTGCTCTGGCCCCATGGAGGCAATAGGATACTGCTCCCACAGAGCCGGTGCACTGCTGGCTCCTGCTGGATCCAGAATGGGTGCAAACAGGGGAACAGGCAGGGCTGCAGGGGCCCTGAACATCTTATCACAGTCCCCAGCGACGGATCTTCTGTGAGGCGGCCCTGGTTGGCACTGAGGTACCGCGCTTAGAACAAAATGGAAAATGCTGGCTCCTCCAGCCCCCAACACAAATATTGGTCTAATAAAAAGTAAATGCGGGCTCTGCGCAGCCATGGGCCACTTACAGGAACACCAGGACCGATGGCCTACCCCAAGCTGCGCTTAAGGTGCTGGATGCACGCGGGTGGTTGGCCACTGGGTCTGGCAACAGGTGACATGGATTAGCTGCCTACAAGGAGTGGGCTTTACGTACCGTAATAAAAAGATAATGCGGCAAGTGAGGTGACAAGACTGTGCGTAAGTATAAACGTGAGTGATGAGTATGACTTATAGTAATGTGAAAGTGGTGTGCTAATGATAAATTCACCAGATAAGTATAGCTTTTGAATTTGTTATAGTTGCGTACTTTAAAGTGTGGCACAAATAAGATATAAATAAGTGCGTAAGTGGTGTAAAAATCATACATCAACAGATAACTATAACTGCTGAATTTCCAATGGTTTTATAGTTTAAGTTGGGTTTGTATATTAAACAAAAATAAAGTTTTCTTAATTGTAAGTTATCTTTAACCTTTGTTTTTTGTGACTATATATATATATATATATATATATATATATATATATATATATATATATATATATATATATATATATATATCAATGCTCGAAGGTGTCCACCTTTGAGTAGCACACGAACAGCAGCTTGGTTTATGTAAAGGTGAGGACGGGGATCCACTCGTAGACGCCGCTCTGTACGGGATCTGCCCGACGCGTTTCGAAGCTCCATATGCTTCTCTTCAGGGGCTTTAACGGAAGCGGTGTGCGCAACCGCCGACCCACTTCCCCATTTTATATATAACACACCCACCGATGGGAGGCTCAAATGAGACTGTGCATTCTGGGAAGTGTGGTCCGGGAAGCACACAATCAAGTCCTGTATGGACTCCTCAAGTGGGCCCGTCCTCGATTCCAAATACGACTGCTGCTTCACTTTCGTGACCCCCAGGGTACCGGGGTGGTGCATACTCCGCGGCTGGACGGCCGCGTATAAATCAATGCTCGAAGGTGTCCACCTTTGAGTAGCACGCGAACAGCAGCTTGGTTTATGTATAGGTGAGGACGGGGATCCACTCATAGACGCCGCTCCGTACGGGATCTGCCCGACGCGTTTCGAAGCTCCATATGCTTCTCTTCAGGGGCTTTAACGGAAGCGGTGTGCGCAACTGCCGACCCACTTCCCCATTTTATATATAACACACCCACCGATGGGAGGCTCAAATGAGACTGTGCATTCTGGGAAGTGTGGTCCGGGAAGCACACAATCAAGTCCTGTATGGACTCCACAAGTGGGCCCGTCCTCGATTCCAAATACGACTGCTGCTTCACTTTCGTGACCCCCAGGGTTCCGGGGTGGTGCATACTCTGCGACTGGACGGCCGCGTATAAATCAATGCTCGAAGGTGTCCACCTTTGAGTAGCACGCGAACAGCAGCTTGGTTTATGTATAGGTGAGGACAGGGATCCACTCGTAGACGCCGCTCCGTACGGGATCTGCCCGACGCGTTTCGAAGCTCCATATGCTTCTCTTCAGGGGCTTTAACGGAAGCGGTGTGCGCAACCGCCGACCCACTTCCCCATTTTATATATAACACACCCACCAATGGGAGGCTCAAATGAGACTGTGCATTCTGGGAAGTGTGGTCCGGGAAGCACACAATCAAGTCCTGTATGGACTCCACAAGTGTGTTATATATAAAATGGGGAAGTGGGTCGGCGGTTGCGCACACCGCTTCCGTTAAAGCCCCTGAAGAGAAGCATATGGAGCTTCGAAACGCGTCGGGCAGATCCCGTACGGAGCGGCGTCTACGAGTGGATCCCGTCCTCACCTATACATAAACCAAGCTGCTGTTCGCGTGCTACTCAAAGGTGGACACCTTCGAGCATTGATTTATACGCGGCCGTCCAGCCGCGGAGTATGCACCACCCCGGTACCCTGGGGGTCACTAAAGTGAAGCAGCAGTCGTACTTGGAATCGAGGACGGGCCCACTTGTGGAGTCCATACAGGACTTGATTGTGTGCTTCCCGGACCACACTTCCCAGAATGCACAGTCTCATTTGAGCCTCCCATCCGTGGGTGTGTTATATATAAAATGGGGAAGTGGGTCGGCGGTTGCGCACACCGCTTCCGTTAAAGCCCCTGAAGAGAAGCATATGGAGCTTCGAAACGCGTCGGGCAGATCCCGTACGGAGCGGCGTCTATGAGTGGATCCCCGTCCTCACCTATACATAAACCAAGCTGCTGTTCGCGTGCTACTCAAAGGTGGACACCTTCGAGCATTGATTTATACGCGGCCGTCCAGCCGCGGAGTATGCACCACCCCGGTACCCTGGGGGTCACTAAAGTGAAGCAGCAGTCGTACTTGGAATCGAGGACGGGCCCACTTGTGGAGTCCATACAGGACTTGATTGTGTGCTTCCCGGACCACACTTCCCAGAATGCACAGTCTCATTTGAGCCTCCCATCCGTGGGTGTGTTATATATAAAATTGGGAAGTGGGTCGGCGGTTGCGCACACCGCTTCCGTTAAAGCCCCTGAAGAGAAGCATATGGAGCTTCGAAACGCGTCGGGCAGATCCCGTATGGAGCGGCGTCTACGAGTGGATCCCCGTCCTCACCTATACATAAACCAAGCTGCTGTTCGCGTGCTACTCAAAGGTGGACACCTTCGAGCATTGATATATATATATATATATATATATATATATATATATGTATGTGTGTGTGGCAATGGTCCCATTGCACGAATAAATGTAAATTCAACCAGACACCAAGTGAGTGTGTGTTCAATTGTCACCTAGGTGGAAAGCGGAAGCATACATATATATATATATTGGAGAGAGGAGTTGGCCTAATGGCCAGGGTGGTCAACCTCGAATCTGGGGAACTGAGTTTGAATCTCGGCAATGACGCAGAACATCCTGTGATTCTGGGCAAATCTTCCCATGCCTAAAAAAAATGAATGTGTCCTCATGTAATGCAACTGGTGCAATGTAAAGCGCTCTGATACCAGGTTCCGGCCAAGTTTGTGCTATATAAAACTCTGTAAAATAAAAATATATATACTTATATACACATATATATATGCACACATATATATAACATTACATTGTATGTATTTATATTTGTAACTATTTTAAATGATTAATTCATTTAACATTATTGCATGTGGGGTTTTACTTTATTTCCTTACCTACATTGTTTTCTATGGGAGGGTGTTGTAGTGTCAATGGTCGGCCATGTGTTGTTCTGAACATAATATTGTTTCTTTTAATAGCGACTTACATTTGTATTTTGTGACTAAACCTACTCAAAGGTGTAAATCACTTAAAAGTGTAATCTAGCTCTGTGAATTAGGCCCTAAATCTACAATCACTCATATAAAATAACCTTTACAATATTGTAGTAGGGGATATCATAGATATAATGTTGTTGCTGGAGGATATTTTGTTACTCAGTATTGTGACAACCTCCTAATATGAATGCGGGACACTTTCTCAAATTCCCAGACAGACAAAGGAGTAGTAAAAAAGTGTGCCAAATAGAAAAAGACAGCTAGAAGTTTGACAGATGTACTGTGTCCAGTCTACAGGTAGAAATAACGGCTATGTTGAATGCATATTCTGTGGATGGTATTCCTTGCATATAAATGTAGAGGTGTAATTATACTGATAATGAGCAGTCATACAGCACACGCAAAGAGAACTATTTTCTGTTGCCTAATTATAGGTGTGAATTACTATGCTCACTTGTACGCGTTTTATCATCCTTGGAAAAATAAATGTGTGAGTCAGCCAATCAGGCACTACACCTAATTTTTATTTATGGGATTTTTAATGCGCAGCTAATACCCTGGGGTGTCTAGGCGCAGAAAGAACATTTAGGGGCTGAATACGATACAGCCTAGGTTGCACCATAATGGGCCAGTCAGTTTACTTTCTGACCGCCTGGAAAGTAATCCGGGAGGTCATTCTGGCTGGCTTCTGACAGGCTCAGAGAGCCCATCCACCAGTCGGAAGCCGGCACGTAATTACGATCACGGTTTCCATCATGGTTTCCATGCCGATGTGTGTGGGGGCCCCAGCAGGACCTCCTTTGGTGCACGGCCTCTGAGGTGCCCCGCTGTTGATCCTTGCACCTTGTGGCAGGCACCTTGAGGGAACTGCAACGGGGTGCAGGGATGAACCTCACCTTCCATTTCCCTATTGGAGCATGCATTAGAGCTGGTTTACGGCCGTAGTGCATGCTCCCATAGTGAAATATAGTAAAGCGACTGAACAGTGTTCGGTCGCATCCTAATGACTAATGAGGTGGTTGGGACCTCCGATCGGGTGTCGGTCGGTCCCAGGACTGAGTCGGTGTATGGCGGAAGGAATTCCATCCGACATCAAAATAAGACCCTTACAGCCAGATTCATCATTGTCCCGTTTTGCGAGTCCTTAATAGCGATTATTAAGGAATCGCTATTAAGGACTTGCATAACGGGATTCATGTAGGAATTGCTAAATAAATTGCGATTCCTACACATTCCTTATTTGCGAGTAGCAAATTGCTAATCGCAAATAAAGAATAACTCCCCATTCATTCCTATGGGCCTAAAGGCCCATAGGAATGAATGGCGAGTTATTCCTTATTTGCGATTAGCAATTTGCTACTCGCAAATAAGGATGCCATTTCAAGGGTGCCAGGGGTGTCCAAAGGACACCCTGTAGCACCCCTGAAATGTAATCTACATTGGTGTTGCGCACACACATGTCCAAAGGACATGTGTGTGTGTAACATGCAACTTAGAAAAATGCATTTAAAATGCATTTTTCTAAGTTTTAGCTATTTACCACGAGGTTTGACCTCGCGGTAAATAGCGGTCCTAAATTGCAAATTCGCAATTTTTAAATGTGTCATGAATAGCATTTAAGGAATCTCTAATAGAGATTCCTTAAATGCTAATCCTCGCATATTTGCGAATTCTTTATTAGCGATTTTTGCATTTGGGATGATGAATCCCAAATGCAAAAATTGCACTCGCAAAGGGCCAGATTCTCAGAATCTGGCCCTTTTGCGAGCGCATTTAGCTTCATGAATCAGGCTGTTAGTTCTCTACAGCATACACAAATGGGCACCTTCTAATATTTACATAATTGAGGGTACAAAAAATACTGATACCAGCAGGTACTGGATTAATAATTTGCATTTAATTTTGAGTTTCTGACGTCAGAATGAGGGATCAGCACAAATATGTGTTTCCCATGGAACTTGCACAGTTTGCTCACACAATTTGCACCAGGCTTTTTACCTGTTAAAAAGTGAGAAGGTGAGAACCCTGGGGATGTTCTTTTAACACCCAAGTTATACTCCCAATTCATTTGCAATGCAGTAAGCGCTGCATGACAGAGCAATCCACAGCAGAGCAAGACGTGCACAGCCAGTAAAGGGGAAAAATACTTCACAACTTACCAATATGCCTTTCGCATTCCAAAGAGCTCAATATAAGCACAATAGAACAGGTTTCAAACTACACAATTTCATTTGTTTCATGCACAGGAAGCAGTGACCTGCTTCAGTACACCTTCTCAAAAGAATGATGTTTCCACAACGGGCAAGAGCCCTAGATTGGCGAGCTTTGACTAGGACCCCAACAACAGTGGTAGTTTTGGTGTTGAAGAGGACCTGCACTCCCACAATCTTGTTTCAATCATGCCAGGAACCACTCCAGCTCACCTTGCAACAGAAACTTCCCTGAAGGGCCCTGCAAGTGGCAAATGACTTCAGGAAAAATCTTTATAATTCCCCCCTAGGCATGCCAATGTCAAGGCGATCATCGCTAGCTATGGTTTGCACCAGTGGAAACAATTTGCGCCTGCCTCCCTGTAGCCCAACATGGCTGGGAGGAATATAGATTTACAATTACTCTTACACTTAAAGGGATTGCGGAACTTAGTCTGCTGATGTTTTCAGTCCTCGTCAACACCACCAGATGGCACTTGATCACTAGAACCTCCCTGCATAGCTAGACTTCACTGAACACTTCAGACTTCAACCAGGAGGCTCAAGAGAAGGCTGTTGACTTGTCTTTTGTAGAGGAAGGAGCTCCTCAAAAAACACCAGCCATGTCCATATAAAACCAAGATTGGCTGAAGTCTTCAAACTTCAAGAAGGAGTTGTTCATCAAATACGAACTTTATCCATGCTGAGTAAGGCAACACGCAATCTGGAGAAGATCGCTGACTCATCTTTCTTAAATAAAGGAGCTCCTCAATAAACACCAGCATACTCCATGAAGAGCAAAGACTGGCTAAAGTCTTCAAACTTCATGTAGTAGATACTTATCACACACTAGCTGTCTCAATCCGGAGACGGGCTGCACAAAAGTCTATAGACTTTAACCAGAAGGCTGTCCTAGAGGAAGCAGCTCCTCATTAAACACCAGTCATCTCCATGCAGAGCCAAGATTGGCTGAGGTCTTCAAAGTTAATGAAGGAGCTGCTCATCAAACACAGGCTGTCTCCATGCTGACAAGAGCTAGACATAAGTCTATAGACTTCAACCAGGAGGCTCAGGAGAAGGTGTTTGACTCATCTTCCATGGAGAACGGAGCTCCTCATCAAACGCCACCCATTTCCACACAGATCCAAGACTGACCAAAGTCTTCAAACTTAACAAAGGAGCTGTTTATCACACTGGCTGTCTCCATGCTGAGACAGGCAAAACGGAAGTCTATAGACTACAACAAAGAGGCTCAGGAGTAGGTTGCTGACTCGACTTTCATAAAGGAAGGAGCTCCTCCTCAAACACCAGCAATCTAAATGCAGAGCCAAGATTGGCTGAAGTCTTCAATCTTCATGAAGGAGCTACTTTTCAGGCATCAAAGCTATCAAAGGAGCCGCTCTCAGGTGGATCGTCTCTTTCCTCACCAGAAGACTACAAAAAGTCCACCTTCACCTCCAAACCCAAGAAACTCATCTGTGGAGTACCCCAAGGATCCTCACT
Organism: Lissotriton helveticus; assembly: GCF_964261635.1. Taxonomy (NCBI): domain Eukaryota; kingdom Metazoa; phylum Chordata; class Amphibia; order Caudata; family Salamandridae; genus Lissotriton; species Lissotriton helveticus. Next base: position 2,083,281,622 of record NC_136065.1, read on the forward strand.
CAGGGCTTACATGAAAGCACTGGCCAGCATTGGCAAAACCCACAAACTTAACATCATATTCTACGCGGACAGCGCACAGCTCATCCTCTCCCTCTAGAAAGACATCACTAACATAAAGACCAACTTCCACAACTGCATGACAGATGTCGCCAACTGGATGAGGGACAACTGCCTGAAACTTAACACAGACAAGACAGAGGTACTGATCTTTGGAAGCAAAAGCTCTCCATGGGATGAATCCTGGTGGCCCTCAGAACTCAGACCTACTCTTACTCCCTCTGACCATGGTAGGAACCTAAATGTCATTCTGGACAAAAAACTAACCATGTCAACTCAGGTCAACTCTGTCTCCTCCTCCCGCTTCTTCATTCTCTGTAAGCTTCATGAGATATTTAAATGGCTATCCCAAAACTCAAGACACGGTATCACCTAGGTCCTCATCTCCAGCTGACTGGACTATGGCAACGCTCCCTACGCAGGGATCGCAGCTCACCTCCTCTGATGACTACAGACCATACAGAATGCTGCAACTAGACTTGTCCTTGATTTTGCTACACAAACCCACATTACCTCTTACCTCAGGGACCTCTACTTGTTCTCTGTACAGAAAAGATGCCGTTTCAAGATTTTGGCCCACACATACAAAGCCCTACACAACTGCAGACTCACCTATTTGAACTACCGCCTTCCCTTTCTATAACTCTCACCCCTTGTATCTGACATTGCAGATGCCGAGGTCGCTCCTTCTCCTACCTAGCAGCGAAGATATGGAATGAGCTACCCTTTCATCTCCGAACCTCCCCATCTTATCCAGAGTTCCGAAAGTCCTGGCTATTCAGCTAATCAACTGGTTCCTGTCAGCGCCTGAATACCATCACAGGTGACAAGAAGTGTTCTAAATTTCTACTGATTGATGGGTTGATCTCACACCGGCAGTCCCCATGTTGGAACAGGCTAGACTGACAAACTTCAATCTGGGGGTTCTGAAGAAGGTTGTTGACTTGTCTTTGCTACAGGAAGGTGCTCCTCAGAAAACACCAGCCATCTCCATGCAGAGCCAAGATTGGCAGAATTCTACACATGTTATTAAGGAACTGCTTATCAAATACTAGTCATCTCCATGATGATACAAGCTAGACGGAAGTCTATAGACTTTAATCTGGAGGCTCAGGAGAAGGCTTGAAGAAATATAAATCAATATCATGTAATATTGGCCTAATGTTTCCAAAATATTAGCATACCATCTTTAGTTTACCCCCCCATTATGAATATGCTCGAATCACGTATACATTAAGAATCGGGCCTTCTCTGAAGAAATGCCATGTTGGTTTCATTTCTCTGTATCTCTTGCTCCTGCTAGGAAAACACGTGACCTGCCACTGTGTAGACAGAGAGAGTCTAAAAGGTTTTCCTGGGCTATGAATGGACCATTGATTCTAACTTAGGAAACTCAAGGTCGCATCTGCCTTTCTAGTGGGATGAGCACATTCTTGCAGACTCTGTGCCTGTACTCCCGTGCCCGAGAACGAAAGGGAGGCACCTTTACTGACCTACCCCCCAAATAGTTTAAGCTGAGTTTCGAATCAATCAATTGTGCCTTATATGGGTTTTCCTGTTGGCTTCACGAGAAGTGGTACTTTTCCATGTACAGGGGTTTCATGAGGTATGCTGAAAGTTTATATGCACTGTGTTGAATGTAATCCAGCAGTCTCCTCTGCGCACCTTTGAGGGTGAAGGCGAAATAGAGGCTCCCCTATATAGGGCGCTTTGCAAAATAAACGATTGAACCTTCTCCATTGCTGACTGACTTATTCTTGGTAAATAAGGTATATGGGCTATTGGTAAGTATAGCTCTATGGTATATTTTTTCTAGTACTTCAGTTGGCGACTCCGCCGGGACTCCGTGATAGGGTTGTCCCCTCCTGTAAACAGGAGAAGAGGGACGGGGAGGGGTTCTGGTCGAGTGGGTGGATTGAAAAAGGATCCTAATTGAGAAACCAGTTTGTGGTAGAAAAGGAAATTCCACTCTCGAGTCCAGTGACCTTCCCAGCGGCTAAATAACCCTTCGCCGGAGTCCTTCGGGCTTAACACGGAAACAGCTGACCGTGTTGGTCTATAAAGGAGTCGGCATTGGAGAACACGCAATCAGACCTGAGTGCACCAGGTGAGTGAATTGTATTGTTAGTAATTTGATGACTTTGGAATAAGCACTTTGGAGAAGTGGCTTAAAGAAACAGTTAACTCTGTATGGAATTTGGTGGTTAGTGAACCACAGGGAATCTGGGGGTCTGACGTGGCAGTGGAGTGACTGCACGGGCAGATGCCCCACATACTTGTTCGGTGATTAGTTAGGACAACGTCAGACGCCTTAGTGTTGCACAAGGGGTGCTCACTCGGCCGAATCCTCTTCGGAAAAGCCCTAGGGATGGTCTGTAAGAGGGTTCGTGGTTTGCCTGTCTGATGATCCCAGTGCAGTCTTTGGACTGTCTCTTTTGTGAATTCTTTTAGTGGTCTGGAATCCAGCGTGATCGATTCCCCGAACAGGAGTCGACAGACTCTGTTCGATATGGAAGACATGTCATTTTGTATTTTGTAGTCATTTGAAGTCATGACCGAATTGTTTTGATCGATCGAAAATATGCACTTTAAGTATGAATAGCAAGTGGGATAGTACGATCTAGGAGTGAAAGAGTATGTGATGAATGGCGCATCCCAGTGAGTAAGTCTGGTTGAAATGGTATGAGTTATTGAATTTATAAACATGTCGTGTTTTAGTAAATTGTGTTTTGGATGCTGCCGTCATCAGAGTGGTCGGCTGGAAGAAAGACAGCCTGCTCCTCCGGAAAGCAGTTCCAGTTTTGATATGTATGTAAAACATGGTATTTCTCCCATTTCATTTAATACACTATGGAAGAAGTATACTAAAGATAATTCAGAACTACAATGGCCTTTAACAGGGTCTTTTGATGAAAGAAAAATGAACTATTTGCAAAACAAATTGTTTATGAAGAGAAGCCGTCAAACTATGTTTGAATCCCTGAACCTGTGGTTAAAGGAGGCAAAACGACGGCGAATAAGAGAAGAGAAATTGGGAAAAATGAAAGCTGGACAGACTGTTACTCAAAAGGCAGTGGCATTCGAGAAGGAAAAGGTAGAGAAAAAGATTGAACAAATGGATAGACAATTTCGATTACAGACCGATAAGAGTTATATGACATGAACTGAGGCAGAAGATGAGATAGAGGAGTTATTGGAAGTCCGTCCACCACCTCCATATACCCCTCAAGGTTTATACCCTGCGGTCCCAATAGCTAGGACAGGAGCGGTTGGGGCTCCCGCAGCGGGGCCCTCAGTCGCTACCGCACCAGTAGCCGTTCCCCCTCTGGCTCCAGTGTTTCCTCCCCCTACCCTTCGCCCAACTACCTCAGATTTGATTACGTTGCGACCTGGGCCAGTTGCTGCTTCCCCCTTGCCCCATGTAATTTTAACACCCCCAGCCGTAGGACCAACGGTCTTCCCTATGGGAATGACCACTGCCTCTTCAGATGTTACGCTACGACGCCCCGTAGGGGGTTTGGAAGGCCGACGAGTTTTTACTCGATCGTGCTTAGGAACTGAAAAAAGACGGGCCATTGTGATTCAGGCATCCCAGTGGATGCGGAATCCAATTTATACTTTAGAAGATATTTGGAGCACTATGAAGGATTTTGAACCAGTTACGCAACAATTGGCATTAGAACACATGGCAATTCGATTAATTTCCTTATGGGAACAGTGTTTTGAGGAAGGTCTGGCCCCTCAGATATTATGTGATATCAGGGATCGAGCTTTTAAGTTTGAATTGCAAGTCGAAGAAGTATTCCAGAATGTTGAGACACTGATACAATATAGAGAACAAATGCATAAGAAATGTCCAGACTGGGGGGCACAATATCCCATGAGAGAAGTACATCCTCTTTTCCATCCGGAGATTCCCGAAGTAAGAGATGGAGGTGGGACGGTGACCAGAAATCGTGTAGAGGCACGTTTCCAAGAGCAATGGGTTTATACCCCTTGGAAACGAAGTGAAGTCCTTACATTTAAAGCCCAACTTCCTGACCCACGTAAAAATTCTACAGCTTATTATAAAGAATTAACAGAAGCAGCAAATTCGGCAGTTATGACTTTAGCTGATATTGAGTTATTCTTCGGCCTCTTAATCCCAGTGTATATATGGAGACAGGTACATGACTCAGATCATGCGGCAGAACTTGGAGGGACCTGGGATCAGATTAAAGTATGGGACAAAGATCGGAAGCCGGGTGATAAACCTAAAGATGAGATTCTAGCTATACCTGCTCGTATCATAACATATATGCAAACTCTCATTCCCCCACGGAAGGTGGATTGGGATAAATTAACGGCTTGTAAACAGTAAAAAGGATGAGAGTGTGTCTGATTTTTTCACCCGGTTTGAAAAAGTATTTATTGACTTTAGTGGACAAGACTTGTCCACGGAAGGTGGCATACGATTATTTGTGAATAGATTTGTCACTAATTTGTTGCCTGAAGTAATGGCACGATTACAGGCTGCCGAAAGTACATGGACCACTTCGACCCCCTCAGTCATTCTTAGCATGGCCCAGTATTATGAACATCGAGAAAATGAGAGCAAGGACAAGTCAGATAAGAAGGTTAAAGAGTTGAAAACCCGAGAGCTGTTGCAACAGGTTAGCAGAGGACAAAGTGCTAGGAGAGGAGGAAGATGTTCATTTCTAAAAGGAGCAATGATGAGAGGAAGGGGAGGAGGGGTTCCGGTTCCTAATATAGGAATAAATCAGTGTTTCAATTATAGACAAGAAGGACACTGGTGAGCTCAGTGCCCATTATTATATGGACGGGGTGGTTTCAACAGGGGAAGAGGGTGAGGAGGTAATGATCGGAATAGTATGAGACGTGGGGACATGTCCGGTAGTGAGTCAGGCAGGAATTACTTTGGTGATCCTCAAGGGAGACAATACTATAATGAGGATTATCGGGAGGATGGATATGATGGAAATAGTTACGCATGAGACAGCCAAGGACAGAGCAGGGGCCACATATCAGTACCAGGTGACCAACAGGGGCCTTATGTAAAGGGGCAATTGATGGGGACATCTGAGAAGTATTTGGTGGATACTGGAGCAATGAACAGTTCTGTTGCTCCTTCACTGGCCCCAGGGGTTGCTCTGTCTGGGCAAAATAACGTATCAGTGGGTTTCTCAGGAATCCCGGTAGTAAGCCCCATTTCTAAGCCACTGCCATTTACGATTGGCCCGATTACTGTGGATTCCCCATTTTTGCTTAATTCTAGTTGTGGCGAGAATCTGTTAGGACTGGATATATTGAAGAAATTGCATGCTCGGATTTACTGTTCTCCTGATGGTGTTTATTTAACCATGCAGCCTCCTACTGAATGCATCTCCCACCTGAATTTTCCAAGATTCCCCAGACCCTTTGGGCAACAGGGGACACAGATGTGGCATTGTTAAAAATACCCCCTGTATCTATTACCCTAAAATCGAATGCACATTTGCCACGTATCCCACAATATTGAATTTCGCCAGAAGGCGAACGGGCCTTATTACAAATTATTCGTGACTTGATTAGGAAAGGAGTGGTAGAGGAAACAGCTGCTAATGTATGTAATAGCCCCATTTTACCGTATTTGAAAAAGGCCCCACTGTACGGTAACCCTGACAATAAAGATACATATCGTTTTGTGATTGACCTCAGAGAGGTTAATAAGATAGTGATTCCCCAATATCCTGTGGTACCAGATATCACTGCAATTCTTACTATGATTCCCCCTACTGCCCAGTATTTCTCAGTGATAGATTTGAAAAATGCTCTCTTTAGCATTCCAATCCACCCTGACAGCCGTCATATTTTTGGATTCTCATTATCTGGCCGTAGTTTTAGATTTTGTCGCGCACCTCAAGGCTATACTGAGAGTCCTAGTATTTATAGCCACGCACTAAAAGCAGTATTAGATGAATTAGTCCTACCTCCTGGTAATGTTCTCATCCAATATGTGGATGACATACTGGTGGCGTCAGACACAGCAGAAGGTTGCAAAGAGGCCACTGTTAAATTATTGACCCATTTGGCAGCTAACGGTGATAAAGTCTCCTTATCTAAATTTCAATATTGTCGACAGGAAGTGACCTATCTTGATCATTTACTGTCGAAAGCGGGGAGAAGACTAACTCCTGAACGAATAACTGTTATTACTAACATGTCTGTGCCCCGTACTCAATGTGATGTTCGTGCTTTTCTTGTCATAACCTCTTACTGTCGCCAATGGATTCCTAATTTTTCTCTGCTGGCTAAACCCTTGTTGCATTTGATTACCAAAGACGTGCATGAACCCTTGCGCTGGACGGATGAATGTCAGGATGCTTTTGATTCTTTGAAATCTGCTCTTTGCTCTACACCTGTCTTGGGTACTCCGGACTACCGAAAACCTTTTGTACTTTACGTACATGCGGTGGGCGGTTGTTCACTTTCAGTGTTAACACAAGGTTTTGGCAGAAAGCAACGACCTTGCGCATATTTTTCAGCAGTATTGGATAATGTTGCCAGAGCCCTTCCTAGCTGTTTAAGGGCTACTGCTAATGTGGCGGTGGCCATTCGACAGTCGGAGGGGATTGTTTTGAATACTGACCTCACAGTGATGGTACCGCATGCTGTGGATATACTATTGAATCGAACAAAAACCCAGCACCTTACGAGTGCACGATTGACGGGTTACGAATTAACTCTATTTGTACCACACATTATTATCAAACGATGTGCCACTCTGAATCCAGCCACGTTACTACTCCTCCCTTCGAGTGATCAAAAGGACGATGTCCATGATTGTATATTTCGGACTGAAGAAGAAACGAAGGGACGTGTAGACCTCACTGACTCCCCTTTATCTGAACCACAGGGGAGTTGTATGTGGATGGCTCATGTTTTAAGTTACCAGATGGCACGACAACAGCTGCTTATGCTATAACGACCCTCAGAACAGTAGTGGAGACCGCTCAGGTTTCCCATCACTCAGCACAAACAGCTGAACTAATAGCATTACTAAGAGCGTGTGAACTAAGCGAAGGTTTAAGAGTAAATATTTTTACAGACAGCCAGTACGCCTTTGGCGTGGCCCATAGTTTTGGGCGGCTGAGGAGGGAACGAGGATTCCTTACCTCCCAGGGTCAGAGGATACAGCATGGCCCTTTGATCGAAAGATTGTTGAATGCATTAACCTTACCAGAGAAGGTGGCCATTATCAAGTGTAGTATTATAAAGAACAAGGGTCCTTAGAGCAAAAAACAATAAAAAGAAGAAATAAATATAGACCAAATGGAAATATATTATTAGAGGGAATGTCCAGCCGGACAATTTATTTCCCTGATACAAAGGTAATTCTAAAACAATAGAACATTGAGTGTGATAAAAGCGGGACACCGGCCGGTGTCCGACTAACACACTAAGAAGACATACAACATACAAAATAGCAGGCAATAGCAGGACATCTGATTAAGATAAATCATAAACCAGACAATCTAAAGCATACACATATGCAAGAAAAAAGTATAAAACAATTTATGCATTTAGTGTAATGTGTCGACGACGTTTCGAACCATAATTGATAAAGGTTCATCCTCAGGACAGAGGGTAATTGCCTTGAAATTATACATTTGTAAATACTAGTAGGAATGTACATATGCCATACCATGGGAAAAGAAGGGAGACATAAAAGAATAAAGACATGTCATTAGAACATTGTCAAGACTGCGTGCATAGATTGCATGACTCATACCATGCCATAGTGCAGCCGGCAACGGGGTGTAGTACATGCTAAGTACAGGCAGTGGAAACAACGGGAGGAGCAAGGCTAGTGGCGCCGCGTATCAACAGTACATGGAAGTGACTATGGCTAGTGCATGCCAAGGTGCAATGAAAATGAATAACCACGTGTGGAGTGAAACGGCAACGAACAAGCGTGCCAGTAAGTGCACTGAAATGTGACATTATGGGGAAGTGGAGTGGCTTACCAATTGTGTAGCACTCAATTAGAGAAGATTTCTTGTACTTGTTATTTTTAATTTGCTTGGGAGCAAAGAAACATAATAGATCTAATGGGGAGAAAAAGATTCGGTGAAGTGGCGCAAAATACTTCCCAAAAATGCAGGTCTACAAGAAAAAATCCTACCTTTGAGAGTGCCCTCGGTAAAGGGGTCTGTGAAAGGAGATTGACGAAATTGTAATTAAAGTTAAAGGGTAGCGTGGATAATGCGAGTTACAAGGGGCTGGCTTACCCGAAATGCGATGCTCTCGGTATCCGGGTCTGGGGAAAATAAACGGGCAGCGTGAGTGCCAGTGATCTCTTTAGCCGAATAAATGGAAAATACACAGAATGACCGGGACGGATCTCACCTGGTAATACAGCTTGCAAGGCCACAATGGGGGTTCTTGCTGGCACGGGAAATCTGCGCGGCGAACCTTTGCAAAGCAAGACGCGATGAAGTGGGCAGGGGAGTCACGTGGGGGGTGAGAGCCAATCGGTGTACGCCAAAGGCTGTCGGCCATTTTGGAATGGGAAAAGAGCACCCATTTACAAGGCGCGACGCGATGTAGTGAGCAGGGGAGTCACGTGGGGGATGAGAGCCAATCGGTGTGCACCAAAAGGTTGTCGGCCATTTTGAAATGGGAACAGGACCCATAAGGAAGGTTGTGATACTAAAAACAGTGAGGCGAACTAGAGGTGCACTAATTATTCTCCGAGTAAAGGACGGGGAATTACATGCCGGTGGATACAGCTCACTCTAGACATACAGTAACACCATGCCAGCATAATTAATGAATTTATAACACATTTTTTAAATTTTTTTACAAGTGCACCCTGAGGAGGAAAAATACAGTTGTATTTGAAGGCGTCAGTTAAAATCAGTAAAAAGAAACAGTTTGCAATTATAAAGTCAGATTGTTAAATCAGAGAGGTCCAATCCTCAATTATCAAGTGTAGTGCCCACAAGAAAATCATTGATACTACAGGGGAGGGAAATGCCTTTGCTGATCAGGTAGCTAGGGAAACAGCGCAAACTAAAATGTCTGCTATGTTCCCCAGTGCATCAGCCAGATGGGTGGTGGAGACAACAGTGTTTGATAATACTATTGAATATGTTGAAGAATTACAGAAAGAAGCTACTCCTGATGAAATAATGAAATGGGAACAGGAAATAGGGAAGTTGGATAAAAATGATTGTTGGATTGATTTAACGGAAAAACAGCGATGGCTTTTGCCCAAAGCACTGGTGTATGCAGTAGTCATGATGGCCCATGGTCCCGCTCACATTGGTGCAAAAGGTCTTTGTGCATTATTAGACCCTGTGTGGAATAACCAGAATATTCCGAAAGTTGCTGCCCATGTGTTTAAATACTGCATAGTCTGCTTACAGCATAATCCTGGAGGGAGGGAGACAGTCCTTAGTGGGAATTTTGCACCTCCTTCTTTACCGTTTGAAGTAATACAAATGCATTATATTCAACTCGAAAGGGTGAATAATCTTAAGTATGTGCTGGTAGTGGTATGCGCCTTTAGTAAATGGGTTGAAGCATATCCTACTAAAGATAACACCGCTATGGCCACTGCAAAAGCCCTAATCAAAGAGTTCCTGCCCCGATTTGGTGGGGGAGCGTCCGCAGGGGCAGCGGCGGTCACTCCGGTGCAATTAGGATGTGGCCGCCACCACCCTGGCGGTCACATCCCTTATCTTTAACCTTGCGGCGGGTGCTGCTTGAAGCAGCACCCGCCGCAAGGTTAAAAATGCATGTTTTACATTTACATGCACAAAGCGGCAGGCACCGCGCGGTGCCTGCTGCTTTGTGCATGTGAATGCTCGGGGATACCATAGCTACCCCCCATGTGCACCCATTTCCCCCCAACACCCTGGGGGCCCGCAACGGGCCCCCAAACACCAAAGACCACATGCTTTTCCACGGCGGAAAAGCTGTGGAAAAGCATGTAACAATGCACATCGTAATTTTGCTGACCGTGTCTTGCTGACCCCGCCACCAAATAGCCCTCCACACCCCGCGGATCCGCGGCGGACGGACCTGCTGTCCGCCGCTGGTCCCACCTCCTTCCTAATCCGGCGGTGGGTGTTTTCTGTGGCCGCGGCGGTGAATCCGCATCCTCCAGGCCCGGAGGATGCGGATTCACCGCCATCCTAATCGGCCCCTTAGTTTGGACTTAGTTAGGATGTACCCCTTCGCCCGATTTGCCCTTGAAGATGAGCGACCCCTTGCCCCCCGACCTTTCTATGAAAATGTTCCCATGTTTTCCGGTTGGGCTACCAGAGTGAAGGTAGCCTTTGTAATAATCATTGCAGTAATCATGATAATTTTATGAGTGTGTTTGTATATTTAGAATTCAAATATCCTATGCATAAGGTATTAGGTACTACCATAGCTCCGCCTGAACATTTCTTTTATACTTTGCATCCCCACAAGGAAAGACATCGAGAAACGTATGCTAAAAATGTGTTCATTGAAATGTTAAATGAAGCTCACAGCACTACAAATAAGAAAAATTGTTGGGTATGCGGCCTTTTGCCATCTGTAATGCATCGTCATGATTTATTCGTTTCTCTGCCGTTATCACACTTAGCGAGCTGTGAGGCATGGTTTCAGTTGCTATCTCCTATGTATCTACATTATGTAGCCGACCCCAACAGATATACTGAAAAAGATTATGAAGCTGTTTTAAGATATATAGAACAACATCAAGGATTTCAAGGATTTGATGCATTGGGAAACCAAGGAGAGGGATCTTTAGATCCAGATGCCTGTATGAATATGTATACCACTTATGAGAATGCTACGTGGTTGAAGGAAGAAATGCTAGATTTCGAACATTTTAACTCCACACAATATTTCCAGTATTTCCAGGACCGTAATGTTACTGATGACAAGGAAATGCCAGGCCCTATTTTAAATAGTACTGCTTCCTTTTGTATTCAAGGTAAAGGTCATGTTAAGATAGGAGATAGTAGATGTAACTACACCTACACTTTGCACACCAACAGCACCCCGCCCTTGATAACTCCGCCCAATGTGTATTTTGTACGCGGTGAAAACGCTTACACTTGCTTTCCCCGAGGATGGGCAGGGCAGTGTTACCTGTCGTTCCTTTATCCTCCAGTATACATAGCCCCTTCTAATTATCATAAGAATCATCGGCTGACTAAATGAAATTCAGATCTCTCCCAAGCTAGTAGAAGTATCAATACTGATAGTACTGATCAGACTGACACCGCATCGCAGCAGTTTGTGGACATAGCAAAGGGCCTCTTTCCTATATGGGGTCCCATTTTCACTAGCAGAGACGTTAGACGTCTCTCCAGAGTGGTGGAAAATGTAGTTCAAACCACTGCTGGAATTTTGACTAATTTAACGGTAGAGCTTCAGGCTACGAGACTCGTTTCGCTTCAAAATCAGATGGTGCTTGACGTCATCCTAGCTGATCGAGGAGCATGCCGCGTGATCGGCAGCTCCTGTTGTGTGTATATCCCTAATTCTGCTCCAACTATACACTTAGCCATTCAGAAATTACATCGCTTAGCTGCAGAAGTTCATGCTGACACTGGTACTTGGTCCTTGACAGGGTGGTTCTGGAATCTCTTGTCCACTTGGGGTTGGAAGATCTTTATGATCCTAGCTGGATTAGTTGGGGTGGTATTTACTCGTTGCCTGTGCCTAGATTGCGGGCCAGCATGTTGCTCTTGTTGCGCTGCCAAGCTTACTTCCTCGTTGACAGTTTCGCGCCAGACGTAAATAGGGAAACAGTTAGTGCAGAAGGAAGTTGCAGATCTAATGCAAATAGATGAAGGTGTGTTTTTGGATTAAAATCTGTTCTTTCTATGTATGTATATTGGCTACAACACGCCAAAAGGGCGGTCTGAAGAAATATAAAATCAATATCATGTAATATTGGCCTAATGTATCCAATATATTAGCATACCATCCTTAGTTTACCCCCCATTATGAATATGCTCGAATCACGTATACTTTAAGACTCGGGCCTTTTCTGAAGAAACGCCCTGTTGGTTTCATTTCTCTGTATCTCTTGCTCCTGCTAAGAAAACACGTGACCTGCCACTGTGTAGACATAAGGTCGGCCTGGGTCGGCCTGGGCTATGAATGGACCATTGATTCTAACTTAGGAAACTCAAGGTCGCATCTGCCTTTCTAGTGGGATGAGCACATTCTTGCAGACGCTGTGCCTGTACTCCTGTGCCCGAGAACGAAAGGGAGGCACCTTTACTGACCTACCCCCGAAATAGTTTAAGCTGAGTTTCGAATCAATCAATTGTGCCTTATATGGGTTTTCCTGTTGGCTTCACGAGAAGTGGTACTTTTCCATGTACGGGGGTTTCATGAGGTATGCTGAAAGTATATATGCACTGTGTTGAATGTAATCCAGCAGTCTCCTCTGCGCACCTTTGAGAGTGAAGGCGAGAGAGAGGCTCCCCTATATAGGGCGCTTTGCAAAATAAACGATTGAACCTTCTCCATTGCCGACTGACCTATTCTTGGTAAATAAGGTATATGGGCTATTGGTAAGTATAGCTCTATGGTATATTTTTTCTAGTACTTCAGGATGTTAATTAGTCTTTCATAGAGGAAGGAAGTTCTCATCAAGCACCAGCCATCTCCATGCAGATTCAAGATTTGCTGAAGTGTTCAAACTTCATGATGGAGCTGTTAATCAAACATCAGCCATCACCATGCTGAGACAGACTAGATGGAAATCTCTAGACTTCAATGAGGGGGCACAGGAGAAGGTCCTCTTTCCTAGAGGAAGGCAATCCCTATCAATCACCAGCCATCTCCATGTAGGGCCAAGATTGACTGAAGTCTTCAAACTTCATGAATGAGCTGCTCATCACCTACTGGCTGTCTTAATGCTGAGATGGGCTACACCTAAGCCTATACACTTCCATCCGGAGGCTCTGGAGATTGTTGACTTTTTTTCCAATGGGAAGGAGATCCTCATAAAACACCAGCCATCTCCGTGCAGAGCCAAGATTGGCCGAAGTCTTCAAACTTCATGAAGGAGTTGCTCATCAAACATTAGCCATCCCCATGCTGAGACACACTAGATGGAAGTCTACAGATTTCCACAAGAGGCTCTGGGGAAGTTTGTTGACTTGCCTTTCCTAGAAGAAGGAACACCATTACATCCATGTTGTTCCACTGCTTGTGCTCCCTATTACCTCCCACCTCCTGTTGTTTCCCACACTCCCTTGTGTTTTTTTACTACCCCCTCCCACTGTTTGTTCTTACAGACACATTCACAGGCGCGGAGAGATTAAGGGGGTTATTTACAAGAGGCCTGCGATGCCGGAGCATCACTGTATTTGATGCTCCGGTGGCGCTGGCCTCTGAATCATGTCTATGAGGCGACTCAAAGCCACCTTAGGTGGCTGTGCATGGTGCCATAGATATGGAATAATGCAAGGCAGTGGAAAGCACAGCATTACCTTACTCTGCGTCAAGGAGGCATTTCATGTGGGTTGAGGTTAGTGTTACCATGCAACACTGACGGAATTTGGCACTGCCCCAGATTTTCTAAATCACATAAACCTGGGGCAGCCCCAAAACCTTCCGCCTCCCCAAAGCAGGCATAATGAGGATAAAGGTTTTCATTTTTCATTTTCTCCTCTTTCCATGAGTGGAAAAAGCCTCCATCAATTGATTTTGTGCATGAAGGTGTCCCTTCCTCCACAAAAACAATCCTGCCAACAATGCACAGACTCTTGCACCATGGTGCAAGAGTGCCTGTGTTGGTGTAAGGCAGCTAAAACGGTGGCAGTGCAATAGGAAAGGACAGGAATGTGCCATACATCATAAATACAGCACATTCGTGCCCTTTCCTCTTGATGTAAGATAGCACAGCAAAGTGACTTGCTGCCCTACCCTGCATAAAAAAAATGGAAATGAGGCTCTAAGTGATTTGATGAGACTTACAGAATATTGAGCCTCCCATCCAGGCTTGAACCCGTTTTGCCAGCTTCAAGGTCAGCCACACTAGCCCTTACACCACATCGTTTCCCCTCAAGATAAACATATAGGATGGCTTGCACTCCTTTGGCACGCACAATTAAAATGCATTCCCGTTATGATTTCCAAAGCAGCACCAGTTGCAGAGCAGGAGCATCAATGATTCGGGCTTTGACAAAATCAAATGCCTACTGTTGTTTTGGTCCCCACACGAAACAACCTCCTAAGTTGTTCCACCACTAATGTGAAATTTTGGACAAACCTTCGGTTGTATTCACATTACCCTGTAAATGACATGTGTTTGCCCTTATCATCAGGCACAGAAGCGTTCTTATTGGCATTCAAGACTTACTTTAGGATCAACCCCTTTGGCGGAGATGGTGTAGCCCAGATAGTGGACCTGTGGTTCAAACAGTTTACTTTCTAACCAACTTAACACAAGCCTTGGTTGGACAGCCTCCTGCATACCTCCATCAGGATCTCGCAATTTTCCTTTACACTTTTTGAGGATACTAAAATGTCCTTCTGAAAACACCTTAAATGCAACTCCATGTCCTTAAACGTGGAACATCACTCTCTGGTACACTGCTAACCCCGGGCAGAGCAGAAATAGTGCTTCTAAGCGGAGTTCCACAGATTTGGAAAAATACTAAGTGGAACCCCGCTCCGCTCCCTCCCCCCTCCCAAAGTAATTATAAAGTAAGAAAAAAGGCACTTACCTGCTGTGGCTGCCTCTTCCACGCCATGGTTGCTCTCCTTCCTCGTCCTCTCCGCACTCGCAAGATCTACAACGTAGGGGTTATCAAAGAAGAAGGATGGAGGGTGGATGGGCAGGCTAACTACGCTCCGCTACAGAGTTGTAGTTTTGCCTAAACTCCGTGTTCTCAACGGAACGCGGAGTATGCAAAACTATGTAAACTCTGCTGGCGGAGGGTGGTTACCCGCCCGGGGTTATACACCGCAGAGGCATAAGCAGAACCGTAAGGCATCCTCCTAAACTGGCTGATGTCAAATGGTGTGACAAATGCAGTTAAAAGCTTGGAAGCCATTGACACAGCTCAACTTGGTGATATGTATTTCGGAGTGTAGTGTAGTTCCTATATCCCTAATAGGCTCTGCGCATTGGAATAACATACACTATAGATTTGACATAGGACTGAGGTCAGTATGCCTCTATCGAGTATATTAAACTTAATTGTGTGTGTGCCAGCTAACTCAGAGGTCATGAGAAACTTTCTCAAATGAACAAGAAGGGATTAGTCTCTGACAACAGCATAAACATGACAACTTTGTTTGCCTTAGAGTTGGAACAATATCTTCTGAGTCGTGGAAACAATAGATAACTATTTCACTCAATCGTGCATGCTTCGTTTCTACAGAGTTGCAGAGAAAAGGAGATGGGCGTTTCAATAAAAAAGGGGTTTATTGAACAGTCTTGTTTCTCATGCAAGAAATATGAACTACTACAATCGTAAGACAGAATGAGAAATAGAATACGTACAGCGTTAGCAGTAATATGAAATAATATTGTAATAGCATGGTTTTGTGGCTATTAAATATTCATAAAAATACATACATAAATAACACAGGCTAAAATACTCAACTGGTGCTTCTAAAGTAATTCTACCCCAGTGTAGCTAACCTAAGTCTAGTACGAGGGAGGAAGTAGTTGCTGTTTAGTTTAGTTTAGTTGTGCCAAGAATTGCCAAAGTTTGTCTCTAAGTTCTAATCAGCTCCAACCTTAGAATGTGAGAGGTTGGTATCTCTTTCCGGGACTCAATTCTAACACAAGGGGATTCAGAAACACTGGAGCTGGATTCTCGGCGAGGAGGATGACAGCGTCTGGTCAGTGCATCAGTTGGGGAGTTGACATCCTTCGGGACTTGCTATGGTGAGCCGCGTCGTGCGAGTAGGTAGCCGAACCGCACCGTGCCTTGCAATAGCAAATAAAGGTATATTTATACCTTGAAGGTGTTTAGGAATGCCAGTATTGGCGTAAAAGTCGTGCATAAGAACATCATGAATGAACTACTATGTTCATGCATAATAAATGAGTTCTTGGAGACATCAATATCCAAGCAGAAGGCTTAAGAGTCTGGTTTTCCAGGAACTCAATGAGACGTAAATGAACGGATGTAAGTAGCCATGCCTGTATTTGGGTAGCATGGACTATGCCTAAATTAGGGCTGGAGTTCTATGCCTAAATAAGGGCAATATAATTTGTACCTATATAAGGGCATAAAACGGGAAAAATCATACGAAATCTAAATCGATACACAACAGGAGGTCTAACGTGGAGAAAACAGAAGCACCATTCAACATCGCCAGAAGATCATTAGTTTTCGTCAAAGGATCTCTGTCCACCAAGATGTTATCATTAAGTGCTCTCAAATCCACGTCTGAGGTTTCCATCTCCTTTCTTTATCATACAACAATGGTTGTATGATAGAGGCACACATGATTAAACCCGGCGTGCTTCTACCACACAGCTCATACCATGAATGCGTCTTAACCACGCATTCCTTTACCACGTATGCCTTTACCTTGAAATTTCGTGGTATTGGCATGAATGGTAAAGGGGTATGTGTGGCTAAGGTCGCCACTATAATACCCTGGCCCTTCACCCCGCATTGTCCATTAAACTACCCCCACCGCCTTCCACTCCCCTAAAACTTACCCTGACACCCCAGCCCTAAAAATTATCCCATCTACCAATTCTCCTCCTACTGCACTATGGCCTAAAACCCTGCCCCTTTGCGTACACTACTAAACCCCCTGTCTCCAATGTGCTGTACCTTGAACTACCCCAACCCCTTCCACTGCACTAAAACCTA
Source organism: Lissotriton helveticus (assembly GCF_964261635.1). NCBI lineage: Eukaryota > Metazoa > Chordata > Amphibia > Caudata > Salamandridae > Lissotriton > Lissotriton helveticus. The sequence goes on from NC_136065.1 coordinate 2,083,298,529, forward strand.
CCCCAACCCCCACCATAAAACAACCCCATCTACCCATTCCCCACCCACTGCCCTAAGGCCTAAAACCCTGCCCCTTTACGTACACTACCCCGACCCGCGCTGTCCCTTAAACTACCCCAACCCATTCCATTGTCCAAAAATCTACCCCAACCCCCCAGCCACCATAAAAATCTAACCTGACCTCCCCCCCACCAACCATAAAAAGTAACCCAACTACCGATTACCCTGCCCTAAAACCTGAAAACCCTGCCCTGTAAGTTACACTTCTCCGCCCCATAAGTTACACTACTCCGCCCCCTGTGATGTCCCTTAAACTATCCCAACCCCTTACACTGCCCTAAAACCTACCCAACCTCCTCCCAGCCCTAAAGACTAGCCCCAGCCCCACTTACCTCACCACAGCGTCTTCCGTCTTCCAACAGCTAGACCGGGCACTGCCGTAACCATGCATATGCGTGGTTGTGGCATATGCGTGGTTAAGGCGAGCATGGTCGAACTTGCGTAGTCGAACAAATGTGGTTCAGACCGCGGTGTTCCAACTGTCCCCCTAAAACAATAGGTAAAACCCACTCTAAAGACCCCGTCTCCTTGATGACACTGTCACGTTGCAATGAATCCAGCAAGTTTTGTAACTCCCTTCTCACACTAAATGGCATACTTCTCAACCTTCGTCTCATGGGTTTGGTATCAGCTTTTAGTTCAATCTCATGCACAAACCCTTTCAATGTTCCCAATTTTTTACTGAACACTTCAGGAAAGGATGAAAAGATTTGCTCCTTCACATAATTTCCTTGATCACCAACACTGTAGCCTCTGCATTGGGGTCTAAGTTGATTTTTAATCTTTTCTGATCTCTCCATCCAAAAACATTGGCATCCCTCTGTGCCACATAGATCTTCACATGCGTGGTTTCTTCCCTTGAACTTGGCAGTTGTGCTGAAATGCCCTAGAAATTGGATGTAAGAACCATTAAAAGTTACTGCTCAAATGTTTGGTGGCAGCATTTGTTTCACTTTCTTCCCAAGTCGTGCATGAAAGTAAGATTTTGTGATGATGGCGAAAGGGATCCAAACTCAGACTTTAAAAGAAATATTTACCATGAGCATGTATGAAACAAATTGGTGGTTTGACAACGTCATTGGTGCAATGCCTTCCATAATCTTCTACCATGAGTACAATGTTTTGTTGTTAAGATTCCCTCTGAGATAAATTCACTTGCATCACTTGCCGCATCCTCCTGCACCTAGGAGATACTTTGGGGCTGATTACGATGGCGGGCGGAACGTCATCGCCAGCCCGACAATGGCGAACCGCCCGCCATCAAAAGGTGATTTACCCACTGCCACATTATGATGGCGGTGGGAATCACTATTGTTCCGCGGCGGGCGGAAAGACTGACAGCCGCGGTTCCGCAAGGTGGTCCTTTTCCGCCTGCCTTGCGGAACCCGGAACCAGGCAATCATTGCGGAGGTGCCGTGCAGGCACCGCCGTCGTGATTACAATGGGCCATTCTCCCTGTGTTTTTACTGCTGCTTCTCTGCCATAAAATGTAGCCGGAGACTGGCTTTGGGGACTTGTTGCGGGTCCCAAGGGGGGTCAGCTGTGCACTGGGGGGTACCCGTGGTACCCCCCCATTTCCCTACACAAGGTGGCAGGCCCCGTGCGGCGCCTGCCACAACATGGCCATTTCACATTGTGGCGGGTGCTGCAGCCAGCAGCACCCGCTGCAATGTTAAATTGCCAGATGCGACCGCCGCGGTGGCAGTCACATCATAATTTGGGTGGTGAGACTGCTGCATGGCAGGCGGCCGGTCCCGTTTCTGCTAGGGTGGCCATCCTAACCACCCCCTTAGTTTATTGTGTTTCTTTACTTTGCAGCATATTTTTGGCAAATTGTCCTTTTTTTTTCACAAATATTGCACTCCCTGGTCACTGCGGGACAACTCTTCACAGATACTAGATGTAATGAATCTCCACACCTGTAACAAATCGTTTTGTTTTCTTTACGCAAATTTTTTGAAGAATCACTTTTGCTGGGTTTGATGTTGAGGTAGCACACCTTATTCTCCGTTTTTCCAGTGCAGGATTCATTTACCTCTTTTACCCAACTCATGGACTTCTCTACTGCCTTAGTGGAAGGGACTACCTCATCATAGGTGGTGCACAGACAGAATATCGAGTTTTAAATATCGACATACACAAATATCGACTGGGAAATATTGTGGTCAAGAATATCGACTTTAAGGTAAGAAATATCGTTTTTGAAAATATCGAAGTTAGTAATATCGCTTGTAAAAATGAGTGTTATCTCTTTTAGTGTGTATTTTAAAAGTATTGCGTTTGTTTTTTAATATATGTGTTACGTTTTTAGTAGTGATTAATTTTATGGTAATTAAATTTTGCGGTTTTTAGTTCTGTAACAGGTTGTGGGTTTAAAGGGGGTTAGGGGGGTAAGTAATTTAATTATAATAAATTAATTAGTATTTTTATTTATTAGTATTTATTTATTTTAGACTTTATAGTGTTAATTGTGGGAATTAATATATTCCTAATTAATTATTCATTAACAACTAATTTTTATTAATTAATTAAATTAATTAATTGGTAATTATGTTGTGGTTTTTTAGGAGCAGGGTGTGGGTTTATAGGGGAATAGGCTAGGAAGTAATTTAATTATAATAAATTAATTAATATTTTGAATTTATTCGTATTTTTTTATTTAGATTCTATAGTGTTAATTGTGGGAATTATTTTATTATTAATTAATTATTAATTGGTTGTTAATTATTAATTAATTAGTAATAATGTTAATTGTGTCATTTTTGTAGGAGCGGGTTGTGGGTTTATAGGGAAAGAGGGTGAGAAGTAATTTAGGGGCCCATTACGATCACGGGCGGATAGCCACATGTCCCATGTTCACTCCCCACCATATTAGTATGGCGGGGGCACCGCGGCGGACGGAAAGACCATCCACCGCCAAGTCGACTGGCGGAAAAGGCCCTGAATATGGCAGCCACCGCCATCCATATTAGGATGTGCCATTTTCAATGCTTTTCCATTGCGGAGACGCCGCCATGGAAAGGTATGCGGTTTTTGCTTTGGGCCGTTGCGGGCCCCCATGGGGTTGGGGGTGTGCCTGTCATGTTGTACATGCCAAAGCACGACATGCTTTATTGACATTGTGGCGGGTGCTGCTTACAGCTCTGCCTGCCACTATGTTAATAATTCGGGATGCGACTGCCAGGGTGGCGGTTGCATCCTGATCGCCATGGCAGGACTGCAGCACCTCTTGCGGGCGGTCCAGTTTGACGTTGCGATGGCGGGCGGACTGTCGTAATGGAACCCTTATTTTTAATACATTTAATAAGAATATTTATATATTAATATTTGCTTAATTTATAGTGAAAATTGTGGGAATTAATGTATTAATAATTATGTATCAATTGTTTGTTTGTTAATTATTATTAATTAATTAATTACTAGTTAATTATGTTAATTGTGTCATTCTTTAGGCAACGGATGGTGGGGTTTATAGGGGAATAGGGTGGGAAGTAATGTAATTATATTTAACTAATAACTAATTGTTAATGAATGGTAATTAATTAATACAAAATTAAATATGGCAATTGTGTTATTAATTTGAAGTGAGAGTTGTGAGGTTTATAGTGGTAAAGGGTGGGAAGTAAATTCTTTTAAATTAATTAGTCAGTTGTTGTTGATATTAGTTTAATAATGTAAAATAAGTTATGGAAATTTTGTAATGATTTTTAGGTGTGTTGTGGTGTTTATTGGGGTAGAGGGTGGAAAGTATTTTAGGTTTCATTAATTAATAATTAGTTGCTCATTATTATTCATTCATTCATTGATAAATATTTATGGTAATTGTTTACTTTTATTTTGTGTGTGGATTCAGTAGGAATATTATTTTTTTCCCCTCCACTATCCAACACTTTCTCTACTGTTGCACTCACTTGTTGTGGGGATAGTAGTTTTTACCCCTCCGCTATCCAACACTTTCCCTACTGTTGTACTCACTGGGGTGGAAATGGTACGTTGTTTACCCTCCGCACTCCAACACTTTCCCTACAGTTGCACTCACTGGAGTGGGAATAGTCATTTTTACTCCTCTGCTATCCAAAGCTTTCCCTACTTTTGCACTAATTGGAGTGGGTATAGTAATTTTTACCACTTTGCTATCCAACACTTTCCCTACTGTTGCACTTACTGGAGTGGGAATAGTAATTTTTACCTCTCCGCTATCCAACACTTTCCCAACTGTTGCACTTACTTGAGTGGGAATAGTGATTTTCACCCCTCTGCTATCCAACACTTTCCCTACTGTTGCAGTAATTTTGAGTGGAAAAAGTAATTTTTACCCCTCCACTATCCAACACTTTCCCTACTGTTACAGTAATTGTTGTGGAAATAGTAATTTTTACCCCTCCACTATCCAACACCCTACTGTTGCACTCACTGAAGTGGGAATAGTGATTTTTACCCCTCCGATATCCAACACTTACCTACTGTTGCACTCACTGGAGTGGGAATGGTAATTTTTACCTCTCCGCTATCCAACACTTTCTCTACTGCTGCAGTCATTGGAGTGGGAATAGTAATTTTTACCCCTCAGTTATCCAACACTTTCCATACTGTAGCACTCACTGGAGTGGAAATAGTAATTTTTGCCACTCCACTATCCAAAACTTCCCAACTGTTGCACTTACTTGAGTGGGAGTAGTCATTTTTACCCCTATGCAATCCAACACTTTCCCCACTGTTGTAGTAATTGGAGTAGAAATAGTAATTTTTACCCCTCTGCTATTCAACACTTTCCTTCATGTTGCGCTCAATGAAGTGGGAATAGTAATTTTTACCCCTCCACTATCCAACACTTCCCTACTGTTGCACTCACTGGAGTGGGAATAGTGATTTTATCTCTCCGCTATCCAACACTTTCCATACTTTTGCACTCACTGGAGTGGGAATAGTAATTTTTACCCCTCCACTATTCTACACTTTCCCTACTGTTGCAGTAATTGTAGTGGCAATAGTAATTTTTACTCCTCCTTTATCCAACACTTTCCCTACTGTTGCACTAACTGGAGAGGGAATAGTAATGTTTCCCCCTAGGCTCTCCAACATTTTCTATACTGTTGCACTCAGAGGAGTGGGAATAGTATTTTTAACCGATCCACTATCCAACACTTTCTCTACTGTTCTCTACTGTTGCATTCGCTAGAGTGAGAATAGTAATTCCCCCCGCTATCCAACACTTTCCCTACTGTTGCACTCACTGGAGTGGGCATAGTAACTTTTTTACCCCTACGCTATCCAACTCTTTCCCTATTGTTGCACTCAATGCAAAATGTAAGTTTAAAAATTATTACATATTTTAATGTTTCAATTTATAATATACATTTTTTTATAAAAAAATTGTTACATCTATATATATATATATATATATAATTTTTTTTTCATCACAAAAAATGAAATTTCATGTTTTACATAAAGAAATGAAGTATGTACATATATGAGATCACTATTGTGTTAATGTTATGTAGTTTTATCATGCACTTTACGCACTTTATATTCTCAGCCATTGAAAAGCAAAAGAAATGTATGTGAATAGGTACACTCTAAGATGGCCGCCCCAATTCTTTGCATGTATTGTCTGTCGTTTGTGTTGATGTAAACACTAGAGGCTGGCCGGCTTTAAAATGGCTTTGAAATTCGAGCACTAACTGACACTGACGAAGCTTTTTACAGCGAAACGCGTCTGTCTGGGGTGAGGGGGTTTTGCAGAATAAAATTCTTTACACCGGAATTCCTGAGTGCTTGCCGTTTTTCTGACGAAGGAAAGTCAGATTGTGTTCTAATATATATATATATATATATACACACGTGAACAAGCAACAAGGTGAAGCGTGTTGTGTGGATTAACCCTGTGAACTTCATTTGTGGTTTGTTCCTTTCTTCCTGAGAGCGCATGAAGAGCTTTGTGAACGATTTTGCATTTGAGAAATTACCGGCTTGCTCCGCCGGAATATGCGCCAACCCTCACGGGCCACAGTATCTCGGAAGGAGCGTCTTGGGGACTGAAGCTGCCCCACTGCTGACAGGGCAGGCCTGGTCATTCTCACTCTGAATGCAACATTCAGAACGGCGTTTCCTAATCAGAGGGCATGAATATAGTAAGAAATGCGGCGCAGTGACGACCCAGCAACCTGAAGTATGTTATAATTTTGGAAGGCATAAGTCACAGCTGCTACCACGAAAGGGTTTCACTTACCTGAAAAACTTCACGAACCAGAATGCACGCTGTGCATACGCCAAGTGGGGCGGGATTACAAGCTTGAAAAAACCAACACGAGATGTACAGCAGCTGTTTCTTTTCTCCATTACCCTGCCATTGAGGAAGAGAGAACTGCTCCAGAAACGCGTTTGGCACGAGGCTTTAAGAGACATTGCAGGGTGAAATGCGCTGTTATTTCCTGATTTCCTGCTGCCTTCTGATCAATAAAGGTGAAAACAAGATGCTGTGTGAGGCGCTTCACTGTTCGAGCAACTGGAATTTGGATATATATATATATATATATATATATATATATATATATATATATATATATATATATATATATATATATATATATATATATATATATATATATATATATATATTTCCATGAGAGAACACAATGATATGCTGTTACAAATTATTGAACTATGTCTGACCAACAATTTTTTTCAATTTAACAATTAGATTCACCAGCAGGTGCGTGGTGTTGCAATGGGTTCATGCTTCTCCCCCAGCTCATGTTTACATGTGGGCTGGTGGGAGAAGCATGTTCTCAGAACGACCCACCGGCGCTGGTGGAATCTCATAGCATATTATTGGAGATACATTGACGACGTTTGTCTCATCTGGAAAGGGTCTAGGGACGAAGCCATGCAGTTCATTGAAGATATCAACATCAACGATTTGAATCTTAGATTTACTGCCACTATTGATAAATCTATGGTTGAGTTCCTAGACATATTGCTATATGTCGATGAGGGTGTTTACAGACCATGCTACACCGTAAGTCCACTGCTGGGAATTCCATTCTTCATGCCCACAGCACACACCCCAGACACTTAATAAATAGCATACCGTATGGAGAATTAATTTGCATACGTCGTATCTGTAGTTCTGGAATTGTATCTAGTAAATGTCAGTTGGAGGCATTCCAACGGTTTGTGAATAGAGGCTACACAACAGAAAACAATTGATCACTACCTTAAACAAAGCTAATGCTAAACAAAGGTAAACTCTTCTACAGCCCAAGAATAATCAAATAGTTGATACAATGGTTTCTGACAACAATGTTCAGTCTATCAGGCTCGTTACTACCTTTAATGTACAGTTGCAGTCAATTTGTAGAATTATTTATTTCGAATTGCCAATAATTTTAACTGACAACATTCTGAGGCCGATTCTACCTACTCTGCCAGCTATCACACTCAGAAGGGTTCCTTCTATGAGGGATGCCCCGGTTAAATCCATGCCTGAGGTGAAAACAAAAAGTACTTGGCTTATGAAACCAGGCTTTTTTAAATGTAGTTCTTGCCGTGCCTGCACATTTACCAAAAATTCAACCCACTATACTACAGCTTTTAGTGACAAGATGTTTGGCATCGAGGAGCACCTGACATGCCGTTCCTAATACGCAATATACAAACTACGGTGCACATGCAATTTAGAAAATATAGGTAGCACAAAGCTGCCTGTGCCTAAGCGTATACTTCAGCATGTCAGGGCGATTGTGAATTCCGACCACAACTATCCAGTGGCAAGGCATTTTAAGTCAGTCCATGACAACAAACTTAAAGACTTAGAATATACAGTCTTGGGATTTGTTCCTAACCCCGGACGGGGAGGAAATCGTGATAAACTACTCCGACAGAAAGAATCCCAGTTCATTCTAGCTCTCGATACCCGAGCACCTAATGGGTTGAATATGAATGAAGATCTTCATAACTTTTTATAAGTTCTTAAGAAGATGTCCATCACTTCTAGATATCTGCATTGATGACTTTTGAGCCATTTTTAGTCTGTTGTCTCGCTATTTGGATTAAACTGCCTCATATAAGTATATGGAGATTCAATCTGCATTTTGAGATTGCTTAGGCTTAAGCAACTTCTGTAACATAAATACTTTTCTTCTGCTGCTATTTAGTTCAGTTAATAATTGCACTTTACACATTTTTTTTGCACAGCACTATTTTGCACAGATTGGACTGGTTGGCACGTCTTTCCATTGAAGAATTATAGAATAGACTCCACACAATTTAAGTTTTAACCCCTTGCATGCTTGTGACGGAACCGTTCCGTCACAAGCCTTGGGTGTGCTGTGCTTGTGACGGAACGGTTCCGTCACGGCCCGCTCGCCGCGCCTGCGCGGCGCGAATTCCGTGCCTGCGCTGAGCGTTCTATTGTGCGGGCGGGGCCGTGACGGAACCGTTCCGTCACAAGCACAGCTCACCCGAGGCTCGTGACGGAGCGGTTCCGTCACAAGCACAGGAGCGCGGCCCCCCGTACCCCTTAGCACTGCGGCGGAATAGCCGCCGCAGTGAAGGGGTTAATGGACATATAGTTCCAATTTTACCATCTGCGATTTTAAGGTTTAGGTACATTACGATTGACAGGCTGTTATTTGAAAATGCACTAGCACTTTATTTCCCTACGTGATTCTATATTCGGCCATAGCACTGTTGTCAGGCTGTCAATTGAAGATGTACTAGCACTTTATTTACATCTGCGATTTTATGTTGGGTTTATTAAATATGCACTTGCACTTTATTCATGAATGGGACCCATTGTAATGCCATATTGTGATGGTTTGGTTGTTAGTTGAAGATGCACTAGCACCTTATCTAGCAAATACTTTGGAAGTAGATCATATGACATATGCACACTTGTGCCATCCATATCATATCAATGATTTAATTATGATGTTCAGAAAAAACATGGGAGGTGGCGGTGTCTGTTCTATATAAAAGTACTTCAAATGAGGTGAAATACATGATGATAAGAGACTGGTTCTGAGCGCATCCACACATAGCCATGAAACTGTGTTTTACTCTACCCTCTTTGGGAGCTTGTTGTGGGTCCCAAGGGGGGTCAGCTGTGCACTGAGGGGTACCCGTGGTACCCCCCCATTTCCCTACACAAGGTGGCAGGTCCCGTGTGGAGCCTGCCACAACATGGCCATTTCACATTGTGGCGGGTGCTGCAGCCAGCAGCACCCGCTGCGATGTTAAATTGCCAGATGCGACCGCCGCGGTGGCAGTCACATCATAATTTGGGTGGTGAGACTGCCGCATGGCAGGCGGCCGGTCCCGTTTCCGCTAGGGTGGCCATCCTAATGACCCCCTTAGTTTATTGTGTTTCTTTACTTTGCAGCAATTTTTTGGCAAATTGTCCTTTTTTTCACAAATATTGCACTCCCTGGTCACTGCGGGACACCTCTTCACAGATACTAGATGTGATGAATCTCCACACCTGTAACAAATCGTTTTGTTTTCTTTACGCACATTTTTTGATGAATCACTTTTGCTGGGTTTGATGTTGAGGTAGTGTGGTACTGAAAATTCTGGACCCGTGTCATAAACATCGTCGAATCATGACGATTTCGGTATCAACAGACCGAGAATGACTAGTATACCACACACAAGCATTTTCGTCATATTCGAGTGACGAAATCACCCTGAAATTAGAGATTCCGTCCTGAACCCTCGGGTTCCATTTTGTATACGGCAGCCATTTTGTGGTTGCCCTCACATAGGCCGATGACTAAGGCCAAAAACTAGTCTGAAGGACACGTTTACCTTTGCTGACTTCTGTGTGACCTGGGCAAGCTGACTCCACTGCCTGAAGCCAAACCTGTTCGGTCAGTTCCTTTCCCAGTGGCCGATCGAGATTAGTATCAAGACACAGCATGTCATAAACCTTTCATCGCACACAAACCACGCCTAATCTTACACACAGACTGTTCCTTACTTTATGACCTGCTTTACGAGGAGGAGGTGCCCGATTTTATTAGGGGTCCATCGATATCTGATGAAAAATGTTGGGCCTTGCCGGGTAATTGATTGTGGGCTGGACAAACTGAAAATAAGCTTGTCATCATGATCCTGCTTTTTCTTTGTAGTGAAAATATGTGAATGGTCAACTGTAAAATAAGGAATGTTTGCCTAAAGCATAATATTTTGTATAAAAGGGATGGCTAGCTTTGTAAGTTGGAGAAGTCTCCTGAGAATATACACCGTGTTGTACTTCTAGGATACCTGTTACTGGCTGCAGCCAATAAATTCGATCTTTGACTTCACCAAGAAGACTCTGTGTTTCTGTAGTCTAAGACAGGAAGGACTCGAAGTCTTAGGGTGTGCTTCCTGGCACCGCTGGGTTCTTAAAAACCCAGTACTTCAGTAGCACACCTTATTCTCCGTTTTTCCAGTGCAGGATTCATTTACCTCTTTTACCCAACTCATGGACTTCTCCACTGCCTTAGTGGAAGGGACTACCTCATCATAGGTGGCGCACAGACAGAATATTGAGTTTTGAATATCGACATACGCAAATATCGACTGGGAAATATTGTGGTCAAGAATATCGACTTTAAGGTAAGAAATATCGTTTTTGAAAATATCGAAGTTAGTAATATCGCTTGCAAAAATTTGTGTTATCTCTTTTAGTGTGTATTTTAAACTTATCTGATTTATTTTTTTGCATAAGTATTGCGTTTGTTTTTTAATATATGTGTTACGTTTTTAGTAGTGATTAATTTTATGGTAATTACATTTTGCGTTTTTTAGTTCTGTAACAGGTTGTGGGTTTATAGGGGGTTGGGGGGGAAGTAATTTAATTATAATAAATTAATTAGTATTTTTATTTATTAGTATTTATTTATTTTAGACTTTATAGTGTTAATTGTGGGAATTAATTTATTCCTAATTAATTATTCATTAGCAACTAATTTTTATTAATTAATTAAATTAATTAATTGGTAATTATGTTGTGGTTTTTTTAGGAGCAGGATGTGGGTTTATAGAGGAATAGGCTAGGAAGTAATGTAATTATAATAAATTAATTTTTATTTTGTATTTATTCGTATTTTTTTAATTTAGATTCTATAGTGTTAATTGTGGGAATTATTTTATTATTAATTAATTATTAATTGGTTGTTAATTATTAATTAATTAGTAATAATGTTAATTGTGTAATTTTTGTAGGAGCGGGTTGTGGGTTTACAGGGCAATAGGGTGAGAAGTAATTTAGGGGCCCATTACGATCGCGGGCGGATCGCCACATGTCCCATGTTCACTCCCCACCATATTAGTATGGCGGGGGAATCGCGGCGGACGGAAAGACCCTCCACCGCCAAGTCGACTGGCGGAAAAGGCCCTGAATATGGCAGCCACCGCCATCCATATCAGGATGTGCCATTTTCAATGCCTTTCCATGGCGGAGACGCCGCCATGGAAAGGTATGCGTTTTTTGCTTTGAGCCGTTGCGGGCCCCCATGGGGTTGGGGGTGTGCCTGTCATGTTGTACATGCCAAAGCACGACATGCATTATTCACATTGCGGCGGGTGCTGCTAACAGCTCTGCCTGCCACTATGTTAATAATGCGGGATGCGACCGCCAGGGTGGCGGTTGCATCCTGATCGCCATGGCAGGACTGCAGCACCTCTTGCGGGCGGTCCAGTTTGACGTTGCGATGGCGGGCGGACTGTCGTAATGGAACCCTTATTTTTAATACATTTAATAAGAATATTTATATATTAATATTTGCTTAATTTATAGTGAAAATTGTGGGAATTAATGTATTAATAATTATGTATCAATTGTTTGTTTGTTAATTATTATTAATTAATTAATTACTAGTTAATTATGTTAATTGTGTCATTCTTTAGGAACGGATGGTGGGGTTTATAGGGCAATAGGGTGGGAAGTAATGTAATTATATTTAACTAATAACTAATTGTTAATTAATGGTAATTAATTTATACAAAATTAAATATGGCAATTGTGTTATTAATTTGATGTGAGAGTTGTGAGGTTTATAGTGGTAAAGGGTGGGAAGTAATTTTTTTTAAATTAATTAGTCAGTTGTTGTTGATATTAGATTAATAATGTAAAATTAGTTATGGACATTTTGTAATGATTTTTAGGTGTGTTGTGGTGTTTATTGGGGTAGAGGGTGGAAAGTATTTTAGGTTTCATTAATTAATAATTAGTTGCTCATTATTATTCATTCATTCATTGATAAATATTTATGGTCATTGTTTACTTTTATTTTGTGTGTGGATTTTGGTTTTATAGGGGTAATGTTTGGTGCATAAATTATTCTTTCTTTATATTTAATTACTCAATTAATAATATTTGTTTATTTGATAATAAATAATGTTAATTATGGAGGTATACTTTTTTAGAAATTTAGATGTGTTTTGTGAATTGTGTGGTGTTATAGGGTAGGAAATAAAAAATATTGATTTTATGTAACAATGTTTTTGATTTATAATTAATTTCTATTAAATATAGGTATTTGTAAATTATTCTTTACAAATCTATAAAATAATGTTTGTAGGTAATTTTTAGATGTTTTAAACATTATAATATGTTTCTATGTTTTGTAATTTTTAATATTTGTATATTTGATTTCTTTTTTTGTTTTTACATTTTTTTGTATTGTAGTTGATATTTTGTTTTTTTAAATTTAGAACTGACTACAGTAGGAATTATATTTTTTTCCCCTCCACTTTCCATCACTTTCTCTACTGTTGCACCCACTTGTTGTGGGGATAGTAGTTTCTACCCCTCTGCTATCCAACACTTTCCCTACTGTTGGACTCACTGGGGTGGAAATGGTACGTTGTTTACCCTCCGCTATCCAACACTTTCCCTACTGTTGCACTCACTGGAGTGGGAATGGTCATTTTTACCCCTCTGCTATCCAACGCTTTCCCTACTTTTGCACTAATTGGAGTGGGTATAGTAATTTTTACCACTTCGCTATCCAACACTTTCCCTACTGTTGCACTCACTGGAGTGGGAATAGTAATTTTTACCCCTCCGCTATCCAACACTTTCCCTACTGTTGCACTCACTGGAGTGGGAATGGTAATTTTTACCCCTCTGCTATCCAACGCTTTCCCTACTTTTGCACTAATTGGAGTGGGTATAGTAATTTTTACCACTTCGCTATCCAACACTTTCCCTACTGTTGCACTCACTGGAATGGGAATAGTAATTTTCACCCCTCTGCTATCCAACACTTTCCCTACTGTTGCAGTAATTTGGAGTTGAAAAAGTAATTTTTACCCCTCCGCTATCCAACACTTTCCCTACTGTTACAGTAATTGGAGTGGAAATAGTAATTTTTACCCCTCCACTATCCAACACTTTCCCTACTGTCGCACTCACTGAAGTGGGAATATTCATTTTTACCTCTCCGATATCCAACACTTTCCATACTGTAGCACTCACTGGAGTGGAAATAGTCATTTTTGCCACTCCACTATCCAAAACTTCCCAACTGTTGCACTTACTCGAGTGGGAGTAGTAATTTTTAGCCCTACGCAATCCAACACTTTCCCCACTGTTGTAGTAATTGGAGTAGAAATAGTAATTTTTACCCCTCCGCTATCTAACACTTTCCTTACTGTTGCGCTCACTGAAGTGGGAATAGTAATTTTTACCCCTCCACTCTCCCACTTCCCTACTGTTGCACTCACTGGAGTGGGAATAGTGATTTTATCTCTCCGCTATCCAACACTTTCCATACTTTTGCACTCACTGGAGTGGGAATAGTAATTTTTACTCCTCCACTATTCAACACTTTCCCTACTGTTGCAGTAATTGGAGTGGGAATAGTTTTTTTACTCCTCCTTTATCCAACACTTTCCCTACTGTTGCACTAACTGAAGAGGGAAAAGTAATGTTTACCCCTCGGCTCTCCAACATTTTCTATACTGTTGCACTCAGTGGAGTGGGAATAGTATTTTTTACCGATCCACTATCCAACACTTTCTCTACTGTTGCATTCGCTAGAGTGGGAATAGTAATTCCCCCCCCTATCCACACTTTCCCTACTGTTGCACTCACTGGAGTGGGCATAGTAACTTTTTTACCCCTACGCTATCCAACTCTTTCCCTATTGTTGCACTCAATGGAGTGCAAAATGTAAGTTTAAAAATTATTACATATTTTAATGTTTCAATTTATAATATAATATTTTTTCATAACAAAATTGTTACAGGTTTATATATATATATATATATATATATATATATATATATATATATATATATATATATATGTGAACAAGCAACAAGGTGAACCGCGTTGTGTGGATTAAACCTGTGAACTTCATTTGTGGTTTGTTCCTTTCTTCCTGAGAGCGCATGAAGAGCTTTGTGAATGATTTTGCATTTGAGAAATTACCGACTTGCTCCGCCGGAATATGCGCCAACCCTCACGGGCCCCAGTATCTCGGAAGGAGCGTCTTGGGGACTGATATATATAGATATATATATATATATATCCAAATGGCAGTTGCTCAAACAGTGAAGCGCCTCACACAGCGAACACAGTGGGGCGGGATTACAAGCTTGAAAAAACCAACATGAGATGTACAGGAGCTGTTTCTTTTCTCCAATAGCCTGCCATTGAGGAAGGGATAACTGCTCCAGAAACGCGTTTGGCACGAGGCTTTAAGAGACATTGCAGGGTGAAATGCACTGTTATTTCCTGCTGCCTTCTGGTCAATAAAGGTGAAAACAAGACGCTGTGTGAGGCGCTTCACTGGATATATAGTGGCCTGCTCTGGCCACGAAGCTGCCCCACTGCTGACAGGGCAGGTCTGGTCATTCTCACTCGGAATGCAACAGTCAGAACGGCGTTTCCTAATCAGAGGGCATGAATATAGTAAGAAATACGGCACAGTGACGACCCAGCAACCTGAAGGATGTTATAACTTTGGAAGGCATAAGTCACAGCTGCTACCACGAAAGGGTTTCACTTACCTGAAAAACTTCACGAACCAGAATGCACGCTGTGCATAAGCCCAGTGGGGCGGGATTACAAGTTTGAAAAACCAACACGAGATGTACAGCAGCTGTTTCTTTTCTCCATTAGCCTGCCATTGAGGAAGGGAGAACTGCTCCAGAAACGCGTTTGGCACGAGGCTTTAAGAGACATTGCAGGGTGAAATGCGTTGTTATTTCCTGCTGCCCTCTGATCAATAAAGGTGAAAACAAGATGCTGTGTGAGGCGCTTCACTGTTCGAGCAACTGGAATTTGAATATATATATATATATATATATATATATATATATATATATATATATATTTCCATGAGAGAACACAATGATATGCTGTTACAAATTATTGAACTATGTCTGACCACCAATTTTTTTCAATTTAACAATGAGATTCACCAGCAGGTGCGTGGTGTCGCAATGGGTTCATGCTTCTCCCCCAGCTCATGTTTACATGAGGGCTGGTGGGAGAAGCATGTTCTCAGAACGGCCCACAGGCGCTGGTGGAATCTCATAGCATACTATTGGAGATACATTGAAGACGTTTGTCTCATATGGAAAGGGTCTAGGGACGAAGCCATGCAGTTCATTGAAGATATCAACATCAACGATTTGAATCTTAGATTTACTGCCACTATTGATAAATCTATGGTTGAGTTCCTAGACATATTGCTATATGTCGATGAGGGTGTTTTACAGACCATGCTACAGGCCCTCGTCACCAGCCGACTGGATTACGGCAACTCGCTCTACGCCGGAACCACCGCCAAACTCCAGAAGAAACTCCAGCGGATTCAGAACGCCTCAGCACGCCTCATCCTGGACATCCCCCGTCGCAACCACATCTCCGGACACCGGAGAGATCTGCACTGGCTCCCGGTCAACAAGAGAATCACCTTCCGTCTCCTCACCCACGCACACAAAGCCCTACACAACCAAGGCCCAGGATACCTCAACAGCCGCCTCAACTTCTACGCTCCCACACGCCAGCTTCAATCGACCGGCCACGCCCTTGCCGCCGTCCCCCGCATCCGAAGAGCCACCACAGGAGGAAGGTCCTTCTCCTACCTGGCCGCCAAGACTTGGAACTCCCTCCCGACTCACCTCCGCCTGACCCAGGACCACCTTGCCTTCAGGAAGCAGCTCAAGACCTGGCTGTTCGAGCAGTAGCGGACCCCACCTCCCCTAGCGCCTTGAGACCCCCCGGGTGAGTAGTGCGCTTTATAAATGCTTTGATTGATTGATTGATTGACCGTAAGTCCACTGCTGGGAATTCCATTCTTCATGCCCTCAGCACACACCCCAGACACTTAACCACTTGGATGCTAGAACATAAATCCCGACCTAATGTATTTTCCATTGAAATCAATGGAAACTCCATGACGAGCTGAGCTCGTCATGAGCGTCGAAGGGGCTAATAAATAGCATACCGTATGGAGAGTTAATTTGCATACATCATATCTGTAGTTCTGAAATTGTATCTAGTAAATGTCAGTTGGAGGCATTCCAACGGTTTGTGAATAGAGGCTACACAACAGAAAACAATTGATCACTACCTTAAACAAAGCTAATGCTAAACAAAGGTAAACTCTTCTACAGCCCAAGAATAATCAAATAATTGATACAATGGTTTCTGACAACAATGTTCAGTCTATCAGGCTCGTTACTACCTTTAATGTACAGTTGCAGTCGATTCGTAGAATTATTTATTTCGAATTGCCAATAATTTTAACTGACAACATTCTGAGGCCGATTCTACCTAATCTGCCAGCTATCACACTCAGACGGGCTCCTTCTAGGAGGGATGCCCCGGTTAAATCCATGCCTGAGGTGAAAACAAAAAGTTCTTGGCTTATGAAACCAGGCTTTTTTAAATGTAGTTCTTGCCGTGCCTGCGCATTTACCAAAAATTCGACCCACTATACTACAGCTTTTAGTGACAAGATGTTTGGCATCGAGGAGCACCTGACATGCCGTTCCGAATACGCAATATACAAACTACGGTGCACATGCAATTTAGAAAATATATGTAGCACAAAGCTGCCTGTGCCTAAGCGTATACTTCAGCATGTCAGGGCGATTGTGAATTCCGACCACAACTATCCAGTGGCAAGGCATTTTAAGTCAGTCCATGACAACAAACTTAAAGACTTAGAATATACAGTCTTGGGATTTGTTCCTAACCCCGGACGGGGAGGAAATCGTGATAAACTACTCCGACAGAAAGAATCCCAGTTCATTCTAGCTCTCGATACCCGAGCACCTAATGGATTGAATATGAATGAAGATCTTCATAACTTTTTATAAGTTCTTAAGATGTCCATCACTTCTAGATATCTGCATTAATGACTTTTGAGCCATTTTTAGTCTGTTGTCTCGCTATTTGGATTAAACTGCCTCATATAAGTATATGGAGATTCAATCTGCATTTTGAGATTGCTTAGGCTTAAGCAACTTCTGTAACATAAATACTTCTCTTCTGCTGCTATTTAGTTCAGTTAATAATTGCACTTTACAAATTTTTTTTGCACAGCACTATTTTGCACAGATTGGACTGGTTGGCACGTCTTTCCATTGAAAAATTATAGAATAGACTCCACACAATTTAAGTTTTAATGGACATATACTTCCAATCTTACCATCTGCGATTTTAAGGTTTAGGTACATTACGATTGACAGGCTGTTATTTGAAAATGCACTAGCACTTTATTTTCCTACGTGATTCTATATTCGGCCATAGCACTGTCGTCAGGCTGTCAATTGAAGATGTACTAGCACTTTATTTACATCTGCGATTTTATGTTGGGTTTATTAAATATGCACTTGCACTTTATTCATGAATGGGACCCATTGTAATGCCATATCACAATGGTTAGGCTGTTAGTTGAAGATGCACTAGCACCTTATCTAGCAAATACTTTGGAAGTAGATCATATGACATATGCACACTTGTGCCATCCATATCATCTCAATGATTCAATTATGATGTTCAGAAATAACATGGGAGGTGGCGGTGTCTGTTCTATATACAAGTACTTCAAATGAGGTGAAATACATGATGATAAGAGACTGGTTCTGAGCGCATTCACACATAGCCAAGAAACTGTGTTTTACTCAATTGTGCAATCATCTAATGCTAGTACTGATAGCTGCATTAAGCATTTTATCCTATAGCATGTTTTGCACAGTTACTAATATCTGTTTTAACTGTAGGAGATTCAATGTCTACGTTATAAAGCAAAAATATTTTTCATGTACTATGTATTAATTCTAATGCACTACGTATTAATTTTTTATAATTGGTTATTTGTTATCAGTATTTTGCACAGAGCGTTTGATTCTAACTTCCAATGTATGTGCCATAGTCTGTTGTTGAGTTCTATTGCGTAGTACTCATTCAGCCTTTTTTCTAAGGCTATTTGTGCACTTTATTTCACTTTCTTCACTTTAAAAAGGTCATAGTAAATCGATGCATCATGTGACCAAGCTCCCACGAGGAGCCAAACGCGTCATGGAGGGCACTAGTCCTAGCTACTACATGGCGAAATAAATTTTGCACTGCTTTTCCACGATCACTGGTGTGGAGGTCATTGATTTTGCCTGGGAGACACTACGAGGTCCGTGCCTGTGTGTTGCCGTTCCAAGGATTGGGGCGGACAGGACCTTTTCGCTATATATATATATATATATGGTTTTTTTTTTGTTTTATATAGCGCGAACTAGACCCGAACCGAATCAGGTATCAGAGCGCTTTACATAGCACAAGTTACGTTTTACATGAGGACACACACTTTCATTTTTTTTTAGGCACGGGGAGATTAAGTGATTTTCCCAGAATCACAGGAGGTTTTGGCGTCGTTACCGAGACTCGAACCCAGATCCCCAGGTCCGAGGTCGAGCGCCTTAGCCGTTAGGCCAACTCCTCTCCCCTAAAGATTCAGTCAATTTCAGGAAGCACACAAAGCGAGGAAATCCACAGGAAGCCTCTTAATGAAGGTACAATTCTTTATTGGTAATCTTGCCAGCAGTCACCCCATAAGAACCGGCATGCTGAGTTTTAGCCAGACGCGTTTCAGGACCAGATGTCCTTTCATCAGTGGCGGCAGAAGAATAAAGAGTGTGCGCTGCACACGCACAGTTTTAAATTCCAAACACCTCCCCCAAGTGGGCGTGCCGCTCCTGCGGCCTCCTGGTGCTCGTAGTCCATGTGCACTGTATTACCTGATAGGTGCGCACTCACTTTCTCCAAATTCGTGCAAACAAAGTGTTACCCATGTGGGTTGATGACTGATTACCATGTTGTTGCTGCCCTGCTTTCTAGAAACCAAACACACCCATGCATACTCCGCCCTGAAATGGAGCATGCACACCTTCCTCCCGATGATCCCAGCTAGTTCCACAGCCGGGGCGGGCCCGCAGTTAAGCAGTGGTCTTATCCTCAACGGCCGTGCTCGCCGCTTTCAATTCAGTCAATTTCAGGAAGCACACAAAGCGAGGAAATGCACAGGAAGCCTCTTAATGAAGGTGCAATTCTTTATTGGTAATCTTGCCAGCAGTCACCCCATAAGAACCGGCATGCTGAGCTTTAGCCAGACGCGTTTCAGGACCAGATGTCCTTTCATCAGTGGCGGCAGAAGAATAAAGAGTTCGCGCTGCACACACACAGTTTTAAATTCCAAACACCTCCCCCAAGTGGGCGTGCCGCTCCTGCGGCCTCCTGGTGCTCGTAGTCCATGTGCACTGTATTACCTGATAGGTGCGCGCTCACTTTCTCCAAATTCGTGCAAACAAAGTGTTTCCCATGTGGGTTGATGCCTGATTCCCATGTTGTTGCTGCCCTGCTTTCTAGAAACCAAACGCACCCATGCATGCTCCGCCCTGAAATGGAGCATGCACACCTTCCTCCCGATGATCCCAGCTAGTTCCACAGCCGGGGCGGGCCCACAGTTAAGCAGTGGTCTTTTCCTCAACGGCCGTGCTCGCCGCTTTCAATCAGTCAATTTCAGGAAGCACACAAAGCGAGGAAATCCACAGGAAGCCTCTTAATGAAGGTGCAATTCTTTATTGGTAATCTTGCCAGCAGTCACCCCATAAGAACCGGCATGCTGAGCTTTCTTTAGCCAGATGCGTTTCAGGACCAGCTGTCCTTTCATCAGTGGCGGCAGAAGAATAAAGAGTTCGCGCTGCACACGCACAGTTTTAAATTCCAAACACATCCCCCAAGTGGGCGTGCCGCTCCTGCGGCCTCCTGGTGCTCGTAGTCCATGTGCACTGTATTACCTGATAGGTGCGCGCTCACTTTCTCCAAATTTGTGCAAACAAAGTGTTACCCATGTGGGTTGATGCCTGATTCCCATGTTGTTGCTGACCTGCTTTCTAGAAACCAAACGCACCCATGCATGCTCCGCCCTGAAATGGAGCATGCACACCTTCCTCCCGATGATCCCAGCTAGTTCCACAGCAGGGGCGGGCCCGCAGTTAAGCAGTGGTCTTATCCTCAACGGCCGTGCTCGCCGCTTTCAATTCAGTCAATTTCAGGAAGCACGAAGGTGTGCATGCTCCATTTCAGGGCGGAGCATGCATGGGTGCGTTTGGTTTCTAGAAAGCAGGGCAGCAACAACATAGGAATCAGGCATCAACCCACATGGGTAACACTTTGTTTGCACAAACTTGGAGAAAGTGAGCGCGCACCTATCAGGTAATACAGTGCACATGGACTACGAGCACCAGGAGGCCGCAGGAGCGGCACGCCCACTTGGGGGAGGTGTTTGGAATTTAAAACTGTGCGTGTGCAGCCCAAACTCTTTATTCTTCTGCCGCCACTGATGAAAGGACATCTGGTCCTGAAACGCGTCTGGCTAAAGCTCAGCATGCCGGTTCTTATGGGGTGACTGCTGGCAAGATTACCAATAAAGAATTGCACCTTCATTAAGAGGCTTCCTGTGGATTTCCTCGCTTTGTGTGCTTCCTGAAATTGACTGAATATATATATATATACATTTATTTGTAAATTTGTATATATTTATAACATTTTAAAATAAATTATAATTATTAGTTTATCAATTGTTTTAAAGTAAATATACATATATGTATTACATTTTATATATGTATGTTTAAATGTATTTATTATATTTGTTAAAATGCACATTACATCAAAATTATTTTTTTTAAGTTAATTTTATTACTTAATTTATTTAAGATTTTTTATATATAAAAATGATATTTTGTACATCGATATTATTCTTTTGATATTTTTATACTTTACATTATAAAGATAGGATGTTGATATTTTTGAGATCGATATTTATGTGTCGAAATTTGTGTATGGGGATATTTTGGCAATCAATATTATGGGGCCGATTCCGATCCGGGTTGCAAAGCTCTCCGACCGAGCCGGATCCGGAGTGTTTTCTGACCGAGCCGGAGTCCTGCAGTCCGACCGAGCGAGTACGATGTGGACATATGCTGCCGGACTCGGTTCGGTCGGACTCCCTTAGAAGTTAATGGGAGCCGGTCGTACATGTGCTCCCATTGACTGAATGGGTACGTCTCGCGCAAGGCCGCCCCCTACAGTGGGTACACGTCTGTGCCATCAGCACCATACATGCCTGTGTTGGGGAGACCCTTGGGTCTCCCCCTGTGTCCGAGACGTAGGGCTGCGGGCGACAGGGGGTCCAACGCAGACCAAAGGCAACGCCCTGGATGTTTTGCGAGACGGACACTCCAGCTGTCCGACGCGTGCATCGTACTGGCTCGGTCGTAAATCGCATCCATTGCATGCCATGGTTAGCTTACAGCCAAGACGTACAGAGCGGGTCGGACCCGGAAACGAGTTAGTCGGTGATTTTCACGTAGCTCACATCGTACTGGCTCGGTCGTACAGCTGTAAGAGTCGGGCGGAAGACACGCGCACTGCTCATAGTTTTTCCAGCCGGATTGCGTTCGGTGCCATTCCGACCCGGATCGGAATCGGCCCTATAGTGAGTGATCCATATCATTACATTGACAGTACTGCAAAAGTTGCATGTGTTGGACAAACATCTAAGTGATCTAAGAAACTCGTAAAATGTTTCCTGAACCTTTTGCCTCCTAGTATAACAATTGTATCTATCAAAACTTGTGCTAATAGTAGGTTTAAAAGGAGCATCCACTCGAATAAGTCTTCATCGAATTCATCTAGATCATACGCTCCTTATAGGGGACTCGGAACTTGGACAAGTATCTAAAAACAGATTGCCCTTCACAGCCCAGAGAGAGTAAAAAAATACCTTTCCGTCTCTCTGCCAGCATCCTTTCACCATCTATACTGTTTAAATAATCTTTTGCACCTCATCCATCTTTTGCACGGAATGGAAGGTTCTCCCTTTGTTGGCAACAATTTTAATGGAGGATCCAATTGCTTTATTGTTTCTTTCAATAACAACACACAAACCACCAATAAAACGTGAGTATGGTCACACAGATGTCACTGAAAGGTGAATGTGCTAGTGCGTTTTTTTCTTCTTACATTTCCTTACCCAATTATGTCGAATATAATCATCAACTTCCAGAGAGCTTAACCTGATTATATTTCTGCTCATTCTCATTCAAAGGCTGACATGCATGAAACGTGTAGAAATTAATGCAGGAACAAAATGGCAGTGACGCCACATGCGGCTTGAACCACTGCATTCTGTTCCGTCTTCCACAAAGGCCCTGACACCTGGATCTCCTCCCCTAGGCATCCCATCAGAAGGAGGGCAGAGGACACTCTGTTCCCGCAAAAGGCGAAGAGTGGACATACAGACACACCGCGAATGAGGGCAGCTCTGAACAGCACAGGAAATGGAAGGGCAGCTCTCAGGAAAAGCGCCAAAAGCAAAAGGAACTAATGATGGATGGAATAATGAACAATGCAAACATTCAACCCCAGTCACAAAGATCTGGGTTTAATCCATCGCTCTTTTGCTCACCATGCCACCCAAGTTTGGACCCAGTCATATGGAAATCAGTCTTGACCCTACTCCTCATGGGAACAGTTCAGCCCAAATTGCCAAACCAGGTCCTCCCTGGACCGGATACAAGCATCCTGGGACCACTTTTGGGGCATCTCCTCTCAAGGCTGGGTACAAACTGAGATGGAGTGGTAAGCAAAAGAACGATGGATTAACCCCATTTGTGACTGGGGGTGAATGTTTGCATTGTACATCATTTGTTCCTTTTGCTTTTGTCAACCTAAGTGGGAAGGGTAGGCCCAGACGTGGATCCCGGGCTCACTGCGCCACTGGATTCAAGTTGACCTGGCTGATGAAGGGTGATGCCCCGAAACCGGTCCCAGGATGCTTGTTTCTGGTCCAGGGAGGACCTGGCCTGACAGTTCAGGCTGGACTGTTCTCATGAGGAACAGGGTCAAGACCGATTTACATATGGCTGGGTCCAAACTGGGGTGGCATGGTGAGCAAAAGAATAATGGATTCAACCCAGATCTCTGTTACTGGGGGTGAATGTTTGCAGGGTTCTGCATTCCGTCCATCATTTCATCCTTTTGCCTCAGGAAAAGCGCAGCCGTTTTCCATGGACCAAAAAGTCACTATACAGCTGTCAGGGTTGGTAAACATCGTCACATCGCCGTCCTCGATGCCAAAATCTATGTTGTGAGGCAATAAAAGGACTAAGTACACAGGCGATAAAGCTGACCGAGATCTTTATAAGCATGTCCTGCCCTTAGCTCTCAATTACCACCAATGTCCTATCTGCTAAACATAGAACATTATCTTGTCCCGCGCTCTAAGAGCAAGATTGACTAAACCAATTAAGGTGAAGGGAAAGCAAAATGGGAGGACAACAATGAGAATAAAGGATGAATATTTAAAAAATAAATGTGGCTATATTGAATTGCAATATGTGGCAGAAAGTTATGGAATTTTCAGGAAAGCACAAGAAGGCTCCTGAACATTATGGAAGGAAGGCTCTAAAAAATTCTGGAAAGTGTTTAAGAATGATTTTCCATAAATTAGATACCCTTCTTAGCCATTTTAATACACATCTTTAGGATCTAGTCTTACAGCCTTTTAATAGATCTCCAGTGTTTGGCTGGCACTGGGTCAGATGGGGCACAGTCTAGCTAATTTTGTGGCTGAGCTGGCTGAACTGCTCTTCCCTTGTTCTTAGATCTTCTAACATCACGATATTGGGAGACTTAAACTTTCATCTTGATAATCCGGAGGACAGAGACTCTCCGGTACTGTCTAATGTTCTGGAAGTCTTTGGGCTGTTTATCCACACTATGTGTGGGAGGGTATACTCAGACGTGAGTCCCTTGCTCATTGCACCATCAGGATTCAAGCAAGCCGGGCCGACGAAGGCTGTGATGCCAGAAACCCGTCCCCGGAAGCTTGTTTCCTTCCCAGTATAAGAATTGGCTTGGTAGTTTGGTTTGCCCTGTTCCCATCATGCACTGGGACAGGAACAGACTAATTTGCATATAGCCAGGTTCTGAGCTGGGATGGTGCAGTGAGCTAAAAAACAGGTGATGGATTAAAACCATGATCTCTTGACTCGGTAAGAGTATTCTGCATCATTCAGAAACTCTGTCCATCACCACCCCCTTTTCCAAAATCGATTTTATCCACACCATGTGTGGGAGGGTATACTCAGACGTGAGTCCCTTGCTCATTGCACCATCAGGATTCAAGCAAGCCGGGCCGACGAAGGCTGTGATGCCAGAAACCGGTCCCCGGAAGCTTGTTTCCTTCCCAGTATAAGAATTGGCTTGGTAGTTTGGTTTGCCCTGTTCCCATCATGCACTGGGACAGGAACAGACTAATTTGCATATAGCCAGGTTCTGAGCTGGGATGGTGCAGTGAGCTAAAAAACAGGTGATGGATTAAAACCATGATCTCTTGACTTGGTAAGAGTATTCTGCATCATTCAGAAACTCTGTCCATCACCACCCCCTTTTCCAAAATCGATTTTATCCACACTATGTGTGGGAGGGTATACTCAGACGTGAGTCCCTTGCTCATTGCACCATCAGGATTCAAGCAAGCCGGGCCGACGAAGGCTGTGATGCCAGAAACCGGTCCACGGAAGCTTGTTTCCTTCCCAGTATAAGAATTGGCTTGGTAGTTTGGTTTGCCCTGTTCCCATCATGCACTGGGACAGGAACAGACTAATTTGCATATAGCCAGGTTCTGAGCTGGGATGGTGCAGTGAGCTAAAAAACAGGTGATGGATTAAAACCATGATCTCTTGACTTGGTAAGAGTATTCTGCATCATTCAGAAACTCTGTCCATCGCCACCCCCTTTTCCAAAATCAATTTTATCCACACTATGTGTGGGAGGGTATACTCAGACGTGAGTCCCTTGCTCATTGCACCATCAGGATTCAAGCAAGCCGGGCCGACGAAGGCTGTGATGCCAGAAACCGGTCCCCGGAAGCTTGCTCCTTCCCAGTATAAGAATTGGCTTGGTAGTTTGGTTTGCCCTGTTCCCATCATGCACTGGGACAGGAACAGACTAATTTGCATATAGCCAGGTTCTGAGCTGGGATGGTGCAGTGAGCTAAAAAACAGGTGATGGATTAAAACCATGATCTCTTGACTTGGTAAGAGTATTCTGCATCATTCAGAAACTCTGTCCATCACCACCCCCTTTTCCAAAATCGATTTTATCCACACTATGTGTGGAAGGGTATACTCAGACGTGAGTCCCTTGCTCATTGCACCATCAGGATTCAAGCAAGCCGGGCCGACGAAGGCTGTGATGCCAGAAACCGGTCCCCGGAAGCTTGTTTCCTTCCCAGTATAAGAATTGGCTTGGTAGTTTGGTTTGCCCTGTTCCCATCATGCACTGGGACAGGAACAGACTAATTTGCTTATAGCCAGGTTCTGAGCTGGGATGGTGCAGTGAGCTAAAAACAGGTGATGGATTAAAACCATGATCTCTTGACTTGGTAAGAGTATCCTGCATCATTCAGAAACTCTGTCCATCACCACCCCCTTTTCCAAAATCGATTTTATCCACACTATGTGTGGGAGGGTATACTCAGACGTGAGTCCCTTGCTCATTGCACCATCAGGATTCAAGCAAGCCGGGCCGACGAAGGCTGTGATGCCAGAAACCGGTCCCCGGAAGCTTGTTTCCTTCCCAGTATAAGAATTGGCTTGGTAGTTTGGTTTGCCCTGTTCCCATCATGCACTGGGACAGGAACAGACTGAATTGCTTATAGCCAGGTTCTGAGATGGGATGGTGCAGTGAGCTAAAAAACAGGTGATGGATTAAAACCATGACCTCTTGACTTGGTAAGAGTATTCTGCATCATTCAGAAACTCTGTCCATCACCACCCCCTTTTCCAAAATCGATTTTATCCACACTATGTGTGGGAGGGTATACTCAGACGTGAGTCCCTTGCTCATTGCACCATCAGGATTCAAGCAAGCCGGGCCGACGAAGGCTGTGATGCCAGAAACCGGTCCCCGGAAGCTTGTTTCCTTCCCAGTATAAGAATTGGCTTGGTAGTTTGGTTTGCCCTGTTCCCATCATGCACTGGGACAGGAACAGACTAATTTGCATATAGCCAGGTTCTGAGCTGGGATGGTGCAGTGAGCTAAAAAAACAGGTGATGGATTAAAACCATGATCTCTTGACTTGGTAAGAGTATTCTGCATCATTCAGAAACTCTGTCCATCACCACCCCCTTTTCCAAAATCGATTTTATCCACACTATGTGTGGGAGGGTATACTCAGACGTGAGTCCCTTGCTCATTGCACCATCAGGATTCAAGCAAGCCGGGCCGACGAAGGCTGTGATGCCAGAAACCGGTCCACGGAAGCTTGTTTCCTTCCCAGTATAAGAATTGGCTTGGTAGTTTGGTTTGCCCTGTTCCCATCATGCACTGGGACAGGAACAGACTAATTTGCATATAGCCAGGTTCTGAGCTGGGATGGTGCAGTGAGCTAAAAAACAGGTGATGGATTAAAACCATGATCTCTTGACTTGGTAAGAGTATTCTGCATCATTCAGAAACTCTGTCCATCGCCACCCCCTTTTCCAAAATCAATTTTATCCACACTATGTGTGGGAGGGTATACTCAGACGTGAGTCCCTTGCTCATTGCACCATCAGGATTCAAGCAAGCCGGGCCGACGAAGGCTGTGATGCCAGAAACCGGTCCCCGGAAGCTTGCTCCTTCCCAGTATAAGAATTGGCTTGGTAGTTTGGTTTGCCCTGTTCCCATCATGCACTGGGACAGGAACAGACTAATTTGCATATAGCCAGGTTCTGAGCTGGGATGGTGCAGTGAGCTAAAAAACAGGTGATGGATTAAAACCATGATCTCTTGACTTGGTAAGAGTATTCTGCATCATTCAGAAACTCTGTCCATCACCACCCCCTTTTCCAAAATCGATTTTATCCACACTATGTGTGGAAGGGTATACTCAGACGTGAGTCCCTTGCTCATTGCACCATCAGGATTCAAGCAAGCCGGGCCGACGAAGGCTGTGATGCCAGAAACCGGTCCCCGGAAGCTTGTTTCCTTCCCAGTATAAGAATTGGCTTGGTAGTTTGGTTTGCCCTGTTCCCATCATGCACTGGGACAGGAACAGACTAATTTGCTTATAGCCAGGTTCTGAGCTGGGATGGTGCAGTGAGCTAAAAACAGGTGATGGATTAAAACCATGATCTCTTGACTTGGTAAGAGTATCCTGCATCATTCAGAAACTCTGTCCATCACCACCCCCTTTTCCAAAATCGATTTTATCCACACTATGTGTGGGAGGGTATACTCAGACGTGAGTCCCTTGCTCATTGCACCATCAGGATTCAAGCAAGCCGGGCCGACGAAGGCTGTGATGCCAGAAACCGGTCCCCGGAAGCTTGTTTCCTTCCCAGTATAAGAATTGGCTTGGTAGTTTGGTTTGCCCTGTTCCCATCATGCACTGGGACAGGAACAGACTGAATTGCTTATAGCCAGGTTCTGAGATGGGATGGTGCAGTGAGCTAAAAAACAGGTGATGGATTAAAACCATGACCTCTTGACTTGGTAAGAGTATTCTGCATCATTCAGAAACTCTGTCCATCACCACCCCCTTTTCCAAAATCGATTTTATCCACACTATGTGTGGGAGGGTATACTCAGACGTGAGTCCCTTGCTCATTGCACCATCAGGATTCAAGCAAGCCGGGCCGACGAAGGCTGTGATGCCAGAAACCGGTCCCCGGAAGCTTGTTTCCTTCCCAGTATAAGAATTGGCTTGGTAGTTTGGTTTGCCCTGTTCCCATCATGCACTGGGACAGGAACAGACTAATTTGCATATAGCCAGGTTCTGAGCTGGGATGGTGCAGTGAGCTAAAAAAACAGGTGATGGATTAAAACCATGATCTCTTGACTTGGTAAGAGTATTCTGCATCATTCAGAAACTCTGTCCATCACCACCCCCTTTTCCAAAATCGATTTTATCCACACTATGTGTGGGAGGGTATACTCAGACGTGAGTCCCTTGCTCATTGCACCATCAGGATTCAAGCAAGCCGGGCCGACGAAGGCTGTGATGCCAGAAACCGGTCCCCGGAAGCTTGTTTCCTTCCCAGTATAAGAATTGGCTTGGTAGTTTGGTTTGCCCTGTTCCCATCATGCACTGGGACAGGAACAGACTAATTTGCATATAGCCAGGTTCTGAGCTGGGATGGTGCAGTGAGCTAAAAAACAGGTGATGGATTAAAACCATGATCTCTTGACTTGGTAAGAGTATTCTGCATTATTCAGAAACTCTGTCCATCACCACCCCCTTTTCCAAAATCGATTTTATCCACACTATGTGTGGGAGGGTATACTCAGACGTGAGTCCCTTGCTCATTGCACCATCAGGATTCAAGCAAGCCGGGCCGACGAAGGCTGTGATGCCAGAAACCGGTCCCCGGAAGCTTGTTTCCTTCCCAGTATAAGAATTGGCTTGGTAGTTTGGTTTGCCCTGCTCCCATCATGCACTGGGACAGGAACAGACTAATTTGCATATAGCCAGGTTCTGAGCTGGGATGGTGCAGTGAGCTAAAAAACAGGTGATGGATTAAAACCATGATCTCTTGACTTGGTAAGAGTATTCTGCATCATTCAGAAACTCTGTCCATCACCACCCCCTTTTCCAAAATCAGTCTTTGGGCTGTTCACCACTCCACTCATTCAGAGAGACCTATTCTTGATTCCATCTTCTCCTCTTTAAATACACTTACTGTGGGTACGCCCACACCCCTTGTTTGGTCTGACCATTTTCTGGCACCCGTTTTCATTGGCATTAGTGAATTGGCATGCAAATCTCAGTCTGAACTGCCCAAGATGCCAACTTGACCATGGTATAAAGTGACACAAGAGAACTTAGTTACAGCCCTAAGCACCACTTCTACAATCTCAAAATCTATCAGGAGAAAGCCATCTGCTCCCTGGTTTTTGGAAGATCTAAGAGAAGCTAAATGTCACAGTAAAACTCTTAAACAAATATGGAATGAAGCTTACTGTATGGTAGCTAAAGAATTCTATTATAAGGCTATTAAGAAATATCAACAGCTCTTATGCACGTCTTAAACTGCTTTTCCATGTTCTAGGATTGAAGGTGCTATAAGCTCTACTAAAGAGATGTATTACATTCTTAGTAACCTACTACATGCTCTCACACCAGTTAGTCATTCTCAGGAAATGTGGGATAACGTGGTGGCACAGTTGTTTTAGAATAAAATCCTTAAGAACTGGTTCAGTTTTGATTTTGCTGTTCCTCTTAATTCTGTGACTCCTGCTACTGAGATTAGCTATAATAAACCAATTCTTATTTGTTGATCTCAGAAACAACATGGAACAGAACAGATCCTTGATTTCTCTGCAGCCTTTGACGTGGTGTTTAATTCTGTACTGATTGAACGTCTCCCAAAACATTGCGTGCCTGTGGCTTGATCTGGGATGGCTCATATCTCTTTTGACATAACAGTCTAAACATGTATCTTTACCCTTGTTTCGCAAGATTTTAATTTCTCCTTGGCGTCCCACAAGGATCTTCCCTCAGTCCCGCCCTGTTTAATATATACATCATTCCGCTGACAGCTTTAATTAGATCTTATGGATTCTGTAGCATGTCTTATGGTTACAATACTCAGATCATCATCTCTATTTGAGACAACTCTTGTGAAACACAGATGGTTTGCCTCCTGAGTGGTGGCAGTCAGAGTGGATGAATCATCAATCAATCAATCAATCTGGATTTGTAAAGCATGGCTAATTACCCGTGAGGGTATCCAGGTACTAGGGGGCACATGCATCAATATTGCTTTTTGCGATTCCTTAATTGCAAAAAATAAGGAATCGCAATTAAGGAATTGCAAACTGCAATGCATCAAGAAATCGCAAAAAAAATAGAGATTTCTTAAAATTCCTTAATTGCGATTCTCTAATTGAGAATCGCAATTAAGGAATACCTCCACATTCATTCCTATGGGCCTAGAGGCCCATAGGAATGAATGGGAAGACATTCTCAATTTGCGATTCTCCATTAGAGAATGCAATTTCAAGGGTGCAGGGGTGTCCAAAGGACACCCAGTTGCACCCCTGAAATCTGCCTACAAGTACATCTTGCACACACACATGCCCCAAGATCATGTGTGTGTGTAAAATGGAACTTTGGAAAATGCACTTTAGTGCATTTTTCTAAGTTTTTCGCAAATTACCATGAAGGTCCACTTCATGGTAATTTGCTCCCCTTATTAGCGAAATCGCTAATTTTTTAAGTTTGATGCATTGCATTTAAGGAATCTCAATTTGAGATTCCTTAAATGCATTTGCGATTTCTTAAATTGCGAAAAGTACAAAAATGATGATGCATCCCAAAAGTTGAAATTGCATTGGCAAACGGACGAATTTTGCGATTCGCACCATTTGCGAATGCAATTTACAATGATGCATATGCCCCTAAGAGTACTGCTGCCGAGGCTCAGCCAAAAATCCGGGTCTTCTGAATAGGGAGCCAGTGAAACTTCCTGAGGTGGGGGGGGGGTGATGTGGGATTGCTTGGGGAGGTCTAGGACGAGTCTGGCTGCTGCGTTCTGAATTTTCTGCATTCTCTTGAGGAGGTGCAAGGTGATTCCTGCATTGGGTGTTTTGCCATAGTCCAGTCAGCTAGTGACCAGGGCCTGTGTGAAGATGCATCTGGTGTCGATGGGGAGCCATCTAAAAATCTTGCGGAGCATGAAGAGGGTGAAGAAGCAGGCGGATGAGACTACATTAAATAGTTTTTTTATGGAGAGCTTGCTGTGCATAATGATGCCAAGATTGCGGGCGTTGGTTGGCCGGTGTTTGGTCAGGTCCTAGTTCGGGAGGCCGCCAGGTGTCATTCCATGGTAGCTGTTTCCAAAGATCAGCACTTCCATCTTGTCCGTGCTGAGCTGTAAGCAGTTGTTCCTCATAACTTTCTGAAACTGAATTTGTATAAGACAGAGATCTATTTGGCTCTACTTGCTCCTGATGGTGCTCCAACTACTGGCCTTCAGTGTGAGGCCCCATCCCCACCCCTGTATCATCAAAAAGGAATCTAGGTGTGCAAATTGTTTTGGGTCTAGTGTTTTTGCAGAGGATTTAAAATGCTCCTGTTTGTTGCACTCACTCCTCAACGTTCTTCCTTATTTTTCCCTTGTCAGATCAGAAAAAAGTATTCCATGCTAAAATTACTACACATCTGGACTACATAAATGTTTTATATCAAGTTCGTTTGACATATTATGTTATTAGTCTGCAAGTAGTTCAGAATACTGCTACATGAGTGTGGCTGCTTACCCTGTGAGTGCTCAGGCGCAGTGGATCAAGCTGTCTGTTCCTATTGGTTGAACATCCATGGCTTGAGGTCCTTCCTGAACTGTTGGAGCGAGGGAGGGGCTCTGAGGTGCACAGGAGGGTGTTCCAGGTTTTATCTGTCAGGTGGGAGAAGGAGCTGCCTCAGCTGTTTGCCCAGCGTGGGGGAGCAGCTTTAACTGGCATCTCTTTGCGACTGGTAGCCAATGGAGTTTCCTGAGGTGAGGGGTGATGCGCGTCTGTCTGGGGAGGTCGAGGATGAGTTTGGCTGTTGTGTTCTATATGGTCTGGAGTTTCCTCATGAACCTTCCTAATAGGATGCCAATTATTTATCCCCTTTCCATCCTACATTGGTTTCTAGTTCAACAAAGGTACACCGTTAAGGCCCTGTGTTTGGCCTATGGACCAAATAAATAAGTAAGCCCTATCTATCTTGGAAGATTGGTCTGGAGCCTGCTCATGTTCTTTGATTATCTTGTGCTAATTTCCTGCAGGTTCCCACTGTCAGGAGAACCCACGTTGGAGCTGGATCTTTTTCTTATAAAACTGCAAAGAGCTGGAATTTTGTTCCTCTTTCTCACTGACTATTCCCTACTTATGCTTCTTTCGGGAAGAACCTTATGACCTGGCTGTTTAATCTTGCATAATCCCTTGTTCTGCGCACTGTTTCTCTTCTCAATTCCCGGATGTCCCATGTTGGGGTAGAGTTTGTTCACTGTAAGAATTATTCATTCAGTCATTCATTCAAAGAAAAATCCTCGAACAGCAGTGGAATGCTCTCAAGGATTGTAGAATCGAGATAGGATTAACTGCATCCGTTCTCTCTGTGTTCGATCTGACCAGAACAACAGCCTAAACCCAGTTCAGATCACTTGCTTTCCATTGGAATGAACAGAAAAAACTACAGGCATGTTAACAGAAGAAGACAGGATCCAAAATTGTGCACTAGGTGGATATCCTTTCCACTGGATTGGAAACTGCAATTCAGCTTAAAATATAAATGAGTCACAAATGTCTTCAAATTCATGTTCCAAATGATCATATCAGAGTTGGAGGGACAGATCTACTAAAAGGATCTGGTGAGTAATTTTTAACTGGGAAATATTATCATTTGGATGAACTTTCAAGGAAGATGGTAATTTCAGACATGTAAGATGCTGCCTTATCTTTCTTTAAATAGAAAATGAACCAAAGAAACAAGGCCTTAGACTGATAGGAAGATGACAAGAAGGTAAAAAGTGAGAGAATAACCATACTTTATCACCAAATTAAACTCGGGTGCAAACATTGGGTGTTGATCTGTCACGTAGGCTTGTGGCAATTTCTTAGTTTGTTGTTCTTGAAGTTGTCACACAAATGCAGAGGCTCCTAGTATAAGACCTGACATTCTTGGCATGGTATCACCCCAAAATGGTGCCTTCACCCCTCCTGTTTGGCTGAATTCAGTTCCTTTGGCATAAGGACTGTGCAAGTTACCACTGCTAACTAGTGCTAAAGTGCTTGTGCTCTCTCCTTCAAACATGATAAGATTGGACTACACCTAATTGGTACATTTAATGTACTTGTAAGTCCATAGTAAATTGTACTACTTTTACCCAGGGCCTGTAAATGAAATGCTACTAATGGGCTTGGGGTCAAACAAGGAACAGAGGAGAGGTCCCTATTTGAAGGAATATGCAGACTTATGTGCAGTCAAATGAGAATCTTAATCAGTTAAACAATTGGTCACAAAAACTGGGCAGTAAGTGCCAGTGCAGAAAAACGTGCTCAGTGCTCCTTCAAAAGTGACACATACATGTGATAAAACGTGACTATCTATTGTATCAAAATAACAAGAACAACACAACATGTAATAAATCATATATTAAAGTGTGGGTCTGTGGTATAATCAATTTCGATCCTCAACAAATAGCAGAATTATCATCAGGACGCTTACATTTATCATGAGCCTGAGACAATATTAGCAGGCACTGTAAATTGAAGAAGAAAGCAGAGTGAATAAAACAATGGAATGAAAAGTGCCTTCCATGTTCAGATAAGGGGGAAAACAGGTGAGCTCACCTGAGAAGTGTAAAACTCCACAGTAGACATCCATGGAGAAAGAATTTGTCAGAATAGCCTGTAAATGCCAGTCATAGCAAGAAGGGAATTGCAGGGGTCAAGGTATTACGAAAAAGCAGGAATTAAAGTATTACCTTAAGTTTCAAAATCAGTGGCAGACTCCAGGGGTCTGTGGGAATTTTTATGAGTGCCTGTGAGTGGAATCACCATGACGTAGGCAGAGTCCAAGGCAGACTGAAACTGGCTAAATGGGCAGGCACAATGAGGTCATGTTAGTTAAAGAAGGAGCACAGTCAAATTTGTGCGATGGTTGTTCACCCGAGAGAGAAGCAAGCCCATAAAAAGACAGTGAGAATAAAAAACAGACAACCATGAAATAGTGGTGCTCATGTTGCAAAAGTGATTAAGGCAAGAAAATAGAGAGAGGACTACAACTGGTGCCAAGGGATGGAAGTAAGTAAGATCTCTCTGGGGCAGTACTAGGCTCTTTTGGCTGCAATGTTTCACCAATTGTTTGGGATAACCATGGACTAAGATATATTGCTCAACGCTCTGGTTCATCCATTCAGTCTATCGGTTGGTTTGCGGATAAAACAAAGAAGATACTGATTGTTGAAATCCAAGCATTGTAAGTATACTTCTTCAAAAATGAGATATGTATTGTGAGCCTCGTTTTGAGATGATACTTCTTCGAAAGCCATGAAGACAAAATTAATTGGAAAGTTGAGAAGTGGTAGTATAGGAGCAAATCGTTTAGATTTAACTTCTGATGAGTGTTTTCTAAAAAAGAAGGTTTTGTGAACCGAGAGAGAATGCAGTCAATTTAAAAATCATATCACAAAAAGAAGTAGGCCCAACAAACCTGTTGTTTGTTTCAACATAGTATAGTTTGGAGAAATTTCCCCCCATAGTCTTCTGTGAAGCGTCAGACTACACAATGAATTGCCTGGTAGGATTTTGACATTGTAAAATGGGTGTTTTGGAAAAAACCTTCTTAAGTTCTTGAAAATCAACTTTTCTTTTTCAGAGTAGAATAAAAAAATATATAATTTATGTGCAAACTCCAAAATTAACTTCTGGTAAAAATTTACTAATTTAAAAAAAACAATGAACATCTTTGAAAGAAGTTGGAGATGGCCCATCTAAAATAGCAGAGACCTTATTAGGATCCATGGCCAAACACTGAGTAGATAAGCTGTAAATCAAACATTCAATGTTAGTCCTTTCAGATTCACATTTTTTAGGTTTGTAAAGCAAGTGGTGTTGTCATGATTTTTAACTCAAGATGTCATGTTCTTTGTATTGTTGCGGACAATCAAACTATCATCTAAATACACCACCCCATTTTGGTTCAAATTATCAGAGAAAAGAAGGTCCATAAATAACTGGAAGTCTGCCAGGGCACCAAACAGCCCAAAACCAAAACGCATCATATGGTAATCGAAATGGAAGAATGGAATTGAAATTCCGTCTTCCATTCATCTCCTTCCTTTATTCTCAAAAGATAGAAGGCATCCAAAGAGATCTAATTTTATCAAGACTGTAGCTTCTAAAATGTTCTTCATAAGGGGCAGTGGTTACTGGTCCTTAATAATAATTTTATTTAGACCCCTTTAGTTAATGCAACGATCAAGAGAACATGGGGCAGAGACCATGGGAGCTCCGGCAGGAGAAGAAGAAGGAGCAATAAGGCTCTTTTGTATATTTGTTTCCAAATATTGCTTCAAAACTTTATTCTCTGTTTCAGACAAGGAGTACATTCTACCCAATGGTTCTGGTTCCTTGGTAATAGTTGGAATGGGATAGTCAAATCCCTGAAAGGGAGGAAGAGAAAGTTTTGGGTAAATGTCTAAAAAGTCACTAAAATGTTTTGTGAAAGAATCCAAAGTCATCATGGTGCATGGAGAACTTTAACAACAGGTACCCTTACCTTTCAGCAAAGCAATCATTTCCATGACAGACTGAGATGATAATGAGACAGACCTGGTTTCCAAATCAGCCTTGCAGCGACCTGCCTCCGCAAATCAGAGCCTTCTCTTCAGTTCCTCAAGAGATTTCGCAAGAAACTGAAGACCTGGCTTACATTAAATGTGTGAGTGAAAAGCTTGTCCCCACTCTGTGTTGATGCCTGCCACTGAAGCTCCAATATCACCCCGTCAATATCTAAATTGTCCAACCGTAGTTCCACCCCTAGGGATTTCTAGTCACACAAAATCAACATAGAATTATTGTACTCAGAGAGTGTTGGAGTACTGATTTTGAGATTGTGCTGTGTGTTACTGGAACATGAGTCTATACCAATAAGCATCTGTCATTGATTTAGGATGAGGGAATTGAGTCAGGAGTGTGTTTACCTGCTTCCTGGGCTCCCCAACACGCCCTGGGAGACAAATCAGATCCAGGTCTGCACATGCTGTTCACCTAGACACATTTGTAATGTGATTCCAGTTTACCTGGCTGCACCATGATTCATAATAGAATTCTCCTGCTGTTGGTCCCTCCCAAGCTGCCCTTGACCAGATTGCAGACTCCTTACAGCTCATTCAATGTCAGTTTTCGAGCTGTGCCCCTGGCTGTCATTAAATTGCTTAATGCTATGTCTTCCCTTGCTCTTACTCTTAGCGCTCCCCAAAATATTCCACTTTTGGTAGTTAAATTTTCTAAGGAGTTAAAATGTTCCTAAGGTTTAGGCTTTTCGACTCGGCTTGTTTGCTGTGCCTCAATTGGACATGGTAACATACTTTTGATTTGATTTTTTACATCTTATAACTTTATTACACATCCTATGTGTGTTGGGGACCTAGTACAAACATCAAACTATTCAATTATTTTTAAAGTGTATCTCGCTTAAACCTTCATTTTCTTTTAAAGCTATGCAGGTATACATGGATAATTGTGTCAATGTCACTGAATTTAATTTTTCAAACTTAGCTTCAAAATACCAAAGTTATTGCATATTCTGGTATGGAATCAACTGCTAAATCTCTCAATTCTTGGATTACAATTACACTGGATACAATTACTCCTGAAAAGAGGGTCATTTCCAGCCATGATTATCTTTTTGCCTCTGGAACACAGATGCTCTGACCAGTACTAAAAGATCTTCCGTATTGCTGTAAAGTGCCTGAAAGCAATATTTTTCAGTGAAGCAAATAATAAATGTACCTTAGCTCTGTACCACTAATTGTTTTTTGTTGTTGTTTTTTTTAATTAATTATAACACAAGAGTAAAAATATACATATCGGGCATCATTCGGAGGAACATATCGTAATGGTGGACGGGCAAATGAATTAGGAAAATACACAACAATTATAGGCATCCGAAAGACATCAATAGCCGCGTAGGGCAGAGGTGAAACAATACGTTACAGTTAACCTAAGCAAACATCAGCGAGTCCCGCCCACTCAGAATACAGGATATGAAGACCAGACACTCGATACCCAAATATGAGAATAAAAATCAGGAGAATACGCCACATCTCTTGTGAAGAAGGGAAAAGGGAAAAAGAAAGGTCATAGAACAAAAAAAAGGAAAAATAACAAACCCCCCCTCAACCCCCCACCCTGCACCCCTGCGGATGGCTACAACCTAACCCACTAGCAGCGTGCCTGTCGCCCACTAAACTAACCCCAAGGAAGGGAAAAGATGGAGGAGGGAATGTCGTAAAAGCAAACACACCCCCGGTCTCCCGTACCCCCGCCAGCAGTGACCACCCTGAGACATAATCGAACCAACATTTAGCAAAATATACAAACCAATCGGGGGAGTATAACAAAGCACCACCCAACTCCCAGCACAGTACATGTGACAATCCCGGCATTGAGTCAAGCCATATTATCAAGTCCAAGCTCTCAAGTTCAACCCTGACCAGTACGGTATTTCGGGAGAGTCTCTTTCACTCGAACCACCATCACAAAGGAAAAGGCGAAACGTTCATTAAAGTCCACATCAGTGTTGCAGGATCGACAAAAGGATAGAAAGTCACGATAGCCACAAAACGAGTGAGGGAATGTGTCCAGAAATAGCAAATCTCCCCAACAGTCACTTTGGAATTTGTCACAGCACAGAAGACTGTCCATATCTGTGCGAGGCAGCAGCAGGATCGAGCAGGGAACGATAGCGACAATCACGGGCTCACTGAGTGTGAATTGGGGGCCGACAAAGCACATTGAATCCAGGTTCTGCCCGGGGACCTCGATCTCTGGCGTACATTGCACCGCTGGTACCACAGATGTATTAGGACTAAACGGAGAGTCGTGTGCCGGTCCCAAGAGACTGTCCACTTGCACGATCAGTGTCCGGAATACAGCGGTGGATTGTGAATGGAGCGCCTCAATGGCGGCCATGACGGCCTGTAGCGATGGCGTACTTTCCGTCCGCCCCATCTCCTCTCACGAAGAGGCAGAGCAGGATTCGAACCCCGGAGGCCGGCTTCTCCGGGGTAACAGGCCACGCAAATCCGATGACAGTAATGGGCGCACTTCGTCGTGCCAGATCGACACCTTCGCCGGCAGCGAGGGCCCCGGCCCGTCAACCCCGGGAAGGGGCAGGGTCTCCGGGCGTCGGACCCCCGAACACGGCAACCGGTGCGGTACGCTGTTGTCTCCACGGTGTAGACCGCTCACAAAGTCAGCATCAAACAAGCAGTTTACGATGCACTCCGGGGGACCGGGCTCAGTCCAGGTCCAGGGGCCGTTGTTGATCAACTCCAACCCGGATAGGCCAGAAATCGAGGCCCCGGCTTCCACGCGATGTTAGGCCGAGAATGGGAACACGGCATATCTTTGACATCCAACAAGATAAAAAGCTCGGGATTACACCTTTAGAAGCAGGAACACTTCACGAACCCGGGAGACCAGTGCGAATTCAGGATTGAGAACAGGATATACGAGCTGCTGGCGGAGGTCGACGGAGCCTGGAGCTTACGCGGCCATCTTGGTTGCTGGCGTAGCTCCTCCTCCACTAATTGTTTTTTAAATATTAGTAACAGGCTCTGCATGATATTTCTTCTGTATTAGACTTGCTCAAATCCTGCTAAAGAAGTGCTTTCCATTGTCAAAGAGCTTCCTACACCTGATTCTTCTCACATTACTACACCTTAATGGTTTCATGAATCTCTAGCTGCTTATTTTATCACTAAAATTCAACTAATACTCTCTGAATTGTAATGCACAGCTGTGACTGGGCTAAATCTTCAAACTTTGCATCTAAATCTGGGTCTCCCTTAGACCCATGTCCAGCTATTATCTTTCATTTTGCACCTAACACACTTGCCTGAGTTATATCTGACCTTATTAGTTGGTCTTTTGCTACTGATTGTCTTCCACTTAGTTGGGAACCTGTGGCAAGACCTTCCCTCAGTTTGTTGTTGCAGTTCTTGTGAATGATCTTGTGGCTTTCTGGGATGGCGGTGGCAGTGGCGATGTCTTGGCTGGAGATAGAGTTCATCCAGAGGAAGGTCATGTCGGGGTTGATGGAGTCGAGCATGTCCCAGATCTCCACTGCGTATGTTTGTGGAGGGAATGAGTGTTGAGCAGGAAGCAGTTGAGGTGGCCGGGTCTGGTTTTCGTCAGTCGTGCAGTAGGTGGGGCTGGTGTGTGGTGGCAGACAAAGGTGCAGCTGCAGTTCCAGCAGGAAAAAGGGTTTTGGGTGTCCATCGGCTATGCCCAGTGGCAGGCAGTGTGGTTTTTGGTATTGAGAGCATGGAGAGTGTTGGCGTCATAGCAGTGGATTTTCGAAGAACAAGGGTCCGTGGTGCTGGGCGCAGTCCAGGCACCTACGGGCACAGACGGGCTTGCCTTTGGTGCATCGGCTGCCGTAAGTAGGGGGAGGGCTAGACCCCTGGGAGGTGGGAAAGCGGGAAATGTGCTGGAGGTGGGAAGAGCCGCGGGGGATAAACAGTGGCAGGGCCATGGAGGGAAAAGGAGCAAAAAGGCAAGAGGGGAAAAAAGTGAAAAGAGGCAAATAAAAAGGAAGCAGAATAAAAGCAAAGCAAATAAAAAGAGGCAAATTAAAAGCCCAGCCAAACCCTTACTGCACATGTCCACAGCCAGGGCCTGCATCACACCCCCGCCACACATAGCAGGCTGCAGGTCCTGGCCTTTGGTTGAGCCCAGCAGCCCAACCCCGCGGACATCCAACCCCCTGTCACGCACGGCTGGCACACGGCCTGGCCTGTGATCAGGCCCTGCGTCCAACCTCCTGCAGTCAGCCAAACTCTCTGTTGCGAACAGCCGCAGCCTCGGCCTGCAGCACAAATCCATGCAACACACATGGCTGGCCACAGGTCCTGGCTTGTGTTGAAGCCCTGTACCCCAACTCTCTGTTGTGCATGGCTGGCCTCAGGGCCTGGCCTGTAGTCAAGTCCTGCGTCCAACATCCTGCGGGCACCCAACCCATCTGCTGTGCACAGCTGGCCACAGTGCCTGGGCTGCGGTTGGGCCCTGCATCCAACCCCCCGCCCCCACAGCCAGAGGACCCCACCGCGGGCCATCCACCTGTTCCCAACAACCTACAGCAAATACTCAGGTCCGGGCCTCTTTTTCCTTTTTTTCAATTTTTCTAAGAGTCTTGCAGGACCCAGCATGCCCCCTGTGCTCCTGTGGAACTCTCGCAGGAGTCCATAGGGCCAGCCTGTAGGATCCTTTTTAAAAAAACAAATGTTTAGGACACAGGGACAACAAATGATGGCTACAACACTTCTCTTCATGTTGCAGCCAGCCAGTGAGTCCATAAGATCATGCGGGAGTTCACAAGAGCCTCTCTGAGAGTTTATGGTTTGAGGGAGCATCCATTTTGTAGTAACTATTCCAATTTTTCCACCACTCTCACTTGTCTCTACTACATCTGTTACTAAACTCTAAACTTACGAGTGTAAAGATCTCTGCCATCGAGTAAGAGACCTCTGCCCTTAGGTCTGCATTTAATGCAGCACTAGTGCTGGAGTACTCAATCAATCAATCATTTGTAAAGCGCACTACAGATCCACGAGGGTCTCAAGGCGCTGGGGAGGGGGGGGGGATGGATGGCGCTACTGATCGAACAGCCAGGTCTTGAGTATCCTCCTGAAGGTCAGCAGGTCTTGGGTTTGTCGTAGGCTCAGTGGGAGGGTGTTTCATGTCCACAACGTACCACATAATTCCTTTTATGAGTAAGGCCATTTGTGAGGAAAACTGAAGTAATGCAGCTAGGTACGTAAAAAAAAAGAAGCTAGAAGTAAATATTGAGCTAATCTGTAGTTGAAAATGTTCACACACAGATATTTCACACACTTAATGAGGGTGAGAAGACATTCAATTCTTGTGGCAAAAACGAATTTACCACAGAAATGTTTGTCAACAAGGTTTATAACTTACGTTTAAGGTCATTTTTGTTCATCCTGGTATTTGTAGCTAATAAGCAGCTGCTAAATTTAATTGGAAGGTGTAATTGATATGGCAAAAGGCATAGCCAATGCAGGTTTAATTCTCAATGCCAACCTGAAATATTAAGATTATAGAGCACTTTCAATTTTTAATCTGTAGACTATATGCAATGTCAGAATGGGGTTCCTTTTCCATTCATCACTGGAACTGCACAGTACCCCTGTGGGCTCACACAACAACTGAAAGACACTTTGAACAAGCAATGGCTGAGTGGGCTGACCCAACCAAGCCCATGGATGACTGAAGCTGACTTTTTATTTTTGTTAGTTGGGCTTCCATAGCTTCTGGCAAGCAGGCAGTTACAGTTCTGGCCAGACCTTCGAAAGCTGCCAGTTCCACGCCTAAAAAGGAAGCATTTTGAAATTTTCCAAGTACTTCACTTCCAATGGTACACGTCAAATTCTGCGAATGTGTACAGTAATTCTTTGTGCAGTGTCCTTGCCAACAATATCCTAGTAAATGTGTCACTGACAAGCATGCTTGCGTGAGCTTGTCATTTTCAAGAAAAGGCCCGTGGCGCATGCCACGTTCAGATCTGCATGTGGCAGTCCCACTAGGCTGCTCCATGTCTGAGTCACCAGCACCAGCAACTCCTCTGGTATTCATAGGGTCTGCTACATCAACTCAAGGCTTTGGGTTGTGTTTGTGGTGGGGATGCTACAAGTGCAAAGATCCATTAATTGTGGCCATACATCCCCAGACATGCAGCTCCACAGGTACCAAATCTGTACTCCCAGGCATGCATTTCACAAGGGTAGTACCTGCATTCACATACATGCAGTTCCAGAAGGGTATGGTCTTGACTCACAAGCATGCAGTTCCAAGAGGGCACAGTCTGCACTTCCAGGCATGCAGCCCAGGAGTGGTAGTCTTTCCTATCCCAGACTAGCAGCTGTAGAAGGGATTTCGCACTCTGAGTCACACATCTACAGAGGGGCAGGTTTCACATTACCAGAAATACATCTAAGAGGAGCAGGTTTCACACTCTCGGGCATAAATCTACAGAGAAGCCTGTTTCACACACTCACACATACAGGTGTAGGGGGCTGCTGGTTACATTCCAAGGCATAAATGCACAGAGTGACTCATTTCACACTTCCAGGTATACGTACTCTCATGCATATTCCTAAAGAGGGGCAGGTTCCAAACTCTCAAGCATACATATGCAGAGGGGCAGGTTTTAAACTATGCAGAGGTGCAGGTTTTAAACTCAAGCATACATCTGCAGAGGGGCAGGTTTCAATCTCTCAGGCACACATCTGCAGAGAGGCAGGTTTCACACCTTCAAATGTACATCTTCAGAGGGGCAGGTTTTTATTGCTTGAATTCGAAATACCTTAAAAAACAAGAGACAAGAGGCCCTTGGCAAAACAGTTTGTTTAATTTAACAGAGTGCCCTGAGAACAGTTACAGGCACAGGGTGTGAGGACTGTCTCAATTTACAATTGGTGTGTGGTCTTCTTTTATACATTTCATAATAGGTAATAAAGGGTTTCTGATTATCCATGTATGGTAAGAAATGTTGGTTGCTGCCTTTGGACCCATAAATGATTTGATGATTACCACAGGTGGGTCTCGACCTAGCGTTGACACGGTTTTACCAGTGGTGGGAGTGCACCTGTGGGTATCCGAATGAGCTTCAGGATGGGTTCCTGTGTGCTCCTGTAGTGATCCAACTGGGCCCCTGCAGCAACGTAAATAAGGTTCTGCAGGTAACTAACTGACACATAAACCACAGTGATCTGCAAGATAGACTGCTCCGCCTGCCACTTACTTTTCAGATTACTTTCTCCATCGCTGCAATCTCCTTTCGTCCATTCACAGCTGTTCTACACTCTTGCTCCATACTACTCTTTTCAATGAGTCTCCATTCACCTTGTTGACTTCAGTCCATTGTCTAGTCTTGATTTCTCACATTCTTTCTTTTCTCTAATCAAACTTGGCCTGTGTGCCTTTTTTCAACTCTAACCATTTTTTGAGCCATCCCTTCTTTATCACTTTATCTGCTTAGTCTGTATTCCTTACTCCCTTTATCTGCCTTGCTCTCTTCATATCTCAGTGTTTGTTTTACTTGACCCCTTCTCTCCTTCTCTCTGCCTGTTGTTTTTATTTCTCTCAAAAATTGCCTTTGTCTATATAGTGGCCCTCATACAGCCTAAGCCATCATCAGAGCAGCGGAGCGCTGGCAAATGGGTGAGTCAAATGCAACAAGATGATGGAAGGAATGCTCAGCCATTGGCAATCGCTCGGGTGGCATCCCAATCCATCTTTTATCTATCACCATTACACCGCAATTTGGACCCAGCCACATACATATCAGCCTGGATCCTGCTCCTCATGGGAACAATCCAGCCTGAACTGCCAGGCCAGGTCCTCCCTGAGCCGGAATACAAGCAACCCAGGACCGGTTTTATCCTGATATGGGCTCGTCAGCCAGGTATAGCTTCACTCCAGTGGCACCGTGAGCTCGAGACCCACATCTGGACATTCCTGTCACACTCAGGGCGTCAACTGCAACAACAAGGTGATGGATGGAATGCTTGAATTACTCTCAGCCCCTGGGAATCCACAGGGACACATCCCAATGGGTGAGAGTGCAGGGATATGATTCAAAGTCACGTTTAATGATGCAAGGAAAATGTAGGCTTCTATTGCTCAGGGAAGTGAGTTAGTGCTCTTTTAAGGGGCG
Source organism: Lissotriton helveticus (assembly GCF_964261635.1). Classification (NCBI taxonomy): domain Eukaryota; kingdom Metazoa; phylum Chordata; class Amphibia; order Caudata; family Salamandridae; genus Lissotriton; species Lissotriton helveticus. The sequence goes on from NC_136065.1 coordinate 2,083,342,595, forward strand.
TGTCTTCAATTCATTTCTGAATTGCAGGACAGTAGGAGCAAGTCTGATGCTGATGGAGTTGTTGTGAATGAATGGAGAAGGTTTTCCTTATGGCCTTTCTATCTCTTGAAAAAGAGATATCTGCGGAAGAGGTCAGAGAGAACATTAGCAAACTATCAGGCTGGAAGGCTCTGGGCCCAGATAGCTACCCAACTTTATTTTCTGAGGGTGTTAATACACCCCTTAGTGTCCCCTCTGGGGGTTGTCTATAATAACATTGTTACATGCGGCACAGTCACAGACACAACGCTGGCATCAAGACACAACAATAATCTCCCTCACGACCTAAATTATTATACAGCGGAATCAATCCAAATACATACAGTGAGCACCCAAGCCAAGTTATTAACCCACTAAACAAAGCATTCCAACAGTTATAAAAATATATTCTTTTATTTCATTTCTTTTGTCAATGATATTTTCATTGATATGCATGTATTTATATACTTCTTTCCATTTTCAACATACATTATGAATTCATAAATAATCACAAAATCAGAAGACAATACATACAACTGGATCAAATAAGCCCTGGTAGAGAGAAACAATACAAATTCACACCAACTCATTCAAACCCTACTCACACACAACCAGACAAACCTTCACATTCATAACATATCTGGGGAACCCAACTACAGGCATCACAAAGTATCTTACTATTAAATGTAAGAACCAGCCTACTGCATGCTCCCCTTACAATGCCCCTGAACTTCTCAACTGCAATGCGAAATATTTACATCCATATTAGTCACATGTCTACACTCGGTATGGACGAATCTGGTTTCACCACAACAAATGGGTGATTTGTAACCACCATGCAAAGGACAATACCAGGCTCGCAGCCATCATCATTGAAGCGGCGCAGAGAACCAAGGCACCGATGGTCCTTCTCTCACTGAACACGGAGAAGGCCTTTGACAGAGTTAATTGGCCTTGTTTCTCCAAGCTGTAGATAGGACTCGATAGACCAAGACTGAAATGTAGGATCTTAGCCAACTACCTAAACACAGCAGCAAAATTTAAAGTAAATGGAGAGCTTTCATTGATATGCATCACAACAAGCATCAGGTAAGGATCCACCTTGTCTTTACCAGTGTTTGCCTAATCGATGAAACCCTTTGTCCAATGAGAGCAGGATAATCTCACCATTGGGGGAATGCAGGTGGGCATCAAAGAATTCAAACTGGCATTCTATGCCGAGGATGTACTCAGCTTCTTTACTTACCCACAACCTCCATCCCTAAGTTAAAGGAGGAACTGACTCATTTCGTTGAGGCTTTGGGCATCTCCTTCAATTATTTAAAATCATGCGGAAATTGCGGCCACAAATATGGATTTCTGTACTAATCTTACCTGTAATGACTTCACACGAGTGCACGTCTCTATTCTATACCGACCAAGGATTCAAACAGAAGACCAAAGAGAGATTTCTAAAACTGCGACTCAGCATACTACCAATTCTCCCTCATCTGGCCCCATGGGAAAGGAATCAGGAAGATAAAACTTGCCGTCTCTGTGGTGCAGGACCTGAAGATCTAATCCACATGATATGTATCTGCCCAATCCTAATGGATAAAAGGAGATCCTTATTACGCGTAATATGGAACCAGAAGGGCATTAGGACCTGCAGACATGCAGTTAAACTATGTTTTAATCCGCAGGAGACTCAATTAAACTGCAGATTTACAAAATATTTTGACGTAGTGGCGGAGAGAATTAAGGAGACACAAAACGAGGAAACTGAGTAAACAGTTCCTCTAAGCATAACTTTGGGTCCGCAGGTCAAACGAACAATAACAAAAAATTTAAACTGTTAACATATACTTTATAACTTTAACCCCTGACAATTAATTTTTACCTTTGATACGTATTTCTTTTTAAAGCTGTGTATTTTAAAATAAATTGTGAGTTTTAATTAACTGTGCAATAAAATTATCTTATCTTATCTTATTCTATACCTGGGAACCAATATCCGTAGTTCCACAGTAAAAATGTACCAGTGCAACTTCCCGCCCCTACATCATGTTGTCTTTAAGGTTCTTGTGCAGATAGGGAGAACTCCTGGCTAGGCCTGATGACCTCTGTAGAAATGGACTTCTGTAGAGATTCACTATTCGGCCCAAACCCTCCTGCTTAATTTTTCATCTCTACTCTGGACCTTAGCCAAAAAAATCTTGCATTCTTCCTGTGTACAGAGTGGACCTTCAGGGTCCCAAAAACACCATCTATAAAGCATCCTTGGTGTGGGTTTATCTTGGCTGCACAACTACGTTCTGCCTTAGAATTGGAACTCAAGAGTGATTGACAAAGGCTGGCTTCATACTGAGCAACATTTTCCTCATACCATTGCAGGCAATACTGTGGCTTACTCAGAAACAGCTCATATTCCTACCACTCTTGTATTGCCAGAATATTGGCAACACATCACGCACAAAACAGGCTCAATCTCGTTCCTGTTGCCAATGACACCTATCATCAGTAACCTAGATTTCCTACAGGGTGTTACAGACCTGGACTTTGCTCACTAGAACGTGGGGTGCCCTTCTACTCTGGGCAACCTTTATTTTGATAGTGAGCTTCGCCCTCTGGTAATGTTGGAGGTGGACTGGCACCTGTGTAGTGAGGACAACTTATGCCTCACAAAGCTGCTCCATTGGGCGGGTAGACGGGGAGTGAAAGATAAGGCCAATAGGGAAAAAACTGCTTTGGAAGTCATATTTGAAGACAAACTAACATGAAAAGGCTTAACCCTGCTGCAACATGCTATAACAGGCCTAGGCATTGACAAAAAACATAAATGCATAGCTGCATGGGAAGGGGACCTCGGTCACAAAATCAAGCCCAGCACATGGGAAAAAGTGTGGCGGACAGCGGCAAAATTATCTACCTGCATCGCACATAAGGAAAATACATATAAGCTGCTCAAATGCTGGTATCTGTCCTCCATACGGTACATGCTATGTTCGGTAGCCCAGACACTTGTTGGAAGGATTACAGGAGTAGACTAGTCTCAGCTCGCAGACTCAGGAACATGCCCCGGATATGCGACATAAGGAGACAATATAAACTAACTCAAGCAAGGGCTAAGCAAGGCTAACATGTGAGGAGGTGGGAAGAACTGGGAGAGGCTTGTTCCCAGTCAGGCACCAGGAATTTTTGGGTTCTCGTGGGTAAGGGTAACATCGAAAACGTGCCCTCCCTAGCCAACAGCATTGCAGCTAACATGTGGGATGAGCACTTTAGTGCCCTACATACAAACACTCCTAGCCAACATATACAGTTACTTTCCCCTGATTGATTTCATCTTATACAGAGGCTCTTGTTCAATAAGAAGAAGGAAATCCTGGCCTCTATAGAGGCAATAGTACCTGCCAAAGCATCCGGACCGGATGGAATTCCTGGAGAGCTCTTTCGCTTTGACAGGGATAACTGGGCTTCATATATAAGGGCACTCTCTAATGACATCGCTGGGGGCGGGGGGAGTGTCCCATGCCTGAAGGGAGCAGAAGTGATCCCTTTTTTTTAAAAAAAGGGCGATAGGTGCAATCCGGTCAATTATCGGCCTATGAGGTTGATCGTCTGTGTCCAAAACTTTTTCTGTCATTCTCTCCTGGTAAAGAACCAGGATTGGATGACTGGCAACCATATTCTGTCCCCACTGCAAGCAGGGTTCTGCCAGAAAAAGGGAACTATCAACCAGATCTTCCGCTTCCTTCTCCTCTATTGGAAGGTGATGCTGCTCGGCAAGTGGAGCCTTATTGATCTTAAGTCAGCGTTCGACCTTGTGCCTAGGAATAAGCTTTGGCATGTGCTCAAGGAGATGGGTATTCCCCTAGAAATCCTGACACTACTAATAAAACTACCTGAGGAGAACTATGCCAGAGTGAGATGGGGAGGCCACGGCCAAGTTATCGATCATATCGAAACAAGTGTAGGCTGCCAGGGCTGTGTCCTGGCACCAACATTGTTTTCATTATATATTAATCAAGTAGTTGATTTTTTATCTCCAAATCCAGCGGATGTCACGTCTTTAGGGAACCAGAAAATTGCAACTCTCCTTTTTGCTGATGATACCCTCCCCGTCTCTAAAACGCCCATGGGATGCAAAATCTATTAAATTGATTCAAACCTTTATGTGAGGAGAGGTTGAACGACTGTGTCCAAAACTTTTTCTGTCATTCTCTCCTGGTAAAGAACCAGGATTGGATGACTGGCAACCATATTCTGTCCCCACTGCAAGCAGGGTTCTGCCAGAAAAAGGGAACTATCAACAAGATCTTCCGCTTCCTTCTCCTCTATTGGAAGGTGATGCTGCTGGGCAAGGGGAGCCTTTATGGAGCCTTATTGATCTTAAGTCAGCGTTCGACCTTGTGCCTAGGAATAAGCTTTGGCATGTGCTCAAGGAGATGGGTATTCCCCTAGAAATCCTGACACTACTAATAAAAGTACCTGAGGAGAACTATGCCAGAGTGAGATGGGGAGGCCACGGCCAAGTTACCGATCATATCGAAATCAAGTGTAGGCTGCCCAGGGCTGTGTCCTGGCACCAACATTGTTTTCATTACATATGAATCAAGTGGTTGAATTTTTATCTCCAATTCCAGCGGATGTCCCGTCTTTAGGGAACCAGAAAATTGCAACTCTCCTTTTTGCTGATGATACCCTCCCCATCTCTAAAACGCCCATGGGGATGCAAAATTTATTAAATTGATTCAAACCTTTCTGTGAGGAGAGGAGCTTTGAAATAAATACCACAAAGACGAAACTGATATTTCTGAATCACCATAAATCATTCAAAGTGTGCCTAACCTTAAATAACATTCCTCTTGACAGAGTGAGTGGTTTTGATTACCTGGGTATGAAATTGTCTGAAGGTATGGCCTGGAAACAACATCTCAATAACGCCTACCTCAAATTATCTCAGGTAACTGGGGCTCTAAAGAAGGAACATTGTCATTCCTATACAAAACCAGTTGCATCGGCCCTGGAGATATAAAAATGCAAGGCCGTGAGCAGTGCCCTCCATGGGGCAGAGCTCTGGGGTTTCCAAAAACCAAGTGATGTCCTAGCAACTGAGAATATGTTTCTTAAGCACTGAGGGGTCAATTAGGATGGCAGTCAGAAAACCATTATGACCGCCGTGGTAGCAGAAATTAACCATCCGCATGTACTGCGGGAAAACTGGAGGTCAGATTAGGATGAACTGGCAGAAAAAAACGCCTGCAGCGGACTGATTCCGCGACAGCTGAAAAACCGTTCGCGGCGGTCAGATTTGCTGCAGAAAGACCCAAAACCGCCGTTCGACCAGCGGAATGACTGCACGTGAAATTATGATATGATGGCGACGCCAGCGGAACGATCAGTTGTTTCCGATCGCCACAATCTTAACAAATGATGAATGGGAGAGCCGGCGGAAAGACTGTTGCATTCCACCGTGGCGGTCGCACCGGAAGAGTAATGGCGGCCGAAAGAAACCACACAACAAGGCTACCACGTGTGGCTATAAATCTGGCTCAGCCTCAAAAAACACCTAACACACCCCAATGACACATCTTCAAGGCAAGTAAAAAATACAAATCCCAGCTCAACACACACAACATACCTGACATGACTACTCCATTTTGACCCACCCATATAGCTGAGTATAAAACCAGCAATCTCCCTGATCCGAATCCTTTGCACAACTCCACAACTAACGGGCCCAATCCCAATGCACAAAGGATAGGCAAATAAGCACACATCACACCATCACAACCAGACACACACACACATCTCCACCTTCACACCTGCACTTTTACCCCATTTGCACGTCACACACCATGTCACAGAAGAAGATGCCCAAATTCACTGACAATAAGTTGTCAGTGATGGTAGATGAGGTAATCAGAGTAGAACCACATTTGTTTGGAAGCATGGTCCAACAGACATCAATAGCCACAAAAAATCGAATGTGGACAAGGATAGTCAACAAAGTCAATGCAGTAGGGACCACCCCACATACCATGAAGGACATCAGGAGGAGGTGGCATGACCTCAAGACCAGGGTGAAAGAGTGTGCCAACAAGAACCATGAGCTGGTTCAGAGGACTGGTGGTGGCCCTCCCATTCCACCACTAACATTCACTGAATGGGAGGAGAAGGTGCTTGGCACACTGCATCCATAGAGTCTAACAGGAATACGCGGGGGAGTGGAGGCTGGTAAGTACCAACAAATGTCTCACATTACACTGCTATGTACTGTCTTGCACAACTAGAAAGTTACACTTCCTAGACCTAAATCCACTTACGTACATCACAGTCTTCCCAACACATGTCTCACAGATCTAACATTCCCTTCCTCTGAATCACCCCAAAGGAAGCTAGCAATATTACCATGATGCATGAGTACAGGCAACCAGCACTACAACTCCCACCAGGCCCCCTTGTCTCACAGCTGAGCAAGATGGAAAACTCCCCACATCCAGAACCATGTGGCAGCTATTCCATTGCTCATATTCATCTAACAGGTACGTAGCCATCTTAACAGGGAGGGGTGTTTGTGGGTGGGAAGCCAGCACTACAACTTAAACCAGGCACCCTTGTCCCACAGCTGAGCAGGATGGAACACTCCTCACACCCACAACCATGTGTCAGCCATGGCATTGCTCTTCCCAGACTTACAGGTAGGTAGCCATCTTAACAGGGAGGGGGGTTTGTGGATAGGCAGCCAGCACTACAACTCCCACCAGGCATCTTTGTCCCACAGCTGAGCAGGATTGAACACTCCCCACACCCACAACCATGTGTCAGCCATTGTATTGCTCTCCCCAAACTTACAGGTAGGTAGCCATCTTAACAAGGAGGGGGTTTGTGGGTGGGTAGCCAGCACTAAAACTCCCATCAGGTACCCTTGTCCCACAGCTGAGCAGGATGGAGCCCCCCCCAACCATGTGGCAGCCATTGCATTGCACACCTCAAACTTACAGGTAGGTAGCCAACTGAACAGGGAGGGGTGTTTGTGGGTGGGAAGCCAGCACTAAAACGCCCACCAGGCACCCTTGTCCCACAGCTGAGCAGAATGAAGCACCCCCCAACCATGTGGCAGCCATTGCATTGCACACCTCAAACTTACAGGTAGGTAGCCATCTTAACAGGGAGGGGTGTTTGTGGGTGGGATGCCAGCAATACTACTCCCACCAGGCCCCCTTGTCCCACAGCGGAGCAGGTAAGTGTGCCCCTCCCACCCACAACCATGTGGCAGCTATTTCTCGCCACTGTGTTACCGAACAGGTGGGTAGACAGTGCATGCACCCTGCCATCCTTTTCAAGAATCATGGAGCCATAAGACCATACCAGTCCTCACATGTCATCCAACTTGGCATAAATTCAATAGCCACATCCAGTGTGCAGACAGCTATGCGTACATAACAGTCACAGAAATTAAACTTTGAACCACCAAGTCACATGTTGAACAAATTTAGGGCCCAATCATGCACAGCACATAATACAATGCGTGAGTGTCATGGTGTCAGAGCATGAAGGCCCATATGAACACAAACCATTCATGGTCAATCGGACAAACTAACTAAAGTACATGATATGAAAAAGGTATGTATGACATTACAATGGCTAGTCCTTGCTTAGCTGAAAGTGATTCCATGCAGAGTAAACCAAAAAGACGCATCACAAAAAGTTGATATGCCGCAATTTGTTAGATGACGATTTGTCTCTGCAATCACACAATCTGTAAGTGGCACATGGTTTCTATTTACATGTCACACCATGGACAAGTAATGTTAGTACCTCAACATAATGTCATGATGTTCAGTATCTTGCAGTCATACCAAGTGATTGCAATGTAAAGTGTGTGGTGTATCATATGTAACATCCGAACACCAAGCTTGTGGAGTGTACTTTAATGACCATTTCACCTCTGTTCAACAGAGGATCCACAAAGAACTCCTGCAGAAGATAACACCAACCTCCAGTGCAACTTCCCGCCCCTACATCATGTTGTCTTTAAGGCTCTTGTGCAGATAGGGAGAACTCAAGATCTCCTGGCTAGGCCAGATGACCTCAATAGAAATGGACTTCTGTAGAGCTTCACTATTCGGCCCAAACCCTTCTGCTTAATTTTTCATCTCTACCCTGGACCTTAGCCCAAAAAATCTTGCATCCTTCCTGAGTACAGAGTGGACCTTCCGGGTCCCAAAAACACCATCTATAAAGCATCCTTGGTGTAGGTTTATCTTGGCTGCACAACTACATTCTGCCTTAGAATTGGAACTCTAGAGTGATTGACAAAGGCTGGGTTCATACTGAGCAACATTTTCCTCATACTATTGCAGGCAGTACTGTGGCTTACTCAGAAACAGCTCATATTCCTACCACTCTTGTATTGCCAGAATATTGGCAACACATCACGCACAAAACAGGCTCAATCTCGTTCCTGTTGCCAATGACACCTATCGTCAGTAACCTAGATTTCCTACAGGGTGTTACAGACCTGGACTTTGCTCACTAGAACGTGGGGTGCCCTTCTACTCTGGGCAACCTTTATTTTGATAGTGAGCTTCGCCCTCGGGTAATGTTGGAGGTGGACTGGCACCTGTGTAGTGAGGATAACTTATGCCTCACAAAGCTGCTCCATTGGGCGGGTAGACGGGGAGTGAAAGATAAGGCCAGTAGGGAAAAACTGCTTTGGAAGTCATAATTGAAGACAAACTAACATGAAAAGGCTTAACCCTGCTGCAACATGCTATAACAGGCCTAGGCATCGACAAAAAACATAAATGCATAGCTGCATGGGAAGGGGACCTCGGTCACAAAATTCAGCCCAGCACATGGGAAAAAGTGTGGCGAACAGCGGCAAAATTATCTATCTGCATCATACATAAGGAAAATACATATAAGCTGCTCAAATGCTGGTATCTGTCCTCCATAAGGTACATGCTATGTTCGGTAGCCCAGACACTTGTTGGAAGGATTGCAGGAGTCGACTAGTCTCAGCTCGCAGACTCAGGAACATGCCCCGGATATGCGACATAAGGAGACAATATAAACTAACTCAAACAAGGGCTAAGAAAGGCTAACATGTGAGGAGGTGGGAAGAACTGGGGGAGGCTTGTTCCCAGTCAGGCACCAGGAATTTTTGGGTTCTCGTGGGCAAGGGTAACATCAAAAACTTGCCCTCCCTAGCCAACAGCATCGCAGCTAACGTGTGGGATGAGTCCTTTAGTGCCCTACATACAAACACTCCTAGCCAAGATATACAGTTACTTTCCCCTGACTGATTTAATCTTATACAGAGGCTCTTGTTCAATAAGAAAGAAATCCTTGCCTCTATAGAGGCAATAGTACCTGCCAAAGCATCCGGACCGGATGGAATTCCTGAAGACCTCTTTCGCTTTTACAGGGATAACTGGTCTTCATATATAAGGGCACTCTCTAATGACATCGCTAGGGGGCGAGGGGGTCCCATGCCTGAAGGGAGCAGAAGTGATTCCTTTTTTAAAAAAGGGCGATAGGAGCAATCCGGTCAATTATCGGCCTATTAGGTTGATCGACTGTGTACAAAACTTTTTCTATAATTCTCTCCTGGTAAAGAACCAGGATTGGATGACTGACAACCATACTCTGTCTCCACTGCAAGCAGGGTTCTGCCAGAAAAAGGGAACTATCAACCAGATCTTCCGCTTCCTTCTCCTCTATTGGAAGGTGATGCTGCTGGGCAAGGGGAGCCTTTATGGAGCCTTATTGATCTTAAGTCAGCGTTCGACCTTGTGTCTAGGAATAAGCTTTGGCACGTGCTCAAGGAGATGAGTATGCCCCTAGAAATCCTGACACTACTAATAAAACTACCTGAGGAGAACTATGCCAGAGTGAGATGGGGAGGCCACGGCCAAGTTACCGATCATATCCAAATCAAGCGTAGGCTGCCCAGGGCTGCGTCCTGGCACCAACATTGTTTTCATTATATATTAAATTGATTCAAACCTTTCTGTGAGGAGAGGAGCTTTGAAATAAATTCCACAAAGACGAAACTGATGTTTCCGAATCACCATAAATCATTCAAAGGGTGCCTAACCTTAAATAACATTCCTTTTGACAGAATGAGTGGTTTTGATTACCTGGGTATTAAATTGTCTGAAGGTATGGCCTGGAAACAACATCTCAATAAGGCCTACCTCAAATTCTCTCAGGTAACTGGGGCTCTAAGGAAGGAACATTGTCATTCCTATACAAAACCAGTTGCATCGGCCCTAGAGATACACAAATGCAAGGCTGTGAGCAGTGCCCTCCATGGGGCAGAGCTCTGGGGTTTCCAAAAACCAAGTGATTTCCTAGCAACTGAGAATATGTTTCTTAGGCACTAAGGGGTCAATTAGGATGGCAGTCAGAAAACCATTCTGACCGCCGTGGTAGCGGAAATTAACCATCCGCATGTACCGCGGGAAAACTGGCGGTCAGATTAGGATGAACCGGCAGAAAAAAACGACAGCGGCGGACGAATTCCGCACAACTCCGCTGGGACCATCCGGAACAGCTGAAAAACCGTTCGCAACTGCTGCAGAAAATAACACCAACCTGCAGGGCCAGTTCCCCCCCCCCGGAACATGAACCCTTGGATGCAGACTCCCTACATTTCTTGGATAAGGAGCAACAACCTGGCCCATCCGGACTGCCAGGGCCCACCACGTCTCAGGCCCTCATTGTCCCCACCACCACCAATGCCACCACCACAGCAACAACAACAGCGCTGACCCCAGCTGCATTGACCTGTGCGGCCTCAACCACCACCACTACCACCACTGCGGCCTGCAACACTCTCCCTGCCTCAGTGGTTGCCAACACCACCACACAATCAGAGGAGGCCAAGGAGAGTTTGCGGGTATGTCGAGTGCCAACGCCACAGGTCCGGGTCAGCAGGGCAGGTGCGGGGGCAGCTGTGGGACAAATACAGCAGGACACTGGGACCGAAGCCCTGGCCACCATCGCCAGAGTACTTGGGGCATATGAGCAGACCTAGGAACAGATGGGCCAGGTTGTGGAAGAAGTGCGTGAGCTCTGCCTGTTGCTGAGGTCCATGGACATGGGTATAGGCCAACTTGTGGACCTCATGGGCCAGCTCGTGGGTGTTATGAGGGATAGACATGCGGCCCAAATGACAGCTCAACCCCCCTCCAGTGGCCTGCATGCTGATACTCCCACCACCTCAGCTGGGGCCAGAGAGGTGTGAGCTGCAACAAAATGACTCCTCAGACACCGCTGAGCCCGCAGCAGAGGCCCCCCCGCCAAACGCACAAGGGGCAGTTCGAGAAACACCAAGGGAGGATCACATGGCAATGCACCATCTAAACACTAGTTGCAGAGCTAGCCATGATGGCACCTCTGTTCCTCTTGACATTGACTTTGTTGACTATCCTTAACCACATGCCATGTTGATGGCAGGAGTCTGTTGGACTGTGTGACTACATCAATGTGGTGACTACTCTATTTGTCACATTTACCATCACTGACAACTCATAAATTCACTTAGTACCATTTTGTAAATAATCACTTCTCTGTCACAAATACATATTGTAAATAAACACTCTTTACGCACCTATGTATTTGTGTCAGCTCCATGTTTATCACAGTATGTACAATGTCAACTCAGAATCCAATCTACCACAAGCTCTGATTGTGATGAGGCATTGAGAGGGTGAAGGGACCTTGAAAGACACAAGAGAATGGGATTTACTTGTCAGGTGATGCCATTACAGGTAGAATACACCACTAGTCATCAAGGTACACAAAACCAGCACACATTACAATGAGCAACAATATCAACATAGACATGAGGTACCTGGATAAAAGTGCCCTGTACCACACACATCAGCCATTAGCACAGAGACAACAATAGCCAGCAGTCAAAAGGGTCTTCTAGGCCTTGCCACTACCATCAAAGACAACAGACAATGTCACTGTTGTACAATGTCAGTCACACTCAAGGGAAGTAGTTGTCGATGAGCTGCTGACGCAGGTCAACCTCTTCCTCTTCTCTACTATCGTCGTCACTAGGCATGTGTGGGTTTGCAGGGGGGTGGCATCTGCTGCTCATTATCGTCCAGGAACTGGGGGATCTCTTTGCGCAAGGCCAGGTTGTGGAGAATGCAGCATGCAACTATGATCTGACACACCTTTTGGCAAGAGTAGAGGAGTGCACCTCCGCTCTTGTCCAGACACTGGAATCTAGACTTTAGAAGCCCAAAAGTACGCTCCACCACACGCCGTTTCCTCCCATGTGCATCATTGTAGCAGACTTCACCCGGGGTCCTTGGATTCCTCAGCGGGCTCAGCAACCAAGGCCGGTTGGGATACGCAGAGTCACCTAGGTGTGAGATTCAGAGAGCAATATAGCAATATAAACAGTAGCTGAGGACAGCATGTCACACATACATCACACTACTTGACTCTGCATACTCACCAACAAGCCATGCACTCTCCGGATGCAGATCTGCCATCAATTGTGGGATGATGCTGTTGCATAGTATGTAGGAGTCATGTGCAGACCCGGGGAATTTGACACAGACATGGGAGATAATCATTTCCGATTGGCATACCACTTGCACATTTATGGAATGGAAATGTTTCCTGTTCCGGTAGATGTGCTCACATGCCGGTGGTGGAATTAGGCCAACATGTGTGCAGTCAATGGCACCAACAACATAAGGTATGTGTCCAAGATCGTAGAAATCACCCGTCACACCTGCCAATTCATGTCTCCTTGGGAAGTGGATGCAGTGGTACTTGTATGTCATCATAGCGGACAGGACATCACGTAGCACCATGCTGACCATAGCTTGAGACATCCCATTGGTGATGGCCACCGTGTACTGAAACAAACCAGTTGCAAAGAAATGCATGGCTGCCATCACCTTAATTGTTAGCGTCAAAGCAGTCGGATAGGTTAAGTGAGGCCTCAGATGGGGCTCCAATTGACTACATAGGTCTTGAAGGGTAAAGCGATCCACACGGAATTTCCTTATGATGTCCTCATCTTCCATGTTTGCTAGCACTGGGAACGCACAATGCATATTTGGCTCTCTCCTACATGTTATGAAAGGGCACACATGCCAATTTAATTCCCCTATGAGATGTGTCAAACATCTTACATCTTGACTGACGCAGCGCCAACAATGACTGGACTCTAACAGCAGATTAATGCACAAGACACATGAGGAGACACATTGCTCTCATGTAGTTGTACATGTGGTCAGTATGTACATACTGACTAGCTTCAAAACAGATTCTGACTATGTCAATTGTAAACGGTACACTCATACATCCTGTGTCACCAGCCCTGGGTGTAGGTGGCACAGCTCATGTTGGAAACAGCAACACTGCTGACTTCTACGGAGCCGCTGTACCTGCCACACCTTCTTGCGTACGTCACACAGAGCACAACTATTCTACACAATGAGCACAGTATGTGTAATCTGATCAACTATCAAAATGAACACAGCAATGTACACAGTAAAATAGGCACATCATGTGATCCGGCCATCATTACTGTGTGTTGATTAGGCATCTCACATATTGACAAGTGCATAAATATGAGACTCCATTACACACCAAATCTGTGTACATGCACACAAATTTCATAGGTGAAATGTGAGTAGGTACATGCCAACGCATGTAATCATGTGCACTGACATGGTATGTGTAGGCATCAGTGAGTTGCGTGTCACACTAGCATTCAATTTTGCAAACAGGTGCTGTGATACATTGTGAAGGTCTAGTGTTCAATGATGAAAATTGGCTATTGCCATTGCTAGAGCATAATGTGATGAAACAAAGAAAGAGTACGCAGTTCCTAGGTGAAATACTAATCACCGAAACCACCAAGACAGGTATGTGCGGTAGAGTATGTAAAACAGGGGTCTTAAAAAGGAAGGAGGAGGGGAATTCCTCCTTTCGGAAGTAGGGCTCTCACACACCCAGCAAGCTAGGTGTCATGCTTCATCATTTGAGCCTGCTCCTCGTTGGGCCGGCACTGCAATGCCCAATGGGCACCCTTAAAGGGGCTCTTTATCTGAGATCTTTTGTTCCTTGCAGTAAGGGTGCAGTGGGGGTGAGGGGGCATAGTCAAATGTAGATGTAAGTGAAGTGTATTAAAATAGGTTAAGGATTCCTCTGCAAGACTTTATTCTGTTGGGTACCTTACCTAAATAAAATAGCGAAGGAGGGTAGTGTGTTCTATAAACTAGGTGACAGAAATCCTTGATGGTCGACATGTTTCTCTCCCAGTGATTGTCTATATAAGATCATTGGCGATTCTTCAGGACCGTGACAAAAAGGACAATTCGTGAAAAAGAAAACTATCTACATTAAAGAGTGGTAAGTGTGTTTATTCTACTTGCCACTGTCAAATGCCTAGGGGGATCCTCCTAGGTGATGGAGACCGCCTAAAGTGGTGTGTGTTCTGGCCTCGTCTGGTGCAGCGGTTAACAGGACACTCAAACAGTAGTGTCACTGTTCCTACTCGGAACCGATCATACGACCTATCCCTACTGCTGCTCCTCAGGAAGGATGTGCCCATAGGTGCGGTGTGCGTGCTCCGCTACCACGGGCCCGGTCATTGGTTATAATTGAAAGATGCCAAATCACGGTAGCGACCGCCTGGTCCCCATGGTGTGCCAATGCCCATGCCATTGCAGCCAATGCAAACCGCGATCGCCGAAGTCATTTGTACATTTGAAACCTGTGGTAGGCGTGTTCCCCTACCATGGGCCGGTCATAGGGTACAATTGAAAGATGCCAAGTCCCGTTATCGACCGCCTTGCACCAGCGGTATGCCACCGCCAATGCCCATGACATTGCAGCCAATGGGAACCGCGATCGCGGAAGTGCAATACCATTTTAAAACCCGGGGTAGGCGTGCTCCGCTACCGCGGGGTCGGACATTGGTTACAATTAAAATATGCAGGATTGCGGTAGCGAACTCCTGGCCCCCACGGTGTGCCATCGCTAATGCACATGCCATTGCAGCCAATGGGAACGGTGATCGCGGTAGTGCAATACAATTTTTAAATCTGCGGTAGGCGTGCTTCACAACCGTGGGCCCGGTCATTGGTTACAATTGAAAGATGCAGGATTGCGGTAGCGACCGCCAGGCCCCCGTGGTGTGACACCGCCTGTGCCAATACCACTCCAATGAAGTAGTGAATTACTAATTTGAAACTCGCGGTAGGCACAATTGAAAGATGCTAACCAGGAACACCAATTGCAGCAGCTGAGTACCACTGAAACAACCCCAGGGGCCTATATATGTCACATTTCAGTTGCATTCAGACACTGCTGCCTGTCATTCTTCACCATCAACTGCTGCTGTTCCTGTCTCCTGGACCCAGTAATGGCGAGAACGGAGAACATCAGGGTGCGTCTCTTCACCACAGAGAAGCTATAGGTCCCGGTAGACGAGGTCCTTTCACAGTATGGGAGGCTATATGATGCACCAGATGTACTGGTGTGTCAGAGTTAAAGTGCTCAGAGTGCTCACATGATGTTGCTCTGCAAGAGTATGTGCCTATGAGTGCAAGTTATTGTGCATGCATCCTCATTTTTCATATGCCATGCTCCATACATGGCCTAGTAAGAATTTCACTTGAGTATTTGGGGAGGATGGTAACATGGACATTTCCACAGCCCTTCTTCAGCAATAAAAATACAAACGTTGGTCTGAGACTGGGTAATGTAAATGTTTGATACACTGCCTAGCATGCTGACTTCATGGCAATGGGGTGTCTAGCCTTATTTCCACAGATCCATGGCTACATTGAAGGATGGGAGGGACATGCAGTGTTTTTGCAGCCATACAGTTACACTGCTGGCTTGGACAGTTGAAGTCTGAAAAAATATTGCCTGTGCTATGTGATGTCATAGTCCATGAGGTTTTCACATGCTCATTTGTGACATTACAAATGTATTTCGTCCAGAGGATACTGAAGAATGTGTGTACAGTTTCCATATAGCCCTCATAGATATGTGTGCATTATGCACACAAGTAAAATGCCTGAGTGTAACACTCTTGGTGGTAATTCACCTATGACACATCAGATAAATATAATTTGGAGATGTTATCTTTCCATTGTTTTCATTATGCGTTCTGTCTCGCATTTGTAGGCACTGCTTCCCCTCTCATATTGTACATGCATGTGAATTTTCTGATGGCCCACGTTTAACCTCAGTGTGAGTCCCACTGGCCAGCACAGAAACTGCCCAATTTTAAAAGGACCCATCAGTAAATGGACTTAGTGAAACATATGTGTTGTCTGCCACCCTATTTCTCAATGAGCTATCTTAGGCCTGAGGATTGCACAAGACAGGACTACACCTTGTGAGAAGAGTGTGAGAATGTAAGACCATGGCCCTAAATTAGGGGTGGGTAGAATTTGCAAAGTCGCACAAAACAAAGCTCCGCGAAATTGTAAAAAATTTCAGGAGTTCCGCGGGTACGCGGAATTGCTTGTTCCGCCCGTTCGCGATGCTTTTTTCCTGTTCATAAACGCTGTTTGCGTGCTCGGGGGGAAATATCTTGTGAACATGCATTTTGAAAGCGCCAACAAGCAAAAAATTCTGCGAAGTCGCGGATCGCGGAATTTTTGGCAATTTCGCGTTCTTTGCGGTGCGCGAAATTACCCAAATTCCATGAGCGGAATGGAATTTACCGCCCACGCCTACCCTAAATCTGAGCTTCATGACACAGGTAGCCATTCACTGGTCAATGACATTGAGCGATGTGTAGTGTTGGACACAGTGAGTCTGCCCCGACACATCATTTCAAATGTATTGTATGTATTGCTCACTCACATACTGCATCACAGATGAGGGTCTTCTGCACATTGGTTTCTGTGCTGGCACTCTGCATCTGTATGAGATGGCCAGGTACTGTGTCCATCTTCACACATGTATACATTCCTATGAGATTATTTGATGCAAGTGTACTACGTGTCATGCTGTATGGCCTCTGCTCAACATTTATGTATTGGTGTGCTATGTTTTTTCATGCTCCTGTACTGAAACTCAGTAGTACATAACACAGTGTCACTGAAACTTCCTCTTCCTGTCTCCCATACTGCAGCTTAAGGTCCACCAGCGTAAGGCAATATGGAGGGCCATTGAACGCAAGGTGCGGGCTCTGGGTGTCTCCAACTGACGGCACACACACTGTCACAAGAGGTGGTATAACATCTGCCGGCAGAGCAATAACATGGCAGAGATGATGCTGGGGGTGCGCCCTCGGAGTGGAAGGTTGGCGCGATGGAGCTTGACACCACTAATGGCCCGCATCTTGGCAGTGACACAGCAAGAGCTGGATGGACACTTGAGGGACCATCAGCAGTAAGTTGGCGGTGAGTATTCTGCGAAGTGTGACTTTGGGTGTGAGTGACTGCATGAATTCCAACCCTGAGCCAGTGGGAAGCTCTGTAATGTCTCTAGTGTGATGCAATGCCTTCTAAGTGGCCTCAGTGTTGAGTGCAGCTGTTATGCATTTTTAAAACATGTAGTTGCTTATGTGTTTAAAACTATGACCCTTGTCATTGACAGATGGGATGTGGCATTGTAACATATGCTGCAGTCATAGACATCACCTGGCAGTGAACAGCAGTGAGCATCATGTAGTGTGCATTTATAGATGTGGGCATGGAAGGCAGAGGACCGACACCAGTGGGGAAGCTTCTGGCACAACTGCTACACATGAGCTCACTGGCACTGATGTGAACAGCACCTCAGAGGGGGACAGGAGTGCCCTGGATGATTCATGCCCGGAAACACCAACCTCCACATCATCAGACTCCAGCGGTGACTCCTCGTTGTTGGCGGTTACAGGAAGTTCGAAATCTGCCTCTTCTTCCACCTCCTGAATGCCTTCCAGGATCATGACAAGAAGTTGGCACAGATAGTTGCCTTCATGGAGGGGATTCATTCTGATGTGGGTGGCCTACACCGAACTGTCCAGTCTTTGTTCTCCACAGTGACGGCAGCCATTCAGCAGTCACCAGGTCCCAGTCCAGCTCCTGTCCCTTCAGCAACCACCCTGCCAGTGGCACCATTCAGCAGCCACAGGCTCCCAGTCCAGCTACTGTCCCTTCAGCAACCACCATGCCAGTGGCACCACCTGAGAGTACCCACACGCTGCAGCTTCCAGGCACCAAGTCCTCCGCAGGCAGCACACAACTGCAGCACTCCAAGCAGACCAGATCACAGACACCATCCCCACAACACAAAACCGGCACACAGGAGCGCAAAACCAAAAGCCCATCACGTGACACTCATGGGCATCAGGCAAAGAAGCATCCATCCACATCACATTCATCAAAATCACTGCCATCCAAGGACACTCCCATCCCCACACCTGCTCCCAAAGACAAACAAACACCACTTGCCTGGTCTGCTGTGAACCTGGTGCCTGCAACAACTAAGCACAAACACTTTTCTAAGGCAAATTCACCCACAACGTCCACTCCCACCCACACCCCTGTGAAGCTGGGACAGGAGAGCAAAGTGGGGGTTTACATGGACAACAGGGGATGCAGGGGAAAAGGCAAGGCCACCTCAAGCGTACCACTAGATCCAGCAAATATTTTTTTACCCGAACAGCAGGAATACCAGCACAAACTGCAGTTCGCACTGCACTCCGCCACTCACTGAGCTTTTTTGTAACTTCGCGGAGTTTCATGTAGCAAAACTCTGCAAACTACGCCTTGGCCTACACCATTTCTCCCACAGCGGTGCCTGAACTGCTCATTTGTAGCCCCTAAGCTGGGGTGATTCCCATGGCAGTGGACGGTGTTACCCATTCCCTGTGCAGTTTCTCAGGCACACATGTGCGAACTTAATTCTAGACAGTCCACTGGCCTTGCTGTTTGTCACTTTTGATGCCCAATCCCTGTGCAGTTTCTCATGCACACAAGTGCATACTTTGAATTTGTACTGGCGGATGTATGACGTTACAACGCATACTTTTACCACGCCTACCATTACCACGCAATTTTTACAACGCAGGATCCATTACAACGAATACCATTACCACGCATGTATTTACAACGCAGATACCTTTACAACGCATACCATTACAACGTAAGTATTGGTAAGTATATAATATTTTTTAAAATGTGATTTAATTAAAATTAATATAATGTAATTTAATTTAAATAATTTAATTTAATTTAATGTAATTTAATTTAATTAATTTAATTAAATTTAATATTTTTTTAAATGTAATTTAATTAAAATTAACATAATGTAATTTAATTTAATTTAAATAATTTAATTTAATTTAATGTAATTTAATTTAATTAATTTAATTTAATTTAATATTTTTTTAAATGTAATTTAATTAACATTAATATAATGTAATTTAATTTAATTTAATTAATGTAATTTAATTTAATTAATTTAATTTAATTTAATCAATTTAATTTAATGTAATTTAAATGTAATTATATTTAATTTATACCCTGTACCTTTTTACCCAAAAACCCAAAACTGACCCTGAACCCAAAAAATACCCCTTTACCCAAAAACCCAAAACTGACCCTGAACCCTAAAAATACCCCTTTACCCAAAAACTCAAAACTGACCCTAAACCCTAAAAATACCCCTTTACCCAAAAACCCCAAACTGACCCTGAATCCTAAAAATACCCCTTTACCCAAAAACCCAAAACTGACCCTGAACCCTAAAAATACCCCTTTACTCAAAAACTCAAAACTGACCCTAAACCCTTAAAATACCCCTTTACCCAAAAACTGAAAACTGACCCTGAACCCTAAAAATACCCCTTTACCCAAAAACTGAAAACTGACCCTGAACCCTAAAAATACCCCTTTACCCAAAAACTGAAAACTGACCCTGAACCCTAAAAATACCCCTGTACCCAAAAACTGAAAACTGACCCTGAACCCTAAAAATACCCCTTTACCCAAAAACTGAAAACTGACCCTGAACCCTAAAAATACCCCTTTACCCAAAAACTGAAAACTGACCCTGAACCCTTAAAAATACCCCTTTACCCAAAAACCCAAAACTGACCCTGAACCCTAAAAATACCCCTTTACCCAAAAACCCAAAACTGACCCTGAACCCTAAAAATACCTTTACCCAAAAACGCAAACTTATAATATTTTTAATAAAATAATATACTTACCAATACTTACGTTGTAATGGTATGCGTTGTAAAGGTACCTGCGTTGTAAATACATGCGTGGTAATGGTATGCGTTGTAATGGATCCTGCGTTGTAAAAAATGCGTGGTAATGGTAGGTCGTTGTAAAAGTTGCGTGGTAAAGGTCGTATACCGTACTGGCCGATGGCCTTGTTGTTTTGTACTTTTAATGCCTATCTGGGTATTATGTAATAAAGACTGTTACTCCTGTTGTCTGCTTTGTCAATGTCCGTGCTAAATAAAAGCTTTTATGTGTGAGTATCGGTTCATGTGACACATGCTCTGTATGCGACTTTAACATTGCCAATTGCTTGTTACTTTTTCAGGGGTTTCCAGGGGTAACAGGCACTTTTGTTGTTCATCAGTCTGAGGCTTGAGGGTGCAATGATGGTTGTTAGCGATGATCTACGCCTCTCCTAATCATTCTGTGCTCAGGTTTGCTCAATTGTACACGTCATGTTAGGAGGCAATACCAGAACAGAGTTGAATGCTGTCCACAGGATTACTTGCGGGTGGCCGGGGTCCGGCATTTCTGTGGGCTCTTTCTTGATGTGTGAAGGGCAGTGTTGTTGTGTAGTCATCATGTGCGGTCCTGTCTTCATAGTCACGTGTGTACATTTGAATGTGTGCACTTGAGTAGTCATAAAATGTGATCGGCCTGTCATTGTCAGTAGTGTTGATGTGTATGTGCCCCTGCACATGCCAACTACACACAAGTATGATCCAGGTAATGAGTGCCTGTTTGTTTACATTGTCAGACATGTGCTTCAAATTGTGGGCACATGTAGGAGTTGTAAGTTGAGCACTGTGCAGTGTGTCGGTGTGTCCTTTCACTCCAGGGGGACATATACTTGTTGTTGCTGTCAGTTGTGAGTATGCAGAGTGTGTCACTGCAAGGTCTGTGCTGTGTTTTGTTGATCAGCCTTGTGTCTTGTTTAAGTTTGTGCTCACTGTGCTGACCAGCTCAGCCACACTGACAATATTTGTGAGTTTTCACATGCATTGCTGTTACTTGACACATTTTTGGCTCCGGTATGGTTTGTGGTATGAGGAGTCATACCATCCCCTATAGGTGCTTCTGATGCCTACACATTGTGAGTTACTCCTCTACATGTTTGTGAACTGTACACTCCTCACCTGTCCACTTCAATCCCATGTCTTCCACCTAATGCCTTGCCAGTGTGTGACCCTCCCCGCCACTTCATAGTGTGACACTATACTGTGGGAGGATGATCTGTGTTCAGGAACAATGTGCCACTCAGGACAGTTTCACAATTAGTTATGTGTTATTTTCTTCTACTAGTTTGCAGTCATGGTTGCTCATATGCAGTGCTTATGTTTGAGCAGCACAGTCCTCTAGTCATGTTGCTTGCATCTGGAATTTTTGGTTACCTTTTCGGAAGGAATCAGAGGCGGAACATCCCGTGAGCGCTGTGTGAAGTTTGGTGTTTTGCCATATGCTGGTTTGACAGGTAATCTTGCCTGTTAGACGTTCTACCTTCGTGGGACATACAAAATGGTGCCCGATGGAGTAGCTACGTCATGACACAGTGTTTAAATTAAAATACCCATGATGTCCTTATTTTTGCTGCAGTTATGTCACAACAGGAATGTTGGAGCTACAGATTTCTTCATGTGGGCTTAGTATTTTGTTCTGACTGAGAAGTTCTAAATGCATTATCTCCAATTATAGATCTTTGTGCTTGTTATATTGATCTATGACTTAATGCCTGATGTCAGCACCTTTCTTGGAGTTTATTCATACCTTTTGTGTAAGGTTCTAACTCTAAATACAAACCTAATTTCTGTGCTGGATTCTTAGGGCCCCATTACGATGGTGGGCAGACTCTGTCTGCCCGCCCGCCACAGTAACAGGAAATGGGACCGACCGCCAGAGGTGCGGCGGCCCCACGAGGCAAATTAGGATGTGCCTGCCACACTGGCCGGCGCATTCTTGCCTTTAACATTGCGGCGGGGAGTGCTGTAAACAGCACCCGCCACAATGTTAAAGAGGCATGTTGTGCATGGCAATGCACAACGTGACAGGCACCGCATGGTGCCTACCACCTTGTGTATGGCAATGAAGGGGGGTACCATAGGTTCACTCCAGTGCAGCCAAACGGGGGCTCCCAACGGGCCCGATGTCATTCTCTGCACGCCTTTCCATGGCATAGTCTCCGCCATGGAAAGGCATGCCCACCGCACTCATAATATGGATGACGGTGCCTGCAAGGCACCGCCACCATATTGTGGGCCTTTTCCACACGGCAGGCAATCGTGACAATTGCTTGCTGGCGGAGAAGGGGGGACGATTTTTCCGTCCGCCGCAGTACCCCGGGGTAAATGGCGGTCGGGTGGGGAGTTATGGCATGCGGATCGCCACCACCGGCCGTGCGGTGGCGAGCTGCATGCCATCATGACCCCCTTAGTGTTTATTTTCATAGGTGTTGGCTTCTTCATCTTTGGCGTTAATGTTTTATTGATGATTTCTGTGTCTTTTTGGGCTTGTGTCTCATAGCATATTGCTGAAATCCTCTACGCACTATACAGTATTTGTTCGTATGTATTACGACTTTCTTCAATGGCGGAAGGCATGGGAGTGGCCTCTAAAGACAGAGATTCCAAAGGAAATTTGAAAAGATCCAAACAGGCCTCTCCTACCCCGGAATCTCCAGCTAAAGGCAGCCCAGACTCTGCCTCAACGTTAGAAGCTAAACTACTTAAGCTTAACACGGTCAATGACATAGCTCAAAGTACCAAAACTAATACAGCTCTGCTTCAGGTTGAGGTGGCAGCAATTCGTAATGATCTGAAAAATCTTCCATTACGTGTCTTCAATGCTGAAACGAGAAAAAGCAATGTTGAGGACTTTACAAACAAACAGACTAAACAAATACAAAGGGGGTCATTAGTATGGCGGGCAGACAAAGTCCGCCCGCCATACCCCCGGGAATCAGGACCACCCGCAATGCTTGAGGCGGTCCCACACCCTCAATTAGGATGCGCCCGCCACACTGGTGGGTGCATGGCGCATTTGTCACATTGAAAGCACCGCCCGCCGCAATGCCACAAAGGCAAGTTGTGCCTTTCAATGCACAACGTGATAGGCACCACGCAGTGCCTGCCATGTTGCACATTGAAATGCAAGGGGGTACCTATCCCCCATGTGTACCCCCCACCTCCCAGAGTCCCAAACAAACATCGCATGCCATGTTTCCGCCCCCATTGTAATATGGCTGGCGGTGTCTAACAGACACTGCCACCATATTGAACCCTTTTCCGCCCGGTCGACGGTCTTTCCGTCCGCCGCGGACCCCCCAGCCATAGTAATGTGGCAGGGGGTCTTTGCTGCATGGATGGAAGGCGGATCGCTCCCGCAGGGCCGGCAGTGACTACCGCCTGCCCGCCATCCTAATGGGGCCCATAGTTTGGAGTGCTCCCTGGCCTCATTAAGAATAGCCCTAATTGACCCGAAAGATCGGAATCGCAGAAGTAATCTTCGTAGTTTTGGTTTGCCAGAAGACTGTGAGAAAACTGCTCCTTCGGTGATTGACTTCTTGCTTACTTGGATCCCAAATGTTCTGAACATCTCGTTTCACAAGCATTTCGAGATAGAATGTGCTCACAGAGTTCCAACTTTTAAACATAAAATGATGTCTTCTCCAAGACCTTTGATTTTTAAACTGTTACGGCACCAACATACTAAACAAATTCTGGCATAAATGAGGAAGATTAAAATGATACAATGGGAAAGCCATAAAATATCAATTTCACAGGACTTTGCCAGAGACACTGTAATTCGTCGTAGGTTTTTCCTGAATTTACGCGGGAGACTCATTGAGATGCATATTCCATTTTCTTTTGCTGGTACTTCCAGATTCAGGATAATATTCAAAGGTCGTCCACAGATAATGTATGAAACTTCAGATCTCTCCGTATTTGGGATAATCACTCTGAATCGCAGATGGACTCAGATTCTATTCTGGGTGCTTCTCACCCTTAGTGATTTAAATCTGCTGAGTTTTCTATGTCTAATGCTTCTAATTTATATAGGATGGCTCCCAGCTTCTGGTGCCTTGCCATAATGTGCGTGGTTAATACTGCTCTTTTATGTTCTTCTTTGATTTAAGTTGGTTGTTCCAATATATTGGTGCTATTAGGAGCTATATTGTTAAATTACAAGCTGTCACTGTGTCACTATTTTTCTTCTTTTACCTATCTTTTTTATTTGCTTGTGTTACTTCTTTGGCTTGCACGATCTACGTTCTTGCTTCCTACTTGTTTCCTCCTTCTTTCTCAGGTCTTTTTAGACAGCATTCTCCTTTACTAGACTTCTAATTCATAACTTTTTTTCGGCACCAACGCTATACTTAGTTATGCATTTATCTTATACCATTTCGATGATATCTTTTTGGTGTAATAACATTTTATATGGTTGGACTTTTCATTGCTTATCTTTCTCACTATTCTTATGCTAAAATAAGTATCTCTTCTTCTATTTTCCATATGCATTTTTCCTTTCTTTCCTTGACTTTTCCTTCTACAAGTACTTCCTGTTGGGTTTGATTACTTTATTCTCTGCCTAATTTTTTATTATTGTTTCCTATAATTCTATGTTGCCGATAAATTATTTATGTGTGTTTATATTTATCTGCATTTTTTGCTTATGATTGCAATTTTAATTTATGGTGTACATCTTTGTTTTATATATGCATAATTTTTATTTATTTAATAATCTGTCAATCTGTCTCTTTTTCCCTCAATGTATTTCTAACCTAAATCATGATTTACATCTATTGTTGAATATTCTCTCTGCTTCCTATTTTCTAAAATACTCTATCATATAAATTTGTTCCTGACGCCCATCAATTTAAATTAATTAGTAATTTTTTACATTATATACTTTGGGATTGTTCTGTTTATAGGATCTTTATATTAACTTGATAGGCTAGTTTATAATACCTTAGACTGTGATATATATCTTCTATATTATTATTTATAGTGCCTTAGATTACTATTTATAACACCTTGCATTGATATTTATATTACCTATTATTGATATTTATAATAGCTTAATTAGATAGTTATCTGATATTATAACCTCTCTTTTCTAGTTATGGTATAATATATGTTTGTGAAAAACCAAAGGTGGTGATGGACGGAGCGTTGACAATACAAACACTCACTCCCAGTCAACTGATCTGGGTTTAATCCATCACCGTTCTTTAGCTCACTCTGCCACCCCAGTTCAGACATGGCCATATGCAAATAGTCTGACCCTGTGCCTCATGGGAACAGTCCAGGCCGAACTGCCAAGCCATGTCTTCCCTGGACCGGAATCAAGCTTCCCAGGACCGGTTTCTGGCATTACAGCCGTCTTCAGCCGGGCTTGCTTGACTCCAGTGGCAAAGTGAGCAAGGGACTCACGTCTGAGCATACCCTGCCAACTTAGGGCGAACAAAGAAAAACCAAAGGTGGTGATGGACGGAGCGTTGACAACACAAACACTCGCCCCCAGTCAACTGATCTGGGTTAAATCCATCACCGTTCTTTAGCTCACTCCGTAATATATGTTTGTCACAGATCAAATATGTTATATTTTCTGGAACTTCCGTTATTTATTCTTTTTGATGAATTATAGATAGTATATTCTGTATTGGTATTTATGCATTTGTTTAGTCGCTTAAAGAAATTTTTATGGTTGAGCTGTCTGCGTCGTGGTTGATGGCCGCTGTTGTTGCTCCTCCATGTTACTTCCCCCATGCAATTTGTCTATTACAGATATCCCCTGGTGGGGTTACTCTTTTTTAATGCTCCATTTATCTTTGGAGTACTTTTGCTCTTTCGTCTCTTCTTCCTAGTCTTTACTTTCTCCCTTTTTTTTTTTTTACTAATCCTGGGACATCTGCTTAAGTGTATTTTGGGATTCATATTGCATTTCTGTTAATTTCCAACTATTTCTGGGCTTTTCTGTACAGTTGTACTCAATTTTGTTGTTTTATTCAATTCAATTCAATTCAATTCTTTATTATGTTTTGGAACTCCAAGGAGATCCACATAAAAACCATACACGATACAAGACCCATTCAATGCAAAAAAGACATCTACAATGTTTACAAAAATATAGAGTAATCAGATTCACTTACTACAAAAGCCATCAATAAATAGCTAAAAAACATTTAAAAAAGTTAAAAATGTTAAAACAGAAGATTTCATTTGGGGGATTATACAATGCAAGTAAGAAAGAGTTAGCATTTAAAATACCCAATTGCAAACATACATATCTTAACCACTTACGCCGAAATGGGCGCAATACAGGGCATATGAAGAGAACGTGCAAGCGATCCTGGGTGGACAAGTTGCAAAAATTACAAATTGCAGGAGCACCATACCACTTTGCCAATAGATTGTTCAATGGCAACAAATCCTGTCTTAGAAGAAACCAAAATCGCCGAATGCCATGTGGTAAATTCCAGGCGATATAAGGTTGCATAGCTTTCCTAACATACGAGTCAGTAAGATGGTTAGCTCCCTTCTCAAAATAAATAGCCTCCTTGTCCATTTTAAAGCTAAGGTCCCAAGATGCCTCTTTTAAAAGTGATTTTAACTGTGCAGCAAAAACAATAAAAAGTGTGCACTCTTCCAATTGGAGGAGGGCGGCCGCCTTTCTGAAATTCTTAACAATTTGCGTGTACTCCTTTAAGCTGCCCAACAGTTCAACCTTCATAAGATTTCTTAATGAACCCATTTCTCCTCTAGCCAGGCTGGCAACCCACCGTATTACAGCTGCTAGGCCCTGCACCCAACTACTGCGAAGGCCATATTCAAGTCTGCAAGCAGCCACTGAACAAGCGGTGTTAAGAGAGGATATAGATCTTAACAACTTCCCTTCTACAGAATGTAAAAAATCCCATTGCCTTAAATCAACCAATTCCATTCCATACAAAAGGGAAGAAGGGATTTTTGCCCTAAAGACTTCCAGTAGGCAATCGAAATGTCTTCTCCCCGTGGCTGAGTATAATGCAATCAAGCCTTTTCCCTGAGACAAAGCTTTGCGGGTATTGTTATCAGTGTGGGGCTTGTCACTCAAATTATTGGAAATGATTTTTCCTAAAAAGATATAAGTCTTTACCACCTCCAATTTATGGCCAGCAACTGTCCAAACAAAGTTCTTATACTTTAACTTTTTTCTCCCTGCGATACACATAATTTTGCTTTTTGTTGCATTTATCCTCAAGTAATGGGCTTCGGCAAAAAGATGTAATGCACGAAGACGATTGGCCAACCCTTTAGGTGTTAGATCCAGTATTATAATATCATCTGCATATAACAAACAGGAGATAGGGGTTCCCCCTACAACCGGGGCTATACCATCACTTGAGGAGATAGATGCAGGAAGATCCGCAATATACAGTGAAAAGAGCAGTGGGGCAAGAAGACAACCTTGTTTTAATCCATTAACCCCTTCCACGCTCATGACGAGCTGGGCTCGTCATGAGGTAGCCTCCTGCTACGCTGATGACGAGCCCAGCTCGTCATGGAACATTTGTTTTTGCCTTTCCAGCACACAACGGGAAAATGCACCGCATCGATGCGGTTAATTGATGGAATGACACGTGATAACCCCCTTTCTCCACCTTGCAGGACACGACACCATGTATCAGTATGTAAAACCTGCACCAGATCTAGCAAGTGAGGAGGCATGCCCATGGCAGATAGATTTCTCCACAGCAGGGGGCGATCCACTTTTTCTAATGCTGTGGAGAAGTCTATAAATGCCGCATACACATATCCCCCACAAACCCTTACATATTTATCAGAGATGATCTGAAGTGCAGTAAGGTTATCTAGGGTACCGTGCCCTTTGCGGAAGCCAGTCTGTTCTAGGGGTAAAATGTGGTTCGCATCGACCCAATCATTAATTAAGGATAACAAACATTTGGTGAAAACTTTTCCAATTGCGTCAAGGAGGGCTATTTGACAATAGTTCTTCGGTATATCCCTATCGCCCTTTTTGAACAGTGGCACCAGTATGCTCCCTTTCCAAGAGGAGGGGACAGTTTTCTTAATGAAGCAAAATCTGAAAACAGGAAACAGTATTTTGCTCCATAATGCTGGTTCCTGTTTCAAGACAGATATCGGGAGTTCATCAGGCCCCATGGCTCCTGAAGTACGCATGTCCGTAATCGCCTGTTCAATAATGCTTTCTGAAGGGGACTCTATTGGGGAATCAAGCTCAATACTGAGGCCCCTAAGCTCCACCAACTGCCCATTCATAGCGTATAAAGTGGAGATATAATTGACCCATAACGATTCAGGAATAGGAATTGGGAGAGGACCAACTCTTGCACCACAACCCTCTCCAATAAGAGACCAAAACTGTCTAACTTTGCCATGAACCACTGCCTCCCGTAGACTTATCCATAGAGAATCTTCTTTTTCTTTTTTTATCTTTTTCTTAATCCTACTTCTCCTTCTTTTTAAACGATCAATTTTGTGGAGTCTTTCAGTTGATCTACACAGGTATTGCTCCCGCACTAACTTATTTATTTCCTTATTGAGGAGAATAATCGATCTTGGGAGGAGAATCTTTTTTGGCGCCAAATCTGATTTTTTAACATCCAAAATGATCTTCTTCATAAGATCCTCAAAATGGATTAATTCAGACCCTTTGCAATTATTTAATTCTAACATCGTTTTATCAAGGATACGTCCCAGACTCTTTATAGCTTTTAAGTCCCAAAAACATCTTCCAGACTTCTTATGAAAATTGACTGCATCACCATTAAGTGACCATTGTCAGATTTAGGGGGGTGTGTTGAAAGGATTAAAGTTATCAACATATGATCACTAAATATATTCTCTGAGACCACCAGATCTCTCAATAAAGAGAAGGAGCGGTGGTCTGTGATTACATAGTCCAAAATGGACTCACTTGTGCTGGATTTATGGGTATATTTTGCTGGGACATCAGAAGGGAGCCTACCGTTCACTATTAGCCCCTCCATAAGAAACAATTCTTCCAGCAGCATTTTCCCTCTTTTATTAGTTTTGATTTTATCGGGGAAAAGGGCTTGAGGAATCAAAAATGCTTCCTCTTTGGATTTATTTCTAAAAAGCTCTAGGCTATAATTAGAAACTCTGCAATTGAAATCCCCCACTAACAGCACCTGAGGAGTAGGTATTGTCTCCTTTATCTTTTTGATAAAAATAAAAACCTTCTTTAATACACTATTGTAACATTCATAAGGGGGGATATAAGCATTTATTATAACCAATGGGTTTTTATTTTCCCCACTACCAAAGCTACTAAGGCTGACCGCCTGAAAAAGGTTACTCTGATCCACATAATGGGAGAAGTTCCACTTTATTCTATTAGAGAGAAGGCACGCAATTCCTCCTTTTGCATGCCCTCTCTTCGAAGGGGAGGCTGCGACCTCAAGAACAAAATAGTCCCTCCCCACGCCTATTCTGTCTATACACCAGGTCTCTTGGATGCAGATCAAACCAGGGTTCAACAAGAGAAGATACTGTAATTTTTCAGGACTATTGGTGATCCCCGCGGCATTCCAGGAGAGAATTTTTAAGCTACTGCTAAAGATTGGGAAATAGCTTTGGGTTATCTTTTGATTTACTTAACAAAGACCCAGGAAGCCAATTCCATTGTTGGTTATCCTCTCTTGAAATGCTGTACGTTTTTTGCGGGGCAGGAATTACATTAGACACTAGCCGTTTCGTTTTTAATACACATATTTTTAATTCCTCGAAGAAGGGAGGGTGACCTGCTTGACCCAAGCCCCGTTGAATAGGTCTATTTTCACAGAATCTATCTCCACAATTCGCCAAAAAAGGTATCACATCAATTCCTCGACTTAGAAAATTTTCAGCTTGATTCAAAATGAGGTTCACTATTAGCCTGGAATAGAACGTTACCCTAGTATGTGATGTATTATCAGTTCTTGACATAGAAACCAAATCAATATCATTTGATTGAATTAATTTTAGGCTCTCTATATCTCTAAAACTTTTAAGTAACAATGTTCTATTTAATGCTAAATCGTGGTCAAACAACGGAACAAAATCATGAATCAATGTATCTACAGAATCTTCCGTAATTTTTCTAGGAGGTTCTTGTGAACAGGCTGTACCTTCAACCAGGGAATGAAAAATAGGAGCAGCAGGATTGAGGACTACTGGGACAGAAGGGACTAACTTTGTCACTTCTATTTTAGGAAAGAGAATCGTAGATCTGCCCACCTCAAGGGGAGGTCCTCCTGTAGGCAAAATAGAACAATTAGGGAGAATTTTATTGCAATCTGCACAAGGTACTTGGGTATCGGGGATACAAGTATTTGAATCCTGCTTCGAGAACCCATTAACTGGATCTTCCGTACTAGGCTGATCATTTGGCTGATCTTGAGAATCCTCAAATATTATTTGTCTCACCCTTTTTTTTCTATGTCTGCGAATTGGTTTTCTATTTTTTCCTCTACACCCTTTGTGCTTCCCTATTATTTATTTTTCTTCTTTCTCTGTCCCCTTGGATTCTGGCAAGAAAATTGGGAAGAGCACTTTATCAAGTTTACAATCTGCGGAAGCCCCATCTTCTTCTACAATTTCAAGATCAGAATCCCTTATACAATTATAAGAGGAAGATTTAGGGACTGGAAAAGGCTCGCTTCTGGCTGGGACCCCCGAAATAGTTTGATCTCCAGAAGGAGAGGCACCAGGGGACACCGGTTCCTGCGAACCCACTCTAGGATCTAGTTCTAATGTCTTCTCTGGAAATCTAAGTAATAAAGCCTTTAATATCTGAGTGACAGATTCCAGAACACAGTCAGAGCTCCCCACAAATTTACTCAATAACAGTAATATCGAAGACAACAAATGTTCCAAAGCAATCAATGACTCCGAAATAGGCTTTTCATGTCTATCCATGCCTAGTGGTATAATGGGATCGATACCTGAAATGTTGAACACAGGGCTTTTTGAAAGGTTAGACTGCATAGATAAATCTTGTGATTTGAGGGAGGGGGTGCTACTATAAAGCTGCAAGCCAGAAGGAGTAGCGCCAATCGGGGTCTTAGTGGCTTCAAATAATTTCAGTGAACCATCTGCTAAGTAACGACCACACAACTCCAGGTCAATATCTAACCCTTGAGAGTCACCATTACATATCTCCTTTGCCTGGGTACTTCCTACTAAATCATTAGTCAAACACATGTCAAGCTTTGGGGGGACATTATTTTGATGCACATTCTCTATTCTAGAAGCAAGCAAATTAACACTACCGGAGCTTTCTACGGGGTTTAGATTAAGCCCCTCACAGGACTCAAGTCAGGAATCGATTTTTCTACCAAAACAGGCCCCTTCTTAACAAACGCAGGTTCTACGCCAAGTGAGGGAGCTACCCCTATGTTCTTATTTATAGTAATTTCTTCAGGGACGGCCTCCTTCACCAAGTCCTTATCCGTTGTCTTGTCCCATAGCTGGAATAGCTGACATTGACCCTTTAATTGGAGATTATTTGAATCCTTGTTTCGCAGGGGGTTGGATCTTGTCTTAACACAAGATCTTCCCCCCAAGAGTCTCCCAGAACGCAACTTTTTAGCAGTCATCTTTAGACTTGTACCAAAGAGAAGAAAAAAAAAAGAAAAAAAAAGCGAAGGCAATACCAAGGGAGAAACAATAATTAGCAGTTTAAAATATATAAAATAAGGCAATTGGAGAATGTGAGTCAGAGTTCCTGTATTAGTCAACAAGTCAATGTCTATGTAAGCATGAATGGATAATAAAAATCTATCAAGCTAAACAAGAACAAAACGAAAAAATCAAATATAAAATATAAATATGTGGGCCCAGCCCAGCCTACTTCAGCCATTGAGGGCCACAGAGGGCCCGCCCTTTGCCCGGGCTTAGCCCCGGGCGCTCCCGCGACGCGGGCCTCTGTGCCATCTTTATGCACCTCCTGGTGCAGGCGCGTCGTCAGCGGTGCGCGCCGCCGCTGAGGCTGCCGGGAGTTGTTGTCCCGGGGCGGCGGCGCGGTGGATGGCTGAGCTGACTCTCGGGCGGTGGCAGCAAATGTCCGGCGCGGTACACAGACATAATATCGACTCCAAAATATCGTTTGGACATAATATCGACTCCAAAATATCGTTTGGAGAAAATATCGACTGGACAGAATATCGACAGCCAAAATATCGTTTTTAAGGTAAGTGAAGTAATATCGTTTTTTAGGTAAGTGAAGTAATATCGTTTTTATTTTTAGGGTTCAGGGTCAGTTTTGGGTTTTTGGGTAAAGGGGTATTTTTAGGGTTCAGGGTCAGTTTTGGGTTTTTGGGTAAAGGGGTATTTTTAGGGTTCAGGGTCAGTTTTGGGTTTTTGGGTAAAGGGGTATTTTTAGGGTTCAGGGTCAGTTTTCAGTTTTTGGGTAAAGGGGTATTTTTAGGGTTCAGGGTCAGTTTTCAGTTTTTGGGTAAAGGGGTAGTTTTAGGGTTCAGGGTCAGTTTTCAGTTTTTGGGTAAAGGGGTATTTTTAGGGTTCAGGGTCAGTTTTCAGTTTTTGGGTAAAGGGGTATTTTTAGGGTTCAGGGTCAGTTTTCAGTTTTTGGGTAAAGGGGTATTTTTAGGGTTCAGGGTCAGTTATCAGTTTTTGGGTATTATTTTATTATATTTTATTACTATATATATATGTTTAATAAATATGAAATAAAAAAATATTTATTTAACTTTCATTAATTATTTAATTATTATAAGTTAATTTAAGTAATTTTAAGTATATTTTAGTAATTAATTATTAATATTAATTTAATTTAACACTGTTTTTAGTAAATACGATATTTTTTACAACTATATTTTTGTAAACGATATTTTGTACTCGATATTTTTGTACTTACCTGTTTGTACATACAAACTCGATATTTTTGCTGTAGATATTTTTTCCTCGATATTTTGGGTAGTCGATATTTTGGTAGTCGATATTCTTTCAGTGATCCGTCCGGCGCTTCACTGGAGCCCCTCTTGACTCCTATCAGTGTCAGCGTTTCAAGTGTGCACGCCAAGGTAAGGTTCAATAACTATTACCCCCTCCGCCGACCTCTGTGCCGTCTTTATGCACCTCCTGGTGCAGGCGCGTCGTCAGCGGTGCGCGCCGCCGCTGAGGCTGCCGGGAGTTGTTGTCCCGGGGCGGCGGCGCGGTGGATGGCTGAGCTGACTCTAGGGCGGTGGCGGCAAATGTCCGGCGCTTCACTGGAGCCCCTCGTGACTCCTATCAGTGTCGGCGTTTCAAGTGTGCACGCCAAGGTAGGGTTCAATAACTATTGTTTTATTCACATCCATGTAGGGCTTAAATATAGTTTCACTTAATGAACCACCCAGTTAAGAGGAACAACATTTTAGACTACTGCAAAAGTCTATCAGGTGTTGTAGTCTTACTTCAAGAGACGAAGATAGCATTTAAAGAAGCTATGCTTATGAGGAAGGATTCGGTTATGGATATTACTTGTTCTGAGGCCTCGTGGGAAAAATGGGGTGGTTACTCTTATTTCCAAAGGTTCTGGTGTACCTGTTGTTGCAGCTGAACATGACACCAGTGCTAGATGGCGCCTTACCCGTTTGACTAATGGATCGGATTATCTATATGTTATGAATTTATATGCTCCCAATGTTCATAACCCTCTTTTTTGGTGTAGCATACACAAAAAGCCTTCTGATATTCCACAGAACTCTAGAACTATTGTTGGTGGTGAGTTTAATTTTCCCCTTGATCCTACTTTGGTGTCACGGCCACAAGTATTCCACGGGATCCAGGCGATGCTCAAAGAGGGTCCACCTCTCGATACCCCCAACTCTGACACAAGAGGCACAGAGTATTGAGGTGATCAAGTGAGGGAAAGGGATTAGGGTAGGAACAGCAGGGAACAAGATACCTGAAAAAATAAAAAATAAACATAGATTTGATCCTGCTAAACTTTTCGGCTACACTCCAATTATCTCACTAAAAGGAAGTAGTACCTGAATAGCCAGTATCCATCATCCATCGTGTTCCTTATCAACTTTCTATACTCAGCAATGATACCGCCCACCATTGGAGGAGGATATACCTATGATGCAAATCACATAGATTACAACTGCATTCAAACCACGTTCATTTATATAGAAACTGCCTTCCTTCCACATACATACCCTGTGTACAGATGTCCCATACTATAAAAGAAGAACCCAGAAGAAAAGATAATTGAAAAGGGCCTCCTTAACGCCAAAAAAATAGAAGAATGTCTCAAAAAGCAGAAACCCCCAAGGTATCCATTAGCCCATGTTCTATAGCTCCTCATGGGAAGAAGTATAACATAAAGATCTCCAGGAATCTTTAAAGTCAAACTCCACGAAAACAAGCCAATAAAGTAAAAAGATAAACTTTGTCAGAGCACTCGCCTACAGTACCTTACTGGCGAAGTTGCTCTGTAAATATGCCTTCTTGCACGAACACACAATTCCAAATTGCCACGCTACCTCCGCAGCCGTTGAAGTAGCTTCCGTGAAAAGGAGACGAGACTCACGGAAACAGAAGCCTCATAAGAGCGTCTTTCCTCCGATAATGCTCTCCTTATTGCTTGTACTACAAGTAATTCCGGTCTGGATACCGACCGCGAGTTTGGTGAAAATATGAGGTCTCTCCCTGCTGAGCCCAGCAGGAGCCAAATGGATACAGCAACCTCTGTAACCTCCGAAACAAATCCTGGTAATATCCAAGTTCAGCAGCCGTAGGAACACTGTCTGTGTTTCGCTAGCAAAATTACACACGTAGCCTTACGTGCGTGCTTGCTTCAAATACCCTGAAGTCCCTCCTTCCTGGGCTTCCTGGTAAAATGTAGTCCATGTGTAGACGCCTTGATTATAACCTCTGTAGATGCAAGGGTCAGACCCTGACAGTACGCCCACCTCCCATGCGCCTCCTTGGACCAGACTTGCCAGGATATAGGACGTGGAAACCGCGGACAGCACGAGGAGCATGTACATTACAGCTAGGTTCCCAGAAATCATCCTCCGGAGGATACCCCTTCCAGGATATGAGATACCATACCCTCCCCTGACAGTGCCTGGAGTCCTCCACTCGACACACCTCGTATTCCAACAGGCTGTCCCGAAGCACTGGAGGAGCAGCCCTGCGTCAAGCTCCCTTAGCTGGTTTCAACAGACCGACATAGAACACCGGATGGATTCGCAGTGACGTGGGTAGTTTCAGTTTATATGCGACTGGGTTGATTCTACGCAGCACAATATATGGCCCAATGTACCTGGGATGCAAAACGCTGCATAACCTGAATCGGATATATCTTGTGGATAACCATACTCGATCCCCCGGCTGAAAGCATGGTTCTTCCCTACGATGCTTATCCTCCCACTTCTTATAGGATCGCTTATCCTGCTCCAAATTGGCCTGGATCTTCTTATGCACAGCTTGTATCTTTTTGATGTGTTGCATCACAGTTTGCTGTGTAACCACCTCGCTAGGAATAACCACGGGTAACACTTTAGCATGAAACCCGTTATTAGCTCTGAAGGGTGTCTCCTTGATAGAATTATGCCAGGAGTTGTTATATGCCAATTCTGCCAACCACAACAGGGACACCCATGAGTCGTTTGCTTCTCTGGAATAGTAGTGGAGGTATTTCTTCAGGGTCTGGTTCAACCTCTCCGTCTGCCCATCCGTCTGGGGTTGGAAACTGGTCGAACGGGCAGCCTCTACTTGTACGACCTTGCAGCAAATGCTCAAAAACCGAGCTGTGAATTGTGTTTCCCTGTCCGACACAATAACCCTTGGAAGCCCATGTAAATGCACCACATAGGGCAATAGCAACTGAGCGGTCTGACTAGCTGTAGGCAAGTTCTTGCAGGGGATAAAATGGCCCATCTTTGTCAGGCTGGCTACTACCACCAGTATGGCGTCGTATCCTTGATCCTTGGGCAAACCTAAAACAAAATCCAGGCTAATGGTTTGCCACGGCTATGTAGGAGTGGGCATAGGCATCAATTTCCCCTTGTTCTTGGCTGTCCCACTTTTGTTATGGGCGCATGTCTCACACAGCGATACGCATTTTGTAACATCCTGAACCATTCCTTCCCACTAGAATTGTCGTTGGACTAAGTGTACTGTCTTGGTATGTCCTTGATGTCCTGCCAGAACTGAATTGTGACACCAATTGAAGGCTCTAAGTCGAAGGTCAAGCGTGGGCAGATACAGTCTGTTCCTACACAACGGTATACCATGTTTAAGAGTGCAGTAAGCCCCCTGATCTGCCCATCTTTGCCAATAAGCCAGGGATCGATGTTTTAATATTTAGTCTAGAAAATGGTCCAAGGTTACTGCACATAACACCTTGTTGGGACTAACTATCGCTTCGGTGATTGCCTTGTCGAGGTCTTATACTTTCATCCTGACGAGACAATGCGTACGCCTTTTGATTTTCTGACCTAGGACGGAAGGTAACAACAAAATCATAATCCGCAAAGAATAACATCCAACGCATTTGTCTTTGCATAAGTTGTCTGGCTGTTTTCATACACTGTAAGGTCCTATGGTCGGTGTAAACAGTAACAGGATGTTGAGGCCCCCCATAAATACTGCCTCCACTCCTGGAATGCCCTTTTTATGGCTAGTGATTCTTTTTCTGCCACTGTGAAATTGACCTCAGCAGCATTTAGCTTCCTGGACAAAAAGGCTACCGGATGTAATTGACCTGTTTGTCTGTCTCTTTGGGACAACCCCGCGCCTATCCCCTCATCCGAGGTGTCGGTTTCTACGATGAAGGGGGCTTCCAGTTGGGGGTGTCTTAGTATAGGAGCCGTGGTGAAGGCATTTAGCAGGAAGGGGAAAGCTTCCATGGCCTTAGTGTTCCAAGAAAAAGGCATTACCTTTCTTAACAGCCGTGTGATTGGAGAAAACAAAAGGGAGAAATGACAGATATACCTACGATAGTACTTGGCAAAGCCCAAGAAGCACTGTACCTCTCTCACATTCTTTAGGACAGGCCACTCCTGTACCGCTTCCACTTTCCTTTCAGACATACTTAATCCAAACGGGCTCAAAATACCCCTAAAAATTCCACCTCTGTAGCGTGAAACACACATTTGCTCAACTTACAGAATAGGCTATGTTCCCGTAGTCTTTGTAGCACCTGAGACACATGTCTCACGTGTATACCCTGATTCCTGGAATAAATCAGGATGTCCTCTATGTAGACAACCACAAATTTGTCAACAAAATCTTTAAGCACATCGTCTAAGAAGAATTGGAAAGCAGCGGGGGTGTTACACAGCCCACAGGGCATGACTAAGTACTCAAACAGGCCATAACGGGTCTTAAAAGCAGTCTTCCACTCATCTCCCGTGCGGATACGAACCAGATGGTAAGCCCCCCTGAGATCCATACGGGTATAAACTACTGCTTCCCTCACCTGATCCAATAACACTGAGATGAGTGGAAGAGGGTATAGGTTTCGTACCGTGTTTTTATTGAGCATACGGTAATCGATACAAGGGAACACCTTCTCAGGGGTCTCTCTAGGTATGCGTCGTAGCTGGAGCCGATCAACCAACCCTGCATCAATAACATTTCCTTTAGCCCCTGAGTCAACCATTACCCACACTTGGAACATCTGGGAACCGGCTGTAAGATCCATAGAAAGTACCAAATGGGTTACTGTGTCCTTTGCGTCTATAGCCACTAATAAATGTAACCTGACTTCCTGTCTCTGTGGTGCTTCTTCCTCTGCTGCCACCATAGTCGATGCCTCACTACCTGTGGCTGTAACAGTAGGTATCGCCACTTTCTTATTAGAACGGAATGTTCCTTGTCCCTTATGTTTGTGGGGGCATTCCCTTACGAAATGATCCCTCTTCCCACAGTACATGCACAGGCCCTGTACTCGGCGTCTCTCTCTCTCTGCTCTGGACAAAGGAGCTCTCATGGCCCCCAATTCCATGGGTTCTGGTCCTGCATCACTGGATGTGTTATGTGGTCTATTCCCTCTGTCCATATAACCGCTGGATTTGTCACCTCGTCTACGTTCCCCTCCTCTTTCTGCCAGACGGTGATCTAAGCGTAAGGTCAGGTTCATTAGGTCTGTGTAAGTAGTGGGTTGGAGGTCAATCTGGGCCAACACATCCTTCATGTCGTCCCATAAACCCTGATAGTAAAGTGACATGCGTTTTTCCTCTGGCCAGGCTGTTTACATCAATTAACCGGTTTAAAGATGTTAAATACGTAACCAAATCCTGCTTTCCCTGTTTCAGCTCCAACAGCTCCCTGTCAGCACTAAACCTGGTTGCCCTTTGGTCAAAAACCCTTTCAAAAGCCCTACAAAAAGCATTCCGATCTGATAGTATTGGATCATCATGCTTTACCAACGGGACCGCCCAATTAGCAGCGTCCGCAGTTAAATAAAATATGGCAAATGCCACCCTAGTATGATTGTTGGGGAAGGAAGCTGGTTTACATGGAAAGTGCAATGCTACTTGTGTCAAAAAGGTCTGTATTATCATGGGATCCCCAGAATAACGTTCTGGGCTGGCCAAAGGTATGGGCGGTGGAACATGTACTTGGATCTGAGAGGAGGAAGCATCGAAAGGGTTCCTAGCCTGTCTGTCCACCCTTTCCCTAAGTGCAGCCTTTCCGCTCTAGACGCTGCTAACTCTTGCTGAACAACTAATAATGCCTGTAAAACTTCATCCAAGGAGGCCATATTTGTGAATCACCTGGACCGGGAGGAGTAAAGTTTGTGGGTGCGTAATTCTGTCTCAGCCAAAAGTACTCCACTGGATCCAGGCGATGCTCAAAGGGGTCCACCTCTCGATACCCCCAACTCTGACACTAGAGGCACAGAGTATTGAGGTGATCAAGTGAGGGAAAGGGATTAGGGTAGG
Organism: Lissotriton helveticus; assembly: GCF_964261635.1. Taxonomy (NCBI): domain Eukaryota; kingdom Metazoa; phylum Chordata; class Amphibia; order Caudata; family Salamandridae; genus Lissotriton; species Lissotriton helveticus. The sequence continues at coordinate 2,083,381,748 of NC_136065.1, forward strand.
AACAGCGGGGAACGGGATACCTGAAAACATTAAAAAAAACATATATTAGATCCTGCTAAACTTTTCAGCTACACTCCAATGATCTCACTAAAAGGAAGTAGTACCTGAATAGCCAGTATCCATCATCCATCTTGTTCCTCATCAACTCTCTATACTCTATAGCAATGATACCGCTCATCACTGGAGGAGGATATACCTATGATGCAAATCACAGATTACTACTGCATTCAAACCACCTTCATTTCTATAGAAACCGCCTCCCTCCCACATACATATCCTGTGTACAGATGTCCTTTACTATAAAGTAAGAGCCCAGAAGAAAAGATAATTGAGAAGTGCCTCCTTAACGCCAAAAAATAGAAGAATGTCTCAAAAAGCAGAAACTTAAATGTCTTGGCTCCAGAAGTTTTTAACGAATGCAATAGTAACCCCCAAGGTATCCATTAGCCCAAGTTCCATAGCTCCTCATGGGAAGAAGTTTAACATATAGATCTCCAGGAGTCTTGAAAGTCAAACTCCACGAAAACAACCCAATAAAGTAAAAAGATAAACTTTGTCAGAGTGCTCGCCTACAGTACCTTACTGGCGAAATCCCTCTGTAAATATGCCTTCTTGCACAAACACACAATTCCAAATTGCCACGCTACCTCCACAGCCGTTGAAGTAGCTTCCGTGAAAAGGGGACGAGACTCACGGAAACGGAAGCCTTATAAGAGCGTCTTTCCTCCAATAACGCTCTCCTTATTGCTCGTACTACAAGCAATTCCGGTCTGGATACCGACCGCGAGTTTGAGCCCAGCAGGAGCCAAATGGATACAGCAACCGCTGTAACCTCCAAAACAAATCCCGGTACAATCCAAGTTCGGAAGCAGCCAGAACACTGTCCGTGTTTCGCTAGCAGAATTCCGCACGTAGCCTTACGTGCGTGCTTGCTTCAAATACCCTGAAGCCCCTCCTTCCTGGGCGTCCTGGGAAATGTAGTCCATGTGTAGACGCATTGATTATAACCTTGGTAGGTGCAAGGGTCAGGCCCTGACATTTGGATACGCATTCTACGTTTAGATATCGTCCCCTTATATCACATAAACATTTACTAAATATGTGCTCTTCTTATCGTTTGGTTGATGCATGGAGATTGCGTAACCCTATGGGTAGTGATTTTACAGTTTTCTCCTCGCCACACTTGATATTTTCTCGTATTGACTATCTTTTGGAAGATGCCTCACTTTTAAAACATACTATAAATGTTACTATTCACAGTGCCTTTAACTGTTCTTAATCTCACTGATAAAAGGGGCCCTCGTAATTGGCGTCTCAATACAGAACATTTGGTAGATAATAATGAAGTTAAGGATCTTGGTGTGGACATTGATAATTTCTTTAATGATAATGAATCTTCAGTAGACTCCCCAGTTGTGTTGTGGGATGCATTTAAATGTACTATAAAGGGTCATACTATTAAAAAAGTGGCCAAAAGAAATAGTGATATTAGAGGATCTCTTCAACCTATAGGGGATGAGATTAAACGTAAAGAGGAATTATTCAGACATTCAAATGATAAATCACTTCTGCAGGATATCAAACACTTGAAATATTCTTTTAACTCGATAGTTACTAAAAGAGCTTATATCGGTGTACATGCCCAAAAATCTCGTAATTTATTGCCACGGAATAGAGATGATAAGCTCTTGGCTGACACGTTAAAATATAAAAATACAAATGTTAATACGACTCGTATTTCTCCTATTAATGATAAAGATGGTTCAAGGAAATTCCATACACAAGAAATTCTTGGGCTCTTTTGTGATTTTTATGAAACATTATACACTCCTAAAAAAGAATCTACCAAGATTACCTGTCAAAATTTCTCCAATCAATTCCTACTAATAATATTTCCCATGCTGATATGATTAAATTAGGGAAGCCATTGATACTGAGGAAAATCACCCAGACTCTTAAGGCTATTTGCTCTGGTAAAGCTCCAGGTTCAGATGGTTTTCCTATTGCTTTTTTATACAACTTTTACTTCCTCAATTATTAAATATCTTGAGAGTGTTTTTAATGAGTATGTTGTTTATGGTAAGGTTTCTGGTTCAGCTGCAGAAGCTACTATCGTAGTTATACCAAAAGATGGTAAAGATCATGCTGATCCCAAAAATTATCGTCCAATTTTATTATTAAATATGGAAGCTAAAACCTTTGCGAAGATCTTAGCCAAGGGCTTAGAGGGAGACATTCCCAATCTCATACATGCTTCCCAGACAGGCTTTGTAAAATGGGGGAGACTTGCTAGAGATAACATTCGGACCTTTTGTCACATATTGTAAAGGTAAAACTTTCAATACTGGCTTCGGCGGTGATCGCCCTTGACGCCGAAAAGGCCTTTGATAAAGTTTCTTTGCCTTTTCTACAAGCAGTATTAAAATCTCATAACCTTGGTGACTCCTTTATTAATATGTTCATGTCTCTTTATGTGCATCCAAAAGCGAATATTAGAATTAATATTGCTACATCTTCCTTTTTTAATCTTCGGCAGTGCACTAGACAAGAGTGCCCTCTTTCTCCCCTTCTTTTTCTCCTCTTTATAGATCCGCTTCTTTGTCTACTTAATTTGGATCAAGGTATTAAGGGATTTCAATTTGGTTCATGCACGCTTAAAATGGCTGCATATGCAGATGGCGTCCTTATTTTTTCAGAAGATATTGCAACAGCAATCCCCATTATTTCTAACATCATAAGTGATTTTTCCGTCCATCTCTGGATACACTCTCAATAAAGATAAGACGGAAATGTTCCCTCTAAATGCATTGTGTTTTCCTGTTCACATGGGTGATTCTGGTTTTAAATGGCAATCGACTCGTATTATATATCTAGGAATTATGGGCCCATTAGCATGTCGGGCGGATCGTCACCACCCGCATGGCAGAGGTGATCCGCCCGACATTTGAGCCCACCCGCATGCCAATTCCCCCGCCACATTACTATGGCGGGGGACCCCGGCGGAAAGAAAGACCATCCACAGGTTTTCCGCCGGTAGGCAATTCGCTCAATTGCCTACCGGGTGGAAAAGCAGTTAATATGGTGGCGGTGTCTGGTAGACACCACCATCCATATTATGTTGCATGCGGGGTGTTGCCTTTCCATGGCGGGAATACTGCCACGGAAAGGCAGACGGTTCTCATCACTGGGGGCCCGTAGCGGGCCCCCAGGGGTTCCGGGGGGCTGGGGGTGCACATGGGGGGGTACCTCCTGCACTTCCAAGCCCAACATGCACGTTGTGCATGGAACTGCACGACCTGGCTTCTTAAGAGCACCGCCCGCCGGCAATGTCAAGAATGCAGGTGCGCCTGCCAGTGCGGCGGGTGCATCCTAATGCCACCAACGGGACCCCCGCAACAATGGCAGGCGGTCCCATTCCATGACAGGATGTCCGCCCGCCATCCTAATGACCCCCTTGGTTTTGTAAGAACTTAACAGACACTATCTCCTTTAATGAATCTCAAATCTTATCCAAGGTTAAAGATCTTTCATCTTCCTGGTCTCCTAAATATATTTCTTGGTGAGGAAAATTGCAAACTCTCAACATGATTATTACACCGATTATTAATTTTTTATCGTTCCATGTTACTTATAAGTCTCTCTTCTTCCTTTTCTCATGAGCTTGACTCAATCTCTTCAAAATTTTTATGGAGTGATAAAAGAGCTAGAATTGCCTTCAGATATTTTAGAAAGCCTTCTGAGTTGGGGGGCTGTAATCTTCCTGATTGGAACTTATATCAAATGTCCTTTCTTGCATCTCAAGGGGCCCTTCGGTTCTTACAGGCTTTGCACCTAGTCCCCCCATGGATTTATACTGAAAGGGAACTTTGCGCTTCTTTCTCCACCTCTTCTCTCCTCACGGCATCTTGCCTTAATTTAGACCATTCTCAATGTATTATATTAGACACGCATAATGTATTAAAATATGTTGATAAGAAATTATCTAAACCTATACATAAATCAAGATGGTCTTCTTTATGGCATAATCCTAAACTTTCCACTGACATAGAGCCAGGCATAGCCTCTTTGTTGGCAGCCAAAAGTATTAGATTGGTGAAGGATCTGTACGATTCCTATCATGATCCTCTTCCCTTTTCTTTTTTAGCTGAGAAATATCATCTTGGTAATTTGGACTTTTATTCTTTCTTAAAGATAAAGTTTAAAGTTGCTAAAGTATCTCTGTCAAGAGACTCAAGTATTGTTTCACTACTTTCTACGTGGTTATGTTCCGGTCATACCGTGTCTAGAATTCATAAATTTTTATCCACTGTAATTCCTTCACAATCTACGATTACTTATGATAAATAGGCTCATCATTGCGCAGATGACATTTTTAAATACATTTCTCAAGATACTTGGTATCTGACTGGGAAATTATCCCTACGCAATAAAATTGCTCCCTCACTTATCCAATCTAAATTTTTCTAATTAACTCTTCTACATTGGACTTCGGCTCGTTTATATAAACTGAAACTTCGTGATAGTGATTCATGTTGGAATTGTAATCTTGATCCAGGTACTCATTCGCATATGTTCTTTCAATGTACGCCATTAAATTCATTCTGGAGCTCGATACAGAAGCATTTAACAGTGATTTTTCATACACATATAGAACTTTCTTTACCTCTCATTTTATTAGGTCCTTGGTCTGCAGTTATTCCTTTACCCCTCGATAGTTCGGATCTGGAATTGTTAGATTGACTTTTATCTATAGCTGTTAAAATCATTTTAACTGAACTGAAATCTTTCCATTCTTTATCTTACCATACTTGGTGGGCTTGGGTCTCATATTTACTTGGAACTCATACTTATGTTGAGAAAAAACATTGTTCGCTTTTTATCTCTAGTAAGGTTTGGCAGTCTTTGGATAATTATATGGAGTTGTTGTCTAAAGGATTGAGAGCTCAATATCCCTTTGCTGCCCTCACATTAGAAGCAGATGTTCCCTTTCTTCTCTTTGATTCATCTCTTTGATTGCTTTCTTTTCCTTTTCTATCTTTCTCTCTTTAATCTTTTCTTTCTTCTTTTTCACGTCCCTCGGTGAACTGTCTTATTTATGAAACAATACAATTAGTATAGGTTTTCTCTTTTTTCTTGATCTTGATATATGCAGTTGATTGGCTTGCCCTATCCTTCCGGGATTCATATTGTATTTCATACATTTTATATCCTTTATCATATACTAAGATATCTATTTAATTACCCACCTCTACAGAAATCAAAATCATCTTTCAGCCCGCAAGTCAGAAATGTTAACTCTCCTAATGAAAGGAGCAATAGAAGAAGTGCCACCAGATCAACGGGGAACAGGATTCTATTCACACTTTTTCCTCATAAAGAAAAAGCAGCCTTCCAAATGGAGACAGGTAATGGACCTCAGAGATCTGAACAAATACATAAAGAAAATCTCTTGCGCATGCTGTCATTACAGGAAATCCTCCTTTTGCTTCGCAGAGATTACATGGTCTCTCTAGACCTTTTGGATGCATATTTCCATATCCCAATCCACAAAAAACCTTTCGGCCTAAAATCTGCCCCAAGGGTTTTCACAAAATGTATGGCACCGATCGCAGCACATCTAAGGCAGCAAGGTCTCCAAATGTTCCCATATTTGGATGACTGGCTGATAAAAGGAACATCGTACCAGGAGGCACAGCAGTCTTTACAAATCTGTATGGATGTTTTCCAGAAATTGAGCCTTCGACTAAACAGAGAGAAGTCCTCTCTTACTCCGACACAGTCTCTCCAATTCTTTGGAGCGATATTGAAAACTCAGGAAGCTAAAGCTTTTCCCTCAGAGGAACGCATAACAAAGATTTTAAATCTGACAGCATCGATAAGATCAAAAAAGTCCACTTCCATCAGGATCTTCAAATCTTTACTGGGAATGATGTCATCATGTATGCCATTGATTCCCAATTGCAGTTTGCATATGAGACCACTACAAGAATCCCTAGACAAACAATGGGTTCAAGCTCTAGGTTTATTCAAAGACAAACTAGTCACCAACTCTTAGATCAAACGGGCAATGACATGGTGGGGTATCAGGAGCAACTTGACAAAGGCCTACTATTCGAACCTCAATCTCCAAGTTACGTCATGACATCAGACGCTTCATTGCAAGGTTGGGGAGCGCACCTGCAAGACCTAGAGATTCAAGGCCATTGGTCTCCTCAAGAGGCAAAAAATCACATCAATCTCTTGGAATTAAAAGCAGTTTTCCTGGGTCTTCAAGCCTTTCTTCCCAGAATTCGAGGTTCATCAGTCCTGGTAAGGACCGACAGCACAACAACAATGTTCTATCTTCTGAAACAGGGTGGCACAAAGTCAAAGTCCCTGTCTGTTCAGGCACAGACAATTTGGAATTGGCTTCTATATCACAGCACAGCTCTACAGGTGGAACATGTTCCCGGGGTAGACAACACAAAGGCAGATTTATTAAGCAGATCATCTGTCATTTGCCACGAGTGGGAACTGAATCAAGACCAACTTCCTCGAATATTCAATCTATGGGGCAAACCAAATTTGGACTTGTTTGCGGCTCAAAACAACAAAAAATGCAAACATTACGCAAGCAGATTCCCACAGAAAGGATCAAGGGGAAATACTCTTCATCTCCGATGGACAGGGATGTTTGCTTATGCTTTCCCTCCATTTCCTCTAATTCCAAAGATATTGAGAAAAATTAGATCACAACCATGCCACATAATCCTAATAGCCCCAGCCTGGCCGAGACAGTTTTGGTACACAGAACTTCTCCAGTTATCAGTTGAGCCCAGGATACAGTTTCCAATGATCCAGACTCTAATTTCCATGAACAAGGGTCAAGTTCTTCACCCACAATTGACCTCTCTAAAATTGTCAGCTTGGAACCTTTCGAGCATGAATTTCAGTCGCTAGATATTCCCCACGAATGTCGTGAAATTCTGGCAAATTCTACAGTAATGTCTATTAATAAGACATATGCAGCAAAGTGGAAAAGATTCTGTAATTGGTGTAGTTCAAATAATGTTTATCCTTTTAATTCCTCACTGGAGCAAATTCTTCCATATCTGCTTCAACTAGCCAGATCGGGACTTTCTCATTCATCAATAAAAGTCCATTTAGCGGCGATCTCCAGATACCGTAGATCTCCAGGATGTCCATCACTTTGTTCTCAGAGACTAATTAAAGAATTCCTAAAAGGTTTATCCAGGAAATTTCCTCCAATTAAAAGTCCTCCGCCTCCTTGGCAGCTTAACATAGTCTTGTCACAACTCATGAGAGCGCCTTTTGAACCAATTCACAAAGCCGAATTGCAATTTTTCTCATGGAAGGTAGCCTTGCTTCTTGCTCTCACTTCAGCGAGGAGAGTCAGTGAAATTCAAGCTTTCTCAATTCTTGATCCCTTCATGCAGTTCAGATCGGATGAGGTGCTTCTCAGAACAAATCCGAAAAGCCACAAGCTTCAACTCTTGTATTCTTCTTACTGGTGCTATTTTTTAAGATACTTATATTAATGCAGCCAGTAAGTGGATTTTTATACTGGCTAAATACAGGCATAAAACTGATAGCCAAGAGGTACCGAACGGGAACGTTGAAAATAACTCTGACGACAGAGTTCAACAGGGCGTGAATATGTGTGTGTGTGTGTGTGTGTTTGAAAGTTTGAATGAGCGATTTCGGCAAGTTGCCAATTACAGCCGAACAAGTTCTTACTGGTGCTATTTTTTAAGATACTTATATTAATGCAGCCAGTAAGTGGCTTTTTATACTGGCTAAATACAGGCACAAAACTGATAGCCAACATGTACCGAACGGGAAAGTTGAAAAGAAGTCCGACGACAGAGTTCAACAGGGCGTGAATATGTGTGTGTGTTTGAAAGTTTGAATGAACGATTAGGGCAAGTTGCCAATTACAGCCGAACAGGTTCTTACTGGTGCTATTTTTTAAGATACTTATATTAATGCAGCCAGTAAGTGGCTTTTAATACTGGCTAAATACAGGCACAAAACTGATAGCCAAGAGGTACTGAACGGGAACGTTGAAAATAACGCTGACGACAGAGTTCAACAGGGCGTGAATATGTGTGTGTGTGCTTGAAAGTTTGAATGAACGATTTTGGCAAGTTGCCAATTACAGCCGAACAAGTTGGACGAAGAATTAAAGTATCGTCTCCTCTAAAGATCCGGCTTACATTGAGCTCTACCTTTTTGGGTATTACTTCAATTTTTGGCACTTTTCCAGTGTTTTGAGTGTTTCACTCGACGGCTGGGGTCTTCCTCTTCCAGTTGCTGTGCTTTTTAGCCAGTTTTGCCACCTCTTTTTGTCGAAAATGCCAGCTTTGTTCGACAAGTGCCCTGAGTGTGGTAGGAAGAAGGCTAAATCTGACCCCCAGAGAGTATGCATACTCTGCCTTCCTTCCACCCATGTCCCTGACTCATGTGATATCTGTCACTCTTTCTCCAGGAGGACCCTGCGTGACAGGGAGAAGATTCATCTCCAAGGCCTGGTGCAGAGGACACAACAAGAAACAGGTGGGACTTCTGGGCATGGAGGTACTCTATCATCTTCCTCTGCCCGTGCATCGGCCTCTGGGGGGCTCCCCAGTCAAGCAAAGGCCCAGAAAAGGCACCGGTCCCGGTCAACGTCGATGGCCTCGACGTCGGCGTCGAGAGGTATGACCACCATATGCTCCCCATCGACCCTGGGCTCTGGCTCAAAGTGGCGTCACCGTTCGATGTCGAGACCTCGGACGAGGTCGATGTCGAGGACTTCATCGATGTCGTGATGAGTCCCGAAGGCGAAGATGCTCGCTGTCGAGGAGAGAGAACTCAGCGTCAAGGTAAGACCAGTCGACGCTGAGGAGAGATGAGTCAACGTCGAGGAGAGATAAGTCGATGTCGAGGAGTTCGTCGACGTCTAGAAGATCGACGTCGAGGTCAAGGAAGTCGAAGAGGCCGACGTCGAGGAGAAAAAAAATCGATGTCGAGGAGACAGTCAAGGTCCAAGACGGTGTCCAGTGCCTCGGTGGTTAGTCTATCATCTTCATCGGAGAGTTCCCGGTCGCGGCGGCGCCGGCGCTCGTCCGCAAAGAGGTCTGCCTCCAGAGCAGCCTCCTTGAGGCCTGCTCGTAAGAAGAGGAGAGTGCTTAGGTCACCGGAATCTGATTATTCACGGACCTATTCGCCCACTAGGCCTAGGACGCCTACGCCTCCTGCTCTTCTGCCACTGCCTCCTAGGAAGCCTTCACCTACGCCTCCTCCACCTCCTCCTCCTCCGCTTCCTCCGCCGCCTCCACCACCTCCGCCTCCTCCTCCACCACCTCCCAGCCTCCAGAACCACGGCCTGGAGTTCCCGCTCCGACTCCTCCGCTTCCGCCTCCTCCGCGACCGGCAGCTCCGGCATGACCCAGGAGGTCTAGATCAAGGTCTAGAGGGAGGGATCGCACTCGCAGTAGGCATCGCTCCTCGACAAGATCCCGTCATCGCCATCGGAGGGACAGGTCAGGTCAGGTACTCAAGTGACCGGAGGTATTCTCCCACGTTATCGGATTACCCTCCTACGAGAGTGTCGCCTGTGGACGACAATGTGACATTTCAGGAGGTGCTGCTGAGGGCGGCAGCGAAGTTAGGGATCACATTGACGGTACCCACTCCATCTACCTCTGTGATCTTTGAGACTTTGCACAAAAGACATCTCTCTCGCCCTTCGTTGCCTTTGGTGCCAGGACTGGAGGAACTGGCTATGGAGCTGTTTCTGACACCGGCCTCGGTGAATTCGGCACCATCTCGACTTCAAAAGAAGTACAGGCCCCCGGATTATGATCCGGCGTTTTTTAGGTCAGATCCTGTCCCGGATTCTGTCATTGTAACAGCAGCCAAGAAGCAGCATTCGACTGCCCCTTGATCTACGGTTCCTCCGGACAAGGAGAGCCGTCAGATGGATTCGGCTAGACGGAAAGTCTGCAGTTCGGCTGCCATCTCGATGAAAGCGGCGAGTGCCTCGGCCCTCTTGGAGCGCTATGACCGCTTCTTGTTGGAGTCCCTACAACAGTTCATTGAGCTCCTACCGAGGGATAGGCGAGAAGACTTCCAGGAGATATTGAATGAGGGCATGATGGTCTCTAATCAAGTCATCAGCTCGGCAGCAGACGCATCTCTCCTGGCGGCTCATGGATACTGCCATGGCATCAACTTGAGGCGTCATTCCTGGTTGCGCCTTACCTCCCTTAAGCCAGAGGCGCAACAGAGGGTTGCAAATTTACCATTCTCGGATCGACCCTCTTCGGGACGCATGCGGATGAAGAAATGACCAGCATGAAGGAAAGTAGAGACGCTAAAGGCCGTTGGTTTGGAAAAACCAAAGGAACAAAGGAAGTCCTTCCGTCCTTTCCAGAGGCGGTACGGTTCGCAGAGAAGAGGGCACGGATGTCAGGCTGGCCAGCAGCAACAACAGCAGCAGCAGTACCAGCGGCAGCCCTTCCAGAAGCGTCAGAGGGGCAGAAGCGGCCAGCAGTCCTCCTCGGCGAACAAGGGCCCGGCCGGGTCTAAGTCCTGAGGAGTTACTTCCCCCTCATCCGTTACCCGCTCCGGTAGAAGGAAGCATACAAAACTACTTGGCAGAGTGGAGAAAATTATTCAGGACAAGTGGGTGCTGAATATTGTTTGCAATGGATACAGACTTCGTTTTGTCAGCCCACCTCCAGCGCTTCCACCAGTTCGCTCGTAGTTCCAGCTGTGCGAGCTTCAAGCGGAGGCCGATACCCTGTTAAGAAAAAGGGCGATAGAAGACGTCCCTCTGTCTCAAACGGGAAAGGGTCTATACTCTAGGTTCTTTCTGGTACGCAAAAAGGACAAGAACGAGTTCAGGCCCATTCTGGATTTGCGACAAGCAAACACATGGATTAGCAGGGAGAAATTTTGCATGCTGTCCTTGCACCAGATTTAGACTGGCTTTGCGCAATAGATCTGCAAGATGCGTACTTCCATGTGCCCATTGCATGGAAACACCGGAAGTTCCTGCGATTCCTAGTCGGCACCAATCACTATCAGTACACCGAACTACCGTTTGGACTGAAGTCTGCACCCAGGACGTTTTCAAAATGCAGGGCAGTGGTGGCAGCGCACCTGAGAAAGAACAAGGTGTTTGTCTACCCGAACCTGGACGACTGGTTGATCAAAGCATCCACCTTCCAGGAAGCGCAACTGCACTTCAACAGGACGGTCGTTCTGTTGAAACAGCTGGGTTTGCACATAAACATGTCCAAGTCTGTTCCGAGTCCTGTTCAATGCCTGCAGTACTTGGGAGTCTCCATCGATACTCTCTCAGCAAGCGTGTCTCCTTCGGAGGAGCAACGCTTATCCATCCTTCTGAAGGCTCAGGCTCTCATGTCTGCTCCATCTACGACAGTGAGAACGGTGTCTTCTCTTCTGGGGTCGATGGCCTCTTGCATCTTCCTCACGCCACACGCACGCCTTCACATGAGGCTGCTGCAGGAATGTCTGGAGGATCAGTGGGACCAAAAGAGAGGGAGCTGGGACGACAGGATCCTACTGTCTCTACATGCTCAACAGTCCCTGAGATGGTGGTGCTCGGCAGAGAATCTCCTCAAGGGGGTTCCGTTCCACAAGGACATTCCCATTCAGACTATCATGACGGATGCATCTCTCCACGGCTGGGGAGCGCATTCAGACCACTTACAGATCCAGGGAACGTGGTCCCCGGTGGAATCCACGTATCACATCAATTTTCTGGAACTCAGAAATGTTCACTTGGCACTGAAGGCCTTTCATCCGTCCTTCCAGACCAACTCCTTGCTTGTACAGGCAGACAATACGACCACAATGTACTACCTCAACAAGCAGGGGGGATCGAGATCGCGCACACTGTCACAGGAAGCGCAGGCGATCTGGCACTGGCTGCTAGCCAGAGGACTGACGATAACGGCTACCCATCTGCGAGGTGTGCAGAATGCTCAGGCGGACGCACTCAGCAGGCTGGTCCAAGAAAACCACGATTGGGTTCTGAACAACGAGGTGCTAGAAGACATCTTCTACAGGTGGGGCACTCCAGGCGTAGATCTGTTCGCCACAACCGAAAACAGAAAATGCCGAGACTTCGCCTCCAGGTTTACCAACCGGGGACTCTGGGGAATGCGCTATGGATCAGCTGGTCGAATAGCTTTCTGTACGCTTTTCCACCCATTCCCCTGATTCCGGCAGTACTCATCAAGCTGTCTCAGTCAGGAGCACGGATGATCCTCACTGCTCCGGAATGGCCTCGGCAGTGGTGGTCACCGACCTGCTTCACCGCCTCTTCAGCCCCACCTGCGGCTGCCGTGTCGGCCGGACATTCTCACAAAGTTTGGGGGGCAGATGGTCCACCCCAACCTCTCATCGTTGAGTTTGGCGGCATGGCTCCTGAGATAGTGCAATATGGACACCTGAATTTGCCTGAAAATTGCATGGAAATACTTAAGGAGGCTAAAAGGCCTTCCACTCGGACTTCCCATGCCTACAAGTGGAAGAGGTTCTGCATCTGGTGCACGTCTAAGAACTATGATCCTACCACCTGCAAGAAAGATGTCATCCTTCCATACCTCTTGCATTTGGCTCAATCTGGCCTTAATTTCCATTCTATTAAGGTTCACCTCGCAGCATTAACTGCGTATAGGAAATGCCCTTCACAAACATCCTTCTTCCAGATTCCTGTGATTAAAGATTTTTTGGAAGGATTGAAGAAAGTGTTTCCCCCTGTTAGGCATTCTTCGCCTTCATGGGAACTGAATGTGGTGCTGTCCAGGTTGATGAAGGAGCCTTTTGAACCTTTTCATAAGGCTTCGCTACAGCACTTATATTGGAAGGCGGCCTTCCGGGTGGCTATTACATCGGCCCGCAGGGTGAGTGAAATCCAAGCATTGTGTTGCCAAGAACCTTATACTGTATTTCAAGCTTCTAAGGTTGTGATGCGTACTCACCATAAGTTCCTTCCTAAGGTGATTTCTGATTTCCATGTCAATCAGACGATAACTTTACCTATGTTTTTTCAACATCCTTCCACTCCAGCGGAGAGGTCTCTTCATTCCCTGGATGTCAGAAGAGTGTTGAAATTCTACTTGGATAAAACCAAGGATATTCGTAGGTCAGACCAATTGTTTGTCAATTATGGTTCAGTCAGGACTGGTCTTGCCACATCTAAGCAGTCCATTTCTAGATGGATAATGTCCTGTATCCAGTTGTGTTACCAGAAAGCTAACAAGACCTTAGGGGGTAAGCCTAAGGCTCATTCTACCAGGGGCAAAGCAGCTACAACAGCTTTGCTACGAAATGTTCCCATTGCAGATATCTGCAGGGCTGCCACTTGGAAGTCGGTCCATACCTTTGCTAAGCACTACTGTCTGGACTCTGATGCCAGAGCAGATGCTCAGGTTGGGCAGGCTTCGTTGAGAAATGTGTTTGCACAGTAATGAGGTTGTCTATTTCCTCCACCGCTGGTTGGTTTGTGGGGATGGGCTTGTCATTCTATTCACTAGATTATGACCATACACAGAGATCCCCAACTACAGAAGGAGTAGGTTCTTACCCGTAACTCCAGTTCTGTAGTAGGGGTACCTCTGTGATAGTCATAAGCGCCCGGCCTCCTCCCCGGTGGAGAAAATGATAATGTACTGTATGCTACAGGCCTGGCTTTATACACCTTCAAAAAGAACTGAAAGTAAAAGGACTTTGGCTGCACATCCTGGGATACCAAGGGTCTCTGGAGAGTTCCTTAAAGGCACGGTATCCCTTTTACAGACACATAATGGCAGCCTATGGGGCTTGTCTGTCCAACCCTTCCTCTCTATCATTTCAAAGGATTTTTTGGTGAAGGGAAGTTTCTCTATGTATGAAACTTAACAAAATGTGTAAAATTTGATATTATTTGGCTATCATTTTTACTTCCTGATGAAGTGCTGGCCAATGTAGCCTTGTAGTTCTAGGCTGCATTATTTGTCTTTGATTTTCTCTAAAGAGTCTATGCAGGACTGCAGAAGAAGACAACTTAAGAGACTTTTTTGATTGCTCCGTGGTCCCCGCACATGGGCGGGACTATTCACTAGATTATGACTATCACAAAGATACCCCTACTACAGAACTGGAGTTACAGGTAAGAAAGTACTCCTATTGTCTCCTCTAAAGATCCAGCTTACATCCAGGGATCGCTCACGGCTGACTCCATCTGAGGTTAAATACAGGTACAAAACTGATAGCCAACAGGTACCGAACGGGAAAGTTGAAAAGAACTACGATGATAGAGTTCAACAGGGTGTGAATATGTGTGTGTGTTTGAAACTTTGAATGAACGATTTCGGCAAGTTGCCAATTACAGCCGAACAAGTTGGACAAAGAATTAAAGTATCGTCTCCTCTAAAGATCCGGCTTACATCCAGGTATCGGTTTTGGCTGACTCCATCTGAGGCTAAATACAGGCACAAAACTGATAGCCAGAACTCTGAAGACAAAGTTCAACAGGGCATGAATATGTGTGTGTGTGTGTGTGTTTGAAAGTTCGAATGAACGATTTCAGCAAGTTGCCAATTACAGCCGAACAAGATGGACGAAGAATTAAAGTATCGTCTCCTCTAAAGATCCGGCTTACATCCAGGGGCTTTAACAACTTTGGAATAGTTGGAATTAGTAAAGAGGGCTTTTAGTGATTACACTTGTGAACGCCAATTGGTCATGTCCAACTTGGTCACTCACTTCAGTCACAAACTCAACGTCTTGATCAGATAGAACCCTTTTCGGATCCCATGGCGTAGGTACATTTGCAACAGACTTGTTGCAACCCTCGGCTGCAGGCTTGGATGTCAGAGGAAATGCCTCATCCCATTTAGAAAAATAATCTGTTGCATAGTAGACCAAGAAATGGGTATTATGGTAGTAGCCACAGTCAAAAAGTTGGTAGTGGTTTTCCAGACTATTTTAAAGTATGGAGAGGCCAGTGACCTGTTGCCAACATGGTGCCTTGGTTTATGGCAGCAATTGAAGAACAGAGAACTGCACTCACATATTGAGGTCGCCCAGGAAAATGACAAAGAAAACTTTCAAAACAGTTTCCAAGAAATATAATGTAAACAAGAACAGGTCCCAACAGGTATTATTTAAAAGACTGTTTCAATAGGAGTATGCCACAAGCATTACTAAGAACAGAACACAAGGAGTCAGAGGATTGAAAAAAGGGTGGTATTATTCACCAAGGGCAAGGGGTAATGCATTTACAGTTAAGACAGCACTGTAAAGATTAGATCTTGTGACAACCCAGTGGCACTTGGTGCAAGGTGCTATATACAGTTTGAAGTGAAAATGAGAAGTGCAAGTGCTTTTAAAAACAGCATAAGTGGCGCATACATGAAATTATGTACATCATTTAAAGCTTCAATTACAGAACAAGTTACAATCACTTGAAAAATAGTTTTTGGTAAAAGCTTTAAGTGTGATATGCGTCGTATGATTCAAGCTGTGTGGTCGACGGCGTTTCGATCCCCTTGGTTTGGGATCGTCATCAGGACGGGGTTGTCGATGGATACAGTGCTGTGGACAAAGGAGGGGAGTGGTGAGCAAGGGCAATTGGCGGGCAGGGAGAGGGAGGTGAGTGGTGGGGGATTTCCATTGGACTAAATCGTATTAGATCTATCGTGAAAAAAGGGGACCGTGACTGTAGTGGTGGCCAGAGAGGGAAGGAGAGTGCTATTAGGGGTGACTAGTGTGGAAAATTTGGCCAGGCGAGGGGGAGACCTTTCAGTGGAATGGTGATCCACCTATAAGGGAATGAACTTACAGTTTGCCAGTTGGGATGGCGAGTCTGGCGGCACACGGCTGTTACTAGCGTCAATTGCTGTAGAAAAAATATTGACGTGAGTATTAAATAAAAGGGGTGTAACAGGATAGTACGGGAAGGTCTCTGGATGTGATTACCTGGTCGCGTTCCGTCCTAGGGCTGCACGCAGAGTTGGGCAGCGTCTGGGAAAAGAGAGCGCGCATGCGGTCAGTTAGGCTGTAAGACGCTCAGTGATAGAGCAGGTACTGACTAATTGCGTGCCATCTGGTGGTGCAATCTCTCGGACACGCTCTTACCTGGAAACATGAAAAGCACAGAAGGCAAGCGCTCATCTGGCGTGGCTGGTCGGCAGTAAATGCGGGAACAGACCGCGCATTACCTGTGTCCTGGCTTATGTCCAGGCTGCCGCGCGAGGGGGGTGGGGGAGGGCCGGCGGTGTGTGGGCGTGAGCCAGGGGCGGGGTTGGGGAAGGCCGGGGATGTGTCGCGAGGCCATTGGTAGGAGTAGGGGAAAGGGGCGGGAATGGGAAGGGCCGGGGAGGAGTGGTAGGGCGTGGGTGAAGGTTCCCATGGAAACCCAAGTAAACAGGAAGCAGAGCAGAATCAGAGAGCCGTCAAAGGCCGGCAGTCGCGTGAAGGGGAATGTCAACAATTTAATGTAAACAATGGTTGAAAAATCTCAAGTGGCGTTGTCGGCGTCTAAGGCATGAAAAACATTACAATGAAACATGTAGTGAGCCAACAGGTGCATGCAAATAACAATGATAATACTCGCAATGCAAACAAGAATAGAGCATGTTAGAAACAGAGCAACAGGGTCTAATTGGTGTAAAACCGGGCGGTTAATTTACAGGATGTACAGGATGTAATAAAAGCTAGGAGGGTACCTGGAGCCAGGTCAAGGGCTAGGTCTGGGCGGAGGTACATATTATGGAGGTCATATAATTACAATACGGGAATTGCAATACATGGAAATAATTGTACTGTTTATGTACCTCCGGTGACGCTCTGCACATGGATGTAGAGTCAATACGTTAATGTGATCATAATAGAAAACAGTAATCTTTGAACATGTTGTAATTTAACAGCCACGAAGGAAAGGGTTTTGGTGTGAAACCAGGCGGTTAATTTACAGGGATTTGTAAAAGGTTTTGGATGTGTAATAAACCAGTTGGAGTCCTGGTCAGGATGAAGGATCATATAAATATGTATTACGTGGAACGCAGTTCAGGGGAGGACAGAGGGACTTAGGTGGTGATGGTACTGGTCCATTCATCAAGGGTGTTGAGCCCGTGGTTGACCGAGTCAACCCTGGCGATCCATTTGCATTCAGCTCTGTTGAGCAGAGCAGTCATGTTGCCTCCTCTGAGGGGTAAGGTAGGCTTCTCAATGACCTGCCATCTTAGGTCCGTGTCAGTATGAGAATGTTCAATGAAGTGTGAGACCAGGGGCGCTGTGAGTACCTTACAATTGATTCTGCTTTTATGTTGTATGATCCGCTGTTTCACCATTTGTGTTGTCTGGCCGATGTAGATCAAGTCACACGGGCATCGGATGGCATAGATTACGTTTTGCGTTTTGCAATTGGTTAGATGAGTGAGCTGGTGTGTTTGTCCCATGAATTTGAATTCTTTGGTGTTCATTGTCAATTCGCACACACTGCAGGACTGGCATTTGAAATGTCCAATGACAGGGGGCATGCCCCACGTTGCTGTGATGGTGTTAGTGTTTCTCTCGGTGCTGGTGGTCGGCCAAGTGATGGCACGAACGAGGTGGTTAGCGATGTTACTTCCTCTCTGATAAGAGAACAAGGGAGGTGCGCTGAATTGTTCTTCCGATCGTAACACAGTCCAGTTCTTTTTAATAATTTTGGCAACTCTGTTGCTGTCCGGACTGAAGACTGAGACAAAGGCAAACCAAAACAAACAAACTTTGAAAAGGATTCCCTTTGTCTCAGTCTTCAGTCCGGACAGCAACAGAGTTGCCAAAATTATTAAAAAGAACTGGACTGTGTTACGATCGGAAGAACAATTCAGCGCACCTCCCTTGTTCTCTTATCAGAGAGGAAGTAACATCGCTAACCACCTCGTTCGTGCCATCACTTGGCCGACCACCAGCACCGAGAGAAACACTAACACCATCACAGCAACGTGGGGCATGCCCCCTGTCATTGGACATTTCAAATGCCAGTCCTGCAGTGTGTGCGAATTGACAATGAACACCAAAGAATTCAAATTCATGGGACAAACACACCAGCTCACTCATCTAACCAATTGCAAAACGCAAAACGTAATCTATGCCATCCGATGCCCGTGTGACTTGATCTACATCGGCCAGACAACACAAATGGTGAAACAGCGGATCATACAACATAAAAGCAGAATCAATTGTAAGGTACTCACAGCGCCCCTGGTCTCACACTTCATTGAACATTCTCATACTGACACGGACCTAAGATGGCAGGTCATTGAGAAGCCTACCTTACCCCTCAGAGGAGGCAACATGACTGCTCTGCTCAACAGAGCTGAATGCAAATGGATCGCCAGGGTTGACTCGGTCAACCACGGGCTCAACACCCTTGATGAATGGACCAGTACCATCACCACCTAAGTCCCTCTGTCCTCCCCTGAACTGCGTTCCACGTAATACATATTTATATGATCCTTCATCCTGACCAGGACTCCAACTGGTTTATTACACATCCAAAACCTTTTACAAATCCCTGTAAATTAACCGCCTGGTTTCACACCAAAACCCTTTCCTTCGTGGCTGTTAAATTACAACATGTTCAAAGATTACTGTTTTCTATTATGATCACATTAACGTATTGACTCTACATCCATGTGCAGAGCGTCACCGGAGGTACATAAACAGTACAATTATTTCCATGTATTGCAATTCCCGTATTGTAATTATATGACCTCCATAATATGTACCTCCGCCCAGACCTAGCCCTTGACCTGGCTCCAGGTACCCTCCTAGCTTTTATTACATCCTGTAAATTAACCGCCCGGTTTTACACCAATTAGACCCTGTTGCTCTGTTTCTAACATGCTCTATTCTTGTTTGCATTGCGAGTATTATCATTGTTATTTGCATGCACCTGTTGGCTCACTACATGTTTCATTGTAATGTTTTTCATGCCTTAGACGCCGACAACGCCACTTGAGATTTTTCAACCATTGTTTACATTAAATTGTTGACATTCCCCTTCACGCGACTGCCGGCCTTTGACGGCTCTCTGATTCTGCTCTGCTTCCTGTTTACTTGGGTTTCCATGGGAACCTTCACCCACGCCCTACCACTCCTCCCCGGCCCTTCCCATTCCCGCCCCTTTCCCCTACTCCTACCAATGGCCTCGCGACACATCCCCGGCCTTCCCCAACCCCGCCCCTGGCTCACGCCCACACACCGCCGGCCCTCCCCCACCCCCCTCGCGCGGCAGCCTGGACATAAGCCAGGACACAGGTAATGCGCGGTCTGTTCCCGCATTTACTGCCGACCAGCCACGCCAGATGAGCGCTTGCCTTCTGTGCTTTTCATGTTTCCAGGTAAGAGCGTGTCCGAGAGATTGCACCACCAGATGGCACGCAATTAGTCAGTACCTGCTCTATCACTGAGCGTCTTACAGCCTAACTGACCGCATGCGCGCTCTCTTTTCCCAGACGCTGCCCAACTCTGCGTGCAGCCCTAGGACGGAACGCGACCAGGTAATCACATCCAGAGACCTTCCCGTACTATCCTGTTACACCCCTTTTATTTAATACTCACGTCAATATTTTTTCTACAGCAATTGACGCTAGTAACAGCCGTGTGCCGCCAGACTCGCCATCCCAACTGGCAAACTGTAAGTTCATTCCCTTATAGGTGGATCACCATTCCACTGAAAGGTCTCCCCCTCGCCTGGCCAAATTTTCCACACTAGTCACCCCTAATAGCACTCTCCTTCCCTCTCTGGCCACCACTACAGTCACGGTCCCCTTTTTTCACGATAGATCTAATACGATTTAGTCCAATGGAAATCCCCCACCACTCACCTCCCTCTCCCTGCCCGCCAATTGCCCTTGCTCACCACTCCCCTCCTTTGTCCACAGCACTGTATCCATCGACAACCCCGTCCTGATGACGATCCCAAACCAAGGGGATCGAAACGCCGTCGACCACACAGCTTGAATCATACGACGCATATCACACTTAAAGCTTTTACCAAAAACTATTTTTCAAGTGATTGTAACTTGTTCTGTAATTGAAGCTTTAAATGATGTACATAATTTCATGTATGCGCCACTTATGCTGTTTTTAAAAGCACTTGCACTTCTCATTTTCACTTCAAACTGTATATAGCACCTTGCACCAAGTGCCACTGGGTTGTCACAAGATCTAATCTTTACAGTGCTGTCTTAACTGTAAATGCATTACCCCTTGCCCTTGGTGAATAATACCACCCTTTTTTCAATCCTCTGACTCCTTGTGTTCTGTTCTTAGTAATGCTTGTGGCATACTCCTATTGAAACAGTCTTTTAAATAATACCTGTTGGGACCTGTTCTTGTTTACATAACGCACCCTTCCCAACGTGGTTTATGGGTTACCTCCTGTGCTTCCTACATCCAAGAAATATAAGCCATCCCACCCTCGCAGAAATGCAAGGGACGCATGTAAAATGACTCACTGCTAGCAACCTCCCTTTACGTACAATTTATAAGCTTGACATCTTGAGGCCTTATAAGTCGAGCGTTTGAAGGTAATTGTTTCGAGGGTACCTATTTTTAAGTAATGATTCTCCTTGTCATGATCACATTTTATACTCTACAGGCACCTTTATGAGAAAATGGAAACGGTTCTTTGTCCAACAATACTGGCGTTCATTTGAAATCTTGGGAAAGTTAAAGTTTTTTTTCAATATTAATCTGTCAGTTGTGAAAGTGAATTTAGAAAAATAGGACTGGTTCTCATTTTGTTTATATAATTTAGTTTTGCAATGTATCAAGAGCAGACATCTGTAGAATACCATTTTTACTCTCAATACCACACATCTAATTTCTTAGGAAAAGGTTTTAATATCTGAAAAAATCATATGAAACAGTAATTATGTATGATTCACTGATTAGCAAACGTAGTTGGCATCAGGCTGACGTAGACTATGATGATGTATATATATATGTGTGTGTGTCTGTGTTATATATGAGTTTGTGTGTGTTAAAACGGAAAGTATCCTCTCCTGCTAGAAAAAGCAGCACACGCCCGATAATTGGAGCTTTTAAGAAGGGAGGCAAGCGTATAAAACTGAGACAGATGCCAGTTCCTTACTGGCAGAATGCCTTTTTAAAGTTTATGGGCAGTCGCCAGGCTGATGTAGACTATGATTATGGATATGTGTGTGTGTCTGTGTTATATGTGTGAGTGTGTTAGAATGGAAAAAAATATCCCCTCCTGCTAGAAAAAGCACATGTGTGTGTGTTTAACTGTGTGGATGCTGAATACTCTAGATAACCTCGGGCAGATCACACGTCCCCCTGAAGACGACGATACATTCAGGTGTCTGCCCTATAAACTTTTAATGGCACTCTGTGCCTACCATGGTAACCACAGGTAACGGGGAAAAGCTATCCTCAGTTTTTCACCACACGTCGTGTGGAAGGGAGTCTCCCTGAGTGCCAACTCAGTTTATCCTTTAAGATGTCTGACAAGAAGGCCCTGTTTAAACGCTGCAGAACCTGCGACAAAAAGAGGGCCCATGTTGATGATCAACATAAGGACTGTATTTATTGCCTCTATCCGGATCATGAGGCAAAAGATTGTAAACTTTGCCGTACCTTCCCTTCTAAAACCCTAAGGGATAGGGGAGGCAAGAATCCTGTTGTGGCTTAAATCCTCTTCAACTGAAGATGATCACAAAGTCTCAACTTCCCGCAAGAGAGCAAGATCTCAGGACAGATCTTCTAATGAGGGGAGAAAACATACCACTCTGGCTCTTCTCAGAGGTCTCCCTCAGCTGATGTGGCTACCCACGGTTATGCTCACGGGATCTGTTCCAGCTGTTACGCATGGCTGCGGCTGACTGGCCTAAAACCTGTATTCCAAAGGAAGATTACCAATCTGCCTTCCAATGAGTCTACTCTCTTCAGTCCGCTTTAATGTTTAAAATGAAGCGGATCGGGACACAGTGAAAGCTGTAGGACTAGAGAAGAAAGAAGAGTTCTGTAGGCGCTTTCATTCCTATTATAAACGCCCATTCCAGCACAGAGGTCAGACATCGCAGTGATCGTCACAGGGTCAAACAGCAACAGCAGAGGTCTCAGTTTCAACAGCGCATACCAGGAAGAAAAAACAAAAAGCTATCAAAATGGCTATCAATAGAAAAATCCATACTAGACAACACAGACCCACTAGCTCACTGCCAACGAACAAGCACAAAAGGGCAACAGGATATCCAAGATGACAAGGCAGGCTCTGCTAAAGCTACATACGGCTAAATACGGACGTGAGACCAATAGCCAACAGGTACCGAACTGGAAAGTTGAAAATAACTGTGGAGACCGAGTTTAACAGGGCGTGAATATGTGTGTGTGTGTCTTTGAAAGGAAAAATTACAAATTTTGGCAAGTTGCCAATTGCGGGTGAACAACTTGGACGAAGAATAAAGTATCCTCACCATTCAAGTACACTCCTAATGAGCCTATGTGTGTATATATATATATATATATATATATATATATATATATATATATATATATATATATATAACGCTCCAATTCCTCTTCGTTTCAAAAGAAGACAACAGCACTCGAGGGGTACTTTCCAACGTGCAGGTTTATTTCACACAGGCACTCTCCACAATATATATATATACACCAATTCAAAAAGCACCCACAATTGGAGACCCACTTGCGATGTAACAATCTTTAATGTTTGCCAGGCAGCTCCGTCAGTCATTCTCCACAGACACAGCTGTGATCTGCCGTCAGTTTCCCCTACGCGTTCCGGGCGTCCTCATTGGCCCTTGCTCACAGGAACGGCTTCATGGAAAGGTGGCATACGGCTTGATTTAATATGCAGTGAGAAAAGTCCCGCCCTCTGGGCGTGTCCGCTATTGCATCTAGGTATTTGTAGTTCTTGCCTGATAATTCTTTCGGAGCTGCCTTCGCCTGCTTTCCTAAAAGTTTGTTTAAAATCCCATAGTGGGTTGCTCTGTCCTCAGGAGACTGCTGCCAAGCTGTATTTCCCCTCGCAAATCAGCCCATCGCTCCTATTAGCGTTGCATCAGTAGCTTCGCCGGACCTGCGCTTCTGCAGGCGGGGTCTCCGCGACCTGGGAGGGCCGCTACATAATCCAATTCAAAAAGCACCCACAATTGGAGACCCACGTGCGATGTAACAATCTTTAATGTTTGCCAGGCAGCTCCGTCAGTCATTCTCCACAGACACAGCTGTGATCTGCCGTCAGTTTCCCTTACGCGTTTCGGGCGTCCTCATTGGCCCTTGCTCACGGGAACGGCTTCATGGAAAGGTGGCATACGGCTTGATTTAATATGCAGTGAGAAAAGTCCCGCCCTCTGCGCGTGTTCGCTATTGCATCTAGGTATGAACATAAGTTACTTACCTGTAAACTGTGGTTCTCCAGTATTGGTGTCTTTCATAGATTCACATGCTTGAATATTCCCAGTCGTCGAAGTGGGAATCCCACGGTACATAAAATAGCAGTAATATATGCATATATAAATAAAATTATCATAATTATATAAATATATATGCATACATTAAATACAGTAAAGTATCCAGAAAATTCAAAAGTACCATAGAAAAGAATAGGCCCATAGAAAGCCTAAGGGAGAAAACTCAACTTAGTAACATATCAGATTCATTATGTTTTGGTCCAAATTCCAGCCAATCAGGCTGTAGCTCCCTCTAGAACCTTCTCCTCAGAAGCCCAAGTCCTCAGATTTTCGATGCCTGAGGAGAAGAGAGCCTCTGAGGGGAGGAAGGGAGGGTCGCATGTGAATCTATGAAAGACACCATTACTGGAGTACCACTGTTTACAGGTAAGTAACTTATGTTCTTCTCCAGTATTAGGGGTGTCTTTCATAGATTCACATGCTTGAATAAGAGTAGAAAGCAGTAAACCAACATATAAGTCATAAAGGTAACAGTAAATTTCAAGTATATAAGAACATATCATAAATATGTAATGTATCATTATTCAAGAGAAAAAACCTTTATGACTGGAGGCGGGTAGCAACAGAGGTTCACCTTTAATGGAAAAGATTCCGCAGCACCGCTTGACCCACTGCCGTATCCGCAGTAGTGCTTTGTAAAAGTATGGCTGCTCGACCACGTAGCAGCTCTGCAGATGTGTCGCAGGGGTACCCCCGCAAAGAGGGCAGCCGAAGTTGACACAGCTCTATTTGAATGAGCTCGAACTGGAGCAGGAAGGGGCTTCCCAGCCCGTTGGTGACAAAATGATATGGCAGATGAAATCCACCTGGTTATCGTCTGTTTGGTAACAGGTTGTCCTTTGCAGTGTGGACCATAAGCCACGAACAGCTGGTCTGCCTTTCTGAACGGTGCAGTTCGCTGAATGTAAAATTTGAGACAACGTTTGACATCCAATGAGTGTATTGAACGCTCAGCTGGAGATTGTGGATCAGGAAAGAAAGTTTTTAGGATGACTGGTTCGTTGAGATGGAAGTCACTAGGAACCTTTGGGTTGAACCTAGGATTAATACGTAATGTAACAGCCTCATTGGAGAATTGTAGGAAAGGAGGCTGAATTGTAAATGCTTGGATGTCACTGACACGCTTGGAAGATGTCAAAGCGAGCAAAAGTGCAACTTTCCATGTGAGAAACTTTAATCCTGCAGAGTGAATGGGCTCGAATGGAGGCAAGAGCAGCTGAGACAAAACAAAATTTAAGCGCCAGGCAGGCGGAGGACGACCGGTGGGTGGAAACATTCGAAAGAGGCCTTTGAAAAATTGTTTAATGATTCTTGAAAAAAACAGAGATGTTAGACCCATCATGGCGGAAGCGGGAAATTGCTGCCAGAAACACTTTAAGAGTGGAGTGTGAAAGTCCTGATTTTGCAAGAGATAAAAAGAAAGGTAGGATTTGCTCCGGTTTGGCCGTCATGGGGTCCAAAGCTTTAGAGTGGCACCAAATAGAGAAACGCTTCCACTTAAGTTGATAAGTTTTAATGGTGGATGGAGCACGGGCGCACGCTAGCACCTCTCTGCAATCATCGTCGATGTTTAAACGTACGAATTCATAGTGCTCAGGTTCCAGGCATGTAGTTGGAGATATGCCGGATCCGGATGGCAGATCTGGCCCTGCTACCTCGTGAGGAGGTGAGGTAGCGGATGAAGCGGTATCGGGTCGGTCTGTGAGAACAGTAGCAGATCCAAAACCAAGGACGTCTCGGCCACTTGGGTGCGATCAGGATGACATGACAAGGTTGAAACCTCATTCTGTGTAATAGACGAGGAATCAGAGGGAGCGGCAGAAAAGCGTAGATGAAGTCGTTCGACCAATTGATCGAAAATGCATTTCCGCCCGACTCTCTGTGGGGATGACGACTTGCAAAGCGTTGGCATTTCCTGTTGAGGCGGTCGCAAAAAGATCCATTTGCGGTTGGCCCCACTGTCGGAAAATGAAATCGAGAGTTGGTTGATTGAGTTCCCACTCGTGATCGTCCGATAAAGCCCTGCTGAGCGAGTCCGCGAGAACATTGGCTACCCCTGGCACATGAATGGCTGTGAGTTGGAACTGATGTTGAATCGCCCAGTCCCATATCTCTTGTGCCTGTCGGGAAAGTAAGAGAGACCTCGTGCCGCCCTGTTTGTTGAGGTAGTGCATGCTGGTGGTGTTGTCCGTCCTCACCAGCAAAGTGTGTCCCTGCACTAACCTCTGGAAGGATTTCAGGGCCAGGAAGATCGCCAAGAGTTCCAGGCGGTTTATATGCCAAGTACGCTGGGTTGTAGTCCACTTTCCTTTTACTGACATCTCGTCGAGATGCGCTCCCCAGCCTTCCAGAGACGCGTCTGTTGTGAGCGTCAGAGTCGGTGGTTCGTCTTGGAAAGAACGGCCTGTCGAGATGTTCGGAGGGTAAGCCCACCACTCCAGCGCCTTCTGAATGCGAGGCGTCAAAAAGATTTTGTCGTCGAACGACCCGGACACCTGTTTCCACTGCTCGTCCAGTTCTTCTTGTAGAGCCCTCATGTGCAATCTGCAATTGGGGAGCAGTTGAATGCACGAGGAAGCCATGCCAAGGAATGATTTGAACGTTCGGACAGAAACATACAGTTTTGACTGCAGGAAGTGCACCATCTTTAACATGCGGTCCTGTCTCTCTTGAGAGACGAACACCTTCCCCAGCCGAGAATCTAGCGAGGCTCCGAGAAAATCTCGCCATTGTGACGGGTGAAAGTGTGACTTCTCGGCATTGATGGACAAGCCCAGGGTGTTGAACAGCGAGACGCAGACTTGAGTGTGTTGCTTCGTCAACTGAAAAGTCTTGGCCTTTATAAGGCAGTCGTCCAGGTACGGATAAAATTGGACGCCCTGCAGGCGTAGGAAGGCAGCTACCGTGGCCCAGATCTTGGTAAAGACCCTTGGCGCTTAACGCAGGCCGAACGGTAGAACTTTGAATTGAAAATGTAGGTGTCCAACTGTAAAGCGGAGATACTTCCTGTGTCTGGGGTGAATTGGCACATGGAAGTATGCGTCCTGGAGGTCGATCGTGGAAAAATACTCCCCGGGATTGAGATAGTTTAAAATTTGAAGCAGGGTTAGCATCTGAAAGGTTTTTGAAGTGATAAATTCGTTGAGGGCCCGTAAATCCAAAATAGGGCGCCATTCTCCCGTCTTCTTCTTGACTAAAAAGAAGCGGGAGTAAAACCCTTTGCCTTGCTGGTTTTGCGGTACCACTCCGATGGCTCCTTTTTTGATCATCAATTTTACTTGTGCTAACAAATCCTTGAAATGGGGAGAAGGTGGCCCGAGGGTGGACGAGTGGGGGGGAATTTTGTAAACTCCAGAGTATGACCCCTGGAAATTACGTCCAGGACCCATTGGTTGGAGGTGATATCGGACCAATTGCAAAAGTACGTTGAGATGCGACCTCCAATTTTTACAGTCGGCAGAAGTGTGGCATAAAAACTGTCACTGCTTCTTTGTATTTGAACCTCCTCTGTATGTGGTTTTCCGTTGGTATGGTCTAGTGGTGGACTGACGATTCTGGGTGTGATAGGAACCCCTTTGCCTGTTGTAGGAACGATACTGACTTGATCCACGAAAAGTGGAGGAACTTCCGCCCCTACCTCGTGCCCCTCGAAATGGCCGTTTCCTGTACTGCAGGGTTGCCAGAGACTTCGCAGTATCGGTGTCCTTTTTTATCATCTCAAGGGCATCATCGACATGTTTGCCAAAGAGCAAATCCCCGTCATATGGCAAGTCCAGTACCCTTGCCTGTACTTCTGGATGGAAGGTTGTAGCCTTTAACCAGCCTTGACGCCTCAAGACTGCTGCCCCAGCCAATTGCTTTAATCCCGTGGAGGATATATCAAGAGCGCAGTCAATAATTTCAGAGGAAATTCTTTCTCCCTCCTGAATGATGGCCTGTGCTTCAGCACGGATGGCATCAGGCATTTGTGGAATCAGTGTGGCAATCTCGGACCACATCTGGCAGTCGTAGCGGCCCAGAATAGCCAAAGAATTAGCAGCTCTCACAGTAGTAGCTGCCATTGTAGTAAATTTCTTGCCAATGGAATCTAATTTGCGGCCTTCCTGATCAGGAGGAGACGTGAGGGGTGTGGCCGGATTGCGGGATCTTTTCTGTGCCGCCGGAGTAATAACCAAATCCGCCTTCAGTTGCGACACCAAACAGGCTGGGGAGGTTGCCGGCGCCTTATATTTCTTGTCTAATCGTGGCAAAACAGCTGGGATCGAGTTTGGTCGCTCCATTAGCTTCAGACCCTCCTGCCAAATGTGCTCAATGATTGGAATTGTATGGGTTTGCTTTTGTTGTTGGTCCTTGAAATCATACAAGAAGCAATCAGTTTGTTGTTCCTCCATAGTAAGGTGAAAACGCTTAGTAGCACGGAGCATTAAGTTGTGGAAGCCTGCAATGTCCACTGGAGGCGAAGCTAAAGGCGAAGCCGGCGGAGTAGAGGGTGTGTTAGCCTTGTAGTTGTCCCACTCATGAAGACCGTTGTCATCATCAGTATCATCAGTATCATGAGGATCTTGATTCACATTGTCTGTATCTGGTTGGGTATCTACCGTAGATGCGGGTGGAACAGGTGTAGGAGCTTGTGATTGCGGAGGAAGTTGTGGTTGAGGTTGCGGAGGAAGTCGAGGTGTTGGAGACGCAGGTGAAGACGGAGGGAATCTGCGGTTGTAATCATCTCCACAGACACAGCTGTGATCTGCCGTCAGTTTCCCCTACGCGTTTCACCTACGCGTTTCGGGCGTCCTCATTGGCCGGCGAAGCTACTAATGCAACGCTTATAGGAGCGATGGGCATATTAAATCAAGTCGTATGCCACCTTTCCATGAAGCCGTTCCTGGGAGAAAGGGCCAATGAGGACGCCCGAAACGCGTAGGGGAAACTGACGGCAGATCACAGCTGTGTCTGTGGAGAATGACTGACGGAGCTGCCTGGCAAACATTAAAGATTGTTACATCGCACGTGGGTCTACAATTGTGGGTGCTTTTTGAATTGGATTATGTAGCAGCCCTCCCAGGTCGCGGAGACCCCTCCTGCAGAAGCGCAGGTCCGGCGAAGCTACTGATGCAACGCTAATAGGAGCGATGGACTGGTTTGCCAGGAGGAATACAGCTTGGCAGCAGTCTCCTGAGGACAGAGCAACCCACTATGGGATTTTAAACAAACTTTTAGAAAAGCAGGCGAAGGCAGCTCCGAAAGCGTTATCAGGCAAGAACTACAAATACCTAGATGCAATAACAGACACGCCCAGATGGCGGGACTTTTCTCACTGCATATTAAATCAAGCCGTATGCCACCTTTCCATGAAGCCGTTCCTGTGAGCAAGGGCCAATGAGGACGCCCGAAACGCGTAGGGGAAACTGATGGCAGATCACAGCTGTGTCTGTGGAGAATGACTGACGGAGCTGCCTGGCAAACATTAAAGATTGTTACATCGCACGTGGGTCTCCAATTGTGGGTGCTTTTTGAATTGAATATATATATATATGTGTGTGTGTGTGTGTGTGTGTGTGTGTGTGTGTGTGTGTGTCTGTGTGTCTTTGAAAAGAAATTTGAACAATTATTCTGGCAAGTTGCCAAATCCGGGTGCTGGACAAATTGGACGAACTTAGACAAAGAATTGCACTATACTCACCATTCATTTAAAAGTGCACTCCTAATGACCCTATGATGATGTATGTGTGTGTGTGTGTATTTGTGTAGCTGAACTAACATGTACATCTTATGCCATTAGACATACTTGACTGTTTTGATATTTTATAGGTAATCGATGCGTATCTTGCATGATTTTAAAGAAGACTCCAGGAAAGTTACCAGAGCCGTTCCAATAATAGATTATATATGGAACGAGGGTATTAAGATTATGAAGAACCCTGCATCCGTGGCTGCCGTGCTTACACGGATAGATTAAAATTATCGTGCTCCAGCCAATAGTCCTTCCAGCTTCATCAGGGATCCCACACCGGATTCTGTGATTTCACAGGCCATCCAACAAAGGTCTAAAAATCCTGCAACGCCTATAACTACACCACCGAACAAAAAGGGAAGTAGTCTTGACCTCGTTGGTAAAAGGTTTGCAACCATGGCTGTCACTTCCATCAGGGCTGCTAATTCTTTAGCGATTATAGGGCACTATGATCAGCAGTTGTGGTCGGAGATGGCCAGTCCGATTGACCTCATTCCAGAGGAGAAAAATCAGGAAGCTCGGAAAATTCTGCTCGAAGGAGAGCGAGCAGCATCAGACAACACCACAACAATCTCTGAACAAACAGGGAGAAACCAGGAGGTGGTTACTGGCAAGACATCTAACCATCAAGGCACGTTCCGGGCATCCTAAACATCCAGGCAGACTTCTTAAACAGAAAGTACGTCTTCAGCACTCCTCGAAAGACCTGGCTTACATCCAGGGATCGGTTACGGCTGACTGCATCTCACGCTAAATACAGGCACGATAGCCAAAAAGTACCGTTAGGCAAACTTGAAAAGAACTCTGAAGAGAGAGTGTTACAGCCCCCCTTGGCAGCAGCTTCGCCGTATCTGCGGGGCCAGAAGTACAGAATAACATCCTGAAGACATCGTTCGAGGCACTAGTGGTTGAGAAAGTCACCCAGCACAAAAAGGATAATGAAACTGCATGGTACATGTGGGCCTTGCAATTCAGAGGAATGAGAAGAAGTCCAACATGAAGACCTAACGGAAAAGGGGTAAACCAGCCGGGAACATCGCATAAGACATTCCAGCAGACCTATCAGAGCAACATTCAAGCACATCTTAACTGCTATCGTACAAAGTGTAAACTTAATTTGGGCAATTTGGTACATGTTTCTAGGGGTAGGCAGACAAAATATCGATTTTTTAATATCGACCTACCATAATATCGAAGTTTTAATATCGATGGGACAGAATATAGAAGGTAAGTAATATCGATTTTTTTAATATCGAAGGGACAGAATTTCGGAGGCAAGTAATATTGATTTTGTTAATATCGCTGTAAGTAATATCGATATTACTAATATCGATATTATATGATTTTTATGTATATTATTATGTATTTAATATGCTTTTGATTAAGTGCCGAGGACCAAACTGTTGGAAGCCCTATTGGGGTTAGGTATGCCAAAAGAGCAGGTGACTCTACTTATTAACATGCACGCGAATACATACGCTAAAGTCAGATGGGGTAAGCCAGGCGAGGTTACTGATAGATTTGAGGTTGCCAAGGGGGTTAGACAGGGGTGCGTCTTGGCCCCCACCCTGTTTTCACTGTTTATTAATGGGGTGACCAATTATTTCTCTAACTTTCCGACGGACTCTCTTGCTGGGAGGAAAATCCCCCTCCTCATGTTCGCTGACGATACGCTCATTATTTCCAAAATGAGGCAGGGCCTACAGTCAGCACTGTCTCGTTTTGAGCTTTTCTGCAGCGAGCATGAGTTGGAGGTGAATGTTGGAAAGACTAAATTTATGGTCCTACGGGGCTCTAGAGTTGTTAAGGCTAAGGTAACAATGAGTGGGGTTATCTTGGACCAAACAGAGGTCTTTACATACTTGGGCGTCACATTGAGTGAGAACCTAAGTTGGAAGCCTCAGTTGGACCTTTTGTCCCTCAAACACGCCCAGCTTGGGGGTGCCATATTTAAGGAGCACTCCAATTCTCTAACTAAACCCCTGGCACCCCTGGCCAAATTCTATGGTTCAAAAATAATTCCTTCTATCCTATATGGTGCAGAATTGTGGGGTTACAGTGATCTATCAAGACTGAAGGTAGCTCAGAACAAGTTTCTCAGAATGGTTACTGGCCTTCCTCAATCCTCGCCTTGCCTCCCCCTACAGTACGACCTGGGAATTAATCCTATAGAGGATGTAGTTCGGTATAGACCACTGGCGTTTTGGCGGCGCCTGTGGACTACACCTGAACTATCTATGTATGCCGAGGCTATTCTTGAGGTAAGGGGCATAGAGGGGGCTCATAGGGTTCCATGGTTTTCATTCCTTAGAGCGTTACTGAAGGACTTGGGACTGGAGGGCCTTTGGGTAGATCCAGCTAGTGCCACCTTCCCATCCCAAAAAATCCTTAAAGAAATGTACTGTCGCAGGATCATGGAGAAGAGACCATCTTTAGTGGGGGGTTCTACGATGACTTCGGTATTTCTAGTTATTAAGGATGTCCCGAGATATGAAGATTACTGGGACATAATAACCAAGTCAAATGACCGGAAACTGTATCATCAACTGAGAGTGGGCTCGCTACCTGTGCGTGGGTTAACACACTCTTGGAACCCAGAAAGTAGTGACAAATGTCCTTTTTGTGTAGCGGAAGTAGAAAATATTGAACATCTACTATTCTGCTGCCAAAATATACACTACCCAGAAGAGTCTGGTTAAGACCATTATGTTGCTCGTTGGGCACTAGATCTGCTATTGCTGCCAGTAGGATTTTGAAAACGGACACTACTGTCTTTATTGTCATCAGTGTGGCAAAGTTTATTAGCTGGGCCTGGTCTATACGTTCCCGTAACCTTAGTCACTGAGTCATAGTGTTTACGTCATCTGTTTTTGTAATTGTGTATTGTTGTATGTCGTAGTCATGGTCTTTTTCTGGTTAATTTAATGCTGTTTTATCTAGGTTTTAACGTGAATTGTATTTATTGTCTTAAACTTATTATGAAATGTATTCTATGCTTGTTGTACATTGTCTTTTATGATATATATCGAAATAAAGACCTTTTGACAAGTATTTAATATGTATTATTTTTTTTAACGTAATTTAGGTAAATGTTGTATTTTAGTACCATAGCGGGTTGTGGGTTTATAGGGGAATAGGGTGGGAAGTAATTTAATTATACTAAATTAATTATTAATTTTTTAGGAATGATAAATTAATTTTAATTAATTGGTAATTAATTTTTATTAATTGGTATTTTATTTTAATTCATTGATTCATTGATAATTATGTTCTGTAGCAGGTTTTGGGTTCATAGGGGAATAGGGTGGGAAGTAATTTAATTATACTAAATTATTTGTTAATGTTTTAGGAATTATAAATTAATTTTAATTAATTGGTAATTAATTTGTATTAATTGGTAATTTATTTTAATTCATTGATTAATTGATAATTATGTTTTGTAGTGGGTTGTGGGTTTATAGGGTGGGAAGTAATTTAATTATACTAAATTAATTATTAATGTTTTAGGAATTATACATTAATTTTAATTATTGGTAATTAATTTTTATTAATTGGTAATTTATTTTAATTAATTGATTAATTGATAATTATGTTCTCTAGCAGGTTGTGGGTTTATAGGGGAATAAGGTGGGAAGTAATTTAAATGTAATTAAGTCATAATTTATTTTCATTAATCGTTTTTGCTAATTATATTATTGTTAATTAATTATTAATTGTTAATTCATTTTTATTAATTGGTAATTAATTTTAATTATTTGATGATTATGTTAAGTGTATTATTTTA
The DNA here is from genome assembly GCF_964261635.1 of Lissotriton helveticus. Taxonomy (NCBI): domain Eukaryota; kingdom Metazoa; phylum Chordata; class Amphibia; order Caudata; family Salamandridae; genus Lissotriton; species Lissotriton helveticus. The sequence continues at coordinate 2,083,414,776 of NC_136065.1, forward strand.
TTATTGGCGTTTGTTGTGCCTTAATAGTGTGTAAAGTAATTGATATGTAATTAAGTAGGTATTACATTTATAGTTGGGTATTGATAATGAATTTATTGGATATTAATTATTAATTGGTAATTATTTTTTTAATAATTATTAATTGGTATTTGTAAATAGTTTAGATTAATTTAATAAATACTTTTTTAAATATTTTAAAATATTACTTTATTTATAAGTATGTTATTTTTAACTTCTACGCTATCCAACACTTTCCCTAGTGTTGCACTCTCTGGAGTGGAAATAGTAATTTTTACCCCTACGCTATCCAACACTTTCCCTACTGTTGCACTCTTTGGAGTGGGAATAACAATTTTTACCCCCAGGCTATCCAACACTTTCCCTACTGTTGCACTCTCTGGAGTTGGAATAGTAATTTTTACCCCTACGCTATCCAACATTGTCCCTACTGTTGCACTCTCTGGAGTGGGAATAGTAATTTTTACCCCTACGCTATCCAACACTTTCCCTACTGTTGCACTCTCTGGAGTTGGAATAGTAATTTTTACCCCTACGCTATCCAGCACTTTACCTACTGTTGCACTCTCTGGAGTTGGAATAGTAATTTTTACCCCTACGCTATCCAACACTTTCCTTACTGTTGCACTCTCTGGAGTTGGAATAGTAATTTTTACCCCTACGCTATCCAACACTTTCCCTACTGTTGCACTCCCTGGAGTGAGAATAGTAATTTTTACCCCTATGCTGTCCAACATTTTCCTTACTGTTGTTTTTTTGGGAGTTGGAATAGTATTTTATTCCCTCTGTTACTTAATATTTTTGTATTGTTTTAGTTAATGTAGTATATCATTAATTTAAAAAATATTTAAAAAAAATTTTTTTTAATTTGTTTTGCATAATTATTTAATTTTTATTTATGTTATTATTTTATGTGTATAGATGAATTTGTAATATATAATATTTGTAAATATTTATAAGTTATTACAATAAATATTACAACTGATTAGTAAGTATATATGTTATATATTATATGTATATGTTTAATTTTTTCAAATTAAATTGTGTATATCACTTATTTTAAATAATATAATATATTTTGTACTATGTTTATTATAATACATTGTACATATTTGTTTTCATTAAAAAAAACGATATTTTTAAAAAAACAATATTTTTGACATTGATCTTTCTTTCAGTATTTTTGTACTTACCTTTTTGTAGATAGGACGTCGATATTGTTGACATCGATATTATTGCGCTGATATTTTTGTAGGTCGATATTTTGTCTTTCTATATTTTGTCATACATTCGTTTCTAGGTGTATTCTGATCCAGTACATAGGATTATTTGTGGGTCGGTCACTGTGTACGACTTCTACTCCCTCTACAAGGGTGGAATGATACCCCCGGGGGTACCATTCAAAAGTGTTTGACAAACATGACCATGTAGCCAATCTAAAGTTCCCATTAACCACACTTATGGTCTGGCTGCATCACAGAACAGCCTTAAAGTAGGGCTTCAGATACACTTCCTTAGCTTTCTCCTTTGTTTTGTCAATAGATGAAGGCCGTCGCCAATTTAAATGAAGAGCAGCCATCTGAAGCTGAACTCAAACAAGACGGAGGTCTTTATCCTCAGCCTCACCCACTATGCCTGGGATGACTCCTGGGGGCCGACCGCGCTAGGAACAGCACCGACACCCGCGGACCACGCACGCAACCTAGGATTCATCCTTAACTCAGTCTCCTGCTTCAACACCCTACGAATGCTCCGCAGGATCTACAAGTGGATCCTGACCGCATCAAGAAAAACAGTGACAGGCCCTCGTCAGCAGCAGGCTTGACTACAGCAATGCACTCTGCAGGTATTCTGGCCAAAAACCTACAACTTAAACGCATCCAAAAGCCTCCGCCCGACTGATCCTCAACGTCCCCCGACGCAGCCACATCACCCCCCCCCCAGCTGAGAGACCTTCACTGGCTCCCCGTCGACAAGAGGATCACCTGTAAGCTCCTTACCCACGCACACAGAGCACTCCACAACACCGGACCAGCCTACCTTAACAGCAGACTCAGCTTCTACACCCCCACCCGACAGCTCCGCCTGCCTAGCCACCGCCCTCCACATCCAACGTACGACCTCCGACGGCAGATCATTCTACTTCCTCGACGCCAAGACCTGGAACTCCCTCCCTACCCACCTACGGCAAACCCAAGACCTACTCACCTTCAGAAGACTCCACGAGACCTGGCTCTTCGAACAGTAGCGGCACCCCCTCCCCTCAGCACCTTGAGTCCCTCACGGGTAAGTAGTGCGATTTACAAGTATGTTGATTGATTGAATAGATGGGATCTTGTTCTGCATTGGTAAAAAAAACACAAAAGTTGTCATTGGTGCTGAAGCAGCATCGCTGCAGTAGTGGGAGCACCTTTTGGAGTATGACCATGTGATAGTGGTGCAATTATTATAGATTCTGATGTCCGACGTCTACCTTACTGAGTGGAATTACCTCTACCTCTTACTCTACCGTTGTACACGGATGAGCGGTATTGGTTGTTGCCCTTGAAAGAGGAGGAGGAGTTTAATTACAGTTTTAACACCTTAGCCAAATAGTTTCTTAACTTCAAAGAGCAGATTTAGTATGAAGGTTAAACGAAGTATGGCCCACCTCTAAATGGCTTGTGCAAGGCGTGACAGCTGAAGGGAGGGTGTCCCAACATTCTTTCAGTAGCAGTGTTAGTAGAACGGGGTGAATAAAGGGATGTAATATCCTACCAAAATGTACAACTTGTTAAAATATCTGGTTGTGGCTGTTGACTTATGTAACAATCTGCAAACAGGGTCAATGTCATGGGCATTATCAGGGTCAGGATCTATTCTTGGAATGTTGAGCTATTGATTCACATGTGCCCTCCTGCCTACCCCGCCAACACCTGTGGTTGTTTCATGTTATTAGTTATTGTACATACGCATTGACAACTCTATATTACAATTACTTACTCCATTCTCCTCTAATGGGAATACAATCTAACAATAGTCGATGCCCAAGCAGACTAACTACAAAAGGAGTCACCTTACTTGCAACTTGAAAGACTTTTTCAAAGACATACAACTTATGATAATCCGGACACAACACTAGATGGCAGGAGTATCCAGAGCATGTAAATCTGCAGCCGGCATGCGGAAACATCTTTACCAATTAAAGTAACTTGCTTTTTAAATACATTTGGTACATTTGGGGCCCGATGTAGGTCGGTCGGTAACGGCCGAAAATCAATATTTTCGGCCGTTACCGATCGGTATAGAGCCATCGGGATGTAGCAGTCCGAAAACCGCCCAAATCGGTGATAATACCGAATCGGAAAAGTTACCGATTCGGTAAAATACCGAATCGGAAAATAAACAGATTCGGTAAGTATACCGAATCGTTAACGAACCGAATCGGTAAAAATAGGGATTCGGAAAAATCACCGATTCGGTAGAATACCGAATCGGAAAAACCACAGAATCGTAAAAAAAATACCGATTCGTTAACAAACCGATTCGTTAAAAATACCGATTCGGTAAAACTGAAGATTGAGATGTAGAAAGCTCTGAAATACCGAATTAGCTTCAAATTCGGTATTTAAGAGTCTGTAGTTACCATAGATTGGAATCAGGTGGTAACCAGGTGCAACCTATAAAAATGGACCCAAAATGCATTTCTTCTTGCACCATGGCTGCATTTTATGTCATAGCAAGACGGCTACGGCTACAGCAGGAAGGAGAGAAGGAATGGCAGAGACAGGAGAAGGTGTATAGACAGCGGATCACCCTGTCCATGCTGACAGATGCAGAGATCCTACAGAGGTACAGGCTGGACCCAGAGACCATCTTAGAGCTCATTAGGGACCTCCAACCCCTGTTGCAGCACACCACCCCAAGGGCACACGCAATCCCAGTGCACGTGCAGGTGCTATGCAGCCTACACCTGCTTGCGTCTGGCAGCTATCAAAGTGTAGTTGCTGTGGCAGGAGGGGTGACTCAGAGCTGCCTGTCAAGGTTCTTCCACAAGTTCCTTGACGCCATGATACAAAGGATGGACCAATACATTTCCTTCCCTGCAACCCATGCAGAACTGGTACAGACAAAAGCAGACTTCTACCAGATGGCAGGATTCCCCCACATCATTGGCTGCATAGATGGCACACACATTCCGATTTGTCCCCCTGCTGACACGGAATACGTATACCGCAATCGGAAGTCACGGCACACCATAAATGTGCAGGTGATTTGTAATGCGAAGTGTGTCATCACTGACGTGGTAGCAAAATTTCCAGGGAGTACCCACGACTCCTACATTTTCCAAAATAGCGGAATTTATGCATGGCTGACGGCAGGGGAATTCGGTGAAGGATACCTCCTAGGTAAGACACAGTGTCAGACCCCCATAACCTAAATAGCAGTGTGAAGTACATGTATGCATGTGAGTAATGTTACCCCTTTTCCTTCTAGGCGACAGTGCATATGCCCTCCACTCATTCATTCTCACCCCCTCAACACCCAGCCAAAGGAGGTATAACCGTGCGCACAAAAGCACAAGGAATGTAGTAGAACGGACCTTCGGCATCTGGAAAAGCAGGTTCAGATGCTTGCACAAGAGCGGAGGTGCAAGGCAATATACCCCCATCACCTGCTGCAAGATAATTGCTGTCTGTGCAATGTTGCACAACCTTGCGGTCAAGAAGGGCACAGAGGTAGAGTTGTCTGACTACGAGGACCCTGACGATGACATTGCTGTGCCACAAACACAACCTGCTGAAGTGTCTACACCAAGTGATGGCAGGGTCAGACGTGAGGAGATAACAGACAACTATTTCTGAGTGAGTACAGATGCACAGACACGTTATGGATGTGAGGAAATGAAACTTTTTTAATTGTGGTACAACGTCACAGCACTGATGTGCAACAAATGAAATGATTAACTACAATGTGGGAACAGGAAATGGGCCGGGTTGCCTCACCCACACTGGCAGTGTCATTTCCTGCTGCGCTTTGCAGACCCACTGGGATGCGGCTCCCCCCCTTCTGCATGTCCGGCTGCCTCTGCGGAGCGCCTGGAGCTCCGGCGCGGCTGGGACACTGCGCTGGCCGGACTGCTGCGGCTGCTGCTGTCCCCAGCCTCGGCCACGTCCAGGGCAGGATTCACCACTGTGTTGGAAATGATGAGTGTCTCCATGGCACTGGTGATGCGGGCCATGCCCCTGGTCACCTCCGCAGTGTTTTGAGTGAGGCACTTCTCCATATTTGCCCCTCGGCGGTATAGCAGGGCTGTTGCTGCGGCAAGCCGGGTAATTGCCCAGTTTTGTACTCGTGCATCCCTGCGCCTTATGTGCTCATGCTGGTCCATCTTGGCACACAGCTGTGTTATGGCAGTTGTAATGCGCCCCATTCCTGTAGCAATTTCCCGGTTACTTGCCACAAACTCAGTAAATCCCTTTGTCATTTGCACCATCTGCAGGTTATGCTCACGCAATTGCCGGTGGCAAGCGAGGATGGACTTGGCCTGCATCTCCTGGATTCGGACCATGCTCCCCTCAAGCCCTTGGAAGACGGTGCCCTCCCGTGATGGATTTGCACTGCTGGAAGTGCGTGGGTGGCGGCGATTGGTGCTGGTCTGCTGGGTGTCCGGCTGTGCCACAGGTGTCACAGGTGTGGGTGCTGGTGCCTGACCCGCAGCTCCCTCCATGATGGACAATGGGGACACAATACTCCTCCTGGCTGGAGCAGTGGCAGGTGCTGGCTGGGACTGTGTGGGTGAGTTCTCTGGTGAGAACTGGAATGGTGGGGATTGTGACAATTGGGGGGAGTGGGGAGATAAGAGGGCATGTCCTGAGTCATCCTCATTGGCCATGGCACTGCTGTCCTCCACCTCCTGCGAGGAATCCATGCTGCTTGGCCCTGCCACCGCACTGTCTGCTGTTGCTGGAGCTGAGACTTGTGCAGCTGCTGCTCCACTACCTGATGGCGCCCCTAGGAATAAAGTAGCATTTGTCAACTGAGCGGAAATGTCTTACTGTCACTATAATAAATGCATTGCACATGTCATTTTCATTACTCTGCTTCTTTCTTAAAGTGCATTGCAGTTAAATGTGCACTGTAAATTGTTCCTACATTAGCTGTCTACATTTTCCATCATGCATTGCTCATGTATTTTGCTAGCAGTGCTGGACTGGGGTTTGGCTGTACATTGGGGCCAATGGGGAGGTGTCTGGTAGGGTGTGTCATGCTGTGCATGCTTCTCAGCTTTTGATTTGGCTCTGGCTGAGCTGTCCATGTCCCCAACTCCAACCACACTCGCAGTCTCTATCGTTGTGGACACCAGTTCCTCCAGTTCAGTGAGGGGGGGCGCGGGGTTCCTGCCTCCACCGGTCAGTCCTGCCTGCTTGTGCAGCTCCGCCAATTTCCTCTTGGTGAGGCTCCGGATATCATAAAACCTCTTCTTGAGGTCATTCATGTTCCTGGGGGTCACACCAACAGCATTGACCCTCTCACTGATGGCACTCCACAGTTTCCTCTTTGTTGACTCAGGGACTGTGAGGGACAGCCTCCCATACAGCTGCCTGTGGACCCTCACCACCTCCTCCACCAATACTTGCAGCTCCATGCTGAACTTCACCTTGCGCTTTCTCTCAGCCTTCTGGCTCTCAGAGCTGCTTGCCATTTCCACTGTGTTCACAGTTCTCCAAACACTCTCTCTGCTGCTCACTCTCATTGCTCAGCTCTGGCTGCCTCTCCAGAAGGTTCTGATGAGTTGCACCTGCCTGGGTTGCCACTCCCTGCTAGGGTGGGGGAGGGTGCTTTCACCTCATTGGCTGCTTTCATTAGTTTCACTTTCTTGCTTGCCGATTCCGTGTTTGCCGATTCGGTATTTACCGAATCGGTATTTATACTGAATCGGTATTGACCGATTCGGTAAATACCGATTCGGTTTTGCCAATGCATTCCTATGGGACTTTCGGTCCATACGGTTGTATTGCCATTACCGAATCGGTATCTACCGAATCGGTCAATACCGATTCGGTAAGTCTCGAAACACGATACCGAATATTACCGATTCGGTATTCCTGCACATCTGGAATACCTACATATCCACCCCTTAGATTTACCGATTCTTAATTACCGATTCGGTAAAATTCGGTATTTTTCGGTAATTAAGAATCGGTAAATCGATTCTACCTACATCGGGCCCTTGAACCCTTCGTTAGGTAACCAGGATGTTGCATCGGTTTTAATACATTCAAGGTCGATCCATCTACAGCATTCTTGACATAGTGCCTTAAAGTTTTCCAGAAAAAGGTCTGATTTCTGTTTGTTGCAGACACCGCAGAACTCTTCAACAAAATCTAAATGTAACATAAATGAACATTAGCGCATCTGAACAGCAAATGTAAAAAGTTTAAAATTAATGAAGGCTATTATGTACATGTTTCCAAGTGTATTCCGATCAAGTGCATAGGACAGTCACAACTGTTCAAAACACTTTCTAATGGCAAGACAACGAACAGACTTTAAAATACTCAAACATAATTGCCATCTACTACTAAATTGAATAGAATCAACAAAATTAAGGCTCTGCTTTTTTGATAATTGGAGAAAACAAAAATAGCTACCAAATACAAACTTTGTGAAGAAACTAGGGCATGACACATTTTCAAACGTTAATCATGAAGTTTTAAACTCAAACCTAACAACTTCATTAGCTTCATTGCAATGTAGAATCTATATTTCTTCAGAAACGTTACATGGATTACATTTGCTGGAACTGGACGTTTACTTATGTACGATTCTGCAGACTGAACAGAGAGTTGAGAATGTATATTTTATGCAAATAACCAAGGTGAACTTAAATGGACATAAAAACAATTGTTCTCAATATGATTTAGGTTGGAAAGCCATCGTCCGTGGTCTCACACCAACTATGTTAGTACCATCTTAGTGGTAAGACGCAATCACAGGCGAATACCAATCTTCTCCGACGGGCACTAGCACCTGGATCAGTTGTCGTTCACAAGAGTAATTTCCCTAAAAGCCCTCTTTAGTATTTGCAACTAATTTAAAGAAGTAATCAATTTATTGACATAAATTAACGTATCTACAACAAATTTAGGTTTATAATACCATTATGGCAGAATTACCAGCATGCAAAAAAACACCACAATTGTAGCTGTCCTGTTGCTTTGCGTTACATTCTACCACTAATTGCCATAGCTCACTTTCTTGACGGTTCATTGCCTGTAGGAAAGCCCTTTAGAGACATACGAATGGTTAGGTTAAATATTTGTCTGTGAAAGAGAACAAAATAAATATTTTACAATATGATACATAATAATCAATTGAAAAAAGAAAACTCAAATTGACAATGTTATATGTGTGCAGTATTAAAAGTAGTACATAGATGGGTTTCACTCTATCCTTCACACGCACATGCTCAATATCTGGGATACTATTATACAGACCCCCTGGCCCCTGCAGGGTGTTCATCGAGTCCCTCACCAACCTAACGTCATCCAGGGCAAACCTAACCGCAAATTTCACCATCCTAGGAGATTTAAATCTGCACCTAGAGGACCCCAAGAAAGCAGAAGCATGCAGCCTCACACAAAATATTCTAGCTCTTCAACTCCGACAAATCGTAACTAGCCCAACCCACAATAAAGGCAGTATACTAGACCCTGTTTTCTCTAACATGGACTACTTTGAGACACCAGACCCCGTCCCCATCCCCTGGTCAGACCACTTTATAGTCCCTATAGCTTGGAGACTACCTAACCCACCATCAGACCACCAACCCACGAAGGAATGGGACCGCCCATGGGCTAAAATCATCTTTGAAGCCTGGACGGAGCGGTTAACAACCACCTACCGTAGCAGTAACACTGAACCCACTAGTGTGTATGATAAATATAATAAATGGATCACTGCATCCCTGGACGCAACCATCCCCCTTAAATGGAGGTCAAAGAGGCCCACTAACAAAAGATCCCCATGGTACACACCGAATATTCGGGAACTCAAGCAAAATTGTAAAAAGCTTGAGAGGGCATGGAGAAGGAACTAGTGCCTGGAGAAAAAGCAAAAATACAAAGAGGCAATAAAAATATATCAAACAGAAATAAAAAAAGCACAGGCACTTTACTTTGAGGAAAAGATCAAGACAGCAACTAACGCCCCTAAAGAAATAGCCAGAATAGTGAAAACGCTATCAACATGCTCTCAGCCAGAAGGTTCCACTGAAGGAGCCCATCAGAGATGTAAGGAACTAGCAGAATTCTTTAATAATAAAATTCTCAATATATATAACACGTTCCAACCCCCTCAGCAGGAGGATAAACCACCCCCCGAAACAGCTAGTGGGCCAGAGAAATTATGGCATTTTGAGGAAATCCCGATTATGGATTACACTACCCTGGAAATTTAGGGGGGGGAAATCAAATCAGGATCTCCTAGAGACCCAGCGCCCGCACACATGCTAAAGAAAGTCAAGGAAACAATCCTCCCAGTACTCCTGGAAATGCTCAACCTTTCCCTGACCACTTCAACAGTACCGGTAAGGTGGAAACAGGCGATGGTGAAGGCACTGAGAAAAAAAACGAACCTGAATCCAGATAACTGGGGGAACTATCGACCAGTTTCACTCCTCCCACTAGTCAGTAAGATACTAGAGAAACACGTGAACACAATCTTGTCCCACTTTCTGGAATCACATGACATTCTGCACAAATCACAGGCAGGCTTCCGACCTAACCATGGGACGGAAACAGCACTCCTAACAGCAATGGAGGAAGCGAGGAAAGTGCTGGATCGTGGAGGAACTGTTAGATCTCACGGCCGCTTTCGATACGGTAAACCACAGGATCCTATTAGACAGACTCATAGAGATAGGAGTCGTGGGAAGGGCGTTGGCATGGCTGAAGTCCTTCCTATCAGATAGAACGTTCCAAGTGTTCGAAAGCAAGTACACATCAAGAGAGATTCCACTCACTTGCGGGGTCCCGCAGGGTTCATCTCTAAGCCCCACCCTTTTTAATGTGTACCTAAGACCACTGGCCAAGATAGTACAGTCTTATGGTGTCAGAATAGTTACATACACAGACGACACCCAACTGGTAGTAGCCCTAGAACACCCTGAGGACAACCCCGTTGTCCTTAAGTCCTGCCTGGAGCAGGTAGCCACTTGGATGGGCCAATCGTTCCTCAAACTCAATGGGGACAAAACGGAACTAATGATACTCGGAAATAAAGCCGAAACCCATTCAATCATAAGTTGGTCTAGCCGCCTGGGTCCCCCCCCAGCCTAAAGAGAAGATTAAAAGCTTAGGAATCTGGCTCGACAGTTCGCTCAAGCTTGACCATCAAGCGGTTCTAGTGGCAGCCGCATGCTTTGGCATCCTAAGACAACTAAGAAAGATTCTACCACTTTTCCCGGATACCTTGCGTAGAACCATGGTACAATCCCTGATTCTCACCCGGCTGAACTATTGTTAATTCACTTTATTTGGGAACTCCGAAAACCACGATTAGGAAGCTCCAGATAGTGCAGAACTCCGCAGCCAGACTACTTCATAATATTCCAGGAAAACAATCTGCAAAACCAGCACTAAGAGCCCTACACTGGCTGCCCATAGCAGAACACGTTCAATTCAAAGCACTATGCATCGCCCACAAGACGCTCTGGAACACAGGCCCTAAAATAAATCATGCCCTCCTAAATTTTTACCGACACTTACGTAACCTTAGATCTTCCAATCTCTTCCAATCCAGTGTACCCAAAATGAGGAGAGCAAGGGCAAACGGACGCATGTTCTCGTACAATGCCTCCATCCTATGGAACTCTCTCCCGACCAAGCTCAGGGTCATTCCTGACCATCTAACTTTCAGGAAACAACTAAAAACATGGCTATTCCAGAACATACACTAAAGTCTCCTTTTCAGTCCGTGCTTAACAGCGCCGGGATGCCTATGGGTAGCCATGCGCTCAACAAGAATTAATTAAAAATAATAATAGATAATGGTAAAATTTTTAGGGAAATGGTACCTCCAATTTTGTAAAAAATGTTGGTATGTCCGAACATTGCCAAACAGTGAATCGTATACTATTATTTTTTTCGCAAAAGGTTTCAATATCTGAAACATAAAAGAAATTAGAAATTTTAATATTGAGAATTTAACATTTTAAGCTAGAGTTGTCTGCTCGAAACATGGGAAAAAAATAAAGTAAAAAAATGATATATATTTTTTTTAAAACTTCAGCACTTGCAACTGTTACACAGTCATATTTTTCCAGAAGAACTTACAAAAGTCACATAAAGGTCCAAAAATATTGCACATACCAAAAGTATCGAATGAACGCCAGTATTGGTCGGACAAAGAACAATTTCCATTTTCTCAAAAGGTACCTATAGAGTAGAAAATGTGCTCATGAATAAATGTAAGTGACATACAACATCCATACTTTTACACTAACAAAAATTCTAAGATGTGATTGACAATTCAATGAAAATTCAAAGGCAACAATATTTACTTGCAAGACAAGTACGCAAATTCATAGCATACAGACATGTTACATTTTTAATACTCTTATTTTTATTTTCAAAGTTTTATATAGCGCGAACAAGATCTTTGCAGATATCAGAGCGCTTTACAGAACAAGGGGTAAGGGAAACAAGGGAGCGATTAAACAAGCTTTTGGGTACACAATAGTAGTAGGTAGTGTGTGAGTAGCAGAATAGGATAGCAATCAGATAAAAACAAAAGTACAATTAGACATTCATATAATACAAAAAATACAAAGTTGGTGCAATGTTCTGGATATCTCCCAAAAAAAAAAGTTCAAGTGAATTTAGCCATAAGGATGGCTTTTACTTCTTTCTTAAAAAATGCAGTGGAGGAGATAAGCCTTGTTTCGGGAGGGAGTGCATTCCAGATCCTAGGAGCCATTCCGGAGAAGGATCGTTTATAGGTTTTTTCCTTCCGGAATCTTCGCGGTTTCAAGAGGAGATTTTTTGTGCTTCTTTTGGATCTCAAGCCCCCTGATATAGTCAGCTTTTGAGTGAGGTAGTTGGGTGACTTGTGATGTACAGCCATGTGAGTCTTACAAGCTATTTTCAACTGTATCCTGGCTTCAAAAGGCAGCCAGTTCAGAGATTTTAAATCAGGGGAGATATGCAAATGTTTTTTTGATCCAGTGATAAGTCTTGCTGCAGCATTCAGGGTGGCTCTAAGGGGTGCAGTTGTTGCTAGGGGGAATCCGCAGAGAGCGACGATTCCGTAGTCTATGCGTGGGATGACTAGGGCTTGTACTGCAGTTTGGAAGTCCTTTGCTGGGAGGAAGGGTTTAAGTTTCCTCAACTAGAACTACTGAATTTCTCTGAATTTCTCTTAAAAGTGTTACTCTAATTCTATTTGACACCAAATAGAATTCAATAATTTGAATAATCATTACAACCACAAACAATGAAAAGTCACATAAGACATGTAAATATTTACCCGGAAAGAAGAAGAAGGATACGTGCCCAGGAATATAGAGGAAGCCACTGTTGCAGAAATCGATAAACACTAAGGTGAAAATAAAAGAAATTAATTACACACATTGATACAGAACTACTATTTTTGGTTGGTCAGTCTGTTATTGATGACAATATACGTACATTTGGTCTTGACATACATATTCTGAAAAGGTATGCATCGATTACCTTTAAAAAAAGTATGAAAACACATGAGCTTTACTAGAGGAACCATCATGTACATCCTACGCCATTAGCCATACTATACTGACTATAGATTTTATGTAAACCAACCTCATCAACTATCCATTGGTCCATTTTCAATGAACAAAAAGAAGAATCATACATTTTTAAGCTCGACACTATTGCTTCCAAGCGTCCTATCACAGGTTTCTTCCATACACCCAAAATTTGTATCATGGATTTAGATAGAGGACATCCTGGAGGTGGAAGCGGGGATGGAGATGGAAGCGGGGCTGGAGATGGAAGCCGTGCTGGAGATGGAAGCTGTGCTGGTGATGGAAGCTGTGCTGGAGATGGAAGTCGTGCTGGAGATTTATCACTGGTCATGCTTCCTGCAAAATACTTTTTGAAAGTTGTCAGCATTAAACATTTTTTACAAAAAACAGACTACTCGAACATCCAACCACAAATCTTACTGTAACAAGAGTAGATATTCATAAATCCTGATCGTAAAATACTGTTCTTTACAAAACATCATGTTCAGAACGACTACCTTTTCACCTATTAAAGAGACATTTAGACAGGCAGATGGAACATCATTACAAAACACATCAAAATCTTAGCCCATTACTTAAAAAAAGGTACCCTTCAATAAATTACCTTTCACGCTCGACTTACAAGGCCTCAACATGTCCAGATTATACGTTCTACGTAAAGCCATGTTGCTAGCATTGAGTAACTTTACACGCTTCCCTTGCATTTCAGCTATACGGTACGGTCCAGAAAAGTTATGCTCCAAAATGCCTCCTTTTCTTGTTGCTCGTCTACTATTTTTCAGAAGCACTAACTCGCCTTCGCTGAACATGTACGGCTTATATTTCTGGCAAACTCTCTTTTTAAACTTTTCTTTCTGCTTTTCCTGGGCAAGCTCAATATTCTGCTTTGTCTGCTTCTGCATCTCTGCTGCTCTAATTTTCTTTTCTGCAGTAAGTCCTGCATATTTGCTTTCTGTTGGTAGTACAAACTCAAGCTAATAAAGGAAACATAAAAATCAATCACTGATTTTTACTGCTTTAAAATTTTAGATATAATAAAAAAAGCTAATTTTGATAAATGAGATGTAAAAGACATACATTTTGTTTCTAAAGTTAACAAGTATCCAGCCAGTACATGTATGTCTAATTACTTAAATTTGCAGATTATTAATATATTCCTTTTTTTACTCTAAATATCATACCAGATCATCCACCACCTCACTAGGAAATCATACTTCTCGGCCGTACATAAGTTGAAAGGGGGAAACTTTTGTGGTGGTATGTGGCTTCGATCGTAAAGCGAACAATGCATGGTCCAAATATAGATCCCAGTCATTCTGATGCTCATTGACGTACTTAGACAACGTGCTGTAAAATTACAAAAGATTAACATGTGGCATGACTGATACTGGCAGCTCTTTAAACACGTTTCTTTGCCCTTACAATTGGACTGCACCATAAGATGACCGTCAGACCACATCAGACAAGCGGTCAGATGCGAAAACACCACCATGAAGCAACCTCTCAAGTAGTTACAAACTCATAAATAATAAAAACTTGCACTACCTTTTATTGCTAGCATTTGTACGCTCATCTAAGCCATTTGTCTGTGGATGATAGGCTGCACTTACAGAACGTTCTATTTGTAACAGCTTAGATAACTCCGAATTAACCTGAAAACAAACAATATCAATATATTATGAAATGTGGGTGAAATATACCTTACAAGTGTGACTGATTAAAAATAATACTCTATATATAGATTTAAATAGGGCAAGGAAAATATAAAATATCATTGCATTATAAAAATGTTACGCCGAGATGGGGCACTCACTTCATTCACAAACTCCCGGCCTTGATCTGATAGGACCCTTTTCGGACTGCCATGGCGTAGGTACATTTGCAACAGTCTTGAAGCAACTTCGGCTGCAGTCTTGCATTTTAAAGGGAATGCCTCAACCTATTTTGAAAAATAATCTGTTGCAGTCAGAATATATTTGTATCCTGTAGGAGTTGTCGGTAAAGGTCCCATCAAATCCACTCCTACAAGTCCCCAAACTTCTTCCACCTGTTAATATACACAATGACAAGGTTAAAACTAACAAGCTCGCAAACATGAATGTCGCAATCACAATGGATCACTTTATCCAAGTGTCACACATGATTCATTGCCTTTTTCATTATTTGATTACAGTCAGCTAATGAGCTGCATGTTAATAAATCAAAACTAAACGAATTTACAACATACTTTGATTGGTTTTAATTCTGGACAAATCTTGAGGGCTGGTTGTTCCTTTTGGCAAACATAACACTCTTTGATCTACAAATAGAAAAATACAGATCTCTCAAGGACAATTTAAAAACATGTCTCAGACTGCACAAATTCAAAACCATTTCACTTTGTATCTCAAGTGCAAATGGACTACATGTAAAAAACATACCCTATAAAGTACATGAAAGAAACACTGTACATTTAATATTCACTTCAAATCAAGACTTTAAAAACGGAAGAAATATCCCACATAAAGAAGATCATAGGATGGGACAACAGACACGATCAAAACAATATAAAGACATTTTTATTGAGAGAGAAATAAATCAGAAATATATGGGTTCAAAAGAATTTACTAAAAGACGATCACAGTGGAGAATAGCATTTTAATAACAACTATTTATAAAAGCAACATAAATTGTAACTCACCCATTGTTCAATTTCAACTGTCATATTTGGCCAATAAAAACGGGAGGAAATGCTTTTTTGCGTTTTATTGATACTGGAATGCCCACCAATAAGAGACGAATGAAATTTGGCAAAAATCTTTTGGGCACATTCAGCACAAATGACAACTTTAGTCTTATTATCTTTACCGGTGTAGAACAAACACCCATCTATTAACACAAAAAAAGAAAAAAAAGAAAGCAAAACAGTTTCGCTAACTATGCAGGTCAAAAAACATAACATTAACTGAGAACATGCCGTTTCGCAAAAACCATTAACACATTACACTTAAAAAACAATACTAAGAAATATATACTACCATCAATGGTGTAATTTTTCGACATTCTACGCAATCCATGCTTCTGGACTTTACTAAAACCTTCAGGATACACATTACGGCTTACATAATCCAGAAGCTCTTGGTACTTAGTGGCATCCATTTCTATTTAAAATAATAAACATGAAAAAAAAGAGAAGAGATTACCATGATATATGTAATTAGCATGCTGACATAGAATTACAAAGACAAAAATAACTATATATGTCATTAAACACGAATACTATACCAACTGTCCCCCCCGTCTTTACCCCTCACTCCACCCATGAACACCAAGGGAGAGAGGGTACCTTGGACCCAAAATAGGGGTGTCCAATGTCCATAAAAAGGGACGGGTGAGGCGGGGCAAAGAGCTGCAGTGTGAAAAGATTTTTGAAAATGCTATGCCCTAAACGAGATTACAAATGATAGCTCTCCTACACCGGCAATACAGAAGAGATAAATAAAGCTATTCTATATAAACAAATACAAAAACATCAGCAGGGGTGCTATGTAACACTAAAAAGAAGTGGCATGAACTCGATTTTGGAGATCAGGAAAATATTAACAAACAACATAATTAGGGGGTCGATTATGATTGCGTCCTCCGGGCCGGTGTAGGCCACCGCCGGCCCGGAGGATGCGGATTCACCGCCACGTTCCAAGAAAACACCCACCGCCAGATTAGGATGGCGGTGTGAACAGCGGCGGACGGCAGGTCCGTCCCCCGCTGATCTGCGGGGTGTTGACCGCAGTTTGGTGGCGGTGTCTGCGATGGATGGATGGAAGGATGGATGGATGAAAGATGGGTGTATGGATGGAAAGATGCAAGGGTGGATGGATGAACAATGGATGTATGGATCACATACTGAAATTTGGCTAGGTGGAGCAGCACGTACCTGGTTTCACTGGTTGCACATCCTATCCTGTGACTCATAAACCAAGAAGAAACAGGTGCATCACATGAAATAAATTGCCATTTTTCAGGGTGCGCAGCCTAGCCCTCAAGCTTCTTCCCCTTTGCTCCCTGCATCCGAGCACCATTGCTACAGTTTTAGAGGTTCTTCCAAACACAGGATTTTGCCCCTGACTTTGCTGCAGAATCGGGGCATGTCAAACTATTGTCCTAAAAAAACCTTTCCCTGAGATGTCATGAGAGAGAAATGCCAAGAAATTGCTTGGCACGAGACGTGAGGGTCCTCTTGCTTCGTCAGTGAGAGCTCAGTCACTGCTCACATCATGACTGTGACCTCTCACCTCAGTCTGGCAATCGACATCCATGCAGCACCGTACTTACCTTGAGCCAACCCTGGACACACTGAAAGAAAGTCAGAAAGATAGATCGGCTCGCTCGTGCTGGGGGTAGTGTGTTATTTCAGGGAAAAATGTTAAAGCATGCGGGGTGTTTGTGTGCGTAGTGATAGTTATAGTGTGCATTTCAATGGTGGAGCGAAGTAATGGGTTGCGTTGTGACCGCGTGCATTGTGAATGTGTGTGCGATGTAAAGACGGCGATGTGAATGTTTGCGATGAAAACATTTGCGATGTAGCAGCATACATCCGCATAGAGGGATGAGTGTGTACACGAATGGACAAAGTGCAAGGCCAAAGTGTGGGGTAAGAGCAGAATGTGGCTTAGACTGGTGCAGTGAGTCAATCTTGTTGGCAGAAGGGGCACTCTATGGGAAAGTAAATAGGTGGATGATGTAGTGCACAGATGGATCAATGAGAGATTAATTGTATGGTTGGAAGGAGTATGTACGTAGAAAGAGGGCTGCATAAATGGGTGAGGACATGGATGGATAAATGGGTGAGAGGATGGATATGCAAATTGGTACGTTAATTAGAATTGATGTATGCATTAAATATGCATGTTAGAAGTGTTTACATAGTCTTGAGGTATGGCTTGCCATTAAAAGAGTAAAATGGCAATATTAATTATTACATAGATGATAAAAAATAATAAAAGGGCAATGTTTAAATTTGAGGCATGGACAAACGGCTGGTCACGTCGAGGGAAGTGACTTCAACGTGTAATGTGTATTTTTAAATAATAAATATTACATAGATGATAAAAATGATAAAGGAGCAATGTTTAATTTTGACATTATAGCTTTACTGCACATATTTTAACAACTTACTTTATCTGAAACATTGCCCTTTTCAGAACCATTGTCCTTTTTCCATGTTCACAATACTTACGACCCATTCATCCATCCATTCAACATTCATCCAACCACCCTTTTACCCATCCATCCATCCACCATTCATCCAACCACCCTTTCACTCACCCACCCATTCACCATTCATCCAACCGCCCTTTCACCCATCCACTCACCCACCATTCATCCAACCACCCTTTCACCCACCCACCCATCCACCATTCATCCAACCACCCTTTCATCCACTCACCCACCCATCCACCATTCATCCAATCACCCTTTTACCCACCCATCCATTCAACATTCATCCAACCACCCTTTTACCCATCCATCCATCCATCCACCATTCATCCAACCACCCGTTTACCCATCCATCCATCCATCCATCCAACATTCATCCAACTACCCTTTCACCCATCCATCCATCCATCCATCCACCATTCATCCAACCACCCTTTCACTGTCAAGGCTGCAAGCACTCTTACCTGTGAGTTGCTTGCAGATGGATTTCGCAGAGACGTTATGGACCCACTTCCCCAAATTTCTAGGCAACACCCAGTGATTTCTAGAAGAACACCTAGGTAATCGATAGAAAAAAAGGGAGGGAGGCCGGATAATGGACGCTACCGGTTCCTGGGTTGTCGACCTGCGAGGCAACAAAGAAACTCTTGTAACTTTTATCCTTATTTCCTGCACACATTAATTGCTTGCATTTCACAATTCTCTGTTCTACTTCTAAAACCCCTTATGGCCTACCTGCGACAGTAAGAGTCTAAGCGTCGCGTCCGTGTTGTCGTCGAGGAAGGATGAGGCGATGTGGATTGTTGATTGGAAGAGTTGGATTCAAGAAGGAGAAGTCAAGTTCTCTTTCCTAAGTAGAAATAAGCATTCACGTATTAGGCACTCCCTTCTACTTTCTATTCATAACATATATACACTTTCACATCTTTTGTACATCACACTTACTTAGTGTACTCAGTAATATCATCCCTCGCCTTCACCACCTAGAATGAAATAACACTAAACCAAACAATTTGCAAATCACAATTAACACTTCTATTGTCCAAAGCTATAAAATACTTTGATATTTTCTCAAAGCTCTTTCTTTTCTTTTCAGAATCCAAATCGTGTCTTTAAACAAAAGCTTCAAAAAGTCTTTGAGGGATTAGCAGGTAAGTTCAAGTCTTTTACATGGATTGCTGCTTGCTTGCGTAGGGCGCCTTGCTTTGCATTAAGAAAGAAATATTCACTTAGCTTTTGTCTTTCTTTTTTTTGCAGGGATGCGCGATGAAGTCCGTGCTGAATCCGAAGTCCTCCTGAAGATTTCCTGGACTGGACCGGCGTTCTGAATCCCACGGAGCCTTCAGGTAAGTTGTCCTCGAGGGCGCAGCAGAAGACGAAGCATCGAGAAGCTTTGGGTGTGGCTTTTTATAGCTGAGCTGCACCCAGAAGAAGACGACGCACCGCGCACCTTTTGACAGCGTGCGTGTGCGCCAAGAGCCCCGCCTGATGGCAGTTCCATGTAGATGCTCCCAACAAGAGCAGGTTATTTGTCTATGCGACTTCTCTCAGATAACAAAGGCAGAATCATTCGATTAGGCAATTACGAATTTCAAAATGCACAGTTTACATGATTGGTGAAAAATTACGAATTTCAAAATGCACAGTTTACATGATTGGTGAATGTTCCTTACAAAAAATACACAAACCACCATTAACACCCCTAACATATATGTCAACACTTTACACATACACTTTGGCGTGCTGGGTGCACGGGACAGGGGTGGGTTTCTTGATGGGATAAAAACCTTCTTGCTGCAGGGCAGGAGGTGGGCGAGTTAGCAAATCATGACAGTACTCCCCTCTCAAGAGCCCTCCCAAAATCTGAGGAACAGGTCTAGGTTTAGTTGGGTTTTGAAGATGAAAACGTTTCAGACATCGAGGAGCATTTTGCACGTTTGACAGTGGTTCCCAGGTCCGTTCCTCAGGACCGTAGCCTTTCCAATGAACTAAATAAAACAACTTTCCTCGACTTCTTTTCGAGTCTACAATTTTTTGAACTTCAAATTCTGGTATCCCATCAACTTGTATGACTGCGGGCTTTCCTTTAAATCTGGTTTTAGGATCACAGGGTTTGATCAAAGACACATGGAATACCGGGTGAAATTTATATCTGATTGGTAAAGTTAATTTTACACTGACTGGATTTATTAATTTTTCAATGGGAAATGGTCCGATAAATTTGGGACAGAATTTTTTACAGGTTCTTATTTTCAAATTTTTTGTGGACAACCACACCTTATCTCCTACGGAGTATTTGGGTGGCGATTTCCTGTGTAGGTCAGAAGTTTCTTTTTGCTTTTCTTTTGCTTGTGCTAAATGAAATTGGGCCTGCTCTTGAACGTGGGCTATTCTTTTAATATGATCTTCTAAGGACGGAATTTCAGATGGAATTGGTACCGTGCCTGGAATATTTCTAGGATGATACCCATAAGTGCTGAAAAAGGGTGAAAAAGAAGTAGAGGAATTATCCATATTGTTAAAAGCAAATTCTAGGACCCATAATATATCAGACCATTCCCTTTCTTCTTCCACTAGAGCACAACGTAAGAATTGCTCGATAGTTTGGTTAGTTCTTTCAGTCAAACCATCCGTTTGAGGATGATAACCTGAAGAAGTGCGGATATCCATGCCTAGAGTTTTTCCTAAATTTTGCCAAAAGTGGGATATGAACTGAGGGCCTCTGTCTGAAATTATGACTGAAGGAATTCCATGCAAACGGATTATTTCCTTAGAGAAAATTTGAGTTAACTCCTTGGCAGAAGGAATTTTCTTTAATGGGACAAAATGAGCCATTCGTGTGAAATGATCAACCACAGTTAGAATAGTAGTAAAGCCTTCCTCAGTTTTAGGGAGCTCCACTATGAAATCGAGGGACAATGTGTGCCAGGGTTGAGGTGGAATCGGGAGAGGAAGCAAAAGACCACTGGGAGCTTGATGTTGTGATTTGCTTTGAGAGCAAACCACGCAAGTCTCAATGTATGATTTAACATCATTTAACAAAGAAGGCCACCAAAATTTTCTTTTTATTAAATTACTAGTCTTAGCCACTCCTGGATGAGCAGACATTAAAGTATCATGATGCAATTGTATCACCTTTTCTTGGAGTGCTTGTGTGGGTACTAACATCTGTTCATTCATGTATAACAAATCATTTCTGTTTTGTAACAACGGATATAACTTATGCCATTCCTCAATTGTTTTTTCTTGTATTTTATTTTTAATATCTTCCATTACATCCGATACTATCACACCTACTTTGAAACAGTGATCAGACAATACTGGTTGAATCTCTTCAAGGGAACAATCTTTTTCTCCCGCAATTCCCATGCGAGATAAAGCGTCCGCTTTCAAATTCTCTTTTCCAGGACGATAAGTGATTATGAAATTGTAGTCGTTAAAAAATAACGTCCAACGTAACTGCCTAGCTGTCAGGGCTTTTACAGAACGCAGAAATTGTAAATTCCTATGATCTGTATAGATTGTTACAGGGTGCCTAGCACCTAACAAATAATGGCGCCATTCTTCGAAAACTGCTTTTATGGCTAACAATTCCTTGTCGGCGATTGCATAATTCTGCTCGGTAGGTGTGAGTTTTCTTGAATAAAATGCAATAGGATGCATTTGACCAGTTTCTTTATGCCTCTGGGATAGGATACCACCAATGGCAAGTTGAGAAGCATCCGCCTCTACTATGAAGGGTTGGAAAGGATCGGGATGCATCAACACGGGTGCAGTTGTAAATTGTCTCTTGAGAGTTTGAAAGGCCTCCTCAGCTTCCTTATTCCATTCAAATTTAACATTCTTTTTTAACAGTCTAGTTATTGGAGTAATCATGTGGGAAAAGCTACAGATAAACCGTCTGTAAAAATTAGCGAATCCCAGAAAACTTTGAACCTGTTTTACTGAGGAGGGGCTAGACCAGTCCAGTATTGCTTGAATTTTCTTTGGGTCCATCTCAATTCCTTTGGGACTCAAGACGTATCCTAGAAATTCTACTCTTGTGGTATGAAAGGTACTCTTCTCAAGTTTAATGTACAAGGAGTTGTCAAGTAGTTTTCGAAGAATAGCCCTTACTTGTTTTACATGTTCCATGGTATCTTTTGAATAGATGAGAATGTCATCTATATACACAATGCAACAGATATCCAAAAATTCTCTTAATACCTCATTTATAAAAAATTGGAACGCAGCAGGTGCATTGCAGAGTCCAAATGGCATGACTTGGTATTCGTACAAACCAAACTTGGTACGAAAGGCTGTTTTCCACTCGTCTCCGCTTCGGACCCGTACCAAGTGGTAAGCACCACTTAAATCCAATTTAGTATAAATCGTGGCATCCTTCAACTGATCTAAAAGAGTTGGAATCAAGGGAAGTGGATATCTATTTTTGATGGTAACATTGTTCACAGCTCGGTAGTCAATACAGGTTCGCAACTCTCCCCCCTTTTTAGGAATAAAAAAGAGAGGGGAGGATACAGGAGATTTTGAATGGCGAATAAAACCGTTAGCCAAATATTCATCTAAATATTCCCTCAAGTGTTCATTTTCTTTCTCAGTGAGAGCATATATTCTACTACACGGTAAAGTAGCTCCCGGCACAAGATCAATTTGACAATCGAAATCTCGATGAGGTGGTAATGTGTTTGCCTTCTTTTTATCAAAAACATCATGAAGATCTGCATATTCCTTAGGAACCCCTTCTAATAACAAAACACTCTTTGAGTTCAAAGGAAAATTGCTACCTTGAACTATTAATTCAGATTCCAAGGATTGCCAACAAGATTTTTGACAGGTTTCAGAATCGAATAGCACTGTCTTCTTTACCCAATCAATCTTTGGATTATGTTTTACTAGCCAGGGTATGCCTAAAATTAAGCGAAATTGAGGGGCATCAATTATATCAAAAGCAATTCTTTCTTCATGCTTATTTAAACAAGTCATTAGGAGCGTTTCAGTATGAAATTGAATTAGTCCGGATGATAACTCCTTACCATCTACAGCCTTAACAACTTCGGGGTGTTCCTTAGACTCAGTTCCAAATTTCAGGTCTTTTAAGAAACAAGTGTCTATAAAATTGCCTGTAGCTCCTGAGTCAATTAGAGCGTCAACTGTCCAAACCTTTTCCTTTGTTATCAGTGACTGTAAGGAAATCTTTATACTGAGGTGATAAGATGTTATCTCAGGGGTAATGGAGGCCAAGCTAGATAACATACTCGACAATCTGACCTCTTGATTTGTCGAGCCAGTTAGTTTTCCGACTGCTGTATTAAGCCTACCTCTGAGCCTTTGTTTTTAGGTTTATTTGGACGAACTGGACATTCTTTAACAAAATGTCCAGGCTTTCCACAGTAAAGACATTGATTTAATTTTCTCCTTTTGTCCTTTTCCTCTTTGCTCAAAGGTCCTTTAATAGTCCCTATCTGCATAGGTTCTCCCAAATCCACCCTAGGTGGAGTCTCAGACTTTACACTACTGATTCGCTCTTTGAAAGAAAACACCTTAGTATCCGCTTTTCCTTTCTCCCCTCTTCGTTCTGATAACCGATGGTTCAATTTTACCACTAAGTCAATAAAGTCCTCTATATCATCTGGTGGATCTAGAATTTGTGTGACCATATCTTTAAGTTCATCCTTTAAACCTTTATAGAATATAGACACTCGCTTACTCTCGGGCCAGCGTGCTTCTATCACTAGTCTATTAAACTGGGATATGTAATGTAAAAGGTCTGAGGATCCCTGTTTCAAGTGTAGAAGTTCGTGATCGGCAGACTGAACAAATACATGCTTGGCAAACAGTTTTTTCATGGTATTTTTAAAACGTCTAAGGTCATAAAGAATAGGGTCGTCTCGCTCTACTATTGGTAGTGACCATTGAGCTGCGTCACCACCTAAATAGGATAAAATAAAAGCTATCTTGGAAGAATCATCCGGAAAAGCTGTTGCTTTAGCGATAAAATGTAATTGACATTGATTTAAAAAGATAGCAAACTTGTTGTTATCCCCATAAAACCTCTCCGGTGGTGCTAAAGGAACGGGAACAGGAGTTACAACTTGTATTTGAGTTGGGGTAGTGGAAGGATTTGAGCTGGAGTGCAAGGTTTGAAACCCTGGATGGAAAGTAGCTGGTTTTAACACAGATTTCTGACTGGGGGAGAAGCTCCAAGTACTTGGTCCAGATTGTATACTGTGCTGAATGACAGTAACATCCCTACGAAGGGCAGCATTTTCTTCCTGAATTGCTGTTAGCATATTTGCAATGTCTTGCAAAGAAATTGGATCAGCAGCATCCATAACGTCTGGGCGAAATGATCGTCGTGGGCTTCGTCTTCTGTCAAGGCTGCAAGCACTCTTACCTGTGAGTTGCTTGCAGATGGATTTCGCAGAGACG
This sequence comes from Lissotriton helveticus, assembly GCF_964261635.1. Lineage (NCBI taxonomy): Eukaryota > Metazoa > Chordata > Amphibia > Caudata > Salamandridae > Lissotriton > Lissotriton helveticus. Next base: position 2,083,439,185 of record NC_136065.1, read on the forward strand.
TTATGGACCCACTTCCCCAAATTTCTAGGCAACACCCAGTGATTTCTAGAAGAACACCTAGGTAATCGATAGAAAAAAAGGGAGGGAGGCCGGATAATGGACGCTACCGGTTCCTGGGTTGTCGACCTGCGAGGCAACAAAGAAACTCTTGTAACTTTTATCCTTATTTCCTGCACACATTAATTGCTTGCATTTCACAATTCTCTGTTCTACTTCTAAAACCCCTTATGGCCTACCTGCGACAGTAAGAGTCTAAGCGTCGCGTCCGTGTTGTCGTCGAGGAAGGATGAGGCGATGTGGATTGTTGATTGGAAGAGTTGGATTCAAGAAGGAGAAGTCAAGTTCTCTTTCCTAAGTAGAAATAAGCATTCACGTATTAGGCACTCCCTTCTACTTTCTATTCATAACATATATACACTTTCACATCTTTTGTACATCACACTTACTTAGTGTACTCAGTAATATCATCCCTCACCTTCACCACCTAGAATGAAATAACACTAAACCAAACAATTTGCAAATCACAATTAACACTTCTATTGTCCAAAGCTATAAAATACTTTGATATTTTCTCAAAGCTCTTTCTTTTCTTTTCAGAATCCAAATCGTGTCTTTAAACAAAAGCTTCAAAAAGTCTTTGAGGGATTAGCAGGTAAGTTCAAGTCTTTTACATGGATTGCTGCTTGCTTGCGTAGGGCGCCTTGCTTTGCATTAAGAAAGAAATATTCACTTAGCTTTTGTCTTTCTTTTTTTTGCAGGGATGCGCGATGAAGTCCATGCTGAATCCGAAGTCCTCCTGAAGATTTCCTGGACTGGACCGGCGTTCTGAATCCCACGGAGCCTTCAGGTAAGTTGTCCTCGAGGGCGCAGCAGAAGACGAAGCATCGAGAAGCTTTGGGTGTGGCTTTTTATAGCTGAGCTGCACCCAGAAGAAGACGACGCACCGCGCACCTTTTGACAGCGTGCGTGTGCGCCAAGAGCCCCGCCTGATGGCAGTTCCATGTAGATGCTCCCAACAAGAGCAGGTTATTTGTCTATGCGACTTCTCTCAGATAACAAAGGCAGAATCATTCGATTAGGCAATTACGAATTTCAAAATGCACAGTTTACATGATTGGTGAAAAATTACGAATTTCAAAATGCACAGTTTACATGATTGGTGAATGTTCCTTACAAAAAATACACAAACCACCATTAACACCCCTAACATATATGTCAACACTTTACACATACACTTTGGCGTGCTGGGTGCACGGGACAGGGGTGGGTTTCTTGATGGGATAAAAACCTTCTTGCTGCAGGGCAGGAGGTGGGCGAGTTAGCAAATCATGACAGTACTCCCCTCTCAAGAGCCCTCCCAAAATCTGAGGAACAGGTCTAGGTTTAGTTGGGTTTTGAAGATGAAAACGTTTCAGACATCGAGGAGCATTTTGCACGTTTGACAGTGGTTCCCAGGTCCGTTCCTCAGGACCGTAGCCTTTCCAATGAACTAAATAAAACAACTTTCCTCGACTTCTTTTCGAGTCTACAATTTTTTGAACTTCAAATTCTGGTATCCCATCAACTTGTATGACTGCGGGCTTTCCTTTAAATCTGGTTTTAGGATCACAGGGTTTGATCAAAGACACATGGAATACCGGGTGAAATTTATATCTGATTGGTAAAGTTAATTTTACACTGACTGGATTTATTAATTTTTCAATGGGAAATGGTCCGATAAATTTGGGACAGAATTTTTTACAGGTTCTTATTTTCAAATTTTTTGTGGACAACCACACCTTATCTCCTACGGAGTATTTGGGTGGCGATTTCCTGTGTAGGTCAGAAGTTTCTTTTTGCTTTTCTTTTGCTTGTGCTAAATGAAATTGGGCCTGCTCTTGAACGTGGGCTATTCTTTTAATATGATCTTCTAAGGACGGAATTTCAGATGGAATTGGTACCGTGCCTGGAATATTTCTAGGATGATACCCATAAGTGCTGAAAAAGGGTGAAAAAGAAGTAGAGGAATTATCCATATTGTTAAAAGCAAATTCTAGGACCCATAATATATCAGACCATTCCCTTTCTTCTTCCACTAGAGCACAACGTAAGAATTGCTCGATAGTTTGGTTAGTTCTTTCAGTCAAACCATCCGTTTGAGGATGATAACCTGAAGAAGTGCGGATATCCATGCCTAGAGTTTTTCCTAAATTTTGCCAAAAGTGGGATATGAACTGAGGGCCTCTGTCTGAAATTATGACTGAAGGAATTCCATGCAAACGGATTATTTCCTTAGAGAAAATTTGAGTTAACTCCTTGGCAGAAGGAATTTTCTTTAATGGGACAAAATGAGCCATTCGTGTGAAATGATCAACCACAGTTAGAATAGTAGTAAAGCCTTCCTCAGTTTTAGGGAGCTCCACTATGAAATCGAGGGACAATGTGTGCCAGGGTTGAGGTGGAATCGGGAGAGGAAGCAAAAGACCACTGGGAGCTTGATGTTGTGATTTGCTTTGAGAGCAAACCACGCAAGTCTCAATGTATGATTTAACATCATTTAACAAAGAAGGCCACCAAAATTTTCTTTTTATTAAATTACTAGTCTTAGCCACTCCTGGATGAGCAGACATTAAAGTATCATGATGCAATTGTATCACCTTTTCTTGGAGTGCTTGTGTGGGTACTAACATCTGTTCATTCATGTATAACAAATCATTTCTGTTTTGTAACAACGGATATAACTTATGCCATTCCTCAATTGTTTTTTCTTGTATTTTATTTTTAATATCTTCCATTACATCCGATACTATCACACCTACTTTGAAACAGTGATCAGACAATACTGGTTGAATCTCTTCAAGGGAACAATCTTTTTCTCCCGCAATTCCCATGCGAGATAAAGCGTCCGCTTTCAAATTCTCTTTTCCAGGACGATAAGTGATTATGAAATTGTAGTCGTTAAAAAATAACGTCCAACGTAACTGCCTAGCTGTCAGGGCTTTTACAGAACGCAGAAATTGTAAATTCCTATGATCTGTATAGATTGTTACAGGGTGCCTAGCACCTAACAAATAATGGCGCCATTCTTCGAAAACTGCTTTTATGGCTAACAATTCCTTGTCGGCGATTGCATAATTCTGCTCGGTAGGTGTGAGTTTTCTTGAATAAAATGCAATAGGATGCATTTGACCAGTTTCTTTATGCCTCTGGGATAGGATACCACCAATGGCAAGTTGAGAAGCATCCGCCTCTACTATGAAGGGTTGGAAAGGATCGGGATGCATCAACACGGGTGCAGTTGTAAATTGTCTCTTGAGAGTTTGAAAGGCCTCCTCAGCTTCCTTATTCCATTCAAATTTAACATTCTTTTTTAACAGTCTAGTTATTGGAGTAATCATGTGGGAAAAGCTACAGATAAACCGTCTGTAAAAATTAGCGAATCCCAGAAAACTTTGAACCTGTTTTACTGAGGAGGGGCTAGACCAGTCCAGTATTGCTTGAATTTTCTTTGGGTCCATCTCAATTCCTTTGGGACTCAAGACGTATCCTAGAAATTCTACTCTTGTGGTATGAAAGGTACTCTTCTCAAGTTTAATGTACAAGGAGTTGTCAAGTAGTTTTCGAAGAATAGCCCTTACTTGTTTTACATGTTCCATGGTATCTTTTGAATAGATGAGAATGTCATCTATATACACAATGCAACAGATATCCAAAAATTCTCTTAATACCTCATTTATAAAAAATTGGAACGCAGCAGGTGCATTGCAGAGTCCAAATGGCATGACTTGGTATTCGTACAAACCAAACTTGGTACGAAGGCTGTTTTCCACTCGTCTCCGCTTCGGACCCGTACCAAGTGGTAAGCACCACTTAAATCCAATTTAGTATAAATCGTGGCATCCTTCAACTGATCTAAAAGAGTTGGAATCAAGGGAAGTGGATATCTATTTTTGATGGTAACATTGTTCACAGCTCGGTAGTCAATACAGGTTCGCAACTCTCCCCCCTTTTTAGGAATAAAAAAGAGAGGGGAGGATACAGGAGATTTTGAATGGCGAATAAAACCGTTAGCCAAATATTCATCTAAATATTCCCTCAAGTGTTCATTTTCTTTCTCAGTGAGAGCATATATTCTACTACACGGTAAAGTAGCTCCCGGCACAAGATCAATTTGACAATCGAAATCTCGATGAGGTGGTAATGTGTTTGCCTTCTTTTTATCAAAAACATCATGAAGATCTGCATATTCCTTAGGAACCCCTTCTAATAACAAAACACTCTTTGAGTTCAAAGGAAAATTGCTACCTTGAACTATTAATTCAGATTCCAAGGATTGCCAACAAGATTTTTGACAGGTTTCAGAATCGAATAGCACTGTCTTCTTTACCCAATCAATCTTTGGATTATGTTTTACTAGCCAGGGTATGCCTAAAATTAAGCGAAATTGAGGGGCATCAATTATATCAAAAGCAATTCTTTCTTCATGCTTATTTAAACAAGTCATTAGGAGCGTTTCAGTATGAAATTGAATTAGTCCGGATGATAACTCCTTACCATCTACAGCCTTAACAACTTCGGGGTGTTCCTTAGACTCAGTTCCAAATTTCAGGTCTTTTAAGAAACAAGTGTCTATAAAATTGCCTGTAGCTCCTGAGTCAATTAGAGCGTCAACTGTCCAAACCTTTTCCTTTGTTATCAGTGACTGTAAGGAAATCTTTATACTGAGGTGATAAGATGTTATCTCAGGGGTAATGGAGGCCAAGCTAGATAACATACTCGACAATCTGACCTCTTGATTTGTCGAGCCAGTTAGTTTTCCGACTGCTGTATTAAGCCTACCTCTGAGCCTTTGTTTTTAGGTTTATTTGGACGAACTGGACATTCTTTAACAAAATGTCCAGGCTTTCCACAGTAAAGACATTGATTTAATTTTCTCCTTTTGTCCTTTTCCTCTTTGCTCAAAGGTCCTTTAATAGTCCCTATCTGCATAGGTTCTCCCAAATCCACCCTAGGTGGAGTCTCAGACTTTACACTACTGATTCGCTCTTTGAAAGAAAACACCTTAGTATCCGCTTTTCCTTTCTCCCCTCTTCGTTCTGATAACCGATGGTTCAATTTTACCACTAAGTCAATAAAGTCCTCTATATCATCTGGTGGATCTAGAATTTGTGTGACCATATCTTTAAGTTCATCCTTTAAACCTTTATAGAATATAGACACTCGCTTACTCTCGGGCCAGCGTGCTTCTATCACTAGTCTATTAAACTGGGATATGTAATGTAAAAGGTCTGAGGATCCCTGTTTCAAGTGTAGAAGTTCGTGATCGGCAGACTGAACAAATACATGCTTGGCAAACAGTTTTTTCATGGTATTTTTAAAACGTCTAAGGTCATAAAGAATAGGGTCGTCTCGCTCTACTATTGGTAGTGACCATTGAGCTGCGTCACCACCTAAATAGGATAAAATAAAAGCTATCTTGGAAGAATCATTCGGAAAAGCTGTTGCTTTAGCGATAAAATGTAATTGACATTGATTTAAAAAGATAGCAAACTTGTTGTTATCCCCATAAAACCTCTCCGGTGGTGCTAAAGGAACGGGAACAGGAGTTACAACTTGTATTTGAGTTGGGGTAGTGGAAGGATTTGAGCTGGAGTGCAAGGTTTGAAACCCTGGATGGAAAGTAGCTGGTTTTAACACAGATTTCTGACTGGGGGAGAAGCTCCAAGTACTTGGTCCAGATTGTATACTGTTCTGAATGACAGTAACATCCCTACGAAGGGCAGCATTTTCTTCCTGAATTGCTGTTAGCATATTTGCAATGTCTTGCAAAGAAATTGGATCAGCAGCATCCATAACGTCTGGGCGAAATGATCGTCGTGGGCTTCGTCTTCTGTCAAGGCTGCAAGCACTCTTACCTGTGAGTTGCTTGCAGATGGATTTCGCAGAGACGTTATGGACCCACTTCCCCAAATTTCTAGGCAACACCCAGTGATTTCTAGAAGAACACCTAGGTAATCGATAGAAAAAAAGGGAGGGAGGCCGGATAATGGACGCTACCGGTTCCTGGGTTGTCGACCTGCGAGGCAACAAAGAAACTCTTGTAACTTTTATCCTTATTTCCTGCACACATTAATTGCTTGCATTTCACAATTCTCTGTTCTACTTCTAAAACCCCTTATGGCCTACCTGCGACAGTAAGAGTCTAAGCGTCGCGTCCGTGTTGTCGTCGAGGAAGGATGAGGCGATGTGGATTGTTGATTGGAAGAGTTGGATTCAAGAAGGAGAAGTCAAGTTCTCTTTCCTAAGTAGAAATAAGCATTCACGTATTAGGCACTCCCTTCTACTTTCTATTCATAACATATATACACTTTCACATCTTTTGTACATCACACTTACTTAGTGTACTCAGTAATATCATCCCTCACCTTCACCACCTAGAATGAAATAACACTAAACCAAACAATTTGCAAATCACAATTAACACTTCTATTGTCCAAAGCTATAAAATACTTTGATATTTTCTCAAAGCTCTTTCTTTTCTTTTCAGAATCCAAATCGTGTCTTTAAACAAAAGCTTCAAAAAGTCTTTGAGGGATTAGCAGGTAAGTTCAAGTCTTTTACATGGATTGCTGCTTGCTTGCGTAGGGCGCCTTGCTTTGCATTAAGAAAGAAATATTCACTTAGCTTTTGTCTTTCTTTTTTTTGCAGGGATGCGCGATGAAGTCCATGCTGAATCCGAAGTCCTCCTGAAGATTTCCTGGACTGGACCGGCGTTCTGAATCCCACGGAGCCTTCAGGTAAGTTGTCCTCGAGGGCGCAGCAGAAGACGAAGCATCGAGAAGCTTTGGGTGTGGCTTTTTATAGCTGAGCCGCACCCAGAAGAAGACGACGCACCGCGCACCTTTTGACAGCGTGCGTGTGCGCCAAGAGCCCCGCCTGATGGCAGTTCCATGTAGATGCTCCCAACAAGAGCAGGTTATTTGTCTATGCGACTTCTCTCAGATAACAAAGGCAGAATCATTCGATTAGGCAATTACGAATTTCAAAATGCACAGTTTACATGATTGGTGAAAAATTACGAATTTCAAAATGCACAGTTTACATGATTGGTGAATGTTCCTTACAAAAAATACACAAACCACCATTAACACCCCTAACATATATGTCAACACTTTACACATACACTTTGGCGTGCTGGGTGCACGGGACAGGGGTGGGTTTCTTGATGGGATAAAAACCTTCTTGCTGCAGGGCAGGAGGTGGGCGAGTTAGCAAATCATGACATTCACTTAACAAAATGCTCTGCAAATGTAATTTATAAAACATAAAGCGCCTCATGTACCTGTTGTGCAAACAAATATCTAAACGGTTTGCATTGATAAAGGCATTGTTTGGAGAAGTAAATAGATTGAGTGTATGCAGATCAAAAACGTTAAACACAATATCCGGTTTCTCGATGTGCAAATATCTCAGCCGGATAGTTTAGAGTCAGCACTACATCAGTTTTCAAATTGTTGCTATATCTAGAATATGTGTACAAGTGGGCATGGGTGATGTCTCTTTAAGGGAAGTACTCAGTTAATGGGGTGCTACATGTCGCCTCCCCCACCTGAGGGGTGGAGTTGGCAGAGGTGGGCACACCTCTTTTCCTCACTTGTTTTTCCCGCCGGCTCTCCCACCCAAAGTGGGGGATAGAACTTGTGGGGACCAGATGCTGAAAGCAGCAAATGGTCAGGGGAGGCGTGGTAACAGCATGTGCAGTAAATGCACGCAATGTAATGCCTTTTACGATGTGACATCAGCGTAGTAATTGCTTGCGTTGTACCGGTTTCCGATGTATCATCATACATCCCTCAAACAGTTCCCAAAAGTCCTGGAGAGTGGGGTTCAAGATTTTGAACATTGTGCGCTGTGGCTTTTACAGTAGTTTTGAGGGCCCTGTCCTTCCACGCAGGTTCATGGTGTAGGAAACTGGCTCTATTTATACTACACCAAAATGAGATATAGTGTGTATAGAGTCCAGGTGACCCCACAGGTAGGCAGAGGTTAAAGTTAGATAGAACCTTACTCTCTATTTGTGGTAGAGTGGTCGAGCAGTAAGGCAGTATCAGAGGACAGTGTCAAGCATTTGATGCACACACTCAGTCAGCAAATGAATTCACACACAAGGACTGCACTATAGGCCAATTGTTTTTGTATAAAAATATATACTGTTGTTTTATTTTTAGAACCAAGCAACCCTGGCACAGGTAAGCATTATATACTTTTCAGTAATAAGTTGCTTAATATAGAACAGTTTGAAAATGCAATAGAAATGTTACTTTGTTTGATTTACAGGGGATGCAGTAGGTTGAAACACTTAGCAAATACTGTACAATTAAATAAATAGGCTTTTCCAGTAAATTACAGGGAAGTTACGCTTTACGTTACTTTTCTAACTCGGTGCTGGATACCTAGATTCAGCACTGGGACATTACCTGCTAACAGGTAAGTAAATACGTTTTGGTTATCCACACAGTTTTTAAAGAATATCTTTAGATTTCAAAACACCACACTTAGAAACTTTTTTAGGAAAAACAGTCTATGTTACCCTATGGAGGAAAAGTAGTGTGATGTATTCCTATAGGTTCTGTATCGATCCCCCTATTCCTGACCCTTTTCTGGTTAACAAGTTAACTAGCAGCCATCCCATGATGCAGAAACCGTTATCTGATGAAGCCACACCACGGCACAGGAACGTGTTATCTGATTAGGTCATAACGCTTGCCATCTAATTAGACAAGCGATATTCCTCCAGCCCCTGATAAGGCATACGGAGTTCTCAAAACAAATCAAACCTATGACAACCTGGGAAAAACCCTGCGGCCATTGTTTTGATTTCATCGAGAACTTCAGGAAAAGAATGTGCTAACGACCAAGTCGTATGACATCCTTATTGACGTATCTATGTCCATCCTTACGTCAATCTCGGCACCTTACAGGTATAAATATTACCGGTATTGCCTTAAGCAAACACACGCGGTGGTGACGAGATCGGAGCAGCCAGACTTGCCGAAGCCCAGAGCAGAGCAGACCCCGCTGGCGCAGCCCCGCCTTCCTGACGCGCTGAGAACGAGACGCTGCTTTCTCCTGCCGAGAAATCCAGCTCCGGCGCTTCCGGGTAGCCCTCGCAGGCAGCCTGGAATATCGAGACCAGAGACGAGAGATACCATCCCTCATTCATCCTAGATTCCAGGTACAGAACTGAATAACCCCTCGCAGAGAATTCTTGAGTCAGTCACTTGGCAAAACAAACTTAACTTAAACTGCTACTTTCTATTCCCGCCCACGTATTAGGCTTAGGTCAGGTACACTGGGGTAGGCGTAGTTAGAAGCACCAGTTGAGTACGATTAGTCAAATGTATATGTGTATGTATCTATTTTATTCATTTTAAACCACCTTATGGCTTAGAAACCATATAAATGTTTTTACAGTATTATTTTATACTTCTGCTTTTATTGTGTGCACTTTACTTAACCATAAGTATTGCGATAATATCGATCCATTTCTCTTGTATGAGAAAAGAGACTGATCAATAAATGCCATCTTTTATTGAACACGCCCGTCTCTTCCTTTTCTCTACAATCTGGTGAGACTAAGAATGCACGTACTGACTGAGTAAAATAAGTTGTCTTTTGTTTTCACACGACTCTAGAGATACACTCTTGATTAGGGGAGAGCAAAGTTGTCATGTTCTATGGTTGTCAGAAACTAAATCCCTTCTTGTCTATCCAGGGAGGTTCAACTCCTCCTTGCCTATTCGAGAAAGTTTCTAGTGAACTCTGAGCTAGCTGGCAAACCCAAAACTTTAAGTCTAATATCGACAGTAGAAGACCTAGTTAACGTCTGGTCTAGGCCTATACTATTGAAGGTATTATTCCAATGCGCAGAGCCTATTGGGATAATAGGAACTACACTACATGGCGCCCAAACGTTTGGAAAGGCGATAAAACTAACGCAAGACATTAGAGTAACTCAGTCGTGCTTTTTCACTCAGACCCCTTTTTTCCCATAATACTCCAAAGACGTATGGAGTGGGTGAAAGGTCATATCCGCCAAACCTCGCAGGAGGAAACTCCTATGTATGGTTCTTGGTTTAGTCAACGTTGAAGGATACACTGTTCCAAAATATTGTGCATCTAATCTTTGTTTCCATAAGAAACCTGATCTGCAAACAAACGGAATAACCTTCCTGTCGGTAAAATGGTAGACAGTGATGAAGAAAGAGAGACAGCTAGATTAGCAGCTGAACTAGTAGCAGCTGATAATACTATGCAAGACGCAGACCCGGATATAATACTCATCCCGGTCAACAAAAGGAAATCTATAACTTTAAAACTTATAGAAAATGGACTGACACCTAGAGGTGGCACAGTCATATTCGTAATAGAGGCACACGAATATCGGCAGACAGAGGTATTCTATTCATGGATACACTTTCCAGCAGCAAATGCTGTAACAAAGGTCTTCCACTATTACAAAACAGAGGAACCTCCTGATGAATACATTCCTTTCGAGGAGGTGGAAGTACCACTTAAATTCCAAGAGCACGTGCTCTTGTTTAATGGCGCCCTAAAACACAATAATCACATCACCAGGCTCGGTCCATTAGGTAGACCAGGAGCAACGTGGCCGGTCCTAGCCGGATACACACCACATCCAGACATCGATGGGATGTCTGCAGCAAACCTTTTAATACAACTAAAACAATTAATAAAAGTACATAGACAATTAGTCCAATATGTGATGCGGACTTCAACAATCCAACCAGCAATTAAAATTCCACAGCTGACCCCTCATCAGGGGAACACAAATAAAATTACACCACAGAACATACAATCCTGCCTAGGTAAAGTACCAGCTAAACGGGAACAAATACCATTCTGGTTAGCACAAAAAATCACCCAAATAGAGGCGGTGTTTCCAGACACCACCCCGTTAGAAAAACACAGGATTCTGACTATCTGTCTTCCAATGGGAATCGCACCACACGTGGAGGACTGTGACACTTGGGGTACAGTCTTTGCTTCCATTTACACAAAAACGCATGGTGTTCCATCCATCTCGGTAATACCAGATGTGCTAAAACAAATTCAAGATGAATACGGTCCAGAACCCGCTTTAACTCTTGGTATGAAATTACTAAAAGACTTCAAGCAGGTCTCGGCAATACTATTAGCCAACATAAAGGGAGAAGCAGCAAACGTGGCGATCCGCCAAAGGTTAAAAGAAACAGATATAGCAGACCAACCAGCTGAAATTGCCAGAATCATAGAAAAATCCTATGAGGAACTAGGTAGAGATAGTTTAGGTGGAATACCAGTAAAACCCCGACTGATTGAAAGTCCTGAAAAAGTATTTTTTAATAATAATTTAACATCACAAAAAAAGAGCTTGGATGGAAACAAACAATCCAATCCTAAAGAAAAGAAATTCCAGTCCAGAGGAAGGTCTCCTCGGTGGAGAGAAAAATCTCCAAACCAAGGACACAGGTCTCCCCAAAGTGAGCCCTCTGGGAAAAAATACAACCTTAGAAATAGGGATAATATAAAGAAGCCTGATAGATATCAAGAAATTGATACACGCCCCTCTCAATCTTTTCAGACTTCCTCGCAGAAATCGGAAAGAAGAGGACGATCAGAACAAAGAGAAGAGCACGTCAAGTCCAAAGACAAGGAACCTGCTCATCTAAAAAAAAAAATTACAATTTCCAAAAAAGAAGGTAGCCAGTATTAAAGTAGTTAACAATGCCGAGAATACTGAGGACACAACTGAAAAACGGAGAATGGGCTCAGACAATGCTAGACAGCGCAGCAGAAGTGAGCATAGCTCGCAAAGTCCTGATGAATCATCTGGAGACAGTGGACACGAATGAATATCTTCAAGGGGAAACTGCAGACACCAGAGTTAGCAAACCTCACAAAATATATGAAATAACTTTACGTATAGAAGGGGATAAGACTAGAAAAATAAGGGGACTATTTTGGGATAATCTCTCCAAGGGCTATGACATCCTTCTAGCTGAAAAAGACTGGCCACCAGAGTTTGTCAGGGACTGCCCTCATGGCGAAGAAATAATTATGCCTGCCTTCTCAAATCATATCCCAATTCATAAAAAATACACACTTGCAAGAAAGTGGGCAGTAGCTCAAGCTCCTGCTTTATATAAAAATCATGTAGGATGGGATGAGGACTCTCCTCCTCACAAAATCCAGTTAAAATCACAACCTACTGCACAAAGACAGTACCCAATTAAGCAAGAAGCTAAAAAACAGGTAAAAGAAATCCTAGATCAACTAGAATACCAGGGGGTGATTGAAACTTGCACCTCACAAATGAACAACCCTTTGTTTCCGGTCTCCAAACCAGACAATTCATATCGTCTAGTTTTGGATTACAGACACCTTAACTCATGTTGCAAAACTTTTGCAGTGCAAAACTCGCATAGTGCTGCACTAATGAATAACATAGTGCGCAAAAAATACAAAACAACATTAGACATCTCTAATGGATTCTTTTGTCAAAATATAGCACCAGAGAGCAGATATTTGTCTGCGTTCTCAATAAATGGCACTCAAAAACAATTCTGTCGGTTAGCCCAGGGGTACAAGAACAGCCCAGGAGTATTCTCAGCGAGAGTAACGGAATTATTACAAACATATGATGACGAAGCATTATCTTATGTCGATGACATATACCTAACAGATGATGACTTGGATACTCACTTGAAGAGAGTGAACACCATAATACTTGGGTTCGCAGCAGAGGGTTACAAATTCAACTTTAAAAAATCCAGAATTGCCCATCTAACAGTCCTGTTCTTAGGATATGAATTATCAAGTGAAGGCAAAAGCCTGGCTGACAATTTCCTAGAGAAATGTGCCGTACTCCAAGCACCTAGAACACTAAAAAACCTACAGTCAATTCTAGGCTTCCTAAATTTCGGAAGAACATACATTGCAAATTACGCAGAAAGGGTCAAACCCCTTTATGATCTAATAAAACCAGATTTTAAAAGAACTAATTGGACTCAAACTCACACAGAAATTCTGAGATCCTTACAAACAGACATGTTAATTAAAACAAAATTAGAAACACGTGATAACACACGCAATCTTGTGATTCGAGTCATCCCAGGAAGATGCGGATTCACATACCTGACCTCTAATGAGGGAGAAAAGGTACCAATTGCATTCAAATCACAATTGTACACTGAAGCTGAAAAGGAATTCAGCATTAAAGAAAACATTGTTCATGCAGTTCAAACCGCAATAACTAGAGAAAAAGATAAAGCTGACGGTAGACGTATCACAGTCAGAACAGCAGAATCAGCCTTTGAGGCATTAACAACACCGTGTAATTTACCAACAACAGCATTGAATCCGGAATGGATACAATGGGTGAATTCCATTACAATGGACAAAGTAAACTACTACTTTGATCCAGAACTAGAGGAACTAAAAAATCTAGAATATGAAAGAACATTCCCTCTGCCAACCGACATTCTGCCTTTACGACAGTACGCTTGTGTAATCCATACAGACGGACATGCTCAACCCTCCGTTTGGGGAAAACAAGCATACAATCCCACATGTGAGATTACAAAAGAAGTGTGGCGCGGAGGTAAACTAAGACCTCTATTAACAAAAACACACTCAGTAGAAACTAATTCAGAACAACAGACTGAAATAATAGCATTGAAAATGGCGCTAGATAATGCAGATCGCGAATTCCCGACACTTATAGTGTCCGATTCATATTACTGCGTCAAATCATATAACAACGATTTGCAGAAATGGATTCAAAACGGTTACAAAGATGACACAGGTGCAACAATAAAGCAAAAACTGCTTTGGGAACAAATAGTTCTGTTACAAGAAGAACTACCAAAGAATCACGTGATACATACACTGAGTCATCAGCGTGATGGCGTTCACGTTGCAGGGAATTCATTGGCTGAGACAGCCACAGCGGTAGCAACTAAATCGGCTTCCGTAGCTAGAAAAAAGCGTACAATGAAATACATTGACGGTGAAACAGTGCTGGCGGTGAAAACGTCATCAAAAGGCGACTGCTCAGCGCTACCGATCAATTATCCACTCAATTATACATACATAATCGATGCAAACTCCGTCCCTTTTGCTCGAATCCCTGGAGTGGGGGATAGAGTAATTCCAAACATGGACAGGAGAACTTTGTTAATTGCAGACGCACATATGGGCGAGGGTCTCAGACACCTCAAACTAAAAGATTCTCTGGAAGAATTACAATCAGTGTACTGGTGGCCAGGCATGAGCCTGCAGCATCACATTTTTGTAAAAAAATGCCCGGACTGCAACAGAGATCGCAGTGGCGAGAGAAACGGTATACTACCGTGGCGTTTCACTCCAGAAAGGATCAACAGTAAAAAGCAAAGCGTCCGATTAACATATACAGGCTAGTTTCCACTTATAATGTAGATTCCCAGCACTCGGCTGACGTCTGGACTGTTATACAAAGATTTGCGAGTCTAAATGGCATATACGCTAGGAGCATGCTACGTTTGACCAATGTTTTCACTCTAGCCCTCAAGCCTGTGGGGAAGCATGGCCAAATGAGCATAGCATAGCGGGATTCTTCTCACTTCCTTCCTGAGGGATACGGGATGGTGTAAAGAAAAAACCAAGGCATAAAGCTATCTATAACGGAAAGGATATTAGGTTCGGGAGCTGGGTGGGTCAAACATCTAATAAGTGTCCAACGTAGTCTAAATAACCTGCCAAGAAATTCTCTGAAGGGATTCAGTCCGTACGAATTATTGTTTGGAACTAGGATGTTAATCTTAGATCTTGACAGTCAGACTTCAGTGGTGAAGGAAAAATGCTTTGATATCAAAGATCGTTTGGCTATTTTGCAGGACTTAAACAAAACAAGAAAAGACCTGAGCAACATAAAGTTGAAACAGCAGCCAACAACCACTGAAGAACCACCACCTGTCCCAGCAAGACCTGTCTGGATTCCAAAAGTCGGGGATCTAGTCAGAGAAAAGATCGCGGTAAAGAAGGAATTTGGGCCTTCTTACAGAAAAGCAGTTCCTGTCTTGTCTATCAACGGGACAAGATCAGTTGTACTACCGCCGCTTGCTGGTAAAAAGGAGAACCGAGTTGTATCCATCGACCTGGTAAAACCACAATCATGTGGCCGATAACAAACAGTAGGCCAAGTGGACTCCCGATAAGTAGTAGAACACCAAGGTTTGCTACTAATACAGAGGTCCTAACTAAGAGGCTAATCACATTCGAAACGCCTACAGAAGAACAACAAGGACTATGCAACAATGCATTGGAACTTAAACCTCTGAAAACACAAATAAAAACATTTAGTAGAGACACACCGACCTACAATGAAGTAACAAACGAATATGCAAGAAACAGTAATCCTGAAGCAATTGGAACAATTGACAGAACTGCATCCGGCTACTTCATAAACTTCGATGATTCCTCTGAAAACCTAAGTGAATCAAAAACACAGCCATCAACAAAAACCTTTAAAGATAAAGCTAAAGAACTTTTGAAACAGCTGAAAGAAACATATCTGATTTCTCCATGGATTGAATTTTGGGTGGGTTTTGGTGCATTTATCCTCATACTTTGGCTCATCATGGTACTAACTTTGGGACGCTTCATTGAGGGAAAATATGCTAAAATGGACACAGCAAGTCAGAAAATCAACTTGATCCTCAAACCACACACATCTTCACACGTCGAGAAAAGAGAACTTTCTTCAGTCAACTTCACAGCCAATCCTATACCGGGTGGGGTAGCATGGGACAATACTGACTACGAAATTTATGGTCCGGTTGAAATCCTGAAATATCCACACCAAATTAAGATCTCGTTGAGTGACTTTGTAAAACCAAGCTCATTTGCTGATGATTGGGACTTTGAAAGTATAAATAATATGATGTCTGACTTAGTGATGTCTGCTAAATTTACCAAACATGATTATTTGCAGGGTTCGACTAATTATGATAGTATGTACTGTTACAACCACTATGGTAACCATCTTCTACATAAATCTGCACAACCTAGAAATGTTTTAAATTATAATCAATGGGAACATTGTGCAACCCCTCCAAAAGGAAGCTCGAGAACATTTTATGACAAATATTCATACTTTTCAGGGTTCAACACAAGTAATGCTGAAACATTTTATTTCAAATTGTCAAATAAGACAGGGACAAAGACCATGATAACAAACACGAAATTGATATATTCAGACTCATTTTTTGAACAAATGAATACTTTTGGTTTTGATTATTGGGACAAAAATGTTGAAGTAAAAAGTGTTTGGGGTACAAAAGAATGGCAAGTACAAGGTATAGAATCATTGTTTAGAGCCTGCATGATCCCAGAACAAATTATATTTTTGAATGACACTGTTCAACAAACTACCTGTCTTGGCCTAGCCAAAATCAAAGACTTAAATAAACCGTCTATTCCAAAGCCAACAATGAACAGCAATAGCTCTACAGATGAAGAGATAGACGTAAACTATGTATTAAACCAAAACAGAACACATCCTGATTGGAAACAATGGTTAATCTGGCCCACAGATACTAATAACTGTCAAGATAGATTCGTGAACAAAACACAGGGGTTCACATTGACCAGGCCAGACCCTAGATATTCCCAAAGACAACACCCAGGGATAATAACCACCTACAGTGTGGGCAAATTATGCCTTCAATGGCTACAAACATCCACACTGACAGAAATTAAGCAACACCTAACTTTACTTACTGATGGTGCTGACTTGCGTGATTTCATTATGGGACCGCGCAAACAGCGTCAAAAACGCTTCATAGCAGCCTCTGTATATGCAGCTTACAACGAGGCTTGGAAGGTTACTCAAATTGAGACAGCAGAAAGTATACGGGAAATTGACCGTATTAATTTGGAAAAATCACTTTCTGTAGTGGACAATGGGTTAATGACTCTGTCCTCCAGAATTTTTTCTTTGGACAGCATTGTGTCTTCAGCAATCGACATAATATCGCAAGACTTACTGTTGTTACAACACGGTCAGTCTCAATTGCGTTCTATTGTACAGCTTGGCTGGACGTTACAAAATCTGCGTTCAGGCTATGTGCCTTGGCGTTTAATCAACACAACGTCACTATTCAATATCTTTAACCTTACTGATAAACAAATCAGTATGGCACAAAAGGGTGCTGATTATACAATCCTGAGCATTGAGAAACTCGAGAGATTACCAGTGACAATGTCAGAACGACCTGTCAGTGAATGGATAATACATGGGATAATTAATATTCCAATATCAACCTTCAGGTTTCAATACTGCCAAAAATATATACAGGCTGGCATGTACGAAAAATTGGGAAAAGGGTACATTAAGACAACTTGGAACTTGCCCTATTCACATGCATGTGTCAGTAATAAAGGACAGAAAGTGTTTCTTAGTGGCAATAATTGTGCGATGTCACTAAGCGGTACACTTCTGTGTAATGGAATTAGTTTGCATGGAGCCTGTGAAGGGAACTCAAATAACCTTTCATGTCACCAGCTAGGCGCACCTGCAACTGAGATAGAACCATTCTTTAAAAGACTCTATAATGGGAGTTACATTCTAATTGTGGATCGCAGATGTTGTAGTCTTATGCCCGGGACTCCTTATCTCGTAACTACGACTGCGAAGGTCAAGTGCTGTGGACGCTTATTGTTCCCCAGCTCCTTTCCAGACAGGGAGGCAAGGGCATGGCCTAACTTGAAAATTACTTCTATACGAATAGATACTTTAAGCAGAATGAAAACAGTGCTTCTTCAGACGCCGACCAGGCTCACGTCATCAAAAGAAACGTATGATCTCCTAGTCGCAAGGACGACTGCAGAGATTCACTCATTGTTATCAACTAATTCCCCCATACATTTCGCAGAAATCCTGAATGAAATCTTAAATATTTCTGATACCAGTGGAGTCTCAAAAGTATTTAAGACAGCATTTTCGATGGCATTAACACCATTCAAAGCCATACTGGGTATTTTTCCAGATTTCGTCCATTCGATTTTTGGCGGTCTTCCCCTCATTTTGGGACTAATTGCAGGAATCCTGTTCTTAGTCCTTATATTTCGTTATGGCAAACCATGTCACAGACAAAACACCTGCGACAAGGGAAGAAACAATCCGAGCCATTGGATACCGGGACCGGATATCAAAAATCCTGGGACTTTCCCGGCTTAGAGACCTGAACATGACTTGGTTTCTTTCATTTCGACCAATGTGGCATCGATGTGTTTTACCTGTATTAAGGTGCTTGCTGTGCGGAGAAGAATGCGTGTTGGACACCTGTCTGACGCTACAATCTGATGCGCCAATGGATGCAGAAACATTGTTGAGTCCGATAAAGGCTCATGCTTTGTGCTGCCCTCAACGGCTACCAATCCTGATGACGGCATTCGTGGAAACTTCACCACTACGATTAAGGGGTAGTGAAGTTCAAGATGAAAGCAGCATCGATGGGGGCGTGGCTACGCACGCAACGGGAATGGCCGCCTTGGAGTGAAGCTCCGCGCCAGGCCTGCCTTCCCGGGGCATTTATCCGATAAATCGCCGCCCGCGGACGGCGAAAATAATTGGCGCTACCACCGGACATCACCGCCGACCTCCCGGCCAACTTTGCAGAAAATCGGCGCACCCGAAGCGCACCGGAGGATTCGCTGTGCCACTGCCGCCTTCCACGCTCCCAAACTCGGGAGGCGCGCAGGACAGACCGGGGCTTCAGTCGGGGGTGCAGGCCCAGAGATCGGCCCGGCAGGCGCGAAGGCCGCGAGACGCTGGGAAGGCCACGGAATCGGACTGCAGCACCAGACCTGATCTGCACAGAGGCTCTACCGGCGAACCACTAAACACCCAGGTGCCACGCTGGCGGTGCGGCCTCGCGGAGCTGAGCGACGCCGCCCTGCCCAACGCGACCGAGCGGCGGCCGGTGCGGCCGACTCACCGGCCACAGGAACACACCGCAGCCCAGACACCTCGCTCCCTTGTGGGGAAAGCACCGGCAGCGAGGCAAGACAACCACGGAGGCCCGTGTCAAGGGCCGCCGCGACGGCGCCGGTCTACCCAGCGACGAGTTATATGGAGCGCGCCCACGTGGCGGCCAGTGCCGGTGAGACCGTGAAATTACCCTCGGCCCAACCCCTGGAGCGCCTGCGAGCCCGCACACGCCTTGGGAGTGCCGCTGAGACCCCCATGACCCGCCGGGGTGTTTAACCCTCCACAACGCGACGCACGCTTGCCCTCTACCACGCACCGGCCCGATCATACCAACCCGCCAAGCACAAGACACCACGGACCACCACCGGAGGGCGCGCCACCACGGGGGCCACACACACTATACAGCACACGCCTGTCCGGTGGTCGGACTGCCGACTACACAAACCGGCCCTCGGAAGACGACGTGAGCTGCTCGGCTAGGCCCGAGGAAGTGACGCAGATGTCTAACGGGCCCAAAACGAGAACTGGCACCAGCAACGCTAACCAGAGGGCCAAGATGGATAAAACCGGGAAACACACCGACTCGGACCAGATGGCGGCCAAGCTGGACACTATGCTAGCGGCGATGGAAAGACTTGAGGAGTCGCTAAGCCTAACCCGCACCTCCCTGGCCACCAAAATCGACAGCGTGGTCATCGATCTCACGCACCTGAGAGCGGATCACAAAAAACTGGCGGAGCGCACCACCACCTTGGAAGACACGCTACAGACACTTCAGCCCCATGCGGACCAGTCGCATAAACACATCCAGGACTTGTTGAACAGGGTGGAGTTCTTGGAAGACAGGGCTGAAGACGCGGAAGGTAGGACCCGCAGAAACAACGTGCGCTTGGTCGGAGTTCCGGAGAAATGGGAAGGGATATCCCCAGAAATACACATGGAGCGGTGGCTACAAGGCCTCCTGCCGGAAGGATCGCTCTCCCCACACTTCGTGATTGAGCGAGCTCACAGGGTCCCCACTAAACCTCTGGCGACGGGCTCCAACCCAAGACCCATGCTACTCCGCATAATGAACTATCGAGACAGGGACACCATACTACGAGAAACTCGCAAGCTCCAGGAGGTCCGGATAGAGAACGCATCGGTGATGTTCTTCCCGGACTATACTGTACAGGTCCAGCGGCAGAGGCATGACTTTCTGGCAGTGAACAAGCGACTGAGGCAGATGGGCCTCCAGTACTCCCTGCTCTTTCCTGCAAAGTTGAGGGTCGTGGCGGGAGAACGGACTCATTTCTTCACGGACCCCATGGAAGTGGAAACTTGGCTGGACAGCGGAGTTGATACAGAACCCAAAACGGCGGCAGGTCCTACGCCACGTCGACAGTCCGGCAATCATAGACGACGGCGACGACCCCGCCGGACTTCTCAGCCAGGTGCACATGCGGCGACTCGACCTTCCCCTCCTGCAGATGCCAGACGGCAGGAGAAGCAGGACGCACTCCGCCTAGTGATGGAACTCAGCGGTTCCCCTCCACAGAGCGAGGTGGCGAGCGGCGGCGCACGGGGCCTCCAGAGTGACGATGAAGCCATCTATGGAGTACCGGACTCCCCGACCTCGGAAGACCGACCTGATGTCACTCCCCAAACGGCAGAATACATCAGCTGATCGGGCGACGGATGCAACATCCCACGGAAACGAATACGAGTGACCACCACGACGGGCCTATGACAACACGGCTACAATGAACCCTGAGCGGAACAGCGGACTGACCCCCTCGTCCTCCGTACTATACGCATGGGGCACATGCACCAAATGACCCATCGCTGGACATAAATCCAGGCACTGGCGGTGAGAGCCCACGATTGACGAAGCACAGCTGCGGAGACACTTTGCCTTGCCTGGAGATGGCCCGACTGGAACACGTAATGTATGGCGCCTCACGCATGTATATGATGGGTTCATTCTCTACAAGGGCGGCATAGACTGATACGTCCTCCCCGGGAAGGCATTATGCCTTCGCTCCACAAACATATTGACATAGTCCATTTGATCCTGTGCATGTAGCACACCCACCCCCTTAGACTTGAACATTGTTGCTCTCCTAGAGAGTATGGACGGGAGCACGTTTTGCATCCGACCTTTTGGTATTTTGCAAGTTCATATTGTTCAATGGTTTACTGTTCCGATAGCCATGTTTTCTCCCCCTCCTATGGTCACAGTGCAATGGAGCGTCATATCAAGCGCTTATGGGGTGGCGGGGGCCGTCTTCGTGATGATGAGCGAATATGTATGGGGGGGGTGGAGGCAGAGACGGATGGGAGGTTTTGTTGAATTGCTATAATGCTCCCCATTAAGATATGCACGTGGAATGTGAGAGGTATACACACACCATCCCGACGCTACCAAATCTATTCATACCTCAAACGCCACCACATTCAAATTGCCCTTCTGCAAGAAACTCACCTTAACAGCACTGAAATTGCTACACTACGACGTAGGTGGCGCGGACAACTTTATGCTACAGGGTTCTCATCATACGCCCGAGGAACGCTAGTATGGATCAGGCCGGGCGTTCCTTGGACCACACAAGATGTACATATAGACCCCGAGGACAGATACGTGGCTATCCACGGCAGATTAGATGGTAACCCATTGGTCATAACTTCAATTTATGCGCCTAACACGGGGTTGGCAGATTTTCTCACCGGCTTATCACGCACACTAGCCCCCTGGCATGGGGTCCCATGGGTCATTGGCGGGGACTACAATAGTTCGCTAGACTTGGCGCTTGACCGTTCTCATCCTACATTACCCAACTCACAAGCTCAGGCCACTACGAAGGCGCTAGAGGCGTGGTCCATGCAATGGGGCTTACAAGATGCGTGGCGCACTCGCAATCCACACTCCAGGGTCTACTCATATTACTCGGGAGCACACGTCCTGCATGTCCGCCTTGATCGATTCATGGTCTCTAGCGAACTCTTACCCAATATCACGGACACCTGTTACATGGGACGCACACATTCCGACCACAACCCGCACCTCCTAGACCTGATGTGGGATCACCCTCGACCACCTATACCCACATGGCGGTTACAACCCGATCTCTTACTGGACGCCACGTTTCGGGGTTCCATCAGCACGCAGACGGCACAATATTTTGAAGACAACACAGGCACGGCATCGACACCACAGATTGAATGGGACGCGTTCAAAGTGGTCCTCAGGGGACAATGTCTAGGCACCCAAGCACACTCCCGGCGATACTTAGAAGCGGATCTCAGGCGCATTGAAACTGACCTGCTGCGACTGGAGCAGTCCGCAACCGCTGGTTCCACCGCGGCCTTAATACAAGCACAGGCAGAGCATGATACACTGATTGACAGATTGAAAAATGTCAATTACAGGGCCCACTCAGCCCGCACCCACCATTCTGGCGACAAACCAGGCAAGTTGCTAGTGTGGCTGATACAACGCGAAAAACGAGTCACTCCGGTGGCAGCGGTGCAGTCGCTGGCAGGCCCAGTGGTGTACACACAGGCGCAGATACACGAGGCCTTTGTGACTCTGTCGTGTATTTCTATAGGTTCTGAATCAGTCCCCCTATTCCTGACCCTATTCTGGTTAAACTAACTATCAAGTTAACTAACAGTCAGCCCATGAGGCAAGAAAACCCCCATGATGCAGATACCGTTATCTGACGCAGTCACACTACGGCACAGGAACGTGTTATCTGATTAGGTCATAACGCTTGAGATCTAATTAGACAAGCGACATTCCTCCAGCCCCTGATAAGGCATACGACGTTCTCATAACAAATCAAACCTATGACAACCTGGATAATCCGTGCGGCCATTGTTTTGATTTCACAGAGAACTTTAGTAAAGAATGTGCTAACGAGCAAGTCGTATGACATCTTTATTGACGTATCTATGTCCATCCTTACGTCAATCTCGGCACCTTTAAGGTATAAATATTGCCGACCTTGCCCTATGCAAACACACGCGTGGTGACAAGACGGAGCAGCCATACTTGCCGAAGCCGAGAGCAGAAGCAGACCCCGCTGGCAGCAGCCCCGCCTTCCTGACGCGCTGAGAGACGCGCTGCTATCTCAAGCCGAGAGACCCAGCACCGGTGCTTTCGGGCAGCCCTCGCAGGCAGCCTGGAATATCGAGAGCAGAGAAAGAGATACTATTCCTCATCCATCCTAAATTCCAGGTACAGAACTGAATAACCCCTCACAGAGAATTCTTTAGTTATTCACTTGGCAAAAACAAACTTAACTTAAACTGTAACTTTCTATTCCCGCCCACGCATTAGACTTAGGTCAGGTACACGGGGTAGGCGTATTTAGAAACACCAGTTGAGCACGTTTAGTCAAATGTATATGTGTATGTAAATATATTTTAATCATTTTAAACATCATATGGCTCAGAAACCATATCAATGTTTTTACAGTATTATTTTATACTATTGCTTTTAATGTATGCACTTTACTTAACTATAAGTATTGCAATAATATCGATCCATTTCTCATGTATGAGAAAAGAGACTGATCAATAAATAACACCTTTTTATTGAACACGCCCGTCTCTTCCTTTTCTCTACATTCTGATGAGACTAAGAATGCACGTACTGACTGAGTAAAATAATTGCCTTGTGCTCACACGACTCTCGAGATTGACTCTTGATTAGGGGAGAGCAAAGTTGTCATGTTCTATGGTTGTCAGAAACTAAATCCCTTCTTGTCTAATCAGGGGAGTTAATTCCTTCCTTGAACATTCGAGAAAGTTTCTAGCGAACTCTGAGCTTAGCTGGCAAACCCAAAAATTAAGTCTAGTATCGACAGTAGTAGACCTAGTTAACGTCTGGCCTAGGCCTTTACTGCTGTAGGTACTATTCCAATGCGCAGAGCCTATTGGGAAAATAGGAGCTACACTACATGGCGCCCAACGTGTTTGGAAAGGGCGATAAAACTAACGTAAGACATTTAGAGTAACTCAGTCGTGCTTTCTCACTCAGACCCCTTTTCCCAAATACTCCAAAGACGTCTGGAGTGGGTGAAAGGTTATATCCTCCAAAACCTCGCAGGAGGGAACTCCTATGTATGGTTCTTGGTCAAGTCAACGTTGAAGGATAAACAGTTCCAAAATATTGTGCATCTAATCTTTGTTCCATAAAGAAACCTGATCTGCAAACAAACATAATACCATCCTGTCTGTAAAATGGCAGAGAGTGATGATGAAAGAGAGGCAGTTAGATTAGCAACTGAACTCGCAGATGCTGATGCTACCATGCAAGCAGCAGACCCGAATATAACACTCATTCCGGTCATTAAAAGGAGATCTATAACCTTAAAACTTATAGAAAATGGACTGACACCTAGAGGTGGCACAGTCATATTCGTAATTGAGGCACACGAATATCGGCAGACAGAGGTATACTATTCATGGATACATTTTCCGGCAGCAAATGCTGTAACAAAGTACTTCCACTATTACAAAGTAGAGAAACCTCCTGAAACATACACTCCTTTCGAGGAGGTGGAAGTACCACTCAAATTCCAAGAGCATTTGCTCTTATTTGATGGCGCCCTAATACATAACAATCACATTACAAGGCTCGGTCCTTTAGGAAGACCAGGAGCAACGTGGCCGGTCTTAGCCGGATACACACCACATCCAGACATCGAAAGAATGCCTGCAGCAGAGCTGTTAATACAGCTAAAACAACTACTAAAAATTCATAGACAATTAGTTCAGTATGTAATGCGGACTTCAACAATTCAGCCAGCGATTAAACTTCCACAGCTGACCCCTCACCAGGGGAACACAAATAAAATTACACCACAGAACATCCAATCCTGCCTAGGTAAAGTTCCAGCTAAACGGGAACAGATACCATTCTGGTTGGCACAGAAAATTACCCAAATAGAGGCGGTGTTTCCAGACACCACCCCATTAGAAAAGCACAGGATTCTGACTATATGTCTCCCAATGGGAATCGCACCACACATTGAGGACTGTGACACTTGGGGTACAGTCTTTGCTTCCATCTACACAAAAACGCACGGTGTTCCATCCATTTCGGTAATACCAGATGTGCTAAAACAAATTCAAGATGAATACGGTCCAGAACCTGCTTTAACTCTTGGTATGAAATTACTAAAAGACTTCAAGCAGGTCTCGGCTATATTACTAGCCAACATAAAAGGTGAAGCAGCAAACGTGGCGATCCGCCAGAGGTTAAAAGAGACAGATATAGCAGACCAACCAGCTGAAATTGCCAGAATCATAGAAAAATCCTATGAAGAACTAGGCAGAGATAGTCTAGGTGGAATACCAGTAAAACCGCAACTGACTACAAGTCCAGAAAAAATATTTTTTAATAATAAGAATTCACCAAAAAAGAACTGGGATGGAAACAAACAATCCAATCCTAAAGAAAAGAAATTCCAGTCCCGAGGAAGGTCTCCTAGGCGAAGAGAGAAATCTCCAAACCAAAGACAGAGGTCACCGCAGAGTGACCCCTCTGGGAATAGATATAACCTTAGAAATAGGGATAATATTAAAAAACCTGATAGATATCAAGACATTGATACACGTCCCTCTCAATCTTCTCAGACTTCCTCGCAGAAATCGGAAAGAAGAGGACGATCAGAAGAGCACGCCAAGTCCAAAGACAAGGAACCTGCTCAACAAAAAAAGAAATTACAATTTCCAAAAAAGAAGGTAGCCAGTATCAAGGTAGTTAAAAATGCCGAGAATACTGAGGACACAACTGAAAAACGGAGAGTGGGCTCAGACAATGCTAGACAGCGCAGCAGAGGTGAGCATAGCTCGCAAAGTCCTTATGAATCATCTGGAGACAGTGGACACGAATGAATACCTTCAAGTGGAAACTGCAGACACCAGATTTAGCAAGCCCCACAAGATATACGAGATAACATTACGTATAGAGGGAGATAAGACTAGGAAAATAAGGGGACTATTTTGGGATAACCTCTCCAAAGGCTATGACATCCTTCTAGCTGAAAAAGACTGGCCACCAGAGTTTGTCAGGGAGTGCCCTCATGGCGAAGAAGTAATTATGCCTGCCTTCTCGAATCAAATACCGATTCATAAAAAATACACACTTGCTAGAAAGTGGGCAGTGGCCTTAGCACCTGCTTTATATAAAAATCATGTAGGATGGGATGAGGATTCTCCTCCTCACAAAATCCAGTTAAAATCACAACCTACTGCACAAAGGCAGTACCCAATTAAGCAAGAAGCTAAAAAACAAGTAAATGAAATACTAGATCAGCTAGAATACCAGGGGGTGATTGAAACTTGCACCTCACAAATGAACAATCCTTTGTTTCCGGTCTCCAAACCAGACAATTCATATCGTCTAGTTTTGGATTACCGACACCTTAACACATGTTGCAAAACCTTTGCAGTGCAAAACTCACACAGTGCTGCACTAATGAATAACATAGTGCGCAAAAAATACAAAACAACCCTGGACATCTCCAATGGATTCTTTTGTCAAAACATAGCACCAGAGAGCAGATATCTAACTGCATTCTCAGTAAATGGCACTCAAAAACAATTCTGTCGGTTAGCCCAGGGGTACAAGAACAGCCCGGTGGTATTCTCAGCGAGAGTAACAGAATTACTACAACTATATGATGATGAAGCATTATCTTATGTCGATGACATTTACTTAACAGATGATGACTTGGAGACTCACTTGAAAAGGGTGAACACCATAATACTTGGGTTCGCTGCAGAGGGTTACAAATTCAACTTTAAAAAATCCAGAATTGCCCATCTGACGGTCCTATTCTTAGGATATGAGTTATCAAGTGAAGGTAAAAGCCTGGCAGACAATTTCCTAGAGAAATGTGCCGTAATCCAAGCTCCTAAAACACTAAAAAACCTACAGTCAATTCTAGGCTTCCTAAATTTCGGAAGAACATACATTGCAAATTACGCAGAAAGGGTCAAACCCCTTTATGATCTAATTAAACCAGACTTTAAAAGATCCAATTGGACTCAAACACACACAGAAATTTTGAGATCCTTACAAACAGACATGCTAATTAAAACAAAATTAGAAACACGTGATAACACACGCAACCTTGTGATCCGAGTCATCCCAGGGAGATGCGGATTCACATACCTGACCTCTAATGAGGGAGAAAAGGTACCAATTGCATTTAAATCACACTTGTACACAGAAGCTGAACAGAAGTTCAGTAATACAGAAAAAATCATTCGTGCAGTTCAAACCGCAATAGCTAGAGAAAAAGACATAGCTGACGGTAGACATATCACAGTCAGAACAGCAGAATCAGCCTTTGAGGCACTAACAACACCTTGTAATTTACCAACAACAACATTGAATCCGGAATGGATACAATGGGTAAATTCAATCACAACGGACAAAGTATACTACTACTTTGATCCAGAACTAGAAGAATTAAAAAATCTAAAATATGAAAAGACGTATCCTCTGCCAATCGACATTCTGCCTCTACGACATTACGCCTGTGTAATCTATACAGACGGACATGCTCAACCCTCCGTTTGGGGAGAACATGCATACAATCCCACATGTGAGATTACAAAAGAAGTGTGGCGCGGAGGTAAACTAAGACCTCTATTAACAAAATCACACTCAGTAGAAACTAATTCAGAACTACAAACTGAAATAATAGCATTGAAAATGGCGCTAGATAATGCGGATCACGAATTCCCGACACTTATAGTGTCAGATTCATATTACTGCGTCAAAGCATATAACAAGGATTTGCAGACATGGATTCAGAACGGTTACAAAGATGACACAGATGCACCAATAAAGCAGAAACTGCTCTGGGAACAAGTAGCTCTTTTGAAAAAAGAACTACCAAAGACTCACGTGACTCACTCACTGAGTCATCAACGTGATGGCGTTCACGTTGTGGGGAATTCATTGGCTGAAGCAGCCGCAGCGGCAGCCACTAAACCGGCTCCCGTAGATCGAAAAAAGCGTACATTAAAATACATTGACGGTGAAACATTGCTGGCGGTGAAAACGTCATCAAACAGCGACTGCTCAGCACTACCGATCAACTATCCACTCAATTATACATACATAATCGATGCAAACTCCGTCCCTTTTGCTCGAATCCCTGGAGTGGGGGATAGAGTGATTCCAAACATGGACAGGAGAAACTTGTTAATCGCAGACGCACACATGGGCGAGGGTCTCAGACACCTTAAATTAAAAGATTCTCTGGAAGAATTACAATCACGGTACTGGTGGCCAGGCATGAGCCTGCACTACACCATGTTTGTAAAAAACTGCCCAAACTGCAACAGAGATCGCAGTGGGGAGAGAAGCAGTTTAATACCTCGTAG
Source organism: Lissotriton helveticus (assembly GCF_964261635.1). Classification (NCBI taxonomy): domain Eukaryota; kingdom Metazoa; phylum Chordata; class Amphibia; order Caudata; family Salamandridae; genus Lissotriton; species Lissotriton helveticus. Next base: position 2,083,467,587 of record NC_136065.1, read on the forward strand.
TATCAAGGCAGATAATATTACCAGCAAAAAGAATGGCTTGCGATTAACATATACAGGCTAGTTTCCACTTACAATGTAGATCACCAGCACTCGGCTGACGTCCGGACTATTATACAAGATTTGCGAGTCTAAATGGCATATACGCTAAGAGCATGCTACGTTCGACCATTGTTTTCACTCAGGCAATCCAGCCTAGGGGGGAAACATGGCCAAATGAGCACAGCCCAGCGGGAATCTTCTCACTTCCTTCCTGAGGGTACGGGATGGTGTAAAGAAAAAACCAAGGCAGAAAGCAATCTATAATAGAAAGGATATTAGGTTCGGGAGCTGGGTGGGTCAAACATCTAATAAGTGTCCAACGTAGTCTAAATAACTTGCCAAGAAATTCTCTGAAGGGATTCAGTCCGTACGAATTATTATTCGGAACTAGGATGTTGATCTCTGACCTTGATAGTCAGACTTCAGTGGTAATAGAAAAAACCTTTGATGTCAAAGACCGTTTGGCTATTTTGCAGGACTTAAACAAAACAAGAAAAGACCTGAGCAACATACAGTTGAAACAACAGCCAACAACCACTGAAGAATCACCACCTGTCCCGGCAAGACCTGTCTGGATTCCAAAAGTCGGGGATCTAGTCAGGGAGAAGATCGCGGTAAAGAAGGAATTTGGGCCTTCTTACAGAAAAGCAGTTCCTGTCTTGTCTGTCAACGGGACAAGATCAGTTGTACTACCGCCACTTGCTGGAAAAAAGGAGAACCGAGTTGTATCCATCGACCTGGTAAAACCACAACATGTGGCCGATAACAAACAGTAGGCCAAGTGGACTCCCAATAAGTAGCAGAACACCAAGGTTTGCTACCAGTACAGAGGTCCTAACAAAAAGGCTCATCACATTCGAAACGCCTGCAGAAGAACAAGAAGGACTATGCAACAATGCAATAGAACTCAGACCTCTGAAAACCCAAATAAAGACATTTAGCAGAGACACACCGATCTATACTGAAGTACCAAGTGAAAATGCAAAAAACAGAAATCCTGAACCAATTGGAACAATTGACAGAACTGCATCCGGTTACTTCATCAACTTCGATGATTCCTCTGAAAGCCTGAGTGAATCAAAGACACAGCCATCATCAAAATCCTTTAAAGACAAAGCGAAGGAACTTTTGAAACATCTGAAAGAAACATATCTGGTTTCTCCATGGATTGAATTTTGGGTGGGTTTTGGCGCATTTATCCTCATACTTTGGCTCATCATGGTATTTACTTTGGGACGCTTCATTGAGGGAAAATATGCTAAAATGGACACAGCAAGTCAGAACATCAACTTGATCCTCAAACCACACACATCTTCACACGTCGAGAAAAGAGAACTTTCTTCAGAACTTTCTTCAGCCAACTTCACAGCCAATCCTATACCTGGTGGGGTAGCCTGGGACAACACTGACTGCTGTGCGCCTAGCCTCACTCTTTTGATTACAACACTGACTATGAAATTTATGGTCCGGTCGAGATCCTGAAATATCCACACCAAATCAAGATCTCCTTGAGTGACTTTGCAAAACCAAACTCATTTGCTGATGATTGGGACTTCGAAAGTATTAACAACATGATGTCTGACTTAGTAATGTCTGCTAAATTTACAAAACATGATTATTTGCAAGGTTCTACAAATTATGATAGTATGTATTGCTATAACCATTATGGTAACCATTTTTTACATAAATCTGCACAACCTAGAAATGTTTTAAGTTATAATCAATGGAAAAATTGTGCTACACCTCCAAAAGGAAGCTCTAGAACCGTATATGACAAATATTCATATTTTTCAGGTTTTAACATAAGTAATGCTGAAACATTTTATTTTAAATTGTCAAACAAGACAGGGATGAAAACCATGATAACCAACACAAAATTGATATATTCAGATTCATTCTTTCAAAAAATGAATACATTTGGATTTGATTATTGGGACAAAAATGTTGATTTGAAAAGTGTTTGGGGTACAAAAGAATGGCAAGTACAGGGTTTAGAAGCTTTGTTTAGAGCCTGCATGATCCCAGAACAAATGATATTTTTAAATGACACTGTTCAACAAACCACCTGTCTTGGCTTAGCCAAAATCAAAGATTTAATTAAACCGTCTATTCCAAAGCCAACAATGTTTAGCAATAGCTCTGATACAGATGAAGAGATAGACGTAAACCATATACTAAACCAAAACAGAACACATCCTGATTGGAAACAATGGTTGATCTGGCCCACAGATACAAATAACTGTCAAGATAGATTCCTGAATAAAACACAGGGTTTCAAAATGACCAGGCCAGACCCTAGATATCCCCAAAGACATCACCCAGGGATAATAACAACCTACAGTGTGGGCAAATTATGCCTTCAATGGCTACAAACTTCCAGCTCCTTTCCAGACAGGGAGGCAAGGGCATGGCCCAGTTTGAAAATTACTTCTATTCGAATAGATGCTTTAAGCAGAATGAAAACAGTGCTTCTTCAGACGCCTACAAGACTCACGTCATCAAAAGAAACGTATGATCTACAAGTCGCAAGGACGACTGTAGAGATACATACATTATTATCAACTAATTCCCCCGTACATTTCGCGGAAATCCTAAGCGAAATCTTAAATATTTCTGATACCACTGGGGTCTCAAAGGTATTTAAGACAGTATTTTCGATGGCATTAACACCATTCAAAGCCATACTGGGTATTTTTCCAGATTTCGTCCATTCGATTTTTGGCGGACTTCCCCTGATCCTAGGTCTAATTGCCGGAATCCTATTCCTAGTCCTTATTTTTCGTTATGGCAACCCATGTCACAGATCAAACTCTCGCGACAATGGAAGATACGATCCTAGCCATTGGATACCGGGACCGGATATCAAAAATCCTGGGACTCTCCCGGCTTAGAGACCTGAACATGACTTGGTTTCTATCATTTCGACCAATGTGGCAAAGGTGTGTTTTACCTGTACTAAGGTGTCTGCTATGCGGAGAAGAATGCGTGTTAGACACCTGTCTGACGCTACAATCGGATGCGCCAGTGGATGCAGATACACTGTTGGTTCCTACCAAGGTTCACGCTTTGTGCTGCCCTCAAAGGCTGCCAATCCTGATGACGGCATTCCTGGAATCTTCACCACTACGATTGAAGAGTAGTGAAGTTCAAGATGAAAGCAACATCGAACAGGTACGACCTTCTGTCAGCAATGCGATTCAGAATGTCAATGGAGACAATCATGCGCACGAATGCATGGTTACCCCTATTTCCGACTTAGTGGAACTTTCCCATGAAGCTGTTGACAGTTTTTTCGAAAGCCTTAATGATATGATGTTCTCTCCAGAACAGAAATAGAGACTTTTGAGCAAGCTCGCACACGGCGTTCCCTGAATTCGGCCTTCAACTTTAAAAATAAAGTCACATGAACAATTTTTCCCACCAGTTCACGGACAACAAGTTTTAGCAGCTCCAAATTATTTTTTACAACATTTTCAGGACACTGATCTTCTGCTTAAAGTAAGAAACTATTCCTAGAGAACTAAAATTTCTATTTTTAGATACTTTATAAACTTTAGTTGCCCGCTGGTATGTTCACAAATATTTTATTATGTGATGAGATGGTCTCGAACTTTCTTTCTGTATAGCCATATTAAGAGCCATTTCATGTGTATTTCTCATATACCAATAAGCAATAATGCATAAAAATGCGTGTTTACTTTTGCATTTAATTCATAGCTTAAGTGCATACAATATATATGACTGCAATTTTTCAGTATATTTGAAAATTTAGAAATGCATTTATGTATTTTGGGGTGGTAAGGTATACACTATACTCTATAGTATGTTGTACTATGTTATACTATGCATAGATTAGTAGATATGACCATAGTTAGCGTGGAGTGGGTGTCGTGTATTTCTATAGGTTCTGAATCAGTCCCCCTATTCCTGACCCTATTCTGGTTAAACTAACTATCAAGTTAACTAACAGTCAGCCCATGAGGCAAGAAAACCCCCATGATGCAGATACCGTTATCTGACGCAGTCACACTACGGCACAGGAACGTGTTATCTGATTAGGTCATAACGCTTGAGATCTAATTAGACAAGCGACATTCCTCCAGCCCCTGATAAGGCATACGACGTTCTCATAACAAATCAAACCTATGACAACCTGGATAATCCGTGCGGCCATTGTTTTGATTTCACAGAGAACTTTAGTAAAGAATGTGCTAACGAGCAAGTCGTATGACATCTTTATTGACGTATCTATGTCCATCCTTACGTCAATCTCGGCACCTTTAAGGTATAAATATTGCCGACCTTGCCCTATGCAAACACACGCATGGTGACAAGACGGAGCAGCCATACGTGCCGAAGCCGAGAGCAGAAGCAGACCCCGCTGGCAGAAGCCCCGCCTTCCTGACGCGCTGAGAGACGCGCTGCTATCTCAAGCCGAGAGACCCAGCACCGGCGCTTTCGGGCAGCCCTCGCAGGCAGCCTGGAATATCGAGAGCAGAGAAAGAGATACTATTCCTCATCCATCCTAAATTCCAGGTACAGAACTGAATAACCCCTCACAGAGAATTCTTTAGTTATTCACTTGGCAAAAACAAACTTAACTTAAACTGTAACTTTCTATTCCCGCCCACGCATTAGACTTAGGTCAGGTACACGGGGTAGGCGTATTTAGAAACACCAGTTGAGCACGTTTAGTCAAATGTATATGTGTATGTAAATATATTTTAATCATTTTAAACATCATATGGCTCAGAAACCATATCAATGTTTTTACAATATTATTTTATACTATTGCTTTTAATGTATGCACTTTACTTAACTATAAGTATTGCAATAATATCGATCCATTTCTCATGTATGAGAAAAGAGACTGATCAATAAATAACACCTTTTTATTGAACACGCCCGTCTCTTCCTTTTCTCTACATTCTGATGAGACTAAGAATGCACGTACTGACTGAGTAAAATAATTGCCTTGTGCTCACACGACTCTCGAGATTGACTCTTGATTAGGGGAGAGCAAAGTTGTCATGTTCTATGGTTGTCAGAAACTAAATCCCTTCTTGTCTAATCAGGGGAGTTAATTCCTTCCTTGAACATTCGAGAAAGTTTCTAGCGAACTCTGAGCTTAGCTGGCAAACCCAAAAATTAAGTCTAGTATCGACAGTAGTAGACCTAGTTAACGTCTGGCCTAGGCCTTTACTGCTGTAGGTACTATTCCAATGCGCAGAGCCTATTGGGAAAATAGGAGCTACACTACAACTCATTACAGCGCGCTGTACAAATCCCGTCTGCAGACTACACCACCCGTCATAACCAAGTACTTGGAAGACATCATGCTGCCTACCCTAACAGATGAACAACGAGAGGACCTAGGGTCACCGTTGATTGCCGAGGAACTTCGCGGCGCCATCTTTGCCCTCTCGAATGGCAAGGCACCAGGCCCTGATGGACTGCCAGCGGAATACTATAAAGCATGCACTGACATCCTAATTCCAGAGCTCTTAAGGGTGTTTGCTGCGGCACTAGAAGACTTGGACCTACCCCTGTCTATGAATGAGGCAACGTTAGTGTCCCTCTTAAAGCCAGGTAGAGATGATACACTGCTCGGCTCATATAGGCCCCTAGCACTGCTAAACACTGATTACAAGATACTAGCCTCGACTCTCGCCCGGCGACTGGCAGGACTGGTGCCCGGCTTGATACATGACGACCAGAACGGCTTTGTACCCTCCAGATGCACCTCCCATAACATCCGTAGGCTGTTCCGGGTACAAAAGTATGCAACACAAGACTGGCCCAGGTCGGGCTGTCTAGTCCTGGACCTGGAAAAAGCGTTCGATTCGCTCGAATGGCCCTATTTGCTGGCAGTTTTGCGCAGATTCGACCTCGGGGATGACTTTATTGAACTGGTGGGATTGCTATATAGACGCCCAGTAGTGCGAGTCCGCACGAGCGGGCTACTATCGGACGCCATTAGAGTACAACGCGGCACCAGACAGGGCTGCCCGTTATCCCTGTTACTTTTCTCATTAGCAATAGAACCCCTTGCTGCACTACTGCGCGCCGAGGGCATGCACTGGGGGATCCCACTCGCAGATGGCGTACACACAGTCTCGCTATATGCAGACGACCTCCTTTTATACATCAAAGACCATACCCACATACCTCGAGGCCTCTCGGAGATCTTTCAATCCTTCGAGACCATGTCAGGCCTCAAGGTTAATTGGGCCAAGTCGGGTGCATACTCGTTCAACCCTGACATCCCTGACCCTGGAGTCACGATCAATGGGGAGAGACTGCCATGGCACCACACAACGTTCAAATACCTGGGAGTGTATATCTACAGGACACCACAAGATGTACTGGATGGTAACCTGACACGCGCCATCACGTCTATAAAATCCCAGATTGCCTTTTGGAAATCCCTACCACTCAATGTCCCGAGTAGAGTAACACTGACAAAAATGATTGTACTCCCCAGACTCTTATACTACTTCGCCAACCTACCAGTGTACGTACAGGCACGCACCTTCAGAGAACTGGCCTCCATGATCAGAGACCTGATATGGAACACAGGCCGGCCTAGAGTAGCCCTCCGAAAACTATATGCACCGGTCGATGAGGGAGGCCTTGCGGTACCGAACCTCGAACTTTACTATCTGGCAGCCCAGCTACAATGGGTCACTGCTTGGCTAGCAGGAAACCACCTGGAAGACACAGCCACGAACACGGATATGTTTTCCTCCACGCAAATACATACAATGTTCCACCCCCTGACGCACCCAAGGAAATCCGCTCAGCTACACGTCGCCGTAGCGGTACGATGTTATGTCAGAAGCCTACGACTCACGAGAACGACCAAGCCATATGCCCCGGCGCTCCCACTCTTAGGCACCCCCAAGTCCACCTCTATAGTCACAGAAACAGCGCTAGAACATTGGACGCGCACTGGAGTAGACACTATGGCAGACCTATATGCTGATGGTGTCTTGATACCGTTTGTAACGCTAGCTGCTGACACAGGTCTCCCGCCAGGTCAATTCTTACAACACGCCTCCATACTTTTAGCATACACGCAGCGGTGGGGCAACATCACTGATGAACTACCGACGCACCAATTGATACAGAGCCTACATGTCATGGGTGATGGCACACACGTAGTGCACTGGCTACATCAAGCGCTATTGTCGCACACACAACATTCGCTGCAACCATTACGCGACCACTGGGCCACAGACAGGGGGAGGGACTGGACGGATAAGGAGTGGAAAATGATCCTATTAGGCCCCAGACACGTGCCACGGAACGCGCTCTTTAAACTGATACAGTTCTACATACTGCATAGAGCGTACCTCTCACCCAGTAAGATTAACCGCTATTTCCCAGGAGCAGCGGCCAGATGCCCGAGATGTGCGCTGGAAGAGGCAGACTTGCTACACATGCTCTGGCAGTGCCCACGGATTCAGACATACTGGGGGGCGGTACTGACGACACTGGACAAATGCACGGGCATGACGATCCAGCACACATGGGAGGCATGCATACTAGGCCTGTATAAGCGAACTTCATTAAACAAAGCCCCCTCTCGATTCTGGGACCTTGGCCTCCTCACAGCAAAAAGATTGCTCACGAAACACTGGAAGAGAGCTACCCCACCATTACCAGAACACTGGCACACATCCCTAGACACCTGGGCAAAGGCGGAAAGCACCACCCTCCATAACGAGGAAACGGCGGGCCTCCGTCAGTTCCCGATTGCGCAATTCTGGGACACAATGCTTAACTCTTTTCACAAGGAATACCTTCTCACACAAACCACGACAGAAGTCGCCCACCCGGACGATACCGACGATGCACCCCCTGCACATATTACATGCGGACACATCTGATGACGCCTCCACCATCACGTCCTTCCCCTCACGCCTGACATCCGTTATGACAGACGTACTGTCACCCCCCCAAGCCATGCCCACTTCGTTAGACACTTTTGAATATCGCCCACGCTCCCCATGACGCCGCACCCACACACTGACGCACACATCTTACTCCAGCATCAGCTGACCATACCCACCCCTTCCTGATTTCCCCTTTATGTCCCCTGTTCCCTATCCTCCCCTCCTTCCCTTGATGTTTATTTCGGAAATTATATCCTAGTTACACAAACATGGTTTGAAACGTTTGTGATGGAAAATGTAGCCATGATGTATGAAGCAAGAAAACCAGTGCATTGGGTGCTATGCCCCGTAAACATGACAGACATCTTTGAGATGTGATACTGTATGTATTGTACCATTCATGCTTTAATTCTCCTATACCTCTAATAAAGGATATTTAAAAAAAAAAAAAAAATGAAAGCAGCATCGATCAGGTACGACCTTCTGTCAGCAATACTAATCAAAACGTCAATGGAGACAATCATGCGCACGAATGCATGGTTACACCTTTTTCCGAGTTAGTGGAACTCTCCCAGGAAGCTGTTGACAACATTTTCAAGAGTCTAAATGATATGATGTTCTCACCAGAGCAGAAATAACGAATTTTGAGCAAGCTAGCACACGGTGTTCCCTGAATTTGGCCTTCAACTAGAATAGCAAAATAACATGAACAATTTTCCCTCCAGTTCACGGACAGCGATTTTTTCAGCAGCCCCAAAATATTTTTACGATTTTTCGGGACACTTATCTTCTGCTTAAAGTAAGAACTATTCTTAGAGAATTAAAATTTTTATTTTTAGATACTTTATAGACATTAGTTGCCCGCTGGTATGTTCATAATTATTTTATTCTGTGATGGAATGGTCTCGAACTTTTTCTTCTGTATTAAGAGCCATTTCATGTGTAATTCTCATATTCAAATAGTAATAATGTATACATATGCGTGATTACTTTAGCATTATTCTACAGCTTGAGTGCATATAGTATATAGGACTGCTTTTTCCGTATATTACAAAAATTTCGAAATGCATTATATGTATTTTGGGGTGGTAAGGTATACACCATACTCTACAGTATGTTTTACTATGCCTAGATTCGTAAACATGGCCATAGTTAGCGTGGAGTGGGTGTGATGTATTCCTATAGGTTCTGTATCGATCCCCCTATTCCTGACCCTTTTCTGGTTAACAAGTTAACTAGCAGCCATCCCATGATGCAGAAACCGTTATCTGATGAAGCCACACCACGGCACAGGAACGTGTTATCTGATTAGGTCATAACGCTTGCCATCTAATTAGACAAGCGATATTCCTCCAGCCCCTGATAAGGCATACGGAGTTCTCAAAACAAATCAAACCTATGACAACCTGGGAAAAACCCTGCGGCCATTGTTTTGATTTCATCGAGAACTTCAGCAAAAGAATGTGCTAACGACCAAGTCGTATGACATCCTTATTGACGTATCTATGTCCATCCTTACGTCAATCTCGGCACCTTACAGGTATAAATATTACCGGTATTGCCTTAAGCAAACACACGCGGTGGTGACGAGATCGGAGCAGCCAGACTTGCCGAAGCCCAGAGCAGAGCAGACCCCGCTGGCGCAGCCCCGCCTTCCTGACGCGCTGAGAACGAGACGCTGCTTTCTCCTGCCGAGAAATCCAGCTCCGGCGCTTCCGGGTAGCCCTCGCAGGCAGCCTGGAATATCGAGACCAGAGACGAGAGATACCATCCCTCATTCATCCTAGATTCCAGGTACAGAACTGAATAACCCCTCGCAGAGAATTCTTGAGTCAGTCACTTGGCAAAACAAACTTAACTTAAACTGCTACTTTCTATTCCCGCCCACGTATTAGGCTTAGGTCAGGTACACTGGGGTAGGCGTAGTTAGAAGCACCAGTTGAGTACGATTAGTCAAATGTATATGTGTATGTATCTATTTTATTCATTTTAAACCACCTTATGGCTTAGAAACCATATAAATGTTTTTACCGTATTATTTTATACTTCTGCTTTTATTGTATGCACTTTACTTAACCATAAGTATTGCGATAATATCGATCCATTTCTCTTGTATGAGAAAAGAGACTGATCAATAAATACCATCTTTTATTGAACACGCCCGTCTCTTCCTTTTCTCTACAATCTGGTGAGACTAAGAATGCACGTACTGACTGAGTAAAATAAGTTGTCTTTTGTTTTCACACGACTCTAGAGATACACTCTTGATTAGGGGAGAGCAAAGTTGTCATGTTCTATGGTTGTCAGAAACTAAATCCCTTCTTGTCTATCCAGGGAGGTTCAACTCCTCCTTGCCTATTTGAGAAAGTTTCTAGTGAACTCTGAGCTAGCTGGCAAACCCAAAACTTTAAGTCTAATATCGACAGTAGAAGACCTAGTTAACGTCTGGTCTAGGCCTATACTATTGAAGGTATTATTCCAATGCGCAGAGCCTATTGGGATAATAGGAACTACACTACAGTAGGTTATCGGTTCGAAGGTAAGTTATCGTCTGTGGGAGATAAGTTTCTGGGGTTAGACTCAGGGGTCCCCCAGGGTCAGTGATGCACTTTTGTTTCACCCTCTGCTGAACTAGGGCGGCCTGGTGCAGAGTGTTGAAGCCCAATGTTATCCAATGGGGGGTAAGGGGCCTCCGGTTGGTGGCTGCTGGCAAACACCCCACTGGGTTGTGAGAGCCAAGACCAGGGGTTTACGTCAGGGCAAATGGGTAAACAAAGCACAAGAGGTGCACCCTCAGCGGCACTAGGGTGGCCTGGTGCAGAGTGCTGTTTCGACGTCGGGTGCCCTGTTGTTTTCTATGAAGAACCTACCAGAGGTTGCAGTTGAACAAATACGGTGTTCACGGGAGAAGAAGTCTTTGGAAGTGAAGGCAGGCAGGTCCTCCAAGGTTTTTGAGGTTGCTGGCTCAGGACACACCGGGATTTCGCAGGAGCAGGTTCGAGGGGAGACAGGCCAGTAAGGCTGGGGCCAAGTCAGTGGGTGTCTTCCTCCTGCTAGCTGGCTGCACAGTTGTTCAGTCCTTCTCCTTTTCTTCTTGTTTCTTGCCTGGATCTGAGGAATCAAGGTTCAGGGTGCCCCCTAAATACTAGATTTAGGGGCGTTACAGGTAGGTAAAGGGCAGGGACCAATGGGTCTCTTCCCTGGGGTGCTACATCTCGCCTCCCCCACTTGAGGGGTGGAGTTGGCAGAGGTGGGCTCACCTCTTTTCCTCACTTGTTTTTCCCGCCGGCTCTCCCACCCAAAGTGGGGGATAGAACTTGTGGGGACCAGTTGCTGAAAGCCGCAAATGGTCTGGGGAGGCTCACAATAGTGGCATGCCTTTGACGCTTCCCCTTTGTGAACTCTGCCCCTCCTGGGGAGGAGACTTGGCACCTCGTCCCAGGATGTGTATTGTTTCAGGCCCCAGAGAGCAGCAGGCTTTCGACCCAGGGGTCCAGAAACATGTCTGGTGGTGGCAGCTGAAAGCAGCCACTCAGCCCGGACACTAGTGGTGGGTTCATTTTCAAGGGGCATCTCTGAGATGCCCTCTCTGTGGGTTTAATGTGCTGAGAAGTTTGATACCAAACTCTTGGTTTTCCGTGTAGCCATTATGGTGCTGTGGAGTTTGTAATGACAAGCTCCCAGCACTATATACTCTTAATGGCAGCACTGCACTTACAATGTCTAAGAATGGAATTAGACACTGTAGGGGTTCAGGACTCATGCACCTGTTCCCTCACCACTGGCATAGGGCACCCAATTGATCAAGGGAATCAAAATTAACATGTTTTGAAAATGTTATTGCAATATATTTGTTAATAAGGATTATTATAAATAAAAATGATGTAAAATAAATAAAATCAACATATTTAGCTGTGACTTTTTTCATAGTCTTGTAAAGCACTCTGTATGCTAATTTGCATTTAAAGAACACTAATTTAATGCCTAAATAGTGTTCACTGATTAGTAATTAGATAATTCTGAAATCACTCAGCAGGTTGGACCTTTCTGAAAAAAACTTAATGCAGAATAGTATGTATATACTTGGGGTGATTGGAAATCATTCTTAAAACACCAGGAGCAATTTCATCATTTTAAAAAGAAATTATACCTGTGGAGTTGTGGGTGTATATTTTTACGTTACGTTAAAATTATTTATACCGCGCACTTTCACCAACGGTTTCATGGCGCTCACATCAACCTTACATCATCAAGAACAACAGGACCATATGAAGTAATCAGGTACTCTTTCTTAAAACCTCCTGAAGTCATCTTGTGTATTCATCGGATACTCGTTTTGAAATCCTTCTGAAGGCATCAGGAATAGTCACACCTTTTGAAGTCATCAGATACTCATTTTCAAATCCTCCTGAAGTCATCAGGAATAGTCACACCTTGTGAAGTCATCAGATACTCATTTTCAAGTCATTCGCAGATCATCAGGCTCAAGTTTCTAAACTCTGCTGATGACTTCAAGAGCTTGATGATGTCTGATGATGTGAAAATTACTTCTACAGTAGTTGGATGATCATCCAAAGACTCTGGAAAGGCTTCTAAAGTAATCCTGTTTGACCTGGGTAGGCCATGTGGCACAGGGTAGGGTAGGAGAACAGGAACAGTCACATGCTACCCTAAGGATGAGGGAAATAATCTAGAATGCCCGGGACCCCAGAACAACCACATACGAACGTGGGGCTTAAACATGCCAAACAGCGCCCTCTTGTTCACCACCTAATAAACCACTGGAGGGGCACTAAGAGAATCGGGCGAGATTCATTGATCGAGGTCTATCCTCTTGGCTATCCAAACTTTCACCCTACTTTGGGGGCAAACGTCTAGGTCCTGGACGCTCCACAGACCAATGCAGAGCAAGAGGGGGCGCAGTGAAGGCAGGACCAGTCCTGGCACGCCTATCCTTCATGGAAGCGGGAAGTGATTCACTCAACTGGTGAGTATAAGGCCTTACCCACAGACAAACAGGCCACAGAGGGGCCTAGACTGCAGGGAAGTGGCACCTATCCCACCCTTCCCATCGGCGAAATAGCTAGCGCTGACCCGGGGCGGGGGAATCAGGCCTGGGCAGCGCTGGAGGAAGTAGTAGACTACATTTAATACACATTTGAGAGATGTAGGGCATGTTGCCAACTGCCTTGGTGAAGCCAGCGGACAAGGCAGGAGGAGGCACGCGGAAACAACAGTGGAAGGGCAGTCAATGGTGATCAGATAAGCGGAGAGATGAGGGGGAAAGCCAAGACGACCATCTTGAAGTATTGCAAATCACGCAACCACGTCTGGTTCGGACCACAGTACATAGCCTCCAGGATCCCCAGTGTATTACAGATCTGACATTCCTGCAAAGAAAAGAAACAGACCTGCAGAGATTAAGAAGACTTACCAGATGCTGTGAGTGTGGAGGGGGGGTGTGGGTAATTGAAAACTAAGCAGGGTGAGAAAAACGGGAGTTATTGATGTGATTCTGTGAATTGCCTTCTTTATCTCCCATTGGTGCTCCTGACCAACACTGTCCTCCCGCCCACACTCAACTGTCATACACGGACTCTCGGGAGACACTGAGGGTTAATCTCCCCCTGGGGCATGACGGTGATGCAGTAACGTGGGTCTGAGAGTCTACGCCCAGTGGACCAGTGGAGGCACTCACCACCAGAAATTTTAGAACATAACCCTACCGAGTTAGCAACTCACCTAGAAGTTACACCCTGACACGGCGGGCCCCCTAGCGCCAGGTCACCAGACTTATTCACTCCATGCTACATTACAGACACAAACACTAAGGGGTACCCGTAGAACAGCAGATGCCCATGACCCAACAAATACTTCTGGGATGCTTCCGCTCCAACCCCCTACTCACCCCAACAAGGCCAGCCCATGGGAACAGTGGAACAACCGGAGGGAGGCACACAGTCGACGACAACACACACCGAAATAGTACTAAATGACAAACTAGACAATGTACTGTCTGCAGTGGAGAAAATTGGGGCAGCCCATAAAGACATGAGGCCATCACTTGAAAGCAAAATAAACAAAATAACCATAGACTTCATTCAACTATGCACTGGCCAGCGTAAACTCTCGGATAATTAACGCAACACTGAATTACAATTGGAGGAACTGCAACCAGATACTCAAGAGAATACGTCTATGCTGCAAACGCTCCTGGGGCGAGCGACTGCTTCAGAAGATAGAGTGAAGGAAGACGAAGGAAGATCGCGATGTACGAGTGATTGGACTGCCGGAGGGAGTGGAGTGACACAACACGGTAGAATGTACAGAGACCTGGCTGTGAGAATGGATGCCTCCAACAGAACTGTCTCCCCAATTTGTGGTTGAGTGTGCCCATCGTGTGGCATTGCGGAAACTGCTGCCGGAAGCCAACCCCAGGCCATTCCTCTTCCGAATCTTTAACTATAGGGACCGCAACAGTGTTCTCTGGAAAGCGCACTGGGGACAGGAGATTAAAGTAAATAATGCAGTATTGATGCTGTTTCCGGACTACATGCTGACGGTACAGAAGCAACAACACTCCTTTCTAGCTGTTAAACGGCCTGCTACGGGAGCTGAACCTACGATATTTACTGCTCTTCCCTGCATGCCTAAGAGTGGTGGATAATAGCGCTAATCGTTTCTTTGATACCCCAGATGATGCAATTAAAGGATGGAATTAGATGGAATCAGCAGGTCATGCAACAGTGACAATGAGGCCCCACACAACCGAGAAAACACCCAGAGCAGTGAGAGAATGCAAACGCGGAGGAAAGAGGTGGACTGGACGGCCTGGCCCACCAGTAGCACGGCCTAACCTGAAGCAAATGATATCAGAGCGGAGGAGCACCTTACAGACAGGAGCAGTGTTGAATGCCAGGACCCACACCTGGGACCCAGGTAATGATTCAGTAAAATCCATTAGCGAAGATGATTTCAGGATTGGATGTACGTCTGAGTTGGACACACTGAAGCCACCAGAGGTGGCACCGCAAACTGAGGACCTCATCATCTGAACGTGCAAGAAAGCTTGCAATATGCACACCTAGGTCCTAGATAACCCATATGTCCTACAACCACAGTGACCATCTGTAACTGACCTAGTGTGCCCCCCTCGGACAAAATGAACCATACAATAAACGCAAAGGCCGGATTGTTAAATCTTAGGAGTTTCTTGAATGGTGCAGTGTATTGATCTGCATCATGATTAATCTAAGTATCTACTTTAAAATAGTATTGAGAGTGGGTATAAATTAAAATAAAACGAAATACAAGAGAGGCGAAAAAAAAGGGGCATTGTTCCCTTAAGGAAGGAACGGTCCTCATATGTGAACCTTCTAAGATGAAGACAGCCTGTGTTAAGGCACACCTGCTCCGGAGAAGACGAGCTTATTGTGCAACAAAAGAGTAAAAAACTCACCCTAATCGCCGAGGGGCATCTACACCTCGGTTTGATACGTGTGAAGGAATCCTGTTTTTGGAGCCGTTTTCCTAGGACGGTCATGTGACAGGAAGTGAGGCCTGATTATGTACCGGCTTCTCACTTCCTGATCGCGCAACGACTAGACTGTAACCCGTGTATATGTTTTATTAGTTAGTCGGGCATAACTAGAAGACATACTGCTAAACAACACTCGTGTACGAGTGTAGGTGCACAAATATGTCAAAATATGAGCTATAATGGTCAGGAAATGTTGAAAATAAATAGCCCAGTGGGGATAAATATTTCGATATTAAACTAAATTAGAGGGTTGTTCAAATCACGTAGTGCGGCTCTAATTTAAACGGAGTACATAAAAGTGATCGAGCATGTGCCAAAAACAGAGCTCGTTAGTGTTTTGTATGTTTAAGAGTCAACACATACATAAATATTGTTATACTTAATCTAGAGGTCACCCGGATTCGATCTCAATCAGGGGTCCAGGATATGTGACTGAAGTGTATGACTCCTAATTTTAGAAATAGAACCTAATGCTGATTCTGTTAAATTGTATAATGGTGGTATATTGCATTCCTAGGTAATTTTACTGCTTGGTTATGAACACAAAAAGAGTATACAAAACTCTATGCATAACATTAATGACATTTTCTCAGAAGGAGAATTGTAGATAAATTAATACAATTACTCTAATTACAAAAATTCTTATGCAGTAGCGGTTGTACAGTTTTCATAGGGCATAAATGCAACAAAGATTTTTTTACAAAAAATATATACAAAAAATGTATATACAAAAAATTGGGCCAAAAAGAAAACACAAAAAGCGGAAGAAGGATCAAGATCCTATGTGTTCAGAGAGTTTTAGTTTCCTAGAAAGAATTGCATCTCCGGGTCATAGTTTAATCCGTGCTCAATGCTTTGAAGACGCATAATCCAAGTTGCTTCTTTGCGTCTAAGTGCCAACTCTCTGTTGCCACCTCTTACATGTATAGGCACGGTTTCAATTCCAAAAAAAGATACTGAGAAGTCTTCTGTATTAGCCTGACATGTGGCCACATGGAGAGCCACAGGGTATTTTGGATCTTGTTTTTGAATGGCCCTCATGTGCTCCGATATTCTCTCTTTTAGTGCTCTGATAGTGCTTCCGACGTATAGTTTGCCACAACGGCATTCTATAATGTATACCACATATTTCGTGACACAGTTGATGTTTACTCTTATGTCATCAAACTCTTTGTTTGGTCCATTGAAATGTTTGGTTTTATGTTTAGCCCATTTGCACATGGTGCAGAAGCCACATTTGAAAAACCCATTGCTGCGTTGAGTTAGCCAGTTAGGGGTCATGTCACTTCGTGGGACTGTGGGACTTAGTCTGTTTCTCAAAGTTCTTCCTTTTCGGAAAGTAATTAGAGGAGTTGTGGGTATTATTTCCTTTAATGATGGGTCATCTTTTAGCAGACCCCAGTGTTTGGTCATACTGTATCTAAGTGATTGATGCAGGGCATTATACTCTGTAATCATTCTCACTGTCTGTTCTTTCGGTGTTTGTGGGTTTCTTGGTTTCAGTGTGTCTGGTCTTTTGATTTTAGAAAGTTTCTTTTTCGCTTGAGATAGGATGGTTTTGGGGTACCCCCTTTTCTCAAACCTTTTTTCCATGTCTTGGATAGTTGTGTCAAGATTTATGTTGTCACTACAGTTCCGCCTGGCACGGAGGAATTCACCAAAGGGTATCGATCTGATCTGGTGAAAGGGATGAAAGCTATCCGCTCTTAAGACGGCATTGCACGAAGTAGGCTTTCTGTACAATTTACTTTGCAGTTTATTGTTCTCCACATAAAATTCTAGGTCTAGGAACTCTATGTGTGTTTTGCTCGATTTCATTGTAAAGTTTATTTCCCAGGCATTGTGATTGAGATGATCAAAGAAACTTTGTAGTAGTTCCTCTGTACCTGTCCACAGTAGAATGCAGTCGTCTATATATCGACCCCAGAATAGAATGGAATCTGTATACATAGTACCTTTATTGCCCCAAATGTGATCATCCTCGAAAGCACCCATAAAGAGATTAGCAAAGGATGGGGAAAATTTTGAACCCATGGCCACCCCGCGTTTTTGTTGATACCATTGTTTGTGGAAAATGAAGTAGTTATTGGTTAAGATTAGGTTCATCATTGAGATGAGCATTTGTGTGTGTGCCCAGGTAGACGCAGGTCGTTTGGATAGAATCCGAGTCATTGCTTCCATGCCTAAGGTTGGATTAATACTAGTGTATAATGCGACCACATCCATGGTCACCAGGGTAGTGTTAGGTTGCCATTCTAAGTCGCCCAATATACTTAGTATGTGCTTTGAATCCTGTATATAGGAAGGTAGGTTTTTGACCAGCGGGTTTAGGAACATGTCCACATATTCTGCAAGTCTCTCAGTGGGACCTCCAATACCCGAGACAATGGGCCTGCCTGGAGGGAAGGGGAGATCTTTGTGGATTTTCGGTAGAGTGTAAAGCCATGGGTATGTGGGTTTCAGTACTTTGAGATACAAGTACTCATCATTATTGAGGAGACCATCTTCTTTCCATTTACGTAGATGGTCATTGATAGTAATTGTCAGAGCACCCATTGGGTTATTGGTGATTAGTTCATAACACGAATGGTCTGCTAGTTGATTCAAAATTTCATTGTTGTAGTCCTCTGTGTTCATAACAACAATATTGCCTCCCTTGTCTGCCTCACGAATAATGATAGTGGGAGTTTGGGTGAGTGTGCTTAGGGCATGACGCTCGCCTTTGGTCAGATTGTCTTTAAATGTAAAGGTTTCATTGTATTTTTTTATATTAATTTTGTTTAGATCTTCCAGAACCTGTCTATGAAAGGTATCAATACTGTTACCACCTGGTAAAGTTGGTGTCCAGGTAGATTTGTTTTTTAGGCCGCTTACAACATCCAAATTAGTGTCTATATTCATTTCTTCCAAAAGTTGCCCCATTTCCATAGGGCTGTCTTCCCGTTCAGTAATAGATAACAGTAAATGAATTGCTTGAACATCTTTTATTGTTAGTTCATCATTCATCAAAACATCAGGAATATTCTTTACATTTTTGTCGCTGGGTGTTTTTTTTCGCCTCTCTTGTATTTCGTTTTATTTTAATTTATACCCACTCTCAATACTATTTTAAAGTAGATACTTAGATTAATCATGATGCAGATCAATACACTGCACCATTCAAGAAACTCCTAAGATTTAACAATCCGGCCTTTTCTTTTTAAGTCCATATGAAGTCACAAAGGCTATAGAGAACTTATCATGATTAAAATGAGGAACAATGTAGCGCATTTTCCTACTACCTACACACCTCAGAACACCAACTGATCCAAATTGAAGTATAACAGGCGTGTATCAGTAACAAAGACAGACTACACAAAGTTTTCCTTACAGAAGTGTACATAGGAGTTTTTAGAAATGTGTTTACACACTTTTTCAGTCACTGGGGATTTCGAATTCTCTATTTTAAACACGTCTTCACGTCTTTTCACTTCATCACCATAACTTTCCGCGGCCAAAGTATTTTTTCCATCTACAGTTAGTATTGAGAGAACTAGACAACAAGGAATTTCACTCATTGCACAAAAGTAATGTTCTGTATGCACATTGCCACAGAGTCACATAATGGCATGCTTTCTTCACAATGGGTGACACTACCAAGTCACCTTTCTATACACTTGCATTATAAACATGATCGCAAATGTATTCTTTATGTTTCTATTCAGCCCTGAAGATTCGCAGTCTGTTTCCCTGCGATGAAACACGTGTTGGCCTACATATAGGAACAATAAACAGAACTTTCACACCAACAGCGGATTTTCTCTACACCTTCATTTTTGTCATAACTGTTCGCCCATGTCCTAAACATCCAACTGAATGGGGTGGTGTTCTATTGTGGTTCTCCATCTATTGAATTGACACTCTATACACTAAATAATCAATCATTACTATTGTATAGTGCAGGGGCACTGCTGTTTTCTTGTGTTTCGTATGGATCGTTCTTGGTCCATCCCTGAGCGGTTGTGAGGATTTACCGTTCGCCCTATTGCCTATACTGTCTATGTAGAAATCTGTTTAAATTCTACCCTACGGGCACTCTGGCTGTGCGCCTTGGATTTCTGGAATACCTAAAAAACCTCCCAGTTGTTTTGAAAACAATAAACGCAAGCTGGTGTTGAGGTGGTAATACACATTGGAATTAAATTGCTTCCTGGATGAATAAGCACTATAGCAGACAAACAATACATGTAGACACATGGGCAAAGAAAACCAGAAAACTAGCCCCTGACCCCATAGGTTATGTACGCCAGGCCCACAACGTACAGGGCCTATATTTGTTGCCAAAGCTTGACATACTAGTTTTGGTGGATCCCTGTTGCATATCTGCTGTCATTGTTGTACAAGTTATGTTTAAATATTTGTTGTTATAACCTCTCTGTAACTGAGCAATGCTGTCCTACTGCCAGCAATCACCCCCTGAAACACAATACACATCACCATCACACAGGAATGTTGAGGAGTGCGTCACAAACCACTGCAACGACAATGGCCCACACAAACATAATAACGTGGGGTATGCACACACCCACACACAGCTCTTCCATCTACTCTTACCTTAAACGTAGGTCCACCCACATAGCACTTCCACAGGATACCCACTTGACTCCCCCGGAAGCCGACCGACTGAGACGCTGTTGGCGCAACCAGGTATTTGCCGCTGGTGACTCATCCTACGCGAGGGGGTCCTGATCTGGGTGTGGGCACGGACCACTTTTGTGGCGGTTATATGTGTTAATAAAAGCCCAACTGACTGGCCTACAATTGGTATTGGGAGCAATATAAACCCCAATATGGAACAGGCACCATTCCTCTGATCCCTCTCTACTGTTTAACAGAACGGAGTGGACTCCCATGGCTAATGGGAGGGGACTACAAAGCTGTCATCCACACGACACTGGATAGCTCCGTCCCTTATTTGTCCAGCACACAGACCCTGACTAATGCCCGAACACTGAGGGACTTGCTGAAACAATGGTCGCGAGTAGACCTGTGGCGGGCATGGAGCTCTAATACAAGAATATACTCCTACTACACAGCACCACATGAACTCCATGTAAGCATTGACTGAATAGTGGGCTCACCAGCGTTACACCCAGTGGTTGATAATATAGAATATCTCGGCCCCATGCATTCTGACAACAAACCACAGCTCTTATGACTGAAATGGGGGGCGCCTCAGCCAGAAATACCCACATGGCGCCTCCAGGCGTCTGCCCTAGAAGACACATTATTTTGAGAGGCAGTGGGACACGGCACAGCTGAGTACTTTGAAATTAACAAGGGGACGGTAGGGAACAAGCTTACGGAATGGGAGGTGTTTAAAGTGACCATCAGTGGTAAATGCTTAGATATTAACTGGAATATCTGCAAACATGTTGACGAAGCCGCGGGAAGGGTAGAGAGGGAAATCATACAACTGGGGACGAGCTGGCTGACACAACCAGACTGTGCAGCACGACTGGAGGCGAAACGAGGCGAACCGATGGACCTATTGGAATTCCTCAGATGTGTAAATTACGCAGCACACTCTACCAGAGAGCAAGCGAACTTGGATTGTGTGGGCCACTTCTTGGCATGGCTTATACGCCGAGAACAGGTATCACACCCCCCACATGCCCTTAAGGATGAGACTGGTCAACTGCTACACATGCAAGCTGAAATACACGCAGAACAGACCCACTACTACAGAGCACTGTACACATCAAAAACCACCTACAGTGATGCACAGTTCACCACCCTTTTCTCCCAAATCAGATTTTCAGCACGGGATAAGTCACAACAAATAGAATTAGAGGAACCTATCAACCCATTTGAAATTGTGTCAGCGATACGGGCCTTAGCCACAGGCAGGACCCCGGGTACTGACGGCCTCCCCTTTGTTATAAAACCTATGCACATACAGTAACACCACGCCTACAGTTGTTATATAATGCATTGCTTGACAATGGCTCCCTTCCTGCCTCGATGCGCGAGACATTGCTTGTCTCCCTACCTAAACCTGACAAGGACCAGACTTAACCTGGTTTATACCGCCCACTGGCTCTATGAAACAGACTACAAAATCCTAGCCAAGGTGTTAGCTGATCAACTGGCTCTGCTGGTGTGCCCAGATCAGAATGGCTTTGTTCCATCCCGCAACACATCACTGAATCTCAGGCTTTTCTACAGGATGTCCACTTACTCTCTCCAACAATGGCCACACTTGGGGTGCCTGGTCTTAGACCTTGAGAAAGCCTTTGACTCCCTGGAGTGTGACTACCTTTTTACGGTTCTCACCAAATAAGGAACGGCTGGCCGATTCCTCCAGCTGGTCTGACTATTATACGCACAGCCAACAGCACAGGTGAAAATGGGCTGTCACATCTCTGCATCTATAACAATCTGCTAAGGCATCCGGCAGGGGTGCCCATTATCCCTACTGTTGTTCGCATTAGCAGCGGAGGCAGTTGCAGCAGCGCTCAGAGAGCATGGGACAGAGGGGGGAATCCCCCTGCGAGATTATATACTTGCGGTGCCCCTGTAAGCGGATGATATTCTGGTGTACATTAAGGATGTGCACTCGCTCCCGCCTACACTAACTTATGCACTCACGGCATTTGCAGACCTATCTGGGTTGTGGTTCAACTGGATTAAATTCTGCCTATATCTCTTTGGGCACGGACACCCAGATCCAGCACTCCTCTTTAATGGATAGCACATTAAGTGGCAGCCTGACACCTTCCACTACCTAGGAATCCATATTTACCATCAGCAAGAAGACCTCTTGGAGGGCAACCTAGGGAGAGCAACCCTTGTACTGTGCTCACAAATGTCCTTCTGACACACACTTTGTCATGTATTCCTATAGGTTCTGAATCGATCCCCCTATTCCTGACCCTATTCTAGTTAAACAAACCAACAAGTTAACTAGCAGTCAGCCCATGAGGCAGAAAACCCCCATGATGCAGATACCGTTATCTGACGCAGTCACACTACGGCACAGGAACGTGTTATCTGATTAGGTCATAACACTTGCGATCTAATTAGACAAGCGATATTCCTCCAGCCCCTGATAAGGCATACGGAGTTCTCATAACAAATCAAACCTATGACAACCTGGGCAAAACCCTGCGGCCATTGTTTTGATTTCACCGAGAACTTTAGTAAAAGAATGTGCTAACGAGCAAGTCGTATGACATCCTTATTGACGTATCTATGTCCATCCTTACGTCAATCTCGGCACCTTAAAGGTATAAATATTACCGATCTTGCCATATGCAAACACACGCGTGGTGACGAGACGGAGCAGCCATACTTGCCGAAGCGAAGAGCAGAGCAGACCCCGCTGGCAGCAGCCCCGCCTTTCTGACGCGCTGAGAGACGCGCTGCTTTCTCCTGCCGAGAATCCAGCACCGGCGTTTCTGGGCAGCCCTCGCAGGCAGCCTGGAATATCGAGACCAGAGAGAGAGATACCATTCCTCATTCATCCTAACTTCCAGGTACAGAACTGAATAACCCCTCACAGAGAATTCTTTAGTTATTCACTTGGCAAAAACAAACTTAACTTAAACTGTAACTATCTATTCCCGCCCACGTATTAGACTTAGGTCAGGTACACGGGGTAGGCGTATCTAGAAACACCAGTTGAGTACGTTTAGTCAAATGTATATGTGTATGTAATATATTTTATTCATTTTAAAACATCTTATGGCTTAGAAACCATATCAATGTTTTTACAGTATTATTTTATACTATTGCTTTTAATGTATGCACTTTACTTAACTATAAGTATTGCAATAATATCGATCCATTTCTCTTGTATGAGAAAAGAGACTGATCAATAAATAACACCTTTTTATTGAACACGCCCGTCTCTTCCTTTTCTCTACATTCTGATGAGACTAAGAATGCACGTACTGACTGAGTAAAATAATTTGCCTTTTGTTCACACGACTCTCGAGATTGACTCTTGATTAGGGGAGAGCAAAGTTGTCATGTTCTATGGTTGTCAGAAACTAAATCCCTTCTTGTCTAATCAGGGAAGTTAATTCCTCCTTGAACATTCGAGAAAGTTTCTAGTGAACTCTGAGCTAAGCTGGCAAACCCAAAACTTTAAGTCTAGTATCGACAGTAGTAGACCTAGTTAACGTCTGGCCTAGGCCTTTACTGCTGTAGGTATTATTCCAATGCGCAGAGCCTATTGGGAAGATAGGAACTACACTACATGGCGCCCAACGCGTTTGGAAAGGGCGATAAAACTAACGTAAGACATTTAGAGTAACTCAGTCGTGCTTTCTCACTCAGACCCCTTTTCCCAAATACTCCAAAGACGTCTGGAGTGGGTGAAAGGTTATATCCGCCAGACCTCGCAGGAGGGAACTCCTATGTATGGTTCTTGGTATAGTCAACGTTGAAGGATAAACAGTTCCAAAATATTGTGCATCTAATCTTTGTTTCCATAAGAAACCTGATCTGCAAACAAACAAAATAACCTTCAGGACAGTAAAATGTCAGAAAATGAAGAAGAAAGAGAGGCAGTTAGATTAGCAGCTGAACTCGCAGCGGCTGATGCTGCAGCACTAGATGTAGACGGGGATATAATACTCATCCCAGTCATCAAAAGGAGATCTATAACCCTTAAACTTATAGAAAATGGACTGACACCTAGAGGTGGCACAGTCATATTCGTAATTGAGGCACACGAATATCGGCAGACAGAGGTATACTATTCATGGATACATTTTCCAGCAGCAAATGCTGTAACAAAGTACTTCCACTATTACAAAATAGAGGAACCTCCTAATGAGTACACTCCTTTCGAGGAGGTGGAAGTACCACTCAAATTCCAAGAGCATTTGCTCTTATTTGATGGCGCCCTAAAACATAATAATCACATCACCAGGCTCGGTCCTTTAGGTAGACCAGGAGCAACGTGGCCGGTCCTAGCCGGATACACACCACATCCAGACATCGACGGGATGTCTGCAGCTAACCTGTTAACACAGCTAAAACAATTAATAAAAATTCATAGACAATTAGTTCAGTATGTGATGCGGACTTCAACAATTCAGCCAGCGATTAAACTTCCACAGCTGACCCCTCATCAGGGGAACACAAATAAAATTACACCACAGAACATCCAATCCTGCCTAGGTAAAGTACCGGCTAAACGGGAACAAATACCATTCTGGTTGGCACAGAAAATTACCCAAATTGAGGCGGTGTTTCCTGACACCACCCCGCTAGAAAAACACAGGATTCTGACTATCTGTCTCCCAATGGGAATCGCACCACACATAGAGGACTGTGACACTTGGGGTACAGTCTTTGCTTCCATCTACACAAAAACGCACGGTGTTCCATCCATTTCGGTGATACCAGATGTGCTAAAACAAATTCAAGACGAATACGGTCCAGAACCTGCTTTAACTCTTGGTATGAAATTACTGAAAGACTTCAAGCAGGTCTCGGCTATATTATTAGCCAACATAAAAGGTGAAGCAGTAAACGTGGCGATCCGCCAGAGGTTAAAAGAGACAGATATAGCAGACCAACCAGCTGAAATTGCCAGAATCATAGAAAAATCCTATGAGGAACTAGGCAGAGATAGTTTAGGTGGAATACCAGTAAAACCACAACTGACTGAAAGTCCAGAAAAAATATTTTTTAATAATAATTCACCAAAAAAGAACTGGGATGGAAACAAACAATCCAATCCCAAAGAAAAGAAATTCCAGTCCCGAGGAAGGTCTCCAAGGCGAAGAGAAAAATCTCCGAACCAAAGACACAGGTCACCTCAGAGTGACCCCTCTGGGAAAAGATATAACCTTAGAAATAGGGATAATATAAAAAAGCCTGATAGATATCAAGACATTGATACGCGTCCCTCTCAATCTTTTCAGACTTCCTCGCAGAAATCGGAAAGAAGAGGACGATCAGAACAAAGAGAAGAGCACGCCAAGTCTAAAGACAAGGAACCTGCTCAACTAAAAAAGAAATTACAATTTCCAAAAAAGAAGGTAGCCAGTATCAAGGTAGTTAACAATGCCGAGAATACTGAGGACACAACTGAAAAACGGAGAGTGGGCTCAGACAATGCTAGACAGCGCAGCAGAAGTGAGCATAGCTCGCAAAGTCCTTATGAATCATCTGGAGACAGTGGACACGAATGAATATCTTCAAGTGGAAACTGCAGACACCAGGGTTAGCAAACCTCACAAGATATACGAGATAACATTACGTATAGAGGGAGATAAGACTAGGAAAATAAGGGGACTATTTTTGGATAACCTCTCCAAGGGTTATGACATCCTTCTAGCTGAAAAAGACTGGCCACCAGAGTTTGTCAGGGAGTGCCCTCATGGCGAAGAAATAATTATGCCTGCCTTCTCAAATCAAATTCCAATTCATAAAAAATACACACTTGCTAGAAAGTGGGCAGTGGCTCTAGCTCCTGCTTTATATAAAAATCACGTGGGATGGGATGAGGATTCTCCTCCTCACAAAATCCAGTTAAAATCACAACCTACTGCACAAAGGCAGTACCCAATTAAGCAAGAAGCTAAAAAACAGGTAAATGAAATACTAGATCAGCTAGAATACCAGGGGGTGATTGAAACTTGCACCTCACAAATGAACAATCCTTTGTTTCCGGTCTCCAAACCAGACAATTCATATCGTCTAGTTTTGGATTACCGACACCTTAACACATGTTGCAAAACTTTTGCAGTGCAAAACTCACACAGTGCTGCACTAATGAATAACATAGTGCGCAAAAAATACAAAACAACCTTAGACATCTCTAATGGATTCTTTTGTCAAAACATAGCACCAGAGAGCAGATATTTAACTGCGTTCTCAATAAATGGCATTCAAAAACAATTCTGTCGGTTAGCCCAGGGGTACAAGAACAGCCCGGGGGTATTCTCAGCGAGAGTAACAGAATTACTTCAACTATATGATGATGAAGCATTATCTTATGTCGATGACATTTACTTAACAGATGATGACTTGGAGACTCACTTGAAAAGAGTGAACACCATAATACTTGGGTTTGCTGCAGAGGGTTACAAATTCAACTTTAAAAAATCCAGAATTGCCTATCTGACAGTCCTGTTCTTAGGATATGAATTATCAAGCGAAGGCAAAAGCCTGGCTGACAATTTCCTAGAGAAATGTGCCGTACTCCAAGCACCTAGAACACTAAAAAACTTACAGTCGATTCTAGGCTTCCTAAATTTCGGAAGAACATACATTGCAAATTACGCAGAAAGGGTCAAACCCCTTTATGATCTAATTAAACCAGATTTTAAAAGATCAAATTGGACTCAAATACACACAGAAATTTTGAGATCCTTACAAACAGACATGCTAATTAAAACAAAATTAGAAACACGTGATAACACACGCAATCTTGTGATTCGAGTCATCCCAGGGAGATGCGGATTCACATACCTGACCTCTAATGAGGGAGAAAAGGTACCAATTGCATTCAAATCACACTTGTACACAGAAGCTGAACAAAATTTCAGCAACAAAGAAAAAATTGTTCATGCAGTTCAAACCGCAATAGCTAGAGAAAAAGATCAAGCTGACGGTAGACATATCACAGTCAGAACAGCAAAATCAGCCTTTGAGGCACTAACAACACCGTGTAATTTACCAACAACAGCATTGAATCCGGAATGGATACAATGGGTGAATTCAATCACAACGGACAAAGTGTACTACTACTTTGATCCAGAACTAGAAGAATTAAAAAATCTAGAATATGAAGAAACATATCCTCTGCCAATCGACATTCTGCCTTTACGACATTACGCCTGTGTAATCTATACAGACGGACATGCTCAACCGTCCGTTTGGGGAGAACAAGCATACAACCCCACATGTGAGATTACAAAAGAAGTGTGGCGCGGAGGTAAACTAAAACCTCTATTAACAAAATCACACTCAGTAGAAACTAATTCAGAAAAACAAACTGAAATAATAGCATTGAAAATGGCGCTAGATAATGCGGATCGCGAATTCCCGACACTTATAGTGTCAGATTCATATTACTGCGTCAAATCATATAACAAGGATTTGCAGACATGGATTCAAAACGGTTACAAAGATGACACAGATGCACCAATAAAGCAAAAACTGCTCTGGGAACAAATAGCTCTTTTACAGAAAGAGCTACCAAAGACTCACGTGACACACTCACTGAGTCATCAGCGTGATGGCGTTCACGTTGCAGGGAATTCATTGGCCGAAACAGCCACAGCGGCAGCCACTAAATCGGCTCCCGTAGTTCGAAAAAAGCGTACATTAAAATACATTGACGGTGAAACAGTGCTGGCAGTGAAGACGTCATCAAAAGGCGACTGCTCAGCGTTACCGATCAACTATCCACTCAATTATACATACATAATCGATGCAAACTCCGTCCCTTTTGCTCGAATCCCTGGAGTGGGGGATAGGGTGATTCCAAACATGGACAGGAGAAACTTGTTAATCGCAGACGCACACATGGGCGAGGGTCTCAGACACCTTAAACTAAAAGATTCTCTGGAAGAATTACAATCACGGTACTGGTGGCCAGGCATGAGCCTGCGTCATACCATGTTTGTAAAAAACTGCCCAAACTGCAACAGAGATCGCAGTGGGGAGAGAAACAGTTTAATACCTCGTCGTTCTACTCCAGAAAAAATCAGGAGTAAAAAGGAAGGGTTGCGATTAACATATACAGGTTAGTTCCACTTATAATGTAGATCACCAGCACTCGGCTGACGTCCGGACTGTTATACAAAGATTTGCGAGTCTAAATGGCATATACGCTAAGAGCATGCTACGTTTGACCATTGTCTCCACTCTAGCCCTCAAGCCTGAGGGGAAACATGACCAAATGAGCATAGCCCAGCGGGAATCTTCTCACTTCCTTCCTGAGGGTACGGGATGGTGTGAAGAAAAAACCAAGGCATAAAGCAATCTATAGCGGAAAGGATATTAGGTTCGGGAGCTGGGTGGGTCAAACATCTAATAAGTGTCCAACGTAGTCTCAATAACTTGCCAAGAAATTCTCTGAAGGGATTCAGTGCGTACGAATTATTATTTGGAACTAGGATGATGATCTCTGACATTGATAGTCAGACTTCAGTGGTGAAAGAAAAAAGCTTTGATATCAAAGACCGTTTGGCTATTTTGCAGGACTTAAACAAAACAAGAAAAGACCTGAGCAACATAAAGTTGAAACAACAGCCAACAACCACTGAAGAACAACCACCTGTCCCAGCAAGACCTGTCTGGATTCCAAAAGTCGGGGATCTAGTCAGGGAAAAGATCGCGGTAAAGAAGGAATTTGGGCCTTCTTACAGAAAAGCAGTTCCTGTCTTGTCTGTCAACGGGACAAGATCAGTTGTACTACCGCCACTTGCTGGAAAAAAGGAGAACCGAGTTGTATCAATCGACCTGGTAAAACCACAACATGTGGCCGATAACAAACAGTAGGCCAAGTGGACTCCCAATAAGTAGCAGAACACCAAGGTTTGCTACCAGTACAGAGGTCCTAACGAAGAGGCTCATCACATTCGAAACGCCTACAGAAGAACAACAAGGACTATGCAACAATGCAATAGAACTAAGACCTCTGAAAACCCAAATAAAAACATTTAGCAGAGACACACCAATCTATAATGAAGTACCAAGTGAAAATGCAAGAAACAGAAATCCTGAACCAATTGGAACAATTGACAGAACTGCATCCGGCTACTTCATAAACTTCGATGATTCCTCTGAGGGCTTCAGCGAATCAAAGACACAGCCATCATCAAAAACCTTTAAAGACAAAGCTAAGGAACTTTTGAAACAACTGAAAGAAACATATCTGATTTCCCCATGGATTGAATTTTGGGTGGGTTTTGGTGCATTTATTCTCATACTTTGGCTCATCATGATACTAACATTGGGACGCTTCATTGAGGGAAAATATGCAAAAATGGACACAGCAAGTCAGAAAATCAACTTGATCCTCAAACCACACACATCTTCACACGTCGAGAAAAGAGAACTTTCTTCAGCCAACTTCACAGCCAATCCGATACCTGGTGGGGTAGCCTGGGACAACACTGACTATGAAATTTATGGTCCGGTCAAGATCCTGAAATATCCACACCAAATTAAGATCTCATTGAGTGACTTTGCAAAACCAAACTCATTTGCTGATGATTGGGACTTCGAAAGCATTAATAATATGATGTCTGACTTAGTAATGTCTGCTAAATTTACCAAACATGATTATTTGCAGGGTTCTACAAATTATGACAGTATGTATTGCTATAACCACTATGGTAACCACTTTTTACATAGATCTGCACAACCTAGAAATGTTTTAAATTATAATCAATGGGAACATTGTGCAACACCTCCAAAAGGGAGCTCAAGAACCGTTTACGACAAATATTCATATTTTTCAGGTTTTAACACAAGTAATGCTGAAGCATTTTATTTTAAATTGTCGAACAAGACAGGAACCAAAACCATGATAACCAACACAAAATTGTTATATTCAGACTCATTTTTTGAACAAATGAATACTTTTGGATTTGATTATTGGGACAAAAATGTTGAATTGAAAAGTGTTTGGGGTACAAAAGAATGGCAAGTACAGGGTATAGAAGCTTTGTTTAGAGCCTGCATGATCCCAGAACAAATGATATTTTTAAATGACACTGTTCAACAGACCACCTGTCTTGGCTTAGCCAAAATCAAAGATTTAAATAAACCGTCTATTCCAAAGCCAACAATGTTTAGCAATAACTCTGATACAGATGAAGAGATAGACGTAAACCATATATTAAACCAAAACAGAACACATCCTGATTGGAAACAGTGGTTGATCTGGCCCACAGATACTAATAACTGTCAAGACAGATTCCTGAACAAAACACAGGGGTTCAAAATGACCAGGCCAGACCCTAGATATCCTCAAAGACATCACCCAGGGATAATAACCACCTACAGTGTGGGCAAATTATGCCTTCAATGGCTACAAACTTCCACACTGGCAGAAATTAAGCAACACCTAACTTTACTTACTGATGGTGCTGACTTGCGTGATTTCACTTTGGGACCACGCAAACAGCGTCAAAAGCGTTTCATAGCAGCCTCTGTATATGCAGCATACAATGAGGCCTGGAAGGTTACTCAAATTGAAACAGCAGAGAGAATACGGGAAATTGACCGTATTAATTTGGAAAAATCACTTTCTGTAGTGGACAATGGGTTAATGACTCTGTCCTCCAGAATTTTTTCTTTGGACAGCATTGTGTCGTCAGCAATCGATATATTATCGCAAGACTTACTGTTATTACAACACGGTCAGTCACAATTGCGTTCTATTGTACAGCTTGGCTGGACGTTACAAAATCTGCGTTCAGGCTATGTGCCTTGGCGTTTAATCAACACAACGTCACTATTCCAAATCTTTAACCTTACTGATAGACAAATCAGTATGGCGCAAAAGGGTGCTGATTATACAATCTTGAGCATTGAAAAACTAGAAAGATTACCAATGACAATGTCAGAACGACCTGTCAGTGAATGGATAATACATGGGATAATAAATATTCCAATCTCAACCTTCAGGTTTCAATACTGCCAAAAATATATACAGGCTGGCATGTACGAGAAATTGGGAAAGGGGTACCTTAAAACAACATGGAACCTGCCCTATTCACATGCATGTGTCAGTAATAAAGGACAGAAAGTGTTTCTTAGTGGCAACAATTGTGCGATGTCACTAAGTGGCACACTTCTGTGTAACGGAATTAGTTTGCATGGAGCCTGTGAAGGGAATTCATACAACCTTTCATGTCACCAGCAAGGCGCACCTGCAACAGAAATAGAACCATTCTTTCAAAGACTCTATAATGGGAGTTACATTCTTATTGTAGACCGTAGATGTTGTAGTCTTATGCCCGGGACTCCTTATCTAGTAACTACTACTGCGAAGGTCAAGTGCTGTGGACGCTCATTGTTCCCCAGCTCCTTCCCAGACAGGGAGGCAAGGGCATGGCCCGATTTGAAAATTACTTCTATTCGAATAGATACTTTAAGCAGAATGAAAACAGTCCTTCTTCAGACGCCTACCAGGCTCTCGTCATCAAAAGAAACGTATGATCTACAAGTCGCAAGGACGACTGCAGAGATACATACATTATTATCAACTAATTCCCCCGTACATTTCGCGGAAATCCTGAATGAAATCTTAAATATTTCTGATACCAATGGGGTCTCAAAGGTATTTAAGACAGTATTTTCGATGGCATTAACACCATTCAAAGCCATACTGGGTATTTTTCCAGATTTCGTCCATTCGATTTTTGGCGGACTTCCCCTGATCCTGGGACTAATTGCAGGAATCCTATTCTTAGTCCTTATTTTTCGTTATGGCAACCCATGTCACAGACAAAACTCTTGCGACAAGGGAAGAAACAATCCTAGCCATTGGATACCGGGACCGGATATCAAAAATCCTGGGACTCTCCCGGCTTAGAGACCTGAACATGACTTGGTTTCTATCATTTCGACCAATGTGGCAAAGATGTGTTTTACCTGTATTGAGGTGTCTGCTATGCGGAGAAGAATGCGTGTTAGACACCTGTCTGACGCTACAATCGGATGCGCCGATGGATGCAGAAACATTGTTGAGCCCAATCAAGGTTCATGCTTTGTGCTGCCCTCAAAGGCTACCAATCCTGATGACGGCATTCGTGGAAGCTTGACCACTACGATTGATGGGTAGTGAAGTTCAAGATGAAAGCAGCATCGAACAGGTACGACCTTCTGTCAGTAATGCAAATCAGAATGTCAGTGGAGACAATCATGCGCAAGAATGCATGATTACACCTATTTCCGAGTTAGTGGAACTTTCCCAGGAAGCTGTTGACAGTTTCTTCGAAAGCCTAAATGATATGATGTTCTCACCCGAACAGAAATAGAGACTTTTGAGCAAGCTCGCACACGGCGTTCCCTGAATTGGGCCTTCAACTTTAAAAATAAAGTCACATGAACAATTTCGCTCCAGTTCACGGACAGCAGTTTTTCCAGCAGCCCCAAATATTTTTGCATATTTTTCGGGACACTATCTTCTGCTTAAAGTAAGAACTATTCTTAGAGAACTAAGGTTTCTAAATTTTAGATAACTTATAGACATTAGCTGCCCGCTGGCATGTTCATAGATATTTTATTCTGTGATGGAATGGTCTCGAAACTTTTTTCTGTATTTAAGAAACCATTTCATGTGTAATTCTCATATACCAAATAAGCAATAATGTATACAAATGCGATTACTTTGGCATTTTTCTACAGCTTGAGTGCATACCATATATATATGTCTGCAATTTTTCAGTATATTTGAAAATTTCAAAATGCATTTATGTATTTTGGGGTGGTAAGGTATACACACTACTCTATAGTATGTTGTACTATGTTATACTATGCCTAGATTAGTAAATATGTCCATAGTTAGCGTGGAGTGGGTGTCATGTATTCCTATAGGTTCTGAATCGATCCCCCTATTCCTGACCCTATTCTAGTTAAACAAACCAACAAGTTAACTAGCAGTCAGCCCATGAGGCAGAAAACCCCCATGATGCAGATACCGTTATCTGACGCAGTCACACTACGGCACAGGAACGTGTTATCTGATTAGGTCATAACACTTGCGATCTAATTAGACAAGCGATATTCCTCCAGCCCCTGATAAGGCATACGGAGTTCTCATAACAAATCAAACCTATGACAACCTGACCAGAGAGAGAGATACCATTCCTCATTCATCCTAACTTCCAGGTACAGAACTGAATAACCCCTCACAGAGAATTCTTTAGTTATTCACTTGGCAAAAACAAACTTAACTTAAACTGTAACTATCTATTCCCGCCCACGTATTAGACTTAGGTCAGGTACACGGGGTAGGCGTATCTAGAAACACCAGTTGAGTACGTTTAGTCAAATGTATATGTGTATGTAATATATTTTATTCATTTAAAACATCTTATGGCTTAGAAACCATATCAATGTTTTTACAGTATTATTTTATACTATTGCTTTTAATGTATGCACTTTACTTAACTATAAGTATTGCAATAATATTGATCCATTTCTCTTGTATGAGAAAAGAGACTGAACAATAAATAACACCTTTTTATTGAACACGCCCGTCTCTTCCTTTTCTCTACATTCTGATGAGACTAAGAATGCACGTACTGACTGAGTAAAATAATTTGCCTTTTGTTCACACGACTCTCGAGATTGACTCTTGATTAGGGGAGAGCAAAGTTGTCATGTTCTATGGTTGTCAGAAACTAAATCCCTTCTTGTCTAATCAGGGAAGTTAATTCCTCCTTGAACATTCGAGAAAGTTTCTAGTGAACTCTGAGCTAAGCTGGCAAACCCAAAACTTTAAGTCTAGTATCGACAGTAGTAGACCTAGTTAACGTCTGGCCTAGGCCTTTACTGCTGTAGGTATTATTCCAATGCGCAGAGCCTATTGGGAAGATAGGAACTACACTACAACTTCCTTTGTCAGTTGAGGCTGGATAGCTCTATTGAAGATGGTGTTACTTCCCAGGATGCTATATATTTTACTAACCTCCCCATCTCACTCCTCATCTCATTGCGCCATCTCACTTCCGGAGATCTGAATACATGATAAGGGAATTCATTCGGAATGAGTCTGGCTGCTGTGTAGCCCTCGCAAAACTGTACCTCCCAACAAAGAAGGGAGGCCTAGCGGATCCCAACATGGAACAATACTATTTAGCATCGCAATTACAATGGGTGGCAAAGTGAAGGGCAGGGCTGCAACTGTCTGACACTGCCACAGATGCCCCACCCTGGTCCCTGGCTTGCATCCTTCGAACATTCTACCCATGTGCCCGAAGTAAAATGCCTGAACTAATACTCCTTAGTTTTGCCCACAAAGTTTATTGTAGAAGCCTATACATTACGCACACATTACCCTCATATGCACAGGCACTACCACTGCAGGTTACGCCACGTGGAGGTGGCGCAGTGACTGCCACAGAGTTAACGGCCTGGCTGGAGTGCAAATGCTGGGAGACATCTACCAGGAAGGGGCTCTTTTACCATATGATATATTAGCGGACTTGAACGACCTACCGCCTGGCCAGTTCTTAGAATATCGCTCTCTCTTAGCAGCCTTCTGGAATAAATGGTTCGACATGACTACAGAACAGCCCACACATCCAACCATACAATACCTACACGTTATGGGAATGGGTAGACAACTCGCTAAATGGTCTGCTGACTCATTGCATCTCCACACAGAGGTGTCACTGGCATCCATTAGACAGCGGTGGGAGGATGGAGTATGACAGAAGACACCCCTTTGAGGACAAGTGATGGAGCAAGGTTTCATACGTAAAGAGACTTGCTTGGATTCAGTCCTCTCGAAATAACACATAATGTATTAATAAACATGTTTGTCTTACTAATAATTGCACTACACAACATATTTAGTATCCAGGGGAAGCTTGTCTATGTGCATTTACTAACAGTAACCTGAATGTATTAAAATGGCCGCTGAAATCGTGGGAACTGTACTACGCATGCGTCCGCCACACCCAGGTGGTGTGACGTATCTCTGCTTGTTGGGAATTTCTTGCAGCTGCGCACTAGCATTAAAGATGGCTGCTTCATGTTTTACATGCTAATGCACCTGCTGGCTGCTTTAACTAAACCATGTTCGTTCTGCTTAACTATTAATGCTATAGTTAAAATAAAGTGATGGGAATAGTGTAGAGATAAGTGGTATACAGTGCATTCATTTAGTCTTTGTTCTAAAATTGTTTCTCTTTGACTTTACTGCTAGCTCGTATTTGGGCCTGGAGAGTGAATGTAACTCTATATTGAAACCCACGACTGCGCATGTGTCCATGGTATTGAACTTGTGCCAGTGACAGTCTTGCCTGCGATGCGCATGAGAACCTCACCCTATGAACTCTCCGGAGGAAGGGAATAATACAAAATGTTAATACATTGTATATTTTTTGCTACAATAATGCTGGGTGGAATAAAAGTGCATGGGAAAATAAATTATGGGAGGGAACATTGATTTAAATATTTGAGTAAAATAATTTCATATTGTATGGTGTGATGACCTCTCCTCCCCTTTTGACCAATCAAACTGAGGGAATTAACACATTTGTAACATTGGGGGGTGGTACATTGCCCTGGAAAATGGTATAACCAAGGTAGGCTTAGCTAGTTAGATTGTCCGACTTGTCCGAATAGCTGACCTGTCACTGACCCACCACACGCTATAGGAGATCGAGAGCAGAGGTGCTGCCGGAGCACTCTATCAGAAGAATCGATAAATTGCTGTGGGAGACGAATCGATAACCCAATCGGGGTCCGACTGTTAGCTGCAGAGAGGGGTGTGATGCTGGCATTGCACTTAGCTGAGGGTACCTGTCCTGACCTGCATCCATCCTGTCCTGGTCCTCACCTGTCCTGAATCGCACCTGACCTGTTCTGTTGACACCTGAACTATCAGAAGTCCTGTTTCTTTGTCCCAGCCCATGGCCATGGTTGGTCTTCACACCATTCTAGCTAAATATAAATCTGTGTAGGAATGTTATTGTACTGTTTCCCTGTTTCACCCTTCCTATGTTTCAATGCCTAAAAGAGAACTTGTAACATTTCTACATATCATTGCTTTAATCATTATCTTCTTACTCGAAAGGGCTTTATTTGCTTTTATATGGTTTGTGACATTTAAGAATTTTCATAGATAAAGCATTTAAACTTTTTCCGAGTCTGTGGTTATTTTATGAATGTAAATGCTATTTTTTACCTATTATTCTAACACCTTTGATCCCTTAAGACTTTAATACAGGTGACAAGGATTGGTTAGTTAATGTGTATAGGAATAAGTCCCAAGTAAAATAAAATTCCTGATTGGCAAATGGTATAAGGCCGGATTTACCTGTTCAAAGTGTGTATGTTTATGGGCCCAGGTGAGTGTGGTAATTGAGCAGGTAACTCCGCGCGCCATCAGTATTTCATTGGTAGCAGAGTAGTGGTTAGGGTTTAGTTAAGATAGGTAGTTAGTTGTGTATTGATTATTGATTTTGTATTGATTTCATGTATTAACCAAATCCCGCTCGTATTCTTAAGTGTTGTTTTGGAAACCCCGGGGGGCAGAATAGCGGGTGGTAAATGGAAGCCACACTGCAGTGAGGTCACTTGTCTGAGGAATTAAGTGCGTAAAGTTAGGTAGAACTTGAAGTACTGATTAGGGATTTCTGTATAAATGTGTGTATATATGATAGCAAAGAAGTTCACTGGTGAAACTCTGGCCTTATATTGCCTAGAAAGGGTAAGCCTGAAGGAGTAACAGGTTATTTAATGCTTGTGTGAAGAGTAAACGGAAGAGATTTACTCGTAGTGAGTGAAAGGTAAACAGAAGGGATGTATTCGCAGTAAAAGAAAACTGTTTTTTCCTTTGAATCTAGTCAATCAGGCACAGTGGCGAATGTTCTATGTTGTTAATTAATTCATTTTTCATTTAAAAGTGAAAAGAATTGAGTTTTCATATTACCTTGCAAAGGAGGGAGTCAGTCGCAGTGCTGCACTGACGTCACCAAGAGACGTGCTGGTATTGGTTGAGATAGCAGGTGTGTAACTGAGGTAATATTGTAAAGGAGGGGTGAGTGCAGGAGCGTGAAAACTCGTCTCACGAGACAAGCCGCGCAACTATTGGTTGAATTTATTTGAAATCTAATTGTTGATTGGTCATTAAAATTAAGAAACGCACTGGTATTGGAAAAACAATTTAGTAAATAATTGAGTATAATTGCAAGTTAAATTATTGATACAAATTATATGTGGCATTTAGATCCAACAGTTATAGGAAACAAACCTGATAGAAGATACTTAGGGTTTGCACAAGAGCTGTACATAAGAGGAAGGCCTTATAACATGTACGGAGAAATGAGAAAAATGTCATTTTTACAGAAAAGAAAGAATTATTTCAAAAAGGATAAAGCAGTTAAAACCAGAGAAGGGATTATTATTCCACCACCAAATACGCCCGCATAATAAATGATGGTAGAAAGGGGCTATCACACATGTGTGTGGTTAGAAAACTGGATAGAATACACTAAGGAAGACGGTGTTTTGGCATTTCCAGAAAATGGTACCTTTAATGGCAGGATTTTGTACAATTTAAGAACTCGCATGAATGAGTTATATACCAGACCTAGATTAACGCAGAATGAAGCAAGACAGACCTAGAAGTAACAGGAATTGGAGTAAGTTTTATCTTAGATTTCCTTAGATTAGAGATAAGCAAATTAAACAATGGAGACAGTCCATGTTAGTGGAGGGATTGTATCTTGTATTAACTCTGGAAGAACCGTCAGGAAGTAAGTGTATAGAGAAAACAAAAAATGTAATGAGTAGTGGTGATTCAGACAATGATTACCTTGAGGACTTGTTAATGAAGAATCCGCCACCTTATCATGAGGAAATGAGTAGAGTTAACCCTAGTGCCCCATTCTTGAACCCACTTTTGATTCCGCAGGTTATGCATGAAACCACATTAGAAAAGGTACTACAGAGGAAAGAAAGAGACACAATAAATAAACAGAAGTGAGTTAATTCAGAAAATTGCCCAATTAAATACGTGTCCTGAAGCCTTAACAATTCCGGTAACTATAGGTCCTGTTGTTCCCTTTTATGGAGAAAAACAGCCCAGTCTTAAACCTGCTGTTCTGACTACACCTGAAGTGCAACCAATAAAAGAAACCTTAATAATTGATGACCAGGCAAGTGAATGTGAGTAAGTTCTTTGATGGATTTGCCTATAAGGGAGCCTGGTACGAATAGGAGAAATGTTTCTGGAGGCTCTAGAGAAGTACAGATGGAAACATCATAAGGAACGAGAAGTGCCACAGTAGTATCCCCAGAAAAAATAGAGGTGGTCCAGAGAAGTAGAAAAGCCAAAATCACAGCCAAAAATATTAGACATTTTTAAATTAAGAGTTGAATTAGAGGAAATGATTGCTGGAACTGTGGGATTAGAAAGGTTAAATACATTCAGTGAAGAAGAGTTGTTATTCATATGTAAAAGTATTACTCGAAATATAAAAACGTTTCATGAAAAATTAATGAATTTGGCCTCAGACATGGGAATTGACATAGGTAAAGTAATAAGAAGTAAATTGTTGTAAGCATACTGTACCCTCCTATAGATCTTTTAACCTATGTTTGGACTCAGTGTATGCACTTTAGTTCCCCTGAAGTATACTTTATATGTAAATCTTTGAATGAATTAATTATGTGAATTTAATTTTAACTCTATTTATTGTCTTATCCTGTGATGAATTGT
The DNA here is from genome assembly GCF_964261635.1 of Lissotriton helveticus. Classification (NCBI taxonomy): domain Eukaryota; kingdom Metazoa; phylum Chordata; class Amphibia; order Caudata; family Salamandridae; genus Lissotriton; species Lissotriton helveticus. The sequence goes on from NC_136065.1 coordinate 2,083,506,483, forward strand.
ATTTCTTTATATGCATTTATGACAACAGTCAGATAAAGCTTGTTTGACTTGACTTGACATAGGTAAATCTAAAGTGTTACACAAACCTTACAGAGCTGCATTTTCTGACAAAGATTTAGAAAACATGAACGCGTCAGGTCGAAAATTGCAAATAAAAGAATTGTTGTCGTTACAAAAATGGGGTGATTTAGATAGATGGAAAGCTAGATGGACAAAGAAAAAGGAGGAAGCTCAGGCAAATCGTAGTACATCTGAATATTTACTAAAGGAACCAGAAAAGATAGAAAGATTGTGTCCCATGAGAGAAGTTCCGGGAGGAGGTTATGCACATGTCCCATGGTCCCGACAGGATATTTTGTCATTTACAAATGATTTCCCAAAACTGAGAGAGAAACCTGTAGAATGGTACAGGCAAGTCGAAAGGTTTGTAAAGGTCTCAAAGGTATTGCTAAAAGATTTAGATGGTTTATTTGACATTGTTGTTCCTGCAGATTTGTGGACAGAATATAAAATTACTATAGATTGACCCAATGAGGAATACCCTAGAAACCCAAAGACAGATGCCCCGTCAGATGATGTTATGAAAAAATACCATTAAGTAATAACGTATTTGAAAGGAAAGGTACCCCCAAAAGAGACAGATTGGACAAGCATAGACAGAACAACCCAAAATAAAGATGAATCAGCGCATGCATACTATGAACGCCTTTTACAGGTCTTGAAGCAGTACAGTGGATTAGAGAACATTGATACAAAAGACATGATACATTTCATTTATCGTTTTGTGTCAGGTTTAAAGCCAGAAATTTTGCAAATGATTAGAGATCATAAAATATGCTGGAAGGAAAGCCTGTCGATGAAATTGTCAAGTATGCAAAATTTTGTGGGGTTGAAATTGACAATCGACAAAAGAATCTAGAACAAAAGGTAATGTGGGCACAGGTAAAATTAGCAGAGCAACAGGAACTCCAATTGAGTCAGTTGAAAAATAATCCAGGACAAGGAGAAGGAAATGGGGGAAAACCAAGGGGAAGAATGAACAGAGAAGAAGCAACGAAAAAGTTTCCCTGTCATGGGTGCGGAAAATTGGGGCATTGGAGGAACGAGTGTAAGGCTGTACAAAGTAATGCTCAAAATGAAAATTTAAATTCACAGACGCAGAATGGGGTGTCAAGGAAGCAACAACGACAGGTAATACAAAACCAGTTACCACTTGCACCCATGCAAGATTCTGGGAGCCAAGCTAAATACAGTGTGGATACCACAAATTGCGAGGGAAGTGGCAGGGGAGACACAGTGACACCACAATTTCTTTTGCATGACACATTTTTCAAAGAAGATAGTTTCTGACGGTGCCTGATAAGGGAGGAAGAGGAATGCCTACTTGGCGCATCCTTGCCGGTAGATCAGTCAGCTCCATACAATGAGGGAAAAGTTGAGGGAAATGATGTTACCTTTTTGTTGGACACTGGTGCTACCCGTTCTACTGTGAGAACAGCAGACGTTCCAAACCTACCCCTCTCGGGAGAAGCGATCCACGTAGTGAGCGTTTCTAATAAACAAATTAGTACCCCTGTTACAGAACCCATGGAAGTAAGAATCGGTAACTTTAAAGAAATGCATATGTTTGACGTGTACGACTGTAGTCCAGTGAATTTACTAGGTAGGGACTTGCTGTGCAAAATGAACTGCACAGTCTTTTGCACCCTGAGTGGTGTTAAAATTCAGACCCCAGATGAAGACGGAATCTATAAATTAATGTGAGCCAAACAGGAAGCTAAAATTAAAAAGATGACCCTAGAAGATTTACCAATAGAACTGCAGAATACCGTACATCCTGATGTGTGGGATTTTACTGGAAAAGAAGTAGAATTAATGGCAAATGTCGATCCAATAAAAGTGACAGTGAAAGAAGGTGCAGTTTACCCAAATACTCGACAGTACAAATGAGCCCAGAAATAAAAGCCGGAGTTGCAGCAGAAGTAGAGCGTTTGGTTGAGCAAGGCATTTTAAAAGAAATAATGAGCAGTCCATGTAATTCACCTATAATTGGCATAAAGAAACCGAGCGGAAAGTACAGGGTCGTGCAAGATCTTCGAAAAATTAATAAAATTGTTGTCCCCTGTTGTCCAATTGCACCAAATCCCGCAGTGATTCTGTATCACATACCGTGGGGAGCCGGATGGTTCACCGTAATTGATTTATGCCATGCCTTTTTCTCCATTCCATTGCATCCAGACAGCAAATTTTTTATTTTCGTTCAAGTTTGACGAGCATGTCTATGTCTGGAATCATGTTCCTCAAAAGTCCTGAAAGTCCATCAGATTTTGAAAAAAAATCTTGAATCTTTGGTGCTGCCCGGACAGTCTGTCCTGGTACAGTATATAGACGACCTGCTGGTGGCGTCTAAGACCCAAAATGACTGCGTTGTTGACACAATTGCATTACTGAATAACTAGGCTGTAGGTGGACATAAAGTGTCACCTGAGAAGCTACAATTTTGTACCACTTAAGTAAAATATCTGGGGCACCGGATAGAAAAAGGGGTAAGAAGAGTAACATCAGAAAGAATCGAAATAATTAGAAACATGAATCTGCCTCAAACACAAAGAGATCAGGATGTTTCTCGGAGTGGTAGGTTACTGCAGCCAGTGGATTGTGGGATTTGCAGTCCTAGCTAAGCCATTGATACAAATGACAAAGAAAAGAGCAAAAGACCCAGTTGAATGGGATAAAGAGAGCATAACTGCTTTCTTAAAATTACGAAACTGTTTGTGTTCAGCTCCAGCATTAGGAATGCCTGATTATTCAAAAGAATTTTCACTGTTCTGTGATGCACGAGACAATTGTGCACTTTCAGTTCTGACCCAAACTCATGGCCTAATGTGACGTCCTGTGGCATATTTTTCTGCTACACTGGATACGGTGGCATCTGCGTTGCCAGGATGTCTGAAAGCAGTAGCCGCAATCTGCCTGAGTTTAGAACAAAGTGAGTCCATCATAATGGGACATCCTGTAATTGTTTATGTTCCACATGCAGTTGTGATTTTATTGACAAGAACACGCACTCAGTACCTGACTCCTAGTTTGCTGACTAAATTTGAACGAGTCATTTTAGGTGCAGAAAATGTGACCATTGCCAGATGTACTGTCTTAAATCCAGCTACACTGCTACCTGATTCACATTTTGAAGAGGTAAAGGAACAAGTCGAACATGATTGTATCGACCTCACAGAATACAGTACTAAACCACGACCAGACATACAGGAAGAACCATTAAAAAATTCAGAGTACGAGCTATTTGTAGAGGGCTCGTGCATGCGACATAAGGAAGGAGGATTGAGTGCTGCCTATGCTGTGTGCACATTGGGTGGTATAGTTGAAGAATTCTATTTACCTGGAGTAAAGTCTGCGCAAGTAGCCGAATTGATTGCTTTAATAAAAGCTTGCAAAATTGGGAAGAACTGGAAAGTGACCATATACACTGATAGCCAGTATGGTTAAGGGGTTGTGCATGACTTTGGCCAACTTTGGATGCAAATGGAGTGTATGACTTCTTCAGGTACTCCTATTAAAAATGGACATTATGTGAAGGAATTGCTTGAAGCGATTCAATTACCAAAAGTAGTGGCCTTGGTCAAGTGTGCTGCTCACCAATCTGGAAACGACAAAGTGACAGCAGGTAACCGATATGCTGACCAGGTAGCCCAACATTGTGCCAAATATCAAACGGCTGTAAACAGGAAAGTTGATGCATGTGGAAACAGCTGCCAACTTATGATACTTTAAAGTGTGAGAACGTGGGAAGACGTGAGAGACTTACAAAATGAAGCAGAGCAAAAAGAAAAGGAAGAGTGAGAAAGGATAGGCTATCAGAGGAGGGCTGAAGATGGTGTTATTGTTTACCTGGATGGTAGACCTGTGTTACCAGACTGTATGCTTGCTCCTATGGCTAGGATATACCACGGAGACACCCACAAAGGTAGAGATGCGATGATCAGGTTGTTCAGGCAAACTTTGTGTAATGCGAGATTCAGGAATGTAGCAGAGAGTCTTTGGCAGAGGTGCTTAATTTGGCAACAAATGAATCCTGGTAGGAAAACTGTAGTGTGCCGTGGGAAAATTGGAAAAGCAGAAGGTCCATTTATAAGACTACAACTTGATTTCATTCAACTACCCCCTTTTCGAGGACTGAAGTATGTCCTTGTCATTGTCTGCCTGTTTTCAAAATGGGTAGAGGCCTATCCCACCCGCAGAAATGATAGCATCCCTGTAGCCAAACTCCTACTGAGAGAGCTCATACCTCGTTTTGATTTTCCAGTAACAATTGAATCAGACCGAGGGTCTCGTTTTATTAATGAAATAATTTGTGAAGCATTCAAAATTGAGCAAACGCTGCACTGTGCATATCGCCCAGAGGCTTCTGGAGTGGTAGAACAACGGAACGGCACTATCAAGTCAAGATTGGGAAAGATGTATGAATCTACCCAATTGGAGTGGTCTGATGCTTTACCTCTTGTTCTGATGGGACTCAGAAGCATTCCAGACAAGAACACAGGCTTGAGTCCCCATGAGATACTCATGGGAAGAGCAATGAGGCAAGCATGGGTACCAGGACACAGAAATAAGCTGATAAATATAACTGATAATTTAGTGCTGGAGTACTGCAAAGAACTGGCTGATCAAGTTTGTTCTATCTCTCACCAGGTTAGGGAAGACGCTGTTGCCAGGCAATCAACTCCAGCACATGATCTGAATCCAGGTGACTGGGTAGTGATAAAGGAACACACCAGAGAAGCTTGCCTAGCTTCATGATGGGGAAAGCCTCATCAAGTAATATTGGTTACCACCACTGCTGTAAAGCGCAAGGGAATTCCAAACTGGATCCACGCGAGTCATACTAAAAGAGTGACAGAACCTGATGAAATAGGAGAGAAGGTTGTACAGCTGAAGGGTCCTAAGAAGTCGATCCTGAAGTAGCTGATGAGGAGCAACTGAGCACCAGTCAGGATGAATGGATTCCAATAGTCGACATACCTGAAGAGATCATGAGAACAATACGTCAAACCTATCTAGATAGACAGAGTGATAGTGAGGATGAGTCAGGAATAGAAGAACGTACTCAGATTACAGAAATCAAAGCCAATAGTAATTCTGAGAAGGATCAGATAAGGAGAGATCAATGTACTCAGACATTCGAAACACCAACCAAAACTCCTGAGTCTGAGGAGGGACAGATAGGTATTAGGGCGGAAAATCAGGCGGAAGACAATGAAGAGATCAAAAGTCCTGAACAGGACCAGATAGGTGTAGAAAAACGTGTTCAGGAAGAAGAAGGCAAACAAAGTAAAATTCAAAGTCAAAATCAAAGTCAAAATCAAATTCAGCAAACTCCTGAACAAGGTCAGATTAGTCTTGAAGATCTAGGCAGAAGTGACACAAATAAGCCCTGGACAAAGTCAGATAGAGAAGAATTGAGAAGACGACAATGAACAAATTGTGCCACAACTGAATGAAAATAAAAGCCAGCTAAAAGACTCAGAAAAGGAGATAAGTGGCCTCGGTTTATCAAAAGACTGAAATTTCGCCTTAAAACAATAAATGAAGAAGAACCAGAACAAGTAAATGAAATATCAAGCCAAGCTGGACCATCCACAGAGAAACCAAGAAGGAAGAGTCCACGATTGAAAAGACTGAATAATAAATTCAAAGGCCCTGAATGGACCTATGTCATCCTTGAAGATTTCGAAAACTTAGAAATAAGTGACAAAAGTGTGACAAATTAATTGTTGATCAGATTGACGAAGAAGTGAGACCAACCTGAAAGAAAATTCACAGGTTTTAGACTGTGTAAAAAAGTTACAATGAGGTGTTAAGTCTCCTTAGTAAAAATGGCTGATTATAATGCTGGTGGAAAACTGAAAAGAAATTGTGTAACAACATCCTGTAGAATATGCACATGTAGTATAGTAATAGTACTCATCGCATGGTTAGGACTGACAGTAGCTATTCCGTATATAATGAATGAAAGTAGACAAAATGACACTAGTTCACATGAAGAGATAAATACACATGAAAGGGTAGATAGCCTTAAACAAAACAAAGTAGATTTAGAAGCACCAGAAGAGGTAGAATTACACTATAGTAGAGCTTAAAACAGAACTGACTTGAATGTATTTGCTAACCTGTTAGTGCACTATGTAGAAGCTATGGAAATTAGTGATTGTTATGAAATGAAATGAAATGAAAAGAAATTAGAAGAGTATTTGTAAAGCGCGGTAGCTACCCTGAGACGTCCTAGCGCTACGGACAGTCGCGTGTGGGAGGGCAAGGGGAGCCTGTCCTAGTCATTGAACAGCTGGGTTTTGAGCCTTTAACCTTCTTGATTCTGAGTACTGTGAGAAGGTATGAAAGGGTGGATCTGAGCTGTCTGTTTGGTTGGTATGGAGGGACCAGTGTGTGGTTGTTAGTAGGGCCTGATTTCCAGAAGGCTCGAAGTGTGATGCACAGGGCTTTAAATGCGATTCTGTCCCTGATGGGGAGCCAATGGAGCTTCCTAAGTTCTTTTTTAACTGGGGTACGACGTGGGATCTGAAGAAGGGTGCGTGCCGCACAATTCTGGATAACCTGCAGTTTGTTCAAGGTGGACTGTGGGGCCCCTGGGTAGAGAGCATTTCCAAAGTCCAAACGTGATAGGATTAAGCCTTTGATCATGGTCCTTCTGGCATTAAAGGATAGAAGGGGGGTGATTTTTTCGGATGAGCCTGAGTAGACCAAAGCAGGTGGCTGACAGTTTTGCTGCTTGGTGATTGAAATTGAGGGATTTGTCCAGCCAGACTCCAAGGCTCTTGATTGTGTCCTTGGGCGGCGGAGGGGGTCCGAGGCAGGTGGGCCAGAGGTGGTCGATATTGGGGTTGGGGCGGTGACCTAGTAGCATTAGCTCGGTTTTGTCTTCGTTTAGTTTGAGACAGGAGGATGTCATCCAAGAGGTCACAGCCTCCAAGCAGTCCCTAAGATTGTTGGGAGCGATGTGGGACTGACTCAGGGCCCCCACTAGCTGAGTATCGTCTGCGTAGGTGATTATTTTCAGCCCAAATGGGCGGACGATCTCGGCAAGGGGGCCCATGTACACATTGAAAAGCGTAGGGCTCAAGGAAGAGCCCTGCGGCACGCCACAGTTGAGAGGTTTGCTGACGGAGGCAGTGTCGCCTTCGAATACCTGGAAGGATCGCTCCTTTAGAAAGGATTCGAACCATGAGAGAGCTGTTGATGAGACTCCTAGATTGGTGAGTCGATGTACTGCAGTTACTGAAGTTAGCAAAGCGGTGAGTTGTCATCCACCGCTTTGCTAACTTCATCAGCCCACAACTACAACTAAGTCATTTGGGTTCCCCCTCCAACCTTTTTTTGTTAATTGTGTGTTATAACCTGTATGTTTTTCATTGATGTTTTCACTATAATGACTATATGTATTTTTATCGGGAAAAGCAAAAAATAAGGAAAAAAAGATAAATAAATTGAAAACAGTATCTTGATATAAAAACTATGATTGGTCTCTGTCAATAACGTCTACATGTCACAGTAAATAGATATCTAGCTGAACCCCCTAGGCTTTGGCATTTGGTTTACTGTTATTCACTACTGCTCTTTTTCAAAAAAAATTCTGTCAGTCCCTACTGGTAGTGAATATATCTTGAGTAGGGGGTCCCCTTATTTTTCAAAAGTAGTATGCTGTGGTTTACAGTGTCGAAGGCGGCACTTAGGTCTAGCAGGATGATGGCCGCAGTGCCTCCCTGATCTGTGATCTTCCTTGTCTCTTCTATCACATTGATAAGGGCAGTCTCAGTACCACGCATGGGTCGAAAGCCTGTTTGGGTGGGGTGGAGCAGCTGGTGGGTCTCTGGGAACTACGTCAGGGTCTTATTGACGTGTTTCTCCAAGATCTTGCTGAGCCAGGGCAGCAGGGATATAGGTCGATAGTTTCCTGGAATATTGGGGCCTAGGTTGGGTTTTTTGAGGAGTACTCTGACCATGGCCCGTTTCCAAGGAAGCGGGACAATTCCGGTGGTTAGTGAGACGTTGAGTAATTCTAAGATGGTGGGAAGGATGTGCGGGGTGGCTGCCAGCAAGGAACGTGGTGGTGCTGGGTCATTGGGAGATCCGGATTTTACAAGGTGCATTATGGATTGTAGTGAGGGTAGGTCCAGTAGGGGAAAATTGACAAGTGTCACTGGGATGTGTGGTTGTGGTTCAGAAGGAGTGATTAGTGGAGTTGGGGCTTGGGTGTGGGGGAAGGAGGAGTAAATGGTTTGTATTTTATTATGAAAGAATTCTGCCAGGTCGTTACAGCGGGCTTGGGGATTGAGGGGGGTTTGATGTTTTTCTGTAGGTTTGAGAAGGGATTTCGCAATTTTGTAAATTTCCTTGGGTTTGGATGCAGCTGCATTGATCTTGCTCTCATAGAAAGCAGCTTGCGCTGTTCTAATTTCATTTTTGTAAGTGTTTATTGCGGCACGGTACGCCGTTTTCCTGGGGAGGGAGTAGTCTAGGCGCCAATGTCTCTCAAGTTTTTTGCATTGGCGTTTCTTTCCTCGTAAGTCCTGGGAATACCAGGGGGCGCTCTTAGTGGTGCGCTTTGGTTTCGTTATAGTGATGGGGAGAATGGAGTCTAGGGTGTTTGAGATCCAATTGTTGAAGTTCTCATTGGCAGTGGAAGGATCCGCATTGCAGGGCGGTTTGAGGGAGTCCAAAGCGAATGTCCACTCAGCCAGGGGAAGTTTGGACCAGTTGCGTTCCTTCCGGGTGGCTATGTTGGATGCTTGATGGAGGGCTGGGAATCCCCAGGAGACAGGGATTAAAAAATGATCAGTCCATAGCAAGGGCAGAGGGTTTCCAGCCAAAAGACCTGGGCAGTTGGTGAAAATGGGGTCTAGGAGATGACCCTTAGAATGGGTGGGTTATAGCACTAATTGTTGAAGCTGTAGTGCGGCAAGACTGGAAATTATTTCTTAGGCATTGTTGTCTGAAGGGTTGTCAAAGTGGATGTTAAAATCTCCCAGGAGAGTGAAGTTAGAAGAGCTACACACTAGGTTAGCTATGGAGGATGGAAGGGAGTCAAGGAACTGTCCCTGAGTCCCAGGAGGACGGTATATAAGTATTCCCGGCAGAGTGCTCGTGGGGGAGAAATCTAGGGCAAATAAAAGACTTTCGCAGTTGGAGATTGGGTGAGGGGAGCTGCGGCAGCGGTAGCAATCTTTGTAGATGATTGCTAGGTCGCCTCCTCTTCCAGTTGTGCAGTCTTCACGCACAATTTGGTATCCTTTGGGGAGGGCCTGGACGATGTCGGGGGCTGACTTGAGATGGAGCCAAGTTTTGGTTAGAAACAGGGCGTCAGGGCTATATTCTTCTAATAGTAGGGAGATCTCGGTGGTATATTTTGGGAGGGATCTACAGTTTAGAAGGAGGATACTTCGCTGTGCAGTTTTGGTTGGGAGGACGGAGGAGGGCTGGAATCCGCACTGGGGGCAAGTTAGATTCTGGTATGGTGGGATTGCAGGTTGTAGGGCAGGGTGGTGGGGCTTTTGCTCTGAGTCTGTGCAATGAGTTAGAGCTGTATCTTCTGACTAGGGTGGAAGAAGGGGCAGGGGTTGGGGCCCCTAGCCCCGGTCAGCCTCGGACGGGCGCAGACGGGCTTGCCTTTGGCGCGCCCGCTGCGCGAGTCTGCTGCGCGGGACAGCCAGCATCTGATTAATGTAGAGGACGGGGCTCTAGGTCTCGTGACCGTCGGAGCTCCGCCTCTCTACGTCCCAACCGGTAGTCAGGCAGGCAAGGGATTCAGTTTGCCCGTCACCCTCCACATCAATCAGGCAGTTAAGCCTGCGGTGGACCGGGGTGAGTGCAAGTGATTTTTAAAGTATTTAGTGCAATTCAGAGGTTAAAAATAAGCGACTAGAACAAGCGGCGAATTTTAAAAACAATGTCTCTCTTAGCGTCTAATGACTTACTGTGCTCGTTGCACTCTTAGCGCGCATCTGCTGCGCGCGACAGCCAGCATCTGATTAATGTAGAGGACGAGGCTCTAGGTCTCGTGACCGTCGGAGCTCCGTCTCTCTGCGTCCCAACCGGTAGTCAGGTAGGCAAGGGATTCAGTTTGCCCGTCACCCTCCACATCAATCAGGCGATAAGCCGCGGTGGACCGGGGTGAGTGCAAGTGATTTTTAAAGTATTTAGTGCAATTCAGAGGTTAAAAATAAGCGCCTAGAACAAGCGGCGAATTTTTAAACCAATGTCTCTCTTAGCGTCTAATGACTTACTGTGCTCGTTGCACTCTTAGCGCGCGTCCGCTGCACGGGACAGCCAGCATCTGATTAATGTAGAGGACGGGGCTCTAGGTCTCGTGACCGTCGGAGCTCCGCCTCTCTACGTCCCAACCGGTAGTCAGGCAGGCAAGGGATTCAGTTTGCCCGTCACCCTCCACATCAATCAGGCGGTTAAGCCTGCGGTGGACCGGAGTGAGTGCAAGTGATTTTTAAAGGATTTAGTGTAATTCAGAGGTTAAAAAGAAGCACCTAGAACAAGTGGCGTTTTTTTTAAAAACAATATCTCTCTTAGCGTCTAATGACTTACTGTGCTCGTTGCACTCTTAGCGCGCGTCTGCTCTGTGTGCATGAAATTGCCCACATCAGTAGGAGAAAGGGTCACCTATCACCATTTGCCCCTGACATATGGTATCTCATGTAGTATTTTAGGTAGTCTATTTTACAGAACTGGAAAGTTGCAGTATTACTATTCTAATTTTGATGTAGTCGTCTCTGAAGTTCCTTTACGTAGAAATCTAAACCCTGTCCTTACTACTAGAGATTCAACACATTTTATGGGTGAATATTTTCTAACAATGAAAGCAAAAGATGTAGCTGAAGCGCACAAAGATAATTTAACATATACATTACATGAAAAGGAAAAGAAATGTTTTAATTTAGTAGAGAAAAGGAGACAGGATTTCCATAGAAAGGCCACTAGACAAAATCGTAAAATTCCCAAGTGGGCTGAAAGTAATGAGTTTACCTCAAATGGCAGCACTCAGGCTGCTATGTTACTGGATTTCGAAAAGAAAGGGAAACTCTGTCTCTATAGAGAGAAAACAGATTATTATAATAATATATTAATTGGTTCCAGTGAATGTGAACACAATTTTAAGGTCATTGGAACTGAACCAGTATTTCCAGGAATTTATTATATTTGTGGAAGCAAAGCGTATTTTAAACTGCCTGATCATTGGTATGGAAGTTGCTATTTCGGCATAGTATCCCCAAAGGTATATCATGTGAAAAGAATCACTGGAAGCAATGAAGAAAATAATGGACTAACACGTAACAAAAGAGCTAGTTTGCTGAAATTGTAGGTGATATATTTAGTGCATTGATACCCTCAGTGGGAGTGATTCTGAATACTCAAAGAATTTGCAAATTGTCAACAGTGGTGGATCGCTTATCGACTGACACTGCTGGTGGATTTTTGATGATCAATACCGAATTAGTTGCGGTAAGATCAATGGTTTTACAAAATCGACTTGCTCTTGATATATTATTGGCAAAAGAGGGCGGAGTCTGTACTATGCTGAAAATGCAACATTGTTGCACGTACATTCCTGATGAAAGTGTTAAAATTGGGGAGTATGCTAAAAATATTACTCATTTGAGAGAAGAATTGAAACCACTGGAGGTTGATAGTGCATGAAAGAGACTAATTAATGGTCTCTCCTCTGTAGGTAGTTGGTGTTCTAACGTAGGAAAAAATATTGTAGGTAGAATACTGATGCCAATAACAGGAGTAGCGCTACTGATTTTAGGGATAATGATTTGATGTAAATGCTGCAGACACAAAAAGACATACAGTAAACAAGAAAGGAAAGAAAAGAATTTCGATGAAATTGAACTTGAAGAGTTGAATGGGAATCTATGTAAAAAAAAATTAAACTTTCAATTGAATAATGAGAAAAGACCTAATAGAGTGTTTGAAGAAATAGAATTGGGAAAATGTTAAAAGTTGGCATCTTGTTCTGTAATCGGTGATGATATAACATATCAACAAAGAGGGGATTGATGGAGCAAGGTTTCATACGTAAAGAGACTTGCTCGGATTCAGTCCTCTCGAAATAACACAATGTATTAATCAACATGTTTGTCCTACTAATAATTGCACTACACAACATATTTAGTATCCAGGGGAAGCTTGTCTAAGTGCTTTTACTAACAGTCACCTGAATGTATTAAAATGGCTGCCGAAAACATGGGAACTGTACCACACTCACGTGGTGTGACGTATCTGTGCTTGGTGGGAATTTATTGCAGCTGAGCACTAGCATTAAAGATGGCTGCTTCATGTTTTACATGCTAATGCACCTGCTGCTGCTTTAACTAAACTGTGTTCGTTCTGCTTAACTATTAATGCTATAGTTAAAATAAAGTAATGGGAATAGTGTAGAGGTAAGTGGTATATAGTGCATTCATTTATTCTTTGTTCTAAAATTGTTTCTCTTTGACTTTACTGCTAGCTCGTATTTGGGCCTGGAGAGTGAATGTAACTCCATATTGAAACCCACGACTGCGCATGTGTCAAAAACCTCAAGAGTCCTCAAGCCATGGCATTGAACTTGTGCCAATGACAGTCTTGCCTGCGATGTGCATGGGAACCTCACCCTATGAACTCTCCGGAGCAAGAGAATAATACAAAATGTTAATACATTGTATATCTTCTGCTACAATAATGCTGGGTGGACTAAAAGTGCATGGGAAAATAAAATTATGGGAGGGAACATTGATTTAAATATTTGAATGAGATGATTTCATATTGTAGGGTGTGATGACCTCTTCTCGCCTTTTGACGAATCAAACTGAGGGAATTCACGAATTTGCAACACTGGGGGGTGGTACATTGCCCTGGAGAATGGTATAACTAAAGTAGGCTTAGCTAGTTAGATTGTCCGACTTGTCCGAATAGCTTACCTGTCACTGACCCAACACACGCTATAGGAGATCGAGAGCAGAGGTGCTGACGGAGCACACTGTCAGAAGAATAGGGAGCAGAGGTGCTGGCGGAGCACTCAGTCAGAAGAATCAATAAATTGCTGTGGGAGAAGAATTGATAACCCAATTGGGGTCCGACTGTTAGCTGCAGAGAGGGGTGTGACACTGGCGTTGAACTTAGCTGAGGGTACCTGTCCTGACCTGCATCTGTCCTGTCCTGGTCCTCCCCTGTCCTGAATCGCACCTGACCTATTCTGTTGGCACCTGAACTATCAGGAGTCCTGTTTCTTTGTCCCAGCCCGTGGCCAGGGTTGGTCTTCACACCATTCTAGGTAAACATAAATCCGTGTGGGAATGTCATCGTACTGTTTCCCTTTTTCACCCTTCCTACGTTTCAATGACTAAAAGAGGTCTCATAACATTTCTATATATCATTGCTTTAATCATTATCTTCTTACTCGAAAGGGCTTTAATTGGTTCTATATGGTTTTTGACATTTAAGAATTTTCATAGATAAAGCGTTTAAACTTTTCCCGAGTCTGTGGTTATTTCATGAATGTAAATGCTATTTTCTACCTATTATTCTAACACCTTTGATCCCTTAGGACTTTAATACAGGTGACAAGGATTGGTGAGTCAATGTGTATAAGTATAAGTCCTAAGTAAAATAAAATTCCTGATTGGCAAATGGTATAAGGCCGGATTTACCTGTTTAAGGTGAGTATGTTTATGGGCCCAGGTGAGTATGGTAATTGAGCAGGTAACTCAGCGTTCCATCACAAGGAGTGGATGGAAGTACCCAATAGTCCTATATACATCCCGCATAGCGCACGCTTCAGGCTCATCCAGCATTACAATATCCAGAGGGCTTATCTCACCCCAGTGAGAATCAACAAGCTCTATAATAGGAGAGATGTGATATGCCTCAGATGTCAGCAACTAGATGCTGACTTGCTGCACATGTCGTGGGCCTGCCCATGCCCATCACTTTGTCCCTACTGGCGCCCAGTTAGTGCCACCCTAGTAGTATTGTTCCTAGTTTTAGGAATGCTGACAGCTAAACACCTGATCACAAAATGTTTGAAAAAGCCAGATCCCCCTGCTCTGCTGTCTTGGAGATGATTGCTTGTGGTGTGGGCCAGGGCTGAGGGTGTGGCACTGTGAACTGAAGATATCCATGGTCTACGCAAGGAACCTATCGCAACAATCTGGGAGGCTATATTACACAATTTTCAGGGGACACAATCAGGCAGCGTGCGAGCCCCCTCTCTGTCCCCTCCTGGTGGACCTAATTGCTGATGCACGGGTGTTGGCCTGAGATGTTGTGGTGCTAACACGGAGCACGAAACATGTTGACCTATTTTTGTGTTGTTAATTCACTCTTGCACTGATTCTGAGAGCAGCGGCTAGTTACACATCCGCCCTCTATATTTCTTCTTGAGAGGAGCTCCAGGATCCACATCTATTTTTAACCTTACCCTTTGGACCCCGAATAAACATTGGTTCCAGGTACCGTTTGGTCATTTTAATTCACTCACTCACTTACCTCCCTAGGCCCACACACCCACATGTACAACTGCGGCGTCTCCTTAAAAGATCTCTGCTAAAGAGCCCTCTCAGGGGCCCGTGGGGGACTGCAGTGCCACCCCCACGAGGAGCAAAGCCTGATGATGAAGCATGACACTCGCAAGGGTGTGTGAGGACACTATATCCAAAATGAGGGATTCCCCTGTCACTATTTATAACCCAACCCTCTATGAGACTGACCACTTATTACTATTCCTCTCCACCAACCATAGTTTGGTTGCCACTTTCCTGAGATCTTAGGAACAGCTAACCCCCAGTATATACTACCCAGTAAAAGGTACCCTGTGCAGGAGATGAGAGTACATGCAGTGACACAGGGCGCCCAATGATAGGTACCATAGGTGCGGATGACAGTGTTGGAAGTGACACATGGCACCCAGTGATAGGTACTGTGGGTGGGGATGAGAGTGCAGCAGTGACACAGGGCACCCAATAATAGGTAGCTGGGTGGGGGATGATAGTGTGAGTAGTAACACGGGTCACCCAGTTATAGGTATCCTTGGTGGAGATGAGTGCGCCCAGTGATAGCTACCGTGGGTGGGGATGAGAGTGCGGCAGTGACACAGGGCAACCAATAACAGGTAGCTGAGGGGGGATGAGAGTGTGAGCAGTGATACAGGTCGCACAGTGATAGGTTCCCTGGGTTGGGGATGAGAGGGTGGGCAGTGACACAGGGCGCCCAGTGACAGGTACCCTGGGTGGAAGATGAGAGTGTGGGCTGTGACACATGATGCCCAGTGAAAGGTACAATGCGCAGGAGATGAGAGTGGGTAGTGGCACAGGGCTCCCAGTGATAGGTATCGTGGGTGGGGATGACATTGCGACAGGGCACCCACTAATAGGTAGCTGGGCGGGGGATGAGAGTGTGAGCAGTGACACAGGTCACCCAGTGATAGGTACCCTGGGTGGGGGATGAGAGTGCAGGCAGTAACACAGGGCACCCAGTGAAAGGTACCCTGGGTGGGGGATGAGAGTGCAGACAGTGTTACAGTGCACCCAGTGATAGGTATCCTTGGTGGAGATAAGAGTGCACCCAGTGATAGGTTCCCTTAGTGGGGGATGAGAGTACAGCAGACACAGAGCTCCCAGTGATGGGTACCCTGGGTGGCGAATGAGAGTGCAGACAGTGACACAGGGCACCCAGTGATAGGTACTGTGGGCGGGGATGAGAGTGTGACAATGATACAGGGCACCCAGTAATAGCTAGCTGGGTGGGGGATGAGAGTGTGAGCAGTGACACAGGTCGCACAGTGATAGGTACCCTGGGTGGGGGATGAGAGGGCACGCAGTGACACAGGGCGTCCAGTGACAGGTACCCTGGGTGGGGTATGAGAGTGTGGGCTGTGACACATGACGCCAGTGAAAGGTACCATGTGCGGGAGATGAGAGTGCGGGCAGGGACACAGGGCTCCCAGTGATAGGTACCCTGTGTGGGGGATGAGAGTTTGGGCTGTGACACATGGCACCCAGTGAAAGGTACCCTGTGCAGGAGATGAGAGTATGGGCAGTGACAGAGGGCGCCCAGTGATAGGGATCCTGGGTGGGGGTGAGAGGGCAGGCAGTGACACAGGGTGCCCAGTGACCGGTACCCTGGGTGGGAGATGAGAGTGCAGGCAGTGACACAGGGCACCCAGTGATAGGTTCCCTGAGTGGGGTATGAGAGTACAGCAGTGACACAGGGCTCCCAGTGATAGGTACCCTGGGTGGGAGATGTGAGTGCAGCAGTGACACAGGGCACCCAATAATAGGTAGCTGAGAGGGGATGAGAGTGTGAGCAGTGATACAGGTCGCACAGTGATAGGTACCCTGGGTGGGGGATGAGAGGGTGGGCAGTGACACAGGGCGCCCAGGGATAGGTTCCCCGAGTTTGGGATGAGAGTAAAGCAGTGACACAGGACTCCCAGTGATAGGTCCCCAGGGTGGGGGATGAGAGTGCAGGCAGTGACGAAAGGCACCCAGTGCAAGCTACCCTTGGTTGGGGGTGAGAATGTAGGCAGTGACTCAGGGCGACACGTGATAGGTTCAGTGGGTGGGGATGAGAGTGCGTTAGTGACACAAGGCACCCATAGATAGGTACCCTGGGTGTGGGATGAGGGGGCAGGCAGTAGCAGAGGGCTACCAGTGATAGGTACGAGGGGGCAGGCTGTGACACAGGGCACCCAGTGATAGGTGCCGTGGGTGGCGGATGAGAGTGTGGAAGTGACACAAGGTGCCCAGTGATAAGTACCCTTGGTGGGGGATTGGAGTGCAGACAGTGGCACAGGGTGTGCAGTGACAGGTACCGGTGAGAGTTGAGAATTCGGGCAGGGACAAAGGGCGCCCAGTGATAGGTACCCTAGGTGAGGATGAGAGTACGGGCAGTGACACAGGGTGCCCAGTGATAGGTACCCTGGGTGGGGCTGAGAGTGTGAGCAGTGACACAGGACGCCCAGTGATAGGTACCCTGGGTGGGAAAAGAGAGTGCTGGGGGTGACGCAGGGTGCCTAGTGATAGGTACCTTGCATGGGGGCTGAGAGTGCGGCAGTGACACAGGGCGCCCAGCGGGAGGTGACATGGGTGGGGGATGAGAGTGCTGCAGTGGCACCGGGTGTCCAGTGATAGGTACCCTGGGTGGGGATAAGAGTGTGGTAAATGACACTCTGGGATTTGGCAGGGGGACAGAATTGTACACTCACTCAGCAAATCATTTATCCACTCATTTGTCCAGCCACTCAGAATCATGCACTCACTCATCTACCCTCTTTCACACATCCCCTTTCTCAAAGACCACTCATCTTGTCTATTCGTCGATCATCTATCCATGCACTCACCAACGCGTTCGTCCATTTATGAACTTAGCCATGAATTCAGTCCGCCATGCACTCATTCCCCCATTTTTCAATATTTTATGCGCTTTCTAATCCATCCTTCCACCCATTTGGTAGCTGCCCCTTCACCTATCCACAAATGTGATGCCACCCATATCTGATTTAACAGATCTTCCCTCAGGGAAAAAGTATAAGAGCACATGTTCCTCATCACACTCACTAGAGCTCAGTGTCATCAGTCACTGATTGAAGGGACAGCAGACCAGACCCATGTGCATTAGATCTACGAAATCCACTACCAATATCATGTGTCAAATTCTCTGAAAGCAGAGTACAATGGATTGCTATGCAGCTCCCTTATCAAAAATGTTCTTACTAATAACTTTCTGCGTGTGATTCAGCAGCACTGGATTGTGTCAGGGTGTGTGTGTGCCTGCTGGGCTTGCAGCCATACCCTGGGAGACCAGCTAGTTCCAGATCTGTTCCTGCTGCTCTGCTAGGCACATACCCATTCTCATGACTGGTCCAAGTACAAGGGCTGTGCCAGTGGCTCATTTCATTCAGTTTCCTCGTGCTGTTAGTTCCAGCTCTGGCTGCCATCGACCAGCTCAAGAGGATGTGTGGCTCACCCACCTTCTGTGCCAGGTTTCAAGATGAGTCATTAGCCTACCTCCGGGTGTTGTCACAGAGCCTCGTGCTGTCTCTTTCTGTGTCCAAACCCTGCACACCTATGGACAGTACACTGCAGTTTATCACTGTCTCAAAGGAGGTAGAGCTGTACACAGAACACTAGGTTAGTGACCCACATGGATTCTGTATTATCGGTTTCACACATGCATAGACCCTGTCTACCTAGGCCAGTATCACTGAGGATGTTTGTTAATTTGGGTGATTTCTCAAGAAAACTCAAAGACAGTGTCTAAATCCAAACACCAAAGCCTGACTCTGATAGTTGCAGTAAAGGAATTGGGCCTGGTGCATCATGGGATATACAATTGTAGATGATCTGATGGCATGTGTTCTATACAGAGAATCACCCCCTTTTTACTCTCTGTTCATGAAAGACCAGGTTTTATCGGGAGACTAGCCGGTCAGTGAGGGTGGCTTCCTCAGCACAATGCTATGAATCTAGTCACCTGGCGGCTCTCGAGTCCTGCTGGCCGCTTTCAGGAATTGTGCTGGCATGGTGGGAAAAGAACGCTTAGGCCGCTCTACCACAACTGATAACACACAACTTTAGGTCAGACTTTTAATGATCAGCGACATCCTTGGGCTAAGATATTATCTGGATATCAATCTGAAATGGACGTCTAATGGCTCCCTCAAAGCCAATCCGACCAAACCCAAGTTTGTCCTCATCATGGGGTTGCAAGCAAACCTAAGGTATACTTGTGGCTCGACAGCCAACGCGAGGGAGGATCCCCATGTCTGTTAACCTGGGGTAAATTCCTCTACTGCCTAGATAACAGCCTCTCTCCTTCTCTTCTCATGTAAGAAAAAGGTCCAGCTTGCAAGGTTCTAGCTCAGCCTATGCCACAGAACCAAACCCCTCACTTATTTGCACATGGACAGGGGTAACTCTGCTATTTGGTCTACTTGTGAAAAACAAAATCTCTGACGCCTATAAAGACTCCCCAGTATGACGCAACCAAGCAAAATCTGAACACATCACCCAGCCCTAACACAGAACGCCCAGTGATAGGTACCCTGGGTGGGAAAAGAGAGTGCTGGGAGTGACGCAGGGTGCCTAGTGATAGGTACCTTGGGTGGGGGCTGAGAGTGCGGCAGTGACACAGGGCGCCCAGCGGGAGGTGACATGGGTGGGATATGAGAGTGCTGCAGTGGCACCGGGTGTCCAGTGATAGGTACCCTGGGTGGGTATAAGAGTGTGGTAAATGTCTCATCCTGACCGCACGGGTATCAAAGCACACGCATGGTCTACCACAACATCCATTCCAATAGATGTTTCAGACCCAGGCTAATGTGCTGCATAGGCAATACATATAAGGTCCCAAAGGAGAGACCGAGTGCATTGCAAATGCTTGTTAGTTTCACATTCAATCCAGGGAGCATTGTGGGAGCGTCATGTTCCACAAGCAGTTCAACATTGTCTTCTTTTAGTCATTCAAATCACCTCCTTTAGTCTTCCACATTGGTATAAGTGGTTGCGGCTAGGTGAGTCTTTGCCAGCATGCTACCGAGGCACCACAATGGCTCCTAGATATAATTCTATGCAGAACTATGTGCCACGAGGCGAAGCCTGGCCAGCAAAGGTTATTACTATCTCTCAGTCGTCCCATTAAAGGCCCATTTATCAGGAGGGCGTTAATGGCCAAATGGGTCCAGAGTAGGAAAGACTTTAGACTTTTTCTTTTATTGAAGAACCCGTTATCCATTTATGCCCGCTGTGGGTAAGAGAGTGCGGCGGCAGGGGAGAGAGTTTGAAGGCACCACCATTCATACACATTAGCATGTAGGACGACATCTATCTTGTCATGAAACTTGTTAGATAATTGTCTGTGGCGGGGTATAAGAAATTTCAGGGGATGTGGGAAGCATGACTTTGAATCCTCCTGTAGCCACCTCCAGACAGTCCATTCAATTTATCATCCTGTCAGGTCTTTCTGCAGACGGGGACCTTAGTCAAGGCTCAGTTCTGTGTGTGTCCTCTGTGTTATTTTTGGTTGATGGAAATCTTGCTTGTCAGGTTGTTCTACTGTTCTTTAACATGGAGAGAAAGTAAGCTCCAAACTGCGGAACACGCCAGGTATGGGAACACATGGAGAGAAATATTGCCTATCAGCGGTAAATGGTATAGTCCATAGCTCAGTTTTTAATATAAAATCGGGGGTTTCGGTGGTCAGATGAATGAAAATACAAGATCTGAAAAAAATAATATTGTCTATGGGTGCTCGTGGAAGACACAATTCTATGGCCTAGAATCTAGGGAATGCTAAAGTGATTCTGGTATTTTACTGATCTCTGCTGTTCGTTTTCTAACAAGACAGATAAATAGAAGCAGTTAGCAATTCTGGTATTTTACTGACCTCTACTGGTCGTTTTCCATAAAGACAGTTAAATAGAGGCTGGTAAAAGAGCAGAAAGCAATTCTGGTATTCTACTGACCTCTACTGGTTGATTTCTATCAAAACAGTTAAATAGAGGCAGTTAAACAGAAAAAAAAAATCCCTAAGCGAAAGTGAAAGCAGACAAGTCCTGGGGCTGATCTCCAAATCCCACAAAGTACATACAACAGATCTTCGAGACAGCCCAAGCGCTGTTCATGCTCGACCTAAAAAGACACTAGAACAGAAAGGAAGTAAAAAATACATGGAGGAAGCACTAGAGCGTTTACCCACTAACATGAGGGTCAGCAATAACTAGCTCGGTCAGAGTATGTGCGGGATGTTTGATGTAATTCTGCAGATGCCCTGGTGTGCTAGACACACCTAGTAAAGGGATTACTGGCAGTCATCTTGCTGCACTGCAGGACCATCCCTGGTAGTGTTGTGCTCTAAAAAGCTCGGAAGAAACTCTCACAAGTTGAAGAAATATTGCGGGAAAAGTGCCTTGGTGTACTTAGGACTAAGACTGAAATTTGCCACTTTGATTTATCAGCCCTTGATGAGGAAAGACACCCATATATTTGCCAGAAATGCTTTGCCCACCATGATTATCGAGAGGCTTCAGGCACAGGATGTGATAACCTGGAGAAAACAGGTGACTGGTTCAGCTCTACCACCAAGTTGAGATTTCACTAGCCAAGGGTTGTCTGCTTTATCCAAGCTCAGGTAGAAAGATGGAGGCACCTGTAGCAAGTAATACCAATGTTAAAATATCCAGGTGGAGCTAAGGGAACCAGCCGTGAGACAAACGTACAATAGCTCAGACCTTCAGAACAAGAAACCGTGGTATGTGCCTCTAGTCTGATAGTGTTGTGACTGCACTACTTTCATTGGCAACTATATTCAATTAATCCCAACTTCCATTTTACTTGCATGGACATACCTAGCAACCCTATCACAGCCATCAATGGATTTCACTGGGGCTTCTCAAAACGGATCAGAAATCTATCCTGGTGAATGGGAAGACCCTGCCTATGTACACCCAAGAGAGTGAGTCCCCATCATGGAATAATATCACAGCAGCTGTCTCTAGGTTGGGGCGAGAATCCTACTCCATCTCTAATAATAAAAACTCAACTCAATTTCTGTACCAGACTCTACAACATAAAGTCTTTGAGGCGAGATGGTGGACACGTATAGGGTCATCTCAAGACCGCAGGTCCAATCATCGCAGCTCACATCAAGACTGGAAATAGATTTATACAGGCTCGCCACCAGCGACCTAATAATGCAGTCTGACAGCAAAGGGTTACGCCCTCAGTTTTTGAGAAACTGATGTAAATTGGTATTGGAGAATAGAAGGCACTGCCTGTTTAGACGCATCTGATGCAGTTTGCTCCAACCAAAGAGCCGGTATCTGCTGAGATGAGGTATCCTGGTATTGGCTCTATTGTTATTTAAGTGCATGACTCTGGGTTGTGGTGAGTGACCCAGACCTTCTGCAATAACCCTCATCTACATCAAGCTCTTTGGATGAAAGCCTTTGGAAGGGGAGGAAGATGTTAAGTTCAGCTCATGGCCTGAAGGCATAAACACAAAAGGCACGTTCTATCTTTCTATTGCACCTCACGTCACTCACTGCCAACTGTGGGCGTGACTCAATGTTTAAGTACAAAACCCTGCACACACTTCCCTAATGGCAGATGCACTTCCTCGAGTCAGGGCACGCGCTGTAACTTCAGTCCTTTCCGCAGCCTTGAAGGATCAGAAGCGAGTTACAAACACAACATAGACTGCGTCAACCTCTTTATCACTGCCAGATCAACCCAAAGCTCAAAATGGCAGAAATCAAAGACCTGACTAAATGGGTCCCCCTGAAACTCTTGCTGTGGGGGGTGCTGGCAAGCATCTTTGTGGGCCTTCAGGAGATGCTGCAGCTTGCCTTTGCCTGCCCGTGCCACAGGGACCACAATGTGTGGTTTGGAATACTGTTCTTCCTCCTGCCGGGAGTCTGCTTTTCCACATTGAATTTGATGGCGTGGCACTGCGGGAGGTGCTACTGCGGGAAAACAAGCTGCCATGAACTTGCTGGCTTGGCTATGCATGAATTTTGGCCCAGAGTGTTACTACCATTTTTCATGTGGTTGACAGCTGTATTTTTGGATGGCGACGCCTTTGCTTGTATGACAACAAGCCAGTGTTCGTATGTGGAGAACCCGGATCTCATTCCCTGCAGGCTCAAAGACAAAGACACTCTGGACAAGGACATAAGGTGCTACCGCTACTGGGCCTTCGTGTCAAAGGTAGGTAACTGTGTGACCACCTTCTGTCAACTTCTGGCTTACAGCAATTCTGGGCAACATCTCACAAAGACATACAGACAATCACACCTCATCACTGCTGGGATGTCAACATTCTATACTGGGGCCATTAATTGCACAACCAAAATATCCACTACATAAATGCTGACAGCAACAATATTAACTGTGTTAATACATCCACTTACTATTAATTCATTAACCTAACAACACATCTACATTTTAGCAGCTTAGAAATACTGGCAGAAAATCAATGTGGCGGGACAGTGGAGCAATTAATCCGTCCAAGTGCATGTGAGCGAACAAGTTCTTGGAAGTAGGATTAGCAAGTTCTTTTCAAGTAGATATTTTGGTGAAATACATTACTTGTACAATATAGAATTGGTTGAAGCCTGTTTTTTGGTTAATTTTCTATTCTTAGGTATTTGACAAACGGATTTCCAAGAAGCAACGCTTCCTGGAAGCACTAGGAAGGCAATTTTAGTAAGGGACTAGTCTTTGGAACATAGATCATCCATGGGCGTGGGGTGAGATTGTGCGCCACTTGTAAATTAATTCTTCAAACAAGTGTGAGCTGTACAATTTGCAATGGAGACAATACTAGCTAGCACACTCTACAGCTTTTTTTCCGTTTGACATGTCCACATTCTTTGAATACACATAGTTTCACTTTGAGGTACAGGAAGATGAAGTGATTTCTCCTGAATCCCACAATTTGTCTTCAAATGTCAAAGCAAGTTTTGAAACCAGTACCTAAGATCAATGTTGTGCAGCTAAAACGCAAGACCACATCTCCTGGGGCTTATGGCAGCCTTTAGTGGCATATCTTAGTTGGTGATCTGGGTCAGGGTCAGTCTAATATTTTCCAATGAAAAATGTGGAGCCTTTGAGAGTGAGGATGCGGTGTGATGGGGGAAAAGCTAGATATGGTGAAGTTATTCTAAAAAATAGTCTGTTTTCAAGCACTGCTGATGCTATGGCATTGTCAAGAACCCTTGGTCCAGCAGCTGCACCGGGGGATTTACCTGAGACCATCGGCCCAAACAGTGGAAGTCACCTGGTTTGTTTCCACGCAGCCTTTAAAGTTTTCTTTATCGGACTTTGACATTGACCAGGGACTAAAATGTCGGCAGAGACAAACCCATAAATAACACAGTCATATCCTGATTGGGGGGCCACGAGCAGGTAGGGCAACAGCCGCAGGGGCTGGAGTCTTTTTCCTGTTGCATCCTGGGGAATATCCTACCATCTCATTCTTTTATTTATTTATTTACGAATTTTCAAACATAAACAAAGTGCAGCTGATCCTTGTACATTCATTCAATATCTCCTACATGTCTGTAGCTGCTAAAAGGAAACAATACATAGATCGGTTAAAAAACATGAAACCAGGGAGTTGAGGCAATTCATCAATAGCATTTTGTCCATACAATAATGCTCAATCCACAGAGTGGGTCAACATGTAGGCAGTGTACGGACCCCACACATCTCGGGGCCATGATGTATTGGGCAGCTCTTCTGCATAACAAGTGAGTTGATCACGACAATAAGCAATATCATGCACCCATTGCTTCAGCAAAGGTGCCGGTCTACCATCCCAATTTAAGGCGACTCTACGTTTAGCCAGTTGCATAGACATCGCCACCAGTTTACGAACACCTGACGGAAGTTTAGATACATTACCCAGTAGACACAGCTTCACATCGCATACGATTGGGACAACCACCATTTCAGTTAACGCTGTCACTACTTCATCCCAGAAAGCAAACACTTTTGGGCATGCCCATGCTAGATGCATAAAATCAGCGTTGTCCACACCACACCTTTTAGAAGTCGATTCCCTTAGACCAGAGTTCTTCAATCTGTGGGGTGTGCCCCCCTGGGGGGGCGCGACACCGTCTCAGGGGGGCGTACACTCCACACTAAAATCTCACCTTTGTCCTCTACTAATTCGAACAAACTGCAGAGTGGAGCTGCAGGGGCCCTGAGGGGTGAAAGCCATCAAAGCCTCATTAACAACAAAAAGGTCTTTTAAAGACCTGTGAAATACAGCTGTGTGCGCACCGGGAAGCTGTCTCATCAGGCTGTCACACACAGGGTTTGGGGGGCGGGGCTATCCTGCTTAATTCCTACAGCTGAAATGCTTTAGCTGCAGTGGGAGGCAAGGAGCCCCCTTTGCTAAAACTGAAAGCGATGATTTCATAGCAGAGGAGACTCCTTGCCTCACACTGCAGATGAAATGAATGTCTGTTACTTGCTTTCAGTTTTAGCAGGGAAGGCTTCCTGCCTCCCACTGCAGCTGAGGCATTTCAGCTCTCGGAATTTAACCCCGTCCTGGGAGGGACAGCTCTTCCCAGAAAGGCGCAATGAGCACAGGGCTAAAAGGGTTTTAAGTTGCCAAAAGACAAATCCCCGTCTGGTGTTTAAACAGCCTGCAAATTGCTTCTCTTGACACTAAATATGAGTTATAAAGAAGTATGTATTAATTTATGATGTTACTTTTCTGTCTTTATTCCCTTTTACTATCAGTCATATCATTCAAGCAGCCCTAAAACACAATTTAAAGTGCTTTCTATTTATATTTGCTGTTCAGAGTATGCACAGATGAGTGCTGAAAATAGAGCTTTAGGTGACTGCTTTTTTTTGTACCACGTGGGACATCAGATTAATTAGCTGGCAACCCTAATCATAAAACTGGAATTTTTTTGCAAGATTAGCCCAGTATTTATTTCCTCCACCCTTGATCCCTGGTTAATGCCATAATTGCAATAGCAATAGTTTAACATATCCGAAACCCTGTGCTGCCTTCAATAGCGTGCTGAGTTACTGCACGTGTCTGGGAATGCACCCTGCATTCAGACAACTTGCTCCTCATTCTCGCCCTTCACTTTCATGCTCACCCTGCACTCACAGCGATCACAATTCCCTCACACTGACCCCCATCACTCACACCATTCACCCTGCACTCAGTGATCACTCTGCTCTCACAATGCACTTATGCGGTTTTCCCGGAATCTCAACCTGCAGCCACACAAGCACACTACCAGCCCTGAACTCATGTGACACTTCACTTACCTGTCCCCCTCACTGCTCAATCTGCAATCTCACTTAAACAAGCCCATCACTAACCATGCATTCATTAGTCCCACTCTGCACTAACATGCACACCCAAATTCATATGGTCACCTTACTCACCCTGCAGTCACTCCACTTACCCTACTCTCACACTGTCGCATACCTCACTGTGCACTCACATGAGCACTCTTGCCACCCTCACAGCACAGAGGGTTAATGTGCCTGCTACAAAGAAGGTGTACCATGCAGATCAAAGAACTGAGGGGCATA
The DNA here is from genome assembly GCF_964261635.1 of Lissotriton helveticus. Taxonomy (NCBI): domain Eukaryota; kingdom Metazoa; phylum Chordata; class Amphibia; order Caudata; family Salamandridae; genus Lissotriton; species Lissotriton helveticus. The sequence goes on from NC_136065.1 coordinate 2,083,532,630, forward strand.
TGTTCAAGGAAGTTGCGGAGTGAGGCGTTAGCAGTCATGGGTTAAGGCCTCTCTCTGCCACTTCAGAAAAAGAAGGCTGCACCATATTTACAACAATATGGTGCAGCCTTGCGTTTCCCCTGCGCTGGCGCTACACTTAGCAGTGTAGTGCCAACGCAGACACCATTGCACCATAGTGCAAGGGTGTCTGGGTGCAGGGAAACGATTGTTTATGTACAGGAGGGGGACCTTCCTGTACATAAAAAATCTTTAAATGCCATTTGTCCTACTTCCATGTGTGCTGCTTAATGCAGCACACACAGAAATCACAAAATGGATTTTTTTAAAACATTACAAGTACAAGGCATTTTGCTTTTTCCATGTGTGCTGCACAAGATAGCACACATGGATGAAGCAAAAATGAGGAGAAATAATGCATTTCTCCTAGTTTTGCCAGCTTAAGACCAGGTTTTCCCTGTTCTTAATTTTAACGCTGCCTCACTTTTACGCTGCCCTTGTAAATAGGGCGCAACATCAAAATCAGCGTCTGTTGCAGTGGAACGCCCACCGCAACACCCACTGCCCACCCTTTCACGCTAAGCATAGCATGAAAGGGGGCCTTATTTACAAGGCAGCATTAAGCCAAGTAAAGTGGCTTAACTCTGCCTTGTAAATACGGCAATGCCCCTATCGCCACCACAACGTCGTAAAAAGTGACGGTGTGGTGTCTATAGGGGCTTGTACATATGCCCCTGAATATGTTGAAACTATGAGTAGCACTATAAAAAAAATTATATGTTTGCCAGAAAGGTGCTATAGTGAGATGAGGTGCATTGTTGGTGAGTGGTAGTGAGGGAATTCATGGAGGAGGAAACACTCATTGTTTTGAACATTATTTGCCGGATATGGCCCGGGATATGTGGGTGGCGGTCGATTATGTAGTGTACCGGATTCCAGAAATTTCTGTCAGGTGGTGGGGGGGCCCCGACATTTAAAAAAATCCAGCTGGTGGGGCTCAACCTTCAAAAGTTTGAAGACCTCTGCCTTAGACCATATTTATACAGTTGTACAGGTGTATAATACATCTGATGAATGTACTTGTAATGAATGAGTTTAAAGTTCCCATTAACCGCAAAACTCCCAGTCATCCTACAGCTTTCTTCCCATTCCTCATACCTAAGCGACTGTGACAGGCAAGCATCCTATTTATCCCTGGAACTAGTCGGCGCTGCACCATCATCAAGTTGCGAAGCGGGTATAAACGCAAAATTAATTTGGTCTTGGTTTGTGCAGTATAGATGAGCTTCAGAGCCCCCTGCACTGAGGGTTTCTCAGGAAAGCATGGGTATAAGCTACGCATGGCAGATCGAAGCCTAGTGTTTATGAATGTGGACATAGCCTCTCTCGCCCCATCCTTCAGAAAATCCTGCAAGGAGATAAATGTCCCACCCGGGAAGGCATCACCCATGGTATGTACCCCAGCAGCATGCAGCACCTTAAGGGCACCTGCTTCCCCCATCACAGATAGCGCAGCATGATGAAGCAGAGGCATAGCCGGAAATACATCGGAAGTTGCTGCGCCCGTGTACCCAACGTATACCATGCCCGAGCTGTACATTTGACCGTGTCCACCTCATCTCACTCAAACACCGAATAAGGATTTACAATCATTGCCTTCAAGGGTAAGGGGTGAACAGCGCCAGCTTCAATCGCCACATGCAGCGTGAATGGCGGCGCATTCTGCCAGTAATAGGTAAACTGTGCCTGTGCACATAAATAATATAAGTGCATATCTGGTACTGCGAATCCACCCATCTTGTAAGGCTTCGTTAAGAGTTTCCCAGCTAACTCATGACTTCTTGCCCCCATGTGAGAGTCGTCAACAGGGAGCGTAGTGCAGTAAACAAATGCTGCGTTAAAGTGATAGGTACATTTACAAACAGATACAAACATTTTGGCAGCACTACCATTTTGAGTAACGCGACCCTATTGGCGAATGTTGTTGTTGTTGTATGACTTTATTCGATATACAGATATCATAAAAGTGTACACAATCAATTCATCATATTAAACCATCCAATGTTAAAAGAAGAAGTGATGTCGCTTTCTAATACAAACAGTACAAAAAGGATGGGACGTACTTATAACAAGTTATAGAAAATATAAAACATTCCTTAAAAAAGACTGTACAAGATTAAAAACAATCCATATAAAAATAGAGGCCACAACAATGGAGGCAGACATTACTAAAGTTCCTGGATTTGTGCTTTGTTCGCCCCGAGTAGCTTAGTTCTTGTCAGCCAGGCACATCCCAAGTATTTGGCTGTCCCACAGATTACACTAGGGATGGAGGTCTCTGTTGTTAAAATGCGCAGTACCTCCCTATAGTTCTTGGATCCCAGATTAGAGCACACAGATTTCAGCCATTTTCTTCTCGCCTGTTTGTACGCCGGGCAGGCAAAAAGAAAATGGGGAATGGATTCTGTAGGGGAAGCACAACCCGGGCACCTGCTGTCATTCACCTTCGTGTGTTTCCAATCTACTATGAAATCATTCTATGGGAGAGTACCGAACCTCAGCTTCAAATAGAGTACCCTATCTCTCGGGGATTCGATAAAATCAAGAAAGGGTTCCAGTTTGGGGGCGAGCTTGTGGTCCAGGAACTTCTCCGTCAGGGTACCGTGATTCTGATTTCGTGTGGCTTCTATGGAAACCTACTCCCAATAGGCCTTCCCAACTGCTTGTTTTGGCGGCGGAGGCTGGCTCTCCCAAGCCTCTGCCAGTCCGATGTCCCCCACCAGCTGTTTCAATTCAGATACCCAAGTTATCTTGTGGCCTGTGTCTAGTCGGACTAGTTCAGTCAAGGCAGAGGCGTAGTTACACAGATCCAGGGTCCTTCTAAGGCGTAACCAGAATAGTAGGGGGCGTAACCTTGCTATTTAGTTTATTGGATGTTTCCCGTAGTCATAACGGAGCGGGACTAGTGGGGTCGATGGAGGGAGCGAGACCAGATCTCTAAAGAACTTATTCTGCGATCTCACTGAGTCCATGGTGTTCTCGAATCTCCACAGTTCCGCCCCGTATAGAGACGAGCGCAAGGCTTTTCCCTCATAGACCTTAATGGCAGGAGCCACAGGTTGGCTGTGGGAAAGACGCTGGTGTCTTGCGATGGCCCCCGACACGCGTTTGTGATTAAGGAGCATTTTTGACAGACGGGAGTTCCACTTCATCAAGTTGTTGACCCGTACACCCAGATAGTCGAAAGCTTCGACTAGTTCTAATGGAGAGTCATTCAACTTGATGGTGTTTCTAAATCTTTTCGATGGTGCCAGTGCCATTAGCTTGGTTTTGGTTGTATTTTTACACAGGCCTCTGGAGTCACAGAACTGGCTAAAACGGTCTAATAGTTTTTGTAAACCCATCGGGCTTATAGAGATCAAGAGGGTATCATCTGCAAAGAGCATCGTGGGTGATTTTTCCCCTGCCAGGGTTGGTGCGTCGGCTGGGTCCTCCCTCAGACGGTCTACCACCCCATTAACACAGTGGGCCATTACACAACCCTGGCGTACCCCTCTCTCTACCGCTACCCTCTCGGTCAGTTGGCCCTAGCAGCCCCACCTAACTCTGGCATAATTCCCCTCATAGAGGCGTTCGATGAGATCCAAATTCCGAGGGGGAGTGCCTAGGTCAGACAGTACCTGCCAGAGCTTGGCACGAGGGACCAGGTCGAAGGCTGTTCTTAGATCAATAAATGCCAGATAAAGGCTTCCTTTCTCGATTGTTACAGATTTCCAGTAGATCGCAAAGAATCTAAAGACCTGGTCCATCGTGCCAACCCCCTGTCTAAACCCTGCCTGGAAGTGTGACAGGACATCATCCTCATCTATCCATGACCTCAATCTTGAGGAGGACCCTGCCAACCACTTTCTGCACTACATCGATTAAAATAATTGGTCTGTAGTTGGCAGGATCCTTCCTATCCCCTTTTTGTAAATGGTCACTACCTCAGCGCCCTTCCAGGAGTCTGGAACTGGGTGTCCACTCGCAATGAGATTCAATACCCGGAGGATAAAGAGGGCCCAAAGATTTTTATCGTAGAGTAGTAAATCGCCTGGAAGGCCGTCAGGACCAGCCGCCTTGCCTGGCGCGATGCTAGCAATAGCCGATAGTACCTCCTTGAGCCCAAATGTCTCCCCTGGATTAGGGGTCTCAAAGGTAGCTAACCGAGTCTCCTGCTCTAGGGATGTGTTCCCTACCCCACCAGAATACAAGCCATAAAAATGATCGTACCATTGGCTACCTGTTATGTGGTTGGGTATTGTCTCTGCTCCTTCCTCGTGCTGATGTTAATAAGCTCCCAGAATGTGGTAGAATCTTTCAGCTGGGCAGCAGACCCTATCTTTCCCGTGGTCTCCTGATAAATCTTGGTAAACTTAGAATCCTGTGTGGCCATTAGAGTGGTGCTGGATAAGGGATCGAGTTCTAAAATTCTCTGCTCCAAAAGATCCCTAATGTTTTCCAGTGCCTGACCCTGCTTTGCAACCATATGCCACCTAAGGCGGCGGTTGCAATTTGAAGGCAGTACCTCCCTTGTCGACAGCAGCGGGGTTCTGCCCATCTCGATAGATGTACTGGCTGTCGCTCGTGTAAGTTGCATAGACAGAGAGTTGTGATCGCTGTCGAGGCTTGGAATAACCTCCATAAGTAAATGCGGGAGGGGGAACTGATTCTGTTGAAGGTATATGCTCCCATGGGTCAGAGCGGGTCCTGCCATTGGCTGCCCTTAGATTATGCTCCAAGGTCAAAGCGTTAATTTGTATGGCTCTTTGGGACCATCTCTTTATTGGGGCTAAATTAAGTGGCGGAATGGCCCATTTAGAGTCCTCGTCTCCAATACCCAAGATGTCTTCACCACTCAGGAGTTCGAAGGTACAGTTAAAGTCGCCTGCGACAATGATCCCTGCATCGATGGTAATGGCCGACAGCTCTGTGTCTAAAACTGTTAGAGTGGATGTCGCTTGAGCACCTGGAGACCCTCTAGCATAGATATTAAAAATCTCCAAGCGGGCAGCGTCTTTAACCCCTCCAATGGTTAAATGCAAGATATCCTGAGATGGGGTATTATGTTTGGATACCAAACAGTTCAACCCGATGTTTACCCAGATAATGAGCCGCCCCGAGGGACGTCCTCTGCCCGAGCTGGTCGCGGGGATATGATATGTAGTAAACCCCGGCATGTGGAGGGGGGCCAGGCTCCATGTCTCCTGGAACAAGCAGATGTCATATTTACCAATACATTTGTTCCATTCAGGAAGAGCTAGTTTTTTTTGTAGCCCCGCTATGTTCCAGGATATCAACTGGATTACCCCCGCGGTTTTAGTGCTGCAATCGGCTTCACTCACCGTGCCCCCCGCCGGTATGCCAGGGTTATCAAGTGTAGTCTCCCTAGTTATCTTACATGCTGCGCCTCCTAGCTTCAACGGACCAGGACCCACAACTTCGCCTCCTGTTGGGTAGATCTCGGGAACCGGAGGGAAATCATCTAGCCGCTCCTCCTCTAGTCAGTCGACTTGGCACAGCCCGGAGCCCCCCACCTCCCAGGCCAGTGACCAAAGCGGGACCCGGCGGATCTGGATAGATGAATACTCAGGGGGAGATGATCTAAACCAGGCCAGTAAGTTCTCTGCTATCATGGGTTCAAAGAACTGAATCTCTATGCAGTCGGTCTTAGAATCGGCCATTGTGACCCGCGTCACTTTGGCCATATCCTCCCGTATGATGGATCTGCATCCCTTGTGTGCCTCAACCAATGTATTGCTTTGTTGTGAATAGACTCACTACTTTCATAGCCCCCTGCTATGGCCAATATTGGGACCTGTGTCATGTAAATTGTTGGCCTAATGATGGGGCGATGAGGTAAATCGCCTTGCAGGCCTGTGTATGTAGGTAGCCTATTCATAGCTGGGTTGGGTGGGGCCAGGGAATGATTGCCCTCCGTGGGTGGAGCCTGTCCCATAGAGCGCCCTTTGGGTACGCTAGGTCTCACAGAGTCAGCATATGTCCTAACAATGGGGGGGTAAACGGTTTGTCCCCACATGTCCCTGTGTGCCATGGGCCAGTAAGGGAGGGAGATTGGATGGAACACCCCTGGGTTGGACTGACCTGGCCTTTTTTGGCTGTTGTAATTGGCTCTCGAAGAAGGGATGGAACGGAAGCAGCTGGCGTGGCAACTCGACCGGCCATTAAGCCCTCCACCTTGACTCCTAAGGATACCACTAACTTTGCCAGCTCTCAAATCCTCTCTAGTAGCTCAATCTTAGAAACCCCACACAGATTACAGCTAGCATGGTTCTCTGTAGTTGCCTTGTCATGGTGACCCCCAGGGTCAATAGGATAACATCTACGGTTTCTGGGTCGAGAGGAGCAATCCTATTCGAGCAGGGTACCAAAGGGGACAAAACCTGATCCCGCTCTGACCCCTCGGGAGATTCTGCATCTGAGACTATATTAATAATGGAGGTTGGGTCAGAGCCTAATTTGGGCGGAGCTCGGGTAGTGTTCTCAACGCTTGCACAGTGCTTGCGGAAATTTTGCTTTGAAAACTTAGAGGGAATTAATCTTCCTTGGGCCAAGTGCAAAGCCTCATCAACCTCACGCGTGGCACTGCTCGCGATCTCGGTGCTACTGCGGCCTAAGACCTCTTCACAATCATTAACTATTTCTTCTATTCTTGTCAGCACACAGTTAATCGCTGCATGGGGCACTTTCTTAGCTTTTTTACCTTTTTTGTTTGTGGCTACCCCCGCCCGCCCTCCATGGCCTCCTTTTTCCCATAACAATGAGGTAACAAAAGGAAAGGTTCGATTAGCGTGAACAAAGCCTCGTTATCAGGGCAAACAAACAAACGCTCCCTTAAAGTGGGATTAGGTCCGGCGGGCAGATAGAGTTCAGACAGCCCATCTGCTGGCAATTATAGATGTACAGTACCTTTTAAGGGCTTGATGAGGCAGATGGCAGATGAAAGAGGGGGGCCCAGCCCGGCCTCCTCCGGCCCCCGACAGCCCACCCCTTGCCCGGGCTTAGCCCGGCACCCGCGTCCCACGTGGCCGGAAGAGCTAGCTGTTTATATCCTCACCGGAGAAAGGGGGAGGGGCATGCAGTCCGGTCGTGGCCCCCGCTGACACCTGGGGGCTGTAGGCGCTCTGGATACCCGTGCGCTGGCTCTCCTTGCAACACTCAGCCCCTCGGCGATGTGTCTCCCGCAAAGCGGGAGGCGCGAGCAGTAGTTAAAGCCCCCGGAGGAAGGGGAGGGGCATGCAGTCTGGTCGTGGCCCCCGCTGATACCTTGGAGTTGTAGGCTCTCTGGATACCCATGCGCTGGCTCTCCTTGCAACACTCAGCCCCTCAGCATAGCGTCTCCCGCGAAGCGGGAGGCGCGAGCAGTAGTTAAAGCCCCCGGAGGAAGGGGGAGGGGCATGCAGTCCAGTCGTGGCCCCCGCTGACACCTGGGGGTTGTAGGCGCTCTGGATACCCGTGCGCTGGCTCTTCTTGCAACACTCAGCCCCTCGGCGATGCGTCTCTCGCGAAGCGGGAGGCGCAAGCAGTAGTTAAAGCCCCCGGAGGAAGGGTGAGGGGCATGCAGTCCGGTCGTGGCCCCCGCTGACACCTGGGGGTTGTAGACGCTTCGGATACCCGTGCGCTGGCTCTCCTTGCAACACTCAGCCCCTCGGCGATGCGATGTTAAAGGCAGATGAATCCACCCGGCCACCTGATCTTAAAACTTAGATATCGCCGTACCATAATTCGCTCTAATGACTACCTGAGAGTCCCTGTGAATCCACACCCCAAGATACTTAACGGGATCAGTAGCCCACTCCAGGGGATAATTCAACACAAATGGCTCAGTACATTCTGTGAGAGAGAATATTATAGACTTGTTCCAATTAATGGCTAACCCGGAATACCACTCGAAGTGAATATACTATTGAATAACCTGCTCTAAATGTTGTGCCGGTTCCCTCACATACAGGACCATGTCATTGGCATACATGGACACTGCCAATGATCCCTGGTAAAATCGCAGTGCTGACTCTGCATGCCTCTGCCGCAGTACACACGCAAGTGGTGCCAGCACAACCGCAAATATCAAGGGTGACAGCGGACAGCCCTGCCTGGTGCCCCGCTTAATCAGAAACACCTCTGAAGTGTGACCATTAATATGCACCCAGGCTACCGGGTAAGTGTACAGTAATTTTATCCAACTGGTGAAAAAAAAGGCACCCCCATTTGATGCATCACAGTAAACATATAAGTCCAGGCAATAGAATCGAACGCCTTTGTGGCATCTAAAAGAACCGCAGCTGCTGGCAGTTTGGGGTTTAAAAAATGCATGACCGCAAACAGTGCCCTTAAATTGTGCGCCGTGGAGTGGGTAGGAATAAATCCAGACTGGTCCGGAAGTACCATTACTGTAAGCAACAGGCGTAACCGGGTCGCTAAAACTTTCGCTAGTATTTTTACATCAGTGTTCATGAGTGATAGCGGCCTGTACGACTCACACCGGTCTGGTGACTTGCCCGGTTTTAGAAATGCAATGATTATCGCTTCTCTAAGGGAGTCAGGCAGTCGCTGTTGCTCGAAGGCCTCATCATACATGGCCGTTAAATGAGGCAGCAACATATCGACATACTCCTTATAGAACTCGGGTGGGAGTCCGTCAGTGCCTGCTGCTTTCCCATTAGGCCAGTGGTTCCCAAACTTTTTTGACCTGTGGCTCCCTTGACCTAATCGGCAGTTGGCCGTGGCTCCCCACCATTTTTTTACCGGTGGGTATGTGGTATGTACCTCCTGTTATCTTCCTTAAAGTAATTGGGACGCATTCTTCCACTCATCAAACCATCCGTTCACTCATCCAGCCATCCGTTCTCTCATCCATCCACCCTTTCACTTCACTCAAATCAAATCAAAAAAGTCTTTATTCGATATTTTTCAATCATAAAAGACATTTACAATACAAATTCATCCCCCACCCCATAGATAATAAGATCCACATTTGATCAATCGTTACCACTATGTCTAAAAAGAGCTTACTAGCTCATACATGATTACAAAAAATGTAAATATCACATTTAAAAAGTTAAAACAGTATTAAAAGAATAATTCATTCAGTGCGAGGTATGTCGATTTCTTAATACAATTTACAAAATCGGATAGCAGCATATAACAACTGCCCTTGGGGTTATTCCAAATTCATTTTTCGGGCGCGAATTATCCACATCCAGTGTAAAAATTTCGACATGGCTATAACAACTAGCTGAGAAGTATCAGTTCTTAAGATCCTAGTTGCCTCACTAGCAGTTTTAAGGCCTAACTGAACACAAATCGGTTTAAGCCACGACTTTCTTGGTACATTGTATTCAGGGCAGGCAAACAATACATGCCCTATGTTTTCCCTTTGGTCAGGGCAAAAGGGACACACCGTACTTTGGTTCCCACGCCATTTTGCAGTTAAAGTGTTTAGTGGTAGTGTCCCCACCCTCATTTGATGATACTTCTTCCGGTCCCCTGGAGTAGTAATCCAGTCCCAATAGGGTTCTAAGGCCGGTGCATGCTTGAGCTCTAAGAAGTCGGTAGTAAATGATAATTCAATATGACGTCCAAATGTCTTGGCTTCAACCATGTTCCAATACAGATCACAAAGTATTTTCTTGGGTGGGAAGACATTCCCCACAGGGTCATCCCATAGTGCACATCGGCCCATAGCCGTGTAAATTGTTTTAACCTCCCTCATCCACTGGATTTTGTGGGACTTATCCGAGTCTCTAACCTCGAGGAAGCCCTGGGCATACTGCAGGAGTTCCGGGGTTACCCACAATCTCCTCCAGTAGGCAACTGATCTATATTTTGCCATATCCTCGAAGCTATGAGCTCCCAGGTCATAGTGGAGAGGTATCAAAGGAGTGGATACTGGTAAACCAGTGATATTACGAAAAAATTTGTTTTGGGCGACCGTTGCTGGTCCCCCAGAGTTCTGCCCCATAAAGGACCGCTGCTCCCACCTTAGCATTGTGGATCTTTAAAACAGGAGTGATAGGCCTGGTATGTGATGAATAAAATTCCTTGGTGAGTGCTTCTGCCAATTGTGCATGCCTCGTAACCAGCTGATTGGTGTGCTGTTTCCAATCTAACTTATAGGACAGGGTAATGCCCAAGTAATTAAAGACTTGGGTCTGTTTAAGTTGGACCCCATCCATGACCACCTTCCCTCTGACATATTTCCGTTTGTGCAGAACCATGAATTTTGTTTTAGCTGTGTTAATAACAAGACCATGATCTGCACAAAACACTTCAAAGACTTTAATAGCCTTCTGAAGCCCCTGTTGTGTCTTTGATATTAACAGGGTATCGTCCGCAAACATCAACAGGGGGATCAGTTTTCCGGCCAACTTAGGTGCGTCGGTCGGTTGTTGTTCAAAGTACCTGATCACCCTGTTGATGTATAGCGAAAAGAGGGTTGGGGCTAGAACACAGCCTTGGCGTAGTCCCCTGGCAATGGGAAATTTATCGGTTACGCTACCCTGCTGGTTCCATCGGACTTGGGCAAAATTATTCTCGTGCAGTCTAATTAAGAGAGATAAAATTTCAGTTGGGATGCCCTGTTCCTGTAAAGCTTTCCACAACTTAGCACGAGGGACCAAGTCAAATGCTGATTTAAGATCAACAAATGCTGCAAACAGCATGCCCCCCCCCAAGTAACACTACCCTCCAGTATATTAAAACAAATCTAAAAACTTGGTCAATGGTGCTAGTATGACAACGAAACCCTGCCTGTAGTGGTGACAAAATATCTTGCTCGTCTATCCAAGCATGGATACGTTGCAATACAAGCCTTGCCACTACCTTTTGGATGCATGCAATAAGGCTGATACGCCTATAATTTCCTGGATCCGAGCTTTCCCCTTTTTTAAAGATTGGGATAATCTCGGCACCCTTCCAGGTCTCAGGGATAGGTGAGCCCCTTGCAATGCCATTGGCTAGCAGCTGGATATAGGTAGCCCAAAGGTCCTTGTCGAACATAAATAGATCAGCAAGGACCGAATCCAGGCCTGGGGCCCTCGCTTTCGGGATGTTATTCAAAGTTTTTAGGACATCAATTTTAGTGAAAGATAGATAGATAGTACTCAGATTCATATCCAAAGGTACTTCGCAACCATCTTCTGCGATGTCCTCCAAAGCAAACTGGGACACATAATGGGAAACCCAAGCGTTTGGTGACACATGATTCGTGGGTTCTCCTCTTTTGACCCCCCCTTCCCCACTTAACAATATCCCAGAAAGTGGACATGGATCTTTCTTGGCTGGCTCTCATAAGGTCATTCCAATAGCCATCATCCCATTCGCTTTTTGCCCTGATTTGTGTTTTTTTGTACATGGCACGGGCATCCTTTATCTTCACTATATCTTTTGACTTTACTGCCTCTGACAAGGCCCTGTAAGCAGCCCTGCAAGATTTGTCATACCATTGATCCTCCTTCCTTGCTGGCCTACTCTGTTTCTTAGTGGCCTTTTTTACAAAGAAAGATCTCAGTTTACTAAAAAACACATCGTGGATCTTGCTAACGTTGGATACCGGAGCCTCAACAACGGAGTTACTCCTTAGATCTGTAATAGCCTGAATAGTTAAGTCCCTCATAGCTGCAATACTCTCTTCATTTGTAACACAGTTTGACCATCTAATACGTCTATAATCATTTGAAAGGAAAATTTGCACATTATCACTTTGTACTTCGCTATTAGATAGATCAAACAGCCTAAATAACAAAACTAATGGGTCATGATCACTTTCGGCCCGCGGCTCTATCCACATATCGATAAGACTAGACCAATTCTCCTTATTAATAAGAATGTAGTCAATACGACTATGTGATATACCGTTATTGAAAGTAGGGGCACCCAGTGTATCTGAACCAGTTCTTCCATTAGTGGCCCGCAACCCATGCTCCACACATAAAACTTTTATTTGCAATGCGGCCTCTGACCATTGTTTTATAGGTGGTAAGGACAGCTGAGGGATTTTCCAAATACAGTCTTCTTCCAACGTAAGGTCTATATCATAATTATCTAGAGGTACGAAACAACAGTTAAAATCACCTGCAACAATAGCGTTGCCCTTCGAACAATATTGTTTAAAAAGAATATCTAGTTGATCAATTGCCTCAGTGGCTTTCCCGCCTGGTAAGCCCCTTGAATAGATGTTAAAGATATAAAGATCTTTACACTTTTCACTTCACTCATCTATCCATCCTTTTGTCCATCTACCCCCTTTCCCAACTCATCAATCCTTACATCCACCCTTTCACTCATCCATCCATTCACCATTTCACTTATCAATTCATCCATCCACCCATTCACTTGCCCATCATCTACCCCTTCATTCATCCATCCATCCATCCACACACCCATCCACCAATTCACTCACCCATCAGCTGCCCTTTCACTCATCCATCCTTTCACACACCCATCCACACTTTTACCCATCAATCTACCTTTCCACCCATACATCCATTTATTTACCTTTTCTCTCATCCATACTTCCACTCATTCACTCATCCATCCATCCTTTCTTTCATTATCTATCCATTCCCCCTTTCATATATGCATTCATCCTTTTAGTAATCCATCCAGCCATTCAGACATTCCTTCACTTATTTACTCACCCATCTTTCCACATTATGAGCTGAGCCTTTGTCTGCAGAGTTGCAGGCAGAAGAGGCCTATCAAGAACGAACTACAGCAAGGGGTGGGGTGCGGTGGGGGAGAGTTCAGTATGCCCCTGCACATAGGCAGACTGAAAACGTAGAAGTCATGCATGATGCACAGTGCCAGGATGTGAGGTTACTGTAACATGGTGTTGTTTCCAGGGCTTTAAGCGGTGTATAAAAACTGGGGGGTCTCTTCAAAGGGGGTTGTATGTAATTAAGAGCGCAGTTTAAAACACCTAGGCTAAAAATCTGCGCTTAGCATAGTGTTGCGCCCGACTGGTATTATGTGATTTCTGTCATTGCATCCAGATATATAATACAGCAAGTATCATTGCACCAACAACAAGCCAGGACTATTGGCTTTGTCAATGGTTGTTAGTTCCTTAAAATAAAAAAGCAGCAACCATGGCTTTATTGAATATAATATTGAAAATACTTCAGTTCAAAATGATGAAACAGTGAAAGAACGATAACCTGTTCTTTTAAACTTATTTCACAGGCTTCTTTAAATGAAGTGTTCTCTAACATTGCAGCATGGGCGTTTTACTTTTTATCTAACAGAAGGCCCTTCTGTACACTGAGGCAGGAGGCCACCACCACATGCTTGAACACCCCTGACAGCCCCATTGTCATTCAGTAAGTGGCAATCAGCCCCATACAGAATTTCAATGGGCGTGTGTGGCTGCTCTTGTGATCCTGGAGGAGTGCGAGGCGGCTCCATCAGCGGGGGTGAGGCCTCTCACAGGGGAGCAGCGCTGCTCCCTGTGATGGCCAAAATTACAGATAAAAGACGTAGGGACGGTTGGTCACCCTAGTGTGCGCGGCGCCCCTGGCACCTCATTACGGTGCACTGGGGTGCCGCGGCGCACAGTTTGGGAACCACAGCATTAGGCAATGAGGAGATGGCATCTTTAATTTATTCTGCTGTCAGCGCGTGCATCAGGAAATCTTGTTGACCCTTAGACAACCAAACCAAAGCCATGTCGTCCAAATACTGTGCTATTTCCTCTTCACTAGCTGTCCGCCTGCTCCCATACATATCTTTGTAATGCTTGACAAATTGATCAAGGATACCGGCAGTGTCCGAATAAGAAGTAACTCCCTCTGTAATCCCCTATACCGTGCAATACCGTGCCGAAGGTTCCACAATTCTCTCAGCCAAAGCACTCCCCGGTCTCCCACCCTCGCCATAATATCGAGCTTTACATCGCCGCGACAGATGCCTCACTTCCTGATCTGCCAGCTCATTGTACTCAGTCACCTGCGAGCGTATAGCAGCCAAGGTAGCATTATCGGGCGCCTCCTCAAACTACCGCTCCAGTCTCGCCAGGTCTTGCTCTATCTTTTTCATGGATTCACGCAGAGATTTGAGCACACCTGCCTTCAGGCCTATACAAGCCTCCCGGATAGTCAATTAAATGCTTCCCATATAGTGCCCATACTTTGCACCGACCCAAGATTGTCATTAAAATAATTTTTGATAGCTACCCGTAAGCCTTCCTTAAAAACTGGATCTAGTAGAGCGGAGGGCTGTAGTTTTCATTGGAACGGGGCCGGAGCGTAAGTAGGTATTTGCATGACGAGCAGTACAGGCGCATGGTCTGACAAAGTGCGGGGTAAATGTGACACCCGGGACACCCAGGCATTAACATCTTGCGTCGTGAGCCAATAATCTAAACGGGACCATGTGTTATGTGTATATGAGTAGCACGTTCCCTCCCATAACCCTGGATGCCACAGCCTCCAAACATCGGTAAGGCCCAAGTCACACATACCATCATGAACCGCCTGCGCTGCCTTTTTAACAGTAGCATGTATTCTCGAATGGCGGTCCATCTCTTGATTCAGCACCACATTAAAATCCCCCCCACAAATGATAGCAGATGACGGCAGCTTATAAACTTTGTTCCACAGCATTTTAAAAAACTCCGGATCATCTATATTTGGGCCATAGACATTCACCATAGTAATCAAAGTACCACATAACCTCCCCTGCACTATGATGTATCGGCCATTATCGTCAATCTCTTCATAACTTCTTACAAAGGGAATATTTTTTTTAACTAACACCATCACCCCGCGCATACGATGAGTATGAAGAGGCAAAACGTGCACCAGCCCACTTTTTTGCCACAGCTGATGCAGTATGCTTAATAAGATGAGTCTCCTGTAGTAGCGCGACTTGAACATTGTGACGGTACAAATACGGCAGTACCTGCCTAGTTTTTTTCATATTATTTAACCCCTAGATATTCCAAGTAATGCAAGTGAGTTTCCCTACCCCTGCCATTATGCGCAGCGCTGAGGCAACACCCAGCACAGAGGATCAAATTTAGCACCACCACGCGTATGATACAATAGATTGGCAACACAGTTTGCACAGCTGCACACATTAACACCCCACAACAATCACCCCCCACCCACCCCAGCATCACAACCATCCCCATACCACAACAAGGAACCAGTAACCCAAAACAATCCCACCCGCAGTGAGTCGCCAGTGCACTCACCGAACCCTCCCTCAACATAGAACATCTTGGGGTGCACCCTCATGAGGGACACCAGCGGCTCATTGATCCCCTTGTTAAAAAGGGAGGTTGGGGCTGCTCTACAGTGACATACCAACACTCATCCAATATCGCAGTTATACATATGCCCATTACGAACAATTATGGAATGGTCACCCACCAAAAACATGTTGAGTACATCGTGCAACAACCAGGGCAGCGACGCCACCCCTCTAAAGGCTTGTGTAGTCGTTCCCATCTCATACAACACATGACCGCTTCTGCAGACCAACACCACCACCCCAATATTTCTAACAGTTAAAAGTTTTCTAGTTAACAGTCAATATATGAGTCTGTAACATAGTCCGCAGTGCTACCTGAGGAAATTTGTCCAACTTACTCTGTTTTGATAAGCAGGCAAGCCTATTATGCTAAGCGCAAGTGCCTTACTAGAAGGAAAGAAAATATTAACACGCATGTTATACCAGTCTTAGAATTAAATTATATAAAAAAAACACAGGTATATAGCAGTTCAACCTGCAAGCTCTTCAATCTTCATTGTCTGCTTCGGCCCAGCGTCTTTAGACTCCTCCTTCCGTTCCAGCTGCCTGCCAAACTGTAAAGCGTCTTTGGGAGTGTTGAAGATCCTCGGCTTGCGACCATGATGGATCCGGCACGATCTGGCCTCCAAATATTAATTCTATGACTGTATTACCGCCAGCAACTTGTCCATTTGTGCGCATGAAGTAGTGACCGCCTCCACCCTATCCTCCGCAGTGGATATACATTGTTCTGCTTCTGTTAAGCGAGCGCTATGCTTATCCAATTTTGAGGCCATATTATTCATGCGTAGATTCAAAGTGTCTATTTTGCCATCTATGGTATGCAAACTCTGCTGCATGGGCACCATTATGCTCTCCAGTTTGCTACAGCTTCCCGCCTCCATTTGTTGCTGGGTATCAGACACTGCAGGGGTGGTAGACTTCTTCTGTTGCTTGGATTCCAAGGACAGCTTGCATTGTAGCTGCCGATCCAGCTTACACATTCCAGCCGTGCACCAATACCACCTGCCTGTCCCAAAGCACACAAACACAGCGCTCTGAGCCAAATAGCGCTACTGTCTGGCGGCCACTTACTATAAGTCGGAGCAAACCACCTTCACAGTTCAACCAAAGCCTTCAGTGTAGGTCTCAGCAAATTACCCCAACAGGGCACCAGGTGATCCAGCAGCCCCTGTCACCACCACGTGGCTCGTCGCAAACTCGTCTCAAAGGACGCAATTAACTGGCCTTATTCACTCCCAGCTGTCCTCAGGGTGCAGTGCCGCAGTGTCGTTTAGGAGTAAGCCCGAGGCGGCAGCAGGATCTTAGGGCCTCGTCAGTCTTCCAGCATCCAAAGGACCGCAGCCCGACCGCATCAAGAGGAGCGCGGCAGATAGGCCCCAGCATCAGCGATTACAAAATGGCGGCAGATTACGTCGCAGGAGACAGGCAGAGAGGGTCCCAGCGCCACGCAACACACAGAATCTGGCTCCAGGCGGGTAGTCTCATATACTTGCGGTATGTACTTTTAACTGCTGCTGCCTCATTACCCGCCGCGTTGCACACATTTGGTCGCTCAAAGATGCGACGACCGCTGCAGCCGCTCCACAATCCGCACCGCGGCCTACCTCCACATCGATGCTCAAGTGATCGGCGTCAGCGCAGCACCGTCCCCAAATCCGCAACAGCCGCCGCCACCGCAGCCGATAAGTTCGCCGCCAGCTGCTACCTCGTCAAGCCGCCCCTCAGCCACGGCACTCCACAGGTGAACAGCGTCTCTCACAGCAGTGGCGAGTCCCGGCCCAGGCTCCAGCCGCACACCTCTCACAGCCCGCTGGTCTCCAACATCGCCATTCACGGGCCGCAGCTGCCCGAGCACCATTTCTCACCCAAACAGTCATTTCAGGAGGACAGAAGCATATCAGTCCGTCGCCCAGGATATGCAGTGTCTGGCGCTTGCACTAGTAGCTGTGGATGTATGACGGTACCACGAGTACTTTTACAACGCGTACCGTTACAACGCTACTTTTACCACGCAAGTCGTTACAACGACTTGCGTGGAGGGGCGCTGGATAGTAAATTTTTTAATTTACTATTCCAACTCCAGTCCCCGTGGACTCTAGGGAAAGGAGTTGGATAGTAAATTAAACTATTTACTATCCTGGAGCGCCCCCCAGCGCAAGTCGTGGTAACGACTTGCGTGGTAAAAGTAGCGTGGTAACGGTACCGCGTTGTAAAAAATGCGTGGTTACCGTTGTATACCGTAGCGGTGGATGGTGTGGTAGCAACAGGATAATAGCCTCGACCAACAGAGCTGCACTAATGTGCGGCCATCTTGCTGCGGGCTCGCTTGCGCCCCCCTACCATCTCATTATAATACAGTTTCAGTGGTAACAATGGCTAGTAGTTACAGGCTTCTCAGGAAGGTCAGTGTGGGGGTGCTCAGGATCAACACTGTACCCAGCAGTTCACTATGATCACTGTCCATGTCCAGACCAGGGCTTCTCATTTGAAAAAACCACAAGGACTATAAGTTATATACAGACACAATACTACACAATACATGCAGGAAGCTGGCCCTTTATATACTATATCAAAGTAAGGTATAGTGTGCACACAGTCCAGGGAGTCTCCAGAGGAATAGTAGGGGCTAAATTAGGCAAGTACAAACAGCTCTCTTTGTGGTAGTGTGGGCGAGCATTTAGACTTATCCAGAGGGTGTGTTAAGCATTTATTGTATTCACTCAGTCAAGAACTGATACTCACACTCAGAGACAGAATCCAGACCAATTAGGTAAGTATAAATAAAGATATACTTAGGTTTTATTCTTAGACCCAAGCAGGACTTGGCACAGGTAAGTTGAATACACTTTTAAATGCAAGACTGTTCAAGGAAATGCAGTTGTGGTTGAATTTGCAGGTTGGTGCATGGTTTGTATTACTTTAAAATGCAGTTCGAATTACGCAGTAATTACATTCTGATTACTTTTAGATGACTTATAGATTACTTTGTGTGCTAGGGTAGTATTAGATACCACACCGTAAGTTCGTGCAATAACAGGTAAGTACGACTTTTTATACTTTGCAATTTAGTTCAATGTTCTCCATAGTTTCCCACTTAAAACTTTTAGTCCCAAAATCCTATAACATGAGTTCCTATGGGAGAAAAATTGTTTATCGGTTTTGAAGGCAAGTACTCAACTTACAAGGGTGAGTTTTGGGGGTTAGGACCAAGGTTCCCCAAGGTCTAGGAGGGCACTCAAGTTGAGCCACCAGCAGCACTGGGGCAGCTGCGTGCAGAGTGCAGGGGCTCAATGTTAGCCAATGGGGCTAAAGGGGCCTTCGCTTAGGGACAGCTGAAGAGCAGGCCACTCGGAGTGGGAGTAAAGCTCCAGGGGTTAAAGTCAGCACTGCAAGGGCTGACGACCAGCACAGGCGCTGCACCACCAGCGGCACTGGAGCAGCCGGGTGCAAGTCGGACCCATCTTGGGGGATGTCAGATTGGAGGTCAGGGAGAGGTTCACGGTCTGTCTCCTGATCCTCATCAGTAACCATCAGCACAATTACATCAGCCCTGTAGGTGACTTTACTCTTTTTTTTTCCAAGATAGGGTAAGGGCTACTCCATTTGGCCTTGAGGTCCCTTGGTGCCACTGGCTCCAAAATCCATACCTGTTGCCCTGGTTGGAATTCTACCAGTGCAGCTTTTTGGTCATCACAGAGATTCTGGAGCTCCTGGCTGGCCTCAAGGTGTTTGGATGCTTTCTACATGTACTCTGCCATCCTGGTACGAATGCCTAGTACATAGTCCACCACATCTTGCTTTTGAACATAATGGGGTCCCTCCCATCCTTCTCTCACAAGTGAGAGTGGTCACCTTACAAGGTAGCCAAACAGAAGTTCAAAGGGTGAAAATCCTATTCCCTTCTGAGGCACCTCTCTGTAGACAAAAATAAGGCAGGGTAACAGAACATCCCATCTCCTTTTGTTTGTTTCAGGGAGTCCCATTATCATGCTTTTTTAAACCTTTCAACAAAGCCATTGGTTTGTGGGTGTTGTGAACTTGTCCACACTCATTCCACCTGTGTTTTAAGTATGCAGAAATGAAGTTGGTACCTTGGTCTAATACTACCTCCTTAGGAAACCCTACCCTGGTGAAGACACGAATGAGGGCCTTGGCTACCACAAGGGCTGTAGTAGTCCTAATGGGAATGGCTTCAGGATACCTAGTAGCATGATCCACGAGTACTAGTATACATTTGTTTCCTAAGGCTGTGGGAGGTTCAGGTGGGCCCATTATATCCACTTCTACCCTCTCAAAGCAAACCCCCACCACAGGTAGTGGTATCAGGGGGGGCTTTGAGGGGCCACCTGTCTTGCCACTGGCCTGACAGGTGACACAGGAGCTGACAAACTACTTTACTTTTTGGTGCATCTGGGGCCAGTAAAAGTGGCTAACTAGCATTTCCTAAGACTTGGTTTGGCCCAGATGTCCAGCTAGGGGGATGTCATGAGCTAAAGTTAGGAGAAAATCCCTGTACTTGGGAAGCACTACCACTCTACTAGTGGCTCCAGGTTTAGGGGTCTCTGGCCTCAGGGTAAAGTAGTCCCTCTCCCCAATAAACTCTGTTGATACCACTGACATCTCCCGTTTCCCGTGCGGCAGCTTGCTGCCTCAGGCTTTCAAGAGTTGGACAGTCCTGCTGTCCAAGGCACAGCTCTTGCCTAGAGGTAGTAGGATTAAGGGGGCCTTTGAGTGCCCACCTGTCTTGCCAATAGCTTGACAGGTGAAACAGGAGCTTACAAGCTCCTTCACTTTTTGGGACATCTGGGGCCAATTAAAGTGGGTGACCATACTTCCCAAAGTTTTGGTATGGTCCAGATGCCCAGCTAAGAGGATGTCATGTGCTAAGGTGAGTAAGAACTCCCTCTATAGCCGAGGTACTACCTCGGTCCTAGTGGCTCCATGTCTGGGGTATCTGGCCTCTGTGAACAGGAGCCCTTCCTCCCAATAGACTTTGTGGGAGCCATTGACATCTCCCTGCTCCTGTGCAGTCACTTGCTGCCTCAGGCCTTCAAGAGTGGGACAGACCTGCTGCCCAAAACACAGCCATTCTCTAGAGCACAGCTTTCCAAACTGTGTGTCGGGACACAGTACTGTGTTGCCTCCCATGTGTGGGTGTGTCACGCGACAATGACATCTGCAGGCTGATTAGGGCAAATGCTCTCTTGGACGTTGCGTTTGCTTTCAGTGACGCAGTGCGCCTGCGGAGGGAGGAGAAGCGTTTGGCGATGTTCCCTTTGTGAGTTCCGTTTGGTGCTCTGTTCGCATAGCACGCCGCACTGGTGAGCCAGCTCGTTCTCTTTGAATTGTAATAGCCATGAACTGTTTGTTGTTTTCTCCCCTGCGGTTTGAGGAACAAAGCTCTTGCGTGTGCGCTGCGGGAGAAAAGGTTTGCAATTCTCGGTAGCACCGCAGTGTTTATTTTCTCGCACACCTTCATAGCAGCCAAGGTTTTATATTGCCGTAAAATGAGATTACTGTTTGATAATGTCTGTGCCACCTCAAACTTTGCGGTGGTCACAGTCACTGCTATACATGCCGATAGTCGAGTTTGGCGGGAGACTGAGTCCAGCGTGCTGGCCCTGGGACAGTCCCACTCCCAACACGTAGGCCTGGCCGGATCGCTCGCCTGGCAAAACAGTATGCTCCGATTTATGGGGCTGAGTCGCCCAAATGCGCACCTTCACAGCAGTTTTGCCCCCTTGGACCAGGACTCGCTGTTCCTCTCCTCACCTGGCAGCCTCGAGAAGCACAATAAGCTGTGCACATTGCAGGATGGGGCAGACAGCGCACTGACCAGACTAACTCCAGTGCAGCTCTGCTCCAGGGCCTATGTATCCTAATCTGTGTTTGCCCAGTCCGTCAGACAAACACAGATTAGGACACGAAGGCTGTGGAGCAGAGCTGCACTGGAGTTAGTCTGGTCAGTGCACTGTCTGCCCCATCCTGCAATGTGCACGGCTTCTTGTGCTTCTCGAGGCCGCCAGGTGAGGAGAGGAACAGCGAGTCCTGGTCCAAGGGGGAAAAACTGCTGTGACTGCTTCCAATGCAACTCTGCCTACCAGGGAGCCAGTGACCTGGACGATTGAATTCATTTAGCTGGGGAAGAAATGGTGCATCACTGTTTGCCCCGGAACCTGCAAATTAAGTGGAGGGGCCTCCTTCACTCCTCCACCCACTGAGCCAGTCTGGATTTCCCAGGCCAGGGGCCCAGTGCACAGTGCCGGAGGGGCCTTAGAGCTTGTGGAGAGAGAAAAGTGCATAGCTGCCAAGGTTTTAGATTGCCATGTGTGACATTCTCATAATTTCAGTGTAATTTTGAGTGCTATTTCAGATGACACTTTGTGGAGAAGTGTGGCTCACTGGTTAGAGGAGGCAGACCTGGAAGCAGAGGTCAGCCCGGGACCAGGGTTCAATTCCCGGCTCGGCGGAGTATTGAGTCCTAAAATGTCCATGGACTCGACAATTCTCGCTCCGGTGCCTACTCGATTCACGGGTTCACACTCTGCGACTCTGGGCAATAGCTTGCTTAATCTCCACAACGGCCCCTCGCGGCGGGATGCCTGGCTTTCACCTTGTGGATACCCTGCCGGGGTTATCTCACAGGGGAATACCAGGACGGGTTCCCTAAGCAAGCGCTTAGAAACCGCTTGGTGATTTGCGCTATATAAATTGCTGTACATTTACATTTACATTTGTAGTGAGCAAAAATCAAGCAATGAAGACAAGGGTAACGCAAATATCAGAAATTACACCCCTTTGAACAAGGACAAACTCTAAGTTAACTGCTGCAAAGTTTAAGAATAATTGTTAGACGGCTTTCATTTATCTGACTAGCCAAAATTGCAGAAAATAGATAAAGCGGTCCGGAAGACGTGTATAATTCTAATCAGCTGAGTGCCTCGCAGACTTCCTCGATTGCCGCCGGCTACATGAGCAGTAAGCATGGCTGCATTGACTTCCAGCACAGAGGGGGTTACATTGGTTCTATATGTCACGCTTTTGAAAGGTTTGTTTACCAACCGTGGTCCGTGCACTCTTCCACTGCCGTAAATCACTGGGCCATGTGTCAATGTGTGCATGATTATATTCTTGTTTCAGGCACAAACCTAACCTTGCTTAGACTCAGTTTTACCAGTCACTGTCTTTGTTAGAACAGATTCACAATTGCTTTATTAACCTTCATTCTTTCTCAAATTTGCTTGGAAATGCACCATTTGCCCACTATTTAAAAAAAGAAATCCTGAGCTCCCCTTAGGTGGTTTGGGCTTGCGCGCTACGCTCGCGCGCGTTACTGTGTCGCTAAATGAAGATTGTCAAAAAGGTGTGTCACCAACATGAAAAGTTTGGAAAGCTTTGCTCTAGAGGGTACCCCTGGGCCCAAGAGCTCTACTTCGTAAGGTACAAGCTCCATTGGCTCAGTTCCCTCTAGGGCTGACAAGTCCTCTCGCTGAGAGGAGTCCTGATCTTTTTGCTATAAGGAAGCTGTTTCACCAGCATTCCCACATTTTTCTTGGGAGGTTGGACCATCATTTCAGGCTCCAGTCCCCCTTTTTCACCCTGTGCTAGGCATTGTGCTCTGGATTTCACACACACTATGTCATGGATTTGGTGCATGGCTGCATGTCTCTTCCTTTCTACCTCAACCCATGCGGAGGTCTCCAGATAATTCCCAAGCAGGCAGGCAGCTGTGGGCTTTGGAGATACCACTACTTATTTCAGGCCACAACCCCCTCCCCCCAATGTAAAATCACTATAGTCATGGCATGGTTAGTGGTGACACTGTCAGCATTTGTAACTGGATAGGTTTTTACAGTTAGGTAATGTTCTGGGGAAACCAGTGTGTCTCTCACCATAGTGACACTGGCACCTGTATCCCTCAGGGCTTCTATCTTAGTTCCATTCACTAGGGGGTGCTGCAGGCCTTTCTGAAAATTAGGGGGCCAGAGAGCCAAAGTGGCTAACCCTCCCTCCCCTTCAGAGACTAAAACGGCCTTGGTGTGAACCCTGATTTGCTCTGGACACACTATTGAGCCCATCTCGAGATTTGCCATACCAGAATGTACTGGTGGGGGTCCAGGAGCTGGTTTGTTGGGACAGGCAGCATCTCCAGTTCGGTGTCCCTTCTTGTTGGAGTGTAAACACCAGGCCTTTTCAGGATCAAAATCTTTCCCCTTGTACCCACTCGTGTGCTGGGAAAAGTTCTTGGGCCCACTCCCCTGACCAGGATTTTGAGGGCCTTTAGAAGACTCTTGTATTTTATCTTTAAGGTTCTCACCCCCTTCCCCCTGGGAAGGCTTTGTGACCCCTTTCTTTTGGTTACCCCCGTGGTTGCCTTAGTTACCCTTGTCTTGACCCAGTGGTCCGCCTTTTTTCCCAATTCTTGGATAGAAATTGCACCTAGGTCTAACAGATGCAGATGCAACTTTTCATCGATGCAGTTACTTAAAATGTGTTCTTTCATAAACACATGATAAAGACCATAATATTGCACTTTTCCAGTGAACCAGACACAGAGTGTCTTTACTGAGTAGTCTGCAAATTCCACCCAGGACTGACTCTGGGATTTCTGAGCCCTCCCCGAATGTGATTCTATACTCCTCAGTAGTGAGTAAAAATCCCTCAATCAGGGTGCCCTTCATAAGATCATAGGACTCTGCTTCTGCCCCAATAAGGGTCAGAGTCTGTCTCTGCACTTACCAGAGAACAGTTCCCACAGGAATGACCCATCCCCCCCACCCCCGTGTGATTTCCTCACTTTTCGGGCTTCACGTGCCCTCTCAAAGGCTGTGAACCACTTGGTGATATCATCAACATCCTCAACTTTAGGGACAATCCCTTTGGGGATTTAGGATCATAGGATCCTTCTTTATCTAAAAAGTGTACATTGCTGCAACTATTGATAGGTCCTATGCCCATCTCTGCTCTATTTTTAGAGCAAGGAGCCTAGGGCCAGATGTAGGTAAAAGGCATTTACAGATTCGTAAATACCGAATTTTACCGATTTGGTATTTACAAATCGGTAAATGCTATGTAGGTATTTTTTCCGATTTTATTACCGAATCTGTAACATTCGGTAATTACCGAATCGGTATTTACCGATTCGGTAATTGCCATTGATTCCTATGGGCCGAATCGGTAAATACTGATTCGGTAACATTACCAAATTTACAAGGGGGACAGGGTGTCACTTTGACACCCTGTTGCACCCCTGATTCAGGCTTGTGTGCCCTCAGGGCATGTATGTGTGCCACATGGCACAGGTGTACATGCACAGATGTGCATGTACACAGGAATTCGTTATTTACCATCAAATAGTATTTGATGGTAAATAACGAATTTCTAAGGACCTGTGGCACTGTTTTCAGTGCCACCTACATTTCAAATGACCAATTCGGTAAATTTACAGAATTGGTAAATACCGACCGGTATTTGCCGTCCTACATCTGGCCCCTAGTCTCTAGGTCTAGTGTTTTGGTCATCCTTACTAAAAGGAGATCCTCCTCAGTGAGGTTGTCCTCAATATCTAGTAGCGAGTGTCCCTACTGTAGGAGCCAGCCCCTTTACCCACTGGGTGTGGAGAATAGGACACAAAGTTCCCTTCCTACCTAAGTAGTTGAGGGGGTTGGTCTAAGACTTAATCCTCCTCACTACTTTCCCCATCTTCTTGAAGGTCTTCACCTTCTTCTGTTGGGTGCTCTCGGATTTGTATCCCAGTAGGGTTGGACCGAGTTCTCATTTGTTAAGGTTTGCAGAGAATCCTTAAGTTTTGGGGGGCCCTTTCAGGTTGAGACTGCAGGCGTCATCTTGAGGGAAGTCAGGGATCACCAGATTCCAGGTCAGGATGTCTGGGGAGACTTCCTTGGGGTGTTGGCCTACTCCAACTCGGGCCTGGGGCATCGGGTGCAAAGTGGTTCAGCATCATGGAGACACTGGTATCCGGATTCTGGAGGTGAGGCTTTTGTTGAGCAAATCCGGTGCTCACAGGAGACAGAGTCTGTGGGAAGTTCGCATGACAGGTCCTCTGGACTCTGGAGGTTGCTGGCTGCTGGACATGACGGAGTGCTCGCTGTTGTCAGGTCATAGACGGGACAGGCCAGTAGGGCTGGGGCCAGGGGCCCTCTTCTTCTTCCTGGGTATGCACGGCTCTTCAGTCTTCCTTCTTTCTTAATTGAATCTGAGGAAGCAAGGTTCAGGGTTGCCCCTAAATACTAAATTTAGTGGCGTTAAAATGGTGTGCAGGTCAGGACAAATGGTTCCCTTCCTTGGGGTAGGTACAACCCCTACTATACCACCCTCCAGTGGGAGGGGGCATGAGCCTCTTCCTAATTGGCTGAGCCCCCTCATCTTCAAGATGGAGGGGACAAAGATGTGTGCTTCACCTCACCTCCCACACGTGAGGAGTGGGGTTGGCAAAGGTGGGCACACCTATCTTCCTAGCTTGGTTTTCTTGCCGATTCAACTGCCCAAAGTGGGGGCCAGTTGCTGGGGGAAGCAAAAGGCAGGGACAGCATCCAAAGGCAGCAGGCCTCTGAAGCTTCCTCTTTCGTGTATCCAACCCATCGGGGGGGAGGAGGCATGACACCTCTGCCAAGGAAGGGCTTTATTTCTGGACCCAGATAGTGAAGACTCTCTACCCAGGGGTCCGGAAACCTGCCTGGTGGTGGCAAATGACAGGTAGCCAGTCGGGAACCACACCATGGCTGGTCAATTTTCAGGAGGCATTTCTAAGATCCCTCTGAGTGCATTTTACATGAAATCCCACACTGACATCAGTGTGGGTTTAATGTACACACAACAATGTATTAAATACCTGATTGTTAAATGAGGCACTGGAGACAGGAGGAGTTTTTTTGTGGGTTTATTCAAGTCGATCCTGCACCCACGACCGGAGCCATCCAGCTGCTGGAAATCCCGTGCCAAGATTGCGTTACCGGGGAAACCTCAACAGCCGAGCAGCAACGCTCAAGAATGCACAAAAGGCATAACAACAAGGCTGTAAGAGTAAAACAATATAACCATTACAACACCTCCCTCCTTTTAAACAGCAAGAAAAATACAGGAGAAACATATGTGAAAAGAAGAATAAAAATACGATGAAGCACAACATTTAAAGCATGTGAAAATAAAATACAACAAGGTAAGAAAGTCACTGCAAAACGTAACCCTGCATCTTGCAAGGAATATGTTTAGAACGTGTAATTCTTTTGCAAGAAGCTTCACACAAATCATTTTAATCGGTAACTAGAGGTTGGGCAGGTTGAACAATAACCGCGTCTGAAGCAGTGTTAGGGGTGGACTCTTTGACCTGATGCAATCAAACCAATCACAATGTTGAATCTCAGAATCAGTATGTTTACCAATAACATCTGCCTGAAAAACTGAAAAGAAGATACCTTGGCAAGAGCTTTCTTCTTCCACCAACCCTTAGCTGAACCTTTACTTACTTGTAGAACTAAGACTGGTGAAGAGAATTTGGAACTACCTTTAGGATTTTTTCTAGGGTTTTTAATGAGAACCCTGTCTCCCTCTTTTTAAAGGTTGGTCAATGGAATATTTACCAGCAACAAAGCGTGTTTTCATAAGACATTTGTTTAGACTTAAACTCTCTAATGGGAACAGATTTATCACACGTGGAAACAGAACTTTCATGCGTAGTCATAATTTTGCATATCTTTCTCATACAACCACGTGGGATTAAAGCAAGTGTGTACTTTTGTTTTTTTAAGAAGAGTAAATGGTGCAACACCTGTCGTTGAATGTGGGGTGGTGTTATAAGCCCACACTTTATCATGTACAAAAGCAAATGGATCTTGTCTGGATGAAATTGCAGTTTGTATACCCTCCTTAATGATCTGGTTTCCATTCTCAACCAGACCAATAGTATAGAGAAACCTTAAAACGAAATATGTCAAACATTTTGAGAAAATAACATTTTTTTGAGAGACAAAATGTGTGCTGTTATCGGTTACAATAACTCTTTGAAAGCCTTCAACATCAAATACATCCTGTAAAAACTTGTTGTGTTTTCAGTTGTGGGCCTCTTGCAAAAGCAATAGTACAACCATTTTGTATGATAAGCAATTAGTAAGAATATATACTTGTTTTAACTAGATAAAATCTCATACTGGCCTGAAAAATCTAACCCTACCTTATCCAAGGGATTGTCAGGAAGAGGAACTAGATGCAGGGGTGTGGAAAGAGTCTTCCAATGTTTGTCCGGAAGAAGACACTCAGTACAAGAATCAACCTGTGCGTCCATGGAGGGTCACCAATACAATTGTTTAATCCTTTGACAGGTTTTGGCGACGCCTAAATGTCCTTGATGGGGAGTCTGAATGATAGTACTGCGTAAAACCTCTGGTGGAACGAAAAAGTCATGACGCATAACCATATTGTGAACCACAGATAATTCATCAGCTACATTTGCAAAGGATCTCAACTCAGGAGATAAAATCCTGCATCCAGGCCATTTGTTAGAAATAAACGTTTTAACTTTGGAAAGTGTGGCGTCATTATCGTAGGCTGTGTTCCACTCACTCTTCGAAATAAGTGGACAAACAGAAATGGCATCAATGGCTGCAAACACACACTCAACATCATCTGCTTCCTCAGACAAAAGACATTCTAGATAGGCAGTCGGCTCCGAAGTTTTTCCCGCCAGGAATGTGTTTGATTACAAAGTGGAACTCTTGACGTTTGGAAAGAAGCCAGACAAGTCTGGAAGATGCTTTGTTAGAGGTGCTATTGGAAAGCATATGCATAATGACTTATGATCTGTATGGATCTGAAATTCACGCTCCCAAATATAAGACTTGAATTTCTAAATAGCCCAAACGTATGCCAGAGCTTCCCACTCAATGGTACTATACCTGGTCACAGCTGGGTAAAGTGCCCTTGGGGCAAAAGCAAATGTATTTTATTTACCTGCCACCCATTGCCCCAACACAGCTCCGAAGCCAGTAAGGCTGGCGTTCACAGTAAGAAAATACTTATGACCATCCAAAAATGGATGTAAGGCTGAAGAGCCCTCAATGAATTTCTTAACCTGTTCAAAGGTTTTCTGTAGATCCTCAGACCATGTACATTTTACCCCTTTTCTCAGAACAGCCATCAGAGGTTCCACAATTTGTGTGTAACCTTGCATGAATCTGGCATAGTACTCAGCTAGCCCAAGGAACGAGCGCAGAGCATCTTTGTCATTAGGAGGTGTAGCATCTCTGATGGCTTTTATAAGAGAGAACTTGGGTTTAATGCCATCAGGTGAAAGAGTGTGACCAGTTCCTGAACAGCAAATTTACATTTATCTTGCCTAACAGTCATTACAGCCTTCTCAAGTGCTTGCAAAACTTTGACCAAGATTTTGTCATGTTTCATGACATCACAAGCATAGACTAGAATATCGTCCCGGTAGGCCTGTACTCCCGGAATGTCACCTAGTATGGTGTCCATTAATTTTTTAAAGGCGCTGGCCACAGAAACCAGGCCAAAGGGTAACCTAAGATATTTATAGGCACCAAATGGTGTAACAAATGTATTCAGCTCTTGAGATTTTAACATAAGCGGAATCTGGTGATAGGCTGAATTTAAGTTGAGTAAGGAGAAGTACTTTGTGCAACCTAAATTAGCTAACAGATCATGAATCTTGGGTAGTAGTAGATGGCAATCCACAATGATATTGTTAAATAGGGAGCATAAGTCAGCACATAATCTGACCTCACCTGACTTTTTGTGAACTAGAACTGTGGGAGAAACCCATTCAGAGGAATCACAAGGTTTAATTATATTTTCATCTCATAGTACTTTCTTCAATTCATCCCTTGTACTCAAAGGAAGAGAACAAACCTTGAGGATGACAGGTTGGGCATTAGATTTGAAGCGGATTTCATGCTCAAAGCCTAACACCATACCAACCTGATTCTTGAACACAGAAGGAAATTGGTTAAGAATGGTATTAACATTGGAATCGGAAATTGACAGGTTGGAAACATTGATATTCTCATACTCATGATAACTGTAATAATCAGAAGGAATGTAACACAAACCAACAGGTTGGTCAGAACCTGGTTTAAGGTATAAGCCCATTTTGGCCAGATCAAGCCAACCGAGAACGTTTCGACCATTAAGAGCTACGTATACTTTAGTGAACATGCGTCTACCAAGGCATTCTACTCTGGAATGAAAGTAACCTAACATATCTATATCATATTCACCATAAGATTTAGGGTTGACGTCAGATTTAGTGAGAGAAACAAGTCTACCCCCGTTTACATAAAACATAGAATCTGACAATATGATGATGGGAGAGCCTGAAACAGCTTTCACTTGTAATGGGATTGTTCCGACCAAAAGTTCACATTACATTGTTAAGTTTTTCTGAGTAAGACTCTAAATTCTCATTGAATTCAATATTGTTGACCCCTGCATACGGCTTGACAATGTCCATTTCTTTTGTCAGAAGCAGGACAATTGGGGAAATTCCCAAGATGGTTCTTTGAGCCGCATCGTAACAAATTATTATTAAGGGTAGCTTATAAAGCGCTTGGTTACGCTAAAGCGTGTCCCCGCGCTGCAACTGAAGAACTCTGACCGAGGTGGAGACCAGTGATCCGTTATCTGGAGAACAGGTGTGTTTTAAGGTTCTTGCGAAAGCTGGATTCGGATGGATCCAGACGAAGATGGAGAGGGAGGGAATTCCAGTTTTTCGCTGCCAGATAGCGGAAGGAACGTCCGCCCATACGGGCTCTTTTGACCCTAGGAACCTTAAGTAGGCCCTCATATGCGGAGCGCAGCTCGCGTGCAGGTGCATACCTTGTCACTAGGTTCTGGAGTGGAATAGGAGATTTCTTAGCCAGGATGCGGTGGCATGTGCAGAGGGCTTTAAATTCCACTCTGCTTTTTACTGGCAACCAGTGGAGGGTTCTGAGCGCGGCTATGGTGTTTGATCGTTTAGGGATTTTTAGGATAAGACGGGCTGCCGCGTTCTGTATTACCTGAAGGCGATTCATGGCTTTGCAGGTGGTACCCAGGTAAAGTAGGTTGCCGTAGTCTAGGCGTGATGTCACAAGGGCGTGTACCAATGTTTTCCGTGCTGACATAGGAAGGAGGTCAAGGACCTTCCTTATGGTTTTTAGGACACCAAAACAGATGCCCGCAACTCGGTCTATTTGGGGTCCAAAAGATAGGTCAACGTCGAGCCATACGCCTAGGTTTTTTACTCCCTGGCGGGGTATGGGAGCTTCATCCAGACATGGAGGCCACCATGCCGATGACCAAACAGATGGGCTCCCCCCCACAACGAGCACCTCGGTCTTGTTGCCGTTTAACTTAAGGCAGTTGGTGGACATCCAGGCTGCAAGTTCTTGCATGCAGTTCCTGAAACTGTCCATCGCAAGACCGGGTGCACGCGATAGGGAGATAGCCAGCTGCGTGTCATCGGCGTATGACACGATGCTCAATCCGTGACTCACGGCAATTGAAGCCACTGGAGAGACATAGAGATTAAACAAGGTTGGGCTCAGGGACGAACCCTGGGGGACGCCCTGACCCAAACCTATGTCTCTCGAGTAGTGGTCGCCCTGGCGAACCTGGAAGCTTCTCCCTGTCAGGAAGGATTGTAGCCATTGGAGTGCAGCTTCGGATATACCTCCGTTGTTCAGACACTGTAGCAAGTTGTCGTGCGCCACAGTGTCGAACGCTGCACTCAGGTCCAATAGGATGAGGGCCATGGTGTGTCCTCATCTACCCCCTGACGAAGGGTCTCAACTGCAGTGAGCAGTGCAGACTCTGTAGAGTGGCGGGGGCGGAATCCGAATTGGGTGTCGTGCAATAAGGCAGCCTTTTCCACGAAGTCCATTAGTTGTTTATTGACTGTTTTTTCGGCCACCTTGGCTAGGTAGGGCAGGAGTGAAATTGGGCGGAGATTGTCAAGTTTGTCAAAACTGATGGTAGGTTTCTTCCTGAGGGGCAGAACCACCGCCTTTTTCCACTCCCTAGGTACTGTCTTGGTAGTAAAAGATACATCGAGTACATGTCTAATGTATGGTTCTAGTACCCTTAGACTATCCGTCAGGCGTTTGGGTGTGGTAGGGTCTCTCGGAGAGCCCGACTTCACCGACCTGCAGATTTTTAGAAGATTTTCCTTGGGAGGGGTAGTAAAGTTGATAAGTCTAGGTTTATCTCCCCACTCTCTTGGGCTTTCAACGAAGTCTGCCCCGGTTTTGGACTGCGTAGGGAATGCTGAGTAGATTTTTGTTATTTTATCTGAGAAAAAATCTGCGATTTTGTCACACAATTCTGGCGAGCAGTCAGCGGGGGCAATAGCTGGGTTTCCACTTGAAAGAGTTTTGTAGAGTGAAAACAGCTCTTTCGTCGAGTTACCAGCCTCACTGATCCTATTCGTAAAATATGCTGTTTTTGTCTTTCTGATTAGTCCATGGTAGATTCGTCTCTCGGTTAGATAATTCTTTCTGGTTTCTTCAGAGAGAGTCTTGCGCCATTCTCTTTCGGTTCTTTTCAGTGCAGTTTTCTGAACTCTTAGTTCCGCGTTGAACCACGGGGCAGTTTTGTTGATCTCCTGGAGAACTGTCTAGATGATTTATTAACAAGGTTTACAGAGAAAGTGGAAGAAGAGCATTCATCAATCATATAAATATTTGGTTGTGACTGACTTTCTTGCGAAATTTTGGATGTAATAGTTGCACCTTCTATGTTTTTAGCAATGTCCATGTTTGCAGCCAAAGTGGGATTCTTACAATTCAACAAACATTCCTGAATTTGTTTTGAAAAGCAAGAAAAAATAAATTGGTCTCTTAAGCACATATCTGTACTTGCATGTAGATGCTAAAATTCTAAGTTCAGCAATGTAGTCTTCAACACTTTCCTCTAAGTTTTGTTTAAGTTTAAAGAAATGATGGCGTTCTAAGACAATGTTAGGCTCATCAGAATATTGTTTGTTTAGAGGTGCAAGGGCTTCTCGGTATGTGTCCCAATTTTCACCTGAACCAGTGGGGGCAAGAATCACTGGAAGATTTTCAAACACTTGTTGAGCTGCTACCCCTAAACAACCATTTAAAATGGGTACTTTGCAGGGAGGACAGTATTTACAGCATCAATTGCAATAAGATCATTGTCAAATCCTTTCAACTAGTGACGCCATTTAAGTGCCGGCATGCCAGGATTTTGTAAATACGGAAGTGGAGTTTGAAATTGTTGAGGAGAAGCCATTTTCCTATGAAATGCCACTTGTCAGTGTCACTTGACGAAATATATATATAACTTTATTAAAGCGTGCCTATCGCTGAGAAATTGATGTGCAATAGGCTTTGTAAAGAAACTGTAAAAGCATGCCTATCGCTGAAAAGTCTAATTGCCAAATGTTACAAATGTGCCTATTGCTGGAAAATGTAACTACAACAAGCTTTGTGAAGCGTGCTTATCGCTGTGGAGGCGCCTGTCTAACATAATGAAAAAATCCATCAATAAAAATTGGAGGATCATCTCCAGCACTAAGAAGACCTGGCAGAAGCCTCTCTTTTCCTTTAAAAAAGGACAGAGCCTAAAAGACTCCCTAGTCCACACTCGACCGAAAGAAACAACTTTGCCTGGTGTATGCACTATTACTGACACCTGGGGTTTGCCCAAAATTGTTGCCCATTTCCCTTGCTCTGACTGTAGTGTCTGTCATTTGACAACCCAAACCAAGCACCTAGTCCTGGAACAAGGGAAAATATGGACACAACGAGTCCATACAAACTGTAACTCCACTAATGTAATCTACTTGATCACATGCCCCTGCGATTTACGATACATTGCAATGACTACTCGGAAAATCAAACAAAGAATCTATGAACACAGGAGCAATATAAGATGCCGGAGAGTAACAACTAAAATGAGCGACCACTTTATTCAGACCAACCATACCACCAATGACCTCAAGTGGACTGTAATTGAACAGATCACTGGGGGCAGAGATATCGCTCAGAGACTCTTCGAGAAAGAGCAAAGATGGGTTTACCGTTTGGGAACCCATAACCATGGCCTGAATGACGAAATCCCATGGTCATCAATATTGAAATAAACCCTGTTATAACCAGCTCTATCCAACTAGTACGTTAATACCAATGACCATATGACCGCACATTGTGTTACATCCAGCCATTTGCTCCCCTAATACATCCCTTACTATCCAGACTCTTGCTCAGTACTCAGAATTGACCCTGCTGCCAGATTCCCAACCTGCTGGACTGAACCTAGGGTTTCACGAGTATAATTTAGTGAGCATTACAGCTTTCCACTAAATTATAAATTGCTGTATTCTAAAGAATTAAAAAAAAAAAAATTCAGAACAAAATTTTATTATTTTCTTCAAGAAAGATTGCAAGAAAACGCAGCACTCCAACCACCAGAGGAGCTGTGAGCATACAAGCAGAATGCACTGAAAGCAATCTATACAGTAATTCAAAGTAACACAGTCACCACAACTCTCCCGCCCCCCTGCCCCCCCGGAAGTCCTCCCTCCCGGATCTCACCCAAACCCCGTGCACGATGTCCACCGATTCCTAAGAAGGGAAACAATTATGAATCATATAAGGTATACTCTCCCTCACCCAGGATCTAAGCGTATCTGTACAGCATCAATATCGTGATGTGCTGGCGGCTCCAGCCACAGTCCCCTGTAGTCCGCCCACCGTTTCCAAATTTTATAGTGCTTCTTGGGACATCCGCGGGCCTCAAACACCGGATGCTCCAGCCCTATACAGTGATCTAACCCCTTTTTCCACACTCCTACTGGGGGGGCCCTGGGGTCCTTCCAGGCTCTAGCCACATCCCTCTTGGCCACGGTAAGGCCAAGAAGCAGTAAATGTCATTTGTAAACGTTGCCCCCCACCTGTTCCATTACATGAAGAAGGCCCAGCTGCGGTGTACGGGGAAGTTCCCATCCTAACACCTCTGACAAACAATCCCAAATACCAGTCCAGAATCTCTCCAGTGCTCTACAGGACCAAACCGTGTGTATAAAAGTGCCCATCTCCCGACCACATCGCAGGCATTCAGGGGACGCAATCAAGCCAGCTCGCCACAGCCTGTCTCTAGTATAGTAAGCTCTATGCAAATATTTAAATTGGGTAAACTGTAAGCGTACGGCAACGGCCGCACCCCTGGGGGCCGCCAGGGCTTCCCTCCAGTCCTCTTCTTCTAGCACACCCACGTCTCCTTCCCATGCAGTCCGCAGCTTATCAAGTGAGGGAGAACAGTGCGTGACCACCGACTGGTATATGCGGGATATCTTTTTATCCTCTAGCTCTCCCATGAATACCTTAGCCTCCAGGGGGCTGAATTCAGGTAAGGAGTGAAGTCCCTCAAGGGTGGGGGAGATGGCATGCCGGAATTGCAAGTATTTAAAGAATTGGGTTCGGGGCATGTCATATTCGTCTCTCAGGTCTTGGAACGATTTAAGGGTCGTACCCTTCATTACGTGGCCCAATGTCGAGATTCCTATTGCGTCCCTGCCGCGGAACCCCTGAAGGGACGCCAGAGCCGGTAGCCGACCATTCTGCCACAATGGGGTTTCCTCCGTCAGTGTATTCCACCATCCCATGCGGCGCAGCGCCTGTCGCCAAATCCGGAAGATCACCTGTGTGACCATCGGGAGCCTCTTATTATTCGCAGCCGAGTATAATATAGTATGAAGGGAGTCCGGCTCCATCAGATACCTCTCCAGAGCGTACGCTGGATCTCCCCGGTCGCCATACCACCACTCATTTAGTATCAATGGATGGGACGCCTGGTAATAGGATAAGATATCCGGCGATGCCAAGCCCCCGCAATACGTGGAAAGGAAACAGGTACGGAGCGCTACTCTTACTGCCCCCCCAGCCCAGAGGAACTAACCCAACGCCGAGTTGACCTGACGAAACCACTGCGGCGAGATAGGGTAGGGGTGGTTCTGTAGTTGGTACAGGAGGCGTGGGAGGGCAACCATCGTGAAAATGGCCGAGCGGCCATAGAATTTTTAATTTTAATGAATTCTTAAATCTCAATAAATAAAATATATATATATATATATATATATATATATATTACTTTCCACAAGCTTTCTGATTACAAACATCAATCAGGCCACTCTCTCAGGGGCACCATTTCTATTCATGACTCTTTGTCGTGCCTTTTGTTTTTCTGAATATATGGCTTGGTCTCCCACCAGTGTCCCCGAGTCCATTCCCAATAAAGTTAATACTATAAGTAAACACGGACCGTCTTCGGTCTAGTTGTTTTCACACACGCCAGACCAGCCAGTGGTCTGAGCGTGCTCTCTGATTTGCCAGGATTACGTCCTTCACGTAACCACGCCGGAACCGAGGCGCATTTCCTAATCGCCCTTTTATACTTCCCAACCAGAGCTTTGAACCATCTTCGGGATCCGGTCAGTGAGGGCGATCACAGGTTTCCAGTGGGTGCCTGGCGACGAGGGCGTAAGTCGAGAGCCAACACCACCGATACAAAGAGCTAAGTACAACCTGTATGCAAACAGTGCTGAATGGTGTCTTTTTGTCTCCAAGGGTGTGCCGATTTTGCCACCACCCCCCTCCCGTGATCCATGGTGTGATTTCTTCTCACCCTACTAGTGAGAAATTTTAATCCTTTGCCCGTGTGTTTTTACTCACCGTTGGGGTCACCGACCATTTTGGTGCATTGATCCTACAATCTACACATGCCATATTATCCACTCGTGTGGGACATTGAACATGAGACTAGCGCTTTGTGCATAATCATTGATCTATCATGCACCTATGAACCCACCCCCTGGCACGTACAACTACCTTCCTGACCGGTTTGGTGTTAACAATACCATTAAACTACCAGTCGGGAGTTTTTTAACAACCAGAGCACTTTGGTATTCACCAGCAGGACAACAATAGATATGCTCGTGAGCTGAGAATAATAACGAATTGTTTGTTATGTCTCCTTTTTGTATGTCTATGTCGCTTCCTTTACAGGTGCATTATAAAATAAATTTGGTTTCTCAAAGTTGAGAGTACCAAAGAAGGAATTTTTCCTTCCCATGCACTTTTTACATTTTAATTTTTCACTTTCACGTCCCTAGGTTAGGGTGGGCCTTAGCGTTCCCATACCGCAGGGGTTTAGTCCACTCTTGGTCCTGACGAATGCCTGGTAAAATTACACCTCTCTTGGCAGAAACATGTTGACCCACTTATAAGCTAATGGAAATAGCCAAACAATCTATTTGGCCTGTTTTCCTACACATTGTTTTTAATATGTCCAATTGATCAATTAATAAAATAAAAATAAAATTTTTGATACACCTTAGACATTTTTAATTTCACCACCACTATTATCACTTAGCACTTACTATTTCACAATACCTGCTCCGCAGTCAATCTGGCGTTGTAGCACACTCGGGAGGCATTCGGCCTCTCCTAGTGGGGCCCAATGATGAAGCATGTCACCGACCAGGTCGGTTAATGAGGGCCTTCTATACAAACCAGAATGGGTTTTGTATTCCTGTATTCTCTGCTCTTGTTGTTATAATTAGAGTTTTTCTACACTCTTTTCTTGTTTGAACTAATTGCCAAATGTTACAAATGTGCCTATTGCTGGAAAATGTAACTACAACAAGCTTTGTGAAGCATGCTTATCACTGTGGAGGCGCAATGAAATACAAGCGCAATACGCAAAGCATGTGTGAAGGCGTGCTTATCGCTGTGGACATCGCAATAAGCAAAGCATATTTGAAAGCGTGCCCATCGCTGTAATAATAAAGATAGGTAGGATCTTGGATTCATCTTCAATGCAATGGGTTTTGAGCAGATGATGAAGAAAGCGTGCCTATCACCGTTGAAAATGTGATGCTGGTGTCACAAAGTGCAGGTAATGAGGCTGTGGTAGGCTTATGTTACCATATAGTTGTATCGATAAAGTTGCAAGCTCTAAATAAATATTCATAAAGAGGGCCGTCGGGCGTGCTTCAAGCGTGGTTACCGAGGTAAACAGTAGACTCAAGTTTCAATGCTTGGTGGGCTTGTTTTTAAAGAAGCTGTGAGCTGCGACGTAACAGTGGATGCTACGCACGCACGTAGTGACTTCAAATCAGGGTTGAAGCACCGGAGCTTGCGACAAACAAACTGCCACACAAGCCAGACAAGCAAAGTAAGATCAAATTAATTTTGCGACCGTACTTGAAGTCCTGTCCTTGTAGGTTTGCTTGAGGTAGACGCAGGTGGTAGGTTGTCAGCAGTGCAGGAAAATTAAGGAAATACGATAGCTTCTCTCATAGAATGACGAGAAAATAAATTCGACTGCAGAATTTGGTGGTGGGTGCGGATGCGGAGAAGTCCAGCTCGTTGCAAAGTTGTTTAATGAGGCACTGGAGACAGGAGGAGTGTTTCTGTGGGTTTATTCAAGTAGATCCTGCACCCACAACCAGAGCCATCCAGCTGCTGGGAATCCCTCACCAAGAATGCGTTCCCGGGGAGACCTCAACAGCCGAGCAGCATAACCGCAAGGCTGTGACTCACATGACACCACGCGACTCACAGAGTAAAACAATACAATACAACCATTACAACACTGATACTAGGTGTGAGCCCCATGTGCTTCAAGGTGGAGCCCCTGTTAGGCGCTCTATGCTTGTTTTCTCCCTCCACTCTAAGAGCAGGGGGTTCTGGTGACATAGCTTCTAGATTAGGAGCAGCACTTCCTCCCCTCTGTTAGCACACAATTAGTTCTGGGAGGTAGATAGCATCCCTCACCCGTTCCTTCATCCTGATGGTGTAGGCTGCAGTGGGCATCCCATTGACTCATGAGCAGGTTCACACGTGGCGCGCACCACCAAGCACCCTGTTTGTGTCAGTCCTGCTCTAATGGGACAGCAGCAGGCTGAATGGTGAGCCTTCAGAGGATGGGGACAGGAGCAGCAGTTTCTGGCATGAGCCCTCTTCTGGGCTCCAGCAATCACTTATCACAGTCAATCCCTAACAGGCCCAAATCCTCTGGTGACCACTACGCTACAGCCAGCCAGCACAAAGTCCTGGCAAAAATCACAAACAATGGTCAGTTCCCACATGAACCTACCCCAAAAGGAGGCAGGGAGAACTACTCATAACCATGTGACTTCTCATCACTAAGGCGCAAAAACTTGGAAACATCATAAGTCTTGGCGTGGTAAATCCCAGGGCGATGCGTCACCATATAGTCCATACACAGGCTGTCCAGAAATCGGTTTAAACCGATTGTGCCCGACAGTACCCTACCGGCTGAATATCAGCTGACCCGGTTTAAACCAAGTGTCACTGATTTTCATATTTGTTGCACCTCTTGGCCACTTGGTGGAGCTCAAGCAGTACAATGGCGGTCGCTCGAAGTTAATATGGCAGCTGGAGTGGAGCAATGTGCGGGAGAGGAGGTAACGGCGGTGTGATAACGGAGGTGGGGACGTCCAGTAACTTGCTGTCTGCCTATCCCTGGGGATTCCCGGTGCAGGCTACCCCCACCACGAGAGAGACTTCTGATTTTTTGGTTGCTGCCTGATTGCCCCTGACGGCTTCTCACGCGGTCCTGGCACCTTGTGGGCACCAGAATTCTTCTTGGAATTCTTCTTTTACTCGAATCAGGGCTGCTCGCCTCACCAATAGCTGGCTCTCTCTATTGGCCTGATGGGACGGTGCCTCCAGGGGGCTACGGGGCGGCAACTGTTGAATAACCTTTTCACGTTGATGTTCAGAGGTTCCATCGGTTGCCGCAGCTAGGGACCTCGTACAGAAGCGGCCGACAGAGGAACAGAGGTGAGGTGGGGAGGGTTCGAGAAGTGGGTGCGTGGCTTTACAGCTGACTGCAGGATAGAGCCACGGCTTCCTCGGGGGTAGGGCGATGTTCCGTCTAAAGCTGCTTAGCTACTAATTGCCGCCTGCAGAATAAGCACTAGACATGCAAGGGTGGACAGGGGCTCTAAGTATGCAGAGTGGGAAAGGCCGGGCATGTTTATTTACTGAAGGGAGTGCTTGTTATCCTGTAAAGGGGAGGTGACTGTATGAACCTCAGAGGAAGGTTTACGTGGCCCTGCCGCCGGAAGGTTCCACAACCATGTCTCCAGCAGCCAGTCATCATTACTAACATTACTCGAAGCCTAGGCATCACCTCACCAAAGGCCAGCCATTCCTGGGGCATC
The DNA here is from genome assembly GCF_964261635.1 of Lissotriton helveticus. NCBI lineage: Eukaryota > Metazoa > Chordata > Amphibia > Caudata > Salamandridae > Lissotriton > Lissotriton helveticus. Next base: position 2,083,572,168 of record NC_136065.1, read on the forward strand.
ATTAATGTGAAGTTTAGCAGTGAAAACGAGTTCCTGCTTTCCTTATGCACGAATTAATAGGCATCTGAGATAAACACCGACCCGCATGAGAGAGAGCAGGAGACCTCCCCCCACCCCGCCCTCCAGCAGAGAAACAGCCCTTCTAAACACTCAAGAATGAAAGAAACAGGCAGTCACAAAAATAATTTCCGGAAATATGGCCTGCTGGCTAAGTTATTCCCAGGAACCAGCAGACCAGAGTTAGAGCCACTGTGTGATCCTGGTTAAGTGGATTAATCTCCCATAAACTTGATTCACAGAAAACTGAAAAGTGCACTAGGCTCTGTAATGCAATGTTATCTTGTTTTTATTGTTTGTGTTCGGACATGATCACAACCTGCTGGCTGCCGCTAGCGCGCCTTTAGATTGTCTTCTGTTCACAGACTAAAACGGAGGGAAGCTCGGCCACAACATAAGAAAATCATGGCTGCGCTCGTAGTTTGGTAAAGGAATTATTTTCACCAGGTTTTAAATGTTTTTCATTGCGAGAGAGGGTTTTGGTGAGGAAATAAAGAAGTTAAAAGGAAACACATTGCGAGGCATTTTTCCGAGCCTGAAAGCATACTTGGAGGGAGCCGATGCACCAACACCCCTGACAAAGAGTTAAACGCTTAGAGAAGTAAAACCGCATTATCGGCACATACTTCAAACAGCAAATACAAATGGAAAGCATTTTACATGGCTTCTACGTCTGCGTCAATTATCCCTGATTAGTAATTAGAGGACACAAACAGCAGGAAGTAATTCTATGAATAAAGCAATACGAACTTGTTTACAGGTACTATTTAGTATCACGAAGAAGTTATAAGGTGCGAGGTGGCCTTTTTCCCCAATATGTGGGTACAGCGCAGTGTGTGTTTTCAGGCATATGCCTTCCTGTACTTATATATTTAATTATTTAAAGTTTTGTATAGCGTGAACATTACCCAGGTGGGTATCAGAGCACTTTACATATGTTTAGGTACACAAAGGAAAGCAGCACAGTGATAGAAATCATGAAAAAGGTGGGACAATAAACAACTGGAGCAGGAGGAAATTAGGGAGTGCAGAGGAAGCAGGATGGGTGAAAGAAACAAGTAGGGAAATATAGGTCAACAGCAAATCAGATAAAAACAGTCACCTAGAGTCAATAGGAGAAAGCATCACGTTCAATGCAGAGTTCATGCTTGGTCTCATCTGGCCCCGTATAATTAAGGTTCACATGCAGAGCACAATTTGCAAACAATTAGGTGCCAGGGCTCTTGCCAAAAGGCTACTGCAACTTAAACTATCCATTGTTGCTGCCACTGACAGTACCAAGACAACTACTATCCCTCACACTTTTTGCAGGTGTTAATAATAAAGATAACAATACTGCTATTTATAGAGCGCAAAACAGCTACCTCCAAAAGGAGGTGTCCCGGCGCAAGTGACAGCGAAATTAAAAAGGTCAGACACCAGCCATCCAATGGCATTAATCCAAGTTAAAAAGCCATGTCTTAACTGCCTTCCTGAATAGGCATTCTGATTTAATTTGTCGGAAGGCCGGTGGTAAAGAATTCCAGAGCTTAGCCACTCTTGCCACGAAGGATCTGCCACCCCAAAGCTCCTTCCTAATTCGTGGGGTGACAAGCAGATTCTGATTATTAGACCGCAACAGGGGAGTCTGTTTGTAGGCAGATAGTCGTTGCTTCAAATATATGGGACAGAGGCCATGGAACGACCAAAAAGCCAAAGTTAAGGTCACAAAATGAATTCGATTGGCCACCAGTAGCCAATACAGTTCCTTAATAAGCGGAGAGATGTGCTGACGCATGGGTACGCGTCTAATCAAATGAGCCGCCGCATTTTGAACCGATTGTAGTCTCTTAACCATGTAGGCAGGTAGGCCCAGACAAAGGCCATCCGTGTAGTCCATCCTGGACGTCACAGTTACATGAACTACGGTTCGACTGCAGTTTTCTGGTAGCAGGTGTAAAAATGTCCTCATGTACCTCAATTTTCCAAAACAGAAGGATGCTACTTGCTGAATATGGGAGCAAAAAGACAGATCAGCCTCCCATTGTACTCTTAGATTTTTGACAGTGTTTGTTGGGGTGGGTGGCATCACCATTTCCTGCGGCCACCACAGGTCGGGTCTGGAGTCTTGTTGGTCCCCAAAAAACATCTCTTCTGTCTTTTCTGCATATAATTTTAATTTATTATTATTCATCCAAGCTGCCACATCTTTGAGGCAATTCTTGAAGTCTTTAAAGGAATCAGCCGACTGGTCTTTAAAAGGGAACACCAGCTGGGTGTCGTTGGCATAAGATATTGCCTTGACCCCCCCAGTTGGCAATAAGTTAAGACAGGGGGGCCAAATAGATTTTAAACAGCAGTGGGTTTAACCCCTTCACTGCTAGGCCTTTTCCCCTCCAGTGCTAAGCCTTTTTTGGCAATTTGGAGTAGTGTGTGCTTCGGCCCCTGTAACTTTTTGACCACATAAGGTATCCACGCCAATTTTGCGTCCTTTTCTTCCAACATCATGGGATTGAAAGGGACCCAGGGTTTGTGGATTCCCTTGGAGGGCTCCCAGAAATTAGGCAGAATACAGTAAAATGTTAGTTTTTTTCAGAAAAATGGGGAAAACGGGCTGCAAATGAAAGCCTCTGGGTTTTTCCCTGCAAATGTTATCAAAAAACGGTTTGTGGGGCTGAAATCACCATTTTCCCAGCTTTTAGGGAATGACAATCTTTTGTCAGAGAACTAATATTTTTCACGCAGTTTTGGGATTTTTCTGGGACATAGCCTATTTTTGCTATTTTTAGTGCTTTCAACCTCCTTCCAGTTAATGGTAAAAATGAGTATGAAAGCAATGAATGGATCCTGGAATGCTATACATTTTAGCAAAAGTAGACAAAATTCTGAATTCAGAAAGGGGTCATTTGTCTAAATCCATGAAGGTTTCTTTATATAAACTAACAGTTAAATATTGGAAAAATTGAAAATTAGTTGAAAACAACAGCCTTTTGTCTCCACCTTTTCACCTGCAACTTCTTGCAATTATGCCAGCTCTTTGAAAGCAATATACCGTTACATCCACTGGACCATCCTGGTTGTGGGGATATATAGGACTTGTAAGTTCACCAAGAACCCGACGAACCCAGAGCCAAAAACTGAGCAGCAACTTGCAATGGTATTTTATTATGTACCGGCTATAGAGCAATTATTCTGGGAAAATGTATACATGGAAAAATCGGTATGAAAGACACCTATGTATTTCTGAATTGGGTACAAATTACAGAGTTTAGAAACAGTATATATTTGCACATTTTCAAAATTGGGAATACTCATACTAGCATGAGAATTATTGGTCATTTTTCAAAATGACTTCTTTTTTACACAATGTCTTTCATTTGGAAGGGAGAAATGCATTGAAAGTCAATAGTAATAATAACAGTTGATTTACAAATCTGAATTACCCTAAGTCTCCCGATAAAAACGGTACCTCACTTGTGTGGGTCGGCCTTGTGCCTGCGACAGAAAACGGCGCAAAATGCAACGTGGTTGCACCTCAATTTCGCAGTGGAAAATGACCCTTGTTTTGCAAAGTGCCTAGCTGTAGTTTTTGAAGCCTAGCTCTGCCGGCACCTAGGGAAACCAAGCAAACCTATACATTTTTTAAAACTAGACACCCAGGGAAATCCAGGTTGGGGTGACTTGACTGCCTCCCACCAGGTTCTGTTACCCAGAAACCCTTGCAAACCTAAACAATTGACAACAAAAACACATTTTCTCCACATTTCTGTGGTGGGAAGTTCTGGAATCTGCGTGTATCCACAAATTTCCTTCCACCCTGCGTTCCCCAAAGTCTTCCGAGAAAAATTGTACCCCAAATGTGTGGGTCGGCCTAGTGCCTGCGACTGGAAATGGCGCAAAACGCAACGCGGTCACATCTCAATTTTGTAGTGAAAAATTACCCTTTTTTGACAAAGTGCCTAGCTGTAGTTTTTTAACCCTAACTCTGCCGGCACCTAGGGAAACCTACCAAATCCACACATTTCTTGAAAGTAGACACCCGGGGCTTTCAAGGAGGTATGACTTGCGTGGATCCCCCAACGTCCCATTACCCAGAATGTCTTGCAAACCTCAATTTTAACAAAAAAAATAGTTTTTTCACACACAGTCCAGCCCGAACTGCCAAGCCATGTCTTTCCTGGACCGGAATCAAGCATCCAAGGACCGGTTTCTGGCTATCAGCCGTCATCAGCCTGGATAGCTTGACTCCCTGATTCTGTCCATCAATTGTTGTTTTTGCATTTGTCACCCCGAGTGGGATGGGTCTTCCGGTCCAGGAAAGACATGGCTTGGCAGTTCGGGCTGGACTGTTCCCATGAGGCACAGGGTCAAGGCTGATTTGCATATGGCCATGTCTGACCTGGGGTGGTGTGGAGTGCAAAAAAACTATGGATTTAGGCCCAGATCTCTGTACTGGGGTGAATGTATGACATTGTTCTGCATTCTGTCCATCAATTGTTGTTTTTGCATTTGTCACCCCGAGTGGGATGGGTATGCTCAGACGTGAGTCCCATGCTCTCCACACCACTGGAGTCAAGCTATCCAGGCTGATGACGGCTGATAGCCAGAAACCGGTCCTTGGATGCTTGATTCCGGTCCAGGAAAGACATGGCTTGGCAGTTCGGGCTGGACTGTTCCCATGAGGCACAGGGTCAAGGTTGATTTGCATATGGCCATGTCTGACCTGGGGTGGTGTGGAGTGCAAAAAAACGATGGATTTAGGCCCAGATCTCTGTACTGGGGTGAATGTATGACATTATTCTGCATTCTGTCCATCAATTGTTGTTTTTGCATTTGTCACCCCGAGTGGGATGGGTATGCTCAGACGTGAGTCCCATGCTCTCCACACCACTGGAGTCAAGCTATCCAGGCTGATGACGCCTGATAGCCAGAAACCGGTCCTTGGATGCTTGATTCCGGTCCAGGAAAGACATGGCTTGGCAGTTCGGGCTGGACTGTTCCCATGAGGCACAGGGTCAAGGCTGATTTGCATATGGCCATGTCTGACCTGGGGTGGTGTGGAGTGCAAAAAAACGATGGATTTAGGCCGAGATCTCTGTACTGGGGTGAATGTATGACATTGTTCTGCATTCTGTCCATCAATTGTTGTTTTTGCATTTGTCACCCCAAGTGGGATGGGTATGCTCAGACGTGAGTCCCATGCTCTCCACATCACTGGAGTCAAGCTATCCAGGCTGATGACGGCTGATAGCCAGAAACCGGTCCTTGGATGCTTGATTCCGGTCCAGGAAAGACATAGCTTGGCAGTTCGGGCTGGACTGTGCCCATGAGGCACAGGGTCAAGGCTGATTTGCATATGGCCATGTCTGACCTGGGGTGGTGTGAAGTGCAAAAAAACTATGGATTTAGGCCCAGATCTCTGTACTGGGGTGAATGTATGACATTGTTCTGCATTCTGTCCATCAATTGTTGTTTTTTCACTTGTGTGGGAGGCCCAAGTACCCGCGACAGGCAAGGGCTCAATACGTAGTGAGGCGACTTCAAAATTGCCTAAGTCAAAACCACTTGCTTTTGCAAGGGGGGTCATCTGGGAATTTGGCCCTGTGCTCGATGGCCACCTAGGGAAACCTACTAACCCCACACATTTCTGAAAAGTAGACACCGGGGGGCTTCCAAGGAGGTATGGCTTGCATGGATCCCCCAACGTTTCGTTACCCAGAATCCCTTGCAAACCTCAATTGTAGCTGAAAAAAACAGTTTTTCTCACACATTTTTGTATGGGAAAGCCTGGCATCACTGGGCTCACACAAATTTCCTACCACCCAGAGTTCCCCCAGGTCTCCCGATAAAAATGGTGCCTCACTTGTGTGGGAGGCCCAAGTACCCGCGACAGGAAGGGCCCAATATGTAGTGCGGCGACTTCAAAATTGCCTATGTCAAAACCACCTGCTTTTGCAAGAGGGGTCACCTGGGTTTTTGGCCCCATGCTCGACGGTCATCTAGGGAAACCTACCAAACCCACACATTTCTGAAAAGGAGACACCTAGGGGCTTCCAAGGAGGTATGGCTTGCATGGATCCCCCAACGTTTCCTTACCCAAATCCCTTGCAAATCTCAATTGTAGCTGAAACAATTGTTTTTTCACACATTTTTGTGTGGGAAAGCGTGGCATCACTGGGCTCACACGAATTTTCTACCACCCAGCGTTCCCCTAGGTCTCCCGATAAAAATGGTGCCTCACTTGTGTGGAAGGCCCAAGTACCTGCGACAGGCAAGGGCCCAAAACATTTTGAGGCAACATCGGCATTGCCTATCAAAAAATGTTTTGGGCCCTTGCCTGTTGCGAGTACTTGGGCCTCCCACACATGTGAGGCACCATTTTTATTGGGAGACCTGGGGGAAGGCTGGGTGGTAGGAAGTTTGTGTGCGCCCAGTGATGCCATGCTTTCCCACACAAAAATGTGTGAAACAAACAAATTTATTCAGCTAAAATTGAGGTTTGCAAGGGATTCTGGGTAAGGAAACGTTGGGGATTCATGCAAGCCATACCTCCTTGGAAGCCCCCGGGTGTCTACTGTTCAGAAATGTGTGGGTTTGGTAGGTTTGCCTAGATGGCCGTCGAGCACGGGGCCAAAAACCCAGATGACCCCCTTGCAAAAGCAGGTGGTTTTGACATAGGCAATTTTGAAGTCACCTCACTACGTATTGGGCCCTTTCCTGTCGCAGGTACTTGGGCCTCCCACACAAGTGAGGCACCATTTTTATCGGGAGACCTGGGGGAACACTGGGTGGTAGTAAATTTGTGTGAGCCCAGTGATGCCACGCTTTCCCACACAAAAATGTGCGAAAAAACAGATTTTTTCAGCTAATATTGAAGTTTGCAAGAGATTCTCGGTAAGGACATGTTGGGGGATCCACGCAAGCCATACCTCCTTGAAAGCCCCCGGGTGTCTAGTTTTCAGAAGTGTGTGGGTTTGATAGGTTTCCCTAGATGTCCGCCGAGCACAGGACCAAAAACCCATGTGACCTCCCTTGCAAAACCAAATTGTTTTGACTTAATTATGTTTTCAGTTCTACAGCGCGAGATTTTTGGGACAATATTGCATGGAAATTGTGACAGACATTTTCAAGTTTGCAGGACATTGTGGATAAAAAAATTACTTGGAATTCACAAGAGAGACATCACCATATACTCCCATGGTTTAACAATAATATCTATATTTAGTAAGTTATTCTTAGCTGTAATGTACACCTTAACAGAGTTACTCAAAAGTCAAACATTCCAGCACAGCTATCTATTCCTCAAACACAAACACATACTGGTTGGATTTGGCACGAGGGCGAGTGATGGTTCAATACATAAAATTTTATTAACAAGAGATTTCACACAAATGAAATGCTCTGTCAATAAATAAATGCATAAAAACCGAACCATTGACTCGCGACTCGTGAGCTGTAAAGCCACGACAAGGCACCAACCGTTTTACAGGCCATTCACGCACCTTCCATACCTGATACACACCAGACCATTCACACCATCCGGGAGCCCAACATAAAAAAAAAAGGACAAGGTACACCCTCCTTCAGAAAGAGAAAAAAGACAAATATTACTACACAGTCATCTAATCCTCAAGCACATACACATACTGGTTGGATTTTGCACGAGAGTAAGTGATGATTCAGTATATCCAATTGTATTAGCAAGTCATTTCACAAAAATGAAATGCACTGTTAATAATTGAAAGGATGAGAAACTGAACCATTGACTCACAGCTCGTGAGCTGTAAAGCCTCGTCAAGGCACCAACCTCTTTACAGGCCATTCATACACCTTTCATACGTGTGACACATACTAAACATTCACACCGCCAGCCGAGGGCCCATCACATTACAACACTCACACAAGCAGACAGCGCCATTCAAGGGCCCATCACTTTCACACGCCCACATTCCTGACACAGCAACTACACAAAGTGATGGACTGCGTGGAGTGGGGCTCAGCTAGCAGTGTGTGTAGTAACCAACAGAAAGTAACTACTCACACACCGCCAGCCGAGCGCCAGTCAAATGTCAAATATCAAAGGTTCTTATATAGCGCCTTATCACCGTAAGGTCTCAAGGCGCTTGCTTTGGGAACCCGTCCTGGCTTTTCCCTGTGAGATAACCCCTACTGGGCATCCCCAAGGTGAAAGCCAGGCATCCCACCACGGGGGGGCCATTGTGGAGATTAAGCAAGCTATTGCCCGGAGTTGCAGAGTGTGAACCTGTGATTCGAGTCGGCACCGAAGCGAGAATTATCGAGTCCGTGGACATTTGGGCTCAAGACCCTGCCGCGTCGGGAATTGAACCCTCGTCCCGGGTCTGACCTCTGCTTCAGGGTCTGCTGCCTCTAACCAGTGAGCCACACTTCTCCAGTCCACCCACACCACCATCCAAGCACCAGGCCATGCACACCGCCAGCCAAGCGCCACTCCACGCACACCGCCAGCCAAGCGCCACTCCACGCACACCGCCAGCCAAGCGCCACTCCACGCACACCGCTAGCCAAGCGCCACTCCACGCACACCGCTAGCCAAGCGCCACTCCATGCACACCGCCAGCCAAGCGCTACGTCATGCACACCGCCAGTGTAGAAGTTATCAAGGTACAAATGGTGTCTTCTAGTAAGATCCCACACAATTTTCTCTGAAACTCCAAAAGTGGACGGACAACCAGGGGGGTCAATAGTTGATTCTCTACTAGTGTACACACGAAAATTAAAAACATATCCTGTCTTACTCTCAGACAACATATACAGTTTAATTCCATAGCGTACCCTCTTCCTAGGGATGTACTGCCTAAAAACCAAACGACCCTTGAACAAAACAAAAGACTCATCAATAGATATTTCTTTCCCTGGAATGTAAATCTCTCAAAATCAATCAACAAAGTGATCAAGAACAGGCCGAATCTTAAAAAGACGGTCACAGTCAGGGTGACTAAGTGGCAACGCCAAAGAATTATCCACAAAATGCAACATGCGTAGCAAAAGTAAATACCGATCACGATTCATAACAGCTGGAAATATGGCTGTTGCCATCAAGGGACTGGAAGACCAATATGAAGCCAGGTTCGGCTTCCTTACCAAACCCATCAATAAAGTCAAACCCAAAAACTTCTTCAGCTCTTCCAGATTTGTGGGAGTCCACCGGGTAGCTCTAGAGTGGGGCCTACGTTTGTCACTGTTGTCCCTCAAAAACTGTTCAGCATACAAATTAGTCTGCTCAACAATCTCACCCAAAAATACATCATCCATAAATAACTGAAAATACTGTATAGGCAAAAGAAATTCACAATCCACTCTACACTCTGCATCACCGCTAAAGGCAGGCAACACCGGCAGCACCATGTTAGGATCAACCCAGTGTCCAGCACTTCCAGTAGGAAGACTAGTAGCCTCAGGCTGCAATCCAGATGCCTCTTGCACCATCGGCACAGCAGTATCATCCTCTAAAACAGGCCCTTTATCCGCACTGAGAGAACCTTCATCATCCGATGATTCCACGTGGAGAGAAAACTCACTGCCAGAATCTTCCCCTCCCTCCTCTCCCTCAGACGCACTGTCAGTGTCATTATCCGGCTCAGAGGAAGATTCAAGAAGCATACTAACCACCTGCTGAGCAGTCATTCTACGGCTAGCCATATTGATTACTAATGAAGGTAACTTAAGTACAATAAGTAATGAACAAAATTCACCTTTATCAAAAATAGCTATACACTGCAAAACGATACCACTCACTTGCAAGAAGCAATTACACCACGTACTCTGCACAGACACAGTATGGATCAATAATAACCCACTAAAAAAAGAGAGAAAAAATTACACATTAGACAATGCAAAACACATCACAAAGATTTTCTTGCTCAAAACACTAACTAAATATGCTGCCAGTATGAGACCACTTACAAAAAATTTCAATCCTACATTACAATATTACTCATTTGGAGCAAATACAACACAAATATTTTACTTACCAAAACACTGCAAATACGCACAACTGTACAACAACCACTGTTGAAACCACAAACAGGAATCAAAAGCTTTACACTAGAATAAAAAAGGAGAAAAAACATTACAATCACATATGCAAACAATGCACCAAACCACCATCCAAGCTAAGGGGTTGGTGGGCCTAAAAGTATAAATTAAATATTCACCCCCGTAAAAGGGGAGCAACCCTTGCCCTTGAGGACACCCCCCAAAACAAATTTTTTTTAAAAAGAATCTGGTGTCTAAAGGCTTCTGCCCCCCTTGGGAGCAGATGGGCCTAAAAACATACTGCTACTCTGCCACCCAAAGAGGGCAGAAATGGTCAAAATCATCCTCCCATAAAGAGGAGTAACCCATGTCCAAAGGCGACACCCCACCATTAAAAAAAAAACTTGGTGGACTACTGGCCCTACAAAAAAAAAAAAAAAAAGAATATGCCTAACTGCCCCTCAGGGTGATATCAAAAGGGATGATGGACGGAGCGCTTCAGCAAATCTAACTCTCACACCCATCAACTAATCTCGGTTTCATCCTTCATCATTCTTTAGCTCACTTCACCACCCAAGTTCAATACATTTAAAACAGCCCCATCCCCCCCCCGGGGGGCAAAAATAATAATAATAGGCCCCCAAAAGGGGAGCAACCCTTGCATAAGGGATCGCTCCCCAAAACTACATTTTAAAAACTGGGCTCCCTAAAATGGCCCCCATGGAAGTGACCCTTGCCCAAGGGGCCACTCCCCAGCACATTGGCCCGATTTAAAAAAATTAAAAAATTCTGCCCCTCCCCCCAGGGGGGCAGACAAATAAATAAATGTATAATGCCCCCAAGACTAAATTTGAAAATATAGGCACCCTAAAATGGCCCTCATGGGAGTGACCCTTGCCCAAGGTGCCACTCCCCAGCACAATCGCACAATTATATAATAACATTACAGTACAACATTGCCCCCAAAAGAGGAGCGACCCTTGCCAAGACTAAATATTTAATTAAGAGGGAGGGGTCCCAGCGTAGTGAAATATTAATTGAACAATATAATCAATTCATCGAACCAATAAATGCATCCACAGTGTTTTATTCACAATGGGATGGGGTATACTCAATATACAGACTACGAGTGAGATTCATCCGGCGCCCTGTGAGTTTACTCTCTACTTCTATTCTTACCGTTAGTATCCATGCATAACCATGCCCATTGGGATACTTTGCTAAGGCTCTAATCTGTATATATATTCTTCCACAGCGGTTACGGAGTGTTAACACCCGTTGATCCACTATGCCACGAGTTGTCTATTAGTGGGTAAGCTCCCTCCTCTCCTCTCTCTCTCCTGTTAACCTTATGTGGTTGCGGCGATATCAACAGTGGCATGCGACCAATTCCGCGATTTATTTATTTATTTGCAGATCGCGTGGCACGATTTGTCGTACCTTAAGGCTATGAATACATGCCTTATGTAATGACGTATAGGTAAGCAAACTCTACCATTCTAGTCAATCTAGCTGGCCCCACTTTAATGAGCCCCAGTTTTTACTCAGTTTTCGTGTACTATTGCAGATACACTTGATGGCAAGAATTCCTCGTTGTCCACCGTCCTTGACCATCAGTACTGATCAAATTTACAACTAAGGTATATGCTTTACTTCATTGCCAACGCCCTATCTTGTTTTAGACCTTGCCAGAATCAGCAATACAGGTTGCTATTCCACACTTACCAGCCAGACCATTTTCTAATCCATTTCACTCCTTCCAAAAGTATTGATTCATGCTTTGATTCATGTTTTTGTTCCATATGAAACATATGAATTGAGTGAATATATAGATCTCAACGGTCTCTGAAACTCCCATGTTCCTAGTAATGCAAGGGATTTGGTTACCAGACTAGGTATTGATAGTAAGAGTCTTAATTTCTCAAAGTGGCTCCGTTTGTGTGCTTTCTAAGATTCATGTGCTGTGACGATGCAACATGAGATATATTCCATGATTATGAATCACAATTTTTCCATTATGTATTTTTATAAATTAGGTTGCTGGCCCCGTAATATGTCCTGATGAAGACCCCACAGCAAGGGCATAATTAATCCCTGCGAAACTTAGAGGGTCGAAACGTCGACAACATCTTGCTTGACTGTTAACTTCACGCCATCATATTTACATTTATTGTGTTATGTGGAGTATAACGTTTCTTTAATTCAAATTTTGAACCATTGGTCTTTGTTTGGTTTTGAGTATATCTTGCCAATACCGTGTAGTGAATTTGCTGATTTTACTGTCACTCATTCCCTTCCATCACTATATCCTCACTTGATCACCTCCCCTTCTTCCTTCCCCTTGGGGCACTGCACAACCGTCCATTGTGTTTTGATAAAAATTGTCTGTATATTGAGTATACCCCATCCCATTGTGAATAAAACACTGTGGATGCATTTATTGGTTCGATGAATTGATTATATTGTTCAATTAATATTTCACTACGCTGGGACCCCTCCCTCTTAGTACTTATATAACCCAGGTCCCAGTGACTATGTTTGGGTAAAACCCCTCTTCTTTACACTAAATATTTAATTAGGCATTGCCTAAAATGGCCTCCATGGGAGTGGCCCTTGCCCAAGGGGCCTTTCCCCAGCACAATGGCACATTTTCTAAAAAAAAAAAAAATCTGCCCCCTCCCCCCCAGGGGGGCAGACAAAGTGAACAACATTGCCCCCAAAAGGGGAGCGACCCTTATCTAAGGGGTCGCTCCCCAAGACTAAATATTTAATAAGGCATTGCCTAAAATGGCCCCCATGAGAGTGGCCCTTGACCAAGGGGCCACTCCCCAGCACAATGGCACATTTTCAAAAAAATAATTAAAATTCTGCAGACAAAGCGAACAACATTGCCCCCAAAAGGGGAGCGACCCTTGCCTAAGGGGTCGCTTCCCAAGACTAAATATTTACTTAGGCATCGCTTAAAATGGCCCCCATGGGAGTGGCCCTTGCCCAAGGGGCCACTCCCCAAACAATGCCCGATTCTGCCGAAATTATAAATAATCAATTATGTTTTGCCCCTTCCCTGGTGGCCGACAACGTAAAAAATGATGCCCCGTAAAGGGAAGCAACCCTTGCCCAAGGGGCCGCTCCCCAAACCAACAAACTTTGTGCAACTTTTTTTTTTTTAAATCCCTGGCGTATAGTGGGCATTCCTGCTGCACGATCGCACGATCGTTCAGCATAAAGGCTCAAAAGAGGCATCGAGGGAAAGGAAAACCCTTTCCTTTCCCCCGATGCCTCTTTCACTCTGATCTCCCCCTCCGCAGCCCCAAAACTTACCTGTTTCTCCTCCGACCCGCAGGAAGCAAATGGCTTCCCTGCACGTCGGAGAAAGGGAACCTCCAATGACGTCAGCGCGCCTCGCGAAATGACATCATTGATGACACGGGGGAATGGGGGGTGCAGGGGAAGGTCTTCCTCTGCCTTCCCCGTACAACAGATTAAGATCGGGCACCGACGGGGGGAGCGCCAGGAGCACCCGAGCACTGTATGTCATGACGAGCTTAGCTCTGACATCTGACATCTGATTTCACTGTTTCTACTCCATCTTTAAAAGAGCTGTAGACCACCTGAACTTTATTGTAAAAAAAGTCAGAGAGTTCCTCAAATAGTAAAACGTCTAAAACGGCTAAACGTCAATAGCTAAGTTGCCGGGTTTAAGACAGGAATTAACCATCTTGAACAGTTCTTTGCCTGGTTTATCAGAGTTATTAATCTGTGTAGCTATGTAATCTTTTCTAGCCACCTTAATTGCTCTGTGCAGCTCTTTCAAAGAGGCTTTATAAGCCAGCTTAGTGATGACAGAGTACTCCACCCTCCACTGGCGCTCCAGGTGTTTGCTTTTTAGAGACCTGAGGGACTCCGAAAACCACAGGGCGGAAGGTGAACTTCTCAGTGATTTGGAAAGTCTAGCTGGGGCAGTGGACTCAACTGCAGGCGCAATCCACTTATGAAAGGTCAGGGCATCAGCATTGGGATCCTCTTATAAATCAGGTAGGCTTGTCTGCAGGGTAGGCCCTAAAAAATCCTCAGTCATATTTCCAGTTCTGTTTTAAAAAGGAATGGGCTTTAGCATGTGCCAATGAACATCCTAAGCTAAAGGAGAAGGGCATAAGGAAGTGTTCTGTCCAGGGCAACTGCTTTGGGGTATCCATGTATAAATTCTGGATATTAGAAAATACCAAATCGAGGGTATGTCCTGCTTTATGTGTGGGAGCAATGATATGTTGAGTCAATTTAGCCTCCGTGAGGGAAGACACAAGTTGCCAAGCCGGAGTGCAATTACCGTCGTCTATATGAAGGTTAAAGTCCCCTAAAACCGTATAATTAGATAACAAAATTGATTTTTATACCACAAAATTACAGAAATCCAACAGTATAGCAGGAATGCAGTCAGAAGGTCTGTAAACCAATAGGCTTGTGAAAGATGAGGTAGGGCTAACCTTAATACAAAAGCTGATCCCTTCGATCTTATCCATGTTAACCAGCACTGACGAGGTTAATTCCCAGGAGTCTTTAAAAATAATAGCGGCAACTCCTCCTCTTTTCTCACCATCCCTATTAGCGCAGCAGATTTTAAAACCCTGGGGGATGGCTAATGCCACCACTGCCATGGAGTCTTCCTTTAACCATGTTTCAGTTAGAAAAACAACCTCACACTAATTTTCCACAAGGAGTAACCATATATCCCCTGCGTGTTTTACCACTGATCTACAGTTAATTAGGCATGTCCTACTCTGAGTAGAGTGCTTAATCTTCCTTATTTTTGGACCAGCCTGTCCTTCCTGATTGACAATCCCCCCTGGGCCCAACTGCTGGCGGGACACGAGCTAGGGAGCACCCCATAGGCTAAATTACAGCAGTGGTGCATCGCACACTGATTGACATTGAAGGCTAAAAGCTCCTTTCTTGACCAATGATTTACCTCCAGCCTAGGCAATCGGGCAGCATGGCTGATGCTGGCCGCAGTCCGGTCGCGGACAGGTGCAGACGGGCTTGCCTTTGGCGCACCTGCTGCGCGCGTCCGCTGCATGGCCGAGCACACATGTGAATTAAATACTGCTCACGGTGCAGGGAGAGCGAAAACAGTGGGTAGAGCCATGTCCCTCCACTCAAACACACACAGCTGCTGTGGAACAGGGACCGAGAACGGGGAAAGTGCAAGTGCTTCGTGAAAGAGTGCAAAATCAGCCCAGTTAGTACAGTCTATATTTCACATACCTTATATCACCAAACTAAAACCAGCCTAAAAACAGAGTCAATCCCCCCCCTAAATACAAGTAGAAATTTCTTTAAAGTATAGTAAAATGCCTGTCGGCACTCTGCCACCTATTTAAATACTGCTCACGATGCAGAGAGAGCGAGATCAGTGGGTGGAGCTGCGTCCCTCCACTCAAACAGCACACAGCTGCGGTGGAACGGGAACCGGGAGCGGGGAAAGTGCAAGTGCTTCGTGAAAAAGTGCAAAATCAGCCCAGTAAGTACAGTCTGTATTTCACATATCTTATATCCCAAAATAAAATCAGCCTAAAAACAGCGTCAATCCCCCCTCACCCTAAAATACAAGTAGAAATTTCTTAAAAGTTAAGTAAAATGTCGGCCGCTGCCACCAATTCATACTATTCCTGGCCCCCAAAGCTCTAAGAATGGTGTGTGTGGCAGTAATTATTACTTGCTTATATTATTCAGTAGGGATAATTTAGGAACACATAGCATACACTTTTGAGTACACCAATGGTAATGGCTGGTGATGAGAAATATCTAAGTCAGTGATTCGATTAATTAGACTGTCTAGGTAGGATTAATGTTCACATTTGACCCTTCCCCATCTGCTACACAGCATGGGGGTGGGGGTGGGGGGCATTTAGATAGACGAGGCACAAGTTGCTATTCTGCTGACCACTAAATCCAATGTTACCTAGGAAAATGCCAGAGGTATTATACCAAACCTTGGGACTGAACTTAATAAGAATTTATGTGGCCTGCACATATTCCAACCAGAGTTCCTTTCCATAGGTATGGGTCATTGCCTTAGAACAAACCACTGTGCGAGCTGTAGGTAATTTTTTAAGTAGACAATGGGGTCAAAATCTCTGAGTGTGTGATAAATGCAAACCTTTGTCCCTTTTTTACCCCTCCCCCGCCCTTCTCAATCCAATTAACTGACTAACATATCCACCACTCAAAGTACTTTATATTTCACTATACTAAGTCAACACTAATCCTATGGGTTCCAGAGTAGCGTGCTCGCCAAAAAAGCCGTTCAAAACCCCATCGGGGTAGCAAGCGCTATATAAATACAAATTTCTTCCCCCTTCTGTCCCGCCACCTACCCTTCTCTATCCAAATACCTAAATAACATATCCACCACTCAAATTACTTCATATTTCACTATACTAATCTTTTATAAGTTCCAGAGTAGCATGCAAAGGAGCTTAAGAACAGCCATCAAAACCTTTATCTTACCATTAACTTAGTCTCTGTGGTCTTCTTTTGGTGGTGTTCTGTTATGGTGTATGGCCCGCTCTACTGATGCTGGAAGCACCGGGATGCCCCTTTGCTGGGGTAGCGGCGCGCTATACAAGACCTGGTGACAATAACAATAACAATACAGGGAGAAATGCAAGGGAGGCTGGAGGTAATTTGCACAGGTGGTTGGGGAGCGAGCGGTCACCTTCATGAAGGCGGGGGGCTCTCATGGCACGAGGCAGTAAGGACACATGGGGATGATGCTGGAGATGGAAGGAACAGTGGGTGGTGTGCTGGTAGGCACACAGGCGGCTGAGAGTGCAATAATTTGAGTGTCTGGCATGGCGGCAGCGAAAAGATCACAGAAGGCTAATTGTGCTCCCCTCCTCCCCCCTGTTGATGGACAGGGAGCAAGGAAGATTATCTGGGTGGTGCCTGGACCTGCCAGTGCTACACTGGGAGGGTGGTGGGCATAATGTTGGGCCGCAGGAGAGGCTAATTTGGTATATAGGCTGCATCATTCCTTGGGGGTACTCGTACGAGGAGACCGGCAGTTAAGTCAGGGTCCGCGATAACGCAAACACCCAAAAAATAAAATGCAGCAAAAAGCTACTGTTAAACCTTACTCTGGTTATGCGCTGGCTCTACTATGAAGTTGCCTTAATGAAGCGTCAAAGTGTTAGACATTCCAAATTATATTTGATAAAATATTTTAACTCTAAACAATTTTGCTATCCTGGCTGAAGAGGGGTGAAACCCAAAACCGGTCCTAGGATGCTTGTTTCTGGTCCAGTGAAGACCTGGCTTGGCAATTCGGGCTGGACTGTTCCCATGAGGCACAGGGTCAAGACTGATTTGCATATGGCCAGGTCTAAACGGGGGTGGCATGGTGAGCAAAAAATGATGGATTTAACCCAGATCTCTTGACTGGGGGTGACTGTTTTGATTTGTTCTGCATTCTGTCCATCAATTGTGTGTCTTTTGCTGGAGATGGAAGGAACAGTGGGTGGCGTGCTGGTAGGCACACAGGCGGCGGTGAGTGCAATAATTTTAGCGTCTGGCACGGCGGCAGCGAAAAGATCAGAAGGCTAATTGTGCCCCCCCCCTTCCAGGACAGGGAGCAAGGAAGATTATCTGAGTGGTGCCTGGGACCTCAAAGTGCTACACTGGGGAGTTAGGGGGGCATAATGTTGGGCCGCAGAAGAGGCTAATTTGGCATATAGGCTCCACCATTCGTTGGGGGTACTCGTACAAGGAGATTAGCAGTTAGGTCAGGGTCCGCGATAACGCACACACCCAAAAAAAGAAATGCCGCAAAAAGCAATTGTTAAACCTTACTCTGGTTATGCATTGGCTCTACTATGAAGTTGCCTTAATGAAGCGCCAAAGTGTTAGACATTCCAAATTATGTTTGATAAAATATTTTAACTTTAACTCTAAACATTTTTGCTCCCGTGTCAACCACCAATCCCCATGCGTTTTCAAATACAGCAGGCTGCTAATGCATGTATGACTACTGTGCTGGTTTTGTTCGACTTGCATTTGTTTGGTAAACTGAACCTCAACGCTATTGTTGATGGGAAAAGAAGCAGCTTCTGGACTCCTTCTCTTGGGAGAAATTGAATGACCACATTTTTCAATTCAGGTTGCTCTTCTCTTTCGTTATTGTGAATCGTCTGTTTTCCACAGATTCACTGAAGAAATATTGTATGGTGTACTACAATAAGTTTGACTTGTAAAAATGTATTTGGACATCATATACACTGGACGTTCACTGTGTATACACCATGCATCAGTGAAGAAATCAAGCAATAATAAAAGCAAAGCGTTCCATAAACACCAGTAAAACACAGTTTCTGCTGTTTTTATAGGGTGAAATTGAGTAACCACTGAAAAGCACTGTTTTTTTAAAGATTTTGAGATCACTAGAAAACACTGAAAAAACACCACCAGAATTGACCAAAAATAGAAACTGAAAACAGGAAAGCCTATCGAAACACTATATGAAGACGGACCACCGCAGCAGTTTAGGATTAGCATATTCATCAGCCATCTGATGGGCCTATGGCCTATCAGAACCCGGGAAAGAGTTCTTAAATGTATTTGTGACTCGCTAAATAGGTTTTGCAACTTGCTATTAGAAAGGGGGTTCCCTTCCTAATAGTGACCGCAAAGCTATGTACCAATGTTTTGTGACCACAATTGTGGTTGCAAAACACTTGCAAATTACCACCCTTTTCAAGAGGGTGGTAATGGAGTCACAAATGGGTAGGGGTCCCCTGGGGACCCCTTTCCCTTTTTCACAGGTTCTGAAAATATCTTTTAAGGGCTGGCAGTGGTCCAAGGGACCACAAACTGCCCTTAAAAAATGAACCGAAAAAGCTTCTTTTTTTGTATGCATCTCGTTTTCCTTTAAGGAAAACGGGCTGCGTTCGAGAAAAAATAAACTGCTTTATGTAAAAGAAGTCCCAGACATGGTCTGCTGAGCCCAGCAGGCCACCATACCTGGGAGGGCCTGCCATTCCCAATGGGGTCACAAATTGCGAATGGCTCATTAATATTAATGAGCCTCACAATTTGCGATCTAATTGGGAATCGCAAACAGTGTCTCTGACACTGTTGTACATCCCATTTTGAGACTCGCTAATTGCGAGTCACTATTGCCCTTAGAAACTAACAAGATGTCAGGCAGATACCAACAGCAGGGCTCAGTGAAGGTCCAGTTGCTACTGACCAGCTGGGAAGTTACAGGAATGACCCTGTAGCTTGCTGTTTCTCTGTACATGACTCATAAAATCACTGGGCTGTCACCAGACCTGCGGGTCTAGTGACTGAAATAATCTTCTTGACCTAACTTTAATGCTCTAGACCCATAAACTGGTCTCAAATTATGCAATCCTGAAGGAATATTTATTTCACTGAGCCGACTTTTTCTTCATTATCACATGAGTTGCACCTACAAATATGTGAATTCAGCACGTCTGCTGTACAAAAAACTCTTCTGTTAGATTTAATGCACTGAAGTTTTGCTCCTTATACAATACAAATTTAGATCACATATAGGGTGCACATGACCCAACTTGCCTCTTAATTCACTAACAGCAATCGGAGAGGGCAGATACAATTCTCAGTTAATGTTTAAAAACTCTCACCTTTAATAAATATATTACTAAAGCATGAAGTGGTAGCTCACTGTCATTTGCAGTCAGCACATTTCCCTTCAAATAGCTGCAACATTTCCCACTGACATGCAGTGATATTAAAATTATGTAGCATACAAACAATGTTTGGAAATCTGGTTTCTGCAACTATTCATCATTTGCACATCATCAAGTAAAGTGTTCTGATTTGTTTTGAGCCTGTTAAAATCTTTGTTTCCATCACACTTCTGAATTACAAAAAAGGTGCTTACCTAACTCCTGAAATTTTCTGAATTATTTGTACTGTTCATTAACAAGCTATTTAAATATTGTATGGTAAAAAAAACACACTGACACCCTACAGCCATGTTTCACAAAGATTGTCAGACAGCGTACTTCGCCAATCCCTAAGGTATAACAATCATCAATTTATTAAAAGACTTAAGCTGACATTTGACCTTTGTTTTTTAACAGAAAGCAAATGTTTTCTGATGTCACTGTCAAGAAAAGCATTACAGTCATAGATAGCAAAAAAGATCATTACACTCACACCCAGGAAATAAATTCCCTGAATGCGTGAATCATTAGTTATTTGTGACGGCGGTTCCTCTGAAGGACAGAGATCACTGCTGGCCGGCAGTGATCTCTAAATTTAATAAGTGGTAATGCGTCAGGTTGGCAGGACGTAATGTCCTCCAGAACCCTGACTGCTAGACAGCCACCCGCTAAACTCAAAATCTGGCCTTTGGAGTATGAAGAAAGAAAGAAAGAAAGACTGAAAGAAGAGAGCATGAGAAGAACTAACAGAATAGGAAAGAGGAGAAAGTTAAATAGTGAAAGAAACTTAAAGGAAGAAAGAATTTGACATAAAATCTATACTAATATAATAAAGAGAGAGCCCAAACCTTTGAGGCGGGTAATCTCAGGAACCACAGCATCAATCACAACACCCAATACAGCGTTGGAAAGGGCAGTTGCAGCAGAAGGTCATAGGCTATGCAGACGCCCACCATATACATTTAAAAGGTAAAAGAACCGTGCCAGCTAAGTAGTCCCTTGTGGGCATGTCTGTGTTGTGCTGTGGGCGTGTGCTGGGGGCGTGACAAACGCTGGGGGCGTGTGGTACGTCCCCCCATTCCTGCCATGTCTCATATCGTGTGCTAATCCTACCGTGCTCCCTTTAAATACCCCTGCACCCCATAATCATAACCCACCCTTACTCCTTAAAATACCCCAACACCCTTAAACACTAACCCATCTTAACCCTGTAAATATACCCCATACCCCAAAACCCAAACCTATCCCTAAACCCTAAAAATACCCCTGTACCCCAAAACCCAGCCCTGAACCCTATAAATACCCCTGTACCTCAAAACCCAAACCTACCCCTGAACCCTAAAAATACACCTGTACCCCAAAACCCAAACCTAGCCCTGAACCCTAAAAATACCACTGTACCCCAAAACCCAAACCTACCCCTGAACCCTTAACATACCCCTGTACCCCAAAACCCAAACCTACCCCTGAACCCTAAAAATACCCCTGTACCCCAAAACCCACACCTAGCCCTGAACCCTAAAAATAACCCTGTACCCCAAAACCAAAACCTAGCCCTGAACCCTAAAATACCCCTGTACCCCAAAACCCAAACCTAGCCCTAAACCCTAAAAATACCCCTGTACCCCAAAACCCAGCCCTGAACCCTATAAATACCCCTGTACCTCAAAACCCAAACCTACCCCTGAACCCTAAAAATACCCCTGTACCCCAAAACCCAAACCTAGCCCTGAACCCTAAAAATACCACTGTACCCCAAAACCCAAACCTACCCCTGAACCCTTAACATACCCCTGTACCCCAAAACCCAAACCTACCCCTGAACCCTAAAAATACCCCTGTACCCCACAACCCACACCTAGCCCTGAACCCTAAAAATAACCCTGTACCCCAAAACCAAAACCTAGCCCTGAACCCTAAAATACCCCTGTACCCCAAAACCCAAACCTAGCCCTGAACCCTAAAAATACCCCTGTACCCCAAAACCCACACCTAGCCCTGAACCCTAAAAATAACCCTGTACCCCAAAACCAAAACCTAGCCCTGAACCCTAAAAATACCCCTATACCCCAAAACCCAAACCTACCCCTGAACCCTAAAAATACCCCTGTACCCTAAAACCCACACCTAGCCCTGAACCCTAAAAATAACCCTGTACCCCAAAACCAAAACCTACCCCTGAGCCCTAAAATACCCCTGTACCCAAAACCCAAACCTAGCCCTGAACCCTAAAAATACCCCTGTACCCCACACCTAGCCCTGAACCCTTAAAATACCCCTGTACCCCAAAACCCAAACTTACCCCTGAACCCTAAAAATACCCCTATACCCCAAAACCCAAACCTAGCCCTGAACCCTAAAAATACCCCTGCACTTCAAAACCCATACCTATCCCTAAACCCTAAAACTACCCCTGTACCCCATAACCCCAAACTATATCTGAACCCTTAAAATACCCAAACACCCCAAAGCATATACCTCAGTACCCCAAAACATATACCCCTATACCCATACTTACCTTATCCAAACATAAAAAAACATGCTTTTACCATTCATGCACTTACAACGAATTTCGTTGTAAATGTATGTGTGGTAAAAGCAAAAAAAATGTAATGCCATGCGTTATAATGGCATTGCGGAGTCATGGTACTTTCGTAATGAAAGTATGCGGAGTGATGGTATGCGGAAAGAAAGTTGCGGAGTAATGGGTGTTTACCCTCCCCCGGTAAGTACATTGGTGGCACGGCGGTCCACATCTCCAGCAACATACTCATATTTTTTCACCACCCATTTGAAAAATGCACAGGTCTCTCTCATTGATGACCAGCACCGACATACACTTTTAGACACACCTCCCGCCACAAGTTCTAGAATTGCGAACTTTAGAGCTGGGGAGCTACGTTCGAATCTCGGCATCAGCTCAACATCCTGTATTTCCAGGCAAATCACTTTGTCTCCCCGTGCCTACCACAAATGAATGTGTACTTCTGTAATGTAAATTATGCTCATGCGATGTTGTCGAGTTCGCGCTATATAATATTGCTAGGGAAACTCGAGTTCACACACTACTGAACGCGCACTCTTAGTGCATCAGCAGTGCACTGTGAATCGGAGAGTTTCAAAAGCCTGTCACAGATAAGAAATGCTATCAAAACGAAATCCTACAAAACAATATACTACTGGCCGGCAGCAATTCATACCCGGACAACGTCGGGACGGGCTGCTAGTTGAAAAATAAATTGATAAGAAACACAAATATAAGGAGAATAAAGACAACAGAAATTTGAAAAAATAAAAATGAAAATTGAGAGAAATGAAAAGAAGAGTGAGCTATAAAGAAAGAAAGAGAGAAGGAATGAGAGAGAACGGGCAAATAAATTAATGCAAACAAGAATTTTAGGTTGGATTTTGAAAAGTATATTATTATTTGTATGGGTAGTTCCTTTTCTTAACAATGACGACTGTATTAATTCTATGCATCTATAGAGGTTTTCTCTAAAAGCCAAGGGCATTGATCTGATGTGATGGGGAGCGAAATAATTGAACCTTACTGGAATGCTTTTTTATCATCAATCCCGAAAGTTCATATTAGTATGCCCGGTAGAGTACCCAACAAAACAATGCTTTAAGCTACAATAGACACCACAGAAGATGAAAATATTCGAGTTAATAGATTCAGGTTTATGCTGGAAATGCAGAAGAGGTGTAGCATATAACATACATGTTTCGTACATTTCCCAAAACTGTACACTTTTGGAAAAATCGAGGAGAAAATGAATCAGATTATTTTAGATAGAATTAATATCAATGAATGGATTTTAATCTTCACGGGTTTTCAAGTCCAGTCTGAGGGCCTCATTTAGAGTTTGACAGAGTTAACTCCGGTAGCCCTAGGGACCTTGGTCCACCACATTTTGAGTTGTCCACTGGTCCTGCAGACAACTAGCTACGACAGGAACGGCTGGCAGGAGTTTTCTCCCATGGTGTGGTTATCATTTTGTTTTTTTACTGTTCATTATTGCCAGGTGTTTCCTGGCAGTGATGGACAGGGGGAAAAAGTGTTTATACCCTTCACCTTAAGTAGGGTTAATGGTGTAGAGTCCTTCTTCCAAAGACCCTGTTCTGACACCAGCTGACATCCAGAGCAAACTCCGACCCCTCCCTTTGACCTCCTCACCGCACAGATGCAGATTAGCGATGATATTCTGGCAGCTGCTGGAGAAGTTTAAAGGTAAGCTTCTCTTCAATGGCAATCTGCCACTGAAGGAGGTAGGGAATAATTTTCTTCATGGAGGGTAGTTTTCTTTATTTCTTCCAATTTCTTGTCTGGATTATCCTTGTCTCAGGCTGTGAATACACCTTCTCTATTTCTTCAAGCCATATACAATGTAGCAGCAAAATGTTGCGGTGGCTCGCCCGGTCGTCGCCAAAAATAGTGTTGTGACCCAAGTGTAGACTATTTAACACAGGACGCTGTATTTTGGTCACATGCTTTATTTCGTGGGTACAACGAGCCACCACTCCTCTCAGCACAGAAGAGAGGCACCAACTGACTCTTCTCAGAACAGGCACCACAGAGCACCATGACAACACCTAAATGGTATATGTGGAACCTTAAACTAGCATGTGTAAGCACAACAGACCCCTACTCAATCTGACCGTGGGAGAAAACATTCCATTGACGGGGCTCCATTGACAGAATACTTACAGCCCAACTCTAAATGAGCGGGTGGGCAGTCAGTTTGGTGAGCAGGGTATTTTGTAGTAGCTGCTTGGATATAATTGAATATAAAAGGGAAACAAACTAAAGTATTCCATATTCTCAAAGAAATATTTAAATGTTAAGTTGTAAATTTACACTTCCATTTTAATGTTGATTTTGAAATTTCTGGATTTCACAAAGTTTCCAAAGAGTACTCCTGGAAAACTTTTCTGAATTCCTGTTTAAGTTCAAATAAAGTCATGGACTTTGTGGACAACTGCACATATGAAAAAGGCTTTGTATTGATGCAGTCACTTTGATGCCTATTTTAATCCCTTTCATCTAAGTTATTGGTGAGGGACCTGCTCTGTCCCTAATACACACCGACACTACTATTCGGCTAAAAGTGTTTAGAGTAAAGAGAGCTGGATGGCACATTAATATTCCACTAATGGCTTGAAGCAATGTACACTGCTCATACCTTCCTAATGTACCTGATGTCACCTATGCCAATTCATGCCAACTGTGGGCGTGGACGGCAATATTTAAGCACAGACACCTGTGGACATTTCCCAATAGGAAGCCAGATGCAGCTCAACGAAACCCAAGGTGTGTGAGGACATCTCACTCCGCATAATATCACTTAGGCATCAGAAGTGAGGCACAAAATAATTTTAAAATGTCTTCTGAAGAGAGACGTACTGAGGTGGAGTCGGGCGCCTATGCCTCAGGATCACCAATCAAAGACCTGACAACATGGGCCCCCTTGAGACTCTTACTGTGGGGAGTGCTGGGGAGTATCTTTGTGGGTCTCCAGGATATGCTACAGCTTGCATTTTCATGCCCATGCCACAGAGACCACAATTTGTGGTTTGGAATTTTGTTTTTCTTCCTTCCAGGAGTTGCTTTCTCCATACTAAATGTGATGACCTTTAAGTGGGGGAGGTGGCGCTGGGGGCAAACTCAACATTCTGCATCCAGTTCAACATTTTGAGAAACAAAATGTCCACTAGACAACAAAAATATTGGGTTTCTTAATGTGAACATGCACCTATATTCAACCTACCAAATATCTCCAGGTTAAAAATTGGTAATTTTGGGCAAAATTACTTTTCACTATTTCTACAACTTTGTTAATTTACTACCCAGACTTCAGTGTAAGCTTACTTGAGGGCAAGTGTATGGCAGTAGGAGTAGCCTTATGTTTTTGGGTAGATATTGTCAGTGAAGAATTTAATGTTGTCAGTATTTCTGTTGCAGAAATGTGTATGGTAGAAATTTGTGTAAAATTCATATTTAGAGTACACCAGAATTTTATGAGAAAAAAGAAGATAGGTAACTTCAAAGTTATCTTGTTCACTGTGTCGATCAAGCTACTAGTTTCCTCTCAGATATAAGACGGTCAAAAGCTGGGGAAAAGAGGCATAGCAAAGACTTCCATAAGACAGCCAAACAGTGTGGGGGGGGGGGGGAGAGAGAGAGAGAGAGAGAGAGAGAGAGAGAGAGAGAGACATAGAGACAGAGACAGAGAGAGAGAATCACCAAGAGATAGGAGGTATATTAATATTTACTCACCATAGGACGTTTTTGAATGCACACTTGCATTGCTTAAGTGTACTTTTTAATGTTCACCCTATACGTGTATACTTTGACAGGTAGTTGTGATTCTTACATATGCTTGCAGTATTTAGTGTTGGTGTGAGTATTTATCTATTATTCTCAGACAGGTACACTGAATACATCCACTTATGGAAGCATTCTTCATAAACAAATGCCCAACAGATACAAGTGAATGTGTGTGTTTCGTTAATAGCTTTTGGACTTTTCCTACAGATATACCCGAGTATTTTTCACATTGTTGCTGTGAATGAAATATTGATCTAAATTCACAGTTGTAAATCCATTGCCTGGGAACTCTTAATCACATACATTGACGTTATGATCATGGTCTGTGTGGCACATCCTCTCAAAATGTTATGGGAGGAGAATCCCCACTCAAAACTGGATAAGCCTTTTTTGCAAGATAGTAATTCCGTATCATGTCATATATTTGGATTAAACCTGCGGGGTTTAATCCAAGCCTGGGCCATGCTCGAGTGCCGCATTAATGCCAGCAGGCCGAGGGGCAGGTTGGTGTAAAGTGGGCAGCAATTTATTCTGATGCACTAAGGTGAAAGACTTCTGCATGTTAATTAAATACTTTTTTTAGTTTGAAGAGTTTTCCATATTCTTACATGAATAGTGCACAATGTCTTTAAAAATGAAGGTGTTTCTAAAGACCCAAAAGAACAATATATGTATGTAAATACACACACACATATACACACACACACATATAAATATATATATATATATATACAAAATATTAGTAATGCAGAACATATCTAGTTGTGAGTTTGTGTCAGAGTAAAACAGGGGAATTTAAAATGGCAAATAAATAAGATAAAAAGGTTTTCTGTAGAAGACAAAACAAAAACACAATGCTACTCCATGCAAACAAGGCAGAAGACAGGGGTGCTTTGTGAGGCCAATTCTTATCGAAGCATTTTCCTAGCTCATGTGAGAACAATTTTCGGGGTTGGGAGATATTCTCGGTTTGTTATTAAGATCAAATACGAACAGTCAAAGTTATTGGCCATTTGACAGAAATGGGATGTCTTGCGTTGAGCAGCATCATTGTTTTTGTTAGACATATATGGTGCACTGGAGAAAAATATCATGCCTTATTTATTCTAAAATATTGAATAATGAGGGCAGTTTAACTAAAATACTAGGTTCATTTAAGGTCTCATTTGGGACTTTTTCATAATAAATACATGGTCACTTTAAACACGTATGCTATGAAAGTAGGAAGTTTGCCTTAGTTAACAGTGAACTCTCACCTTCCTGGTAGAAAGGGGCCTTATAAAGAACAGAAGACACAGTTACACTTACGTACTTACATTTAATACTGGCACTTGGCACAGACTGGATAATTTACCCTTTTTTCTCACTTCGTTCTTGTATATTGGGCGCACCTGTTGGTTCGAGGGGGCGGGGGGGGGGGGGGGGGGTTAAATGGAATTCCGTTGTACAAAACACGGTCTCTTTTATAATGCGTTGTTGCTAGGAAATGCAATGTTAGCTCCTCAAATACTTCGCTGCTCGATATCTCAACCGATACATGAATAGAAATGTTCATATGTGTACTTTAGAACTGAGTAACTTGCCATCTTATTACACAACTAAAATGTACTGGACTCATTGGTTTATAAGAGCTTTTATTTACAAAACTTAGTAATGCCCCTTTGCTGGGGTAGACCTGGTGACAATAACAATAACAATACAGGAAGAAATGCAAGGGAGGCTGGAGGTAATTTGCACAGGTGGTTGGGGAGCGGGCGGTCACCTTCATGAAGGCGGGGGGCTCTCATGGCATGAGGCAGTAAGGACACACGAGGATGATGCTGGAGATGGAAGGAACAGTGGGTGGCGTGCTGGTAGGCACACAGGCGGCTGAGAGTGCAATAATTTGAGTGTCTGGCATGGTGGCAGCGAAAAGATTACAGAAGGCTAATTGTGCCCCCGGCCTCCCCCCCCCCGTTGATGGACAGGGAGCAAGGAAGATTATCTGGGTGGTGCCTGGACCTGCTAGTGCTACAATGGGAGGGTGGGGGGGAATAATGTTGGGCCGCAGGAGAGGCTAATTTGGTATATAGGCTGCATCATTCCTTGGGGGTACTCGTACGAGGAGACCGGCAGTTAAGTCAGGGTCCGCGATAACGCAAACACACAAAAAAAAAAAATGCAGCAAAAACAATTGTTAAACCTTATTCTGGTTATGCGCTGGCTCTACTATGAAGTTGCCTTAATGAAGCGTCAAAGTGTTAGACATTCCAAATTATATTTGATAGAATATTTTAACTCTAAACAATTTTGCTATCCTGGCTGAAGAGGGGTGAAACCCCGAAACCGGTCCTAGGATGCTTGTTTCCGGTCCAGAGAGGGCCTGGCTTGGCAGTTCGGGCTGGACTGTTCCCATGAGGCACAGGGTCAAGACTGATTTGCATATGGCCAGGTCTAAACGGGGGTGGCATGGTGAGCAGAAAATGATGGATTTAACCCAGATCTCTTGACTGGGGGTGAATGTTTTGATTTGTTCTGCATTCTGTCCATCAATTGTGTGTCTTTTGCTGGAGATGGAAGGAACAGTGGGTGGTGTGCTGCTAGGCACACAGGCGGCGGTGAGTGCAATAATTTTAGCGTCTGGCACGGCGGCAGCGAAAAGATCAGAAGGCTAATTGTGCCCCTCCCCCTTCCAGGACAGGGAGCAAGGAAGATTATCTGGGTGGTGCCTGGGACCTCAAAGTGCTACACTGGGGGGTTAGGGGGGCATAATGTTGGGCCGCAGGAGAGGCTAATTTGGCATATAGGCTGCACCATTCGTTGGGGGTACTCGTACAAGGAGATTAGCAGTTAGGTCAGGGTCCGCGATAACGCACACACCCAAAAAAAGAAATGCCGCAAAAAGCAATTGTTAAACCTTACTCTGGTTATGCATTGGCTCTACTAGGAAGTTGCCTTAATGAAGCGCCAAAGTGTTAGACATTCCAAATTATGTTTGATAAAATATTTTAACTCTAACTCTAAACATTTTTGCTCCCGTGTCAACCACCAATCCCCTTGCGTTTTCAAATACAGCAGGCTGCTAATGCATGTATGACTACTGTGCTGGTTTTGTTCGACTTGCATTTGTTTGGTAAACTGAACCTCAACGCTATTGTTGATGGGAAAAGAAGCAGCTTCTGGACTCCTTCTCTTGGGAGAAATTGAATGACCACATTTTTCAATTCAGGTTGCTCTTCTCTTTTGTTATTGTGAATCGTATGTTTACCAAAGATTCACTGAAGAAATATTGTATGGTGTACTACAATAAGTTTGACTTGTAAAAATGTATTTGGACATCATATACACTGGACGTTCACTGTCTATACACCATGCATCAGTGAAGAAATCAAGCAATAATAAAAGCAAAGCGTTCCATAAACACCAGTAAAACACAGTTTCTGCTGTTTTTTATAGGATGAAATTGAGTAACCACTGTTTTTTTAAAGATTTTGAGATCACTGGAAAACACTGAAAAAACACCACCAGAATTTACCAAAAATAGAAACTGAAAACAGGAAAGCCTATCGAAACACTATATGAAGACGGACCACCTCAGCAGTTTAGGGTTAGCATATTCATCAGCCATCTGATGGGCCTATGGTCTGACAGAACCCGGGAAAGAGTTCTTACATGTATTTGCGACTCGCTAAATAGTTTTGCAACTTGCTATTAGGAATGTAAATGTAAATGTAAATGTATTTCGATTTATATAGCGCAGGAATCACCCAGGGGTCTCAAGGCGCTTGCTTAGGGAACCCGTCCTGGTATTCCCCTGTGAGATACCCCGGCAGGGTATCCACAAGGTGAAAGCCAGGCATCCCGCCGCGAGGGGCCGTAGTGGAGATTAAGCAAGCTATTGCCCAGAGTCGCAGAGTGTGACCCCGTGAGTCGAGTAGGCACCGGAGCGAGAATTGTCGAGTCCGTGGAATTTTTGAGCCCGAGACCCGCCGAGGCGGGGAATCGAACCCTGGTCCACAGCCGATCTCAGCTTCCGGGTCTGCCGCCTCTAACCACTGAGCCACGCTTGTTCCCTTCCTAATAGTAACCGCAAAGCTATGTACCAATGTTTTGTGACCACAATTGTGGTTGCAAAACACTTGCAAATTACCACCCTTTTCAAGAGGGAGGTAATGGATTCACAAATGGGAAGGGGTCCCCTGGGGACCCCTTTCCCTTTTTCACAGGCTCTGAAGATATCTTTTAAGGGCTGGCAGTGGTCAAAGGGACCACAAACTGCCCTTAAAAAATGAACCGAAAAAGCTTCTTTTTTTGTATGCATCTCGTTTTCCTTTAAGGAAAACGGGCTCCATTCGAGAAAAAAAAACTGCTTTATGTAAAAGCAGTCCCAGACATGGTCTGCTGAGCCCAGCAGGCCACCATACCTGGAAGGGCCTGCTATTCCCAATGGGGTCGCAAATTGCGAGTGGCTCATTAATATTCATGAGCCTCACAATTTGCGATCTAATTGGGAATCGCAAACAGTGTCTCTGACACTGTTGTACATCCCATTTTGAGACTCGATAATTGCGAGTCGCTATTGCCCTTAGAAACTAACAAGATGTCAGGCAGATACCAACAGCAGGGCTCAGTGAAGGTCCAGTTGCTACTAGCCAGCTGGGAAGTTACCGGAATGACCTTGTAGCTTGCTGTATCTCTGTACAGGCCTCATAAAATCATTGGGCTGTTACAAGACCTGTGGGTCTAGTGACTGAAATAATCTTCTTGACCTAACTTTAATGCTCTTGACCCATAAACTGGCCTCAAATTATGCAATCCTGAAGAAATATTTATTTCACTAAGCCGACTTTTTCATCATTATCACATGACAAGCCACAGGGCTTGGTCGCCCCACTCACTGCTGCCACTCCTGCCTGCCTTTACCGCGTCCTGCCTGCAGATTCCTTCGCTCGCTGCCCGCTGCTCCTGGGAATTTCCTGCTGCTCCTGGGAATTTCCCGCTGCTACTGGGAATTTCCCGCTGCCCGCTGCTTCTTGGAATTTCCCGCCGCTGCCTCCCTGCGGCCCCGCCCTCCTGTGATTCCATTCGCCGCCCCGCTCCCGCCACCCAGCTGCTCCTCCCTCCCGGCTCCTTACTTATGACGCCCCCAGAGCGACCGCGCAGCGGACGCGCGCAGCGGGAGCGCCGATTGAGCGCCGAAGGTAAGCCTGTCTGCGCCCGTCTGCGCCTGGCCCGTGCCCAGCGCCAGGACCCCTGGCCCTCCCCGCCGAGGCAAGACGACCCGACTGACCTACGACGACGCCACTCTCAACGCACTCAATGCCGGCCGGACCCACGCCTGCTGCCGAGCCACCCCGAGACGCACCCACGGACCCTTTACCTGCTGCACCTGCAAGTTCACCTGCCTCCGAACCTGCCCCGCACCCGCCAAGACAAACACCAGCAGCAACCACCTCAAGTGCATCCTGATCAACACCCGCTCCGTCCACAGACACGCCGTGGAACTCTGGAACCTCCTCGACGCTACATCACCGGACGTCGCCTTCCTCACGGAAACCTGGATGAACGCCTCCTCTGCACCCGACATCGCCATCGCCATCCCGGACGGGTACAAGATCATCAGGAGGGACCGCATCAACCAGACCGGAGGTGGCATCGCCATCGTCCACAGGAACACCATCCGCATCACGACCGACGCCAACGACTCCTTCGCCGCAGCCGAACATCTCCACTTCCAGATTCACACCGACCCTAAGACGACCCTCAGAGGCAACCTCGTCTACAGACCCCCCGGGACCACGCACACAATTCAGCGAAGACATCACAGACTTCATCAGCCCGCACGCCCTCCCCTCCACTGACTACATCCTCCTCGGGTACCTCAACTTCCACCTGGAGAACAACAAGG
The DNA here is from genome assembly GCF_964261635.1 of Lissotriton helveticus. Classification (NCBI taxonomy): domain Eukaryota; kingdom Metazoa; phylum Chordata; class Amphibia; order Caudata; family Salamandridae; genus Lissotriton; species Lissotriton helveticus. Next base: position 2,083,604,143 of record NC_136065.1, read on the forward strand.
ACCGCAACACCACCGCCCTGCTGGAAAACCTCGCCAACCTCGGACTCAAGCAACTGGTCAACACCCCCACCCACTACGCCGGCCACACGCTTGATCCCGTCTTCTCTTCCAGCAAGTACATCACCTTCAGCCACGCCACCGGACTCCACTGGACCGACCACAGCTGCGTCCACTTCAGCTTCAAAAGATCCATGACCCACTACCACCCGCAACAGGTACCTCACAGGAATTGGAGCAAGATCACCGCAGACCAGCTCACCACCTCCCTCAGCCAGAGCCCACCCGCCAACACAACGGACCCCAACGAAGCAGCCCGCAACTTCACACAGTGGCTGACCGCCTGCACCGACGACCTCGCGCCACTAAAGAACCCTCCCAGCAGACCCAGAAGCAAGAAGGCATCCTGGTTCACCGACGACCTCAAGGACTCCAAGAAGATCTGCCGCACCCTCGAGAAAGCCTGGCTCCGCGACCGGACCACCGACAACATGACCGCCCTCAAACACGCTACCCGCAAGCACCACCAGCTCATCCGCACCACCAAGAAGAAATCCCTGAAGGAACGACTGGACAACAACGCCCACGACAGCAAAGAGCTCTTCACTATCGTCAAGGAGTTCTCCAACGCCAGCACCGGCACCAACGACATCACTCCATCACAAGACCTCTGCGACTCCCTCGCCTCGTTCTTCCACCGCAAGATCGCCGACATCCACAACAGCTTCGGCGCCCCACCCACGCACCCAACCGTCGAACCAACGCCCCCCACGGCCACCCTTCGCACCTGGACCACGGTGACCACCGAAGACACAGCCCGCACGATTAACACCATCCACTCCGGATCACCGACCGACCCCTGCCCACACCACGTCTTCAACAAGGCCGACTCCACCATCGCACCCCAACTCCGGAACATCATCAACGCCTCCTTCAACACCGCCACCTTCCCGGAGAGCTGGAAGCACGCCGAGATCAGCGCCCTCCTGAAGAAACCTACAGCGGACCCCACCGATCTCAAAAACTTCCGCCCCATCTCGCTCCTCCCTTTTCCTGCTAAAGTCATCGAGAAGATCGTCAACAGACAGCTGACCGCCTTCCTCGAGACGAACGGATCCCTCGACCCCTCGCAGTCCGGCTTCAGAGCCAACCACAGCACCGAGACCGACCTCATCGCAGCCTCCGACGACATCCGGACCCTGCTCGACAAGGGGGAAACAGTGGCCCTCATCCTCCTGGACCTCTCCGCTGCGTTCGACACGGTCTGCCACCGCACCCTAGTCCAGCACCTCAGCAACATCGGTATCCAAGAGAAGGCACTGGAGTGGATCATCTCGTTCCTCGCCGGAAGAACACAAAGAGTCCGCCTCCCCCCGTTTCGCTCCGAGGCCACCGAAGTCATCTGCAGCGTCCCGCAAGGATCTTCACTCAGCCCCACCCTCTTCAACATCTACATGAAACCTCTCGCAGCCATCGCACGCCAGCACAACCTCAACATCATCTCTTACGCCGACGACACCCAGCTGATCCTCTCCCTCAGCAGAGACCCCGACACCGCCAGAACCTGCCTACACGAAGGGATGAAAGACGTCGCCGAGTGGATGAAGGACAGCCGCCTGAAACTGAACTCGGACAAGACGGAAGTCCTCATCCTGGGATCTTCGCCCTCCGCCTGGGACGACTCCTGGTGGCCCCCAGCCCTGGGCACCGCACCCAAGCCAACCGACCACGCACGCAACCTGGGCTTCATCCTGGACCCCTCCCTCTCGATGACCAGACAAGTCAACGCCGTCTCCTCATCGTGCTTCAACACCCTGCGTATGCTTCGCAAGATCTTCCGCTGGATCCCAACCGAGACCAGAAAGACTGTCACCCAGGCACTCGTCACCAGCCGACTGGACTACGGAAACGCCCTCTACGCCGGAACCACAGCCAAGCTACAGAAAAGAGTCCAGCGCATCCAGAACGCCTCCGCCCGACTCATTCTGGATGTCCCCCGACGCAGCCACATCTCCAGCCACCTGAGGAACCTGCACTGGCTCCCCGTCGACAAGAGGATCATGTTCCGGCTCCTCACCCACGCACACAAGTCTCTCCACGACCTGGGCCCCAAGTACCTCAACGACCGCCTGACCTTCTACACGCCCACCCGCCAGCTACGGTCCACCAGCCTCGCCCTCGCAGCCGCACCACGCATCCGAAGAGCCACCGCCGGAGGAAGATCCTTCTCTTACCTGGCTGCCAAGACTTGGAACTCCCTCCCCATCCACCTTCGGCTGACCCAGGACCATCTCGCCTTCAGGAAACAACTCAAGACCTGGCTGTTCAAGCAGTAGCATACCCCTCCCCCCAAGCGCCTTTAGACCCTCCCGGGTGAGAAGTGCGCTATACAAATGGCATGATTGATTGATTGATTGATTGCACCTACAAATATGTGAATTTAGCATATCTGCTGTACAAAAAACTCTTCTGTTGGATTTAATGCACTGAAGTTTTGCTCCTTATACAATTACAAATCGATATCACATATAGGGTGCACATGACCTGACTTGCCTCTTAGTTCACTAACAGCAATGTAATCACGGAGAGGGAAGATACATTTCTCAGTTACTGTTTAAAAACTCCCACGTTTAATAAATATATTACTAAAGCATGAAGTGGTAGCTCACTGTCATTTGCAGTCAGCACATTTCCATTCAAATAGCTGCAACATTTCCCACTGACACGCAGTGATATTAAAATTATATAGCATACAAACAATGTTTGGAAATCTGGTACTGCAACTATTCATCATTTGCACATCATCAAGTAAAGTGTTCTGATTTGTTTTGAGCCTGTTAAAATCTTTGTTTCCATCACACTTCTGAATTACAAAAAAGATGCTTACCTAACTCCTGAAATGCTTTGAATTATTTGTACTGTTCATTTACAAGCTATTTAAATATTGTATGCTAAAAAAAAACACTGACACCCTACAGCCATGTTTCACAAGGATTGTCAGACAGCGTACTTCGCCAATCCCTAAGATATAACAATCATCAATTTATTAAAAGACTTAAGCTGACATTTGACCTTTGTTTTTTAACAGAAAGCAAATGTGTTAGGATAAAAATAAGATGTAAAGGCACCTTTATTGCACATTCACTTTCGGAGTGAACACAGCAACAGTTCCTTGCCAGCTCGAGTTCACTCACCAGAACGGACCAGTGGGCCCTACGATTAGCTCACCCTGATAAAATTTGAGTCGCATTAGCGAGTGGGGGGGGGAATAGATTTTTGGAGGCCTGCTTTATGACCTGTGTAGTTGTCTTTTTTGTCAAGGGCACAAGAGGGAGAAGAAGTTCCAGTCATTCAGGGCTCCTTTTACTTCACAGACATCAGGTCAAGCTCTCTTCTGTCCTTCCTCAGGTCTGCTTGCTCAGTTCTGAGTCGGTGGATGGACAGTTTTCCGATGATGGTGCCCCACTGGCTCCACTACTGAAAAATGTATTCAGATGACCCAAAAAGTAGGGGCCGTAGGATAAAGCCATCAGACCACCAACCCTATTTAGAGCGGATGGTGAGATTTTTTTTCTGACGTCACTGTCAAGAAAAGCATGACAGTCATAGATAGCAAAAAAGATCATTACACTCACACCCAAGGAATAAATTCCCTGCATGTGTGAATCATTAGTTATTTGTGACGGCGGTTCCTCTGAAGGACAGAGATCACTGCTGGCTGGCAGTGATCTCTAAATTTAATAAGTGGTAATGCGTCAGGTTGGCAGTACGTAATGTCCTCCAGAACCCTGACTGCCAGACAGACACCCGCTAAACTTAAAATCTGGCCTTTGGAGTATGAAGAAAGAAAGAAATACAGGAAGACGAAAAGAAGAGAGCATGAGAAGAACTAAGAGAATAGGAAAGAGGAGAAAGTTAAATAGTGAAAGAAACTTAAAGGAAGGAGAATAAAGACAACAGAAATTTGAAAAAATAAAAATGAAAATTGAGAGAAATGAAAAGAAGAATGAGCTATAAAGTAAGAAAGAGAGAAGGAATGAGAGAGAACGGGCAAATAAATTAATGCAAACAAGAATTTTAGGTTAGATTTTGAAAAGCATAATATTTGTATGGATAGTTCCTTTTCTTAACAATGACAACTGTATTAATTCTATGCATCTATAGAGGTTTTCTCTAAAAGCCAAGGGCATTGATCTGATGTGATGGGGAGCGAAATAATTGAACCTTACTGGAATGCTTTTTTATCATCAATCCCGAAAGTTCATATTAGTATGCCCGGTAGAGTACCCCAACAAAACAATGCTTTAAGCTACAATAGACATCACAGAAGATGAAAATGTTCGGGTTAATAGATTCAGGTTTATGCTGGAAATGCAGAAGAGGTGTAGCATATAACCTACATGTTTCGTACATTTCCCAAAACTGTACACTTTTGGAAAAATCGAGGAGAAAATGAATCAGATTATTTTAGATGGAATTAATATCAATTAATGGATTTTAATCTTCACGGGTTTTCAAGTCCAGTCTGAGGGCCTCATTTAGAGTTTGACAGAGTTAACTAGGGTAGCCCTGGGGACCTTGGTCCACCACATTTTGAGTTGTCCACTGGTCCTGCAGACAACTAGCTACGACAGGAACGGCTGGCAGGAGTTTTCTCCCATGGTGTGGTTATCATTTTGTTTTTTACTGTCCATTACTGCCAGGTGTTTCCTGGCAGTGATGGACAGGGGGGAAAAAAGTGTTTATACCCTTCACCTTAAGTAGGGTTAACGATGTAGAGTCCTTCTTCCAAAGACCCTGTTGTGACACCAGCTGACATCCAGAGCAAACTCCAACCCCTCTCTTTGACCTCCTCACCGCACAGATGCAGATTAGCGATGATATTCTGGCAGCTGCTGGAGAAGTTTAAAGGTAAGCTTCTCTTCAATGTCAATCTGCCACTGGAGGAGGTAGGGAATAATTTTCTTCATGGAGGGTAGTTTTCTTTATTTCTTCCAATTTCTTATCTGGATTCTCCTTGTCTCAGGCTGTGAATACACCTTCTCTATTTCTTCAAGCCATATACAATGAAGCAGCAAAATGTTGCGGTGGCTCGCCCGGTCGTCGCCAAAAACAGTGTTGTGACCCAAGGGTAGACTATTTAACACAGGACGCTGTATTTTGGTCACATGCTTTATTTCGTGGGTACAACGAGCCACCGCTCCTCTCAGCACAGAAGAGAGGCACCAACTGACTCTTCTCAGAACAGGCACCACAGAGCACCATGACAACACCTAAATGTTCTATGTGGAACCTTAAACCACCATATGTAAGCACAACAGACCCCTACTCAATCTGACCGTGGGAGAAAATATTCCAGTGACGGGGCTCCATTGACAGAATACTTACAGCCTAACTCTAAATGAGCGGGTGGACAGTCAGTTTGGTGGGCAGGGTATTTTGTTGTAGCTGCTTGGATATAATTGAATATAAAAGGGAAAAAAACTAAAGTATTCCATATTCTCAAAGAAATATTTAAATGTTAAGTTGTAAATTTACACTTCCATTTTAATGTTGATTTTGAAATTTCTGGATTTCACAAAGTTTCCAAAGAGTACTCCTGGAAAACTCTTCTGAATTCCTGTTTAAGTTCATATAAAGTCATGGCCTTTGTGGACAACTGCACATATGAAAAAGGCTTTGTATTGATGCAGTCACTTTGATGCCTATTTTAATCCCTTTCATCTAAGTTATTGGTGAGGGACTTGCTCTGTCCCTAATACACACCGACACTACTATTCGGCTAAAAGTGTTTAGAGTAAAGAGAGCTGGATGGCACATTAATATTCCACTAATGGCTTGAAGCAATGTACACTGCTCATACCTTCCTAATGTACCTGATGTCACCTATGCCAATTCATGCCAACTGTGGGCGTGGACGGCAATATTTAAGCACAGACACCTGTGGACATTTCCCAATAGGAAGTCAGACGCAGCTCAACGAAACCCAAGCTGTGTGAGGACATCTCACTCCGTGTAATATCACTTGGGCATCAGAAGTGAGGCACAAAATAATTTTAAAATGTCTGAGGTGGAGTCGGGCGCCTATGCATCAGGATCACCAATCAAAGACCTGACAACATGGGCCCCCTTGAGACTCTTACTGTGGGGAGTGCTGGGGAGTATCTTTGTGGGTCTCCAGGATATGCTACAGCTTGCATTTTCATGCCCATGCCACAGAGACCACAATTTGTGGTTTGGAATTTTGTTTTTCTTCCTTCCAGGAGTTGCTTTCTCCATACTAAATGTGATGACCTTCAAGTGGGGGAGGTGGCGCTGGGGGCAAATGTCCTGCTCTCAGTTTGCCGGCTTGCCTCCTCGGCGATTTTGGCCTCGACTTTTTTTCCCCTTGTTCATGTGGGGAACAGCTGTGTTCTTGAATGGAGATGCCTTCGCCTGCATGACAACAAATCATTGCGAGGATATAGAAAGTCCAGACCTCATAGTGTGCCGATACGAAGATGAGTTCGCCACAGATGAGGAAGAGAGGTGTTACCGTTACTGGTCCTTCGTGTCAAAGGTAGGTTGCGTGAACTTCGATTTGAGAAAGCACCTATTATACATTCCAGGCTTAGAGCAGTTTTAACCAAATATCTACAAAAACAAATGTACTGTCAACAGTATCACTGAAAAAAACTCAACATTCTGCATCCAGTTCAACATTTTGAGACCCAAAATGTCCACTAGACAACAAAAATATTGGGTTTCTTAATGTGCACATGCACCTATATTCAACCTACCAAAATATCTCCTGGTTAAAAATTGGTAATTTTGGGCAAAATTACTTTTCACTATTTCTAAAACTTTGTTAATTTACTACCCAGACTTCAGTGTAAGCTTACTTGAGGGCAAGTGTTTGGCAGTAGGAGTAGCCTTATGTTTTTTGGGTAGATATTGTCAGTGAAGAATTTAATGTTGTCAGTATTTCTGTTGCAGAAATGTGTATGGTAGAAGTTTGTGTAAAATTCATATTTAGAGTACACCAGAATTTTATGAGAAAAAAGAAGATAGGTAACTTCAAAGTTATCTTGTTCACTGTGTCGATCAAGCTACTAGTTTCCTCTCAGGTATAAGACGGTCAAAAGCTGGGGAAAAGAGGCATAGCAAAGACTTCCATAAGACAGCCAAACAGTGTGGGGGGGATAGACGGGGGGAGAGAGAGAGAGAGACAGAGAGAGAGAGAGAGAGAGAGAGAGAGAATCACCAAGAGATAGGAGGTATATTAATATTTACTCACCATAGGACGTTTTTGAATGCACACTTGCATTGCTTAAGTGTACTTTGTAATGTTCACCCTATACGTGTATACTTTGACAGGTAGTTGTGATTCTTACATATGCTTGCAGTATTTAGTGTTGGTGTGAGTATTTATCTATTATTCTCAGACAGGTACACTGAATACATCCACTTATGGAAGCATTCTTCATAAACAAGTGCCCAACAGATACAAGTGAATGTGTGTGTTTCTTTAATAGCTTTTGGACTTTTCCTACAGATATAACCGAGTATTGTTCACATTGTTGTTGTGAATGAAATATTAATCTAAATTCACAGGTGTAAATCCATTGCCTGGGAACTCTTGATCACATACATTGACGTTATGATCATGGTCAGTGTGGCACATCCTCTCAAAATGTTATGGGAGGAGAATCCCCACTCAAAACTGGATAAGCCTTTTTTGCAATATAGTAATTCCGTATCATGTCATATATTTGGATTAAACCTGCGGGGTTTAATCCAAGCCTGAGCCATGCTCGACAGCCGCATTAATGCCAGCAGGCCAAGGGGCAGGTTGGCGGAAAGTGGGCAGCAATTTATTCTGATGCACTAAGGTGAAAGACTTCTGCATGTTAATTATATACTTTTTTTTTTTAAGAGTTTTCGATATTCTTACATGATTAGTGCAAAATGTCTATAAAAATGAAGGAGTTTCTAAAGACCAAAAGAAAAATATATGTATGTACATATATATATACACACACACACATACACACACACACACATATATATATATATATATACAAAATATTAGTAATGCTGAACATATCTAGTTGTGAGTTTGTGTCAGTGTAAAACAGGGTAATTTAATATAGCAAATAAGTAAGATAAAAAGGGTTTCTGTAGAAGACAAAACAAAAACACAATGCTACTCCATGCAAACAAGGCAGAAGACAGGGGTGCTTTGGAGGCCAATTCTTATCGAAGCATTTTCCTAGCTCATGTGAGAACAATTATCGGGGTTGGGAGATATCTAGGTTTGTTATTAAGATCAAATACGAACAGTCAAAGTTATTGCCCATTTGACAGAAATGGGATGTCTCGCGTTGAGCAGCATCATTGTTTTTGTTAGAGTTATACATGATGCACTGGAGAAAAATATCAAGCCCTATTTATTCTAAAATATTGAATAATGTGGTCAGTTTATCTAAAATACTAGGTTAATTTAAGGTCTCATTTGGAACTTTTTCATAATAAATACAGAGTCACTATAAACACGTATGCTATGAAAGTAGGAAGTTTGCCTTAGTAAGTTAACAGTGAACTCTCACCTTCCTGGTAGAAAGGGGCCTTATAAAAAAGACACAGTTACACTTACGTACTTACATTTAATACTGGCACTTGGCACAGACTGGAAAATTTACCCTTTTCCTCACTTCGTTCTTGTATATTGGGCGCACCTGTTGGTTTGAGGGGGGGGGGGGGTTGTACAAAACACAGTCTCTTTTATAATGCGTTGTTGCTAGGAAATGCAATGTTAGCTCCTCAAATACTTCCTTGCTCGATATCTCAACCGATACATGAATAGAAATGTTCATATGTGTACTTTACAACTGAGTAACTTGCTATCTTATTACACAACTAAAATGTACTGGACTCATTGGTTTATAAGAGCTTTTATTTACAAAACTTAGTTAAGTTTGTTACAAAAAAAAGAACATAAAGAAGACAGCGACATTAATAGAATTTGACCGTTTTTGGTTACAAAACAGTCAATGGAAAATGCCCTTTTTCACCTACCTTAGTAACTGCCTCACAATATACCATCCTGCTTCAACAGCTGGGCAAGTGCTTCAAAAGTGGACAACGGGTGACCCGGTTTCGCAAATTTCCGTGCGGAATTTACAGACACTTATCCAAAAACCAGCCTGTTGATTTATAATTTATCCTGGAAGTTTCATTTTCCGGTAAAAAAAAAAGTGAAGAGGGGCAGCGGGTGCTATTTTATTCTTTGTAATGTGATGGCATGTCACTCGAAGCGCTCATGCGGTTCTCTGTGTTGTGTGTAGCTGTCAGAAGGGTTGCACATCTCTGACTATGCTTAACCGATGCAAAAACGGCGTGAAAGGGCGGATTAGTTTATCTTTAATGGGAATCTGCACACTGCCAAGGCAGGATAAAATTGCATAATTAGGCGTGGTTGCAGGATTGTTTACATATTACGCGCAGTAAGTCACACTGTTGCCAATATGTTAATTTCGGAATTGCTGATCTGCAATAAATGAAGTTGGAATTCCCTCTCTTGCATGTTGGCACCGCTCAGCTAGGGAAGCGTCCGTTAACAGACTCCAGTTTATGTTGAACGTTTACCCGCGCCTAGGCCCGCAGGGAAGAATGCGCACGTTATTAATTTGCACTTTAACTTTCCAAGTGCAAGGTCACCGAAGGACTCTCCCTGCTGACATCCTGTGTGACCTGCAGGCCACGGTTCGAATCCTGGCAGGCGGAATTTAGCTCTTCATACTTGTACGGTTAATTAAACCTGTTGTCATAGTGATTAAGAACACCTATTATTTACAGAGCCCAGAGAGCCAGACTAGAAAACAGGTTATCATAATGGAACGTCTAGGAAGGAGTTCTGAAAGATTAATTACAAGGTCCAACAAAATAAATAAAAATAAGTCGGAGGCTCTCATTATTTAATCCGCGCGTTTCGTTTACGATATTTCGCCAATAAAACGATGCATAAAACGTACTTTTTTGTTAGAAATATGGAACTAATCCTAATGTATGGAAAGGATTGCCATGCCCCACAGATGGTGGGACGATGTAGCCGTGTGCACGGGCCTCTGGTTCTCGGTTTGTTTGCACACATTCTCGTTAGAATCCGTCTTCTTTCTCGGTATCTTGGAAGGGGTCGTGTTCGTTGGCCTCATTCTTTCGAAACATGCCCGTTCGTGTCACGGTTAACCTCTCCCCTCCCTCCGGATGCACGTGCAGCTTGTGGCATACAACTGGCCCCACCCCCACTCGTGCCAGGCCTGAGGCAGGAAGTGACGATCCGGAAGTCATTCAATAGGTGGCCATCTTGGACATGTGCACTGTTGTCTTCAGTCTCTTGCACAATACAAAGGTAACACCAGTCGGATCCGAGGGGTTGGTGTAGCGATTTAGTTAGTTGCGGACATGTAGATTTTAATCTCAGGTTCAGCATTAGGGTTGGCATTTTTCCAAGAGGAAAATTCGGGTCATCTGTGCACACGTTTTAATATTCTGCAAAAGCCAAGAGGTGATTGTTAAGTAAAACTTTATGTGAAATCATAGGTATTATTTTAACCTTCACTTTCTGCCTTTGTTGACTTTATCAGTCAGGGGTCATTAGGACAGGAGTATAACACATTTTAAAGTGTTTTCTTCTAACATTTACTGTTTAAAATACGCACCTATTGTAACTCCTTAACTTCCTTACTTAGAGCAGGCAGTGTTAGAGGGAACATCTTACTCTAGTAAGAAAAAACAATTTACACAATAATATGGTTTTAATCAATCAATCAATTGGGAAAATGAGCCAGACTCAAAAAGTGATCAAAGTTCTGGATTACACGCCGTAGTATATATATATTATATATACTGCAAAAGCCACAAAAAATACAGGTTTCAAATTCCTCCATGACACAAATGCTGGGCAGATAAGATATTACCTAAACAAGTAAGTATTTCGAAGAATGTACTTGCCTGTGTTTAGCAGAAGCCCCGTCTCGTGGGTTAGTTCTCAGAATGAAGGTGAGATAACATAAAAACTCTTTTATGGTGTTTCTGCATAGCGAGTGAATAACTTTTGTTTAATGTCATTGGGCCCAGCTCAGCCTGTCTGACTTTAACATATTCTCAACAGGCTGGAGCTAAGGCATAATCCACCCTTCTTAATACCCTGTGCTCATTGACAGTGCAAGACAGTTTCTACTGTCGGCCTCAGGTAGAAATTGGTGGCCTTTTCTGTACAGGCTGTACTAATTGTTGATGCACTGTCAGGTTTAAGCCTGCACAGAAATGTAATCTATTTACGTGTTTCAGTGCAGCTACATTTACCATCAACTTTATGTGTATTTCCTATAACTAATGTTCACTGTGACCTATTTCTGCAGAACCCACAGGTAACTTTTTCAGCACGTCTGTGTTCTAGACTAGGCCGGTTCACTACTTACTAGATTTAAGAAGCATTGGCATAGCCAATAGGTCTCGCTTTTGGGACCTTATAAGTATTTAGTTATGCAGCACAATAGCCTTGGTGCAACAACACCAACTGTTGCATTGCTAAACACTTACAAGTTCCCAAAGGCGAGACCTATTGGCTATGCCAATGCTTGTTATTTTGGTCCCCGGATCTGTTCTGTGTCCCAGTTTTACCCTGCTCTCCACCAATCAGGACCCCGCGGCCTGAAGAATGGAAGTGTGCCTCTGAGCTCTAGCGCCATGGAAAGAGCGGTCTTCTTGTGACAAAGGTGATCAGCGTTGATAAGTAGCAGAAGGAAGATGCTATCTGAGGGGACCTCTGAAAATGAAGCAATAATGTTTAATTTCAACTTTGCGGCAATAAAGAATGTTCAAGTCACTCAAGACGCATGGATCGCTGCCAAGATGGACTTTTGGGTCAGAGTTAGGGACATCTTCTCAATTCCTAATAATACATTTTTCAGATGATATTTTTGTGAGGGATATGTTGAATGTCCCCTTCTCAGGGTCTTACTCAAAGTCTGCTCTTGCATTGTAGCTTGTCTGACCCATCCATTTCAAGCCTTTCTGTCAAGGTGAATAGGCAAGTGATACCCTTTAGACAAAGATTCCTCAAAAGACCATGTTACATGTATGTATCCGTGCAGGCTAAAGCCTGTAGTGCAAGTGATGTTGGATAAGCAGTGGGGACTTACTGTCATTGTGACGTATGACACCTTAAGGGGTGACGTCGCAGCTTAGGCTGCACTAGAATATGAAGGATGCTGATTGACACAGGGTACATTCAAGTACTACTGAAAAGTTGGCAATTTAATAGCAGAGCGGTGAGATTCCTTATTTTGTAAGACTAAAGTAAGTGCAGTCTCTGAGCACGCCAGGTGTTCTAAATCACACACTAGATATGGAAATGCACATTTCACCATGGACGTGCACAAGGCCACACCTCTGAAAAAACACTAATGGCTAGCAGGACGGTGGCGATTGGGTGGACCACCACTACCTGGTGCTTTCATGTCTTTCCTGAGTGCCACACCAACATACCTGGATTTTTAGCCAATAGCAGGTTGCATTCTGGGACCTGTAGATTTATTCTTACAATTGTCGGCATGGACCATCATAATTCCTCGTTTCACACCAATATCCGGTGGAGCGGGGAACCAGACAGGGGTGTTCCCTCTCCCCCCTACTGTTCGCCTTGGCGATTGAGCCGCTCGCAGCTGAGGCCCGGACGGGTAGACATTTTCGGGGCATAGACAGCAGGGAGGGTCAACAATTCATCTCCTTATAAGCGGACGACTTTCTATTATTTCTGGAGGATGGATCAGGGGCCCTGAAGGGGGCGGAGCGACTCCTGGAGCGCTTCGGAGCATTGTCAGGGCTGGCAGTCAATTGGTCTAAAACCTGCTTGTTCCCTCTGAGACGAAACACAGAACAGCCCGATCATACACCCGAGATTAGATGGGAGCCCACTTGCTTGAAGTATTTGGGGGTCTATATATACCATACGGCAAGTGACTTGATGGAGGGTAATGTGGGCCGCTGCATGCGGGCACTGAAGGGCTGTATGGACTTTTGGGCCACGCTCCCGCTGTCAGTGGCTGGGCGCATTTCTCTATTGAAAATGATTGCCCTGCCGCGATTTTTGTATTACTTTCGTACCCTCCCCGTCTGGATACCTAGATCCTTCTTTTGCCAACTGAAATCCTAGATGACCTCCTACATATGGGGGAAGGGCAGATGTAGAGTGGCGCTAGCGACGCTCACCCGCCCGAAAGATGAGGGCAGTATGGCGACTCCTGATTTTGAACTTTACTATTTAGAAGCACAACTGCAGATTTTTACGCAGGAGATAGCGAGGGTATTTCGAGGTCCGGAGAGCGGGAGAGGCGGAGGCACGCCGCGCCATGTTCTGGCCTACATCGCTTTGCAGCAGAGAATCCCTCTAGGAGATCTGACGCCTGAGAAACGGACGTTCAGGCTCTGCTGGAACCGGTCCCAGCGTCGCGCGGGGGTGCAACACCCATATGCCCCAGAGATACCCCTGGGAATGCTCACAGCACTCCCCCATGGAGGTGATTGGTCGCAGTTGCAGAGTTGGGAGGACGCGGGAATACAAGTGGTAGGTGACCTTTACGAGAACGGGGAGCTTGTCCAGTATCAGGTACTGCAGGAGAACTTTGGACTACCCAGAGGGGACTACCTACTGCATGCTGCGGTGACTGGGGCCATCCAGCGACACTGGAGGGGAGGATTGGCAGAACCACCGACGACTATGGCCTGCCAGTACGCCATGATGGCAGCTGGAACCTACAAGGCAGTGACATGCTTGTACTCCAGAATGCTCCGGGAAAACCTACCACCACTGACGAAGCTAAAGGACAATTGGGAAGCGGATCTTGATAGGGAGATCCCTGAGACGACGTGGGCTTTGTTAGTGAGACGGGCTAAAAACAGCACGAGAAACGCGCGCTTTCAGCAAATTCACTTTTACGTGCTCCATAGGGCCTACTTGACCCCGGGCAAAATCAAGAAGTATTTTGGTGCAGCCAATGCGGCATGCCCGAGATGCGCTTTAGAAGGGGCGGAGCTGGAACATATGTTATGGTCATGCCCTGGCCTTCGGGAATTTTGGCAGGCGATAGGTGAAACTCTGAATGAGGTGACGGACAGGACACTGCAATACGATGTAGCAGTTTGCCTATTGCATTGGTTTCCGCACACGCCCAAAACTAAAATCACGAGTAAATTTATAGACATGGGCCTGATCGTAGCTAAAAGGGAAATCACACGGAATTGGAAGGCGAGAGCAGGGCCTACACATAAGAGATGGGTCAAGGAGTTCCTGAGGTGGGCCACATGTGATAGTACGCACCGATACCTGATGGCTCGCCGTACACAGAACGATAGAGCATTGGACATGGCGGCAGCTTGGGAGGCATTGGTGCAAGCCCTTAGGGACAGTACACTACAGGAGGATGAGGTTGATCTGAGCGGAGACGGGCACGGCCCCCGTGACACACTAGGGACACCGCAAATCTAGGATGATACTGAACAGCGTCTCCTGATCACAACCATAGAAGGGACAATAGCGGGTACTCATGAGTGGGTGGTGAGCGTTTTGGAGGGGGGGAGGGATGGGGTGTTGGGGATAGTTAGTTAATGTGGGGGGACTCCTTAGAGGAGAGTGGAGAAAAAGCAGGCGAATACATTGCCAAGGGGGAAGATTACACCTGACGCGCCCTACCAGGCCTTGAGAATTCTTCATTGTATCGCCGCCCGACCTCCGGGTTGTGGGCCACCAGGCTGTGTACAGTACTGATTAGGGACAGAAGAATGTAAGAGCTAATAGGTGTTAATACTGTGATGTAACAGCTGCATTGAATGTCTGCAATAAAAAAAATAAAAAAAAAATGGACCATCATAATTGCAGCATGCAATGTGCTCATGGCTAAAATGTCAGGACTTGTATAAGGTGTCACAGGTGTCAGGGTCTGTAAGCAACTACAGAAGGGGTGAAATTATATCCTCTTTGAGAGGGTTGCCGGTGGCCTTCAGCTTATTGAACACGAGGATGACACTGATGCAAGGGAGGAAGGCTCAGTGCAGGGTACTGTTAAGAGGGTTAAGAAACATGAGCAGCCCGCATCCCTCCAGCAGGCCTGCTAAGGGCGGTATCTGTGCCCTGCAGGTGATGGACCCAAGGGGCGAGGCATCACAAAGGAAAGGATGCTGAAACGTGCCCCTGAGCTGTTTAAAATAAAAATACCTACGGGGAGAAGGGAAAGAAGTTCTACGTGGAGCCCACGTTTTGCTTTCGCCCAGGCTGACTAGTAACTTCCTTCACTCGGTACGCTGTTTGTCTTCCCGTTCATGGTTTATTGGAGTCATTTCCTCTGCGTCCGCCCCTGACCAAGTTACCTTTTAACTTTTAATTTCTGAGACTGCAGACTAGTGACAGCGGGTGAGTGGCAGCCTTCAGTACTGTGCCACAATGGTCTCGGCCTGCCCTTTGCAACCTTTGCCATACAATTATCTTTTCGACTATACATTAAGTCCTGGCCGCAGGGCGACTTCGCTAAATAAGAAGCCTGGACTGGGAGTCTGGAGACAGCCGAGCCGATAATGGAAGTGGGACTAACTCACTCGCCAGGGCGCGTGCAGAAGTGTTTTATTTCTCTTTGGTTTTCAGTACAATAGAAAGGGGTTTCGTTGTGCAAGCAAAGGTCACGGGGGGTCAACCAAGGTAGGTCTGGCTCTTATCAGTGCAGCATAGAGGTGTGCGAGCCAGCCATGGTCTTATTGGGATAAAAATGGGCCCGGACATCAAACTTAAAGCAACCTTAATTAGTGAACCAGATAGTTAAACAAGGCGGGCCTTGAAGACTGGGCTCGCATGCGGCTGAGTGGATGCTTTCCGGAGCAGTGATGTCTCTTCCGGTTAAGCAGCCTGGGGATTTTGGAAGGGGCATTTACGTACTGCCTGTCCTTGTCATGTCCGCCGCTCAGGACAGGGCGACCAGCTTGGAGGATTGACATGCGCAGTGCAAGGCATAAACTGTGCAATCGATACCACGTAGGTTGGTGTCAGGACGTTTGGAGAATCCTTATTGTATCATGGCATACAGAAGAGCTTTGCACTATGTTTACATGGTGTTCATCAGTTGTGCTAGTGATTGAAGCAGAGTTATTAGTGCTGCCTGCCATTTTAAAAACAAAAGTCATCGCGATCACGATCGCTGTATTGAAGCAGAGTTATTAGTGCTGCCTGCCATTTAAAAAACGAAAGTCATCGCGATCACGATTGCTGTGAAAGCAAAAGTGAATGCAATGACGCGCTAAATCACGAAAGGGATGCGCGCGCAGTAGCGCGCGTGCTTGTTGCGCGTTCCTGCAAGCTGGTTGCCGCTTTGGGAGCATTTCCCAAAGCCCCTTCTAAATGTCTCTCCGAGCAGCGCATGCACGCTGGCTAAGCGAGACCTAAATACTATCCCTTATCTGAAATGTTTGTATTGGTGTGTGGAATTTTTATACTTGTGTGTGTGTGTCTATATAATGTATTCCTGTTATTTCCCTACATCAGCAGTACCATCTACAATGAGCTTCAACTTCATCCAACTCTCTCTTAAACTATCACCGCACCCCACACTCTAGAATACCCACATCCCCATAGCAACTAACAACACAGACTCCACACTTATAACAGGAAAATATTACCAGCTTTAAGCAATTTTTCTACAGACACGAACACTAAACTGCAGATCATGCCAGTATAAAACCAGCCAGGTGCAACCCTATCAGTATACATGCCACTACCTTAGACTCAGATCGTAGCTCTGAGCAGCTTACCTATTTCAGAGTTTAAAAAAATGTCAAGCAGAAGTCTCATCCTCATTTGGCAGGTATCCCCACCACTCCTAATCATTTTCACCTGCCAAAGCAACTGAAATGCCTGCCTTGGCCTTACATGGATCGATTGTCCGAAAGAACCCAAACTACTCCCCAAGAGATTGGTCACACCTTGGCGAAAGCTTAGACTTGAGGACTTTCACTCTCTCTTAAGAAATGACCACTTGGGTCCTTTTAATAATGTCGAGGCAGGCTACGAAATGTTCTGCTCCTGGATTACTCGGGCGCTTGATTCCCTCATCCCGTCAACCTAGTTTAAAGGCCGCTCCCAGGAATCTAGCCCCTGGTATATACATTGAGCCTATTGAGGAAAGCATGTAAAAGAAATGAACGCGAATGGAGGAAAGATTATGACCTGGGAAAAAAAGCATACTATTTGGCTGAATTAAAGTCATATCCCAGAGCCATTTGCAAAACGCGGGCAGCCTATTATGCCATCGAGATTAGACTTAGTCCTAACCCTGCCAAATTCATATTTAAAGTCCTCAAAGACCTTAGTGCCAAGAAAGCCTTGGTGCCTATAACCTTTTCTGAATCCCATTGTGAAGAACCAGCTTCCTTCTTCGTGGAGAAAGTACGGGCAATTTATCGGTCCTTTCCTTCTATGTCTACTTCTTGCATCTATACTCCCTCCAGGCCAAGGCCAGCCCCCAGCCTTTAGGTTAGCCCAGAAATCTCCACTGAGGAACTAAGCAAACTGCTCGTGAAAATTAAATCTGGCTCCCCTGCTGACCCGCTTAAATCTGCTCAGCTCAGAGAATCCTCCTCGCTCTGTCTGACGCCTCTATGCCAGATAATTAACGCCTCTTTCTCTTCTGCCACTGTGCCAGCTAAATGGAAACAGGCCTGGATCTCTCCCATCCTTGAAAAACCCAACTTGGACTCTACAAAGCCCGAGAATTATAGACCTATTTCTCTCCTCCCCTGGGTAGCGAAGGCTGCCGAAGCCCATGCTAATAACATACTCACCAACTTCTTGTTCTCCAATAACATTCTAGATGCTACGCAACATGGCTTCCGCGCCGGGCATAGCACAGATACTGCTCTACTGGCTATGGTGGAGCATTTGAGCACCATTCTTGATTCCGGTCAAACGGCGGCACTGATCCTACTGGATCTCAGTGCCGCCTTTGACGCGGTCTTGCATGCAATTCTGCTCCACCGCCTGGAAGAGGTAGGGATCTTGGACCTGGCCCTTGAATGGTTCAGATCCTTCTTGACCGGAAGATCCTTTCGTGTCTCCACTCTTCCTTTTTTAGCCCAGGCGCATCCAATTGAGCAGGGGGTCCCTCAGGGCTCGGCATTGAGCCCCACATTGTTCAATCTCTATGTTCAGCCACTAGCTGCTGTCGCCAGATAACGGGACCTCACTATGGTCTCATATGCGGATGACACGTAGCTAGTGGTTGCTCTAACGGATGGCTCAAGCCTGAATATCTCCAAGTTTAAAAATGGCCTCATGGCCGTGGCAGAGTGGATGTCGTCTAACTGCTTGCAACTTAATGCAAAAAAAACAGAAGTTTTAATAGTTGGTAAGAACACTGACTTATGGGGTGACCATTGGTGGCCTAATGCCTTGGGGAAGGCCCCCGAACCTAAGAATGAAGTTAAGAACTTGGGGGTGTGGATGGACACCTCTCTCAGCTTCTGCTTCCACACTAAAATAGTTGCTGCAACGTGTTTTGGCATTCTACGAGGGATTAAACCTATCCTAAAATTCTTTGATGCATCTACCAGACAGTTGATAATCCAGTCCACTATTCTATCTCGCCTGGACTACGCTAGCTTCCTGCTTCTGGGGGCCAATCAAGCTGAGATCACCCGGACGCAGCTACCCAGAACGCAGCAGCCAGAGCCTTAGTTGGCCTTCCCCGGTTCTGCTCCACCGCCGATACAATCCGGAGGCTTCACTGGCTCTCTGTGGCACAGAGGATTCAATTTAAGACGCTCTGCCTGTCCTTTAAAATTCTGAAACTGGCTATGTCTAAAATGCTTGACAACTTGCTGATCCCGTATGTCCCTTCCGGCACATTACGTTCCACTGGGCAGCATTTAGTTACGGTGCCTCGGATAAAACGTTGCAGAGCGGGACGTCGCTCCTTCCGCTACTTGGCAGCAAAATTGTGGAACTCACTACCGGCCCACACACGAGAACCGGACGATCTATTGACATTCAGGAAGGCAGTTAAAAGTCACCTCTTTCCCTTAAGAATATAAGTTCTTGCAGGAATCTGTCTTACTGGGCTCCACCGTGGTTTACTGCACTTCTAGCTGCTGTAAGCGCCTCGACGCCCCTTTGCTGGGGCAGCTGAGCGCTATATAAGTAGTTATAACAGAACATAACATCCATTGACATCAATGGGATTATCCTCCAAAACTACTCAATCTCAGCCTACTATGAGATGCTGAACATTGAGAGGTATGCTGTTGAGTAGACTGACCAATACTACCTCAATAACAAGTCCATACACCTCCTCGTCACACCTCACCTCATACCTACATATGCACACCATTTCGGATTTCAGAGAAGTATGGCAATACAAAATGTAACCTATTTAGAGGACTCTGCTTTACCTTGCAGCTATGGTAATTTCACTTACCCGTCTGCTTTGCACAGCCTTATGTGGGCTTGTCCTGCCAGTGCTCAGATCCAGCAGTAGCAAACAATTGTAACAGATACCTACAGGTTTCTATACTCACGTCTCGTTAACATTAACAGTAAAAACACTGATAGTGCATTCTGTGGTTTTACTGTTTGTAGCTTTAGAGTGCTTTGCATTTAATAAGCATGATCTGCCTAGTTGTTAGTTTGCCTTATTTGAATCAATTTCTTTATATGTGAGCTTGCTGCTGAATAAGCTATTTACCTATCTCCCGCACTCACCTCTCTAGATTTCTTCTAATAATTTTTCAACAACAACTATTTAAACCCTTAAAGTAATTCATGGCAGTAATGACGTCTCTCTTTATATTCACATGTTGCACTTCACATTACAACCCCTACAAGCAGTGCCCGGGCTCAAAATCTTAGGAGCTGTTACAAAGTCATCCTCTGCCCTGGGCACCCCCATTTTTGCTGACTGGTACTGGTGGTAACTGACTCTGAGAGCCTCTGGGCTCTGCTTAACCAGGGCCAGTGCTAAGGTGAAAACACAGTGAAAACAAACATGGTGAGTGTAAAAATTCAGGACAAACGGTCAAATTCAGGACACATATTCAGGACAGGAGGTCAAAATTCAGGACAAAAGGTAGGTTTTACAGACACATCAGAGGAGGTCGCACAATAGTATATAAGTAAGCCCATCCATGTCAAAACATATTCAACCATTTGCAAACCTATCCATCATGTATCCTTCCATCTATCATTTCACTCATCCATCCCTGCATCCGACCTTTCACTCATCCATCCATTATCCATCCATCCACCCTTTCACCCTATCCATCTGTACACTCATCCATCCACTCTTCTACCATCCATCCATCCAGTCATTTATCCTTTCACCCATCCAGCCATCCTTGCACTTACTCATCCATCCACCCAGTCACTCATCCTTCCACCCATTCACCCTTTCGGTCATCCATCCATCCTCCCTTACTCTCTCCATCGACCCTTTCACTTAGCCATCCTTCCTTCCATCCATCCACCCACCCATCCATCTACTCATCCACTCATGAATCCATCCATTGATCACTCATCCATCCTTTCTCTCATCCATCTATCCTTTCACTCCTTCACTCATCTATTCATCCTTATGTCAACCTACCCTTCCTTTCACTTACTCATCCATCCTTACATCCACCCTTTCACTCATCCGTCCATCCACACACCCTTGCACTTATCAATTCATCAATCCATCCATCATTTCACACATCCATCCACCCACTCACTCGCTCATCATCCACCTTTTCACTCATCCATCCTTTCACTCATCCATCCATCCTTTCACTCATCCATCCACCCTTTTACCCATCCAGCTACCCTTCCACCCATACATCCAACTATTTACCTTTTCTCTCATCCATCCTTCCACTCACTCACTCATCCATCTATCCATCCTCTCTCATTATCCATCCATTCAATCTTGTATTCATCCATTCACCCTTTCACTAATCAACCCTGCCATCCCTTCATTTACTCACTCGCCCACCTTTTCATATTAATTTTGAGCTGAGGCTTTGTCTGCAGAGTTGCAGACAGAAGAGGCCCATCAAGAACTTCACCTTCGCTGCAGGAGCCATCCCAGGACTGGGACAGGAGCCACCCAGGGAGGAGACAGGATCCACCAATGTGTGTGGGGTTAGGGGGGGACAGGAGCCATCACAGGCAGGGGGGACAGGAGCTACCACATGGGGGGGACAAGAGCCATCACGAGGGGGGGAAAGGAGCCACCACATGGGGGGGCAGGAGCCATCACTGGGGGTGCCAGGAGCCATCACTGGGGGGACAGGATCCATGACAGGGGGGACAGGAGCCATCCAGGTCGGGCACAGGAACCACCCAGGGTGGGCACAGGGGTGGGCATGCAGTATTCTAGTATCATCATGGTCTCTTCCAGGGTGGGGTAGGGCTCGTCACCCTCTCCTGGTTAAGACAACGAGTAGACAGGCTCACTTTCCAAAATGTTAGTTTTGCTATCCCCCACTGCGATATACAGTACTTAAAGGAGATACTCCAAGAGAACTGATAAAACTGGTTGTCCTCCATACTTTGTTAATCAGTGTGGGTGGGATTGTGCCATTTCTTAATTTTATTGCATTATAGATTGCATGTTTGAAGAACCGAGGTTTGCTTACAATTTAGTGACAGTAATTAAGCTCTGCTCTGTGAAGAGAACCACGTACTGCCTCAGTGTAATACTCACTTTGTAGGGTTCAAAACAGATGGCAGCACGCTCCTCAATTATCAAGAGTATTCACATTTATATGTAAGTTCTAACATATATGCCCCACCGGAGAGCTAGTTGCAGCTTAAATCAAAGAGACTGGTTCTTTGTTTAAGCTACTGTGTGCCTCCAAGAAAACACAAACCCATTAAAATATTACTTTTCCTATTCTGAAAAGCAGCCCTGTCTGGTATGGTGAAGGGCCACACTATAGCAGGAGGAGGACTTGCCGCGTACAATTTAAAGATAAACAAGTCCAAGGGGCATATCTGAAATGGAAGCATAGAAGCTTTCAGTTTAAATTCGGAGGCATGGCTTAATGTATTAAATGTTTATCATTTGTTCAAAGTGGTTTTGGCAGGTTAGGAGTTCGAATCATGGAAAAGTCGTCTCTAGCCTCCATCCTCCCGAAGGTTGGTCCATTTGAAAAGAATTGAGTAACAATAAGGTCTGTTATGTGAAGGTAATATTCCAATGCTACTTGGTATCTGAGCTTTGGTACTGCATCGGAGTCTGTTAAACCCGACCTCAACAGCATCGAAGTCATGAAGGGAGGTGGGTGGAAGCTGTGCTGGCTTTAGGGTGGTGCGAACGGTGCCCGGTTAAAATTACAGACAAATGGTGTACGTTAAAGAATCCTTCATGGACAGACAGACGAAATTACGGACTGTCCGTGAAATTTACAGACGGTTGGGCACCCTAAGGGTCTCCCCTAGGTGTCTCAGGGGTGGGGGGTATGTACTTATAAGGGGGGCCTTATAAAAAGTTTTGTATGCCCTGGGGATAGAGGAATTGCATATTTCATGTCCCCCATTGTAGTAAAGTGCTTCCCAAAATCGATTTTTGTGCTAGCAGCACTGTGGAGTCAGGTTCTACATTATTTTTGCATATTCAGGACCCCTAACATCTCCCCTAGGTGTCCTGGGGGCAGGGGGATGAACCTATAAGCAGGGTCCTTATAGAATATGTTTTATAGGCCCTGTTGTTGGAGAAATTAGACATGTTATTCTCCCCATTGTAGATCCCCAGAAACATAGGTTAACATTGCAATAGTTTATGAACTCATAACTATCGCTAGGGATAACCGAAAACTGTCATTCAAGGATTTAAGAGAATGGTATTGATAAATCTAACAATATGCTTTTGTTGAATTCATCTTAAAATATACGGAAAATACGGTATAAGACTTTCTTGTCGGTAAGCCAAAATTCAGCCTTTCTCCCCTCTTCCCTGATTAGTCAGAGTTAACAGGATTAGCCAGGCTGCTTCGATGAAGTGGTAAGTGCACCAAGGAAGAAAGGCTCTCTCTGGCAGGAGAGGGCTCTGCTACACAGGAGTGCCAGGACAAGGGGAGGGGTCATAAAGCAAGAGCTTCAAAGGAAGAATGGAACAGGCAGAGAAGGCCAGATCCATCTACCCCACCTCCTGAGAACCCAGCCAGATGGCAGGCTTAAGAAAGTAATTTGCAGATGTCAGGGGTAGGAGAGCTATGGAAATGACCCACACTGGAGGTTGGTTTAACTAGTTCTTGCTCCTCTGCTGGACGTCAGCCATATTGAATTTTGGAGAAATAGGGCTTTCTTTGAGACCTTTGTGCCACACTTTGGAGGAAGTGGTCATGCTCTGGCGTGTTGCCCTGCACCTCATTGGACAGGAGTGCCCTCCAGCTTGGCCCTAGAGAACACTGAATAAGTATCTGAGAGGGGCAGAGCCTCTCAGATCTGCTGCTTGAAACCAAGAGCAGAAGAAGGGTCCATGCTGGAAGTTTGATTTGCATCAACCAGGCCCTGCACTCTGACTGACTGCGCCTGCTGCACAATCTGGAACTACAGCCTTGTGGAGGACCTAACTGCCTTCAAGAGGAATTAAGAGTGCATTCACTACAAGCTACAGGTAAACAGAGCTCAACGGGAATATCACCACCAAGAATCCCCAGCCTGTAGTGTGTCCAATGGATTTGTAAGAGTTTTGTTATAGAGGATTGTGGGAACTGATGTCCCAGACTTTCAAGGACCTTATTGAAGATTCTAGACCCTTGGATTGTGTTTCGGACACTTTGGGACCCCCAGAGGAACTTCAGGAAGAAGTTCCCCTATTTGGAGAACTTAACCCGATCCAACCCCAAGAGCCATGCCGACGACCTACAACTGCGAGCCGTCCTGCCTTGCTGGTTAGTTCCACTGAAAAGCTCTGGAGGTCTGACTTTCAGAGTTTGACAGGAGCTCCCTGGAAAGCATGAATGCGCACCTTCACTGAACCTGAACTGGTGAAGAGCCTCGGGGGACCCCGGCAGAAAAAGCGCCAGAAAGGTTTCTAAGCCTGAAAGTAAAACTTTGATAGAGACCTACCGCAGGGGTGTCCACACAGGGCTCGATCCCGGTCCTCCTGTAACTTTGACTTTGTCGTGGTCAAGTACGACCACATGTCCTAATAGGTGCTATAGGTTTCTATGTGCTATATAGTGCTAAATCTGTAAAAATTCATACACTGGATTATTTAGTTTTGCAGTCATTTTAAGGATGCAAATATTTCCTATTTCTATAAATTGGAGTTGAATTTTTATTGTGAGTTTTATCTAAATTATTTACTGAATAGGTGTTTTTAAATGCTTTACATACCTGTCCCTGAAGTGAAGCCTGCCTTCTCGCAGCCAAGCTACTAAGGGTTGAGCATGGGGTTAATTTTCTGAGACTTATTCTGAGCCCTAGACTGTGTTAGTGGCCTTATTACCAGTGGTAGATATATTTCTACCACTACTAATAACCCACTTTCCAACAGGGATATTTTTAGGGGTGCAAAATTTTAAAAAAGTGGAAGGATAGTTCCACCGGCCTCTGCCTACATGTATTGCTTTTTCCCTTTTTTTCTTTTCATTTTTTTATTAACAACACAAGAAAGTACATTTGTAGCATATATATAATAGGGATTGAAAGGAAAAAAACAAGAATGGGGAAAGGGGGGAAGTTAATTACAAATCAATAAGAATGATTAATTTTTCCAGACGAACAAAAACAATTTGTAAGACAACAAAAAGAGAAATTTTAGCATTTACATACAAAATACAGATAAGATCTTAAACAAAGGTACCCCAAATTTTATAAAATGTAATTAATTATCAAACTCCTCTTATTTTAGCTAATGCTGACTCCATAGCATAAGTTTCTTTAACCAAAGACCACCATTCCTTGATATGAGGTGGTTTCGGTGATATCCATACCCGGGCAATGGTCAGTCTAGCACAAGAAAGTAAGATAGTTATTAGGTCTTTCTGTGGGTTGTTCAACGTCTGTACACCTAATAATACTATTAATGCAGAAAGAGGAGCGGGTCTGACACATTTTTCAAAACCTGGTCAACTCCTGACCAAAACTCAGCCAGTTCTAGGCATGAAAATAGCACATGTTCTAAATCGGCCGCTATTAAGTCACATTTGGGGCATTTAGACCGGTCACTGGTTGGGCTGTTTAGGGACCATTTTGATATTCTTTCTGGTGTGTAATACAGAAAGCATATTGTTTTATATTGTTGTAGCCTTAAGCTAGAGGACTGTATCAAACTATTGATACAACAAAAAGCAGCAGAGATCTAATTAGCGGTTATATTAATACCCAGTCTTATACTCCACTTCTCAGCAAGTTTCACACAGTCATCAGCCTTATAGGAGTTGAGGTATTTATAGCCCTCACTAATTAATGATTTAGTCTTGACTGCGTAGAAACAATTCCAGATATCTGAGTCTGAGATTTTCCTCAAATTCAGCTTACGTATAAAAAGTCACGGATTTTAAGTATTTAAACCGCATAGCTTCAGTCAGATTGTAAAGAGCCTTTAGTATTTCAAAATCCATAAAGCCATCATTACCATAAAGGTCCCCTAAAGTTTTGATTCTGAAAGTAGCCCATATATTACCAGCTCCATCATGAAAAATTTCAGGAAGTCCCGGATTGCCCCACAAGAGGAGTTTGGGATGAAAAAACAAAGTTTTACATGTAGTAAGAATCAAAAAACAAATTTTAACAGTCTCTCTTGCAATCTTGAAATTTACCCTTTTGAAATAATTGGGGTCATTCACTTTAGCTAAAAACATATTAGAGTCCGCCTCCAGCATGAATTTATGAGAATAATGTTGGTTATTTGGGTTAAATAAACTACGGAGACGGTTAAGAAAAGTTGCCAAAAAATATACCCTGAAATCAGGAAAGTTAAGCCCCCCTTTGTTTAATGGAAGCTTAAGTAGAGCAATTGATCGACGGGCTTTTTTATACCACCAAATAAAACTACTAAAAATCCCGTCTAGCCTTTTGAAAAAAAAAGTTATTAATACTGTACTGACGAATAACTCCACCTCTTCTGCCAGGTAATCAGTTCAATTGGTGCAGGCGGAAAGGCCCCTAACTCGTGGAACACTTCAAAGATCATATTCTTTTTAAAAAAGAATAAACCTGCTGATGAGTGGGGCTCATATAGACCCATTTCACTCATAAACACGGATGTAAAAGTGTTTGCCAAATTCTTAGCCACACGACTTGGCTCCATTTATCCCGAAATTAGTAGACCCTCAACAGCATGGATTTGTTATGGGCAGAGATACAACAGCTCATGCAAATATGGCTATAACAGCATTCGATGTGGCAGAGACCAATTCCACCCGACTCGGTATGGTATTCCTGGACGCTGAAAAAGCTTTCGACCGAGTGGGGTGGGATTAACTCTGCGCAGTAATGACAACCTTTGGTTTTAAAGGCCAATATCTAAGGTGGATACAAGCCCTTTATGATCATCCAACTGCTAAAATCAGCTATGCTGGGATGACATCCTCTAATTTCATAATATCTCTGGGTACTAGGCAAGGGTGCCCTCTGTCACCCTTGCTGTTCACACTCTCTATGGAACCATTTCTTTACGCTTTACAGATCCAACCTCGAATAGTTCCTTTTGATTTTGGCCTGAATTCTCTAAAAATTACAGCGTACGCCAATGATATCGCGAAATATTCTACAGACGTGGTAGAAGCTCTACATGGGATAATTGAGGAAGACAATAGGTTTGGGGCAGTCTCCGGATATAAATTAAATACAAACACAACACAGATAATAATGAACTATAAACCACAGGCCCCGGTACAAGGGATATGTAGAGCAGCTACATATCTAGGTGTCAAAATCTCTTCTAAAATAAGCGACATAATCACACTTAATTATGAGGCTCTACTAAAGGAAATATCTGTCACACTGAAAAAATGGCATAAGGTCCCGCTTAGTATCATAGGTCGGATTAACCTAATCAAAATGAAGGTATTGCCTAAATTTCTTTATTTATTTAGGTCCATCCCATTACGTGTTAGTATTGCTTTTTCCAGATGTATTTTTTCTGTACTTTTTTCAGGTAACATGACAGTCTTGTATTATGCATACTGTGAACGGAGTCCCCTTTAGGTGTATAAGTAAGTGCAGGTTGTCAGTGGGTGTTCTTAGCGAGGCATGATTGAGAGCTGTGGAGTTTAGGCTGAAGGCATTACAAATTTCTCATAGAGGCTCTCAGCGGGTCATAACGTTTTTCAGACTTATTCCAAACCCTTTTTTGGCCTCTCAGTGAGTGCACAAAGGGGTGATTGCATTTGAGGCAATTGTAATAACCATTTTATCTGAAAGTGTTAGTTAAAATATTGGTATTTCCAAAGGGATAAGAAAATGCTGTGTTTATTCGTGAGGTGCGAGTGCCTATTTGAGAAAGGCAACGGTGAAGGGGAGGCAAAGCAAAAAAGCATATCCAGAAGGACAAAGTAAAAAGACAGCGATAAAGAGGAAAAATATAAGCTATGGGATATGCCGATGGAGGATATCAGAAGGATGTGGTGAGAAAGATGGTGTAATTGACTAACTTAGACTAAGGGAAACTCAGAGAAAATGGGCGAAGAGGACAACATGAGTAAGACACCCTGAGAACCCTATCCCTTCCACACAGATTTGTATTGTTTATTTTGCTGTCTATAATTTCAGGTTTTAAACATTCTCAATTCTAATGACTAGAATCATTACTCATTTATCTGCTACTGCTAACAAGCATTGGCAAAGCTAATAGTTGTGGCTTGTTTTATGGCATATGTTCCTTGCATGAAATATCTGGATGCAATGATGCAAAAACTTACAGGGGTGGACCACAATACTAATCTGGTGGAAAGTTAGCAACACGATTTTAGATCAAATTATTTAGGCCATGCCCTTTAATTACATAAAAAACACACAAGATGATGGACATTCCGTCCATCATCTTGTGTGTTTTGCTGGTCGCCCTATGTGGGATGAGTATGCTCAGACGTGGGTCCAGTGCTCACTACGCCACTGAAGTGAAGCTATCGTGTCTGATGACGGCAGATAGCCAAAAAACGGTCGTAGGATGCTTGATTCCGGTCCAGGGAAGACATGGCTTGGCAGTTCGGGCTAGACTGTTCCCATGAGGCACAGGGTCAAGACTGATTTGCATATGGCCATGTCTGAACTGGGGTGGCATGGCGAGCAAAATAACGATGGATTAAAACCCAGATCTGTGACTGGAGGTGAATGCTTTGCATTGTGCAACATTCTGTCCATCATCTTGTGTGTTTTGCTTTACATAAGCCACACTTCTTGTGAAGAATTCCTAGTTGCACTTCTTTGGCCACATCCCTTTATAGATACCCCAAACTTTTTAACCCACTTAAAACCCTGCTGGTTGGTGTTAGCCACTAAGGGGTGCCAAGTGAACTCTTAGGAGACCAGGAGGATGAGTTCCCATAGTTTAGTCTAGAAGGAGAAATACCTGTATTACAGACTTTATTTCCTGATCTAGAATGGCCTGATCTAGAATGAACTGTCTGATGCCTCAAAGCATCCCGAGTTGGCCGTAGCAGAGATTTGCCTCTGAAGATTAAGCCGGTTGGACTCCATTCACTCCTGTTCAGGAAGGCGGAAGTTTTTTCTGTGAGATGAACAGGATTTCTGTTTCAAGTTGAGTTTTAGGGGGTGGTTTGACATCTGCTTTTGGATTCTGTCCAGAGTGTTGGAGAATAGGAGGATATCTTTCAGGCATGAAATCTTTACATAGGTCTGGGTGTCACCTACATATGAAGATAAAGACTACGAGAGTTTCTAAGAATCTCCCCAAGTGGTTTTAGATATAGGTTAAATAGAGCTTGGGACAATCAAGTCGTGAGGAGCTCCTGTGTTTAGGCTTACTTTGCTCAAAGTATTTGTACTGTTCGAAATAGAGTGGCAATTCTTGCCTCCCAAACGTTTTGAAAGATCACAGATTTTTGGAGCTGGTGAAGTTAGATTTTTGGAGCTGATGAAGTCAGTGCTTAAAATAAAACAACAAAATGTATATTTGTAAAGTTCATGCCCTGTGGGTTTCTTGCCTCTGAATAACAGGTGTTTATTGTTTCCCAGTTCAGTGATATACCTGAGATTGTAGTAATGTGAAAACATTCCTGACGTGACTAAGGTTTACTATTACAATTGTCATAAAGTTTTGCTACTCCCACTTTCTTTCAAAAAACAGCCTAAGCTTAGGTAGCTTTTCAAAGCGTGCCACAGAAAAGATAGAAAGCCCAAGTGCTTCCATTTCCAGCCCTGCCCATTCACACAGTGCCACTGTGTGTCACACAATATCGGGTTCCTTCACACGGTCATCCTGTGAGGAGCCATTATCACACTGTAAACGGACAGGCAAGGTGGTAAGCCCTCTACTCAGTGGGGTTCCAGCTGGCTTCAGAGGCTCTAAGCAGCCAATGACTATTAAGATGTACAGCACTTTAAACATTAAACAAAATAGAAAATCCAGTCTAAAACTAGCTATATGGACTGTGATCATAAGAAATATAA
Source organism: Lissotriton helveticus (assembly GCF_964261635.1). Lineage (NCBI taxonomy): Eukaryota > Metazoa > Chordata > Amphibia > Caudata > Salamandridae > Lissotriton > Lissotriton helveticus. The sequence continues at coordinate 2,083,633,778 of NC_136065.1, forward strand.
TAAAGTAACCCACATACCTGCTGTAGGCTGCCAGATTACTGAGAACCTTAAGCCACGTGCCATCCCAACACTTCTTAACCCATCACATTGCTGAACACTGGGCTCCATTACACCTCGGTGGTTCTTACACCAAACACAACATCCTTACAAGCACACCCTACATGATATAGCAAGCTGCCCATTTAGGGAAGTGCTTTAGCGCCCCGGAAGTAAGCTCTACTTAAATGTTGCAGTTCAGTACAAATGTTTGGAGCTGGAGGATTGGCGGGAGCAAGGGACAAAAATAGGCAGCACTCGGCCTGAAGCCCTGCCCCTCCCCAAGGCCCGCTCCCTCCTCACATGGTGACTTTTTAAAGTTTGTAGGCCTGCACTTAGCTGCACAGACTCGCATCCTGCATCAACAGTCATTAAATGAGGGATTCTGAGGCAAGACCACAGGCCCTATACTTTAGTCTTTTCCATAATAAAACTCCAACATTTAAAAAGCTATCTCAAACAGAGCCCTGCAGTGTAATAAAAGAACTCTGACATCCACCAATCATCGCAGAGGTTCATCCATGTTCACTCTTGCCTGGTCAACCCACTTAGCGAATACAAGTGTCCTGGTTATTTGAAGCACTTAGATGGTAACAGCTCACTTGAAGTTATGACAATTGGACAATAGCTCCCTTGACCTCACACTGTAATAGCTCTAAGCTAACTGCAGCGGTCAGAGGTGACCGAAATGCACCACGCAGCACTTTATTAACTTAGGTAAAAAAATACGCCACTTTTAAAGTAGGGAAATATTTTTAGTGAACTGGGAGCTATGTGTGATGTTAACAGTAAGAATAAGCGCAATAGTCAAACTCATGGTTCGCCCTGTATTGGAGTTTGAGGTGAAGGAAGGAGGAACACAGATCGGAATATCTTGATGCAGAAAATGCCGAAGATATCAACATGGAAGTGATTTCGACGTGATCTTATGCCACTTATGAATCACTCCCACACTTCTGGCATGCAGAAGCCATGGTGGGTTGTTGCTCACCAGCAGGTGCATTGCTACAGTTAGTTCAGTAGGTGCAGTGCCACCATGACCCATAGGTGTGAGGGCCCAGTGCACCCCAGTTTGATATTTACTACCTGTTACACCCTTGCTCTGCCACTGCACACTAGAGCACGGAGGGACGGTTTCTGCACCAGCTCTTCTGTGACTTCTGGAATGGCCATGAAGGAAGCCTTCCTGTTGGCCAAACCCAAGAAGTGGCCCTCTCCCGGCTTCATCTGCACGAGTGTGCCCTAGGCTGGAAGGGGTGGAAACTAGTAACAATGTCTAGACAACGGTGCCTGGTAGATGGAGCGAGCATAGTCTTATGATGCCACACATAAGGGCATGGTGCTGGCAGTCGCAACGATTGGAAAATAGAATGGACGATGACGGATGATTTCACAGCTGAATGGGCTGATTGGTCCAAATTTCAAAACATCCGCAGACTAAACTTACTGCTTCAGAGAAATCATTTTGTCACCTTTTCTCCATTTCCAAATCGTGCCTTGGATTTGGACAAGGAAAAACAAAAAGGGATAGGTTGAGTGAGTTAACTAATCTCAGCCACTGATTCTAGTCCATCTTTTTTAATTACAGTGCCAATCCAGACAGAGCCCAGCCACACGCAAATTAGGATGGACATGCTCCAAAAGAAGAGAAAAGCCTGAACTGCCTGGCTATGTCCTCTTTAGACTGGGCACAGGTACCCAAAGGTGTCAAGGCGATAGCACTGTGGAAAGTTCTCTGACCTCTGCCATAATGAAAGGAAAATTATTTTTGAGCATGCGTAGGATAAAAGAAGGTAGAAAAATGACTGCCTTGACCTGTAGTCCAAACGTCAGTTTGGTGTCTAAAACCACACCTAGATTTCTGACTTTATTCACTGGTGTAGGAAGGATATTTCTTGAGGCCACCAGTAAGGGGCCCATAGGGTGGGTTATTCCTGAATCAGAAGACTTCAGTTTTCCCCAAATTAAGTTTTAGACAGTTTTGGCTCATCCAGTGTTTGATTGCTACCATGCAATTATAGAAATTGAGGCAGGTATGATTGTTTGTTGAGGACCTGGCAACCACAGTTTGGCTGCCATCTGCATATGAAGTCGGGTGTCGACCAAAGGATCTGATCAAGTTCGCCAGAGGTTTAACATAAATGTTAGACAATGTGGGACTGAGGGAGGACCCCTGTGGAACTTTGCATGGTAGACTAAAAGGTTCAGATACAAAGGGATCAAGGGCCACTATCTATTTCTTTTTTAAAGGAATGAACCTAAGAGTTTAAGGGTGGAACCCTTGATACCAGCAGCCTGGAGACGGTCGATTAAGATCTTGTGGGTGACTTTATCAAAGCTGCTGAATATCAAGGAGTGTTAAGTCAGCAGTATACCCACCATCCGCTATTGCTCTAATTTCATCAGTTGGTTTTATGAGGCTGTTTCAGTACTATGACCGCTTCTGAAACCAATTTGAGTAGAGTCCAGGAAATGGTGGTCGGATAAGAATTGTGCCAGTTGATGGTTCAAAGCTTTTTCAGTGTTTTTTCAGGTAGGTATAAGAAGGAGATAGGTCTATAGTTGTTAGGATCCACAGGATTCAAGTTGGCTTTTCTTCTGCAGGGGAAGGATGGAGGCATTTTTTCCAAACTGAAGGAAAAAGTCCAGAGGACAGTCAAGAGTCATAGGTGATGGTCAGACATTCTGCCACCGTTTCCGCGACCATGTGAATGATGGAAGGAAGACTAGGGCCCAAAGGGGAGCCACACTGAGAAGTTTTTATAAGTGAAGTAACTTGCTGTGAGGTAAGATGGGGAAAATTGTGGAAAAAAAGCTTGTCGAAAGAATGCAAATTTGGGAGAAGATCGTCAGCCCTGGAAGCCTGCTTCTGACCAAAAATATTCTAGATTTGGACCACTTTACTCTAGAAGAAATTCGTCAAAATGTTACAGAACTCCTGGGTGTTGTTGCTCGAGGTTTTCCTTGGAGGTGAAGTCAAACAGTTACAATTTTGAAAAGCTCTTTGGAAGAATTTTTGGCGTCAGGAATTTTTGGGGTGAAATAAGTTGACTTTGCCTTATGTACTCGCTTTTTATAATTGTTAAGGCAGGCCTTGTATTTTTGTTTTTCAGTAGAATGATAGCCTTTTCTCCAGAGTCGTTCTTGTTACCTGCAACCTACAACTCTGATGAATTTCATGAAACATAGGTCAGCCCTTCACCACCTAAGTGTCCATAAATAAAAATAATTTTGAAGCAAGCTGCACTGCAAGAAAGCCCCTCCTGCTGCTTGAGGTATAAGTGCAGAATTTACAAAGGTCATTCACGTGCCACCTGGTGTTTCTCAGTTTGGCACCACAGCAATGTGCTTTTGTTAATTTGGCTTCAAATTTTGACTTTGTGGTCACTGTGGCAGCGGATGGTCCAGCACAGGGCAGGCTATCCTCTGTGTGTGTTTCAGTGCTAGCAGAACAAATGTCAAAATGCAAAAAAGCTAAAAAGGCTGCTGGCTACTATTCTAATGCAAAGCTCGACTTAGAATTGCGGCTGGTGTGTTGAGTCATAACATTTAAAGCGCTATTTCCAAAATAACTCGGAATGAAAGCTTTCCAAAACACTTGTTCAGCTAAATCTTATAAATGAAGCACATTATATTGCAGCAGCATCTCCCTCAATATAAGCCTTCCGAGTTCGGGCCACTGAGAAACTGTGTTAGGTATAGTATCATGTATTTATTTATTTATTTATTTATTTATTTATGTATGCGATACGGCCACCAGCTGCTGCGTGCGCTTCCCCCTCCGCTCTGCCTTGCTGCCCGACTGCCGCCTGTGCCCCTGGTGTTGTCATTGTCTGAATTGGTCTACTCACGCTGTATTTTTCCTCATCGTTTTTTCCCACGCTGTATTTTTCCTAACTGTATTATTCCTAACTGCTTTTCTCCCCCTGTCTTAATTGGTCTCCTCACGCTGTATTTGACCCCATTGTGTTTTCCCACGCTGTATTTCTCCTAACTGCTTTTCTCCCCCTGGATTTGCCCTAATTGCTTATCTCACGCTGTATCTGTCCTTACTGGGGCTTCCCCCGCTGTATTTGTATTTCCCGCTGTTTGACTGGTTTTCCGCCCTCCGTCGTCCCTCCCCGCTCCCCGCTTCCCGCCACCACCGCTGACCCCGCCCATTTCTTCCTTCTGTTCCCTCCCCGCTCCCGCCTCCCAGCTGCTCCGCCCACCCGCGCACTTGGCCATATATGGCGACCGTGCGACGCAGGTGAGTGTGTCCTAGTCCTAGGACGCTCCCGCGCCGCACGGCCACCAGCTGCTGCGTGCGCTTCCCCCTCCGCTCTGCCTTGCTGCCCGACTGCCGCCTGTGCCCCTGGTGTTGTCATTGTCTGAATTGGTCTACTCACGCTGTATTTTTCCTCATCGTTTTTTCCCACGCTGTATTTTTCCTAACTGTATTATTCCTAACTGCTTTTCTCCCCCTGTCTGAATTGGTCTCCTCACGCTGTATTTGACCCCATTGTGTTTTCCCACGCTGTATTTCTCCTAACTGCTTTTCTCCCCCTGGATTTGCCCTAATTGTTTATCCCACGCTGTATCTGTCCTTACTGGGGCTTCCCCCGCTGTATTTGTATTTCCCGCTGTTTGACTGGTTTTCCGCCCTCCGTCGTCCCTCCCCGCTCCCCGCTTCCCGCCACCACCGCTGACCCCGCCCATTTCTTCCTTCTGTTCCCTCCCCGCTCCCGCCTCCCAGCTGCTCCGCCCACCCGCGCACTTCGCCATATATGGCGACCGTGCGAACGCGCAGCGTTGACGCGCAGCGGGCGCGCCGATTGTGCGCCGAAGGCGCGCCAAAGGTAAGCCCGTCTGCGCCCGTCCGCGACCGGATCGCGACCAGCGCCAGGACCCCTGGCCCCCACCGACGGAAGCCGACCCGACGAACCTACAGCGCCGCCGACCTCATCGCACTCAACACCGGCCACATCCCAGGATGTCACCGAGCCGCCCCGAAGCACACCCACGGACCCTTCAGCTGCCACGCCTGCAAGTTCACCTGCATCCGGACCTTCCCTGCACCCGCCAAGCCGAACTCCAGCAGCACCCACCTCAAGTGTATCCTGCTCAACACCCGCTCCGTCCACAGACACGCCGTAGAACTCTGGAACCTCCTCGACACCACCGCCCCTGACGTTGCCTTCCTCACCGAGACCTGGATGAACGCTTCCTCAGCCCCAGACATCGCCATCGCCATCCCAGAGGGCTACAAGATCGTCCGGAGGGACCGCGACAACCAGACCGGAGGAGGCATCGCCATCATCCACAGAGACACCATCCGCATCACTACCAACACCGATGACACCCTCACCACCGCTGAACACCTGCACTTCCAGATCCACACCAACCCGAAGACCACCCTCAGAGGCACCCTGATCTACCGACCCCCGGGACCACGCACACGATTCAGCGAGGACATCGCCGACTTCATCAGCCCGCACGCTCTCCCCTCCGCCGACTACATCCTCCTGGGGGACCTCAACTTCCACCTGGAGAACAACAACGACCGCAACACCATCACCCTGCTCGACAACCTCGACAACCTCGGACTCAAGCAGCTGGTGACCACCCCCACCCACCTCGCCGGACACACACTCGACGCCGTCTTCTCATCCAGCAAAGACGTCACCGTCAGCCACGCAACAGGACTCCACTGGACGGACCACAGCTGCGTCCACTTCACCTTCAGAAGAACGACGATCCACCACCTCCAGCAACAGGTTGCTCGAAGAAGCTGGAACAAGATCACAGCCGACCAGCTCGCCGCCTCCCTGAGCCAGCACCCTCCCGCCAACTCAGCGAACCCCAGCCAGGCCGCCGACAACCTCACGAAATGGATCAACGACTGCGCGGACGAACTCGCCCCTCTGAGAACCCCACCCAGCAGATCCGGCAGCAGAAAAACACCATGGTTCACCGACGAACTCAAGAGCTCCAAGAAGAACTGTCGAGCCCTCGAGAAAGCCTGGAGAAGGGAACCAACGACGGACAACATGACCACCCTCAAGCTCGCCACCCGGAAACACCACCAACTGATCCGCGCCACCAAGAAAAATGCATACAAGGACCGGCTGGACAACAACGCACACAACTGCAAGGAACTCTTCAACATCGTGAAAGAGCTCTCCAACCCCAACGCCGGAAACAACGACATCACCCCATCGCAAGACCTCTGCAACTCCCTCGCGTCCTACTTCCACAACAAGATCACGGACATACACAACAGCTTCAACAACCAACCAACGCAAGCCACAACCGCAACGACGCCACCCACCACCACCCTCCGCACCTGGACCCCGATCAGCACCGAAGACACCATCCGCACCATGAACTCCATCCATTCCGGATCTCCGACTGACCCCTGCCCTCACCACGTCTTCAACAAAGCCGACGCGGTCCTCGCACCCCACCTGCGGGACATCATCAACACCTCCTTCGACTCCGCCACCTTCCCTGAGAGCTGGAAACACGCCGAACTCAGCGCTCTCCTCAAGAAACCTACAGCAGACCCCACCGACCTCAAGAACTACCGTCCCATCTCGCTCCTCCCGTTCCCGGCCAAAGTCATCGAGAAGACCGTCAACAAACAGCTGGCCGCCTTCCTCGAGACGAATGGATCCCTCGACCCCTCACAGTCCGGCTTCCGAGCGAACCACAGCACCGAGACCGCCCTCATCGCCGCCACCGACGACCTTCGAACTCTGATGGACAACGGAGAAACAGCGGCCCTCATCCTCCTAGACCTCTCCGCGGCTTTCGACACTGTCTGCCACCGCACCCTAGTACAGCGCCTCAGCAACATCGGAATCCAGGAGAAGGCACTGGAATGGATCACCTCCTTCCTCGACGGAAGAACACAAAGAGTCCGCCTACCACCGTACAAGTCAGAGGCCACCAAAGTCATCTGCGGCGTCCCTCAAGGATCCTCACTGAGCCCCACCCTCTTCAACGTCTACATGAGCCCCCTCGCGACCATCGCACGCCAACACAACCTCAACATCATCTCCTACGCTGACGACACCCAGCTGATCCTCTCCCTGACCAACGACCCCGCCACCGCCAGAGCCAACCTGCACGAAGGGATGAGAGACGTAGCCGAATGGATGACGACCAGCCGCCTGAAACTGAACTCAGACAAGACGGAGGTCCTCATCCTGGGCTCCACGCCCTCCGCCTGGGACGACTCCTGGTGGCCCCCCGCCCTGGGCACCGCACCCAAACCGACGGACCACGCACGCAACCTGGGCTTCATCCTGGACTCCTCCCTCTCCATGACCAGACAAGTCAACGCCGTCTCCTCGTCATGCTTCAACATCCTGCGCATGCTACGTAAGATCTTCCGGTGGATCCCCACCGAGACGAGGAAGACGGTCACCCAAGCCCTCGTCACCAGCCGACTGGACTACGGCAACGCCCTCTACGCCGGAACCACTGCCAAACTCCAGAAGAGACTCCAGCGGATCCAGAACGCCTCGGCGAGACTCATCCTCGACATCCCCCGACGCAGCCACATCTCCGGACACCTGAGAGATCTGCACTGGCTCCCGGTCAACAAGAGAATCACCTTCCGGCTCCTCACCCACGCGCACAAAGCCCTACACGACCAAGGCCCGAGCTACCTCAACAACCGGATCACCTTCTACACCCCCAAGCGCCTCCTCAGATCAACCAACCACGCCCTCGCCGCCGTCCCCCGCATCCGAAGAGCGACAACAGGAGGAAGATCCTTCTCCTACCTGGCCGCCAAGACCTGGAACTCACTTCCGACCAATCTGCGCCTGACCCAAGACCACCTCTCCTTCAGGAAGAAGCTCAAGACCTGGCTGTTCGAGCAGTAGCGGCACCCCCCCCCCTCCCAGCGCCTTGAGACCCTACGGGTGAGTAGTGCGCTCTACAAATGAACTGATTGATTGATTGATTGATTTATATAGTGCATACTTTACTCAGAGGTGTCAGAGCGCTTTACAATAGAGCGAATTACATTAGAACAGCCAGTACAGGTAACATGTTAGAGGTGTTTCATGTCCAGTAAAGTTGAATATTCCAGAAGTCCCCCCCACCCCATTGCTCCAGATTGTATTGTATTGTAATTGCATTTATATAGCGCTTACTACCCCTGACGAGGCGTCAAAGCGCTTTTTCGGTGGGTAGCACGCTACTCCGGGACCCACAGAGGATTAGTGTTGAATTAGTATAGTGAAACATGCAAGTACATTTTAAGTGGTGGATAGGTTAATCAGTTATTTGGATTTGGAATGATAGCAGAAGGATAGAGTAGGACAAAGGTTTGTATTTATTTATCGCTCGCTTGTTGACGCATGCTATTCAGGGAGCCTATAGAGGATTAGTGATGAATTAATATGGTGAAATATGAGGTAATTTCAGTGGTGGATATTTGTCTGTTACTTGGAGTGAGAAGGATAGCGGATGGATAAAAGGGGAAGAAAGATTTGGATTCATATAGCACTTGTTACCCCTGATGGGCGTTGAAGCGCTTTTCTGGTGAGTAGCACGCCACTCCGGAACCCATAAAGGATTAGTGTTGAAAATTAGTATAGCATAAATATGATGTAATTTGAGTAGTAGATATGTTATTCAGTTATTTGGGCAGTATATTAGTATAGTTGAATATGGAATATGGAATTTGAGAAGTGAAACATGTTAGTCTGTTAATTTTTATTGAAAAAGGATAGTGGAGGGATAAAAGAGTGAAGATGGTACATCTTTTCATTAATTGCTTAGTTGTTGTGTTGCCAGTCTTGAATTTCTAGACTTTCGGCCTCACACCTCCCCTCTCCTGTTCACGGACCAATCCTGCCAAATGTGCCTGGCATGGCTGGTATGCATTTTTCAGTTTTGACTCAACAAAGACTGACGTCCGAGGTGTTCAAATTAAAGTGTCTAGTGACTCGGTTGGAGGGTGAGGCATTTACAATAATGCTTCCCTCAACAACCGTTGGGATAGAAAGGGCTGACATTGTTTTGATGCCATGAGCACTAATTAGAGTAGAAATAAATGTTGCCTTCTTCTTTGCAGAAAGCATGCCATTATTAGTTGTGTTGAGTAATAACATATCAGCTAGCTGCCACATCAAAGCTTTCTGTCATACCCCAGGGATTTGGCCTTGTGTTTTATTTAGTGATTGCTTAATATCTGTGGGAAGTTTAGCAAGACTGATTGTGAGTTCCGTCTGGGCTTCCACCCCTCTTTCAGTGTATGATGGTGCATGCAGCGGGGTTTTACTTAGACACCAGTGTGACTTGATTTGCTCACAGTGGTTGTTTTCAGTTTGCAGTCCAGGATGCATCTGCATGTCTGTTGTGTGGTAGTGGTGCTCCTGTTGCACCATACAGGGACAGAGCATTTTAGCTTCATGCAACACTTGGCATGTTCTCACTCGCTTAAGCATGTAACTCAGGGGGCCATATAAGCTCGTATGGCAGTGTAGGAACTCACGATGAGAAGGGCATGCCGTGCATGCTCCCTGCCCTAATGATGATTAAAATACAGCACCACATCACCGCAACAGACATTTCGGATGTATGTCTGATAGAGTTAGGCCTAATTTGGACGTACAGTTGGGCAATTTCCCCTAATCTTAGTAGCGGGATGAATTCCTATGGTTTTACAGGAAGTTTTATAACAAAAAAAGGGAACCTCCTCTAATAGCACTTGAGGCCAGGGAAAAGAGGGGAATTAATTTTTAATGGTTATAAATCCATCTATGTTGATAAGAATTTCACTTAGAAAGAAATCTTTTTCATAAATACACAACAGTAGACTGTTGTGTATTTATGAAAAAGATTAAAAATTAAAGAAATGTCTATGTGCATAATGTTTTTGAAAAGAATTATCTAAAAAAAGAAAAGAAAAAAAGATGTGTTTTTTAAGAAAAAGAGAAACAAGTTTTGATAAAATAAAAAAATAATAATGAGATGATCATATGTGTCACTGTTGTACCTTGATGTATATTCAAATGCAAATGAACAATGTCTGAATGAAAGTATATATAGGCCTTGAGGGAAATATTTAGCACTTTACAGGAAGGTTTACTCTTTAAGACTATTTGACAGAGTAGTGGTTATATCCAACCAATTTTACTCTTTCTTAATTTAAGGCTCCACAGAGCCATATGTAAAAGCAGCAATACAATCAGTTGGTCCCTGTTACAAAATCTCACAAGTTAAAAAAGTATTAAACGCCTAAAAGTTAAACAATATACACAAATTGAAAAAGTTGATAATTATTGACTTTTTAAAAACATTTATTTATTTAACGTGTAGTTAATTAAAACCATTAAATGTATAATAACTCGAAATAAAAACATGAATCAAATGTCTAATAATACAATTCGAATGAGAGAAAGCGTGGCCTGATCTCCTTGCCAATTACATGAAGCTCATTTAGAGTGTGTTTAGTTTTGAAGGACTTACTTGTTTCAACAGGACTGTCCCAGTGTTCATAACGCTCAAATAAAACCCCCTTATTACAAAGGTTAAGGTAAGTGGTAGTGCAATGCGAATTTTATTCATACTACTACACAAATTCAGGCGCTCTGGTGATTTTCATCCATAAAAATCTACAATGTTAAATGGTGCATTAAACACTCATAAAGATAGCACATTTCTGTTGGCGAGAGTTAATTTAGATAGTAAGGAAATTAGCTATTTTATGGCTGTCTTCCAAATGTTAGATATCTCTAAATAATTAACATTTTGGTATAATTAAGTTGCACTTATGAGACTATTGTAGGGTAAGACTTTAATTGTGTTCCTTTTTTCCAGTTGGATAAAAATATTACGCCAAGAACATAAGATAATAAAAGATTATATTGCGCTAAGTCACATGCAGTTTAATGACAAAATTTGCAGATATTTGGTGACTGCATCCTCTCATAGGAAGGGAGTGCTTTATTATTCATCAGTGTTTATTACATTCTCCCAAATAGACTACTTTCTGTCTTCTAAATCAGTGTTGTACAACATTTCTTTGATGATTGTTGGCAGTATACTTTCATCAGACCATGCAACAGTTGTTAAATTGCGAAATACAGAACTATGCATCCCTAAAAGCTGAAAACGTAAGATCGTATTGTTCCAAAATTATGGTTTATGACAGAAAACATTTAAAGAGCTAAAGGAATTCCTGGACATATATAATAGTACAATTAAATACTTGGAAATAATTTGGCACTCCTTCAAAACTAGAATGAAAAGGTTATCAATGGCATAGATCTTGGTAAAAAGATAGAGGTTGAGAAGGCTTTAAAACAGAAGGAGGGAAACTTAAAATTGCTTAAGGTGCTTGATGTGTGGACAGAGATAGAACACGTTTGACATTTTAAGCACTTGTAAGAAAACATGAAATTAATATGCTATATAATTGAAAAGGGTACCAGACAGGACTGCTCTTTCTCTCCCTAACTTTTCAGTGTGCCAAATAAAACCTTGGGATATATATATATATATATATATATACACACACACATACACACAAGGTTATTCTATATGCTGACAATTGTGATTTAGCAATACATTTTTGTGTTGATTCAAGTAATACTGAAGGTTGTCAATAGATTCATATGTTTCTCCGAGTGTTGTATTGTTTGGCAGAAATGTAAAATAATTATTATTATTGAAGGATGAATAAGCCTAGTAGCAATAGATGGTGAAAGATGGTGGAAGGAAGTGAATAGAAACTTGTTTGATTTGCTTCCTAGGGATGCAAATGTCAGTATTAACTATGAATGAACCTACAGCAGCAATTTATTTTTCAGTCTCTTGCCACCTGTAGCCACACATATAAGTACATGAGGTCCAGAGGTAGAAAGAGGTAAAGGGGAATGGAACACCATAGAAAACAGAGACACAGGATTCAGTACTGCACAATCTCTCAGTTGCTCAGTGCAGTCCGCAGTGTGTGTTGAATCTCTACAAGAGAAAGAGATATCTTAAGAATCTTGTCATTTAGCGAAATAAGTGTAACTGCAGTTGTGAATTGATGTACCTGAATATTATCTTTGTCTAACCAACCACTTCGATATGGGATGGGTAATTCCTGAAAACTAAAACATACAAAACATAAATATCTAAATTATGCATGTACACTAGTTTTTCGCCCTATGCTTTGGATAATTACAACAAACTTCGAACTTTGTCACTATACATTCTCTTGAGGAAAATGAGTTACAGTTTCTACTTGAATTCTATAGTAGTGTAAAATAACCAATACTAATAATATATTTTTGTTCCCTAATCTTAGCAGCTGCATATGCGTACTAAAACTTTATTACCTTATACATATTTGCAAATGCATAGGCAATAATCCAATTTGTGGCCTTTCTGTTTCTTCACACTGCAATCTTAGTAATAGGCCAGCTCCTATATATTCAAGAGAATAGTTCAAACTTCATTTTAATCAATTACATGATCATGATATTTTTCTGTAACCCAGTCATCCATTCAAAACCATCCATTCAAAACCATTATGAAGGAAGTAACATGAGTTTTCAAGGAAATTTCGATCAGTGTAGCGAGGGCCTTGCTGCAGCCACACTGTAGCTCAATTATCTAGAAAAGGACGGGTAAACGATGCGAAGAGTTATGCCCGATAATCTAAAATGACCACTGTCTCTCTGGGTACACATAGTTTGTGGCTTGCGAATTACCCTAGTTCATGCCAGAATGCTGCCATGCAGCATGTCGTCCAAGCACATGTAGATTCAATCCAAATAGCACCAGCACTCTATGATGACCACCAATCTTTCCTTGGCTGAAAGGATCCTAATGCATGTAGATATTAAGTACTGCCTCCACATGCATGACCTACATTAATAGGTACTCGATACCTCCAGTCCTTCTTCCTGAGAGCATATTCCTAGACAACAATCAGACGCGTTGAGATCAATCCTAAATCACTTATTAACCAATTTAATGTGTATATGAACAGGTGACGGGCTATGTGTAGGCTTATGGTCAATAATTAACATCCTTCCAGTTAGTATCCTTACAAAAGTTCTATATGTTCAAAGTCATTTATATCTTTATGCGCCCAAAAGAATTTATGACCATAGTAAATTGATTAGAGAGTTTGTTCTTATGTTGCTAATGAAAAGTTTACATCTCAGTAATCAAAGAGGGTTTTGGTATGCTGGATGTTAGAAATAGAAATTACTGGAACAGCCAGATACTGGTTCTTCCTAATTTTCTTTTAGATAATATACCAAAAGAAAGAAAAAACAAATGAGCCATGTTGGGTAAATATGCATCTGGAGTTCAGAATGTGGGATTGTCGAATACAATGGATGTTTAGTGCAATGAATTGATAAAATAGCATGGTACTGGCCCATAAAGTATATTAAGAAGTAAGTAGGGAGCATTCCATCAATGTTGATTGGTTTGACTTTGCATACACCTGGAACACTAACTGTATTACTCTTCCAACTGATAAATCAAAGTGGAATATCTGGATGAAAAGGGATATCTTAAAATGTATCAAATGTACGTTGAAGAAACGTAGCTCCATTTAGAAGTCAGATAGATCACAGTTTTCTTGCATGTGATATCTGGAGTTACCTAACTCTGAGGGTTATATTAACAAACTCCCCATCCACGTGTGTCATAGGAGGTAGGGCATTGTTTATCTAAAACAATTTCAGGAGGCAGAGGTAGATTGAGAACATCTCTAGTGCTTAAGGTGATACAAAGAGAGAACAGAATTGTAAGTAGATACTCTAGGGAACGTGTGGCTTGTGATATTAAGTGATATAACTAGGGTAAATATCAAATGCACATTGACTAAGACAACAACTAATTTGTTTTAGCACATACTGGTGCCTTTTGTCTATGTATAGATTAATACGGTTTGAGATGCTCAAATTCCAAGAAAGATAAAGGTTCCCTTAGCTACTTACATTTGACACGCCCTGTAGTCCAAGAACTATGGAAATAAATATTTCCACAAGCTCAGCTCCTTTCGAGAGATGGCTTTTGCAAAAGCAAATTGTTGATTTTCTTAAAGTGTCTTGGTATCAGAAAGCAAACCATCCATAGAAATAACATATGGATTAAAAAGTCCTATTCTGCTAGGAAGCGAAATGAGCAGAATAAGAACAAAAACAAATGTTAACAAGACATGCAAAAATGAAATATTTTACTTTCTCTTTACACTCCTGTATTTGTTATATAGGGTGGCTGATCCTGTCCGCTAACCCTTTGGCTTAGGAATGCCGTAGCACAGTTGTGTTGCACGGTATACCATTATTATAAAAATATATCCACATTTCCTCTGACGTCAGTTGCTCAATGCTCCTAAGGATAATGCTGCATGATTTGCCAAAATTTGCAGCCGCAAAACAAGAAAATTGCGACCAAAAAAGCAAAATGTATGATATTTTTGTGACAGACTCAACATGGGACTGTCAAAAAAGATACTGTGGGATAGTCAGCAAACCTGAACCGTGCCGCAAGTATGAGCTGTGGAAAGGAATATCTAATGCCAGAGAGAGAAGAGTTTAATCTTTGCTCCTGCTCAAGCACCATCTAGTTACGTCCCTTCCCAGGCTGACACACATGCTGCTGGAGGGAGATGTTAATGTGCTCTCTGCACCCTCCTCCCATTTTAGGGCCAGATTACGATGTTGGGCGGAAAGCCTCCAACCCAGCTCTCAGAGGATTTTTGCCCAACATCGTAGTTTTCAGTCTGACCACCGTATTTGGATGACTGGGGGCAGAGTGAAACCTGCTGGGGGATTCTGCTGCGCTTCCGGCGGGCTCAGGGGGCCCGTCGGACCATCGGAAGCCACCATAATCCCCTAATGGTGGCAGAACCAGACTCGGCTTTGCCATCAGGATTATGATGGCACTTTCCAGCAGCCTTTTTCACGTCGACCTTTCCGACATGGAAAGGCTGTTGGAAAGTGTCTTTGGGGGTCCCTAACAGGGCACCCTTCCTTCCTGGCCCACCGCTATGAGGTATGGGGGGGCACCTATGGTGCCCCCCTAAACATCCATGCATCGTGTGGCAGGCTCCGCAATGGGGCCTGCCACACGGTGCAGGAATATTTGACAACATCCATTTCGCAACGGTGGTGGACGGATGCAAGTCTGCCCAACATCGTAATTAGGCCCTTTGTGAATGAGGAGGGTCGAAGGGGCTACTAAAACACCACGTTGGATTTTTACAAAAGTCCTAATTTCGTGATTTGTTTGCAACTGGAGGGTCTAATTATTGTATTAGTGGTAACGGTGCTCTCTCACATCAAGCTATTTAACAAAGGTATTCAATTTACGCTAAACTATACTGCAGTTCACACCATAACTTGCATATTTTTAGAGTGTACGTCCAACTCATAAGGGGGTCTGTTGCTACTCTTAAAACATAAGAGATGTTATTGCACCTCAAACGTCCACAAAATAACCAACTCACAATGACACCACAATTTTTGTGGGCAGTGTAGGAAAATGACAGGTGCACTGTGCATAGCATACAAGTCATAAATAATATCCTTTATTTTGTGTTCCGTACAGGGTCATTATTTAACGTGTTGACATCCCAAGATGTCTTCCGCAACCCAAATTCCCCAACCAGAAAAATACTTCCATAGCAGGTAGAACATATCAGTTTTGTGGACCACAGTCTGGTAAATCCAAATTCATGAAATTCTAATTTAGTGAACAGCTACATTGACCCAATTCCAAATTAGGAAAGTATCTACTCTGAGAATTAACTGCTCTGGCCACAGTATTGAATCCTAGTTCATAAAAGAAACAATGATTAAAATCTTCGAAAAATACAGAACAATAATGAAGTTAAATGATACTTTACAGAAGCCCCTGACTTGTTTTACTCAATTTAGTTTTTTTAAAGTAGATTACAGAAGTCTGAAACTACATGGTGGGACAGCATCAGAGACAAAGCAAGTAAGAGGGCTGCGCAAAAGAGAGCAGAAGGAGGGAAATGTACAAAGAAAGAATGTGGAGAGAAGACATGTTAATCAGAGCTAAAAAAGCCTAAAATAAAGTGCAACTCTGGTGCAGGATCCTGGGAAGGGAGGAGGACAGAGGGCGAGGAAAGAAGAACAGATGACTAACAGAAGCAATTGGAAGAAGAGAGGTGCAAATACAGTGAAGAAAATAAAGAGGATATGGGGTATGTCTAAAAGAAATACAAAGACGAAAGTTCAATGTCAAAAGATGTTTGTGAGGGAATTGTTTCAACAGGATTAACAAAGACTTTGATTAACAATTTGAGGAAATGCATTTTGCACCCTGTTTTTGTCAGGTAAGGAAAAGCATGTCATTCACATCAGAAAGATGTATGATGTTCCCTTGTAAGCCTTCTTCCTCTTACTGGTAACTCGTCATTTAGATACAGTGATATTTAGATACCCTGATGCATCTCCTCAACCCTTAGCAGTTTGTCTTCCACTGCAACGTATGTGCACTTCTTGGTTAGGACATGTTGATTTATTATTGTACTGACTCCACGAGTCATCCCCGCCTTCTCATTGACTCGTTGGGGCGTTCTCTCCTGTGATGTTTTCTTAACCCAAAGTATACTGTCTCAGCAGGTTGAGCTCCTCTATTTAAGTAACCTGCAGGCCATTTGCAAAATGTTCTTGCCAATAATGTTGCAAGATAAGTTGTTTTGGTCCTGTCCCAGCATTCCCAGAATATTTATTTTATTTATTTATTTATTTGAAGAGTTTTATATAGCGCTGGCTAGACCCGAAGGTATCAGAGCGCTTTACATGAGGAATCGTAGCATTACAAGTTACAAATTACATCTGTTCGCAGAGCATAGTAAAACATAGGCAAAACAAGAATGTTACAGTAATTCGTCGAAGGGAGGGGGAGGAAGGAGAGAAGGCGGGGAGAACAGTGCCCAATGTCCAGCTGGGTAGGTGATGGCCGAGGTGGTGAGCCTTGGCATATCTCCTCTATAGCTGTCTAGCAGCTCCACAGGGCATCGACCATGTTGCTCAGCGGTCACGATTGCGACTCACGATTGCGCAATACCCGCCTTGATTCTCCAGATAAATAACTAGATATCTTGTTTGGTGGTGCTGTCAAGCATTCAATACAGACCTATCTAAGTCATCACAGACCAGAGACCATAGCAAACAAGAGTGTGTTTAATTGCGTATTCCACTTTCTCAAACCGTGGTCATGTTGGGACATTTGTAAACTTTCATTGTGCTGGGATCCCAACTCAAACCATATCTCTTTCTTCATCACTTTACTCATGAGTCTGTTAGAGGTCAGCATAAGTGCGGCAACCTGCCAGGATTAACTGTAAAGACATGATGTGTATGTTTTCTTAAATGTAGGCTGCTAAATATTGTCTCAGTCCAAGACAGAATACTCTCGTCACATCAAAATCTTAATTATGAATGTGTTACGTTGTCTTAACATTGTACCTTTTGATCTTTTACATTTGGATGGATTCCTGTTAGTTTGATCTCAATTTTTAGAGACAGTGTGGGGTTATTGTGTGATCTGATGTCTTATTTTTGGGAGGTGGTGTGTGGGTATTATATTGATTCAACGTTTAGTTTTATGAAGTGGTGCATACTCATTGTATTGTCTGATTTCTTGGTTTGGAGAAGTGTGAGTACTGCATACTCTGGTCTATTTACTCTTGAAGGTGAAGTCTGTGTATGTGTCCTTTGATCTCTTCATTTTAGGAAGTGGTCTGGATATTGTGTATTTTGATTTCTTGGACTTCGGTGGTGGTGTTCCATGGTTAGATTTCTTGGTTTTAAGCAGTGGTGTGCGGCTATTGTTTTGAAAGATGAGGCTGTGGTGGCAGTTTGTGGGTATGCTCATTTACTGACCTATTCAGTCATTCATGAGCCTGAGCCACACGCACATGGGGGCAAGCAAGCATCAAGTGTGTAAGTTATAGTTCAAGAAGCTAAGGGTTACCGATTGTCTCCTCTCCATGTCCCAGAAATCTGATGTTGCAAGAAGTTCATATTTACTAGCTGGGGTAGATGCATGCACAGACACTCACATCATGATGATCTGTTTATTAATGTTGATAATAACTTAATAGAACACATAGCATAATATTTTGCTAGCCAGATGTGAATGTTACTTCCACGGTGTAATAGTAATCTACCACGATGTTCCTTCCACAATGGGTTGGGCATATCCTTTGATCCCCTTCACAAATACTTCCCAAGAGCAAGCTACATGGCCTACATAAATGACCTCTGACACTGCAACCTGGCGATTCTCCACCCCTAATCTCTGATCATGTTGTTACTGATCCTGAACAGGTACTAAAATGCCCTCTTGGAAATAGGTTATCCCTTCCTTTTTTTTTTTTTGTCCTCATATTTGCCACCAGAATATATTTGCTCTAGATGGGTCTCACCGATGCCTCTTATACTGTCATTTATCGAGTCCGCCATGGAGACAGTATCATAGCATACAGGGAAGTCCCAGAGGTAGGCTGCTTTCCTTATCCCACTCCTCCAAGCCTATATTGGGCGCCCTAGGCCTGGTGGAGGACAAGACCGACTCAACCTCTGGCATAATCACAGGACCGTTCACCTATTTATCCAGACCACCAGTTTAGACCAAACATTCTCAATGTTCTCTATTCGACCAGCCAAATCCATTTTACAGACTTCCATTATATACTTCAGGCATTCTGCAAAGCGAGGAGGAGACACTGACTTCCACTCCATACAAATTTGTCTCCTAGCAATGATTATTATATAAAAAATAAACTGTGAGTCCGGACTATTGATATCATAATCTTTCGATAAACCGAAAAAAACAAGTCTACGGGAACAAATAATAGTCGTTAATAGTACATCAGACAAAAAATCCATAACCGCTTTCCAAAAGTCTTGAATGGCTGGACATTCTAAAAAGATATGAATATCGTCAGCTGCATTATGTTTACATCGGGGGCAATAATAGTTTTTTCGTGTGATCTTGTTCAGTTTGGCCGGAGTCCAATATACTCTATAGGCCGTAAATATATGGTTACGTCTTAAATTTGCTGGCTTAATTAGCCTCGATGACAACAAAAAGGAATCTAACCATACTTTGTTAACTTCATCAGGAGTGTCCGGTATACAATGACCCCATAAATTTATAACCTCTGAATTGGTTTTACTCTCTTCTTCTTTGATCAACAGTTTATACCAAAATGAGAGTTCTTTTACCCATTTCCCCCTCCTTCCTATATAGTCAAAAATATCTGTGTCTTTCTCTTTTTGCATATTTTGACTGGACCACCAGGAAGATAGTTGATAGTATTTGAACCTAGTTAACTGCCCATCAGTAGGTTGTGCTAAAGAATTCCAGTCCACCAGGCCCGAATCCCTCCTAAGATCACCCCATATTTTTAACCCAGCATTTCTCAAAGGTTGTGACAGATGATCTTGGAGGCATAAAGGTGTACCAGGAGAGTCCCAAATTGGGGTATATGTATGGTAATATGGGATATCAAATATCTTCCTGATGAACCCCCAGTTTTTTAGTGCGGTCGATAGGATTTTAAGGCGAATTTTTAAAAAAAATTTCTGGTCTCCAAATTTAAACAAAAAATAATCGTGGTCATAGGGTAAGTCAGTTAATAAGGCTTGAAACAGGCGGCCCTGTGATGATGCATCTAACTTATTTGCAAGAATCCTAAAATTTCTGAAATGAAATGCGTGACAATATGACAGGAGATCTGGGAGGGCAAGCCCTCCTAAACTTAAACCCCTCCTCAGTTTCTTCCATGCGATTCTTGCAGACTTACAGGCCCATATAAATGATCCAATTTTACCCTGCAAGGTATTAATATCTTTCAGTGAGAATGATAAGGGGATGCAGTTGAATAGGAAAGTCACTTTTGGGAGAATAGTCATTTTAATGAGGTTAACTCGACCGTATATATTCAGGGGCAAGTTTCCCCATCTTATCAATGTTTTATTAATATCTTTAACCACCATATTCCAACTGAGTGATGTAATGTCTTTTAATGATTGGGTTAAATAAATTCCCAGGTACCTCATTTTCTGATTAGCGCCTAATATAGGTACGTTGTTATTCCATCCCATGATCTCAGTTTTCTCCTTATTTATCTGGTAACCTGACAGTTTCCCAAATTCTTCTGATAAATAAAATAACCTTGGTATTGCTACTAAATGGTCGGAGGTATATAAAAGAAGATCATCTGCGTATAACGCCACCTTCAAGGACAGATTTCCGAGCAAAAAAGGTTGGATAATATTGTCCTCTCTAATCCCACAAACAAAAGGCTCCATATAAACATCGAACAGAAGAGGGGATAAGGGACAACCCTGTCTGGTACCTCGGGATATATCGAACCATTCAGATAGAATTCCATTAACTAAAACCTTAGCCTTTGGGTTGTAATATAGGGATCTAACCGCCTTTATGAACAATTGAGGGAACCCGAAAGCCGCCATAGAGGCCCAAAGATACTTCCAATTGACCTGATCAAAGGCCTTAGCAGCATCTATGGCGACCAGGGCCAGTGGGAGATTTTTAACGTTGGCGTAGTCTATAGCTCCTATTGCTTGAAAAGTTAGTTCATTTAACTGTCTCCCTGGGATAAAACCTCTCTGGTCAGGATGAATTATAGACTTAATAACCTTCGATAGTCTAGTTGCTAAAATACCAGAGTAAATCTTCATGTCTGTATTCAGCAGAGAAATAGGTCTGTAAGACTCTATTCTTTTGACATCCTTATTTGGTTTTGGTATGAGCGTTATAATGGCTACTCCCCATGAGGGAGGTGCTGAGAAACCCTGAATCAATAAAAGGTTGAAAAGTTCCTTTAATGGAGACACTAATTGGTCTTTATTATCCAAATAGATCTCCACTGGCAACCCATCTGAGCCTGCCGCTTTCCCTTTTTTCATTTTCTTCAGTTGACTCAGGATTTCCCCTTCTGTTATCTCACTATCCAGGTACACCTTATCGGTAAGGTGGAAAACAAGGGGGAGTAGCGGTAATAGTCTCCCCTATCCCGTACATCTTAACCAGCTGTATCTTGCAATTCACTTGATTTTCCTTACTTCGAGGTTAGGTTTATTCAAAGGAAAAAAAAAGGGGGAGTGCAAGGACACCTACAGATACTTTTAGATCTGTGCTCTCTTTTTTCCTATGTTGGAAGAACGCAGACGGTATTTTTGGAGCAGACTCCGCTCCGCACTACCTAGACTTAAGTTAGGGAGTCTGGCAACTCATATACCTGAGCAACAGCCCCACAAAACGGAGGCTGAGGGAAAGAAGTTGTACTCCCTCGTAGTAAGGGGTAGGGAGAAGGGATGTAATGTGGTAGAAACCCAAGCATCTTACACCGGGCGGTGGGGTTGTATGGATCCAACGCAGCCAGATCTTTCAACACATGAGATCAGTAAAGCCCCAATACAGGAGTGGGTTTTATCAAAATGTTCGGGGTCTGAAGGTCAAAAGCTGAAGCAGAAGGAAAGTGTCACACTTGAAACTACTGGGTCGGCTAATGCTGATATAAGCTCAAATCTGGTAAAACAAGGAAATATCCCTCCTGCTAAGAGAAATAGGTACCAGTTGAGATCTAGGGCAGAATTAAAAGGGAAGGGCGTTTCAGATTTTGAGGAGAGAGAGCGACCTATGCCACTAACCCCTTGTAAAAGCAAAAAGAAAAAGATCACCTTAATTAAAAAACTTAAGGGAGCATCTCACGAGAGTCAAGCTGTGAAAAGTACCCCCTCCCTTAAATCTTTCTTCAAAGTCCTAGATCTGGCTAAACGTTCCCCAATTCTGTCAGAGGACAACATCGGCATCGTACCCTCAGAAAACCGTTACGGGGTTTTGGAGAATTTGGGAAATATGGAAAACGCAGAGGAGGGAACAGAATCACCGAACATAGCAAGTTCTGAGCTTCACAAGAGTCAGCCAAATCTATCAGAGGTTGAAAGCACAAAGACACTTCAAGGATCAAATGCTCAGGGCAACCTAATTAAAGCACCTCCTGCAGATAAAGCGAGAGGGAAGCAAGATACTAGACCCAAAAGTCAAGCTGTACATAGCAGCTTTAAGAAAGGTGAAGACGGGACAAGAAGAAAAGATGTAAGCAAAGTCAATCCATCAGACTCTGTTCAAATGACTCTAGGTACAAGGAGAAGGTCTGAGGACTCTAGTGAGCAGGAGAGTGATCGGCTAGGGGATCTTTTTCGATCCTTAAGATGTGATATGATGTCGAAATTTGAAATATCGGAAAATAACCAGAAAACAATCCAGGACAGATTTGACGGGTTAGAGGCAAAGTTAGAGGAAGTCACTTTGCGTACAGGGAACCTGGAAACAGAAGCAGCTGCTTTGAATAAAACTGCACACAGAATCAAAAAGACATAGAACTTCTTAAAACTCAAAACAGATCACTGGTTATGGACATTGAGAGGTTGGAGACTCATGCTAGGAGGAATAACCTAAGGATCCTAAAGATTCCGGAAGGGGAAGAGTCGGAGGACTTAAAGGGCTTTGTTTGTGGACTTTTGAGGGATGGTGTTTTAAAAGATCGCCCGGATATAAACCTGGAGGCAGAAATCCAAAGGGTACACAGAGACCCATACAAGAGACGCTCGGATAGGAAAACACCAAGGAGAATTCTAGTAAATTTTCAAACCTACAGCGTTAAGGAACTTATTTTAGGAAGATCCCTATCAAAGTCAGATCTACGTTATAAATCTAGTCCTTATATCATAAGGTCCGATATTGGTGCGAGAACTGCACAAAGACAATGGGAGCTGGGTACCAGAATGCCGGATCTAAGATTAGTGGGAGCGCATGTTCAGATGAGATTCCCGGCTATGCTCAGGATCATGTGGAAAAATAAGACATACAGTTTCACACAACCAGAAGAGGTCGATAATTTTTTGGACCGAATAAAAAGCGAGCAGGAGGAATAGTAACGGGTAGAACTGGCAATTACTTTAAAGGATGAATTTAATAAAAAAAAAAAAAAAAAAAAAAAAAAAAAAAAAATTATAACGTTAGGTAAATATAAATATAAATATGCTGTATGACAAAACAGAGGGACTTGATGATTTAGTTGTGATTTAATTTTGTCTCACCAAAATACAGTTAAAGGCTACGGGCACCACCCGGTTGCTCCGAAAGGCGAAGACATCGCCAGGTATGCAGGGGGGGTTCCTCGGGGGGGAGGGGTTCAAGGGGTGGGGGGTGCAAGGGGGCAAATAAAAAACAAAAAATCCTCATATATAAATAATTCTACACTGAACAAAGGCTTGGATGGGCATGAACCTATATTAGACCCATGATTAATTTATACAAACTTAAGGTCCTGTCATGGAACATTAACGGTATAGGGGAAAAAGTAAAACAGAACAGAATCTGCGAATTCCTAAAAAATTCAGATGCTCAAATTATAATGTTACAGGAAACACACTTAGAGGAGGCACTATGCAATTCTCTCTTTAAGAAATTAAGATGGGTTCAAGACATAATCAGCTCTAGGCAATCAGGTGTTACAAGGGGTGTTTCTATTATAATTCGGGCGAATAGCGGGATAAGCCTGAGAAAATTCGAGACAGATCAATCTGGAAGATGGTTAACTGCGGAAGTATTTATTCAAAATACCACCTATACAATTGCAGTGTACTATGGTCCAAATGAGGACGATCCTGTTCCACTGTCTAAATTGGAATTAGCACTATTTATGACAACTGGCCCTTTAATCTTAGGTGGTGATTTCAACTTGGTTTTTGACCAAAAATTAGATAGAACTTCTAAGGCGAAATACCATGCTCCCTTAAAATCACTTGCCATCTCAGACGTCCTAATGAAAGATTTCACTCTAGCAGACGTTTGGAGAAAAAAATACAAAAATAAATTAGGCTTCACTTTTTATAGCAAAAAATACAAGAATTACTCCAGAATAGATCATCTTCTAGTAGATCAGCACTTACTTAAGGACATCAATTACCTTTCCTTTACACCTACAGGCTTATCAGACCATGCTGTACTGGAAGTGGTAATTGAATTGAACATAACTTCATTAAAACCTAGGTGGACACTGGAGAGATCACTTCTATTAGATAATCAATTAAAAGAAGAAGTTAATGAAAAAACATCAGAGTTCTTCGCGATGAATTTAGGATCTGCCTCCCCCCAGGTTGTTTGGGAAACATATAAAGCCTATTTGAGGGGAGTTCTAAGTTCCCTAATGAGTTATAAGAGAAAGAGCATAAAAATAAAAAGAAGGGAAGATTTGGCAGTAATAACAAGAAAAGATCAAGAATTACAGAATGCAATTTTAGAAAACTCCAGCAGAGTACACTTGATAGAGAAGGAACTCATCGATTTACAGCTTCAATTAAAAGTATCGGAGGAGAGAATTCTTAAAGAAAAATGGGAGTCTAGTAGATTAAAAAATTTTGAGTACGGAGAAAAATGTGGAGCTCTTTTAGCCTGGAAAGCCAGAGAAGAGAGAACTAGAAATAACGTCAAAGTCCTATTACAAAGACAGACAGGAGAATTATTGGAAACAGACGTAGAAATCAGAGAAGAAGCAAGATCTTTTATGAGAAGTCTCTATACTGAGGATAAAGATCCTAAGGGGGAAGAGTTAGAATCCTGGCTGATAACAAAACATTTGCCGCAACTACCTGAAACAGATAAGGTGTACCTGGATAGTGAGATAACAGAAGGGGAAATCCTGAGTCAACTGAAGAAAATGAAAAAAAGGTTATCCCTTCCTGATGCTTAACAATGCTGTGCTTAACTCTTTAAAACTCCGCTATCACTGGTTCCCTTGATTGCTAAGGATGCCTCTTAGGTGTAAAGTGTAACTAAAGATGTTGACTTCTTCAAGTCTTTATATTTTTTGTTACACTTGAAAAATGGCTAACAAGAAAACCGGATGTTTGGTGGATATCACTTCCCGGACCTGAATAAGGAGAATGCATTGATAAGAATGTTTAGAGCATGATCTACTATAGAATCACTGTTCGGAGCAGTCAGCCTAAAAAAAGGGGCCACTCTGTTGCAGGATCCTGGGAAGGGTGGAAGACAAAGGGTGAGGAAAGCAGGACAGATGGCTAACAGAAGCAGTGGAAGAAGAGAGGTGCAAATACAGTGAAGAAATTAAAGAGGATATGGACATTGTCTAGAGGAAATCCAAAGACAAAAAATCATTGTCAAAAGATGTTTGTGAGGAAATTATTTTAACAGGATTAACAAAGACTTTGATTAACAATTTGAGGAAATGCATTTGGCATCCTGTTTTTGTCATGTTGGGAAAATCATGTTATTGACATCAGAACGATTTATAATGTTCCCTTATAAGCCTTCTTCCTCTTACTGGTAACTCATCATTCAGATGCAGTGATGCATCTCCTCAACACTTAGTAGGTTGTCCTCCACTGTAACTTATGTGCACTTCTTGGTTAGGACCAGTTGAGTATTTATCGTACCCACTCCACAAGTTCATCTTCTTCCCCGCCTTCTCATTGAATTGTTGGGGCGTTCTCTCCTGTGATTTTTTTTAACCCTAAGTATACAGTATCAGCAGGTCGAGCTCCTCTATGTTAGCCACCTGCAGAGCATTTTCAAAGTGTTCTTGCCAATAGCGTTGTAAGATAAGTTGTTTTGGTCCTGCTCCAGCATTACCAGAATATGACCTTATGAAGTGGTGCATATCTATTGTATTGTCTGCTTTCTTGGTTTTGAGAAGTTTGTGAGTACTGCATACTCTAGTGTATTTACTCTTGAAGATTAAGTTTGTGTATGTGTCCTTTGATCTCTTCATTTTAGGAAGTGGTGTGGATATTGTGTATTTTTATGTTTGACAGCTGTCACTGAAACCTGACACTTCTCCGCCCCTAATCTCAGATCATGTTGTGACTTATCCTGGAGAGGTATTAAAATGCCCTCTTGGAAGTAGGAAATCCCTTCCTGATGCTTAGCGATGTTGTGGTAACTCTTTGAAACTTCGCCATCACTGGTTCCCTTGATTAGTTAGGATACCCCGTGGGTGTAATGTGTAACTAAAGAGGTTGCTTTCTTCAAGTCTTTATATTTTCTGTTACACTTGAAAAATGGCTAACAAGAGGAGTCAATCTAATATAGCATTCCTGTTCGGAGGAGTCATCCATTTGTGACCCCTGAGATACAAGGGTATATTCAGAACCACCTAAAGATGTTAGATATGTCTTCAGGGAAAGCCATAAACATACCATGAGAAGCTCAACCTAAACAAGAGAGCTTTGTTGCAGACTCGGAGACCTCCTACTGTCCAGCCGATATCCATATATATATCTAACAGAAACAGTGTGAATATAAAGGGCTAGAATGTGCTGAGCGACAAGTTTGAGTCTCTGTTAGCTGACCTGTACGACATCAGACATGATGTGAATAAGATATGCCATGCCACTGAAGTAGAATCGGAGATTAACTCATTTCAAGTGGTGAATCAGAGTCAAAACTAACGACTTAGAAGAATGTTACTGGAGAAATATTTTTAGACTTGAGTGCTTTCCAGAGATAGAGGATAAAGGCATTCATAGAGAAGTTTATCACATCAGCGAGGAAAATGAGCAAAGTCTTTGAACAAGGGCTTGTGTTTTACTGGGAGCCATGATTTGTTTTCTGTTATCCAGACTTCGATCAAGAAATGAATTGGGAAAAATGAAATAGAGCTTTAATGACTTCACAACAGTACTTATATTCCACACAACGGCACCTATATCATCACATATGTGCAGTGTGCAAAGCAAAAATGGCAAGGAACAGCATTATTGGGAAGAGCCATATTTTGACAATGTGGAGGCTGCTTTTGTACCATTTGTGGATACTTGGGTATCTTAAGATGGAGCATTCAACAGACAATGAAAACCACACACTAGCTGCAGAAAATGAGCCTGTAAGATGGAACAATCAGCAATCAACGAAGGACAGTATGTGTGGAAACTTAGCTTGTAAGATAGTGTATTCAGCAGTCAATGAAGGGTGTAAACTCTGGGAACATCCTACTAGATGGAGCATTCAGCAGCCAAGGAAAGACCGCACCAGTTGTGGAATCAGCCTGTAAGATGGAGCATTCAGCAGTCGAGGAAGGACATACAGTAGATGTGGAATCTGAGCTTGTAAGATGGTGCATTCAACAGCCTGTGAGATGGAGCGGACAGCATGGCAGTGCTAACCCACATTGGTTGTACGTGAGGACGCTCATCTAATTTCCCCACAAAAGAGGTTGGAGCTATGCTTAAAGCTTCAGAGAAGATGATTTATTTTCAGTTCATCTCAAGTATATATTGATTCTGGTGGATACACAAGATCGTGGTTTACATGCGGTGGTGTGAAATTTAATGGGTGTAAACGGAGGCTTGGTATACAGGTGTTTACAAGAAACACTCCTGCTTAAGAGAGGCTTCATCCAGGACTTGTAGTGCTTAAGGACTATGCAGGGTAGTATACATGATTGTTATAATATCTTGACAACCCCTTTCTCACACATTAGGTAAACCAAAAATGATCAGACTATATGAAGGCTATCACTTGAAAGAGGATTGAGCCATGTTCTTAAGTGGTGTTTTGCTAGTCAGTAGATCATGTGATGGGGGTGAACCTACTTTCAGACACAGTGATGTACACTGTGTCAGTAATGTAGAATATTTGCCAAGGCTTTTTAACAAGACTTCTCTCGAGTGACCCAAGCAACACCTTGAGCCTGTGATGCGAACTCTTTGGCAGCCTTGATCCTTTGCTCAATGCAGTATTACATGACTCATTGGAAATGCAAATTAAAAGCTTCTTTCAAGTAATTACTGCTTAGCATTAAAAGAAGATAAACTATGCAAATGCGTGGCATTCCCAAAGGATGCATAGTCTGGTCTGTTTACTCTTGAAGGTGAAGTCTGTGTATGTGTTCTTTGATGTCTTCATTTTAGGCAGTGGCGTGGATGTTGTGTATTTGAATATTTGACCTCTGACACTGAAAGCTGGCAATTCTCCACCCCTAATCTCAGATCATGTTCTTACTTATCCTGAACAGGTACTAAAATGCCCTCTTGGAAGAGGTAATCCATTCCTGATGCTTAATGATTGTAGTGCTTAACTCTTTAAAACTCCGCCACCACTGGTTCCCTTGATTACTAAGGATGCCCCTTGCGTGTAATGTGTAACTAAAGATGTTCCTTTCTTTCTTCAAGTATTTTTTGTTACACTTGAAAAATGGGCAACAAGAGGAACAGATGTTTGGTGGAGATCATTTCTTGGACCTGAATAAGGAGAATGAAAGCACGATCTAATATAGCATCCCTGTTCGGAGGAGTCAGTTTACTGGGAAAAGTTATATCAGACTTCTTAGGTGTGATCTGTTTATAATGAAAAGTTATGATAAAGCAAGTAGACCTTACTTATTGTGAAAAACATTTGTTAAAGGGAATAGGCCTTTTAGGATGGATTGTTATTACACTGTGCTAAAACCTCCAGGTCAGTGCGCCGCTCTCCTGTCCTCATGCCACTCAACCTAGTGTGTCAGCTCCTCGCCCCCAGCCTCGAGGACTCCAGTTCAGTCCCAGGTGACCGCTGCCACTGACGTCCCGAGCCACCACTCCCCTAACTCTATTTTATTTCCTCTTTCCATTTCTTTTTGGTGTGTTGGGTTACAGTTATTTTCTGTGGGTCGGGTTAGGGTTGCTGGTTTGGTCCAGTCCTGTCACCATCCCCTCTTTTTGCCATTTCATCATCCCCCCCCTCACGCCTCCCTGCTAGCCCCTCCCACGACTACAAATAGATGCTGCTGCGTGGCTGCACAGCGGGCGCGCCAAAGGCAAGACTGTCTGCGCCCATCCGTGCCTTGACCGTGCCCAGCGCCAGGACCTCTGGCCCTCCTGCACCCGCAGATACACCGCCAAGTAACTCCTGAATCTGGAACCTGGACAGAAACAACTGTTGCTTCACCTTCTCCTCTCAATCAACCAAAGGACTTTTCACCTGCCTACACTACCACTTCTCCTGCAACACAACCTAGTCATGTCAGATTTCATAGCCGCTCCCGCCCAGAGGATCATTAAACCTTGCCTGCTAAGGAAATTCCCGCTGGGTGCTGAAAAGGTTTGAAAGCCATTGTTCATGACAAGGTCAGCTCGTCATAAGCACAGGTCCAGTAAACTGCATGACGAGCTGACCTTGTCATTAGCATGGAAGTGGTTAACATCCCAGAACCACTCCAATGCATCCTTCTCAATGCACGCTCCCTCAGCAAGCACATCACCGAAATATAGGACACCATCATCACCCTCTCCACTGCGGCACCTTCATCACCAAAACGGATGTATGACGTTACAACGCGAAATATTACAACGCACTCCGTTACAACGCATTTTTTACAACGCAGGATCCATTACATCGCATGCCTTTACAACGCATGACATTACATAGCAGATGCTATTACAACGCATGCCATTACAATGTAAGTATAGGTATGTATATTATTTTTTTTTAAATGTAAGTAATTTAAATTTAATTAATTAAATAAATTAAATTATTTTTAAATAATTATTTAGTACATATAATACTTTAAGTTTATTTTTAAAATAATTTTTAATAATAAAAAACTATTTTTAATAAATAATAAAATTATTAAAATTAATTTTTTAAATTAAAATAAAAGATTGTATTTTAAAACTAAACCCTAAAAAAAACCTGTACCCCAAAACCCAAACCCAACCCTGAAACCTAAAAATACCCCTGTACCCCAAAACCCAAACCCAACCCTGAAACCTAAAAATACCCCTGTACCCCGAAACCCAAACCCAACCCCGAAACCTAAAAATACCCCTGTACCCCAAAACCCAAACCCAACCCCGAAACCTAAAAATACCCCTGTACCCCAAAACCCAAACCCAACCCCGAAACCTAAAAATACCCCTGTACCCCAAAACCCAAACCCAACCCCGAAACCTAAAAATACCCCTGTACCCCAAAACCCAAACCCAACCCTGAAACCTAAAAATACCCCTGTACCCCAAAACCCAAACCCAACCCTGAAACCTAAAAATCCCCCTGTACCCCAAAACCCAAACCCAACCCTGAAACCTAAAAATACCCCTGTACCCCAAACCCAACCCTGAAACCTAAAAATACCCCTGTACCCCAAAACCGAAACCCAACCCTGAAACCTAAAAATACCCCTGTACCCCAAAACCCAAACCGAATCCTGAAACCTAAAAATACCCTTGTACCCCAAAACCCAAACCCAACCCTGAAACCTAAAAATACCCCTGTACCCCAAAACCCAAACCCAACCCTGAAACCTAAAAATACCCCTATACCCCAAAACCCAAACCCAACCCTGAAACCTAAAAATCCCCCTGTACCCCAAAACCCAAACCCAACCCTGAAACCTAAAAATACCCCTGTACCCCAAACCCAACCCTGAAACCTAAAAATACCCCTGTACCCCAAAACCGAAACCCAACCCTGAAACCTAAAAATACCCCTGTACCCCAAAACCCAAACCGAATCCTGAAACCTAAAAATACCCTTGTACCCCAAAACCCAAACCCAACCCTGAAACCTAAAAATACCCCTGTACCCCAAAACCCAAACCCAACCCTGAAACCTAAAAATACCCCTATACCCCAAAACCCAAACCCAACCCTGAAACCTAAAAATACCCCTGTACTCCAAAACCCAAACCCAATATAAAAAAACATAAATTAATATATTTATTTATTTTTAATATTAAATAAAATAATTAAATAATGTTAAATAAAATATAAAATACAATTATATACTTACCTATACTTACGTTGTAATGGCATGCGTTGTAATAGCATCTGCTCTGTAATGTCATGCGTTGTAAAGGCATGCGATGTAATGGATCCAGCGTTGTAAAAGTTGCGTTGTAATAGAAGTGCGTTGTAAAAGTTGCGATGTAACGGTTGTTCCCCCACCAAAACATGTCTCAACCTCTCCTCGAACCCCAACTTCACCGACGGCTACAAGATCATGCACCAGGACCACACCAACAAACAAGGTGAAGGCACTGCCATCATCTTCAAGGAAACCATCAGATTGACCATCACTAATGATGACCCCATGCCTCTCATGGAACACTTCAACTTCCAACTACAGACAGATCATAGACCATGATAAGAAGCACCTTCACCTCTAGACCCCTGGGACCCCACCAATCTTTCTACAATTCCATCTCCAACCTCATCGCCCCCTTGGCCATCAACTCATACCACTACGTCCTACTCAGCGACCTCAACTTCCAACTCAACAACCCCAACAAAGCCAACTCAATTGCACTTCCGGAGAACCTGAACAACAGTGGCCTCAACCAACTTGTCACCGTAACCACCCACAAGGCTAGACACACACTCAACCCCAACTTCACCTACAGTGGCAGATCAGATTCAGCTACACCACAGAACTCACCTCGACTGATCACGCCATTGTACACTTCACCATCTCTGATGCCAAGTATCTAGCATCACACAACTTCTCACCATACCTGGGGCAAGGTGACCAGTACGCAGTTGACACAGGCATTTACCTCCACCCAACCCCAAGCCTCAGTAGACCTTGACCAGGCCGCCCAGATCTTCTTCACCTGGATTTCCAACTGGGTCAACAGAGTCGCCTCACAGAAACCTACCAAACCCCAGAGTAAGCCAGCTGGTACACCCCTAGCCTGGGACCACCAAGCACAACTGCTACCAACTGGAGAAGCACTGGGGCATCATGAAAAACTCACCAACAGAGCCCCTCACAAAACTACCCTCTGCATCTATCACCTTCACATCAAGTAACCCAAGAAAAAAGCCATCACTGCCTGTATCAACACCGCGGTCAAACACACTACGAACAGCCAACAAACACCACCCACCCCTCCCAAAAACTGTGCAACACTCTCGCAGACTACTTTCACAGCAAAATAACCACCATCTCTTTCGACCCCAACCCACCACCCTCAACCTCAATGACCACAACCAACCAACAAACACCAGCCAAATATTCACCACCTGGTCTCTCCCCTCACCACCCAAACCACCACAGACATCATGTCCTCCGTCCACTATGGGATACCCACCGACTCCTGCCCCCACCACTTCTTCAACCTCAAAACAAACCCAATCACCACGGAACTCACCAACATCCTCAAAATCTACATCACTAAAGCAACCTTCCCAAGCAGATGGAAACACGCAGAAGTCAGACACCTCCCAAAAAAAACATCTGCCGATATTCCGAATTCTCCGGATTCCTGGAACAAAACCACCTACTGGACACCTCACTATCAGGATTCCGTGCCAACCACAGCACCGAGATCGCGCTGATTGCTGCCACGGACAACACCAGAACCCTCCTCTGCTGTGGAGAAACTGTAACCCGATCCTACTCAACCTATCTGCAGCATTCTACACTGTTTCCCACAACACCCTTATCAACAGAAACCACAACATCGGCATACAACAAGACGCCCGCAAGTGGATTGCCTCCTTCCTTACAGGATGTACACAGAGTATCCATCTGCCTCCCTTCACATCCACACCCAAGAACATCATCTGCGGCGTACCCCAAGGATCATCACTCAATCCCACCCTATTCAACACCTACATGACCCCCCTTGCAGATGTTGTCAGATGCCACAACATAATCTCTTACTTTGACGATACTCAACTAATCCTCTCGCTCACTGGGGACACCTCTGATGCCAAAACCAACATCTCCCATGCCATGACCAATGTAGCCAACTGGATGTTAGACAACTGCCTCAGACTGATCCCCGACAAGACAGAAGTACTGATCTTTGGGGACAACACTTCTGCCTGGAACCACAGCTGGTTGACAGCTGAACTCAGATCAACAGTCCACGCATACTCCCTAGGTATCATCTTCGACAGCTAACTGACTATGAAAAGGGAAGTCAACACAGTTGTCTACTCCTACTACCATATTCTTTGCATGCTATGCGGAATCTTCAGATGGATCCCAGGTAACACCAAAAAGACCATCACCCAGGCCCTCGTGACCAGTCACTTTGCCTAGGGCAACTCTTTCTATACTGGCATCCCCACCCAGCGACTCAGGAGACACCAGACCATACAAAATAAGGCATCCAGACTTATCATGGACCTTCCCTAAAGGTCACACATCACTGCCCACCTCAGAGGTCTCCACTGACTCCCCATCCAGAAAAGATGCCAGTTCAAGGTCCTCACGCATACCTACAAAGCCCTCCAAGATAAAGGACCATTCTACATCAGCCATCGACTGAAATTCCATCAACCCTCCAGACACCTACGTTCCTCCTCACTCACCCTTGCCAACACCCTGGCATCACTCACAGCCGTAGTGGTGGCCACTCCTTCTCCTACATCGCAACCAACACCTAGAACGACCTGCCCTGCCATCTCAGAACATCACCCTCCCTAACAGACTTCAGTAAGAGACTCATGACTTGGCTTTTCGACAGAGACACATCATCCGCAGCGTCCAGATACCCTAAGCTTCACAAATGCGATTGATTGAACGTAAGAAGTTATTTTGTTCCATCGGATCTCGTAGATCATCGTAATAGGGAAGGGTTTTGGTCTTGTTGACCAACCTGAACAAACCTTAGGGGATAGTCGATTTGCGCTATGGTGATCGGCCAGGACCAGTTGATACAAAGACCAAATCCAAGTAGAGTCTCTTGTATGACCCTGCAATCCTTTAGTTTTTAATTATTTACTTTTATAGTTCAATCTTTATTTCTTTGATTCTGCTCTCTTTATTTTTATGATCCTTAAGAGGATATTACAGCTCTCTAGGCAGTGCTAACGAGTGACATGCTTACCGCTTATTTCATCTGCGGTGCACCGCATCCCATATGGGGACTTCCGCTAAACCAGAAGACCATTATGGAATGGTGATGTTCATTTTGTATCATTGTTTTACCATTCCTAGATGGCCAACATGTTGGTTCTAAATGTAGTGGCCAAGAATGAACTTTTGAAAACGATAGACTATTTACAATGCCTTTGCAAGACTGACACCTACAGCACTTTTTCTTTTTGTTATTGCAACCATATGCCCATTGTGTTTAGATGGCGGAATGTCTTCTTTTTTTTAAACTTTTATTCTTTCAAAATATTTTGCTAATGTTGTTGTGTTTGATGTTGAGTTTGTGTGTGTATTTTTTTATTGTGGTTGTGTCAGAGGCCTAGTGGCGAGAGTGAGTCAGCGGATAGACAAATGAATGCAAAGGTGAGTGAAAGAGTGAGTGTATGATGGCATATTGAGTGCCTAAACCCATCGATGCCAAAATACACTTTCACTTATAGCCCAGATCTACCAATGCATTTTAAGGGCTGTAGGAATCAGCAGAAGATTAAAGGTAGCTGACCTTTATCTGACCAAAAGTAGGTCATGATTCGCTTGGTGAATGCAGTAGGATGCTAGAAATGCATAAAATAACACACAGTAAAACAAGCATTGTATGCACTAAGCTTTTGGTTCTCAAACTGTGGTCTACAGACCCTAGTCGTCCGTGACACATTTCCAGGGGATCCACAATGAGAAGTTTTGAAAGCACTGCAAAGTACCTTGTAAAATCAGCAGTTTTCAGGCAACAATAAAAGTGTCAAGATAACGCCGGTGATTAATGTACCTGCTGGAGAAAGATGTGAGTTTTGTTCAGTGGCAGCTTTGACTCGTCTAAGGCAGTGGTTCCAAAACTGTGGTCCGCAGACTGCCAGGGGTCCGTGACACATTCTCAGGGGGTCCACAGGCAGCAGTTTTAAAAGTACTGCAAAGTTCCTTGTATAATCAGCAGTTTTCAGGCACAACAAAAGTGTCAGGATAACTCCACTGATTAATGTACCTGCTGGAGAAAGATGGGAGTTTTGTTCAGTGCCAGCTTGGACTAATCTAAGGGAGCACAGATTGTGAATATGCCTGCTGCAAAGCACTAGTACCATGCATTTAAAAAAACTGTATTTTATGTGCATAACTCAGTGGATTACTGCGTTTTTCTTTTTTTTGTAACTGTGCAGTTCATAAGCCAATCATAACCTAGCACAGTGAGCTATGAACTGCCATCAAAGAACTTCATGCAAACTGCATGGTAAAAGTTAGTAAGTTATGTTTTTTTTCCCAGTCTTCCATTATCCTGATGCTGCTAAAGAAGGGTTGTTTTGGTATAAATAAAGTCTTATTATTAAAGCCAATGCTAACAGCTGTGTTATGTTCTGAGTTGGGAGTTTGTGCTTCTCCAGACCAAGCTCTCTTAAAAAAAGCCTACCAGTATGAATGACGTGAATCCTACACCTTGGAGTCCCCTTTGCCTTATGTAACATTTTCTATACACTAATTTACACATGTATGATTCATTTTCTCTGTATGTGTGTGATGTAGAGTGCTCTGACACCTACATTGGTATGAGAGGTGCTATAAAACAAATTAAATAAATGCGACAGAGGGCTATGGAGAGGTGAGAGGCACTGTTGGAGGGTGATAGTGAGGGAATCATTGAAGAGCCCCAACAAAAATTGGCATATCCTGGTGCACAGTAAGGTCATCTTTTACTATGCTTTAAAAGTTAATACAATTCAATATACAAAAACAAATGTTTTGTAGAATGCACCAGTTTTTCCCAAATCGTCTTGGGAGGAGAGCCTCCCTAAAGCACCCATTGTAGTGGTCAGGCTCACTCGCCACATTTGGTGTGCACCGTACGGAAACTGGTCTGAGAACATTTGTCAGAGCTGCTTTGGGTTTCCAGTCTGGCCCTGGCAAGAGCCTCGTACTACGAAATAAAACCAAACATTGAAAAGTTAGTCGCCAAGATGAGGCACCAACCACCCCAATATTGTTTTTTGATTTGAGCAAATTATTTCAATTTAAAATACTAACATGTTTGGTATTTGTTTGGTGTGCACACGTGTTTATGTTGTTTGGAATTACTGTCTTAGTGTTTGAAATTTAAATTGTAGGAAAAACCTGAGGGTCTGGCTTCCAGTAGTGACTCAATGGGGTCCTCGGGAGCCAAAGGTTTGGGAATCACTACAGTAAGCTAAGATGGCCCTGAACACAGTTCTGAGCTGACTGGAGTCTTAAGTAATTGAAGAGCCGGAGCAGCACTTTTAATAGATTAGAAAGTGGTACTTGGTTGCTTGTCTCAGAAACTTCCAAGGAATATGCTTCTCTTGGCTGGAAATGAAGCAGCATTTGTTGACATATCTAAAGTAAACAACACAATACAACATACAAATAGCAACATAGCACAGTAACATGCACAAAAATATCGAAAGTCAAAAAAGCTTTGTGATCTGGCCTTGATCTTGTAAAGCAGATATTAGAGGTATTACACAAAACAAAAAAATCACGAAGGCATCATCTTGATGCAAACGCTCAAAGAAACATACATTCCAAATGATTAACTCACCAAAATGTCCTTCCAACCCCAACCCCAAGCACAAATTGGCTGCACTCCAGGAAAGGAACACTTGCACCTCATTCTGTGTGCCCCAGTAATCCAGATTCAGGTGCAAACAGAGTTTGCATCTAAATTGTGAGGGGGATATACATAGAATAACAACAAACGTTTTCTAAGATAAGTGTATTATAACTTAAGTATCATATATAGTAATAAAGGCACATAGTCACAATGTAGTTAAAATATTCATATTCCATGTTTATTCAAAGGAAAGTGAGTAAATACAGTGAATTTTGTTCAAGCCACAGTTTTTACTTCAAAATGTAAGATACAAATAAAAAGTTTTATTTTGGTTTTCACAGACACATTTTATTGTCTCTTTTTTAATTTGGTTGGAGTTGGTCTGTCAATATTTGTTGCAAACATGTCCTTTCCTCTTCCATCAACCTGACTGACTACATGTAGCCTACCCATCAGACACAGAACAACTACTGTGGCTGTAAGCCTCATAAATTTCTAGAACAGGGGTCACCTGATAAGTGGAACGTGTTTGCATAGTTTTCAGAAATTCCACGGATGATGTAACCTGCCCCAAGCTGCATCCTTAATACAGTGTGCCATTTCCTGTTGATTAGGTATTATGCTATGGGGATGCATAGCACCCCCATAAGAGTAGCCAATTGCTCTACATTCTTAAAATAGTTTTAATTTCTGAAAACAACAATGCAATATATTTTATTCTGTTAAATTTCTGCAGGTTTAGCCTGCTGAAATGTAATGAAGGTTAAGGTATTTAAGATGTCAGTATTTACCTGATACATGAAATACAACCAAATTCGTAATTTCGAGCCCTGCACAAACAGGGGTTTACTCAGGGGTCAGACAACAACAATTCACTCGTAATCAGTCTCTAAGGGCCATATGTATCAACATTCCGTTTTGCGATTCCTAAATAGCGATTTTTAAGGAATCGCTGTTTAGAAATCGCAAAATGGTATGTATGTAGGAAATCGCTTCTTTTTAGCGATTCCTTAAAATTCCTTAATTGCGATTAGCAAATTGCTAATCGCAATTAAGGAATAATTTCCCATTCATTTCTATGGGCCAGGAGGCCCATAGGAATGAAGGGGAAATTTGCGATTCGCAATTTGCTAATCGCAAATTGTGAATATTTTCAAGGGTGCAGGGGTGTCTCAAGAACACCCTGCTGCACCCCTGAAAATGACATGTGTGCGCATATGGCGCACATACATGCCCTAAGGGCATGTATGAGCGTCACATGGCACCTTTTGATGTTTAAAAAAATGCTTTTTAAAAAGAATTCGCAACTTACCACCAACGAACAGTAAGTTCGCATGCTGCTGCTCGTGTAGAATTTCTACCCGAGCGGCAAGAATACCAACACAAACTGTAGTTCGCACTGCACTTCGCAGAGTTTTTTTGTAACATCGGGGAGTTCCGCATAGCAAAACTCAGTGAACTACGCCCAGG
The DNA here is from genome assembly GCF_964261635.1 of Lissotriton helveticus. Lineage (NCBI taxonomy): Eukaryota > Metazoa > Chordata > Amphibia > Caudata > Salamandridae > Lissotriton > Lissotriton helveticus. The sequence goes on from NC_136065.1 coordinate 2,083,671,753, forward strand.
CCTAATTTTATGTCAGTTATACAACCTTATTTTCACAAATACATGCGGGCTATTCAATTTGCTTTCCTCACAATTTGTGCTTGTCTAGTTTTCCAACATTAGTTTTCTGTCTGTTTGGAAATATAGTACATTTATTTATACACTGTTGTGAAAAAAAGCCTTGTGCTCTAGCTTAATTGGAGTATGTAACTCAATGACTTGTAAAAGATGCTGTTCATCTGATGTGTATATAAACAAAAAAGAGGAGTATCACCAATGGACCTAAAGAGGCCCTATTGAGAGAAAGGGAAATAGGGGAAAGTCCAAAAGAAAGTTGTTCTTTTGTTAGAAGACCCCTTACTCACCAACCTGGTTGGTGGCATGCTTCATCATCGGGGTCCCACCCGAACGGCCGAATGCCATCCGGGTGTGCTGCGACACCTAATTACAGTGGAGCAGGTAATTTGAGTGAGTGTGGTGTGAAAAAGTGAGTTAAAAACTGCCCAAGTATGACTTCAAAGAAAAAACTTTATTTTTAAGCTACTGGACAGTATTAAAAGCAATCTTGTGATACTTCCGTTGGTTAGGTTAACCGATAGTATCTATGTGAGTGGTCTACATGTTTCAACCTGTGGTGGAAAATGCCAGGTTTTCGCCAGGACCAAGTGAAAGGAGACCTGGGCGATATACACTCGCTTAGGTGTATCCAACCCTCGGCCCCAGTGACCTAACTGTGTACTGACAGTTAGTTGTCCTTAATCCAAAATTAAGAGAAGGAAAAACAGGGAACTCGTTATTCGAGTGTTTTCAGCCTCATGGGAGTCAGGGTCAGACTGCAGATCCTGGGGCACTCTTGTGCCAGGTAAGTTCGCTGGGCTCTTGTGCCTATTCTCCAACCACCGCTCCCCCCCACATCTAATATGACCATCGTTAACCACAATTTGTCTGTGGGTGCAGCAATAGACCATGGTTTTAAGGCCCATTTGTCCACTCTGTGCAAAAAGGTATGTGGTAACTGCCTTTTGTCTTTCTTCTTCCCTTCTCCTCAGTTGATTGGACTGGCTATGTTGGTGCTCTTGGTATTCGCCGGACTGGCGCTGAAGTTCAGCTACAAGTGTGGCAAGGAGTGCAGTTGCTGGGAAGAAGACTGGAAGATCAACTACAAAGAGGAGGCACTGAGGCGCAACGAGAATCTGCTGATGGAGGTGCTCTTGGACAGGACCAAAGACGACACCAAAGAGAAGCTAACTGAAGCTTTGGAATGCAAGAATGGCTTCTGGGCGCAAGCTGAAGTCATCTGCAAAGACGTTCGATGTCCAGAAGATGATGAGCCAAGTAAGTGGGCACACTGTGCAATATTTTGGGGCTTGGTGTAATAGCAGGGGTTTGTGAAACAACTTGCCATTATGTTATGTTACTGGGGGTTTTGTAAAGCGCTCAGCTGCTCCGAAGAGCGTCCCGGCGCTGCAGATCAAAAACAGATACCAGCAACTAACAAAAATACCACCAGCGACGCCAGGTGCTCAGAGGAAACAGAATTATTGGACAAAGAGAAGAGTCATAAGCTCCTTTCTAAAAGTGAGCAGGTTGGAACTGGCGCGTAAGGTCAGAGGTAATGTGTTCCAAAGACGAGGGGCAAGGTAGCTAAAGGAACGACCTCCACATCGTGCACGTCGCACTGCCGGCACTATTGCCCTGGCCTGGGCAGCGGACCTCAAGGGTCTAGATGGAAGGTAGAAATTGACTCTTTTTTGTAGATACACTGCACCGGAGGTATGCAGAGCCTTGAACGCTGTTGTTAAGGTCTTGAAGGTGATGCGTTTGCGGATCGGCAGCCAGTGCAGAGCTTTAAGAAGGTCGCTGGCCCTGGTTCTTCTGGTTAGACCGAATATGGCTCTGGCTGCCGAGTTCTGGACGACCTGCAGGCGGGTCAGGAGATACTCAGGAAGACCCAAGTAAAGGATGTTAGAGTAGTCCAAGCGCGAACCTATCAGAGCCTGCACTGTGATCTTTCTGTGCTCCAAGGATAGGAACGGCAAAAACTTTCTCAACATCCTTAAGATGGCAAAGCACTTCCCCGTCAGACCTGCTACTTGGGCCTTAAAGGAAAGAGTATTATCCACCTGAATGCCCAGATTCTTAGCTGTTACAGAATCGCTGGCTGGCGGGAACATGGCCGAAGGCCACCAGTGCTTCCATCTCGGGTCGGCGGGACACCCAAAGAACAGGATCTCGGACTTGTCCGAGTTGCATTTGAGGCCGCTTTTCCCGAACCAATCAAACACAGCCTCAAGACACCTCAAGATGGCGGCTCCCTCGAAATCACAGCCCCTGTCACATGTGAACAGGAGCTGCGTGTCATCCGCATAGGAGACGATCTGGGCCCCATGCTCCTCCACTAGCGCCGCTAAGGGTGTCATAAAGATGTTAAAAAGAGAGGGGCTGAGTATAGATCCCTGCGGGACCCCTACCTCAAGCTGCAGCATTGCGGCGGAGAAAGGGGGAGCCCAGATCGTTTGTCTGCGGTCGGCCAGAAAAGATTGAAACCATTTGAGCACCGTTCCCCTAAGACCAATCTTACAGTTTCATATATGCCCTAATTGATGTCATAGCTAGGCAAGCACCATGGCTTGATCAATGTGTTTCAATATTCTACTTTATTAATCAGTTCATCAGCTATACAAAGACTCTGTGGACTAGTAATTTTCAAAACATTACATGACAATGGGGAAACCCAGTAATCCGTCGACCTGGGTCAAGTAAGGTACAGTAGAATTGGTTCAAGCGGAAGGAAATGATTTGCGAAATCTACAACACCAAAAATAAACAGATTCTCCCAAAAAGTTTTTTGAAAATGAATTTTGACACATTTATGTCATGTCCAACAAGTCAAAGTCAACCTGTACAATTTGATAGGTGCTCCAAGATAGAGTAAAGGAAAGCAAGTGCTCAGGAAGTGCTTGTGTTTAAGTTAAAGGATGAAGATAAAGGATATGACAATATTTGCATTTTGTATTGATAAGAACAGTCTAGCAGTCAATTATATATGAATACAACTGAAGAGAAACATAATAACAGAGTTTTTTAAAATTTATATAGCGCAAACTTGACCCGAGTCGGGTATCAGACTCTTTACATAGCACCAGTTGCATTACATGAGGACACATTGGGGCCGATTCACAGAACTAATTTACGACAAAATCCTTACTTTTGGTATTCACAGAAGGCATTTAGTAGTCTTAAGTTAGGATTTTGTCTTGAGTTAGGATTCTGTCTTAAGTTAGGATTTTGTCCTAAGTTAGGATTTTGTCTTAAATTAGGATTTTGTCCTAAATTAGGATTTTTTCTTAAATTAGGATTTTGTCCTAAATTAGGATTTTGGCTTGTTAGGATTTTGTCCTGAGTTAGGATTTTGTCTTAAATTGGTATTTTGTTTTAAATTAAACTTAAGACAAACTTAAGTTAAACTTAAATTTAACTTAAGACAAAATCCAGAGCCAGTACCCCCTGTCGACATAGAGAGCTTTTGAAAAGGTTCTAGTTTCAGTATGATGCCTGGAATATTCAAAAGGTGATAAATCTACAGGTATATGGAACATTCACCCGAAAGATCATTAACGAAGGTAAGTAACTTCTTCATCTAGTCCTCTAACACTCACCTAGAATACACTGTCAAGGTCTCTGGGCATCACTCGAGTTCTGTGTCTAGTTCACCAGGCATCATGTAGAGTACAGTTTACAGTTCTCTAGGTCTCACCGGTGTACTATGTCTGCTTCTCTAGGCCTCAGATGTGGCCCCACTGATCTCCAGGATACAGTTCTATGTTCCAAGTGGGCAACGCAGAGTGCTTTGAAGGGAATTCTCCTTATGACAGATACATCGTGCAGGGCCTTAAGCACCAACATGACACGCTTACTCTAGCTCCTCCAGCTGTGACCTCTTTGTTCTCCAGGACCCAGTTCTATGGTCAAATAAAGGTATCGTCCTCCAGTTGCGACTCCTTTGATCTCCAGGACTCAGTTCTATGTTCCATTGTGGGCAAAGTTCTATGTTCCATAATTTGAAGGTTTTACTCAGTGTACAATGCAGGGTGCCTTGAAAGAAATTCTCCTAATGACAGATACAACATGCAGGGCCTTAAGCACCAACGTGACATGCTTACTCTAGCTCCTCCAGCTGTGACTTCTTTGCTCTCCAAGATACAGTTCTGTGGTGTAGTACAGGTATACTCTAGGTATGACCCCTTTAAGCTCAAGTACTTAGTTCTGTGGTCAAGTTCAAGTATCCTGCAGCTGTACTCTCCTCTGACTCCTCTGATCTAGAGGACACAGCTCTGTGGTCGAGTACGAGCATCCTCCAGCTATGGCTCTTATAATCTCCACATCCCAGATCTATGGTCGAATACAGGTTTCCTCCAGTTGTGACTTCTCTGATCTCCAGAACTCAGTTCTATATTCCAACGTTTGCTGGTTTTTCCAAATAGGTAATGCAGAGTGCTTTGAAGGGAATTCTTCTTATGACAGACACAGTGTCCAGGGCCCTATGCACCAAAGTGACATGCTTACTCTAGCTCCTCCAGCTGTGATCTCTTTGTTCTCCAGAACTCAGTTCTATGATCAAATAAAGGTATCCTTCTCAAGTTGCGACTCCTCTGATTTCCAGGACTCAGTTCTATGTTCCATAGTTTGCACAGTTATATGTTCCATAATTCAAAGGTTTTACTCAGTGGGCAATGCAGGGTGTGTTGAAGGACATTCTTTGTATGATAGATAGGCAGTGCAGGACTTTAAACACCAATGTGACATGCTTAGTCTAACTTCACCAGCCATGACCTCTCTGGTCTCTAGGACCCAGTTCTATAGTCATATCCTCCAGCTGTGACACCTCTGATCTCAAGACCTCAGTTCTGTGGTCAAATACATTATCCTCTAGCTGTGCACCTTCGAATCCTTGCATACAGAGCACTGTTTTATTTTCCAGCACGGCTGAGTCCTGTGGTCCAGTAAGGTATACTCTTGTAATCCTGTCAGGCTCCTCTGATCCCCAGGACGCGGTTCTGTGGTCGAGTACGGGTATCCTCCCACTATAGATCCTCAACTCTTCAGGACTCAGTCCTGTGCTCCAGTAAGGTTTACACCTGTGACCCTGTGTGGTCCCTCTGATCTCCAGGATGTGGTTCTGTGGTCAAGTACAGGTATCGTTCAGCTACAGCCCATCTGATCTTCAGGACTCAGGTCTATGGTTAAGTATGGATACCCGCCTTCTGTAGCCCCTCTGATCTCCATGATAGAAATTTGTTGTCAAGTATGGGTATCCTCCAGCTGTGACTCATCTTATTTCAATAACTCACTTCTGTGGTCAGGTAAAAGTATCCATAAGCTTGCTTCCTGTAATCTCAGGATACATTTTGGAGGTTGATCACGTATATCCTTGGCTGTGTCTCCTCCAATCTCCAGGACTCCATTTTTTTGGTCAAATGCGGCTATACGTTAGCTGTCGAGCTTCTAATCTCCAGGTCTTAGTTTTATGGTCGAGGACAGCTATTCGAACACAAGATGATGTACAGAGTGCTGAAACTTTTCAAACACTCTCCCCCAGTCCAGAGACCAGGGTGAAATCGATTGTTTTTTTGCTCACCATGCCGCCCCAGTTTGTGCCCAGCCATAAGCAAATCAGCCTTGACCCTGCTACTGATGGTAAAAGTCCAGCCCCAACTTCCAGGCCAGGTCCTCCCTGGACCAGAAACAAGCATCCACAGAACGGTTTCAGGGTCACTCATCAGCCAGATTAGCTTAAATCCAGTGGCACAGCGAGCAACCGACACACGTCTGGGCATACCCTGGCTGCTTGGAGCGAACATATATTCTGGAGGGGACATATATTCTGGAGGGGACATCTTTCCCATCCAGAAGCCATGATGAAAATCGAAGTCTACTCCCTGTCAGGTCCCATTCATATGGACTGAAGTGGTATCCTCAAGCCCAAGGAAGTCCTACCGTTCCAAGTTTAGGATATGTTGAACAGAGGGCTTGTCTCTGTATCAACATCACTACTGGTTGGGGGCCAGGTCTTCGGGTCCGCAGGCCTGTTCCCTGACTCTGACCGTAACATTTTTCTTTATACTATGTAATATTCTGGTGAACAGGAGCCCAAAGTCAGTTCCTGGCTCCTTCTGGCTAATTGTTTGGCACTGCCGAATTAGCTTCCAGCTCTTTCCAGCCCCATACGCTATCCCCACTCAAGTGGTGGGTTTCAGCCAGGGTTTTGTACCCCCTCTTGTGCGCCTTCCAGCCCCAACACAGCTGCATGATGTTTAGCTGTGCTGCTACTTATATAATGGCGTTCCTTTGCTGGCAGTCACTCTTTCTCTGACAAAGTCTCACCCGTGACTTGGTATTGATGCCAATGCCGACATTGTCGACAGCACTCGCTTTGGTGCTGTGTTCAGCATTTTCTGGGTAGGACTGGAATTCGACACAGGGAAGGTCTATCTTGGGCCTCATAGGGGCCTTGCTTAGGCTTTTATAAAGGGCTTTCTTGTCCAGGAGTTCAGTGGGGTCGATTCCGATTTGGGAAAAAAAACGTCCATACGATTTGTATCCGGAGCCCTCTCCGTACGAATCGTACCCGTCCGTCCGAGTCTCGAAGTACGATCCGTATTCCGTGAATCCGTCCGAATCGTCGCGATCCGTACGTATTGCAAGGCTGAAACCGTGAACCGCACGACTCGTACACAAACCGTACGACTCGTACACATGCCGTACGACCCGACGAGTACGATCCGGACCGGGGTATGAAGACGCTATTCGTACGGTCCACGTCAGGTAAGGGCGAGTCGTACGGAAAAGCACACAGACACATACACACCGTACGGTCCGTACCCCCCATAATCGCAGGGGTACGCACCGTACCCCTGCGATCATGGGGTGTAAGAGTCGTACCCCCATTGTACAATCGGTGTACGAGCCGTACCCCCATTGTACGATCGGTGTACGAGCCGTACCCCCATTGTACGATCGGTGTACGAGCCATACCCCCATTGTACGATCGGTGTACGAGCCGTACCCCCATTGTATGATCGGTGTACGAGCCGTACCCCCATTGTACGATCGGTGTATGAGCCGTACCCCCATTGTACGATCGGTGTACGAGCCGTACCCCATGTACGATCGGTGTACGAGCCGTACCCCATGTACGATCGGTGTACGAGCCGTACACCCATCATAAAATGGGGGTACAGCTCGTACACCGATCGTACAATGGGGGTACGGCTCGTACACGATCATACAATGGGGGTACGCACCGTACACACCATGATCGCAGGGGTACGGCTGAAACCGCGAACCGCACGACTCGTACACAAACCGTACGACTCGTACACATGCCGTACGACCCGACGAGTACGATCCGGACCGGGGTATGAAGACGCTATTCGTACGGTCCACGTCAGGTAAGGGCGAGTCGTACGGAAAAGCACACAGACACATACACACCGTACGGTCCGTACCCCCCATAATCGCAGGGGTACGCACCGTACCCCTGCGATCATGGGGTGTAAGAGTCGTACCCCCATTGTACAATCGGTGTACGAGCCGTACCCCCATTGTACGATCGGTGTACGAGCCGTACCCCCATTGTACGATCGGTGTACGAGCCATACCCCCATTGTACGATCGGTGTACGAGCCGTACCCCCATTGTACGATCGGTGTACGAGCCGTACCCCCATTGTACGATCGGTGTATGAGCCGTACCCCCATTGTACGATCGGTGTACGAGCCGTACCCCATGTACGATCGGTGTACGAGCCGTACCCCATGTACGATCGGTGTACGAGCCGTACACCCATCATAAAATGGGGGTACAGCTCGTACACCGATCGTACAATGGGGGTACGGCTCGTACACGATCATACAATGGGGGTACGCACCGTACACACCATGATCGCAGGGGTACGGCACGTACCCCTGCGATCATGGGGGGTACGCACTGTACCCGGGGGGGCCGTTCCGTACCTGTTTCGGCACAAGCTCTGCTTTTACGGCTGTTTTCAGCTCCCGTAGAAAAGGGTCATACGGTGCGTACCCGACACGTATCGTACTTGCTGGGTCGTAAAAACCAGCCGCGAACCGTACAGATGTTGCGTACAACGGGTTCCAAGGGAGAATCGAACGGAGATTAGAGTCGTACGGTGTCTTGTACGACTCATACGGAGTACGGCTCCTAGTACGAATCGTACTTCGTCGTACGTACAGGACGTTTACAGGTACGATTCGTACGGGGGAAAACCGCTCCGTATGACGATTCGGAGCCCTTTTTACCGGATTGGAATCGACCCCTAAGTGTGAAATCCTCCAAATTCAATCTCCTGTTGGCTAATGAGGCACAGTTAGAATCTAGTAAATCTGCCTTGGTTAGGACAGCTTCTGTGCAGGCTGTCATTTCTGGCATCTCACCTACCGATGAGCTCTGTCTATGAACTTCTGTCTATACAGGAATTAATCCTTTTCCTCCTCTCTGTCTGTGTGAGAGTTTCAGTGGATGGAGTTAATTGGGAGGAAGTTATTTTCTTTAGGAAGCCTGACTTTTAGTACCTACAATGCTACATTTCTATTATCATCTATTGCCATGCTCTTTGGGAGACAGCTTAGATGATGGTTCACCTTCCATGTTAGGCGAAACTTAGTTGAAGTTGCTCAAGGTGGCTTTAGGGCTGGTAGGTAGCCTGCTAGGTTTAGTTTTCTCACCGTACACTTGGTGGCAAGGTCTAAGGACTCTTCGGTTGACTTTATCAGGCATGCTTGGTTGCAGTTCATTAAGTTTCATGGAGATGTTCAGGCACCTGTGATGGGTACAACCTTTGCAGGCTCTCGCCTCTTTGGCAATCAGCCCTTTCGATCCTAGATGGCATGTCACTAGGACACGCCATAGGTAGGCATTGTCAGCACATATGTCCTGTTCGTCAGCCATCTCTTCCTGCTTGTGAATATGAGAGACGTTGTGCCATTGAGGGGTTCCAAGAGCAGAAGCAGCTGTTTTCTTAGTCGCCTTCTCAAGTCATATCATTTATTGCATCACCATAGAGTATAAGTGCCTGAGGAGAACGAGGCGTCTTCTCCTGAAAGTGTGCCTATTCGAACTATCTGAGCTTTTGACCTTACATACGCCTGTCTCCATTTTCAGGGTTCTTTGACCAAACAGATTTCCTTCCTGTTTGTCTGCTGCTGTTTCACTTATCAGGCACAGAGCTTTAGCTATGATTGGTTACTATGGAGTAGTCCTTTAAGGCCTGACTCTTGCTTGGGTTGCCGCCTAAACCCTCCTCTTTACTGTTGTGGAATTGATTCATGCGATGAGGAATCTGCAGATGGAAGTATCCATCAAAAGAATAGGTTACTTACTGTCAGTAACAATGCTTCTAGTGGATTCTTTACATTATTTGCTGACAGCCTCACCTGTCCTTAGGAGTAATGAACTGTGCTGGGGTAATATACCGCTCCTTGTCACTATGGCTGGGGAGCTACGGACATTCGAGTTAGAGCTGTGGTGCCTCTTACAAGCACGGTGAAGGTATTTCAACTTTTCCAGATCCACTCTGGCACCTGTGGAGATTTATTAGCTAAGGAATCTGCAGGTAGGTAGAGAATCTATCAGAAACATTGTTATTGAAGGTAAGTAACTTAGGGCCTGATTTAATTCACGACTGGCAGCGCACCTTTCCGCCATGGGGACAGAGTAAATTTCTCCGTCTCCATGGTGGAGAGGCTGCCCACCTAATTTATAAATGACCGCTATGCAGGCATCCATTTTAAAAAGCATTGCCAGGAACCACAGGCCTCTAGCACAGAGTAATGCTTTTTTATTTTCAAAAAGAATATCCCAAAACACAATTTTCTTTTTTCAAAAATAATATAATGCTCATCTCGCCATGGGAGTCTTTTACCTTGGCGGGGGGCATTATAATGATTTTACTGTTACTTACTGCCAGGTTTTACCTGACGGTAAGAAACAGTAAAATAATGACTACCTGTCTGCCCATCCGAATTGGGCAGGCGGACATGTAATCTTTTTTCCTATGGCACTTACTCCCCAGGACTCTTACAAAAGTCTGGCTACAATCGAGACAAAGTAATCTCCGCCATGGCCAAACTGAAGGTCCTCCCATATTTAAATCGGGCGGACGTATCTTCATATAAGCAGTGTGTATACTTCATCGCAAAGGACTATGCATACCACCAATATATAAATCTGGGGCCATATTATCAAGAAAGGGTGATACATTACCGCCTCTTTTATCAGCAGGAAACTGCCGCAAAAGCGGCGATAATGGGCTTGATAATATGCCTTTGTAAATTCCCATAGAAGCCCAGGTTCTGGTGTTAACCTGGGCTTCTATGGGAATTGACAAGGGCATATTATCAAGCCCATTATCGCCGCGGATGTATGACATTACAACGCATGCTTTTACATCGCATGCCTTTACAACGCAATTATTACAACGCAGTCCATTACAACGCATAGTGCTTTGGGGTGCTGGATAGTGAATAGTTTAATTTACTATTCCAACTCCAGTCCCCGTGGACACTAGGGAAGGTTATTGGATAGTAAATTAACCTATTCCCTATCCTAGAGCGCCCCCCAGAGCAATGCGTTGTAATAGTTTGCGTTGTAATGGTTGCGTTGTAAAGGCTCTGCGATGTAAAAGTTGCGTTGTAAAGGTTGTTTACCTATCGCCGCTTTAGCGGCAGTTTCCTGCCAATAAAAGCGGCGATAATGTATCGCCCTTCCTTGATAATATGGCCCCTGGTCTTTATTCTTTCTGAATTAAAAAGCAAAGTAAACCCCATGCCTTACTGTGGTTGTATGAAATTATATTGTATTCAACCGTTGTTCATTGTATTTATCAAATATATATTTTTTCTTCTAGTTGACTAGAACTGGCAGAAACCAGAGTTCACGTCGGATTATTGAAGGAAAACTCTAAAGCTTATTATACAGGCCCTGGCCATGAACCAAAAGATGGCTGCATTTGGCGGATGGACATGGAAATCAAAGCAATTACAATGGGACTCTGTTGGGCTAGGCATGTTGGGTCTTTTATTTATGTGCAGATAAATGATGCAGTACTCAAGTACTGCAAAGTACCTTCTGTAGGGTGGCCTGGGGTTATGTGTTATTAATGAAAAATGCTTTAAAGTGCATCCTGCAGGATGGCCTGGGTTTACAGGTGTCTCTAACTAGTTAACCGTGAGCTACAAGTAGACCGCAGAAACCTTCAGAGTAGTTCCCAGCCTTGATTTAATTTTTAACTAAGAACTGCAATAAATAGATTTTGCCTTTTTGTTTTAATAGTTAAGGAAAGGCTATGTTTATTTTACATTATTATTAGGCTGCAGATAGCAGAGCCTGGTAATTTATGATCCATGTGAGTCACAGAGAACCAGAGCTGAAGCTTAAATAGAAGTCGTTCGCAACTCAGTATTGGAGCATGGGAGCAAAATTATATTTCTGAATGCTTTTAAATTAGAAAAAATTAAAATGAAGAATTAACTTAATGATTCATTTAATTTTTTATTTAAATGTTCTCCTTTTTCAAAGTGTCACATTTAAAAACAGCAGGGATCTTGCTCCCAATGGCTGGTAGACACAGTGCCATATTTGTAACTGAAAAATGCAGTCATTTTCTTTTAAATGGGAGGAATTTAAAGTGCAGAATAATGTTCCATCAAGTGCAAAAACTATGAACATTTCAGCAGAACAATTCTTTGAGCTTTAAATTTCTCCTATTTAAAAAAAAACTGTTTCATGTTTGCGCTGTACATGTAATGGTGCCATATATGGCGAAAGGTATGTCCTGTGCCACAAGTACATACGACACAGGCGCTCAGTCACCTATGCACATATCTCCCATTAATTCACACACATGTTCATACATCCCCACAGACCATGCACTCACTGACGCCCATGGCAGCCCTATCCTAGTATCCCTGGTCACAGTATTTTGTTCAAACCATAGTATCTGGCTCCATGGACATTAGGTATAAAGTCAGTGAAGCTGGGATAGGGGGTGTCTGGTAACAATGCGCGAGTTACATGGCCTTCAGTAGCTCACGACAATTTTCACTGATCAGAAGTACAGAAAAGGTTGGAGACCCCTGATTTAGTATCTCTGAAAGTTGTTTGAAAGTACTTCATGTTAGGGTGGCACGGAACCTTTGGACATTTCTTCAAAGTAATTACTGTTATGGTGTCCTTGAATACATGTTGCTTATGTAGATTGCTTCAAAAGTACTCTCTTCGAGGTATCTAGTGGTTACATATTGTATCAATGGTGGCCTGGGGTTACGTGTTATAATAAGAAACCGCTTCAAAGTACTTACTGCAGGGTGTTCAGTAGTTACGTATTATTTATGCAAACCGCTTGAAACTCCTTCCTGGATGGAAGGGAATGAGTTACTTATTATTTATCAAAATCACTTTCAAGTATTTCCTGCAGCGAGGTCTGGAGGTGTCTATTTATTTCTGACAATGTTTTTCTGCTGTTGGTAGTAAAAGAGTACTCTTGGTATTGTCTATAAAGATATCAAATGCATGCTAACAAATGTACCAGGTATTTATTAATTTACTTTTCCTAATTTCCTTTTCCTAACAAAGGTACATTTACCATAACTTTTCCCACAGAATATGACACAGCATCATCATGTAGCAAAATATTTAATGTATGATATTATGTACATATATTTATTTTGATATATTGTTTCAATTTTTACCAAAAGATGCAGTAGTGACCATCTTTGTTACTTCTCAAATAAAATATTGAATCCTTCTTGTCTTTGTGCATTGCTTATTGCAGCCTTCCCTGAGTTTACTTACACTGTTTCGTAACATGTACATTAAACCACTTTCAGCAGATTGTCGTAAAGAGGACATGAATGTACACCTTTGTATGCAGTTCGGTACCTGTAACTAGCCTCCGCTGCTCAGAATAGTTCCCTTCAATTCACCGAACTCTATATTTAATTCGATGCTTTAGCTATGCACAAATTTGTCTAGTTCCCACACTGACACAGTGATGCATATATTTGCATAGAGTGTTGGAGAGAGCAGGTTACAGAGGAGATGCTGAAAATATATTTGGAGAGGATCCTGTGCTGTCCGCTTTGGAGGAATATATCAGAAGTGTTTGGTCCTTTGTAGGGAAACTATACAAGGTAAAAGCTCCTGATTGAATGTTTAAAGTGGCAGGAACTAGACATGCTAGGATTTTTTGTACCATCCTAGAAGCAATGGGTACTAAAGCGTTTTACAGCGTGGTTACAAGTGCATTTAGCTCTGGTCAATGTAAAAGTGTATTGTGGGCAGTACTTACCTCTACGCATGTCAGTACATGATATTGCTGTTCTCAATATTGAGGGTTAGAGCGAGTGGGTCCCTCCAGGAGTAGGGACAGGGAGTCGATGAACACAAAATGTGAGGAAAGTTTTAATGGTGTGGTGGCTGTGAGACAAGCGGTACAAGAAAATGTAGAGGTAACCATGGAAAGGCTATGGCAGTAGCAGTTTGTGATGAGGTGAGAGTGAAAAGGACTATTTGGAGCTGATTGATGTGAAAGATGATGTAGTGTTGTTAGAGGATATCAAAGTGTGGAACAATGAGAACATGTCTGCGGTATCTTGTGGCAAGTATGTTAAGGTTTGTCGTAAGTTGGGCTACAAAAAAGAGGGGAAGACAGATGAAAAGCAATTAGTATTCCTGCGAGCTATAATTAGCATACTTTTCATCCTATGAGATTTGGTGGTATTGCTGTTTATTTGTAGGGTTATATGTGACAATTATTTTAGTTGTCTTTTGTATATATGTTGGTCAGAAGATTGGAACGGAGTGTGTGGTATGGTGCCAGAGTAGCTTTGCCAAAATATTGTCCATCAAATATGCTGGCTCATAAAAACTATATTTGAAATATTGTTCAGATGGGGTTAATAATGGAAAATCAGCAACGTGGACTTTAACGCCCTTTCCAATCCCTTGATGGGTTCCATGGGCGCACCCACAACTGAGAGGGCAGGGAGGGCTATGGTGCTTCAAAACTTGCGGTCCTCGATGCCTGGAGAGTATAACAAACAATACACCCATACCTCTGTGGCACACAGAAGTCTATCCTGAAGAGACCTTTTTGTTCTTCTAGCAGTAGACGTCCCACACATGACAGAGACTAACATTCTTCTAGGTGGTATCTTGGGCCACTGCCCAATTACCATTAGGATTGGTGTGAGATACGCAGACCGTCGTCCCATATGGCAACTCAGTGCTTGGTATTTGGTTGACGACAGGTATTCAGAGTACCTATCCACAGAGATACAACTCTATTTTGAGTTGATTCAAGGCTCAGTTCACTCTGCAGGCATGCTGTGGATGATCAAGAAAGCTACCAAAAGACGTTCGTCCAAGACCTATGTTTGGCGGCAGGAACAGCACAAGAAGAAACAGTTGGTTGCTCTGGAGACCCGGATCTTGACACTAGAGTGGCACTGCTTGAGGGAAACATCACAGGTCCTCCACCACCAACTTGAGATAGCTAGAGCCTCCGTATGTCAAATCACTCCTGAAGAAACATTGGTAGTGCTGGCATCTACCAGGCTGGTATATGAAATGAGGGATACATCTTGGAGGCTTCTAAATTGGTTAGCCACCATGGAAATGGCTTCTGGCATTATTCAGGGAATCTTAGATTGAACTGGCCAAAGGCGCTGTAAATTGACTGAGATAGCTTCAGTGTTTGCAGAGTACTATAAAAATGCAGTATGCCGGTCTTTGGCAAACACTTTGTGAACAGAACAGCTCCTTAGAGATAAAATACTCAGGGGCCTGCTCATAGATGAAAGTCAGAATTATGCCTTAGACTGGATGAGATTGGTGAGACCCTACAGTATATGAAGCCTTGCCAAGCCCCGTACTGGATAGCTTCTCCTTTGAATATTATTGCTAATTCCAAGAAACTCTGCTTTTCCACTTGTTCAGTCGATATGCTGAAACGGTATTGAAGGGAAAATACCCTTCAGTGCTGTACTTGACTACTATTGTACTCATAAGTAGTCCCTGTCCCCACCCCCTTGGATCAATGTGCCTCATATAGACCCATTTCACTTATAAAAGTAAAAATCTTTGCTTATACTTTGGTAAACAGAGTACACTAGGTTCTCCTTACATACTTAGATCATCTTGACCAGTGAGCTTGTAGGTAAGTGCCTCTTTTGACATGGTTAGCCCTCATCGTTTGCCTGGTGTATAATGTGATTTCGAATTGGAAGGGCACTGGGTCCAGGCTGACCAGGTTCCCAGTGCCAGATCTCTTTCCCAAAACTGTATCACGATTGGCACAACTTCAGCCACCCATGTAAATACACAGTTAATAGTACCACTGTTACCTAGGGCATTGGGAGGGGAGAGGGTCCACTGGAGCTGCAGCATGAATTGTGCCACCCCAGAGACCCCTCACCAAGACTATGCAAGCTGCGATTGCAGGCTGCATGTCTTGGTGCAGAGAAAAACAAAAGGTCGACATGGCACACAGCCCTGTGTAATCAAATCATCAGAAAATATCCTTAAGCACACCCATGTTTGTTTTATAATTCTCTTTACTCTTTTTTGTTCCTCAAATTTGGCGTGCATGCACTCAATTTCAATTTCATAGAGCTTTATTCGGAGCATAAAACATGTCCATAAAAGCACATACAGTTACATATACAGATATTTCATTGATTAAAAAATATAAAGAAAAATACACATGTAACAATAATTATCCAGTGCGGAATGGAATAAATATGTTAAAACAGAGTCAGTAAAAACACATGCTTTTCCTAGCACTAATAGCCTTATGTAGGAAAATAGCCGTAAAAAAACAGATGTCCGGGTGATGCATATTAAAAAGCAATTTCATAGATTCTGTGATGGTTCTTACTCCAAATCTATTCAAGATAGGCTTTAAATACATTTTCCGTAGTTCGCTGTACAAGGTGCAAGAAAAAAGAAAATGCACAGTACTCTGTTCAGTCTTGTGATTGCAAGGACAGGGTCCCACAGGGCGCGTTTTTATATTAGGACACGCAACCAGATGGTGTACAATTCCCATCCTCAGTCTAGTGAGTACAAACTGGTGTGAGACTCTAGTCACCTGTGTCAGGTAGGGATGGAATCCACTAAACTCGTTCAAGCCATTGTACAGTTTACAGGTAGTAAGTTTTGAATCCTCCACGGCACGCCTCTCTATGCAGAAATTCAAAAACATAGTCTTCATATTTGATTTGGAGTTGTCAGATACGCAGAACCGATCCTTGATCACATCATATCCAAAGACATTTTGGAAATTTTCAATATTATATTTAATCCAGGGGATCTTCATATGCTGGTCCAAAGTGAGGCAATCCTCAATGATAGCTCTGTTTAGTGAGGTGCCTTCGTTTAACCAAACAGATCGCCACAATAGTAAGGGTCTTAGCATGATTAAATCATTCAAGAAATGGGACCCCGTTTCCTTGTGAACCAGGGTGTTAGAGGTAGATTTGGGTAAACACAGGAGCCTTTTCAGGAAGTTGTTCTCCTCTATCTGTAGGCACCCGGCAGATGTCACACCCCAAACTCCTGCCCCATAAAGGGCCGCAGATAGGCATTTAGATTGATAAATTTTTAGCATATCTGCTATACGTCTATTTCCCAATTTCTTTGCAAATACGAAAACCCCATTGGCACTTCTAATCATCTTTGTTTTAACCGCTTTGTGTTCGATATCCCAGCTACCATTTTTTGAAAAATTAATCCCCAAATAGCAGAAATTGTCTACTTTTAAAACCTGTTCACCTTCTATAAAATAATGGGAGTTGATTTTCGTTTTTGACTTAGCTCGACCAGAGCACTCCATCACATAGGTTTTAGATCTATTGATCACCAATTTCCTATTTTTGATGAACAGAACAAACCTGTCCATCAATCGTTGGAGACCCAGGGGTGTCCTAGACAACAGTACGGTGTCGTCCGCATAGAGTAGCACAGGGATGTTGAGGCTATTAACTCTTGGGGCGTCAGCCGTAACTGTTTGCAGGACAGCATCCACCTCAATAATAAAGAGAGTAAACAGTAGGGGTGCTAAAACACACCCCTGCCTGATTCCTCTCCCTATCCTAAATTTACTTGTGCATTCCCCATTGGGCCCATATCGGACGCTAGTACTAAGTTTTTCATACAGGCGAGCTAGAAAATATACTATACTATCTGGGGCTCCCATGTCAATCAATTTAGCCCAAAGTAAGGCGTGGTCTACCATATCGAAGGCACTGCTTAAGTCAGCAAAACACAAATACAATGACCCTCTTTTGGCCTGTGTGTATTTCCCAACCAAAAGTTCTAAATTTAAGCACTGCTCTATAGTTCCACGCCCTTTTCTGAAACCAAACTGGCTATTAGTTAAAATCTCATTCTACTCTGCCCATTCTTCTAATCTGGCTAATAAAACACGACTCATAACTTTTACTGATGAGTCCAGTAGGGATATTGGGCGGTAGTTTTTTGCTTCGCCCCGGTCTCCCTTCTTATAGATAGGGATTATAATTGATTCTGCCCAAGTAGGTGGTATTTTAGAGCAGACTGCAGCATTAAAAATCTTTACCAGAAGGGGGCCCCAGATCTCCGGGGCTGTCTTGTAAACATCTATAGGAACCCCATCGGGTCCTTGGGCCTTCCCTCCTTTACTAGCTTTAATGCTAGCCATAACTTCCTCTACTGTAATATCTAGTACAACTATAGGCCATCCTTTTTCTGGGGGGTCTATACTATTGTCAGAATCAAATATGGTCGAAAAAAGTTGGATCCATGAATCTATGCTCACATTAGATGTGAGCACTGGAACCTTCTCATCTTTAAATAATGGGCTATTTACAGTAGTCCAGAACAAATTACAGTTCCTTTGTTCTGCTGCTTGACTTAGATTGTCCCACGCTTCCTGCTGCAACTCAGCCTTTCTGCGTTTTAGGGCCAGTTTAAAATCCTGTCTAAGTTGGATCACTAAACACTTGTCTCTAGGTTTAGCTGCTAAAGCTTCTTTAAGTTCTCTCCGGGCAATAGAACAAACATGATCAAACCATCCCATCTTCTGTCTGTTTACGTGCCCCATCTCTTTAGTGAACTTCTTACTGATGGTGGCATTAATTCTGTCAAAGTGGGCGATACTGGCACCGTCTGTCTCCCCCTGTTCGATAATGGCCGAGATTTCCATCATACAACTATTGATGATGGAATCAGATGTCTCTTCGGCTTTCTCACCCTTCCACCTCAACCTAACTCCGTTAGTTCTATGTGGTTCAATATTTACAATTGTACCCGTATTTGGAGTGGTGGTAGAATTCCAGATCTTAATTTCTGTGGTTAGACAGTTGTGATCACTCAACATTACATCAACCACCTTGACTTCAGAGCACATATGTGTTAGGTTGGTAGACATGCATATAAAATCAATTACTGTATTAGCCCCCCTCCCTTTGAAAGTTGGGACGCTCTCTCCCAGATCATTTTTTACGTTTTCCATGATTACCATGTCATAATCTATCAAAAAATTGTTCAGGGTTTCCCCATACAAATTGTGAGGGAAATGAACTTCAGCATCCCCTGAATGATTATAGACACCACATAGATTCTGGGATGATAAGGGGCAAGTTGAGACATTAAAATCCCCCACAAAAATATATTCGTAAACACCATTAAAATTCTCTACAAAATTACACACTGCTTTGTGTAAATCATTAACAATTGTGTGCCTAGTACCATCAAATATATTATTGTAGAAATTAATCAACAGGACATTTCTACAATCGTCTTGTACAAGCCAAAGGATTTGGGAGTGAACCCCCACTTTTACATACTTTTTTACCAGTACAGGCAACTTAACTGAAATCAGAACTAGCAGACCTCCTCTAGATCTCCCATGAGGTGAGGCCAATGCGGGAAGCTCATAGGAAACAAAGCCTTCACTCCCTCTATATTCTCTGCACCATGTTTCCTGTAGACAAATAATGTCAAATAAGCTAATAAAGTCTTTCCAACCCAACATATCTTCTTTGGCCATCAAACCAGCAATGTTCCAGCTAGCAATATGACACGTTGCCTTACCCCTCTCTAGGCTGACATTAGGCATATCGTTTGAAAATACGGACACGTTATTATTTACATTAAAATACTCTATATTAGACTCTAAATATTCATCTTCACCCCCAATAAACATACAATCCATATTCACATTATTAGTGTTTTCAGTTAAGGGCATTTTTAACTCTCCAGCATCTACTCTCACCTGGACTAATTTACTCTTATGTCAATCGTTTTGGTCCAGGAAACTCAGTGACTAAAACCTATTCTGGGTTGGAACTTGGTATAACATCCCATTAAGTGGTGACATTATACTATCGCTTACTGGTGGGAAATTAGACACATGTGTTATAAATCTATTCCCACCTTGAACCGGGTTCGTCATATGCATTGGTGTAACAAATGGGCCGTCCTGGGGGGCAAAACAGGGGGTATGTTGCCCTAATCTGTTTCCAATTGAATAAAAGTTATTATTATTCGAAGATCCCTCCCAGCTGTTTACTGAATGCAACCTGTTTAAATGGTTGTAAAAATATCCCAGTGGCCTTGCGACAACGTCAGTCTCTGACTGCGTGATTGAGGCCGCTCTTAAGAGGACCGTCGCAACGTGTTGCGGATGTTTAAAATTGATAATCACGCAGTCACCCCCACATAATATTCTGGTGTTACCTATCCAGTTGACTCTTCTAATGGAGATAATCTGATCTGAATAGCCAACTGGGTAACCACAATGCCGACTAAGCCAAGAGATAGCTTTATTTTTAAGTGAATCTGCCATTTCTAGGGTATAAGAGGCCTGTGTGATAGGTGGGACATTCGTTAAAACTACGACGTATGGTACGCATTCAGGTGGGAGGTCCACAGGGCGCTTATTTGCTGTAGCTGGGACCCTATTTGTTCCCCCAGTGACAGCCGCTGGTACTTTAATGGCTGACACAGCTGGCACATGACCAGACTGCTCCCCATTTAGAGATAATATTGGTCTAACAACCTGGTTAGGACTGACCTGTCCTTTACTTGATGACCCTGCTCTCTGTTGCTGCTGAGGCGGTCTACCCTTATCCTGTGCAACAGATTTTGTAACCGAAGTTGTTGGAACAGGTCGTTCTTTGGATAGTTGTTTCCCATTGGTAACTATAACAGGGGGGCTAATTAGATTTCCTGGTTGTCCCCCATCCTGAATAGATACCAAGTTTGATGATGTTATATCTTTAAAAGTTAATACTGTTTTATCCAAGGTAACAGAATGATGGTCAACCACGTCCCTTAGTCTTTGAACTTCACTGCACAGGCCCTCTATTTTAGCAAGCAATGGATCGATAATCATTTTAAATTTATTATCGATAGAGCCCATCAGTAAATCTAATTGGTCTGGATCAATGGAGACACAACTTTCTTTAATTAGTGACCCTATATCCTCTGGGTTATCCTTATGAGTTAAATCCTTTTTATGTTTTCTACCTGAGTGATAATTTCCCCTTTTAGGTACAGTTTTCCTACAAGCTCTCATTAATCTAGTGGCCCTCAATGAATGTTGAGGAGTACCCTCACAAGTGTCACACAGATCACCTCCCGCTATAGTCAAATTACTAGAAACCTCAGTACTATCTACAGCGGTACTGTTCTCATCCACCTCAATTAATGTTGCTTGTTCACTGGGTGTATTAGTATCCGCATCATTGAGGTCTGGAGACTCAGTCAAAGGGGAGATTTCCGGAGTGCTTTTCCCCAGAGATTTTCTCCTATCCGTATTTATTCTTTTAACCACCTTCAGCAGATAAGTTATCAGGTAGAGTGGATTGTATAGACATGGTAGGTGTAAAATCCAAAGACAGTTCACGAAGAACGAAGAGTATATAAAATCAAATATAATGTCTCGGTATACTACTTGATCGTACTCACAAGTAAAAATAAGGGGGGTGGCCCGTCCCGACCCTGGTCGTCCCCGGACGGCCACAGACGGCCCGCCCTCTGCCCGGGCTCAGCCCGGCGACGCCCGCGCGCGTCCCGCGACGCGGAGGGAGCGTCCTGGTTAAATTGCGCCTCCGGGCGCGCAGCGGCAGGAAGTGACCGGAAGTGGTCGCACAGCCCTCTGGGAGCTGTAGTCTCCAGCCGCCACCAGCCGCGAGGTGAAAAAACGCGGCAGCGGCGAGACCTACAGCGTCAGGGCCCCAGGAGCAGGAAGACGTCCAGCAGGTAAGTGCCCCAACAGCGTTATGGCAATTGTTCCCCCGCTCCACCGAGGGAACGTCCTGGTTAAATTGCGCCTCCGGGCGCGCAGCGGCAGGAAGTGACCGGAAGTGGTCGCACAGCCCTCTGGGAGCTGTAGTCTCCAGCCGCCACCAGCCGCGAGGTGAAAAAACGCGGCAGCGGCGAGACCTACAGCGTCAGGGCCCCAGGAGCAGGAAGACGTCCAGCAGGTAAGTGCCCCAACAGCGTTATGGCAATTGTTCCCCCGCTCCACCGAGGGAGCGTCCTGGTTAAATAGCGCCTCCGGGCGCGCAGCGGCAGGAAGTGACCGGAAGTGGTCGCACAGCCCTCTGGGAGCTGTAGTCTCCAGCCGCCACCAGCCGCGAGGTGAAGAAACGCAGCAGCGGCGAGACCTACAGCGTCAGGGCCCCAGGAGCAGGAAGACGTCCAGCAGGTAAGTGCCCCAACAGCGTTATGGCAATTGTTCCCCCATGCACTCTTATGTGCCCCGTCCCAGGTGCACAAATGTAAATACTTAAAGTGTGACGCGCGATGTGCGAGTCATCTATGAGTTGCACAGCCGTATGCACATTTGTGATCCACATTATACACGTACTCAGATGTATTAAAAAAAGTTCAATCTGTTTATTTCTATTAATTTTTCAATGTTTGTCCGTCATATCAAAGGTACGAGATTCCATCATTTCATGCATTTTATTTGCCAGGCCTAATTACAGGCATGTTAAGAAACTCGAATCCTCCATTTACACTTGAATTCACCCAATGCATTTCGGTCATCTTTGACCTTTGTCAGGGGTATCTACAATAGTTAATAAATATTTGTCAGTACGTGTATAATGTGGATCACAGATGTGCATGAGGCTGTGCAACTCATAGATGACTCACACATCACGCGTCACACTTTTTCTAAGTACACATCCCTGTGTGCCATGCCCCCATACACTGCATGAAGTATAGGTAAGTCAACCCTACTGCAGGCCTTACAGCCCTCAGGCAGGGTGCACTATATCCCATGCGTGAACATATCTGCATGAGCAGATATGACCCTACAGTATCTCTGCCATTCTTAGATATTGTAAGAGCACAGGGAAGCCATAGAGAGTACATGGGTGGTATACATGTCATTATGAGTTTCCTAGCTTCATAATGGCTTCACTTATCCCTAAGATGTTTGGTCCCAAACATCTCATCTTAATAAATCCTTAACTATGCCAGTGTTGGATTTAATAATACATGTACACAGGAGACTCTTTCGAGGGCCCCCTTAAAACCTACCAGGCAGAGGTGTGGTCTCTGATTAGTCTTAGTAAGCCTGCCATCACCAGACATGTTTCTGACCTCATGGGGTGAGGGCCTGTGCTCTCAGAGGCCAGCAACAAAGCCTGCTTTGGGTGGAGGTACTTCACACCTCCCTTCAGGACAGGATGGCCTTCCAACACAGGAAGCTTTTGAAATGCAACCCAGGCGGCTACAGCTAGTGGAGGATGCCAACCCCCCTTTCCCGCTCCACATTTGGCAGGAGGACAGGTAGGAAAATAAGGTAAATGAAGAGGTGCCCATTCAACCAGCACTACCCCTAAGGTGGGGCAGGTGATGTGGAGCCCACTTTTCATTTCCCTCCATCTTGGTTTGTGAAGGAATTAGCAGCAGTCAAACCAAAAGTAGCACACTAGCTCCGGTAAGTTAGATCTGTCTCCCCAACAAGTTTGGAGACACCAGGACCCACCGGAACTGTGCCGCACCAATACATGGGGTACCGGACCCTCTACAGCATTTACCGAGACAAATAGTCCAACCCAACTGCCCAGGAAGCAAGCACCCGTCGAGGGCCGTTGAGACCTCAGAGACCCAATTTGTGAGTGGCCCAGGTGTCCTGGAACCACCTCTCCAAACTGCCAGCTCCTCTCCGCGAGGAAATCTTGAAGCGTGCCGCCGGCTGAATATTTTGCTCTGCACCCAGCCGGCCCGGCCTGGGTACCAACAAACCAGTGGTGCTTTCGCGGTCCTGAGGCCCTTGCGACCTGCTACCTTGAGTGGGACCCCTCGAACTTACCTTTAAGTCCTTTTGTGCAGTGTGTTTTCAGGTGGCCCCCTTCTTCGAAGTGCACCAACGACCAACGACCTTGGCACCATGCTCCCGGTCAAACTTGGGATGCTCGAGAGAATCCGCTGGTGGAACTTTGGGCCTGGCCTTGCTACTCACTTAAATCCAGAGGGTGAACCTTAAAATCCAACTGTATGATTTTATATCAATTTTCTTATTTCTTCCCATTGACTTCAATGGTTGATAGTTGCACACAAATGTCATTAATTTTGCAAACTTTGAAAAATCATATCCTAAAAAGTACTTACTGTAGAACAATGTTTTCGGCTTAACAAATTACATTTAAATCGGTGTTATTTTTATAACTTTGTCTCAGATTTATTCTTGAGTGTGTGTCTCCTTTATCGCCTCTGTAAGTACAACAAATGATTAGCACACCCCTCTGATAAGCCTAACTGCTCGCCTTCGACTATCAGGGAAACAAGGGGGAGGAGTTGCGGCAGTAATTAAAAGACATCTGACTTTCACCAAACTGTCACAATTCCCATCAGTTGATAATATCATAATTAAACTGGAATCATCTACCTCCTCCCTCGAGTGTGTCCTTATGTACTCAGACATGTAATGAAACAAATAAATCAATCAGGAGACAAAAATAAAAAATACATTGCCAGATAGCGTGGAGGAATTCCCCCAATTCCTAGCCAACATTATGTAATCACTAATTATAGACCATGTGAAAATCATGCTACTGGGAGACCTGGATTACTAGGCAAATGAGGAGATGGGGGGCCAAGATTCCAGGGACCAGACTAAAATGTTACACAGCCAGAATCTTATCCAACATGTTTTCAACCCAACACACATCACACATCAAGAACCACAACCTCACCATAACTAATCTCTCATAACACTGTGCATATGGTCAGACCTTCATTTTTTTGTTTAAATCTAGTTTTATTGACTTTTAGGTTACATGTACATGAAAGGTAATATACTCTTAGTACTGTCCATGCATGGTATCACTTATGGAAACATACTATTGTTACATGAAGGTTGAGCATTGCTAGCATACATCGTTTGTCTGTTGCACCAGAGTGTATGTGAGTCCAGTATTCAGCTCATTTCATAAATGAGATAGATTACAGTTCGGTGACAGCATGTCAATTAGTTCAACGTGTAAAGTCTTTCAGATGATTGAGTGTGGACTTCATAACAGGCGTAACACAATTAAAACAGTTAAAACCCAACTACCACTATACAGACCGGTGCTAGTGCCAGTATCACCCATCCCCCACCCCCCTCTGCTCCCCCAACAGTGTCACACATCACATCAGTCTGACTGTTACTCCCCTACACTGGCATCAGTTGCGTTCACCCTTGGTATCAATTCGAATATTCATATACATAGATAACTACAGGCGCACACGGACATGGTCCATGGCACCTACTCTGGGTCCACATCCCTCCCCTTGGGTTGTCCTCCTGAGCATCCTTCCTCAGTTTGCTGAAGTGCCTGGAGAAGGCCCTCCCACTTAATAGCTCTGGGTTCCTTCCTCAATCCCAGTGTCTCTTCCCGTCAGATGGCAGTTCCCTCTGCCCTGGCTAATGCGGAGAGCGAATGTCTCCACGCTCGCGTATGAGGTGGGTCTTGCGCCTTCCACCTCTTGGTGAGTAGTCGCTTGGCGAACACTAACCCCGCGTATGTCGCGACCTGTGCTTACTCGTAGTGACTCGCTGATTGTGGGCCAATACGTGTGTAGTCTGTAGCAACTCCACAGCATGGGGCCAATACGTGTGTAGTCTGTAGCAACTCCACAGCATGTGAACTAGACCACCCCGGGTTCGGTACATCTAGGGCACACTGCATCCGTACGGTGGAAATACCTATTGATCGTCTCAGGTGTAAGGTATGCCCTGTGCACGATGAACAATTGTATTTGTCAGATCCTCATATTTCTGGGTATACGCACTGGACTCTTCAATACCCGTTTCCATTCCCTGTCCTCTAGCTGTCTCCCCAGATCAAGTACCCGTTTGCGTCGAAGGGGTTCTAGGGTAATCACCACATGTGTACACAGTGACGGCGGGAACCAACGGACCAGATATCTGCCTCGCCCCATAACGTGGAGGTATTGTATGGTAAGGTGTTGGCTGGGTTCTGTGGATATGTCTCTCCATTTAGGGGTTAGGGTTGTAATCAGTGAGCGGTGTATTAGAAATTGCCCCGGTGGAAATCCCTCATCTTCAACCAGGGAGTCAGACGGGATAAGTGTGTCATCACAATATAAATCTCCCAGGGTCTGTATGTCAGCGTCTTGCTAGCGCGTGAGTGTAAGAGAGGTGAGTGCCCTTGTCCCGCTTGGGGAGCCTTCCAGCGGTATTGCCGGCACATATGGGACCAAAGCTCTGGTGAAGAATAGAGTCCTGCAATAGCATTTGTGCACCACTGCCAGAAGGAGTGGTGTCAGTGTCGCAGACTTGGTGGCTGGGTGGAAGAGTGTAAGTATCTGTTCTAGAGAGCATGGGGGCAGTGTAGATGCCTTATCTTCCCGACCCTTATCCGCAAGCCAGCGGGCTATCCATTGCAGCTGTGCAGCTAAATAGTAGTGCTCGAAGCAAGGCCCTGCCAGTCCCCCACTGGTCCGTGGGGAGGCATAGCTTCGC
Organism: Lissotriton helveticus; assembly: GCF_964261635.1. Lineage (NCBI taxonomy): Eukaryota > Metazoa > Chordata > Amphibia > Caudata > Salamandridae > Lissotriton > Lissotriton helveticus. Next base: position 2,083,697,785 of record NC_136065.1, read on the forward strand.
TAGTTATGAGACAAACAAGGGCCCCCTGAGTAAAGATTTATCCAAATCCTAGGGCAGGGAATTCAAATTATGGGGCCTATTATGATTGCGATTTTTCCGCATCCTCCGGGCCGGCAGAAGCCACCGCCGGGCCGGAGAATGCGGAAAAACCGCAGCGGACCCACCAAAGACCCACCGCCACATTAGGATGGCTGGTGGGTCCTGGTTTCCGTCCGCAGCTTTTCCGCCGCGGTTGGCTTACAACCGCGGCGGGAAAGCTCTAATATGGTGGCGGTGTCTCTCAGACACCGTCCGCCATATTAGGAAGGGCTTTAAAAAATGCTTTTCCGTGGCGGGTTTTCCGCCGTGGAAAAGCATGTGTAACTTCACTGCGGGGGCCCATTGCGGGCCCCCTAGGTGAAGGGGGGTGCAGAAATCGGCACCGCACGGTGCCTGGCGCTTTCTGCATACAAATGCAATGTATGCATTTTTACCATTGCGGCGGGTGCAGCTTGAAGCCGCACCCGCCACAATGGTAAAAATAGAGGATGTGACCGCCAGGGTGGCGGTCACTTCCTAATTGCACTGGAGGGAACTCCGCAGACAATGCGGAGGTTTCCTCCTGCTCTATGGTGGCGGACGGACTCAGGTCCGTCCGCCATCATAATCGGCCCCTATGTGTGTAACATCCTAGGCATTTAGGAGATATAAACAAACAATGACAGGGAACTCAGGGAAAACACTCAAGAATCAAAAGGTTAATACATTTTTTTTTTTATGTATTCATCATATGCAGTAGATAAATTCGTTAAAAAGACATATTATAGACGATAAAATACAACAAAAAAATAAAAATGAATATAAAACCATTGTTAAAGAACAACCACAAAGCAAATTTAATATAACAGAAACTAATCAATTGGTGGCATTAATGTAGTCGACGCGCGTTTCGGCGTACAAATGACGCCTTCTTCAGGAGCCACAAAATTTAATTCGTTTCTGAAACAAAAAAAATATCAATCAACATAGTTTACCATACTCAATTACATTAAAAACATTTAATGTCAAACAGTACATTATATATCATCCATTCTCGTTTTCCCTTTAGAGATTCCCAAGTTCCTATCTGATATAATAATCAGATTACAGACTAAGCAATTATCTGAGTATTCATGTATATTCATAGATGTAAGGTGGGTAAGTATTAGAATAGTAATAAAAATAAAAGAAGACCTATGACATGATAATGTACATAGGGATGAGTCTATAATAGGTAGACTCGTGATATAGATATACGCAGTCAACAGTTCGAAATACGTGAACAGCTTACAAAACCTCCCTGTCTATTAGATAAAACTCAAGGAGTAAAGTCTATATAGACAGTTTACAACTATAAAGTCCGCCTAGGCTGGCATAATAATCATATGGGCTCAACAGCGAAATCCCTTGGGAGAATGCGATATTTTAAATGTTTAACTGGTTAGCTTATTTTATCGCTGCTCCCTCTGTTAAATGAACGTTCCTTAAAGCAGATCAATAGTGGTTATTTGTATCATTGTCCACGTTGATCCCTGTATTGTAATAAGAACCGCTCATGGATTATTTAGGCACCACCGATTGGTTGGTACTACTGAGAATGTTAGGTAGTTGTCCTCTCTCTATGTTCACCGATTGATACTCGACCCATGTAATGGTTAGTCCTTTTTTTATCTTCATTCACGGTTATAGGTTATTTGGCCTTTGTCGCTGCACTATTATTTCAATTTGAAATATATACCGAACAGATTGGTAGGTTCGAAATTAGTTGTAATTACATCTTTACGATTCCACTGCTCTTACCAATTAGAACTACGGAAATGCTCGAGTATAATCGAGTCACATGATTATTGTCACATGATCACTTTCGTTTTTGAGTATTTAAACACCCACTCTGAGTCAGCAAGTTGATATCCTCCACAACGGACGAGGGACGCCGACATCGTAATTCGTTGCGTCCCTGCCGCCAGGCATATTCTGCCGCTTTCTAATCGGTAAGTTGTCGCTATTATTGACCGTCGTGCTAATTTAGCTTTGGTCTTACCGAGATTTCATTATAATATTATAATTTTTCTTCTTTTTCATATCACATTTAGATCTGTCATTTGAGATATCTTTTATCGGCATTATTGTTTTCTAATGCGGACATAAGACTCGGACGTATAATCGTACGTATCATCGTGTGGCGCGTTTCTACACGTCTCTGCACGTTTTTAATAGGTGAGTGGGTATTACCGTATAATAATTTAGTTCTTCCGACTGGACCAACATAATTGAGATTTACATGATTACTCATATGATGTTTTATTTATTGTTATTTATAATTTTAGAATCCTTTATCTGGACCTTTGGCAATCGAATAGTGGAATTTTTAAATAGAACGACTGTCGCTTATGCTAAAGAAGTAGTACATGAAATACGCACAGTGTGTCTATCATCTGTATCTGTTCGGCACATGGTGAGTTTGATGTGTTACTCACCTGAGACTTAGATATGAAGAAATTATGTTTGTTCATTAGCTTTATTTAGTTTATTATATCCTTGTTTCCCCGGTTTTCTTCTTTATGTAAGGTGAACCTATCTGTTTTGCATATTGAATTCACCCCTCTATTAGAACAGAGTTGTAAATAGATTTACTTGATACCAAACAGAATACAGGGTGCATACCCTATCGTCTATCGAGGGAATATCTAGATGTTAATACATAGGGTGCTGTCTATGCTATATGGACATGTTTGTACCTCATGCTTGAATGATCTTATATATACAGCGTTACTGAGCAGTTCGTGACTGAGCATACATAGTTTTTCACCTTAGTAGGCCTATTCGGTGTAATAATGTGATACCGAATTTGCCTTTTATTAATCTTTGGAAAGTGACCATTTATGTTCATACCACCATATGCACAGGATATGTTCTCATGTCATATTAATACATGAAAAGTGAACGCTTCATAATGGCTATCATATATATTACCTCCAACAGGTGTTCATTTATTGCTAGCTTTATTAAGAAATCGGATCTCTCATTACAAGTATCGATTGTGCTGTGTGAACTGCCCATTCCTTGTAAGTTCATTCCTTATTTCTTAAATATGATTATTATGCCTGCCTAGGCGGACTTTATAGTTGTAAACTGTCTATATAGACTTTACGCCTTGAGTTTTATCTAATAGACAGGGAGGTTTTGTAAGCTGTTCACGTATTTCGAACTGTTGACTGCGTATATCTATATCACGAGTCTACCTATTATAGACTCATCCCTATGTACATTATCATGTCACAGGTCTTCTTTTATTTTTATTACTATTCTAATACTTACCCACCTTACATCTATGAATATACATGAATACTCAGATAATTGCTTAGTCTGTAATCTGATTATTATATCAGATAGGAACTTGGGAATCTCTAAAGGGAAAACGCGAATGGATGATATATAATGTACTGTTTGACATTAAATGTTTTTTAATGTAATTGAGTATGGTAAACTATGTTGATTGATATTTTTGTTTGTTTCAGAAACGAATTAAATTTTGTGGCTCCTGAAGAAGGCGTCTTTTGTACGCCGAAACGCGCGTCAACTACATTAATGCCACCAATTGATTAGTTTCCGTTATATTAAATTTGCTTTGTGGTTGTTCTTTAACAACGGTTTTATATTCCTTTTATTTTTTTGTTGTATTTTATTGTCTATAATATGTCTTTTTAACGAACTTATCTACTGCATATGATGAATACATTAAAAAAATTGTGTTTTTATTAACCTTTTGATTCTTGAGTGTTTTCCCTGAGTTCCCTGTCATTGTTTGTTTATATCTCCTAAATGACTAGGATGTTACACACATAAATAGCTTCGCTAATGTCATCCTGTGCCGGCTGCTGCCCCAGAGGAAGTCCCTGAGCAGTTTAAAGAGTGTGGCAAAAAAGGCCGCGGGGATATATAAAGGAAGATTAGCGAAGTAGTCTGGGGAGAATCACCATTTTGTATAGTGCCACCCTGCTAGTGGCCGTTAGCGGTAGTGTGCCCCAGAAACGTATTTGTGACTTGATGGCAGTGAAAGTATTTCCCAGGTGAACATCAAAGAGGTCTGTCGGCTGATGGTATATCTGTATTCCCAGGTATCGGAAGGTGTCCCCTCTCCACTGTACCCTAGTACCGTTAAGGGTGTATCCCGGATCGTGTCTCCCCTCCCCGAAATGGCGGCAAAGTCTCGTAGGATGTGGGCCAACTGGGCCGGAATATCACCTATGTCTGTATACCAGCAGGTCGTCTGCACACAGCGACACTTGGTGTACTGCATCTCCCAGTAGTATTCCGTCCCCTAATGTTGCAAGGCCGCTGCTAGGGATTCAATCGCTAACGCAAACAGGAGTGGCGATAGTGGGCACCCCTGTCTGGTACCCCTACATATTGGTATGGCGTCAGATATGTACGGACCCAGCCTTACCCGGACTGTGGGGTTCTTATATAAGAGGCCCACCATTTGTAAAAATCCCAGTCCCAGTTCATATCGCTGCAACAATGCCGACAAGTAACTCCACTCCAAGCAATCAAATGCTTTTTCCAGGTCCAACATTAGGCAACCCGCTCTTGGCCACTCCTTTACACTATCTGTTGCCACTCTGAAAAACCTCTGCAGGTTCAGCGACGTGCTCTGCTTGGGCATGAATCCATTTTGGTCACTGTGGACCAGGTCAGCTAGTGCTTTGGCAAGTATCTTATAATCTACGTTGAGGAGCGCTAGCGATCTATAAGATCCCAATGTGGTGGGATCCCGGTCTGGTTTTAGCAGAGACACCAGGTACGCCTCGCGCATCAAGGGGGGTAGTGTGTCTTCCTCCAATGCTGTTGTGTAGCATGTGTGTACGTGTGGCACCAGAGACTCCCGGTAAGCTTCGTAGAATTTGGTAGTCAGGCCATCCGGGCCCAGTGTTTTCCAAAATGCCATGGTTGAGATCGCCTCCCCTATCTCCTCCAGGGTGAGGGAGCAATTAAGTGCCTCCTGATGTATTTCTGAGGCTGTGGGTAACTGGGTCTGCTCAAGGAACCTCCCCAGTTTGTGGCCCGAGCAGCGGACTCTTGATTGATACAGTTGTATATAGTGATCTACTATGACCCTGTGAATCATCCGTTGCGTATACACTAGGTCTCCCTCTGGTGTACGCATAACTGCAATCGGAGCACGGTTACTGTCTTATTTTAGCAGCCAGGCGAGCAAGCGGCCCACCCTATCTGCCGTGGCGTGTGTGCCGGCTCTGTGAGCTGCATAATTATGACACGCAATTGCTCCAGAAGTTCCGCAAGTTGTGTCCGAAGGGCTTCTAGACGGTTCGAATGTCTGCCCCCTCCTTTCCCCTCGCGTTCATATTGTAGCAATTGGGATTCGAGGTGGGTGATTGACTTCGCTAACTGCTTCCATATGTTCCATGTGGCTCCTAAACAGTGACCCCTGAGTGTTGTTTTGAGGGCATCCCATTCCACCAGTGCATTACTTGCTGTGCCTTTGTTGAGCTCAAAATATGTAAGGATAGCTGTCCCTAGTGAGGAGCGGAATTCGGAGTCTTCCAGCGCAGTGGGTTGGAGATGTCTTGTGTGTATAGGGGGTCGATCAGCTTCCCAGCTGAGTTGAAACCACAGGGGGTTATGATCGGAGTGTGTCCGCCCTAGATACTCTGAGTTCTCGATTAATGGTAGCAAAGACTGGGACCCCACCACCCTATCTAGTCGGACATGTAGGTCATGCGTCACCGAGTAACAGGAGTAAACACGTTCAGTTGGGTGGAGGACCCGCCACATGTCTAGCAATGTCCAGTGCGAGAGCCGGGCTGTGAGCACCTGCGCATTTGACACTGCTGACATTTTACGGAGAGGGGGAAGGATCTATCAAGGTGCAGGTCAAGCACTGAATTAAAATCACCGCCCAGCAACCAGGGGAGTCCAGCATGAGGGGTCAGCACCAGCGACAGCTATGTCAGGAATGATGATTGATCGACATTCGGAGCATAGATCGTGGCCAGCAATATGGGTTTACCGTTGAGTGTTCCATGTACTAGAGTGTACCTGCCTTCAAGGTCTATTACCGCATCTGTACTAATTAACGGGACGCCCGCTCTCACCCAGATGTGTGTGCCCCTAACATGGGCCGAATACACTGTATCATACACCTGCCCTCTCCAGCGCCTGCGCAGTCTTTCTAGTTCTGGCTGTGTCATGTGTGTTTCCTGTAATAGGGCAATTCCGACCAAGTGTCTCTGAAGATAAGCAAATATAGAGTATCGCCGTGTGGGAGTGTGCATGCCGCGTATGTTCCATGTGACTCGCGCCAATGCCAGGGGTGGGGTATGTCTTGGTAAGCGCGGAACATGGCCGAGCATGAGTGCACGCGTCTGCTGTAACAATAACAACGTGTGAACTGTGAAAAACATAACGTTCGGGGCAAACTTTGCGTGCTTGTCTGTCCAAACTTTTGTGACCATGCATAGGTATAAACTAAGTCAATGTGTTGCCTGATTGGGTGCGTGCGCAGGTAACATTCTGCTGTGGCTGTTCCTTCCTTACCCCACATGTGTGGTGTGCCGCTTGAAAGTTCCGCCAGTGTAACCTGCAGGACTAATAGGGTTCAAGTTTAAGAGTGAAGTATCGTCGCGTGCATGTTAACTGCCTGTGCAGAGACTCACGAGGTGTTTTAGCCATAAGCTTAGTGGTTCCTAGCTAACAACTAACGGGCATGCACAGACAGTAGCACTGCTGATCCGCCCCCTGCACATTATGAACAGAACCACTTTAACAAACAGTGGGCTTCTTGCGTGGGCAGTCCTCCACTGAGTTCAGTATAGTAGTGTTCTCATCCTAGGATACCATCAGCAGTCTGCGGAGTGACAACCGGCATGCAGAGGTCTTCAGAAGTTTCGGTTGATGGTGATGACGAGCCGCTCGACAACACCGTGGATTGCACAAAGGATTCCAGGCGCTCTTTAGCACTCGGGGTGCCAAGTGTCGTGACCATTTCTAGTACATTTTGATGCTCCATTCGCATTTTCTCCGGGCTTGGGGCCACCGTTCTTGACTCTGCCCCAAGTGTTGTCTTTTGCCGTGCACGACGTCTGTTCCTCTTGCCTGTTGAGATGTCTTCATCTGGATCTGTCAGCCTTGTTCTCGTCCACAGCCCGACTCTTCTAGCCAGTCCGATGTCTCCGCAGGAGAGTAAAAAAAACGGGCTTTACCCTTCACAACCACTCGTCGCCTGGCAGGGAACAACAGTGAGTATGGTAACTCTAGCTCCCTGAGCTGGCGTTTCACCGCCATATAGTTGCTTCTGCGGTGTTGCACAAGGGCGGTATAGTCAGGGAAAAGCATGACACGGCTGTCACTTACTGTGAGGCTGTCTAGTTTCCGGGTCTCTCGTAGCACTGCATCCCTGTCTCTGTAGTGAGGAGTTTGAACAGGAATGGATGCGGCCTGGCTCCTGGCTGAGGTCTCTGCGTTGGCACCCGATGGGCTCTTTCCACTGCAAGCTGTTTCAACAGTGTTCCCTGTGGCATAAGGTCCCGCAGCCAGTTCTCAATATACTGTTCTGGGTTCCTACCTTCCTCTCCTTCTGGTAATCCCATAGCACGAATATTGTTGAGATGAGAACGCCCTTCCACGTCCTCTGCTCTGTCCTCAAGGGCATGTATTCGATCCATCATATCTTGCAGCACAGCAGCAGGACTGTTAGTGACCGGTTGGAGTTCCTTGAGCGTTTGACCTTGGGTGGTCACTTTGTCAGGTAGTTTGCGGTGATCCGCATGAAGGAGATTGAAGTCTAAGGTAACCTTATCAATCCGGGTTTCCAGGGATGTTCTGGTATGGTCTAGTGCGGCTCCTATTTTCTCCACTGCTGCAAGGACAGAGTCCCTTTTGGCCGCCAGTGTTATGGATGTCAGCTCCGATTCACTCTCGTCTCTCAAACGTGAAGGATCCTGGTTACCAGTGCACAGCGGCCCTTGCTGCATCTTGGCTTCAATACGGCCCATCACGAGTTGTTGCCCCATGGACATTTGCAGCCAGCGTCTGGCAGGGCCAGTGCATGAACAGTGTGACTGCGTCAGGGGCTCAGGATAGAGGTCGACTGTCTCCTAGGCGTGTGGTTCTTGAGCTATGTAGTCAGGGTAAGGCACTGATTACAGTCTCAGCATGTGAATTTTCTATTTTACCGGTCTCATGGCCGCTTTGAAATCTGGTCCTCCGACTGGTAACAGCCGGTAGTGTCTCCCAGCACCAGGTCCCTGCTTGTGGCGGCCTGCCACAGAATGTGATGGTTGTGGAATGGGCGCTGCCTTATTATTAACTTGGAGGGACCTCTAGGGGTTCGCCCATGCCTATCTTTTCCTAGATGGCTCATTGTGTGATGAAGGACCATTGGCTTCTGGCGGTTGTGGGTGCTTCTAGAGCGTCGGCCATGTCTCTCGTCCCTAAGGTGTCTGATAGGTCTGTTGTCATGCATTTAGGGACCTGTGCCTGTTAAGGACTGTGATCGACTCGGCACGTAAGGGGGCGTCATGTAGTAGCCAACAACGTGTCTGTGTGTTCCCAATCCTAGGGTCAAGTGTGCATCGTAGGCCGCACACCAAGAGTAGCACTTCACTGGGTGCGACGGCTCGTTCCCAAAGGCGGTTCACGTCGCAGCTGTTCTTTATCAGTGGATCAGCAACAACTGGTGGGGGCGTCTTAAGCTCGGAGTGGGGCTGGAAAGCGCCCCTTTTCAGTCAGTTTGAGTGTTCTTCGTGAATTATGGGTTTCAGCTTCACTATAGGTGGGTTCCCCGGTGACCTCCGCTCCGTCGCAATGCCACCCGCTTCTTTTTGCAGCGCTCAGCAGGTATCGGGAGAGTGCGGCCTGCGCGTAGGAACAGCGATGTCAAGGCCGCACCGTGCAGCGCCGCATAGGCCACAAAGCGCGCCTCTTTCTGTGTGGTCTGATGAGGCAGGCCTCCCAAGGCACCTCTAACCCAACATGCGTCTTCCGCTTAGCTGAGGCGACGGTTGTAGGGGTCTCTTGCCTAGCTGTGGATATGCACACTCACCAGCTCGCCTGATGTTAGCACACTCATTCGCAGGCCGCCTCCAGTCTCGGGGCTTGATAGAGGTCTGTTGGGGGTTCTGCACATTGAGATCGCCCCGGTGTGTTTTCCGCGGCCTCTCAGCGGGCCGCTGCTCCTCAATTCTACGCTGCGACTGTCACCCTAGCGTCTCGCTCCTTGGGGGGGCCTCTGAGGCGGGGCGGCACCTGTGTAGGTTGCGCGGCCTCCTGGTGGGTCAGTCACCTCGCCACAACCCAGGTCCGCACTGTAAGGACAATTACGCTCCTCCCGGGGGCCGCCCAAGCCCCTCGCTCCTCACCGGGTAAACCGCCACAGTTCTCGGCTCCTCAGGTTACCAGCGGCCCGCATGCCTCACGCCACCGCACTCCGGTTCACTCCAGCCCACACTGCCCCGCTGGATGGTGAACCGCCCGCGGCAACGTCACAGTCGTGTCCACTACACGGATCAGGACAGGATTTGTGGTGGAAGCCTGTCGCGACTTCTTCTCCGTCGGCACTGTATCACAGTGGCGGTCTCTGTCCCAGCGTAGGCGACTGCCGTCTGCTGGGGGTCTCCGCCACGCGGCCTCACCGCGCGGAGGCCATGTCCGTCTTCATGTCTGCAGCTGCGGCCTCAACTGTGGAAACGGCTCGAGTAAGAGTTCCCTAGCTTCAGCAGCTCCTCCGCTGTCTGGCTCCACGCGTTACAGGTGTGGATGGTGCACTGTGAGGATAATTATGTCGGATTATAGGGGATATCGGCCGGAGCGCTAAGGACTCGCGTCTGCCATGATGGCTGGCTAGCCACGCTCCCCCTATGGTCAGACCTTCATTTAATTAAGTTCTCACTTGATGAGCATACACAACCAAAACTCACTACTCACCCGGGGATTACCTCTAGAAACTGGAATTGCTAAAATTATAAAATCCTCCTGACATGACCTGCATATATTATGCCCCCATTACAGAGAATATGGATGAATTTACGTAAGCAGTATCCTACTGGAAAACTACCACAGCAATATACATGCCCCGTTTAGAAGAATCAGATCAGTTTGTCATCATGAGGTGACCACATAGTTCTCAGAAGAATTAAAGATGGCCAAATTAAATCTGTGCCAGGCAGAACAGAAAAGGAGGAAAACATATCTTCCTGGAAAAAAGGAAATCTTTGTCCAAAGTATGACAAAATATTTTTTTTAAAAAGCTATTTTGCAGGCTAAATTAACCTTTTTAAATAAAGTCATAAAATTGTGAAAATACGTTTTTGAAATTGTCAGAGAGCCATCAAATCCGGATCGAGGAACACTACCAGACACTCCCACATAAAAATTATGTGATGATATAAATGCATATTTCGTGGACAAAATAAAGAAGATAAAAGACACCATACCAGCCACAATGTTAGATTAAAAGATCACACCTGAAAATAGAAACCTATTCTGTCTCATAACTTTGCCCCATATCAGTCAGGACCATCTCATGGAACTATTGACAAAAATAAAATCTGGATCTCAAAAAGTTGTATGCCCTGCACAGTTCCAAAACCATTTTTTTTCGTCCTTTAAAATTGCTTTATCTCTCCTGAATCAATCTTTAAATCAGGGCCACTTCCTCAATCATTTAAAAGGCTGTGATAATCCCACTCCAGAAAAAAGTAGGTGAGGATCCTCAGTCACTGAAAAACTTCAGGCCTATATCCCTCCTTCCCTATTTATCAAAATTCCTAGAGGCACATGTGGCAAATTGCGTATGCGCTTTTCTAGAGGACTCAAAATGTCTCGATCCCCACCAAGCAGGATTTTGCCCCATTCACTCAACTGAATCAGTCATTACGTCTTGTGGTAGATGACATAGGAGAACAAGAAGATGGACGCAGGACTCAGGCACTAATGCTACTAGATCTCTCCGTGGCCTTCGACACAGTGGACCATATAATCTTGGTTGTCCGAATCGAGGCAGTGGGTATACAATGGGTTGACCTAGAAAGGATGAAATCTTTTTTTTAAAGACCATGCCCAGTCAATTCGCCTTTCCCCTTTCAGGTCATCAAAAGTCGGTGTGAGTTACGGAGTACTACATGGATGCTCGCTGTGCCCTCATCTTTTTAACCTCTATATTCACCCACTGGTAGATACCCTCCAGCAAAAGAAGGTAAAGATCTACAAATACGCTAACAATACACAGCTGATCTTTACCATCAATGATACACCAGAGGCAAGCGAAACTTTCCAAAACACCACAGTATACATCAGAGACTGGCTGAACGATAGCCAACTAAAACTCAACTCTGACAACATGATTATCAGCAAAATAGGATCAAACTCATCTTACTGGCCGAGGAAGATGGGATCTCCCCCTATACCAAAGAAAGCTGTAAAAAGTTTGGGCATTTAAATTGATGAAAATCTATCTATGAAGTCACAAAGAGCAGCAGTGACGTTGTCATGCTTTCTCAAACTTAGGCAAATCAGGAAGATTAGGAAATACTTCTCCATGAAGGCAATTATTCAAATTGTCATCGCTTTAATCATATCTAAAATCGATTATGCAAATGCCCTCTAACTGGGACTCCCAATAGGCCTCAACCACAGACTTCAAATGATTCAAAACCAGGCAGCTAGACATGTGTTTCAACAACCAAGGCACTGTCACATCAAACCACTGATGAAGAAACTTCACTGGCTTCCGGTGGTCCCATGGGCCATTTTCAAAACAAGCTTCACTATCCATAAATCACTGCATAACAAAATCCCGAAGTTTATATTATCAAGAATTCAGAGCTATACCCCAATGCGCACTCTCAGATCATACTAGTTGAACCTCTTAATGATACCGAGATTTGAGCGGAAAAAAGATGGGAGGGGCAAGATTCTCAGCGATAGGACCCCAGGTATGGAACTCACTTCCTACATGAAGCACTATATGAACTTCAGGAAGTATTTGAAAACCTGGCTGTTCATCCAAGCTTACAGCCAGTAACCCGAGCTGTTGATGCCTTCTTTACCCAGGCTCCAAGAAGTCTAAGGTGAACGTGCCCTGTATAAGTTTGTTGAAACATAAAACCACAAATAGAGCATTAGTATTATCTACTTTTGCCTCTGTAAACCAATCTGGGTCTCATTGGACTCTCTAAACTGTGTACTTCATTTTAGCGCACTATATAGAGAGCCAGTGTCCTACAATGTGCCTTTATCCCCAGCCACAGAACTCGTCACTGTATCAGTAGGGCACATGTCATTGGCCAGGCTTGAGCAAATTAATGGCCTATGTGTGCTGCTATTGACCGATTTCAAAAAGATATTTGTTTCTGGGACTAGTCCTTTCTCAATAACGTGCCAGCCCTCATCAGCCATAATAACTTGACTCCAGTGGCATGGAGAGCACGGGACCCACATCTGGGTATGCCCGTCCCACTCGGAGCGACAAATGCAAAAAGAACAATTGATGGACAGAATGCAGATCAATACATTCACCCCAGTTTAGAGATCTGGACCTAAAGCCATCGTTTTTTTGCTCACCATGCCATTCCAGTTTGGACCCAGCCATATGCAAATCAATCTTGACCCTGCGCCCAATGGGTACAGTACAGCCCAAACTGCCAGGCCAGGTCCTCCCTGGACTGGAAACAAGCATCCTAGGACCGGTTTCGGCGGTTCACTCCTCTGCAGCCAGGATAGCTTGATTACAGTGGCATGGAGAGCACGGGACCCACGCCTGGGCATGCCCGTCCCACTCGGGGTGACAAATGCAAAAAGAACAATTGATGGACAGAATGCAGAACAATGTCATACATTCACCCCAGTACAGAGATCTGGGCCTAAATCCATCATTTTTTTGCCCACCATGCCATTCCAGTTTGGACCCAGCCGTATGCAAATCAGTCTTGACCCTGCGCCCATGGGGAACAGTCCAGCCCGAACTGCCAGGCCAGGTACTCCCTGAACTGGAAACAAGCATCCTGGGACCAGTTTCGGGGTTTCACTCCTCATCTGCCAGGATATCTTGACTCTAGTGGCATGGAGAGCATGGAACCCACGCCTGGGCATGCCCGTCCCACTCGGGGTGACAAATGCAAAAAGAACAATTGATGGACAGCATGCGGAACAATGTCATACATTCACCCCAGTACAGAGATCTGAGCCTAAATCCATCGTTTTTTTGCTCACCGTGGCATTCCAGTTTGGACCCAGCCTTATGTTAATCAGTCTTGACCCTGCGCCCATTGGGAACAGTCCTGCCCAAACTGCCAGGCCAGGTCCTCCCTAGACTGGAAACAAGCATCCTAGGACAGTAATCTCTGGCTCTCCCTCCTTGCTTTTATATTCTACTTCTTTTTCTATGTACACCTAACAGCTTCTTGGCACTGAGTTACTAAACAGGAATCTAGATAATAGGTGTGGTATATACCCCCACATGAATTCATAACAGAGTCTGGTTGTAATCTGCATTTCAATAAACCTGAAAGGCATGTGAACAGGTACTGTACGCCAAAGGCTTAGCCTGTTACAGGGATTCTGTGGCGTCACAGAACTATGCTTGGGATCATAGAACCTTAGTAAACAGGGACTGAGTCATCCTACCACCTTAGTGCCAAGATTCCCCAGGGCCTACTAGCTATAGGGTCTCACTTGCCCTCCTACTCACTCACAGAGGAACAAGTAATTAGACCCCCCAGAAAACAACACTCCCGACCCTCTCAGGAATTGCGGTTACAGGTCACACCCATTCGCTCTCACACTTGTACTAGTTCACAATAAGAGCTGACAGAGACACAAGAAATTACGGTTATCATATGAGAGCTTACCCCCCTCATGCCAGCCTTTCTAGTATTAAATGCTGCAAGGAGATCTAAACATATCAAAGTGGTAAGTCTTTTTTAGATCTGGACTAAAGACAGTATTTGCTATCTTGCCAGCCTCATGTTTTCCAAAATATTATAGTAAAAATACATGCCTGTAGGGTCTATTAGTCAAACCTTTTTGTCCCCTGTGCTGCCCAACCTTGTATCCAATGATGGTCCCTCTTACCACAGCAGAGTGCAGGACAATGGGTGAGTCCACTTCAGCCACTGGATACATTCACTTTGAGTAACTGCACCATGTAGACATCAACCTTAAGAAAAGTAAATAAATAGTATATTAATGCTAGACATTTGCAGGCATGTGTATTTACCAGTGAACGCATAGTAGGCTGTCATCTCTCACTGCAGATAAATACAAATAAATACTGACATCCATATTATTGACTCATTAGAATCATTAAAATATCAAAGGTGTGTAAAACTTTATATGTTGAAGCCTCACTCTCTCAGGTTTGTGAAAGTTACTTGAAGCCTGTGCATCTGACTCCAGAGGACTACAGGCCTGTAGCCTGAAGTATATTTTTAGGGGGCATGGCCCCCAGCTATGACCAAACAATAAAGCTGTTTGCTTTAGGTGCATTCTTTCCCAAATAATTATTGCACTGCTAAAACACAACCCCCAGAATATCGGGATGCAAGAACATTGAGGAAAGAATATTTAAAGGCAAGTGGCTATAGGAAAGTATATATTTACTACTCCTAATACACATCTACATACCTTGAAGGTATATACATATATATTTTGTAGGTACATTTATGTATAGTAAGGTATACGAATGCCACACTTACCTGTCAATATTTTGGATTTAGTATTCTGTCCTTGATATTCTGTGCCATCTATATTCTAGTTTCAATATTAAGATACTCACTGTGTGATTCTATGTGACGGAATATGTGGATTTTTTGAGGTACACATTAAATCACACTCAATCAACTTTTCCCAATCCAACTTCAAATCCTATCAATTTCATGAAATTTAAAGTAGAAGAATTTAAAGTTGTAAAGTGGATTTTCTAAACTGAGCAAGTTTTGTGCAACATAAAGTTTATGAAGTTCTTTATTTTATAAAAATAAGCTGGCCTAAGCTCAGAACCCTCCCTCCACACCTCTTATCTCAGGTGGTGAATGTCTAACCTCTACACTCAAAATTAGTTTGCTGAAGCATGTCCTACCTGGGACATTCTGCGTCAGGAACTCATCTCGCCTGGAAGGCACAAAAGGATATACTTTTGCTCACATTTACTTAGGAAACTTCAAATACTGCAAAAAGTTTGGCGTTTCCTAATCCGAAGAACTTTGTAAGTGAAGTTTCAGTTTGATTCACCACTAATTTAAAATAACCTTACAGAAAGCTGAGAAGTTAGGGCCAAACAGTGTGTTTTAAACGTTTTAGGGATGCAACAAGGGTAGGCACTAAATGGAATTTAAATGCTGTTTTCCAGTGGAAGTTGGGAAGGTTCCAAAATGAATTTCACTGTAAGGTTGACACAAAAGATGGATAGTTCACTTACATTTAATCAAAAGCACCAATCAAAACTACATGGACTTGAAGCAGGCTCTGACATTGGCATACACCTGTCAAAGTTACAGGCAGGTTATGTGAAAAGTATTGTACAAAAGGAGGCCTTTGTTAGAAATCTTCCAGCAAGACAGGTAGGCATGATAAAGTACAGATGAATGTGCAAGCCTGGGATGAGTTTATTTGAGGCATGACTAAGGACACTAGCAGCAGCACTGGCTCTAATATTGAGAGTGGTAGCTTCACAGTTTGCCACTAGGACCCTACTCTGTGATAATATCTCTGTTTGATGCTGCTTGCATGGTATCTCCTATTTAGATGGTGCAGAGTCCTTCTCTCATGGGATCATGGACATGTTCTACTCTTTAATGTGCCGTAGAGTTCTTGCATAGAATCCTCTAGGCGGCACCTCTATGTGCCTAACATTGTTTGGATGAACATGGGTATATCTGAGTGGTGAATGCAGAAAGCATGTAAGCCTGCCATGTGTACTGGAAATGGAAAATATGTTCTTGCAGAGGAATTGTTCCGCATTACTAGAGGTGCAGATAAAAGTCAATCTTCATGTTATGAAGCAGTTAAGAGACCGTCATATTTAACCCCTTTGCTGCTAGGCCTCCCCCCGTGCTAAGCCTATTTTGTGTTATTTGGGGTAGTTCGCGCTTAGGCCCCAGTAACTTTTTGATCACATAAGGTATCCACACCAAATTTGCCTCCTTTTCTTCCAACATCATGGGAATTCTAAAGGTACCCATGGTAGGTGGATTTCCCAGGAGAAAACCCAGAAATTAGCCAAAATACAGCTAAATTGTGTTTTTTTTATGGGAAAAAAGTGCTGCAAATAAAAGCGTCTGGTATTTTCCCTGCAAATGGTATCAACAAAGGATTTATGGGACTGAAATCACAATTTCCCCAGCTTTTAGGGACTGACTTTTGTCAGAAAACCATCATTTTGTACACAGTTTTGGGATTTTACTGGGACATAGCCTATTTTTGCTATTTTTTGTGCTTTCAACCTTCTTCCAGTTAATGGTAGAAATTGGCATGAAAGCAATAATATACCCTGGAAAGGTATACATTTTAGAAAAGTGGATGAAATTCTGAATTCAGCAAGGGGTCATTTGTGTAGATCCATAAAGGTTTCTTTATAGAAACTAAGGGGCATATTAGCAAGAACCTCGTTAAAATTATCGCCGTTTTAGCGGCAGGAAACTGCAGCTAAAACGATGATAATGGGCTTGCTATTATGCGTTATAGAATTCCAAAAGAAGCTCAGGTTAGATGTCCTGCACATCTAACCTGGGCTTCTATTGGAATTCTATAACGCATATTAGCATAATTTTAACGAGGTTCTTGCTAGTATGCCCCCCAGTGTTGAATATAGGGAAAATGAAAAATTAGTTGAAAAAACAGCCATTTGTGCCAACGTTTTCACCTGTAACTTCTTCTAATTATGACAGCTGTTTGAAAGCAATATACTGTTTATATCTGCTGGACCTGTCTGGTTGTGGGGATATATAGGACTTGTAGGTTCACCAAGAACCGAACGAACCAAGAGCCAATAACTGAGCAGCGTCTTGCAATGTTTTTTTATTATGTACCGGGTATATAGCTATTAATTTGTGAAAATATATACAGGGCAAAAATCGGTATGAAAGACACCTATGTATTTCTAAAATTGGAACAAAATATAGAGGTTAGAAACAGTAGCTATTTGCACATTTCCGAAATTGTGAGTACCCATACAAGCATGAGAATTAGAGGACATTTTTCAAAGTGACTTCTTTTTTACGCATTGTCTTTCCTTTGGAAGGCAGAAATGCATCAAAAGCCAATAGGTAATAACAGTTGCTTTACAATCCTGTGTTACCCTAAGTCTCCTGAGAAAAACGGTACTTTACTTGTGTGGTTAGGCCTAGTGCCTGCAACAGGAGATGGCTCAAAATGGAACGTCGACACACTTTGGGACATATTAGCAAGGGCCATATCGCTGCTTTAGCAGCAGTTTTTGCTGCTAAAGCGGCAATATTTTTATCGCCCTATTAGCAAGCTGTCGCTAACAGCAGTTAGCGACTGCTTTTAGGCGATAGAGACCGATTCGGGGCCCACTTTGCATGTCAGCGATATTTATCGTTAATGACGTGCAAAGTGGGCGCACCTAAAACTGTTAGCGACCCTGTCCATGTGATGATTTGTCTCAACAGTCAACCATTCATACCATTTTGTTTTGCAAATTTTTTTACACCCATAGAAAAATCTGGCTAATCCCTTTACTAAAAAATTGGGGCTATAGACAGTGTCGCCCAGCCATGTTAGCACTACAGATGTTGGAGTCTGAACGTACTTGTTACCACGTACTTAATTTTTTAAAGTGCATCCTGAGACATAGGAATAACCTTTGAAAAAGAGAAAAAGAAACTCAGAAGGTTACTATCGTCTTATTTTTTACTTAATTTTGCACGGAACCTGGTCATATTTTTTTTTAATGTGTGTAATAACTGTTTTTATATAAATACTCATGTATTTTGTATGTTGCGACAACTTTTATGGTTTTGCACTGCTAAAAACCGAATAAAGATTTATTATTATTATAAAACTGTTAGCGACTGAAAGCAGTTGCTAACACAGCTATCGCCTATTAGCAAGGCAGGCATAGCGATAAAAAAAATCACGCTAAGCGCGATTATCGCTATAATCTAACGCCTGCTAAAAACATGACTTACCTGTTTATCCAATGGGAGGTGGATCTTCAGGTTAAGTCCCCATTGGCGTTAATGCGTGAATATCGCTGGATTTCCAGCGATATTCACGCATTTCGCCACTATCGCTGGATATTTTAGCACAATGGGGAAAAACGTTGCTAATAGCAGGTTTTCTCCACTAACATATCCAGCGATAGGCAGCGATAAAAAGAAATATCGCTATTTCTTGCTAATAGGCCCCTTTATTTTTACAGTGAAATCTGACCCTTTTTTTTGCAAAGTGCTTAGCTGTAGATTTTGAACCCTAGCTCTGCCGGCACCTAGGGAAACCTAGCAAAACTATACATTTTTGAAAACTAGACACCCAGAGAAATACAGGATGGGGTGACTTGACTGGCTTTTACCAGGTTCTGTTACCCAGAATCCCTTGCAAAACCTCAAACTTTGTCAAAAATAACTCATTTTCCTCACATTTGTGGCGGAAAGTTCTGGAATCTGCGTGGATCCACAAAAATCCACCCACCCGCATTCCCCAAAGTCTTCAGAGAAAAATGGTACCTCACTTCTGTGGGTAGGCCTAGTGGCCGCGACAGGAAATGGCCCAAAATGCAACATGGACACACCACATTTTCACAGTGAAAACGGAACCTTTTTTTGCAAAGTGCCTAGCTGTAGGCTTTGAACCCTAGCTCTGCCGGCTCCTAGGGAAACCTAGCAAACCTATAAATGTTTTAAAATTAGACACCCAGGGGAATCCAGGATGGGGTAACTTGTCTGGCTCTCACCAGGTTCTGATACCCATAATCCCTTGCAAACCTCAACCTTTGTCAAAAAAAAACACATTTTCCTCACATTTCGATGGTGGAAAGTTCTGGAATCAGCGTGGACCCACAAAATTCTACCCACTCCGCATTCCCCAGAGTCTTCAGAGAAAAATGGTACCTCATTTGTGTGGAAAGGCCTAGTGCCCGTGACAGAAAACGGCCCAAAACACAACGTGGACACACCACATTTTCACAGTGAAAACTGGCCCTTTTTTTGCAAGGTGCCTTTCTGTAGATTTTATACCCTAGCTCTGCCGGCACCTAGGGAAACCTAGCAAACCTATACATTTCTAAAAACTAGACACCCAGGGAAATCTAGGATGAGGTGACTTGTCTGACTCTCACCAGGTTTTGTTACCCAGAATCCCTTGCAAACCTCAAAGTTTGTAAAAAGAAAACACATTTTCCTCACATTTCTGTGGTGGAAAGTTCTGGAATCTGCGTGGTTCCACAACATTCCACCCACCCAGCATTCCCCAAAGTCTTCAGAGAAAAATGATATCTCACTTCTGTGGGTAGGCCTTGTGCCCTTGACAGATAACTGCCCAAAACGCAATGTGTACACACAACATTTTCACAGTGAAAACGGAGCCTTTTTTTGCTAAGTGCCTATCTGTCGATTTTGAACCCTAGCTCTGCCAGCACCTAGAAAAACCTAGCAAACCTATACATTTTTAAAAACTAGACACCCAGGGAAATCCAGGATGAGGTGACTTGTCTAGCTCTCACTAGGTTCTGTTACCCAGAATCCCTTGCAAACCTCAAACTTTGTCCCCAAAAAAATTTTCCTCACATTTCTGTGGTGATCAGGTATGGAACCTGCGTGCATCCACAAAATTCTACCCACCCCACATTCCCCAAAGTCTTCTGAGAAAAAGGGTACCTCACTTTTGTGGGTAGGCCTAGTGCCCGCATCGGCAAACGGCCCAAAACACAACTGTGGGCACACCACATTTTCACCGTGAAAACTGAGCCTTTCTTTGCAAAGTGCCTACCTGTGGTTTTGAACCATAGCTCTGCCATCACCTAGGAAAACCTAGCAAACTTATACATTTTTTAAAACTAGACACCCAGTGGAATCCAGGATGGAGTGACTTGTCTGGCTCTCCCCCGGTCCTGTTACCCAGAATCCCTTGCAAACCTCAAACTGTGTTAAAAAAACACATTGTCTTAATCTTTCTGTGGTGAAAAGTTATGGAATCTAGGTAGATCCACAAATTTCCTACCACCCAGCGTTCCCCCAGGTCTCCCGATAAAAATGGTACCTCATTCATGTCGGTGCCCTAAGTACCCGTGATAGGCAGGGGCCCAAAACGTATTGAGACATCGAAATGACCTATTACAAAACAACCTGGTTTTGCAAGGGGAGTTACCTGTGTTTTTGGCCCCAGGCTCAGCAGCCATCTTAGAAAATCTACCAAACCCACACATTTCTGAAAACTAGCCACCCAGGGGAGCCCAGTGAGGTATAGCTTGCGTGGGTCCTTCAATGTTTTCCTTCCCAGAATGCCCTGAAAAGCATAACTTTAGCTGAAAAAATCACCTTTTTCTCAAATTTCTGTGTGGAAAAGTTCCGGAATCTGCTTGCATCCACAAATTTCCTATCTCCCAGCATTCCCCCTGGTCTCTCAATAAAAATTATAGACAGGCAAGGGCCCAAAATGTATTGGGGAGACTTCAAAATGAACTGTCACAAAACAACCTGGTTTTCCAAGGGGGGGTCACCTGGGTTTTTGGCCCCGGGCTCTGCGGTCATCTTGGGAAGCCTCCCAAACTCACACATTTCTGAATACTAGACAACCAGGAGAGTCCAGCGAGGTATGGCTTGCGTGGGTCCCCCAAAGTTTTCCTACGCAGAATCCTCTGCAAACCTCAAATTTAGCTGGAAAAAAAAAATCTTAAATTTCGGTGTGCGAAAGTTCTGAAATCTGCATGGATCCACAAATGTCCTACCACCCAGCGTTCCCTCAGGTCTTGTGATAAAAATGGTACCTTACTCGTATGGGTGTGTCAAGTACCCGTGACAGGCAAGGGCCCAAATCTTATTGAAGAGACATCAAAATGACCTATCACAAAACAACTCGGTTTTGCAAGGGGAGTCACCTGGGATTTTGCCCCCGGGCTCAGCGGCCAAACCCACACATTTCTGAAAACTAGACAACCAGTGGAGTCCAGCGAGATATAACTTGTGTGGATCCCCTAAAGTTTTCCTATCCAAAATCCGCTGCAAACCTCAAATTTAGCTGGAAAAACACATTTTTCACATATGTTTGTGTGAAATTACCGTGCCGGCGCAAATGTCTTACCCCACAGCATTCTCTTTAGTGTCCCGAGTCAAATGATACCTCATTTGTGTGGGTGTGCAATGCAGAATTGGCTAAAACCTTGTTTTTAATAAAATGTAGCGCTTAGAATTCTCCCTGCTATACCCTTCATCCCTAGGTGTTGGGCTCTTCCCAGTCACAGGCCCCCGCCTCACCCACACAAGAGATTATCATTTTACTCAGCGGACTGAGGGAAACGCTGTGGGGTAGGACATTTGTGCCGGCACGGTGATTCCACCCAAAACTATGTGGGATTTTTTTAGCTAAATTTGAGGTTTGCAGGGCATTCAGGGTAGGAAAACTTTGGTGGATCCACGCAAGCTATACCTCGCTGGACTCCCTCGGTTGTCTAGTTTTCAGAAACATGTAGGTTTGGTAGTTTCTCATTGATGGCCGCCGAGCCTGGGGCCAAAACCCAGGTGACCCCACTTGCAAAACCTGGTTGTTTTGTGATAGGTCATTTTGATGTCTCCTCAATACGTTTTGGGCCCTTGCCTGTCGCGGGTACCTGACCCCTCCATGCGAGTGAGGTACCATTTTTATCGGGAGACCAGGGGGAATGCTGGGTGGTAGGAAATTTGTGGATCAAGTAGATTCCAGAATTTTCCCACACAGAAATTTGAGAAAAAAGTGATTTTTTTCAGCTAAAGCTGAGGTTTGCAGGGGATTCTGGGTAGGAAACCGTTAGGGGACCCATGCAAGCCATACCTCAATAGACTCCCCTGCGTGTCTAGTTTTCAGAAATATTAGGGTTTGTTAGGTTTCCTAAGATGGCTGCTGAGCCCGGGGCCAAAAACCCAGGTGACTCCCCTTGCAAACCAGGTTGTTTTGTGATAGGTCATTTTGATGTCTCCTCAATACGGTTTGGGCCCTTGCCTGTCGCAGGTACTTGACCCACCCACACGAGTGAGGTACAATTTTTATCGGGAGACCGGAGGGGAACACTGGGTGGTAGGAAATTTGTGGATCCAAGTAGATTCCAGAACTTTCCCGTGCAGAAATTTGAGTAAAATGTGATATTTTCAGCTACATTTGAGGTTTGCAGGGAATTCTGAGTAGGAAAACGTTGGTTAACCCACGCAAGCCATACCTCGCTAGACTCCCCCGGGTGTCTAGTTTTCAGAAATGTGTGGGTTTGGTAGGTTTCCCAAGATGGCCACCGAGCCGGGGTCCAAAAACCCAGGTGACCCCTGTTGCAAAAACAGGTTGTTTTGTGATAGGTCATTTTGATGACTCCTCAATACGTTTTGGGCCCTTGCCTGTCGTGGGTACTTGACCCACCCACGCGAGTGAGGTACCATTTTTATCAAGAAACCTGGGGAAACTCTGGGAGGTAGGACATTTGGGGATCCACGTACATTCCAAAACTTTCCCACACAGAAATTTGAGAAACAAGTGATTTTTTCAGCTAAATGTGAGGTTTGCAGGCGATTCGGGGTAGGAAAACGTTGGGTGATCCACGCAAGGCATACCTCGTTGGAGTCTGGTTTTCATAAATATGTGGGTTGGGTAGATTTCTCAAGATGGCTGCAAAACCCGGGGCCAAAATTCTGGTGACCCACTTTGGAAAACCAGGTTATTTTGTGACAGGTCATTTTGAAGTCTCCTCAATACGCTTTCGGCCGTTGTCTGTTGCGTGTACTTAATCTACCCACGCCAGTGAGGTACCATTTTTATTGGAAGACCTGGGGGAACGCTGGGTGGTAGGAAATTTCAAATTTGTGGATCCACAAAGATTCCAGAACTTTCCCACACAAAAATTTGAGACAAGTGTGATTTTTTTAGCTAAATTTGAGGTTTGCAGGGGATTCTATGTGGGAAGTTGTTGGGGGACCCATGCAAGCCATACCTTGCTGGACCCCCTCGGGTGTCTAGTTTTCAGAAATGTATGGGTTTAATAGGTTTCCCAAGGTGGCCGCCGAACCTCGGGCTAAAAACCCAGGTGACTCCCTTTGCAAAACCAGGTTGTTTTGTGATAGGTCATTTTGATGTCTCCGCAATATGTTTTGGGCCCTTGCCTATCGCAGGTACTTAGGGCACCCACATGAGTGAGGTACCATTTCTATCTGGAGACATCGGGGAATGCTGGGTGCTAGGAAATTTGTGGTTCTACGCACGTTCCAGAACTTTCCACCATAGAAATGTGAGGAAAATGTGTGTTTTTTTCAAAGTTTGAGGTGTGCAAGGGATTCTGGGAAACAGAAACTGTTGAGAGCCAGACAAGTCAGCCAATGCTAGATTCCCCTGTGTGTCTAGTTTTTAAAAATGTATAGGGTTGCTAGGTTTCCCTAGGTGTCGGCAGAGCTAGGGTTCAAAATCTACAGGTAGGCCCTTTGTAAAAAAGAGTCAGTTTTCACTGTGAAAATGTGGTGTGTCCATGTTGTGTTTTGGGCCTTTTCCTGTTGCGGGCACTAGGCCTACCCACACAAGTGAGGTACCATTTTTCTCAGAAGACTTTGGGGAATTTGTAGAATGTAGAATTTTGTGGATCCACACAGATTCCAGAACTTTCCACCACAGAAATGTGAGGAGAATGTGGGTTTTCTTTGCAAAGTTTGAAGTTTGCAAGGGATTCTGGGTAACAGAACCGAGTGAGAGCCACACAAGTCACCACATCATGGATCCCCCTGGGTTTCTAGTTTTGAAAAATGTATAGGTTTGCTAGGTTTCTTTGGATGCCAGCTGCGCTAGGGCCCAAAATCCAGAGGTAGGCACATTCCGCAAAAAAGTCTGTGCCTAGTCGGCATTCTACCGCCTTGGGGAGGGGGGAAATTGGGGGCCATTGCCCCGTTATGCCCCCAAGGGGGGCAGAAAGACTGTAGCTATTTTGTATGGATGGGTGGAGACATTTGGATGCCCATTCTGGACAGCCGACACCCCAATGTATAAAAAAAGCCAGCATAATCGCTGGCGCCTCGTGGGCTCTCTGCCCCCCTGGAGGCAGATCAGGAGCTACTGTCCCCATCTGCCACCTGGGGGTGCCAGAAAAACAGTGGCATCTTTTTTGAGGGGGTGGGGGCATTGGCATTTCCATTCCGGGCAGCACCCACCCCTGAATTTTGAAAAACATTTACCCCTGGTGCCTAGTGGGCTTTCTGCCCCCCCCCTCCCCCGATGGGGCAGATCAGGGGCTTCTGCCCCCATATGCCTCCTGGGGGGTCAGAAAGACATTGGCATATTTTTTGAGGGGGTGGCGGAATTAGCATTCCCATTCTGGCCAGCCCCCACCCCTGATTTTTGAAAAACATTTACCATTGGTGCCTCGTGGTCTTTCTGCCACCCCGATTGGGCAGATAAGAGGCTATTGCCCCCATTTGCCTCTGGGGGGGCAGAAAAGCTGTGGTAATTTTTTGGTGGTGGGGGCATTGGCATTATGGGCAGCCCCCGCCCTGTTGCCTAGTGGAGTTTATGCCACCCCAGGGGCATTTTTTTTTGGGGGGGTGGCATTGACATGCCCATTATGGGCAACCACTGCCCTGAACTTTGGAAAAATGAAAATCCCTGGTGCCTAGTGGGCTTTCTGCTCCCCCGGGGGACAGATAAGGGGCTATTGCCCCATCTGCCTCCCAGGAGGGGCAGAAAGACTATAGCATTTTTTTGGGTGTGGGGGTATTTGCATGCCCATTCTGGGCAGCCCCCATCCCTGGTGTTATAAAAAAAACATCCCTTGCGTCTAGGGGGCTTTCTGCCGCCCTGGGGGGGGGGGGGGGGAGGGGACAGATTGGGGGCTATTGCCCATCTGCTTCCCAGGAGGGCCAGAAAGACTGTACCATTTTATTTGGGGGTGGGGGAATTTGCAAGCCCAGTCTGGGAAGCCTCCACCCCTATGTATATATATTTTAAAAATCCCTGGGGCCTAGTGGGCTTTCTGCCTCCCCCGGGGGGCAGATCAGGGGCTATTGCCCCATCTGCCTCCTGGGGGTGCAAAAAGTCTTATTCCTTCTTTGGGGGGGTAGGGTGGGGGTTTGGCATGCCCATTCTGAGCAGCCCCCACCCCTGGCGTAATCCCTGGCATCTAGGGTGCTTTTTGCTCCCACCAGGGGAGGAGGGAGTGGGGCGGATTGGGGCTACTGCCCTCATCTTCCCCCCCCCAGGAAGGCTGTCTGACAAATATAAATGAGAGGGAGCAAAGGCCCTTGCCCAAGGGGCCACTCCTCACTCGTTGGCGGCTAATGGGTGGATCCCTGCTTGTGGATCGCCCTTATGGGGGATCCCCAAGCAGGGATCCACTAGGGAAAGGTACCATTGGAAAGGAGATATTCTCCCCTTTCCAATGATACCTCTCCCATCTGTCCCAGTGCTCTGGGGGCTGAAATAGCCCCAAAAGCACTGAAACTGAGAAACTGAAACTAACTTTCGTTGCAATGACAAATCACAAAACAGGCCTGGAGAGTTTTGGGAAGCTCTTCCCCACTTCTCCAGGCAAAAAACTGTCTGCAGCAGAGGGATTTTCTGAGCATGTGCTCATGACGGAATGGATCCGTCATAAGCACAGGAGCACTGGTGCTCATGACGGAACTATTACGTTATGAGCACCCAAAGGGTTAAATGTACATTAGAAACTCAAATCATTTCCTTAATAGAACTTTAACTTCTCAGCAAGTACGTTGTACTTTCCAGCGACTATACCATCAAGTGTTCACATGGTTGATGTGCATAAAAAGAGAAAGCATCAGCACTTTTCGCCAATAGCCTATAGTAACAAATAACAAGGGGGTCCATTGTTAAGCAAGTTGCAAAAACCAGTGTGGATCAAGTCACAATAAGTAACACTAAGATCCCTTTTAGAAAATATAGTCCAAAATTGCACTTTAAAATTAAATTGGACCAATTGTATTGTCCAGAATAAGTTTTAAATTCCACTTAAAATCTCCACTCACCATTACTCAGCATGTACCTAACTCTACTTTTACTCCTTTAGGCTCTCTCTTACTTTCTCCATTCACTCTCAAACTCTGCCCCCGCTTCCACTCTCAACCTTTTCCCCACTATCCATTTATGTTCGCTGCTGTATCTATCTTACCATTCCTAACTATCCTGCTCTCTCTTACCTTTTGTTTACTCTCCTTTCTCGTAATATTCTCTCCTTTCCTAAAACCTCTTCTCTCTATCTTCTCTTCTATCTTCTTTGTTCTTCTGAATATTTTTAATTTTCTCTCTAGCAAGATTCTATATAGACCATATATGACATCTGAAACTTTCTCTTGGCTGCGCATGACCATTAGCAGCACCTGCAACATTTGTTTGAACACAGTTCTTTTCACTGTTACCCAGTTCCTGATGCCTATGATCCTGGGTTGCTCCTGGAACTGGAGAAGTCCCTTACAATCATGGAACAAATAGGTTAGTGCAATGTGGCCTTCATATCCCTGCAGCTTGTTGTCAATTCTTGCTCTGCACATCAGGCTGCATAGGTTTTGTGGTTTTTAACTGCTTTAGGGCTGGCAGACGAAGACCTGTTGACATCCACCACACTACTTTCACAGTGCCGTGGACTTCAGTAGGTCATCCACAGTACTGGAAAAGAAAATTTTCTGGTAAAAACACCAAAAGCATGTTATGTTCCAAATTGAAAGTCGGCATGCGAGGTAAATGCTTCCCAGGAGTACCAAGTCAGATTTTATTATTTTGCCATATTGCGCAGCATGCTGTGTGAACTGATGTTACACAGCAAAACAAATGTGACAGCATATGGCGCTATTGGAATCTGCGGGGATCCACAAATGTTCTACCACACAGCATTTCTACACTTCTCCTGAGAACAGTAGTACCCAGCTTATATAACTGGCCTACCGCCCGTGAAAGGGAAAGCTCCGTAAGACAAAAGGAAAGATCAAGATTTTGCCTGGCAAATTGACCAATTCTGGCGATGTGGGTACCTGTGGTATTTAGGCTCAGTCGGAATCGAGGTAAACCTGCCAGGCCCAGACATTTCTGAAAACAAGGTACCTAGTGAAGTCTGGGGTGGTGCAGGTTGCATGGATACGAATACTTTGTCTTAACCAGAATGCCCTTCAAACACCAAACTTTGGCTAAATTGCAGATTACCCTCATATTTTTGTGAAGGAAAATTCCCAAGTCTGTGAGGATCAAAACAATTCCTACCATCCAGTGTTCCCACACTTCTCCCAATAAAACCACTACCCCAAATGTTCACCAAATAATATGTATTTAGTAGATTAATTACATCGGACCTCATAACAGCAATGTATTTGCTATGATCATAAATTAGTTAAAGAGAAAGCAGAATTTCAAAGGAGTCAATACATTTCAAAAAGCAGATTCATAGTACAAAGGTCTTAAATCACAATATAGAAAAATCAGAAAATAATAGCTGATGGTCTGTGGAGATGTCTAGAAAGCTCAATTATAATATAAGTGCTTTCAGCCTCAGATATCCTGATTATGGTTTCCACAATAATAGGTTCAAGGAGATGAGTCCTCGGTCTGGAAAGGTTACCTAGATATTAAACCATTTTTAAAAGATAGTGTGTTATAGCAGGCTATATTGGGTCATTTCAGCTTCACGCTGCTGCTAGTTAGGTTATTTGCACCCCTCTGCATCAGGCACATTGACAACAAACTATCTGACTCTTGCAAACAAAATAACAGTCTGCAGAGTAGATGCATTATCTCACCAGGATATATTTCACAGTAGGCGGAGGCAAAGTCAGTAGAATTTCCAGCACAACAGGCTAATCAAATCACCTTCCCATAATGGAATCTGGAGCTTCCTGATTGAAGATTGCTTCTGAATGACTGGTAGGCTTGGGTATTGGCAAGATCTTATGTATCAGGAATAGGAAATGTCATGAAAGTTACTGGCTTAGCAACAACATGACTCAAATCCTTCACACAGCAAACTCTTGTTTGACATACCCTATGTGAATGGTGAAAAGGGCGTTCATTACATTCTTGGCCTTTCAGCTGTGACAGCAAACTAGTGTTGATACCGGATCGCTGAAACATTATCGATGTCAAGAATATCGATTTACAAAATATCGAGGAAAAAATATAGAATACCAAAATATCGACCTCCTATCTCTAAAAAGGTAAGTACAAAAATATCGAATTAAAAATATCAAAGTAAAAATTATAGTTAGTCAAAATATCGAATTTTTTAAAATGCTTTAAATTAATTAAAAATTAATGAAATAATAAATATAATTAACTTAAACATACTTAAAATACTTAAATTACCTTAAAAATAATAAATAATTAATGTAAGGAAAAAAACATACAAATTAATTTGTTAATACATATATATATATAAACGTAATATTAATAACAAAATTACAATATTTTTAACGTAGGATAGCGGAAAGGGTAAAATTTACTATTACCACTCCAGTGAGTGCAACAGTAGGGAAAGCGTTGGATAGCGTAGGTGTAAAAACTACCATTCCCACTCCAGAGAGTGCAACAGTAGGTAAAGCGTTGGATAGCATAGGTGTAAAAATTACTATTTACACTCTCAGAGAGTGCACCAGTAGGGAAAGCCTTGGATAGCGTAGGTGTAAAAAATAATATTCCCACTCCAGAGAGTGCACCAGTAGGGAAAGCGTTGGATAGCGTAGGGGTAAAAATTAGTATTCCCACTCCACAGAGTGCAACAGTAGGGAAAGCGTTGGATAGCTTAGGGGTAAAAATTACTATTCCAACTCCAGAGAGTGCAACAGTAGGGAAAGCGTTGGATAGCATAGGTGTAAAAATTACTATTCCCACTCCAGAGAGTGCACCAGTAGGGAAAGCGTTGGATAGCGTAGGGGTAAAAATTACTATTCCCACTCCAGAGAGTGCAACAGTAGGGAAAGCGTTGGATAGCGTAGGGGTAAAAATTACTATTCCAACTCCAGAGAGTGCAACAGTAGGGAAAGCGTTGGATAGCGGGATGGTAAAAATTACTATTCCAACTCCAGAGAGTGCAACAGTAGGGAAAGCGTTGGCTAGCGTAGGGGTAAAACTTACTATTCCCACTCCAGAGAGTGTAACAGTAGGGAAAGTAAATACTTCATATATAAATAAAAAGAAATTAAATATTAATACCAATTACAACTTAATTAAAAGTAATTAACAATTTTATATAATATAATAATTAATCAATTAAAAATACAAATAAAAATTAATTATTAAAAATGATTACCTATTAATACAAATTATTTACCAATTAACAATTAATTAATTAACAATTATAAAATAATTGAAAATTAGAACAACAAAAAACCAATAAATAAATCAAAATATTTAATTAATTACAGTTAAATTACTTCCCACCTATTCCCCTATAAACACACAACCCACGACAGAAAATAAATTAATAAAATTAACATAATTATCAATTAATCAATTAATTAAAATTAATTACCAATTATATTGTAATTAATTACCAATTAAAAATGTAAATAACAATTCAAAATAAATACCAATAAATAAATTAAAAAATTTAATTATTCATAATTAAATTACTTCCCACCCTATTCCCCTATAAACCCACAACCTGCTACAGAAAATAAATTAATAACATTAACATAATTATCAATTCATTAATCAATTAAAATGAATCACCAATTATATTTTAGTTAATTACAATTAACAATTAATTAACAATTAATTCAAAATAAATACCAATAAATAAATAAAAAAATGTAATTAATTATAATTAAATTACTTCCCACCCTATTCCCCAATAAACCCACATCCCGCTACTGAATTATATTACGCAAAAATTAAATAGCTTAAAATTAATTAATTAAAATGAATTATAAAATAAATATACACTTTTCACACATATACTAACATAAAAAATCAATTGGATATTATTAAAAAATGTAAATAACTTACTTACCTCAAATGCGATATTTTTGTTGTCTATATTCTGTCCATTCTATATTTATGTTGTCTATATTCTGTCCATTCTATATTTTTGTTGTCTATATTCTGTCCATTCGATATTTTGTCCATTCTATATTTTGAATTCAATATTACCGCTATTCCATTCGATATTTTTGTAGTCTATATTCTGTCCATTCGATATTGTGTCCATTCTATATTTTTAATTCGATATTATTGCTCATCGATATTAAAAACTCGATATTTTGAGTGTATACCATTGATACCACCTTTCATATCAGCTCTTCACATACAGAACTGTGGCATCCTACATGTGTCCCCTCTAGAATTCAACATCTACCTATCTCCCTTAACAAACCTGATTAAATGATTCAAGCTCACCTGTTACAACTAGGTAGATGACAACCAAATCATTTTTTTTCAATGGATGGTCTGGAAGACCTCTGCAATTTAAAACTTGATGACTGCCTCTGGGCCATAAACACATGAATGATGAATAACCATCTAAAGCTAAATACCGATAAGACAGAGCTTATGACCTACTTACAATGTCAAAAATACCAGCCCCTAAGGAACATGAAGCCTCTCACCAATATCAGAGAAATCGGAAACCTAGGAATAACCATCTATTCAGACCTACATTTGATGCCACGTCAAAAACGTAAAACAGGGCCTTCTACACAATGAAAACGCTATATTGCTTCCTCTCATACCTTGGATACCACCAGAAACTGCATGCCATTGTCCCACTTGTGATCTCCAAGCTTGACCATGCCAACAGCCTATGCCTTGGCAACCCTCATTCATAATATGCAAAACACAACTCATCCAAAAAGTATCTGCAAGATTTCCTTCACCCAAGAGAACACATAGACATGACTCCTGATTTGCAACCCCTCCACTACCTATAGGAAAAAGGGCAATGTTCAAGCCTCTTTGCATTGTTCACTGAGCCTCCAAGGAAAAGGACAGCTAATACCTGCAAGCTAAATTCAAGCAACACTAACAAATCAGGACACTATGCTCCAGTCTCGCACCACTTATCATGCCACCTTACCATAAGAAATCCATAGGAGGCACTGCTTTCTCAGTACAAGTCACCAAGATCTGGTACACACTACCAGCCAACATTAGAAGCATTTAAGAGCCTATACACTCCAGAAAACAGCATTGCTATTTCCAAAACAACTACACCATCACACACCTGGGCAACAGAACCTGGAAAGACAGTCGCACCCTCAAACTCAGTCTTTAGCTCACAATTCACAGATTGGAAACAACCCAACCAGGCAACTACCATTGATAAAAAAGTAAGTTAAGGAGAGTTGACCTATGCTTTGCCGGTGGAGTTTGGTGCAGTGTCAGACTTACTAAAGCTAGTAGGCCTGGGAATTAGTCAAAATGCTATGCCATCCCCGGTGAGGCATAATGAGGAGAAATTTCTTTATTTCTCCTTGCTACTTCCCCAGCCTATGTGTGATGAGTTATGCAGCACACATAGAAAGAGGATTATGCTTCTATGTATTATTTTTGTGCAGGTAGTTGTCCCTTTCTGCACATAAACAATCTAGCCTGTAATGCAGGCACCCTTGCACCATGGTGCAAGGTTACCTGCGTTGGCGCTAGGCAGCACACAGTGTGCTAGGAGACAGAAGAAATGTGCAAAACATTTGTAAATATGGTGCATTTCTGCTTTCAGCCTTTCATGCAATGCAGTGCAGCAAGTTCCCATGCTAAGTTGCGTGAAATGTAAGTCAGTCTGCCTCAAACTTTCTAACTGATCAACCCAGTGCAGTAACCAGCGAAGCAGACCATAATGATACCACTGCCCTGAACTTTGGAAAAATGAAAATCCCTGGTGCCTAGTGGGCTTTCTGCTCCCCCGGGGGACAGATAAGGGGCTATTGCCCCATCTGCCTCCCAGGAGGGGCAGAAAGACTATAGCATTTTTTTGGGTGTGGGGGTATTTGCATGCCCATTCTGGGCAGCCCCCATCCCTGGTGTTATAAAAAAAACATCCCTTGCGTCTAGGGGGCTTTCTGCCGCCCTGGGGGGGGGGGGGGGAGGGGACAGATTGGGGGCTATTGCCCATCTGCTTCCCAGGAGGGCCAGAAAGACTGTACCATTTTATTTGGGGGTGGGGGAATTTGCAAGCCCAGTCTGGGAAGCCTCCACCCCTATGTATATATATTTTAAAAATCCCTGGGGCCTAGTGGGCTTTCTGCCTCCCCCGGGGGGCAGATCAGGGGCTATTGCCCCATCTGCCTCCTGGGGGTGCAAAAAGTCTTATTCCTTCTTTGGGGGGGTAGGGTGGGGGTTTGGCATGCCCATTCTGAGCAGCCCCCACCCCTGGCGTAATCCCTGGCATCTAGGGTGCTTTTTGCTCCCACCAGGGGAGGAGGGAGTGGGGCGGATTGGGGCTACTGCCCTCATCTTCCCCCCCCCAGGAAGGCTGTCTGACAAATATAAATGAGAGGGAGCAAAGGCCCTTGCCCAAGGGGCCACTCCTCACTCGTTGGCGGCTAATGGGTGGATCCCTGCTTGTGGATCGCCCTTATGGGGGATCCCCAAGCAGGGATCCACTAGGGAAAGGTACCATTGGAAAGGAGATATTCTCCCCTTTCCAATGATACCTCTCCCATCTGTCCCAGTGCTCTGGGGGCTGAAATAGCCCCAAAAGCACTGAAACTGAGAAACTGAAACTAACTTTCGTTGCAATGACAAATCACAAAACAGGCCTGGAGAGTTTTGGGAAGCTCTTCCCCACTTCTCCAGGCAAAAGACTGTCTGCAGCAGAGGGATTTTCTGAGCATGTGCTCATGACGGAATGGATCCGTCATAAGCACAGGAGCACTGGTGCTCATGACGGAACTATTACGTTATGAGCACCCAAAGGGTTAAATGTACATTAGAAACTCAAATCATTTCCTTAATAGAACTTTAACTTCTCAGCAAGTACGTTGTACTTTCCAGCGACTATACCATCAAGTGTTCACATGGTTGATGTGCATAAAAAGAGAAAGCATCAGCACTTTTCGCCAATAGCCTATAGTAACAAATAACAAGGGGGTCCATTGTTAAGCAAGTTGCAAAAACCAGTGTGGATCAAGTCACAATAAGTAACACTAAGATCCCTTTTAGAAAATATAGTCCAAAATTGCACTTTAAAATTAAATTGGACCAATTGTATTGTCCAGAATAAGTTTTAAATTCCACTTAAAATCTCCACTCACCATTACTCAGCATGTACCTAACTCTACTTTTACTCCTTTAGGCTCTCTCTTACTTTCTCCATTCACTCTCAAACTCTGCCCCCGCTTCCACTCTCAACCTTTTCCCCACTATCCATTTATGTTCGCTGCTGTATCTATCTTACCATTCCTAACTATCCTGCTCTCTCTTACCTTTTGTTTACTCTCCTTTCTCGTAATATTCTCTCCTTTCCTAAAACCTCTTCTCTCTATCTTCTCTTCTATCTTCTTTGTTCTTCTGAATATTTTTAATTTTCTCTCTAGCAAGATTCTATATAGACCATATATGACATCTGAAACTTTCTCTTGGCTGCGCATGACCATTAGCAGCACCTGCAACATTTGTTTGAACACAGTTCTTTTCACTGTTACCCAGTTCCTGATGCCTATGATCCTGGGTTGCTCCTGGAACTGGAGAAGTCCCTTACAATCATGGAACAAATAGGTTAGTGCAATGTGGCCTTCATATCCCTGCAGCTTGTTGTCAATTCTTGCTCTGCACATCAGGCTGCATAGGTTTTGTGGTTTTTAACTGCTTTAGGGCTGGCAGACGAAGACCTGTTGACATCCACCACACTACTTTCACAGTGCCGTGGACTTCAGTAGGTCATCCACAGTACTGGAAAAGAAAATTTTCTGGTAAAAACACCAAAAGCATGTTATGTTCCAAATTGAAAGTCGGCATGCGAGGTAAATGCTTCCCAGGAGTACCAAGTCAGATTTTATTATTTTGCCATATTGCGCAGCATGCTGTGTGAACTGATGTTACACAGCAAAACAAATGTGACAGCATATGGCGCTATTGGAATCTGCGGGGATCCACAAATGTTCTACCACACAGCATTTCTACACTTCTCCTGAGAACAGTAGTACCCAGCTTATATAACTGGCCTACCGCCCGTGAAAGGGAAAGCTCCGTAAGACAAAAGGAAAGATCAAGATTTTGCCTGGCAAATTGACCAATTCTGGCGATGTGGGTACCTGTGGTATTTAGGCTCGGTCGGAATCGAGGTAAACCTGCCAGGCCCAGACATTTCTGAAAACAAGGTACCTAGTGAAGTCTGGGGTGGTGCAGGTTGCATGGATACGAATACTTTGTCTTAACCAGAATGCCCTTCAAACACCAAACTTTGGCTAAATTGCAGATTACCCTCATATTTTTGTGAAGGAAAATTCCCAAGTCTGTGAGGATCAAAACAATTCCTACCATCCAGTGTTCCCACACTTCTCCCAATAAAACCACTACCCCAAATGTTCACCAAATAATATGTATTTAGTAGATTAATTACATCGGACCTCATAACAGCAATGTATTTGCTATGATCATAAATTAGTTAAAGAGAAAGCAGAATTTCAAAGGAGTCAATACATTTCAAAAAGCAGATTCATAGTACAAAGGTCTTAAATCACAATATAGAAAAATCAGAAAATAATAGCTGATGGTCTGTGGAGATGTCTAGAAAGCTCAATTATAATATAAGTGCTTTCAGCCTCAGATATCCTGATTATGGTTTCCACAATAATAGGTTCAAGGAGATGAGTCCTCGGTCTGGAAAGGTTACCTAGATATTAAACCATTTTTAAAAGATAGTGTGTTATAGCAGGCTATATTGGGTCATTTCAGCTTCACGCTGCTGCTAGTTAGGTTATTTGCATCCCTCTGCATCAGGCACATTGACAACAAACTATCTGACTCTTGCAAACAAAATAACAGTCTGCAGAGTAGATGCATTATCTCACCAGGATATATTTCACAGTAGGCGGAGGCAAAGTCAGTAGAATTTCCAGCACAACAGGCTAATCAAATCACCTTCCCATAATGGAATCTGGAGCTTCCTGATTGAAGATTGCTTCTGAATGACTGGTAGGCTTGGGTATTGGCAAGATCTTATGTATCAGGAATAGGAAATGTCATGAAAGTTACTGGCTTAGCAACAACATGACTCAACGTGCAATTCCTTCACACAGCAAACTCTTGTTTGACATACCCTATGTGAATGGTGAAAAGGGCGTTCATTACATTCTTGGCCTTTCAGCTGTGACAGCAAACTAGTGTTGATACCGGATCGCTGAAACATTATCGATGTCAAGAATATCGATTTACAAAATATCGAGGAAAAAATATAGAATACCAAAATATCGACCTCCTATCTCTAAAAAGGTAAGTACAAAAATATCGAATTAAAAATATCAAAGTAAAAATTATAGTTAGTCAAAATATCGAATTTTTTAAAATGCTTTAAATTAATTAAAAATTAATGAAATAATAAATATAATTAACTTAAACATACTTAAAATACTTAAATTACCTTAAAAATAATAAATAATTAATGTAAGGAAAAAAACATACAAATTAATTTGTTAATACATATATATATATAAACGTAATATTAATAACAAAATTACAATATTTTTAACGTAGGATAGCGGAAAGGGTAAAATTTACTATTACCACTCCAGTGAGTGCAACAGTAGGGAAAGCGTTGGATAGCGTAGGTGTAAAAACTACCATTCCCACTCCAGAGAGTGCAACAGTAGGTAAAGCGTTGGATAGCATAGGTGTAAAAATTACTATTTACACTCTCAGAGAGTGCACCAGTAGGGAAAGCCTTGGATAGCGTAGGTGTAAAAAATAATATTCCCACTCCAGAGAGTGCACCAGTAGGGAAAGCGTTGGATAGCGTAGGGGTAAAAATTAGTATTCCCACTCCACAGAGTGCAACAGTAGGGAAAGCGTTGGATAGCTTAGGGGTAAAAATTACTATTCCAACTCCAGAGAGTGCAACAGTAGGGAAAGCGTTGGATAGCATAGGTGTAAAAATTACTATTCCCACTCCAGAGAGTGCACCAGTAGGGAAAGCGTTGGATAGCGTAGGGGTAAAAATTACTATTCCCACTCCAGAGAGTGCAACAGTAGGGAAAGCGTTGGATAGCGTAGGGGTAAAAATTACTATTCCAACTCCAGAGAGTGCAACAGTAGGGAAAGCGTTGGATAGCGGGATGGTAAAAATTACTATTCCAACTCCAGAGAGTGCAACAGTAGGGAAAGCGTTGGCTAGCGTAGGGGTAAAACTTACTATTCCCACTCCAGAGAGTGTAACAGTAGGGAAAGTAAATACTTCATATATAAATAAAAAGAAATTAAATATTAATACCAATTACAACTTAATTAAAAGTAATTAACAATTTTATATAATATAATAATTAATCAATTAAAAATACAAATAAAAATTAATTATTAAAAATGATTACCTATTAATACAAATTATTTACCAATTAACAATTAATTAATTAACAATTATAAAATAATTGAAAATTAGAACAACAAAAAACCAATAAATAAATCAAAATATTTAATTAATTACAGTTAAATTACTTCCCACCTATTCCCCTATAAACACACAACCCACGACAGAAAATAAATTAATAAAATTAACATAATTATCAATTAATCAATTAATTAAAATTAATTACCAATTATATTGTAATTAATTACCAATTAAAAATGTAAATAACAATTCAAAATAAATACCAATAAATAAATTAAAAAATTTAATTATTCATAATTAAATTACTTCCCACCCTATTCCCCTATAAACCCACAACCTGCTACAGAAAATAAATTAATAACATTAACATAATTATCAATTCATTAATCAATTAAAATGAATCACCAATTATATTTTAGTTAATTACAATTAACAATTAATTAACAATTAATTCAAAATAAATACCAATAAATAAATAAAAAAATGTAATTAATTATAATTAAATTACTTCCCACCCTATTCCCCAATAAACCCACATCCCGCTACTGAATTATATTACGCAAAAATTAAATAGCATAAAATTAATTAATTAAAATGAATTATAAAATAAATATACACTTTTCACACATATACTAACATAAAAAATCAATTGGATATTATTAAAAAATGTAAATAACTTACTTACCTCAAATGCGATATTTTTGTTGTCTATATTCTGTCCATTCTATATTTATGTTGTCTATATTCTGTCCATTCTATATTTTTGTTGTCTATATTCTGTCCATTCGATATTTTGTCCATTCTATATTTTGAATTCAATATTACCGCTATTCCATTCGATATTTTTGTAGTCTATATTCTGTCCATTCGATATTGTGTCCATTCTATATTTTTAATTCGATATTATTGCTCATCGATATTAAAAACTCGATATTTTGAGTGTATACCATTGATACCACCTTTCATATCAGCTCTTCACATACAGAACTGTGGCATCCTACATGTGTCCCCTCTAGAATTCAACATCTACCTATCTCCCTTAACAAACCTGATTAAATGATTCAAGCTCACCTGTTACAACTAGGTAGATGACAACCAAATCATTTTTTTTCAATGGATGGTCTGGAAGACCTCTGCAATTTAAAACTTGATGACTGCCTCTGGGCCATAAACACATGAATGATGAATAACCATCTAAAGCTAAATACCGATAAGACGGAGCTTATGACCTACTTACAATGTCAAAAATACCAGCCCCTAAGGAACATGAAGCCTCTCACCAATATCAGAGAAATCGGAAACCTAGGAATAACCATCTATTCAGACCTACATTTGATGCCACGTCAAAAACGTAAAACAGGGCCTTCTACACAATGAAAACGCTATATTGCTTCCTCTCATACCTTGGATACCACCAGAAACTGCATGCCATTGTCCCACTTGTGATCTCCAAGCTTGACCATGCCAACAGCCTATGCCTTGGCAACCCTCATTCATAATATGCAAAACACAACTCATCCAAAAAGTATCTGCAAGATTTCCTTCACCCAAGAGAACACATAGACATGACTCCTGATTTGCAACCCCTCCACTACCTATAGGAAAAAGGGCAATGTTCAAGCCTCTTTGCATTGTTCACTGAGCCTCCAAGGAAAAGGACAGCTAATACCTGCAAGCTAAATTCAAGCAACACTAACAAATCAGGACACTATGCTCCAGTCTCGCACCACTTATCATGCCACCTTACCATAAGAAATCCATAGGAGGCACTGCTTTCTCAGTACAAGTCACCAAGATCTGGTACACACTACCAGCCAACATTAGAAGCATTTAAGAGCCTATACACTCCAGAAAACAGCATTGCTATTTCCAAAACAACTACACCATCACACACCTGGGCAACAGAACCTGGAAAGACAGTCGCACCCTCAAACTCAGTCTTTAGCTCACAATTCACAGATTGGAAACAACCCAACCAGGCAACTACCATTGATAAAAAAGTAAGTTAAGGAGAGTTGACCTATGCTTTGCCGGTGGAGTTTGGTGCAGTGTCAGACTTACTAAAGCTAGTAGGCCTGGGAATTAGTCAAAATGCTATGCCATCCCCGGTGAGGCATAATGAGGAGAAATTTCTTTATTTCTCCTTGCTACTTCCCCAGCCTATGTGTGATGAGTTATGCAGCACACATAGAAAGAGGATTATGCTTCTATGTATTATTTTTGTGCAGGTAGTTGTCCCTTTCTGCACATAAACAATCTAGCCTGTAATGCAGGCACCCTTGCACCATGGTGCAAGGTTACCTGCGTTGGCGCTAGGCAGCACACAGTGTGCTAGGAGACAGAAGAAATGTGCAAAACATTTGTAAATATGGTGCATTTCTGCTTTCAGCCTTTCATGCAATGCAGTGCAGCAAGTTCCCATGCTAAGTTGCGTGAAATGTAAGTCAGTCTGCCTCAAACTTTCTAACTGATCAACCCAGTGCAGTAACCAGCGAAGCAGACCATAATGATAAGAAATGGGGCCCGCGGTAGCTGTTCAAAGCTGCCAGTGTACTTACAAACCATAAACTGTGTGTGTGTCTCTCAGACCTCATCATCCACCACACTGCTACACGCTGCATCCCACAGCATGAGCATTATGCAGCATACATAGAAAGAGGAATTTGCTTCTAAGGATTATTTTTGTGCAGGAAGTTGTCCATTCCTGCACATAAACAATCAAGCCTGTAACGCAGGCACCCTTGCACCATGGTGCAAGGGTACCTGCGTTGGCACTAGGCTACACACAGTGTGCCAGCGCAAGGAGACAGCTGAAATGTGTTTATCTTTGTAAATATGGCACATTTCTGCTTTCAGCCTTTCATGCAATGCAGTACAGAAAGTTACCATGCTAAGTTGCATGTAATATAAGTCAGTCTGCCTCTATATTTCTGATTAGACAACCCAGTGCAGTAACCAGCGAAGCAGACATTAATCATAAGAAATACCATATTAGGGCCCATGGAGCTGTTCAAAGCTACCAGTGACCTTAAAAAACAAACTGTGGGGCAGATGTACAAGGTCTGGCGCATCTCTGCAAATCAGCAGGTATGCGCCAAAAATCTTGCGACACGCAAAACCACCCGTGCACCACCACCGATGCGCCGCATTTACAACGTGGTGCACCGTGGTGCACGGATGGGGAGATTCGTGTTGCATCCACTGGCGTAAGGGCAGTGCGTTGCTGGAGTCGTGTCGCAAGCGAGATGCAGATCCAGCAAGGCTCAGGGGCGCCCTATGCCTAACATGCTGCGTCACTCCTTACGCCTGCTTCAAGCAGGTGCAGGGTTTTGACTCAACATGGGCGTAAAAGTGACTCAGTGAAATCTTGTAGATTTCACTGCATCACTTTTACAAAGCGTTCCTGAGACGGAACGCCCCCCCCCCGCTCCAGAACGCCCACATGAAACCTGACGCAGGTGTCATGTGGCGCAGGGCTTTACAACGTGGCACATCTACCTAGATGTGTCACGTTGTAAATAAGGTGCAACATGGTGCATGGTTTATGCCGCCGCTGCGTCCCAGAAGTGACGCAGTGGTGGTGTAAATGTGGCTCAAGGGGCTTGTAAATCTTCCCATTGGTGTCTGTGTCTCTCACACCTCATCATCCACCACACTGCTA
This sequence comes from Lissotriton helveticus, assembly GCF_964261635.1. Lineage (NCBI taxonomy): Eukaryota > Metazoa > Chordata > Amphibia > Caudata > Salamandridae > Lissotriton > Lissotriton helveticus. Next base: position 2,083,738,128 of record NC_136065.1, read on the forward strand.
CATGCTGCATCCGAAAACCACACATCAGTGGCCATGACGCACAACATGGAAATACTTCCCACATTGGTTCACAAAACAAAGGCAATACCATTCTAACAAATTCCCCCCCCCTCACCCGCCATATGGTGTAGCTTACTGGCCATAGAGGTAAGAACTTCGGTGCCACACATAGGAGTAGTAAGCACTATACAACTGGGCAATACAATACAATAAAATATTTTTCACATGCATCACCAAGATTTGTTTTGGTCCTACTAAAATCTTTGGGGCTCATTAGGATGGCGGGCGGACTTTATCCGCCCGCCACCCTAACGGAGAACGGGACCGCCCGCCATAAGGGCGGGGGTCCCGTAGGGGGAATTAGGATGTGCCCGCCACAGTGGCGGGCACATCCTACATGTTTTGCATTGTGGCGGGCGGTGCTCTCTGCACCGCCCATCACAATGCAAAACATAAGAGAACGCATTTGCATATGCAAAGCGGAAGGCACGAGTGGTGCCTGCCGCTTTGCATATACAAATGTGGGGGGGGGTACCATAGGTAGCCCCCCCTGTCCTCCCCCTAAGCTGGCATCACCTGGGGGCCCCGCAGGGGGCCCCCGCAGGAAACACCGCCTGCCTTTCCGTGGCGGCATTGCCGCTTCGGAAAGGCCCCTTAATGTGGACATTGTAATATGGCTGGCGGTGTCCATAGGACACCGCCACCATATTATTCTATTACTCCCGCGGTCGCCAGGCGACCGCGGCGGTAAAGCGGCGGACAGTCTTTCCGTCCGCCGCTGTCCCGACCGCCATCTTAATCTGGCGGGGGGAATGCAGGCATGGATGTCGGGTGGATTGCCTCCGCCAGGGTGGCGGTGGCTACCGCCACCCTGGCGGAGGCAATCCGCCTGACATCCTAGTGGGTCCCTTAGTTTCTATTACACTTCAGAATTATAAAACAACATGTACTTCATTTGTGCTTTCATAACTGCTGGTGTATGTTGAAATATGTGTACAGTTCATTTACAGGTATTTTACATTTTTGTGAATTAGAAACAAATTGATATCCTAGAGTATTTATTTTCACATTCCCTGTACACAATGCCATTGGAATTATGATATTCTGAGGCCAGGGAACTATGCAATTCTGCGGCTGCTATATTTTTAGCAAAATTATCAATTTTCTGCATTTGCCTCACAATCTATCATCTGCTGCATATTATTCAGATTTTTGGAGAAAAAAAAATGTTTTTGTTTCCAGCTGAAACAGATCAAAATGTACTAAAATGGTGCAACACATGCTGCCGTGCAGTGGAGGGTCCTTCACAAAGGTTGAAGGCCCACCTTTCAGTTACTTATAGCTGTATTTGGATGTGGAACTGATATTAATGAAGTGAAAACTTTGCCCAGACAGTGCGATCCTATAAAGATAACAATCTAATGAAGTGATACTGGCTGCGGCCGGAATTCCACGCCTGTGCGGGACATTCCGATCGCTGGCGTGGTCATGATGGCTACCGGCCGTCATCAGCACACGCCCACCGTAACTCATGACAGCCGGGAGCCGTCATCAGCACCGAAGGGGTTAAGAAATGTGGCACATTAAGGTGCATAATTTGTGTTTTCTTGCCACATGAATTAATCAACACTGCCACATAATTTAGGCCTCCCCTGCTGCCTAATTCAAGTGGCCCACTGTACCACAGAGATATTGTCACATAGTTAACTTTACAAAATCCTAAAGAATAATGAGAACTCTGTCAGAAGACACATCCTGCCATTTAAAATGTCATGTAATACGCAGCAAATGTAACAAGACAAAAATAACACTTAAAGGGATTTTTATTGCACATTCACCTTCTAAACTCCCGCGCCTCTATAGTGTGCCAGCTGCGGTGGTTGTTGGGAGGGGCGGGGCAAAGATTATTAAGGGCTGGTACAGCCCTCAAATGACCCCCTTGGCCACGGCCTTGGAGGAACACGTATGTAATGCAGCTTCATGAAAGAATTTTCAGGCTTTGACATCAGATCCGAGAGGGCCCTCTAGCAACGCCTCGAGGTACTGCAGGCTTGTAGAGACCAGTTGGATCTGAATAGAATGGGATACTTCTTTTTTTATTTCTGTAATTTTTTATTGTAGAAAAATATATGTTTACATGGAGCATAGAATATACATGGGTGAAGGAAGAGAAAGGAAAGGAAAGGAAAGAAAAGAAAAGCGCCCGGGGGTGGGGGGGGGGAAGGTTCGCTGCCAGCTTATAGTCTTATTGGCGTTAGTCCGATTGCCAGTCTTCCAAGTTCAGTTTCTCGATGTCGTCTGCCGCCCCTTTGCGTTGCTTGGTTGATATCCTTGGTCCCACGCCCCGGAGGAAGGGAGATAGAGAAAGGTCAAGGAGAGAATAGAAGGGAGCGATGCAGTTGCATTCTTGTTGTGCGCACAAAGACTGGCTAGGTGAGCCGCCTCGCTGATTGTCTAGCTTTTCCGCCTATGGTGGTTTATGCGATGATAGGTAGTTATCTAGGGAGCCCCACATATTCGACTGCCTGAGTGTGTCGCTGTAATGTTGTCAGCCCCTCGTAGGTAGGTGATCCAGTTAAGCCATGCTTTTGGCGTGGCTTTCGCTGTGTCTTTCCAGTTACTTAGGACCATTTTGACTGCCGCAGTCAGCAGTAGGTCAATTAGGTTGCGGTCTTCTGTAGTTGTGATTGCTGAGGAAGTGAAACCCAGTACCAGGCTGTGGAAGTCTATGTGTGTGGTTACCCCTGTGATCTCGTTAATTAGCGTTTCAATTTTGTCCCAGAATTCCCTAACCTTAGAGCAGCTAAAGAGTAGGTGTTCTAGGTCTCCCTTCCCCTTGCTGCAGTTCCAGCAGGAGTCGCTCTCTCGTATCCCCATGCCTGCTAGGCGGGCTGGTGTCCAGTAGGCCTTATGTACTAGCCAGAATTTGGTCTGGTTTAGCGTTGCAGTTACCTTTTTCCTAGATGTGGATCTCCATAGCTCTGCTTTCTCACCCTCACTTAGCACCCTACCCGCTGTTGTACCCCAAAAGTTTGTGACTTTGTCATTGAGTTTGGTGGTTTTGGGGCATAGGGCTTTGTAAAGATGTGCCACTTGGTGACCTAGTGTGTTGAGTTTGGCGGCATGTTGTATGAGTGGTGGTGTTAGACCGTTAAGGTTTGCCTTCCTTATTGCTACCTTGATCTTCAGGAAGTTGTATAGTTCTATGCTCTGTAGGTTGTGGTCTTCCCTGAGGGTGTCAAAAGTTAGGTGTGTGCCTTGTTTCTGAAGGTCGTTGGCAGTGGAGATTCCATGCCCTTACCATGAGTGCATGTTCAGAGTCTTATCCCTGTACTTTATTGTGGGGTTGTGCCAGATGGACTCGAATTGACTTTTCCTTATGCTTGTTGCCATAAGTTTGTCCACGCTTAGGAGCGCTGTTTTTGTATTCTTTAGGACGGGGTTGTCCTTGATCGCCGGGTGTCTGGTTGCGGTGAGAAGGGCGACTGGGTTCATGCCTTTTAGTAATCCCCGCTCTAGTGAAAGCCATGCGGGGGTGTAATCCGGTCTCAGGTCGAGCCAGTGGAGCCCCATGTCTGGCTAGGCACGCTACCTGGAATCTTTTGAAATTGGTTAAGTTAAGGCCTCCCAGGTCTTTTGGCAATCTGAGCTTGTGTAGGCTTATTCTGGGCTTTTTCTCCCTCCACAGAAAGTTGTTCAGCATTTTGTCCAGTCTTTTGTGGAAGTCTTCTGTGTTTATTAGTGGCAGCATGCACAACACGTGCGTTGCGTTGTAAAGCTTTTATTCGACATTTTGTCATAAAGCCAACACATTTAAAAATACATTCATATACATGATTTTTAAAAGCAAGTAGCATCTTTAAAAAAATAACAGAGAAAATACAATATGTGCATAAGTCAAGTCCCAGACAACATCACGAAATATTTGCAGTTTGTGAGGGGATACATTGCTTTTTCATAATTTATAATTTAACATACAAATATGATATTCTTCCAGTTTAGAATTAATTACAAGACCGAGTATTAAAAGAAGCTATATACATGATATAAATAGATAAAATGCCAGTAGTTAAAAGAGTTAATATACTATATTTTTAGTCCGTATTTCTTCCTAATCAAGCAGACACTATGGAGGTACCTACTGACTCCAAAGGTTATCAACTGGGAAGTTGAGGATCTAAATAACCTTTCAGCCTCTTTAAACGATCTTATGCCCAAATTTTTACAGAGAGGTTTAATCCATTTCATGCGTTGCATTTTATAAAGTGGACGAAAGAAAAGGATATGGGCCTCATCTTCTTTTTGTTTCAATTCACACAACTTGCAATATGAGTCATTCCCCTTGGAGTTTCCCCACCGGCAGATGTTTGCGTTTATCTGTAAAACCCCATATCTATATTGAAGATATACAGTTTTGGCCAAGGGTGGTTCAACTTCATCCATAAATTGTTCGAATATGGGGGTGTCCTTGAATTGCACAAACTTGTGTGTTAATGAGCCAGTGACACGTTCATATACATTACTAGTCATGTAGTACCAATAAGCGATTTTTACCTGTTCTTTACAGTTAGTTTGCAAGGTGGTTGGGTTTTTCCAGAAGTGTGAAAGACCAATTTTTGTGAGCCAAATGGATATATGTCTTAGCCACTTGATTGAATTAAATGTGTCCAATTCCCTAATTTCCAATAAACCAGCTCTATAGTCAGCGAGTTCCGGGGTAGACCATAGTCTTACCCAATAGAGTAATGGCCTCAACCAACATAAAAGATCTGTACGTTTTATGTTGATATCTAGATAAACAGGTACCAAAGGCGTTCTTAGTGGTAGTCTTAATAGGCGCCTAAAGAACGCGTTCTCATCAATATCAAATATCTTATTTGAGTAAGGCCCCCAAATCTCAGCCCCATATAGGGCTGCAGATTGTGCTTTTGCTTTAAACACTTCAATCGCAGGTGTTATGGCTTTTGAAGTACTCCCTCCATGAATTTTTAGAATAGGGAGAGAGTTGTGTTTAAGTGTCAGCCTACTTTTTTCTAGTTGTTTTGTCCAGGATATTTTACTGTCAAGCCTGATACCAAGATAGTCGAAAAATTCCACATACTCCAGTTTAGTATTATTTAAGGCCAAATTCTTCTTAAAAGTTTTAGGGGGAATAATGGCCATGTACTTAGTTTTAGATGAGTTAATTTCTAACCCCTTTAGCACACAATAACTGTTGAATTGATTTATTAAATTTTGTAATCCTTTGACTGTTTGTGATATTAAAATGGTGTCATCCGCAAATAACAATGCTGTGATTGCCTCATTGCATAATTTCGGGGAATCGTGGTTACATTGTGCCAGATAGGGGGGATATCGTTTACAAATAAAGAGAAAAGGGTCGGGGCCAGCACGCACCCTTGTCATACCCCCCTTTTTACTGGAATAGCTTGAGTAAGAGTGGTTACAGCGCCACAGTGTAGAGGCTTACCGGGAGTTGCAGAGGAGCCCCCGACCCATCACAGAGCAGAACGAAGCCGTGAGGGCAACGGCAGCATAGCGCACTTCATTCCCCAGCAGTACCAGGGGCAGCACCAGGAGCGCCGCGCCCGTGACGCGGCCAGAGCGACAGCAATCGCGCTCAAAGGGAGACGCCGCCGGGAGCCTCGTGGTTACAGCGCCACAGTGTAGAGGCTTACCGGGAGTTGCAGAGGAGCCCCCGACCCATCACAGAGCAGAACGAAGCCGTGAGGGCAACGGCAGCATAGCGCACTTCATTCCCCAGCAGTACCAGGGGCAGCACCAGGAGCGCCGCGCCCGTGACGCGGCCAGAGCGACAGCAATCGCGCTCAAAGGGAGACGCCGCCGGGAGCCTCGTGGTTACAGCGCCACAGTGTAGAGGCTTACCGGGAGTTGCAGAGGAGCCCCCGACCCATCACAGAGCAGAACGAAGCCGTGAGGGCAACGGCAGCATAGCGCACTTCATTCCCCAGCAGTACCAGGGGCAGCACCAGGAGCGCCGCGCCCGTGACGCGGCCAGAGCGACAGCAATCGCGCTCAAAGGGAGACGCCCCCACTCGCCTCGCGAGTCGCGCGCGGGAAGCGCCCGGGAGAAGCCCGGGACAAGGGCGGGACAGTCGTAGACAGTCCGGGACTGGACTGGGCAACCCCCCTAACATCTGCAATCCAAGCAAGTAAGAGATTTCCCTTTTCTATTAACTTTACTGTGCAGCGTCATCTCGAAAGGCTCTCTGTGAGCTTCAAATTAAACTCACTGATACACGCGCTTTATCAAAGTATCTGGTGTCTACTGGCAAAGCCAATATAATATCAGGGCAAACCAACAACACAAACTTAAGATGTCTAAAAAAAATACTAAAAAACAGCCCCCTGTTAACTCTAAGCCCATAGTTAACTCTAAGCCCATAGAAAACTATATGCTTCAAGTTATAACCAAAATAAATAAAGATAGAAGAGAATCATTAGGACTAAGTCAGTCGCCTGAGCTACAGCTACTAAGCCCTATCCAGAGTCCTCAACATTCAGGGTCTTTAGTATTTGATGACTCCACTAACCTAATAGACATTACAGTCCATCCTACTCCAAACTTGGATGATCAGAATAGCCTTATCCTGGATGATGTCGCAAATATAGTGCCACCAGACCAAGGAATAAACATTGACCTTGAACACGAGACTCTGGCGCATAATGTTGATGATTTGCCATCCCCTGAGCAGGAAACTCGACCTTCAAAAAAAACAGGAAAACACATCAAAAGCGGATGGGGTTACGCTCAGGTAATAGGAGGAAAAATGCTACTCCGACAGGGAAAAATAAGGCAAAAATCTTAGATGATGGTGACACTAATGTTCCTGATAAAAGCAATCACGATAAAAGCTATAATGAGGACGATTTGCTTCAGAAAATAGCAGACATTATTGATTCTAAAATCACAACCATCATTAAGCCTTTAATCGCCAAGATTGACAAATTGAACGCGGAGGTAAAAAAGATGAGTGGTCTTCAAGTCAAAGCTGTGGAAGGGGTTGAGACGGTTAATACCTTAGTGACACAAATGGCGAAATCAATCGAACCTAAGGCAAGGAGCTCTATAGAAAAAGAGAGCAGTCCTACGCTCCCTGAAAGTTCAGCCAGGAATGAAACTCATTCTACTAATCGACCCTTGCACACCGCTGGGGTACCAGGACCAAAAGGTAATGTGCAAATAAACTGTCAGGAAACAGATCCCCTTCAATTTATTGAAGAAGCCTCCCCAGTGGTCCTGGTCCTGGCCAATGTTCCCCCGCCAACAGATGCACAATCCGAAACACCAGCATCCTTGTCTAGTAAGGCCCTCTATTGGCTAACAAATAATACGCAAATGGCACCAGGAGGAAAAAATCAACTTGCATCCGAGATTAAATCCACTAAGAGGGTGGCATGGATTGGAAATCGACCGAAAGGATTCAAGGGAGATTGTGTTATAGTGACTTTTTCCCATCCAGGTGTTTTGCCAAATCTCCTAAACCATATCAATCCCCCCCAAAGAAGAGCAGGATCTGTTGTTCCTCTTACGTTAAAAAATTTTTATGGAGAGCAAGAGAATGTGACTTTTCCAAGGACTCCTGGACCTATGTGGAACACTGTGAGAAACAACAGAGGCCAAGGGGTTCCCTTTAATGATTGGGGTATGGTTTTAGGTAATAGATATGAAGCCTTATCAGGGCTAAATGATTGTGATTGACTGGGCAATAGATTTGAAAACCTTCTAATTCCTGTTGGCATTCATGCTGGCAGGGAAACGGTCACCCGGCCAAATACTGGATTAACTGATGCTTTGATTAATGTAAGCAACATACAGGACGAGTCTGGTAATATGATTAATGCTCACCAGTGTATTGAATGTTCCCAACATACTGTTAATAATGATATCCTTGAGTCAAATGAGAATTTGTCTCCTGAATTGGCTGTTATAGATGATAATACATGTGAATATGATCCTACCCAGCAACAGTGTGAAGGTCAAATCGATAGTACAAAATCTACCAGTGACAATATCAATATACAACGTACCTTAATGTCCTGGAATGTTGCAGGGTTAAAAAATAAGATTCTATCACAGGATCTACTAACTTTCCTGGATTCAAAGGATATAATCCTTCTTCAGGAGACTTGGCAGCTAGAACCTGATCCAATTCAGGGATATTTACATTATTTCATTCCAGCTACCCCGAGCTCAAGGGGAAGGGCAAAAGGTGGCTTGGTAACATGGATTAAGCAGAATAATGACTACTCAGTGTTACAAATAGATACCAATAGTTCTGATATATTATTGGTCAAATTACAGCGACCGCCCAGTAGGGACATCTTTATCTTTAACATCTACTCAAGGGGCCTACCGGGTGGTAAACCCACTAAGGCGGTTGAACTGTTGGATATTCTATTAAAACAACACTGTCTGAATGCCGATATTATTATTGGTGGTGATTTTAATTGTTGTTTTGAACCACTTGATAATCAGGACATTGACCTCACTATTGAAGAGGACTTCATTTGGGAAATCCCACAGCTTTCCTTGTTACCCATCAAAAGATGGTCTGAGGCTGCATTACAGTTAAAAGTACTATGTGTTGAGTCTGGGTTGAGGGCCACTAACGGAAGAACATTATCAGATAAGCAGGGTGCCCCTACTTTCTCTAATGGAATTACACATAGTCGTATTGATTATATATTGACTAACAAAGAGAATTGGGGAAATGTTCTTGATATGAGGATTGAGACAAGGGTGGAAAGTGACCACGACCCATTGATTTTAACTTTTAAATTGTTCGATCTGATGACAAATGAGGAAGAGAGGGAAAATGTTCAGATAAACCTTTCCAATGATCAAAGACACATCAGATGGGCAATCTGTGCAGCCAATGAGGAAAGCATGATAGCTATAAGGGATTTAACAACCCTGGCCATCCAAGAAGTCCAGGATATATATGATAAAAATACCCCGATAGCTGAAATTAGCAGGATCCATGATAAATTTTTTAACAAGTTAAAATTGTTCTTTGTAAAGAAAGCTAAGAAGAAGCCACGTAGACCGATAAGGAAGGAGGATCAGTGGTATGACAAGACCTGCAGGACTGCCTATAGGTTCCTGTCAGATGCGGTAAAAACTAGAGACAAAACTAAAATAAGGGAGGCCCGAGTTATGTACAAAAAAGTGCAATTCAGTGCAAAAAGGGACTGGGAGGAAGGCTACTGGAGGGATCTCCTTGAAGCCAGTAGGGAAAGATCCATGACACCCTTCTGGAACATTGTTAAATGGGGAAGGGGGGCTAATAGAGGAGAACCCACAAACCATGTGTTACCAGAAGCCTGGGTATCCCATTTTTCTACTCATTTTGCTGCTGAGGATGAAGGTCAAGAGGAGTGTCTAGCCTTAGCAGATACTCTTACGAGTCCCTTACTCTTCTCCAAAGATGACATCCTAAAAACTCTGAGCTGTATACCTAAAGCCAGAGCCCCGGGCCTAGATTTTATCCCTGCAGATTTGTTTATGCACGACAAGGACCTATGGGCCACCTATATTCAGCTGTTAGCCAACGCTATTGCAAAGGGCTCGCCTATTCCTGAGACCTGGAAAGGAGCCGAGATTATCCCCATCTTTAAAAAGGGGGCATGCTCGGATCCAGGCAATTACAGGCCTATTAGCCTGATTGCATGTATACAAAAAGTTGTGGCAAGGTTATTATTACAGCGAATACATGGGTGGATAGATGATCACGATATATTATCTCCCCTGCAGGCTGGTTTCCGCAGCCATACCAGCACTATCGACCAAGTTTTTAGATTTGTTTTATTGTATTGGCGCACAGTTTTATTAGGGGGCGGGATGCTTTTTGCGGCTTTTGTTGATTTAAAATCAGCTTTTGATTTAGTTCCCCGCTATAAGTTGTGGAACATCCTACATGACCAGGGTATTCCAAAAGAAATCCTGTCTCTACTGATCAGGATGCATGAAAACAGCTTTGCACAAGTACGGTGGAATCAGCAGGGTAGTACCACTGAGAAGTTCCCCATTGGGAGGGGTGTACGCCAAGGATGCGTGCTCGCACCAACACTCTTCTCGTTATACATCAACAGGGTGATCAGTTATTTCGAACATCAGCCCACGGATGCCCCAAGGTTGGCAGGAAGGCTGATCCCCCTGTTGATGTTTGCGGACGATACCTTACTGATATCAAAGACCCAGCAGGGACTTCAAAAGGCCATTAGGGTTTTTGAAGCATTTTGCATTGATCATGGTCTTGTAATTAATACCAGCAAAACTAAATTTATGGTTATGCACAAGCGGAAACACATTAGAGGTAGAGTTATTATGGATGGGGTCCAGCTCGAGCAGACCCAGGTCTTTAAGTACCTTGGTATCAATTTGTCCTACAATCTAGATTGGAAACAGCATATAAATGAACTAGATACAAAACATGCACAACTTGCCGGAGTTCTCACAAAGGAGCTTTTTTCATCCTATACCAAACCAATTAGACCTGTCCTAAAAATCTACAACGCTAAGGTCGGAGCAGCTGTTCTTTACGGAGCTGAACTCTGGGGGTCCAGTAATCTTACTAAGTTGACGGTAGCACAGAACAAATTTCTCCGCAACATTACTGGGTTACCAATGTCAACCCCATTGATACCTCTAAAGTATGATTTGGGATTTTATAGTTTTAGGGACATAGCCAGGTATAGAATTGTGGCCTACTGGAGAAGGCTATGGGTAACCCCTGAACTCTCCCAGTATGCCCAAGGCTTCCTGGAGGTGAGAACCCTGGATACTGCTAGTAAGATAGTCTGGATGAAAGAGGCTAAACTTCTATATAGGGCACTGGGTCTATCCCAATTGTGGGATGATCCCCTAAATAGTGTATTTCCACCGAAAAAGATACTTCGTGAACTCTATTGGAGCATGGTGGAGATTAAGTGCTTTAGGAATCATATTGACCGTACCTTTACATATGATTATTTGGAGCTCAAGCACTCACCGGCCCTCGAATCCTACTGGGATTGGATCACGGTCCCAGGGGACCGGAAGAGGTACCATCAGCTGAGGGTGGGGACACTTCCACTAAATGCCCTAGTAGTGAAATGGAATAAGGTACAAACTCCAAGGTGCCCCTTCTGTCCGGACCATAATGAAAACATCGGACATGTGTTATTTGCCTGCCCTGAATATAGAATACCCAGACGCTCATGGCTTAAACCAATTTGCATCCAGTTAGGTTTAAAAACGTCAAACGAGGCTGTCAGGATCTTAAGAACAGACACCTCTCAGCCTGTTGTTATAGCTATGGCAAAATTCCTCCACTGGATGTGGATAATTCGGGCACGCAAAATCTGTTTGGAATAAGTTTAGGATTGTTATTTCCTGTCGTACTGTTTGCGTTTATTTGAATTTCTGACCAGTATATTTTTCTTTGTGATAAACTATGCAAACCATATAAGTAGTTGTTACTTTTTTATTTTTTTCGGTTGGCACTAATGAACTTAGCTGGATATTTTAAGATTATGTAAAGATGTAAATAGGATATTTTAAGATTGTGTAATAATGTAAATAGGATGAGATAGGAAGATGTTTATTACTTTTGCTTATTTATTGTATTAATTCATTGTGGATCCTGTATATTTGTGGGGTGGGGGGGAGGGGTGGGATAAAAACAACAAATTCTTTTTGTAAAATGTCTTTGATGATTGAAATATATCGAATAAAGACTAATTAAAGTGAAGTGAGTAAGTTCACCATTTCTTCCCCACCTTACTTTTGCGAAATTATCAGTGTGGAGCTTTATGAGGTTAGACAGCAATTCAACCGGGACGCCCATTTTCCTTAAGGTGTCCCATAATAGGGAACGGGGGACAAGATCAAATGCTGAGCGTAAATCCATAAATGCTACATATAGGCTACATTTCTTAATTTGAACGTATTTCCAACAAATACACATGAACCTGTACACCTGGTCCACAGTACTTGTCTTAATTCTGAACCCTGCTTGATATTTTGAAAGGATTTTGGATTCCTCTATTATTATTATTATTATTATTATTAAATGAAATTTGTAGAGCGCGCTGACACCATGGGTTTCCTGGCGCTGATCCAATCTAAAAGTCGGTTTAAAATGTGCCTGGCAAACATTTTTTGTAAAATATCAATTAAACTAATCGGTCTGTAGTTACCTGGATTATAGCGGTCCCCTTTTTTGTAAATGGTAACTATTTCCGCCCCCTTCCATGTTTCAGGGATCGGAGTTCCCAGCAGAATAGAGTTACACAAAAAATGTATATAGGGGCACCATACTTCAATGTTATGAGTGAATAAGTCCCCAGGTAATTTGTCTGGGCCTGGGGCTTTGCCCGCCTTAATTGCCTTTATTGCATACAATGTCTCTTCAATACTAAATTTATGAGAGCTGTTACACGGGGGAAGAGATCCTAGATTATTTTGGTCTGGGGACACCCCTGCCAGATCGTATAGTTTAACAAAGCGATCATACCAAGTTTTTTCATCCAGAAAGAAATCCCTGTTGGAGCTACCCGTTTTATTGTTTTTTGTTATCAAGCTCCAAAAGGTACTTTGATCGTGCTTCCTAGCAGCATTTAGAAGATCTTCCCAGATCGAATCATCCCATTCCTTTTTAGCACTAGAAAGGAGTCTTTTATAATCGTGTCTACACTCTCTTACCCTTACCTGGTCTTTAGATTTCACGGCATTAATTAAATTACTTTTGGCTAGACAACACTGCTTATTGTACCATGGTGTCTCTAGTTCCAATTGCCTTCTTGTGTTGCCTTTCTCATTTCAACATGTTTTACTCAGGAGGGGAGTTAATGACTCTACTAAATGATAGTGCATTTTAAGGACTTCGTGAGAACCCAAGCTCAAGTTGTCATATAAGGGGATAATATCTGAAAAGGTATTGTAAATACCCACAAGTGTATCTTTTTTTGCTAATATATGTGGCCACTTTATAGCTCTTCTGTTGTTAGATACCTCAACCTCTCCCACCTCCCTGATAGATTCTGTTTCACCATCAGATATTAAGAGTGGATAAGAAAGTAACCCCAGTTGTAGAGGAAAATGGTCACTTTCTGGTCTATTCACGACCTTAAAGGCTAACAACAGATGCCACAAATTGGTTGTGATCAGCATAAAATCAATCAATGATTTAGAGGTCCCCTTACTATACGTATAGTTTGCTGGTTTATCTGGATCTAGCCGACCATTACATGCCCTTAAATCGTTAGATACAGTCAGTTCGAAGATCTGCATAGCTGCCACTGAGCTTTTAGCTGATTTTAAGCTATCTAGGGAAGGAATGTCATAAACCCTGTCTTCGTTTTCCAGTAAATTTTCAAGCCCCAGCACAGGCTCGAATTGGCAGTTAAAATCCCCACCTATAATTATTTTGGAGTTTGCCTCTAGGTTGCACAAATACGAACTTAGTTGTTCTACAACCATTGATTCCTTATTTTGGGGGTTTGGTCTGTTATAAATATTTATCAAGTAAACATCCCCCATGTCCTTCGTGGTCATCTTTACTCCAAGCAAATCATTAGAAGCAAAGTACAAAGGTGAAACAACAACATTCAGGGATATTCGTATCCAGATCAATAAACCCCCCTGCACAACATGTAATTAACCATTGGTGTCAGCATCATTTTAATCGTTTCCACTCTCCCTCACCACGTTGTGAATTTGGGAGACCACCCTTCTACTCTTTCCTTAATTTTCTGGAGAGTGGCTTCCTCGTTATGTTCCAGTGTGGCCTTTAGGTCCCTCTCGAAGAGGAGGCCTAAATATTTTATGGGCTTCTGTTGCCATGTTAGGCCGGACGTGCCTAACACAGTTTTTGTTGTGTGTACGTTCAGTGGTTTGCATTCGGATTTGTTCTCTGTTCAGTTTGTACCCCGAGACCTGGGTGAATTGTTCTATCGTGTCCATCATCGCTTTGATGGATCTCTCTGGGTCTTCTGTGACTATTAGTACGTCATCCGCGTATGCCGCTAGCTTAAAAGTTTCTTCCTCTACCAGTATTCCTGCTATGTCTTTGTTGGTTCTGATCATGGTTAATAGTGGTTCTATCGCTAGCAGGAATAGAGCTGGTGAGAGCGGGCACCCTTGTCTGGTCCCCCGACCTAAGTGAAGTAGTTCTGATGTGCCTCCATTTACAACCACCCGTGATTTAGGGTCATTGTAGAGAGCCATTACCATCTTCCTATAGTTGGGTCCTAGCCCGAATTTCCCCATGCATTGGTCTAGGTATGGCCATGACACCCTATCAAAAGCTTTCTCCGCGTCTAAGGCTATCATGAACGCTGCGTTGCTACTTTTGGAGGAATGGTTAATTATGTGGCATAGTAGCCTTGTGTTGTCGTGGGACATACGGTTTTTAAGGTAGCCTACTTGGGAGCTGTGTATAAGCTTCGGTAGGTATGCATTGAGTCTGGTTGCTAGTATTTTTGCGTAGATTTTACAGTCTACGTTTATGAGTGAGATTGGTCTAAAGTTCTTTGCCTGGTTGGTGTCCTTACCTTCCTTTGGTATAACTATTATGTTGGCTTCCGCCATTGACCGTGTCATGCGTCCATTCTGGACACACTTCGTGAATACTTCTTGCATGGTTGGTTTGAGAATGTGTAGGTACTGCTTGTAAAATCCGGCTGTGAAGCCGTCTGGCCCTGGTGCCTTGTTGTCTTTCAGGCTTGCCGTGGCTTTCCCTATTTCGTCCTCCGTTACAGTTAGCTCGAGGATGTCTCGTTCCTTTTCTGATAGCGTTGGTGTAGATATGCTACCTAGTAGTTCTTTGCCCCCATCATCTTTTAGTGTTGCGTCTCTCGTGTATAGTCCCTCGTAGAAGTCTCTGAAGACTTCCAGAATGTCCTTGTTTGCAGTCTGTGACTTGTTGTGGCTGTCTTTAATGGCCCCAATCGTGTGCTGTTTCTGTCTTCCCTTAAGGTAGGATGCTATGTTTTTCCCTGCTTTGTTTGCAGTACACAGGTTAATAGATTTGTATTTATTGATCCAGGTCCCTGCTCTCTCGCTCAGTATTCTGTTGAGTTCGTACTTCCATTTAGTTAGGCATGTAAGGGTGTTTTTATCTTCCAGGTTGGCTATGTGGCCGTTCTCTAGATTTTTAATTTCTTTTTCTAGGTCTGCAATTCTTTTATTTCTTTCCTTGTTCAGCCTGCCCTTGATTGTCATAACGGTCCCCCTGATGGTGGCTTTCAAAGCGTCCCATAGCATTTCTCTTTCTGTCTCTGGGGTGTCATTTATTGTTATGTACTCTTTTATAGCCGCTTCTATCTCTGCTTTCGCAGAGTTTTTGGTGATCAGATTGTCATCAAAGCGCCATCTTCGATTTGGTTTTTCGTTGTGCTTCCCTGATAATGTTAGGCTTATATGCGAGTGATCTGAAATTGTCCTAGGGCCAATTTCCGTGTGGTCTATGAGGTGGGTGTGTGTTTCCGACATGAGGATGTAGTCTATTCGGCTGTAGGAGTTGTGTGGGTTGGAGTAAAAGGTATATTCTCTAGCATCTGGGTTACTTACGCCACGGGTCCTTCACGCTAAGTTTGGAGCACAGGTTCCTCAGGATGTTGCCTCTGTGTGTGGCTGGTCTGTGGGGGTGTTTGTCAATCGCTGGGTCTAGCACCTGATTCATGTCTCCAGCGACTACAAGAAGGTCATCTAGTGGTAGGGTGTGTAGTTGCGCTCCCACTCCGTCCCAGAAGGGTTTATCGTCAGTGTTTGGGCCATATATGTTGGCCTCATGTATTGTCTCCCCTGCTCTTCTTAGGCTAGTCACGAGAGTTCTTCCCTGGATGTCTGCCTGTGAGTCTACCACTGTTAGCTTGGAGTTCTTGCTGGTTATTGTCACCACCCCATTTTTCTTGTTCTGTGCCGGTGACCCTATAACATCGCCTATCAAGCTGGCTCTGAGGCGCTCTATGTCCTCGGCTTCTAGTCTTGTCTCTTGTAGTACAAATATGTCGCCCTTAAGCTTCCTGAGGTGTTCGAGCCCTTTCCTCCTTTTCACCGGACTGTTGAGACCTTTGACGTTAAGTGACACTATCTTAATGTCCGATGAGAGGTTTGTCTGTATGTTATGCGCCATTTGTGTGGTTTTACGTTTTGCGATCTGTGTGGCCTTACTCTGTATGGATTGCTGTGGCCCCCTTTTCCTGGTATTTGTGTTGCTTGTAGGTGCCTGTGCTTACGCCTGCGCTTGTTGCTCCTAGATGAAGATGTGGAGGTTGTAGAGAAAGAGTAGTATAGAGAAAAGTGAAGAAAAGTAACCCCATGTATGCGCTCCCCGCTCCCCCCACCCTCCCCTGCCTCCCCTGCCCTCCCCTCCCCTCCCTAGCCCCTCCCCCCCTTACTTGCTGAGTGGGTGTGCGACGACAAAGTTCCTTTGCACCGCATCATCCCTGAGGTAAAGTTTGTGTTCTTTGTTTGGCGGGGTCTTGAGAGGTGCACAGTTGGTTTCAGTAGCTCTCTTTCGGCCCAAAGTTCCATTTCGGTATCATACACCCCGTTCGCCGTCCTTCGCAGTCCAGAGGTAGGTCTGAGCGGGCTCGTAAGCGTGGCAAGCGTCGTTTGCATCCCATTCCTGCATTTCGCCAACTTGCTCTTTTGTCTGGGTCAAGGTAGATTTTACCCGGCATAAAATGCTAGTCCTTCCTCCTGGTGGTCGGAGTTCAAGTTCATATGTCTCTTGGTTATCTGAGGTAGACATGTTGTCCTGTTTCATGTGGTGTGCCTTATTCCGATTGTCCGGTCACTTTGGGAGAGGCGCTTCTTTTCGCTGCACCGGGGCTTTTTGTTTCTTCCATCTCCTCGGTTGGTGGACCCTGCAGATACCGTCTTAGGTCTCCTGGGTTTTCAAACACCATTGTTCTCCATTTGTCCATGACTTTGAACCGGGCCGGACCAACGAAGCTGAAGCTGGCGCCTCTTTTTCGCATGATTTCTCTGAGGGCTAGAAACCCCTTCCTGATCTCGACTGTCGGCTTTGAGTAGTCTTGGGTCAGCATGATCTTGGAGCCTGCCCATGTTAGGTTCTGATTTTTCCTAGCGAAAGCAAAAATGGCGTCAGTTTGGCACGCTCTCAGAGGGTTACATATGATTGGTCTTGGTCCTTTGCCCATCGTTGGTTTCCCTGCCGGCACCCTGTAGGCCTTTTGTACCTCGAACTGCCTTCCAAAATTGATGCCCGTGAGTTCGGGGATCATCTCCTCAGGCAAGGCTGCACACGAGCCTGCTTTGTCCTCTGCCCCCTCCGGCACGCCCAGGATCCGTACATTGCCTCTTCTGGCCCTGTCTTCTTGCTCGGTTAGCTGCCTCCGTATCGCCTTCGTGGCTCTCTGGCATTCCGATATGGCCTTGGTATTGTCCTTGGTTGCATCTTCCACCGAGCTAATTCGTCCTTCTGCAGCTTCCATTCTTATGTTGGTTTTGTGGAGGTCAGCTCTTATCGCAGCTAGCTCAAGTTGCATGTTCTCCACCTTTAGCTTTGTTTCCTTCGCCACCTCATTCCCTTTGTTAATTCTCTTTAGGATGGTCTCTAGGGTGGCTGTTTCGCCTTTGGTTTTCATTGGGGATCCTTGATTGTCTATTTTGGGCTTCTTTTGGTCCCCAACCATTTTCCCCTCATTGTTCGCCATAGTTCCGATGCCTCTTCGCGACAGAATGTTGTCTAGTCGCCCACCCCTTTGGGTCGCTGCTGGTGTGCTTGCTAGATTTGCTTTTGATGTTGAGGCGTAGGATCCTTGTGATCTGTATCTGCTTGGCTCTCTAATGTGCCTTGTTCTGGTCTTGGCTTTGAGTCCTGCCAGCGTGTGCTTTGTCTCGTTCGCGGCCGCGGCTTTGGGACGTCTGCCTTGCGAAGCTTGAGTGGGTGCGCGGCTGGTGTTGCTTTGGGTGTTCTCCTTTGACCCCTCTGGTATCTTGTTGTCCTTTAGGCCCCGTCTGCTGGCGGGTGGCTGGCCTCACGTGTTTGGCCTTAGCTGTTCTTACTCGCAAGGTCTTGAGGGCTCAGGAGTGGGCTGGTTGGCGCATCGCTTCTTGCGCGCATGCGGTGTGTGGTTGCGCACTTTCACCTTGCCACCACTTTCCCCCTCTTAGTTGGTGGGTGTCGAGTGGTGCCTGTTGGCTACTTGCTACTGCTTCCCCTGCCTGTGCGCTTGTGTGCTCGAGCGCCCCTCTTTGCTTTTCCTGCGCACTTGCTGGATGGGAGGTTTACAGTCGCGGCGTTTGCTCTCTCTTGCGGTTCTTTTGCATTCCCGCCTCTACTCCGCACTCCCTTTGCGCCCGCCTCACCCTCGTCACGTGCCTCTGTGCCCCCCGCGTCTGTCAGCCGCCGCTCTCAGGTGGTGCCTCTGTTCGCTGTTGCGGTGATTGCGGTGTTTTCGGTTCTCGCAGCTCATGCGGTGGTTGCAGTCCATGCGCGTCCTACTAGGCGTTCACCATTTCCGGCCTCTGTTGTTTACTCGCCGCTACACTTCCGGTAATGGCGGCCTCCATGAGCGGCGATGGTTTCGGTTTCAACTCAGTTGCCGTTTTTCTGTAGTCGAACGGGTGCTTGGTAAGTTGTGGAAACCGCTACCAATAGCCGCTCAGCCGCTTGCCGGCTCCCTCAGCAGACCTCTGCTTTTGTTTGCCGTTGCACCTTATTTCTATTTGTCCAGCCACTCCTCCGCTTCGCAAGCACTGTGCCCCGCTCACCTCCTGTTACCCTCCGCTCGTACTGGTCGCTGTACTTGGGGAGCTCGTTGGGGGTGTTCTGGTGCGGCTCCCTTCTCTCCTTTTCCGCGATTGCTCTGTTTGGTAGCCGTGGCTTCTCCTCCCGTTTTACACGCTGGGCGCCATTTTGGGGTCTACACCATCGCAGAGTCTCGGGGGTTTCGGCGAGCGATATCTTCGTGCTGCATCAGTCCAGTCTTGCAGTTCTTCGGTTCTCTTGTAGTCTTGCTTTTCCCCTGCCTGAAACTGGTTTTCTGGGTTTGCACAAACTTGTTTGGCGGGTAGTAATGGCCTAAGTTTACCTCAGGGGTACGGAGCGAGTGGACTCAGACGACCGTCCACATTGCCGTCCAAGCCACGCCCCCTAGAATGGGATACTTCGTAGCTATTGATGTACTGCAGCTTTGTGAAGGAATTTTGGGCATTTTGCATCTGACCAGGTGGGGCTTGTGGTAAAGACTTCTTTTGTTAATGTCGTTCCAGCCTCATGAAAAATCCACAGTGGAATATGCACCTATATATTTTTCTGGATTTTACTATAGCTATACGAATAAAAGGCCCTTTCATAAAATTGCTTTGCTCAAGTAAGTTAACATTGCCAATTGATTCTTCATACTACAACACACAGCATAGGGTCACAGCCTTTAATACAAGCAACTGCAGTTAATGCCACACACGTATAGTGTCAATCAAAAATCAGTTTGCTAAGAGGGGGCTCTGGTACCAATCTGAGGTACTGGTGGTTTGTGAATGTCTTGCCCGCCTCCACAAAAATCATAATAATAACACATACATATATATATATATATATATATATATATATATATATATATATATATATATATATATATATATATATATATATAATACAAATATAGTCTATCAAATCGAATATCTATTGGTTTGTTCAACTGACATTGACAGTTTGCTTCTTCCTAACTCAGCATAGGTCAATGGGTCAGCACAATTCAGTAATAGGCTGACTTTAGTTTAAGCAACTGCAATTTATTGACACATGTATTGTGCCAATTAAAAAAACAACTTACTAAGATTAATGTTGAAGGCAATTGAATTTACGAGTGGTTGCTAGTACCTAGGTATACTAGGTTGACATCACAAGGGTTCCAAAATAAGAAAGCCAGTAATTGAAAGTTGTAATATTAACTCCTCATCACAAACTAGCTTTGGCAAATTTACTCTAAAACAAGCACAATTGATTGCGGTAGCACCAGTGTACATGCAAATCTATATTTGGAAGCCACACACCCACAACTTTATGAAGGAGATTTGAAGCAGGTGTATCTGATTTTAGAGGGACATCTAATAACCACTAGAGGCGCTGCATCTTTGTGATAGACTTGTTATTCAGTTGCCTCTGGCTCGAGAGGAACATCTAATAAAGTCTGTAACCTTGTTAAAAGCCTCAACTTGTTGCCTTTGACTCTAGAGGACATCTTGTAATGACTTGAGGTACTTGAGCTGTGCACAAGGCCAGAGCTATAGGCTTTGCCAATGCTTGTTTGTTCATGACTTGGATTAAGTACATCAAACACTGCAGTAAGAACCAGGAACCAGTTCTATATTTCTCTCTATCGCATAAAACAATTCGGGGAGGGGTCAAATATTACTAAAGGCTCACTCTGACCTCCTTTTGGGAGTTTTGCTGCAATTAGCGGTTATTAGCTAGGTCTACAATTGCTTAGGTTTTTTTTGTTTTTTTTGCAGAGTTTTATATAGCGCAAACTAGACCCGAACCGAATCAGGTATCATAGCGCTTTACATAGCACCAGTTACGTTACATGAGGACACACTTTCATTTTAGGCACGGGGAGATTAAGTGATTTGCCCAGAATCACAGGAGGTTTTTGGCGTCGTTACCGAGACTCGAACCCAGATCCCCAGGTCCGAGGTCGAGCGCCTTAGCCGTTAGAAATTTCAGAAGCTGTAGCCACACCTTCATGCATTATCGATCTTAAAAATCAAATTCGGAGGGCATGACTTGGCGCCTGGACGGCATGGCGGCAACCCCGTGAGGCTCCGGGATTGAGGACAGGGAGACGCACACAAGGACAGTATATCACGCAGCTAAGCAGCGGACCCGGTATGTAAACGCTCCAAGCACTGAACGCGCATACTTTTAATTGTCAGCGCTCCTCAACTAGGCAGCTTTTCCTGAAAGACCCCTGACCTTGCTTGCAGGACAGGTTGCTCCCCTGCTGCCGCACAGCTCCACCTGTGTGCCAGCACATCCCTCACTGCCACTGCTCCTCCTGTTCTAGGAGCCCGTTCCCTGCCGCTGCTCCCCTGCGGCCACACCCCCTTGCCACCCCGCTCCCGCCTCCCAGCTGCTCCTCCCTCCCTAACCGCCTTAAATGGCGGACGCTGCACCCACCTTAAACGGCAAGTCAGTCTGCGCCCCTCCGCGCCCGGACCGCGCCCAGCGCCAGAACCCCTGGACCCCGCGTACACCGCGACGCCAGACTACGATACGACGCCAGCACTCTCCTTGCACTCAACACCGGCCGTGACAACCGCTGCTTCCAGGCCGCCCCGAAGCGCACCCACGGACCTTTCTCTTGCCGCACCTGCAACTTCATCTGCAACAGAACCACCAAACCATCAAGAACCGGACCCAACCACCTCCACTGCATCCTCTGCAAACACGCCGTCGAGCTCTGGGACCTGCTCGACACCTCCGCCCCAGACGTTGCCTTCCTGACCGAAACCTGATGGAACGACTCCTCGGCGCCCGCCATAGCCATCCCAGAAGGATACAAGATCACCCACAGGGATCCCGTCAACGGAGCTGGAGGAGATCTAGCCATCGTTCACAAGTCCACCCTCCAGTGCTACACCCTCGCAGACGACACCCTCAGCACCGCCGAACACCTGCACTTCCGGATCCACATCGACCACAAAACCACCCTCAGAGGAACACTCGTCTACAGACCCCTCGGGCCCGAGCTCAGTTCGTCGCTCCACTGCCGACCTCACCAGCACCTAAGCACTCGCTTCCACGGACTACATCCTCCTCGGGGACCTGAACTTCCACCTCGAGAACAACAACGATGCCAACTCCGCCACCCTCATCAACAACCTCACCAACCTCAGCCTCAGACAACTCGTCACCGCACTCACCCACGCCGCCAGCCACACGCTTGACCCAGTCTTCGTCTCAAGCACCCACGTCGCCTTCAACCACACCACCGAACTCCACTGGACCGACCACTGCTGCATCCATTTCACCTTCCATAAACCAACCACGCACCACCGCACCCCACAGCTGCCCTGTCGCTGCTGGAGCAAAGTCACAGAAGACCAGCTGACCTCCACCCTCGCCAAGAACCCCCCACCAACCCCACTGACCCAGACGCCGCCGCCAGCAACTTCAGACAGTGGATCGACGACTGCGCCAACACCCTCGCCCCGCTCAAGAAACCCTCCAACAACCACACCAGCAAGAAAGCCACATGGTTCACCGGGGAGCTCCAGACCTCCAAACGCACATGCCGGAAACTGGAGAAGTGAAGAACTGTAATCTTCATTCTCAGGGAATACTTACTAATATAACAAAGAACTTGGCACAGAAGCTGAAATATGAAAAGACATCTTTATTAAACTTAATTAAGTGAGGCCACGTCACACAGAAGCCGTAGCAACTGAATGAGGTAGTCTGAGGAATACAGAGAATAGAGGCCTTTTATATGCTCTCAGGGTTACAAACTTCAGCATACAAGTAAGGGGCAGTCCTAGCTTTTGAAAGCATGCAAAATACCTAACATTCCTTCTTACACAAGCCGGACAAACCCATAATAAAAGGACCACAACCCATATCATAAACAGACCATCAAAGAAGGAACAGAAAACAGATAAGGGGTGTGTGTGTGCATACCAAACTCTACAATGTCCTGTGCTTTGATCCTCAAGCTTGATCAGCTAAAAGGCAGGAACTGGCCTAACAAGGTCAGCTTCAGGCAACAGGGTCAGTTCACTCAGGTCATCTAAAAGTCAGCTAAAGTCATCGGCCTATGTGAGGGCAACCACAAAATGGCTGCCATGCACAAAATGGAACCCAAGGGTTCAGAATGGAATCTTCAAATACACAGTGAATCCATTGGTGTAAGATGACGAAAACACTCATACTTGCTGAGCTCACTGTTTACGGTTCGCTGTTACCAAAATCGTAACAGAACCACGACCTTTATGACCCAGGTTCAGAATTCACGGAACCTCAGGCCCTCCTTTTGCCCTTACATAGGCAATAACCTAAACTCACATCAATCTGAATCCAGGTCTATATTCATCAGATCATCAAGATGTTGCTGGAGCATAATCCTATTACTTAGCAACTCTCTCGGGACAGGTCTCCTTACACACGTAGTAGCACAAAGGCCGCATATGGAAGGACCAACATAGGGAATACCTCTATCTGTAGTATGTGGCATAAGACCACACACCCAACAATTAGTGATGTTCACTGCTAACTGGTGTTGATGCAGAAGCTGTACAAAGGAATTATTAATAAACTCTGACCTCCTAACCAGTTCATGTTCAGGTAAAGTATGGAAAGAATGCAAAGAAGTAGTAGTAGGAAGAGACATAGGTTGGGAGGTGGGTACAGATGTGAATTGGGTAGCAAAAAAACCAATCCCACCCATAAAAGACAATGTCATGTTTAAAAACATTAGAAAACACGTTGTTAAGAACATATAGACAACAGGAGAAAGTAGTGACTACTATTACAAACGAAATCATAATTTTTCACAACCCTAAGCAAAAAGTAAATCCTAAAATCATCTAGTAACATTTTTAGGGCTCCTATGCATTTCAGTAATTTATTATATGTTCAGGTGAAACAGTGGTGATCCTCATCAATGCTCTGAGGTGAAAAGGGGATATTCTTCCACAGAAAATGGACTTTATTCTGCTTTTACTAAACAGAATACTACTTTAAAATAATGCCAGCAGAACAATAAGAATCAGTCTCCTAACACTTAGTCTATACAATCACACGGAAACCTCTTGTGAAACCAACTATGCCCAGAGTCCGTTCAAAAAGCCTCTCTGGCAGGCTTCTATTGTCCATCAAGTCTACTCCCGTTGTTGCATGGGCCTTTTGACTCAGTCCTCCCATGAAAAAAATGCTTCTCAGTATCTGTTGGAGTGCCCTCTTGGCAAACACTCAATGCTCACTTAAAAGTCTCAATGTCTCAATGCAGTGCACCTGTATCTCTCCTCTGCGGCAGACACTACAGATATTGTGCTCTTCATTGGTCATGGGCACAGATCATCTCGTGCAGACCTGGGACCATTCTCAGGCTCCAACACTCATCATTCAGTGTCTGAGGACGCTCAGGCTGCTCTTTCATGGGCACCAAAATGTAGTGCCTATTGCCAATCTTGGATCCTCCGGTGCACTGCACTTCCGTTGGAGCAAAGGAAAAAAGGGCGGTGCGTGGCCAAAACTCAGGCCAAGGGGCTCAAGGGACTGCACACTGTCAGAGGTTACCAGTACATGACAGGCGCTCTTTTGCACTGAAATTCTGGTTCTGTGGCAAAACCAGCTCCTCCTTTTTTTCTGATGTTGAACGCCTTCTGATGAAGCAAGTGCGATGCTTTAAACAGGAGTGGCCACACGCCATGGGACAATTTTGGTCTAGAATGCACTGTCATTTTCAAAAAGCAATACAAATATAAAGGCAGTAGGCAAAACAGTGCCTCTAGGCTTTTCAATTGGGTTTCCGTGTGAGAGCATATCCTCCATCATCTAAGGGTAGATAGCGACATGAGAATTCTATCCAAATGGATGTCTTCACACATAGTGGCATAGTCTAATGGGGTAAACACATTTTTTTTCTCAATGATTACATATAGGTGTTCCTAAATTCCTTATCTAGAAGACCTCAAAAGAGAGATCACATAATACATATTATCAGGGACATGTAGATACCTCCCTTTAATAATTGTGCATCAGGTGGACTATGCAATACAAAAGCTAATGATCAAGATGTGGAAACAAAAAGACAAGAACTAGAGAGTCCTGGTATTTCCATTATTTAAAATACATCTGGTCCATCAAAAATTAAAGCAGCAGAAAAAAAGGAACTAAAAACCAAATTAGAATAGGCATTGAATTTGTCATATTCAAAAAAACGTAAGGTGTCTCCTATTGAGGTGGAAAACTTATCTTACTATAGTATTGAGTCAGTTAATCAGTCCATCACTACCCTAACAGTCAGACTGGAAAACATCAGAGTAGGCCTAAAGAAATTTTTTGAAAACCAGACTAGTCATACAAAAGGGAATTATACATAATATGGGGTCTCTGGTACATTACTGCAGTCTGGAAGCGTGAACCTGAGCAATACACCAACTGGTGAAAGGAATTTGGAAAAGGGAAATGGGACTAGGTAAAAATGAAGCCTTGTTTCCTTTATGGTACAAAGCCATACACTACTTAGGAAGCAGAACAATGCTGACTAATATAAAAATTAGGTCACCATGCACAAAAGTCACAGATCTATAATTTATCCTTGCGTCCAATTCAGGATACATAATTTTAGGGCTGCCTGTTCCTTACAGGAAAGGGGGCAGTAATGTGACTGTAGGTGAAACCTTGTTTCCTGTGTATCTTTTTTATTTTCCTTCAAATACCATTAAAGCCAAATTTGACATACACTGATGAAGTGTTGTCTGTCTTTCTGTGAAATTTAGTGTCAAAGCAAATCTACCCAACTGTTTGCAGGATAGACATCGTCATGTATATCCCTTCACAACACAGGTAAACTTGTAATAGTATCATAAGCAGCAACATGAAACATAAAACATGCACAAAAAACGCACAAAACGGACATGTCAAGCCATCAGATATACTCGCTGTATATCGAGCACAAAAAAAGCATAGACAAAACAATAGCATATATAAATGAGCGGTGACGCATAATACCGTGTCAGGTTTAAAATCCTTACCCTCCTTTTTGACAGTAGATCACCAATTAGTGGATATCTGCTGTCAAATACAACTTTCAGACACACAGAACCAGCAAGAACAATTCATGATAGAGCCAAATACACAAACATGAAAAACGCATGGACATTTCTTTCCAAAGGAGTTACTCAAAAACACATCTCACGTGTCTTGTCAGCCTTAAAATCACCCAGAACAATCCATGAATGATCTGCGGGCAGAAGCAGGAAAAAAAAAACACAACACACAAAAGAGAGACATTTTTCATAGCAAACAAATATCAATTATAACTTTTAATCAGAAGACAAAACATAATACACATTAACAGACAAAAAAATAAATTTCCATTACTTAACTGTTACCATCTAGTCAGTCACCTTGCAACATGAAGCCCTTTTAACTTTCCAAAAGTACAATTCTTTCACTGACACTTCATGTTAGCCTTGCCCCACAATTCGTTCTCACTTGGGCATGTAGCCTTCAACATTTGAATAAAAAGCTTCCTCTTATTTCCTGTCTAAAACTTAATGCAATGCCTCATTTTCTGTCAAAAATAAAAGCAACTAGCGGACATCATTTTTTTAGAGCAGAAATACAAATGTATCATTTCTGCAGAGCATTTAGCATGTGTTGGGGCTTTCAAAGAAACCTTTTTCATATTTTTCCCTTTGGAATTAAGTTCTTTAATTTTGTGGAGAAACCAGAAACCCTTCCTTTTAGAGGCCTGTTTAGCAAGGTCATTCTGCATTTCACAGAGACAAATCCTAATTTAAAAGGTCACAAATGTCAACATGACAGCCTCCTTCCATTGTTTACAGGAAAACTAAAGATAGCATCTTAGCGCAACTTGAGCAGCCTATTCCGGATTCCTCCTAACCTGCAATAATTCACTCTATTTAAAACACATGGTATATATATTACTCCTGTTAGGGGCTATAATTTATTTCTATACTTATATTATTAAAACATTTACTGTGAATAATTCGCAGAACATAACCACACATACCAGTTTTTAGAACAAATGCTGGTTTGCAATGGTACTCATTTCATTAACCTTAAATAGATGAAGGTCTCTGTTAGGTCCAGCCAAAGTTAAAAACCTTCAACCCTGATATTAAACTCAAACCTCTGCACCAGGCACATTGGCTCACTGAGCCATTAAACGCATCCCCAAATGGGAACAACCTGCACATTTGTGTTTTATACCTAAATGTATGCATTTACTGAAGCCTAAGCAATTTAAAGCTATTTTAAATGGCAAAAATACCCAAATTCGACTTTGATGTTTGGGGCACTTAAAAATAAATATCCTATACTTGTGATACATATTAATCAGCCTCAGAATGTTCTTTACAAATTACAGAGATTTTTAATCAGACATATCCCATGTAAATCTTTAGAAAAATGAGTTTTTTACGCCTGCGCTAAGTGAAATTCTATATTCTCATCATGCGGTATAGCACAACTTAAATTACATTTTAATGCTAGGACGTCATAGTATGAGCATTAAGCTTCATGAATAGTAAAAAACGAATTTTGTAGCACTTATTTTTAATAATGATTTTTCATAATTACTAATTTTTTTTAATAAACCCAATTATTTTTGATAATTCCACATATAAGAGCAAGCTGCATCCCTTGCCTATCATTTTTAGACGCATTCATTTATAAGCCCAAGCACAGACGCCTAACTTGAAACATGACAAAATGTTTGCGCCATTTTTTTTCTTTCTAAAAAGGACAATTTTATTTAGCAACAGACCCAAGAATATGCTTACAAAATGTTGCTTAATAGACTGAAAACATCAAGAAAAACCACGAACAGACATTGAGCTCATTTCAGACATAAACAGAAAGGGGTGAAACACTCAGGACACACAATACGGCGCGCTTTTAGCCATGCATTTCATGAATAGCGCCAACGCTATTCACTTACAGAAATTGCACTAATGGGAAACCCACATAGACATTTAAACACACATTTAACCCACAAACCAATACTCAGAACAAAAATAAAGGACAGCCCACAGACTGTACTTAAACCAAACCATTTGTAAATATTAGTTGTAAGTCATATTTACAAGAAACGCTTCTCAATTGCGTTTTAAAAAGACTGCAAAAACATCCCAACAGACTGATGTATGTCCAAGAAGCGAAAATACACTCAATTCACTAGCTTTGGTTAGCAGAACACCAAACAAAATTGTTCTGCATATCTTCATTCATAAAACTGCCCAGAACAAAGGATCCTTGTTTTGTATTATGTCATATTTTAATTCCCTGGGGATACAAAATCACCAAGGAAGAAATATGTTTATAAATCTAAACCTATTTAGATTTTCCCTTTAGGGGAAGCCGGCTAATCCAAACGTATACAAAGTTGGCCAACACAAAGCTCCAAATTTGCTAAGATCAGGCATCTTATAGCTCACTAATCTAGCTTCAAACTTCAAGGGGCTATCTCTATTGATACACTCGTAAATATACAAGACCCTCGGTTTTTGAAAATTGCAATCTTCAAATAAAAACTAAGGACCAAACAAACGAAGAACCAAACTAAGGACCAAGAATCAATCAAACTAAGGACCAAAGAACCAAAAACTAAGGACTCAAAGAACCAAAGAACAAAGGACTGGGAGCAACCCACTTATACTTAACTCTTACTTTTACTAATCAAAAGGTTATCCAAATTCTAACTGTCAAGTTCTACATGACCTAACGGTCTTTTTTAGAATACTCGCGCCAAAAAGGTTCTCAGTCAGGAGTGACATCATGTGGAGGATCAAAATCAGGAAGATCAGAAATATACTGGGCTGCAGAATCAAAGAATCTCCACAATCCCTGTGCACAGAGTACCTCCTTAGTAGAATCCTGTTCTGTCCTCCTCAGTAGATTTCAGTCCTCTGACAAGATCACTCCCACAGAAAGTCACTTCTCTGATGAAGCCCCACATTGGGCGCCATTTGAAGAACTGTAATCCTCCTTCTCAGGGAATACTTACTAATATAACAAAGAACGTGGCACAGAAGCTGAAATATGAAAAGACATCTTTATTAAACTTAATTAAGTGAGGCCACGTCACACAGAAGCCGTAGCAACTGAATGAGGTAGTCTGAGGAATACAGAGAACAGAGGCCTTTTATATGCTCTCAGGGTTACAAACTTCAGCATACAAGTAAGGGGCAGTCCTAGCTTTTGCAAGCATGCAAAATACCTAACATTCCTTCTTACACAAGCCGGACAAACCCATAATAAAAGGACCACAACCCATATCATAAACAGACCATAAAAGAAGGAACAGAAAACAGATAAGGGGTGTGTGTGTGTGCATACCAAACTCTACAATGTCCTGTGCTTTGATCCTCAATCTTGATCAGCTAAAGGGCAGGAACTGGCCTAACAAGGTCAGCTTCAGGCAACAGGGTCAGTTCACTCAGGTCATCTAAAAGTCAGCTAAAGTCATCGGCCTATGTGAGGGCAACCACAAATGGCTGCCATGCACAAAATGGAACCCAAGGGTTCAGAATGAAATCTTCATATACACAGTGAATCCATCGGTGTAACATGACGAAAACACTCATACTTGCTGAGCTCACTGTTTACGGTTCGCTATTACCAAAATCGTAACAGAACCACGACCTTTATGACCCAGGTTCAGAATTCACGGAACCTCAGAAGGAATGGCTCCACGAACGCACACCGGACAGCCACGCAGCCCACAAGGATGACATCCGCAGACATCACCACCTTATAAGAACAGCCAAGAGATCCTCCTTCAAAGCCCCCCTGGACAACAATGCACATGACAGCAAAGAGCTATTCAACATAGTGAATGAACTCTCCAACCCCAGCGCCAACACCAACGACATCCCGCCCTCACAAGATCTGTGCGACTCACTGGCCACCTTCTTCCACCGCAAGATAGCTGAAATCCACGACAGCTTCAACACCACGACTGCCCCGACAACGCCAGACTCCAACACCCCCTCGAACACCACCAGCACCAACCACTTGACCTTCTGGTCCAACGTCAACGACGACGAGTCGCTCACGGCCCTGAACTCCATCCACTCAGGATCACCATCAGACCCCTGCCCACACCACGTATTCAACAAAGCGGACGCAACCATCGCACCCCAACTAATGAAGGTCATCAACATCTCCTTCAAAACAGCGACATTCCCAGAAAGCTGGAAGCACGCCAAAATCAACGCCCTCCTCAAGAAACCCAGGGCGGACCCCAAGGACCTCAAGAACATCCAGCCCATCTCCCTGCTCCCCTTCCCGGCGAAGGTCATTGAGAAAATCGCCAACATGCAACTGACCCGCCACCTCGAGGACAACAACATCCTAGACCCGTCCCAGTCTGGATTCAGACAAAACCACAGCACCGAGACAGCCCTCATCGCGGTCACAGACGACATTAGGCTCCAACTTGACAACGGCGAGACATCAGCCCTCACCTCCTGAACCTGTCAGCCGCCTTCAACACGGTCTGCCACCACACACGCCTCCAAGAAGCCAGAATCTGAGAAACGGCCCTGGACTGGACCACGTCCTTCCTCTCCTGCAGAACTCAGAGAGTCCGCCTCCCACCCTTCCGATCTGAAGCCACCGACATCATCTGCGGCGTACCCCAGGGCTCATCCCTCAGCCCGACCCTGTTCAACATCTACATGGTCCCCCTTGCACAAGTGGCCCACCAGCACGACCTCAACATCATCTCCTACGCCGATGACACTCAGCTCATCCTCTCCCTCACCAAGGACCCGCACATGGCCAAGACCAACCTCCACGAGGGAATGAAGGCCGTCACCGAGTGGATGAGGAGCAGGCATCTGAAAATTAACTCGGACAAGACAGAGGTCCTCATCCTCGGCCTCACTCCCTCTGCCTGGGACAACTCCTGGTGGCCGACCACACTGGGAATAGCACCGACACCCACGGACCACGCACGCAACCTAGGATTCATCCTTGACTCCTCCCTCTCCATGTCGAAGCAGGTCAACACCATCTCCTCTGCCTGCTACAACACCCTCCGCATGCTTCGCAGGATCTACAAATGGATCCCAACTGAAACAAGAAGAACGGTGACCCAAGCCCTCGTCAGCAGCAGACTGGACTACGGCAACGCACTTTATGCAGGAATCCCTGCCAAACACCTACGACGACTACAACGCATCCAAAACGCCTCCGCCCGACTGATCCTCAACATCCCTCGACGCAGCCACATCACTCCCCACCTGAGACACCTGTACTGGCTCACCGTCAACAAGAGGATCACCTTCAAGCTCCTCACCCACGCACACAAAGCACTCCACAACACCGGACCAGACTACCTGAACAGCAGACTCAGCTTCTACTCCCCAACCCGCCAGCTCCGCTCCACGAGCCTCGCCCTCGCAGCTGTCCCCTGCATCCAACGAACAACCTCCAGTGGCAGATCCTTCTCCTTCCTCGCCGCCAAGACCTGGAACACCCTCCCTACCCACCTGCGACAGACCCAAGACCTGCTCACCTTCAGAAGACTCCTCAAAGACCTGGCTCTTCGAGCAGTAGCAGCCCCCCCCTCCCCTCAGCACCTTGAGACCCTCACGAGTAAGTAGTGCGCTTTACAAGTGACTGATTGATTGACTGATTGATTGAAGGCAGGTACGCGATATCGCGGCCGCCATTTTGCCTGTGGAATGCGCGGAATGCACGATGGCGGCACTTCTGTATTTTCACTTCAGAATTCTTTGCCACAGTAATAGTTTCTCTAGCGCCTCATTGGAAGTCCATTAATGCATTCCTGTGAAGGCTCTCTGCAATATTATAAACACAAGTATGCATTTCTGTATTGTCTCCTCTCTTCTGCCCCAGCATTATTTATGATTCCATTTTAAGAAAACTTGCAGGCTTTATTTCAGAGAATATGAAGGTGACATTAGCCAGCCTGTCAACATACATGCACCGCTGCAAACATGTGCTAAATTTAGATAACCTACTTGTTTTCTGAGCAGTATAACAGGAACATTTCTATGTTAAACTGAAGACAACTTCTGCCCCAGTACTTGTATAAATTATCCACAGTGGTGGCTGCAGCATTTTCTGTGCGTGATGTTGTCAAGTCTTCTTTGGAATGTGATATAATTGAAATCTCCTTCTCACCAAGCACCTCATATGTTTGGTCTTCTGCCACACCATGTTTAATTGTCGCGTGATTTCTATTCAACGATTTAATAAATAATTAATGGGCAGGACGAAAGGTTCTTCTTCTTTTGCAACTAAACCTAAATGTGATTTCATTAAAAACCCGAAACTATTTTCTGGGCTCTCAGAATTGGAAGATTTTGAATCTTTTGAGCCACAGAGCATTACTGTCACGATGGATCAATCGGAGTCTACACCAGGAAAGTCCAATGTGAAACACCTAAAGCAGGACCCTCCATCTCCACCCAAACCAGGGTCTCCAGTATCCATGGATCTATTGCTGCAAGAAATAAGGGCTTTGAGACCCTTTATGGAGGAAACTAATTCCAAATTGCAACTACTCTCAGGTAGTTGGTCATAACTTGATTCTAGAATTTCAGAGGTGGAAAGCAAGGTTTTACCAGTAGACGAAACTTCCAAAACAGTTTCCTTCATGCAGTTGCAAGCATCAACACTCCAAAAGCAGGCCGAGGACTTGGAAAATCGCAATAGAAGAAACAACCTATGTATTTATGGTCTGAATGAAGGAGTTGAAGGATCAGACCCGATTACCTTCTTCAAATCTTTTCTCCCCAAAATCTTATACCTGCCCGAGGATACATTTCTGAAATCCAGCGCGCTCATAGACTTGGTCAGATCTCCACCAATTCATCTTCTTCGCAAAGACCCAGGGGTGTTATCCTATACTTCTTAGAATATACAGATCTACTAAAAGTCCTGACGGCTGCCAAGGCAATTCAGCGATTTTCGTGGTCTGGGTCTACATTATTTTTTGCGCAGGACTATTCAAGAGCCACAGCAGCAAGGCGCAAAGCTTTCCTCAATATGAGATCTGATCTTCGTGCCATGGGAGCAAGATACGGTCTCTTTCATCCTTGTATATTCAAAGTTACGTTTAATAACAGAACCTCTTCCTATGAAGAACCTGTCCGATTGCAGAGTTTCATCAATTCAAAGAAGATGGATCACATGAATTCTGTTTTTCATCCTTACATGTTACCTGATTTTTATAGTTGTGTATAATTGATTTTACATCCATTTGTTCGCGGGTTTCTCACCGTTTATTGCAAGGTTATTTAAAGTATTTTTGATATTATGACTACTGTAGTTCAGTCTTAACAATTCTCAGGTTTGCTGTCCTACTCCTCCTTTTATTACTTATTGCTTTGCTAACCATTCCTATTACTCTGTTTTATCCCTTGTCTAAAAAGTGTAGCCCATCGTATGGCGTGTCCCCTCCTTGGATATCCCGGACCTTATCTGAAGTTCCGCATGTCCTATGTAGTTCCACCCACCCTCGATTTGTATTCCCTCATTGTAAGTATGTTTCTTGTCTTGTCTTTTGTTCTTTGTTTTGTCTTCCAGCTTTCCCTTTATTTTCAGCTTGGTGACCTCAATACTTTCTTCTACCTTCATGTTTTCAGTTCTCAAGTTTATTATCCCTTTTGTCTTCTGCTCTATATATTGCAATCCAATCCTCTACTCCTTTTCCTATTTAGTTCCTTGTTGTTGTCTAGTCTCCTCTCTTTGTATGCTGGATTCCTTCTTCTCTTCTTTCTCCATTCTGTATTTTTAAACGCTAACCATTACTTTTGTAGGAAATCAATGTCTGATGTCTTCATCATGATTTTCTTTATCTCTTTCTCTGACATTTTCTCTCAACCATTTTTTCTTTCCTCTATTTCTTTTATGGTTATTCATTGTTTTTGCATCAAATTGGACTTCTATATTATTTGCTTGCACTATCCTATTGTTAGTTCTCCATTTAATTTACTGCCTTGGTTTGTTGCTTTATGTTGTTCTTATCATCTCACCTTAGTACTTGATATCACTTAAATTAGTCTCATGGAATATCAGGGGTTTGCACTCTCCTATTAAGAGACAAAGGGCCAGATGTAGGAAGGCTATTACCGGTCGGTAACAACCGAAATTAACGAATTTCGTCCGTTACCGACTGTAATAGGCTTTTCTGATGTAGGGGCTGAAAATAAGGATTCGGTAATTTACCAAATCGGTAATTTAAGGAATCGGTATATTACCGATTTCTTAAATACCGATTCGGTAAATTACCGAATTCCTAATGTAGGGAGCACTTAAATGAGTGCTTATCCCATGTTAGGATTCGTTATTTACCACCAACTACAAGTTGGTGGTGTTGGTGGTAAATAACGGAAAAAAAACAAAAAGCAATTTTATGCAAATTGCTTAGGGCATGTATGTCTGCAACATGTGAACCCATACACAATTGAGGGGTGTAACAGAGTGTCAAAGTGGCACCCTGCCACCCTTCAATGTTTTCCCCCTTTTACCGAATCGGTATAATGGCAATTACCGAATCGGTAAATACCGATTCTGTAAATACCAAATTTTACAGATTCAGTAAGATTTACTGAAAAATTACCTACATACTATTTACCTATTCTTAAATACCTAATTAGTATGATTCGGTATTTAAGAATAGGTAAATAGTATTTACCTACATCTGGCCCAAAGAGTCTTATCACTTTTGGCTAAACCGAACGCTGACATTGTGTTCTTACAAGAAACCCACCTCACAGATACTGAATCTATGAAAAGGAAAAGAGGTTGGGTGTGTGAGACTTACTTTTCTCCTGGGGATGGTAAACGGAATGGAGTGGCAATATTATGTCATAAATCTTTACCATCTACGTTTTTATCACAAGAATCGGATGATGAAGGGAGGTGGATCATTGTAAAATTGTCACTAAAGGTATTGTAATTTCTCTTCTCAATGTTTATGCACCTACAGGAGGTAACTCCTCCTTTTGGCCCACCTTCGCTAAACATATTTCTCATTGCATTGAAGATAATTTTTATTATGGCAGGCAACTGCAACCAGGTGATAGACCCCTTTTTATACAGAAATTCTAAAGTGTCCTTCATATCCAAACAAGTCACATAAATCTTTCACTCACACCATACATCAACACAAATTTCTTTACGCCTGGCGCCTTTGCAACCCGACTGTTAGAGATTATTCCTTTTATTCCCCAACCCATCATACCCAGTCAAGAATTGATTATGTTTTTGATTCTCATAACATTTCACAATCCCTCACATCTGCAGACATTGGCCCTATCCTACTTTCGGACCATGCACCAGTTTCAATTGGCTTTGACATCCTGCCCAGGAACAACGCTCCCAGAAGATGGCGTTTTAATAATTCACTCCTCTTAGATCCCAACTTTACTATTGCTTTCACCTCCTTTTCCACTGATTATTTTGTAAGAAATACCACAGGCTCTTTATCTCCCACTACCACTTGGGACGCTTTCAAAGCATCAGCTAGAGATTTCATTTTAGGCTATGTAGCAAAAAAACAAAGAAATACACGTAAGATCACCAAAGACCTTCTTCAGGACATTAGGGCGTTAAAACATTCATATTATACATCACATTCAGAGGCTTCCTTAAAAAATATTATTAACGCTAAGCTACAATTCAACAAAAAGTCTACAGAAGATGCTTCCCTCTATTTATTAAAATCAAGGGCCAAATTCTATAGAGGTAGAAATAAAGCAGGGTAAATCTTGGCCAATTACTTAGAGATTCGCCAAAATAAGTTAAATATTGAGCGCATCTTTGATGAGCATTCAGTCCTGAAATTTAAAGATGTTAAAATTTTAAATGAATTCTCTCTCTTTTATAAATCTTTGTATTCATTAGAAACTCAACCTACAGATCATCAATTATCGCACTTCTTCTCAAACATCCAAAAATCTCAACACACTCCTCTGGCTCTATCCCCCTTAGAATTAGACCTTTCTCAGCATGAACATCTTGTAGCCCTTCAGAAACTTAAAAAAGACACCGCTCCTAGCCCAGATGGCTTTACCGTTGTATTCTATACTAATTTCTCCAAATTTTTGATACCCAAATTGCATTCACTTATAAATTTCTTTTGTGCTTCCCAACATTCTTCTGGTTCTTCTGGTTCATTTTCTGAGGCCCACATTTGTCTTATCCCGAAAAAAGGTAAAGACTCCAAACATTGTTAAAAATTACAGACCTATCTCGTTGGTCAATATTGACTATAACATTTTTTTTTAAACTTTGGCCATACGTCTTGACTCTCACTTACCAATCTTACTAGGAAAGGAGCAATCTGGTTTCGTCAAAGGACGTGTCATCACAGATAATACAAGGCTCTTCTTTAATATCCTCTCCAAATCATCTCACCTTGATCACCCCCTAGCAGCAATTGCTCTAGACGCCGAGAAGGCTTTTGACAGAGTTGAATGGAAATATTTATTTTATACCCTTGAATGGTTTGGATTTGGCACTAAATTTGTAAACCTAGTATCTCTCCTCTATTCTAATTTGAGAGCTGCCGTTTGCGCTAAAGGTTTGATTTCTTCATTTGTTAACTTAGGCGGAGGAGTACACCCCTTTTCTTTTCAACTTAGCCCTAGAGCCATTCCTGTCTAAGTTGCGTCAAAATCCAAACATTTATGGCTTCCAAACACCGAATGTTCACATTAAACTTGCAGCCTACACCGATGATATTCTGCTCTTTCTTCCTAAGCCAGAGGTCTCAACTCCAGCTTTTTTAGCAGAGGTGGAATCCTACTCACTCTTCTCCGGGTACAAATTAAATAACTACAAATGTGAATTACTCCCATTAACAAAACATACTTTCAGCTCACAATTTCAGGCTTCTCAATTTAAATGGAGCCCAAGCCATATCAGATACTTAGGTCTGCAATTTAAACCTTCCATCTCTGAAACGGTAGCTCTCTTTATGAGTAATTGTAATCAAAAGATTTCAGAACTCACTTCTAAATGGCATCCCCTCTATTTGTCTTGGTGGGGTCACCTAGATACCATAAAAATGATGTTATCACCCATATTTTTATATACTATTTCGAATTTTCCCAATTTCCATTCCCTCCAAATTAATCACAAAAATAAATTCTACATTATCCTCCTTCTTATGGAACAATAACAAACCTTGAATGTCTTTAATAAAACTGATTCGCCCTAAAACAGAGGGTGGAGTTGATT
The DNA here is from genome assembly GCF_964261635.1 of Lissotriton helveticus. Taxonomy (NCBI): domain Eukaryota; kingdom Metazoa; phylum Chordata; class Amphibia; order Caudata; family Salamandridae; genus Lissotriton; species Lissotriton helveticus. The sequence continues at coordinate 2,083,775,081 of NC_136065.1, forward strand.
TCCCAGAATTTCAGGCGTATCACAAAGCTTTTTTATTTCATCAGACTTTTCTATTGTTGCTTGATTCTGAAGAAGATTGTCCCCTTTGGACCTCAATTGAATGGTTATTTTTATTTCCTTATTCATTTCGTGAATATCTTTCTTTCTCACGTAAGCCGCAATCCATTTCCACCACTATACTAAAATATACGGCCAGACTGCTGGACTAACCTTCCGACTACGTTCCTAACTCCAAAGACCTCTTTCTACACTCAACAATTTGGCACAATAAACATTTTTTTTTTAATTCTTTTTATAAAACAAAGCATCAGCAAAAATCACAGTACAGAGGTAATGCCATAATACCGATAGCACATCAGGGGGTAAAGGAAGAATACATAAACACATCTTGGCGAAGAGGGCACATCGAATTCAACAGTTCTGGGTGGCACACAAATCTCTCCTCTGTGACGGTTCCAGGATCCCCATACCAATTACCATTTTCGAGGGCGTCCCCTCGCTAGATAAAGTTTTTTCCCCTAAACATACACCAGTCTAAACTGTTTTCCCATACTTCCAAGGTGGGAGGTTGTAAGGCTCCCCTTAGCTGGGCAATGTTTCTTTTCACTATCATGAAGCCCAGTGTAGCCCAATGTGTCTGTGCAGAGTTTAGGTCGGTTGGCTCCCATATATTCAGGAGGCACCTCCTCACCTCCGGCATCAAAGAGACCCTCAACACCCTATGCATGGTGTCATGAATTTTGCGCCAGTATTCGGTGATATGTGTACATTCCCAAATGATATGGAGAAAGGAACCTGTCAGACCACACTGACGTCTACACAGACCAGAATCCGACAGACGCATATGCACCAGCCGGGGTCCCGTGACATAGACCCTATGCAATACCTTTAATTGAACCAGCCTCAGCCGAGCCGGAATAGCAACCTCTTTTGGGGAGGACACTGCCGTCTGCCAGTCCTCATCGTCTAATTCTATCCCATCTTGGACTCACCTAGCCCTCAGCACTTCAAGGGGATTGGCTCTATGATTAATTAGCTTCTTATATATTAAGGAAATCGTTTTTTCGGGAAGGTGGCCATCAAGGATTCTATCTTCAAGCGGTGAGACCTCCGGGGGCTCCACGTCCCTGGGCAGAGCAGCCTGAATGCCGGACTTGTGCATAACGGAAATATTCAGAGTTTGTCAATTTATATTCCGCCTGCATTTCTACAAACAATTTGATCCTCCCCTTACCCCAGATATTCCTAATGGTGGAGATCCCTATTAGGTCCCATTTATCGAACACTTTTGTCCTCCAAAGCTTACCCAGTTTCTCCGAGTCAAAGAGTGGAGTGGCTAAGGTCAGTTTATCTCTCCAACCTAAGGAACTGGTGTCATCATGCCAGATCCGAACAGCATGTTTGGTTGGCCCCGTCAAATCCAGTTTCATCTGTCTCGATGACAGTGCCCTGCTGTAACCCCCCCCTCGCCTCCCACTCGCCTGGGAGAAGCCATTTATCCATGTCATAGGCCGGATCAGCCACTGGACCATACGTGCAATGGTTAATCTCTGCCAGCTGGGAAGCCCAATAGTACCTTTTGATATCTGGGATGGCAATGCTTCCGTCGTACCAGGGAAGGGTCAGCCTAGTGAACGCAATATGGGGTCTGCCCTCCCATAGTAGGCTACGCTGCAGCCCCTCGACCTCGCGAAAGTAGCTAGCCGGCACGACATCCAAGGTGTTCTGAAGGGCATAAAGGAAGCGAGGCAGAGCCATCATTTTGAAGAGGGCCGCCTGACCCAACAGAGAGAGAGGGAGTCACTTCCAGTAAGCAATATCGCTCCTAAGCCTCTGCAAAGGAGGAAGAAGGTTTCGGGCATACCTAGCCGCAGGGTCTAGGGAAATGAAAATTCCCAAATATTTGAACCCATCTGTATTGATTTGTATGGGACTGTTCCGTGGAGGGACCGGAGGGTCACCCTTCAACACAAACAATAGGGACTTCCTCCAATTAATGGGTAGTCCCGAATTTCTGCCAAAAGAGGCCAAGACATCAAAAACAACAATAAGGGACTTCCGGGGCAAAGTAAGATAAAGGAGAATATAATCTGCGTATACGGATATTCGATCCTCACATTCAGAGGTCCTTTGCAAACCCCGAATAGATGGTTCCCAACGCAGCCAGGCCGCTAGCGGCACCAGGGCCAGCGCAAAAAGGAGGGGGGACAGGGGGCATCCCTGCCGTGTGCCTCGACCGAGCAGAAATGGCGCAGAAACCCTGTTATTTACAACTGTTTGGGCCATTGGTTTAGCATACAACAGACGCACCCAGCTAATAAATTCAGGGCCGAACCCAAACTTAGACAGAACCGCCCACAAATAGGGCCATTCGATAGTATCGAAGGCCATGGTTGCATTAAGCGAAGCAATTACGGCTGGCTCATTCAGAGTGTGGGCTCTAGCTATTACCCCATGTAGCCTGCGCAAATTTAGGACCATATTTCTGTTGGGCAGGAAGCCCGACTGATCAGAGTGAATCAAGCCACTCACCACTTTTACCAGTCTGTTCGACAAAAGCTTGGCCAAAATCTTCGGTTTGGCATTAAGTAAGGATATAGGCCTGTATGAAGCACAATTAGTTTTACCCTTACCCTCCTTATGGACCACCACCACCGATGCCACCCTTTGGTCCCTAGGCAAGATGCCCCTGTCCCGCGACTCAACCTACATGTCTTTCAAGTAGGGAGCTAGTTTATCCGGTCCGAGCTTGTAGAGTTCAATTGGGAGCCCGTTTGGGCCCTGCGCCTTCCCAGAATTCAGGGAACTAATTGCTTGTACAATCTCGTCAGATGTTAGGGCACTATCCATGAAATCCCGATCCTCCAAGGACAGACACAGGAGCTGAATATCTCGGAGTAACAGATGAGAGTCATCCTCTGACCGAGCAGAGACCGCGGTATAAACTGTCTGGAAATGGGCCACAAACCTGTCAACTATATCTTGTGGGTCTGTAAGCGAAGTTCCCTTCTCCGTGAGGAGTTCAGGGACAAGGCGACTGGCCCAGTCCTTTTTATCTAACCACGCAATGAGTTTCCCCGCCTTATCACCCAGGTCATAAAGCCTACCCTGCTGTTCCCTGCCTAGATTCTTGGCCCTATCAATTGCCAATGATTTATAGTCGTGCTGCTTAAGGCTCAGGAGGTGTAATTTGGCCTGCGTCACTCCTAGTGCCAATTCCCCTTCAAGCAAACTAATCTCAGTCTCCAGATCTACTAGCTCCCTGCTCCTTTCTTTCTTTGAGCCCGCTATAAGTGAGAGGGCCTGACCCCTAATAACTGTTTTAAAAGCCTCCCAGAGCGACCCCTCATTATTGAGGAAGTAGTCATCCAACACTTTAATGAGGTCCTTGCGAATTTTGGGATTACGCAAGTACCAAGGATTAATGGGGGCTACCTTGCCGGCCGTACCCCGAGTAATAGTCATTTGGCCCCTAGCCAGGTGTGTGACCTCAGTGATGTAAGATGCTTGTGAAGCAGGGACTAAACAGTAATCAAGTCTGAAAAGACTATTGTGTGCCCCCGGGTGAAATGTGTATTGCTGTTGATCAGGGTGAAGTAGTCTCCAGCCATCGACCAGTCCCAATGCACCCATAAAATCAGGCGATCACTGCATAGCTACCCCATGTCCAGCGGGGGATGTCTGTCAAGAACTCCAGAGACAACTGCATTAAAGTCACCCCCCAATATCAGGAGTCCCTCCGGGAAATTAAGCAAAAGCCTCCCCAAGTCTGCAAATGTGGTGCCCTGCAGCCCCGGTGGAACATAGACCGACAGGAGGGTAATGGTATGGCCTTCCCACGTGCCTGTGACCCCAACGTATCTACCCCTGTCATCCTCCCATACGGAAGCAATTTCCAATGGGAACGCCCTGCGAATCAATATGCCCACTCCTCTGGAGCCTGAAGTGAAACCTGAATGTGCCACTAGCTTGTACCCCATTCTTTGCAGGGCTTTGCATGAGTTCCCCACTAGATGCGTCTCCTGGAGTAGGGCCACGTCTGGCAATTGCCGCTTGAGATACTGAAGGACAACACTTCGCTTAATCTTGTCCCCCAAACCATTTACGTTCCAACTCAAAAACTTGATTTCCCTACCCCCCGTTCATCCACACAGAAATATCGACAATCCTCTGTATGCTGCAAAACCTCTGTCTGCTGCGTAACAATCAAATTCAATGTGTTGATGTCATTAACAAACCACCCAACAGGTGAAACAAACTGTCCTCCCCAACTCCCGCCACCCCGCTGCCCTGCCCACTAGGCTTAGAACTGCCCATTGAAAACTGCAGAGTGCCTGTCGCCCTAAACATTCAAGAGAAAGAACAAAAAAGTAGGGGGATAGAGTCCAGGAGCCCTGGCTAGCACTCAAACGTTCGTAGTAGTTAGTCCGGAGAAACAACAATTAGGCAGTTACCGAGCCCCCACCCCACCAATCAAATCAAGGATATGTCACGCTCTTCCCCCCCACACACCCACCCCCCCACCCCCCATTGCAATACAAAGATTCGAACTGGCCACTTATTCAGGAAGGCTGTGCATCCGCACCGCCGTCTCTCCCCTGTCTACAGGATGGTAGTGAAGGATTGATGTTTGGGCTAACTGGGAACGGAGCTCAGATGCTAAGCGGCCATTCTGGATCACACTTGGCCACACACACCCCACAATAAACATTTAATAATCCATAACAGATCCATTTTATTGGAAAACTTGGAGAGAAAGAGGGTTGATTTGGATCCACCAGTTGTTCTCAAACTCAGAGTTTCTGCCTTTTACCACACTCAAGCACACATTTAATCTTCCAAATTCCTTCATCCATAAATACATTCTACTTAAAAAACTATCTTTGGGACTTATTCACATCTCCCTATCATACCTGCTGTTTCTACCAAATCACAGTCCTCTTTACAACTTCACACCCTGTTACAAACCACACCCAATGCCTCGACTATTTACAAGCACCTATAATGCACTACTAATGACAGACAGAAAACGAAGATTTGAGGAAGCATGGGAAAAAGATTTTGCGTTATGCTGTCCACTCTCACTTTGGAAAGACATTTGGTCCAAATTACGTAAAGCCTCTAGAGCAGATAATACCACACAAACATTATTGTTTTGTCTACAATAGACTTTTATTCACACCAGTCATTCTGTGTAAAAGTTTCTCCACTACTCCTGATATACTATACTAAGGTTTGGTAAAGCGCAACAGCTGCCCCGGCAAAGAGGCGTCCCGGCGCTGAGAAGAGTCACAGAAACCTACCAAGAGGGGGGGAAGGGGGAGAGAAGAACTAACCAGAGGGGAACAATAGGGTTTTGATAGCTTTCCGGAAGGTAGCAAGGCTTTCTAGGGAACGGATGTTGGGGGGCAGAGCATTCCAAAGCTTAGGTCCTAAGACCCTAAAGGAGCGACCTCCAATGCGGCAAAGCTTTATGCGGGGAACGCTCAAGAGATATTGGTTAGAGGAGCGCAGGTCACGACCAGGGACGTAGGGAATGAGGAGATTTTGAAGGAGAGTAGGACTTCCCAGTTTGAAAATTTTGAAGATCATGATGAGGGCTTTGAATTGAATTCTGGAATCAACGGGCAGCCAGTGAAGCTTGCGGATGGTGGCTCTGGCTGAGCATCTGCGGGGAAGGCTGACCAAAGCTTTTGCCGCCGCATTTTGCACGCGTTGGAGTCTAGCAATTTCTCCTTTGTTTGCGCCTAAGAGGAGGACATTCGCGTAGTCCAAGCGAGAAAGGATAGTCGCCTGGACGATCAGCTGGCGGACCTTCGGGTCAAAAAAGCCAAGTATAGAGCTGAGACTTCTTAATAGGCCTATACAAGTGGCAGCCACCTTCTTGGTGTGAGTTTGGTAGCTGAGTGAGGCGTCCATCCAGACTCCTAGATTTTTTACAAGGGACTTAGGGGGGGGAATGGAGCCGAGGGAAGACGGCCACCAGTGCTCATTCCAAAGGCTGATGTTTTTGCCAAGGAGCAGCACCTCTGTTTTTCCCGCATTCAATTGCAGATAGTTATCCGTCATCCATTGCGCCACTGCTGCCAGGCCATTTCTAAACCTGGAGGCCGCGATGGAGGGGCTTTCCGCGAGGGTGATGACCAACTGGGTGTCGTCGGCATACGACACTAGCGTCAGCCCCCATTCTTTGGCCACCGCAGCAAGAGGCTGTACATAAAGGTTGAAGAGGGAAGGGCTCAACGCTGAGCCCTGAGGGACTCCCTGTGCGACTGGGCGGGGTCAGGAAAGAAATGGGGGGGCTGACACCCGGAAGGATCTGTCTTCAAGGAAGGAGCGGAACCAGGACAGAGCTAGGCCAGATACTCTGGTCATCTCCAGACGTTTAAGAAGGATGTCGTGGGATACCGTGTCAAAGGCTGCGCTGAGGTCAAGAAGAATCAGCGCAGCACTCTGACCGGAATCTAAGATCGTCCGGAGATATTCGGAGGTGGCCAGTAGGGCAGACTCCGTACTGTGGCCTGGTCTGAACCCATTTTGGGATGGGTCCAGGGTGCCATTCAGGTCTACATGTTTGGAGAGGACGCCGTTAACGTGGGACTCTGCAATTTTAGACATCCAAGGGAGCAGGGATATGGGTCGGAGGTTTTCCGGCTTAGATGGATCCAGGGTGGGTTTTTTGATTATGGGTGACACCCATGCCTGTTTCCAGGCTGCCGGAACAATAGCGGAGGAGAAGGAGAGGTTGAGAATGTCAGACATGGGAGGCAGGAAGAAATCAAGCGAATCCATAAAATGGATAGGGCTCATAGGGTCCGCAGGGGAGCCTGATTTCACCTTTCTGCAAAGTTTGATTAGATCTTCAGAAGAGATATCAGGGATTTGTGTAAAAGGGGTGAAGTCGGAGGTGGAGTCGGTAGGTTTGATAGGGTAGAGGGGGGTTGAGAGAAAGTTTTGTAGATATTTTGAACTTTCTCTATGAAGTATGTAGCGAGTTCCTCACATTGTTCAGTGGATGCAATATTAGGGGAGGGTGACCTGGTACTCTGAAGTTCTTGGACTAGTTTGAAGATAGTTTTTGCAGGGTTGGGACTCGCATTGATTCTGTCAGCATAAAAAGCTGCACGAGCCATGCGGATAGCTTTGTGATACGATTTTAGTTTCAATATATAGCTGGTTTTGTCCTTACAGTCAAAGTCTTTTCTCCACAGACGCTCTGCTCTTTTACATTCCTTGCGCATGGTTTTGAGGGTGTCATTGTACCAGGGGTTGGAGGGTGTGGTACGTCCTTTGGTCCATTTCGCTGGAATGAGAGTGTCAAGTCCACCCTTAATCCAGTCATTAAAAGCGTTATAGGTCGTATCAATGTCTTGGTTAGCTCCCCGATGGAATTTCCCTAGGGTGTCGTGGAAGTCAGCAGTGGATAATTTGTGCCATGGTCTTTTAAGGCGGCGGGTAGATTCGATTTTGTGCGCTCGTTCAAAGACCAGGATAGTTAGTTTAATGAGGTAGTGGTCCGTCCATCCCATTGGTATGGGCATCTCTGTAGTGGCCTCTTGAATGTTTGTAAGGACCGGGTCCAGAGTATGCCCGGCTAGATGGGTTGGAGCCTGAATAAGGGAATCGAGTTGTAGGGCAGAGAGATCAGCAAGGAGATTTCTAATAGTGGGGTCATCAAGTAAGTCAAAATGAAGGTTGAGGTCGCCCAAGATGGTAAAATTAGCAGATCTGGTCACAAGAGCGGTTACCATCTCAAGAAGGGCTTCGATAAACCTGGAAGCAGGGCCAGGTGGACGATAGATATAGAGGCCAGACAATGTGAAGTGTGGGCTAGTTGCAATTTTGAATCGGGCACATTCACAATCAGGAAGAACTTCTTTAGTAAATGAGCAAGTGAATTGCTTTTTATAAATTACCGCGATGCCACCGCCTCTCGTATCGCGGTTTATAGTTGACATGTGGTAGTCATCTGGGAGCGTGAGGTTGGGAATGGCGGACGCTCCATCCCGCAGCCAGGTTTCGCAGAGGAAGAGAATGTCAGGGTTCTCATCCAATATGAGGGAGTTAACCTCAAGATGGTGTTTGGTGAGCGACCTGACATTAAGTTGAAGAACCGTGAGGGGGGAGGTGGTAGGAGCGTAACGTTTTTCTTGAATGCTACTTGGGCTTGCAGCGTTGAAGTGGCAGGAGTTGCATTGGAGGCTCGTGTGGCCAAGAATGCCTGTCATGTCAACACATCTCTGTCCAGGGTTTAAGGCAAGGAGGAGATCTCTATTGTATCGAAAGGGTACCCGAGGTAAAGTTTGACCAGGGGGACTGGCGAAAGGCGATGTCGTGGCGATGACGGGCGCAGACGAACTTGCCTTAGGCGCGCCCGCTGCGCCCGTCCGCTGCGCGTACGGTACAAGCACATTCTAAATAGGGAGTGCTGATGGCCTGGGGGCGTGGCCTCCGAGTGGGCGTGGCCTCGCGTCTCCCGGCGGGAAAAGTTTGTTTAGGAAGTGTCCGCGACCAGCGTGAAATCGGCTGTGCGGCGTGCTAAAGGACAGAGTCCTGATGTAAACAAACAAGTAAGTGCTATTAAAATCAGCAGTAAGTGACAGATAATAATTTTTAAAATAGACAAACAGAGAGACGCCCGGCTTCCGCCTCAGGAGGGTTCGTACTTCTAGCTGCAGGCGCAGGGATCGGCGCTTTTAAGCAGGATGAAGGGGGCGTGGCCTCCGAGTGGGCGTGGCCTCGCGTCTCCCCGGCGGGAAAAGTTTGTTTAGGAAGTGTCCGCGACCAGCGTGAAATCGGCTGTGCGGCGTGCTAAAGGACAGAGTCCTGATGTAAACAAACAAGTAAGTGCTATTAAAATCAGCAGTAAGTGACAGATAATAATTTTTAAAATAGACAAACAGAGAGACTCCCGGCTTCCGCCTCAGGAGGGTTCGTACTTCTAGCTGCAGGCGCAGGGATCGGCGCTTTTAAGCAGGATGAAGGGGGCGTGGCCTCCGAGTGGGCGTGGCCTCGCGTCTCCCCGGCGGGAAAAGTTTGTTTAGGAAGTGTCCGCGACCAGCGTGAAATCGGCTGTGCGGCGTGCTAAAGGACAGAGTCCTGATGTAAACAAACAAGTAAGTGCTATTAAAATCAGCAGTAAGTGACAGATAATAATTTTTAAAATAGACAAACAGAGAGACTCCCGGCTTCCGCCTCAGGAGGGTTCGAGGGACTTGCTCCTCCACCAATGCCAACCTCTTCCATATGTTTTTCACTGGCCCTCAAGTACACACTTTCTGGAAGCAAATTTGGTTACAAATTAAATTGATTTAGAGTACTAAGTTTCCTTTTTCCTTCACTCATATCTTCTTAGGCAGCCTCTCTTCTATCTGGGATGGAGCTTCACCTAATGTCAAGATTATTGACTTATTATTAGCAATCGCTTTTCAACAAATTACTGTCAATTGGAAAGACTTTTCAAAAAATTCATATAGAGCCTGGTGGTACAATGTTTGCCACAATCATAGATTAGACACTGCCTTTGTATATCCTCCTCAAATGGCTACAAAACATGCTGTCCTGTGGTCACCTATTACAAAATTTATTGATGTCAGCGCCAAAAGATGTTTTTTACCTACACCATCTCAACAGGAGGTTCCCAAACCACCCTAATTCCCTGATTATTCCACAATTACTTCTTTTATTTTCCTTGTTTGCATATATACCTATTCTATGTACATTTATTAGATCTCTTTTTTGTATTATTAGTCCAATTCTTTTACTTTCTAAGCAACACATGTGGATTGTTATGTTGTAAAACTCATTTTATTTATTTTGTATGGTCACCTTGTTTGCTTTTCAATAAAATTACTTGAACTTAAAAAAAAATGTAATTCTACTATAACATATTTTTAAGATTATTCAGTGGCTCAGGCCACAGTCATAGCCACATTTTACTGAGGGACTGATTTAGATCTTGGTGGAACTGCGATGGAGGAAACTTTTTCATCGGTCTTCCCATCCACCGCCCTGTCGGTCCGCCTACCCGATTTAGATGCTGGTTGACAATGGGCGAGAAGACTGGTGCGGTCCCGTCAACTCTGCAAGGACTTCATTCCCTGTCCTACGGTGGTATGGCCTGCAGGAGGCAGAGGCGGGACTCCAGCAAGGATTCCTGATATCAGTATTTGGCTCTGGATTGTTTCGGAGGGAATTCAGGTGAAAATCCCTCCTACTTCGAGTCGGTAGCAAGGTGAAAACTCACCTTTTTTTCAGGGTTCCGAATGCGGTTTTGTCCTCTTCTCCTTCATCCAGGTCCTGTCTGTCCTGCTGCACCTTGACTGTGACCATCCAGTACCTGATTTTGACAGACCAAAAGGTAAGTGCTTGTGGTGTGTGAGTGTATACATTGCATGGTGTGAGTATGTGGGTGGAATGCAAGGCAGAATGTACAAAAATGGTTATAATAGATATCCTACACACACATACATAAACATAAACAACATATATGTGTTTTACATAAGAAAATTACTGTTACTTTTCTATCTCCCAACCACCACGGTAGCCCCCCATCAGTCTTCTACCAACAGGACACCACCAGCCCAGGGTTCATGGAACTGCATCCAGTGATTTAAAAAACTCCTCTGTGACTTAGATCAGTATGTTCTGAAGTTGATAAAGCAACTTGGGGGCACAATCATCTTATAAGGTTGCCATTCCCATCAGAGACAACTGAAGTATGATCCAGTGTCCAGTGTGTCTCTCCTGTAACCGTTTACAACATGACTTAGACTGCATTTTAGGAACTCCCCAGGATCGCCCATAATATAGACCCCCAAATACCGAAAGCCCTCTGGGAACCACAGCACCAGTCACTCCCTCTCCTCTAGAGTCCGGAGCGTCAGCAGGAACATGACCAAATTCTGCGAGTTAATGTGTAGCCCTGAGTAATTACCTATGTATCAAGAATCTCATAGGTTCTAGGGATGGACCGTAGGGGGTCAGTTAAGTACAACAGCATATTGTCCGCGTGGAGGGATATGATGTCCTGCCATTTAGCAAACCATCTCAGCTTTCGGATCTGGGTGTGTGCTCTTCCCCAGAACAGCTAGGGTTCCAAAACTCATAACGCCCTCAGAACAGCTGAGGTTCTAGGGCAAGGGCAAAAAGCGGGTGTCCCTGCCTCGTCCCTTGCCCTATGCCGAATCCATTAGAGAGAGCGCCTCATTCGCCCGCACCCTGGCCATCAGTGACTTGTATAACAGCGTATCTCTACCCAGGTATCCCTGGCCCTGTGTGAACTTTAATTCTCCATCCATGATATTGTGATCACCTGTGGAATCTGCTCCAGCCAGTCCCCAACCTTCTGCAGCCTGAAGGCCTGAAGAAAAATACCAAGAGGCTTTTCCCAGTTGTTTCCCATTCTAGTCTCCTAGTTTTGCTGCATAGCATTTACCCGGATCGGTCCAAGATCTCTGAACCATCAGGAAAAAGGATTTCTCGACTAGTGTGTCCACACAACTAGAGGTTGTGGAAAAGCCAGAATGTGCCAAGGATGTGTAGTGACCTCACTCCAGGAATGAACCTGTGGCGCTGGGAGGGGTAGTAGCTCTGCTGCCTTGATCCAGCTGGGCGTCACCCGTCAAACTATTGCCGAGCCTCTTTAGGTGTAGTGCCAAACTAGATTTTGCCCTTATGCACTTTGCTCAGTTTTGCTGGGTATTGAGTATTACAGATTGCATTTCCTCAATTCCTCAATTCTATCGAAAGACCGCCAACGTGCTTCTACCTCTTGCATGAAGTCAGGGAACACCATGACTGTATGGTTTTCAAAAATAATGGGGCTTTGTAGGCAGGCTATTTACAATACAGCATGCCAGTCTTTAAAGTTTAGAAAGGGGGAAATTATTGGTTGTAGGCATGTGCTCAGTTTCGGCGGGACCTTGGGTATTCTGTGGGCCCATTCCACTGCAAATTGAGGAGGGAGAGATCTTTGGTGTTCACCCTCGTGGATAGGAAGTCCTCATTGAATTACCCAATGTTGGGTCATTCTGCCTTTTCAGGTATCTCCATGAAGCAGACATTGTTGCTATGAGGTCTGCTCTCTGAGTCTTCCGCCCTGGCATGAAGCTGTCTGGTAACTTCTTTAAGGTGGCAAACATCTGAGGTCAGGGTTTTGATTGAACCCAACTGTTCTTTTAGGTTAGCCTCCATTGTGGGTACACGCTCCCCGTTAATAACCATGTCTGCCCAGATCAATGTGATGCCAAACGCCACTGCAGCGATTTTTGTCTCTGGGGCCGCTCGGAGGCCTAAATGTCTTGGAGCAGTTCTTTAAGAGTGGTTCCTTGTTCATTCTCAGCTGCCCCCTCATCATTTGCTATGCTGTACTTTCTGACAACCTTCCATGTGCTACTAAATTCCACCCTTTTTCTCTCACCATGCTTCAGGAGCGGTCTTCTGATGCAGTGGAGAACCGGATGCACAGTTGTGACATTGTTGCCTCGGTGTGTGGCTGGTTTAGGGCACCGGTAAGCTTGGCACTGTGCTCACAGTGGAAGATGTGTCTGACCTCCTGGACTCCTGTGTGTATCCGCCAGCGGGCGTAGTTGCAGGCCTGTCGGTGGAGTGTGTGTTGTAGGGGTGGGCAGAACGCGCACTGATTTACCTAAAACCTTTGAGATTCTGTGGAGGTCAGCAAGTGTTGATGATTTTTAGAGCCGGAAGCTTGTTCCACACTGTAATATCGATGCGAACAGCACCAAGTAGCACGCCAGAGAGCACTGCTTCTTTCTGCCGCTCAAGTAGATTTTCTGCTGGAGTGGCAGCTTTCTCAACACAAATGGTAGTTACCTGTCACAACTGCCCGCATTGAAAAATCTCACCAGGAGACATTCTAGCACTCTAAAATTGCACTTGGGGACGCAAATTCTAGTTTGTGCCAACCAACTTAACTGCAAGCGGACTGCTGAGTGGGTGAAACTACTCGAAGTCCACTGAAGGGGCAGAATTTTTCACCCACCCCTAATGTGTTGCTGCTGTTGCCAATCTCTTAATGGCAGCTGAGGAGGAGTGAAGCACTGTCTGGGTCAGCCATAACTCTGGCACCTTAGGAGGAGCCGGGCATGTCCTCAGCTGGAGTCCCGGAGAGATAGTCATAGCTCGGAGAACCCGGCCGTCATTTGGGACAGCGGCCCGGCAGAGGATCAGACCAATTACAGGAGAGGATGTCAGTTTTCTGAATGCCCACCACACCAGCCGCCTCTCCCCAATTTCCAATTGTATGGGTTATGCATGGTGGGCCGGGGGATGCCAGTTGATTACTGCCATGACTGCGCTGGAGCAGGAGCTTACTTAGTGGGCGCCATGTTGGGTCAGTGCCCTGGAGTATTGATGATGCTGGTAATCATGGTTGTTACAATACTGGTGTTAATGGTATTAGTGGTAATGGTGGTGGTGCAGCTGGTTATGGTTATTGTAAGTTTGGTAGGAACAATGCAGATTTTAGTGGTAACTGTGATGTGGTATTGGTAATGGTGGTACAGGTATCAGCTATCAGGATAATGGTAATCAAGGGAGATTCCTTCAGGTGTCTTAATAATAATAATAATAATAATAAAAGCCTTTTATATAGCGCCTGGTTACACTAGAAAACAGTGTGTCCCCGCGTCTTGAATGCCCACAGGCCGTAGAAGGTTCCTGTATGGTGCACAGGCATGGATGTTGCAGCTGAAGAGCAGGGCAACGAGATCAGGAGCAGCAGGAGTATTCCCGGTTGCAGCCTTACTGCCCAGAGCGAAGTCCAGAGTGCCCAGATGGTTTAGGAAGAAGTGGTGTCGGAAATGTATCTTATCCCACGACGAATCTAGGGACCCACCCTCAGAAATCCCTTACGTACTCTTAGGAAGGGGTTGGGATGATACAGGGGTCCCTCCCTAAGGAGGGGGTGGACAAGGGGGAGGATAGTCCCCGTTTGTATGACGTTACAACGCATACTTTTACAACGCATGCCTTTACAACACATTTTTTACAACGCAACATCCTTCACAACGCATTCCATTACAACGCATGCCATTACAACGAATTGTCTAAAAACTACATTTACAACGCATTGCATTACAACGCATGCTACCTTTACAACGCATACCATTATACACATACCATTACATTGCATGTATGGTAAGTATTGGATAGTATAGGGGTAAAAATTACTATTCTAACTCCAGGGGGTGCAACAGTACGGTAATTGTTGGATAGTGTAGGGGTAAAAATTACTATTCTAACTCCAGGGGGTGCAACAGTAGGGTAAGTTTTGGATAGTGTGATGATATGCGTTGTAATGGTATGCGTTGTAATGACTGCGTTGTAATGACATGTGTTGTAATGGTATGCGTTGCAGTGTCATGCGATGTAATGGTTGCGTTGTAATGGCATGCAATGTAAGGAATCTTGCGTTGTAAAAGTTTTGTTGTAATGGTAGTGCGTTGTAAAAGTTGTGTTGTAAAGGTTGTTTCCCATAGTCCCCTGTCCTTTGTCCTTTGCCAATGGATCCTTGAACTAGTTTGAAGTGGGATAAGCATGGGGAGCACCAAGACTGCCCTGCACGCAGAATATGTGGCACTGGCAAGCACTCCCACCCTGCCCCAATACACCAAATCCTGTCTGGGAGGTGTTCACACCTCCGTGTGACTGGATACCTATTGTTCTGACTTCCCCTGCCTGAGCTTGGCTCAGCAGCAGGAGGGCAGAAGCGTGTCTCGGGCCAGCAGCAGCTCTGGCTGGCTGTCCGGGTCTGGAAGACTTGTACTGGGAGCACCAAGGGCCTCTCAAAGGAGCTTTACGGGGCATGCAGTCATACCCTCACATAGTTTAAGGTGTGGGGGTTTGATTCCAAGATGTTAATATCAAACATGATAGGGTTCATTGCAGCCAGTTTTGAGATGGCTATCATGTAATGACGCAGTGCCCCTATATATGTCATATGTCTGTCTCACAACCCAGGATAATGGGCTCCATGGGCTGTATCGTTGTCCTGCTCATGCAGGGGCACCCGCCCTCTTAGAACCAAGTACCCTGCCTTCAGGATTGTAAGGCCTGCCTTAATGGTGACTTATAGGTTTTAAGTGTAGTAACACTAGATAGCACCAGCTTACGCAGGCTGCAATGGCAGGCCTGTAGTTGAACATTAAGTGGTCTACCATGGTTGGCATAATGCATGCTTCAGCCCAAGGGGGACCCCTGGTGTACCTCTCCCCTGGGTACCTTAATACCATATACTAGGGACTGATAAGTCCTTACCATACCAATTTAGGGGAGAAAGCACAGATACTGGGGTCCTGATTAGCAGGATCCCAGTCAGACAAGTCAGAAACAGCAATACATCAATCAAAAAGTAGGGGCAACCATGCAGAAGAATCCTACCTTTCCGACACACTGGCGCTCTGAGTTGTCCACAACAACTACTTGGTGGAATGCCCTGGTGACTACTTGCTCCTCAGAGACCAGGTGACACCGGCCTGAGGTCAAACTGGCTCCAGTATCTCTGAGAGCCTCTGCCCTTCTCCCATTGATGGTTACCCATGCGCTTTCCTTCTTAGTGTTTGCAGGCACTTGTTTTCCTCGGACCATCTCACTGTCCCCTATTGAGACAAGGGCCATTTCTGTGGGATCCCCACCCTCCTCTGGGTACCCCTCTTCCCCAAGTGCTATTCTAGCCAACAACTTGGACTGCCCACCGGTGGGTGGCTTTGCTTTTTTGGGGCACTTTGGATCCCCCTTCAATTGACCCACCTGCTCAAAGGCATAGCACTTGCGGGCAATGTTCCCTCAAATTTTTTTCCTCTGTGTGCGGCAGTGTAGGGTCTCTGTGCGCTTCAGCTGTGGCTGTGTGCGCCTGCAACCACACCGCGCATGTGTGCAGCGCCAAATATCTCTACAAATGTTTCCTTAAAACCCTAGCAGCCCAGCTCTGTTAAGAAGAGACATTTTATTCCTCTGTCTGACTTAACATTTGCTATACATTGATTTACACACGATGATTCAGTGTCTCTGTGTAATGTGTATGCGATGTAAAGTGCTTAACACCTTACACGGGTGTGAGTGGCGCTATTAAACAACATAAATATGAAAGAGAGAGGGGTTTTGGAGATTTGAGGGACCCTGTTAAAGGTTGGTAATGAGAGTATCCGAGGCTGAGGTGGTCATTGGGGTGCCAACAAACATTGTCACATCAGGCACTGCCAGCACTAAAGCCGGCCCTGTTCAAATGGCACTAATAATTAGTGAAATTATGAAAACATCCCACAATGCAATTTGAAACCTTGGCAGCTATGTTGCTGCATTTCTTTTTTTAATAGGGTTGGGCTGTGGGATGATTGTATGCATTTGTTAAGGTTTTCGTGTTAATTGCAGCTCATGATGGGTGCTGCGATTAACATGAAAACTTTAACAAATGCACAGGGACATCTTAAGGATTTTGATTGTCAGGGCCAAACTTATTTCCGGGGCCCCTGATTTGAACAGCTTTGGATTTATCATCCTATTTCAGCTTTTTCATGTCCTTTTTGGCCAGGTCACCGACACTGCAGAGACACACTGGTCCAAATTCTAAATGTGCTTCCATGTAATATTCAGGGATAGTTGGATGTGCTTTC
This sequence comes from Lissotriton helveticus, assembly GCF_964261635.1. NCBI lineage: Eukaryota > Metazoa > Chordata > Amphibia > Caudata > Salamandridae > Lissotriton > Lissotriton helveticus. The sequence goes on from NC_136065.1 coordinate 2,083,791,715, forward strand.
AATATTGTAACATAGCCTGAAGGAAAAGGAGAGGAGACTAGTGGGAAAGAGGATTTAGTGGCAGAGAAAGGGGGAGAGAGGAACAAAGTAGAAAAAAAGTCAGGTCGCAAAGATGAGAAATGGGGAAGGGGTAATGGAGAAATTGGTAAGAGAGGGACGGAAAGAAAGGCAGCCAGAGGCTTTGGAGAACTGGGAGGAAGAACGGAGAATGGAAAACTGGTAAGAGAGAAAGCAAAGAACAGTAGTGAGAGGGAAATGGAGACAAGAATGGGATGGGGAGAAGGGGAAAGTGGGTAAACGTGGAGCGGGACTGATATGAGGAAGAAGAAAAAGAAGAGGAGACAGCGAGAGCAGCTGGGAAGTGGAAGAAAAAAGGACAAAAGATATGTCAGAGACAACAGCAAGTGTGGTATGGCAATGCTTCAGAAGTAGCGTCTCTGCATATCGACGTTGGGGTGTTCTATAAGGAGCCTTTTTCGCCATCTTGTCATTTCTAAAGGCTTGCTCTGTGTAACCGTGCTCACCTGAACAAACTAAGAAGGGTGGAAGGTTGGTTAGGCCTTGCCAAGATTTTTAATCTTGCCAAGATGCAGGTCTGAGCAGATGGCAGCTGCAAGTGTGAAAATGACTGATCCATCGGTCGGGAGTATTCTCTTCACTAACACTTGCTTCCCGTCTCTTTTTGAAACTCAGGGGCAGCAACATTGTCGTGGTGCCACCAGGGCTTTAAGTGGAAGCTTTTTGAATACTATGTGAAAGCCATAGTTGCAACTAACAACCACCGACAAAGCCAATAGTCCGACTTGTTATAGGTATGATGTTACTTGGTGTATCATATATCTGGATGCAATGACAGAAACAGGAAAATACAAGTTGGGGGGCACACTATGGAAGCACAGAAAATGTAAAAAGTCACACAATCACCCCGCACCCCACCTCTATTAAAAAGAGAAATACAGCAAGTCTACAAACACGGACCTCTGCTTTACACACCATGTTTGTAGAGTTGCTGCATTTCTTTTCTTAATAAAGCGCAGCTGCAGGGTGATTGTGTGCCTTTGTTAAAGTTTTCGGGTTAATCGTAGTGCCCGTCTTAAGCTGCAATTAACAAGACACCTTTCAGATGAAGTGAAACGGGATGACTAGCAGTGGGCAGTGCGCTTAGAGGCTTTTATAGGTGAGAAAAATGATCACTGAACAGCTATCCAACTTTCAAATCCTTGAAAAAATACAAACTTAGACCAACATAACAACGCGGACAAGAAATCTGTGAAGACCTGCACCATCACTGCACTGGTACATCACCTAGTCCCGTGGAATGCTCAGGTCACAGATCATCATGCATAAAAAAACACACTCATTTAGATGTAGATGTAAGTTTCTCAAGACAATAATAGAACAATAATTAAGACCCTAAACAAGACTCTGCTCCACCACTGCTCAAGACTACTGTTACCATCATCAGTGTCTCACTGGGTTTAAGGTTCATCTAGTCTATTCTTCAGACTGGCCATAATGAGCACCTACAATACAAAAATAGAGAAAAACCACCACAAACATTTCCCCTTTCTTCCTTCCTCTGACCCCATTAAACCTGGAAAGAATAAGTACCCTAAAATTTTAAAAATATTTAGAAGCAAGCCAACTGTTGAATTCCTATCAGTCACTTTTCTGTCCCAACCACAGTACGGAAGCTGCACTTCTAGATGTATGGCAAGCTCCTATCACAAGACAGTCTGCTTAACCTGATGAATTTCAGAGCTGAGTTTTGTACAGAAGATCACCCCCTTATGCCCTAATATAAGCAAGTACAAAAATGCTAATCTCATTAACAGTCAAACTGCTTCTTGTTAAAATGTCACAATTTGTCAAAAGGGGTTGTTAAAACTGTACTACCAATGTGACCACAGCAGACACTCAAGCAAGTCTCTGTCATTGGCAGTCTAATCACAACTAGAAAGATGGCTGGAGAGTTTAGCTGCTTTCAAATTCAGATGGATTTAATTTATACCAGCCATTGTTACTGCGTATTTATCTGATGCAACTAGCAACCAATTACAAAGTCAACAGTCCGACTTGTAGGTATGATCAGGGTTTTAAGAGGGCAGGGTCTCACCGGTGCTGAGCACTGGCAGTTTTTTAAAGGGGGCCTCGAAACAGTTTTTATGCCCTGGCACAGGCAGTCCGTTTTTTACCAGACTGCAGTGACTGCAGGCACATCAATGTGCGCCTGCTCACACTGCTCACTGAGCCTTGTAGATAGGGTGACCAGGAGTCCCGGATTTATCTAGACCGTCCCGGGTTTTCAGCAGTTGTCCCGGCAGATTTCGGGAAAAGTGTCTCATGTCCCGGTTTTTTGAGAGGGTGAACTAAAAACAGTGAGAGGCATGTTTTTTGGTGTTCCAAAGCAGGGCTAGTAAGCAACTGTTATAAGTAAGCAGTTTAATTAACAGGCATGATGCTAGTTTTAAAAATTACAGTTTATTTATTTGCTTGGTGCCTGTTCTGTGTTTCTATGAGGATGAGGACTGTTATTATTTGCCACTTTATTGATATAAATATGTGGTCCTTCCTCTATTTTTTCGAAATGTCCCGTTTTTTGGGCCGCACACCCTAGTCACCCTACTTGTAGGGGATGGGAAATCCTTTAAAGAGAGTCATTTTCTCTCTGGATTTTCCCTTCTCTATTTGAAACTCCGGAGCAGCAACATTGTTGTGGTGCCACCAGGGCTTTAAGTTGAAGCCTTGTCAATATTACACACAAGCCATAGTTGCTGCTTATTTATCTTATCCAACTAACAACCATTGACAAAGCCAATAGTCCTGACTTGTAGGTATGATGTTACTTGTTGTATCATATATCTGGATGCAATGACAGAAACAGCAAAATACAAGTCGGGCGGTACACTATGCAAAGTACAGATTTTTAGCTTATGTGGCTTAAGCCAATGCTTTAATTACACTGGCCACGCACCTTTGCGAGACCATCATGTTTTTTCATCCCACTTAAAGCCCTGAGTATGATGTTACTTGTTGTATCATATATCTGGAAGCAATGACAGAAACAGTAAAATAAAAGTAGGGTGGCCCACTATGCCAAGCACAGAAAGGTGTAAATCACCACACAGCTACGCACTATTAAGTAGAGAAATTCAGCAAGTCTACAAACACGACGTGTGCTTTTCACGCCGTGTTTGTAGAGTTGCTGCATTTCTTTTCTTAACGGAGCTGGGCTGGGGGGTGATTGTGGGGCTTTGTTAAAGATTTCAGGTCAATCACAGCACCCATCTGGAGCTGTAATTAACCTGAAAACTTTAACAAAGTCACACAATCACCCCGCAGCTAAGTTCTGTTAAGAAGAGCAATGCAGCAACTCTACAAACACAACGTGTACTTTTCACGTCGTGTTTGTAGAGTTGCTGCATTTCTTTTCTTAACAGAGCTGGGCTGCGGGGGAATTGTGGGGCTTTGTTAAAGATTTCAGGTTAATCACAGCACCCGCTTGGAGCTGTAATTACCCTGAAAACTTTAACAAAGTCACACAATCACCCAGCAGCCCTGCAAGCTCAGCAAGTTTACAAACACAACGTGTGCTTTTCATGCCCTGTTTGTAGACTTGCTGAATTTCTTTTCATAATGGAGCGCAGCTGCATGGTGAGGGGCATATTGTGTGCTTTTGTTTAAAGTATTCATGATAATTGCAGCTCGTGACGGCGCTGCAATTAACATTAATACTTTAAACAAAAGCACACATTAGGCACCGCAGCAGGGCTCTACAATAAAGAAACACCTGGTTTAAAGAAACACCCGGTTTTTGATTGATGTGCTGTGTGTGCGTGTGCGCTCCACACACAGCACTGCATGCCTCATGCCACAGAGGTGCGCGCGCCCATGCACGCACGTTATTGGGAACAGTGCTTGCGGGAACTGGTTTCTGCAGGCTTTCCTGAAGAGACTCCTGGTTTCTTATCTCCTGGGGGATGGGAACCGTTACCCTGGGTACTGGTTGGAGGCCCTTTAGAGAACTCCTGTGATTTACCCTCCCCCCCCCCCAATCTTCTGCAGGGGACCCTGCACAACTTTGGCGGAATCTCCCCCATACACCTTCTTGTGGACCCTGGTACTCACCCAGCGGTCCACCTACATAGCAAGCTTCCTGGGGTCAGTCAGCTTACTATCAGTCAAGTTCGAGGGCAGCTCTACATAACATAGACTAGACAAGTGCTCCCACACAAATTGTGGAGCGTCTGAAAATCTGTCACATTACTGCCCTTCACTCAACCATCCAGTGACTTACATAAAGAATCAACAATACTAACGCAAGGGGGTCGGAGGGAGAGTTTAACGACTACAATGCTACATCCCTCAAGACTTATTGAAAACCAACTGATAAGTAGCATTTAGTCGAAACCTCAGAAGAGGAATGAATGAATGTGTGTGAGCTAATAGCGAAATCGTTCAATGGGCACCCTAAATTTGTTAGTAGTGTTCCCATCAGAGTTCCATCCTGTACCGCCCTACATCATTTGGGAATGTAACTGGTAGCACACAGGGAGTGACCCAATGCACGATTTGGCACAACGTTGCCCTGTTGGAATTCAATAACCCAATGTAGTTAATTATATGGTAGGTATCAGGAGGTAACTAATAAGCAGTGCTAAATAGTGTAATAAACAAAATACATCAGAAAAAAGTGGTGTAGCTAAAAAAGGGGTAAAGGAAGGAAAAAATATTTAATGGAAACCTTCCGTTCCCGCTATTTAAAAACAGTGAAAAAGGTAGTGTCAACAAATAACTACCTTGACAGTTGTAATGGTCATGGTCGACATGTTTCTGCAGTTTTACCTTGGGCCCATAGGTCACCTACTGCTTCATCAGGACCTTCAATGCTACTGCTTAGTATAGTGCATGAACTAAAAAAGGGGAGTGAAAAATAAATATCACCTTAAGTTCTCCCAAATTTCAGGAGAATGTCGCCCCACCTCACCCGGCATTAGCGCAGGTATAACGGAGCCCCGCTCTCTCCGTCGGTACTCCAGACGTCCATCTTTTTAGTTCATGCACTATACTAAGCAGTGGAGCTCTGCTTTTTTTAATACTTTATAGTATTAGCGAGCCGCAATTACTGTTTGCACGCATTTTCTAGTCAAGTTTGCAAGTTACGTTCGTATTAAGGGAAGGAGTGCATCCTCATCATGTATTTTCTACTTTCTAAAACTGACATTTTCAAACACATAATTTGAAAACAATCTTTACTAAAAAGATGTGTTATTGAATTCTGAGCCCAGACATTCCAAACTCCATTTCTCTATCTTGTCCCAATGGGAAGTTATACTCGTAAGATGTTACAAAATATCTCTCATTCTATCCTATGGGACAGATAGCCTTTCAATATTAAAAAACTAAATACACTGTATTTCACTATCAGGACATGTTACAAACACCAGTACAAATACTACCTTTCACGTACACTATACCCTGCCCATGGGGGTACGTTGGGCCTACCTGAGGGGTGCCTTGCATGTAAGAAAAGGTAAGGTTTGGGGCACGGCAAGTGGGTGAACTTGCCAGGTCGACGTAGCAGTCACAACTGCGTGCAGATACTGTAGTCGCAGGTCTGAGAACCCATTGAAGGGCTGCTTCTGTGGGTGGCACAACCAGTGCTGCAGGCCCGCTAGCCGCATTCGATTTACAGGTCCTGGGCACACACTGTGCACTGTACTAGGGACCTAACAGTAAGTCAAATAAGCCAACTAGGCAACCACTAATCAATGAATAGACCAACATTTTACAATAGGAGCACTTGCACTTTTACACTGTTCAGCAGTGAGAACGTGCGCAGAGACACTAGACCAGCAAAAACAAAATCAAAACCAGGAGGTCAGAAAGCAGAAAGACAGGGGAAACACATCAACAGATGCCAGGTCTAACAGCCTGCATTGCCTTTAAAGCTTCCCCATCAGGAAGGTCATCCTGTGTTGAAGGAGGTGTGAAGCATCTCTGCCCAGAGCAGGATTTGTCGCCATACTCTGAGAGCGCTGGCTCTCACCCCATGAGATCAGAAACATATCTGGTGGTAGCAGACTGACGAAAAGAAGAGACTACACCAGTATTCGGGAGGTTTTCTGGGGACCCTCAAAAAGGGTCTTGTAGTGTTATGTAGTGGTGTTAAGTAGTATTTAGTATGTAACTCATATTTCACAGTACTGTATAGAATGTGGGGTGTTACTGTTACATAGGAGCTTGCATTATGTGTTATGTAGTACTTGGAATGCACTGGGAAGTGGTTAGAACACCAGATTCAGTTGGTGCTGATCCTCTGGGCCCTCATGACAAGTATACTGCTTTATTGTTTGCAACTACAATAAATCTCCTGAGAATCTAACAATGACTACTGGGTGTTACTTAACAGGTCTCCTGTGTGAATCTATTAATATATCCATCACTGGCATCAGTGAGGATTAATTAAGAGAAGATGTTTGGTACCAAACACATTAGAAATCAGAGAAGCCATCATGAAGCTAGGAAACTCCTGGTGACAAGAATCCAACCCATGCAGTCTTTTTGGCTTCCCTGGTCGCTTACAAATCACAGAATAGACTGGACATTGTAGGGGCATATCTGCTCATGCTGACATCCAGGTGAAAACACCAGACCAGTGTCCCAAGTCAATTATATGAATTGCAACTCCAGATGGAGCAGGCTATACAACGTACTATCAATTTTCTGTTTAGGGAGAACTTGTCATTCAGCTATGATATCCTTATGGCTGAAAAAGATTCACCTCCTGAGTTTGTTTACAATTGCCCACTAGAAAAAACAGTAATTTTAAAAGCTTTGTCCAACTTTGTTTCTGAATCAGTAGAACACATATGGCAAGGAGTGAGCCTTAGTACAAGCTCTGGCCTTGTACTGCAACCACGTAGTTTGGGATGAACGATCCACTTACCACATCAGACCTGTGAGGTGTAGCCCACAACCACCAAGACAATACCCCATTAAACAAAAGGCCAAAAAGACAAAGAGATACTCACAAAACTTGAATATCAAGGTGTAATTGAAAGTTGCAGCTCACCAATGATTAATAATTCCTTGTTTCCAGTAATGAAATAACACAATTGATATTATCTAGTCTTAGACTACAGACACTTGAACACTACTACATGCACATTTGCTTTACAAAATGCCCTAGTGCAGCACTAATGAACAATATAGGGCCATATGTAGGTAAACTATGAATACCGATTCCTTAATACCGAATATTACAGATTCGGTAATAAGGAATCGGAAAATGCGATGTACGTAAAAATTCGGTAAAATTTACTGATTCGCTAAAATTCGGTAAAAAATACCGATTCGGAAGGAATCGGTAAAAACAAAAAACGAAACAGCAATGCCGAATCGGAATTACCGAATCCATTACCGATTCGGTAATTCAAAAATTCGTAATTTGATGAATCAGCCAATCCTGTGTCATCCAATTACCTCCCAAACAGGAAATGGCCACACCCAGGCAGCTGCACTGAACCTGGAGCTGACTGTGAGGCAGGCAGGTGAGCTGAGGATCCAGGAACTACATAGCCTCACAGCTACAAAACAACAAAAAAAAACTTTTGAAATGGCAAGCCAGGAGAGAGAGGAGGCAACTGAAAGGAAAAGGAAGATGAAGTTCAGCGAGAAGGAGCTGGAGGTGCTAATTCAGGATGTGAGTCAGGACCATGACAAGCTTTTTCGGAAGCAGTCTCTCCATGTGCCCGAGTCTCAGAAGAGACAGATCTGGAGTGGGATAGAGAGCAAGATTAATGCAATTGGTGTCACCCAGAGTTCCATTGAGGACATCAAGAAGAGGTGGTACGACCTCAGGAAGACGACGAAGGCAAGGATGGCTGAGAGGCAGAGGCAGGCTGTCAATACGGGCGGAGGGAAGAACAAAGCACCTGCACCAACACCACTGGAACTGATGGTAGAGTCCACCCTCCAGCCGGAGAGTGTGAGTGGCGTGGGAGACGCAGACAGCTCTGCCAGAGCTGCAAGGAAACAAGGTAAGATGCATGCCCAGCATGCTGTGCTACCCCCTCCCCAACCCCAATCCCCATAGTGGCATAGGGGCTCCCACTCCACTTCATGTCTTACTCATTACCTGCTACGCATTGTGGGAGATGTAGTCCTAGGGAACTGATGTATAGGACAGTCAGCCTAGCAAAAACAATAGCATATGAAAGTAATTGGCAAGCTCAGGACAGTCACCGTGATCTTTAGGCATGATGTTTAATGCAATGCAAATTCAGCCAGAGAAGTGAGTACATCTACATTCTGTCATTACAGGCGAGACATCTCGCAGTGCTGCAGAGGGGAGCAGAACAAAAACAGCCAGGCCAGAGGGGAGGCAACATGAAGAAGAGAGTTTGCCTGCAGGGCACACTGTAGTGTAGTTCCTATTATCCCAATAGGCTCTGCGCATTGGAATAATATCTTCAATAGTATAGACGTAGGACAGAGGTTAACTAGGTCTTCTACTGACGATATTAGACTTAAGTTTTGTGTGCCAGCTAGCTCAGAGTTCACTAGAAACTTTCTCGAATAGGCGAGGAGGAGTTTAACCTCCCTGGATAGACAAGAAGGGATTTAGTTTCTGACAACCATAGAACATGACAACTTTGCTCTCTCCCTGATCAAGAGTATATCTCTAGAGTCGTGTGAAAACAGCTATTTTACTCAGTCAATACGTGCATACTTAGTTTCACCAGATTGTAGAGAAAAGAGACGGGCGTTTTCAATAAAAGGTGTTATTTATTGATCAGTCTCTTTTCTCATACAAGAGAAATGAATCGCTACAATTGTAATACTGATGGTTAAGTAAAATGCATACAGTAAAAGCAGGATTATAAAATAATACTGTAAAAGCATTGATATGGTTTCTTAGCCATATGTTACTTTAAAATGGATAAAAGATATACATACATATATACATTGACTAATCGTACTCAACTGGTGCTTCTAACTATGCCTACCCCGGTGTACCTGACCTAAGCCTAATACATGGGAGGGAGTAAGTAAGTAGCAGTTTAAGTTAAGTTTGTTTTGCCAAGAGTCTGACTCAAGAATTCTCTGTAAGGGGTTAGTCAGTTCAGTACCTGGGATTTAGAAGGCAGGAGGGCTGGTATCTCTTTTTCAGGACTCGGTATCCCAGTTACCCGCGAGGGCAAGCTGGAAACGCTGGAGGCTGGATTCCTTGGCAAGAGGAAAGGCAGCGTTTTTCCTCAGCGCGTCAAAAAGGGAGGGGCAGCGTCCGTGGGCTCTCGCATCAGCCGGGCTCTCCGGCAAGTAGTCGCTGCTCCAAGCTCATCACCACCGTGTGTTTACTTAGGGCAGTGTCTGTATATTTATACCTGAGAGGTGCCGGGTTTGACGTAAGGATGGACATAAGACGTCAATAAGGTTGTCATTAAGAACTGGTCGTTCTTACATTCGTTACAGGAGTTCTCGAACGAAATCAAAACAATAGCAGCGGGGATTTCCCAGGTTTGCTGGAGGCTTGGTTTGTTTAGAGAACTCGGTGTGCTTTCTAGGGGGCTGGAGGAATAGTGCTAGCTTAATGTGACAGCATGCGCTATGACTAATTTATGAAACTGGTTTCTGTGCCGTTGTATGGATATTAGTGATTTATAACCGGACAAGGGTCAGAAATTGGAGTATCGATACAGGTCCCTAGATAAACACACTACACCCACTCCACGAATTCATGTCCATATTTACTAACCTAATCAATAGTAAACATAACTAATAGTGCATGTGTATACCGAACCACCCCAAAATAAATTTTTTGCATTTGAAAATAGGCATATTCGAAATACACGAAAATGAGTATAGGTACTGTATGCATTCAAGCAGTGTAATCATTCAAAAAGGGATGCACAATTTATCTCAGCATGAATGATTTGCGAAAATAACACATGAAATGGCTCTTAATACAGAAGAAAAAAGTGTGAGACCACTCCATCACATATAAACACAATTACTTGTAAATACGCTAGAGGCTGAGGTAATGTATTGTCTCTAGAGTTCCTAAAAATAGAAGCTCTGTTCTCTAAGAATAGTTCTACTTTAAGCAGAAGATAAGTGCCAAAAAGTAAATATTTTGGATTTGGAAAAAAAGTTTTCGTTTTCAGGGGAAGAAGGAAAAAATTGTCAGTAGCTTAGTTTTTAAAACCGAAGGCCAAATTCAGAGTTCAGGGAACGCTGTGTGCACGTTTGCTTATAGTCACTCTCTCTGTTCTGGTGAAAACATCATTTCAGACAGATTTTCAAAAAAACTGTTTACTGCCTCAGGTGAAAGTTCGACCAAGTTGGAAAATGTCGCTACCATGCAGTCGTGCGCATGTTCGCTTTCAGTGATGTTTTGATCAGCATTGCTTACAGACGGCCGTACCTGGTTGATGCTGCTTTCATCCTGTACTTCACTACCCTTCAATCGTAGTGGTGAAGTCTCCACGAATGCCGTCATCAGGATAGGTAGCCGCTGGGGACAGCACAATGCATGAGCCTTTACTGGACCCAACAAAGTATCTGCATCCAATGGTACTTCTGATTGTAGTGTAAGACATGTGTCCAACACGCATTCCTCGCCGCATAGCATGCATCTCAATACAGGTAAGACACAATTCTGCCATATGGGTCTGAACGAAAGAAACCAGGTCATATTCAGATCTCTTAGCCGGGCTAATCCAAGGACTTTAGTTATGCGGTCCCGATAGCGTATAGCTAGGATCGTTTCTTCCATTGTTGCTGGAGTCTTGTCTGTGACATGGCTTGCCATAACGAAGCAGGAGTAGCAAAAATAAGATGCCTGCTACGAGTTCCAACAGAAGTGGAAGTCCGCCAAAGACAGAATGGACGAAATCGGGAAATATTCCCAGGACTGCTTTGAATGGAGTTAACAGTCCCGAAAAAACGGTCTTAAATACACTCGCGTTACCATTTGTATCAGAAATATTTAAGATTTCGCTTAGTATTTCTGCGAAGTGTAGGGGGCAATTTGTTGATAACAATGCATGTATCTCTCCCGTTGTCCTTGCAACTTGGAGATCATACGTTTCTTTTGATGACGTCAGGTGAACTGGCGTCTGTAGGAGCACAGTCTTCATTCTGCTTAAAGTATCAATTCGAATAGAAGAGATTTTCAAACTGGGCCAAATTTTTCCCTCCCTGTCTGGAGTGTCATTCGGAAACAATACTCGCTCACAGCAAGTGACCATGGAGCTCACGCTTACTAGATAAGGTTTTCCTGGCAGTAAGCCACAACATCTGTGATCTACAATTAGAATGTAACTCCCGTTAGAAAGTCTTCTAAAGAATGGTTCTATTTTTGTTGCAGGTGTGCCGAGCTGGTGACATGAAAGGTTATTTGAAGTCCCTTCACAGGCCCCATGTAAACTTATACCCTGACATAGAAGTATACCACTTAGTGATTTTTCACAATTATTACCACTAAGAAATACACTCTGTCCTGTATTACTATAACATGTGTGTGTATAAGGTAAGTTCCATGTTGACTTAATGTATCCTTTACCCAACCTTTCATACTGGCCTGCCTGTATATATTTCTGGCAGTATCGAAATTGGAAAGTCGTTATCGGAATAGTTATGATTCCATGTATTATCCATTTAATGACAGGTCGTTCTGACATTGTCAATGGTAATCTCTCAAGTTTTTCAATGCTCAGAATTGTATATTCTGCACCCTTTTGTGCCAAGCTGATTTGTGTATCAGTAAGGTTAAAGATACCGAATAATGACGTTGTGTTGATGAAACGCCAAGGCACGTAGCCTGAACGCAGATTTTGTAACGTCCAGCCAAGCTGTACAATAGAACGCAATTGGGACTGACCGTGTTGTAACATCAGTAAGTCTTGCTCTATTATATCGATTGCAGATGATACAATACTGTCCAGTGAATATATTCTGGAAGACAGAGTCATTAACCCATTGTCCACAACAGAAAGTGATTTTTCCAAATTAACACGGTCAATTTCCCGTATTTTCTCTGCTGTTTCAATTTGAGTTACTTTCCAAGCTTCGTTGTAAGCTGCATATATAGAGGCCGCTATGAAACGTTTTTGACGCTGGTTGCGTGGTCCCATAATGAAATCACGCAAGTCAGCACCTTCTTTAAGTAAAGTCAAGTGTTGCTTAATTTCTGCCAGTGTGGATGTTCGTAGCCATTCGAGGCAGAGTTTTCCCACACTGTATGTAGTTACAATCCCTGGATGTTGTCTCTGGGAGTATCTAGGGTCTGGCCTGGTTAATGTGAATCCCTGTATTTTGTTCAGGAATCTATCTTGACAGTTATTTGTGTCTGTGGGCCAGATCAACCATTTTTTCATATCAGGATATGTTCTGTTTTGGTTTAAAATATGGGATACGTCTATCTCATCATCTGTAGTGTTATTACTGTCAGGTGTTGGTTTTGGAATAGACGGTTTGTTTAAGTCTTTAATTTTGGCTAGGCCAAAACAGGTTGTCTGTTGAATTGTGTCATTCAAGAATATAATTTGTTCCGGGATCATGCAGGCTCTAAATAAGGAATCTGTACCTTGCACTTGCCAATCTTTTGTACCCCAGATTGTTTTCGTTTCAATGTTATTGTTCCAGAAATCAAAACCGAATGTATTCATTTTGTCAAAAAATGATTCTGAATAGATTAATTTTGTATTTGTAAGCATGGTTTTCATTCCTGTCTTATTTAACAGTTTGAAATAAATGGTTTCTGCATCACTTGTGTTAAACCCTGAAAAATATGAAAATTTTTCATAAAATGTTTTCGAACTGCCTTTTGGTTGAGTTGCACAATGTTCCCATTGGTTATAATTAAAAACATTTCTAGGTTGAGCAGATTTATGCAGATAATGGTTACCATAGTGGTTGTAACAGTACATCTGGTCATAATTAGATGAACCCTGTAAATAATCATGTTCTGTAAATTTAGCTGACATCACTAGATCTGACATCATATCATTAATACTTTCAAAGTCCCAATCATCAGCGAATGTGCTTGATTTTACAAAGTCACTTAATAAAATCTTGAATTGATGAGGATACTTCAGGAGCTCGACAGGGCCATAGATTTCGTAATCAGTTTTGTCCCATGCTACCCCACCGGGTATAGGATTGGCTGTGAAGTTTACTGAAGAAAGTTCTCTTTTCTCGATGTGTGAAGACTTGTGTGGTTTTAGGACCAAGTTGATATTCTGACTTGCTGTGTCCATTGTAACATATTTTCCCTCAATGAAATGACCCAAGTATAGTACCAGGATGAGCCAAAGTATGAGGACAAATACACCTTGTGCCACCCAAAATTCAATCCATGGAGAAATCAGATAGGTTTCTTGTAGTTGATGAAAGAGTTCTTTTGCTTTGTCTTTAAAAGTCTTTGATGGTGTCGGCAGTTCCTCAGGTGCGCTCGGATCCTCAGAAAAGTCATCGAAGTTGATGAAATAGCCTGATGCAGTTCTGTCAATTGTTTCAATTGCTTCTGGATTCCTTTTTGTTTTTGGAATTTGCTTTGTTTCATTAGCATAGTCTGTGGTTACATCATTGTAGACTGGTGTTTCTTGATGCATTATTGTGATTTGGGTTTCAAGAGGTTTAAGTTCCATGGCTTTGTTGCATAGTCCTTGTTGATTCACTGTAGGTTTATCAAATGTGATTAGTCTCTCAGTTTGAACCTCTGTGTTTGTAGCAAATTTTGGTGTTCTGCTATTTCTTGGGAGTGCACTTGGCCTACTACTTATTATCGGCCACATGATTGTGGTTTAACCAGGTCGATGGATACAACTCGGTTCTCCTTTTTACCAGCGAGGGGCGGTAATACAACTGATCTTGTTCTGTTGATAGACAAGACAGGTACTGCTTTTCTGTAAGAAGGCCCAAATTCCTTCTTTACCGCGATCTTCTCTCTGACCAGATCCCCGATTTTTGGAATCCAGACAGGCCTTGCTGGGACAGGTGGTTTTTCTTCAGTGGTTGTTGGCTGTTGTTTAAACTTTATGTTGCTCAGGTCTTTTCTTGTTTCATTTAAGTCCTGCAAAATAGCCAAACGATCTTTGATATCAAAGCATTTTTCTTTAACCACTGAAGTGTGACTATCGAGGTCCTGGATTAACATTCTAGTCCCAAACAATAGTTCGTACGGACTGAGACCTCTCAGGGAATTTCTTGGCAGATTATTAAGACTACGTTGGACACTTATTAAATGTTTGACCCACCCAGCTCCCGAACCTAATACCTTTGCCGTTATAGATTGCTTTATGTCATGGTTTTTTCTTTCTACAATTCCGTTTCCCTCAGGATGAAAGGGACAAGAGTACCGCAATGCAATGCCCATGCTGGTCATGGCCTCTGTAACGGGGTAAGGCTGCGTGCTGCAGGAGACTGGTGGGCACCTGGTTCTGACCCGGTACGACCTCCTTCCTTACAGACAGAGCCATGGGGTACGGAGTCCGAGAATCACGAAGAAGAAGAACGCGGATCCTTTAAGTGGATCTACACGGAGGAGGAGGATCCGCCCAGTGTATACGTCAGCAAGACCGGATTGGCCAAAAGACAGGAAGCGATGTGGATGGCGTGTGACATCACCCCCGAAGTGCCGGCGAGGAGTGAAGACGGAGAACCAGAGACCGGAGACGGCAGAACCGAAGGAAGAAGCAGAGAACCCGAAGAACAGCTGGGAGCAAGCGGAGGAGCGGCCGAGGGAAAGCCAGGAGGCCAACGACCCTGTGAGCCGCCGTGCCACTCTCCCGGGGGAGGAGCGTGGCTTGCCCAGGTACGGCAGCGTATGGTAGCTTGGGTGGGGAACAAGCGTGTAACATAGTGTACAGATCCCCTGTTTGAGATCCTGCGTCCCCCCCCTCCTCTTGTTTCCTTTTACCCCGCGTTTACCCTCACAGTCTGTTTCCACCCCTCACCCCAGCACTGACGTGTGCTAGAGTTGTGTGATCACTGGTGCATACTCTCCCAACTCACTACACCTGGGCCCCGGTGCATGTACTCCCCGAGGACGTTTGAACTAACGGCGCCTTTCTGTTGGTCTCCCCTTTCCCTGGGTCACCGGAGCCAAGACGACGGCTAACAACCCCAACCGTGACCAGACCTCGGAGGGGCAGAGACCCCCAGCCTAGAAGGAAGAACACCCGAACGTCACAACGGAACCCAGTCAGTTCGCGAGGGAGAGACTTATGTTCAGAACACGGAGAACTCTCATGTTAAAAACCCAACGTGGAATACCAATAAAACCCTCGTTGACCCCAAGAGTTAGTGTCCTGCCTGTTCCTACACCACCACCCGATACCGCCCCAACCCCTGGTATACAGGCCCAGTCCACAGTGGTGTCAGAAGTGGGATCTACTCCCTCGAAGCAAGACCCGATCATGGAACAAGTGATCCAGACCTTAGTAGATGGGCAACAGAAACTGGAATGGGCTATCGGCCAACAAATCAGTACAGCAGATGCAGACCGAGCCCTGTTTCGCAACACAATGACACAACAAATGGACAATTTACAGAAAGTGGTGGCATCCCCAGGAACAGCAGTATCGGCAGATCGACGGCCTCTCGGACCCCATCTGTCGGGGGTATCCCTGCAGAAGTACGTAATGGGCGAAGACCCGGATGCCTTCCTAGACGTTTGAACTAACGGCGCCTTTCTGTTGGTCTCCCCTTTCCCTGGGTCACCGGAGCCAAGACGACGGCTAACAACCCCAACCGTGACCAGACCTCGGAGGGGCAGAGACCCCCAGCCTAGAAGGAAGAACACCCGAACGTCACAACGGAACCCAGTCAGTTCGCGAGGGAGAGACTTACGTTCAGAACACGGAGAACTCTCATGTTAAAAACCCAACGTGGAATACCAATAAAACCCTCGTTGACCCCAAGAGTTAGTGTCCTGCCTGTTCCTACACCACCACCCGATACCGCCCCAACCCCTGGTATACAGGCCCAGTCCACAGCCTCCTTATAAGCTTGAGAGCTAAAAGCAGGACAATGGTCAGAATGTAGCATGCAAATTGCGTATATGCCATTATAGACTCGCAAATCTTTTTATAACAGTTCAGACGTCAGCCGAGAGCTGGGGTCTATATTTTAAGTGATGATAGTCTTAAATAATATACATTGGGACGCATGTTTCTTGTTTAATCATGCGAATAGATCGCTTAATGCTTTCTATTATGTGTTCTGGCACTACCTCGGCTGGTTCGCCACTGCGATCTCTGTTGCAGTTTTCAAAATTTTTTGCAAATTTGTGATTATCCACGCTCATCCCCGGCCACCAGTATTCTGATTTTAATTCTGTCAAAGATTCTTTGATCATCTGATGCCTTAAACCTAATCCCATATGTGCTTCTTGTATTAAGAAGCCTCTCCTGTTCCTGTTTGGAATTACTCTATCCCCCACTCCAGGGATTCGAGCAAAAGGAACGGAGTTTGCATCGTTTATGTATGTATAATTGAGTGGATAGTTGACAGGTAACGCTGAACAGTCGCCTTTTGATGACGTTTTCACCGCCAGCATTGTTTCCCCGTCTATGTATTTTCCTGAACGCTTTTTTGTAGCTACGGAAGCCGATTTAGTTGCTTCCGCTGTGGCTGTCTCAGCCAATGAATTCCCTGAAACGTGAATGCCATCACGCTGATGACTCAGTGTATGTATCACGTGAGTCTTTTGTAGTTCTTTTTGTAAACGAACTACTCAATCAATCAATCAATCAAAGCATTTATATAGCGCACTACTCACCCGGAGGGTCTCAAGGCGCTAGGGGAGGGGGGGCCCGCTACTGCTCGAACAGCCAGGTCTTGAGCTGCTTCCTGAAGGTAAGATGGTCCTGGGTCAGGCGGAGGTGGGTCGGGAGGGAGTTCCAGGTCTTGGCGGCCAGGTAGGAGAAGGACCTTCCTCCTGTGGTGGCTCTTCGGATGCGGGGGACGGCGGCGAGGGCGTGGCCGGTCGATCGAAGCTGGCATGTGGGAGAGTAGAAGTTGAGGCGGCTGTTGAGGTATCCTGGGCCTTGGTTGTGTAGGGCTTTGTGTGCGTGGGTGAGGAGACGGAAGGTGATTCTCTTGTTGACCGGGAGCCAGTGCAGATCTCCGGAGATGTGGCTGCGACGGGGGATGTCCAGGATGAGTCGTGCTGATGCGTTCTGAATTCGCTGGAGTCTCTTCTGGAGTTTGGCGGTGGTTCCGGCGTAGAGGGAGTTGCCGTAGTCCAGATGGCTGGTGACGAGGGCCTGGGTGACCGTCTTCCTGGTCTCGGTGGGGATCCACCGGAAGATCTTCCGTAGCATGCGCAGGATGTTGAAGCACGACGAGGTGATGGCGTTGACTTGTCTGGTCATGGAGAGGGAGGAGTCCAGAATGAAGCCCAGGTTGCGTGCGTGGTCTGTTGGTTTGGGTGCACTGCCCAGGGCTGGGGGCCATCAGGAGTCGTCCCAGGCTTGTTCCCAAAGCGATTTTTGCTTTATTGTGGCACCTGTGTTATCTTTGTAACCGTTTTCAACCCATTTCTGCAAGTTTTCGTTGTATGATTTGACGCAGGAATGCGAATCGCACACTATTAGTGTCGGGAATTCGCGATCGGCAATATCGAGGGCCATTTTTAAAGCTATTAATTCAGTTTGATGACCTGAATTGTCTTTTACAGATTGTGACATCGTTACTAGTGGCATTAATTTACGTCCGCGCCACCGGCATTTGACAACCTCGCATGTAGCGTTGTAGGCTTGTTTTCCCCAAACTGAGGGTTCTGCATAACTGTTTGTGTATATTACGCAGGCGGAAAGTTGTATGGGCAGAATGTCGCTAGGCAGAGGATATTCTCTTTAATATTCTAGATTTTTTAATTTTTTCATTTCCGGGTCAAAATAGTATTTCACTCTGTCTGTAGCAAGAGAATTTTCCCATTGTATCCATTTTGGATTTAATGCCACAGTAGGTAAATTACATGGGCTTGTTAATGCCTCAAAGGCTGATTCGGCTGTTCTGACTGTAATCCGTCTGCCGTCAGCTTGGTCTCTTTCTCTTGCAACAGCTGTTTGAACCGCATGAACAATGTTTTCCTTAATGCTGAATGTTTTTTTCAGCTTCTGTGTACAAATGTGATTTGTATGCTATTGGTACCATTTCTCCCTCATTAGAGGTCAGGTATGTGAATCCGCATCTTCCTGGGATGACTCGGATTACAAGGTTGCGTGTGTTATCGCGTGTTTGCAATTTTGTTTTAGCTAACATGTCTGTTTGCAATGATCTCAAAATTTCTGTGTGTTTTTGAGTCCAATTGATTCCTTTAAAATCTGGTTTTATTAGGTCATAGAGAGGTTTAACTCTCTCTGCATAATTTAGAATGTAAGTTCTTCCGAAATTCAGGAAACCTAGAATTGATTGTAAGTTTTTCAGCGTTCTTGGTGCTTGGATTACAGCGCATTTCTCTAAGAAATTGTCAGCCAGGCTTTTGCCTTCACTTGATAATTCATATCCTAAAACAGGACAGTCAGATGGGCAATTCTTGACTTCTAGAAGTTGAATTTGTAACCCTCTGCTGCGAACCCAAGTATTATGGTGTTCACTCTTTTCAAGTGAGTATCCAAGTCATCATCTGTTAGATAGATGTCATCGACATAAGATAATGCCTCATCATCATACATTTGTAGTAACTCTGTTACTCTCGCTGAGAATAATCCTGGGCTGTTCTTGAACCCCTGTGGCAAACGACAGAAATTTTTCTGCAAGCCATTTATTGAGAAAGCGGTCAAATATCTGCTTTCAGGTGCTATATTTTGACAAAAGAATCCATTAGAGATGTCTAATGTTGTTTTGTATTTTTTGCGCACTATGCTATTCATTAGTGCTGCACTGTGTGAGTTTTGTACTGCAAATGTTTTACAACATGAGTTAAGGTGTCTGTAGTCCAAAACTAGACGATATGAATCATCTGGCTTGGAGACAGGAAACAAAGGATTGTTCATTTGTGAGGTGCAAGTTTCAATCACCCCCTGGTATTCAAGTTGATCTAAGATCTCCCTGACCTGTTTTTTAGCTTCTTGCTTAATTGGGTACTGCCTCTGTGCAGTTGGTTGTGATTTTAACTGGATTTTGTGAGGAAAAGAGTCCTCATCCCATCCCACATGGTTTTTATATAATGCAGGAGCTTGGGCTACTGCCCACTTTCTTGCAAGTGTATATTTTTTACGAATTGGAATGTGATTTGAGAAGGCAGGCATAATCATTTCTTCGCCATTAGGGCACTCCCTGACAAACTCTGGTGGCCAGTCTTTTTCAGCTAAAAGGATGTCATAGCCTTTGGAGAGGTTATCCCAAAATAGACCCCTTATTTTCCTAGTCTTATCTCCCTCTATACGTAATGTTATTTCGTATATTTTATGAGGTTTGCTAACTCTGGTGTCTGCAGTTTCCACTTGAATGTATTCATTCGTGTCCACTGTCTCCAGATGATTCATCAGGATCTTGCGAGCTATGCTCACTTCTGCTGCGCTGTCTAGCATTGTCTGAGCCCACTCTCCGTTTTTCAGCTGTGTCCTCGGGATCCTCGGCATGTTTGATTACTTTAATACTGGCTACCTTCTTCTTTGGAAATTGTAACTTTTTACTTTGATGAGCAGGTTCCTTGTCTTTGGACTTGAAGTGCTCTTCCCTTTATTCTGACCGTCCTCTTCTTTCCGATTTCTGCGAGGAAGTCTGAAAAGATCGAGAGGGACGTGTATCAATATCTTGATATCTATCAGGTTTCTTCAAATTATCCCTATTTCTAAGGTTGTATTTTTTCTCAGAGGGCTCCGTCTGGGGAGACTTGTGTCCTTGGTCCGGAGATCTCTCTCTCCGCCGAGGAGACCTTCCTCTGGACTGGAATCTTTTTTCTTTGGGAGTGGATTGTTTATTTCCATCCCAGTTCTTTTTTGGAGCTGTTAGATTATTTTTAATAAATACCTTTTCAGGATTTTCAGTTAGTTGGGGTTTCACTGGTTTCCCACCCAAACTATCTCTTCCTAGTTCTTCATAGGATTTTTCTATGATTCTGGCAAGTTCAAATGGTTTTATTTTATTTATTTTATATTCTTATATAGCGCCTGAATAAACCCCCAAAGGGGTATCTCCGCGCTTTGCCAGTAAGAATAGTGCTCCAGATGGTCTTATTCAAGGGATAGTACATCATACAGGGAAGAAATTAGTTACTGGTAAATAAGTATGTTTTTAGGGTCTTCCGGAAAGTCAGGTGACTAGTGAGTGATCTCAGCTCAAGAGGTAAAGAGTTCCAGAGCACTGGTCCCACATGAGCCAGCGCTCGGCCTCCTTGTCTGGACTTCTTTATTCTAGGTATCTGCAGTAACTGTTGACTGCTAGAACGCAGAGAGCGCCCAGGAACGTGTGGCCGAAAAATTGCGGCCAAATATCTTGGGCCTTCACCTATCACACTTTTGTGGATGGTACATAGTGTCTTAAACTGCACTCGTTTCCTCACCGGTAACCAGTGGAGTCTAGTCAGCAGGGGGCGGGAAGGAGTCCTAGGGGGAACGTTCAGGACTGTCCTTGCCGCCGTATTTTGGACTACTTGTAACTTATCAAGTTGTCCTTTGTTGGCTCCTAAAAGGAGACCGTTACAGTAATCCACTCTGCTGATGACTAGCGCCTGCACAAGTGTTTTCCTGTGGCTGTCTGGTAAATAGGGAAACACTCTTTTTAGCATCCCAATTGCCCGAAAGCAGGTACCAGCCACCTGGTTTACATGATCTTTAAACGTGAGTGTCTGATCTAATAACACTCCCAGGTTTTTTACCGTACTCTTAGGGCTGGGAACAGGACCTAATTCTGAGGGCCACCATTCAGGTGACCAGTGTGTTGCCGCTTGTCCAAACAGCATGACCTCTGTTTTCTCAACGTTGCATTGAAGACAGTTTGATGACATCCATTCTGATATAGCTCTCATTCCATCTGCAAATTATCTTTTTATTGCAGGGGTCAGACTTTTAAAAGGAAAAAGAAGTTGGGTGTCGTCAGCGTACGACACCGGAGTAAACCCAAATGATCTTGCTAAGTTGGCCAAGGGGGCCACATACACATTAAAAAGTGTCGGGCTTAAACATGGGCCCTGTGGCACTCCCTTGTTGAGCTCCCTATAGGTGGATTTGTGGGAGCCCAGCCAAACTTCTTGAGAGCGTCCGGATAGAAAACTTTCCATCCATTGGTTGTTCTGCTATATCTGTTTCTTTCAACTTCTGGCGGATCGCCACAGATGCTGCTTCTCCTTTTATGTTGGATAACAATAAAGCTGAGACCTGCTTGAAGTCTTTCAGTAATTTCATACCCAGAGTTAAAGCAGGCTCTGGACCGTATTCATTTTGAATCTGTTTTAGCACATCTGGTATTACCGCCATGGACGGAACACCATGTGTTTTTGTGTAAATGGAAGCAAAGACTGTGCCCCAAGTGTCACAGTCCTCCACATGTGGTGCGATCCCCATTGGAAGACAGATAGTCAGAATTCTGTGTTTCTCAGTAGCGGTAGTATCCGGAAATACCGCCTCTATTTGAGTGATTTTTTTGTGCTAACCAGAATGGAATTTGTTCCCGTTTTGCGGGTACTTTACCTAGACATGACTGTATGTTCTGTGGTGTGACTTTATTTGTGTTCCCCTGATGAGGGGTCAGCTGTGGAATTTTAATAGCTGGTTGGACTGTTGAAGTCCGCATTACATATTGGACTAATTGTCTATGTATTTTAATCAGTTGTTTTAACTGTGCTAAAAGTTCTGGTATGGACATTTTTTCAATGTCGGGATGTGGTGTGTAGCTGGCTAGAACCGGCCACGTTGCTCCTGGTCTACCTAGTGGACCGAGCCTGGTGATGTGATTATTATGTTTTAGGGCGCCTTTAAACCAGAGCAGGTGCTCTTGGTATTTTAATGGTTTTCCACCTCCTCGAAAGGAGTGTACGCATCCGGAGGTTCCTCTATTTTATAATAGTGGAATTCTTTTGTGACAGCGTTTGCTGCTGGAAAGTTTATCCATGAATAGAATACCTCTGTCTGCCGATATTCGTGTGCCTCAATTACGAATATGACTGTACCACCTCTTGGTGTTAGTCCATTTTCTATAAGTTTAAGTGTTATAGTTTTTCTTATGTTGACCGGGATGAGTATTGCGTCCGGGTCTTGTTGTAGTAGACTTGTGTCATCCTTTAGGAGTTGAGCTGCTATTCTAGCCGCCTCCCTTTTTTCTTCATTGTCTGACATTTTACTGACAAGAAGGTTTTTGTTGCAGATCAGGTTTTCAAGGGAACAAAGATTAGGTGCACAATATTTTGGAACACTGTATCCTTCAACGTTGAATAAACCAAAAACCATACATAGGAGTCTCCTCCTACTAAGTTTGGCGGATTTTTAACCTTTGACCCACTCCAGACGTCTTTGGAGTATTTATGGGAGAAAGGGTCTGCGTTAGATTTATCGCCTTACCAAACGTTGGGCGCCATGTAGTGTAGTTCCTATTATCCCAATAGGCTCTGCGCATTGGAATAATATCTTCAATAGTATAGACGTAGGACAGAGGTTAACTAGGTCTTCTACTGACGATATTAGACTTAAGTTTTGTGTGCCAGCTAGCTCAGAGTTCACTAGAAACTTTCTCGAATAGGCGAGGAGGAGTTTAACCTCTCTGGATAGACAAGAAGGGATTTAGTTTCTGACAACCATAGAACATGACAACTTTGCTCTCCCAGATCAAGAGTATTTCTCTAGAGTCGTGTGAAAACAAAAGACAGCTATTTTACTCAGTCAATACGTGCATACTTAGTTTCACCAGATTGTAGAGAAAAGAAGAGACGGGCGTTTTCAATAAAAGGTGTTATTTATTGATCAGTCTCTTTTCTCATACAAGAGAAATGAATCGCTACAATTGTAATACTGATGGTTAAGTAAAATGCATACAGTAAAAGCAGGATTATAAAATAATACTGTAAAAGCATTGATATGGTTTCTTAGCCATATGTTACTTTAAAATGGATAAAAGATATACATACATATATACATTGACTAATCGTACTCAACTGGTGCTTCTAACTACGCCTACCCCGGTGTACCTGACCTAAGCCTAATACATGGGAGGGAGTAAGTAAGTAGCAGTTTAAGTTAAGTTTGTTTTGCCAAGAGTCTGACTCAAGAATTCTCTGTAAGGGGTTAGTCAGTTCAGTACCTGGGATTTAGAAGGCAGGAGGGCTGGTATCTCTTTCTCAGGACTCGGTATCCCAGTTACCCGCGAGGGCAAGCTGGAAACGCTGGAGGCTGGATTCCTTGGCAAGAGGAAAGGCAGCGTTTTTCCTCAGCGCGTCAAAAAGGGAGGGGCAGCGTCCGTGGGCTCTCGCATCAGCTGGGCTCTCCGGCAAGTAGTCGCTGCTCCAAGCTCATCACCACCGTGTGTTTACTTAGGGCAGTGTCGGTATATTTATACCTGAGAGGTGCCGGGTTTGACGTAAGGATGGACATAAGACGTCAATAAGTATGTCATTAAGAACTGGTCGTTCTTACATTCTTTACAGGAGTTCTCGAACGAAATCAAAACAATAGCAGCGGGGATTTCCCAGGTTTGCTGGAGGCTTGGTTTGTTTAGAGAACTCGGTGTGCTTTCTAGGGGGCTGGAGGAAAAGTGCTAGCTTAATGTGACAGCATGCGCTATGACTAATTTATGAAACTGGTTTCTGTGCGTATGGATATTAGTGATATATAACCGGACAAGGGTCAGAAATTGGAGTATAGATACAGGTCCCTAGATAAACACACTACAACACAAGCTCCGCACAACAACCACCACAACCAACTACTCCTTCACAGACATCACCACAGCGCCAGGGAACGCCGCCATCTCCTCATACTCAATCACCACTGCAACAATCACCACCACCACCACAGTCAGGCAGGAGGCATGCCGTGCCACCCTCCAGCAGATGGAGGAGGAGGGCACGGGGGCCAACAGTCTCCAGTCCATGCGGAGGGCAACATAGTGAGGGCTGGTACTCCATCTGAGGGTGCCCACACTTCATCAAGACGCCGCAGGGCAAGGCCAGCCAGTCCTCTAGGCTTCGAACTGGAAGAAAGTGTCTTTGCTGGACTGGAAGGCAACATGCTCAAGGTCCAGCGCCTGCAATGGAGGGAGATGCGAACATTGAACAGAGAGGTGGCCCACATGAACAAACACATGTACAGGATTGAAAAGGACATTAGTTCAATAGACGACAACATGTCTGAGGGAATGAGGGAAATTGCAACCTCTGTGGACAAACTCTGCAGCCAGTTGGAGCAGGACCGTCTTTGTAGGGGCAGGGAGAGGCAGAGACTCCAGGCCTATACCAAGGCAGTGAACCGGCTGGCCAGTGCTACCTCCCTAATGTGTCGAAGGTCTATCGCCATGCAGGAGGAGATGGCGCATTGTAGCAGGGACGTGGCCAGGGGCATGGTCTCATTGACCTCTGCATTGGAACTGCTGCAGAATGTGAAGGCGGCCACAGTGGAAGGGGGGGGGACAGTGAGGAGGCTACCAGCCGTGGTAGCATTACGCCCTCTCCCACCGAGGGCAGGAGGCGCAGCGAACCCCACAGCGCTGCCCAGGAACATTCTGACACTAGAGACAGTGTGGCCAGGGAGCGTGGACATGCAGCGCGTGGGCGCAGAAAAGAGGTCCTACTGCTATTTGGCAATCATTAGATGGGTGATGTAACCCATGTCTTTATGGACACTGCTTTCAATCCTGGTGGTGTGCTGATTAAATACCATTGCACAAAAACTGTTACTGGCTCTGTCTCGTTACTCACTCAGAAATAGTTGGACGTTATCTCTGCCCGTCCGTGTCTCCCATCCTGTTCTACTGCAACACCAGCTGCGCAGGGCTCTGGCTGGGGATTGTCCTCGCCCTCGTCCTCAGAGTCAGTTAGTTCCACTACTGTTCATTTTTTTCGTGGCTAGATTATGGAGCATTGCACATGTTGCAATTATTTTGCAGCATTTGATGGGGCAGTACTGACGTGCACCTCCACTTTTGTGGAGGCAACGGAATCTGCTTTTAAACAGTCCAAAGGTGCGCTCCACCACGTTGCGTGTGCTCTTATGTGCCACATTGTATCTCCTCTCCCTTGGTTTGGTTGGGTTGAGGTATGGTGTGAGAAGGTAGGACCGGAGGGCATATGCGATGTCACCTAAATGCAAATGAAAGTGCCATTAATGTGTGTCACCAATAGGTTGAGCCAAGGAATACATCAGGGTGTGTCAAATTGATTTACCTAGTTGGTATCCTAAACCAGCAGCCAGACGTGTATGGATATCACTGTTCCTGAATATGTACGAGTCGTGGGTACTCCCTGGGAATTTTGCCACAATGTCAGTTATGATGAATTTTGCATCACATATCACCTGCACATTTATGGAGTGAGTGGATTTGCGGTGCGCCCTTGGTGTCTGATGCTCAATATATGGTTTCAGGTCCCGTATGAGGTCAAGGATGGTGTGTGGGTGCAGCCTGTACCTCTCATGGATTTCTGGTTCAGTCAATTGGAACAATGTGACGCGCAGTCTGTACACCCGCTCTTCCCATCTCCAAATCCTCACTCCTGCTGCTCTCAAACGTAGCCGCCTTGCTATGAGGTAGAGGCCTGCCATTGTGTTCACACTGTTGCATTTTGGGGCTGTTTTTAAGCACTGCACCTGATTACAACCTGCTCAGGATCAGTGGTAAATACCGAATCGTTAATACCGAATTTGGTCAAATTCGGTATTACCGATTTTAGCTACATCGCATTTTGGGATTTTTACTGATTCGTTATTTACCGATTCGGTATTGTTTGTTTCGGTGTTCACTGATCGGTAAATAAGGAATCGGTAATGATTTACCGATTTGTTATTACCGATGGCATTCGGTAATACGTACATAGCACAGGGCTAAATACCGGTCGGTAAAGCCGAAATTTACAGAATTTCGGCTTTACCGACCGGTATTTGGCCACCTACATATGGCCCATGGTGCACAAGATATATAAAACCACATTAGACATTTCTAAGGGGTACCTCTGCCAAAACATAGCGCCTGAAAGCAGGTATTTGACCGCAATTAGCACTTTAGGCTCTCAAAAGCAATTATGGTGCCTGCCCCAAGGGTATAAGAATAGTCTTGGGCTGTTTCAGCTTTTGTAACAGAACTGTTACAACAATGTGATGACCAAGCATTGTCCTATGTCGATGACATATAACTAACGGATGATCACTTAACAAGACACTTGATAAGAGTAGATTGCATAATTCTAGGATCTGCTCACATGGGCTACAAATGTAACTTCAAAAATCAAAGATTGCCTATCTCAGTGTCCTTTTCTTGGTATACGAGCTGTGAAGTGAAGGCAACACATTTGCGACACATTTCTTACATTGAAAAGACTCCAACCAATATTGGATTTTCTAAATTGCTGCAGAACCCACATAACACATTATGCACAACGGAAAAAAATCATTTCACGACTTGATTCGTCCAGACTTTTCAAGCACTCGTTGGGCATCTGAACACACACAGATTTTAAGTTTAGTACAAGCTGACATTAATATATGGTTAGTGAGGCCGTAGGGGCCTCACTAACCATATATTAGGAAAGTGGTATAAGTGCCATGCGAGAGTTAGAAAGCAGGCCTAGGGCCTGTAGAATCGCTGGGGCTACACTAAGCAACCAAAGGTTAAGAAGTAGGAGCCCAACGTTCTATGGAGTTCGTAAAAGTTACAAAGTTACAGTTTAAGGACACTTCCTGACGGACTAGGACGGAACCCTTTTATACTTAGGCACTAGGAGGGCCAATACCCTCGAGACTACGTGAGTACTCGTGTTACCTCACCCACGGAAGCCGGATGCATAGGTGTCTTTTGATGTCGGGTTTCGTCATCGTTTTCTATGGACAGCTGCAAAGAAGTGCTGCAGGCGACCAGAGGAAAAGTGTCCGGGCGGATCAAGGGTGGATCAGAGATGTGAAGAACCTGATATCAGAGGCGTCAGAGTCTGGGTCACTAGCCAGTGACCAGGAAGGAACTAGGCGATGTTGGGTGCTTTAAGAAGAAGAAGGTGAGTTTGTCTCTTCAGCCACGAGGTCCAGGAGACATCGACGATGACCAGGAGCTGGATTCGAGCTGTGCCACGATGGATCTAGATGACTGCAGTGTCAGTATCCGGATTGGACCCAACAAGCCTTGGCAACCGCAACCCACACAGGATGTTGAGATTGGCTCTGTTGCAGACCAGCAAGGTCTGTGGCACTTCTCCTTTGCAGGGAAACTGGGGCAAGCCTGGAGCAACCAGAATCGCAAGTTAGATTCAAAATGGCATCTTCAGGGGGCTCACTAGCCAACAGGCAAAGAACTGGGAAGACACATCAAGCACAAATGTAAAGGCGGGGCCCACGGGACACTCGCGGAGTGTGGGGGCCTGGGCTTTGGGTCAAATAATGCTCGAGGCTGGGGCTTCTCGTACCCCAATGCACAACTTACTGAGGCTTCAGAAAAGGAGTGCAGGTAGCAAAATGTAGGATGTCCAAGATGTCTGGTCCCATGTCTCTCGTGTCCACCACGGGTCTCAGCTTTGCTGTGAATGCGGGTCGGGATCAGAGAAGTCTAGAAGTCCAGTTTTTGAGTCGCAGAGTCTTCGGGTTCCGGCGGGAGCCTTGAAACTGCAGACTGGCAAAGTTGCTGTTGGTGCCTGTTTGAACAGGGTGGTCACTCCTTGACCACAAGGGAGATGTCTTCCGTCTTCTAGTCAGAATAGAATGTCGAAGGTCCAAGAGTTCTGTATCAAAGTTTCATTCCAGGATAATCTAAAGTCCTGGGGACACGGCTCCTATACTTATACTAAGGATGGGGGCTGGATTACCTGCCAAGGTCCCTCCTATGGGTGGACCTGAGAAGGGGGTTGTTACACCCCTTTCCCTTTGTCCAGTTTCGCGCCAGAGCTGGGGCTGGCGTGCCCCAGCAACTGGTTTGAACCGGGCTATGCATGGAGCACCTTGTGTGCCCCAGGCAGTGTCTAGATGCATTATTAACCACAATAGAGACCGCTCCCAGAGAAAGACCAAATGAAATTAAAGTGATATGCCTAGTGATAGTGGGGCATCTCACAAAAAGTGATGGACTGGCATCACACACCACCAGGTGTCATGCTTCATCACCTGCCAGTCCTCGCCCTCCAGAACCCGCGTTTGGTGAAGTGCGGGCATGCACCTGAAGACAGGGATGCACTTCTAAAGTGAGTGGGGGCCCAAATCAAAGAAAAGTGAATTTAAAAGGCCATCACAGTGCACCAAAAATACCTTTATTCAAAAGGGAGACTGTGTGGGGTTAAAATCGAAAGTGCGGTGAGTAAGGATCCAATCATCCCGTCGCTGCTGTGAAGTTGTTAAAATAAGGTCAACATGTTTCTGCTAAATGTCCCAGTGGGTACGTGGCTTTCATCAGGACGAGAATAGGGGGGGGGCTCCAATCTTACCAAACGTTGTTGGTAGTACCACTCCGTGGGTGTGATCACTAATCACTCTCCACTGGCTGGGTCCATTGACCTGTAACAATACATACAACAATAGAGCACATATTATTTTGAGCTTGTGATCAATAGGATTTGGTCAAAAAGATTAATCAATTATTGGCCCCCATCTTTTGTTATGATGTAGGATTGGTTATTGAAGGAACAAATGCCAGTTGACAGTTAATCTACTGGATACTAGAGAGACCTCCAAGTCATAAGTCTTACCCTTCAAAACAAGACGACTTACCCCATGGGAGGGGGGGTTTGGAGAGTCCCTGTGGTCACAATTTCACTATTGCAGCAGTTCTATTGGTGGCCAGGTCTTTACAAACAGACCGAAGACTATGTCCTTAAATGTGACATTTGCTGGCAGATAAAAGTTTCCGCCACAGCTCATCTACCACAGACCTCAAGACTCTGGCTTATGTCTATCCTGGCCATTGCTGAGCTTTATACTCAGATGGGTCTTGCAAATTCAACATGTTAGCAGTGGATTGCTGCTCTAGATTCCTATGGGTGTGGCCACAGTGATCGGCTGATGCTGAAACTGTTATAAAGGACTTGCAAGTCTTTATTGGAACATTTGCAGTAGCCAGATTACATTTGAACCAGTGTCCAGGTTTTGCATCTAGGGCTGGGAACGTTGGGTGTGACTGTGCATTATTCCTCACCATACCATCCCAAGGGAAACACGACATGGAGAGGTAAAACCGTGACTTAAAGCAGTCTTTAACAGCTAGCGTATTAGGTTCAGGTCGCAGTTGGGTAGAGGGAGCCTTAAACAATCTGCCTAGAAGATCCCCGGGTGGTTGGACTCCCTATGAAGTCCTGTTTGAGGTAGAATTTGGGTTCCAGACCTTGACAGTCCCAGTACAGTGGTGGCAAAAACACCATTTGATATCAGTGAATGTTTTACAGGACCTGAATGACTTCAGGGAAGCTCAGAGCAACGTCCAGCAGAAACGTTCCGCCACTGGTGAAGTGAAGGAAGCACCGGCAACTTCTGGTTGGATTCCAAAGATCAGAAATCTAGTATGGGAGAAAAGAATCAACATGAAGGAGTTTGGGCCATCTTATAGGCCACCTTTCTTGGCTATTGAAGCTACCAGAACTGTACTTTTACCACCCCTTTCCAGTGGCAAACACAATAGATTTGTGTCTACTGATCTCATCAAACCACATCATGTGGCTGTTTGTACATAGTACACCTCGAGGGCTCCTGGGTAGTTACCTGCTCCCTCTTACTACCTTACAGGATTTCTTGTTAGGTCCTAGAAAGCCACGTCAAAAGAGATTTCTGTATGCAATACACAACGAAGTGTGGAAAGTTTCAAAGCAAGAATCTGTATGCGTGAATACATAAAATTGACAGAGCGACTTTAGAAAAGGCTCTAGCAGTGGTTAATAATGGTATGACAACATTATCCATTAGGATATATTCTCTGGGTAAAATTGTGTCATCTGTTATTGACATAATACAGTGACATGTCCTTTTTGCAACATAGGAAATCTCAGCTTAGAACTACCATGCTAGTAAATTGAACTCTACAGACTGTAAGCACCCATCATGTTCCAAAGAAGCATATAAATGGCACTAGTTTGTTTTTACCATCCAACTTAACAAAAGAACAGACCACCATCGCTTGAAAAGACATAACATACACTATGTTACACATAGAAAAGTTAGAACAATGTCCTTTTACTGTTGCCGAGGTACCATCAGTATATTGGATAATACACAGGTTTATTTATCAGACAATTTCAACCTTACACTTTAAATACTGCTTGTGGCACCATCAAGTAGGCATATATGAAGCGTTAGTAGATGTGTATGTACATGAGGCATGGATCCTACCTTTTACTTATCAATGTAGAAATGATGAAACTGAGGTTTGTCTTAGCAGTACAGATAGCGATAACACTTAAGGCAATTCTTTTTTGCAGAACGTTTACACTCCATGGTGCATGCAAACTGCATAAGGCAAACTTGTCATGTTATCTGAAAGGTTTCCCAGCTGCTGTAATTCGTTCAGATTGCATTCCAATACGAGTTAGCTGATGTTTAATGATCAAGATTGCTGCGGGATGGAGCCAGGAAAACCATATCTGGTGACGGTTTCTGCAGTCGTGACCAGTTTTACACATGTTGTTTTTCCACCTGCCAGTACAGTTAGGAATGCAACAATTTGGCCTTCAATCAAAATGTTGAATATAAACTTTGACACTTTGAGCAGACCGAAAGCCATATTGTTTCAGAAGGAAGTAGCCTTAACATCTGCACAAGAGATATTTGATCTTCAAGTTGCAAGGTCTTCTTCTGAGATACAGTAATTACTATGCACCAATTTCCCACACCAACTCAGGGAGCAAGTGTACCGCATATTTAACATCTCAAATGCCGTAGGGATAGCACACTTTTTAAAAACAATTGGCTCCAGGTTGGTTAGTACTTTCCAGATGATCTTCAAAGCTTTTCCATCCTTCTTACACTCAGCATTTTTGGAGGCTTACCTCTTGTCATATTCTTGGTTGTTGGGACACTGGTTTTAATTGATGTACTCTGCAATGGATGTTCCTTCATGCGGCCAAATGGGTATGGCACTACTACATGTGTTACTATGTTGTGAGAGAATGGTGAAGTCTTTTGACTCACCCTTACTACAAGACTGAATGACAACTGGATTTTGTCCTTTCATTCTGACTGGTCACACTGCATGCGGCCTGTATTCTGCTGTCAGCTGTGCACTTTGAGTGTGCAATGGATATATGCCTGGGAATGCAACCAGTACAATCTAGTAATCGTAGGCATTAAGAGTCCCTTCTACTCTCATCTCACTTAGATCTCCAGCACAACTCTCCACCATCCACTCCCTTAAACCTGCTAAAGATAACCTGAATCCCCTTTCTTGTATGCTTGTTAACTGCAGATTGGCAGTATTACATGACATTTCAGAAACCATCCTCAGTGAGGGTATTGACATTGCTTCCTCACCGAAACCTGGCTCAATGACCACTCGACGGCCATCCTTGACTTGCTCTCCCCCTGCTACTCCATCATTAGACAGGACAGACCTGACAGAAAAGTGGGTGGTCTAGCCATAATCCATAAAATTGAGTTTCAACTTTCCCTTCTGAAGAACACTGATCACTTGACAATTGAATAACTTGGCGTAGAACTCACTGTCAAAGGCTCATCTCCGATTAGACTACATAACATCTACCACCCTCCGGGTGAGCCTCTCCTCTTTGCTGACAAATTATCCAACCTTCTTACTCCTTCTCCCTTTCTGCCTCAAAAAATCTATTTTTAGGAGATTTCAACATCCATTGGAATAATGCAGTTGATCATACTGTTAGTCACCTCATTAACCTTCTCGAGATGAATGGCCTTAAGCAACTATGCAACATTCCAACCCATATCAAATGGGGCACACTTGACACAATCCTCTCTACCACTGAACTGGTCTCCCCATTGACTGGTCTGACCACCATCTCATTCTCTTCAATATCTCTACCAGTGCCTTACTCCCCCAGCAGTTAATATCAAACCAAAGATGTGGTCCAGAAACCTTAAACAAGTCCCACCAGTGAACTCGAGTCTAAACTTCAGGCTCAACTACAGCCCCTCCCTCTCTCCCAAAATGCTAATGAGCTCACTGAACATTTCAATAAGGCCATTTCTGAGGTCCTGGATCACGTTGCACCACTCAAACTAAAACAGCAAAGGTTCTGAACTTCATAATGAAAGAAGACAACTTAGGCTAGCAGAAAGACCATGGAGACAACACCCCTTGCCCTCTCATCTTGCCCTCCTTAGATCTGCTAGATCTACATGTACTACAATAAAAAGGCATATTTTTTTCGTGCCTAACTTGATGGTGCCAAAAATAGGCTCAGAGAACTCTTTAACATTGTCAGATAACAAACGCCATGTGCCCCTCCAGAGCTGACGGCCTCAATCGAAAGATGTGAGGAAATTGCCAACTTCCTCTTGAAAAAAATTGCTAAAATTGATCAATCCTTCCCTCAAATTCTGGCCCTGCCTAGCCCCCAAATTTCTTTAGATGTTCCTCCCTTTTCTGCACTGTCCCTCCCACTTAATTATATCACTCACCCACCCATTCCTACTATTTCTGGTGATTTCCTTTCCAACTTACAATTGAAAAATAACGCCTCCGGCAAGAATCCAGCACTTTGCCCCAAACAATGAGCGAGGTACTTATTATCTCCCTGACCTTATCTTAAGTGTTAGTGTCACTTAACCACTGTGCACTGTTGCTCTTGCGGTTCTACCTCGAGAACAACGCTCTATGTTTCACAATTTATCAACATGATGAATCATTTATACAAAATTAAACATAACATCTTCTTTAAGCTTTTGCTCATTTGGAGCTTCAAAAGTATATTTTTAACAATGAACACTTTCACACAATATTGTATTCAATCACAATAAAGTCTTAATGAATTTTTTCATGATAAATGATATAAACATAAGCATAACAATATATTCAAAACATTCTCCACGACGATTCTTCTTTATCCCAATGCATTTCGAGCTCAGCGAGCTCTTCGTCGGGGGCCTGTGAACTGAATGCGATATTTATTGTAAACAACTATGTAAATGTGCATATATGCAGAACATCAGAAATTCACAAGGTGCATGGAATCACGAGTCACTATGAAGTGTCTTACGAAGTATAAAGAAAGAAAGCATTCTGAAAGAAACCTTAGTCCCCACCTCTACATGTTCAAAATCATATTTAATGACTCACTAGTCTCGGAGTTATGGGTTTCTCATCAACCTGAATCAAAAAACCGGGTGTTACTTGATTGCGACAAACGTAACCACTTTCTTCGCCTAAAATTCCAAGACAGTCAGCAGTTTTACCTTAGATAAAACGTGCTAATCTTTAAGCCTCCTCTCTAGAATAAACCTGCTGTCGCTGACTTTTGATGTTCAAAAAAGTCCTGAAAACAACATAAAAACCGCAAAGTATTACTCCCTATTCACTGCGTCAACCTCTTGAAAAGCATAGCCACAAAAACCGATCGAACTGGTTCTCCTCGCAATCTCACCTCCGTAGCTCAGCACCAAAGTGCAGTCGTCTTTTCCCAAGTGTTTCATCCAAGCTTCTCATTCGGCAACCTGCCTCGGTGGTTACTCTACGATAACCCCTCTTCATAAACGCTGACCGATTGCTACTACATGAAAGTGACAAAGGACTCCTCCGACGTGACTACGGGCGCCATACTGGAACAGTGTTCGATGTGACTTAACTCCATGAAAAATAAAGCTAACAAAAGACTACTCAGTGCTCCAACAAAATTGCGGGCGACATATTGGAACGTTGTTCGGCCAAACCGGACTCTTAAAAGTGCTCAAACCAAAATCAAATAATGTTGAAAAAAGAAAAGAAGGAAGGAAAAAGAAGGACCTTTTCAAAGTGTACTCGGATTAGATTGTGTACACCATGTTTACAGTTACAAATACAAATACAAGGTTACTACTTGCAAGCATCAACCAATGGCAGCATTTAGAGTGAAACTTCACAGAAAACACAATAAATCAATTCATTAAGTCCCCTCGGTTCTTGAGTTTCTAGAATTCTGATCCAGTAAATTTCTCCTGGAGGAGGGATCTAGATAGATCTATCCCCTTGTAGGATTTAACTGTTTCCAGTATGGAAAACCTGATCTGGGATATGTTGTGTTTGTTCTCAATCCAATGTTTTGCTAAATTACTTTTGAAATTTATGTTCCTTATTGTACTTTTGTGCTCTGAAATTCTAGTTTTGAGTTTTCTTTCTGTTTTACCTGTATAGATTTTTCCACATGGACACTTTATGTAGTAAATTAGGTTCTTAGTGTTACAATCACCATCATAGTGTAGAGCAAATTATTTCCCTGTTTGTGGATGGTTCAACATATTTCCTTCAATTACATTAGAACAATGAACACAATTATAACATTTTTTCATGCCTTTGTACCTCACTTCTGATTGTCTTATGGGTGTCATCAGTAACTCTTTCAAGTTTTTGGACCGCGTATAGGCGAAAATGGGTTTGTTCTTAAAAATTCCGTTGAAGTCTGCCTCATTTTGTAATAGTGCCCAATGTTTGTTGACAATATTCTTTAGTTTCTGAGATGAAGTGGAAAACTTTGAGACCAGAACATGTCTGTCAATTATTTTCTTAGGTTTCTGTATCAATAAATTGTCTCTGCTGTAAGTTTGAGTCTTATCTCTCGCTTTCTGCAAGACGTTGTCTGGGTATCCTCTTTCCTTATACCTTTGATGTTGTAAGTATAGGTTGGTGTGCAAATCTTCTTCGTTTGAACAGATCCTTTTAAATCTCATGTACTGTGACACTGGTAGATTGTTTTTAAGGTTTTGAGGGTGGAAACTCTGGAATAATAGTGAATTGTTCGCATCAGTCTCTTCCCTGAATACTGTCGTTTCTATTCTCGAGTCTTGAAATCTGATTAGAACGTCCAAAAATGAAAGTTCTCTCTCACTTATGGTGTGGGTAAATTCAATATGATCTGCACAGTGGTTCAACCTTTCAATCTCAAATTCAAGACTTTCTCTTGATCCAGACCATATTACATAAATATCGTCTATGAACCTGTGATATATCATTGCTTGTTCTTGCCATGATCTATTGTTGTATATAAAATCTGCCTCAAATTTTGCCATAAAGGTGTTAGCATATGCCGGTGCTCTGGCAAATCCCATGGATGTCCCATTTTGTTGAAGGAAAAACTTTGTTGACCACTGGAAGTAACTATGATATAAACAAAAACGTAATAACTCCAAAATAAAAACTTTGTCTGCTTTCACTGATGTTTGTTGCAACAGGGCCCATTCCACGGCTTCCAAACCAGATTTATGTGGGATCGAAGTGTACAACAACTTCACGTCGATTGTGCACAAAAGCATTTGGTCAGTTATCTTAATTTCCTTCAATTTCAAAAGGAAATCATTAGTGTCTTTTATGTACGACGGCCATTGTTGAACGAATGGTTGGAGAAATTTATCAATGTATTGCCCGAGTGGTTCAAAGATGGTGCCACACCCGGTCACAATAGGGCGCATTGGTGGATCTCGTAAATTTTTATGCACCTTGGGGAGCATATAGAGACGTGGTCTCCTTGGGTACTGGACTGTTAGGAATTGTTTTGTTGCTGTTGAGATGTGACCTAGTTCATTAGCGTGCGACAGAATATCTTGGAGGGCTATTTGTAAATCTTCAGTTGGATCTTTATCTAATAAAAAGTATGTGGATGTATCTGCCACATGTTCATTTACTTTTTGGTTATACATGATCCTGTCCATAACAAGAATGGCTCCCCCTTTATCTGCCTTTTGAATTAGAATATCCTCATTTTCTTGTAGTCCTTCCACAATTTTTCTATCGTATACCGATAGATTCTTCCTTTTGGATTTCCTTATGTTCAAACTCTCCAAGTCATTGGTGACAACGTTTTCAAAAGCATCCAAAATTTTATGAGACACTGGTGCCTGAAATTTCGATTTGGGTCTGAATTCCAAAAATTCTGATTCTTCTTTATTTGTTGGAGGTGGTAATACA
Organism: Lissotriton helveticus; assembly: GCF_964261635.1. Classification (NCBI taxonomy): domain Eukaryota; kingdom Metazoa; phylum Chordata; class Amphibia; order Caudata; family Salamandridae; genus Lissotriton; species Lissotriton helveticus. The sequence goes on from NC_136065.1 coordinate 2,083,827,898, forward strand.
TTCGCGAAAAAATGTTTCAATCTAAGGACCCGCATGAATCGGTAAAAAGCTATTTCATTTTCAAGTTTATTGGTATCGTATTTTGGAACGAACCCCAAGCCTTTGTTCAGCACTCTTAATTCATCCTTGGTTAATTGTGTGTTTGAAATATTCAGGACTAGGTTTGTCTCATGCTTCTTGTTCGTGCTCCTTCTGCCTCCTCTCCTTGTTTTAATCCGCGTTTTTTGTTGTTGTTGTTTCCCTGGAGGTTGGCTCATGTCCCCTACCTGGGCTAAAAAAGGCTGAGTAGAACCAGTGGATTTCGAAGCATCTGCTGGTGCTGAACTTTTTGATGTTGTTTCATCCATTATTTGGGATTGGGCAGGAGGCCTATTAGTGTTCAAATCAATATCAGAAACCAAGCTTTCCTCTGATGTTGTAGGTGCTTTCTTTTTCACAGGGTATGTTTTCCTTTGGGCGTACACTTCAGCCCATGTATATACTTCATTTAATTTATAATCCAAAGTGTCACGTTTGAATTTTCGAAAATTACCTTCCTGTAACTCCTTAGAATATTTATCCAGTTTTGAGTTAATGTCATTTAAAGATTTCTCCCAATCGTCTTTATCCATCCTTGATTCCAGATTTTGTTTAATCTCTTCAATTTCCATGGATAATTCTTGGATGACTCTAGCTAGTTCCTCAATCAATAAAAGAATCAAATCCGTGCCTGAGTGGTACTATACCTGGCAGATATTGGCAGCCATCGGCAACCCCAGTACACGGCCTATCCCTGCTGACGAGGGGGTGATACCCCGAAACATGTGTCCAGGGATGGCGAAGACAGCGAAGATAGCAGAAGATCGAAAGATGATGCATCGCGAACACTTTACTACATTGACCAGAGTCCTTAGGGGCGACACCGCCGGTGTGTGAGTAGTGTGCGACCCCACCCCCATTTGTAACTTTAAAGCTCCCGTGAGCAGTGGGCTGACGAGCCTGGGATCCCGCACCTACGCGCCTGAGTGGTACTATACCTGGCAGATATTGGCAGCCATCGGCAACCCCAGTACACGGCCTATCCCTGCTGACGAGGGGTGATACCCCGAAACACGTGTCCAGGGATGGCGAAGACAGCGAAGATAGCAGAAGATCGAAAGATGATGCATCGCGAACACTTTACTACATTGACCAGAGTCCTTAGGGGCGACACCGCCGGTGTGTGAGTAGTGTGCGACCCCACCCCCATTTGTAACTTTAAAGCTCCCGTGAGCAGTGGGCTGACGAGCCTGGGATCCCGCACCTACGCGCCTGAGTGGTACTATACCTGGCAGATATTGGCAGCCATCGGCAACCCCAGTACACAGCCTATCCCTGCTGACGAGGGGTGATACCCCGAAACACGTGTCCAGGGATGGCGAAGACAGCGAAGATAGCAGAAGATCGAAAGATGATGCATCGTGAATACTTTACTACATTGACCAGAGTCCTTAGGGGCGACACCGCCGGTGTGTGAGTAGTGTGCGACCCCACTCCCATTTGTAACTTTAAAGCTCCCGTGAGCAGTGGGCTGACGAGCCTGGGATCCCGCACCTACGCGCCTGAGTGGTACTATACTTGGCAGATATTGGCAGCCATCGGCAACCCCAGTACACAGCCTATCCCTGCTGACGAGGGGTGATACCCCGAAACACGTGTCCAGGGATGGCGAAGACAGCGAAGATAGCAGAAGATCGAAAGATGATGCATCGCGAACACTTTACTACATTGACCAGAGTCCTTAGGGGCGACACCGCCGGTGTGTGAGTAGTGTGCGACCCCACCCCCATTTGTAACTTTAAAGCTCCCGTGAGCAGTGGGCTGACGAGCCTGGGATCCCGCACCTACGCGCCTGAGTGGTACTATACCTGGCAGATATTGGCAGACATCGGCAACCCCAGTACACGGCCTATCCCTGCTGATGAGGGGTGATACCCCGAAACACGTGTCCAGGGATGGCGAAGACAGCGAAGATAGCAGAAGATCGAAAGATGATGCATCGCGAACACTTTACTACATTGACCAGAGTCCTTAGGGGCGACACCGCCGGTGTGTGAGTAGTGTGCGACCCCACCCCCATTTGTAACTTTAAAGCTCCCGTGAGCAGTGGGCTGACGAGCCTGGGATCCCGCACCTACGCGCCTGAGTGGTACTATACCTGGCAGATATTGGCAGCCATCGGCAACCCCAGTACACAGCCTATCCCTGCTGACGAGGGGTGATACCCCGAAACACGTGTCCAGGGATGGCGAAGACAGCGAAGATAGCAGAAGATCGAAAGATGATGCATCGTGAACACTTTACTACATTGACCAGAGTCCTTAGGGGCGACACCGCCGGTGTGTGAGTAGTGTGCGACCCCACCCCCATTTGTAACTTTAAAGCTCCCGTGAGCAGTGGGCTGACGAGCCTGGGATCCCGCACCTACGCGCCTGAGTGGTACTATACTTGGCAGATATTGGCAGCCATCGGCAACCCCAGTACACAGCCTATCCCTGCTGACGAGGGGTGATACCCCGAAACACGTGTCCAGGGATGGCGAAGACAGCGAAGATAGCAGAAGATCGAAAGATGATGCATCGCGAACACTTTACTACATTGACCAGAGTCCTTAGGGGCGACACCGCCGGTGTGTGAGTAGTGTGCGATCCCACCCCCATTTGTAACTTTAAAGCTCCCGTGAGCAGTGGGCTGACGAGCCTGGGATCCCGCACCTACGCGCCTGAGTGGTACTATACCTGGCAGATATTGGCAGACATCGGCAACCCCAGTACACGGCCTATCCCTGCTGATGAGGGGTGATACCCCGAAACACGTGTCCAGGGATGGCGAAGACAGTGAAGATAGCAGAAGATCGAAAGATGATGCATCGCGAACACTTTACTACATTGACCAGAGTCCTTAGGGGCGACACCGCCGGTGTGTGAGTAGTGTGCGACCCCACCCCCATTTGTAACTTTAAAGCTCCCGTGAGCAGTGGGCTGACGAGCCTGGGATCCCGCACCTACGCGCCTGAGTGGTACTATACCTGGCAGATATTGGCAGCCATCGGCAACCCCAGTACACGGCCTATCCCTGCTGACGAGGGGTGATACCCCGAAACATGTGTCCAGGGATGGCGAAGACAGCGAAGATAGCAGAAGATCGAAAGATGATGCATCGCGGACACTTTACTACATTGACCAGAGTCCTTAGGGGCGACACCGCCGGTGTGTGAGTAGTGTGCGACCCCACCCCCATTTGTAACTTTAAAGTTCCCGTGAGCAGTGGGCTGACGAGCCCGGGATCCCGCACCTACGCGCCTGAGTGGTACTATACCTGGCAGATATTGGCAGCCATCGGCAACCCCAGTACACGGCCTATCCCTGCTGACGTGGGGTGATACCCCGAAACACGTGTCCAGGGATGGCGAAGACAGCGAAGATAGCAGAAGATCGAAAGATGATGCATCGCGAACACTTTACTACATTGACCAGAGTCCTTAGGGGCGACACCGCCGGTGTGTGAGTAGTGTGCGACCCCACCCCCATTTGTAACTTTAAAGCTCCCGTGAGCAGTGGGCTGACGAGCCTGGGATCCCGCACCTACGCGCCTGAGTGGTACTATACCTGGCAGATATTGGCAGCCATCGGCAACCCCAGTACACGCCCTATCCCTGCTGACGAGGGGTGATACCCCGAAACACGTGTCCAGGGATGGCAAAGACAGCGAAGATAGCAGAAGATCGAAAGATGATGCATCGCGAACACTTTACTACATTGACCAGAGTCCTTAGGGGCGACACCGCCGGTGTGTGAGTAGTGTGCGACCCCACCCCCATTTTTAACTTTAAAGCTCCCGTGAGCAGTGGGCTGACGAGCCTGGGATCCCGCACCTACGCGCCTGAGTGGTACTATACCTGGCAGATATTGGCAGCCATCGGCAACCCCAGTACACGGCATATCCCTGCTAATGAGGGGTGATACCCCAAAACCCGTGTCCAGGGATGGCGAAGACAGCAAAGATAGCAGAAGATCGAAAGATGATGCATCGTGAACACTTTACTACATTGACCAGAGTCCTTAGGGGCGACACCGCCGGTGTGTGAGTAGTGTGTGACCCCACCACCATTTGTAACTTTAAAGCTCCCGTGAGCAGTGGGATGACGAGCCTGGGATCCCGCACCTACGCGCCTGAGTGGTACTATACCTGGCAGATATTGGCAGCCATCGGCAACCCCAGTACACGGCCTATCCCTGCTGACGAGGGGTGATACCCCGAAACACGTGTCCAGGGATGGCGAAGACAGCAAAGATAGCAGAAGATCGAAAGATGATGCATCGCAAACACTTTACTTCATTGACCAGAGTCCTTAGGGGCGACACAGCCGGTGTGTGAGTAGTGTGCGACCCCACCCCCATTTGTAACTTTAAAGCTCCCGTGAGCAGTGGGCTGACGAGCCTGGGATCCCGCACCTACGCGCCTGAGTGGTACTATACCTACAGATATTGGCAGCCATCGGCAACCCCAGTACACGGCCTATCCCTGCTGACGAGGGGTGATACCCCGAAACACGTGTCCAGGGATGGCGAAGACAGCGAAGATAGCAGAAGATCGAAAGATGATGCATCGCGAACACTTTACTACATTGACCAGAGTCCTTAGGGGCGACACCGCCGGTGTGTGAGTAGTGTGCGACCCCACCCCCATTTGTAACTTTAAAGCTCCCGTGAGCAGTGGGCTGACAAGCCTGGGATCCCGCACCTACGCGCCTGAGTGGTACTATACCTGGCAGATATTGGCAGCCATCGGCAACCCCTGTACACGGCCTATCCCTGCTGATGAGGGGTGATACCCCGAAACACGTGTCCAGGGATGGCAAAGTCAGCAAAGATAGCAGAAGATCGAAAGATGATGCATCGCGAACACTTTACTACATTGACCAGAGTCCTTAGGGGCGACACCGCCGGTGTGTGAGTAGTGTGCGACCCCACCCCCATTTGTAACTTTAAAGCTCCCGTGAGCAGTGGGCTGACGAACCTGGGATCCCGCACCTACGCGCCTGAGTGGTACTATACCTGGCAGATATTGGCAGCCATCGGCAACTCCAGTACACGGCCTATCCCTGCTGACGAGGGGTGATACCCCGAAACACGTGTCCAGAGATGGCGAAGACAGCGAAGATAGCAGAAGATCGAAAGATGATGCATCGCGAACACTTTACTACATTGACCAGAGTCCTTAGGGGCGACACCGCCGGTGTGTGAGTAATGTGCGACCCCACCCCCATTTGTAACTTTAAAGCTCCCGTGAGCAGTGGGCTGACGAGCCTGGGATCCCGCACCTACGCGCCTGAGTGGTACTATACCTGGCAGATATTGGCAGCCATCGGCAACCCCAGTACACAGCCTATCCCTGCTGACGAGGGGTGATACCCCGAAACACGTGTCCAGGGATGGCGATGACAGCGAAGATAGCAGAAGATCGAAAGATGATGCATCGCAAACACTTTACTACATTGACCAGAGTCCTTAGGGGCGACACCGCCGGTGTGTGAGTAGTGTGCGACCCCACCCCCATTTGTAACTTTAAAGCTCCCGTGAGCAGTGGGCTGACGAGCCTGGGATCCCGCACCTACGCGCCTGAGTGGTACTATACCTGGCAGATATTGGCAGCCATCGGCAACCCCAGTACACCTCCTATCCCTGCTACCGAGGGGTGATACCCCAAAACACGTGTCCAGGGATGGCGAAGATAGCGAAGATAGCAGAAGATCGAAAGATGATGCATCGCAAACACTTTACTACATTGACCAGAGTCCTTAGGGGCGACACCGCCGGTGTGTGAGTAGTGTGCGACCCCACCCCCATTTGTAACTTTAAAGCTCCCGTGAGCAGTGGGCTGCCGAGCCTGGGATCCCGCACCTACGCGCCTGAGTGGTACTATACCTGGCAGATATTGGCAGCCATCGGCAACCCCAGTACACGGCCTATCCCTGCTGACGAGGGGTGATACCCCGAAACACGTGTCTAGGGATGGCGAAGACAGCGAAGATAGCAGAAGATCGAAAGATGATGCATCGCGAACACTTTACTACATTGACCAGAGTCCTTAGGGGCGACACCGCCGGTGTGTGAGTAATGTGCGACCCCACCCCCATTTGTAACTTTAAAGCTCCCGTGAGCAGTGGGCTGACGAGCCTGGGATCCCGCACTTACGCGCCTGAGTGGTACTATACCTGGCAGATATTGGCAGCCATCGGCAACCCCAGTACACAGCCTATCCCTGCTGACGAGGGGTGATACCCCGAAACACGTGTCCAGGGATGGCGATGACAGCGAAGATAGCAGAAGATCGAAAGATGCTGCATCGCGAACACTTTACTACATTGACCAGAGTCCTTAGGGGCGACACCGCCGGTGTGTGAGTAGTGTGCGACCCCACCCCCATTTGTAACTTTAAAGCTCCCGTGAGCAGTGGGCTGACGAGCCTGGGATCCCGCACCTACGCGCCTGAGTGGTACTATACCTGGCAGATATTGGCAGCCATCGGCAACCCCAGTACACCTCCTATCCCTGCTGCCGAGGGGTGATACCCCGAAACACGTGTCCAGGGATGGCGAAGATAGCGAAGATAGCAGAAGATCGAAAGATGATGCATCGCAAACACTTTACTACATTGACCAGAGTCCTTAGGGGCGACACCGCCGGTGTGTGAGTAGTGTGCGACCCCACCCCCATTTGTAACTTTAAAGCTCCCGTGAGCAGTGGGCTGCCGAACCTGGGATCCCGCACCTACGCGCCTGAGTGGTACTATACCTGGCAGATATTGGCAGCCATCGGCAACCCCAGTACACGGCCTATCCCTGCTGACGAGGGGTGATACCCCGAAACACGTGTCCAGGGATGGCGAAGACAGCGAAGATAGCAGAAGATCGAAAGATGATGCATCGCGAACACTTTACTACATTGACCAGAGTCCTTAGGGGCGACACCGCCGGTGTGTGAGTAATGTGCGACCCCACCCCCATTTGTAACTTTAAAGCTCCCGTGAGCAGTGGGCTCACGAGCCTGGGATCCCGCACTTACGCGCCTGAGTGGTACTATACCTGGCAGATATTGGCAGCCATCGGCAACCCCAGTACACAGCCTATCCCTGCTGACGAGGGGTGATACCCCGAAACACGTGTCCAGGGATGGCGAAGACAGCGAAGATAGCAGAAGATCGAAAGATGATGCATCGCGAACACTTTACTACATTGACCAGAGTCCTTAGGGGCGACACCGCCGGTGTGTGAGTAGTGTGCGACCCCACCCCCATTTGTAACTTTAAAGCTCCCGTGAGCAGTGGGCTGACGAGCCTGGGATCCCGCACCTACACGCCTGAGTGGTACTATACCTGGCAGATATTGGCAGCCATCGGCAACCCCAGTACACAGCCTATCCCTGCTGACGAGGGGTGATACCCCGAAGCACGTGTCCAGGGATGGCGAAGACAGCGAAGATAGCAGAAGATCGAAAGATGATGCATCGCGAACACTTTACTACATTGACCAGAGTCCTTAGGGGCGACACCGCCGGTGTGTGAGTAGTGTGCGACCCCACCCCCATTTGTAACTTTAAAGCTCCCGTGAGCAGTGGGCTGACGAGCCTGGGATCCCGTACCTACGCGCCTGAGTGGTACTATACCTGGCAGATATTGGCAGCCATCAGCAACCCCAGTACACGGCCTATCCCTGCTAATGAGGGGTGACACCCCAAAACACGTGTCCAGGGATGGCGAAGACAGCGAAGATAGCAGAAGATCGAAAGATGATGCATCGTGAACACTTTACTACATTGACCAGAGTCCTTAGGGGCGACACCGCCGGGGCCCGAACAGTTGGTTATAGTTCCGATCTTGCCAAATCATTAAGCATTGATCGTGGGACCAGAATCAAAAAATAAATACAAAATAAAATAATAAGTCCCAAATAGCGATACATGCTAGGTATAATTTAAAAACGATGATTGTTTTGAAAGGCCCTATAGGCCCAATAGCAGTGGCCATCTTGGTTCAGTCTAAGAGATAGAAAAAAGAAAAGACAGACTCCCATCACCGAAAAGCCTAGCTTTCCTTGGCTAATATAGCTCAAGAACCTTTGTTTGGTTTATAGTGTTTGTTATCCCTGGTTCTTGTTGTAGGGTTGCGATTGTGGTTAGTAAATCACCTGGGAATGTAGGCAGTATGCTGTGATTGATATTTCCTTACCCTCAATAAAGGATTTGGGAAAAAAAGAAAGAAAAATAACGCCTCCTGGTCTAATTTCTATCTTATGACTGGGCTTGAAGTCTTTAATATCATTGCAAAATGAAAGCCAACCTTGCACACCAAAGACCCACTCCCATTTAACGTAGTTCATAACCGTAACCACATCATTAACTCATGTTGGACAAAAGTCATTAACACCTCTTTTGCCATTTGATGCATTCCCGACTCCCTCCAACTCGGGTAAATCACTCTCATTCATAAAAACCTTAATGCTGAGCCTAATGATCCTAACAATCTCCCACTTCTAGCTAAAACCTTGGAGAAATGTGCATTCTTCAACTCGACAACTGCAGAGGCAAATTCAACTAACTTGCCTCCCTACAATCTGGTTTCAGGAAAGGCTGTAGTACAGAAACCGCCATGCTGAACATTGTTGATTGACATTCATCCCACCCTAGACAATGGAGAGGCTTACCTTCTTATCCTCCTTGACCTCTTTGCAGTATTCGATACAGTCAATCATTCTTCCTTACTGGAATCTCTTAAAGCTTGTTCTTGCTTAAATGGATTGGTCCTTAAATGGTTAACTTCCTACCTCCAGCACCGAACACACCAAATCAAAATCAACTCCTGCCTCTCCAATCCTACCCCTGTCTCCCTGGGTGACCTCCAGGGATCAATTCTCTCCCCCTCTCGCTTTAACCTCTTTTTGGAACCCTTTACTCTCATTTTGAAACAAACTAGGATCAACTATCACCTCTATGCTGATGACACCCAACTCTACTATAAAATCAAAACCCCTACTGATGTACTTTGTTTAAACAACACTCTCAGCAAGGTTCAATCCTGGTTTAATCCAACCATCTTAAACTGAACCCTAACAAAATGGAAACTATTCTTTTCTCTCCAAAAGCAACATTCTCCACATCCATGGCTGGATCTCGGACCTCAACACCCTTAACTGTCTGCTCACCTTATCTATCTTTGCAAAATCCCTAGGTTTCAGTCTTGACAAAAAATTGGCACTGAAGGACCATATAAATAACTCAGCCAACGGAGCACTTTCACTCTCAGACACCTCAAGAAAATCAAATCCTTCATCCCTCAAGTCAACTTCATATGGGTCGTACAATCACTAGTCCTCTCCAAACCTGACTATGTCAATGCTATCCTCACTGGAACCCCTAAAGTCCACTTGACCCCCCTTAGAGCTGTGCTCAACTTGGTGGCCAGGCTCATTACTGACTGTAAACTATATGACCACATCACTCCTGCCCTCAAATACCTAAATTGACTGCCCATCGAAAGACAATGCTTTTATAAGACTGCCTGCATCACGCACAAAGCTCTCCACTCACACTCTCCATCATACATGACAAACAAACTCAAACGTGCTGCTCCAGACTGATGAGAAGCTTTACAGCTCTCCTCCTCGTTCCCCCATTCCTTAAAAAGAAATCCACCCAAACTCGCTCCTACTCTGGTAATGCTCCGAGCATCTGCAATTCCCTCCTGAGGGACCTGCGCTGCAACCCCTCCTACCTCAGCATTGAAAGAGACCTAAAATGACACCAAATGATATCAAAATTATTTGCCTGAGACCAGCACTGGGACGCCGCCACCGCCGAGAGTCACTGGGGACCGAAGCGAGAATCTGGAGCCCACGCCGCCACCGGCCGAGAGGCAGCTGGGTCATTCTTCGCGCCGCCGCTCCGGGACCACAACTCCCGGCAGGCTTTGCGGCGGTGCGCACTGCTGACGACGCGCCCGCACGAGGAGGTGCTCAAAAGCAGACGGTGAGATCCATGCTCAAATCACAGATGACGACCCCTCTTCCTTTTCTGAAGAGGAAATTCGACCTGCTAGAACTTGTAGAAAAACCCAGCCGAAACGAGCAGGCCTACGATCAGGTTTAAGGATGAAAAGGGCATCTCCTCCTGGGAAAATTAAGGCTAGAAGTATGGAGTATGGGGCTGAAAGCGCCAAATGCACTATGGATGATGAACTGTTCTGCAAGATAGCCGATATGATAGATTCCAAAATCAAATCTATCATTAAGCCCCTGGTTGCCAAGATTGATAAACTAAATGCTGAGATAAAAAAAATGGGTGGTATCCAGACTAAGGTTGCGGGCGAGGTTGACAAATTAGCAATACTAGTGACAAAAGCAGCTCAGCTAATTGAAGAAAACGCTGGGAGCACAACAATGGAGGGGGGCGGCTTGATGCCACCTATCCGCCCGGCTCAGGTTCCACCAAGCACTAACAATCACCCTGTAGTAACAGATGGTGGTTTACCAATACCAAATATCCCGCCTGCATTATGCCAAGAAATAGACCCTCTTCAATTTATAGAAGAAGCCTCTCCAGTGGTACTGGTGTTGGCTAATGTTCCACCTTTGGCGACCGGTCAATTGGAAACTCCAGCATCATTGTCCAGCAAGGCGCTGCATTGGCTAACAGGGAATATGCAGATGGCGCCAGGAGGGAAACAGCAACTAGCGGGTGAAATTAAGGCAGTGAAAAGGGTCACCTGGATTGGGAACCGACCAAAAAGGTTCATAGGAGACTGTGTAGCGGTGACTTTCTCCCATCCGGCTGTTCTACCCAATGTGTTGATCAATATTCTTCCGCCACAAAGAAGAAGTGGGACTGTTGTTCCCCTCACTTTAAAATTCTTCTATGGTGAACAACAAAATGTAACATTCCCTAAGACCCCGGGGCCAGTATGGGACACTGTGAGAAATAGACGAGTAACAAAGGCTCCTGCTAACGAATGGGGAATGCCTCTGGGAAATAGATATGAGGCCCTATCGGGGTTAAACGATTGCGATTGACTCAAGAGGGGAGGTAATATTGAATGCTCCATCCCACCTGGCGAATACCAAGTGGGAGATGCCTCAGTTCAGTTGAATACCTCGACAAATGATATTTCCACACCTTAGACAAATGTAACAAACAAACAAAATACTTTGGAGGTTTCACATGGAACTAATGATCTCTACAATCCACCTGTATCCAATACTAATATTAGTGCAAACGTAAAAACACTTTCTATTTTGGTGGTAATTGAGAATTGTATGAATGAAAGTATTCCATCCCAAGATTGTAGGATTAGTCAAATCACTAGTATGGAAGAATCTAATGTTAATGCTTTTGCTCATTTTACCCTGGTGTCATGGAATGTTGCAGGCCTAAAAAGTAAAATCACATCCCTGGACTGGCTAGCTTTCCTGGATACTAAGGATATAATCCTTCTCCAGGAAACCTGGCAGGTAACCCCAGAACCAAAGCAAGGCTACTTACATTTTTATACCTCGGCTATTCCGAGCTTACGGGGAAGGTCAAAGAGGGGACTGGTGACATGGGTAAAACAGAACAGTGGGTACTCTGGTTTCCAGTTGGTTACAAATAGCCCTGATATTTTGCTAGTCAAACTCCAGCGACATCATTGTAAAGATCTTTATATCTTTAACATTTATTCAAGGGGCCTTCCAGGCGGTAAACCCACTGAGGCAATTGACCAACTAGATATCCTTTTTAAGCAATATTGTTTGAACGGCAACATTATCGTTGCCGGTGATTTTAATTGTTGTTTTGAACCCTTAGATAATTATGATATAGATCTTACGTTGGAAGAAGACTATATCTGGGAAATCCCTCAGCTGTCCTTATCACCTATAAAAAAGTGGTCAGAGGCCGCATTGCAATTAAAGGTTTTATGTGTGGAGCATGGGTTGCGGGCCACTAATGGAAGAACGGGTTCTGACAAACAGGGTGCCCCTACTTTTAATAATGGTATATCACATAGTCGCATTGACTACATTCTCACTAATAAGGAGAACTGGTCTAGTGTTGTCGATATGTGGATAGAGCTAAGGGCCGAAAGTGATCATGACCCATTAGTCTTGTTATTCAGGCTGTCTGATCTATCAAATAGCAAAGTACTAAGGGATAATGTGCAAATTTCCCTTTCAAATGACCATAGACGTATTAGATGGTCAAACTGTGTAACAAATGAAGAGAGTGTTGCAGCTATGAGGGACTTAACTACCCAGGCTATTACAGATCTAAGGAGCAACTCCATTGTGGAGGCTCCGGTATCTAACGTTAGTAGGATCCACGATGTGTGTTTTAATAAATTGAGATCCTTCTTTGTTAAAAAGGTCACTAAAAGACAGTGTAGGCCAGCAAGGAAGGAGGACCAATGGTATGACAAATCCTGCAGGGTTGCTTACAGGGCCCTGTCAGATGCAGTAAAGACTAAAGATATAATGAAGATAAAGGATGCCCGAGTCATGTATAAAAAAACACAAATTAGGGCAAAAGGCGAATGGGATGATGGCTACTGGAAGGATCTCCTAAGAGCCAGTAAAGAAAGATCTATGTCCTCCTTCTGGGACATTGTTAAGTGGGGAAGGGGGGTCAAAAGAGGAGAACCCATGAACCATGTGTCACCAGACGCTTGGGTTTCCCAATATGCGTCCCAGTTCGCCTCTGAGGTTAGTGATGAAGATGGATGCGAAGCATCTTTGCATATTAATCGGAGTGCTAGCTATCTATCTTTCACTAAAGCTGATGTTCTAAAAACCCTGAACAACATCCCAAAAGCAAGGGCCCCAGGTTTGGACTCGGTTCCTGCAGATCTATTTATGCACGACAAGGACCTATGGGCTTCCTATATCCAGCTGCTAGCCAATGGCATTGCAAAGGGCTCACCTATCCCTGAGACCTGGAAGGGAGCCGAGATTATCCCAATCTTTAAAAAAGGGGAATGCTCGGATCCAGGAAATTATAGGCCTATTAGCCTTATTGCATGTATTCAAAAGGTAGTGGCGAGGCTTGTACTGCTGCGCATCCATGGCTGGATAGACGAACAAGATATTTTGTCACCCTTACAGGCAGGGTTTCGCTGCCATACTAGCACTATAGATCAAGTTTTTAGATTTGTTTTATTATACAGGAGGGTAGTGGTACTTGGGGGGGGCATGCTCTTTGCAGCCTTTGTTGATCTTAAGTCAGCATTCGACTTGGTCCCTCGTGCTAAGTTGTGGAAAGCTTTACAAGAACAGGGCATCCCAAATGAAATTTTGTCTTTCTTAATTAGATTGCACGAGAACAATTTTGCCTAAGTCCGATGGAATCAGCAGGGTAGCGTAACTGACAAATTTCCCATTGCAAGGGGAGTACGCCAAGGTTGTGTACTAGCCCCAACCCTCTTTTCCCTATACATCAACAGGGTGATCAGGTACTTCGAGCAACAACCGACAGACGCACCTAAGTTGGCCGGAAAACCGATCCCCCTGTTGATGTTTGCGGATGATACTCTGTTAATATCAAAGACACAACAGGGGCTCCAGAAGGCTATTGGAGTCTTTGAGGTGTTTTGTGCAGACCATGGTCTTGTTATTAACACAGCCAAAACAAAATTCATGGTTCTGCACAAACGGAAATATGTTAGAGGGAAGGTGGTTATGGACGGGGTTCAACTAGAACAGACCCAAGTCTTTAATTACTTGGGCATTACCCTGTCATTCAAGTTAGATTGGAAACAGCATACCAATCAGCTGGTTACGAGGCATGCACAATTGACAGGAGCACTCACCAAGGAATTTTACTCATCACACACCAGGCCTATCACTCCGGTTTTAAAGATTCACAATGCAAAGGTGGGAGCAGCGGTCCTTTATGGGGCAGACCTCTGGGGGCTCAGCAACCTCACCAAGTTGATGGTTGCCCAAAACAAATTTTTTCGCAACATCACTGGTTTACCAGTATCCACCCCCTTGATATCTCTCCATTATGATCTGGGATCTCATAGCTTCGAGGATATGGCAAAATATAGATCAGTCGCCTACTGGAGGAGACTATGGGTAACCCCGGAACTCCTCCAGTATGCCCAGGGCTTCCTCGAGGTTAGAGACTCGGATAAATCGCATAAAATTCAATGGATGAGGGAGGTGAAAGCAATTTATACGGCTATAGGTCTATCTCCATTATGGGATGACCCTGTGAGGAATGTCTTCCCACCCAAGAAAACACTTCGTGATTTGTATTGGAACATGGTTGAGGCTAAGACTTTTGGATGTCGGATTGAACCATCTTTTACCACCGATTTCTTAGAGCTCAAGCATGTACCGGCCCTAGAACCCTACTGGGATTGGATTACCATCCCAGGGGACCGGAAGAAGTATCATCAAATGAGGGTGGGGACACTACCACTAAATATTCTAACTGTAAATTGGCGTGGGAACCAAAGTTCGGTGTGCCCTTTTTGCCCTGATCAAAGGGAAAACATTGGGCATGTATTGTTTGCCTGCCCAGAATATAATGTACCTAGAAGATCGTGGCTTAAACCGATTTGTGTTCAGTTAGGCCTCAAAACTGCTAGCGAGGCCATTAGGATTTTAAGAACTGATACTTCTCAATCAGTTGTTATAGCCATGTCTAAATTCTTACACTGGATGTGGATAATTCGGGCCCGTAAAATGAGTTTGCAATAGCCCCAGGGCCAGTTGTTATATGCTGCTATACAATTTTGTAAATTGTATTGAGAAACCAATATACCTAGCATTGAATGAATTACCTTTTTAATACTGTTTTATCTTTTTAATATAATCTGTTTAATTTTTGTAAATATGAATGAGCTAGTAAGCTCTTTTTTTAGATGAAGTTGAAATGATCAATTGTGGATCTTACTATCTATTGGGTGGGGGATGAACTTGTAAATGTCTTTCATGATTGAAAAATATCGAATAAAGACTATTTTGATTTGATTTGACACCTACTCAACAATTATTGAGGTCTATAATGTTCTCTTCTGACCTGGCTATCCGTTTTTCCCCTGTATTAGTTATCCTTCTGCTAACCTGTTTTTACCTTTCGCTCTCCCTTTTTAGGTCTCGACTACGCAGCGTGCATGCGCTGCATAGGAAAAAGACCTTTAGCAAACGCTTCGGAAAACGTGCATGCGCTCCATTGCCTTCAATGGCAACGCGTGCACGTTTGGCGAATCCCTTGCGGGAGAGAGCTTGACACCATATGTTTGTAATTAACTTACACACACATGGTGTCCCTGGGCCGCTCCCACAAGGGAAACGCTTTGAGTGCTGTCGGCGGCACGCCCCACTTTTAGCACGAGGCGCGCACTTGTTTTAATGGGGATCAGTCTGGTATGCAGGGAATCCTCTGGTATCGAGGCGGCCTCGCGGACATATCCTCCTCGCCTCCACCCAATCCACAGGATAGAAGTACAGGAGCAGCTCACAGATGTGAAGAAAGGGGGTTCAGATTTCATAATGAGCTAAATTGGCTTACAACTCCATGTACCTTCGCGTTGTTGAAGTTTGTTCCCCCCTTCAAGTAATGCCCACTCCGTTGGGGTACAGGGACAATGCCTGCCCAGAGTATGAGGACTGTGGACCAGTTGTGGCTCTGCTGCTACTGCCGCCTCAGCTGCGGGAGAAATCACCCATGGAGGGTGCCGCCCGCCCTAACTGCTCAGATTCACCGTCTAAGACCAAACGCCCCACCCATCCCTCCAGACAATTTGGGACATAGATCCGCCCCAGCAGACGGACTCCACCCTCTACCCAGCATGCAGGGCCTGCCTCTTCTGACCAGCTGGCAGCCCCCATGGCCCCCCAGGAGTCCAATACCCAAGCTCCGCCCCAAAGTTCTTAGCCAGCCCCTCAACCTCTGACCAGACCCACATAGCACTTTGACTCTTAGACCAATCATTTTCATCTCAAAACATCCCAGACCCCGCCTCCTGAAGGGAGCGGCATCAGTAACCAGTCCTCTTTCTATCGCCCCTCAATGACCGGCTTTTTCTGTCCCACCGCTTTGCAAACAGGCTTTAAACTAGCAACTCGAGTCCCGTCCTGCCTTAAACTAGACGCCAATCAGAGTTTCTAAACCACGCCCTAAGATGTACTGTGTCTCCATTTTCTAAAATACTGACAGTAAGCAACGGCCTGGCATCTTCTGCTTAATGCAGGCAAAGCCTCACTGGATGCCAGACTGTGGCGGGGACCGAGGTGTCATAACTGAAGTTAACATGCAAGGCTTATTTTCCAGTTGTACGATAAAACAGAATTTCCGAACACAGAACAAGCTTCGTGCCCTGGTGATTTAAAATCAGCCGCACAGCAATATGGACACAGTCTGGGCCATTTGTGAAGCCAGAAGCATACTGCATAGTCTCCTTAATGCATGCTTTTCTGTGTTGCCAACTCGTGAGATTTATCGAGTTGCAGTGTTGGGGCAGAGAATTGGATATATGGTTTCCAGGCTGCTAAGTAACGGAGTGGGTGTAATGGGAGGTTCAGCTCAATCTTTCACTTCCTGTAGCTTTGTCAACTACTAAGTCTGGCGACAGGAACGCTTGGAATGGCTGTAAGTAAAAGATTGTATTTATTCCTATTTAGAGTAGCCTGCTGCTGGTTTTTACTAATAGTGAAATGAAATCGACTTTACGGCTCTTGTGCGTGGGGTAGATAAACAAATTCAGCTAAAAGACTGTACTAATTGCATTTCCACACGCATAGCACTCCTGAACTGGTAAAATGTGTCAGCTCTCTCACCCTCCTTGTACTCCGCAAATGCTCTGGTCTAACTATCTGCACTTCTTGGAAGTGGGAGTTTTTTCGACCATGTACCTTTTTTCTTCTTCTCGGGATTGCACTTTTGCTGTGCCTGCCCGCTTTATCGACTGAATGCACCCACATCCATCATCAGTGTTTTACCCTGAGGACACAGGTTTGAATCATGGTTTGTCCTCTCACCTTTCAGTAAAATGGGTACCATTGAATTGGATAACAACAAACAGCCGTTATATTGTGCCAAGAGGCTCTATTGGGGTGAACATGTTTTTTTTCTTCAAATAAACACGTTCAGTTTAAATGTGCTTCCTTTTAGATGCATTGTAAAACACACAATTGCCATCACATACATCACCTTCACTCCAATAGTTATAACATAAAAAATGTGAAGCCCGTTGCATTGCAACTGCTTGTTACTTTTCTTTTTGTGTACCCCGGCCTTCGCTCTCCCTGGTCACTCTTCTATCCTAGCAGCTCTCATTTCTGTGGTGTTAGCTGTTTGCTGGCACTCTCCCCAGTTTTTGTCCATTTGCTTTCCACCCCCTCCTACCAGGTGTCCCCCATACCTTTTCAATTTGTTCTCCCGGTTTAAACTCTTTTGTGTGCTCTGAGTCGTTTCCTCCATTTTATTATTTAAATGTATATAACCTGTGAATCATTCAGAATTCGGCCTCCCCTGTCTTAATGGAGAGATGTGCTTGCTCTTGATTGTTGTTTTTTGCTCTGGACTATTGTTTTTATTGTACTGCTTCTGCTCATGTAAAGTGCTCTGATACCTCTGGGTCTAGCCAGCGCTACATAAAACCTTACAAATAAATAAATACAGATGTAGAGCTGCTGGTGGGTCACTTAAAAGCTCACTTGCACAGATGCCATGCACGATTGCCCTTGCTTCAAAACACATATTATTATCCTTGGGGGATTCTGCACCTCCTGGTGTTTTGGATCCTGACTCATTCCCTGCAGATGCACTGCTGGCCATCACACCTTCAGGGGCTGTTGAGGGGGTTGGATTTGGACATGCTGGAACTGGTGAGAGGGGTGCCAACGGAAACATTGTCTGTGGCAGCTGGGAAGAGCAATGTTTCATCTACTCCTCCAAACATTTCAATTAATCAATCAATCAGGATTTATAAAAAGCACAGCTAATTACCTGATAAGTTATCCAGCCACCTGCAGGCCTCAAGACCTGGCTTATTTGAACAGCCAGGTCTTGAGGGCCATTCGGAATTCCGTAAGTGAGGTGATGATCCAGATGTGTGTGGTGAGGCTGTTCCAGGTCTTTGCTGCGATGTAGGAGAAGGATCGTCCTCCAGTTCTGCTTCTGTAGATGTGGGGAGTATGGGCAAGTGAAAGGGAGGCGGAGTGAAGTCTCCTCAAAGGATGGTGGAGGTTCAGGCAGTGGTTAATGTAGGTGAGTCCTTGGTTGTGTAGAGTTATGTGGGCCTTGGTCAGCAGCCTTAATTGCAGTCTCTTCTGTATAGAGAGCAAGTAGAGTTTCCTGAGGTGGGGTTTGATTTGGGTCATTTGAGGAAGGCCAAAGATGAGTCTGGCTCTGGCGTTCTTGATGATCTGAAGTCTCTGGAGAAGGTGTGCAGAAATTCCTTTGTACAGGGTACTGCCATAGTCCAGTTGGCTGGTGATGATGCCTTGTGTCATGGTACATCTCATATGTAGGAGTAGCAACTTGAATATCTTGCATAGCATGTATAGAGTGAGGAAGCAAGTGGAGGAGATAGCGTTGATCTGTGATTTCATGGTGAGTTTGTTGTCAATGATGAGGTTTCTGGCGTCGCTGAAGGGAGCCGGAGCGGGTCCTAGGTCTAGTTGCTTACAGGAGTTGTTCCATGTGTTGCTAAAGATCAGTACTTATGTCTTGTGCTCACCCCTGCTGAAGTCTGACTTCTGCGGGTGCGAGATTGGCCAAGGGAAATAAGCTCCCTGAGCCAATCAGTTCCTCGTACCAAACAGTCCAAATATAATATTTATGTATGTTTATTTTTCAAAAACTACTGAATGGGTTTACAGCAAATCACAAAAAGCACAATCTGCACACGTAGTCTGCATGACGTAGTCTCCTGCCAAATTTGGTGTAATTTCATTCAAAAGCTTTTACTTTAGCGCTGTTTAAAGAAGTCTTTGGAAAATGCATGGGAAAATTTGTTTTTGGGACCCCCCTTATTTCTGAAACAATTATCTAACTGAAAAGGATTCTTATATCACTTATTTATCTATATCCCTAAAGTGGATACAAGCTTCTTCTTCAGAATAAGCAGCACTTTCTTGAATAAAACCATAAATTTAAACAAGAAGAAAACTTCTCTTTTTCCATACGAGAACTGGATCTGAAAGAAATTCTATCAAATTAATATCATGTTTTTTAACTATGTTAAGGTCAGATTTAAATAACTATTGTTAGTTATCTCATATCACATGTGATTATGGTCAGGTAAATTAACAAAAGGACCACATGTTTGCAAACCAAATCTGAGTGCATATGTTGGAACCATATGACACATGAAATATATATAATCAAAGGATTGAAGTTATCACTGGATGAATCTCCTTCCCAATTCCAATTTCCAACAATGTCTCATGCAAGCCAGACAGGTATTATACATTAATTTGAAAACTGAATTAATTTGCATTTGCTGTTTTTAAACACTGCGTGCTAATTTTTATACTGCTAAGGCTGAAACAATTCGAAACTTTTGAGTTAAGGATATTTGGTCTATGTAAAATTGTTACATTTTAACTAACTAAACAGTAAATTACTTACTTACTTTACCCTCCCAATTTCCAATCTGGAAAGTGTGTGTAATTAGCATGTAGAGCTAACTGAATGTTCAAATCTTGAAGGAAAGCACAACCCCATCATGCAGTTTGCTGAACTGTCTTATTTAGAAAACATAATTTGGGGATATAAACAAGCGGGAAAAAATTAGTATATCCCTTAATGTACCAGGAATCAGTGTCCCAGATACTTTTCATCACAGAAATGTCATAATGTCAGTATAGGGCTTTACGAAATGTAACCTAAATAATTTGCAATTCTTCAGGATCTTGCACATAAAAATATGCAGATGAGTCAGTTCTTCTGTCCATATCAAAATAGATAAATCTTTCCAAGGATTTCCTCGAGATGGCAACCTAAGAAGCATCACAAGGGTTCCCAAAGAGGGAAATTATACAAGTCATGTTATCCAGTTGAGAGCAGGGATAGCCCTAGTGATGACACTAAAAACGCCTTTGTAATTATCCAAGTTGAGATAAGGATCTTCTTTGTATAATCCAACTTAGATATTCAAATTATCTAGCACCTGTTTGCCTGCTTTCATGTACCATGGACTTGCAAAGGAATATGGCATAACAGTGTCACCAAATGAATTGTGTATAACAAGTGATATCTGTACCACTTCTGTTTTCCTAGAATCAGGAAGGGAACCCAAGAGGTGCCATCAGGGAATGGTTAAGCAATGAATGTGGCTATAACTGTTGCATCACAGGAGACGGTGAGGATTACTCTGGAAGATAGTACCCATGCGGATGTACGTTGTTACAATGCATGCTTTTACTGCGCATGCCTTTACAACGGCAGGTTTTTTAACGCAAGTCGTTACAACGACTTGCGTAGGGGGGTGCTGGATAGTGAATAGTTTAATTTACTATTCCAACTCCAGTCCCCGTGGATAGTAGGGAAGGTGTTGGATAGTAAATTAAACTATTACCTATCCTAGAGCGCCCCCCAGCGCAATTCGTTGTAATGACTTGCGTTGAAAAACCTGCGTTGTAAAGGCACTGCGTGGAAAAAGTTGCGTCGTAAAGGATGTTTCCCACCCATGCACCACCAACATCATTGAAATACACTAAAGAAAAGATGAACTGGTTGTGAAAATCCAAATCTTGACACTGGTGTTCCTGGAAGAGATGGAAGAAGGACAACTCATTCAGGATCTGGATCAGCGTCTGATATTGCAACTTTGTGCAAAAGGATCAAATCTTCTACTGGTGTAGACTGCTGTGGTATGGCAGGTGTGGTTGTTCTCGAAGCAGGTTGAGTTGTTAAAGTCTCTGTTCGTTTTGGTTTATCAGGTGTAAGGCTCGAGACTCAGCAGTCCCTCTGTTTGAGGAGACTTTTCTGAACTTGACAAATTTATTTTTCAGATGGAGCTATTTTGGCATATATGGGGGGCCCTTCAACAAGATAGTAATGTTACTTCTTCATGTAATCAATTGATACCTTCCTGTTTTTTTCAGCACCAGGTACGGTGGCAGGATTATGGTGTTAGTGCCTTCTACATCAAGAATCGAAACAGGTGCTCTAAAGGAAGGGCTAAAAAAAACACCTTTTCAGGAATCCTTTCTTGGACACGTTCTCCCAATTTAAGGACCACCCTTCAGCACCTTTATCTTCAACAGCAGATTGTGAGGAAGAAATCATCTTGTTTACAAGTTATCCCCCCCAAATCTTGGAACAACTGTAGCAGATAAAGATGTGAATCAGATTCATTATTTTGCATCTCTGTCCCTCAAGAGAACAGGAAATCAGGAACACACATAAGTATGCCCAATAAATATTTGTACAGTGTGCGGCCATGTAGGACACTTCTAAGTGAATTATTGTGCGCTCACCAAGTCTTGTATAGGTTGTGGTACCGTGACAATCCTGTGTGTGATACCTGCACAGTCAAGGCCTGTTTAAGAGTACCATTGGATTGCTCAACAATTGTGCTCAACTCTGAATGGAAGGAATGTGAGAATAGCAGCCATATTCCTAGAGCGTACACAGCATCAGCAACTGCTGTAATGGACAATACTAGACCATTGTCTGAATTAAAGGTATGCACCGATACCATTGCTGTTAGTGTTAGTGAGTAATATGGAGCCATACTCACTGGAACCAAGTGCACTAATCTACCACATCCAAGATATACTTGTAATGTTGAAAATTGGCAATGGGTCATTATGATCCAGGTAGATGACACCAACCAATATTGACAAAAGTGTAGAAGCTGGCCTCGTAGCAGAAGAGGACTTCATTTGATGCCCAATAGTACATTGCTGTACATATTTTCTGTTGTATTAGACATATACATTCAACAATATTTTGCTTTAGCACTGACACTAGATCATTGATGGTGGCATGGGCAGTTGCAAATGCACTCTTGCACAACTTTTATAAAATACCTTTAAGTACTTCCTGTGTTTCTACTATGATATCTGCATCAATCCAAGTTTGGGATCGTGTTGGAGCAGCAACTTTACAGATTTACACAGCAGTCTTTGCAACCCAATCAGTTGCACAGTTCCCTTTTGGTGAGAGTTCCTTCACTCTTTTGGCTTTCTTTTGTTGTGTGTGAATCAAAGCAAGCTTATTTTGCACCAAAGCCATCTCTCCCAAAGTTGTTAAGCCTTTATCAATTTATCTGTTTACTCGCTGAATCTGTTTAAGCCCCAATGGGCAAGGTTAACATTATAACCTTGTACACAGAAAGCGGAATCTGATACAGTACGTGTTGGAACTAGCCGTTCTGTCTTTTGAAGGGTCAGACATCCAAAGCCAAAAGCTAAGCAAACATCAATCATTAAAAATCCCCTATTTCTTTTAGACCTTCTAAACATCACCCAGAAGGGAGAAAAGTGAAACTCACAAAAACAGCTAAAGAAGCAGTTTTATACAAGCAAAAAGACAAGCAAAGAACTAAAGGAACCTTACTAAGGTGAGTCAAACAACGGCAACTATATAGATCACCTCTTTTACTTATAACAGGAATCAACCAGAAACCATATTCGAAATTCACAGCCTCAAAATCCAAATCAAATAATACAACAAAGAAAATGTTTTCATAAACTCAATTGAGAACTAAAAAAATTATTAACCAGTTTTTTGCAGGTTCACAATATTTAAAAAATATCAAAATCCAAAAGCACATATAAACAGCAATATATTGTAAAATAATCTTTACTGAAATGTCACTAGTGAAACATGTATACCTAACACGTTTCTATTTAAACTACACAGCCCACAAGAACGCCACCCGCTGACACCACCACCTCATCAGACCCTGTGCCTCATGGGAACAGTCCAGCCCGAACTACCAAGCCATGTCTTTCCTGGACCAGAATCAAGCATCCTAGGACCGGTTTCTGGCTATCAGCCGTCTTCAGCCAGGATTGCTTGACTCAAGTGGTGTGGAGAGCATGGGACTCACGTCTGAGCATACCCATCCCACTCGGGGTGACAAATGCAAAAACAACAGTTGATGGACAGAATGCAGAACAATGTCATACATTCACCCCAGTACAAAGGTCGATTTAGGCCCAGATCTCTGTACTGGGGTGAATATATGACATTGTTCTGCATTCTGTCCATCCACTGTTGTTTTGCATTTGTCACCCCGAGTGGGATGGGTATGCTGGCTGAAGACGGCTGATAGCCAGAAACCGGTCCTAGGATGCTTGATCCGGTCCAGGAAAGACATGGCTTGGCAGTTCGGGCTGGACTGTTCCCATGAGGCACAGGGTCAAGGCTGATTTGCATATGGCCATGTCTGAACTGGGGTGGTGTGGAGTGCAAAAAAAGATGGATTTAGGCCCAGATCTCTGTACTGGGGTGAATGTATGACATTGTTCTGCATTCTGTCCATCAACTGTTGTTTTGCTTCAAACTTTAATGCCATTCCCTTCCCCAATGGAGAATATTTTCAGCAACTTCCACCCCAACAAAATGGCAAATATGTTATCTCAAAATTATTTTGTTGGAGGTTAAATACTGGAAACAAGCTACATGTATGGTGCTTGAGGGCACATCCCTAAAACAAGCATTTGCAATGCAATAGGTCTCGGATTTGCAAGAGTTTGAGCTGTTGGTTTTTAAAACATAAATAAAATGCATTGCCATTTACAATGCCCATAGCTTAAACTCTTGC
Source organism: Lissotriton helveticus (assembly GCF_964261635.1). NCBI lineage: Eukaryota > Metazoa > Chordata > Amphibia > Caudata > Salamandridae > Lissotriton > Lissotriton helveticus. Next base: position 2,083,851,676 of record NC_136065.1, read on the forward strand.
AAATGCGAGACCTATTGCATTGCATTGTGACACTCTGCGGGAGGCATGGAAAGGTTATGAAGATTGGCTGTCGAATGCTTTAGATACAGTGGCACCTTGGACAAATAAGCCTCCGGTTAGGAGAACCAAAACGGCCCCGTGGTTCAATAAAGTGCTTATGGAGAATAAAGCCAAATGCAAAAAATTAGAACGCCATTGGCGAAAAAATTACAACTCAGAGAGTAAATTGCACTATAAAATTGAATTGAATAAATACCACAAGCTAGTTAGAGCGGCAAAGGGAGTCTTCCTTAAAGAAAGAATAGAAATGGCAGACAACCCAACCAAAGAATTGTTTGCCATATATAAAGAACTTACTGTCCCCATTAGAGTAATGGCACAAGACATCTGCTCCAATGAACTATGTGAGTCAATAGCTGACCACTTTGTTGACAAAGTGGAAAAAATCTACTCCTCTTTTACGGGTGGGTTGGATGTGAGGCCAAACCCGGTCATAAAGGACAAGAGCATGGCCATAAACTCTCATCTGAAGTGTTTTAAATTACCAGACAGACTGACTATGTTGAGCATAGCTAACAGTATTCAGTCAGGTTTCCCATATGATGCTGCCCCGCCTAACTGTCTTAAGGGAGTCCTAGAGGACGTAATAGATTACATCAGTCACATGGCAACCCTATCCTTTCAGTAGTGCCATGTGCTAGAAGTATGTAAAAGGGCTCAGGTAATCCCTTTGAAAAAGAAGTCCAACTTGCACATCTCTCAGTTACAGAACCTACGACCAATTTCTCTACTCCCATTTTGTATGAAAGTGGTGGAGAAAATAGTCAATGCACAGCTTATGGAATATCTTGAGGAGGGCCATCTCCTACACCCCACTCAGTCGAGGTTCAGAGCTGGCCACTCCACAGAATCAGCTGTTCTTTTCTCCACTGAACTTTTGAGACAGAAAGTAGACGAGGGGCAGACAGCAGCATTGATATTATTAGACCTAAGTGCGGCTTTTGACACCGTATCGCACACCTTGCTGCTGTCCTGCCTCGTTGAAATGGGAGTAGAAGGAGCGGCCCTCGAATGGATTAGATCTTTCCTCGAGAATAGAAGCTTCCAAGTGCACTGTCCTCCATTCAAATCCTCCCCCCGGAGGTTGAGGTATGGGGTTCCACAGGGCTCTAGTTTGAGCCCGACATTATTCAATCTTTATATGGAGCCCCTAGCTCATATTGTGGAATCATTTGGAGTAGACATCGTCACATATGCCGATGATACTCAATTAATGATTACACTTACCCAGGAACAGAGTGATGAAGCTGCAATTAATTTCTCCACCTGTTTCAAGACATTAGCGAACTGGATGAATGATAATTGTTTACGTCTAAATGGAGATAAGACAGAGCTGTTGATAATTGGAAAAACTTCAACCATCTGGTCGCCCGTATGGTGGCCGACTGAACTAGGGCCGACACCTTCTGCATCGGAGACGGTGAAGAACTTGGGGGTTCTACTGGATGGGAATTTATCCTTTAAACAACAGGTTGGAAAAGTGACAGGAAAATGCTATGGCATCCTAAAAACACTACGTAAAATATTAGATCTTCTGCCTATTAGTGCTAGGAAAACTCTAATCCATGCCCTAGTCACGCCCCATCTTGACTATGGCAGCTCCCTGCTTATAGGCCTAGGTAAGAAAGGGCTTTATCAGCTGCAGCGGGTTCAGAATGCTGCCGCACGTCTGGTGCTAAACTTGCCTCGCAGAGCTTCAGGGAAACAAGCCCTATCAACACTTCACTGGCTTCCTATAAAGGAACGCATTAAGTTTAAAGTGCTGTGCTTTGCGCATCGCATTGCCCAAGGGAAAGGCCCAGTGTATTTACAAAAGCTACTAACTATTCACTGTCCCCGACGCAATCTGAGATCACTGGGTACTATGCTGTTCACGGTACCTCGCATCCGAAAGGCCAGAATGGGAGGCTGCTCTTTCAGGTACTTGGCGGGTAAACACTGGAACGAGCTTCCCATTGAACTACGCATGGAGCCATCTGAAGCACGATTTCGCCTTAAACTTAAAACTTATCTTTTCTTACATATTTAATTTTCTGTTAGACTTTGACAAGTCTCTTGGCCTGGTGAGTGGTAACAACTACTCAGGGGGTTGACAGCAATTTAGGGCGGGGACACACTGTGTTGAGTGTAACCAGGCGCTTTAGAAATGGTTTTATTATTATTATTATTATTATTAAATGCTTGTTTATTTTAGAAAGGACTCTCAAATTATAACCCAGGGCACTGGACTCAGCTTCTGTGAGGATCCACTCTGTGGTGTCCGTTTAGCCTTCTGTTTCTTTTTTATGCCAAGCATCTTCTCCTTTGACGTAAAGGGTCTTGATCTATAGAGGTATATATTTTCAAAATATTTTAGGACATTCCTGTTGCTGCTAGAGTAGCAGTACTGAGGCAGGATCTTGGCGTATTACCAATAACACCACTTTCCCCTGACTGTTGTGGAGAACAATTGAAGAGACCATATCTAAGTTTTCCATCAATTTCATACCCACATCAACTGCTGACGTGCCAACATATTCCCTTTGTATTTGTTTAAAATATCTAGTGTAGTCGGTTTCCATACATAATAGTATATACAATAGCAAATATGCCGCACCATGTACCACATATTTAAATAGGTGGTGCGATTACGGAGAGAAGACACATAGACAATATTCTATGTTTGTCTTGGATCGTGGTATGATGATAGAACACTTCTAACCTGTCACTTTGTCTATTTCTATTATATTATATTATATTATGTTATATTATATTATATTATATCATATCATATCATATTATATTATTTATTCATGAATTCACTGTCTCTATAGAAGGTCTCTGTGACTATGAAAGTCCCTCGGTTGGTCTCGGCCATCTGTAATACATCCTCAACTGGTGCTCTTACCATGAGTAAAATATTTCAACAGGATAATCTGGACTCGCTGCGGCTGCCAGGATGAGTTCACCACTGAGAGCGGGAAACCTTGGGGAAGTCAAGTAGTCAGTCACTTGACCCTGATATTTATCCTTGCTTAAACAGCCCAGCCGCCATTTCAACAGATTCAAATTGTGATTCAAAACTCCTTAGAACTGTGAGGAAATGCTTTTGGTAGGTAAGGGCCAAACAAACCCCCAAACACAGTAGAGAGGTTCAATTTGAGCTGAGGAAGGATGACCAACATTATAACTAGGGCTTCCAGTTTTTACTGATTTTTACAGATAAATACAGACAGAAAACTATTTTTTTCCTGTCTGTATTTATTTTTAAGTATGGAAAAATACCCAAAATATGTCTACTTTGGATGTTTTTCTACTGTCAATCATGAGTGCCAGGTCAGTAGGTGTACAGATTACAATACATTTCCTAATTAAGCTTAATTAAGTGCAGATATACAGTTATTTATGCTAGTCAGCAATGCAAGTGTTTTCAGATAACACTATAGCACTGTATACTGCTGAAGCCTTTTGGACATTCAAATGCGAATGTACATTTATCAGTCAAATAAATGTGTAAAAATACCCATGGCAGCTTCATTTATACAGAAAACACAAAATAGAAATGGATAAATACAGACAAAATTAGCAAAAAATAAATATGGATAAATACAGATGGACATGTAGATAAAATATAAAATAAATACCATAAAACCGGGAGCCCTAATTATAACAAACATCTCTGTATTAGTAAAAATTGACACATACTTGTGAGCGGCCCCCCTGGGTACTCAGATTTGCAATGCATGAGTCAAGTGCTATCTTAGGCAAGCAAAGGTATGAGACTGATTACCAGCCAGAGAAGGAGGAACGGACAAGTTATAACCCACTCATCTCCATCAGCTTACCTGGAGATGATCTGCACTGGGCATTTAACAACCTGCCAGCCACTGTCAGACATTTTGATTTATTGTTGTCAGTTCTGGCAACGTCTCACCATAGCACACACTCATAAAATCCAGTTATTTTTAAAGACTTGATTTCAAGCCAATTTTAGTACGGAATAAATGCAAAAAAAAGTAATTGCAGACCTTAATAATATTGAGATGAATGCGAAGGCACACGTGCCATCGTGAGGGTTCAGTATTAAATTGTCAACACACATGCCTACCTGATTTCATCTGTTTTGCCAGTCTAAAGCCTGTCGCCGTGATGAGGTGCTCTGCTTGGAGCCATGCTGGTCTGATGTCCAGGAAGTGTCTTCAAAGTCCTGCTTTCTCTCAAAGAGAGGGCTCTAAACAGGTCATTTATACCATCCAAATCATTTACTTTGCATAAAAATCCACCCTGTGACAGGTGGGAGAAATAATGTGAGAATTAATTTGCATCTTCATGTTAAAGTCTAAAGGTTCTATGCCTTTTCCTAAGGACCAGCTAATCTAATCAACACACACACACAACCCCCACCCCCCCCATGCTATTCGAATACACAATTGATGGAATAAACATTTTTTCACGATAATGAAAACTATTCAAAATTAATAATGTCTTTGTAGCTTGGGCCGTCAAACAACAATATGGGGAGTGGGGGGGGTTCCTAAGAGACATTTAAAGTAAAATACATAATATATTTCCATCCTTCTATAGTGGTTTACAGCCTTACCTCAACACATGAACAGGTGGCTGGTAATATTTGAGAAAATAGGGCAACCTTGGCGTCTCCTGGCCTGTAATAATAATGTTTATAAGTATAACTGATCAGTAAAATCCCAAAGATTTTTGGAGGAAAACACTGAGGGGTAGATTTAAAAGCCCCATGTGCCGTTGGTGCGTCACGTTGCATGATGTACAGGTGGCACAACCTTTTGAGCGATATTTATAAGCACAGTTAAAGCCACCCTGCGTGTCTTTACCTAGGCTTGTAAATATCTCCCCTTTTCACGCAACACTTTGCGTGTCAGGGGCGTGACATGGGTGTTGCTGTGGGTGCTCCCACGCAACATGAATGTCCACTGATGCATTTCCAGATTTACGAGCAATCGTGAATCTGGAAATGTGACAGAATGATATGCCATCCTAGAGGTGGCGTAGCGAGGTGGAACGAGGAGAAAAGTTTTTTCTCCCAGTTTTTTCCTCTTTCAATGCGTGCTGCATTCTACAGCACACAATGGAAGAAGAAATCGCCTCAATTGGGCACCTTCCTGCACAAAAACAATCTCCCCACAATGCAGGCATTATTGCACCATGGTGCAAGGGTGCCTGCGCTGCCGCATGGCAGCATTTTGTGAGACAGCGCAGGGGGAAGCGCAGATGCTACATATTGTTGTAAATATATTGCATCCCTGTACTTCACAACTAACACAGCACGGTGTAGCAAAATTACTTGCCGCACCACACTGCGTTAGTTTCTTGTAAATCTGCACTATAATTTACCACCACAGTTCCCAAAGATTCCCCTGAAGATAGCGCATGAACCTTCCAGTAAAATGCACCATTTGCCACTAGCTCTCCCTACAGAATCCACAAAGGGGTACCGCAAACCTGCAAAAGGTTCCTCGGTATTCTTGCCTAATTTTATAGGTTTTTAAATTCACAATCTGCTACTCCTTGTGCACCGGTCAGAAAGCCCCGGCCCTCATTCTAAAATGGCCGTCCAATGGCCTCCCCTGCTGTAGTCCACAAAATCCCCACTTCCCTGTGAAATGCCCGGTGAGTAAATTATTCTTAAACTCCAGTCATAGTCGAATGGATTATCATGTACTTTAAAAGTCAACACAATGTCCCTTTGGTTACTGTCAATTAAGTAGTTCATTGTAGTAATAATAGTTGTTATCATTCTATCAGCTCCTATCGGTCACAGGATCTTTGGAGGCGCCACTGCTGCTTATGATTTCGTTTGATATGCAAATGATGGTTATTGTTGCCAAAAGTTGGCTTAGTGGTGTTTCAAAGTGCACAACGGAGCGACGTACACTAATATACAAGCTATATTAGTTCCTGAAATAGTCGTCATTGTTTTTTAAAAACATGTTCCTCACTTAATCTGTTATTAACCGACTTCATTTCCTAATATCAGACGTTTGGCTTGCAAAACTAAACGGCAACACGTTCCCCTGTGCTTCTATCCAGGGAAACTTTTACAAAATGAATAGTTTTTCCTTTGCAATAAAGACTGCTAGTAATTACCTTTAAAAACGTCATTAACGTCACAAATACAGTTCTATCTAATGTTATATTGAATGAAATGTTTCTTCTCTATTCTTTAACCCCTTCGATGCTGGCCCGTTTCCGCCGCTGTGCGGGAAACAAACGAACAGGGCGGGGCCGGGACAAACCCCAGCCGTCATCAGCACACGAGCACCGCGGAGCGTGACGGCTGGGGTTGCCATAACCTCCCTAGAGTTCAGGGGGAGGAGCTACGAGGAGAATCTTTACTTGTTTTTAATTTAGAGGTAATAGGGTGCCTGTCTCCATGGTTAGTCCACTCATGAGGTAGGAACTGGGACGAGAAAGAAGGACAAATAAGGGAGGAACTCTGAGGCATATTTACAAAGCTATTGTGCCACTGGAACGTCACTTTACCAGACGTTCCTGTGGCGCTATGCCCTGTTTCATATTTACAAAGTGTCATTAAGCCAGTTTTTGTGGCTTAACGCCGCTTTGTAAATATGGTTAACCCCGGGCGGGTAACAATGCTCCGTCCGCTGAGTTTGTGTAGTTTTGCCTACTCCACATTCCGCTGCGAACTCGGAGTTCAGGCAAACCTACGACTCCGTGGCAGAGCGTAGTTCACCAGCCCCTCCACCCTCCCAAAGTTATTAAAAATAATTAAAAAGGCACTTACCTGCCACGTCTTCCTCGGCTGCCTCCTCCTCGCAATGGCTGCTCTATCCTGCCTCCTCCTCGCACTGAATAACCCCTATGTGTACGTCTTGCGAATGCCCATGAGCAAGACGTACAACGTAGGGGTTATTCAATGTGAGGAGGAGGAAGGAGAGAGCAGTAATTGCGAGGAGGAGGCAGCAGCGGAAGACGCGGCAGGTAAGTGCCTTTTTAATGATTTTTTATTGCTTTGGGAGTGGGTAGGGAGCGTGGCGTAGTTCCACAGATTTTATTTTAACCCCTTCCATGCGGGGCTGTTTCCTCCGCTGTGCTGGGGGGTGGGGGAGCGCGCACAGCGCCCCCATGCTCATGACGAGGTCAGCTCGTCATGAGCTACGGCGCTCCGGTGCTCATGACGTGCTGAGCTCGTCATGGCCACAGCCGTTCCTATGGAACGCTCAGCACTGCAGGGGACTCAGCCCAGCATGCGAGCGTTCCACGGAACGGGCGCGGTCATGACGAGCTCAGCTCGTCATGAGCACCGGAGCGCCGTAGCTCATGCGAGCTGAACTCGTCATGAGCGCTGAAGGGGTTAACTCTGTGTAACTATGAGGAGCACTACTCTGCACATTCCGCCCAGGCTTAAATATGGTACCCTTTCATGCAGTGTTCTGCGTGATAGGGGCGTGCAATGGGTGTTGCTGTGAGCGTTCCACGGCAACACGCATTGGTGTTTGACGCTGCCTCATATTTACAAGGATATGTAAATCTGAGGCAGCGAAAAAAACTAAAGCCATGCAATAGCAAGTGTTAGAATGGCGTAGCGAGGAGAAATACTTTTATTCTCCTCGTTTTTGCTATTTCTATGTGTGCGGCACTCTGCAGCACACATGGAAAGAGCAAAACGCCATTAAAGATTATTTATGTGCAGGAAGGTGCCTGTTCCTGCACATAAACAATCATTAAATAATGACGTTTTGATGCTTTGTGTGGTGTAAAACACAGCACACATAGAAGTAACAAATCACCACTGATTGTTTAAGTGCAGGAAGGGACATCTTCCTGCACATAAACAATCGTACCCTGCAACGCAGGCACCCTTTCATTATGAAGCAAAGGCGTTTGTGTTGGAGCTAGGCGACTGTTTTTAGCGCCAGCGCTAGGAAAACTTGGGTGAGCTGTATTGTTGTAATACGGCCCCTTCCTGCTTTTTCGAACTGACAGAGCTGCAAATTTTGCAGCAGCTCCATGCTCCTCCATATCCGAGTAAATATGCCCCTCTGTGTTGTCATCATGTACTTAAGACTTGTGTCAAGGAAATTCATTTCTTTGTTCAAACCACAACTTGAGTAACATGCCTGAGGTCCTGCTTCTGTAACGAAGTAAGCAATAAATGACGATTGTAAAAAGGAATTGTATCTCTGATCCCCCGATATTGCAAATGTACACTAGTTTACATCCAGTTTATGAATAAATGTATGATTTTTCAAAATTTCAAAAGAATTCCAGCAATACTCGAAGCCTAAGCAGTTACACATGAGTATTTTTACATGTTCCATAATTACACATATCTAAGTATTTCTAGAAGTGCATTTGCACTTGATACCTTTTTTATACATTTTTCAATTGTTTTCCCTATGGAGAAATCATATCCCCTACATCTTAAACTAATTTGGAGGCATTGCCTCCCAATATCTACCATAATAATGATGTACATCTCTCCTTAAGAGGAGTACATTTCTAATCCTATCCAGGATAGGATTGTGCCTCTCAAATATCACTGAATACCTATAAAATCACTGGCTTGTGGGGCGTTCTCAACAATTTTTCATGGCGTTCCACCCTACAACACCCAGTTCATGCCTAAGGGGGCGTGTTTACTACCTTGATAACATTACTCCATACTGGTGTAATATCACATATGTTGGGGTCCATAAAGCGCTATCTGATTAATCGAAATCCGCAACTGAGGGGAGGTTTCAAAGGTTTGAAGAATCAAAAATCATCAAATTAGTGCCAATCGATAATCAATACATGAATGCATTTCTAAATATGAAGTTCAAGTCAATCAAAGTCCTATAAGAAAGAGGACGAAATAGTCAGTGCTCAATTTGTAAAAAACATAAGTGATACGGCCCTCGTCAGGAGGCAACTGTAGCTTGCGACACCCATTGCCTCTGCCATGCTAAAAATGACACCACATTTACGAACCATGACACTCCTACCAGTGTAACAATTCAGACTATTCCAGGCTCCCAAAGCTATAACAATGGTAGGGCAGCAGGTATTAGTCATTTATAATGTATATTGAATGAATAAACAACTGTTGTTGTCCTCATCTCTAAATTACATGGCGCCACCATGTGGCAGACTGTCATAAGTGCCGGTATTGACAATTTAGGGGCAGATTTACAAGCCCCTTGTGTCACTTTTGAGCCACCGTTGCGTCACTTTTTGTGACGCAGCAGCGGCATAAACAATGCGCCACGTTGCGGCCTATTTACAACGTGACGCATCTAGGGAGATGCATCAACTTGCGTCACATTATACCTTACTTACTTACTGCTTGTAAGGTATAAAAGCACAGGGAATAAAACATACATAAAACATTTGACAATTACAGAATAAATGTACAAAATTAAGTACAATAATGTTATCAGTAAACAGCGTAAAGAATTAATGTAATTTGGTTGGGGGTGCTTAATACCTCCCTACTCTTAAATTAATTGTTAACATAATTGCAAATCCAGCTCTCCTAAAGCTAAGCATATGTGGCTTTCTAAGCAATAAAATAGGTTATTCACCTGCTAAAAGGTTAAAAGAATATAAAACTCTAACCTTAATCTTAATATAGAACAAGTATTACCCTTCCTATTCTCCAACGATTGTACAGCTGCCATGTTACTGTTTTGCCACTTATACAAGTTTCTTGTAAGGGATGCCTAGCTTTTACCTTATTCTCCACACACTCATCAGAAAACAAGAGAGAGCAAAGATTGAAAACCTGCATGTGACGTATCTCAGAATCCTCAGTGCCTCCTTATGTTCCCTAACTCCCAGTTTCTGACAGAGCGGAATAATCCAACACCTCCTTTGCGATATATAAATTGGGCAGAAAAAGATAATGTGATCAATGGTTTCCTTTTGATCCCCACAGGACAGGCAATGCAGCTCCTTTGCCCATAGTACACGCTCCCATTTTGCAGTAAAAGCCGGGACAGGTAAAGTTGCATACCGGAACTGCAAGTAGAGACGCCTGGCTGGAGGAGGTTCTATTTAGTCCTGGAAGTCATCTAGCTTGAAGGAATCCTTAAATGTAAGATAGTCATTTTTTTAGGGTTCCATGGCTTGACTGGCTATACATACGATTATCTTTATATCACCATATCACCAGTATGCCGTTTTAATATGTGATTTGGAACTAGCCCCAGCCCGGGCAGGGGTATTCCATAAACCCTAATGCCCGTGGCTATTAATGTACCCTTTACATTCTTCAGCCATGGAATTCTGCTAGAGCCCACTTGGGCCAATATTTCCTCTAATTCTTGACGGTTAGAAGGTAGCTTCGGGGTAACCCAGATCATTCTCCAATAGAGTATGGGGAGCAGTGCCAATTTATCTGAAATATTTCTGGCCCCAAGGTCCAATCTAAGTGGGAGCAAGGGAGTGCTTACTGGCAAACCGACCAGCTATTGCATAAAGTGATTTTCCACCATTTCCAATGAGGTCGTAGCCTAATGTCCCCACAGCTAGGCACTGTAGGTGGCAGTCCCCAAGGCTTTAAGATTGTAAATTTAGATCGCTGGTAAAATAGGGCGAAACTGCAAACTGCATGACATTTTGAGAATACCTCCCACTACTTGCTCGGTTTTTAATCATCGCTGTGTAATGCGAGCTTGTCACCCCAGGTGTTCTGTAAGTGTGAGGCCTAGGTACACAAATGTACGGCCACATTCTAATGGGGCCCCGTCCAGAGTGAGATGGGTCGTGGTCGAGGATTAAGCATCTGTGTCAGGTATAATGTATGCAGGGTGGGCGTTCCCAGGCAGGAAAGCCTCGTACGTAAAAGTGGCGCAGTGAAATCTATTGGAGCAGGCGTAAGGAGTGGAGTAGTGTATTGGGAATAGGCAATCCCGTGCATTGCTGGAGTTGATTCGTGCTTGTGACATGACTCCAGCAATGCATGACTTTTGCACCAACAGATGTGTCAGAATTTTTGACCATCTGTCAATCCTTGCGCCATGGTATGCCGTATTGTAAATACTGCGCATCCATGATGGCACAAGGATTTCGCATGGAGGCACAGGGAAACTGATGCATCTATACAGATGCGTCAGTTTCTTGTAAATCTGCCTCTTAGTGCCGCGCACCGGAAACCACCGGCTCAAATTAAGCAGTGTAAATATTATAATATAGCCTCATGGGAACATTTAAGTAATATCAGTTCTCTTATAGAGAGAGTACCCTGCTCTGCTCTAAGCTGCCTGGAAACACGTTCTGAACTCTCATCTGCATGGCACTGGTTTAAAATCACACAAATCTAACATTTCACCACATACACAAAGTTCCCATAAAATGCTCCAGTCATGTTAAAGGAAGAAGATAAAATCTACAGCTCATTTGTTTCTCAGGATCCTTTACAATTCATCTTCTCTAAACATTCCTCAAATTTCCAATTATATATGCAACAATACAAGATACATTGCACCAGACTGTACTCTGCAAGTGTACTGGTGCAACTTATTCGAACAGTCGACAGTTTTCAAAAAGGAAAACATTTCACAAGAGAACGTAAGCAAAGACACATCGCATTAGTTAATTCATAATTCAGCTTCTCCTAGACGTAAAATGCACATATGGCATGAAACAAGATGACACCCAAGCGTTAGCCATGTAAAATGCAGGCCTACATTGGCTACAGTCAATTTAAACATGAATAATAATCCAGTCATAATATTTGCATGTTCAAATCTTAATGTCGATAAAATGCAAAACATTTATTATGATAAAATTATTTTACATGTGCGTAAATGGATTTATAAGTGAAAATTCATGTATAGTCAGTTGTAAAAAGAATCTGCACTTGTCCATCAACGCCTAAAATTACTAATACTCTGCACCAGGATTGTGTCACTTCTTTGGGGAAGCCCAACGAAAAAACGTTTGTTATTTACAAAGCCACACCTTCCTGCACAAAACTATTCAGACCACAATGCAGGTACCCAACATCATGGCATAAGGGTGCTTGCGTTGGGGCTAGGCAACTAGTGCTATGCAAGAGCAGACCTGTACCCTATTTTAGTAGATACAGCACATTTCTGCTCTTTCCTTTTTGTTCTGCATTGCATCAAAGTTTAGCAAATCTGCCCCCCCCCCCCGCCTTTGGCACACCCAAGATTTAACTTAAATCCACAGTTTATAAATCAAGCCTCTGTAGTTTTTTGTCAGGATTACTCACATGAATAGGACTACATTGGGTGCTGTGGTTTTTTTACGCCTCATTATAATTCATATTGTAAATTTATATAACTCTGCATCAGGCATTTAGGCTTGAACTCCGCCTTTATGTGACTTAACTTAATATTCCAACAGTGAAATAAAATGCTATGGTTCAAAACTACTAAAAAGTAAGAGCCCATATGAATGCTGTTTAGTCCATGACATCCAGTTGCTAATACTGCTGTCCTCTTTGCTGCTCCAGGCCGTGCTAGGCCATGTTTCAGCTGCTTCTCTTTGTCCACCTCACACAGGTGATGCTGCTGCTTTATGCTTAGCAACAGGAAGGAGTATGTTGACGTCACACCAGCCTTACATCTGATATTGTTCTTCATCACTCTGCACTCAAATGGAACTCAAGTTTGGAAATGTTTCTTAAGTATCACAGATCTTTCTGTGTAGAGTAAATGTTCGTAACATCATCCTTTTTCTTAAATAACAAAGGAATACAGTGAAGCCAGCATTTGTGAGTAACTGCAGCTCAGCCGAACTGAGTTTTATTTAACAAAGATTATTCAGATCAACACTCCATGAGAAGAATTGAGAAAAAAGAAAAAAAATGGGTGGACCCAGGTGTAAAGACAAACCAAAACCGAAATCAAGAAGAACAGTGAAGTAAAATGTGAACATAAGCAGTGTATTGGTTGCTTTATATCAAAGAACTTCAGGGGCGGCCTTAGGCATGTGCAAGTTGTGCACCTGCACAAGGCCACCAACCCCCAGGGGCCACCACGCCAATATATATCTTTAATATAATGATCCTCTGAGGATGAATACATATTTGTGTGGCGGCCCCTGTTCCACTTCCAAACACCCTGACCCTCCCCCCTTCAATGGCCTCCGCGCTCCGCCCCGCCCGAACCCCCTCTTCCGGGGCCTCCTACCTACGCTCCCTGCCCAGGGCGGCCATGAGCCTAGAGCCGCCCCTGACACATTCAATACAATTAAAGACAGAGGGAATAAATCATTGATCACAGACAGTGAAAAACTGTCTGCCTTGTACATTTGTCGACTGTGTTGCAACCCTTGAAGGGATAAAGGGTCTCTCATCAGGACTGACATTGCCTGTGGGCTGGGAAAGAAAAAACAAGCATTTGCAATGCAATAGGTCTCGCATTAGGCAAAGTTTGAGCTTTTAGTATTGTAAATGGCATTGGCTAATTTTTTTTGCAGTAGTTACGTTTTGTTTTTATAAAAAGGGACATATAAAATATGTTGCATATTGACATATAATGATGCAGCCCACCTATGACTTATGCAGCAGCAAAATGGAGCAGCATTGAGATCAGAGTGCAGCTCTGGAGGCCACATGTCCACCCACATAAGAAATGTTAGAGGTTGTCCATTGACAAGTTCAAGCAAAATGATGGGGGAACATACATGTACTGTATGCAGCCTATGCAGTAAAATTAGAAACATTGACCGTAGTAATTCCCACTAATTCCCCCACAGCAAGTTATCAGATGCTTCCATTACAAATCCAGATTGCACTTTAACTTCATTTTAAAACACATCAGCACTGCAATATGGTGGCTTGTGAACAGGTAGGTGTACAGTAGCCATAGCTGCCAAAGTTTGAGATTGCTATGTGTGACATTTTCATAATTTCAGTGTAATTATGAGTGACATTTCAACATCTATGAGTGACATTTTCTCATCAGCAAAATCAAGCAATGAAGACGAGGGGAACATATTAATATCATCACAGTATCCACGTCACAATATCAACTGCTTATTAAAAAATTGTCTTACCATCATCTAGGTGAGGCATACGTCAAGTGCATTATGACGATCCCCTGGACAACTTCAGAGGTAGCAGATTGGTTGTCGGGCTCTCATAACATTGTTAACTAAATCTGTCCTTGCACTTTTTGGCGCTCCATAAACTGCAGGCATGCTCGGGCCGCCAGCCACTGCGGGAGGCCAGCCACCGCGGGAGGCCGTAGCAATTAGAGTTTGACCCCCGGCCCTCCTCCAGTGATAGTCGCGCAGGCCTTGGCACTGTCCTCCCACTGTGCATGAAGACGACCCCCTGGACAACTTCAGAGTTTGAGGTAGCAGATTGGTTGTCGGGCTCTCATAACACTGTTTACCAAATCTGCCCTTGAACTTTATGGTGCTCCACAAATTGCAGGCAGGCGGGGGCCGTGGGAATTAGAGTTTGCCCCCACGGCCTTCCTCCAGTGATGGTTGCCCAGGCCTGGGCACTGTCCTGTTACTGACTCTTGCCGATCCCCACCCAGTGCCATGCTGCAGAAATGAGACAGTCCTGGGGGCCCTGATTAACTCGCCAGCAGCCCCACTGTGTGAGGGACTTGGACGATGCCCACACTTTTTCAAAACAGAGGCCACAGGTTATATTACAACTCCAAGGGAGGCGTGCAGCCGCATATTTAGATGGCTGCAACCGCAGGCGATGAAGACTCGGGGGAAAGATAGACCTGCCACTGATCCGAAGAGCTGGCTGAGATGAGGTGGGAGCACGGAATAGGAGAGGACCAACTTCTAGAGTTCGTGAGCCGGAGAGCCCCTTTCTGAGATCTTGCTTGAAAGGGGGAGGATCAGACTGGCAGGCTAGGACCTCGCAGTGGTGAGGGGACAGACGGCGGCAGCTGAGGACGGCACCTTTGACACTGAGAGGTGGGAAGGAGAACAGGCCCAAACTGCACTAATGCATCACCAGTGCAGATCAGACTGCGATGGAGGAACGGCCCGGAGAACGCGTCGGCCCTGCTGAAGGTGGGAACAGTCACGGGCGCAGGCCGAGACACAGGCTGAGCGTCCTGTTGCTAATAGTGCATTGAGGGTTGGATTGACCCCTACTGCACTGCTGTTTTGCCTGAGCGGGTTGCCTCGGGGACAGAGAGACGATCCTGGCACGAAGGGCTTTGGCCTGGCCAGAGAGTTCCGGGCGGGGCCGCCCACTAACAGACTGTCTGTCCTGGCGGCTCCTGTGTCACCGACTCCCTTCCGTCGGCCGCAGAAAAATATTGAATTTTCTCCTCAATAACAGCTAAGAAGCACGTGGCAGACCGGGTCGGAAAGAGCCCGCGGCTGATGGCGCCATGATTATATTAAAGCTCCCTCTGGCCAATATTATATGCCTGCTACGCCTGGAGTGCCCACAAAATTGCCTGCTCCCTTCAGCTCGAAAAACATACTCCTCGCGCTCGGCGGCACTGAGACGTGCGCACGCAATTACAACAAGCAAACATCTAAAATGGCAGAGCAAAACGGTAATCATGATGTGCCCCAGCCCACCACTGAAGAACATAAACCCAAAGCTAAGAGAACAGGACTTACTGTGGCCGCATACTGTAGTGATGTAATGCGTGGACAGGGCAACGAATGAAGAGTAAAACGGTTCATACTGTTTATCGTGGTGTAGTATCTCCGACTCACTAGTAAAAGAAACAAGAAGCCGTGAGCGTGCACACTCCCGAACTTCCGGTTTTGGGATGTGCACGCTCACGGCTGTCGTGGGGCGGGACTTCCGTCTTTACGAGAAGCCCGCGCCCACGGAGTGGATGGCCAGAGGACCGGTGGCAGCTGAGGCCGCTGATGCGGTAAGTGGGCCATAGTGGGGGGCGCGGTGTGTGTCTTTGTGACTGTGTGTGTGTGTGCGTGTGTGTGTGTGCGTGCGTCTGTCTGCGCGCGTCTGTCTGTGTGTATGCCTGTGCCTGCAAGGCATTATGGGCTGCGCCGCATATTAAATGAGCGGCTCTCCCGCTGCTCCGGGGAGAGCCACGCTGGCGCTTCGCTGCTTCCTGGGCCATAGATGGGGGGTCTCTGTGTGTAGGTGCGGCGGCGACGGGGGTGTGTGTGCCCGTGTATGGATGTGTATGTGCGCATGCGTGAGTGGCGGTGTGGCTGTGTGTGTGCGCATGCGTGAATGGCGGTGCGCGTGCAGGCAGTGAAATCCAAGACAAGCAAAGCTCGTACACCTTCTCGTCCGTCCTTCCCTCGAGACAGCTGACTATACGTCTCCGTCCCTGGAAGCATCCTTTGGATGCTCATTCCAGGGCGAGACCTAAAAAGGAGTGGCATGATTAAGGGTTTGGGCAAAGGAGATCAGATTAAAGGTGTATATTAAAGGATACATTCTGGCTGCAGTTGTAGAGAAGAGCAATCCACATGATAGGGACCACTAAGGAGTGGAAACAGTCCTCATAAATTGGACTCGTAGGGGGGAAATGTCCCTTTGTGTGTATTGGCTCCTGTAAACATAAAAGAGCTCACATTTTAAATATTGTCTGACCATAAAAATAGGTGTAGTGAGCAATAAAGGTGAAAAATGGGGTAGCTCAGCTTTAAAGGAATTGAAGAAGCAATGGTGGGCTATCTTCAGATTGCACAAAAATCTGTTGAGGTCGAATAGGGCCATCTGGAATTTTGAATACCAAAAAGTTACTCAAAAGAAGGAAATACGCGGTTGCCTTGGATTCAAACCAATTAAGAGGGTGAGGAGAGAAAATTCTTGATGAGTTTGCTTCATGTAGAGGCCAAGGTGTGTCCTTGGGGAGAGTGTGAAGTAGTGGATGACAGAGAAGCACGTTCAGGGTTCTGGAATGCTGCTGTTCATACCTCTGGCCTATCACCGTCACTCTAGCGGCAGCAAGTCTGTCTCCGCCAATGTGGTACTGCACATTCCAATGACGTAACTTCCCTTGGAGCCATCTGTCTTTCCTTTGGAAGATAAAGGTGCCCATCCGTGACGTAGGCCTTGTTAAACGGGGGAGGGACCGCACATGTCTAACGTCTTATTATTACTGAGTCATGTGCCTATAAATCCTCTTTGATCTGCATGAATCCTTTGTCCTGTGACAACTCACCTTAATTAATGAAGATTTACTACGCATGCAGCCCTTAAATTGCTCTCAGCATTTATATGATTTATTTCTGGAACCGAGCCGGTTGTGCTGCATTATTGCAATAAGTGTCCTTTCATCTACTTTTCTTTTTTTGTTATTGTCTCTTCTCTTGCATGCTTGTGATATCACAGTTCCAACTATTGTGTTTGGTGTATCACAAACACTTCCATATGTGACAAGTGCTCTGTTTGCTTTCAAAGCGTTTCACCTCACTGTGCTGTCTCAGATGCTGATTAGATCTTGCACAGCAGTTGTCACTGCCTATGTATTGTATTGTATTGTATTGTAATTGCATTTATATAGCGCTTACTACCCCTGACGAGGCGTCAAAGCGATTTTTCGGCGAGTAGCACGCTACTCCGGGACCCATAGAGGATTAGTGTTGAATTAGTATAGTGAAACATGCAAGTACATTTTAAGTGGTGGATGGGTTAGTCAGTTATTTGGATTTGGAATGATAGCAGAAAGTTAGAGGAGGAAAAAGCTTTTTTTTTATATAGTGCTTGTTGACGCACACTATTCAGGAAGCCCATAAAGGATTAGTGGTCGATTAATATGGTGAAATATGAAGCAATTTCAGTGGTGGATATTAGTCAGTTATTTGGAGTGAGAAGGATAGCAGAGATATAAAAGGGAAGAAAGGTTTGCATTCATATAGCACTTGCACCCCTGATGGGTGTTGAAGCGCTTTTCTGGCGAGTAGCACGCCACTCCGGAACCCATAAAGGATTAGTGTTGAAAATTAGTACAGTAAAATATGAAGTAATTTGAGTAGTGGATATGTTATTCAGTTTTTTGGGTAGAGAAGGTTAGTTGGCGGGACAGAAGAGGGAAAGAGGTTTGTATTTATATAGCGCTTGCTACCCCTGATGGGGTTTTGAAGCGCAAGTAGCGCTCTGCTCTGGAACCCATCAGGATTAGTTTTGAATTAGTATGGTGAAACATGAGAGTAATTTTAGTGGTGGATATGTTAGTCAGTTATTTAAATTGAAAAGGTTTGGGGAGGGGTAGAAAAGAGAAAAGGTTTGCATTTATATAGCGCTTGTAACCCTGATAGGGTGTTGAGACGCTTTATTGGCGAGTAGTACACTACTCTGGAACCCAAAAAAGGATTAGTGGTGAATTAGTATAGTTGAATATGGAATTTGAGAAGTGAAGATGTTAGTCTGTTAATTTTGATTTAAAAGGATAGTGAAGGGATAAAAGAGTGAAGAATTTTTCTTTTTTTTAGGTGTTAGTAGTAGTAGGAGGCTTTTGGATGAGTAAAAGGAGTTTTGGAAGGGAGGAGTCAGAGGGAAGAGTTTAGAAAGGTTTGTTTTAGGGGATCGATATAGTAAAAGGGGTGTCAGATGATGCTGTTTCTCCAACAAAAGAGGCTTCACTAGGAATAAACTTCAGGACTATTTTTGCAACAAAATGAATGAGCGCTGGGAGGCAGCTGAAGTTGAGCTAGATGTGGCTAGCAGTAGGTGCCATTTTACAGTCTCATGAATGTCGCTGATATTTGCCACCTTTTAGTTCTGACTAAAAAAGGTTTTAGCTGAGTGCCAGAGCTCATATAATCACAAAAAAAGAATTCAAAAATGAAATAGAGAGAGGACTTGGCTACAGCCCTCTTTTGACCTTCTTTATGGGAATTTCAAAGACAAGAGAGATTGTCACAGCAGACACTGATATATCAAATTTCATAGGAAGGGGCTCCACCTGTAGTAACCCTCTGGCAAATACAATAAGAAGGTGTTACATTGTGAACTCTGACAAATGCACTAGGGGGAGGGTTTTACATCAAGAAGAAATCTGGAAGACGTTTTACATTGTGAGGTCTCTGACAAGTAAAAAAGGTCGGATGTTTACTGAGTGAAGTACATGACAGACACCATATGAAGAAGATTTACATTGTTTAACACTGAGTGACATTCTTACACAGATCTCGAGTTCAACAAGCATTTGCAATGCAATCTGCCTCGCCTATGGGACCTTATATGTATTTAGCTATGCAGCACATTATCCTGAGTGCTGAAACATCTACTGTTCTTCAACATAGAGGGAAAGTAAGCTCCAAACTGCGTGACACGCCAGGTATGGGAATACATGGGGAGAAATATTGCCTTTCGGCGGGAAATGGTATAATCCAGAGCTCTGTTTTTTATATAAAATCAGGGCCTTCGGTGGTCATATCACGGAAAATACAAGATTTGAAAAAAATATTATTGTCTATGGGTGCTTGTGAAAGACAATTTCAATGGACTGGAATCTAGAGAAGTGATTCTGGTATTTTACTGACCTCTGCAAGTCGTTTTCTATCAAGACAGTTAAATAGAGACACTTGAACAGAAAAAAAAGTCCCTAAGAAGAAGCATACAAGTCTTAGGGCTGATCTCCAGAGCCCACAAAGTACATACACATATTCTATACTAAAGTATATACAAGATGTCTCGAATGCTCGACCTAAAAAGTCATTTGATATACACACCGCTAAATGCTACGCATAAAATTACAGATGTGTAAACAATGACAATTAAAACAATATACACCCCATCCTAACACACCTAAAAGGATTTTCAAATGCAATTCCGCTACATTTAGGGTGTGTCAGAGGTAGGTAACAAACACTAAAACCCTTGTCTACTACATTATTATGTCAGATTACAACTAACAAAGTTCCTGTCTACAGGTTTAAAATAGACCCTGGCGAAATTTCTGTCACGCCGGCGTAATCTTGCATATCTTTCCGAATGTCATGTTTTGTTAAATTCCCAAAATTATGCTGTTATACTACATGGTGTAATTAGCTCACGTCTGTGGTAAACCTTTAGCACTGCAGCATGTCGAATAATGACAACGAATACCATCAACTGTTGTTCGCAGGACTCATGTTTCTTATGCTTTTTTTTTTTAGCACAAAGTGTGTCTTGTCCAAAACAAACAAAGGACATATTTCACAGTAAAATTCATAGCGCCAAAAGTGGTTTTGCATTGCAAGTAACTCTGCTTAATTTTTGTGGAATTTCATGTCATTACAAAATTAAAATTACGCAAATTTCGCACACACGGAGTTTTAACACAGTGTAATAACAATCCATCCTTAAAGGCCTAGTTTCTTCACCATATTTCTCATTATAAGTCAGCACTATGGTGTTTTCCATAGCTTTTGGTAATATGCAAAAGAGAACAAGGGTTCTGACATACTGTTTCCCAATAAAGCAATCAGGCCGATAGACTTTAACTTGTAACCCTAACCAACTCAGACCCATTGTACTGAAAAAAAGCATTCCCAAAAATATGCACACAGTCATAAAATTAAAATTACACACAAAATTACATTTAGCAAAACAATATAGACCCGCTTAAAGAGGCCTAACAGAGACTGTCCGAGAAGATAACGAACTTCAAAATCCTTCTCTACTCTGGTAATCTTGGAGATTCCATTTAATTAAGTCCATTTAATTAAGTACCCCTACTGCCTTTGTTGTAACTATTAATAATAAACTTATAAGATCAGTTTTCCTATCGTCCTGTCTTCCACACACCTCTGCCTGCCCGGAATCCTACTTTCACAAATCCCATGCATACAGAACAACACATCTGGTGGTCAAGCCTTCTCCTACATCGCTCCTAAAACATGGAATGACATGTTGCTACACATGAGAGCCTCCTCCTCCCGTCTTGAAAGAAGCCGAAGGTCTGGCTTTTTGAGTAGTCCCACTAGGCCCTAGCTTTGCCTAAACTCATACCTGCTCAGTACCAGGATGCCCATGCCCTCCAGGTGATAGTGTGCTCTACAAATCTGCATAACATAATAACTGCTTGGAACCATAAGCAATGTACGACTACTGTTTTGACCATAAGCTTTCCAATATGGCATACATTGTAAAAGAAGCACTATTTTTTCCAGCTGAAGCACACATCTTCTACCCAACCCAGTGGAGTGGTGTGGCTCACTGGTTAGAGGCAGCAGATCCAGAAGCAGAAGTCATCCCGGGACCAGGGTTTGATTCCCGACGCGGCAGGGTCGTGGACCAGGGTCAGCGGACTCGATAATTCTCGCCTCGGTGCCTACTCTAACCAGGGGTCGCACTTGGCAACTCTGGGCATTAGCTTGCCTAATCTCCACAACGGCCCCATCAACACCGGGGATGCCTGGCTCCACCTTGGGGATTCCCGGCTCCACCTTGGGGATTCCCAGCAGGGACCATCCCACAGGGAAAGCTAGGACGGGTTCCCCAGCGGTATACAGCGCCAGGACGCCGGCTGGCAACAGTGCGCTTTACAAGTATACACATTACATTACATCAAATTTTGAGGTTAACGAAATCAACATGTGGTGGAGCCAAAGCCCCTCTACAGTAGAGCTCTTTTTTCTTTTGATTACATAAGTGTTGGAATAGGCCACATTTTTTTTAACTGTGCTGTGTGCTAACAGAATCAAATCTTTGCAGATGTAGCTTGCAGGATTCTAAAAAGGTGTTCTAAAAAAGAAAATGTTTGACTAGTAAGCTGAGTAATAAGCAAAATGGAAGGTGCACCATATCAGCCTGAAATAATTGCTTCACCAAATTTCACCCCTAATATATATTTTTGCTGTTTTATATAGCGCGAACTAAACCCGAAGGTATCCTGAAGCTTCACATGAGCACCAGTTGCATTACAGACGGTCACATTTATTTTAGGCACGGGGAGATTAGGTGATTTGCCCAGAATCACAGGATGCTTGAGACTCCTGCCATGTTCAAACCTGGTTCCCCAGCTCGCAGGCTGACCGCCCTAGCTGTTAAGCCACATCCTCTCCCCTATCGATGTACTAAGCTGGGCTGAGAGTCAAAAGGAACTCTTTCTAATCTTAAACAACTGACAGAAGCCTCAAACGTTCACAATTATTTTAGATCCTAACCGTCTTCCTTCAGAAAACCATCCACGAAGACACGGGTACAAGTGACCCTACAGATACACTAGATTTTAGTTTAACCCACAAAGTATCTGGGGGCATATTACCAAGCAATAGCGATAATTATCGCTTTTGCTTGGTTAGAGACAAAATTTTACCGCTGAGCTGTGGCGATTTTTATCGCAGATAAACCTTGGTATTACCAAGGTTTATCGCAAATGCGCTAAAAAACGGCTGCAATGCATGAATATCGCTGAAAAGTCAGCGATATTCATGCATTACCGAGCTAATGCTCTTAGCCATGTTATCCACCTCCCATTGGATAACATGGTTAAGAACTGCTCAGGGCAGGTGTTAGCTTTTGGAGATATTCGCGCTTAGCGCGAATATCTCCAAAAGTTGGTAATAGGAGATAGCGATGTTAGCGACTGTTTCCAGTCGCTAACATCTTGGCACGCCCACTTTGCATGTCATTAGTGATAAATATCACTGACATGCAAAGTGGGGCCCAAGATGGTCGCTATCTCCTACTACCTGTCGCTAACTGGTGTTAGCGATAGCTAGGTAATAGGGAGATCATTTTATCTCCGCTTTCTTGGCTTTTAAAGCCAAAAAAGCGGAGATAAACCCCCTTGATAATATGCCCCCTGAATCTTTAATGGGAAAGTGGACGGTAACTACCCCAGTGTTGCTCCACAATTCCAGGGTCTGCTATAATCACAGTATTCCTCCCCATGCTTGGGCACTCAAGTGCAGCACAAAATTAGCATGAAATTCGTTTGCAAGATTCTGCATGCCGTACACAGAACCTTTAAAGAACCTGTAAATGCATTACAGTGAAGCGCACACATTCCACCTAATAAGCAAGGAAACCCAGAATGAAGGAGCCTAGGAGGTAACGACCAACAACACAAATATTGTTTATAGACAGATTTACATGGGTGCATTCATAAACCCAACATGAAATCTTCTAACAATAGGCATTCTAAGAACTGAAATGGTGGGTTTATGGGAGATTCAGAACGTACAGCTTACCAAGCAGCTCTGCGGGGAGACACCGACAGGAGATGGCGTCGGAGACACTGAGGAAGACTAGGAGACTAGGACACAAGCACCCAGAGACAGACTCTTGCATGTGGAGACACCAAGTGACAGAACAGAAGCGTACACTGGGCCAGGAAGACCAACAGAGCTGGGGTCACAGGGATTGGGATAGAGACAAGGAGGCAGAGATGCCACGAAAAGGAAACGGAGAACTGAGGCAGCGACAGATGACTGGGCAGGGGGACATGTGCTACAAAATGAAGACACATGGGGCCATATGGAGGAAGCCTAATTTTGAACGCAAATGCTGAAATTCACATAATTTCAGCATTTGCGATCGCAATTTGGGCAGTGTGCTATGTAGCACACAAAAACCCACACGCAAAATAAGGAATCGCAAAATTTGTGATTCCTTATTTTGCATTTGCATTTAAGGAATCGCAAATTGCGATTCCTTAAATGCAATGTAGGAAGCACCCAAGTTGTGCGAATTTTGGATTAAGGAATCGCAAATTACCACCAACTTGAGGTTGGTGGTAATTTGCGATTTCTTTGAAAAATGAATTGTTTTGCATTTTTCAAAGTGCCATGTGTAAGGAATCGCAAATTGCGATTCCTTAAATGCAATGTAGGAAGCACCCAAGTTGTGCGAATTTTGGATTAAGGAATCGCAAATTACCACCAACTTGAGGTTGGTGATAATTTGCGATTTCTTTGAAAAATGAATTGTTTTGCATTTTTCAAAGTGCCATGTGGCGCACATACATGCCCTTAGCGCATATATGTGCGCGACATATGCACACATGTTTATTTCAGGGGTGCAAAAGGGTGTCCTATTGACACCCTTGCTCCCTTGAAATTGCATTCTCAATTTGCGATTCTCTAATTGAGAATTGCAAATTGAGAATGTCTTCCCATTGATTCCTATGGGCCTTCTAGCCCATAGGAATGAATGAGAAGGTATTCCTTATTTGCGAATCTCAATTTGCGATTCGCAAATCAGGAATACGTGAGATTCGCAAACATTTTTGCTAATCCTACCTACATTGCGTTTTGCGATTCTCTAATTGCGATTCTCTAAAAATCGCAATTTGAGAATCGCAAAACACGAATTACCTACATATGGCCCATGGATACTAAGGGATGAACAGGAGCAGATGAAAGCCCATGCAAGCAAGATACCACAAAGCAAATGCGAGCCGACTTCACAATGCGTCCCAATCCCACACCGACAGGCAATGCTCATATCGGTGTGTCCGTCCCTACGCAACCATCCTCATCTCCTGGATGTTGCACACCTAGGCTACAGTCTAGGTGTAACCACCAGACCAGGCTACACTCCCATGCAGAGACAACCCACAGCAGTTCAACAGGGACACCCCAAAAGCAGAACAGCATCCATAAGAATAAGTACCGCTGCCTAACACTACACGCGTGCACAAGGTTTAAGAAGACAATACCAAATTAAAGTATATTAAACCAAATCCTTTGGAGAACACAACACAATCAAACACAACATATTTATTGCTGCAAAGAAACTTTCACTTCCAGGGGGATATGTGCGAAGTTCCATAAGTACTACACACGTTTTTACCCAAAACACCGGTGTGGGATGTCTCAGGGGCATCTGAGAGCAGCTGCTCCGAAGGGGGCTCTGTCTACTTGCTGGAAAAGGATAGCAACCAAGGTAAGGGGTCTGGGGGGACGTCAAGGGGGAACTGTGGCATCTGAGATGCTCTTTATGAACAGCGTGTATGATGCGAAAGGCAAACACTGAGGCCATTCACTGAGGTAGACTGATCACAATGTCATACACCCCACTGATCCCGGAACAACAAGCAGAGTCCTGTTCTGCCATGCAAGTAAAGCTGGGGTCAATCTAAACAAACAAGGCATTTACTTGTCTTAAAAGTGGAGCAGGAGGATTGGGAATATTCTGGACATTTTCTCAACAATTAATGTGAATGGGAGGGTGTTGCCCTCCCCAGTTTCCCTTCGTACACATCCTACTAGCAGCTGGCAAAGATCCACGTCTGTCGGGGGTTTTCTATGTCTATCCACAAAATACTCTTTTATATGAATTTCCCATGCAAAGTTAAACAAGCATTAGCAATGCAATAGGACTCGCATTTACGAGAGACCTATTGCACTGGAAAAGGCAGTGCGGGTGGGCAAAAAGGCAAGAATGGGAGTGCGAGGCTAAGGGGGCGGGGTCTGAGAAGTCACGGACTGTGGGAGGGGAGGGGGGAGGAACGGAAAGATAATAGTGTTGAAAGTAAAAGGGCCAGTAGCCATGTAAGGACACAAATAACGACATAGCCATCATAAGGAGGGACTAACAAGCCTAAAACCAATTTGAAGGCAGCATTTAAGACAAAAGCCAATGAAAAAGATGGGCGGTGAGTGGGCAGAGCTTACACAAAGCTTTCACGCTATACTGAATACTGCATGCCTCGCAAAGCGAGCAGCGCATGCACTGCAACGCTAGGCTCGACCTAAAAAGCACTAGAGGGGCCGATTTTCAACTTGTGCATTTGTCATTTTGTATTTAGTATTCAGTTGTGTGTGAATTATTGTATTTTGCAAACCCAAATCTACATAATCACCCTCAATGCACAATCCCCAAATCCACCTACCTGCCCCAAGTAGGGTGGCTAAAAGGCCAAAACAGACCACTGTGCAAATTTCTGAACAACCTGGCCCCCAGATATCTTGCAGACCCCCTGTCTTACTGATTTACAACAAGGGGTGGTGATGGACAGAGTCTCTGAATTAAGCAGAGTACTCTCACCCAGTCAAGAGATCAGGGCTAGATCCAACACCGTTTTTTAGCTCATTGCACCATCCCAGTTTCAGAACCTGGCTGTATGCAAATTAGTCTGTCCCTGGCCCAGTGCATCATGGGAACAGGGCAGACCAGACTACAAAAGCCAATTCTTACACTGGGAAGGAAACAAGCTTCCGGGGACCGGTTTCTGCCATTTCAGGCGTCTTCGGCCCGGCTTGCTTGAATCCTGATGGTGCAATGAGCAAGGGACTCACATCTGAGTATACCCTTCCACGCTTAGGGTGGACAAAATAATTTACAACAAGGGGTGGTGATGGACAGAGTCTCTGAATTAAGCAGAGTACTCTCACCCAGTCAAGAGATCAGGGCTAGATCCATCACCGTTTTTTAGCTCATTGCACCATCCCAGTTTCAGAACCTGGCTGTATGCAAATTAGTCTGTCCCTGGCCCAGTGCATCATGGGAACAGGGCAGACCAGACTACAAAAGCCAATTCTTACACTGGGAAGGAAACAAGCTTCCGGGGACCGGTTTCTGCCATTTCAGGCGTCTTCGGCCCGGCTTGCTTGAATCCTGATGGTGCAATGAGCAAGGGACTCACATCTGAGTATACCCTTCCACGCTTAGGGTGGACAAAATAATTTACAACAAGGGGTGGTGATGGACAGAGTCTCTGAATTAAGCAGAGTACTCTCACCCAGTCAAGAGATCAGGGCTAGATACAACACCGTTTTTTAGCTCATTGCACCATCCCAGTTTCAGAACCTGGCTGTATGCAAATTAGTCTGTCCCTGGCCCAGTGCATCATGGGAACAGGGCAGACCAGACTACAAAAGCCAATTCTTACACTGGGAAGGAAACAAGCTTCCGGGGACCGGTTTCTGCCATTTCAGGCGTCTTCGGCCCGGCTTGCTTGAATCCTGATGGTGCAATGAGCAAGGGACTCACATCTGAGTATACCCTTCCACGCTTAGGGTGGACAAAATAATTTACAACAAGGGGTGGTGATGGACAGAGTCTCTGAATTAAGCAGAGTACTCTCACCCAGTCAAGAGATCAGGGCTAGATCCAACACCGTTTTTTAGCTCATTGCACCATCCCAGTTTCAGAACCTGGCTGTATGCAAATTAGTCTGTCCCTGGCCCAGTGCATCATGGGAACAGGGCAGACCAGATTTTGGCCACTATAGGTGTGGCAGGGTATACTCAGACATGAGTCCCTTTCTCACTGCTCCATCAGGATTCAAGCAAGCCGGGCCGAAGAGGCTGAAATGCCAGAAACCGGTCCCCGGTAGCTTGTCTCCTTTCTGTTGAAGAATTGGCTTGGTAGTTTGGTCTGCCCTGTTCCCATGATGCACTGGGCCAGGGACAGACTAATTTGCATATAGCCAGGTTCTGAGCTGGGATGGGGCAGTGAGATAAAGCACGGTGATGGATCAAGCCCTGATCTTTGGACTGGGTAAGAGTGGTCTGCTTAATTCAGACACTCTGTTCATCACCACCCCCTTTTCTGTATCGTTTTTGGCCACTATAGGTGTGGCAGGGTATACTCAGACATGAGTCCCTTTCTCACTGCTCCATCAGGATTCAAGCAAGCCGGGCCGAAGAGGCTGAAATGCCAGAAACCGGTCCCCGGTAGCTTGTCTCCTTTCTGGTGAAGAATTGGCTTGGTAGTTTGGTCTGCCCTGTTCCCATGATGCACTGGGCCAGGGACAGACTAATTTGCATATAGCCAGGTTCTGAGCTGGGATGGGGCAGTGAGATAAATAACGGTGATGGATCAAGCCCTGATCTTTGGACTGGGTAAGAGTGGTCTGCTTAATTCAGACACTCTGTTCATCACCACCCCCTTTTCTGTATCGTTTTTGGCCACTATAGGTGTGGCAGGGTATACTCAGACATGAGTCCCTTTCTCACTGCTCCATCAGGATTCAAGCAAGCCGGGCCGAAGAGGCTGAAATGCCAGAAACCGGTCCCCGGTAGCTTGTCTCCTTTCTGGTGAAGAATTGGCTTGGTAGTTTGGTCTGCCCTGTTCCCATGATGCACTGGGCCAGGGACAGACTAATTTGCATATAGCCAGGTTCTGAGCTGGGATGGGGCAGTGAGATAAATAACGGTGATGGATCAAGCCCTGATCTTTGGACTGGGTAAGAGTGGTCTGCTTAATTCAGACACTCTGTTCATCACCACCCCCTTTTCTGTATCGTTTTTGGCCACTATAGGTGTGGCAGGGTATACTCAGACATGAGTCCCTTTCTCACTGCTCCATCAGGATTCAAGCAAGCCGGGCCGAAGAGGCTGAAATGCCAGAAACCGGTCCCCGGTAGCTTGTCTCCTTTCTGGTGAAGAATTGGCTTGGTAGTTTGGTCTGCCCTGTTCCCATGATGCACTGGGCCAGGGACAGACTAATTTGCATATAGCCAGGTTCTGAGCTGGGATGGGGCAGTGAGATAAATAACGGTGATGGATCAAGCCCTGATCTTTGGACTGGGTAAGAGTGGTCTGCTTAATTCAGACACTCTGTTCATCACCACCCCCTTTTCTGTATCGTTTTTGGCCACTATAGGTGTGGCAGGGTATACTCAGACATGAGTCCCTTTCTCACTGCTCCATCAGGATTCAAGCAAGCCGGGCCGAAGAGGCTGAAATGCCAGAAACCGGTCCCCGGTAGCTTGTCTCCTTTCTGGTGAAGAATTGGCTTGGTAGTTTGGTCTGCCCTGTTCCCATGATGCACTGGGCCAGGGACAGACTAATTTGCATATAGCCAGGTTCTGAGCTGGGATGGGGCAGTGAGATAAATAACGGTGATGGATCAAGCCCTGATCTTTGGACTGGGTAAGAGTGGTCTGCTTAATTCAGACACTCTGTTCATCACCACCCCCTTTTCTGTATCGTTTTTGGCCACTATAGGTGTGGCAGGGTATACTCAGACATGAGTCCCTTTCTCACTGCTCCATCAGGATTCAAGCAAGCCGGGCCGAAGAGGCTGAAATGCCAGAAACCGGTCCCCGGTAGCTTGTCTCCTTTCTGGTGAAGAATTGGCTTGGTAGTTTGGTCTGCCCTGTTCCCATGATGCACTGGGCCAGGGACAGACTAATTTGCATATAGCCAGGTTCTGAGCTGGGATGGGGCAGTGAGATAAATAACGGTGATGGACCAAGCCCTGATCTTTGGACTGGGTAAGAGTGGTCTGCTTAATTCAGACACTCTGTTCATCACCACCCCCTTTTCTGTATCGTTTTTGGCCACTATAGGTGTGGCAGGGTATACTCAGACATGAGTCCCTTTCTCACTGCTCCATCAGGATTCAAGCAAGCCGGGCCGAAGAGGCTGAAATGCCAGAAACCGGTCCCCGGTAGCTTGTCTCCTTTCTGGTGAAGAATTGGCTTGGTAGTTTGGTCTGCCCTGTTCCCATGATGCACTGGGCCAGGGACAGACTAATTTGCATATAGCCAGGTTCTGAGCTGGGATGGGGCAGTGAGATAAATAACGGTGATGGATCAAGCCCTGATCTTTGGACTGGGTAAGAGTGGTCTGCTTAATTCAGACACTCTGTTCCATCACCACCCCCTTTTCTGTATCCCCTGTCTTACTGTACATCATTCTACAACTTCGCACAGCTAATCTCAATTCTATGACATCTCCCAAGCCACCTTCTTTTTGTCCCAGCCAACTACATCCAAGCATTGGTGCCTTTCCGCTCACCAGGGGCCATGTTATGGAAAGTGCCCCGGGGCCACAACGGGCATGTGCGCCCACTTTGCGCTCCCCTGGGGCACTTTGGCATTACAGAAAGGGCCGCAGACTCTTGTGCGACCCCTTCTGTGATACTGAAAGAATTGACACACATATAGCCCCACTAATATCACCAGAGGGGTTTCCCTAATTTGCTTAGTGGCATGGCAGTTCAAACCTCAGAGCAGAAAAAAAGCCTTAATTTTAAATAAACTTAAAAAACAAAGTTTAAGCTAGAGTTGTAAACATTCTTCCTAAAATAGTAGGAAACTCCCCAAAAAGACACATTATAGTACAAGCAAGGGGTCATATACAATACAAATAAAACCTGTAACTTCAGAAATTTCTGACAAATAGAATTGGAAAGGGTTTTACATTGTTTAATACTGAGACACCTGACACAAATATCTAGCTCTTTGGGGACTATAAGGATCTGGGCTTCATCATGTACATTTGTAATTTTATATTTAATACATAATTGAATGTCAATTAAAGTACTTCTTCCTTTCGTAAATTAAATGCATCGACTTGGCAATGATTTACAATTGTTGTGTGCTTTGTGGAATATTGCAGTGCTCTGATTCACATCCCTAAAATTCAAGTGCAAAAGGGATGTACTTTGTGTCAGTTTGTGTCCAATGTTTAGGGTACTATGAACACCAGAGGTAAATGACTAGTTGTCTCAACTGGGGCCTTTAATCCCATATAACATGGGAATCCCCTGAACCACTGACTACATCCCACATGAGCTGCATTGCAAGTGCATTTCTCTGGCCCACTAAGCGAAAAGAAGCCACGCTTCAGTGCGGGTAACTGCTGTAAAACAAGCATTGGAAATGCAATAGGTCTTTCATTTGTTTGAGTTAGAGCTTGTGGTGTTGTAAATGGCAATGTCTTTTACCCATGTGTAATGGAGTTTATGTATGCGGTGTGTAGTGGAATTATGTGGGTTGGATTGGAATTGTTAGTCGTGGAGCAGCATGAAGCATAAGTAAGGAAAGTGAGGAGACGAGCAACGTGAGGAAGAAGGAAGGAGTGAGGAGGAGAGCAGCGTGAAGAAGGAAGGAGTAAGGAGAAGACCAGCGTGAAGAAGAAGGAAGGAATGATGAGAAGAGAAGCATGAGGCACAAGGAAGGAGAGCGAGGAGGAGAAGAGCAGCGGGAGGCACGAGGATGGAGACCGAGAAGACGAAAAGCAGCATGAGGCACAAGGACAGATATTGAGGGGAAGAAGAGCAGCATGAGGCACAAGGATGGAGAGTGAGGAGGAGAAGAGCAGCGTGAGGCACAAGGATGGAGAGTGAGGAGGAGAAGAGCAGCGTGAGGCACAAGGATGGAGAGTGAGGAGGAGAAGAGCAGTGTGAGGCACAAGGACAGAGACTGAGGAGAAGCGGAGCAGCATGAGGCACAAGGATGGAGAGTGAGGAGGAGAAGAGCAGCGTGAGGCACAAGGAAGGAGAGTGAGGAGGATAAGAGCAGTGTGAGGCACAAGGACAGAGAGTGAGGAGAAGAAGAGCAGCGTGAGGCACAAGGACAGAGACTGAGGAGAAGAAGAGCAGCCTGAGGCACAAGGATGGGGAGTGAGGAGGAGAAGAGCAGCATGAGGAACAAGGAAGGAGAGTGAGGAGAAAAAGAGGAGTGTAAATCAGAAGGATAGAGAGTGAGGAGAAGAAGAGCAGCGTGAGGCACAAGGACAGAGAGTGAGGAAAAGAGGAGCAACATGAGGCAGAAGGACGGAGAGTGAGGAGAAGAGGAGCCGCGTGAGGCACATTGAAAGAGTGAGGAGGAGAAGAGCAGCGTGAGGCACAAGGATAGAGAGTGAGGAGGAGAAGAGCAGCGTGAGGCACAAGGATAGAGAGTGAGGAGAAGAGCAGTGAGAGGCACAAGGATAAACTGCGACGAGGAGAAGAGCAGCGTGAAGCTCAAAGACAGAGTGTGAGGAGGAAATGAGCAGCATGAGGCAGAAGGATGGAGAGTGAGGAGGAGAAGAGCAGCGTGAGGCACAAGGACAGAGAGTGAGGAGAAGAGGAGCAACATGAGGCAGAAGGATGGAGAGTGAGTAGGAAGAGAGCAGCGTGATTCACAAGGATGGAAAGTGAGGAAAAGAGCAGCAGGTGGTACAAGGAAGGAGAGTGAGGAGAAGAGCAGCATGAGGCACAAGGAAGGAGAGTGAGGAGAAGAGCAGCGTGAGGCACAAGGAAGGAGAGTGAGGAGGATAAGAGCAGTGTGAGGCACAAGGACAGAGAGTGAGGAGAAGAAGAGCAGCGTGAGGCACAAGGACAGAGACTGAGGAGAAGAAGAGCAGCCTGAGGCACAAGGATGGGGAGTGAGGAGGAGAAGAGCAGCATGAGGAACAAGGAAGGAGAGTGAGGAGAAAAAGAGGAGTGTAAATCAGAAGGATAGAGAGTGAGGAGAAGAAGAGCAGCGTGAGGCACAAGGACAGAGAGTGAGGAAAAGAGGAGCAACATGAGGCAGAAGGACGGAGAGTGAGGAGAAGAGGAGCCGCGTGAGGCACATTGAAAGAGTGAGGAGGAGAAGAGCAGCATGAGGCACAAGGATAGAGAGTGAGGAGGAGAAGAGCAGCGTGAGGCACAAGGATAGAGAGTGAGGAGAAGAGCAGTGAGAGGCACAAGGATGAACTGCGACGAGGAGAAGAGCAGCGTGAAGCTCAAAGACAGAGTGTGAGGAGGAAATGAGCAGCATGAGGCAGAAGGATGGAGAGTGAGGAGGAGAAGAGCAGCGTGAGGCACAAGGATAGAGAGTGAGGAGAAGAGCAGTGAGAGGCACAAGGATGAACTGCGACGAGGAGAAGAGCAGCAGGTGGTACAAGGAAGGAGAGTGAGGAGAAGAGCAGCATGAGGCACAAGGAAGGAGAGTGAGGAGAAGAGCAGCATGAGGCACAAGGAAGGCGAGTGAGGAAGAGAAGAGCACAAGGAAGGAGAGTGAGAAGGAGAAGAGCAAGATGAGGCTTAAGGATAGAGTGAGGAGAGAAGAGCAGCATGCACAAGGATGGAGAGTGGAGAAAAAGTAGAGTAGTGGGAGGCACAAGGACGGAGACTGAGGAGAAGAAGCGCAGTGTGAGGTACAAGGATGGAGTGTGAGGAAGAGAAGAGCAGTGGGAGGCACCAGGACAGAAACTGAGGAGAAGAAGAGCAGCGTGAGGTACAAGGATGGAGAGTGAGGAGGAGAAGAGCAGCGTGAGGCACAAGGAAGGAGAGTGAGGAGAAGATCAAACGCCACATTTTTAGATAACCATCCCATACATAAATAATTACTTTTGGCACTGTGTAAAAATATATCCTATGCTGCTATCCTGATAATCTGGTATGGATCCAGGCCAGGGGCGTATGAGGGAATCAAAGGCCCTAATACAAGCAAGTAAATCTGGTTCTCTTGCCCACTCGTTTAGTATTAAAAACATGATTGCAGTGCCGGTGCACATTACAGCTATCATGGCTGGTGGAATTGTGACTGCTGCACTAATCATAGCTACAGTGTCTATCAAGCCTCCCTGCACCAATTTTGGACACCTGCCCTTTGTATTCTTAATTTTAGCATTGATACTGAGCAGACACAGTTAAGAAACCTTGCAGCGCCAGAACAAAAGCTGCTGGCACAAGACCCGCCCTTATCTCACAGGTGATAAGAAATCTGATGCAATTTTTAATCACTACTGTAAAGCCCTACCACGTGCAAGTGTGTATCATGGCAAGAAACCATTGTAAGGTGACTTCCAACAAGCAGATACATTGAAGGAGCACTTATGCTACAAACACGATAACACACTACTCCCACATAACAAGAGTTTGGGAGGACATGCAAAGGAAAAAACATTTGAGTAGTTTAACAAATTATTAAGTGTTTAAAAACAACAATATCTGAACACTGGTTTGGACAGTGCTGCCAAGTTACCTCATGACATATTACACACCCCGCGCTAATCAGGGGCGTAACACAGGCCCCCGCATCCCCCGCAGTGTGGGGGGCCCCCGAGCTGCAGGGGGCCCCCTCAGCACTGTACTCACACTGGAAAGCTCCGGATTAAATCCTGAATGGGGGCCCCTCTGTGTACCTTTCAGAGGGACCCCTTTAATTTTCGTTACGCCACTGGCGCTAATCCAGGTTAAAGAAACCAGTGTTCTGCGTTCTGGGAGTTGTAGTATCGCTCTTTCCCCGTGAGCTCTCAAGTTTCAGAATGCTAAGCAATAGTAGCTAAAAAAAACACAGTATGAAGGGTTTTTACGTTATGTTTCATCTAATCTTACAGGGACCTATTACCCTGGCTTGATTTGGTTGGCCATTATTACAGGATACCCCTCAAACTCTGCTGGTGCAAGCTAGGTGATAGAAAGTTGGAGTTGTCTGAACATGGATTAATGTACTGTAACACACTGTAGGCATAAATGTGTTCTTTATTCTTTATTTCTATTGGTTATTAGGTGTGTTAAAATACCTGTAATGTCACCAAGATGTTACAGGTGTCTATGTCAATGACAGGTCTTTGATTCAGAAATGAGAGCTCTTTGTGTAAATTCTTCCCCCAATTTCAATAATTCCTTTCTTGTGGAGTCAGGATCGTGCAAATGCTTTGGTAATTGCAGGACCTATTGTCCCATTAACTATGATGAGGCTGCTAGGATTGTCACCAACAAAGTTGATTAGAATGTTGTGCATATCACCTTTAGTTGTCACACCTTTCTATTTATGTCTAGCATTACTGCACCATCTCCACTATTTTAGATCATTGCTCCATTGATTGATTTAATTATTCATATAAAATGCTTGGGTTTCATTAATAAATTCACAGATCTGGAAACTGTAAGGGAGGAAGATGCTCAAGTCAGTTTCACTAGTTCCTTGATGAAGCATAGTGATAGGTTCGAGCGAGATGTAATATTTTGCATGTTTATTTTGCTCAGAAATAACATGAACGGGTGTGCAGAGAGGGCCTCTCTACCTGAAGGCTCAAATAAAACAAGCATTTGCAATGCAATTGGTCTCTCCATTGGGATCTTATATGTATTTACCTATGCAGCACATTAGCCTGGGTGCTGAAACATCTGCTGTTCTAGCAGTACCACATTTCATGCCCTTGATACAACTTCAAAGAGACTCGTTGTAGTTTTTTTAGAGTATCATCATGATAGACCTAAAGCATTTTCAATGTTATATACAACAAACCCAAATATGGTGCGTATTTATCATATGCAACTAACAACCATTGA
This sequence comes from Lissotriton helveticus, assembly GCF_964261635.1. Classification (NCBI taxonomy): domain Eukaryota; kingdom Metazoa; phylum Chordata; class Amphibia; order Caudata; family Salamandridae; genus Lissotriton; species Lissotriton helveticus. The sequence goes on from NC_136065.1 coordinate 2,083,886,516, forward strand.
CAAAGCAAATAATCTAAACAACCTAACAAGCTCCCACATTTGTTCTCTACCTTCCTAAACAAACTAGCACAGAACGAAGCAGAGCTCTGAAGAAATTAACGCCTTGCAATACAGAAAAAATCAAAAAAGTGAAATGCTCGTAAATGCTTGCAAATACATTTAAAGAACAAAGCACTTATCCCGAAGGCCCCTGTTGGGAGTGCTGCTCTCAGGCAGGAGTGTACTTTTCAATATTCGCTCACTGCCTCGGTTTCCCTCACCCCTGCACAATATTCCAGGTTCTGGCTCGGCAGGTTTTTGAATGTCAGCAATAACTCACTTTCAGATTCATCGCATTCTTTTCTCTTCTACAGGAAAGAGGAGCAGAGGAGGAGGACCCGAGGCCGGCAGCCCAGAACCCCTGAGAAGCCAAGCGCTGTCTCCGGCCAAGCTTCAGACTCACCCCTATTCTGCACAGTGCACTCACGCTGCCAGGCACCAAGCAGCTTAGCAAGGCTGCTATTATTCAAGGCGCTGGTGTCGAAGTGCAATAAAGTGATACATCTTTAAAAATTCATATCTCTGGTTCCCTACATTGGATGTTTGTTGTTTTGGTGTCATTTTAAAGATAAAAATATTTCCTATTATTATGAGTTGGTGTTGGATTTGTATTATGCATAGTGTCTTAATTATTCACTGAATTGGTGTTTTTTAAATACTTTACATTCCTGTCTTTAAAGTTAAGCATGCCTGCTCGCAGCCAGGTTACCAAGGGTTGAGCATGGGAATAATTTTCTAAGACCTATGCTGAGTCCTATCATGTGTTAGTGGCCTTATTGCCAGTGGCAGACATACATTTACCCCTACCAATAACCCACTTTCCAACAATGTCACATTCCAAATCTGTATCCAACTCCCTTAATCTTCGGAACTACATTGGCTCCTGATAGCTAAACGTATTTACTTGAAGGCATTATGCTATATGCACAAAGCCATGACTCACTCATGACTGATGAATTTAGAGTCGCTGGTGTATACTTAGTCCCCTAGTCGGGCGTTTTACTCCAGCAATTACAATCTTACAATTCTTCCTAGAATAAGTTTGACAAAGCAAGGAGGACACTCTTTTGCCATTCTGGGACCTAAATTACAGAACTCCTTTCCAACAAAACTTTGGGCCAGATGTAGGAGCCCTAATACCGGTCGGTAACGGCCGAATTCGGCCGTTACCGACCGGTATTTGGGTTTTCTGATGTAGGCAGCCTATATTTTACCGATTCTGTAAATTTACCGAATCGGTAAATTTACAGAATCGGTAAAATACCGAATCGGTATATTTACCGATTCGGTAAATCCATATGTAGATGACACTCCCAAGAGTGCCACAGGCCCTTAAGAGTCGGTATTTTACCACTCAATCCTATTGGGTGGTAAAATACCGAATTCAGGTGTGCATGCACATCTGTGCATGCACACCTGTGCAATGTGACACACAGACATGCCTTAGGGCATGTATGTGTGCCACATGTCACACAAGCCTGTACTGGGGGTGCTAGAGGATGTCAAAGTGACTGCTTTAAAAGGAACACTGAATTACGGTGATTGTTTTTAATTGCTCAATGAAAGAATGTTCTCTTGATTGATCAGAGTATGTCACATTTCCTCCTATTTGGAATGACAGGGAATCTAGTCCCTTGGAAAAACTCTGACTATTGAGAGCGACATTATTTCAGGACTGAAATACACACTTATACAGACTAGCAGCCACACATTACTGATAGCACTCACTCACCTCTCACACTAGCATCCACAGACTACTGATTGCACTCATTACAACTTCAGTAACTAGCCACACTGACAGCAATCACACTCTACAGAGTCTAGCAGCCACAGCCTACTGAGAGTACTCACTCACCTCTCACAGCCTAGCAGCCATGCACTACTGACTGCACTCCCACCACTCTCACTGACTAGCAGACACACATTACTGATAGCACTCACTCACCTCTCACAGCCTAGCAGCCATACACTACTGACTGCACTCCCACCACTCTCACTGACTAGCAGACACACATTACTGATAGCACTCACTTCTCACAGCCTAGCAGCCATGCACTACTGACTGCACTCCCACCACTCTCACTGACTAGCAGACACACATTACTGATAGCACAAACTCACCTCTCACAGCCGAGCAGCCATGCACTGCTGACTGCACTCCCACCACTCTCGCTGACTAGCAGACACACATTACTGATAGCACTCACTCACCTCTCACAGCCTAGCAGCCATGCACTACTGACTGCACTCCCACCACTCTCACTGACTAGCAGACACACATTACTGATAGCACAAACTCACCTCTCACAGCCGAGCAGCCATGCACTACTGACTGCACTCCCACCACTCTCACTGACTAGCAGACACATATTACTGATAGCACTCTCTCACCTCTCACTGACTAGCAGACACACATTACTGATAGCACTCACTCACCTCTCACTGACTAGCAGACACACATTACTGATAGCACTCACTCACCTCTCACACTTGCATCCACACACTACTGACTGTAATTGCACAAACTTCACTAACTAGCCACACTGACAGCAATCATACTCTAGAGTCTAGACAGACTAGCAGCCAAGCATTTCTGACAGCACTCGCTAACCTCTCAGACTAGCATCCACACACTACCGACTGCACTCGCTCACTTCTCACAGACTAGCATCCACACACTACTGAATGCACTTGCGCAAACTCCACAAGCTAGCCACACTGACAGCAATCACACTCTAAAGAGACTAGCAGCCACAAACTACTGAGAGCACTCACTCACCTCTCACAGCCTAGCAGCTATGCACTACTGACTGCACTCCCACCACTCTTATTTACTAGCAACCACACATTACTGATAGCACTCACTCACCTCTCACAGCCTAGCAGCCATGCACTACTAACTGCACTCCCACCACTCTCACTGACTAGCAGCCACACATTACTGATAGCACTCACTCACCTCTCACACTAGTAGCCTCATACTCCTGACAGTACTCGCTCACCTCTCACATACTAGCCACCATGTACTACTGACTGCACTTGCTCACCTCTCACAGACTAGCCACCATGCACTACTGACTGCACTCCCACCACTCTCATTTACTAGCAACCACACATTACTGATAGCACTCACTCACCTCTCACAGCCTAGCAGCCATGCACTACTGACTGCACTCCCACCACTCTCACTGACTAGCAGCCACACATTACTGATAGCACTCACTCACCTCTCACACTAGTAGCCTCATACTCCTGACAGTACTCGCTCACCTCTCACATACTAGCCACCATGCACTACTGACTGCACTTGCTCACCTCTCACAGACTAGCCACCATGCACTACTGACTGCACTCCCACCACTCTCATTTACTAGCAACGACACATTACTGATAGCACTCACTCACCTCTCACAGCCTAGCAGCCATGCACTACTGACTGCACTCCCACCACTCTCACTGACTAGCAGCCACACATTACTGATAGCACTCACTCACCTCTCACACTAGTAGCCTCATACTCCTGACAGTACTCGCTCACCTCTCACATACTAACCACCATGCACTACTGACTGCACTTGCTCACCTCTCACAGACTAGCCAACCTGCACTACTGACTGCACTCCCACCACTCTCATTTACTAGCAACCACACATTACTGATAGCACTCACTCACCTCTCACAGCCTAGCAGCCATGCACTACTGACTGCACTCCCACCACTCTCACTGACTAGCAGCTACACATTACTGATAGCACTCACTCACCTCTCACACTAGTAGCCTCATACTCCTGACAGTACTCGCTCACCTCTCACATACTAACCACCATGCACTACTGACTGCACTTGCTCACCTCTCACAGACTAGCCACCATGCACTACTGACTGCACACCCACCAGTCTCATTTACTAGCAACCACACATTACTGATAGCACTCACTCACCTCTCACAGCCTAGCAGCCATGCACTACTGACTGCACTCCCACCACTCTCACTGACTAGCAGCCACACATTACTGATAGCACTCACTCACCTCTCACACTAGTAGCCTCATACTCCTGACAGTACTCGCTCACCTCTCACATACTAACCACCATGCACTACTGACTGCACTTGCTCACCTCTCACAGACTAGCCACCATGCACTACTGACTGCACTCCCACCACTCTCTTTTACTAGCAACCACACATTACTGATAGCACTCACTCACCTCTCACAGCCTAGCAGCCATGCACTACTGACTGCACTCCCACCACTCTCACTGACTAGCAGCCACACATTACTGATAGCACTCACTCACCTCTCACACTAGTAGCCTCATACTCCTGACAGTACTCGCTCACCTCTCACATACTAACCACCATGCACTACTGACTGCACTTGCTCACCTCTCACAGACTAGCCACCATGCACTACTGACTGCACTCCCACCACTCTCATTTACTAGCAACCACACATTACTGATAGCACTCACTCACCTCTCACAGCCTAGCAGCCATGCACTACTGACTGCACTCCCACCACTCTCACTGACTAGCAGCCACACATTACTGATAGCACTCACTCACCTCTCACACTAGTAGCCTCATACTCCTGACAGTACTCGCTCACCTCTCACATACTAACCACCATGCACTACTGACTGCACTTGCTCACCTCTCACAGACTAGCCACCATGCACTACTGACTGCACTCCCACCACTCTCATTTACTAGCAACCACACATTACTGATAGCACTCACTCACCTCTCACAGCCTAGCAGCCATGCACTACTGACTGCACTCCCACCACTCTCACTGACTAGCAGCCACATATTACTGATAGCACTCACTCACCTCTCACACTAGTAGCCTCATACTCCTGACAGTACTCGCTCACCTCTCACATACTAACCACTATGCACTACTGACTGCACTTGCTCACCTCTCACAGACTAGCCAACCTGCACTACTGACTGCACTCCCACCACTCTCATTTACTAGCAACCACACATTACTGATAGCACTCACTCACCTCTCACAGCCTAGCAGCCATGCACTACTGACTGCACTCCCACCACTCTCACTGACTAGCAGCCACACATTACTGATAGCACTCACTCACCTCTCACACTAGTAGCCTCATACTCCTGACAGTACTCGCTCACCTCTCACATACTAACCACCATGCACTACTGACTGCACTTGCTCACCTCTCACAGACTAGCCACCATGCACTACTGACTGCACACCCACCAGTCTCATTTACTAGCAACCACACATTACTGATAGCACTCACTCACCTCTCATAGCCTAGCAGCCATGCACTACTGACTGCACTCCCACCACTCTCACTGACTAGCAGCCACACATTACTGATAGCACTCACTCACCTCTCACACTAGTAGCCTCATACTCCTGACAGTACTCGCTCACTTCTCAGATACTAACCACCATGCACTACTGACTGCACTTGCTCACCTCTCACAGACTAGCCAACCTGCACTACTGACTGCACTCCCACCACTCTCATTTACTAGCAACCACACATTACTGATAGCACTCACTCACCTCTCACAGCCTAGCAGCCATGCACTACTGACTGCACTCCCACTGACTAGCAGCCACACATTACTGATAGCACTCACTCACCTCTCACACTAGTAGCCTCATACTCCTGACAGTACTCGCTCACCTCTCACATACTAACCACCATGCACTACTGACTGCACTTGCTCACCTCTCACAGACTAGCCAACCTGCACTACTGACTGCACTCCCACCACTCTCTTTTACTAGCAACCACACATTACTGATAGCACTCACTCACCTCTCACAGCCTAGCAGCCATGCACTACTGACTGCACTCCCACCACTCTCACTGACTAGCAGCCACACATTACTGATAGCACTCACTCACCTCTCACACTAGTAGCCTCATACTCCTGACAGTACTCGCTCACCTCTAACATACTAACCACCATGCACTACTGACTGCACTTGCTCACCTCTCACAGACTAGCCACCATGCACTACTGACTGCGCTCCCACCACTCTCATTTACTAGCAACCACACATTACTGATAGCACTCACTCACCTCTCACAGCCTAGCAGCCATGCACTACTGACTGCACTCCCACCACTCTCACTGACTAGCAGCCACACATTACTGATAGCACTCACTCACCTCTCACACTAGTAGCCTCATACTCCTGACAGTACTCGCTCACCTCTCACATACTAACCACCATGCACTACTGACTGCACTTGCTCACCTCTCACAGACTAGCCACCATGCACTACTGACTGCACTCCCACCACTCTCATTTACTAGCAACCACACATTACTGATAGCACTCACTCACCTCTCACAGCCTAGCAGCCATGCACTACTGACTGCACTCCCACCACTCTCACTGACTAGCAGCCACACATTACTGATAGCACTCACTCACCTCTCACACTAGTAGCCTCATACTCCTGACAGTACTCGCTCACCTCTCACATACTAACCACCATGCACTACTGACTGCACTTGCTCACCTCTCACAGACTAGCCAACCTGCACTGCTGACTGCACTTGCTCACCTCTCACAGACTAACCGCCATGCACTGCTGACTGCACTTGCTCACCTCTCACAGACTAGCCGCCATGCACTGCTGACTGCACTTGCTCACCTCTCACAGACTAGCGGCCATGCACTGCTGACTGCACTTGCACCGCTCACCCTCACTAGCAGCAATGACAACAGGTCGTGTGATAACTGAAAGGGCCTCTTTCCTGATTGGTGAATATCTATGGGTGACATTACAGATGTAGGAGTAAGGAAATGTAGGGATGATTCAATGGGTGGATGGATGAACAGGTGCATGAGTGACAGAGTGCATGGATAAAAAGTGCCTGGAAGGATGAGTGATGGCCTCATGGATTGGAGCATCCAAACACTTCCAATTATAAGCTGGACCTATTCGCGTTGCCCATGCTGGTTATATGTTGCTGTTGTTACAGCTCAGTAGCAGACTTTGCTATGATTACAACACGCGAAGGCCTGGAGCGCAACGTTCGTACAAGTTTGTGCTCTCTCCACAGTGGGTATTATGGGATATCACTTAACTTTGCCAAAATTGCACATAAGGTTGTAAAACTTCACAGTTGTGATGTGTAGCCCCAGAGGGTAATCCCTGGGATTTTTAAACAAGCACAGGCATCTTTTATTTGGTTGTCATTAACTCGTATGGCAGCTGCGTGCCAAAGATACTCCATCAAACATGGAGCTGAAGTGTGTGGTGTCTTCAACGCCTGTAACATACTTTGCAATCAAAATATTTTTTAGTAGGGATTAAACTGGGCAGTGAGTTGCAGGTGGTGGACACTGTCACTCATGCTTGGGGAATGGTACTTACTTTCATCATCAGGTTTAACCCAGAGCATGAGAAAGGCAGTAGGAACAAAAAGAGAAAGATACCCAAAAAAAGTGAAAGAAAGTGGGGAGGAAAAAGAACTTGAAAGAGTGAGATAAAATGACAGGGAGTGTAGGTAGGTGGAGGAAGAAAGAGGTAGGAGATGGACTCAAAACTAGGCAGGTTTGGGATTCAGAAACCAGTGTATTTTGTAGTGCTGGCGGTGGGCGACTGGGAAAAATATTTTGGGCGACTGCACTCAAGTTTATTCAGACTAATAACTGCATTATAGCATACCTATTAGTATATTACATGTGTTACGGTGCATGTTCGTGGACTAATCTGCAAACTGTATAAATTCATCTCTCTTCCCATAACTTGGCATGAGCCAAGACTACCTGACTCTACCCATGGCAGATCTGGAATTTAGAAAGTGAACAGGCCTTAATCTTGTAAAAAAATATAAAACAGTTCCTCCAAAAAGAACTAGAACGACGTAGAACGGCCAGGTGCCGGGAGCCACACCCCTCATACTGTGAATGACATTCTGCTGCCCATCGGCACAGCCACGGATTAGAATACACAGCCCTGGACCGTTATATTTCTGTAAGTAGAAATATCACTCTATTGTCAGTGACCTTGGTTGGTAAAATCCTTGCAGCCAAAAATAAAGTTTTGTTGCCATGAGACTCGGCATGTAAGATCTGTCTAACCTGAGGGGCTAAATGCCCAGGCCAGGATAAGATGCTGTACCTTTTCTAAAATCTAATGAATGGCTGTGCAGATGGGTGACCAGGCTAGGGTAAGATGCTGTACCGTCTCTGAAATCTAATGAATGGCTGTGCTGATGGGTGCCCAGGCCAGGATAAGATGCTGTACCTTCTGTGTAATATAAAAGATGGCTGCTCAGGCCAGGATAAGATGCTGTACCTTCTCTGAAATCTAATGAATGGCTGTGCTGATGGGTGCCCAGGCCAGGATAAGATGCTGTACCTTCTCTGAAATCTAATGAATGGCTGTGCTGATGGGTGCTCAGGCCAGGATAAGATGCTTTACCTTCTCTGAAATCTAATGAATGGCTGTGCTGATGGGTGCCCAGGCCCGGATAAAATGCTGTACCTTCTGTGTAATCTAACAGATGGCTGCCCAGGCTAGGATAAGATGCTGTACCTTCTCTGAAATCTAATGAATGGCTGTGCTGATGGGCACCCACGCCAGGATAAGATGCTGTACCTTTTCTGTAAACGAACATATGGCTCCCCAGGCCAGGATAAGATGCGGTACCCTTTCTGAAATCTAATGAATGGCTCTGCTGACGGGTACCCAGGCCACGATAAGATGCTCTACTTTCTCTGTAATCTAACAGATGGCTGCCCAGGCCAGGATAAGATGCTGTGTACCTTCTCTGTAATCGAACAGATGGCTGTTGGGTGCCCAGGCCCGGATAAGATTTGTTACTTTATGTGTAATCTAATCAGTGACTGTGCTGATGGGTTCTGGGCCAGGATAAGATGCTGTACCTCCTGTGTATTTTGATGTATGGCTGTGCGAATGGGTGCTGGACCTCTAACCTGAACAGCCTGCAGCCTTAGGTCTGAACCTGCAGAATCTGCATAACCCGGGGGACAGCTGTGCAGTCTGACTGTCAGGAATCCCCGAGTGTGCATTCCCCATGGGTTACGACACGTACCAGGAAGGCAGTGTCACTTAGACTAAATTCCATAGGACAGATGTATTGCTGGCTGGCCTTGGTAATTATTATACAAGAATCTTTGGCGCCTGTCGAGGCAAAGGAGTGCAGGGCGACAGTCAGTCTATCACATGAAGGGCACACTAGGATGAGTAAAAAGAGAATGATTACCTTCCCGGGTAGTTGGAGCAGGGAAAAATTGAAGCACCAGCCTCACTTCACCTGGCAAAGCAGTGGGTGGGTTCTGAGCTCTGGTACAGTTAGTTTACACTGTCTGCACATCTTTCACCTTTTTGTGTTTTGATTTACCAGTTTCCCTCCTCCTCGGGTCATTAAGGAAGAAGCACTGGTTTCTCTTCCGGAGATGATATAGCACGTTTACTGTTCTCCTAACCTTGGTCTGAAGATTCCAAACGAACACACACTGGTGGCCAGAGTACAGAAATAGACGAAGGACTTCACCTTTCCCGCATTGAATGCGACCTGCCGCTGTAGCCATTTTCTTGCCCTTCAACTGTCTTGATGGATACATGCAAGGCATTATGGGGTGGCTGCCTTCCTGCTGGCATCCTCGAAACGCTACAGGGAGTCCCTAAATGTACCTCCGCGTTTTAGTGCACCATTTACAAATGTTACCTTTACAGTACCTGTTTCCTCTTGAACAGTTACATACATTACGGCTTATTTTGATGATTCATCTGAATTTCAGTCCCCAATTCAAGATGGCTGACCCAATCTGAATTATTGTCATTTCCTGTTTTACACTATTTCAAGGGATTCCATATGAATAAAAAAATGTCCAGCTTTCGCGACAAGAATTTTAGATTCTATTAAGGACACGGAGGCGATGATTATGCTTTCTTAATTTCTTTACTACTCAACAGCAGCCAATGAGAAAAAAGTAAACATTACAATAAACTACGTTTCCCATGAGGCTTTGAACCACGCCTCCTTCATTAACCAATAACAGTAGAGCTTAGCATACAAAATAACGAGGCACCATCTTGACTTCCTCTTTCTTTAAGTGTCTGAAAACAAACAATAGTCCTGGCTCTCAACGGAGAGCAACAACAGCAGATCCAACTCTCAACGGAGACCAATTCCCAACATTCCTTGAGGCGACAGCCATCCTCCAACAACGAGGAAATCCATACCATGGATCATCGCAGCATTAATTCTGCTTGGAATCCATTCCTGAAACAGAAACAAGTTTGAAAATAGGGAACCCATAAGGGTTTGATATCACAGGGTGGGAAAATAACATTGCATCGTTAATCCTCTTACAACATGACAGTTGACACCTTACCTGTCCCAAAGGGTGGGATAATTCTCGCCTCCGTGTCCTTAATAGAATCTAAAATTCTTGTTGCGATAGCTGGAAAATGTTGTATTCTATGGCAGGACCGGAGGCTCAGATTATCCTGGTTCAAAGCTGACCGACAACAACAGAAGAAACATGTGTAATAGGTTTATAATAAAACACTTTAAACATTGAATCCGAAGACCAATCTGCGGCTTTCAAAATGTCTTCTAAACGAGACCCCAAAACATATGCTTTAGAGTCCATTGTGTCTCTGGTGGAAAGCGCACCATAAACAGAAATGTCAATCCCTGCTTCAGACATAACCCACCTGACCCAACGCGCCAAGGTGGCCTCTGAAACTGGAAAAAAAGGTTTTTGGATTGCCAACAACAGCTGACCCAAGGGATTTGCTCTATGAGCCAATGTGCGTTCCTCATATACTTTCAAACATTTTAAAACACAAAATTTGTCATTGTGAGGAAACGCAGGATACTCAACTCAACGTGACATAGTCTTAGTCCTCCTAGAGATGATGAAAGACCCACCCTGTGGAGAGAACATCTTTCCTGCCAAATCTAAAGCGTGCACATCAGAAACTCACTTACAGGAGATTAAACACAATAACATAGTAAGTTTAGCAGATAATTGTTTTAACGACAATTCTTTGTTATCTGGCCAAGATTCTAATAAAACCAAAAGTTTAGAAACATCCTATAATGTAGTGTATCTGGGATGAGGTGGATGAGCAACTCTGATGCCCTTCAGCAACTTACACACTAGGGGATGTATCCCTACCGGTTTACCATCAATGTGATTGTGTCCAGCCGAGAGAGCTGACCTGAAATTATTAACAGACCTATAAGAAAGACTTGATTCAGCACATTCAGATAAAAAATGTAATACTTCCTTCACATCAGTTCCCACGGGATCCACCTGTTGTTGAAGGCACCAACCCACCTATCGCATCCATGAGGCCGAATATAATTTACAGGTGGATAGAGCCCAAGCTTGGTGTATAAACTCAGCAGCCAGTGATGAAAGGCCCTCAATTCGTTCGTGTCTCCTGAGAGCGTCCAAAACAAGAGGGATAACTGGTTCTGAAGGACCAGAGGATGAGGGGATCCCACTGGGTCCTGGAGAAGCATCTGAAACACAGATAGTTGAAATGGTAAATCCACTGATAACTCCAACGGTGTCGGAAACCATGACTGAGTCTTCCACAAAGGTGTAACCAACACTACTGAAGTCTCCTGTCGACGGACCTGGGCCACCACTCTCGGAATCAGAGCGAAGGGAGGAAAAGCATAGTTCCTCTGAGACCCTCAATGTTAAAGGGATGCATCCGTCCCCATTGCCATCGGATCCAGTCTCCAGCTGAAAAAGTGTGGGAGATGAGCGTAGAGGCGAGAGGCAAAGAGATCTTCGCATATTCGTGATTTCTACAAAAAGCGAAGTATGGAGTCTCCAGTCGCTGAAGTCCCTCAGGAACCTGGAGTTCCAATATGCTATCTAATTGAGTTTGCCGGGCAAATACTCCGCTATCACACTGATCTTTTGATCCAGGCAGAAATGCCAAAATTCCCTCGCAATGTTGGCCAACAGCCAGGTTTTCGTCCCTCCTAGGTGATTTATGTATCGCACCACTGAAACATTGTCCATCCTGTGAAAGATACAACAATTGCTCTTCGGAGGGGAGATCGATTTTATGGGAAAAGAGCCCACTAACAGCTCCAGACAATTTATGTGCAACTTTAACTAGACTTTGCCACCGGCGGACGATGGTCCACCGGTGGCAAAGTCTCCACATATTGCAACCCAGCCCCATCGTCTGGCATCTGACTTTATGATGAAGTCTGGGGAGGCCTTGCCATTCCATGCTTCCATGTGTTCTAACCACCAACGAAGCTCCTCTTGAGCCTCCGGAGACAGGGGAATCAGGTGGTCGTATGAATTCCTCTTTTGCAGATAATACATTTTGAGTCGTTGTAAAGCCCTGTAGTGAAGGGGTCCTGGGAAGATGGCCTTAATCGATGAGGCCAGTAGGCCTAAAATCTTCGCTAAGGATCTCATCGAGACCATCTGTTTCGACAGTGTGGAATGAAACTCCCTCTTTATCGATTTGATCTTGGACATAGGAAGGAGTAACTGGGCATTGACTGCATCTATTTGAAACCCCAGGAAGTCCATGTTGACTTGGGGTGGTCATAGATTTTTTGAGGTTTATCACAAACCCTAACTCCTGCGACAGGGAGGTTGACCACCTTAAATGTGTGAGCAAAAGGTTCCGGTCCAGCGCCAGAAGTAACATGTTGTCGAGATAGACGATCATGCGAACGCCCATCTCCCGCAGATGAGTGACCAACGGCTTTAGTAGCTTGGTAAACACCCAAGGCAAAAAGGAAGGGAGAGATAGCGGTACCATTGCCCTTTCCAGGAGAATTGGAGACATTTCTGATGGGAGGGGCAAATGGGAACGGTGAGATAGGCATCCTTTAGATCTAAACGAACCATCCAGTCCTTCTTTAAAAGAGGATCTCTCAACAGATGGATACCTTCCATCTTGAAATGTCTGTATACCACAAAGGGATTGAACTCCCTGAGATTTAAAACTAATCTCTGACCTCCTCCCTTCTTTTGCACCAAGAAAATGTTGCTGCAAAACCCTCCGGGAATTAAGTGTCCTAAGCAGTGGCGGCTGGTGATATGTGAAAGTGGTGCGGCATAAATGTTCTGGATGAGTGCCCTTTTGCAAGTAAGGGTAGTGAGTGAGCTCAACTGTCATACAAGGGGTTTGGAGGGGTTCTCCACTAGGAACATTTTGAGAACAGAGTGTGCAAATGGTGCATTTTCAAGCAAATTCAATAAAGCAAGAAGGTGACTAATGCAGTGGCAAAATTGCAGTTATGACAGCAATTAAGATATTTCATATGATAATGACCTAGGTAGCTACTTAATCAGTATAAATTTGTGACATACCCTGGAGACTGGGTTAAACTTCTAAAAGGTTGAACCCACAGCTTCCCTGTAACTACGCAGTAGCCTAACTCGACTAAATCTAGAAAGATGCCACAAAAAAGCATTAGTAATTCGCATAGAGCTTAAATCAGTGGGGTTAGCAAGCATGGCACAATGCATCATAGCCATTCTGTCACATTTAAGGAGTAAATATCACACAGAGTTGTCTGCCAGGCGTCCACGAAGCGCTTAAACGCTTCGTCGGGAATAGAAAGCGATACACGAATACTAACAATAGTATGTAAAAATAATAACACAGTCCTGTGCCCAGGAGCAACAACACGCTTCAACAGCCATCTAGGGTTAGAAAGAGGTATTTCACATTACAATATGTAAGTATTTCTTTCTATTTCACTAATAAGTGGGGTTTTGCAGTGCATTCAAGCCTGCTGAAGTCAAATGTAAAGTTCTCGTGCAGAGGCGAAGCAGCAATGTTGTTCCCCATGGTGATGCCATGGTGATTTGCTGCAGTTTTGAATGATACCTTTCCTGGTTCTATATAATTATCAGTCCGCGTGCCTCACAACTGTGCTGAGGCTGCGCATTGTCTTTATTTTCATTTGCCAATGTGGCGCGGAAGTGGTATATAATTTAAATTAAATTGGTTTTAGGATAAGAGCAGCAGATGCTCCTGGAAGCTGAGTTAGTTATTTTATCTACCTTGTTTCACTTCCAAGTACCCTAATAGAATCAGCTCTAAAATTGCAGACTTGTGACGTATGACTGGTTGCAACCCAGATGCATTAGCATGTATGACACCATACATGTCGTTTACCGTGTGTATCATATGTTATTTTGCATTTGTAATGAGCCTAATTCGCTTTTAATTGTCCTCCCATTAAACAGCACTAATGGAACAGCATTTCTCTAGGAATGGTCTTTCACAATCTTTGAACTTATGTTGTCTATGTTGTCGTTCCTGCTTGTGAGGATTCCATCGATGTTTATTTTAATAAGGCCTGAGAAGGAAGGATGCCAGTGTGTAGTGGAGAATTAAAGTTATTAATGAAAACGTGGTGTTTCAGCACCAGTCATGCCCCTTCCCCTTTACAATTCACACAAGGGTTAATGTGAGACCTGTACCACTTGATAATTCTTTAAACAATGCGTAAATATTCAAATGATAATTTCGTATAACTGGGAAAGATTGACCAGTAGAGCAACGGTAGAGTGCTGGCAAATCCTCATCCGTGAGACCACTCTCATTCCTTCATGCAAAATTTAGAAAGGGTTAAGATGACGAAATTAAATATCCTTAGTCCCTCCAGGATTGTGTGATGTTTTCAAAAAAGTTACCAATTGAGAGCAGCAGGACATTCCTCCCAGTCGCGGCCGGCATGATGGACGGGTGGGGGGTTTGGAAATGGGGTCGTTGCAGGGGATGGGAGAGAGGCAGGAGGGGTTTAATTAAAAAAATATAAAATAAAACTTACTGTCCTGCGCCACCTCAGCTTCTGGATGGGTCCCGACTCCTACCGTCCTGAGTTCCAAATCCTGCAGCTCTCATCGTCATCAGGAAAGGCAGCCTCCCTCCCTCCCCTCCGCCAATCACAACGCTGCAAGGGCAGCGTTGTGATCGGTGAGGCGCAGAGGAGAGTGCCTCAGCCAGGCCATTTTCTCATTCAGCAGCCTACATAGAGAAAAAGGTAGAGTGGGCGGTCCTGCTCGAGAACAAGGGGGCGAGTGGCTTGCCGACTGTTGTGGGTATTGACTGTTTGGTTGGCCCCAGGGCCGGACTGCCCACCCCCAAACAGGCACTTCTGCTTTCTCGCAGTGCGAGAAGCAGAAACATAAAATTGTAGTTATTACCATATCTGTTTCTGCCTTCTCGCAGTACGAGAAAACAGTGAGGTGAGGCCCCCACGCCCCAATGGGGGAGCCGGCACTGGTCCTACTACAATAGCCTGCTTGGCCAAACGTTCCTGAAGCTCTGAATCAATAAAAGCTTGCTCTTGTAGGGAAAAAAGGAGAGGAAAGGGAGTAGCCACTTGACAAGGGGAGTCTGATTACCTGGAACTGTGTGGAGAATCCACGCATCTGTGGTTAACTGTGTCCAATTCATAACAAAATGTAACAGTCTGCCCCCGAGGGAGATCATTGGAAAGAGTGACGGACATACCTGATGACTGGGGATCGAAGTTCTTGTAACCCCTGTTGACGCCCCTGATATACCAGACACGGAAGCCATGGAATCTAGAGGGGTAGGAGTCAGTTTGTTCCGGTTCCTTGGTATGCCCTCTACGTCGTGGGGTGAAGCGAGGATTGCAATTTGTCTAAAGATATAAAAGTATTGACGAATTTTGCTACGTTCTCGACAAAATGTTCTCCAAAAAGCTGACCCTCAGCAAGAGGGCCTGGTTTGGCCGCAGCCAATTCAACAAGTTGTGAGTCAATTCGCAAAAGGACTGACTTGCGCCTTTCCGATGAAAGAGCGCAATTGGCGTTGCCAAGGAGGCAAATCGCCCTCTGGGTCCAGCCCACCAGGACCTCTGGGTGAATAGCAGCCCCAGTCTCTTGTGCTTGAAGAGCCAATTCTAGAATCTTTGCCAGGGGTCCTGAAACATCTAGCAACTTATCCTGACATGCCCTAAGGGCGCTATCTATGCCCTTTTAGGGATCTTTCTTATATTTCTTCAGAAAGGTTGGCTTAGAGGAATCAATATCTGTTGTGAGGGCCACTTTGTGAGCCAGGTCAGGATGGGGACATTCGGATCTGAGGCAGGCTCAGACTTCTTCATCTTTATGCAGGTGTATTTGCATATATTCTGCCACTGCCGAGGCGGGAGCCCAATCTGAGGAACGGGGGTGAACTATATCTGAAGGGTCAAAAGAGAAAGGAGGAGGTTGGATGGGCGAGGAAGAGTGTTTGCGCTTCGTGGCACATTTGCGAGGATGTGATTCTTGAGAGGAATCAGTATTTGTGTCAGTGTCTGTAATGGGAATAGGGACAGAAGGTGAAGGGGTTGAAGAGGAAGGGGTAGGATTGTCCCCGTAGTCTTGTTCTTTAGAACTGCGCAGTTTGGAGTAAACTTGAATGTGTGGCCAGGGGAGCCCAGTTGGTTCGGGTGGAGGAAAGGGGGAGGAGATAGGAGTACCAGAAAGGGCAGGATTACTACCAACTAGTTGTTCCAGGCGTTGGAAAATAGGCAGTAGGGGGAGCAGAGGACCTTATCCAATTTAGAATCTAATCTCTTATCTAGGAGAGCTTCCCTAGAGTCATCATAATAAAATTCTTCGTCCTCGGGAGGACCATACGCAGCTACCTCCTCCTCATAGACTTCGCAGTCCGACATTCTGTAAATATATATAAAAGTATATATATGCAGTCAAAATTCTCCAGGGAGAAGCTCAACTTTACAACCCAAACTCTCAGTAGAGATCGGGTGTCGGTCGGGAGCAAAAGCTGTTGCAGTGGGTCCACACAGGTGCCAAAAAGAGCCCTTGGAAATAGGACTAACGGAGGGTGATTAAACCCTGCCTGCCTGTTCAGACAAGTGTCTCCAAAAATGTACTTCCAGTATCACTGGTTAATCAGGGGTTAATTGGCTCCCAAACAATGAAAGGAAAGAATTGCCAAAAAATAAAGAGGCCTGGTACCGGCTCCAATGACTGCCAGCTTAGTATTCCCCAAAGAACCAGCCCGGGGTGAGGAGTCTTTCCAGTTTGTGTGAGGGAGCTGCACACATGCACAGATGTGTGCAGGCTCCGAGACGCAAGCAGGCTTTCCGGTGGGGCTCCGGCAATGTGCCTTGCTCCCTGAGGGGAGGCCAATCCCCAGGTAGTGCGCGTACAAACATGGGCACAATACTCGCGCAGCGAGTTATGCTTCAAATGGGCAAATAACCAAAGGGCAAATAAAATCGAACATAAGGACATTGCAACAATGCGCAGAGGCAAAAACTGTAAAAAGCGCAATCGCGCACGCCGAATGCAGTGCGGCGTGAGAACGCGACAGGAATATCGATGCTCTGCAATATTCTTGTTTCTATACAAAGCATATAAATCACAAAACCAGTCATTTAAGACATCATGTGGTGTCAGCGCTCTAGTCGCGCTGATATGCGTGTGACGTAACACGCACTGGGGGCAGAGCGCACGCGAGTGCGCATGCGCGAACGGCGGTTTGCGCCTGAGCGAGCGAGTTGGAGCGCGATCAGAGCCAGACACCCGGCGCTCTTCCTTGTGCGATATATATAAATAAATACACATCCTGCAAACCACTACCTGTGTACTGGTGGTTATTGAGGGGGACCTTGCAGCTCTACAGTGGCGACGAGGAGTGGGATCTGTTTCCACAAAAAAAAAAAGAAGACTAACAGTAGAGTGGAGGAAAACAAGGACCCGAGACACACCAACCGATATTGCCCACCGACAGAAGAGAAGGTGAGGCACAAACCGCCGCAGGACACAAAGGGAAGAGCGTGGCAGAGGCACAGTGACCTAGACAAACACACCACGTGGCCAAGAGCCCAGCAACACAGAGACCGGCACAGAAGCACGGCAGGGGTAAGTAAGCATCCCCACAAAGGCCCTGGTGGAAAAGGGCGACCAAGTGGAAAGGGGGAGAGGAGAATCGAGCCCCAACACGTCGCAAGCAGTGAGTGCCAGCACACCGGGCAGCCCCAGGAATCAGAGGGAGAACGACAGCGCGCCAGGCAGCCCCAGGAATCAGGACGGTGAGCCAGACAGACAAGCCAGAATGAGTAACCAGGCGTCCTCACTCACGGCACCCATCCCATTCCTACCCAGGCCAGGGGAACCCCAGATGAAGTGGGAGGACTGGAGGGAATACTTCAAGAACTACCTAGAAGCCCTAGAAGACGAATCCAGTGACGAGTTCACCCCCGCAAGAAGGAAACGCATACTACTACACAACCTGGGCCGGGAAGGTATAAGGGTGTTCACGAACATAGCGACGACACCCCTACAAGCAGCCGATGCGGACGTTTTCAAACAAGCTCTGCAAGACCTAGATGCCCACTACCGCCCAGCAGTGTGTGTCTCAATTGATCGGTACAATTTCCAACAGAGGAAGCAAGGAGAAGGAGAGTCAGTTGACGACTACGTGGCAGCCCTGAGAAGGTTAGCGGTCACGTGCAAGTATGGGGCGTATGAAGAAGATTTTATTAAAGACCAGATAGTAATGCACACCACCAACAGGAACGTACAGAACAAGCTGTGGGCTCACGGTGAGGCAACGCTAAAGGAAGTAATTGCGATGGTGAAGAAGGCCGAACTTTCTAAGCGTTGTGCTGATGCCGCAAAAAGGGAGAGTGCGCAAAGAATCATGGTCAACAAAGTGGATGACGCGGAACCATCGGGAAGACACAAGATGGCGCCCGGAGACAGCAGAGGTACCACAAAATGGGCGGGAAGACCTGGACAAGCAGGAAAACAGTTCCCGCACACCAAGTCCACGTGCTATCGGTGTGGGAGTGCGAGCCATGCAGCCCAAGACAAACGCTGCCCGGCGTTTCGCGCGAAGTGCACATTCTGTGGTCTGGTAGGCCACTACGAGAAGGTGTGTCGAAGGAAGGAGAAGAGATCGGTTGTGAAGTACATTGGGCAACCGCAGCACGAAGATGGAGCTGACGAGGAATCGGACGAAGACGACAGAGTGCTGTGCATCGAAGACGTAGTGCTAGGTATTGACACCAAACGCTCGGATAAACCGCGAGCGGACATGCTAATAGGGGGAGTCAAAATTAGAATCACGATTGACTCGGGATCCCCATACACCATAGTGCAAAGGTCGGTATGGGAAGAGGAATTCAAACCCAGCCTAGGCCCCAAACTGGAGCCACCGGACATACGTCCAGTGTCATACAGGAACAACCTGATTCCGATGGTAGGATACCGGAGCCTGAGGTTCGAGTTCAGAGGGAGGACAGCGACATGTAAGCTGTACGTGGCAGAGAAAGGTCCATCGGTGCTAGGATGGAGAGACCAGGGAGACCTAGGAATCAAACTAGAATCAGGCGGCAAGGAACAAATACTGCTCACTGACAATGAAAGCTGGCCAGACCTGGAAAGAGTGAGGAGAGAATTTCCAAAGGTCTTTGGAGGAAAGGTAGGGAAACTCGAGAAATTCATGCACAAGATCATCCTCAAGGAAAACTCACAGCCGGTGTCCCACAAAGTCCGGAATGTGCCCATAGCGGTGAGGAAAGCGGTGCAACTAGAACTGCGCAGACTTGAAGAACAAGGGATCATAGAGCCCATAGACAGCTCGGAGTGGTTGGCCCCCTTGGTGGTCGCCAGGAAAACCAATGGCAAACTGCGCCTATGTGTGGACCTGCACGAGTTGAACAAATGCTTGGTGGTAGAGAAGTTCCCGCTCCCAAGAATCGAGGAAATGCTGGCCAAGACAAGATGTGTGAAATGGTTCTCAACGGTGGACCTAACGTCTGCATACCATCAGATTGACCTGCACCCGTCAAGCAGAAAACTCACGTCCTTCATCACACCATATGGATGTTACCAGTTTCGCAGGATGCCTTTTGGGCTAGCGTCCGCCGCAGCGGTGTTCCAAAAACTCATGCACCGCCTGTTCAAAGACGTCGACGGCATCCAGTACTTTCAGGATGACATCCTAATAATGGGGAAGGATCGCAAAGACCACGACGACAAACTGAACAAAGTACTTGGCGTGCTGCAGGAGAAAGGGCTAACTGCAGAATGGGAAAAGTGCAGATTTGGGATGACATCCGTCACCTATCTGGGTCACGAGATAAGCGAACACGGGATCACTCCCAAGAAGGAAAATGTGAGAGCAATCTGTGAAGCCAGAGCCCCAGCCAACAAAGACGAAGTACGGTCATTCCTTGGAATGGCTGAGTATTATAGGAAATTCGTCCAACACTTTGCAACAAAAACGCACACGTTGAGACAACTGGTAAGAGACAAAATAACGTTCCAGTGGGACGATGAGGCTCAGAAGGAGTTTGAGGAGCTTAAAGGGAACATCAGCCAAGCTGTGCCTCTGCATGGGCATGATCCCGCAGGAAAGACCATGCTCACCGTGGACGCCAGCGAGAAAGGTTTAGGTGCAGTCCTGGCACAGGAGAGAGATGACAACACCGTGGAAACACTCAGCTTTGCGTCCAGAGCATTGTCACACACCGAACAAAAGTTCAGCGTGATCGAAAAAGAGATGCTAGCTGTCACTTGGGCCATGGGGAAGTTCCGACAGTTCCTGTGGGGAACAAGGTTCCGCGTACAGACCGACCACAAGCCGTTGGTTAAAGTGCTTACCTCATGCGGACACGACACTGCCACCCCGCGGATTGCAAAAATGACTCTGAAGCTCCTAGAATACACGTATGATGTGGAGTACATCCCGGGGACACGCAACAAGGTAGCGGACTACCTCAGCAGGGCCTCAGCCATGGAGGATGCGCCCACGCCGGTAGCAGAGAACGAGGAGATGGTAGCGGTGATGGAAGACATGGAGAAGGCTATCAGCTTACAGGAGTGGGAGCAAGCGTACGAGGAAGACGTGAACCTGGTAGAAGTTAAGAGGAACCTTGTAAAAGGATGGCCAGAAAAAACAAGATTGAAGGAGGTACCCAGGAGACTGTATGAAATAAGAGAAGAATTATCCATGAGTGATTCGGGAATTTTCCTATATTGCAGTGACAAAGTGGTGCCGCCGGAAAAGCTGATCCCGACCCTGCTGAACCTGCTACATGAGGGACACCTGGGCATAGTGAAGACCAAGTCACGGTGAAACAGATGTACTGGTGGCCAGGAATGGATATCCAGATTGAGAGACATGTTAGAGACTGCAGTCAATGCCAGGAGTCAGACAAAGTACTCAAGCCATTGAGACCTGCGCTGGGGAAATTTGAACAACCCCGCAATCCCTGGGAGGACCTGGCGGTTGACATACTAGGGCCAGTATTGGATGGCCATGGGACGGCCAAATACATATGTGTCATTGTTGACAAGTACTCCAAATGGCCGGAAGTGCACGTGCAAGAGGAGATGGACTCTGAGGTGGTGATCAGGTTTCTCACCTCGGTGTTCCTAAGGGAAGGAATTCCAAGGACAATATTGACAGACAATGGTCCGCAGTTCACATCCGATAAGTGGCACCGATACACCGAGAGAAACGGCATAAAATCCAAGCACACCTCAGTGTACCATCCGGCAAGCAGCGGCAACTGGAGAGGTTTAACCGAGTCCTCATGGGGTCTACCCAAGCGGCCATCATGCAGGGCAAAGACTGGGAAGCAGAAATTCAGAAAATGATGTGGGCATACAGAATCACCCCTACCGCAACGGGGTATAGTCCCTTCCAGATCCTAAGGGGCAGGCACCCGTTCACGAAAGACAATATGGTATGGAGGGAAAAGACCATCACCAGTAAATGGTCACCTGCCGTAGTCCAACATAATTTGGAGAAGGCCCAGAAAGTATACACAGAATACTACAACCAGAGGAGAAAGGTGAAGGAATCGGTTCTGGAGAAGGGAGAGTGGGTGAGAGTCAAGCAAGCGGTACTGAGAAAGAAAGGAGAAAGCAAGTACAGCCCACCCCTACAAGTGGAAGAGGTGTACAGCAGAGCAGCACTTCTTAGCGATGGCAAAGTGTGGTCCCAGGATCGCATGGCGAAGATGAATAAAATCGTGCAGTGGCCGGAGGAGAAAAGTAACAGCCCTCCTGTCCAGAGACTAGAAGGTGAAGCAGGAGGAAGTGCATCCAGCGACGGAAGCCATGAGGAAGAAGGTGAGTGTAGGGAAAGTGGAGAACCGAGCGAGCCGAGTGTGAGCGAGTCATCAGCTAACAAAGAAGCGACACCCCGGAAGAATGAACAAGGTCAGGAGAGAGTAAAGGAGGGTAGCCCAGCGGCCAAGGGTGTCCACGAAGCCTCCACTCCGGTAAGGCGCACGCGTGCGGGGAGAGTGATAGTCAGACCTGCACACCTCAGAGACTTTGAGTGATAGAACATTAGACTTTGGACTTGAACTTTCCCTTTGGGTAAAAGGAGGAGATATGTGGTGTCAGCGCTCTAGTCGCGCTGATGTGCGTGTGACGTAACACGCACTGGGGGCAGAGCGCACACGAGTGCGCATGCGCGAACGGCGGTTTGCGCCTGAGAGAGCCAGTCGGAGCGCGATCAGAGCCAGACGCCCGGCGCTCTTCCTTGTGCGATATATATAAATAAATACACATCCTGCAAACCACTACCTGTGTACTGGTGGTTATTGAGGGGGACCTTGCTGCTCTACACATCGTAACTCACAATATAACAGACAAAGCATGGACAAAATAATGAGGAACTTATCTTGACTGCCGAGCAGCAGAGAAAGATGTAGTAAAGATGGTGCCTCGTTATTTTGTATGCTAAGCTCTACTTTCCTTGGTTAATGAAGGAGGCGTGGCTCAAAGCCTCATGGGAAACGTAGTTTATTGTAATGTTTACTTTTTTCTCATTGGCTGCTGTTGAGTAGTAAAGAAATTGAGAAAGCATAATCTGAGCCTCCGGTCCTGCCATAGAATTCCGCTCTGTTGCGATTGTGTTTGCTTGATTGCTCACTAATGGATCCATGGAATCGCCACCTTCTCCAGCCCATGCTCTGTTTTAACTTGCTCTTCACTTTGCAGCATGAGGTGGGCAGCTGTAAGTTTTTATGGTCTCCAGTTTTTATCTTTTTTGCTTGAAATAATTTTCTGGGACAATTTTAGACTCCCAGTTTCATTCTGTTTCTGGTGGTTGTAGGCTAGTCCCACGCATCTAGAAGATCATACACCTGTCGCCAAGAAGACCTGCTCTTGACAGATTGCAACTCTAATAAAATCTAAAGATGGATCAGGTCCAGGAGTAATTACAAGCAGTAAACAACTTGACTCTCAAAGTCCAAAGCTTGAGAAAATGCTTGCTTATGTCAATCTCTTGCTTTCTTGCAGCAAGGCTCCCTAGATCCTCCTCTGGCTTACTTGGTGGAATTAAAATTTGACAGAAGCTCTCGGAGGCGAAAGGCTTTTCTGGGCACTTGTGAGATCCATTTCACTTTTAAACCCCATATTTATGCCAGCTACAGATCTAAGGTGGGGTTTATTGTAATTAATACTACTGGGAAGGGTTTGACATGGACAATTTCACAAAAAGGGAAAATGGTGCATAGAGAATTTATACAGCACACTTTCTGCTCTGAACCGATATAATACTCAAATATGTGTGCTGTTCTGTGGAGAATTACAATAATGGAAACCACATTAAAGGATCACCAGGCATGTCCATTACAGGATGATTAAGCCCTCATCCACCTAGGTGGTATGCTTTATCATCACGAAGCAAACAGAGATGCGTAACTAGACGCCGAAGACAAAGAAGCCATCGAGAGACGAGGACTCATGAAAAACGAAGGAGAAGGTGGCCTTAAATACAACAGTCAAGAATAATGGAAGACTGAGAGCTGCTCAAACGAGACAAGAAGCACATTGTTAAAAAACGTTTGTGGAAGACTTAATGGTGTAGAGATGTCCTACTACAATAGTGTTCAGCCCCGAAGAAAACCTCAGAAAAAATAATTTGGTCCTTACAAGAGAAGGTCGAAACGCGTTGGCATTAATAGTGGTTTGGAGTATAAAAGCTACAAAAAAGGAACAGATTTTTTCATTTGGCAAATGTATAGTGGAGTGGACTATGTTTTCCACTGAATAATGAACCAATATAAGAGGGAACCCCTGGGAACAATTAAGGGCGGACGTCAGGGGATAATTACACTACTACACAAGAAAAAGTCCACCCAAATGAATTAAGGATTGGCCCACAAGGAGTCCACTATTTTAAAGGCACCACATACAGCTCACCAATAGGCGACGAACAGGCCACAGGGTAAATAACAACTGAATTGTTAAAAAATACAAAATCGTTATTTTCATTTTCATATTTTCTTTGCACACATTGAGTCCGAGTTAATTAACAACAAAATACATAGATTCATCGGTTCATAAAACATAGATCAATAAATGCATATAATGTAACGACCCCACATCAACCTCTCATCATACAACTTCCATCTTCTCATCCAGTCACACACAGACATCCATTTCAACATCAGACACTATATACAAATTCCTCAACGTAATCCCCAGAGTGACACATAAATAGGATCCTGCAGAGTCTTCTTGGCAAGATGCCAGAGAGTCTAGATCGATGTGGCAGGACCCCAACAGACGTTACGCCAACGCGGGTTTCGGTGCAGGGCCCAGATCTACGGGCGCACCTTCATCAGGGCTCTCACGCCGAGGGAGTGGGGAAGACACAGCACATATATAGTACACCCGTGGCCAATCTCTGTCGCTGGTTCCAGGGTCCCAGTTGGGTGTCTATTTAATCAAGGTTCAAAGTCACTTTGCCCAACAGAAATGGCACGGGAAATGCACTAATTCAATTCGAATCCGTTATTAGGTAAATATTCCTCCCCGATGTATCCTTCATTTATATCACGCAAAACACAGCTTCCTGCATCAAGCGGCAAGGCACCAATCGTAATGTTAAAAACACGGGGAGGGGTCACAATTCCAGGTACTCGATCGAGGTAGTCTGCGAGGCATTCAGCACACAGCTGCAGATCTAACGAGTTCTAGAGTGGGATGGAAAAGGAATAAATCTCCTTTCGAGTCGAGCCCTCACGGGATGTAAGCGGGTTATAAACAGAATCGATATAATACTCAAATATGTGTGCTGTTCTGTGGAGAATTACAATAATGGAAACACCATTAAAGGATCACCAGGCATGTCCATTAAAGGATGATTAAGCCCTCATCCACCTAGGTGGCATGCTTTATCATCACGAAGCAAACAGAGATGCGTAACTAGACGCCGAAGACAAAGAAGCCATCGAGAGACGAGGACTCATGAAAAACAAAGGAGAAGGTGGCCTTAAATACAACAGTCAAGAATAATGGAAGACTGAGAGCTGCTCAAAGAGACAAGAAGCACATCGTTAAAAAACGTTTGAGGAAGAATTAATGGTGTAGAGATGTCCTACTACAATAGTGTTCAGCCCCGAAGAAGACCTCAGAAAAAATAATTTGGTCCTTACAAGAGAAGGTCGAAACGCGTTGGCATTAATAGTGGTTTAGAGTATAAAAGCTACAAAAAAGGAACAGATTTTTTCATTTGGCAAATGTATAGTGGAGTGGACTATGTTTTCCACTGAATAATGAGCTTGAAGGCAGTAATAGTGGTTTGGAGTATAAAAGCTACAAAAAAGGAACAGATTTTTTCCTTTGGCAAATGTATAGTGGAATGGACTATGTTTTCCACTGAATAATGAGCTTGAAGGCAGTAATAGTGGTTTGGAGTATAAAAGCTACAAAAAAGGAACAGATTTTTTCGTTTGGCAAATGTATAGTGGAATGGACTATGTTTTCCACTGAATAATGAGCTTGAACTTTCTCCAACCCTATATAGGGCTCCGCAGTTAGGTGACGCTGAGGGCAAAAAAGGATATGGTCCCGGTGTAGCTTTTTTGTTAAATTAAGTAGGACAAATATGAAAATAATTTGCATTGATTTTGTGACTTATTGAAGATTCAGTATGTAATGTTCAATTGTGATGAATTTATCTCAAGTATAAATACTCCAAATTGCATTGAGAAATTACCGAAGTGTATATATGTTGTATAAATTGTGTATATGTATGTTGTGTACAGAATTGAATCTAGGAGAGGTGATTATATATTTTGAAATGAAGGATATTCTCAATGTATAAAACAACTAAATAATTGAAAAATTATACGTCTAAAACCCAAAGTCAATAAAAGGGACTATTGTGGTAACAAGAAAGAGTGTAATTTATGGTGTCAGAGGTATTGTTGTTTATATAATGCTTTATCATCAGGCATTGCTCCTTGCTGGGTTTGGCGGTGCAATTCTCAGCAGGCCCCTTGGAAGGGGGCTGTTTATCTGGGATCCTTTATTCTACTGCCTAGTATTTACGACAGCTGAGAATATCGCCCATGATAGAAAATGGTAGTGAGGGGTTGGTAGATTGAGAAGTTAAGTGGTTAAAACTGACTATGGATCACGCTGATAGGTATCTATTTTTTTTCTTAGCAGCAATACCTGTCAATGTTAACAACTACGATGAACCTGAACTGAGCTAGATGAAGAATCCTAAATTGTTATCTGGTGATCTACATGTTTCCTGCCCCATCAGCTGGTTCTTGCGTGGAGCGTCGAAGTTCTGGTCCTTTCCCACTGTACTGTAGTGTGAAAGTGCCGACACATGTTAGGAAGGGGTGCGGATATGATGGTTGTAAACGTAGGTCAGGCCTGCCTTTGTGGCCTGGGTGCGCACTTGCACCACTGGTGTCGTTTACCTATGTGTCCGACCTGCTATTGCAGGCCGGTGTGCGCACTCACACGGACCATGCTTTTAAACATGTGTCCAACCTGCCACAGCAGGTCTGCGGGAGTGCCCTTGCACGCGTACTCCACCTGGCCTGTAACATACACAGTCTACCCAGTGGGGACCGTTCCCCTCTACTCAGATGGAAGGTGAAGGGCTGGACAGGCACCCACGGGTGTTCACTGCCCAGGTAGTAAGGAAGACCCACAAGTGTTCCCTTACCGGGGAGGCTTGCCCTTCCCGTAAGTTAGCATGGGGAAGGGGTCGCCTCTATTTCAAGCTGCAATACTGAATTGCACTGGCGCAGCATCGTGATGTTTCCTGTCAATGGATTTGTTTGGCCAAACCTGTTCCATGTATGGAAAGTGAACATTTCTATGCACCAACCTCTTTGTGTGCCATGGTGTTTGGGGCCAGTCAACACCGGATGCCGGGGGAGCACATCTGTGCATTACCCAGCAACAGCCATAAACCACTGGACATGCAATTGAGATAGTCTACCTTTGCCATTTGTGGGTCTGGCGGAATATATGGGGGACAGAGATTGTGACACCTGGCCTCTGGAGCCAGATCACGGCCTCCGTAAAGATTGAGATCTGTATTCTGGGGACTCATGGCAGACAGGAGGGAAATTTAGGGGAAACATCTGTTGCTCAAAGGAATACCCTTTGAACCTTCCCCCAGCTTCAAATGCCCAATGAGGTATAACTACCCAATGCCACCCCAATGAGAAGAGAGATCTGCTAGTGGGTACTTGGTTGTGCACATGCAGGAAAACTGCCTGTGGAAAGGACCAGGTGCCTTCCTGAATAGTGGCTGGCCTAGGCTGACTACTTGCTGACATTTGGCACCCTGAAATGGACTCCCAAGGACTAGTTGGCTGGTCTACTGTTCTCTCTGAGGTCTCAGGAATATCAAAGATCTCCTACGAGGAACCCACACCAGCTACTGGTGACATCTAGAGTGCGGTGCCCTCTAAGTGCTCACATTTCCTGCTGAAAGCTGGACAGCGTAGTGTGAGCTTGAAACTACACAGTCGTTCCTGTGGACCGTAGTGCCTAGTGCGGAGCCCAAGAAGTCGCCTGCTTCTACGGCAAAGTAGTTCCTGGACTGCAGGGTCCCTGGCATGCATAAGCGTTTTGTTGGAGGTGAGCGGATTAACCAGTTGCAGAACCAAAGTGGCCCACTACGTCGACTGTGCTGCATTGGACCCTCACCAAACCCACTTCCTCCACACACAGCTCTGAACTCAACAGCCTGAAATGCATCCTACTGAACACCCGCTCAGTCCACAGACATGCAACAGAACTCTGGGACCTAATCGACACTGCGTCACCTGACGTCGCCTTCCTTACTGAAACATGGATGAACGCATCTTCTGCCCCCGACATCGCCATAGCCATACCGGACACTTACAAGATCATTCGAAAAGACCGCACCAATAAAAAAACTGGAGGAGGCATCGCCATCGTCCATAGAAACACCATCAAAATCACAACCAGCTCTGACGACTATCTTGCAACCGCCGAACATCTCCACTTTCAGATCCACACCGACCCCAGGACCACCCTTAGAGGCACCCTCATTTACAGGCCTCCAGGCAACCGATCTCAATTCAGCGACGACATCACAGACTTCGTCAGCCCGCACGCCCTCGCCTCCGACAACTACATTCTTCTAGGAGACCTCAACTACCACCTTGAAAACATACTCGACAACAACACCACCACCCTTCTGGACAACCTGTCCAATCTCGGACTCAAACAACTTGTTGACACCCCCACTCACACAGCCGGACACACGCTCGACCCTATCTTCACCTCCAGCAAGCACATCTCCTTCGATCGCACTACAGCTCTCCACTGGACGGATCACAGCTGT
Organism: Lissotriton helveticus; assembly: GCF_964261635.1. Taxonomy (NCBI): domain Eukaryota; kingdom Metazoa; phylum Chordata; class Amphibia; order Caudata; family Salamandridae; genus Lissotriton; species Lissotriton helveticus. The sequence goes on from NC_136065.1 coordinate 2,083,915,190, forward strand.
GTTCACTTCAGCTACAAAACCACCCTATCCCACAACCGTCCACAACCCATTCCCCGGAGAAAATGGAATAAAATCACCACCGACCAACTCCTCACATCACTCAACCAAAACCCTCCCACCCTAGCAATGGACCCAGACCAAGCGGCCACCAACCTCAGGCAATGGATTACCCACAGTGCGGACGAACTAGCACCCCTGAAAAAACACCAGTTGAAATCATCCAGCAAAAAGGCTCCCTGGTTCAATGATGACCTAAAAAAATCCAAAAAGACATGCCGCACCCTGGAGAAGAATTGGAGAAAAGAACCAACCCCAGACAACATGGCCTCCCTCAAGACAGCCACCCGCAAACACCACCAACTGATTCGATCCGCCAAGAAATCAGCATTCAAGGACCGTCTCGACAACAATTCTCATAACAGCAAGGAACTCTTCAATATCGTCAAAGAATTCACCAGCCCTTCCGCAGCATTTAACGATATCACTAACTCCCAAGACCTCTGCGATGCGCTATCCTCCTTCTTCTACAACAAAATTGCCGACATCCACAACAGCCTCAAGAATACTCCCAGTGACCATCCCGCCCCACCCCCTTCAGATCCCACCCCTCCAACTAACAACCTCAGCTCCTGGAACCCAATCACCATTGAAGACACCATTCGCCTCATGAACTCAATACACTCTGGCTCGCCTTCTGACCCCTGTCCCCACTACATCTTCAACAAAGCTGACTCCATCATCGCTCCCCAACTCCGCGATGTCATCAACTGCTCTTTCAACTCTGCCACCTTTCCAGAAATCTGGAAACACGCCGAACTCAGCGCCCTTCTGAAAAAACCCACAGCAGACCCCTCAGAACTGAAAAACTACCGACCCATATCCCTCCTCCCTTTCCCGGCCAAAGTCATCGAGAAAGCCGTCAACAGCCAACTCGCCGCCTTCCTTGAATCCAACTACTCCCTGGATCCCTCACAGAACGGCTTTCGAGCCAAACACAGCACCGAAACAGCCCTCATTGCGGCGACCGACGACATCCGAGCACTCCTAGACAACGGAGAAACAGTGGCCCTCATTCTACTCGACCTCTCCGCCGCCTTCGACACTGTCTGTCACAGCACCCTCATACAACGCCTCAACAACATCGGCATACAAGGAAAAGCCTTGGACTGGATCATCTCTTTCCTAGCTGGGAGAACCCAGAGAGTCCGACTCCCCCCATTCTACTCAGAGCCCACCGAAGTCATCTGCGGCGTTCCTCAAGGTTCCTCACTCAGTCCCACCCTCTTCAACGTCTACATGAGTCCTCTCGCCTCCATCGCTCGTCAACACAACCTCAACATCATCTCCTACGCCGACGACACCCAGCTAATCCTTTCACTCACCAAAGACCCCAACCACGCCAAAACAAATCTTCACGAAGGTATGAAAGAAGTAGCCGAATGGATGAAACAGAGCCGCCTAAAACTCAACTCAGACAAAACGGAGGAGCTCATCCTAGGATCCTCCCCCTCAGCTTGGGACGACTCATGGTGGCCTTCCGCTTTGGGTTCAGCACCCACACCCACAGACCATGCACGTAACCTTGGCTTCATTCTAGACTCCTCTCTCTCAATGTCCAGACAAGTCAACGCCGTATCGTCCTCCTGCTTCAACGTCCTCCGCATTCTCAAAAAGATCTTCCGCTGGATCCCCCTCGAGACAAGAAAGACTGTCACCCATGCACTGGTCACGAGTCGACTAGACTATGGCAACACACTTTACGCCGGAATTACAACAAAATTGCAGAAAAAGCTCCAGCGTATCCAAAACGCGTCAGCGAGACTCATATTAGACATCCCGCGCCAAGAGCACATCACCGGACACCTAAAAAATCTCCACTGGCTTCCCGTCAACAAGAGAATTAATTTCCGCCTTCTTACCCACGCACACAGGGCCCTTTATAATCTGGGACCCGAATGCCTCAACACCCGACTGTCCTTCTACATTCCCACCCGCCAACTAAGATCATCCAATCAAGCCCTCGCCGCAGTCCCGCGCATCCGAAAAACCACCATGGGTGGCAGATCATTCTCCTTCCTGGCTGCCAAAACCTGGAACTCACTCCCCACCCACCTCCGCCTTACTCAGAACCACATCTCCTTCAGAAAAGAACTGAAAACCTGGCTATTCGACAAATAGTGAACCCCTCCCTCTAGCGCCTTGAGACCCTCTGGGTGAGTAGTGCGCTATATAAATGCCCGAACTTGAACTTGAACTTGCATTTCTCTTGGGCGCCACTCTGACTGCATGCTTGTTGCGTGCGGTGTCCAACTCACAGGTTGTGACCCTCGAAGGTGAAGTACCCAGCCATTGCAGAGGCATTGCTGAACTTGCTCCTGTGTGTGTGAACTGAATCGTCTGGTGCAACTCACATCAAGGTGTGCCAGACATAGTGCCTTATTTCCAGGGAGGTACGGAATTGCAGCTCTATTTCGTGTAACCAGCCAGACCCTGCGCCCAGATTGCCGGGGCACCACTTGATCACCTTGTTCCAGACAGGGTGCCTCCTCAAGCTGAGAGGCCCCCCTGTGTGTTGTTCCCGATTCACTGCTTGTTCCCTCACTAGCCCAATCATGATGGACTAACTGCTGTCTCCACATCTGACCCTTATGAAGACTTTGTGATGCCAGGTAGGAATGAGAGGAATTGACTAGGCTGGAGGGACACTTCCGAGAAGTTTCAGAAGCAGCTCAGGAGATTGCGTGACCCCCCGTACTTTGCAGAGCTGGACTGGCACCAGATGGTCCTGATGGACCCCTGTTTGTAACAATTTGTTGCTCTTGACCTATTTCTGCTTCGCAACATTCTGGGAAATTTCCTGAGTGGCGCCAAGACAGACCCCCTTTGTTTATGTCTACCTCTTGTTTATGCTTACTGTCTATCCCTACCTGTTTTCTGGAGACCCAGACTAGGTGTGGCCTCAGCCATAGACGGATTTCACCCTGAGAGTGAGGACGGTCGGTTCGAGTGCCGGTAGACCGCGGACATTGGACCCTAATTATAAAAGGGTTGTTTGTGAACAAACATTTCATCCCAAGTAATCACAAAGCACCTTAGAAGGTTTTATCAAGATCCAAGGCTGCCATTGAATGACAAGCACTTTCTCTCAGCTAAAGATAGACTTTCTAAATAGGACAAAGCTATCCCCCAAATAAGATTGGACTTTACTCACCGTGGTTTCCGCCATATTAAATTGCAAGTTTTTATACAAGGGTCTCGGAATATAGTGTTCCCCTCAACGCACAGATGATAAAGGGTGCTAGCAGGGCGATCTCGTTGATGTAAGCAGGTGACTGCATGAAAACGTTCAATTATACAGAGTGTATATTATTCAGGTCTTGATAAAGATGGACTCATAAGTCTCATGGGCAAAATCCCATCGAAACGCGTCAACGCTACATTTTGGTACACAATCCGGTCATTGAGCACTGGTGAAAGAAGGCTGATTATATATGGCATATTTCCATGCTTGTAATATTATGTCATGACGGAGGTGTAAGACCAATTTTTTCTGTCTAGCTTTTGGTTTTCACTCTCTTGATGTTTTCATGCTTATAGTGATTAACTTTTTTAATCTATTTTGTTTTTATGAAATGTTTGTGCTATTAATTGTATGGATTTATGCACTTTTTTAAATGTGATATTTTGTATACAAACAAATAATATATATAAGTGATATTTTTTTTTTAATTAAGTGTTTATGGTGCCTTCCCTATTATATATGGTCTAATTGTAGTGTGTGTGGAAAAGGAGAAAAACTATATAGGTATGTGTGATGTGTGAACTTTGAGTCTACTCAATAACATTTTCTACCCAAAAAGGATTTCCTTTTTTCGCTCAGCCATAGGCGGCCTCGTGTCCGATGGGAGGGGCTGGTGAATTTCCATCCAGGGTGTCAGGGTCTGGGGTCCCGGACTTCGCGCCTGCCTAAGAAAGAACTACATGACCCAGAAGTCCTAGGGGACGGAAGGCGGTACCTTTAAAGACGCTGTGTGACCGGCGGGCGGGTTGCATCGGATTGGTGTTGTTTCCTGTTTGTTAGCGATGCGGCTGCCCGCTAGGATCGAGTACCTGTGGTGCTTCGTTGAGGATAAGCGAAGACACGGTTATCGGGAACTGGACCCTGTCAAGGTGGGAACTCGTAGTGGCAGGAGAAAGCGAGGAGTATCGGCTGATGCGCCTCGGAGGCACTGTGGTGCTTCGCGGGAGAAGGAAAAGCGAAGACACAGACACCGCCGGCATTTCGAGGAGCTGTGGTGCTTCGCGGCTCGTAATATGCGAAGACACAGTCACCTCTGGTAGTGTCTATGTTTGGTACCATGTTGGGTTGGCAAGAGCTCTGAAGAAACGCTGTGATGCTTCGCTGATCGTAAGCGAAGACACAGCCGTCTAGTAGGTGAAGTGCTTCAGACTTTGGAGAAGACGGCACGTCCATCACGTTGGAGCCCAGTGTTCTGTTGACTCTTGGCGTGTTGGGCTAAGGCGTGCAGACTCGGTTATTCGAGGCACCTCCTTGTGTTCCTTTTGTTTCTTACTTTTTGGTTTCGTGATGTTGGTGCAAGAACATAACTTACTGGCAATTAACTTCTGTACGGTTAACAGAAGAAGGGAGATCTTCACAGTTGGTGACAGCTAAGACTCAATTACTGTTACCTGGTTTCACAGAGTCGTACAGGGCGTGTTTCTGGTAGGTACTGGGAAGGGAGGTTAATATAGAAACTCCCATAACGGAGAGAAAGGGAAGTAACGCTGTTCTTCTGTGTTTAAGGAATCTGACAGAGGCGGTACCCCAGAGGAGAGTGTCAGGTGGCAGAACGGTTATCCCCGAGTATTCTCTTAGCCAGGTATGAGCATGCTGCTATACGTAGATACATAATCAGGCGTGCGTCTAATAGTCATTATAACAGGCTATTCCTTTGTCTTTCAGGTTGCACCCCCCCCAAAGGCCGCACCGTCCCGGCCTTTCACATTTTCCCTCGCCGGACCACCTCTAAGCTTAGGGTGTCTAGAGAACCAAGCTTGGGGAGGTCCGGAGGTGGACTTTTTGAGCATCGCATGGATCCCGAAGAGCTGCGGTTCTGACAGAATCCGATACCCACAAAATAATCGCTCTTCTTGTTCCGGGTGATCCTCAATCATGGCATCTTTGGATGACGTGTTACAAGCCTTGGTGCTGGTGCAGCAAGAATTGGCCGATTCTAAAGCTGAAACTGCGGCGTTGAGGGAAAGGGTGGATAGGGAGGGGCGCAATCCTTTTGATGCCTCTCATTCAAACCCTCATATACATGTAACAGTGCCCCCCCAGTCCCCTTGGCTACGCCGGAAAGGTATTCTGGGGACCCGCACACGATACAAGCTTTCCTCACGCAGATAGCTCTGCACTTTTCGTGCAGGCCAGCGTCCTTCCCTACTAATGTCTCTCGGGTTGCTTTTGCGATCTCATATCTCACCGGGGATGCGGCCGATTGGGTGGTTCCTTTGGTGCGGAACGATGACCCTCTCTTGTCTAACTGGGATGACTTCAGAAAGGAGTTTGAGAGGGTGTTCGACCGGCGGGCAACCACCTTTAGTGCAGACAAAGAGCTATTAGAACTAAAGCAGGGGAAGAGGGACCTGGTGGCTTATATGATGGCGTTTAACCGGCTGGTGGCGGAGACCGCCTGGCCGGAGGAGAAGAGGATGTCTCTATATTACCAGGGGTTGTGTGACGAGATGAAAGACGTGTTAGCACAAATTGATCCTCAGCCCACGTCCTGCATCGATCTCATCAACCTCACACTACGACTAGACTATCGCATGTCTGCTAGACATGGGAGGGGACGAACGGGGGATAGACCCGCTCCGGTAGCAGAACTGAATACCCGGTCTCAGCGGGGGTCTAAGGAGGCAGGATCCAAGCTGATGGACATAGGGGCAGTTAGATCTCCCTTAACAAGAGCAGAAAGGGAGGGTCGTCGGGCTCAGGGATTATGTCTCTACTGTGGCAAAAAAGGGCACTACGTCCGCGAATGCCCAGTAAAACCTAAGAGGAGGGGGGGCGTGGCTTGACTGCCGAGCGGAATGGCTGCCTGAAAGCGCAGCTCCGCCGATCGAGCGAATTAATCCGACAAATATCCGCTTCTAAAGACGCTGGGACTCGGGTCTCGTGCCCTTTGAGCCAGCGGAGTGTCCCCGCCTTGATCCGTGGCAGCTTTGTTGGAGTGCGCCCACACTTTTGGAGAGACCTGACTCCCTGCCCTGACGACGCTTTAGGGCCTGCTGTGGCGTGGACAGCCGGGAGCCCGCGCTGCTGCTGGCCGACCGGAAGTGGCTGCCTTCCCGGCTACGCGCGGCCTGACTGTGCCGCCTGGTTCATCGACTGGCGGATCTGACCGCACCATCTGCCTGGCGGACGCCTAGCAACGAGGTTTGGAGGCAGCGGCTGTGGTCGCTTCTGCTCCGGTCGTCCAGACCGCGGCGGCCGAGGAGATTGCTGCAAGAACCGGAGGAGAGAGACGCTGCGGACTCGCGACCGTGACGGAGGTAGTGGAGAGGCCGCGTGAACGCCGGTGAACAGTGAGTGGGGCATTGGGTGCGCGGCCAGGGTACGGCCGATGCTGGGAATGGAGACGCGGCTCTGAGACGTGAGACGCTCTTAGCCCCATGTAAGCCCCCTTGCAAGCGGGAAATACCGCCGGACGCTGGCCAAGGGAAATTGGGCGCGAACCGCCATTTTGTGCTGGTACCTGAAAACTACTGCAGCGACGGCCAGTAGGGTCGAATAGTGCAAGTGAACGCTCCTGCTGGTCTGGGGTGGCGAATTGCCTGGCCGTGCAACGCACCGTTGCTGAACTGTATAGACTTACCGGTTGAGGCGCCCCGGAGTCGCCCATTGAAGTGCGGAGGGAGATTTCACAGTGCCACTGCGAGACACTCATACTGCCTGGGGCGGCCACTTGTGAAGCCATACCAAGCTCCTTGCGCCTTGACTGTAACGTGCCGCAATAGAGGCCAGCACCCCGCCCGCTACTACTCGGACTGCAGGCGGCAGTGAGGTGCACCTGGGCAGCTGTCGGAGGTCACAACTGGACAGGCTGCCGCCATGGGCAAACCGGACACTCGCCAGCCCAGAATCACGTTCGACAAGACAACCAACAAACCGCCGTGCCAAGATGCGCCGGAGCGGGAATCAATAGGGGAAGCCCGACCTGTGCTGCCAGCAGACGACATCAAAGCCATGTTTCAGGATCTCAAATCGAGTCTGCAAGGCATAGATGGCAAAATGGACGCGTTGGCTGCGAGGATGGACAGCATGACGAGGAGAATGGACAAACAAGAGGGAGTGGTAGGGGTGCTGGAGACACGCGTAACGGAAACCGAAGAATGCCAGTCGGACCTAGATAAGAAGCTGCGAGGAATGGACAAAGTGCTGTCCCTGATTCAAATGAAGAATGAGGATTTGGAAGCGAGATCCAGAAGAAATAACGTTCGCATCACGGGGGTGGCAGAATCGACGGACATTGTAAATATGGAACGCTACATTGAACAGATGATGAAAGATCTCTTTGGAGAGGGACTGTCCACAATGTTCCTGGTGGAGAGAGCACATCGTACGCTGGGACCAGTTCCCAAACCGGGTGCCCCGCCAAGACCCATACTAGCCCGAATACTGAACTATAGAGATAGAGACTCAATACTGCGACTGGCAAGGAATACGGTGGATTTGCAATACAAAGGTAACCGGCTGGCAATGACCCTGACTTCACGATGCAAGTACAGACAGCAAGGCGGGAATTTTTGCCCGCAAAAAAGGTGTTTCAGCAAACTGGCACGAAATACTCCTTAATTTACCCGGCAAAACTGAGAGTACAAGGCCCAGGTAAACCCACCTTCTTCACGGACGCGAAAGCGGCATTGCAATTTGCCAAGCAGCTTGCCAAGGAACAGAGGGGTCAATCGGAGGCGGACAAGCGGGGGGACACTGAACAGCTAAGTGATGTTGAATAATGCTCTGTATTAATGTGTCTAGTGCTGCTGGGGCCTTTTGTGGCAGGAAAAGGGGATAAGGCACACAAACCTGTACCGACACACCCCAACGCAGTAATAAGTGCCGTCTGCTTGAATGAGGGGTGTAGTACTAATTGTCTGCGATCCCCGACACTGGGACATTACCGCTCCGTTTGGCTGGAGGTTCGAGGGCCCTGTAGTGCACAGTGTCTGACTTGCGCTCGATCGCCCTGCCAAAAGTGCAGGGTTTGATGGCACATTCCTGCGTACCCCATGGGATGTCTCCCAAAACATGGTTAGACCATCTACTAATGTTGTTACTTGGTCCTGTTGGGATGGTACGGGGGGGATGACTGCACGACCTAATTGGGGGGTTGGAGCGGGTGGGGGGACGGGTTGGGATTGGTTCTGTTTGGTTTGCATTGTTAACCTGTAAATACGCTCTGTTGCATTTGTCACCAAAGACTGCTCAAATGATGGTCACTGACACTGACGAGATGTGCTTGAGAAGGGAAGGATTGTGGTTGCTCTTACAATTGCCTGTGGGGGTGGAGGCCTCTGTGCCTTCGGCGGACTGCAATAGGCGCTCTTCTGCTCCGACTGCACCTTCATTCTTTGATATGGCTATGGCAGCTACCACTAGCTTAAGGACTGGAGAAATAAAAAACAATGCTGCGCATGTTGCGGGGGCATCGATAACTTGTTTAACATGGAATGTGAGAGGGATGAATGACAGGAGAAAAGCGAGATTAGTGCATGCCTATTTGTCAAGGAAAAACGTGGATATCTGTATGATTCAAGAGACGCATTTGCATACTGCGGATGCCCCACAACTTAAGCACCCTAGATGTAAATGTAAATGTATTGCGACTTATATAGCGCACGTATCACCCGAAGGTATCAAGGCGCTTGCTTAGGGAACCCGTCCTGGTATTCCCCTGTGAGATACCCCGGCAGGGTATCCACAAGGTGAAAGCCAGGCATCCCGCCGCGAGGGGCCGTAGTGGAGATTAAGCAAGCTATTGCCCAGAGTCGCAGAGTGTGACCCCGTGAGTCGAGTAGGCACCGGAGCGAGAATTGTCGAGTCCGTGGAATTTTTGAGCCCGAGACCCGCCGAGGCGGGGAATCGAACCCTGGTCCACGGCCAATTTCAGCTTCCAGGTCTGCCGCCTCTAACCACTGAGCCACGCTTCTCCCTAGATGGGGGGAGGTGGTGCATGCCCCCTACTCGAATTATGTGAGGGGGGTGGCGGTTCTGATCCGAAGAGGCCTGCAGTGGGTGACACACCGAGTGCTGAGAGATGAGAATGGACGATACACATTAATCCTGGGGGTGTTGATTGGCGTGCAGATACTACTGGTGAATGTTTATGGCCCGAACGACGATAATCCTGAATTTTATGAGACGCTATGGGTGAAAATGCAAACATTTGGCGACGTAGCAATACTGTGGGCAGGCGATTTCAATGTAGTGCTGTCCGACGCTATGGATCGACAGGGCACTGCCCGGGAACACCACCCGAGGGCAGCTGAGGCACTGGGGGGCATAGTCGTGGAGGCATCCTTAGTTGACTCCTGGAGGATGTTACTCCCACAAACGCGGGCGGGCACTTGCATTACGGCCCACAGGGCCGCATGGTCGAGACTGGACTATTGGCTGCTGTCCAGAGACCTGCATGCTTCGGTCTTGGCTGCGGTACACTTGCCGAGATCACTATCCGACCACGCTCCAGTAGGAGTGATGCTAGCCACCCCCGCACAATACACGCAGCCGTTTAGCTGGAGGTTTCCATCGCAGGCCTTATTGGATCAGGTGTTTAAAGAAGAGCTGAGGGATAAACTAGAGGAGTTCTTTGCGCTCAATGAAGGGACTGTAGACTCGCCAGGTACACTCTGAGAGGCCTGCAAGGTGGTGACTAGGGGGCACTGTATGGCGCTCAAAACGGGGGTATTGCGATCCATTAGAAACACACTGAATGCGCTCGAGAAAGAATTGGCTGCTCTAGAGGTCGAGCTTACTAGATCGCCTACTACTGAGGCCCGAGCGGCCTTCAAGACGAAACTCACCCAGTACCAAGAGGAAGCTGAGAGGGAAGTGAAATTCCTGCATAAGTACACTCAGGCTCGAAGATATGGGGAGGGAGACCGCCCGGGGAGGACGCTAGCAGCCATGCTGAGGAAACCTAGGGGTGTGGAATATATTTTGGAACTGACCACGGAGACTGGCGAATTAGCCCGGTTGCCGAGGCATATCTTGCACACCATGGAGGTGTATTATGAGGACCTGTACACCTCCAAAGTGCAACCAGGAGACGAGGTGATAGCGGACTACCTAGACACAGTAGCACTAGCGTGGTTCAACAACGGGGTAAGAGAATATTTGAACTTACCAATAACACAAGACGACGTACGTATGACCATAGCTGGCATGCCCTCGGGTAAGGCGCCTGGCCCTGATGGCCTCACGGCATCCTTCTATAAAGAATACGCGGATGTCCTTGTCCCCAGGTTGCACAAGATGTACATGGAAGCGATTGAAGCTGGGAGCCTTCCCCCGTCACTACGTGAAGCCATGCTCATTACGCTCCTAAAGCCGGACAAGGACCCTACATGTCCGGATTCGTATAGACCACTGTCCCTGATAAACCTAGACGCCAAGATCTATGCTAAAATTTTGGCGGAACGAATGAAACCAATGATTCCCCAAATAGCGCTTTCAGACCAATCGGGATTTGTGACGGGCATATCCACGTCGCACAACCTGCGCACATTTTTTGGACTGCTTCATTACTTAGACCCGAAGGTACAGGCCGCAGCTGCCTTGTTGGATGCAACTAAGGCATTCGACTCTCTCGAATGGAAGTTTCTGGAAACGCTATTCACAAGAATGGGGTTCAGCAAGCTGTTTATTCAGAAAATTTGCGTCCTTTACAGTTGCCCAATGGCGAGAGTGAAGGTGAACGGGCAGGTATCGCAGCCCATAAAGATCACTAGAGGGACCAGGCAGGGTTGCCCCTTATCGCCGCTGCTATTTGCCATCGCCACAGAACCACTAGCGGCGAGACTACGACAACATCATACCCAGCGAAGCATAGGATTCACCTCCACGGGACTGTTGGTGTCTCTATACGCGGACGACATTACTATTTTTATGCGCAACCCAGAGGAAAATTTCAACCCCCTCATGAGGGAACTGGTGCGATATAGTGGTCTGACGGGCATAAACATCAATTGGTCAAAGCCCACGATATTGCCATTGACAGACGGCACGGCACGGTGTCTTACCGAATTCCCCATCACTTGGGTGACGGAGGAGGTGAAATACTTGGGAATACACATAAGCCGGTCGATACAAGACCTGTGGCTTTTAAACTATGGCACCGCAGTGGAATGGCTTGAGACCAAGGTGAAAAAGTGGATCACCCTGCCGCTGTCACTGACAGGGCGTATAGCCATAACTAAAATGGTTGTACTACCTAAATTCCTTTATTTGTTTGCGAACATACCCCTGCCACTTACTCTAACCTTCTTCAAACGTATACGCTCCGCGCTTCTGGAACTAGTGTGGGCGGGCAAACAGCCTAGAGTGCAGTGAAAGGTACTGACGCTCCCTTTTCGTCAGGGTGGTCTGGCGGCCCCTGATCTTGAGCTGTATGCTTACTGCGCCCAGGCCCAGTTTCTGCACTTCTGGCAACACCCGATCCCATATCAACCCCACGTGGCAATCGAGAAAGATGTGTCGGCACCCACCCTCTTGACCACGACGCTATACCACAAGTACAAGCGGTCACCAGACGATGTTAATACGGTGGAAACAGTGAGATGGGCCTGGCAAAACATCGCGAAGCGGGCAGACATTACTGAGTTGTACGCCCCATCCATGCCGCTGAGCGGAAATCCCCTGCTGGGCCCGTTGCAAGATGCGGCGATATCTGAAAGGGCGCGAAAGTGTGGTCTGCTGGTTGCGAGTGACCTTTACCCAGACAACACATTTGTGGAACTGGGGGATATTTGCGAATCGGAAGTACCTACGGCTTCTGAATTGCTGCTGTACTACCAACTACGAGCGGCGTGTAAGGCCAGATACCCAATGTTTCCAGCAGTGCCACAGTCACTTGCGGCGCTGGAAGACATACTAACTAACAGCTCTCCGAGCAAGCTAATCACCCGGATCTATAAAATAACGCAAGACACGGCACCATGGATACGACCTAATTCAAAATCGCAATGGGAGGCAGAGGCGGGAATAAACATAACTGACAAACAATGGACGTTCTGCTGCAATCAATTGGAAAACTTGTCACCTAACTATAGGCTAAGATTAATACACTTTAATTTCCTGCACAGAACGTACCGCACGCCTGCGCAACTCTTCAAAATAGGGTTACTGGCTGAATCTCGGTGTTGGAGGTGCGGCGCTGAGCATGCTGACTTCTTTCACCTCACATGGAACTGCACGCCTGTGCAGCACTATTGGGCAGAAGTTTTTTCGAAACTGGGACAAATCACTGGGGAAACGCTGCTACCCGACCCACTAGTGGCCCTGTTGGGATTTGTGGCCGACATACCCAGTGCCTCAAGGAAATTAGCCGCAATGTTACTCCTCCTGGCGAAGAGGCAGATTGCACTACATTGGAAGCGTAAAACTGCTCCAAAGGCGGCAGGGTGGATTCATTCAGCGCTATACTGTAGAGATCAACTGACCACGTACTGGGAGCTCCTACCATTGAGATCTAGACCTGTGGATATCTGGCAGCCCCTGACGACCTGGCTAGCTGGGGAGGAGATGGATGACTGAGAGGGGTGCGCGGCGCTAGGAGTGCCTGGAGATAGTTGATTGACGGGAACATGAGGGTTGGGACGTTGCGGAGTTGGACTGAAAGGGAGTTGAGTGAATGGTGGTGGGACTGACTGGGGATGGGCATTGGCCGTGTGCATGTGAGTGGACGGCTGAATGGATCGACATGTGTGGAATGCCCCCTGAGATGCTTCCCCCCCCCCACGCGCCACACTTCCCCCCCCCTCTTGGACGTGAATTGCTGGGAATTGCACTGCAGTTGGTGACAAATTACTCTTTTTTATTGACGATTTACTCATGACAAAGCACAAAGCGTTGTTTGGTTGTATATGTTTACTACAAATTTCATGTTACGCGATACGTACAACGATATACAGTACGCGATCACCTGATGAGGACGAGATGATATTACTTATGCTGCCTGCCTCCGGGTTGTTGGCTGAATAGCGGTGTACTGACTTGAAACAATGAATAAAAGTTTATAATCCCAAAAAAACAAACAAAAAAAAAAACCCTAAGAGGAGGAACACGTATTTCCCAGGGAAAAAGGTGGCTGTGTCTACGGTAGGCGACACTGAGGTGAAACTTCAGTCCTCCAGCGAAAAAAAAGAGGTGGCACCGGGACCTGAGTGGCGGATTCCCTCTTTGGCCATAGACGAGCATAAACATTCTGAATCCCATATCGTTTTGGACATGTCCCGTTCGGTCCATGATAGATTCAGGAGTCACGGGGAATTTTATCGACCAAGGGTTGGTACAGCGGCTAGGGTTGACGCGGGTGCGCAGCAAGAAACCCGAACCGGTGCTGGCAGTGGATGGCACTCCTTTGAAGTCAGGCCCCATAATCGAACACACGGAGGCGTTGGAATTAACTTGCCCGGGGAACCCACATGATCAAGTGGAGTACATAGTACTTAATATAAACGAGGCTCCACAGTATGAAATCATATTAGGCATGCCGTGGCTGTGGTTACACAGCCCTTCCATAGATTGGCGACATAAACAAGTACGTTTCCAGTCAGAGGAGTGCCAACAGCAGTGTATGAGAGAACATAGTTCCATTGCGTTGACTCTTGCCTAATTCATCAGGTGGCCACGGCGGCAGAGAAGGAAGTCGCGTTACCGGTGGAATACGCGGCATATCAGGACGTGTTCAGTGAGGTCAAAGCGGAGTCGCTACCTCCCCATCGCGAGTATGACTGCCGGATCGACCTGGTGGACGGTGCAGTCACGCCCTCCTGTAGAGTCTATGCGCTCTCCGAACCGGAGAACAAACATCTGCACGACTATATAGAGCACTACAGCACCCTGGGATTCATACGTCCATCCCGCTCCCCTGCGGCCTCTCCGCTGTTCTTCACGGCTAAAGCCAATGGGGAATTGAGAGCCTGCATAGACTATCGCGTCTTGAACAAGAACACAGTAAGAAATCGATATCCGCTTCCGCTCATCCCCGTGTTGTTAGACCAGATGAGAGAGGCTACCATCTATACTCGCCTGGATCTACGAGGGGCATACCACCTGGTCCGCATATGGCAGGGAGATGAGTGGAAGACGGCGTTCAAGACGCGATACGGCCTATACGAATATTTAGTCATGCCGTTCGGGCTGTGTAATGCCCCTGCGGCGTTCCAGTATTTTCTTAATGACGTTCTGAAAGACTACCTGGACCGCATGGCGGTCGTGTATATAGATGATATACTCATCTATTCCGCTTCTCCTGCTCAGCATTCTGAACACGTACGCCTGATCTTACGACGCTTGCAGGAAAACCACCTGTATTGCAAGCTCAGCAAGTGCGAGTTCAGTGTGCGACAGGTGGAGTTCCTGGGAGTGATCCTGAGTCCCCAGGGGTTCAGCATGGCTGATAGGAAAGTGGCAGCGGTGCAGGAGTTGCCGCTCCCCAAAAACATGAGAGAGGTACAGCGATTCCTTGGCTTCGCCAACTTCTACAGGCGTTTTATCTCGCACTTTTCTCAGTTGGCAACTCCCATCACTAGGCTACTGAGAAAAGGAGTACCCTTTGTGGGGACTCCAGATACAACCACAGCGTTTGTACGGCTCAAGGAAGCGTTTTGTTCTGCACCTATATTGCGTCACCCTCAGGTGGATGTTCCTTTTGTTGTTGAGGCAGATGCGTCAGATCAAGCCATCGGCGCGGTTCTGTCACAAAGGGAACAGGAAACCGGCCAGTTACATCCGGTGGCCTTCCTGTCCAAAAAACTGAACCCGGCAGAGATCAATTATACCGTGGCAGAGAAGGAGCTTCTGGCGATCAAGCGAGCCTTCCAGGAGTGGAGGCACTACCTGTGGGGGGCTCAACATCCTGTCACGGTATACACCGACCATCGCAATCCGCACGGATCCCGAAGAGCTGTAGTTCTGACACAGGGTGTCTGGGACAGTGGGGGTGAATTGGAGGGCACCGGGAGACTTGGAGCCACGGGATCTGCAGAGTGTTATCTATTGACCTGTTTGGTGTCAGTGACTCTGCATTAGGGTGTCAGGTGAGTATGTGTGTGAAAGTTCTGATATGGACTGTGCTGATACCTATTGCATAGCAAAGTGATGTAAAGTAAGTTTGAGTGTATGTGTGACAATTTGTGGACCACCTGTGCTTCATGACACTGGTCGGTGATGTTGGTTTATACCTTATTCTCTTGCCAAAAGCACTTTACCACTCAACAGTGGGTTTAACCGTGTGGCCTCATCCCGCTGAGCTGCTAAAAGTGTCATAATTCTGTGTATGTACATATTACTGATATTGTTGTAGCCCAGGATGCACCCAATATCCATGTGAAATTACATTATTAGGATTGTGAGGGTGGGCCGTGGCTGCCACTGTGTAGCACCGCATGAGGGTGCTGTGTGGGGTTAGACTACGACCTTAAGGCGACACAGAGGTCCTGTCTGGACCTGGCAACGGTTACTGTACTTAAACCGGGACGCACCCCTGGACCGTTGTACTTCCTTCTACATGATCTCCCTTATTAATACTAAGATTAAACTGTATGCCAAGGTCTGAAGAAGGCCTTTGAATCAACAGATTGGGGCTTCTTCAAAGGGGTGCTGTGAAAGACTGGTGTTGGCCCTAGGTTTATGACTTATTTGCACATACTTTATGCTCAGCCACAGGCACAGGTACCAGTAAATGGTGCTCTATCCTCCCGGTTCTCAATGGGCAGGAGCACCAACCAGGGATGTCGACCATCACCCCTTCTCTTTGCACTAGCCATAGAGCCACTTGCAGTATGGGTCAGATGCGATGCCCAGGTTTGGGTGTTTGAATGGGGAACTGCGACAGAGGACATGATTGCCCTTTGCACTGATGACATACTTCCATTGCTCTCCCGACAGTCCCTCATGGGGTCCCACATGATACAAATAATGTTCTCTGTTCTCATGTTCTCTGGCGCAGGTGATTTGGCCTAAGTCCCTTCTGGTGCCATTGAAAGTGGATATGGGCGATATAGTGTGACGGTCACAACTGACAGTCTGCAGACTTTGGGCCTGATTACGATCTTGGTGGACAGAGTTATTCCGTCACAAAAGTGACGGATATCCCAACCCCCAGATTACAATTCCATTATGTCTTATCGAACTTGCAATTTGGCAGACAGGATATCCGTGACATTTGTGATGGAGTATCCCATCCACAAAGATCGTAATCATACCCTTAGTTGCAAGTATTTGGGGATTCATGTTGCCCTGGAAGCCAAGCTTACCTGAAGTCATACCGCTGGTCACCTAACATTCCATCTGAAAAAAGATTTTGTTTGATGGGCTGGACTTCAATTGTACAAACTAGGCAGGATAGCCCTGTTTATGATGATAGTCATGCTGTGACCCTTATATATGTGTCAAAACGTTCCATAATTCACCCTACAGACCGGGTTCTTCTATCTGCTTATCAACATTTGCTCATTTGTATGGGCCAGACAGCACTCTCATGTAGTATTTGGCAAATGCACAAAGTCGACCTATGATGGCGGAATGGGCATGGGCATTATCTTATAATACTGAACCACTCATATATTGGTGATGAGCGACTGGTTGTATGGGGGGAGTGATCAGACCCGGCTCTTCAAATGGAAGTTGCCCTAATGGGCCATAACAAGATTATAAGTATGTAAAACGGGTACCCGTAATGCTTCCCAAGGTCACCAGGGTGGTAATGCTGGCATGGAGGGACCAGAAACTCACAATGGAGACGACCCTATGGCAGTGATGCAGGTTAAAGTAACAACTACCAAAGAACAAATGCCAATGCTGCTACTATTCAATGAACTTAATCCAAAAAGATGTAGGAACTGCTCATCACTATATCTTTAAGCTCATGAATTACTTTTAATTTATTCACTTTATCTCATTTTTTTGAAAAAACTTTGTCAATTTTTATATAAATACAAAATACTACAAAACAACCCACAAATTGACTGTACCAAATACCACCAAATATAACACAATCACATCCACCATTAATCTCCAAACATACTGCATTCATACTCATACATAATCATCCTACATATACAATAAACCAAACAGCAAATTGTAAAAACAGAATCACTTTTTCACAAGAAGCAACAATATACATTTATATACATTTCAAACATTTAAATGAACTTTGTGAAGTTTGCAATAATCCTACTGTTGAATAAAGCTTGTCCTATTTGAACACAAGAACAGTTTTTTGGGGTTTGGTTTATCCTAAGATCTACGCGTTTCGAACCCCTCTAGTGGAGGGAGTTCTCATCAGGACCAAACATTCACTAGAAAAGAAAAAGAACTAATCAGAGAATGACTATAATTGCCAAAATGCTAAGGTTCTACCAGAACAACACGCCAGACTGTGTAAGTCTTTTTTTTTTGCTCCCTCGACTTACTTTTACCATGCAAGACATAAACATGACGTTTTTTTCTCCTCTCCTTTTTATTTATTTTCATCTTTTAGAAATTCACCAGTCACCATATTGTGTCACCAGTTAAAATACTGGGTGTACATACCACGTAGAGGTAAGACGTTACTGGCGTCAATTTGTGGGTTGTTTTGTAGTATTTTGTATTTAATAAAAATTGACAAAGTTTTTTTCAAAAAAATGAGATAAAGTGAATAAATAAAAAGCAATTCATGAGCTTGAAGATATAGTGATGAGCAGTTCCTATATCTTTTTGGATTAAGTTCATTGAATAGTAGCAGCACTGGCATTTGTTCTTTGGTAGTTGTTATAGTGTGCTCAGCCTTGCTGCTTATGAGCCAGACCCTTTACTTGGTACCACGCAGGTTAAAGTAAAGCATACTCCTTGGGAGATATGGTAAATTGGGCCTAATCAGTATATTGAGAGTGCTTGATGTGTGGCAGGGTGACAGATGAAGCCCTTCCAAGATCTCCAGATGGAATTTCCACTCCACAAGTTTCAGTTGTACAGGTATCTGGAACTATGGAACACACTTGCACACCGTAAGGACTCCCTGTTCAATGGCCCTAACCCACTGGAATCAAAATGGGGCCTCTGGGGAAGAGTGGGACATCTAAGATCTATATGTTGCTGGTACATGAAATACATTTGAAAAAAGAGACGAGGCATTTGATGAAATAGGAACAGTTTGTTTAATTAAACATTGCGATCGAGAGATCAGTTAAAGGCATAGGGTCTGTGGACTGTTTCAATTTACAATTGAGACATCCTTATATACAGTTCATTGTATGCCACAAACGGTTTCGGTGATCCTTGTATGGTAAGGAATGTAATGTGCTGCCTTTCGAGTCATAAATTAATTGTTCGATGGATAATCCTTGCGGGCCTCGACCGTGTGTGGACAAAATGTGGCCAGTGGGTAATGTGTCCAGATGTCTGGGATGGGGAGCGTGTGATCACTGCATGTGCCGAGTTCTTATTTGCTATATGTTCCTAATTTATGTGTGGCATCTGACTTTATGGTGTTTTAGGAGCGTGCATACCCCCTCCGGCCATTTGTGCTTTATTGGGGACAATCTCCCTTGACCACTGCAGTGTGGCTTCGCCTATCTGTAGGATTGATCTAACGTTTCCTGTCCATCCGTTTGTCTGCTAGGTACATGCCACCCCACCTGTGACCTGTCAGTCAATAACCGCGGGCCTAGGTCTCAGTGCTTGCCTGACTATGTATTTGCGAATTGGGGTTGATGTGAAGTTTTCAACAGGCAAGTTCATTAATAAGGACGCGATTTCGTTCACATAAATGATTGTATCGTTTCTCATATCAGTATTGACTTTTTCCATATTAACATATAAATAGTTGCTTATTAACTCATCGGACCTCTTTGCTAATTTTAAGGCCAAATGGGTGGTATGGGTAGGCCCTGTGGATGCTAACGATTTGCGGGATGCACACATAGAATAATCTTTTCACAGCTCCAACTCATACAGCTCTTATCTTACACTCAGGATGCTGTGGCGAGCGTGAAGGCACCCAGTGTTTGAGTGTCTTTGCTGTGCATAGGTAAATGGAGACTTCAGCCATATGGTGTGGGACTACCTAGTCATTGCGGTATACTGGCAGGAGATCTTTCATACTCAATTGACAGTTCTTGCCTGACTGACAGACCCCACCCAGAATACTCCTGTTGGGGATTCTGGAGGACTTGGAGGGTGTTGACTATCACTCATACATCTCAAATACACACACGTTGCTCATCTTACACCCAGGAGGACGTAGCGAATCCAGAGCCACCCTGTTACAGAGTGTCGCCACTGCTCAGAGAGAAAAGGGGACTTCTTCCATATGGTATGGGACTGCCCTGTCAGTGCAGTATACTGGTGGGACCTTTATCATACTCTATTGAGAGTTCTCACCTGACCGATAGACTCCTTACACTGAGTAGTCTTGTTGGGGATTCTGGAGGATTTGGGAGGTGTTGGATGCCACTCATACACCTTAAATACCCACACGCTGCTTATCTTACACCCAGGAGGTTGTGGCAAGTCCGGAGGCACCCTATGCCTGAGTGTCTCTGCTGCTCAGAGCGAAAGGAGGACTTCTTCCATATAGTATGAGACTGCCCAGTCATTGCAGTATACTGGTGGGACATCTTTCATACTCTATTGAGTGTTTCTTGAATAACCAATAGACCCTTTGCCTTTGTCACCCTAGACAATTTGGAGCCAGGACCCAGGAGGAGGAAACAACTGACCGGAACCAGTTTTGGGTGTAGATCAGGGAATTCCACCACACAAAGACTGGCACTGGATATAAAAGTGGGACTTTCGGAACCTCTCATCACAACACTCCTGGACCTGTGGAAGATTCAGAAGAAGGGTTGCTCGGATGTCTGTGGAAGAGGGACTTCCTTGCTGACTGAAGATGGATTGGATCCGGTTGCCTTGAACCCAGGCTACCCCGTGACTCCAAGGGTTAGTTGGCTGACCTGCTGTGTGAACTGCAAGGTTACAACAAGATTTCAGAGGCCTCCCTGCAACTGCACAGCTCACTAGCACCAACTGGACGTGCCTGAGCCCTGCTACATCCTGAAGAGATGGCTGAAGTCACCGCAATGTTGGACTTTGTGCAGCTGTGGTGACCTCTTTACGCTAAGAATCGATTGCCCGTTTCGACTGCCAATGTGAAGCTCCAGCGGTATCAGCTTTTTGTGCCGACAGTGACCATCTGTGATGACTGGTAACATGAGACTTGCACTTTGTGCCAACAGTGACCGTCTGTGGCAATCAACAACAAGAAGCTCCAGCGACGGCCAGCTCTTCGCAGTATCAACTGTCTGCGATGCTCAACATGCTCTTCGTGCAGACAGCCGCCTCTTTGCACCCAACGCAAACAGTACCTTTTGCACCAGACTTGAGAAGTTAACTCTTCAGTGGGACTAACCTAGTCCCTATATCTGTCTTGTGCTCCGTCGTGGTCAGCCTCAACATGTGACTTTTCACTGGTCTATTGTGAGCAGATACCTGCAATTGGCACTTTGTGCTTTTCGTGCCATTTTCTCCTAAAACATTAAAAACTCATATTTCTAGTTCAGCTGATTGCATTTTTGTCATTTTTGTGTAATAATATTTATTTAAAAGTATTCTTTGTCTAAATTTATTTGGGATTTTTCTTGTGTTGTGTTTTCATTATACTACCGCTTGAGTGCTACATAAATACTTTACACTTTGCCTCTAAATTAAGCTTGACTGCTTCTCTACCGAGCTACCAGAAGGTTAAGCACAGGTTAATTGAGTGACTTTTGTGGTTCACCCTGACATGGACTGTGTTTATCATTTGAATCAGCCTTCCACCTCTCTCAACTAATAACCCAATTCCTTACAGGTGGACCCCGGGGCGACTTTAGTTGAGATTGGGACCATGCTTGCTAAATTAGCTGCTGCGAAACACTGAAATGATGTGGCACACCCGATTTTGCATGAGTGGTGGTCAGCAATGAACTGGTGTGCAAAACATATACGGGACAAGAGACTGCCCTCAAAAACTTTAGTAGGTCTGGGGAGAGGGAGAGGTGGTGGTGGGACTATTAATGCCAATTCATAATGGTTGTGATGTATTATAAAGTGTGTGGCCAACTGGGAAATATTTCTTGTGACCGTACGATGCAAATTATTGTTTTTCTCTGAAACTCAAATAAAATGTTGCTTAAAAAATATCAGTCTTTGTAGAGTGGAGGCATTTTTTAATTTGGAGCCCTATTTTGGGTAACAGTCTGCACGGATCAATGAAACCTTCAAGTTTTCCAACAGGTGGAATGTAGGATTCATCTTCATGGCCTATACAAACCTTTTCCTATATTTGAAGTACAGATTGCAAATATTTTTTGCTCAAAACAAACTCTTTATTCCTTCAAAACATTCACAAAGAATCATTTCTACTAACTTTATATTAGACTTCCTTTCATCTATAAGTTGCACCACAAAAATGGTTACAGGGGATTCATACACTAAAACGGCTCACTTTTCTGCTCTTTCCAAATTACCAACTGTCTTATAAATGAGTGAGGCTTCCTACTCTGACATATCCCAACTCCACTGATTACCCCTGAAAATAATCTCCGATTGTAAACCTCAAAACATCTTTACATTTTGGAAATCCCTATTGTAATAAACTTGTCATCCAAAGTGCTCTAATGTCTAGATTTTACCTTCAAGCTAATGGCCATACTGAAAGGCTAAATGGAATTCTTCAAGAATTCATAAGATGCTACATTTCTGCTACCCAAACAACTGGAAAACAGTCCTATCTGCAGCAGAGTTCAGTTACAATAACTCAATCCATACTTCTTTTGGCTTTTCTTCATCGTTTGAATTAACCGGAATTAATCTTTGAACCTACTCAGATTCCTCTGAAACAGACAATTCGATGCCTGAAGTTCAAGATTCATTGAAAAGGTAGAAAAAGGTCTAAGAGACATTAATTCAAAATGTATAGACCAATAAGTCAAAACAAAGATTATAGGTCTTCCAGCCTAGGCAACCAGCTACTACTTATAAGACTGGAAACAGGGTTTGGTTATCCTCCATCAATTTACCCCGCTCAATCTGTAGGTCTAAGTTTTCTCCTAAATATTTTGGCCCTGGTCAAATTTCCAAAATCATTAATCCTGTCACTGTGAGACTCAAGCTTCCCCTTTCTGTTCATGTTTTCCATTTAAAATACTATCTTCATGGTAAAGGTATTCAGATTAAAAAAAGACCAACTCCCAAATTATTTAATGGCCAGTCAACCTCAGCATGAAGTTCAGGAGATAGGTGACTCTTGATACCTTAAAGGGAAGCTTTAATATCTTTTTGACTGGAAGGGCTATAATTCTTGTGATCGCACATGGAAACCAGTGGAACAGGTTCATGCTCCCCTTCTGGTCAAGCAATTATATTTTAAATGTCCTCATTAACCAGAAGCTCCAAATATAAGGCAGAAGGTAAGGCTTTTTTCCTGTTGCACCCAGGCACACAATCACCGGTGGTTCCAGCCCTCTGTTGCTTCCTCCCATGCCTCCACTTTCCCGCAAATCAGGATGCAATGGCATCTCCCTACCCTGTGCATATCCATCAAGAAGCGCTATTCATGGGGTGACTTTCTTCCTGCATACTGACATCTCTGAAATGTTGCATGCAGCGAGTCCCTGAATGCACTTCGCCATTTCCGCCATTATGTATTTACAAATGTTACCTTATCTCTTTACTTTTCAAAATAAATATATATTACGGTTTACTTTTACGTTTAACCTTAATTTTACTTCCCAATTCAAGATAGCTGAGCCAATTTGGAAATATTTATTTTTCCTTTTACACTATTTATAGGCAGTCCAATACTGTTTCTTCACAATTGTGCTTGCATGAATGCTTGCTCACTGGATTTGTAGAATCTCTGCCTTCTCCATTTCCTGCTTTATTTTTCCTTGCTCTTTGCCGGGCAGCTTCGCTTGGACAGCGGGAAGGTTTTTCTGGTCTCCAGTGTTTTCCTTCCCCCTGGAAAATAATTTTCTAGACCCATTCTAGACTCCCAAGTTCATTTTGGCAGCTGTGTTTGTTTTTGGACATAGCAGGCCATTCCTAGGCACCAGGAAGTTTATACACCTATCACTAAGACCTGCTCTTGACAGAATGTGCCCTACCTCATAGGGCCCTGTGATCCACCAGCCATTTGGCTGTAAAAGAGGGCTCACAGCCCCACGCTCTGTGCCACCACCTTGAGAAGTGGTCATCTATCTGAGACAGTCACTTGCTTCTTCTTTTCCCTTCTTCTGCTGCCCAGTCTGCCAGAGCATGGTTTCCTGTACAGCTCTTGGCTGGCTGGGAGGGGCAGGAACAGGCTTCAGTCTGGATCCCAATGGTCTGCACATAGCCCAAATTCTGGCACAGATACCTGAGGGATTGTGCAGAGTCCTCAATCTGTGAGATCCTTCTGCACGCCTGAGCTTGTGGTATCTGTGTAAATGTGGGTTAGCTCTGACGGCTTTCCCTGTAGCACTCTGTCCTGGGCATCAACTCTGCGTCTTGGACCCAAGAGATCTCTATAACATCCAGGGTTCCTGTGTGAGCCTGTACAGTATGTGGCCTGTGTGGTGTCGGAGTCTGCACTAAGATCTGTGGGCCACATTTACGAGAAGGGGAGCCACTTCTCAATGCGCCCTCCTTGCAACACCAATGATGCGTCTTATTTCCAATATGATGCATCATGTTGCAAGGAAGGACAGATACGTCAGCATAACTGACGTATCTGTCAGCGCAAAAAGTGGCACATTGCTGGAGTTGTGTCGGAAGCCTGACGCAACACCAGCAATGTTCCTTTCACATGGGGCAAGCCCCATGTGAAAGAGCCTGCCTCACCCTTACACCTGCCATGAGGCAGGCGTAAGGTTTTGACGCATTGGCGTTCTAGAAGTGGCGCAGCAAAATCTACGGCCGCTCCTACGACCCTTTCTTGCGGGGGTACACCCACCCTGCATACATTATACCTGGCGCAAGTGTAATGTAGCGCAGGGGTTTACGAAGTGACGCATCTACCTAGATGCGTCACTTCGTAAATATGGCGCATTTTTTACGCCACAGGTGCGTCACAAAAAGTGACGCACCAATGGCACAAAATGAAATGAGCCCCTGTGTATCCTGAGGGATAGCTCAGCTGCTGACGGCTTCTATGTGTATGATTTATGTGACATCAATGAAAGCTCTGCTCCTTCACGTCAAAGCCTGTTTTGACCTACCCAACTCTCCTGGAAAAAAAGATTTCTGAGTATTCAGTATGTTTAGATAGTTAGCGTAAAATGTTCCTCAAAGCTGAGAAATATAACACATTTTGCAGTAATAAACAAAACAGCTCTGAATCCACATTTCAGTCTTTTCTCTCTTTGAGTCAACTCCCATTGCAGTCTGTCTTCCATTTATTGAAACGTGGATGTGAAGTGTCGCAGTCATCAGCCTTGCCTTGGCTAAACCATGAAGCAACAATGGGTCCTTCAAGGGAGGTTTTCCTTGTAATAGTGGTAATAAAAGATAATTAGTGCGTAATTACCGAAGGGAGGGTACATCATACACTGTGGCTCTGTCGTGGTGTGCAACTTATACCTGGGTGAGTGCCAGGCATACTAAATCACGCCCTCATTGGCGCTAACCCCACGCCTTGAGAAGAGCACAGGTCGCAGCTGTATGTAGCCAGGAGTCTACCAACCGGCTCAAACCGGTGTCTGTAAGTAGAGCACATGGAAGAGACACTGCACAGTAATTGGCACCTATGGAAGGTGTGCACAGAAATCATTATTACATTATAGACACTGTGCCAACACTGCCTGAAGGCGGTGGAACGCGTCATTAGAAGAGATGCTAGGAACATTTACAATCATTTACAGTACATTGCCTGGGATAACACACAGCAGGTTTTAAATTCATTCTGTAAAGTGTCACCTGGATCACAAACAGCAGTGCAGCTTTCACTGCTCAGTAGCATGCCCCCATCTGAATATACTAGCTGCTGGGCCTGGTGCATGGCCAGGAGCTCAGGGTCAAAGGTGGAAGCTGTTGCTGGCTCCCAGCATAGCGCCGCCTTCTGCTGTAAAAAACACAGTTGATGGACAGAATGTAGAACAATGTCATACATTCACCCCAGTACAAGGATCTGGGCCTAAATCCATTGTTTTTTTGCACTCCACACCACCCCGGGTTAGACACTGGCTATATGCAAATCAGCTCTGACCCTGTGCCTCATGGGAACAGTCCAGTCCGAACTACCAAGCCATGTCTTTCCCAGATCAGAATCCAGCATCCAAGGACCGGTTTCTGGCTATCAGCCTTCATCAGCCTGGATAGCTTGACTCCAGTGGTGTGGAGAGCCTGGGACTCACGTCTGAGCATCCCCAGCACACTCGGGGTGAAAATTGCAAAAAACACAGTTGATGGACAGAATGTAGAACAATGTCATACATTCACCCCAGTACAAGGATCTGGGCCTAAATCCATCGTTTTTTTGCACTCCACACCACCCCGGGTTAGACACTGGCTATATGCAAATCAGCTCTGACCCTGTGCCTCATGGGAACAGTCCAGTCCGAACTACCAAGCCATGTCTTTCCCAGACCAGAATCAAGCATCCAAGGACCGGTTTCTGGCTATCAGCCTTCATCAGCCTGGATAGCTTGACTCTTGCCTGGGATAACACACAGCAGGTTTTAAATTCCCACATCTGAATATACTAGGGAGCAGATTTACAAGCCCCTTGCGCCACTTTTGCGTCACTTTTAACATGGGAAAAGTGACACAAAAATGGCGCAAGGGGCTTGTAAATCTGCCCCTCGGTGCTGGGCCTGGTGCATGGCCAGGAGCTCAGGCCAAAGGTGGAAGCTGTAGCTGGCTCCATGCATAGCGCCACCTTCTGCTGTAGGCATGTATTGGGAGTCTGACCATGGAGAGCACGCCCACAACTAAGCAAATCAAACAATGAGGACAGCCAGGGATGGTACCCAAACTCAAGGGCTGTTCTGTCTCGCTATCAGCATCTAACAGGAAATAGTTCCCTCTCTTGGTATGTGTGTAGTACACTGTTTACATGTAACCTCCATGGTGTGCCTCGGCACTCGCACCACGTGGCATCTGTGGAGTGCTGCCCGCCATCTTTATATAGCGCATGCAGCCCAATGGTCCTTGCGTGTGGTACCCATGTGTGCCCAGACGGCTGTAAATACGACCTTACACGCCAAACATCCCCCACCCCATGTACAGCCCCCTGATGCCCAGCTCCTTTCCACTCTCCAAAAAAGCACTTCAACACCCCAACAGGGGTAACAATCGCTATATAAATGCAAACCTTTCCCCCTCCTCTATCCCTCCGCTATCCTTCTCAATCCAAATAACTGACTAATATCCACCACTCAAATTACTTTCATATTTCACTATACTAATTCACCACTAATCCTTATGGGTTCCGGAGTAGCGTGCTACTCACCAAGAAAGTGCTTCAACACCCCATTTGGAGTAACAAGCACCATATAAATGCAAACTTTTTTTTCCCTCTTCTGTCCCTCCGCTATACTTCTCAATCCAAATAACTGACTAATATCCACCACTCAAATTACTTTCATATTTCTCTATACTAATTCACCACTAATCCTTTATGGGTTCCGGAGTAGCGTGCTACTCACCAAGACAGTGCTTCAACACCCCACGAGGGTTAACAAGCGCTATGTAAATGCAAACCTTTTCCCCTCTCCTATCCCTCCGCTATCCTTCTGAATCCAAATAACTGACTAACATATCCACCACTCAAATTACTTTAATATTTCACTATACTAATTCAACACTAATCCTTCTTGGGTTCCGGAGTAGCGTGCTACTCGCTGAAACAGCGCTACGATGCCTCGTCAGCGGAAGTAAGCTCTATATAAATGCAATTACAATACAAAACAATATGTCTGTGTTACGCGTAAGTGCTGGTCAAAGATACAACAAGATGACCGGAGAAGCCTCTGCCCTGGCACTCAATGCCCAATGCTTCCCACATAAGTCACACTATAAATATACAACCTACCAATAAGTTGGCAACGTCTGAACCCACGGTCCAAGGCAGAGGCGGTGGATCACACCAGTGGCATGAAGATCCTCTCTCCTGGCTCTGCTGTCGTGATTGTCATTCTGAAGCTTTTTAGCAGCCCTGCTCTGAATATCCTAGTCTGTTCTGCATTGAATGTGAAATAGTGTCTGCACAATGGTGGGGGCCTTGTTTCTTAAGGATTCGAACTTGTTATTTGAGGGAATCCACACCCTACTTGCAGCACTTGCAGTCTCCGCACAGACTAGCAGCAATGCACTTCTGAAAGCACTCGCACGCCCTTCACAGATTTGCAACCACGCACTAATGCCAGCACTCACACACCCTTTATAGACGAATAGCCACGCACTAATGCCAGCACTCGTACATCCTTTATAGATGAATAGCCATGCACTAATGCCAGCACTCGCACGCCTTTTATAGACAAATAGCCACGCACTAATGCCAGCACTCGCACACCCTTTGTAAATGAATAGCTGCGCACTAATGCCAGCACTCGCACACCTTTATAGACGAATAGCCACAGACTAATGCCAGCACTCGCACACCCTTTATAGACGAATAGCCACGCACTAATGCCAGCACTCGCACACCCTTTAGAGACGAATAGCCACGCACTAATGCCAGCACTCGCACACCCTTTAGAGACGAATAGACACGCACTAATGCCAGCACTCGCACACCCTTTATAGATGAATAGCCAGGCACTAATGCCAGCACTCGCACACCTTTATAGACGAATAGCCTTGTACTACTAACAGCACTCACAAACGTCTCACAGGCACATACTATTGACAATAATAGGACAGTTTTTAAAGACTAGCAGCTACATGATACTGACAGCACTCATACACTCCTGACACACTAGTAGGCACACTCCTGACAGTATTTGCACACTCGTCACAGCCACACACTACTGACAGCGCTCGCACACCCATTACTTAGTAGCAGCCACACACTACTGAAAGAACTCATTCACCTTTCAAAGATTAGCAGACACAAACTACTTGACAGCACTCTCACTCTCTTCAGAGACTAGCAACCACACACTACTAGCAGCACTTTCGCAACCTTTACAAACTAGTAGACATTAGCCATATGCTACTGACAAAATGTGTTCATCCTTCACAGACCAGCAGCCACACTCTACTGGCAACACTCATAGACCCTCCACACACTAGCATCCACACATTAATCACAGCACTCATACACCTTCCACATATTAGCAGACACATACTACTGGCACCACTCTTACACACTTAACAGACTAGCAGCCGAACTCTAATGACAGCACTCAAACTCTACTCACATACTAATAGCCAAGCACTACTAACAGTACTCTCACACACCTCACAGCCCCACTCTACTTACGAAACTTGCACACTTTTCACAGACTAGTAGCAACACACTCCTGGAAACACTCATACACCCTTCACAGACTAGCAGCTATACACTAATGACAGCACTCATACACTTTTCACAGACTAGCAGCGAAACACTCCTGACAACACTTGTACACCCTTCACAGACTAGCAGCTACACACTAATGACACCTTTCACAGATTAGCAGTCACATACTACTAACACACTAGTTGACACACTACTGGCAGTACTTGCAATCGTCACAGCCACACACTATTGACAGCACTCCAACACCCATCACAGACTAGCAGCCACATACTACTGACAGCACTCGTACACTTCTCTCTGATTAGCAGCCACACACTACCGACAGCACTCGCACACCCATCACAGACTAGCAGCCACACACTACTGACAGCACTCCTACACCTTTCACAGATTAGCAGTCACATACTACTGACAGCAACTGCACACTCCTTACAGTTACACACTGCAAGCAATACTCGCGCACCCTACACAGACTAACAGCCACACACTACTGACAGCATTACCACATACATAGCAGACAAACAGCCACATGCTACTGACAGCAGTGTCACACACCTCAGAGATTAGCAGCTACAAACTACTGACAACATTATTTTATCCTTCACAGACAAACACCCACACACTACTGGTAGCACTTGCATGCAGTCACAAACCAGTACCCACACTCTTCATAGATTGGTAACACTCATACACCCTTCTCAGACTAGAAGCCACATAGTATTGACAGCACTCACACACACCTCACACACTACCAGTAACACACTACTGTCAGCACTTGCACACTCCCCACAAAATAACTCACACTCTCCACAGACCAGCAGCCACACACTACTGGCAGCATTGCCACAAACATAGCAGACTAGCAGCCACACGCTGCTGACAGCACTGTCACACCTCACAGATAAGCAGCTACAAACTATTGACAACATTATTTTATCCATCACAGACAAACACCCACACAGTACTGCTCACACTTGCATGCAGTCACAAACCAGTAGCCACACTCTTCACAGGCTTGAAGCCACATAATATTGACAGCACTCACACACATCTCACACACTACCAGTAACACACTACTGACAGCACTTGCACACTCCTCACAAAATAAATCACACACTCCCCACAGACTGGCAGCCACACACACACACACACACTATTAACAGCCCTCCCCCACAACTCACAGACTAGAAGCCACACACTACTGACTCTATATGAAAGTCTGCTCTGCTTCAGACATCCAATGCCTCAAACACTGCCTGCACATCATCCAGATCCGGAATTCCAGTACCCACCTGAAGCTCAACACAACCAAGACAGAATTCCTGGTATTTGCTAAGAACAATAAACAAAGTTAAGTACAAACCTGACTTAGTGACATGCACCTTGAGAGCGTCAAACCAAACTTGTAACTAATGCCAAGTCACTTGGATTCACCTTCAACACCAACCTCACCCTCAAGAAACAAGTGCCAAAAAGCTCTCTTTTCTAAAAAAAAACTACATTGTTTTTCTAGAATGTGACTTCAGAAATGCTATTCAAGTCCTTGTGTTGTCACTTCAGTTTGATGGAAACAGTCTTCCCCAGACCTCCCAGTCCACAGTTTAAGGAGATCCTGCGCGCAGCAGCACCTCTCATCCACGGCTTGAAAAAAGATGATCACATCTCTCCCATCCTTGGAAGCCTCCATCATCTTCAAAATCTGATGCATCAGCTGCAAAGCCTTCACAACAAGCACTCCCGCTTATCTTGTAGACACACTCACCATCTCTGGTGGTTGTCTGAAAACCTCCAGCCAAGGCACCATCAGACTGCAGGCTAGGAACTGTAAAAAGGAAAAAAGCAAGGCAGCAGACGTTTTCAACGTGTGCACCGGAGGGCAGATTTACAAGCCCCTTGCGCCTCATTTGCGCCGCAGTTGCGTCACTTTAGTGACACAGCGGCAGCGCAAATCCTGCTCCATAGTGCAGGGGTACTTACAACGTGACGCATCTGGGAGATGTGTCACGTTGTAATGCCCTGCGCCACATGTAGGCGTTCCTGTGCAGGGGGGGGCGTTCTGGCGCAGGAACGCCTCCTAAAAGTGGCTGAGTGAAATCTACAAGATTTCACTCAGTCACTTTTAGGCCCATGCTGCGTCAAAACCCTGTGCATGCCTGACGCAGGCGTAAGGCTTGACGCAGCATTAACTAGATAGGGCCCCCAGAGCATTGCTGTAGCTGCTTCGCGTTTGCGACGCAACTCCAGCAATGCATCACTTTTACGGCACAGATGCGTCACGCATCTGTGCCCTTTTTGCACCATGGTGCGCCGCATTGTAAATGCGGCACATCCATGATGGCGGAGCTGTGGCGCACAATAACTGGCGCATCCCTGCTGATTTGCAGGGATGCGCCAGTTATTGTAAATATGCCCCCTAGGATCTTGATCAACATCCCCATATCCATTAGGAGCACCTCAACGCTGCTCCAATTTAGAAAAAAGAGCTGAAGACGCACCTCATTAAAAGTCTACATAACAGTGAATGAACTGTGCACAAACCAGCTACCTCTCCTATGAAACATTGATTTTATGGTGGAATCTTACTAATTGCAGTGCTCCATTGCCTTATGGCTAGCTTTGCGCTTTAGAAATATGGCATATATTTATATATATATATCCACAAATGCCGGACAAGAGATACGGCTGTCTTGGGCGGTCCGAGTTCACAAAGCCGGCACTTTTCCAAATATTCACCCCACAACTCAGGAACCACTCGGACGCTTCAGGTGCTGCAAAAGTATTTATTTTAGCACGGGAAAAACGACGCGTTTCGGGGGTTAGCCCTTGATCACGCCATATATATATATATATATATATATATATATATATATATATATATATATATGTATATATATATATATATATATATATATATATATATATATATATATATGTATTTCAAAGGACCTCAGTTCAAAGGTGCACTCTGTATTGGAATCTCGTACGGGCACCAGCTTCTCACCCCTCCAGAGTGTTAAAGCCTTACGCGTTTCAGAGCAGTAAGCTCCTTGTTCACAGGCACATACGTGGTGGCGCAGAAATTGAAGATTAGACCTTTGAACTCTTCATGTCATTTTTTTCGTTACCATAGTGGGTTAAAGGTCAGTTCACAAATCAGGCATGCTGGGATATGTAGTCGCCTCTTAATGGGCTCATTTATTACCTATAGTAGGCTTCGATGGTCTAATCTGTATTCCCAATAGTTGGTCTCTGCTCACCTGCCTACTTTCTATTGATTTTCACGCCCTCCAGTGGGCTTCCGAATTCAAGATTAGCAGTGCTGTGTCTCCCAATACACCACTGGAGACTGTGCACAGTTCAAGCCACCATGCTGCACTGTATGACAGGGAAAAGCAGGAATGATGGGAGAGGTGTGCTGCTGCTGCCAGAGCGTCGGACTTCAGAGCACGGGGCTCACGGTTCGATAGCCGGCAGCAGCTCAGCTCAGCATCATGTGACTTTGGGCAACAACCCACTTAGGGCCAGTGTAGGTCGCCAAATACCGGTCGGTAACGGCCGATTTCGGCCGTTATCGACCGGTATTTGGAGTTTCAGATGTAGGGGGCCTAACTTTACAGAATCGGTAAAGTTACAGATTCGGTATATTTACCGATTTGGTAAAATACCGAATCGGTAAATTTACCGATTCTGTAAATCCAGATGTAGGTGGCACTGAAAACAGTGCCACAGGCCCTTAGGACTTCATTATTTACCACCAAATAATACTTGGTGGTAAATAATGAATTTCTGTTTACATGCACATCTGTACATATACACCCTAAGGGCATGTATGTGTGCCACATGGCACACAAGCCAGAATCTGGGGTGCAACAGGGTGTCAAAGTGACACCCTGTCCCCCTTGCAAATTCGGTAATCTTACCGAATCGGTATTGACCGATTTGGTAATTGACATTGATTCCTATGGGCCTCAAGGCCCATAGGAATCAATGGCAATTACAGAATCGGTAAATACTGATTAATTAATTACCGAATCATACCGATTCTGTAATTAATTCGGTAAAATTAGCTACATCCCGATTGCCAGTTCTTAAATACCGAATAGGTATGATTCGGTATTTAAGAATCGGTAATCTGGGATTACCTACATCGGGCCCTTAATCTCCTCGACAGGCCCCCAGCGCATGAATACCTTTAGGGGTGATAAGTCCCCTTTTAAAAATGTGGAATTTATTATGTATTTATAGTGTGCCATATTTAACATTATACGCTGCATTCCTGTCTTTTCCCTGCGCTTACACACAATGTGCTGCGTAGCGCCAGTGCAGGCACCCTTTTACCATGGTGTTCGTATTGTAAGCATGATTGTTTTTGTGAAGGAAGGGAGACCTTTTTGCACAATAACAATCCCACGAGGGATTTTCCGTTTCTATGTGTGTTGCAGAATGCAGCACACATAGAAAGTGGGAAAAACTAGGAGAAATAAAGACATTTCTCCTAGGTACACCGTCCCTAGGGATGCACAATATTTTGACGCATTCCCAGATCTGTATTACAACAAAAAAGTGACTATGGGTCTAAAGAGAAGAAATATATGTTTATGTGTGCCTTGATTACTCTATATATGCCTCAAACATTGAGGTATATAACCGGATATTTACAGAGTGTGAAGGAATATCCATCAGTTACTTTTCCTTTACCGCCCTTTCATCATCTGGACCACTTCGCACAGTGGGAAGTCCATGTTATAACCACCTCAGAAGGTGACAGAGTTTCTATCTGTTCAGTGGTCGCGAAAACAATCA
Organism: Lissotriton helveticus; assembly: GCF_964261635.1. Classification (NCBI taxonomy): domain Eukaryota; kingdom Metazoa; phylum Chordata; class Amphibia; order Caudata; family Salamandridae; genus Lissotriton; species Lissotriton helveticus. The sequence goes on from NC_136065.1 coordinate 2,083,948,750, forward strand.
TGACTAAGTATTCTCTCTACTACAGAGCGGTGCCCCATTATCCTGAGCTGCATGCCAGGTGAGGAGAAGCACGTTCCCCTCGCACCAGAGGTGAGTGCGAGGCCGAAATGCCTTGATAACTAGGTTTAGTCTAACACACGGCTAACAGAAGTAATCACTTTACAGAATGTGATAGCTTATGATAACTTATACTAATGTTGGTTTTGTTATCCTGTCTTGTTTTGCTTTGTTTTGTTGTCTATGTTGTCTGTGCCTTGGTGCCTTCGAAATCTGGATATCTTCTATCTAACCAGGAGGATTACCAGGAGTGACCAGGTGATATAATGATCATTTTCTGTGTTCACTACATTTTTATTTAGATATTGTTTCAAGCAGTAGCAAATACTCAATAGGTCCTGAAGAAGCGGTAGATACCTTTTTGGATCTTTAATTTCCGCAGAAACATGTCGACCAATAGATCAAGTCAGTAGTTATTTGTTCAATCTACTGACCTATTTGCACTTATCTGTTTTTATTCTCTTGGAAGTGGACGGCTCCAGAATAAAGTGACTATTGCGTTCACTCTCCAATTTTAACAAGAACACTTTCTTTATCACTTTATGCACTGCTTTCAGTTACATTTATATTCACATACCAGCCACTGGCCACTTGAGTCCTAATACCATTGTGATTAACCACTTCACATAAATACCTTCTGAGGTGGTTATAACATGGACTTCCCACTGTGCGAAGTGGTCCAGATGATGAAAGGGCGGTACAGGAAAAGTAACTGATGGGTATTCTTTCACACTGTGTAAATATACGGTTATATACCTCAATGTTTGAGGCATATATAGAGTCATCAAGGCACACATAGACATATATTTCTTCTCTTTAGACCCATAGTCACTTTTTTGTTGTAATACATGTCTTGTATAGGGGGCTGTGACTGTGCTGAGGTCGTTAAATATCCCCTTGGACCCTCCACCCATCCATTTGTGTTTGTTGTTTGGCATTCCCACGTCTACCAATAAAGGGAAATCTGGTAATGCATAATAATCCATTGTGGATGGATGTGTGGCAACACCCGCACTCTAACCCATGGAACGCCTCCCTGGGCAGCGTAACGCAGGGCAGCAATTTGCGATGCCTTGTGTTATTTTAGATTTATCAAGCCAGGCAAGGCCAAGCAAAGTGGCCTTGTGGGGCTTATTAGATCTAGCTTGGGTCACCCTTGCACCCACTTGTGTGGCGCAAGAGTGACGCAATTCTTTGATAAATAAGCCCCATAGAAAGTAAGAAAGGTATAACATGTGGGTGTCATCAGTCACAACGCGAGCAAAGGTCCTTATTACCATTCACCTGCAGTACTTAGGTTGACAACAACATGAACCCCTGAACCCCATAATTAACAAGAGCCTCTCCACTCTACCTGCTTCAGAGGGCACCCCAGTAGCTTTGACTGAGAAAACTACGGCACAAGAAGTGCAATCAGTGGGAATTAATCAATGGTGACTGGGAGTGCGAATAAACAAAATACAGGCAACAAAACAAACATTAAGTAGAAATCAGTGTTTTGTGCAATATGTGATGGACATACAGACGCATCCATCTCTCTCTTTTTCTTGTTCCTCGTTCTCTACTAGTTCTCTTCCTCCCCCTCCTACTTCTCTTTCTCTCCCTTTCATTGCCCCCTCTTAAAAAATGATACTTTAAGGAAACATCCGAAGTTCCCTTGGGCGCCGGTAAGTCTGTCTCTCTAGCAATACAGACTCTGATCCCTGTGGGAATGGGCTGAGCAGCTGTTTGTGCACAGTGTCCACCCGGCCACAGATGTGCAGAGGACAGGCTGCCTCTGAGCCGTAGACTGAGCCGAGGCGACAACAGGCACAGCCAGGATTCTGGTGGAAACTCACAAGTGGATACCCTAAAAAACATAAGGACTTGGCGCAAAGGTCCTGTGAGTACACTCACCTTATGCCTCACAAGAATCAAGGAACTATTATGACTATTTTTATTCCTCTGTAGTTATCCTGACGTAGACAGTATATATTAAGGAGAAGGAACATAATTAAATTGTTTAACTGAAATGATGTTCTCTCGATTGACGTCCGAGCGTACAGAAGTCCTTCCCCCGTGGACTTCAATGACATGGATGAACTCTGGATTCTCAATGCAGCAAGTCCCTCCCCCCCTTCACTGACGAGCAGCCACACAGACCTGGCAACACTCACACACCCTTCACAGACTAGCAGCCACACACTACTGGCAACACTCACACACCCCTCACAGACTAGCAGCCACACACTACTGGCAACACTCACACACCCTTCACAGACTAGCAGCCAAACACTACTGGCAACACTCACACACCCTTCACAGGCTAGCAGCCACACACTACTGACAGCACACACACACCCTTCACAGACTAGCAGCCACACACTACTGGCAACACTCACACACCCTTCACAGACTAGCAGCCACACACTACTGGCAACAATCACACACCCTTCACAGACTAGCAGCCGCACACTACTGGCAACACTCACACACCCTTCACAGGCTAGCAGCCGCACACTACTGGCAACACTCACACACCCTTCACAGACTAGCAGCCACACACTACTGGCAACACTCACACACCCTTCACAGACTAGCAGCCGCACACTACTGGCAACACTCACACACCCTTCACAGGCTAGCAGCCACACACTACTGACAGCACACACACACCCTTCACAGACTAGCAGCCGCACACTACTGGCAACACTCACACACCCTTCACAGGCTAGCAGCCACACACTATTGGCAAAACTCACACACCCTTCACAGGCTAGCAGCCACACACTACTGGCAACACTCACACACCCTTCACAGGCTAGCAGCCACACACTACTGGCAACGCTCACACACCCTTCACAGACAAGCAGCCGCACACTACTGGCAACACTCACAATCACGTATGGCAGTGAGGCCCTAAGAGGTACTGATGCAAAACTTCTAGATATAACTATATCAAAGGCCTACAGACTTCTCTTCCATTTGCCATCCTATACCTCACAAGCTCAGATTCGTTTAGAATTTGGTCTGACGAGCCAAATGCTTGCACGTAGAGGGTCATATATAAAGTGTTGGCACAAAATAAAGAATTCACCTGAAAACTCCTTGAATCAACAGCTCTGGCAATACCTGACCAACTTCTCTGGAACACCGGCGAAAAAATACTTAGAGGAGTCCCTGAGTATTACAGGTCTGAAAGAGCTATGGGAGATTCCTCTATCGTATGCACAATTTAAGCACGCAGTGAACAAGAGCTTAAAAAGACATTCTATTGTGGAGGACAAAGCCACCTTTTCTCACAGGCGTCATGCCTGGATGACTCTGTGGACATACAAAACACCGGGGCTCCAAGCATATTTTGGTCTGGGATATGGCTGGAAAACAAAAGAAGCCTTTTTAAAACATAGGTTGGGGATCCTACCTGCCATTCCATATCTACCACCGTGGCTGAGAACGAACTATGGGACTAGATGCCGGCTGTGCGGAATAGGAGTCGAAGACTTAGACCATTTACTATGCACTTGCTCGAGGCTGAACGAGAAGAGAGCAGCTCTGTTAAAAACAGCCTTTAACGAACTAAGTATCCGCTCACGCAGACAAGCAGTCCTTGCTTGTTTTGATCCTGGTCTTCCACCGCTAAATGGGAAGCTGGTGAAATTTCTGATACTAGCAGAACGGAAACTACCATGCCAGGCAGTCGGCTAAAGAGGAAATATCGGGCTGTGACCAGCTGCTATGAGCAATTTGCCACTCATGTTTATTGATTTTAGTAATGTTACTTTTTAACTAAAATGTCCTGCTTTTACATTTTCTCTTTTAATTCTACTTGTGGAGATTGTTTTAATGTATTTTTTGTAATGGTTTTAATTAACCTAAACAAAAAGTTACTAACACTCACACACCCTTCACAGGCTAGCAGCCACACACTACTGGTAACGCTCACACACCCTTCACAGACTAGCAGCCACACACTACTGGCAACACTGGCACACTTGCACACTCCTCACAGACTAGCAGCCACAAACTACTGGCAACGCTCACACACCCTTCACAGACTAGCAGCCGCACACTACTGGCAACGCTCACACACCCTTCACAGACTAGCAGCCGCACACTACTGGCAACGCTCACACACCCTTCACAGAGTAGCAGCCACACACTACTGGCAACACTGGCACACTCGCACACTCCTCACAGACTAGCAGCCACACACTACTGACAGCACTCACACACCCTTCACGGACTAGCAGCCACACACTACTGACAGCACTCACACACCCTTCACGGACTAGCAGCCACACACTACTGCCACCACTCACACACCCTTCACAGACTAGCAGCCACACACTACTGGCAACACTGGCACACTTGCACACTCCTCACAGACTAGCAGCCACACACTACTGACAGCATTACACACCCTTCACAGACTAGCAGCCACACACTACTGGCAACACTGGCACACTTGCACACTCCTCACAGACTAGCAGCCACACACTACTGACAGCATTACACACCCTTCACAGACTAGCAGCCACACACTACTGGCAACACTGGCACACTTGCACACTCCTCACACACTAGCAGCCACACACTACTGGCACCACTCACACACCCTTCAGAGACTAGCAGCCACACACTACTGGCAACACTGGCACACTTGCACACTCATCACAGACTAGCAGCCACACACTACTGACAACACTCACACACCCTTCACAGACTAGCAGTCAGACACTACTGATACTGACAGTACTTGCACACTCTCATCCTCACAGACTAGCAGCAACAAACTACTGACAGCACTCTCATACTCCTCACAGAGTGCACCGCTCTCACACTCCTCAGCACTCTCATACTCCTCACAGACTGCACCGCTCTCACACTCCTCAAAGACTAACAGCCACACACTACTGACAGCACTCACTCACCTCTTACATACTAGCATCCACAGACTACTGACATTCCTGACACTCCTCACAGACTAGCAGACACACACTACTAACAGCACTCGCACACTCCTTATCCTCACAGACTATCAGCAACAAACTACTGACAGCCCTCGATCACTCCTCACAGACTGCAACACCCTCACACTCCTCACAGACTAGCAGCCACACACTACTGATACTGACAGTACTTGCACACTCTCCTCCTCACAGACTAGCAGCAACAAACTACTGACAGCACTCTCATACTCCTCACAGACTGCACCGCTCTCACACTCCTCAAAGACTAACAGCCACTGTTAGAACCGGGGTCTCTAGTTGGCAGGGGTATGCACCCTAATCCAAGTAGGGACCCCCGCTTCCGACCTGTTAGCTTGGCGCAGAGCAGCAAAGGCGTTACTTTAGAGGCAATGTGTAAAGTATTTGTGCAACACACAACGGCGATGACACAGTAAAAACACTCACAAGAGGAACACCACACCAGTTTGGTATAAGAATAAGAATTTCTTTATCTAAAAACTAAGAACCAAAAGCAGGTAAATCCAGCTCCAGGCAAGATCAATAATAAAAAGGATTCCAATTTCCAAGCAAGATCAATAATCAATAAAAATGAATCCAGTTCCCAGGCCTGATCAAAAATAAAAAGGATTCCAGTTTCCAAGCAAGATCAATAATCAATAAGAATGAATCCAGTTCCCAGGCCTGATCAAATCACCAAAAGCTCATGTGTCCCAAGGGCTCCTGCTGGTAATGTCTTTCTCACAGTGTCCTTGAATGGCAAAAGTTCACTTGAGGTAGGTTCTTATGGTCAAAATTCACTGTGGGAAGGTTCTTAGGCCAAAGTTCCCTTGTAGCGTAATAAGTATGCCTCTCATAGAAATGATGTTCCCAGCAAAGCACAAAGCTCACACTCCAGGTACCCTAACAACCCGCACCCCGCCCCCTCACAGCAGCCTGGTTGCACTGATGCGTTACCTGGGGTGGTGGTTGTGGGCGCGGGTGCGAGGTTTCCTCTCCCCCTGGGGCCTTGGGCTCAGCAGGCGCTGCACGGGTGGGGGTTACAGCCACACAGCGCTCCTTTAGCACCGTGCTTAACAGTGCCTCCAAGTCCTGGAAACGACGGAGCCTCCTGCCACACAGCGCTTCGCTTCTCAGCGCTACACAGCACGCTCCGGTCCCAGTGGCGGTGACCTCAGGGCCAGTTTCAGTCGGCTTGCGCCAGAAGCAGAGGCAATCACAGAGCCCTCGGGAGGATCACGGGGCAAGCAGTGCTGAGGGCAGGCACAGCGTTGCAGGGCAAATCTTGAGAGTGTTGTTGCTGTTCCAAAGGGCAGTCTTTAAAACGCTGTGGTCCAAGGACAGGTAGTTTCCTTTAGCTTAAAAAGGGTGCAGTCCCAAAAAGGCAATCTTTAAAAGGTTGAAGATTCTTTAAAATGTGGTTCAAATAAAAGTAGTTCCTTTGGGATGTTGTGGAGACACTCTGGTGGTGATGTTGCAGTCTCCCATGCAGGGCAGGATCAGCAGACAGTAGGGCAGCTCAGCTGGTTGTGGGGCAGCAGTTCCTTGGAGCAGTCAGCCTCCTTCACAGTAGCAATCCTCTTGCGCAGCAGTCCTCACTCCAGCAGGGATTCTTCCAGGTCCAGCAGTGTAACAAGAATGTGAGGCCAGGACCCTCCCTTATATATCTTTTTAGTCTAAGGGCTAGAAAGTGGTGGAAGTCCCTGGAAGGGTCTGGGGGCAGGGGCTTCTGGAAGAGTCCAGGGTGTTCTGGTATGTTCCCTGCCTTCCCTGACCTAGCTGTCACAGTGACGAGAGACAGGCCATTAAGGCTACAGTGGGCAGCCCGTCACAGCTCATCCCAGGGAAGAAGGTGTGAATCACCACTCCCACCTCCCAACCCAGGCAGGCTATCAGTACGCAGAGGGGACGGGGGAGTCTGCAGCCTAATCTAAGTGTAGGCAGGAAAAGGTCCCCTTTATAAAAGTGGGATCCCTAGCGTAGTAATGCCCAAACCCTATATATCATTGGAAAGGGTTCCCCGCCCCGAGTCCAACAAGACCAAACATGATAGACTTATTAGGTCCCTGTCAGAAGTTATTCCATAAGGGGAGGTTCCCAATGTTAGCCTATTGGAGGATTAAACCTTACTGCGGTAGCAGTGGCTTGTGGCAGATATGCCAGCCTCACAAGGTTTTAGGGGAGAGCACCTGCACCTCAGCACTGTTTAGCAGTGGTGAGGCACCCAGAGTCATAAGTCCAACAAAAGGTAAGGTAAAAATGGGAGGCAAAAGGGCAAAAAGGTAGGGGAAGACAACCCTAAGGCTGACAGGTCTAACACGTGTCCCCCCCAGCTGAAAGTGGGGAGAACTACTCAACCTCCAGGGAGTTCTCATCACTAAGGCGGAAAAACCGAGAGAGACCGTCAGCATTGGCGTGGTCTACTCCGGGTCTGTGTTCCACCCCGAAGTCCATCCCCTGTAGAGAAATGGACCACCTCAACAATTTGGGATTCTCGCCCCTCATTTGCATGAGCCACCTGAGGGGCCGGTGGTCAGTCTGGATCAGGAAGTGGGAGCCAAACAGATATGGCCTCAGCTTCTTCACAGCCCAGACCACCGCGAAGGCTTCTCTCTCTATCGCACTCCACCGCTGTTCTCGGGGGAGCAGCCTCCTGGAGATGAAAGCAACTGGTTGGTCCCGCCCCTCCTCATTGAGTTGCGAAAGTACTGCCCCAATGCCAGGCTCTGAGGCGTCCGTTTGGACAATGAACTCTTTGGAGAAGTCAGGGGCCCTGAGCACAGGAGCTGTGCACATGGCCTGCTTTAGGGAGTCAAAGGCTTTTTGGCAACCCTCTGTCCAAATGACTTTTCTAGGGTATTTCTTAGAGGTTAGCTCTGTCAAGGGGGCCACAATGGTGCCATAGCCCTTGACAAATCTGTGGTAGTAACCTGTGAGGCCCAGGAATGCTCTGACCTCAGTCTGTGTTTTGGGAGGCTCCCAGGCCAGGATGGTTTCTATCTTGGCCTGTAGGGGCTGCACCTTGCCCCCGCCTACCAAGTGTCCTAGATAGACTACCGACCCCTGCCCTATCTGGCATTTGCTAGCTTTGAGAGTCAGGCCTGCCTGCTGCAGAGCCTGAAGCACTTCCTGGCGGTGACCCAAATGGTCCTCCCAGCTGCTACTGAAGACAGCTATGTCGTCCAGATAGGCAGCAGAGAAGGCCTCTAAACCGGAGAGGACCCGGTTCACCAGCCGCTGGAAGGTGGCAGGAGCATTTTTCAGTCCAAAAGGCATCACTCTAAACTGGTAGTGGCCCTCTGGGGTGGAAAAGGCGGACCTCTCTTTAGCTCCATCTGTTAGGGCGATCTGCCAGTACCCTGACGTGAGGTCAAAGGTACTCAGGTATCGAGCAGCCCCCAGCCTGTCAATGAGCTCATCCGCCCTCGGGATAGGATGAGCGTCAGTCTTGGTCACAGAGTTCAGTCCCCTGTAATCCACAAAGAACCTAAGTTCTGGTGTGGTGCCCGGTGGGGCAGCTTTTGGTACCAGAACCACCGGACTGGACCAAGGGCTGTTGGAGGGCTCTATCACCCCCAACTCCAGCATCTTAGTGACCTCAATCAATCAATCAATCAGGAGTTTGTTAAAGCGTGACTACTCACCCGTAAGGGTCTCAAGGCGCTAGGGGTGGGGGGGGCGGGAGGGGGGGTGCAGTTTCCATTCCATCAAGGAGGGGGTCTGTCGAAGAGCCAGGTTTTGAGGTTTCTTGCGAAGATGGGTAGCGATGTTGTCTGTCTGAGGTGGAGCGGAAGGGCGTTCCATGCTTTGGCTGCGAGGAAGGAGAAGGAGCGGCCTCCCGATCTGGTCTTTCTGGTGCGGGGGACCACGGCGTAGGAAAGCTGGGCTGATCGTAGAGTCCTTTGGGGTGCGTGGAATTTGAGTCGGCTGTTCAGGTATGCTGGTCCGGTGCCGTGGAGGGCCTTGTGTGCGTGGGTGAGCATCTTAAAGGTGATTCTCGCCTCGACGGGGAGCCAGTGGAGTGTGCGCAGGTGCTGGGAGATGTGGCAATGTTTTGGCAGGTTGAGGACCAGTCTTGCGGCGGCGTTCTGGATGTTCTGTAGCTTGCGGATGAGGTTTTTGTTTATTCCGGCGTAGAGTGCGTTGCCGTAGTCGAGTCTGCTGGTGACCAGGGCGTGAGTGACTGTCTTTTGGTGTTCGAGGGGGATCCATTTGAAGGTCTTACGAAGGAGGCGGAGGGTGTGGAAGCAGGAAGATGAGACAGAGTTGATCTGGCGGTCCATTTTGAGCTCGGAGTCCAGGATGATTCCCAGGTTGCGTGCGTGGTCTGTGGGGGTTGGCGGGCTTCCGAGGGCGGTGGGCCACCAGGTGTCGCTCCAGGCATCGGGGTTTGGGACCATGATGAGTCTTCTGGTTTGTTGGTGTTTAGTTGTAGGCAGCTGTTTTTCATCCATTTGGCGACGGCTTCCATGCATTCACGAAAGTTGTGTCTGGCGGTGTTGGGCTCGTTGGATAGGGAGAGGATGAGCTGGGTGTCGTCTGCATATGACCTCACTCTGGATGCTGGCCTTCACCTTATCTGACAACCTGTAAGACTTGGACTTGACAGGGGGGCTGTCTCCTGTGTCCACATCATGGGTACACAGGTGGGTAATCCCAGGGATAAGGGAGAACACTGAGGAGAACTTCCCCAGGACCTGGCGGCAGTCCCTCTGTTGCTCAGGACTCAAGGATGGGGAGAGGACCATTCCCTCCACCGATCCATCCTTCTCTTTGGAAGCAAAGAGGTCCGGGAGAGGTTCACTTTCCTCTTCCTCGGCCCCATCAGTTACCATCAGTAAGGTAAGCTCAGACCTCTCATGGTGGGGTTTGAGGCGGTTGGCGTGTAGCACCCTGTGGGGCTGCCTGGGGGTTTTAAGGTCCACTAGGTAAGTGGCCTTGCCCTTCTTCTCCAATATCTCATAAGGGCCTGGCCAGCGATCGTGGAGGGCACTAAGCTCTCCAGGCTCCATGACCCACACCTTCTGTCCAGGTTTTAGCTCCACAGGGTGAGAATTCTGGTCGTACCATTCCTTCATTACCGCCTGGCTGGCATCTAAGTTGTCAGAAGCTTGTTTCCACAACTTAGCCATTTGGCTACGGAAGGCCAGCATGTAGCTCACTACATCCTGGGGAAGCCTCCTTGGAGTCTTCTCCCACCCATCCTTCACTAAACTGAGAGGCCCCCTAACAGGGTGACCGTACAAAAGCTTGAAGGGGCTGAAACCCACCCCCTTCTGCGGTACCTCCCTGTAGGAAAACAGCAAACAGGGCAAGAGGATGTCCCACTTTTTCCTCAGGCCCTCAGGCAGACTCCTGATCATGCCTTTTAGGGTCTTGTTAAATCTCTCCACGAGACCATTGGTTTGTGGGTGGTAAGGGGTGGAGAACTTATAAGTAACCCCACACTCCTTCCACATGGCTTGCATGTAGGCAGACATAAAGTTGGTACCCCTGTCGGACACCACCTCTTTGGGAAAACCCACTCTGGTAAAAACCCCCATCAGGGCCCGTGCCACTGCAGGTGCAGTGATGGTTCTCAGAGGAATAGCCTCTGGGTACCGGGTGGCGTGGTCCACCAGAACCAGGATAAACCTGTGACCAGAAGAAGTCGGTGGATCCATGGTCCCAACAATGTCGATGCCCACCCTCTCAAAGGGGGTGCTAACGACAGGCAGCGGTTCCAGGGGAGCCTTCAGCTTAGTCCCTGTTTTCCCACTAGCTTGGCAGGTCAGACAGGTCCTGCAGAATGTATCTGAGGAGATCCTCATCTGCGGCCAATAAAAATGTGGGACAAGCCTAGCAAAGGTCTTGTCTTGGCCCAAGTGTCCTGCCAATGGGATCTCATGAGCCAGTTCCAAAAGAAAGGCCCTGTAGCACTGGGGGACCACTAAGGCCCTTGATGACCCATGCACAGGAGCCTTGGGCTCACTGTAAAGGAGCCCATCCTCCCAGTAAATATGATACTTCGCGGAGGCATTGCCTGCTGCTTGGGCTTCGGCCTGTCGCCTCATGCCCTCAAGGGTAGGACACTCCTTCTGTGCCCGGCAAAACTCCTCCCTGGTGGGCCCTCCTTCCACCTGCCACCCTGCAGGGGTAGGTAGGTCCCCCAAGGGAGCAACGTCCCCCTCCGTGGACTCCGGTGCAACCTCCTCAGGTGCCCCATCCATCTCACGGGGTGACTGCCCCGGAGCGGGCTTCCCACGCCCTTGGGCTCCTCCCTTCTTAGCAGCTGGCTGGTCCATTTTTCCAGGCTCCAGCCCTGGTTGACTCCCTTTCCGGGCAGCCATAGACCGTGTGGTAGCACAAATCCACTCCGGTAACCCCAGCATCTCCACATGCGCTTTGAGCTCTACCTCCTTCCAGGCAGTATGCTCTAGGTCATTCCCTAACAGACAGTCCACTGGCATGGCAGGGCTCACAGAAACTCTTAATAGGCCTGAAACCCCTCCCCACTCAAATGGAACCTGTGCTATGGGATAGTGACCCCCCCTGTTGTCAGCCATCACAACTGGATGGACTGCATCAGGAATTATTTGCTCTGGGGACACCAGCTGACTCCTTACCATAGTCATGCTGGCACCTGTGTCCCTCAGGGCCTCCACCCCCCGACCATTGAGGGTAACCGACTGCCTATACTTGGTAGTATTTGAGGGCACATGGACCTTAGGAACCATCTCACTGTTTCCCAGAGACACTAGGACAAGCTCTGCCCCCTCACTCCCATCATCTAGAGACAGCTCCTCCCCAAGCGCTACACTAGCCACCCCGGGTTTTTACCTCCAGTGGGCTGTGGTGCTCTCTTGCGACACTTGGGATCCCCCTTGTAGTGTCCAAGTTCACCACACTCATAGCACCGGACAATTCTGGGCTGCTGACCTTTGTCAGGATAAGTGGGCTTCTGGTGGCCAGATTGGGGCTGGGACCCAGACCCTTTCCCTTGTGAACTATTTTGGGGGCCTTTGGAGAACTCTTTCTTTTTGTCTTCCCCCTCTTTCCTCTGGTGGGAACCCTGACCACCCCTTTAGGAGTCCCACCCAGAACCCTTGTTGGACACCCTGGTACTGACCCATGTGTCCGCCTCCTCAGCAAGCTTCCTAGGATTGGTCAACTTGCGGTCAACCAGGTGTTAGCGCAGCTCTGGAAAACATTTCTCTAGAAGGTGCTCTCTTAAAAACAAGTCATACAACCCTTCATAGTCATGCACATTGCTGCCCCGCACCCAACCATCTAAAGCTTTACTAGCGTAGTCCAGGAAGTCTACCCAGTTCTGTGTGGGAAGTTTGTGGCTATTCCTAAACCTCTGCCTATACCTCTCAGGGGTAAGACCGAACCTCTTAAGCAATGCGGCTTTCATGACAGAATAGTTAGTCTGGTCTTCCTTCTCTAGGTAAAGGAGGGTGTCCCTAACATCTGGAGGTAGGTACTTATACAAACCACCCCCCCAATAACTCTCTGGGACCCCATGGGCTCTTAAAGACACCTCATAGGCGGCTAACCACTTATCAATATTATCCCCCACCTTAAAACTGGCCATCACATCTTTAGGCATAAAGACCCTGGACTCACGTGAAGCTTCCATAGGTACGCGGCCACCATTCTTGTTGCTGTTGGCCCCTACTTCTAGGGCCCGGATTTCCAGTTCCTTCAGGCTGAGCTCATGGGCAAGTTCTTTTTCCCGCACAGCCAGTCGCTTGTTCTCGCGATCCTGCTCCATGGCCCACCTTTCTCTTTCCCGCTCTTTCTCCAGCTTGGCAAGCTCCAACCTGAGCTGTCTCTCCTCCCTCCTGTCCTCCAGGTCCTCTACGGACAGGCTCTTCACTGACACACTACTGCCTGCCCTGGAAGGTACCCTTGTACCTGGTAACAAATTACCATTTCCCGCCAAGTGCAGTAGGTCAAGGTTTCCTGTGGCGTCATGCTCTGGTCCTTGCTCGTCCCCATCTCCTTCTGAGTGGGCTGTTACCCATGCTCTCAAAGCTTTCTGAAGCACTACCTTCTTGGCGCTTCGCTTGAAGGGCACCCCTTTCTCTTCGCAGAACTCTTTGAGTTGCGCCACTGTGTAAACTTCCAGATTGGCCAGCTCGAATTCCATGTTGCTAGGTGGGGCCTCAGACGTTTGTAGAGAAAACCAAATGGGACTTAGGCAAAAGGACTTTTAAAAAGAGCAGCCAGTCAGGGAGAATTAAAAAAAAAATTCAAAAATGCCAATTGGAGAGGGTAGACAAAAATTCAGTAGAGTCAGGTGTAGGGTTGCTGTGTACACTGCGTCGCTGCGTGGTGTTACACAAGCACAAGTCCTATCCCACCGCTCGATCACCAATGTTAGAACCGGGGTCTCTAGTTGGCAGGGGTATGCACCCTAATCCAAGTAGGGACCACCGCTTCCGACCTGGTAGCTTGGCGCAGAGCAGCAAAGGCGTTACTTCAGAGGCAATGTGTAAAGTATTTGTGCAACACACAACGGCGATGACACAGTAAAAACACTCACAAGAGGAACACCACACCAGTTTGGTATAAGAATAAGAATTTCTTTATCTAAAAACTAAGAAACAAAAGCAGGTAAATCCAGCTCCAGGCAAGATCAATAATAAAAAGGATTCCAATTTCCAAGCAAGATCAATAATCAATAAAAATGAATCCAGTTCCCAGGCCTGATCAATAATAAAAAGGATTCCAGTTTCCAAGCAAGATCAATAATTAATAAGAATGAATCCAGTTCCCAGGCCTGATCAAATCACCAAAAGCTCATGTGCCCCAAGGGCTCCTGCTGGTAATGTCTTTCTCACAGTGTCCTTGAATGGCAAAAGTTCACTTGAGGTAGGTTCTTATGGTCAAAATTCACTGTGGGAAGGTTCTTAGGCCAAAGTTCCCTTGTAGCGTAATAAGTATGCCTCTCATAGAAATGATGTTCCCAGCCAAGCACAAAGCTCACACTCCAGGTACCCTGCCAACCCGGATCCCGCCCCCTCACAGCAGCCTGGTTGCACTGAGGCGTTACCTGGGGTGGTGGTTGTGGGCGCGGGTGCGAGGCTCCCCTCCCCCTGGGGCCTTGGGCTCAGCAGGCTCACCACGGGTGGGGGTCACAGCCACACAGCGCTCCTTTAGCACCGTGCTTAACAGTGCCTCCAAGTCCTGGAAACGACGGAGCCTCCTGCCGCTTCTCAGCGCTACACAGCGCGCTCCGGTCCCAGTGGCGGTGACCTCAGGGCCAGTTTCAGTCGGCTTGCGCCAGAAGCAGAGGCAATCACAGAGCCCTCGGGAGGATCACGGGGCAAGCAGTGCTGAGGGCAGGCACAGCGTTGCAGGGCAAATCTTGAGAGTGTTGTTGCTGTTCCAAAGGGCAGTCTTTAAAACGCTGTGGTCCAAGGACAGGTAGTTTCCTTTAGCTTAAAAAGGGTGCAGTCCCAAAAAGGCAATCTTTAAAAGGTTGAAGATTCTTTAAAATGTGGTTCAAAGAAAAGTAGTTCCTTTGGGATGTTGTGGAGACACTCTGGTGGTGATGTTGCAGTCTCCCATGCAGGGCAGGATCAGCAGACAGTAGGGCAGCTCAGCAGGTTGTGGGGCAGCAGTTCCTTGGAGCAGTCAGCCTCCTTCACAGTAGCAATCCTCTTGCGCAGCAGTCCTCACTCCAGCAGGGATTCTTCCAGGTCCAGCAGTGTAACAAGAATGTGAGGCCAGGACCCTCCCTTATATATCTTTTTAGTCTAAGGGCTAGAAAGTGGTGGAAGTCTCTGGAAGGGTCTGGGGGCAGGGGCTTCTGGAAGAGTCCAGGGTGTTCTGGTATGTTCCCTGCCTTCCCTGACCTAGCTGTCACAGTGACGAGAGACAGGCCGTTAAGGCTACAGTGGGCAGCCCATCACAGCTCATCCCAGGGAAGAAGGTGTGAATCACCACTCCCACCTCCCAACCCAGGCAGGCTATCAGTACGCAGAGGGGAGGGGGGAGTCTGCAGCTAAGTGTAGGCAGGAAAAGATCCCCTTTATAAAAGTGGGATCCCTAGCGTAGTAATGCCCAAACCCTATATATCATTGGAAAGTGTTCCCCGCCCCGAGTCCAAAAAGACCAAACATGATAGACTTATTAGGTCCCTGTCAGAAGTTATTCCATAAGGGGAGGTTCCCAATGTTAGCCTATTGGAGGATTAAACCTTACTGCGGTAGCAGTGGCTTGTGGCAGATATGCCAGCCTCACAAGGTTTTAGGGGAGAGCACCTGCACCTCAGCACTGTTTAGCAGTGGTGAGGCACCCAGAGCCATAAGTCCAACAAAAGGTAAGGTAAAAATGGGAGGCAAAAGGGCAAAAAGGTAGGGGAAGACAACCCTAAGGCTGACAGGTCTAACAGCCACACACTACTGACAGCACTCACTCCCCTCTTACATACTAGCACGCACAGACTACTGACACCACTCACACACTCCTCATAGACTAGCAGTCACAGACTACTAAGAGCACTTGCACACTCCTCACAGACTAGCAGCCACACACTACTGACAGCACTCACTCACCTCTTACATACTAGCACCCACAGACTACTGACAGCACTCACACACTCCTCATTGACTAGCAGTCACAGACTACTAAGAGAATTTGCACACTCCTCACAGATTAGCAGATACACACTACTGACAACATACACACACTCCTTACAGACTAGCAGCCACACACTACTGACAACATTCGCACACTCCTCACTGACTAGCAGCCACACACTACTGACAGCACTCGCACACCCTTCACAGACTTGTAGCCACACACTGCTGAGAGCACTCACACAGGGGCCTCACAGAATAGGAGTTACACACTACTGACAGCACTCATACACCTCACAGAATAGGAGTTACACACTACTGACAGCACTCACACATACTCCTCACAGAATAGGAGTCAAACACTACTTACCCCTCACTGACTAGAAGCTACACACTGCTTTTTTTTAAGTTCAAGTTTATTGAAACCAAAACATAGACAAAATACACTTACAGCCTGATTCATGCAGCATTTGCGAGTCTCAAATAGCGAGAAAATGCGAATCGCTATTGAGAACTCGCAAATCAGAATTCATGTACAATACGGGAAAAAAAAGCGACTCGCATGCGGGCGCTAAATCCGTTAGCGACTAACTATAATCGCAGAATAATCGCTATTTCCGGCTACCTGCGTCGGGAATGCGAGTCGCAATCTCGTGCGATCGGGAATGCGAGTCGCAATCTCGTGCGATCGGGAATGCGAGTCGCAATCTCGTGCGATCGGGAATGCGAGTCGCAATCTCGCGCGATCGGGAAAACGGGAAGTCGCTTTACGAGCACAGTGATGACATCACAACCAGGAAGCAGGCAGTTCCCACCCCCAAACACCACAGTGAGGCAAACCTCGAGGGAGCAAGTCGGAAAGCAGCAGCTAATCTTGTGATAGCGAATTGACTACCAAACTGCTGCCATGTATGAGGAACCTGTTCCTGGCCCCAGCAACAGCGCAGGGCGTAAGAGGAAGCTGAAGTTCTCAGAGCAGGAGCTCGAGAATCTAATAGAAGGGGTGGTGGCCAACCACGACAGACTCTTTGGGATCAACTCCAGGAAGGTCCCAGAGCAAGACAAACGGAGGATCTGGCTGGGAATAGCCTCCAGTGTGAACTCCGTGGGTGTGGCCGATAGGTCATTGGAGGAGCTCAAGAAGCGATGGTATGACCTCCGAGGTCGTGCCAAGGAGAGGGTGGCGGAGCGCCTTGGAGAGGCATCGGGCACTGGAGGTGGCGGACCTACAGTCCCTCCCAACACACCCTTGGAGGACCAGGTGGAGAACACCCTTGAGAGGGAGGCGTGCGTTGGCGTCACACCTCTGGACTCCTCCCGCCCCACCCAAGACACCCAAGGTAAGTGGCATGCGACTGCGACCCTGTCCCCTATGACCGTCCCTGACCAAATAGGCTCACATAATGGCCCGTAGTCATGCCTTTGTTGCGCATCAGGAAATGCCCTGAAGCATTGTGGGAGATGTAGTATGTCCACAATGTAGTAGTACCACAATGCAGCCAGACAGGTTCCAAAGTACGCAAATCCACAGCCATCCAGGGAATGTCACCCAGCATGCATGTAACATCAGCACGTCTGACAGTCACATGCAACTAATGAGTATCCACTTACCCTCACAGGTGGCGCAGAAAGCAGTGACAGCGAGAGGCTGCAGATAGATGAGGAGGCCCAGGAGGAGGATTCTCAACCGGAAACCCAGGCACCAGCCCCTGCCGCTGCAACAACACCAGCAGCCAGGCCCCCCACCGTTGTGGCCCCTGCATCTGCCGTTCCAGCCGCTGCCAAAGCCAGGCCCCCCACCGTTGTGGCCTCTGCATCTGCCGTCCCACCCGCAGCCAAAGCCAGGCCCCCCACCGTTGTGGCCTCTGCATCTGCCGTCCCACCCGCAGCCAAAGCCAGGCCCCCCACCGTTGTGGCCTCTGCATCTGCCGTCCCACCCGCAGCCAAAGCCAGGCCCCCCACTGTTGTGGCCTCTGCATCTGCCGTTCCACCCGCAGCCAGAGCCAGGCACCCCACTAATGTGCCTCCAGTCCCTGCCGCACCAGCAATGCCTGCTGTGACACCACCTGCAGCTGGTGCTACGACATCTGGGCCTGCGACAGCGGCAACACAGCGGCCAGCCACTGTGACAGGCCAGCAGAGCAGGCGTGGGAGTTCTCGCCGTCACACCACAGCTCCAATCAGCAGGAGGGGCAATGGACAGCGCCATGCCTGTTTGAGCGTAGAGAGACGCATGCTCAGGATCCATCAGCGCCAGTCACAGCAGCAAGGTGCCATTCAGCTCCAGCTGCACAAAATTGGGCGCAATGTGGCCGGAGTGGTAGACCGCATGGACCGCATGACGGCGGCCATGGGCCGCATGACTGCAGCCATGGAGGCAAACACTGCTGCGATGATCAAGCAGCGCAGTGCAGCAAGCCGGCGCCACCACCAGCTCATGAGCCGGCTGACCTCCTACAGTAGGTCTAATTATGTGGCTGCAAATGCCACCTCACAGTTGTCGCGCCGGTCACTCACACAGCAGCACCAACTAGTTCAGTGCTGTGAGGACATCACCAGGGTCCTGGAGCACCTAACCACCGCGGTAACGGCACTACACCCTCCTGCTCTACCTGCCACTGTAGGGGGTGACGATGGCAGTGAGGGGGCTTCCAGCGTCAGCAGCCAATCTGCCACACTAGTCCCGCCACTTAGGCGCAGCACCAGGGCAACGCCTGGTACAGGTGCCCCGGAAGAGGATGAGCCTCAGAGGCGCTTGGGCATAACGCGCAGGAGGCGCAATTGACTCTGTCAGAAAAACACTGGCACAGGCTGACTATAAGCCTGCCATGTACGTTCACACTGCAGTATGAAGGAATACTGTTAGTTGTAAATAGTTGTACTGATTACCTTTTTCTTGTGAATGAAACAAATATATTTATTTTGCAGCACACATTAGCCTTGTGTAATCATTACATTTTGCATGCAATTGTGATATGTGGGGTGGGGGAAGAGGGTGGGCTAGAAATTGTTCTCTGTGATGTGGTTGCGACGTCTGTGGCCTTCAGCTGGGTTCTCCCCGCGTGCATGGTGCGCATGTGCTGGTGGCCGGTCGTCCCCTTCTGATTCACTGCCTGAGATCTCAACAGGTATCCGGCGCTTGGTTGCAATGTTATGAAGCATTGCACAGACAGCCACAATGCGGCAGCAGGCAGCAGGACTGTAATACATGGCCCCACCTGTCTTGTGCAGTATACGGAACCTGCTCTTGAGCAGGCCAAATGTCCTTTCTATACAGTTCCTTGTCCGGATGTGCGCAACATTGTAGCGACGTTGCTGAGGTGTGGCAGGGTTGAGGTAAGGGGTCAGGAGGTATTCCTGTAGGGCGTAGCCACTGTCACCTGAATGAGAGGAGCAGATGTTGATTGCCTGTGCAGCGCAGTGACTTCATTGCAATGTGACATTGTCGACAAAGTGTACTTACCAAGTAGGTGTCCTTCCCCAAACTCTCCCCTGAGCAGTCGTGTGTGGAGTCCGCTGTGCCTGAAGATAAAGGAGTCATGGGTACTCCCTGGGTACTGGGCGACAATGTCAGTGATGATGGTCTTGGCATTGCAGACCACCTGTATGTTGAGGGAGTGGTAGGACTTCCTGTTGCGGTACATATACTCCGTGGCAGCTGGTGGGCAGATGGCGACGTGGGTACAGTCTATGCAGCCGAGGACATGGGGAAAATGGGCTACATTGTAAAATTGAAGTTTTGTCAGGTCCAATTCCTGTTGGCTCGTGGGAAATGTGATGTGGCGGTGGAGCTGGGTGAGCATGGCGTCAACGAAAGTGTGGAGGCAGCGTGACATGGTGGGCTGGGATATCCCCCCAGCAGCCGCTACTATGCCCTGGAAACTGCCGGAGGCCAGGAGGTGCAGGCTGCACAATACCTGCACATGTGTAGGCACCGAATTGTTTCGCCTTGTTGGGTGCTGCATGAGGGGGTCAAGTTCATGTATCAGCCAGATGATCATTTCCCCATTCAGCCTGTATTTAGCATATATCTGTTCTCTGGTTTGGCCCAGCAAGGTGACCCGCTGCCGGTAAATCCTTTCCTGCCTCATGCGTCTCCTCCGTGCTGCTCGCTGTAGCCTTCGCCGCCTCACCACCATGTACATTCCTGGCATTGTGGAACGCCTAATGCTGCTGCTGAATGTCCTTATGTGTGATTGGTCAGGCCTGGACCTGTTGGTGATTGGCCAACTGTTTTTCAAATTTTACTTAATCATGGCTTTTATGGTTACCACCTGCTTTGAGTTGTCCTTAATTTGCGCCGCGCAAAAGTGCGATTTTGGGGTTTTTCGCTATTGTATATTTTTCATGAATGCCGATAGAGAATATATTGCGTTTCGCTATTCATTTCGCAGATTCCGTGGTTGGTCGCTATTTCCGTATCGCTAATGCTCGACTACCGGGAATCTGCGACTATTATAGCGTAATCGCTATTATAATCGCTATTCTGTGTTTGCGAATTCGCTATTTTGTTCTTGAATGCCAATTCCGTATTTTGCACCCGCAATTGCATTTTCGCAGCCATTGCGGGCGCTATTTCGCTTCATGAATCAGGCTGATATTCTTTAAAAAGGGCATAAGAAGAAGACAAAAGTATGATTTGAAAGTATATAATACAACGGAATCAATAAACACTTATTCCTATAGCATGAAGAAAGAGAGGGGATGGGGGGGGAGGAACAAGAAAAAGGAGGCTAAATAAGGCATTTATGTAGAGAAAAGAACATTGCATGGGAATAGTAAATGCAGTAAACAGTTATGAAATAAACAGCAAATATCAATAATTATAAACGTAGATAGATAGCAGCAAAAATAACTGAGAAGTATCATGGAGGTTTTTGAACATCATCAGACGGATTTTGGTGAGTGACAACAGCAACAGGTGAAGAGGAAGAGAGTTTGGAGAGGTATGTAGTAAGAGGAAACCATAATAAGTCCCTTTTAACAGCTAGAGAAACCGGGGTAACATATTTAGTATCAAGTCTATGATGAAAGCAAATAGCATTCCACTATGCTGAGTAATTAAGTTTTGTGGAATCCTTCCAATTAGTAGTAATCAGGTGAAAGGCTATAGCCAAAAATAAATCAAACAACTTAAAGTGAGAAGGGGAGTGAGGTAAATCAGGTGATAGGGAACCCAAAAGGACAATGGAAGGGGAGAAAGGGAGAATGAAACCAAATATAGCGTGCATGCGTGACCATATTGATCGCCAAAAGGAAGCAATATGTGGACAATGGAACAGCATGTGGAGTAGATCTGCAATCTGACAAGGACAGGACCAACACTTAGGTAAGAGGTCACGGGAAAATGATGCCAGCTTTTACGGGGTCAGTAATAAACGTTGATAGACAAAATAGAGAGTTTGGGTAGTATTAGCAGCTCTGGACGTTTTATGTATTTTAAGCCACAACCTATCCCATAAAGAGTCAGGCAGAGATACGGACAAATCCTGCTCCCAGGCCAATTCAATCTTCGACTTGAGTCGTTCAGAAGGAGTTATAAGACATTTGTATATGCAAAAAGCGGAAGGAGAGATTCCCAAAAGCGGAACAATAGCGGAGGAGGAGAGGGGCAACTCAGATGAAGGGGGAAGAGATTGAAGATAGAGGAGGAGAGCTGGTAATAAGAGGTCATAGTGTTTCTTAAAGGAATTGGGGAGAAGAAACTGAGCTTAAAGATCAACAAAAGATAAAGGAGCATTATTAAGCAGGAGTTGGGAAATCCAAGATAGACCCCTAGCTTTCCAGGATTTCCAGTAAAAAGACCGATAACTAATGCGAAGGAGCCTATTATGCCAAATAGGTTGGTGGGGCAAGGAAGCAAGAGACGACAAGAAGAGGGTAAGAATGGAAGTAAAAGTTGACGAGTATAAGCAATGACAGAAAGCTTCAAGAAAGAAACGTTAGCCGAGAAAGCAAGTGCTTCCGAAAAATTGAATGGTGAGATGAGAGATTTTTCGAGAGATAACCAAACAGGAGGATAAGTAGGATCTTCTGTGGAAAGCCACCGAGAGGCTTACTTGAGAATAAAAGAGTGATGATAAGACTTAAAGTCTGGGAATTTAAGACCTCCAAACATTTTATCTTTCTTAAGAGAGGACAAAGCGATCCGCGGGGCTTGTTTCTCCAAAGAAATTTAATTAAGAGCGAGTCCAATCGTTTAAAATAATAACAAGGAATACGGACAAGAATCATGGAAAGTGAATAGAGGACAATAGGAGCTAACATCATCTTGATAGAGTCCAAATGGCCCCACCATGAAAGAAAGAGAGGATGCCATCTGGTGATCGAGTCACTTAATTTCTTTGTAATATACTCAAAATTAGCTTTCAAGGTGTCGGAGATAGAAGGGGAAAACCATAATCCTAGATATTTTACCTTAGTGGGTTGCCAGGAAAAGCCAGTGTGATCGAAGTAATGGCGTTGACATAAGACGTTCAGAGGCAAGACTTCGCATTTGTCCCGATTAAGGCGGTAACACAAGACTTGCGAAAAGGCATCAACTTAAAGGAGAAAGGCATATAAAGTGGACTCGGGATTTGAGCAATAGAAAAGAATATCGTCTGCATAGACAGATAATTTAACTTGGTTAGGATCAGGGTTGAAACCCGTGATTTGGGCATCCTGTCGTATCTCAGTAAGAAATGGTTCAAGGGACACAATAAACAGTAGGGGGGATAGGGGACATCCTTGACGGACACCTCCGGAAAGGGAAAAATAATCGGAAATGTTCCCATTGGCAAAGATAGAGGCCCTAGGTCCAGAATATAACAAGGAAATAAGGGAAATTAATTTAGGGGAGAAGCCAATCCAAGCAAGGGCATGAAACATAAAATCCCAACTGATCCTATCGAACGCCTTTTCGGCGTCTAATGTGATGGCTGCAAGCGGGTGGTCTAGAGAAAAAGCCGTACTGAGGACATTAAAGAAAACTCTAGAGTTATCAGAGGACAAACGACCCTTAACAAAACCTGACTGTTCAGGGCCAATGAGTTCAGGCAAAATGGGATCAATACGTAACGCAAGTAATTTATAATCCGTATTAACAAGGGAAATGGAGCGATAGTTCTTACAGTAAGAGGGGTCCTTACCTTCTTTGGGGAGGAGACAAATAATAGCGTCTTGGAAGGAACCTTGAGAAGAACCATTAGCAATGAAGGAGTTAAATAAGACGAGCATGTGCGGTAAGAGAAGTTTGGAAAAATGATCATAAAATTCGATAGAAAAAACATCGGGTCTGGGGGCTTTGCCACGTCTTAAAACTGAAACTGCATGGGAGATTTCCTGAAGAGTTATATCCGATTCGAGCGATGCAAAGTCAATATGAGAGGATAAAGGAGAAGCAATCGACTTATAGGTGGACAACTCAGAGTCCCATATCATGGTCGGAGAAGAATCAGGAGTGGAATTCGTAACAAAAAAGTCTTCAATAAAAGAACTGAATTGGCCAGAGAACTTAGGGTCTGCAAGGAGGGAATTATTAAAACGCCATCTGCCAGATGAGGGGGAAAAAGGGATTAGGTCAAGGTCAACAATAATCAGGGCGTGGTCAGAAATGAGGATAGAGCCTATCTCTGAGGCAAGGGCACATTGAGCTAAGGGTTTACTAAGAAAAAGGTAATCAGTGCGGGACTGGGTTTTATGTGGAGGGGAGTAATAACTAGATTCCTGAAGTTCAGGGTGGCAAAGTCTCCATATATCAACTACAGGCCTACGACGGATGGTGGAGGTAAATTGAGAGTGCATTTTAGAAAGGACAAATTTCACAGGGGACCGTCTGTCAAGGATGGGGTCATGAAGTTGATTACAATCGCCACCAAAAATGATGTAATCATCATTAAGTGAAACCAATTTATCAGAAACAAAAGGCCAAAAAGTGTTGTCAACTGATACCGGAGCATAAACATTAAAAATAACTAAAGGTATATTATCAATTAATAATTTGAGAAGCACCGAACGACCATCAGAATCAGATTCCTGATGAAGAACAGAAACTGTGAACTTTTTGTGGATTAAAATAGCCACCCCATTTTTCTTTCCCGAAGCTGGTGAAAAAATAACTTTACCAACCCACAACCTAGTTAACTTACAAGCTTCGGTAGCAGAGAGATGGGTCTCTTGTAACATAGCAATATCTGTTTTCAACCTAGCCAAATGAGATAATACTCGCTGTCTCTTAATAGGATTGTTTAATCCTTTAACATTCCACGAGACAACTTTGAATGGAACAAGACAAAGGTATTATGATAATACAAAAAAGCATACAATGCAACATAATCTCTATAAAAACAAATCCTGAACAACGTAGAAAAGTACAAAGCCATAAAGTGAAGAAGCAGAAAAGAAATAGAATAAAAGGAAGGAAAGGGCAGGAAAAGAAGAGGGAAAGAAAAAAGAGGAGAGTAAGGTCCACGGAAGGGAGCATGACAAATCGTGAAGATGGAAAACAAAGAGGATAATAAAAACTTACAGAAATTGTAGATCAAACGGAGGGAGGGAGGGTGGGAGGCCATACGAGGAAAGGACGCCATCCAGACTCACGAAAGAAGAGCGAGGAGGGAAACAGCACCAACAGGGCCATTGATAAACATAAGGAGAATAGGACAAGCAACCTGTTGAAGGAGGGAAAAAGGTTAATTACATAATACACAGACAAAACAAGGAAATAACATAACCTAATCAAAGAGACAATAGAAAAAGTGGCATACTGAACATAATGTTTGCCAAGGAGCAAAAAGGAGAAGAAAACAAGAAGAAAACAAGGCACAGCCACAAAAATAAAGGCGGTAACTGGGGAATTTAAAATGAAGAGTGAAAATCACATTGTAAACAAGGTAAATATAAGCAGGCAATAAAATGCAGTGAAAACAAAAATACATTATCTGGAGGCAGATGTAGACGGAGAAGCAGTGTCCATGGTATTGGCATTGAAGGAGTAGAGGAAACTCTTAAGCTTCAGTGGATCTTCGTATGTAGTAGTCTTGTTATTGATAGTAACTTTAAAGAGACACGGGTGAAAAAGACCATAACTGGCACCAATGTCACGCAAATGAGGTCTCATGGCAAGGAACTCCCTTCGGCGATCTGCCGTTGGTTTAGCATAGTCCTGAACAAAAACCAGAGTATTCCCTGACCAGGTTATCTTCTTCAAAGCTCGTGCTGCAGCTAAAACTTTTAAAAGGTCAGTATATTCTAGAAAGTATAATATCACCCCTCTAGGTTTAGACATTGAAGTAGTAGAGGAATGGTTGGACATGGAACCTAGCCTATGAGCTCTTTGAATATTTAAGAAGGTAGATTCCGGGAACTTGAGGAGTTTAGGTAAAAAAGACTTAAAAAAGGAGATAGAGTCCGACCCCTCTGATCCCTCTGCCAGACCATAAATGCGAAGGTTGTTGCGTCGGTTCCTATTTTCCAAATTCTCGACCTGTTTATGTAGAGTGGACCCCTGGGAGCATAGGGAATCAACCTTAGAAGTAGAGGAACTTAAGGAGTCAACATGTTGCTCTAGTGAGGTGACCCGAGTCTCCACACTTAACCATTTATTAGACAGTTCCTGTAGAGTAGAGGTGGTTTCCTGAAGCTTGGCAGTGGTCTCCTCTACAAAAGGGCGCAAGGCTCTAATTTCCTTAAGTAAAAGCTCCATGGTGACTGAAGAGACTGGCGTCGGAGGGGAAGGAGGATCCTTCTTAAGACGTTTTGTAGAAGCTTTAGAGCTGAGAGAACTTGGAGTGCCCACCGACGGTGTGGCACATTTAGAGGGAGAAGTGTTGGAATCCTCCATGGCCAGGCACTGATATCGTGTGCTAGTAGGTAATGAAAATTTACGAGGAATAGGCTGGGAGTGTGGCACGTGTTTAAGATGCCTTCCCATATGGAGGAAGAAGAGGAATTAATGGCCTCACCGCAAAATAACGGCCAGGCGCAAGAAATATCCAGTGCCAGTTGCTCCCCTAATGATCTATTTGGATTTATGTGAGGAAACCTCGTTGTAAGGCATTGCCCATGAAGCAAAAAGTGAACAAAGATAAAGGTGAGCCTTCAGAGCAGGTGGAAAAAATAAGTAAGTACCAACAAAAGGCATATAACGCCGTTAGGAGGATTCCTGAGCACATGTAGTCAACAAAACTGATAGTAGTATCAATAGCATGAAGGACGCATTGGCCTGAGTAGATAATGGCTGCGCAGAGAAGGGAAAACTCCAAAAGCAGTGTGACTGACAAGGCAGCACGGTTAAATCCAACTTAATATGAGTGATAAGCAGCTCCAGGCATGAGAAAAACTATATTTGAGGAGCAGGAAAAACATTCCTCAAAGCATAGAGCATGGTAGAGGAAGCTCTGTAACAGCAGGCGCTTCAGCTCGACATCGCGCTAAACTCCGCGAGTCAGTCAGCAAATACACAAAATGGCGGGCGCATCTCCAGAGGCGCCGCGTCGGAGACACAGATGCGGAAAAACAAAGGAAGCAGACCTGCTGAAAGCTTGTCGGCAGCTCGTCTCAACTCACGAGCTGTTCACGGCATCCCCCACTCAAAGCTGCGCAAAAGCGGCTCCAGATACCGCCACGCTGGGCTGTCTCCTCTCCCGTCCTCTCGGAGAGTCACGGAACTGCGGCCGCCATCGCCGGGCGCAAGCCACGCCCCCCGCAGCTACACACTACTGACAGCACTCACACACACTCCTCACAGAATAGGAGTCAAACACTACTGACAGCACTCATGCACCTCACAGATTAGCAGTTAAACACTACTGACAGCACTCACACACACTCCTCACAAAATAGGAGTCAAACACTATCGACAGCACTCATACACCTCAGAGAATAGGAGTTACACACTACTGACAGCACTCATACACCTCACAGAATAGGAGTTAAACACTACTGACAGCACTCACACATACTCCTCACAGAATAGGAGTCAAACACTACTTACAGCACTCATACCCCTCACAGACTAGCAGCTACACACTACTGACAGCACTCACTCCTCACAGAATGGGAGTCAAACACTACTGACAGCACTCATGCTCCTCACAGATTAGAAGCCACACACTACTGACAGCACTCACACACACTCCTCACAGAATAGGAGTCAAACACTACTGACAGCACTCATACACCTCACAGACTAGCAGCTACACACTACTGACAGCCCTCACACACACTCCTCACAGAATAGGAGTCAAACACTACTGACAGCACTCATGCTCCTCACAGAATAGGAGTTACACACTACTGACAGCACTCATACACCTAACAGAATAGGAGTTACACACTACTGACAGCACTCATACACCTCACAGAATAGGAGTCAAACACTACTGACAGCACTCACACATACTCCTCACAGAATAGGAGTCAAACACTACTGACAGCACTCACACACACTCCTCGCAGAATAGGAGTCAAACACTACTGACAGCACTCATACACCTCACAGACTAGCAGCTACACACTACTGACAGCACTCACACACACTCCTCACAGAATAGGAGTCAAACACTACTGACAGCACTCATGCTCCTCACAGAATAGGAGTTACACACTACTGACAGCACTCATACACATACCAGAATAGGAGTTACACACTACTGACAGCACTCATACACCTCACAGAATAGGAGTTACACACTACTGAGAGCACTCATACACCTCACAGAATAGGAGTCAAACACTACTTACAGCACTCATACCCCTCACAGACTAGCAGCTACACGCTACTGACAGCACTCACACACACTCCTCACAGAATAGGAGTCAAACACTACTGACAGCACTCATACACCTCACCGAATAGGAGTTACACACTACTGACAGCACTCATACACATACCAGAATAGGAGTTACACACTACTGACAGCACTCATACACCTCACAGAATAGGAGTTACACACTACTGACAGCACTCATACACCTCACCGAATAGGAGTTACACACTACTGACAGCACTCACACACACACCTTATAGACTAGCCATACATTGCCTGATGCATTCCTGCACTCCCCTTCCAGCCCCCTCACTAGCAGCAAAGACAATAGTTCTTGTGATACCTGAAAAGACGTCTTCTTTGATTAATACGTATCTGTGAGTGATATTTTAGGTGGGAGAGTGAAGGATTGCAAGTATGGTTCAATGCTCCAATGAATACATGTATGAATGCCAGACTGAGTGCCTGAACGAGTTACTGCTTGGATGGGAGCATCTATGCACTTTCAGTTATAAGTGAGATTTACTGGATTTGACAGTGCTTGTTTCTCTTTGTTGTCATTACAAATCAGCGATCATCTTTGTTATGTTATGTTATTCTGATTTTTAAAACGCACATACAATAAAGAATCAGGACATTTGTAGAAAAGCCAAGTTTTTAGTTTATTTTTCATCCATCTCCAGGAAAGAGCTGGCACAGTGCAATGTGAGAGGGCGTAGGTTCCAATGTTTAGCTGCCAGGTAGGAAGAGGTTCACTTGTTCTCCAGTGGAAGTTGCAAGATGTTTGGGCTAGGAAGAGAGAGGAGCAGAGTGGCCTAGAGTGGCTGAGAAAAGATTCTCTGTTGTGTAGATTGCTGGGACGGATATTGTTGAGAGTTTTTAAAGTATGGTGGAAGAGCTTCAAGGGAGCCCATTAGTGCCCCGGGAGCCAATGTAGGCACCAAAGATGGGTAAACAAGGGGCATGCTGGGAGATCTGGTACCAGTCTGGCTGCTGCATTTTGCACTACCTGTAGCCTCTCACCCAGATAGTCTGGTACGCCTACATAGAGGGCATTGCCGTAATCCAACCTGCTAGTGACCAGGGATTGGGTAAACAGTCTTACAGTTGTCAATGGCCAGCCAAGAAAAGGTTTAACAGAGAAGTTTGAGAATACAAGCCAGTGTCTGAAACTCTTGTGACTTGATTGTATGTAGAGTTGGTTTTCCCCAAACAGTCCTAGATTTAGAGCTGATGTGACCTGAATGGGAGTGGGGCCAAGCTCTCTAAGCAACCAGTCTTCACACTAGAGCAGTTTTTTTTCCGAATAGTACCACCTCGGTCTTGCTGCTGTCCAATTTAAGGCATCCAAGCAGGGACCTCTCGCATATAAGTATTGAAGTTGTATTGCATGATGCGGATGTCCCTGCATAAGGAGATGATTGGTTGTGTGTGGTCAGCATAAGACACGACCTCAAGCCAAAATATCTGATGATATCGAGAAGGGGGGCTTGATAGACATTTACACAATTGGGTCTCAGGGCAGAGCCCTAGGACAGTCTGCATTGGAAAGTGTGGGACTGAATAGGGACAGGGCATACAGAAGAGAAAAGACTTAAGCCATGTAAGGGTGCTCCAGCACATGCTAAGGGTACAACATATGAAGTCCTGGCTTGTTGCTGCATGTTTGTGTCTCTCCAGAGTGGATCTTCTAGGATATTACTCAACAGTTCCAAAAGTCCCCACACATTTGTCCAACTCCACAAGTGTGATTTGTTGCCCCAGGATGATAATCCCTGAGATTTTAAAACAAGCACAGACATCTTTTATTTTTTTGTCATAAACTAGGATGGCAGTTGTATGCAAAAGAACCTACATCAAACAGTTGTATGATGGAACAACACAGGGAAATACTCTGCATGCCTTTACCACGCATTTTTTACGGCACATTTGTTTAGATTGCATATGCTTTTACAACATATGCCTTTACCGTGCATTGTTTATGTATATATTTTTATATATAGACAATATATTTGTGGGGGAGACCCCCATGCCCCAGAACTTACCTTAAATAAGTGGTAACGGCTATGTTGTAAAAGCATAATCGTTCTAAAAATGTGTGTGGTAAAGGTACAACATGATAAAAACCTAATTGTAAAGGCTGTTTCCCCCTCAAACATGCTGGTCAACTACGGAAAATTCTTGTATATCAGTAAGGGGGTCGTGAGTGCCTGCAACATACTTTGTAATAAAAAAATATTTCTAGTACAGTGATTAAATGTTGCTGGTAGTTGCGGGTCTTACTATTCACCATCACCGCTAGAATAAGAGCAGGAGTGACTAAAAGGAGAAAGAAGAAGAGAAAGATAGAGGAAAGGGAGGAAGCAGGTTTAAAAAAACCTTGCAAGAGTGCCAAGAAGTGTAGGAAGGTGGGGAAAGAGAGCAACAAGAGATGGAATCAAGACTAGGCAGCTCTGAGATTCGCAAACCCTAGTATTTGGTTGGTCCGGCAGCAGCTCCCGAGAAAACCTTTGGGTGGCTGCACTTATGTTTTCCCCCAAATTAAGCAGTGGAATGTAGCATAATTATTAGTATACAAGATGTGTGGTCACTTTGATCCTACAGTGTAAGTTCATGAACAAATCCGTAAATTATACCCATTTGTCTGTGTTCCCAGCAGTGCACAAAGACCCTTTGGGACTGTGGTAACTCGTGGGCCAAGACTCCTTGACACCTCATGCAAAGGTAGCTCGGTCGAGAAGTCTGGGCTTCTTTAGGAAGGGAACTCACATGCAATATGGACAAAAAGTGCTATAATTTAGAAAAGGAACAGACCGCAATCTAGTAGAGAAATGCAAAGCACTAATAACAAATCCCACCAAAGAGAACTAGAAAGTCGTGGCACTGTTTGATGCCGAGAGCCATTCCACAGGTGGCTATGTCCCCGAACCCACATTCCTTTATTACAGTAAAACTTGAGCAGCTTACCCCCGACCTGCCAGCTCACACGGTACCACCGTGTGCCACAAGGATTCGGCTCCCTTCACACATTCACCTGCTTAGGAGCAGAAACAGGGCCGGTCTGGGAACCAAAACCGGCCCTGGCAAAGTGCTCGCTCCCTCCCACCCCCCCCCCCCTCCCCACTCGGGGGGTTGAAGGTGCCGCCGAGCTATGCTGCAAAAACGGCCCTGTAACAAAATCGGCCCCCAGGGGCTCAAAACCGGCCCCCACCCTTGCGGCGCACCGGGGGATGGCCAGTCCGGGCCCGAGCAGAAATCACACGGTGGTAGGGAAGGTGAGCTGGAAACCACTGCATTCAGTGGATTTCCAGCTCATCTTTTGTTGCTGTAAGGAACTAATGTCCATTAAGAGGTGTGAAAATACTCCAGGACAAAGGCGACTCCCTCAGCGACCCTTTGTTTCTTTGGGAGGGGCAGTGGGTGGTGGGCTAGGTTGGGGGCAGAGTGACTCTTAGGAAGCCCTCGGCATAAAAAGCACCTCACCCTCCAGAGCAACACCCCCTCCTCACACAGTTACATTTATTTACAGGTTGGCAGGTCTATCACCCACATCTTCCTAGAGAGAAAATGAGGCTTCATAGACTATCTGCTGCGGCTGAGCACCTGAGCTGTCTGTCATGTAGAGAGTACAGGGGTCCCTTTAAAACCCTCTCCCAGGGATCCCTGGCCTCGTAGCGCCTACAACCTGAAGGAAAGCTTTTGTGTCTGTTGCCAGAGCCTGTTATATTGGGGTACTTAAGGGATAGCATTTCTGCATGGGCCTTTGAGTTGTCTGTAAAGTGATGAGCGGTTCTTTTGCATGAGCCTGTAAGCTGAGGGATAGCTCTGCATTCAGAAGCATACACCTGGGAGGTCTATGTAATCTGAAAAGTAGCTCTGCCACCTCGTGGCTCAGATGTACAAAAAAGTCAGTTTGTGAATTCCTAATTGTGAATTTCTGCTGTTCGCAATTAGGAAATCACAAACAGCTATGTAGAGCACTGTCTCAGACACTGTTTGCAATTCCCAATAGGTCGCAAATGGACCTGCCTCATAATGATCTGTGTTGTGACCGATGGCTGCATTGATACCAGCAGGGTGGGGCCCAGGGGTTGGAAGATGAGCACGGGGGAAGCAAAGCATGTACATGGTGTGCACAGTAAGTCAGGGATCTTTTTTCAGCATTTCGTTCTGTACTGTCCTCTAAATTAAGACCCTAGTTCCTAGAAGAGTGATAGATTTGACAATACTGTGCTATGCTGTTTCTGAGCCTCTATCCCTCTATCACACCCTGAGGTTAGTCTTATTTGATTGCCATTGCTACCTCTGAAGAGTAGAATGCACAAAGGACGTAGCCTAATTAATGAACTGTGATGAAATAGAATTAAGGCCTCACAATCTCCTTATGCCTTCAGTCTCTCAGTTGTGAACATTGGTAATGCTTAGAAACAGGTTCTGTGAAGATAGCAATTCTTATAAGAAATCCATAACAAAGACCCTCAACAAGGTGTGCAATTCACTGAGTTGGCCAGACACAAACACCCAATCTCCACCACTAGGCATGAGACAGTGGGAAAGTGTTAGCCATGTCACTATGCGACTTGACATTTAGTCCTGGCTTTACTCCTTTACAATAATTATGATGATTATGAAATCTGTATATAATGTCTGAGTAGCTTCAACAGCACAGTGGCACATCTTTGGTGACAGAAGTCCCTGAGTCTCTCAATTGGAACCACACATGCACCGATTGTTGTGTAAAGAGCAAGATGGAACTATGGAACCAAAGCAAGATTGGAAATTATGGATAAGAAGGCATTTATTTTATTAAACTCGGCCTCTTCTTGTGACAAATTGTGTGCTCTTGGCTAATCCCTTTCTGAACATATTTGTCTGCTCATTTTTTTAAGAGATAGGAAATATTAAATCAAACTAAACACTTGTAGGAAGTATGTGATGAGAAAATGGGGCTGTAACAATTATTTTTTTTTACCCATGGGGAGAAAACACCCAGTCTCACAGTCCACTTGCTAAAATATGGTGTGGTGAGAAACTTATGAATCTTGAACCAAGAAGTCCTGCACTGTGATGATGGTATTCCTTTGGCACTTAACTGTTCCATGATAGTCAAATCATATCCTTTCTATACTTGTGTTCCCTTAATGTGATACAAGTGGGTAAACCACTGAAGGCTCGAGCTTCAGGCTCAGCTGGAGGTTCTCGGATCCTCTAGCCCACGGGTACTCATAGTACACTCTGCGGGCCGCCAGCGGCCCGGCAAGCCTTCCTTGGTGGCCCGCGGACCTTGCAGACATCGTGCCCATGTTTAAAAATTATTTTTAAAGAGTATGCAAACACTGCCTGTTGCAGCAGCGACTCAGAGACTCTGCTGCTCTGTGGGGGCCGGGCGATTCCAGGGATAGTCAGAGTGGAGCTGTAAGGGCCTAAGAAGAGGTGAAATACATCAAAGCCTCATTAACATGCAAATGGTCTTTTAAAGACCTGTGAAGTGCTCGGTGCGGCTGTGTGTGTGTGTGCCCGGGAAGCTGACTCAGCCTGAGCACACACAGGCAGCATGAGATGACAGAGGGTGACAGAGGGAGGTAGAGGGTGGCACAGGGAGGGAGGGAAAGGGAGGGAGACAGAGGGAGACAGAGAAAGGTAGACAGATAAAGGGAGAGGGAGGGAGACAGAGGGACGGAGACAGCGAGAGATAGACAGAGGGAGGGAGATAGATAGAGGGAGGGAGACAGACAGAGGGAGGAGGGAGATAGAGGGAGGGAGAGGGTGACAGATGGAGACAGAGGGAGGGAGAGGGAGGGAGACAGAGGTAAAGGGAGGGAGAGGGAAGGAGAAGGAGGGAGGGAGAGGGAGAGGGAGAGGGAGACAGAGGGAGGGAGACAGACAGAGGGAGGGAGACAGTCAGAGGGAGGGAGACAGACAGAGGGAGGGAGACAGGGGGAGGGAGGGAGACAGGGGGAGGGAGACAGGGAGGGAGACAGAGGGAGGGAGACAGAGGGAGGGAGACAGAGGGAGGGAGACAGAGGGAGGGAGACAGAGGGAGGGAGACAGAGGGAGGGTGACAGAGGGAGGGTGACAGAGGGAGGGTGACAGAGGGAGGGAGACAGAGGGAGGGAGACAGAGGGAGGGAGACAGAGGGAGGGTGACAGAGGGAGGGTGACAGAGGGAGCGAGACAGACAGAGGGAGACTGAGGGTGACATACAGAGGGAGACAGAGGGAGGGAGACACAGGGACGGAGACAGAGGGAGGGGGACAGAGGGACGGAGACCGAGGGAGACAGAAGGAGACAGACAGAGAGAGGGAGACAGACAGAGGGAGGAGGGTGACAGAGGGTGGGAGACAGCTAGAGGGAGACAGATAGAGGCAGACAGTGGGAGGGAGACAGAGGGAGGGAGACAGAGGGAGAGACACAGAGGGAGGGACACAGAGGGAGAGAGACAGAGGGAGGAAGACAGAGGGAGGCAGACAGAGAGAGAGGGAGACAGAGAGAAAGGGAGACAGAGAGAGGAAGACAGTGGGAGGGAGACAGAGGGAGGGAGACAGAGGGAGTGTGACAGACAAAGGGAGACAGACAGAGGGAGACAGAGTGAGGAAGAGGGAAGGAGAGGGAAGGAGAGAGAGGGAGACAGGGAGACAGGGAGGGAGACAGAGAGAGAGAGAGAGATAGATAGAGAAAGAGAGCGAGAGCGAGAGCGAGAGCGAGCGAGATGTGTGTATGCCGGGTCTGGTGGCTCAGTGGACGAAGGGGTCCGCTACAGGGACCTGTGTTCAACCTCATGGTCACAGTTGTTTTGTTGCTCCAGCCCCGCCCTCTCCCCTACTGACCCCGCCCCCACCGGTGCGGCCCTCGGACACAAACCACACTGTAAATTTAGCCCCCGAGAGAAAGTTTGTGAGGACCCATGCTCTAGCCCAAAACAAGCTGAATCTTCTCTGTGCCATCCATGCTCTAACTTCATGCATCAACAGTTAAATACAATGCATTAACTTTTAATGTAAAAAGAGAAGGAGGGAAGAGAAGAGATACCCATCTAGTGGCTGGATTGTAAAATGTGAAAACAGAAAACGTGGGATCAATCCCAGCTTTCCCACTTGACCAAATCGTGTGATCCCAGGCAATTGATTTATTTCACTTTGCCTTCTTTGTCTTCATTATCACATGATGTGTGTTGTACAACATCTCTGGTGTTGAGTAACTGTTTCTAGGGTCGTTTTGAGAACTATAACATACAATAAATGCCTCTTAATGTAGAGACATAATCAGAGGTACTAAGGTGAAATGCTTCTACAAGTTAATCAAATATACTTTTTTTTAATTTTGAAGAGTCTTTATGTTTTTGTTGCACAATGACTTTAAAAATTAAGGTGTTGCAGAAAACTTTCTATGCTTCTTTTTCTTTCAATCCATTTACCTGTTTATCAGCTGTCTGAATGTCCATGCCAAGTGATGTAAACATCAGCCCAGGGCGCCGCATCTAAAAGTCAGGAGTGCGGCATTCGGGCCTCTAGGCCATACTTTGAGTATTCCTGATTTAAGGATGTAAATCCTGAGGGATAGCATTCTTGTCATATGCCTATGCTTGTTGGATCTCTGTGACCCGAAGAATAACTGACATCTGGAGCTTGAGCCTGTAGAAAAACGTATACCCTGAAGCACAGCCCTAGGCCTCAGCCTGTAAACTCAGGCGAACCTCCAATACAGCATGTAAGGTCTATGTATCTCTATGCAGCTAGTTTCATGAGCCTGTTACACCTCTGGGCAGCCTTTAATACCGTTTGTAAGGTCTATGTGTCTCTTTGCTGCTACATTCCAGTGCTTGGTATGTCTCTGGAAAGCCTTCAATACAACCCATGAGATCTATGTGTCTCTTTGCTGCTAGATTCCGGAGCCTGTTAAATCTCTGGACAGCCTTCAGTGCAGCCTGTAAAGTGTATGTATCTCTTTGCTGCTAGACTCCTGAGCATGTTAGATCTCTGGACAGCCTCCAATGCAGCCTGTAAGATCTATGTATCTCTTTGCTGCTAGATTCCTGAGTCTGTTAGGTCTCTGGACAGCCTAACATACAGCCTGTAAGAGCTATGTATCATTTTGCTGCTAGATTCTTGAGCCTGTTAGATTTCTGAAGTCAGAATATCACTCTTCTGTTAGTGACAATACTCCCTTCTCTAGCTATGAAATCACGAAAATGCACCCAAAAAAGAAAAAGCAAAGCAAGGGAAAATAAATTTCATGTTAAGAAATAAAGGCCTCGTCAAGCAAACTTTAGTTAATCATTTCAATGTGTACTTCAAATACACGATTATGGGTACACGCATCATATCAAAATAAATGCAAAGAATGAAGTAATGAAGTCATGATTACTGTGCAATGTACTTTCAATAAATAAGGTTTAATCTATGAGATTTCACTGCGTCACTTTTAGGACGCCGTTGCGTCAAAATTTTGCGCCTGCCTCACAGCAGGCGTAAAACTGACGCAGGCCCTTTCACGTGAAAGGATGCATTGCTGGAGTTGCGTCACTTTTGTGACACACTCCAGCAATACGTCACTTTTGCGCTTACAGATACGTCAGAAATACTGACGTATCTGTAACTCCTTGCGACATGATGCGTCATACATTAAATAAGACGCATCAGGAATGTCACAAGGAGAGTGCACTGAGAAGTGACGCATCGCTGCTTTCACACAGCCATGCGTCATTTCTCATAAATGAGGCCCTGAGTGAGAGAGGAAAGAAACATAAGTGAGGGAGTGTGGCTGTGTTATAGGGAGTGAGCGTGATAGAAGAGGAGTTACAGACTAAGGGGTCAGAGAGAATGAGGCTAACAGAGAGAGAAAGAGGGAAGGGGAGTGTAGAACTAATAGGACAGAGGGAGTAAGAGAAGGAGTTAGTGAAGTGGAGTAAGTGGAGTAAGGAGAGTAAGGGAAGAGAAAAGAGTGAAGGAGCAAAAGAAGGAAAGAGACAGGAAGGAAAGTAAAGGTTAAGGTCTGAAAGAAGGTGAGTGTAGGAGTATGGCTGAGTTATAGGGAGTGAGCGTGATAGAAAAGGAGTGAGAGACTAAGGGGACAGAGAGAATGAGGCTAACAGAGAGAGAATGAGGGAAGGGGAGTGTAGAAGTAAGAGGACAGAAGGACTAAGAGAAGGAGTTAATGAAGTGGAGTAGGAAACTGCACATTTTAATTGGTTGTACTTTTGAACACCATCCCCCCAGTGCTCATTCCCCTGTTACCATAGTAACCCCCTCCTCACCCAGCACACAGTTCAGAAGTTCATCATACTATGTTGCAAAAAAAAAAGCAGCAAGGGTGTTTGACCACTCAATGTACCAGCTAATCATGTGCAATGTTTCTTGAAATGACTTTTCCTCAACCATTGAAATGACTTCTTTCAAAAAACAAAAGTATGCACCCTAGTTTTCAGTGGAGAATGTTAGGAAAGAACCAATCATTTTTTGTTTTTCAAGTGCACTGAATCTCAACCAATTTTTTACATAACTCCTACTTTCAAACTGCCATTTCATTTCCACAGCTCATCTGAATACAAGCACATCTACCTTCAAGATGCCAAAAGTCTGGTTTGTGGGTCATAGCTTTGTCCACTGGAGTCAAAAATACGCAGCTAACAGAGGTATTTACAACCTTGATTCATCAAATGTGGACATTGTATGGATTGGACAGAGAGGATTGAGAAGTCACCAATTGATACCATTGGTAAAATCCTTTATGCATCTACCACACCCTGACCTCATAATTGTGCACTGTGGTGGCAATGACTTGGGCACTTTGACTGGGGTAGGTCTGGAAATGCTTTTAAAGGACATCTTTGGGCCATTGATGTAACTTTTTCCAAAAACCGCCTTGGTATTTTCTAATATATGCCAAAGGCAAAAATGGAACTGGTCCAACCAATTTTGTCCACAGATTGAGAAAGCAAGGAAACATGTGAATAAATCTGTTTCTGCTTTCCTCAGAGACTATGGTATGGGTTCCATTTACCACAACAACTTGCGTTACAACATGCAAGACATCTATAGGAGAGATGGTGTGCATTTTACAGATGAGGGGAATAGAGTTTTCCTCTTGAATATAAGACTCTGCATTGGGACCTATTTGTAGGTACAAAAAACACCCACATAACACAACAGCTCTTTTCAGAGCTACCCTACCTCTAAGCACTCTAAATAATTTTTTTACTATAATTTTTTACACTGCTTTTCCCTGTGGTGTGCTCAGGGTGCGCGTACCGGAGCGCGCACCTGGGAACGCACCCAGCGCTTACCCCGCGAAAATAAAAAAAAATAAAAAGTTGTTTTGCCCTTCAGGGTCCTTCTAGGCCCCCCTCAGAAAACCTAGGGGGTCAGGGTGTGTCTACTCTGCCCCCTTTTAATTATATCCCCCTTTCTTTTTCACCTCTTGTGTCTTGATTCTACCGAGACACAAGATGGCGGACTCTCCGGACTGTTTAGAATTTTGACAGACACCCGACAGCCAATCAGCTTTCCGCTCGCGCACTCCCGTAGCGCGCCGGGTGCGGTACCCGGTACGCGCACCTGTGAGCGCTCGGAGCGCGCTTTTAGATATATATGTGTTTTTGAAGTTAATTTTCAAAAAAACCACTGGAGCAATTTTCAGCAAATATAGCAAAGGCACATCTGCGTACCAGTCCCTACAATTTTGCCAAGTTTGGCGTAATTCCATTCGGGCTGTAGACTTGTCAGACCGTCCTATGGAAATTAACATGGGGAAAACACGTTTTGGGACCCCCCTTTTTTCTTGGCCCCTGCTTGACCAATCACCCCCAAACATTCAGGGAAGGAGCGGAACTGAGCTAGCCAAAAGTTTGGAAACTTTCAAGAAGATTCATCAATCTGCGCCAAAGTTATTGGCAATAGAATGTTGCGGTTTTCCTATGGATAATAGGTCCTAACTATAACTACCTACTGGCGACTGCCAATAGGTAATATATATATATATGGCAGTCGCCAGTAGGTAGTTATAGTTGGGACCTATTTTCCATAGGAAAACCGCAACATTCTATTGCCAATAACTTTGGCGCAGATTGATGAATCTTCTTGAAAG
Source organism: Lissotriton helveticus (assembly GCF_964261635.1). NCBI lineage: Eukaryota > Metazoa > Chordata > Amphibia > Caudata > Salamandridae > Lissotriton > Lissotriton helveticus. Next base: position 2,083,987,158 of record NC_136065.1, read on the forward strand.
TTTCCAAACTTTTGGCTAGCTCAGTTCCGCTCCTTCCCTGAATGTTTGGGGGTGATTGGTCAAGCAGGGGCCAAGAAAAAAGGGGGTCCCAAAACGTGTTTTCCCCATGCAATTTCCCATAGGATCTTTAGCCACGGCTACAGCCCGAACAGCTGAACGGAATTACACCAAATTTGCCAGAGAGGTAGTCCTTAGTTCCAAATTGTGCCTTTTGCTTATATGGTGTCAATCTGTTCAGTAGTTCCTGAGAAAATTACGGTTAAAGTCATTTAGATATCTATGGGCACGGTGGATCGGCGGATTGTGCGAGGATTGGCATTGTAGCATAATACACCGTCCCGATCACGCGCTCAATGCTAATTGGCTGTTAAGCGGTTGTAAACATTCGAAACCAGGAACTGTTGGCAGCCATTTTTGTGCCTCGGTAGAAGCGAGGCTGAGGAAGTCAGTGAAATATGTGTTCAAAGCGGAGAAAGGGGCAGGGTAGAAATAATTTTACCCTCTAGACCTGCTTAGGGGGTCCCAGAAGGACCCCCAGGGCCCACATTTCTTTTTTTAAACCCGGGATGCATGTAGGGTGCGTGGACTGTGCCGTAAAATAAATAAAAGAAAAAGGAGCTTTTTTTAATAATTCGTGTCCGGAGGGTTAAATACTGGGGGCAAAATTATTACATTTTATGTGGGGCCCAGAGGGGCCCCCCAACCTCGGGGATCGTCAGCCCCCGGGGCTAAAAAGAAAAAAAATGTTGGGGGGGAGAGGTCGAAGGTCCTGAAAGCCGCGGGGACCATCACCTGTCGGGGTTTATGTATTGTGGGATGGGTACTACGTGGCTCCCCTCCTGGAGCACTCGAGGGCCCCGTTACCCACCGGGGCTACAAATGGCTGGGGAGGGGGGCTGTAAGGTCTCCAAAGCCCCGGGGACCACCACTCCCGGGAGTTTCATGCATTGTGGGAGGGCCGGCTTTTCCAGTGTCCCGGGGTGTCCATCCTTGCTATAGCAAGGAAATCTGTTCTCTCTTTCAAAATCAAAATCAGATTGCTTTTCCACATGGGGAGTTGTATGGTAGCTCGTGATGTGGAAAGGTTTTTTCAGTGAATATATATATGCACTGGAAAACTAAACACCCACTTCCTTTACAGAGAAATGGAAAGTTTGCATCTCTACAACCTCTCTAATTTTTCAAGTTTTTCATCTTCCACTCAATGTACACATCATCCACACATACACACATCTAATTACTGCATTCCTTAACTGTGATCATCAACTATTCTTCTATTTTATATTCATATTCAAAGTGCAAGCCCTGTATCGAGCCTATTTGTTGTAACTACTGTTCCAGGAATTCTGCTCATACACAGTACTGTGCATAAAGACTTAGGACCTCAGTGTACTACGGAGTTCCAAAACCCACCATACTACACAAACAACCTACCAGACTAGCAATCAGTGACTCATTGGTTCTTCGCCTTAGAGCAGCGTTTCCCAAACTGTGGTCCGCGGACCCCCATGAGTCTCTCACACATTCCCAGGGGGTCCACAGGCAGCAGTTTTAAAAGCACTGCAAAGTATCTTGTTTAATTAGCAGTTTTCAAAGAGCAATAAAAATGTCAAGATAACAACAGTGATTGATTTCCCTGCTGGAGAGACATGAGAGTTTTGTCCAGTGACAGCTGTGACTGAACTAATGTAACACAGAGGGTTAATATGCCTACTGCAAAGAAGTGTACCATACATTTTAAAAAACAGTATTTGATATGCATCGGTCAGTAGGTTACTGCTTTTGTCACACAGATTCTTTTGTTACACTCCAGTTCATAAGTGACAATCGTAATCTAGCACAGTGACCGAAAAACTGTCATCAAACAACTGCTTGCAAACTGCAAGGTACAAGTTAGTGACATGCTTTTTTTCAGTCTTTCAGTATCCTGATGCTTCTAAAAAGGTTTCTTTGGGTGGAAATACATTTTTATTGTTAAAGTCAATGCTAATCACTGTGTTGTGTTCTGAATCCTGAGTTTGTCCTTCTCCAGACCAGCACTCCTTAAGTTTATGCTTCTCCAGACCAGCCTCCTTGGCTTAACAACACACTCTACTACTTCAGAAACGCAAGGCTGCACCATATTTACAAGAATATGGTGCAGCCCTGCGTTTCCCCTGCACTGGTGCTACATTTAATAGGGGAAGATTGTTTATGTGCAGGAAGGTCCCCCTTCCTGTCCGTGTTGGGAGACACCATACTGTAGAGACACAAATCCAGGTCCCAGTCAAAATCACAGCTCAGGCAATGGAAGACAGACTGAACGCATGTGAAAAAGGAGAATCAAAACGATAATTCATAAGCTGCACTCAACGTTGCAAGAGGCAGCGCGCCATAGTAACTAAGCATTCGGTTGCAGACCAGCAACAACTGAGAAATATTGTCGTCTGCTGCAAGATGTGCATCCATTTTTAAGTAAACAAATTAATACAAGCACACTGGCAACTAATGTGACCATTAAGCACAATTCACCAAAGATGCTGCAAAAAATGCAATGAAAAAACACCGACAAGGCACCAAATATACTTTCTACAGAAGTCACAAGACCAATTCTTATAATTTTTAAAAAGTAAGCTAACCCCCTACTCGAGGACGCATTAAAGATAGTTTAAATTAACTCCCTAAAATTCCACGCACGTCTATATTTAACAAAGCATACACTTCTGTGTGGGTGTTAGCTACATGAAGGACAAATGTTTCTCTAGCAGATGTAAGAGCAACCTCTTTTTGAGACAATAGCGCTCTTATACGACTCATTTGGTTGACTCTGCTTTCAAGGTCGAAATCGACAGCCAGATGGAAACATCCAGCTTCCCATGCAGAGGAGTTAACACAACATTTTTTTAATCAAACCACACGCTCAGTTACCGTAATCATGTAAGCATTGCCTAACATCGCACAATAAGACACACAGCTGAATCGGATCTCCAATAAGAGACCACTTCTAACTATTCTCATAGCTTGCAGTGTGCTCTCATTTGACAGTGAGAGAGTGATCGCACCATAGTTTCTACTGCTAATCATTCGCAGCATAAGCTACGAATACGATAAAACGTCGATAATTTTAACACAGGTCCTTGATAATATGCCCCGAATTTCGGGGAAACTGCCGATAAAACGGCGATAATGAGCTTCATAATACGGCCTTGTTATTTCCCATAGAAGCCCATGTTAACACCAGAACATAGGCTTCTATGGGAATTAAAAAGGACGTATTATCAAGCCTACCCTCCCAACATTAATAAAAAACTCCCGACAATGCAGGGACCTGGAGCTGGAAGGTCATTTTACAAATCACTGCCCCAGAAAGGTGGCGTTCCCTGCGACGTGTACAGTGAGAAAGGGAGGGAGAGCTCAAAACATATATTTTTTTTAAAAAGACCCGAGGGGTGCCGCTCCCCAAGTTTGCGGGGAGTAGGACCGTAACCCCCCAGTGCTCGGAGCACCTTACAAGCCCCCATTATGCAGAAAAATTGCCCCCGTAATTTGCCCCACGGTACCTAATGAATAAAACGGACTTCTACTCTTTTTTTCACCTTTTCCACCGCGTACAAGTACTGCACGAGTACCCAGCCATTTTTTATTTTTAAAAAAAATAAAAATTGAGCCTAAAGATCCATGTACCACCCCCTGACCAAGACTATAGGCTCAGAATGTTTCTACCCTGCCCCCTTTCCTTATTTCTCAACTTTGTTTTACTGTTTTCTTGTGACTCTGCTCTTCCGACAAACAACATGGCTGCCAACACTTCCTGGTTTGGAGTATTGACAGCCAATCAGCATGCAGCTCCTGCTCGTAATTGCAGGTATTTACATGCGCGTACGCCGCGATATTTCTTTAAAATAAATAGAGCCTAAACATCCATGTACGACCCCCTGAGCAAGCCTAGAGGGTCAGAATGTCTCTACCCTACCCCGTTCCCTTATTTCTCAACTTTGTTTTACTGTTTTCTTGTGATTTGGTTCTAGCGAGGCACAAGATGGCCGCCAACACTTCCTGGTTTCGAGTGTTGACAGACAGTTCACAGCCAATCAGCATGCAGCTCGCGCTCGTAATTGAACAGATTTCAGTACGCGTACTGAACTCCGACTCTAGATATCGCTATGATTTTACTTGCAATTGTCTCAGAAACTACTAAACGGATTTACACCATTTAACAAAAAGCACAATCTGCGAAACGAACTGTGCCGAATTTGGTGTAATCCCGTTCAGCCGTTCGGGCTGTAGCCCTGGCTAAAGGTCCCTATGGAAAATTGCATGGGGAAAACACGTTTTGGGACCCCCTTTTATTCTCAGCCCCCACTTGACGAATCAACATCAAACTTTCAGGGACGGAGCGGAACCAAGCAGGCCATTTTCTTGGAGAAATTCACAAACATTCGTCCACCAGCGCCAAAGTTATTCCAAATAGAATGTTGTGGATTTCCTATGGAAAATACGTCCTAACTATAACTACCTACTGGCGACCGCCAGTAGGTAATACAACTATTTAGCACCATGGTAAAACTATATCTACTATTTACGTTGTTTGTGCTTGTAATCACATTTCTTCTGCGTCTGTCTACTAATCATTGCAGCACACGTATTTTATTCAAGAATAATGTTGGGTCAATAAATATTATTGAAACTGTCCCACTGAGTATTCTCTCTATATTTCTCCGAGATTAAGTTAGTACGAGTGACTGAGCGAAAGGTTCTGTACTTTTACATGATTCCTGAGGAATCAGGGTTGTCATGTTCAGTGGTTGCCAGAAACCATTCGCTCCCTGGTAGGTTAGGGGGGCTTACGGTGGCACTGTGAGCTAGCTGGGCTATTGGCCAACATATCCTGCGCGGGTGTCAAGAATCAGTCTTGACACCAAGCACTTAGTTCAAGTTGTCCAAAGAATGCGCGGGTCCTCTGAACTGGTAGGAACTACACGACAAGGTTGAGGAATCAAAGAGATCAGCAGGGATAAGCAAGTCCATCCTTCTGTCCTGCCTTTGATTAGTGAGGTGGGGTCACATGTGTCTAAGTGTTAAGTGTATGCAGCTAGGGGGGAAGGGGTTATATAAGGTTACATGGTATTATATGTGATATAATGGCTGAAAACAGTTAGATATTGGACTTTACTGTTTATGAAAGGAAACATGTACAATTTGTGAGAAACACCAGCTGCCTTTTTGAGGAGCACATTCTTTCTTCAGGGAGGGGTGCTCTCTGTAATGTGTAGGCACAAATAAGCATTGACTACAATCAGAATGTTCTGGTTTGCTTACATAAGGGCTAACCATGTAATAAGGCCCATATAGCTTTGACAGGCACTGATGACATCATAAGCCGAAGGACGAGTGGTTTGTAAATCTTTCCAGAGCCATGAGATGGCAATGGACGGTCATCCTACATGTGTTACTAAGGGTGCATTGTTTACATGCACATGTTAATTTTGGGGTCGCTAGGCTGTGTGCAGTGGGGGTCAGACGCCTCACAGTGAGGTAAGGGTGCAGCACCTATCTAGGGGACAGGCCCTACACCTCACCCTACTGCATACAGTAGTCGTTGTGCAGTAACTTTGGTTATGTCCTCCCTCCACAGTGCATGTTTAGAAGCTTACAAGTTCAAATGCTCTCCACCAAATGTTGATGGGATTTCATTCCACGGATGTGGATGCCCGGAATGTCCACATTAGACAGCTCAATATCCTTGTAAATGTCTATTTCTCCTGCGTACCCACAAGCCCCGTGGACAGTGGGGTGCACAACCATTCACACCCAAGCCCTGGGGCTGGAACCCTTGTGCACCTCAGAGAAGGGCCTTCAGAATGGGAAGTCCTCACCAAGGAGCTGTGATCTGAATAGGAAAAGGGGCTGCTTGTAGGTAAGTGCATTATCTCTAATATAGAATTAATGTGAGGATACAAATAAAGGTACATTGAGAGGTAACCAATAGATTGTGGCTGTGCCAACCAGAAACAAGCATTGGCAAAACCAATAGGTCTTGCATATGCAAGAGCTATGGGCTTCACCAATGTGTTTTACCCTTGTTGTACACCAGATTGGCTGCTTTGTCTGCTTCTTAACATGGATAAAACTTAGTGGTGTAGAAGAGAGTTGCTTGGAGTGAAAAGGCCAAGAGTGGAGTAGAGTATTGTACAGTGGAGTGGCATCGAGTGTCGTCTATTGGAGTGGCATAGATTGAAGTCACGTAGAGTGGCGTACAATGGAGGGGAGTAGAGTAGACTGGTCGCGTGCAGAGTGCATTGGCATAGAGTGCTGCAGAGTGGGGTGGCATATAGTGCAGTGACATAGAGCGCAGCGGTATAGCCTTCAGCTGCCCACAATGCAGTGGTGTAGCTTAGAGTGTTGCACAGTAGAGTGCAGTGGTGCGGTGTAGAGTATACTGGCGTAGAGTACAGTGGCATAGAGTGCAGTGGTGTAGTGCAGAGTGGCGTAGAGTGGTGCAGAGTACTGTATGGAGGTGTAAAGTATAGTTCCGTAGTGCAGTAGCATTGAGTGGATTGATGCAGAGTAGAGTGCAGTGGAACAGAGTGCATTGGCATGGAGAGCAGTATTGCAGAGTACAGTGGCATAAAGTGCAATAGCGTAGACTGCAGTAGTGTAGACTGCTGTAGAGTACAGTGTTATAGAGTAGAGGGACGGGGCGTAGAGGGCAGGGGCATTAAGAGCAGTGATGCAGAGTAGAGTGCAGTGGCATAGAGTAGAGTGGTGGGGCGTAGTGGGCAGTGGCATTGAGTACAGTGATGCAGAGTAGAGTGTAGTGGTACAGAGTGGCCTTGTGTAGAGTGCAGTGGTGTAGACTGTTGCAGAGTATAGTGGGCAGAATGCTCTCCGATGAAAGTTTCTGAATGTCGTCAAGGTATCTTTAGAAAAAAATGCCAGCAGTGCTGTCTGGTAGGCTTTGATAAAAAAAAAACAGCTACCAGTAATGGGTGCAAGTTTGAGTGTGTTGAGCACATGGACCACTCTTTAGGGTGCAGGCACTGGTAAGGGACTGCAGCAAGAATAGGGCCCATGGTGCTCTGAGGCGTGGATCTTGGCAACCAGTGCAGCCACACAAAGCGTTGCTAAATTGGAGCGCACTACGAAGTGCAGTATGCATGAATGACCAGTGGGCCCACTATGCTTGTACATGTCCACAACTGGCAAAATTGTATGTGTGAAGCATAACACACGTCTGTTTTTCTGCAATACAACATGTTGTACACATCAGTGTCGATAATCAAACATTTAACTAAGCATGACTTATTGCACTCACTACTTTACAATACGATTTACACTTATGATGGATTTTGTCCCTACAATAGTTCTGGTGAAGATGTGACTATGTAACTTCGATTGTCACAACTTGTTAAAAGAGTAAATACTTCCATCTAAAAATGAACTTTTACATGTTTCGCTATGAACCCCTGCACCAAGGAATTATCTGGTATTTTATGGATCTGACAACCCTTTAATTCCCAGGACTTCCTAGATAATGTTATCCTAAGTCACATTAAGTTTTTGACCACACATGTGAGCAGCCATCTGTAAACCAAGGCAGTTTCTATCTACACATCCGACATAAATGCCCTTATGAGAGCGGCCATCTTTAAACTCGAGGCCCTCCTGTTTGACCTTGAAAGAACATAGTACTGGCCTGGGTAGACTGGGGCAGGACTGCCTGTCTTTTAACCCATTGCATGTAGTTCATCCTTAAAATCCCGAATATGGGGAAAGCCATAAAAGTGACATTTGCATAGGGTGAGCCTAGCCAAAAGGCAGCAAAGTGATATACAGTCTCAAAGACAAAGGTAGTATAGTCAACAAGTAATTATAGAGGCAGCTGGACTTTGAGGAACAGAAGTGGAAAACTACATACATCCTGATGAAGCGCCCTTTACAGAAGTGGGCTGTTACTGCATCCTGATGAAGCGCTCCCTTTACAGGAGTGGGCTGTTACTACATCCTGATGAAGCGCCCTTTACAGAAGAGGGCTGTTAATACATCCTGATGAAGTGCCCTTTACAGTAGTGGGCTGTTACTTCATCCTGATGAAGCGCCCTTTACAGAAGAGGGCTGTTAATACATCCTGATGAAGTGCCCTTTACAGAAGTGGGCTGTTACTTCATCCTGATGAAGCGCCCTTTACAGAAGAGGGCTGTTAATACATCCTGATGAAGTGCCCTTTACAGAAGTGGGCTGTTACTACATCCTGATGAAGCGCGCTTTACAGGAGTGGACTATTACTACATCCGGTGAAGCGCACTTTACAGGAGTGGGCTGTTACCACATCCTGAGGAAGCGCCCTATACCGAAGTGGACTGTTACTACATCCTGATGAAGCGCCCTTAACAGACCTGGGCTGTTACCACATCCTGATGAAGCGCCCTTAACAGACAAGGGCTGTTACCACATCCTGATGAAGCGCACTTTACAGGAGTGGGCTGTTACCACATCCTGATGAAGCACCCTATACAGAAGTGGGCTGGTACCACGTCCTTATGAAGCGCCCTTTACACAAGTGGACTGTTACTACATCCTGATGAAACGCCCTTAACACACACGGGCTGTTACCACATCCTGATGAAGCGCCCTTAACAGACGTGGGCTGTTACCACATCCTGATGAAGCGCCCTTTACAGGAGTGGGCTGTTACCACGTCCTGATGAAGCGCCCTTTACAGAAGTGGACTGCTACTACATCCTGATGAAGCGCACTTTACAGGAGTGGGCTGTTACCACATCCTGAGGAAGTGCAATTTACAGGAGTGGGCTGTTACCACATCCTGATGAAGCGCACTTTACAGGAGTGGACTGTTACCACATCCTGAGGAAGCGCCCTTAACAGACCTGGGCTGTTACCACATCTTGATGAAGCGCCCTTAACAGAAGTGGGCTGTTACTACATCCTGATGAAGCTTCCTTTACAGATGTGGGCTGTTACTACATCCTGATGAATCGCCCTTTACAGAAGTGGGCTGTTACCACGTCCTGATGAAGCGCCCTTAACAGGCGTGGGCTGTTACCACGTCCTGATGAAGAGCCCTTTACAGAAGTGAGCTATTACCACATCCTGATGAAGCGCCCTTTACGGAAATGGGCTGTTACCACATCCTGATCAAGTGCCCTTAACAGAAGAGGGCTGTTAGCACATCCTGATGAAGCGCCCTTTACACAAGTGGACTGTTACTACATCCTGATGAAGTGCCCTTAACAGACATGGGCTGTTACCACATCCTGATGAAGCGCCCTTAACAGACATGGGCTGTTACCACATCCTGATGAAGCGCCCTTTACAGATGTGGGCTGTTACTACATCCTGATGAATCGCCCTTTACAGAAGTGGGCTGTTACTACATCCTGATCAAACACCCTTAACAGAAGTGGGCTGTTACTACATCCTGATGAAGCGCCCTTTACAGAAGTGAGCTGTTACTACATCCTGATGAAGCGCCTTTTACAGAAGTGGGCTGTTACTACATCCTGATCAAGCGCCCTTAACAGAAGTGGGCTGTTACTACATCCTGATGAAGTGCCCTTTACAGAAGTGAGCTGTCACTACATCCTGATGAAGTGCCCTTTACAGAAGTGGACTGTTACTGTTACTACATCCTGATGAAGCACACTTTACAGGAGTGGGCTGTTACCACATCCTGAGGAATCGCCCTTTACAGACGTGGGCTGGTACCACGTCCTGAGGAAGCGCCCTTTACAGAAGTGGACTATTACCACATCCTGATGAAGCGCCCTTTACAGGAGTGGGCTGTTACTACATCCTGATGAAGCGCCTTTAACAGACGTGGGCTGTTACCACGTCCTGATGAAGCGCCCTTTACAGAAGTGAGCTATTACCACATCCTGATGAAGCGCCCTTTACAGGAGTGGACTGTTACTACATCCTGATGAAGCGCCCTTTACAGAAGTGGACTGTTACTACATCCTGATGAAGCACACTTTACAGGAGTGGGCTGTTACCACATCCTGAGGAATCGCCCTTTACAGACGTGGGCTTGTACCACATCCTGATGAAGCGCCCTTTACACAAGTGGACTGTTACCACATCCTGATGAAGCGCCCTTAACAGACGTGGGCTGTTACCACATCCTGATGAAACACCCTTAACAGAAGTGGTGTGTTACTACAACCTGATGAAGCGCGCTTTACAGGAGTGGGCTATAACCACGTCCTGATGAAGCGCCCTTTACAGGAGTGGACTATTACTACATCCTGATGAAGTGGAGGTTGGTTTTGGCGGTGTGAGGGTCTTTTGTGAGGGAGAGGATCAGCTGGGTGTTGTCGGCGTAGGAGATGATGTTGAGGTCGTGCTGTCAGGCGAGGTGGGCGAGGGGTGCCATGTAGATGTTGAACAGCGTAGGGCTGAAGGATGAGCCCCGAGGTACGCCGCAGATGATCTCGGTGGCATTGGAGCAGAAGGGGGAGGCTGAAGCTCTGAGTTCTGCCGGAGAGGAAGGATGTGGTCCAGTCCAGGGCCTTCTCTTGGATCCCGGCGTCGTGTAGGCGCGTTCATAGTGTGAGGTGGCAGACCGTGTTGAAGGTGGCTGACAGGTCCAAGAGGATGAGGGCCGATGTTTCTCCGTTGTCTAGCAGGGCCCTAATGTCATCGGCGGCGGCAATGAGGGCGGTTTCGGTGCTGTGGTTGCTGCGGAAGCCAGACTGGGATGGGTCCAGGATGCTGAACTCCTCGAGGTATTGGGTCAGTTGTTTGTTGACGATTTTCTCGGTGACCTTCGCTGGGAACGGGAGCAGGGAGATGGGTCAAAAGTTTTTGAGGTCCTTGGGGTCAGCCTTGGGTTTCTTGAGTACGGCATTGATCTCGGCGTGCTTCCAGCTTTCCGGGAAAGTTGCTGTCCCGAAGGAGATGTTGATTACTTTCCGGAGATGGGGTGCGATGGCTGTGCTGGCTTTGTTGAAGATGTAGTGAGGGCAGGGGTCTAACGGTGATCCAGAGTGGATGGTGTTCATGATCTCGCTGGTGTCCTCGTCATTGATGCTGGTTCAGGAGAGCAGGCGGTTGGTGCAGGTGGTGGTCGTGGGTGTGGTGGTTGTCGGGCAGTCGTAGCCTTGAAGCTGTCGTGGATGCCGGCGATCTTGCGATGGAAGAAGGTGGCCAGCGAGTCTTTTGAAGGTGGGATGTCGTTGGTGGGAGAGTTCCTTCACGATGCTGAAGAGCTCTTTGCTGCTGTGTGCGTTGTTATCTAGGCGGTCTTTGAATGAGGCCCTCTTGGTGGATCTGATGAGGTGATGGTGTCTGCGGGAGACGTTCTTGTGGGCTGCGTAGCTGTCCGCTGTTCGTTCGCGGAGCCAGTTCTTCTCCAGTTTTCGGCATGTTCGTTTGGAGGCCTGGAGGTCTTCAGTGAACTAGGTGGCTTTCTTGCTGGTGTGTCAGTTGGAGGGTGTCTTGAGCGGGGCGAGGGTGTTGGCGCAGTCGTCGATCCACTGTATGACGTTGCGGGCGGCGTTGTCTTGGTCGGTGGAGTCGGCGGGTGGGATCTGGGCGAGGGTGGTGGTTAGCTGGTCTTCGGTGACTTTGCTCCAGCAGCGTCAAGGCATCTGTTGTGTGCGGAGGTGCGTGAAGGTGAAGTGGATACAGTGGTGGTCGGTCCAGTGGGATTAGGTGGTGTGGTTTGGGTGGGGGCTTGCGGTGAGGATGGGGTCAAGCATGTGGCCGGCGGAGTGGGTGGGTGTTGTCACAAGCTGTCTAAGACCGAGGATGGCGAGGGTGTCGATAAGGGTGGTGGAGTAGGTGTCGTTGTTGTTCTCGAGGTGGAAGTTCATGTCTCCCAGGAGGATGTAGTCTGTGGAGGCAAGGGCGTGTGTGCTGACGAAGTCGGCGATGGAGTCGCTGAACCGTGGTCAGGGTCCGGTGGTTTGTAGACAAGGGTTTCTCTGAGGGTGGTGTTGGGATCGGTGTGGATCTGGAAGTACATCTGTTCGGCGGTGCTGAGGGTGTCGTCGGTGTTGGTCGAGACTCGGGGGTGTTCCTGTGGACAATGGCAATTCCTCCTCCTACTCCGTTGGTACGGTCCCTGAGGGTGATCTTGTAGCCTTCCGGGATAGCTATGGCGATGTCGGGTGCTGAGGCGGGGTTCAGCCAGGTTTCCCTCTTATTGAAACATCTGGGATGGTACTTTCTGAGGATACCGGCGTCTACAGTGACAATGCTTTGGTAGACAGCCATCTAGGGATTCATTCCTTTTGTAGGCATGTATCAGAGTTACATTCCCTTTGCAGACAAGCATCTTTGACGACTGGCATATAAGGTTACATTCCCTTGCTAAGGTGCCATCTCCGATTACAGTCCCTGGGTATCTTGCCATCTTCGGTTACCCTCCTGGAGTATCTTGGTGCCTACAGTTACTCTATGCATCCTAAAACATTGACTGACATGAGATCTCAAACGCTTTATCTGAATATGGTGGGAGGGGCTGAAACACCACCCTGATCACCTTAGAGAGGAGAGGGTGTCGGGCAATGTATGCATTATTGTGACTGCGAGTAGAGGATCTCCGGTGCTTTTTTGGGTGAGGAGTGAACACTTGGAACATATGAGAGTGTGGGTGGGGTGTGCTGGACTTGGCCCTTTTTGCAGGGCTATCCCCAAACCTTTTTCTTCTTCCTCCTATTTTGTTCCTGACCTATTGTTGTTAGTTTTAGGACTCTGGGCACTTTACCACTGCTAATTAGTGCTAAAGTGCATATGTGATCTGTGTAAATTGTAAACATGATTGATTGTCCATGATTGGCATATTTGATTTACTGGTAAGCCCCTAGTAAAGTGTACTGAGTGTGCCAGGGCCTGTAAATCAAATACTGCTATTGGGCCTGTAGCACTGATTGAGCCACTCACATGAATAGCCCTGAAAAGGTATCTCAGACCTGCCACTTCAGTGTCTGTGTGCAGTTTATTAACTGCCATGTCGACCTAGCAAGGGCACCCACTTGCCTGGCCCTAACCTTCCCTTTTCTTACATGTAAGGCACCCTTATTGTAGGCCCAAGACACCGCCCTGGGCGGGGTGCAGTGTATGTGAAAGGTACTGGTGTGTGTGACATGTCCTGATAGTGAAATACTGCCAATTTTGTTTTTCACAATTGAAAGGCTATCTTGCCCCATAGGATCAATCAATCAATCAATCAATCAATCAATCAAGTAATTTGTAAAGTGCGCTACCTACCCGCTAGGGTCTCAAGGCGCTGGGGGGGGGGAGCTGCAGTCAGTGGTCGAAGAGCCAGGTCTTGAGCAGTCTTCTGAATGCCGGGAGGTCTGTAGTCTGTCGTAGGTGGAGGGGGAGGGCGTTCCAGGTCTTGGCGGCGCGGTGGGAGAAGGATCTGCCCCCGGAGGTGGTTCTGTGGATGCGCGGGACGGCGGCCAGAGATAGGTCGGCGGAGCGGAGTTTCCTGTTGGGTGCGTAGAAGTAGAGTCTGCTGTTGAGGTAGGCTGGGCCGGTCTTGTGGAGTGCTTTGTGTGCGTGGATCATGAGTTTGCAGGTTATTCTTTTGTCGACGGGGAGCCAATGCAGATCTCTCAGGTGGGGGGTGATGTGGTCTCTGTGAGGGACGTCTAGGACCAGGCTTGCGGAGGCGTTCTGGATTCTTTGGAGTCTGCTGATGAGTTTGGCCGGGGCTCCGGCATAGAGGGCGTTTCCGTAGTCGAGTCGGCTGCTGATGAGGTCGTGGGTGACTGTTTTCCGAGTGTTCGTTGGGATCCATCTGTAGATTTTACGGAGCATACGGAGGGTGCGGAAGCATGAGGAGGAGACTGCGTTGACTTGGTTGGTCATGCTGAGCGTGGAGTCGAGGATGATCCCTAGGTTGCGTGCGTGGTTGGTCGGTGTCGGGGGGGGTTCTCAGGGAAGGAGGCCACCAGGAATCGTCCCACACCGATGGGTTGGGCCCAAGGATGAGGATCCCCGTCTTGTCCGAGTTCAGCTTGAGCCGGCTTGCCTCCATCCAGTCGGCGACGGCCTTCATACCCTGGTGCAGGTTGGATTTGGCGATGAGGGGGTCCTTGGTGAGGGAGAGGATCAGCTGGGTGTCATCGGCGTAGGAGATTATGTTGAGGTCGTGTAGTCTGGCGATGCGGGCGAGGGGGGCCATGTAGACGTTGAACAGTGTCGGGCTGAGGGAAGATCCCTGAGGGACGCCGCAGATGGTTTTGGTGGTTCCGGGTTGGAACGGAGGGAGGAGGACTCTCTGGGTTCTGTTGGTGAGGAAGGAGGTGGTCCAGTCCAGGGCCTTGTCTCGGACCCCTGCGTCCTAGAGGCGTATGCGGAGAGTGTGGTGGCAGACGGTATCGAAAGCGGCGGAGAGGTCCAGGAGAATGAGGGATGCTGTCTCGCCGTTGTCGAGGAGGATTCTGATGCCTGTCTGCTCATGCCAAGCTACCGAGGGGGTGAGCAGGGGCTATCTGAAGTATGTATCCCCCTTACCTTGACTAGAAGCAAGGATCCCTATTTGGACAAAGGTACCTATGTTTGCCAAGTAGAGACCCCCATTTCTAACAGAGTGTCAAAAGAAGAGCACACGCTTCAGTGGGAGAAAGCCTTGTGGCACATTAGGTAGTGGGTGTGGCTGGGTCACTGGCGAAAGACATCCCCTGCAGCGCACAGGAGGAGTCAAGGTCCCCTTTAGGGGTGAGAGGGACACAAATTAGTCAGTACATGTGAGGACAAAGGTGTAAACCCGGACCACTAGACTTTGGAACAATGAACATCTGATAACGGCAGGGGGTGATTTCCGGGGCGTTTGGGGACATATGTAAGGATGGAGGTAGATGGTTATTTTAGAGAGACTGGTATAAGTTACTTTCTTGCGAAAGTGGGAGAGTGAACAGTGAAGACACGTTATACAGCACCACCACAGCCCTGCAGAATGGAAGAAACAGCAGCACCTAGATGTGACTTTGGAGACCGTGGTAAATAAACATGCCCGTGCTCTCTGAGTTGAATCCACAGCAATTTTGGACACTGGTAAAACTGTCTTGGTAGCCCAACTCCCCTCTCCAGAGACAAAAGTTTACAAAGGAAGTCATTACCTCAGGCAAATCAAGTCGAGAGCGCCAGCATTGTCCTGGACATCCTGGGTGCAGTGTCTGGAAAGTGGAAGCACACCCCTCCCAACCCCTTCTCCATAGACTCCCCAGTGAACACAACATGTACCTCAACATTTACATTTGCTTACTCTTAAGGAGGGTTTGTGATATGGTGGTTACCCACTTACTGTTCATGTCCGCTGCAGTCTTTCCTCCATCTCACAAGCAGGAGGGTAGACAGACAGGAGTGCTGGTGCTGGAGAGGGGTTTGGCAAAAGTCAGGGTCCCAAACGTTCCTTAAATCCCTTTTCAAATGGGCTCAAACAACTCCAAATGAGTTGGGAAGAGGCTTCCTTTTCTGGGCAGCAGCACTGTCTGTGACATGAAGGGTGAAAAAATGCACCAAAGATGCTGCTTCCCTGGCACTCTTCATCAAGGCAACTGAAATCTCAGGTGTAGTGGCCCAAAAAGAATAATAACAAGGATTAAAATAAAAGATTTACAAGGCAACATGAGCACTTACTTATGAAAATGGTTAAAGTAGGGTTGAGGGGCGGAGGGGTTTAGCGAGGTAAGCAGTGACAGGCGGGGGTGGTGGGGGCTCCAAGAGATTTATAATGTAATAAAATGCAAGCAGCGGTGGGCAGGAGGTGGTGGGGGACAGCACAGGGAGATGAAGTGATTCAGGAATATAGTTAAAAATAAGTAACTTTGCAGGCACACTGGGGAGAAGAGGGCGACAACAAGCTGGGAGGAGACAACAATATAGCCTCCGGTTCAAAAAGCGCTCAGGAGCAATAAGGAAAAAGTAGCCCCTGAAACAGAATGTTAAAATAGGATAAGTGTAAACTACAAGTACTGGGCGCCTGCTCCATAGGAGGGAACAAACACCGAAAAGGAGGAACAAGTAGGAAAGATTATCACTTGGAAGTAAGGATTTTTAAAGCACTCTGAAAAAAACAAATGAAAAGCAATGGCCGGGCAGTAAGCCCACAAAGTATAAACAACATGTCTCGAAGAGACAGCCCAAGCACTGTGTAGGCTTGACCTAAAAAAGCAAGGTCACCTTCCCATCTTTGCAAGTGGACACCAGTTTGCAAAATCTCGAACATTTTCTTAGGAGTTTATGGGACTTACAGATACTTCCTTCAATCTACTTTTTCTTTTTATTTGGCTCCTCCCAGTATGCTTTGCTGTCTTGACTTCTGGCTCTTTTTTAATTTCACAAACACCGACTGAGGGGCTTCTGCAGACCGGCTGAGCCGAGCTCTGCCCTGCCTTTTGCATGAGCTCAGATGCCAGTAAACTGAAGCTGTCTGGTGTTTACTGTTTGAAGCATGCAGTCCAAACACTAAACAGAAGGATTAAGAGTCCATTCCAATGAACAGTTACACTAAAATGCACAGAAGCCAATAATTCCCAAAACGCAAACACCCTTGCACCATGGTGCAAGGTTCCTGCTTGGTGCATGGAAGCCAATTGAGTGTTAGCGCAGAGATCGAGGGCAGGTATGTGCCGTATCTGATAGATACGGTGTAATCCTGCCATTTTCTTTTGCCGTAGGGCAGCACAGCAGGAAGGCTTGCAGCGCTGCCTTACAGCAAAATATTGTAATGAGGCCCCCCTAGAATTGTTGGTGTTTCGACCAGATGAGAAAGGAACACAAAAGTAGTCTTGAGGATTGGCAGAATAGCTTAACTATCGCTATTATTAGATCAGGAAAAAAGTCAGAGGCGCATATCAGCAAGGCAGGTGATAATTATCGCTAAGCGCACTTACCGCTCGGATAATTATCGCCTCCTAACGCTGGTTCCTATCGCGGAGATAGCGTGCTATCAGCAACGCATATCTCCAATGCGATAGGAATCCAAGCGTTAGCTGGAAAACAGTGTGATTATTCGTGGAAACCCAGCGGTAATTGCACTGCAACCAGCGATACCTTGCTAATAGGGCAGGGTGTTCTTAGCCATGTAATCCACCTCCCTTTGGATTACATGGCTAAATCTGAAAATTAGCAGACGTAAAAAAACAGCGTTAACCGTGGTTAGCGCTGCTTTTTTTGTCTCTAACAGGGTTAGCGTGAAGCTTGATAATAGGAGAGCAATATTTCCCCTATTGTTTGCTCAGGAACGCCCCCTTTTTGCATCTCATTAGAGATGCAAAGAGAAGCGTAGTTGAAAAGGGTGCTAACATGCGATTTTGCATGTTAGCACCCTGTTGTTGATAGGGCGATATTTTTATTTCCGCTTCTTTGGCTTTTAAAGCCTAAAAAGCAGCGATAAAGCCCTTGATAATATGCCCCAGAGCCTTTATAGCAGGACAAAACATGGAAAATTCTTGAGAAACCCAGTGATCTCACATCGGGGCAAATATCCAAAAAGAAGCACAGAATAAATCCGAAATGATTCTTAAAAAGACTCATCCATTTGAAAACTCTTTACTGCAAATGCAACTTCTCAGTAATCTTTCTCAGTGTTTACAGTCGTTACCGTAATAGACAAGGTTTTGAAAATCTTGCAGTAAAATATTTACTAGGGCTTGTCTCTTTTGGTGCAGTGCTCTGAGACTGATATGAACTTGGAATGCAGAGATGTTTCTAGTTTGAAATTCATCAGAGTTTGAACTGCCCCAGCATGAATCCCGCTCAGTCATTGTCCAGGAAGCTCCCCAGGCAGGGAATGTGAGTAAGAAGCAGAGGCTTTCTGCAGCAGTCAGCCATGATGGACATTCACTGGACAGTGTGCACCCAGCAGGAGCTCAGAACCCTCCATCCAACCCAGCTTCCACAAGAGCCCCCCATTTCTGCCTCACCCAGAAGGCTTCACCGAGAGCCCACACCTCACTCCTCCTCTCTCTGCACCTCCTTTCCCTTGTACTCCATTTTCACAAATGTTAGCTTCACTCCCCTCTTGTCTCTTTCACTCCCTCCCCTGTTCTCTCCACCTTCTTGAATCTTTGCCCTCTTTGCAATGCTGCCATAGTTCCCTCCATTTGTCCCTTTATTTCTGACCTCTCATGTCTTCCTTTTGCCCGTTTTCCTTCTCCTTTCTTTCTCAAATGTTCTTTGCTCTCTTCTGTATGCTGCATTCGACCTCCATTTCTACTATTTTCTCCACTCTTAGCTGCTTCCTCAATGCCCCTTTATGCTGCTTCTCGACAACTGACTTCCTCCCTTCTCCCCTCGTTTCCTTTTATTCACCTTTTCTGCTGTCTTCCACTCGTCCTTCCCTCTACACTCTCCTCCCTTTTCCTACTTTATTTATCCTATGGTGATTCTTGCTGTTCTCTTTAGCTACCCTTTCACAATTCTATTCCATCAATTTTCCTCCCGTTTTTCTCACCCTTTCTCTTTCTACTCGTCTTTTATCTCTACCCGTCTCCTCACACCTTTCTCTCAACCTTTTCTGCTGTTCTCCCCTCTTACTACCATTCCCTTTCTCTCTCCTGACCCTCCTCTTTTCTCCCCTTCTCTTCTTAGGGGCGGTACACTTCCTTTTTTCACCCCTCCACTCTCCCTGTCTCCTTCCCTGTGCCTCCCTTCACCTTTCTCACAGCTGCTGAGGTTGACCTGCGTGCACTGTGGATGCAGGGACCGTATTACACATAGTGCCCCATGGGCACAACTAGAATGTGCGCACACTATTTTTGCCTCCCAGGGCACAATGGTATTACAGAAAGGGTCGCAGACGCTTGTGCATCCCCATCTGCGATACTGAAAGCGATGGCTCACGTGTAGCGCCAGTGCTATCTTCAGAGGGCTCTACCTCATTTGGATGAAGGCGTGACCCCTTGCTGAAGAGGACATCACTTTGCCTCTCGCCTGCGCAGTATTACAGATGGAGGCACAGAGACAAATGTGCCCTTAGGAGGCACTCTGAAGGCACGCCACTGAAAAGGTGATGCACTTCAGTGCGCCCCCTACAGGAAGCCCTTTGGAGAGGGTTAGGATGTCCCATGGACCTCTCAGACACCCCATGCGGACGGGTGTAATCACTCACTGCACTTGCCTGAAAGGGGTTCTCTCTCCCTCTTTAACCCCTTCCACGCTGATGACGAGCTGGGCTCGTCATGGCATAGCCTCCTCGCACGCTGATGACGAGCCCAGCTCGTCACGTAACATGCGCTTTAAAAAATCTCAGCGTACGAGCGGAATTCCGCCCGCACGCATGCGGTTAAGGTGCAGGCAGTTGTAGCCTTAAAAAAAACACGGAGCAGCTTTAACCCCTTCCATGCGTGCGTTGGCCAACAGCCGTCGTGAGCACTACCTTCATAGTGCTGCGCATGTCCGTTGGCCGACGCGGCCCCGCCCACTTCTTTAAACCGCAGCACTGTGGCGGATTTGCTGCCGTGGTTAGGTGGTTAAACCATTCGCTCCATCTTTCACTGATTGCACTGTCCCAGGGCAGTGAGAGATTGTGGTTTCCTTGGGGCAGCACATTGATTGTAATAGGGTGCACTGTCCCTGTTTGCATCTGGCGTACTTGTTTAAATGCGTACCGTGACACAAGCAAGGGCAGCGCACGCTATATGTAATATGGGCCCACATCGTCTGCAGCTACACTCGAGTGTATCTCTGGTGCCATCTTCCTGCCTTCTTTGTTCTGAGTGAGGAGTTAGTCACATGTAATTTACCCATTAACACTATTAAAAGACTCATTTCCAAATTCCAATAATGAGATTAAAATAAAATCCACCTTGGAATGTAATTGTAATTGCACATTGCTACATGCTACATGTTTAAACTATTGATGCCATGTGTTAGTGGGATTAGTGACTGTAATGGCACAGGTGGCATCGCTGTTGGATGTTGCTGTATGACACAGGTGACATTTGGTAGCACACACAGCTGGGATTTATTGGTGGCACATGACAGGGTAACCACTAAGTTTAAAAGCATTCACCAGGACACATCAGCTTGGCATCCACATGTTAGCACACATGAAAGTGTAGTTCCTATAACAGACCCGTATCCCCCAAGTGCCAGGAAACCACTCATGACACCCACAGATGGCAACAGGCAACTGGTTTTATACAAAAAGAACCTGTTGAAAACCCCTCAAAAGCCCAGATGTGATTTCTGTCTTTACAGATACCGAGGTTCAACAACTATTTAAACTCCTGAACCCTTCTTATGCCCTTATGTCTCACCAGTCCTGTCTATCCTTTGGTGTCTCATTGGTAAAATGTACACCTATCTATAGGGGCATGGAGCCCACTGTTGGGTCCATCATACTATAGGGTTTTCATGACTGGCTTGAATTATGTGGCAATGAGGACCAAATTCTGTCACAGTGTTGAGTAAATTCTGCAACAAGAAATGTCAAATTCTGCAGATTATTCAGGCAACATCTGGGGCAGCTGTGCGCTTAAGAAATGTTAATTAACATAACATAACATAACATAACATCTATGTATGCATTATTTCTCTATTATACCATTTTAATACATTTAAACTGCCTCACCGAATATTTCTTATTATTCATACCATTATTTTAACACCTAAATACAACAATCGTCAACTGAAATGTGAACAGTTGACTTTACAGTGGGGTCTGCCATTGTGTGCCACTAGTTGTGATACGTTTTAAGTAGTTTTTGACCTATTAAAGCTTGTAACAAAATGTTTTATGGAAATCTGCAAATTAAACAGCAAATTATGGATTAAGAGAAAAGTATGGTAAATGCATCCATCATCACCGATTTCAGAAAAAGACTAGCAGCAACACACGACTGACAGCAAGCACTTTTATACTCATCACAGCCTAGCAGTCACATGCTGACAGCACTTGCATGCTCCTCACAGACTAGCAGCCATATACTACTGACAGCACTCGTACACTCCTCACAGATTACCAACCACATACTACTGACAGCATTCTTACACTCTTCACAGATTAGCAGCTACATACTACTGACAGTACTCATACACTCCTCACGGATTAGCAGCCACATACTGCTGACAGCATTCTTACCCTCTTCACAGATTAGCAGCCACAAACTACTGACAGCACATACACTCCTCACGGATTAGCAGCCACATACTACTGACTGTACTCATACACTCCGCCCAGATTAGCAGCCACATACTACTGACAGTTTTACACTCTTCACAGATTAGCAGCCACATACTACTGACTGTACTCATACACTCCGCCCAGATTAGCAAACACATACTACTGACAGTTTTACACTCTTCACAGATTAGCAGCCACATACTACTGACAGCACATACACTCCTCACAGATTAGCAGCCACATACTACTGACAACACTCGTACACTCCTCACAGATTAGCAGCCACATGCTACTGACAGCATTCTTACCCTCCTCATAGATCAGCAGCCACATACTACTGACAGCACTCGTACACTCCTCACAGATTAGCAGCCACATACTACTGACAGCACTCGTACACTCCTCACAGATTAGCAGCCACATACTACTGACTCATACACTCCTCACGGATTAGCAGCCACATACTACTGACACCATTCTTACCCTCCTCATAGATCAGCAGCCACATACTACTGACAGCATTCTTACCCTCCTCACAGATTAGCAGCCACATACTACTGACTCATACACTTCTCAGGGATTAGCAGCCACATACTACTGGCAGCATTCTTGCTCTCCTCACAGATCAGCAGTCACATACTACTGACAGCACCCATACACTCCTCACAGATTAGCAGCCACATACTACTGATAGCATTCTTACACTCTTCACAGATTAGCAGCCACATACTACTGACAGCACTCGCACACTCCTCACAGATTAGCAGCCACATACTACTGACAGCACTCATACACTTCTCACAGATTAGCAGCCACATACTACTGAGAGCACTCGTACAGTCCTCGCAGATTAGCAGCCACATACTACTGATAGCACTTGTACACTCCTCACAGATTAGCAGCCACATACTACTGACACCATTCTTACACTCCTCACAGATTAGCAGCCACATACTACTGACAGCACTCATACACTTCTCACAGATTAGCAGCCACATACTACTGAAAGCACTCGTACAGTCCTCACAGATTAGCAGCCACATACTACTGATAGCACTTGTACACTCCTCACAGATTAGCAGCCACATACTACTGACAGCATTCTTACCCTACTCACAGATCAGCAGCCACATCCTACTGACAGCACTCTCACACTCCTCACTTGCAACAAAGTCAATAGATATCAGTTATATCTCATAGTGCCTCTTCATTGATTGGTGAGTATCTGTGAGTGATATTATAGATGTGGGATTAAGTGAATTCCAGAATAATTCTAAGGGTGGTTGAACAGATGTATGAGTGCCAGGCTGAGTGACCGAGTGCATGGATAGTGAGTGCCTGGACGATGGATGAATTACTGAATGATAGCATCCAGCCACTTCCAGGTATAAATTGGATCTATTTTCTGTGCCAGTGCTTGATTCTTATTACTGTTATTACAACTCTGTGCTCTCTCCAGAGTGGATCCTTTGGGATATCACTTAACTTTGTCAAAAGTGCACAAATGTCTGTGAAACTCCACTGGTGTCATGTGTAGCACCCAGATGACAATCACTGAGATTTTAAAACAAACATAGGCATATCTTTTTTGATAGCCATTGTAGGAAGCCGGCTCTGGATATACTATACCAAAAAGATGCATAGTGTGCACAGGGTCCAGTGAGTCCCCAAATGCATGGCAGAGGTTAAAGTAGATAATTACCTACTCTCAATTTAGTAGTAGTTGGGCTGAACAGTTAGGCTTATCAAAGGGTAGTGTGAATGCACTTGGTGCACATACTCATCCAAGGCATGAACACACACTCAAGGACTGACTCCAGGCCAATGTTTGTAGAAAAATATTACTTCATTTACATTTATTTCTGGGAACTAAGCTGAACTCAGTTACAGGTAGGTAATACTTTCAAAAAGGCAGTAGGAATATTTTATTGTCTTGGAGGTACTTCAGTATAGTTGATTCAAATAGTAACATTCATATTTGGTACAAAATAGACAGTTGTAGGTAATCGATAGGTCAGGAGGAGATCTCGAACATCCTGGCAATCATTTTTTATGTAATGTGTTTTTAAAATCGTATTCTTCTTTTAACACAATTGTCTAAATGTATTTGCAATGTATCTTTTATGGTCTAGAAGACCGAAATAAAGAATTTTTGGATTGGATTGGGTAATCGATAGAGTGCAATGCAATCCAAAAGAAAGAGAACAGTGTCATGCATTAGCGTGTAAGTACATAACTTAAGTTGCCAGTATTTGAGGGTTAGTCTGACACTGAACAATGGTCAATTTGAACTTGGCAATGCACCCCAACGGCACTGAGGCGGCCGGGTGCAGAGTTCTGCATCTACGCTACGGAAGGCGATTCCGGCAATGGTATTCCTCTCCCGTGGTCAGTGGAGAACAATGGGGGTGAATGGGCTCAGTATGATGCCAATGTCTGGAACGTCGCAGTTGTCATTAGCGAGTCACTGTAGATCAAAGGGAGGCACCACCAGTCCAGCAGTCACAGTCATGGGGTTGAAGATGCGCAGGGGATGGAGGAGTTTCGCCGAGGTAGAGCCATCTCGGCGAGGCCACGGACAAGCAGTTGGGGCAGGAGGAGGCCAACAGGGCCACTTGGAGGAAGATACCGGCTCTAGGGAATAGAGCTGTGAACAGCTTGAGTTATTGGGCGGAGAAGATTCCTCTAGGTCGTGGAGGCCATATAGCTGTGGTGCTTCCTTCTGGTAGGGCAGAGTCGCTTCGACACAAGTGTCTGTCCTCTACGCTGCGGTCTTGGGGTACTTTTTACAGTAGGGAGTTGTGTAGACACATGTGTTGGTCCTCACCTATTGGGGTTCTTGTGTCTGAAGACGCAGTGACTAGAGCCTCTAGCCCAAAGGGAGGTATTTGGACATGGTTTTGAAGGCTGGAAAGTCTCCAGGGTTTCTTGGAGACGAAGCAGGGTTCTGGAAGGACATCAGGTCTACTTTTCGAACCGGCTATAGGCGGCGGGGTTCTTGTCGGGTTTTTTCTGCAGCAGTTCACTTCCTGGTCCGACAGCGGTATTCTACCACCTTCATCTTTTGTCCGTAGAATCTGAGGAACAAGGTTCAGAGGAGCCCTTAAATACTACATTTAAGGGTGTTACTGAGGTCGGAGGCAGCAGCCAATGGCTACTGTCCCCTAGGGGTAATACATCCTTGTTCCTATTGGCCCTTCTTTTCCAATTCAAGGTGGATAATTTCTAAGAGAGGGGCTTGGCTCAGCTCCTGGCAACCTTAGGGGTGTGCCATGCTAAGGTGGACACTTCTACTCTGCTTACTAATTGTCCCGCCTGTCCTGGAGCCAAAAGTGGTGTTTGGACAGGAAGCCGGGCATCTTCACTAGTTGGAGCGGCCCAAATCAGTACATCACAAGGTGAGAACCTTTGAGGTTCACCACCCAGTATTGCTGTTCCTGCCAGGTGTGAAGAACCTCCACCCAGATCAGGCTTTGTTTCTGACCTCTGAGAGCACAAAGGCTCTCACCCCATGAGGTCAGAAACCTGTCTGGTGCTGGCTGGCTGGCAGGGACCAGTCAGCCAATACACTAGAGGTCAGTCATTTTTTAGGGGGCATCTCTAAGATGCCCTCTGAGTGCATTATATAATAAATCCATCACTGGCATCATTGTGGGATTATTATGCTGAAAGGTTTGATACCAATCTTCCCAGTCTTCAGTAAAGCCATCATGAAGCTGTGGAGTTTGTGTTGACAAACTCCCAGCCCATGTATTCAAAAAGTCTTCACTGCACTTACAATGTCTGTGAATGGCACAGGCACTGTAGGGGCATATTGCTCATGCAGCTATGCCCTCACCTGTGGTATGGTGCACCCTGTCTTAGGCCTGTGAGGCCTGCTAGAGCGGTGTCTTACCCATGTAACAGGCAGTGTTGGTGGGGATGGCACACAGGGATTTGTGCCATGTTGACTCCTCACTTTGGTTAGCACCAAAAACACGCAGCCTGCAATGGCAGTATTTGTGTGTTATGGTGAGGGGTCTTTGAGGGTGGCATAATACATGCTGCAGTCTTTAGAGGCGTTCTCTGGTCACAAGGCCCATTGGGACAATGGGTACCTTTTACAAGGGACCTACATGTGGCCAAGGGGCATGCCAATTGTGGAGAAAAAGGTACAGTTTTGGGAAAGAACACATGCCCTAGGGACCCGATTGGCAGGGACCCAGGGAACACTCAGTCAAGTTAGCATCAGTTATCTGGAAAAATGTTAGGGGGTAACTGTGCAAAAAGGGGCAGTTTCCTACACCCTGCCCCCCCCAAATGAAAGAGGATGAGACTAACCTTTCCCAAGAGAGTCTTCGTTGTCTAAGTGGAAGAACCTGGAAAGTCCATCGGCAGTGGCAGTCCCAGGTCTGTGTTCCACTGTAAAGTCTATTCCCTGTAGGGAGATGGACAACCCCAACAGTTTGGTATTTTCACTTTTCATTTGCATTAGCTATCTGAGATGTCTGTGGTCACTTTGGATTAGAAAGTGAGTCCCAAACAAGTAGGGCGTCAGCTTCTTCAGGGACCAAACCACAGCATATGTCTCCCTCTCAATGGCACTCCAATGCTGATCCCTGGGGAGTAGCCTCCTGCTTATAAAAGCAGCAGGTTGATATTGGCCTTCATCATTGGTCTGGGATAGAGCCAGCCACTCCTATCCCTAGCTCAGAGGCATCAGTCTGCACAATTAACTGCTTGGAGTAGTATGGAGCTTTCAGTATAGGTGCTGAGCATATTGGCTCATTCAAGGTGTCAAAGGCCTTTTGACAACTAACTGTCCAGTCACTTACTTTGGTATGTTCTTGGAGCTAAGTTCTGTAAAGGGGGGGGGGTCACAATGGATCCATACCACTTCACAAATCACCTGTAATAATCATGTAAGCCAAGGAATGCCCTGACTAGGGTTTAGGTTGTTGGAGCTTCACAGTCCAGAATGATCTGGATCTTGGGTTGTAAGGGTTGCACTTGGCCTCCACCTACAAGGTGGCCCAAGTATACAACAGTTCCTTGCCCTATCTGTGATTTGGATGCCTTAATAGGCCTGCAGATTGCTGGGTTTGTAAAACCTTTCCAGGGTGGACCAGGCGATCCAACCAGGAGGAGCTAAAGACACCAAAAGTATCAAGATATGCTGCACCAAAGGTCTCTGACCCAGCAAGTACTTAAGTCACCAACCTTTAGAAGGTGGCAGGGGCATTCTATAAAACAAAGGGCAAACAGTAAACTGATGATGCCCTTTAGGTGTGGAGAATGCTATTTTCTCTTTGGCTCCTGGGGCCATGCCAATCTGCCAGTACTCTGCAGTCATGTCAAAGGTGTTGAGAAATTTGACTGCCCCTAATCTGTCTATCCGCTCATCAGCCCTGGGTATCAGGTGAGCATCTGTCTTAGTGACAGCATTGAGTCCTCTATAGCCCACACAAAATCCCATCTCTCTTTTAGCACTCTGGGGTGAGGTTTGGGGACTGGGACCACTGGGCTATCCCAGGGACTATCAAAGGGCTCAATAACCCCTAAATGTAGCATTTGGCTTACTTAAGCTTTGATGCTCTCCTTACTTTGGTAAAACTGCTGATAGGCCTTTGTTTTGACAGGCAAGCTGTCTTAAGTGTCCACATCATGTGTACACCAGTGTTTCGGTCCAGAGCTAAGGAGAAGAGCTTGGCATACTGCTGCAGGACATGCTTACAGTCAGCCTGCTCTTGGGCAGTGAGGGTTTCTGAGTAGATAACTCCATCAACTTACCCATCTTTTGGACTGTAAGTGAGAAGGTCAGGGAGAGGTTCACTCTGTCTCCTGATCCTCACCAGTGACCAACAGCATGGATACATCAGTCCTGTCAAAGAAATGTTTCAGGCGGTTTACATGGATCATCCTCTTGGGGTGCTGTCTAGTGCCCAAGTCTACTAATTAGGTGACCTAAATTATCTTTTCACAGATAGGTTAAGGGCCACTCCGTCTGTCCTGGAGGGCCCTTGGTGCCACAGGCTACAAAACTCACACCTTTTGCACTAGTTGGAACTTCACCAGTACAGCTTTATGGTCATATCACAGCTTCTAGAGCTGTTGGCTGGCCTCAAAGTTTTTGGATGCCTTTTTCATGTACTCTGCCATTCTGGAACGTAGGCCAAGTACATAGTCCACCACATCTTGTTTAGGTTTATGGAGAGGCCCCTCCCAGCCTTCTGTTACAAGCGCACGTGGTCCCCTCACAGGATGGCTAAACAGTAGTTCAAAGAGGGAAATCCCGACTTCTGAGGAGCCTATCTGTAAGCGAAAAGCAGGCATGGCAAGAGGACATCCAATCTCCTTTTGAGTTTTTCAGGAAGCCCCATGATCGTGCCTTTCAATGTCTTGTTGAATCTTTCAACAAGGCCATTGGTTTGTGGGTGGTAAGGTGTAGTAAATTTGTAGTTCACTCCACACTCATCCTACATCTGTTCCAGGTATGCAGACATGAAATGTGTACCTCTGTCTGACACCATCTCCTTAGGAAACCCGTGTAAAGATGCCAATGAGGGCTTTGGCTACTGCAGGGTGCTGTAGTAGACCTAAGGGGAATTGCCTCAGATCCCTGGTAGCATGATCCACTACTACCAGTATGCATTGGTTTCCTGATGCTGTGGGTGGTTCTAGTGGACTCATTATGTCAACAAGAACCCTTTCACAGGGAAGCCCGAACTCTGGTAGCAGAATTAATGGGGCTTTTGTGTGCCTACCTGTTTTTCCAATGGCCTGACAGGTGACACAGGAGCTAACAAATTTCTCACATTTTTTGAACATCTGGGGCCAGTAGAAATATCTGACAAGCCTTTTCCACGTCTTAGTCTGGCCCAGATGCCCAGCTAGGTATATGTCATTAGCCAATATGAGTAGAAACTCTCTGTGCAGCTGAGACACTACCACTCTCCTAGTGGCACCAGGTTTGGGGGTTTCTGGCCTTAGTACATAGGAAACCCTTCTCCCTATAGGTCCTGTGGGAGCCACTCACAACTCCCTTCTCCTGTGCAGCAGCTTGCTGTTGCAGGCCTTCAAGAGTTGCATAGTCCTACTGTCCAAGGCGCAACTGTTCCCTAGAGGGTCCCCCTGAGCCCAGGATCTCAACCTGGTAAGGTTAAAGTCCCATGTGCTCAGTTCCTCCCCCTAAGCAGAGGGGTCCTGAGTCTTTTGCTGTTCAGAAGCAGGTCCTGCAGTCTTTTTACCTTTCCTCATGGAAGGTTAGGCCATTCTTCCAGGCTTCCACACTTCTTTTTCCCCCTGTGCTTTAGTTTTTGCTGTTGTCTTCACACACACTATCTCAGGGATTTGCAACATGGGTTTTCAGCTCTACCTCAGCCCATGCTGAGGGTTTCAGGTCAGGTTGAAGCAGAAAGGCAGCTGTTAGTTTTAGAGAGACTACGACCTGTTTCAGGCCAGGACCTCCCCCACCCCCAGTCTAATATCACCATAGACATGAATTGGTCTGTAGTGATACTGTTAGTTTTGGTGACTGGATTGTTTTTTGCAGTCAGGTATTGTCATGGGGAAACCAGTGTAAATTTCACCATAGTGACACTGGCACTTGTATCCCTCTGGGCTTCTTATCTAGTCCCATTCACTAAAGGGTACTGAAAGTACTTTTTTAAGTTAGGGGACCAGACAGCTAAAGTGGCCAATTCTCCCTTCCCTTCAGAAACTAGAACAGCTTCAGTGTGAACCCTGAGTTTCTCTGGGCACACTGTTGATCCCATCTAGACATTTGCCACACCAGTGCTAACTGGAGTGAGACTAGGGATATTCTTGTTAGGACAGACAGAATCTCCAGTTTGGTGACAATCTTCCTACAGGTGCGACACTAGGCCTTTAGAGGATCAAAATATTTAACCTTATACCCACCATTGGGCCTGGAAGACTTTTGGGGCCCACCCTCCTGAACAGGTTGTTGGGGGCCTATAGAAGACTCTTG
Source organism: Lissotriton helveticus (assembly GCF_964261635.1). Classification (NCBI taxonomy): domain Eukaryota; kingdom Metazoa; phylum Chordata; class Amphibia; order Caudata; family Salamandridae; genus Lissotriton; species Lissotriton helveticus. The sequence goes on from NC_136065.1 coordinate 2,084,016,209, forward strand.
GTTTTAATCTTTGGGGGGGATAAACCCCCTTTCCCCTGGGGAGGTTTTGTAACCCCCTTCTTTTCATCACCCCCAGTGGACATTTTGATCACCCTAGTCTTGACCCAATGGCCTGCCTTCTTTCCCAATTCTTGGGGAGAAATTAGACTTGGGTCCACCAGATACTGATGCGACTTGCGTTTGAGCAATTACTTAACATGTGTTCTTTCATCAACAGATTATAAAGTCTAACATAGTGACGCTCTTCACTCCCAGTTAACCTGATTGGCAGAGAACCAGGGCACACTTAGTCAAGTTAGCATCAGTTATCCAGCAAACAGTTAGGAGGTAACCATGCAAAACCTGGCTCTTTCCTAGAGTCATTAAGTAGAATGGCAGTTGGGTGCAAAAGAAACTTCACCAAACATGCATCTAAACTGTTGAAATTCCTTCTACATCACAGGTTGGCCTTAAGTACCAGCCAAGTCCACAGACCAGAATAGCCTTGTGCATTTCAAGAGCGCTCACCCCCAGACTCTCAGAGAAAATCTGCCAGTGGGGCAGTTTCTATATATCAGAAGTAATTGTTCGGATGTACGAGACTTCAAGAAGGAAGCTGTGATCCTTTCTAAAAAACTCAAGGGCAAATAATATCCTGGGAAGATCCTCAAAAGTTTATGGAAACAGACACGCAACATCCCCAGAGATGCCTTACTTTGGACCAATGCCAAACAGGACAACAAAGCTTTGATCTACGTCAGCACCTCCAACTCCTCGTCCAATACTAACAAGAAGATTGTAAACAAACACTGCCATATTCTCACATCAAACCAGTTGTCCTTCAGCAAACCACTCTTTTCTTTTAAAAGAAATAGAAGTATCAGAGACAGACTGGTCCATAGTAACACAAGGCAAAGAGCACCAGAAGGACAAACTACACTTTGGAACTTCCCTCCCGTGCCAGGTAATTTTCCCAGCGGAAACTGCTCCGTATACCCGCTCACCAAACAGTCAAAAACACTGGACATTGGCCTCTGAACACCTTAGAAGCAGGGAACACACACAAACTGCAACAACAATAATGCAGTATATATCCTAACATGCCCATGAGGCCTCCGTTATGTCGGTATGACCACAAGAAAAACCAACATCAGGATAACAGAATATAGAAGCATGATACAATGTAGAAGAGCGTCCACCAAACTAACAACACATTTTCTGGAGAAGAACCACAATGACAAAGATATATGGTGGTCAGTCATTGAGAAACTCACCCCACATGCAGGAGTAAGTAACTGGCTCCTGGAAAAAGAACAGAGCTGGGTCTATAAATTACAAACTATTAAAGAAGGACTCAGTGACAAAAAACCATGGACCCAATTAAGCCTCCGGTAGATCCCAAAAGATCACTAGTAATAGACATTAGCAAAAGTCTAAAAAATGGCAGACTTTGCCCTCTTTTCAAACATCAGGCCGCTGTCAGATGTATAGCTATACTTTTTAAAGAAATGAATTCCTCCCCAAAACAAAAGATTAGTAGCATCTGTTTCAGTTAATAGCATTATTCTCTTTTAAGATCAAGTGGAGTTCTGGACTTTTTGGTTCCGTCCAGAGGTGTCAGGGACAACACCCGAAGACCCCGGAGTTCAACCTGTCTTGGTACACAAATAAACAGAAACACGGGCTTCTCGATGGTGGCGTCAAAGACCAAAGGTTTATTACTGCAGGGACACAGAAGTCACAGAAACTACACATGGGCAGTATCTAGGAGCCTGTTCGATTTGTACAAAGAGGGTTGTTCCTTATATACTAAATATTGGGCTTCAGGCAAATTCTTTACATGTTACCACAGTTCTAAACATTCGTGTCTTATACAATAAATATTTGGCGTTGCACAGGAATCGTCAACAGTATCTGATGTCAAAACATTACAAATGAGGGGTTCCCACTAGTCCATCATAATCCCATGTCAATTCTTCATTCAAGACCCGGACCGCCTCATCGTAAATTTCGTTACCTCCCCCCTAATAAAGGCCCAGAAGGAAAGGAGCAGAGCCAGGTGTGGAAGATAGAAAGACAGGATAAGAAATGTTTGTGGGTCGTAAATGGGCACGGTTACCAGTTTCGGCCGCCTAATCATGATCAGGCCAACGAACACAAAAACCAGTATAGCAGGACTGGCCTCAGGCTGGGGAGGCAGTTCTTGCCGAGTCATGCTGCCACAGCGTTGCTGGCCTAAGGTGCACGTGTCACTTGCAAGGTGAATCGCCGGCCAAAGCCTACGTGTCCTTTAATGAAAAGAGGTCATTGCGTGTCCATTGACTATGTGAGGGCAAGGAATACAAAATGGCTTCCGTGTTCTAAGATGGATGCCATGGGTAGATCACAAATGTGTTGGTAACAGGAGTGCTCTTACTCGTAGCATAGCGAAAACACCAGGATATACTAAATGGATCATTTGCGGTTCACCGATACCAAAATTATGTATTTACGACAATGTTACAAACACGAGTAAAAATCGTCACGGAACCTCAGACCCTCCTTTTGCCCTTACTTAGGCAATTACTCAGTCTATATCAGAGTCAGAGTCCATTTCTATGCTCATTAGGTCAGCGACATGTCGTTGCGTCATCATCCTGCCTCGTGCCTTTTCTCCTAATGCAGGTGGTTTCCTGAAACAGGTTGCAGCGCAGAGACTACACAGAGCGGGACCACACTGGATAATAAGACAGCACGAGAACAGAAATACTAGGATGACACCAATAACCATCAGAACCTTCCATCCCCACGCTGATACCAGAGTCCAAAACCACTCCATGAAGGACCAGTTTCCCTTATCTACGTGTATAGAGTCGGAAATCTTGTGTAGCTTAGAGATTGCTTCATAGACTGTTGGAGCATTATTAGGAATAAAGACACAGCAGCTCGATTGGATCATTCTGCATACCCCACCTCGATCTGCAAGTATTACGTCTAGAACCATACGATTCTGCAACGTCATGAGACGATCCGCCTGAAGCTCAGCTGTTAAGTTGCTAAGAGCACCTGCAGTTTCTGTAATAGTAGATTCAACTACCCGTGTTAGTTGGCGAAGATTTCTACTATTGGCCATAGGCCCCCAAAACGGAAGGAAACCTTTGAAGAAGTCTCCAGCTTCTTGACCAGCGGTATCTTCCTTGCTGAAAACACCTCTTGCTACTCTGGTTTTGTGATAATCTGAAGAAGCAGTGTATGTCGGAGGTAACAATCGAGCAATATAACATGAACCTGAAAAGTCAGCAGGCAGCCATGTATATGCTCTGTCCTGACAAATGAAGTAGGTACCCCTAGCAGTCAGAAAGGCAGGGGAGGAGTCAGACGGAAATACGTAAGTCTCAACGCACTCACTGCTCCCTAGCTGAGCTCTCGGATTTCTCCCATTTCCTTGCAAACAGACCTGACCTCGGTGAGGCACGACCCAAACTGAAGTGGAGCTTTTACGCTTGCTTTCTCCCAAACTAAGGCGATACTCTGTAGAGTTCCAACTCAGATACACCAGCAATTCATCTTTAGGATAAGATGGAGTATTATTGACGTCTTTAATCATATCAATAATTCCCTGGACTAAAGCTTTGTTGGCTGAGTTGTATTTAGTGGACCGTGGTGGACGCGAAGGATAGGTCTCAAGGGCGTATGAAAAAATGGTCTGAAAGGCCTGAAATGATCCATTATAGCTAAAAGGCAAGACTAGATAGGGAATGCCTTTATCCATAGTGTGAGGTATCAAGCCACACACCCAGCAGTTTGTAGTATTAACTATCAGTTGGTGTTGATGCAAGAGCTGTACAAATGTATTATTAATAAATTCTGAGCGTCGAGCTTGTTCGTGTTCAGGAAATGAGTGAAAAGAATGCATAGAAGAAACCGTAGAAGTAGTAGGATCAAGGGGAGGTACTGTAGCTATTGGCACAAAAATCAAATGTACGCCAAAGACGATTCCACCCACCAGCGTCATCAAAACAATTAAAAATGTAACTGCACATTGCATTAGAAAGCATTTGCTGTGTAGTATTCTGTACAGTCTATTTCTGCGAACATAAATTACATTTTCTCGTTGTAGCTCAGGAAGCTCCATCTTCTACGACCGTTCGCGACCACTGATGATGTGTACGTAGATGAAAATGCCTCTATCAGCCCTGGGAGTTCCCAGAACTAACAGAAAGATCGACCTTGTGTCAGACCCCTGCAGATTCAACTAGGCACACAGCCACGACCCTACGGCTACCCAGACGGCAAGGCAATTTTAAAACAAAAAGAAACGATACAAAGTATTAGCAAACTTCCTGGCTGGAGGCAATGTATAGCAAATTCAAATCTGAAAATAGGCAGTTTCCTGCTTTATTTGTCCATATTGCGAGAACGTAAGTTGTATCTCAGTTTTGCAGGAGCTGTCTGATCTGGAAACAATGTATTTTCAGCTGGCGTTGCAATGTTCACGTTCGCAGATGGCAAATGTTCTTTTGGTGCAGAAGGCAAATGTTCAGGGTTCAAAAGAGCAGTTTCAGGAGGAGAGTCAGAATTTGGTGAATCCGTGATTAGTTCTGCATCGCTGAAAGGTATGAACCTGGGGACTTGTTCCGTTTCAGAGGCACCGATTCCTTTCTTTACCCAGTTGTCGTAAGGAAGTGGCAGAGGCACACGTTTAGCATGAGTCGTATGGATCCAATTCCTTCTTCCGGCCACACGAATAGCAGTTCTCGTTGCTAGCAGGACCTGGAAAGGGCCAATAAATCTGGGCTGAAGATTTTTCGTTCTTGCAAAATTTCGGATGACCACCTGATCACCCGGTTTCAGCTGATGGCCTGGACTCTCCGGTGGCTTTGGCAATGCGTCGAAAACCTGTTGGTGAATAAGACTCAATTTAGCAGTCAAGTCGAAAAGGTAATCAATTAACATTGGGTATTCCAGCTGCTTAAATTCTTTCGGTCTAGGTACCCCCCAAACATTTGCAGGACGACCAAAAACTATTTCGTAGGGACTAAGCCCTATTCTAGAATGTACAGTTGCTCTTGTTGATAGCAAAGCCAAAGGCAATGCGTCTGGCCAGGACAAACCCGTGGATGCTTGTATCTTAGCAAGTTTCAGTTTAAGGGTGCCATTGTAACCCTCGACTAAACCCGCGGACTGGGGATGATTCGCACTATGAAATTTTTGCCTAATCCCTAGGCCGGCACACACACTCTGCATAACTTTCCCTACGAACTCACTTCCGTTATCTGACCATACAATCCGTGGCATTCCGTATCGGGGGAAGTATTCTTTAAGAAGGATTTTGGCAGTGGATAAGGCAGTATTGTCCTTCAGTGGGTATGCTTCGATCCATCTGGAAAAAGCACAAACTACCACTAGGACGTATTTCAGGTTATTACAACGATCCATGTGGATGAAGTCTAGCTGGATCACTTCAAAAGGGCAGGAAGGAGGAGCGAAATGACCTGCAGGTGTGGGGATTCCCTTGCCAGGATTATGCATCAAGCATACCATACAATTTCTCACCACTCTCTCTGCACACTTACTAATTCCGTCATTCTTCCAGACCGGAGCCAACATCTTACAAATCCCTTTTGAACTGATGTGCGCTGATCCATGCGCCATCGTCACTACTGCAAGCACATACGCATCAGGCAACATCCAACGCTGTTGTTCCGACAAATCAATCCAACACCCACTCGAGTCCAATTTACCCGTGCTCTCTCTCCATGCACGTTTTTCCTCCTCAGTCGCCTCTTTCTGAATTTCCTTCACGCTTTCCACTGTGTCTTCACACATTCCAGACTCAGAAATCCATCTTGCAGACGTTGCAACATACATTCTACTCATCATATTTCTAGCTGTCTGTTTTGCGATCTCATCAGCAAAAGCGTTCCCACGACCAACATCATCCGTGATTGCTTTATGAGCACTGCATTTCACAATCGCAACTTCAGTCGGTAAGGTTAGAGATTCCAACAAGTCATTAACTAGCTGACCATGTTAAATCTTAGTCCCATGGGACGTAATGAAACCTCTTTCTTTCCACAAACGGCCAAAACTATGGGCCACGCCGAACGCGTACTGACTATCTGTGAACACATTCACTCTCTTTCCCTTAGCTAAAACGCACGCTCTTGTTAGCGCGATCAATTCTGCAGCCTGGGCAGAATTCTGACTCACTCTTGCAGTCTCCACAATCGTACTCAAAGTCGTTACTGCATAAGCAGCAGTCACATCACCATTCTCCAATTTGAAGCAAGACCCATCAACATACAACGTGCCATCTGGATCTGACAACGGAGTATTTTTTAGATCGATTCGTCCTTTTGTTTCTTCCTCAGTTCTGAAACAACAGTCGTGTGGTTCGGAATCACTCGACTCTTGGCTAGTCGGCAACAATGTTGCTGGATTCAATACATTGCATCTTTTGATCTGAATATGACTAGCTAATAGTGTCAGTTCATAGCCTGATAATCTAGCACTGGTAAGGTGTTGCGTCTTGGTTCGGTTCATGAGTGTATCCACAGCATGAGGAACCATAGCTACTAGCATGTTGTTCATTACTAAACCAGCAGATTGTCGAATGGAAGCTGCAGCTGCGGCTGTAGCTCTCAAGCAACTAGGCAATGCTCTAGCTACTGGATCTAATGTTGATGAAAAATACGCACAAGGGCGTTGTTTATCACCAAATTTCTGCGTCAAAACACTCAATGCACAACCTTCTCTCTCGTGGACATAGAGCGTAAATGACTTACTGTAGTCGGGTGTACCCAATACAGGTGCTGAACACAGTGCATTTCGTAACTCAGAAAAACTCTGCTGACATTCAACAGACCATGGTACCGGACTCGGAACACCTTTCTTAGTCAAGGCTACTAATGGTTTTGCTAAAAGAGAAAAATTTGGGATCCATTGCCTACAATAGGAGGTAATACCCAAAAAGGCACGCACTTCTCTCTGCGTGCTAGGAACATTCATCTGTGTAATTGCTTTTATTCTCTCTGGGGTCAACTTCCTTCCCTCCTTTGACAAGAGATGACCTAGGTAGGTCACTTCTTGGCAGCAGTATTGCATTTTTGAAGGTGACACCTTATGATTCAAATCTGACAAGTGATGCAATAAAGAAATCGTAGCTGTTTTGCAAGTTTCCTTGTCATCGGCAGCCACTAGAAGATCATCGACATACTGTACTAAAGCAGAACCACTAGGAAGTACGAAGGAATCCAACTGGCTTTTTAATGCTTGACTGTAAATGGATGGGCTTTCACAATAACCTTGTGGAGCGCGTTTAAATCTAAAACTTCGTCCTCCTAGAGAAAAACCGAAAATATCTCTGCTTTCCTCGGCTATCGGAATGCTGAAAAAGGCATTTTTCAAGTCGACAACTGAAAACCATGCTGCTGTAGCGGGAATCAACGTTAACAATGCAGTAATGTCTGGTACCACTGGAAACTGTGGGATCACAATTTTATTAACCTCTCTAAGATCAATTACGAACCTATATACTGGAGGCTTTGTAGGGTCAGTTCGTTTCAAAATAGGCAGTACCGGACTATTACAGACATTACCTCTAGTCTCTTCTACAACATCTTTCTTGATCAGGTCTTGTACTATCAGTAGGAGCGCACGCTCACCTTCACTAGAGATTCTGTATTGTGGAATTCGTGGAAGTTTGACATTTGCTTTCAAAGTTACTGCATAGGGTGGAATTTCCAATAGACCTACATCATTAGGACCAGTCGCCCAAAGAGTATCAGGGAGTGAACGCAGCTCTGGTGGGAGCGCATCCATCGACAAGTACATCGGGGAGATGATTCTTTTACCCAACGTAAGCTGTACTCCCGCTGGAGAACAGTACAATGTCGCGTACAGGCGTTTTAACAAGTCTAAACCAAGCAGATTTTCGTTACAACCTGTCGTCAAAATCAGGGGTGCTTTCAATCGACGGGGTCCAACAGAAATAGACAAAGGACCAGAAACAGGGTTGTGAACAGGGGCGCCCGAAAAACCTACTGAAACGTTTGTTGAGCCAGACAAAGGTGCGCCAGGGAGTTTTGCATGTATGATAGAACTTTTTGCTGCACCAGTATCCAACAGAAACGGTTCGACTATACCTGATGTTGCTACTGCGACATAAGGCCCACTCTGATCTACTGGTACTGATACTACTCCCTCTCTTTGTCCATGGCTGTCCTAGTATTCACTTTGCTGACCTTCCTCACTAGCTTCATAATAGTCTTCAACATGATACTGTGGAGACCTATTCTGTTGGGCAGATTGTCCATTTCGCTGGTCGAAATAATTAGAGGGGCGATCACTTGTCTGTGGAGGCATAGCACCTCGTCCTCGACCTCTAGAGTTTTGCATAGAACTACCACGACCTCTCTGAGCTGCCGCATCATTATTTTGCGCCCGAACTGGACAATCACTTTTGTAATGACCTTCCTTTTTGCAATAAGCACATTGATTCCATTGGTATTGTGGCCTTTGAAAGTTATAATCCGTTCTTTGATATGACCCCTGCTGCATATTAGTTTGATTCATGCGAGGCGGATAAGCTTGTTGTAAAAGTACTTTAGTTTTTAAATCTTTCGTCTTTTTATCTGATTTTTCCTTCTCTTCTTTATCCCTATTTTCATAGTACTGAGCAGTCGCAAGTATTTGCGCAGTCGTAGAGACAGCCCACGCACTTTCAGAATTCTTTAATTTACTACTAAGTTCTGGCAACAGATTGTGCACAAATTTATCGACAAATAATCTCTGGCCTCCTTCTGTGCTCATATCCTGACCACTATGATCCACGAAAGTCTCTTCGAATCTTGTGAAAAAGTCGGAGACGCTTTCGTCTTTCTTTTGTTTGCACGCGGACAATTTGTCCCAGTTAACGCGCAATGCTGGCATCAGGGTTTTCATTAAATCGATTATTCTACCAGGCAAATTAGCAATTAAAGGTTCAGGTTTGGAACCACCTATTTGTTGACCATCCGCTGCAATTATAGCTGCCCAGTCACCACCTAGGGCAACTGGATGATTCTCTTTACGAATTTTAGCCCAAATTGGTTGCGGTACTACGTTACCAAATAGCAGATCTATGTCAGCAAGATTCAATACACAAGCGTCAACTGTTTGAGCCAACTCTTTGTAGTACCCTGCAGGATTTTTACGCGGATCTGGCAAGGCCTGTTTTACTGCTAATACTTCAGCTCGCTTCCATGGAATATGTATCCATACTCTCTGGAATTGGGCCGGAGCGGCTGCAATACCAAGGTTTGCGTTAGCTTGCACAGCTTCACGCCAAATTGGTGGAACCTCTCTCATCGGATATTGACGATTTCGTTTCGTACTACGTTTCTCTAACTCTCTCGGTGAAAGAAGGGATGAGTCGGATCTATAACTTAGAACCAGTTCCATCGCTTCTTTTATATTTTGTCCAACTATCATACCTGTAGCAAACTCTTTCTGAACATTAATTAATTCTCCTAGATTTGATTCAGGGTCATCCTCTTCCAATTCCTCACGTAGAAGGAAACACATTTCATCGAACACATATCGTTGTGTCGGTTCGTTCCATTGCATAAATGTATCTAATACATTTTGTACATTATATCTTCCAACTTTCGAAACCCATCTAAGAGCAGTGGAATCTAGTATTCCTCTTTCTTCAGTACTGGGAAGCTGACTACGTCTCTGCACAGAGTCAGAGGTAGGAGTCTTAATCAGAGTTTTATAGAAGGGAGATAGAATATTAGAGACAGAATCAGTGATTCTTCGACGAACAGAAAGCGGAGTCATAATATTAGCAGAGGCAGTGAATAGAGTAGCAGTTGGGACAGATAGATCAGGAACAGTAGGAGTAGCTTGAAAATTAGCTTGTGAAGTCGCAGGTGTGAGCGACACAGGCATAGGTAAAGAAGTCGGCAACCCTAGAAGAGGGGTTGTCGAAGGAACATTAATATTGACCACAGGAGGTATAGGAACTTGATTCAGGGGAGCGAGAACAGGGACACCAGGTTGTCCAGCAACCGGTAATTGAACATTCGGTATAGGTGGAGCCGTAGCACCTTGTGCATACGGTGGGGGTGATCGTAACAAGTAAGACAACAGGGGATCCTTTTCAGGGTCCTCTACTATCTTAGCCGTACTCGATGGTAAAGCAGGATAGCACTTGTCTATCGCTAAATTACGCTCTCTATCGGCCACCTCCATCGCTTTCTCAGACTCGTTGAGTTGCAGCTGCCTAGCAGACTGTTCTAAAGTCAACTCTTGCTCTTTCTGTTCTTTCTTCAGTTTTTTAATTTCTCTCTGTTTAGATTCTTTTCGCCAATAACGGAAAGAATCAAACATTGCCGGCCGGGCTTTCTTCTTAAACAACCTTCTTTCTAGATTATCGAGAACTTCAGGTTCGAAACTACCATGTAGTGGCCAACTAAGGACACCGTCTTTCTCTGTGTAGCGGATCCATACCTCATTATAAGAGATAGGGCCCACACCAAATTTGCAATATAGATCATAAAGGGGAGTTCCAATCGGAGGAACCAAACACGAGTCCTCCAACCGGGAATCACTGTTGCAACTAAAACAAGACAACATACAATTTTTCCGACTTACCATTTTATAATCCGGAACACAAGACAAACAAGACACAAAAAGATGCGCACTTGAACCGAGAACTTAGGCCTACCAGAACTGACAATTGTATCGATACCTGAACTGAACAGAATGATTATCGTAACCAGAATAACCAGTGATAATCTTACAGAACTGAACTGAACTGAGAACTAAAAGGATTATCCAAATAGGAGCAACCCTCACAAAATAACCAACTAGCAACCACTAAATACTTAACTGAGGCACTGAAGACGTCACCAAGGAGAAACCCGTCACGTTTCGCCGTACTGAGGACTGCACCTCGGGTCCAAGACAGGGCGACGGTCAAGGCAACGGACCACTGCAGCCGTCTGAACGGGAACCCTCGTGGAAGAGGACGTCGGGGCCACTTTTGCGATATGCCGGGATCGATGAAGTGGGGCGCCTCCCTCTGAAATCTTCACACGAAGCTCCTCGAATTCTTCAGGCTTTTGGACCGGTACCGAATGACGTCGCCCCGAGTTGGGCGCCAAATGGAGTTCTGGACTTTTTGGTTCCGTCCAGAGGTGTCAGGGACAACACCCGAAGACCCCGGAGTTCAACCTGTCTTGGTACACAAATAAACAGAAACACGGGCTTCTCGATGGTGGCGTCAAAGACCAAAGGTTTATTACTGCAGGGACACAGAAGTCACAGAAACTACACATGGGCAGTATCTAGGAGCCTGTTCGATTTGTACAAAAAGGGTTGTTCCTTATATACTAAATATTGGGCTTCAGGCAAATTCTTTACATGTTACCACAGTTCTAAACATTCGTGTCTTATACAATAAATATTTGGCGTTGCACAGGAATCGTCAACAGTATCTGATGTCAAAACATTACAAATGAGGGGTTCCCACTAGTCCATCATAATCCCATGTCAATTCTTCATTCAAGACCCGGACCGCCTCATCGTAAATTTCGTTACCTCCCCCTAATAAAGGCCCAGAAGGAAAGGAGCAGAGCCAGGTGTGGAAGATAGAAAGACAGGATAAGAAATGTTTGTGGGTCGTAAATGGGCACGGTTACCAGTTTCGGCCGCCTAATCATGATCAGGCCAACGAACACAAAAACCAGTATAGCAGGACTGGCCTCAGGCTGGGGAGGCAGTTCTTGCCGAGTCATGCTGCCACAGCGTTGCTGGCCTAAGGTGCACGTGTCACTTGCAAGGTGAATCGCCGGCCAAAGCCTACGTGTCCTTTAATGAAAAGAGGTCATTGCGTGTCCATTGACTATGTGAGGGCAAGGAATACAAAATGGCTTCCGTGTTCTAAGATGGATGCCATGGGTAGATCACAAATGTGTTGGTAACAGGAGTGCTCTTACTCGTAGCATAGCGAAAACACCAGGATATACTAAATGGATCATTTGCGGTTCACCGATACCAAAATTATGTATTTACGACAATGTTACAAACACGAGTAAAAATCGTCACGGAACCTCACAAGCCCCCATTGCAACACAGCATGTCAAGAAGCACAGAATAATATAAACCAATAAAAAATGGATAGCACAATACCATCATGAATTAACACTGAGCCGTCTGGCCTATGTAGACTAAAATATGACATTTTTCATTAACTTTTCTGATTTTGCTGTTTTTTTGCTGGTTTTACTATCAAAATTTGCATTTATATAATAATATTTTCTTTACAGTTCCTTGTCCCAATAATTAGCAGATATCCATCATCAAAACTGATCAAATCATCACAATAGGTTTATTGTTAATTTAATCCTGAAGTGAATGGCTGCTTTGTATTGAAAAAGGTAACATACACCCCAAATGTTTGAAAAGATTTTGTCTTTGCATACACCAGATGGAAACCGGGCAACCGAGGGACTACATTTCCTATAAATTTCGGGCGGCAGGCAGCACAACACTGTGTGAGTGCCCGCTCGCAAGTGTGCTTAGCACCGGAAGCTTCAATTAGCCACTCTGGCACAAGAACACACATGGATGTCTTTGTCCATTTACAAACGCACTTACACCTGAAGCAATTTCCCCCTCACGGGCCAGTGCCGGGCCCGGGAGACAATTAATACCCACTACCCGATTGGCGAGAGGATGCGGTCCGTCAGCTAGACTGCCGACTTTGGAGCTGGAAACCAGGGTTCGAGCTTCGGGGTCGCGTCCACATCCTGTGATTCTGGACAAATCACAAAATCTCCCCTTGCCTGAATGTGTAATGTAAATACGGTGCTCATGTAGCGCGCTCCAATACCTTCGGGTCGAGTTTGCGCTATTATTATTATTATTGTTATTAATTAAATTTGTATTGCGCATAGCTACCCTGGACAGGGTTTCCCGGCGCAAGTAGTTAAACTACTACAGCTGAATAACCAGATAGCTAATCATTGAGAAAAGAGCCAGGTCTTAAGATCTCGCCGGAACCTAAGATAGCCGATTCCTGCTTCATAGACCAAGGAAGAGAATTCCATAATCTTGGGCCGAGGAATGCAAAGGAACGACCACCCATTCTGGATAGTCTGCAGCTAGGTGTTACCAGGTTGCCTTGAGTGGCTGAGCGTAGGGGCCGAAGAGGGACATAGGGATGAACAATCTCCCTAAGATAAAGAGGGGCAGACCCCTGATTGATTTTAAAAATAAACACAAGGTTTTAAATTTAATACGACTCTCAATGAGGAGCCAGTGCAAATCCCACAAGACAGGAGAGATGGATGATCTGACATACAAGACGGGCAGCGGAATTCTAGACTACCTGGAGTTTCTTAAGCACCTCCAAAAGAAAACAGTTACAGACGAGGTCCAGCTGGCCATGGGAGCTAAAATACCCCAGTCCTTGGCGTATCGGGACCACAAGCGGGGAGAGCAGAAGCTGAATAGGTGGTACAGATGGTAGGACCCTTGACAATGTAAATAAAACCTATGTTTTTAATTTCCAAAGCCTTGGCTTGACTAAGCATCAGGCCTTATTGATTTGTCCTCACTGGGCTTACTTCAAAAACTTGATAAAAACATAGCTTTTGCATGTCAGACTTTCCTGAAAAAGCTGACACTATGGACCCGCCCCCCCTTCTCCATTACACTTGTCATGGGGTACCTAATGTTTGACTATGGGACCATCTACCTTCCACCAGTGAGGAGTTATATTTACCCAATAAGAGGGTAAGTGATAGAATTAATAGCAGGTCATTATCTTTAGATGCATCCCACAACCCTTTGGGGTCCACACATGTTTATTTGTATGTACTATTGAGCACTACAACTAAATCTTTAGTATATTTTGTTCAATTATGGTCACACAACTGAAGAGTATATGTATGAGAATGTGGATGCACCAGAACAAAGTTTTTCAACGCTGATGTGAAGCATTGCATGCACAAGATGATATGCTGTGTTGAAGTGAGTGCGGCACCAGAATGTGGCGCACATTGATCACAGCTTGATGTATGTGAAGAGAAATGCATATGTGGGAGGAGTGTGCATTATGCTTTTGCTGGGATTCTGCTCAGGAAAAGAACTATGCTTGAGACCATAAAACATCAGTATGTAAGGACTAAGTCACCATACCACCTCAGTACCATGTGTCCGAGTCTGATTAGCTATAGTAGTGTCTCACTTGCCTTCCTGCTCATATTCAGAGACATAAGTGAATTGACACCCCAGAACTCAACACTCCCTCGCACAAATACCATCAGCATTGTCAATAAACTATATATTATGAAAAGCCCTGTCAAATTACAAGACAGACTAGCCTAATACCACCCGCCCCTCCCCTTCGACAGAACAAAACTGATTATACAGCAAAGATCTCTGGATTTAGCAGCGGTTCCTGTACCTTAGAATACACAGATGGACGTTCTACATCTTAGATACAGCAGTAATCTCTCAGAAATCTCTTTCTCTCTCTGCCGGTTACATTGCTGTACATCCCTATGTGCCAGTGCTTGACCAAAACAAAATAACAAGGGGCATTGTTGTTTGACCTTGGCTAAAGTGTTCAGACTAAATCCCAGGAAAGAACAGGCATGAGAAACCCATGGCAGGTTTCTGTGTGAAAATATAATTTAGTACAAAAGCAAACATGGTTATATAGTAACGTGTGCAAATTTAATGAGGCATATGTATTGGACAGTCAGGCTAACACAGGGAAAACCACAATGGGCCATGCACGAAACACTTGACAATACACAGTGGCACAAATGTTTGATGCTATATATTTCCTTATTCTATAGGTACTGGTTGGATTGGTAAGTATTATACTGCCTTGGGCATGCCTTGACTTAGAATACATGCCACATGAAACTGCCTACACACAGGCTATACGTCACCGGGGAGAGCACTAGGAAAATAAACCCCCTTGACGAAAGCCCAGGAACTAATATGCCAGTAGCATATGGCTGAAACATGTTGGAGAATTAATGGGTCCTAGGACCATAATATCCTCAATCCCCTTTATAGTTATTTTTAATCTTTCCAAACCACTCCACTAATAAAGTGATACCTTGGAGTGGATGAGGAATTTGTAATTAATTGTTACCATCCCTGGATAACAAGATAAAAAGAGCTCCCTGGAACATGGTCCAGCCCACCCTGACTTTTAGGGGCCAGGGTGAACCCGATAATGAAGTATACCACCATTAGAGTGAGTGAGGATTACTTATAAAAGAGGATTTGTTTCTCATCTCCTTTTGAAGTGGTGTATAGATGAGGCACGTAACAACCCCCTTCTTGAAAAGTGTCTCTTCTAATAGAAGGATGCGTGATGTTGATTCATTACGTGCCGGTAACATCCTTTTCAATAAAAATATGTCTTGTACAGTGATTAAAGGCTAGATGTATCAAGAGTGTGGTTAGCGAATCAGTATTTGCGATATTTTGCGATTCGCAATGCAGATTCGCAAAACGCGATGTATGAAGGTTTTTGCGAATATTTTGCGATTTCTTAAAAATCGCAATTTATTCGCAGAATAATCTGCGATTTCCTAAATTGTGAAATTCGCAAATTAAGAAATCGCAAAAAACTGGAATCTGCAAATGCAGGAACAGGGTGATGACATCACAGTCAGGAAGTGGGAGTGATTAATCAATCAATTAATCAGAACAATTTGTAAAGCGCGCTACTCACCCGGAAGGGTCTCAAGGCGCTGGGGGGAGGGGTCCGTTACTGATCGAAAAGCCAGGTCTTGAGTTGCTTCCCGATTACCTGCACCTGCTTGCCTGAGCCACACCCAGTGGCAGTTGGAAGACTGGGAGCTGAGCAGACCTGTTTGCCTTGTCATGGAGTCTCAAAACCCACAGGAGGGAATGGCAGGAGAGATCAATCAATCAATCAATCAAAGGCATTTATAGAGCGCACTACTTACCCGTAGGGTCTCAAGGCGCTTGGGGGGGGGGGGGGCGTTACTGCTCGAATAGCCAGGTCTTCAGCTTCTTCCTGAAGGAAAGGTGGTCTTGGGTCAGGCGCAGGTCGGTCGGTCGGGAGTTCCAGGTCTTGGCGGCGAGGTAGGAGAAGGACCTTCCTCCTGTTGTCGCTCTTCGGATGCGGGGGACGGCGGCGAGGGCGTGGCTGGCTGATCGGAGGTGGCGTTTCGGAGCGTAGAAGTTGATTCGGTTGTTGAGGTAGCTCGGGCCTTGGTCGTGTAGGGCTTTGTGTGCGTGGGTGAGGAGACGGAAGGTGATTCTTTTGTTGACGGAGAGCCAGTGCAGGTCTCTCAGATGTCCTGGAGATGTGGCTGTTGCGAGGGATGTCGAGGATGAGTCTGGCTGAGGCGTTCTGGATCCGCTGGAGTCTCTTCTGGAGCTTGGCGGTGGTACCGGCGTAGAGGGCGTTGCCGTAGTCCAGTCGGCTGGTGACGAGGGCCTGGGTGACGGTCTTCCTGGTCTCGGTGGGGATCCACCAGAAGATCTTCCGTAGCATGCGCAGGATGTTGAAGCATGATGAGGAGACGGCGTTGACTTGTCTGGTCATGGAGAGCGAGGAGTCCAGGAAGAGAAAGCACAAGTTCTCAGAAAAAGAACAGGAAATGTTGATAGAAGAGATGGCTTGCAGCCATGAGTTGCTTTTTGAGAAAAAGCACTGAAAGTGCCAGAAGCACGTAAAAGGAAAATTTGTCAGGACATTCAGCAGAAGATAAATTCAGTTGGTGTGACCACCCGTACCATCGAGGAGTTGCGCAAAAGATGGCACCACATGCGCCAGAGGTCCAAGGAAAGGGTGGCAGCAAGACAGGAGGTGGGACATCTACTGCTGAGCAGCCTACTCCACATGAGGAGCTGGTGGAGGCCCCTCTCTTGCCTGAGAGTGTGAGTGGTGTGGCTGAGATTGACAGCTCGGACCCTTCACAAACAGCACAAGGTAAGATGCATGTGTGTATGTTACTGAACTGTTGGGATAAGCATGTGCTTTAAATTAGTACAAGTACACAGTGGTATGAATGTTTAAGACCAGGTACACAGATTCACATACAGTGAGCAATGCATCATGGGAGTTGTAGTTACCCTTTTACATGTTAATGTTCACATTAATGAAATACAGATTAACATTGTGCTTTTGAAAGGAAGACTGAAATGCACTACCAAATATGTTTTATTTAAATTAATTTCATAAAGCACTACATAAAACAAACTCATATGTCTCAATCTACATCCACAGCACAGGCAAGTCATTCCAGGGATGAAAGTGACGGTAATCAATCACCTCTGCAAGATGTTTGTGCTGCAGAAGACAGTAGCAGTGATGACACTGTGTCAATTCCCATTTGATTTGATTTGATTTGAAAAGAATTTGTTAAGCGCGGCTAACACCATTAGGTTTCTTGGCGCTGTGCTGGGGCGTGGTGAAAATAAATAGAAAGGAAGCAGAATCTAAGGATACGAGATAGTAAAGAGGAAAGTTTTAAGAAGAGATCTAAAGCCAGAGTATGAGGGTGCTAGTCTAAGAGAAAGAGGAAGAGAGTTCCAGAAGGATGGGGCCAAAAGAGAGAACCTCAGGCCCCCATGTTTTTTCCTCTTGAACCTAGGGATGGATAGCAGGGCCATTTGGGATGAGCGTAAGGTACGGGACGGAGTATAAGAGTGAAGGAGAGAGGAGATAAAAGAAGGACCTGAACCAGAGAGAGACTTATAAATGGTGCAGCCTAACTTGAATTGGCAGCGGGCAGAAACCGGCAGCCATTGTCAGAAAGAAGCACAGAAATGTGGCCCCTCTGCCTCCTTTAGAAGATGATGGAATTGAAGAAGGTGGTGAGGGAGAGAGTGTTCAGGACACAGTTGTCCCTCGAGTTCTTGAAGAGCAAGCACATGCACAAAGACGGTCACCTGTATACACTTTGGAGAGATCTAGGAGCAGCAGTAGTGGACATGTGGATAAGCCTACTGTCTTTGCAGGGTTGGAGCAAGACATGCTACATGTGCAGCGCCAACAACACAAAGCACTCCGTTCCATCAATAGGCAGCTGTGCAAGTTGAATAATAATCAAGAAAGCATGGGAGATGGGATGAGAGCAATGGCATCATCAATGGACAGACTGTGTTTGGCTCTTGAACGCACTGAAGAGTCACGCAACAGGGCAGCTCACAGAGCCCATGTCAGAATGCATGGCTACACAAACGCCATAAACAGATTGTGCACTGTGACATGCAATTTTACAAGACGCAGCATTACAATGCAGAGAGAGGTTAGTGACTGCACAAAGAAAATAGCCAAAGGCCTAGACAAGGTCACATCTGTTGTGGAACTACTCCAGACAGCAAACTCTGGCGCCAGTGCACTATTTGAAACAGCAGACAGCGAGGAAACCTCCAGAAGGAGTGGTAGCAACCCCACTCCTACATCACAGCTAACACAGCGCAGGAGTGGTAGGAATGGCGGACACTCTGCAACCATGGGGAGCATGAAATCTGTGCAGCGCTCTGCTCAAAGCCGCCAGCGCAAATTACATTTTGCTGATTCTAATTTTGTTCTTACACATTTACCATTTTGTTTGGATAGTAATAAGAAAAAAATGTTGCCTGTGCATTAACAGGTCATGTTGCCTTACATTAATAGCCTCAATGTTTTGAAATTAAAAACATTCACTTCAAAAGCAAATACATGTTTTGGAATTCATTATTGTACCTAAAAGTAATTGCGTGTTATCTCAGTACGTCTCTGACGACCAGCAGCAGCTCCTACTCAGTCAGCTCCTACTCCTGCAGTAGCTCTTCTAGGTGGAGGTATGTCATCATCATCAGATGTGTCTGAGTCACTCACTTCAATTTCAGTCCCTTTTCTCATAGCCATGTTATGTAGCATAGCACAGCTACTTACAATTTTACAGCACGTTCGAGGATTGTATTGTAATGCACCACCACTTTTGTGTATGCAACGAAAACGGCTTTTTAAAATTCCAAATGTCCGTTCAATGACACCACAGGTTGACCGGTGTGCCCTATTATATCTTCTTTCATGGACATTTGATGGATTCAAATATGGCGTCAGAATGAAATCACGCACAGCATAGGCACTGTCCCCTGCATGATGAGAAAGAAAGAATGAGTGTGTGACATCAAAGAATAATTGTTGTGTGAATGAGAGTAAAATTGTGGTACATTTACCTAGTAGATATCCCTCTCCAAACTGTCTAGCACTCAGACGTCTATGTATTCCACTTTGCCGGAAGATAAAGGAATCATGAGTGCTCCCTGGGTACTTAGCCACAATATCAGTGATAATGTACTTTGCATTGCACACCATTTGAATGTTCAGCGAATGAGAACTCTTCCTATTTCTGTACACATATTCTGTGGCTGCAGTGATGGCAATATGGGTGCCATCTATACAACCAATCACATGTGGAAAACGTGCAATTTGATAAAAATTCAGTTTAGTCTCTTGTATAGCTTGTTGGATAAGTAGATGTGATGTTGTAGCCTGTTCATCATTGCATCCAGAAAAGACATGAAAAAAGCATGACAGAGCACTCTGAGACACCCCACCAACCTCTGCAGGGACCCTTTGAAATGAACCAGAAGCCAAAAGGTGCAGTGAGCACAATACCTGCACATGAGTATGAATTGATTGTGTCCTGCCTGTTTGATGCTCCAAGAAAGGTTTCAATTCAGCAATGAGGTCCAAAATAGTGTGTGGGTCAAGCCTGTATTTTTCAAAGATGTCCTCTTCTGTCTGCTGGAACAGCGTGATGCGCAGTCTGAAGATTCTCTCCTGTCTCTGTCTCCTCTGTGCAAGGGCTTGGATACGCAGCCTCCTAGCTATCAGGTAAAGTCCCGCCATTTTGAAAGTTAACATTGCATTGTGGGCTTCTTTTTATACTTTCAAACTGGTTACCACCTGCATGTAGTTGGTGGTAATTGCAATTTCTTAATTTGCGATTTTCATGTTTTCGCAATTTGCGATTTTTTCATACATCTCTTTCTCGATTTCTTATTTTGCGATTTCTAGATTGCGAAATTTGCAAAATGTGAACCATGCAAAATAAGAAATCGCAAGAATATTCACAGAATATGTACTTTCGCAAAATAAGTAATCGCAAAAATAGCGACTACTTAATTTGCGATGCGAATTCTGTTTTTTAGCGATTTGCAGTGTTTGCGACTAAAAAATAGCTTGATACATCTACCCCTAAATTGAGCAGGTGGTTGCAGTTGGTAGACACTGACACTCTTGTTTAGAGAATGGCACTGACTGGTACCAGAGCAAGAAAGAGAAAGGCAGAAAAGGGAGAAAGATACACTAAATGGGAGAAAGTGGGAAGAAAACAGAACTTTAAATAGCAAGCTAAATCAACAAAAAGAAGTAGGAAGGTGGAGAAGAACGGCAAGAGATGGATTCAGCTCCTGAGGAAAACATTGGGCGGCTGCATATATTTATATATGCACCCACTTGTCAGCTGTTCCCGGCTCCTCCCCTCCTCGAGGATGATGGCGGCAGGTAGCTGGCGTTCTGCTTGCTCCTGGCTTCACCGTGCAAACTGAGCGCTCTTCGGCGGCTGGGTGTCAGAGAAAAGCGGCTATGCAGCTCTTCTTGGTCTGAGCAGCAAAAACAACTTTATCTCGGTCAGCCAGAAAGGGCAGTAGAAGCGCCGGATTTCGTGCCCTTACCATAACGCGGATACCTGCAGACCGGCAGATTCTTGGAACCAGCAGGTTTTTGGAACTCGTGAACTTGCTTTCCGCCTTCCCCGCTCAAAAAAGGGTGTTGTTCGCGTTCTGATTCCAGCGGACCTTACGGAGCCTACGGACCCATGGACTGCAGACTCCAGAGTTCAGATTTATAGGATTTGTGGACCCGCTCTCCGCTTCAAAGGATTTTCGTTCTACTCCAAGTAGTGTTTGGTGAGTCCTATGTGCTTTAAATATACTACCACACAGCGCCAAAGCTACCTTGTGGGGGTCGTAGCAGCGTCCACCAGCGGATCCACCTGCCAGCAGTCTGTGGCAGTCAAGGGCTGTCTAGGGCTGGGCTGGGCCACCCCCCTGTGATTTGCTATCCGGATAGCACTGGTGAATTCACTAACTTTAGCGTGAGTATATGCTCTTCCCCTGCCTCCTGGAATAATGACAACCTGCTCAGGGAAGAATTTAAGGGGAGGAAGTGGAGGGTGCTCAATCAGTGCAATAGGCACTATGGACAAATTCATAACCCGGGTTGCTGCCGTCATTGAGAAGGAGATAGTCATGACAGAGCGGCGGCTTTCGATGGACCTAAACCCGTCGAAGAGATCATCCCTGGGCTCCATAGCTCGAGCTGAATCCCCCATGAGCTCCTCTGTCCAACTGCTAACCCCTCCTCATATACACGAGGAACCTCGACTTGTTTCATTAAGGGCCAGCATAGATAGATTGGAAAATTTGGCTGCATCGTCTACTCTCCACCCTGAGGTTGCCGGTTCCGAGGCACCGCTCCCAATAATAACAAGCGCTGTTGTTCCTTCAGTTTCAGCAAGAGACCCTGGGTCCTCGGACAAACCAATGCCGGACCCTAAGATTCTGACCACAGGGAAAACAAAAAGGAAAAGGACTGTCAGCCCGTTTAAAAAGAGCTCCATGAAATGGTACAGGAATCTGCGGAAACGGGGTCTGAAGGGTTCATTCTCCAAGCATCAAACTAATGCCCCTTTTGTATTTAAGGGGGTAGGCTCCATTGCTGTAAATGCCAGTGCCACTCCCTCTTCTGCCCCACAGTCTTTGTCTCTCTGTGCCCCGGTTACTTTTGTCCAGATGGAGGGGCTGCTGAAATCTCTTTTGGTCCCGATTGTTGATAAAGTAGCAGGGATGGGAGAAAGGCTAGACAGGCTCGAACAATCGACCCTGGACAGCTTTTTCTCGCTGAAAGCACTGATTAAACTACACTTTAAGACAAGGGAGGAGGGGCAGGGAGGGAGCTCCCCCAATAGTTCCACCCAGGTGTCTCAGCTCGCCCTTCCTGACATAGCACCCACGACCAATGTAACAACATCGCAGCAGGTCGACATTGTACTTGCAGAGCCACGGAGGGCTTCTTCTCCTGTGGGCAGCACTGGTCAAGCAGCGCGAGCTGCTCCAAGTACTCTGAAGCACCTAAAAGCATCGGGTCGGGCAGAGCTGCCGGGGAGGAATGATCAAGTATCAACTAAGGGAACTCCTACAGGGATGGGCAAAAGTAAAAATATCCCGTATGCCCACACTGTTACTACCTCACACGCTAGCAATTCTCCAATGCGACCGCAAATTCCAACTTCCAAGGTTGCTCATAAAGCTGTTCGGTCTAAAACTGCCCCCAAACCTCCTCCAGTCAATTTGCCACCAGATTGCCACCCATATGTTGCCGTCCTGATTAACGTACCCACACTAAAGGCTGGCACCAACGAATCCCCCCAGGCACTAACAAACAAAACTATGCACTGGCTCGAATCCAACAAACCCCTAGCTAGGGGCCTTGATGGCCATATCATAGGAGCAAGAAGGGTGAACTGGGTGGGTTATGGGCACAAGAAAGTGGAGGGTGAATGTGTGGTGGTTAACTTTAGAGACAGTAGAGTAGCACAATCCATCTGCGACTCAAATCCTAATCTTGGTGGGCAGGGAATCAGCATAGTGGATCTAACATTCTTCTACCCAAGAATAACCCCACTTTTGACTGGTCGAGATTTTGGGTCAGGGCAGAACAACAACATTAACTACTTCGACTTCCCTACCAAATCTCTGTTCTATCCTCAGGCAGCCTGGCAATCAACTGGGCGGAGCCCTTTGGGATATTGAACCGAACCAAATCCTGTGAAGTTGGTTGGAGATGACATTGCTGCGGGAGACCTCGATCTGAGCAGACTGCTTGCTGCTCCTGTCACTCCCCTTTTGTGCAGCAAAATCCCTACACCCCGCATGAGAGAAGCCAGGCTCGAGCCGAGCAAGAAGGGGTTATTACCCTAGTGATACAGGAACCTGTGGCGGGTGAGAACGAACCAATTCCCGGCGCTGCTCCAGCTGTGACGGATCCAGTTCTCAGGATTTTCAGCTGGAACATCGCGGGTATTGATAGGAAGTTGGAGTTGCCAGAATGGAGTGCCCTCGTGGAGGGTTACTCCATCTGCATATTCCAAGAGACATGGGCCTTGGAGCCCCGTCACAAGGTGGGCTATTCATCACACTTTATCCCCGCGGTCAAGCCCCTGGCAGGGAGGGGGCGCCCTTCAGGGGGTCTCCTCATCTGGGTTGCAGTCTCCTTGGACTGCAGGGTGGAGGAGCATTTTACAAACTCCCCTGACATACTCAACATCATGCTGAAGGATTCCCGGGGTCGCATCCAGCTAGACATTTACAACGTCTACGCCAGAGGCACAAGGGGGGGAGTGCAATCGGCCACCATAGCACTCCTGGAAGACCTGTTAAGAAAACGGCCAAGGAACTCGAGCACTATGGTGACAGGTGACTTTAATTGCACGTTCGAGCCCCTTGGTCTTGACGATGTGTTGGGCTTGGAGGAGGAGGATGCGAAAAGGGGGATCCCGGCCTTGGCCCTGCCCCCCCATTAAGAAATGGACGCAAGTGGCTTTACAGATCAACGCACTAAATTTGGAATTTGACCTAAGGGCGGTAAACGGGAGGTCCAAATCGGATGTGCAGGGCGCACATACATACAATAGGCCCAATCATACATCGAGAATAGATTATATTCTTCTCGATGTATGTCTATGGAGTACCCTGCGCGACATGAGAATTATTGAGAGTATTGATAGCGACCATAATCTCTTGTCTCTCGAACTGACCCCAGGGTGGTTTAGGGATATGGATAGGTCCAAACGATCATTGCTGGCACCTAATACCCCGAGATTTACGGTATCTAACTGTGAGAGACGGCTAAAATGGCCCAAGATCGCCCTGTCCAACGAGAAACTTTCTACTATAGGGGTCCTGCTGGTCGAGGCTCAGAGCAAACTGAGCCTATTGCCTAGTGCACCAAAGGAGGCCACGCAGGTCTTTTGTGCCCTAATTGGTGCACTGGGCAAACTCTTTGTTTTACCCAGTGGTGCCCGGAGTACGTCCAACAGGAAAGACCCCTGGACAAAACAGAGCTGGTATACAACTAAATGCAGGCACAAGAAAACGGCCCTGATAGAGGCAGTTAAATCTAAGTCCCCAATTGCTGTTAGATCAGCCAGGAAAGAATATTCCCTGACCATAAAGGCGGCTAAAAATGAATGGGAGGTAAAGTTTTGGGAAGATCTTTTGACCGCAAGTAAGGGAAAGGACGCAATGAGCTTTTGGAGTCTGATTAAGAACAAGAATAGGCCAGATGGGTCGCTTGTTACTTGCAACATCCCCGCCCACCTCTGGTATACTCATTTTGAGGCTCTTTACTCCCACCTTGTAGGGGCTCTTAGCGATTCCTTTTCCCAGGTGAACGATCTAATGGTCAGAGATACGGATGACTTCACCGAGAGGGAGGTAGAAGCAGTAATCAAGTCCGTGGTCCCACTAAAAGCTGCGGGGCCTGATGGGATACCCGGTGATTTGCTCCGTGCCAATCCCAAGGTATGGGGCAAACTGGTTGCCACTTTACTAAACGCAATTATGAGGGGTGCATCAGTACCTGATTCCTGGAAGGGGGCGGAGGTTGTCCCGATTTACAAAAAGGGATGTCGGGACAGCCCCGCCAACTACAGGCCAATCAGTCTGATCGACTCTTCTCAAAAGGTGGCAGGGAAGGCAATTCTGGGGAGGATCCTCCAATGGGCTGAGGAACACAAGATATTGTCAGACTTCCAGGCGGGCTTTCGTACAGGTACGGGGACGATAGACCAAGCTTTTAGGTTGACCCTCCTGTACTGGAAGGTGGTGGTGCTGGGCAAGGGCAGTCTTTATTTGGCCTTTATTGACCTGAAGACTGCCTTTGACCTGGTACCAAGGGAGGAGCTTTGGAGGGTCCTGCAGGGGCTGGGACTACCCGCCTACATCCTGTCGCTTCTTGTCAAACTCCATTCAGATAACTATGCACAGGTGCGGTGGGGCAAGGACGGGGAGAAAACCAACAGAATCCCAGTGCAAAGGGGTGTCCGCCAGGGCTGTGTGCTGGCCCCCACACTATTCTCATTATATGTGAATGGTGTGGTTGAATATCTGCTCAAGGAACCCGCAGACGCCCCGTCCCTGGCGGGCACCCGGATACCAACCTTGCTCTTTGCCGACGACACCTTGCTCATCGCCAAAACACCGCAGGGTCTCCAAAAGCTCCTCACTCGTTTCCAGGAGTTTTGCTCCCTCAGGGGCCTCATAATTAATGTGGACAAGACTAAATTTCTATCCATGAACCCTCCAAAAAACCCTGGGCCACCCCCGTTTCTAAATTCTGTCGCACTGGAAAGGGTCCTCGAGTTTGATTACTTGGGGATTCGCCTTAGTAACTCTATGAGTTGGACCCCACACATTAACAAGATGTTACTTAACCATAAAAGGGTGGCGGGTGCCATACTCAGGGAACATCGTTCTTCCTCTAAACATTGTATCTCCCCAGCAATAGACATTTACAAAGCCAGAGGGGTTCCAGCGGCTTTGTATGGGGCGGAGTTGTGGGGCTCCACAAACCTAGAGGCACTGGGTAAAGCTGAAAACAAATTTTTGAAAGATCTTTTGCTACTTCCAACAAGCACACCTACTGTCCCAGTGCTTCTCGACACGGGCTGCAAATCGATCACGGACCAGGCGCGATTGCGGCCTCTGCTCTTGTGGGCCCGTTTATGGAGGGTACCGGAGCTAGCCTCCTACGCAGCTGGCCTGTCTGAAGTAATTGCAATGGAAGGATGGCATCGCATAAAATGGTTAAGAGACATCAAGAGCCTCCTGGTGGAGTTGGGCTTGGAAGACTGCTGGGTTACCCGCTCTGCCCCTCCAAAAGCCACCCTGAAAAAGGTATATTGGGACTGGGTAACCAACAAACTCATTTGCTATCCCCGCCACTGCAATTCAACCGCTGCATTTCTACGAATTAAAGACGTTGTAGCACTTGAGCCCTACCTGGACTTAATCTCCATTCCCCTGGATAGGGCCCTCTATTTTAAACTCAGAGTGGGCACCTTACCTCTGGCTGACTTGGTGTCTAGGTGGAGATCCCCAACGGCTCAGCCCTCAGCTTTCTGTGCGGTGTGTCTTACAAGGGTTGAGACAGTGGCACACTTCCTTTTTGAATGTCCCGACTACCGTGCCCCAAGGAAGCGCTGGCTGGTACCTCTATGCAGGCTCCTTGGCACTAGACAACATTTGGTGGCTCTCCGCATTTTATTAACTGATACTTCCCCTTTTATTGTCTGCGCTGTCTCCAAATTCCTAAAATGGGCTTGGATGATTCGAGCAAAAAGGCTTTCCATCTCAATTTAATCTTATTTTAATTATTTATTGTATTTTTATCTGACTGTTTTATGAAATTATAACTCTATGTCATTTTTTTAATTCTTGAAATTGCATTTTGTAATGTATTGCTTCTAAGATATTTACGTATCGAAATAAAGCCTTTTTCACTCACTCGCATATATTTATTTTCCAAATTAAGAACTGAATTATTGCATAAATATTGGTATATTGCATGTGCTTGATCACTTTGTCCTAGGTGCATGTTCATGAACAAATCCCGCAAATTGTACAAATTCATCTCTGTTTGCATAAGAGAGTCTTTGGTACTTTTCTGTCAATCAAGAGCCAAGACTATCTGAATCTATATATTGGTTAACAGAGCACAGCACAACAAAATTATACAACTGACTAACAGTTCAGAATTTAATTTGGTAACAATAGCACAACTCCAATGATATGAATAACAAGAAGCTTACAATTGTGATTTGGTAAAGCTTCTTTAGCTTAAGAAGCTTTACCAAATCGCAATTGTTACACAACGTAGTTTTTTGAGCCTTGAAAAAGTCATCTCAAGACGAAACACGTGTTGGCTGTTCTTTTGTTGTTTCTACGTGTCAACAGTGGTGAAGATCTGCGATCAGAATAACTCCCTGTTATTCATATCATTGAAGCTGTGCTATTGTTACCAAACTAAATTCTGACCGATTAGAGTCAGTTGTATAATTTTTTTGTGCTGTGCTCTGTTAACCAATATATTGTTTTGTATATATGGAGGGTTTCCTTTATATAGATTAGCATTGTGGATGGCACAGTGTTAAACATTGAGCACGCTGAAGAAAATCCTGTTCATTTTATAACTTTGTGGCAAACAAATACAGAGGTGCTGGCTGTTGTGAACCACTGCCATCAATTGTCACTATCTGAATCTACCCTGGGGGAGCTACAGTTAAAGAAACATAGAGGTCTTGATATAGTAGAGAAATGTAGAGCAGTTATAACATTAGCCTCAACTCCACAGAGAGCTAGAACGTCGTAGCACTGTGTGGTGCCCAGATACACCCCGACAGTGGATATCTCCCACATCCCACATGCTTTTATTGAAACAAGCCTTGAACAGCACACCCACATCTACCTAGAGAGTCAAGGACGCTTCTGAGACTCCCAGTTTCAGCTGTGGCTGAGCCCCTGAGCAGTGGACCCTGTAATTACTTGCCCTAGTGACCTCATGCCTCCTAGTGCCTCCAACCTGAAGGAAAGCTTTGGGGTCTGGTGCCTAACCCTGCTAGACTGGGGTATGTAAGGGATATTATTTCTGTCCAAAGCATGGGCCTTCGATCTGTGTGTAAAGTGATGAGAGGTTCTTCTACATGAGCCTGTAAGCTGAGGGACAGCCAGGGTAATCAGGCAGTGTCTGGAGGACTGGTCAGACATGTCAGTGTGTGGGCTGTTTTTCTGGCTGTTTGTGTGCCTATTTTATGGTCTGCTGGGTTGGTTTTTAGTGTTGATTTCCGTGGCATTAAAACAAACACGGCCTGCAGCAAACTCAAATCTATGCAGCTTCCATATCTTGCAAACCACTTAAACTGTGTACTTATATAGCACACAACTACCCAGAGGTTTCTCGGCGCTGTACTCATACCGCTGTAGGAACCCTTCCTGGTTTTTCCCTGTGAAGTGTCCATTCCTGGGCACCCCCATGGTGAAACCAGGAATCCCAACGCTGTTGGGGCCGTTGTGGAGATTAAGCAAGCTATTGCCCAGAGTTGCAGCGTGGGACCCATGATTAGAATAGGCACTGAGGCGAGAATATCAGGTCCGAGGAAATTTTGAGCCCGAGACCCGCCGAGGCGGGAATCGAACCCTGATCCCGGGCCAGAGTTCTGCATCAAGGTATGCCGCTCTAACCATTGAATGAATGGTTGGTGGTATTGCACTCTGTCGTCAAACTAGACCACTTATTCGGTACGTGTGCTGCACAAGATTGGTGCCTGCTAAAACTAAATGAAAATTTTCAAAGTTTTCCAATTGTCACAATTTTAATTCATATGCTTTGTTTTTTGATTCATTCCATACTTAAACAAGTGAAGTATGATTAAATGTAATATATACATAAACAATATACAATTGATGTATTATATCATACATTTTTCACAGATCAATTTGTACACAACACAGTTATATACACAACCCAATGCATTTCGGGGTTTGAACCCCTTCGTCAGGGGCCTATAAAAGAAGAAAGAAAAAGGAAACCTAATTAATTACGATGCTTTAAGGAGGGTGTTGATGTATTATCCAAAGCAGTATTTGGTTCTCTTACCTAAGTAACTGGTTGCAGAGTAATTGCGTGTGCTACATAGTTTAGGGAGGATCTAAAAAAATGATAGTCATGTAAGTATATAAACTAAAGCTATAAAAAGCACAGGATATCACATAGTGCTTGAATATAGTTACCTTATATCCGGTAGTTGAAAGACTACCTATAAGTAATTGAAAATTAAAAAAGCCATGAGTTTACCAGAAACAGTCTGATTAATCCTTTTCAGCAAACCACGAGGGTTTGTTCGCCATAAAATGAGTACAAGACTCAATGCTCACCTGAAGATCTGTATTTCTTATCTGTGATGTTTTAGGGGATCTAGTAAAATAAGTAAATAAAGACCGTTGAGGGGCCACTCATACACAATACCGCCAAGTTATGTATAATCGATTTCCAAATCAGAAAACGAAGCGTAATTTTACCTGCGAGCCTTTTTTGAGTTTCTCAGGGTCTCGCTATAACACAGCTTACTCCCGTGCTAGATGGAATAAACAAAATGAGAGCCGTCAGAGGAAATCAGTCGTGAATAACCCCCTTCAAATATGGCCGCCACCAGTTTATGTTTGAGTCCGTTTTTCATTTTTAACATTGGGTCAATCACATTAACATAAGTAAAGGACTAGTGACTCCGGTGTTAGCAGTGAGGGAAGACGCCGGTACAACGCCACCTTCTTTGTATCTCCGGTAAGCGCTAGTGTCACGAAAGCATTTTAACCTGAAGGTAATCGGTTTAGCCAACCGAGTACTAAACGCGGCTCTCATTTTGTTTATACAGATCTTCAGGTGAGCATTGAGTCTTGTACTCATTTTATGGCGAACAAACCCTCGTGGTTTGCTGAAAAGGATTAATCAGACTGTTTCTGGTAAACTCATGGCTTTTTTAATTTTCAATTACTTATAGGTAGTCTTTCAACTACCGGATATAAGGTAGATTCAAGCACTATGTGATATCCTGTGCTTTTTATAGCTTTAGTTTATATACTTACATGACTATCATTTTTTTAGATCCTCCCTAAACTATGTAGCACACGCAATTACTCTGCAACCAGTTACTTAGGTAAGAGAACCAAATACTGCTTTGGATAATACATCAACACCCTCCTTAAAGCATCGTAATTAATTAGGTTTCCTTTTTCTTTCTTCTTTTATAGGCCCCTGACGAAGGGGTTCAAACCCCGAAATGCATTGGGTTGTGTATATAACTGTGTTGTGTACTAATTGATCTGTGAAAAATGTATGATATAATACATCAATTGTATATTGTTTATGTATATATTACATTTAATCATACTTCACTTGTTTAAGTATGGAATGAATCAAAAAACAAAGCATATGAATTAAAATTGTGACAATTGGAAAACTTTGAAAATTTTCATTTAGTTAGTGCGCACTGGAGTCCTGGTGATCTAGTGATCCCAGGCCATATTCATTGCTCTAACCATTGAGCCACCCACACTTCTCCAGCATTTATACAGCATTTCTTTAAAAGTTCAAAACTGCCTCCTTTTGGAAATATGGGCCACTTTTTTAGCTATCTAATTCAGTAATGGGGCCACTTTTATTTTGGTACCTGGGCCTATTTTGTTTCCCAGTCTGACCCTGGGGATACCGCTCCCCGAAAAGTAGATCTGCCATCTGAATCCTGATCATTTATGGTCTGTGTGGCCTGAGTGGTAGCTCTGCCCTGTAAAGTAAGCTTATTACAAGGTCCAAAATAGTGTCTGAACTGGGAACTACGTATTTGCCCTGTGGACGACTCTTAATAGAGAGTCACCTCCCTCCAGACAATGAAGCAGCATTAGGTGGCCAAGCCCATACTTTGCACAGCCTTCGCCCTGTACACAGTTCTTCACAGAAAGTTCACTCCATCCAGACACCCAAGCCACATCAGGAGGCCAAGCATAATGCAAAACTCATTAGCAATACAAAAGGTATAGAGAGTTTGCTCTACATGTTGCATACTAAATAGGTTTCAATGAGATAAGCTTATCACAAACTAACACATTTATTGGATGATGTCATCTATAATGTCATTCAACATGTGAGGAGTGAAGTAATTTGTGAGGTCATAAGCAATGCATGACGAGGGCATAAGCTTTAGTGTGCTCACTGAACTATAGCTGGTAAATTGCAGTGTTTTTTTGGTTGAAAATGTAACTCTATGACTGACATTGTCAGCTAACTATAACGTCGCTATAACTTTTTAAACAAGCCCTAAATCGTGATGTTCATAGCAAACACGCATTCACAGGGCAAGAAAAACAGCAGCATGGCTCCATGTGACCAATGCTATTTATTTTAAATTCCACACAGGTGCAAAAATATATATGCAGTATTTCTAAAGCGCAAACCTTAGCAAAAGGCAGCAGAGCACTGTACATGGTCAAAGACAAGCATATCCTGAACAAGTGTTAGGAGAGGTGCTGGGCTGTGGATGGTTAATGCATTGTGATGTACTGTTCTTTAAAAAGGCGAGTCTTCAACTCTTTACTAAATCAAACTCTTTCCTGAATTGGAGCATCATTGGGGTAGGCCTGATGGATACATGGAT
This sequence comes from Lissotriton helveticus, assembly GCF_964261635.1. Classification (NCBI taxonomy): domain Eukaryota; kingdom Metazoa; phylum Chordata; class Amphibia; order Caudata; family Salamandridae; genus Lissotriton; species Lissotriton helveticus. The sequence goes on from NC_136065.1 coordinate 2,084,047,483, forward strand.
GTGGTACCAAATAGTCAGGGCAAAGATGGAAAAACCCCCCTATCTTGTTTTTTCTTTTTATGATTCTTAGTCTGCAGTCTTACGGTGTCCTGGCTGCGGGTTTGCAGAGAACCACCAGAGATGGTGAGTGTGTCCATAAGATAAGCGGGGGTGCTGGTCGTGATAGATCTGTAAACAATGCCCTTGGTTCTGAAACAGACTAGCAAGGGGAGGGAATGGAGTTCCGTCAGGAGGAGGGTGATGTGATCTTATTTCTTCAGACCCTTGATGAGACATACTATAATGTGTAGGATACTCCTAAGGGCTGGCAGTGTGGAGTGGGCAGACATGGTGTAGGGCACTACCACCATCCAGATGCGACAGTACAAGGTTTTGGAAGAAATGGTTTGACTTTTTTTTAGAAGAAACAGCTGGCCCCAGGCTGTCTTTGTGTTTTTGCCATTGTTTCTTTTGAGGGTGAGGTTGGTGTCCAGAGTGAATCCAAGTGACTTGGCATTCAGTGAAAGTTGGGGTTCAAAGCTACCAAGGTTCATGTCTTTGAGCCAGGTGTGTAATGTGTCTTGTTTGTTATTCTTTGCATACATGAACTAATAATATCACAGTGAGACCAGTGATCTCGTGTGGGTGCCATCTAACAGTTAAAGAAGATGTTAGACCCTATGAATTAATGAAAATAGGTCCTCGGCTACGCACATTCTACTTTTATAAATATTAAAGGTTTGATGACTCATGCTGCCTCCCATGGAGTGCTACCATTGAAGTGTATTAGGGGCTCTTTACATCTCAAAAGTATGAATGATCATCACTCTTCTTCTCACAATCAACTCTTACTGCATCCAATACAGAAAGCCATCATTTGTGCCATTATGTGTAATTACTTCACTGCAGCAGACATTTGTAATGCCTTTGTGTATTTAAGCCTGACATTAAAATGGCTTGCCTTATGGTTTACCCAGCTGCGCTTTACATGGGCAGGTACTGTCCGGTGCTGAGTACCTGCACTTCTTGGCACTGCTACAACACATTTAATGGGTGAATGTTGGTAATTCTCAGCACTGTTACAATACATTTAAAGAGAGAGTACGGCACTTGTCAACACAGCTAGAGAGAGTACCTGCACTTCTCAGCACTGCTAAAATACAGTTAATGGGAGAGTACTGCCACTTCTCAGCACTGCTAGAATACATTTAATGGGTGAGTACCTGCACTTCTCAGCACAGCCAGAATATATTTAATAGGAGAGTATCTGCACTTCCCAGCACTGCTAAAATAAATTTAATAGGAGAGTATCTACAATTCTCAGCTGCCTAGCGCCAACACAGGTACCCATGCACCATAGTTGCATGCAATGTTTGTTTATGTGCAGGAAGGTGTGCCTTCCTGCATGTGAGTAACAAATCACCATTATTGATTGTTTACGTGCAGGAAGGGACACCTTCCCGCACATAACCAATTAATAATTGTGATTTGTTACTTCTATGTGGGCTGCAGAATGCAGCACACATAGAAGTAGCAAATCATCATTATTTAATGATTGTTTATGTGCAGGAAGGGGCACCTTCCTGCACACAAACAATCAATTATGGCGTTTTAGAAAAAGCAACAAGCATTGGTAAAAGCATTAGGTTTCGCCTAGGGGGCTAATAATAGGTTAAGAGGTGTGGGAGCAGTGTATGAGTGCAGGGAGAATGGTATGAGTGCTCTCTGTGCAGAGTGAGTGGAGAATGAATGAAGGTTGATAAGTGTCTGAGTGCAGGGTGAAAGTGCCTTAATGCATGGTGATTGATTTGTGTTCAGTGGAAAATGACAATTGTGTGAGTGCAGAGTGAGAGATGTTACCCTGTACAAGGTAAGAGTTGTGCAAGTATAGGGTGAGTGGTATTGATGGAGCAGATTTCATCTGCAGTCAGGCACTGCTTTATTTGTGTGCTTCAGACAGACTGCATTTAAATTTGACACGCACCTTTTGGTGCGAGTTAAAAACATGGCACATGAAAAATATGAAAGTGAGGCCTAGTCAGTCTGAAATGCTTGTGCTGAATTAACATGTGTTTTTGCAGTGTAGAGAAAAGTGGCCTTTTTGGTTGTGAAGAATAACCATAGAATGTGTTCTCTATTCCCAGCATTTTTCCTTATAATGTACACCCCTGTCCCTGTCTTCAGAGACTTTGACTTGTTGCATATTTAGAAAGAAAAATATATATATTGCAGTTTGTGACTTCGCAAAGGGATTTCAATCACTGTATTCGAGTTTTCCAGGCCACTTCCAGGAGCGGATTTGTGTGGTTTGAGGCGTTGTGGGGACTCGGGAGGGGAATTTTGTTTTAATTGCCTTGACTGCTGCAGTCCTAAACAGCGCTCTTAAACAAACCTGATTATTACGGACTGCACCGTTGTTGGGAGAAACACTTACCTTGCATGCAGTGGCAGTGCATGCTGGGATCTGTGGTTTTCTACAGGAACTACAGGTCTGTACGTGACTTTGGCCTGACCAATCAGGATGACCATGAAAGGCGGAGCGACTGGAGGTATTTAAATGGACTGTTGCTAGCTTTGGGGTGAGAGCTGGCATTTGATAAAGGCAAATGCCGAAACGCGTCATGCCTATGGTCAAGAAATAAAGCCCCTTCATACAGTACCCCATGGTGTCTCTCCGGTCTCTTCTTAACGAAAGGATCTTCGGGTGACATATGCTGCGCGCAAGTCCTGGGCGCGCATTGGAGAGACCCGTCTCAGCAAAGGGAAAAAGCGATCTGGACAGCCTCTGCAACTTTTTTTTTTTCTTTCTTCATGGTAGTGAAATGCTCTGACCCACCACACCTGCCCTCGTTACCTGGCCGTTGCAGATTGAAGTTTGTGACTTTGCAAAGGGATCTCAATCACTGTATTTGAGTTTTCCAGGCCACTTCCAGGAGCGGATTTGTGTGGTTTGAGGCGTTGTGGGGACTCGGGAGGGGAATTTTGTTTTAATTGCCTTGACTGCTGCAGTCCTAAACAGCGCTCTTAAACAAACCTGATTATTACGGACTACACCGTTGTTGGGAGAAACACTTACCTTGCATGCAGTGGCAGTGCATGCTGGGATCTGTCATTTTCTACAGGAACTACAGGTCTGTACGTTACTTTGGCCTGACCAATCAGGATGACCATGAAAGGCGGAGCGACTGGAGGTATTTAAATGGACTGTTGTTAGAGTTGGGGTGAGAGCTGGCATTTGATAAAGGCAAATGCCGAAACGCGTCATGCCTATGCTCAAGAAATAAAGCCCCTTCCTACAGTACCCCATGGTGTCTCTCCGGTCTCTTCTTAACGAAAGGATCTTCAGGTGACATATATATATATATATACGCAGGCAAAGCAACAAGAGGGCGCGGAAACTGGCAACAAAAGAGACGCAACTGGAACAAGTGAAAATTAATATCAACACAGACCGAACTATCGTTAATCTAACTAACATTGAGCTCAATGAGGCGGAAAAACAACTATTAGCCCTGGGCCTCAGCTATTGTCCCGAAAGTAACTTTGACTTTGTTAAAACCAGAATAGATGTTTACAAATTCATCAGAAAGTTGAAATTAACCAAGTACTTTGCCATCAAAAAACCCGATACAAAAGAACAACGGAAGACACCACAATCATCTCATGACACTGTGGGCCTTGCAGTAAAAGAAATCCCCTTGTTACGAACACTGCGCAATTTAAGAACTGAAGAGACAGATGAAATGACTCTAAACACGCAAGAATTACTGCAAGAAGAAAATATCTCAAGAAATAGAGGAGAAAAAACTCCATTCAAAGCCCCGTCAACATTTGTCCCGATCATGCCGAGAGATGCAGTTGATGTCTTTCACGATAGGGTGGTGGATGAATTAAAATCGCTCTATAAAAGAACGTGCACTAGTAAACCTAAAATCAAAACCAAGGACATACAATATTTTCAACTCATTGGCCAAACTAAAGAACAATGACTCAGTAGTGATCAATCGGGCAGACAAAGGGGGCAATATTGTCCTGTGGGATAAGAAAATGTATAGAGAGGAAGCAAGTAGGCACCTTAATGAAGCGGAATGTTATGAAGTTTCCAATGGAGCAGCAGTTCATAAAGCCAATGAGCTGTTTAGAAAAGATCTCAACAAATGGACACGCGAAGATTTAATCACTAAAGATGAATCTAAATTCTTATTGAACAACCATCCAAAGCTGCCCACGTTTTATCTCATCCCAAAAGTTCACAAGGGAATCAATCCGCTACAAGGAAGACCTATTATTTCCGCACAGAACAGTACCTTTGGGAACATGTCTAAGTACGTGGACTTTCTTTTACAGGAATTTGTAAGGACATTACCCTCTTTCATACAAGACTCTAGAGATTTTCTAGCTAAATTAAACAAAGTCAAATGGGAAGAGGAGTATTTGCTAATAACTCTAGACATTAAATCCCTTTATACTTGTAGCAAACATAATGATGGCCTGACAGCAGTAGAATACTTTTTGAATCATCGCAATATTGAATATTATGGCCACAACAAAATGCTATTAAGTATGATACACTGGTGCCTTCATAATAATAGATTCTTATATGATGGCACAATCTACAGGCAAAAACAAGGAGTGGCGATGGGGGCATGCTTCTCCCCCAGTTACGCATGTTTACAGGTGGGCTGGTGGGAGGAGCATGTCCTCAGGGGGAACACAAAGCCCTATATGACCAACATGTTGTACGTCTATGGAGATTCATAGACAACATATTTATTATCTGGAAAGGTACAGAAGCGAAGGCAATTGAATTCACGGAAATTATTAACAACAACTCATGTAATTTGGAATTCACAGACCAAATAAATGCAACTACTATTAGCTTCCTTGACATCCAGGTAATATTAGGGCATGACAAATAGAAACAAGTTTGTTCCAGAAACCTACAGCAGGGAATACCCTGCTCCATGCCAGTAGTTGTCACCCCAGCCACACCATAGCCAGCCTACCCTATGGTGAATTTCTCAGGGTTAAAAGAGCATGCAGTACAGAACTTGCATGTGAGGAAGAACTTAGTTCAACTAAACAGAGATTATTAGAAAGGGGCTACAATGAGATAAAACTAACAGCTACCCTGCGAAAAGTTGCTCTGATTAAAAGAGAAACCCTGTTACAATCTAGGGTAGACAGAAATAGGGAAGGAACTGTCCCTACTACCAACATAAATGAAGAGAATGACAGTTCCAATAAAACTTGTAGATTCATATCAACCTATAGCAGACAATCTAAGATCATTAGAAAGATTGTCAACAATGAATGGCCTATTGTGATGACTGATGGTATTCTAAAAGACGTACGTTAATAAGCCCAATTTTACCTTTCGTAAGGCCCATTCTATGAAATCAGACTTGGTGAAAACCAGTCCGGAGATTTTTAATAAAGATAACTGGCTTTCTTCCCGAAAAGGCTTCTTTAAATGCTCTTCCTGCCGAGCTTGCAGATTTGGCTCTAATACCACAACATACACCAACGCATTCTCAGATCGACCCATTAAAATCAAAGGGCATTACACTTGTAAAACTGAGTATGCGTTGTATATTTTAACGTGTGAGTGTGGATTAAGGTATGTAGGGAGCACCAAGCTTCCGGTGCAGGCAAAAATCTTACAACACCTAAGAGCCACAGTAAACTCTGACCCGACATACCCAGTTGCTAGACACGTAAAAGCTGAACATGGAGGTAATCTTAATGTTCTCAGCTATTTTGTAATAGATCATGTTCCTAGTAGTAAAAGGGGAGGAGACAGGGAAAAACAACTTAGTCAGTTAGAAACCAGTTACATTGTGGAACTCGAAACCAAGAGCCCACGAGGCCTTAACATTTGCGAAGATCTACACCACTTCCTAGGATAACTCTAATACACTGTGAATATCTTATAACCACAGATGATCATATATACAGGTAGAGCTATTGTGACCAATAATTTGATACATAATATTCGATTTGTAATATTTGGAATTTTGTATAAAATCTGTGTTAGGTATGGGAAAAGGCTTTAAATCACAAAATGTATTGTTTAGATGATCAATTCACATGTACAGGATAATGTGAAGCCAATAAAATGGATTAAACCACATAGTGGAACCAGGAACAACACATAGATAAAGAGAATACACACATCAAAAGGTCACTTATGCTCATCAGGCTATAAGAGTCACCAACAGAAGTAGTAATGTATAAGGTAGTCAAAGGTATACTTCAAAGTAAAACATGGGCAAAAACGTACATGAGATATTGACACAACTGAAATGAATAATTCATCTATTTGGTCGATCAACTGTGATGTATATTGTATTTGTACAGTTATAAATTCTATATCTTAGGATAAAGGATCGTATGCCCTTTTTTCCCTCAACTCCCCCTCTGATGTTAAAAATTACATTGTCGAAGTGTTCATGCAACTTATGCTTCAATATTCCCGGCTGGGAAATGTTAACATTATTCTTCAACTAGTAATGTTTTTAATTTTGAATTTTTTGCACTTAACACTAATGTAGGTGGATACCATGGACCCATGAGTAGTATACCAATTCAGCATAAAAATGAAGGCGCTGTAAAACAGTTTAAGTACAGAGAACTCTGTACACTGGGTAGAATAAGGGAAAAGGATAAAGTATTTCTACGGCAATTTTACTGCTTAACCATTATAATTGTGTGTTCTGTCTGCTTAGAAATTAAAACATATATTAACATTGTTTATATGTGACACTTAGAAAAAGACCGAACTTCATCGTAACACTATTGATCTGTTTTCAGTTTGATTACTGCTGAATTAACAAAATCATGTAGTATGTTGTTTATTTCTACTGTGGGACCATGACCAATCACGAAGGTTTATATGTTTTTTCAAAAGAGGAGGGTTCTAACACACAAAACACCAGCGAACAAGGCGTCAGGGAACGCCGAAACGCGTTAGGTTTTTTTACCACAGCAATGCACAGAAGATTTGACAAATAAATAATACCAGCGGCTGCTGCACGAAGCAAGAGTCCGTCTCTCTCATTTTCTGGCGAGCGCTGCGACAGTGGTAGCGAGGAGAGTGGAACCTGGATATATATGTATATATATATATATATATATATATATTGTTCCACAAAATGCTTGCTGCATTTGAAGGGCACACGACAGGCCTCCGCCCTCCGGGCTTCTCATTTGCACGCTCTCCCACTTTACACTTCATTCAATTGCCCGACGCGTTTCAGGGACATTTCCCCTTCCTCATGGGCTGCTGACAGAATTCTCGAAACTGCACCATACTGTTTGCGAAGTTATTTATTTAGACAAGCCCCCTGTGGGCGTATGCTAAGTGCTACTGCCAACAATGTTATCTGGGACTTGAAGTCTTTATGGTGCACATTAAGTTTTTTTCCTTTTAGTAAGGTCGAGAAGTCTGTGACTTTAAGCAATATTAAAATCCTTCAGTAGGCTGTGTTGTGTTCCTGCGCGCTGAAAATTAACCAAGGAGTTCTGTGCTGACACACATCCAAACAGTTTGGGTGCACAAGCCTCATTCTGCAGATAATCTGTCAAACCTGCAGAAGATGGTGCTCCTTCCACGGCCAAGCTGCCGTGTTGTAAAATTGTTCCACAAAATGCTTGCTGCATTTGAAGGGCACACGACAGTCCTCCGCCCTCCGGGCTTCTCATTTGCAATTTTACTGTTTAACCATTATAATGGTGTGTTCTGTCTGCTTAGAAATTAAAACATATATTAACATTGTTTATATGTGACACTTAGAAAAAGACCGAACTTCATCGTAACACTATTGATCTGTTTTCAGTTTGATTACTGCTGAATTAACAAAATCATGTAGTATGTTAATTATTTCTACTATGGGACCATGACCAATCACGAAGGTTTATATGTTTTTTCAAAAGAGGAGGGTTCTAACTCACAAAACACCAGCGAACAAGGCGTCAGGGAACGCCGAAACGCGTTAGGTTTTTTTACCACAGCAATGCACAGAAGATTTGACAAATAAATAATACCAGCGGCTGCTGCACGAAGCAAGAGTCCGTCTCTCTCATTTTCTGGCGAGCGCTGCGACAGTGGTAGCGAGGAGAGTGGAACCTGGATATATATATATATATATATATATATATATATATATATATATTCACTGAAAAAACCATAGGTTTTACACACGTTATAGTTAGGAAGTAGCATTTACAAAACCTATGAAATTCACTGAAAAAACCATAGGTTTGACACCAGTTATAGTTAGCTGGAAATTTTACTGATATAAAACCAATGAAATTCCACGTTATAGTTAGTTGGACTCACTATAACTTGCGCGTGTAATGCACTGCTGATGACGTCACATATTACATCACTCATGACATCACTGATGACACCATCCAGTGAATGTGTGTCTTTCTGAAAAATAAATATGTGTTATATATGTATATATTATTGAATATCTTAGTGAATACATATATTACTGAGTAATGCTTAAATATTTAAATATATGTATTAGTGTTTCACTTTGTTTATACGTGGCTGCATGGGTTGATGAGTAGGTACATGTGTATGTATATAGGTTATTAGATGTTTTTCTTAGTATCAGTATGAGTGTTTGCATGGTTTGGTGGGGGTATTACTTACTACATAGATGCAAGAATGACTGAGTCTCTGTTTGTATGTGTTTTGAAGACAGCATATGGGCAGGACTGTATGGGTGGATTAGTGTGCATATGTCTGTGTTAGTGAGTGAATGACTGTCTTATTAGTGTCTTTATCAGTAACTACATATGTTTTAATGTAGTATATGTGAATATTGATGTATATAAGTGACTATATGTGAGAGTGAGAGTGAGGGATTGTAAGAGTTCCTGTTTAAATTAGTATGTGTTTCTATAAGTGATTTTTTAAGTAAGTATGTGTAAGTTTCCTTAGAAGTAAAGTGGTAGTGTGTGTATAGTTGTTTATGCAAATAAATGGATGTTCAATAGTTTATTTGCATGTGTGAGTATGTGTGTGAATAACTTTTGGATGACTGTCGGTGTGTAACTACATATGATTAGTGAATATATGTATGAGTGACTATATAGCACTGTTGGTGAATTAGTGCATGTGTATATAGATGGTGGAATTATTGAACTGGTTGTTGTAACTGGTATGGGTATCTCCATTTTTTTGAAAATTTTAGTTTCTATTTTTGAATATGCTTTTCAAGGGTTAGATTACAGTGAAAGGAGGTCTGTCACTGTGTCACAAGGATGGTGTCATCAGTGATGTCATGAGTGATGTAATATGTGACGTCATCAGCAGTGCATTACACGCGCAAGTTATAGTGAGTCCAACTAACTATAACGTGGAATTTCATTGGTTTTATATCAGTAAAATTTCCAGCTAACTATAACTGGTGTCAAACCTATGGTTTTTTTCAGTGAATTTCATAGGTTTTGTAAATGCTACTTCCTAACTATAACGTGTGTAAAACCTATGGTTTTTTCAGTGAATTTCATTGGTTTTTAAAATGCTAATTCAGAAATATCTCGTGTATACAACCTATACTTTTGTCAATAAAGTTCTGGCAATATTTTTTTCGGAAACAAGCCGTTTTCTTCACTGTTCAAGTTGCATAGAGACTCCTTGTAAAGCGATACAGAATTAGAAAGTCTGTACCTTGCCTTTTTTTCAACGCATTAAAATTTGTCTGTAAATAAAAATAGCCTTTCTAAACTTTCGTGCACGACCCAGTGTGCGCACTCTCGGCAACAGTTCTCAATAAAATGGATAGCGCATTTCCAGGCTTTCGTGCGCGACCGACTGCGCGCACCCGCCTATATATTTCGTGAAAACTTTGCAATCTGAACTTATTGAACTTATTGAATTTCTTCATAGACCCATCAAAGAACTTTTAAAATATAAGACTGACATCCTGAAAAGAAAAGCGGTCTTCTATGAGGGAAGAATCAGGGAAGCAATAAATATACAGCGTGAGACCTTTACAATATTAAGGGAACTCACACAACGGCAAGGGAACATTTCTGTGGCTGATCAACCAGACTGTGATTCCTTTCAAACCTTCTTTTTGCGGAAGGTACAGGATATCATTGCTGATATCAACACACGGCCAGCCATAACCATGCCGCCCAGCCTAAATGCCCTGGCGCCCTCTAAGGCTTTGAATAGTTTCCCTCCTATTGATGATAAAGGCTTAGTAGAATTAGTTGGACAGATCAAGTCAGGCTCAAACATAGATCCTTGTCCCCCCAAAATTTTTAAAATGGCCCTTCCAGGCATCCAGCCTCAGGTGCTGAGTCTATTGAATAATTCACTGAAGACAGGCTATCTGCCTGCCCAGATGAAAGAAGCCAGGGCCTCCCCACTTTTAAAGAAAGCCGGTACGGATACGAAAGCCTTAAAAAATTATAGGCCCATCTCGCAGTTACCTTTCCTAGTAAGATTTTGGAAAAGCACGTTCTCAGTACCCTAGCCGGCCATCTGGAAGAACACCATCTTCTCCATGCCAGGCAGGCTGGATTCCGGCCTCAACATAGCACAGAATTAGTTATGGCCTCAGTCGCTGATGAGCTGAGAGTCAGGGCTGATAATAAACAACCATGTGCCCTGATTCTCCTAGACTTATCAGCGGCTTTCGATACGGTCAGCCACACCATCTTACTGGACCGTATCGCGAAATTGGGGATCTCAGGCCAGGTGCTAAAGTGGCTAGAATCCTTCCTGTCAGGTCGAACCCAGAGAGTGCAGCTTGGAGACCAACTGTCTGAGATCAGTGAGGTGACTTGGGGGGTGCCCCAGGGATCGGCTTTATCCCCCCTGCTTTTCAACATTTATTTACAACCACTGGTGGAAGAGCTGATGTGTATGAACTGCGAAGTCTATAATTACGCAGATGATACCCAGCTATTAGTTCGGCTGGATGATACCAAAGAGGCCCAGGAATCCGTGAGGAATCTGCTCAGCTTCACGGTCAACTGGATGACCAACAATCTGTTGAAGGTGAATGCTGACAAAACGGAGGTGCTGGTAATCAGTAACAAAGAGGACCCCTGGAGCGATCTGTATTGGCCTCCAGAATTAGGAACCACCCCGTCTCCTGGCCCTGTGGTAAAAAGCCTAGGACTAAGAATCGACACAGATCTCTCAATGGCCCCTCAAGTCTCTGCTGTCGTCGGTTCCTGCATTGGTGTGTTGAGGCAATTACGAAAATTAGTCCCTATTCTATCTGCCCCCACCTTGCAGTCAATCGTATCTGCCACAGTCATTTCAAGAATTGACTATGGCAATGCCTTGTATCTTGGCCTGCCACAGAAGCTGCTAAGGAAGCTGCAGGTAATACAGAATGATGCAGCCAGACTGGTTCATTCTTTGCCCAGAAACTCGCACGCAACCCCCCTGCTTCAGAAGCTGCACTGGCTTCCAGTGAAATTCCGAGTCCAGTTTAAATGTCTCTGTGTGGCCCAATAAGGCACTTTTTGGGAAAGCCCCAGAGTACATTAAAGAACGTTTGAAGAGGTATACTCCTGGGAGACCCTTGCGCTCTGGAAAAATTTCCAATCTGTCCCAACCTCGGTTCAAATTAAAAACCAAAGGAGGGAGGGCCTTGTCTGTGCTTCTTCCACAATTGTGGAATGCCCTCCCGCCCACCTTGAAGGAGGAATCACAGCTTCTACCTTTCAGAAAGAAATTGAAAACTCATCTTTTTAGACAGGCCTTTATTACAGTCTAGGCGGTAGAATAGCTGAGGGTTTATGGGCATCAGTGTGTTATGTTCTTCTGTTAAGCGCTTAGAGACCGGCGGTGATAGGCGCTATATAAACACTCCTTAACATAACATAACATAACTTATAATACGTCAAAGAGACTAAACCTAGGCTTCTTTTTTAATATTATGAAAATTTTCATTAAATGGAGCCGAATGTCTTTGTACATTTTCGTGTGTGACCGAATGTACACACCTTGGTATTTTAAAAAAATATATAAAAGGTTTTATACTTTAACAATTGTATGCTTGAATCGAGCTCAGAAGATATATTAAATCCGGATGTGTTTGGATTTACTCCTTTTCACGTTTTGAAACTTCGCTGAATTAGACCGCTACTTCCAAATGGCGTACGTGACCAGATACTATCACCGCGTACACGTCCTGAGACGCGCATGTGAAGTCATGTGACTTGAAAACAACACTTCCAATTGGTTCTTAGTAGTTTCTATTCTGCAATTTACACGGAGCACTCCACCCACTTCTCTCACTATCTTTTCTACTCTCAAAAGAGAACAACGTTCAACATCTTTCGAAAGACTTTCTTTTCACGCGATAATGTGAAATACTGAGATTGTTACAGGATTTTCTATCAGATATGTGTTCCCATTTCTGTTGAAGCACTAACACCGTGGAAAATTCCACCGATAGCAGTGATATTTTTAACGCCGAGCACCGGCGATTTTTATCACTTAGAAGCCTTCCTATTATGAAGGTTTTTCTCCTAAGTCTCTGATTCTCAAACTGTGCAACGTGTGCCATAATAAGGTGCTAGGGGCGCCGCGCACACTCTAGTGTGACTAACCATCCATAAATTCCACGGACATCTCTACCCTGTTATCTGCAATTGTGAACATCAAAAGGAGCTGCGCTACGCCCCTGTAAGAGGCCTCACTCCCACTGCTGCAACGGCTTGGCAGTCCTCCAGATGCACAGGAACAGCCCCTCCGATCCATTGAAGTTCTGTGTCGGTCTCAATACCACTTACGAAATGAAAATAAGCACTGAAGAATATTTATGCTGTAGCAGGAGGAGTACTACATGCTTGCAGAATGCATTCTATTACCTATAAAAAAGTGAAACACCCACGCTACAATCATATAGAATACTTCCTCTAAAGAAGCCTGTGAATAACTTTAAAACATCAGGTTAACCTTTTTTTACTCTCTCATCATTGTTAAAGATAAGTATTTACAATACTATATTAAACAATGCCATGGTTGTTGCTTTTTAATTTTAAAAATCTTGCAATCTTTCACAAACCCAATACTCATGGCTTCTTTTTCGTGACAAAAATATTGCAATATTACATACCTACATAGAATAACAGAAAAAACATAAAACTACAAAGGCCAAACAGTCTACTAAACGCGGATTTGTAACCTATGGGGCAGATTTATGTTAACTACTTCATACCCAGATATGCACCAGTTAATGTGCACCACAGTATGCTAGTGCTCCGTTACCCATGGTGTGCCACATTTGAAATGTGGCGCACCATGGTACAAAAACACCATACATGCGTAACACATCTGTGCTGAAAAAGTAATACATTGCTAGAGTTGCATCGCAACTGTGATGCAGCTCCAGCAAGGCTCACCAATGCACTATATTCACAATGCTGCGTCAAGCACATGCACAGTTTTGAAACAGCATGGGCCTGAAAGTCACTGAGTGAAATATCATACATTACAGTCAGCCACTTTCAAGACGCATTCCTTCAGAGGAACACTTACCGTTTATTAGAGGTAGATCGTCCGACTCCACCGGAGGACACCCCTAATAAAAAAGACATATATATAAAATGCGGACTAGCCGCTGTATCGTGCTAGCAAACTTTAACTTAAAAATCGTTAGAAAAAACAAAAGGAATCGAGCAAAATCAGTAGGCCACTGATAGGATCTCTTTTTGACCTCGCTAAAATAGAAACATTAGGAACAACCCCTCATGAGAAATATGAAACTAGTGAGAGAAACCGAGCTCGACGCCATGATGGCTGCACCCACCCCGCCCAAAATAACGACAAACCCTATGCAAATATTATAAATAAATACAACACACCAGCAAAGTAACAGGGTAAAACGTTTTATTAAATAACTATTTACATGGCAGCCTGCTGCAACATGAAAACAACACTTCCAATTGGTTCTTACTAGTTTCTATTCTGGAATTTACACGCAGCACTCCACCCACTTCTCTCACTATCTTTTCTACTCTCAAGAGAGAACAACGTCCTACATTTTTCGGAAGACTTTGGTGAAATGGCTACCGTATCTCATTCATCTTCCGAATCTGAACAAAATGATCGACTACCTTTAAGAAGAAAAAAAGAATCTTTCCTCTGGCAATTTTTCACTTATCCTGAAGATCAAAAGAAAGTAAATGCACCAAAAGTAACCTGCACGATATGTGACTCGTTTCTCTCAAGAGGAAATCCAACAAAAAAATATTCCTTTTCCATACATACCATGGTGCGGCATGTCAAACAAGTGCACCCTGTGCAATTTGCAGAGGCATCGACAAAAGCCCTGGCCACGCTATTACCATTAGAGGTGGCCAGCACATTTTCTGATCGACGACCTGTATCTCCATCGAGTGCAGAGATGGACTTGAGATATTTAACTATATATGGTCTATAACCTATGGTTTTTTCAGTGAATTTTCAAGGTTTTGTAAATGCTAATTCCTAACTATATATGGTCTATAACCTATGGTTTGTTCAGTGAATTTGCTCCGTCGCCCACCCCGCCCAAAATAACGACAAACCCTATGCAAATATTATAAATATATACAACACACCAACAAAGTAACAGGGTAAAACGTTTCATTAAATAACTATTTACATGGCAGCCTGCTGCAACATCGATCCAAATGCATGACACTGTTCCTGTCAAGGTAGCATAGCTGGCGGCCTAGGGGTGGAGGACCGTTGTGCAAATACCCCGGGGAGGACTCTGGATATGCTTGGTCCCTGAGATTCTTCGATGTCACTGCCTTCCACAAATGGCATAAGTCCTGGATGTTCGGTGCCATACTTGAGGGTTTGACCTAAAGACACGTCCCGTGGTGCCCTGGTCCAACCATCACATATACCTCCACCAGGAGATGGCGTGGGGTGCACTGGAAGGGAGAGGCGGCGCGAACGAGCCTCCCCCACCTCCCCAGGTGGAGGTTTCTCAGCTACACCCCTAAAGACACGTCCTGCGGTGCCCTGGTCCAACCATCACATATACCTGCGCCAGGAGACGGCGTAGGGTGCACTGGAAGGGAGAGGCGGCGCGAACGAGCCTCCCCCACCTCCCCAGGTGGAGGTTTCTCAGCTACACCCCAGCGCTTCACTGATCTCCTTGTCCTCAGTCAAGCATCAATAGTAAGATTTTCATAGGTGAGTGTAGGTTCATAGTTTGCCATCCACAGACTAAAAGCCTGGAGTGGGAGTGAAAAAACCATAACTAGGTAAGAAGGAACGCAGAGGCTGTAGGAAGGACTCTGGATATGCTTGGTCCCTGAGATGCTTCGATGTCACTGCCTTCCACAAATGGCATAAGTCCTGGATGTTGGGTGCCATAGTTGAGGGTTTGACCTAAAGACACGTCCTGCGGTGCCCTGGTCCAACCATCACATATACCTGCGCCAGGAGACGGCGTGGGGTGCACTGGAAGGGAGAGGCGGCCCGAACGAGCCTCCCCCACCTCCCCAGGTGGAGGTTTCTCAGCTATACCCCTAAAGACACGTCCTGCGGTGCCCTGGTCCAACCATCACATATACCTGCGCCAGGAGACGGCGTGGGGTGCACTGGAAGGGAGAGGCGGCGCGAACGAGCCTCCCCCACCTCCCCAGGTGGAGGTTTCTCAGCTACACCCCAGCACTTCACTCGACATAGGCGGCCGGCTCCCGGGGTCCGGCGGAACTTTTAGCCTTTTGGTGACTCTTCCATTCTGGACCTTGTCCCACAATCCGTTTGACCTGAAGACACGTCCTGCGGTGCCCTGGTCCAACCATCACATATACCTGCGCCAGGAGACGGCGTGGGCTGCACTGGAAGGGAGAGGCGGCGCGAACGAGCCTCCCCCACCTCCCCAGGTGGAGGTTTCTCAGCTGCACCCCAGCGCTTCACTCAACAAGATGAGTTGCGCCCGCTCCTGCGGCACATTGCCTCGCTCGGCCAGCTGAATTACGCCTGCTCTTGCTATTACAGCGTCTCACCCGCCATCCGGCTGAATTGCACCCACTCTTGCGGTACAGCGACAGGCGGCTGCCACGGAGCTCAGGAAATGGTGGTCGGCTCCACAGACTTGGGCCTGGCCTGCAAGGATGGCTCTGGACAACCCTGGAACTCGGACGCTTGACTGCTACGGCATGGGCCCCATTCCCAAAAGCGTCCCATCAGCCTTGAAGATTCTACAAGAGTCACCGGGGCCCCCGACTCCCGCAGAGTTCCGGTGGGGAGCTTCTGCCATGATTGCTCGCAGAATGGCCACGACGTAGCCACGGGGTGCTCTCATGCTGACGCCAACTTCAGTCTGAAACTTCCAGAAACACTGTAGACTACCAATTCAATCAGTTCCGGTGGAGCCCCAACGACGTATCACGTTGTTGCATAATGCGTCATATGACACGCCGCGTTAGCGCACCCGGAAGTGCTCCGGTGCGCGAGGCGCGAAGCGCAGCTTCCCGGAAGCAATCCGGGGCGCGGCGCGGAGCGCGTAACGTAAGCATAACAGGTCATGTGACTTGTTAATAAAACTTTTCATTGGTTTAGAAATACTTTTTGTCCCAAATGATGAAAACCCCTCCTTGTTTCCTCTTGGCTCCTGCCCCCTCCCCAAGTCTTGCTCGGCCAGCTGAGTTTCGCCCACTCTTGCGGCCTACGACATGGATACGCCGGGGCGTTATGGATCAGTATGAGCAAATATACACTTGGGGATTCACAAGCAACAACAAGCCTTTGTATTTGGGGCTCTAAATCAACAACAGTGACAGAGAACAGAACCGAACTAAGCACTCAGGGGCTACGTTTAAACGTAACATCATCTCCCCAGAGGTACATCACCTTACACACACATGCACTCTGATCTCCTTGGCCTCAGTCAAGCATCAATAGTATGATTTTCATAGGTGAGTCTAGGTTCATGGATTTCCATCCACAGACTAAAAGCCTGGAGTGGGAGTGAAAAAACCATAACTAAGTAAGAAGGAAGGCAGAAACAGAATCTTCCTCTGCAACATCCGGCTCTGCATCGCTACTTACTTATAAATGCAGAAAAAACTCAATTAACACAAGGGCTCTTTTCAGAGCCACCTTATATCAAAGCACTCAAACTTCTGATTTATCTCCATTTTCACACTCTTGTAAATAGGTGTGCGCGCCCGAGTGCGCGCACCCCGCAACGTTTAAAAAAATATATATATATATTTTCGCCTTTAAGGACCTTACTGCACACCCTGAGAAAACCTACGCAGCAAAACAATCTCTACCTTCTCCCCTTTCCATGTTCCAACGCTTTGAAATGAACAATATATTTACTCGCAGTGACAAAATGGCGGTCAACACTTCCTGATTTCCTTCGAATCGAACGTTAACAGACGTCACGCAGCAACAAAAAAAATTCTGCTCGCGTGCGCGCGTATAGATATATAATTGACTTTAACTTTAATTTTCTCAGCAACTACTGAACGGATTTACACCATTCCAAAAAAAGCGTAATCTGCGAGCCGGACTCTACAGTTTTGCCAAATTTCTTATAAATCCATTCAGCCGTTCGACCTGTAGCCGTGTCTAAACGTCCTATGGAAAATAACATGGAGAAAACACGTTTTGGGACCCCCCTTTTATCTCAGCCCCCACTTCACCAATCCCCCCCAAACTTTCAGGGAAGGAGCGCAGCGGACCGAGCCATCTTCTTTGAGAAATTCGCAAAGATTCATCCACCAGGGCCAAAGTTAATCCAAATAGAATGTTGAGGATTTCCTATGGAAACTAGGTCCTAACTATAACTACCTACTGGCGACCGCCAGTAGGTAATGTATATATATATATATATATATATATATATATATATATATGTATATATATATATATATATATATATATATATATATCCACGAAACCAAAAACTCCTTCTGGACCTCCGCGACCCATGAAAGGTGGCGTGTACGTCGGCGGTGTAGTTCCGACAATAATATGCTTTCATGCACCCAAAGTTCGTATAACACGCTCTTAGGACAAAAACGAGATAGTCACTGCATCAAACTAGTGCTGTTTATTCCACAACGCGTTTCGCTGAAAAACGGCTTGATCACGTGATCAAGCCGTTTTTCGGCGAAACGCGTTGTGGAATAAACAGCACTAGTTTGATGCGGTGACTATCTCGTTTTTGTCCTGAGAGCGTGTTATACGAACTTTGGGTGCATGAAAGCATATATATATATATATATATATATATATATACACATATATATGTATATATATATGCCGTAGACTCAGTCCAAATCACCGAGCCCCCAGTGCAAGGAGCGTTTCGAAGACAAGAAACGAGAGTCGACCCAGGAATGCAGGTAAGCAATTAGGTGTTTATTTCGTAAAAGCGCACCCAGCCAGCATGACGTTTTGGCCTGCCCAAAGGCCTTGATCACATGACGCCGTGAAGGAAGGAAACATCTTTTAAAGTGGAAGTGCATACAAACTAGCGCACATGTTTGGATATTGAGACACACTACACAATGGGCAATGAAGAAAGGCTGGTCATTACAAAGACAACTTAAACGCTGGAGCATGTCATAATTGAAATACAGCATATCTGATTGAAAATAGCTAAAATTACATAACTAAAATCAAGATATAAAAGAATACATTAATTTTTTATTTTAAATGTGTATATAGCAGCAGTATTTCGTACAGCGGCAGTAATAGCGAAAGTGCAAATATGATTGTGCAAGCAAATACGCAAAATGTCTTTCCTGTTACTGTAATGATCTACATTCATTTAGTCAGAATATCTATGAATACCGACTGAAATAAATACAGTAAATGCTAATCAGCGAAAAAAATGGAAATCCTTCTGATATAGTTGTGCAAAATAACGCCATGTGTAAACAAAGACTGCCCAAGTGGGCCAATAAGTCAAAACAGTCCCCATTGTAAGGTGTGTGTGCCTTATTGATCATGTGCAAAATTATGCCAAACAGTGAAAGTGAATAAATAGTGAAATTAAAAACATGAGTGATACAAATATATACATATGACTACAACAACGGAACCCAAGTAAGAAAAACTATGTTGTGGGGGGAGACCACAAATCATGTAATAAACCAGGACTGAATAATATTCAAGCCACTGGGAAGCCATCTACCAGAAAATATAACTCATTAAAAATCACAATAATGAAATGAATCTCAGTACAGCAGACTAAAGACATGTGTGGAAATCTTCGGTCGCATTGAGGCCAGAGGGGGTCTTACTATCTAATTCCACGATATGCCTAGTTTCTAAGGCTCGCAGAATAGCCTCCCTGTTACCACCCCTTCTCAAGGGGGCAACGGCATCGATCACAAGTATTGTAATAGCTCGCTTTTGTTGTCATGGTATTCTTTAAAATGGCGTGTGACTGGGTACGCGGAATCGTTGGTATTGATGGCCCTGATGTGCTGGAGTATCCGTTTGTGGACCTGCAACTTGGTACTCCCAACATATTGCAGGCCACACGGACACTCCAGCACATAGACCGCGTATTCAGTCTTGCAAGTTAGTTGCTTGCCAATTGTTGAATGTCAGAAAAAGGTGTGACAAACTCAGTCTTACTGACCCCATGCTTGCACACTTTGCAGCTAGCACACTGTCTGAAGCCCTTGCTGGCCTGTAACCAGGTGCTGGAAGCAACCACCTCAGGGCTAGATTTTACAAGAGCGTCGCTCATGCAGCGTGCCTTTCTGAAAGCTATAGCTGGTTTGGGTGTCACAAGCTCACCAATAACTGGATCATTGTGCACAAGGCTCCAATGTTTGTTAACAATTTTGCGTAATGCCCTGTGCTGTCTATTATATGTCCAGATTAATCTAGTGGGCTGCTTTAAATTCACTAGAGTTTGCGATCTGTCTTTTCTTATGGATTAGGGCCTCTGTTCTCGAAACATATATGCATTAAAGAGAAGAGAGCATGCTCAGACTGTGCCAGCTTTCCTCATGACAAGAAGAAGTCAAGGCCACTGTGAACTGTACTTTCTTGTGAATGTGCCAATGTACCAGTTAGCTAAAGTATCCTTCTAGTCTGTGCTGTGACAGGAAGGAAAGAAAAGATAGAAACATTTGTCTTAGCAAATGTTGCAAACTTATAAAATGTATTTACTTATTTGTGCTTCCTTTGTTAAAACTGGTATAGTCAGGATTTTAGAATGAATCAGGATGGGGAGACATCATGTCATCGTGGCTGACCAATCAGGCACAAGTTTTCCTGAAAATGCAACATTTTGTGCAGTCTGCCAAGAATTCAAGTATAAATAATGACCTCTTTGGAGGCGTGGTTGGCTTATTAGCTAATTTTGGCTTTGGCTTAGGCTCTGCTTCATTTATATGGGTTAGGTATGAGAAACGTCGCGGGAGATTGCTGAGGGCAGAGATTGTGTCCGAGGAGAGGGGTTCCCTTGCTCATGTTTTTTTTTCAGAAAGTCCTGGCACGTCATATTTGGCATTGCAGGCCACGTTCCTTTAAGGTCTGGTGAAGGAGGGGGTGATTTCAAGGAGCAGCTCCCATCAGAGTGGCAGAGATGCAGAGAGCAGCAACAGATAGACAGGCTTTTTAGATTTAAATGCTAAAATTCTAAGTGTATGCTTTGACTAATTAACTAGGTTTGAAAAGATGTATCTGTCTTATGCATTTATTTCTCTTAATGGGAGATTTTTGCAAACTATTTAATTATTGATTAGCCTTGCAAGACTATTTTTCTTAGAAACTCTTTAAGAGTTTTGACTGACATTTTGCGCCACATTTTATTTTCTACATCTGATGCTTATATGCACACTGTAATATGTTCAGTATTAATGCTATTTTTCCTGTTTTCCAAATTCTGTAACCTGATTGATATTTTACTAATGAATAAAGGATCAGAGAAAAACGTAACTTTTGATTAGAAAATAAAACCCTTTAAAATACTCAACAACTCTCTTCATTGGCTTAAATAATAATAGCATTTTTGACTGCTCATGTTTATTTGAAGTCTCCTGAAGGTAATACATGGTGTCAAGGGCCCAACACCTTTTCACAGAGGTAGCATGAGGGTTTTGCATTAAGAAATTACCAGATGAAATTACGGCTGCATCAGTTTTTGGTAGCAGACGATGGTTATTATTGATTAGTTTGGTGATTAATGATTATTGATTTCACTATCAACTATTCAACTAATAGATCACTGACCTTAAGAGGGAAGTAAAATAATTGCCCAAGTTAGATAAATGTCCAAGTCCTGATTCCTGACTCCAATGCTCAGAACCTGGAGACTGGCAAAACAGAACTGGAAGGTGATGTAAGAAGGTGATTACTACAGTGGTGTGAGTATCAATAGGGTTGTGAAAAGTTGTTAATGTGTTAGAATGTATTTTTGAAGTGTTGAAAATATTATGGGTTTTTATTTTTACTGTTGGTGAAATTTTGCTCATTTGAATTAATGGTGTTATTGATTATATTGGTAATTTCATAGGACAGAATTTTTTGATTATTGATTACATGTTTTAACTCTTCAGGTTAAGTAGGTTAGTATCTTGTTCTATGTTGTCTGGAAACGCAGGTATGCACACCTGTGGGAATCCCGGGAAGGAATAGCGGGTGGTAAATGGAAGCCACACTGCTCTGAGGATACTCGTCTGTTGGAATAACACTGAGAAGCTAGGTAGGGCTGGCAGTGTTAAATTAGGGACTATTTTCTGTGTAAAAGTGTGAGTGATTGATAGCAAAGAGTTCGCTGGTGAAACTTTGGTGTGATATTACCTAGAAAGGGTCACACTGAAGGAGTAGCAGTTTCTTCTGAGCTGTAGTGTTTGAAGAGTAAACGGAAGTTCTTACTTTGTGAAGAGTGCGCGGAATGTGTTACTCGCAGTGAAATAAATCTATCCTTTATTTAGTGGGACAGGCAGAGTAGCGAATGTTTTTATGTTCTTACTAACAGAATTATTAAGAAAAACTCAGAAATATTGCAGTAAGAATTTTGTGGAGGGTCAGTGGTAGGAGTAAAACTGACTGAAATTGAGATTGACAGCTTTGGAGAAAAGAAATTACATTGAACTAATGCAAAAATGAAATTGTTTGAAGGTTTAAAGAAGCTGTTAGGAGGTAAAGTGAAAAATGTGCTACCAATTTGGGACAAAATTCATGTACGTGGGTTCACCAATGGTGCAAGATTACTGAAAAAGAGGGTGCTTTGAGGTTTCCAAAAGATGTTACCTTTATATTGCAAATTATTGACAAATTAAGGGAAGTGTTATGTGAAATAAAGACACCATCTAAAGCTGCACAATTTGAGGCCTTAAGCCTGTGGGAAAAGAAAGCAAGAGAGAAAGCAAATGAGGATAAAAAGGTAAAGCACCAGATGCAGGAGAAGGGAATTAATGATGATAAAGAGCTTCAAATATATAATGATTCAGGTGATGAAATAATGGATGCATTGTTAACTGAGTGTCCACCACTTTATGTAGTTCCCATGAAAAATACTGAAAATAGTGTACCAGCAAGTACTACTGTGGCTACTGCTTCTGTTGTACAGAGAGAAAAACAGATTGAGAGAACTGTGCAGACATTTCAGACTGACCCACTACCTGTTGATTCAGCACTGACGGTGATACCACCGGGTGTTGCTGCTTGAAATGTGACTGATTCAGTCCAAGAATTGCAAACTGCAGATGCACAGATAATGCCTAGAAAAATTATGACTGTCCCAATTAATATGGTCCCTACTCAAAAGGTTCAAAGAGCTGCAGAAGAAGTGATTATGGCAGGGTTTATTTCAGAAACTCTGAATTCAACAGATTATTGAACAGAAAATACCCCAAGCACTAAAAGGTGAGGGAAAATGGTATTTAGAACATCTGCGCCCCAGGAAGGAATGAATATATTTGAAAATGGGATTTTTCAAACCTGCTTTGAGGAAGCAGCAGTGATTAAAAAGATAGAGAATATGGGGGAGCATATTAACACAGACCATGAAGAAGAGAAACAGCTTAATGTTTTAAATTCAGCATGTGAACATGAAGAAATTAACAGTCCCTGCTGTTCAAATCATGAAAATGTGAACCAGTGTCAGGAAAAGAATTAATGTCCCTGGGTATGGAAACAGCTGCATGTGCATTAACTATACATAATGGACTAACAGATTTGGCTCAAAAATATAAAACTGATGTTTCAGGAAGTTTTCTATTTCAGAAAGGTTTTAGGGTATACATGGATGATGAAGCAAATAAGAAAATGTGTTCTTCAGGAATGCAATTACACATTGCAGAAAGAAAGTATATTTTTAAATGCAATGGGTTTGAGCAATTAAGAGACAAGTGGGCAAGAAAACACGAGAAAAAAAATAAACCACCAGACCTTGCAAGGAAACTGGATGAGGAAAAGAAGCCACCAGATCTGGTTGAGAAAAATTATAAGCAGAATGAGGGAGAAGCTTTTGCTTACTCATTGACAGAAAAGGTGGGAGAAATGTATAAGTAAATGCCACAGAATAAAGGTGAACTTGCAGCATTTCTGAACACAATCCCACAATTGAGAGACAAACGTATGCTGTGGTACCCACAAGTTGATGGATTTGATGACATTTTAAAAGAGTTGTGCATTAATTTGGAAATGTTCTTTTACATTGCCATGCAGACTGAATTGTGGTTTGAATCTAAAGTTGTGCAAAGGCCAGGTGAGACAATGAAAAGGGTTTGCATGAATGCACCTCATTTTCTGTTGTTATGGGGAAAAACATAGCAGTGATTACTTTCCTGAAGGGCAAAGTGCCAGCAAAGGATGTTGATTGGATACAGATTAAAAGAACGCAGGATGGAAGTAAAGGTGTTTTAGTATGTGAAAA
The DNA here is from genome assembly GCF_964261635.1 of Lissotriton helveticus. Classification (NCBI taxonomy): domain Eukaryota; kingdom Metazoa; phylum Chordata; class Amphibia; order Caudata; family Salamandridae; genus Lissotriton; species Lissotriton helveticus. The sequence goes on from NC_136065.1 coordinate 2,084,071,311, forward strand.
TTCAGGTATGGATGTTGTACTACGGGAAAATGTGTCCCTTTGCCATCTTTATAACAGATTTGAGCATTGGAAGAAGAAATATAAATTTAAAAATGATGCACAAAAACATGGAGAAATACAGATGCAAAATATACCAGTTAAGCAAATGCAAATGTCAGTTCAGAAACAGGTACCAATGGCAGGAATTTTTCAAGCACAGAGGGTCCCACAAAATATGGAATGCTAAAATGAATTTAAATAAGTTGTCCAGAGCAAATGGGAATTATTTCCAGAGACAAAATCAGAACCCAGTTCAACAGGTTACTGTGTTGGCAAATGAGGGTTTTAACCATCACAATTCTGAATTTACCAAGTCCATTGTGAAGGCAGTGGAAAGTCCAGATTTAGTTGCAGGAGTTTTAAAGAAAGAAATTACAAACCCAGTTTTAGAAACATTGCGCCAAAATTAGGCCCATTTGAGGAAAATTGCCAGGTTGTTGTCTGTGACTCAGGCCTAGCAGAAAAACAATTATTTTGCAAATTAAACAGCACAAATTACTGTACACCAGATGAGGTCAAATATCAGATTACTGATGAGGATGGGCATTTTAAAATGGCCCAACAAGAGACAGCTGTAGCATTGCTTTCAGAAAAGAAAGTTGAAAATTTACCTTCTGATTTGGGAAAAATAATAAACACAGAAATGAGAATTCACAGAGAAGGATGCCAAATTAATAAAATGTGCAGAACAAGTCTTATTAAAATTAGAACCCGATGACATGTATTCAGGAACACAATCACTTGCAGGAATTTTACCAATAAAAGGATTTTTGACCGAATTGATTGGAAGTTTATGTAACTTTCTGATCACAGGTTCACAGAAAATAAATGAAAAGAATGGAATAGTGCAGGAGATTAAAAGCATATTTTTTCATGTTGTCCTGTGGTACCGAATCTAGCCAATATATTTTTTTAATATTCCATGTGGTGAATAATGGCTTACTTTTATTGATTTTTGCAAAGTACATGTCACAGTGCAATTGCATGCGAATAGTCAGGAGTACTGTCAAAAAGAATACCTGGGACACAAAATTGGAAAGGGAGGTAGAAAGGTGTCACCAGAGAGGGTGGAAATAATTTCCAAGATGAATCCACCTCAAAATCAGGAAGAAGTCAGGAACTTTTTGGGAATGGTTAGCTGCTGTAGAGAGTGGTTACTAAACCTTTCCCTAGTGGCTAAGCCTTTACTGAGGCTGACACACAAGGATGTGTCTGATGCGCTTCCATTGGACCACAATTGCACAAAAGCATTCCTAGAGTTGAAAGAAAATAAATGTCGAACCCCAGCACTAGGAATGAAAGTTTATTTGAAAGAAAATACACCAATTTGCAGTGAGAGGGAGGGCTCCACTCTGCCATTGTCTATTCAAAAAGATAAATGTGTTCAAAGGTCTTTGATGTATTGCCCAATGACCTTTCACCCTAACTTCACAGAAATGTTAGCAAATGAATTGGGTTGTGATAAAACTGAATATGAGTGTCTAAATATCATGAAAATATGGATAAAGCCAAATTCAGACTTTAAGGATGAACGTCTGAGCCAGCCCAACAATGTCAATTTTGTAGATGGCCCATATTTGAAAGGTAACAATGACACATCAAAAGCAGCACATGCTGTGCTCCTTATACATTATGTTGTCAAAGCTTCATGGCTTTTAGTAGTTACCTCAGCCCAAAATTCAAAATTGACTGCCTTTACCATAACATGCAGTATATCTGCTCAACTGGAAGTCACTGTTGTCATAGGAGAGAGAAATGCTAATTCAATTGCACAAATGTGTGCTCTGTTAGTGTATACATTCTATGGAATCTTCACAGGTGAATTAAAAGAGGCTCAAGAAAATGTTTCAGAAGGAAAACAACAGGGTTGTATCAGAACTGTTTTTGAGAAAAGTGACAAATGCATAGTGGCAAATGTGTCATTGCAAAAACTGATGCCCAGGTATAGATTGCCAGTTTTTCTGAAACGAGATCAAAGATCAAAGATAATGAGTGCAGAACTACAGATTGGACAAGGAATGAATGGATGGTAGCTATCTGCCTGAAGTGTCAAGCATAATAAAGCAACACAATGGCAGCACAGAGTCACACTTTGCAAAGGACTGTTTTTCAGCATCACCCAGGTTGCTTGAAAATGCATATATGTTATATGTTATGTTATATGCGGTTTTGTAGCGTGCTCAATTACTACATGAGTATCCTGGCGCGAGTTGAGAGATGCTAGAGGCCAGACAAAAGAAAAAACTTTAGAATGCAAGTTTAAACAAATGAGTTTTTAATGCTTTCTTAAAAAGACTGAAGTTTGGATTAGACCGAAGAATCAAAGGCAGGGCATTCCACAAAATGGCGGCTTTAACAGCAATTGACTGGCCCCCAAACCGAGAGCGCTGGAACCGAGGAACCGCCAGTAAATACTGAGAGGCCGAGCACAGAGGCCGATTGGGAAGATAGGAAGTAAAACGTTTCCTCAGATAAGCTGGACCTTGGCTTTATGTTGCAAAAGTGAGTGTCTTAAAGATAATGCGCTGTGACACTGTGAGCCAATGCAGGCTACGCAAGTGGAGTCGAACGCTCGTTCGCCTGGAGATGTTGAATAGGAGCCGGGCTGTCGCATTTTGAATTATCTGCAGGCATCCAACCAAATAGGCTGGAGAGCCGATCAACAAGGCATTGGCATAATCAAGGCGCGAGAGAATCAGTGCTCTCGCCACTGTCTCTCTCGCCGAATTAGGAAGAAAGGGAAACAATTTCCGCAGAGCCTTGAGGGTGCCAAAGCACCCACAGGTCAGCTTCTTAATGTGGGCCTCAAACAAGAGATCTTCTCCAAACCATACTCCCAGATTCTTGGCTGGGATGTTCACAGAGCTGGGCAGTGGAAAACCAGCCGGCCATCGCAATTCTCTGAACCGAGGAGGAAACTGACCATAAAGAAGAATTTCAGTTTTGTCCTCATTGCACTTCAGCTGGATGGAGGCCAACCAGTTGAAAACAGAGGACAGACAGGCCTGAATCCTACCCGTGTCCAGGTCATCGCCAGGCCAAGTGAACAGCAGCTGTGTGTCATCGGCATAGGCGATTATTTTTGCTCACAGTTGTTCAGCCAAAGTGATCAGGGGGGTCAGATAAACATTAAATAACAGCGGGCTCAGAGTTGACCCCTGAGGCACCCCCGTTGAAAGAGGTTTGGTTGAAGATGAAAAAGGGGTAGCCATACCTGCTGGGACCGAGATGCAAGGAAGGAGCTAAGCCACTCAAAGGCCAAGCCTGTGACACCAATGGCTGCCAGACGTGACAGTAGCAGCTAATGGGGAACCGTATCGAACGCGGCATTGTCCAAACAGTCCCTAATGGCCTCGGAAACTTCAACCAGAGCCTGAGATGTTTCAACAAAAGCATTTAGTTGCCGAAAGGCCATTTTTTCCACAAACCTTGGCCATCGCTGGTAAAAGTGAGATTGGACGATAGTTAGCTGGTAGCGATGGATCTAGGCCAACCTTTTTTAGCAGAGGCAGGAGTTTGGCCTGCTTCCAGTCAACCGGAACAGTAGCTGATCTGAAGGATAGACTGATGATTTGAGTAATCTCCTGACTAACCACCTCTGTCATCCCCCAATGAACCCGAGCTGGACAAGGGTCGGTGGGTGAGCCTGATTTCAGGGATTTAACAACCGCTAATGTGTCATCCTCAGAGGGATGTAATTGCACTTGTGGAAAACACTGATGAGAACACTAGCCATTACTGTGTAGGTCTGGTTGATGAACAGTGTGCAGTTTCTCACCAGATTGCAGTTGCTACACAAGATCTGCATAATTGATGGTGCAACGACTTTGATCTGAGAGATGCTGTGGTGAAACATCTGAATCTGATCAAAGTGAAAATAAGAGTTAAAGGCCTAGGTTGAAAAAGTGCAAAAGATTGATGGTGCTCTGAGTTTCTCAGCACCTAAGTAGTCTAATTTGCATGGAAAAGGTAGAGAATGCCATGTTGTATGAGCCATACTGATGGCAACCTGATGACAAAGAGCAAAGAAATGCTGAAACTGTCCTGCTGAATTCTCCTTTTATTATTTTAGTTACTTATTTTAAAGAAGACTAACTGTTCCAAGAAGCTACTTACAGAACTCTGCACTAAAACATTTGAGCTTGGCTATGATGATAAAGGAACTTATATAGCGCACGTTCACCAACGGTTTCTTGGCGCTTTCAGGACGAGCAAAAGATAGGGCTGCGAGGAAGAGAAATTAATTGTAGGCTTGGGAGAACAGCCAAGTCTTCAGCGCCCTCCTGAATAAAGGATAGGAGGGGGTGAGACGGAGATCAAGGTGTAGAGCATTCCAGAAACGGGGAGCTTGCGAGGCGAATCTTAATCCCCCAAATTTTTTGCGCTTGAAGGAATTGGTAGTCAGTAGGTTAGAGCCTGAGGAACGGAGAGCTCGGGAGGGGGTGTAACGGTGGAGACGGGAGGCAATAAAAGCTGGACCTTGATGAGAGAGTGCCTGGTGAGTCAAGCAGCCAACTTTGAAGAGGCTGCGCTGGACCACAGGGAGCCAGTGCAGGCTCCTCAAGAGAGGCTTAGCAGAGCTAGACTTAGGTTGACCACAAATGAGTCTCACTGCCTGATTTTGAATGAGTTGAAGTTGATGAGATTGGTAAGCAGGGATACCAATATACAGTGAGTTTATGTATTCAATTCGAGAAATTACTAAACCTAGCGTTACTGGGACTAGGGCGTCATGGGTAAGGAATCTACTGATTTTTCTGATGCGGCGAAGATGGAAAAAGCATGCCGACATCACTGATTTAATTTGAGGTCTCATAGAGATTTCCTTACTGATGGTAACTCCTAGGCTCTTGACTGAGTTGACCGTGCTCGGTGCGCCGCCCAGGGAGTGTGGCCAGAAATTAAAATGCCAGGGGTTTCCAGGGGGGGCAGTGAGAACCAGCTCAGTCTTATCCGGGTTAAGTTTGAGCTCGTTAGCATTCATCCAACTGCTAATGAACGTCATAGTCGACTGAACATTCTCAGTGGAGGTGAGGCAGGAAGCAATATTAAAGATGAGCTGGAGGTCTTCCGCATAGTTAAAGGTGACCATCGGCCTTTACAGCAGTTCGGAGATGAGGGGAAAAATATGGAGGTTAAATAGCAACGGGGAAAGGGAAGAGTGCTGGGGGACCTCACAAGTCAGGCCCTTTGCTTCAGACATAAAAGTAGTGAGGCGTACCGCTTGCTTTCGGTCTTGTAAAAACGAAGCGAGCCACCTAAGCGGGGCGCCCCGGATGCCGGCGTTCTCGACCCGTTCGAGGAGGATGGCATGGTCGACTGTGTCGAACGCCGCCGACAGATCCAGGAGCACCAAGGCCTGAGAGATGTTTTGGTCCGCCCCCTTTCTAAGTTCGTCGTGGACTGCCACGACAATAGACTCAGTGGAATGTTGAGCTCTAAAACCAGCCTGATGCGAGACTAGGAACTGAGAACTTTCCACAAAGGAGCCAAGGCAGTTGGTAACATGGGCCTCTAAGAGTTTACCTAAGAAAGGGAGCAGGGATATTGGACGAAAATTACTCAAGACCTCAGGGTCCGCCCCAGGTTTTTTGAGGATGGGAGCGACAACTGCTGATTTGAATGGCTTAGGGACCACCCCAGAGCAGAGAGAGTTATTAAGCAAGGAAATAGGTACATAAGGAAGATTAAGAAAGATCTTACGGGTGATGTGAGCGGGGCAGCTGTCCAAGGGTGAGCCAGATCGAACTTTGCTCAGAAGGGAAAAAAACGTCTCTTGTGTAATCAGAGGGAAGTTCAGGAAAGAGGAAGGGTTGCCCAGAATGCGACCTGGCTTGAAACTAGGGTCAGACTTGGGAATACTTGCTTTAATTTTGACTATCTTATCCACAAAATAACTGTTAAGGGAGTCACAAAGAGACTGAGATGAAGAGGGCGTGATAGTGATAAGGTCAGGTTTGGCAAGTTCATTCACTATACAAAAAATATCTTTCGATTTGTTGGAAGAGTTGAGGATTTTATAGGAAAAGTGCTTAGTTTTCGCCCCGAGGATGCTGATTTATAATCTTTTAGAGCAGTAAGAAAAGTGAATTTCTTAAGAGGACAGTAGTTCGCTCTCCACTTGGTTTGTCTTCATGTCTTTCAGGTCCTGAGAGAACCATAGCTGAACATCGATTCGTGGAGCCTTTTATATTTAAGTTGTTTCAGAAGAGCAAAGGTGTCCCGGGCCTCGGCAAGCCAGGTGTGGATATTTTTGGCCTGATCATGGACAGAAAGTGATGAGCCGGACGGCCCGAGAGAACTCGGGGTCGCAGTGGCCAAAGAATGACAAAGGGAGGGGATATCTACACGATCCAAGTTTCGGATCGAGAGAGGATCAGAGGAGGAGATTTGTAGCAACAGTTTTGGGTAAGGAAAAGGAAATAGAGAAATGATCTGACCAAGCACATGGGGAGATCTGTAGATTTGAAACATCCTGATTTAAAGACCAGACCTGATCCAATATGTGGCCCTTGACATGGGTGGCCACATTAACATGCTGGAAAAAATTGAGGCCGGTTAACAGATCCGTAAATTCCCTAGAGGGGGCACTTTCGTGCTGAACGTGGGGCCAATAATTAAAATCCCCTATAATGAGAATTTTGGCATGGTTGATCGCCAGCTCCGCCACCATGCTACCGAATAACTGGAGGAAACCCGGTGACTGGCCGGGAGGTCGATAAAAGAGGGCAAATGTAAGGGGGAGAATGTCCGAATCAAGTTTGAAAAGTACAAAATCAACCTAAGGGAAGGAGGACATTGTAATAGAGCTGGCTTTATAAGAATGGGAAATAATGGCAGCAACTCCACCCCCAGCTCTCCCCTGAGGCCTGGAGAATATAGTAACCATCAGGGATGGCTGCCAGGATATCAGGAGTAGACTCCGGTGTGAGCCATGTTTCGGACAACAACAGTATAGGTGGTTTAACCGTCTCTAAGAGGTAAAAAGTATCCACCTGGTGTTTAACCAGCGAGCGGGTGTTCAAGTACCAGATAGACAAATAGTCCTGCCCCATACCATGACAGTTGGAGGAAAAGGTAGCCTGAAGAGTGTCAAGATTAGAGTAGGGTGTGGTGGGAGCAGGGGGGGGCATGTATGTTGCAATATTCAATGGTTCTCGAGAGAGACAAAAAGATGTTCAGCAATGGGCTTGTGACCTTGCAGGGATATAAGCTCCTCTGCTGAGTAAGTATGGATCAGTAAGTATGGGTCAGTGTGCGTTGGGCAGGGTGGATGGCCCCCGGTCCCGGTCGTGCGCGGACGGGCGCAGATGGGCTTGCCTTTGGCACGCCTTCGGTGCGCCGCCGGCGCACCCGCTGCGCGCGTCTGCTGCGCGTTACCCCCTGCGTTGGGTTATGAAGGGAGGAAGGTACGAGCGCTATAACGCTCACCTCCTCCTACCGGAAGTATGAAAAGTTACCAGGAACTGGCTCAGCCAATAGGCTCCCTCCACAACAATCGAGCTCTGCTCTCGGTGGACCGGGGAGTCTAGAGGAAAATTAAGCAGCAAAAAGGGTGAGTAGCGGTAAAAATCTGCAAGCTAGTAATCAGCTAATAAAACAGAGTAGGAGGCAAAGACCATTACAAATCACCGCCAGGCAGGCAAGCCTCAGCACGTCCAGTGCGCGTCACCCCCTGCATCCGGTTATGAAGGGAGGAAGGTACGAGCGCTAGAACGCTCACCTCCTCCTACCGGAAGTATGAACAGTTACCAGGAACTGGCTCAGCCAATAGGCTCCATCCACAACAATCGAGCTCTGCTCGCGGTGGACCGGGAAGTCTACAGGAAAATTAAGCAGCAAAAAGGGTGAGTAGCATAAAAAATCTGCAAGCTAGTAATCAGCTAATAAAACAGAGTAGGAGGCAAAGACCATTAGAAATCACCGCCAGGCAGGCAAGCCTCAGCGCTATATATGATCTGATTACAGAAGACTTGTGTTTGCCTTAGAAATAGACGTAAAATTGTTATTGGGGGGTGGTACGCTGCCCTGGAAAATGGTATAACTAAGGTAGGCTTAGCTAGTTAGATTGTCCGACTTGTCCAAACAGCTGACCTGCCACTGACCCAACGCACTCAATAGGTGATCGAGAGCAGAGGTGCTGGCGGAGCACTCTGTCAGAAGATTCGATAACCCAATCGTGTTTCAGGAAAAAAGATCGAAGACCCAATCAGGGTTTGTCTGTTAGCTGCAGAGAGGGTTGTAACGCTGGCGTTGCACTTTAGCTGTGGGTGCCGGTCTTAGCCTGAGGTGGTCCTGTCCTGATCCAATTTGGTCCGTACCTGTCGTGATTCTGGTCTGCACCTGTTCTTTCCTGCTGGCACCTGCACTTTGGGGTTCTGTCCTTTATCCCAGCCCGTGGCCAGGGTTGGTCTTCACACCATTCTAGGTAACTATAAAATCTGTGTGGGTACGTCTTTGTACTGCCTCCCTTTTTCTACCCTTACTATGTTCCAATGCTTAATGAACGTTTCTCATTTCATTTTGCTTTAATCATATTTCTATTGATGGATCAAATTTCAATTAATGTAGTATGGACATTGACATTTAGGAATTCACATAGATAAACTGTTTAAACTTTTCCCGGAGTTTGTGGTTATTTTATAAAATGCAAGATTGTTTATTAACTACCTCATTATTCTAGCACTCTTGATCCCTTAGGACTTTAGGTACTGATGACAAGGATTGGTAAGTCAAGGTGTATAGGTAAAAGTCCTAAAGTAAATAAATCACTAGTTAGAGCAGAGAAGCAAAGGTTACCTGACTAATGAGTAAAGTGTTTGTATAGTATTTTATGGGCCAAGGTGAGTATGGTAAACTAGTCGGGTGACCTGCGCGCTCTATCAGTATTTCTTTCTGGTAGCAGTAGTATGATTAGGGTTTAGTTAAGATAGGTAGTTAGTTGTGTTAGGATTAGTAATTGAATATTGATTTTATGTATTAACCAAAATGTGTTCGTACCTGTTACATGTTTGTTTGGAATCCCCGGGGGCAGAATAAGCAGGTGATAAATGGAAGCCACGCTGTAGTGAGGTCACTTGCCTGTGGAAGTAAGTGCATGGTTAGGTAAAACCGGAAGCACTATTTAGGGATATTTTCTGTATAAATGTGTGAATAATTGATAGCAAAGAGTTCGCTGTTGAAACTTTAGTGTTATATCACCTAGAAAGGGTAACACTGAAGGAGTAGCAGGTTCTTCTAAGCTTGATTGACAGCAAAAGGGTTCGTTGGTGAAACTTTGGCCTTATATAACCTAGAAAGGGTAAGCCTGAGGGAGTAGCAGGATGTCTAATGTTTGTGTGAAGGGTAGGCGGAAGGGATCTACTCGTAGTGTGTGAAGAGTAAGCAGAAGGAATTTTACTCGTAGTGAGTGAAATACATCTTTCCTTTGAATTAGTCACTCAGGAACAGTGGCGAATGTTTTTACGTTGTAAAATAATGAAAATCGCACTTTAAAAGTAAAGAAAAATAAGTTCTCATATTACCTTGCAAAGAGGGGAGTCGGTTGCTGTGCTGCACTGACGTCACCTAGAGTTGCGCTGGTATTGGATGAGACAGCGAGTGTGTAGCTGAGGTAATAGATTGTAAAGGAGGGGTGAATATAGGAGTGTGAGAACTCGTCTCAAGAGAAAAGCCATGCAACTATTGGTTGGAATTATTTTGAATTTGAAATAGTGATTGGTCATTGAAAATAAGAAAAGCGCTGGCATTGGTGAAGCATTTAGTAAACAATCGAGTATCATTGCAAATTAAAACGGCAAAAATGTTATGTGGCATTTAGATCCAGGTTTTATAGGGAATCGACCTGATAGAAAATATCTAGGTTTTGCTAAAGAACAGATGATAGGAGGGAGACCTTATAACATGTAAGGAGACAAAAGAAAAATGTCATTCATTAAGAAAGTTAAAAATGTCTTTAAGAAAGATAAACCGATTAAAACTAGAGAAGGGATTATCATTCCACCACCGAATATGCCTGCATCATACATGATGGTTGAAAGAGGCTATCATACCTGTGTGTGGATAGAGAACTGGGTGGAATACACTAAAGATGATAGTGTTTTGGCATTTCCAGAACATTTTATACAATCTGAGAACTCGCATGAATAAATTAGATCCTAGACCTAGATTAACTCAATATGAGGCATTAGAGGAATGGGAAGTTGAAGCTTTTGAGCGACATCGACCAAGAAGTGACAGGAATTTGCATAAGTTTTATCCAAAATTTCCCCAAGAAACAAGAGATAAGCAAATGAAACAATGGAGACAGTCCGTGATAGTGGAGGGATTGTATCCTATGTTTGCGCCAAATGACCCGTCAGGAAGTAAGGATACAGAGAAAACGAAAAATGTAGTAATTAGTGGTGATTTGGAAGATGATTATATGGAGGATTTGTTAATGGAAAATCCGCCACCTTATAATGAGGAGCCAAGCACAGTTAATCCTAGTGCTTCGTTCTTGAAGCCACCGTTGGTTCCCAAGTTATACATGAGACCTCATTAGAAAAGGTGTTACAAGAAAAAGAACGAAAAGCAATAAATAAACAGAGAAATTAGTTAATTCAGAACATTTCACAGTTAAATACAAGTCCTGAAGCCCTAACGATTCCAGTGACTAAAGGTCCTGTTGTTCCTTTATATGGGGATAAGCAGACTAGTCCTAACACTCCAGTTCTCACTACGCCTGTAGTGCAGCCAAGAAAAGAAACATTGATAATTGATGATCATGCAAGTGAGTGTGAGTCAGTGATTTCCCTGATGGATTTGCCTATAAGAGAACCGGTGGGTGATTCGGTCAGGAAAAACACTCCTGTAAGCTCTAGAGAAGTGCGGATAGAAACATCCTCAGGTACAAGCAGTGCTACTACTACCCAGAAGAAATAGAAAGGTGGTCACGAGAAATAGAAAAGCCAAAATCACAGCCGAAAGCATTGGATATTTTCAAATTAAAAGGTGAATTGGAAGAATTGCTTGCTAGAAATGTGGGGTTAGAAAGATTGAATACATTCAGTGAAGATGAATTGTTGTTTATATGTCGAAGTATTACTAGAAATACTAAAACATTTCATGAAAAGTTAACGAGTTTGGCCTCTGAAATGGGAATTGATATTAAAAAATCAAAGTGTTACAAAAACCTTATCGAGCTGAATTTTCTGACAAAGACTTAGAAAACATGAATGGGTCAGGACGCAAGTTACAGATTAAAGAATTGCTATCACTATTGCAAAAATGTGGTGATTTAGACAGATGGAAAGCTAGATGGATAAAGAAAAAGTAAGAAGCTCAAGCGAAAAGCACTGTATCTGAATATGCATTGAAAGAACCAGAGAAAGTGCAAAGATTGTGCCCAATGAGAGAAGTGCCAGGAGGAGGTTATGTGCATGTCCCATGGTCCCAACAAGATATTTGATCATTTACGAATGATTTCCCAAAACTCAGAGAGAAACCTGTAGAATGGTCCAGGCAGGTCAAAAGATTTGTAAAAGTTTCAAAAGTATTATTAAAAGATTTAGATGGATTATTTGACATTGTTGTTCCTGTAGATCTATGGACAGAATGTAAAATAGTGATTGATTGGCCTAATGATGAGTACCCTAGAGACACGAAGACAGGAGCCCCATCAGATGAGGTTTGAAGAAATACAATCAAGTAATATTGTACTTAAAAGGAAAGGTACCCTCAAAGGAAACCGATTGGACCAGAATAGATAGAGCAACCCAGAATAAAGATGAATCCGTGCATGCATATTATGAACGTCTTTTACGGGTTTTTAAACAATACAGTGGTTTGGAAAACATTGACACAAAAGACATGACACATTTTATTTATCCGTTTGTGTCAGGGCTAAAGCTAGAAATTTCACAAATGATTACAGATCATAAGATCTGTTGGCAGGCCAAGCCGATAGATGACATTTTAAAATATGCAAAATACTGTGGAGATGAGATTGGCAATAAACGAAAGAATCTGGAGGAAAAGGTAATGTGGGCACAAGTAAAACTAGCAGAGCAGCAAGAAATCCAATTAAGCCAAATGAAAAGTAATCAGACTCATGGAGATGGAAGTGGGGGCAAACTGAGGGGAAAGTTCAATAGAGATGAAGCTAAAAAGAATCTTCCCTGTCACGGGTGAGTGTAAGGCTGTATTAAATAATAACGTGCAAACTAAAACTTTGAATCCACAGACTCAGAATGAGGTGTCAAATAAACAGCAACCACAGGTAATACAGAACCAGTTACCACTAGCACCTATGCCAAATCCTGGGAGACAAGTCTCGTACAGTGTGGATACCTCAAATTGGGAGGGAAGCGCTAGGAAAGAAGCAGTGACACCACAATTTCTTTTGAGTGACACATACTTTGATGAGGACAGTTTCTGACGGTGCCTGAGAGGGGAGGACGAGGAGTGCATACTTGGCGCATCCTTGCCGGTAGATCAGTCAGGTCCATACATTGAGGGAAAAGTTGAGGGAAATTATGTTTCTTTTTTGTTGGACATTGGCGCTACCCGTTCTACTGTAAGAACAGCAGACGTTCCAAACCTACCCCTCTCGGGAGAAGCGATCCAAGTAGTGGGCGTTTCTAATAAACAAATTAGTACCCCAGTTACAGAACCAATGGAAGTCAGGATAGGTACTTTTAAAGAAATGCACAAGTTTGTTGTGTGCGATTCCAGCCCAGTAAACCTACTAGGTAGAGACTTGTTGTGCAAAATGAATTGCACTATCTTTTGCACACCAAGTGGTGTTGAAATTCAAATCCCAGATGAAGATGGAATTTATAAATTAATGTTAGCAAAACAAGAAACTGAAAATAAAAAGTTAACTCTAGAAGACTTCCCAAGAGAATTGCAGCATATGGTAAATCCTAATGTGCGGGATTTTACAGGAAAAGATGTAGGATTAATGGCAAATGTCGATCCAATAAAAGTGACAGTGAAAGAAGGTGCAGTTTACCCAAATATTTGACAGTACAAAATGAGCCCAGAAATAAAAGCAGGAGTTGCATTAGAAATAAAGCGTCTATCAAAGCTTCTTATCAAATAAAATCAGGGGCTCTGTTGTTTTTTCATCAGTGGGTCTCATAGATAAGCTACTTGGCATCAAGCTTCCTGGGATAGGGGAAATGTATCTCCTTCTTAACGAACAAAAGCCGGACGATTTAAGCAAGGTAGATGCTAAGTGACAGCTTAAATTAAATACTCAGACCAATGCCTTTTGCTCTGCTTTGGGATTAGCGCAAACATATCTACTTTCCCCCAAATTACAAACTCAGGGGCATATTACCAACGTTAAGCGATATTTATCGCTAACGATGCTTAGCAACGAATTTTTTAACGCTAAACATCGTCAGAAATTATCGCAGATAAACCTTGCTATTATCAAGGTTTATCGCAAATGCGATAAAAAACGGCCGCAATGCATGAATATCGCTGAAAAGTCAGCGATATTCATGCATTACCGAGCTAATGCTCTTAGCCATGTTATCCACCTCCCATTGGATAACATGGCTAAGAACTGCTCAGGGCAGGTGTTAGTTTTTGGAGATATTCGCGCTTAGCGCGAATATCTCCAAAAGTTGGTAATAGGAGATAGCGATGTTAGCGACTGTTTCCAGTTGCTAACATCTTGGCACTCCCACTTTGCATGTCATTAGTGATAAATATCACTGACATGCAAAGTGGGGCCCAAGATGGTCGCTATCTCCTACTAGCTGTCGCTAACTGGTGTTAGCGACAGCTAGGTAATAGGGAGATAATTTTATCTCCGCTTTCTTGGCTTTTAAAGCCAAAAAAGCGGAGATAAACCACCTTGATAATATGCCCCTCAATTCTATAAAACGGGCTACTTTTTGTATATAACTCCAAATAAAGTTGCTAAGTGGACAACTGGCCCTGGGACTTTCTGTCCGCGCTGCACTGAATTTAGTGCGGACTCATGCATATGTTTGCTACATGCCCAAAGCTCGATCTATTGTTGAAGGAGATACAATGTTTTTTTAGCAGAATACATTTGGTAGATATCCAATTTACACCAACTACTATTGTGTTAGGGCTTTAGGACCACTTGGACTTAAAGGAGGGGGGTGCATTAGTGTTTGTACAATGACTATCTTGCGGATAGGTATTGCCATGTGCTGGAAGGATTTAAATCCTCCATCATTTGGGCAATGGCAAGCTAGATTATTTGCAATTTATAGATTAGAGAGAGCGATTTATACTAAAAAGGGCAGAAGGGCAAAGATAAGAGGGCTGGTAGTCTGGGATCCCTTAACCAGATGGCTTGAAACCCTGAATGCTCCTGTTGATTTATGAAGGATTTTGTTGAACTATTCTCTTTTTGTCTCCCTGTGACGACCTCCCCCCCTCCCGATTTCCTTCTCTTGGTTTCTTTTGATCCATCCCTCCCCAGTTCCCTCTAGTTCTGCTTTCGGTTGTCCCTCTGGCTTTTGTTTTTTTCCTTGTTTTCTTCTCCTACTTGTTCTTCTGACGATTATGATATGGATAATGATGGAATTATTAACTCTCGCTGAAGCCTCATTGTATGCTAATTTAAGTATATGAATTTGGCTTTTCTTTTGGACCCAGGATGGGGGGTTGGGAGGACGATGTTTAGAGATGGAATAATTGTATTGTAATGGTTGTTTTTGGAAAATAATATTAAAAAAAAAAAGAAATAAAGCGTCTAGTTGAAGCAGGTATTTTGCAAGAAATAATGAGCAGTCCATGTAACTCACCTTTAATTGGCATAAAGAAACCGAGAGGAAAGTACAGGGTCGTACAGGACCTCCGCAAAATTAATAAAATCGTTGTCCCATGTTGTCCAGTTGTGCCAAATCCTGCCGTGATTCTGTATCAAATACCATGGGCAGCAGGTTGGTTTACTGTACTTGACTTATGCCATGCATTTTTCTCAATTCCATTACATCCAGATAGCAAATATCTTTTCTCGTTCAAATTTGACGGCAATGTCTACGTTTGGAACCGTGTCTCTCAGGGGTACACAGAGAGTCCTTCGATTTTTAATCAGATTTTGAGAAAGTGTCTTGAATCATTAGTACTGTCTGGACAATCAGTCCTGGTCCAGTATATAGACGACCTATTGGTGGTGTCTAAAACTAGAAATGACTGTGTTGTTGATACCATTGCTTTACTGAACCATTTAGGTGAGGGAGGACACAAAGTATCACCTGAGAAACTGCAATTTTGTATCACATCAGTGAAATATCTGGGGCACCAGATAGAGAGAGGTGTCAGAAGGGTTACCTCAGAGAGAATCAGAATAATACAAAATATAGTTTTACCTCAAACGCAGAAAGAAATCAGAATGTTTCTTGGAGTTATAGGTTACTGCAGGCAGTGAATTATGGGATTTGCAGTCCTAGTAAAACCATTGATACAAATGCAAAGAAGAGAGCAAAAGATCCAGTAGAATGGGATGACGAAAGCATGTCGTCTTTCTTAAAATTGCGAGATTGTCTGTGCTCATCACCAGCACTAGGGATGCCTGATTACTCAAAAGACTTTGCACTGTTTTGTGACACACAAGACAATTGTGCACTCTCAGTTTTGACTCAGACATATGGTCTGATGGGACGTCCTGTGGCATATTTTTCTTCTACACTGGATCCAGTGGCATCTGCGTTGCCACGATGTCTGAAAGCAGTAGCTGCAACTTGCATGAGTCTTGAGCAAAGTGAGTCCATTATTATGGGACATCCAGTAACTGTGTATGTTCCACATGCAGTTGTGATTTTGTTAACAAGAACAAAACTCAGTATTTGACTCCTAGTCGGTTGACTAAGTATTAACGAATTCTTCTAGGTGCAGCAAATGTGACTATTGCTAGGTGTAATATTCTGAACCCAGCAACACTATTACCTGATTCACATTTTGCAGAAGTCAAAAATGAAGTCGAACATAATTGTATCGACCTCACAGAGTACTGTACTAAACCTCGCCCAGATATAAGAGAAGAGCCATTAATACATTCAGAACATGAGCTATTTGTCGATGGTTCATGCATGCGACATGAGGAAGGAGGTTTGAGTGCTGCTTATGCTGTGTGTACTTTATGGGGTCCAGTCGTAGAATCCTATTTACCTGGAGTCAAGTCTGCACAAGTAGCCAAATTAATTGCATTGACAAGGGCTTGCAAAATTGGGAAAAATTGGAAAATAACCATCTACACTGATAGCCAGTATGGTTATGGGGTTGTGCATGACTTTGGCCAACTCTGGATGCAAAGGGAGTTTCTGACTTCATCAGGCACTCCTATTAAAAATGGAAATTAAGTGAAAGACTTGTTACAAGCAATCCAATTACCAGAAACAGTGGCTGTGGTCAAGTGTGCTGCTCACCAATCTGGCAATGACGGAGTGACAGCAAGTTACAGCTATGCTGACCAATTATTGATGCATATGGAAACAGCTGTCAACTTATGTTGCTTGAAAGAGTGAAAACGTGGGAGGAAGTGAGAGATGTGCAAAACGAGGCAGAACAAAAGGAAAAGGAGGAGTGGGAGAAGATAGGTTGTAAGAGAAGGGCTGAAGATGGTGTCATTGTTTACCTTGATGGTAGGCCTGTGTTACCAGACTCTATGCTTGCTCCTATGGCTAGGATGTACCATGGAGATTCCCACCTAGGGTGGGACGCCATGATCGGGTTGTTCAGGCAAACTTGGTTCAATGCGAAGTTCAGGAACATAGCAGAGAGTCTTTGCCATAGGTGCTTAATTTGCCAACAAATGAATCCTGGGAAGAAAACTGTAGTGTTAACAGGAAAGATTGGAAAAGCAGAGGGTCCTTCACCCCACTACAGATTGATTTTATTCAGTTACCCCCTTGTCGAGGACTCAAGTATGTCCTTGTCATTGTCTGCCTAGTTTCAAAATGGGTAGAAGCCTATCCTACCAGAAGGAATGATAGCATTACTGTAGCAAAACTCCTACTCAGAGAGCTCATACCACGTTTCGGTTTTCCAGTAACAATTGAATCAGACCGAGGAAGACATTTTAATAATGAAATAATTGCTCTAATCTGTGAAGCATTTAAAATTGAGCAAAAGTTGCACTTTGCATACCGCCCAGAAGCTTCTGGAGTTGTTGAACAACTGAATGGCACAATCAAGTCAGGATTGGGAAAGATATATGAATCCACTCATTTATAATGGCCTCATGCTTTACCTCTTGTTCTGATGGGACTCAGAAACATTCCAGACAGAAATACAGGCTTGAGTCCCCATGAAATACTCATGGGAAGAGCAATGAGGCAAGCATGGATGCCAGGACACAAGCTGATAAATATATCTGATGATTTAGTACTCAAGTACTGCAAAGAACTGGCAGACCAAGTGCGTTCTATCTCTCACCAGGTTGGAGAAGACGCTGTCGCCAGACAATCAACTCCAGCACATGATCTGATTCCAGGTGACTGGGTAGTGGTAAAGGAACATACTCTAGAATCTTGCCTAGCTCAACGGTGGGGAAAGCCACATCAAGCAATATTGGTTACCACCACAGCTGTGAAGTGCAAAGGAATCCCAAGCTGGATCCACGCGAGTCACACAAAGAGGGTGACAGAACCTGATGAAATAGGAGCTGAAGGTTGTGCAGCTGAGGGGTCTTAAGAAGTTGATCCCGAAGTAGTTGATGAGGAACAACCGAGCACCAGTCAGGATGAATGGATTCAAGTGATCGACATTCCTGCAGATTTTGTAAGAACCAGAAGTCAAACATATCTAGATAGACAGAGCGATAGTGAGGAAGAGTCAGGAATAGAAGAACGTACTCGGATTTCAGAAATCAAAGCCAATAGTAATTCTGAGGAGGAACAGATAGGGAGAGATCAATATACTCAGTCATTCAGCAGACCTGTCACAGTTCCAGACTCTGAGGAGGGACAGATAGGTACTAGGGCAAAGGCTCAGGAAGAAGAAAAACAAGAGATCGAGATACCTGAGCAGGACGAGATAGGTATAGAAAAACGTGTTCAGGAAGAAGAAGGTGAACCAAATCAAAGTCAAAATCAAATTCACCACACTCCTCAAAAAGGCCAAATTAGTATCCAGGCAGAGGAAACAGAAACAAGACCTGGACCACATCAGATAGAGAGGAGTATAGAAGATGTAAATGAACAAATTGTGCCACAACTAAATGAAAATAAAAGAGCATTTGAAGAAAGTCAAAGCACAGTGCCAGCTAAAAGACTCAGAAAGGGAGATAGGTGGCCTGGGTGTGTTAAAAGACTGAAATTCCGCCTTAAAACAATAAATGAAGAACCAGAACAAGTAAATGAAATATCAAGTCAGGCTGGACAATCCACAGAAATGCCAAGAAGGAGAAGTCCAAGACTAAAAAGACTGAATAATAAATTCAGAGGCCCTGAATGGACTTATGTCATCCTTGAAGATTTAGAAAATCTAGAAATAAGTGATGAAAGTGATGACGAAGTGATTGCTGATCAGACTGACGAAGAAGTGAGACCTACTTGACAGAAGTTTACAGGTCACAGTCTGTAGAAAAGTCACAAAGAGGGGCTACGACTCCTTAATCAGAAATGGTTGATCATACTGTTAATGGAAGACCGAAAAGAAATTGTCTAAAGACATGCTGTAGAATATGCACATGTAGTGTAGTGATATTACTCCTAGTATGGTTAGGACTGACAGTAGCTATTCCTTATCTAATGAGTAGAAACATGCAGAATGACACTAATACACATGGAAGAGTAAATCAACCTGAAAAGTTAGATACACATGAAAGAATAGAGAGTTTCAGACAGCACCAAGTAGATTTAGAAGCACCAGATGAGGAAGGATTACGTTATAGTAAAGTTAAAAATAAAACCCATTTAAATGTGTTTGTTAATCTATTAGTACATTATGTAGAAGCAATGGCGATAAGTGACTGTTATGTTTGTATGAAATTACCCACATCTGTAGCTGAGGGTGTGACCTATCATCATTTGCCCCTGGCATATGGTATTTCATGTAGTATTTTAGCTAGTCTGTTTTATAAGAAAGGACCATTACACTATTATTACTCTAACTCGGAAGCCGCGGACGAAGGAGGAAGCACCATCGTGCTGGGGGTTGATTGGACCCTCTATTACCCTTCTGTCTAGAGCCGGCTCATGAGGCATTGACTCCTCTCTCTGAAAAGCATACTACATCATATTTATGATAGTGGTAGGAACTCTGTAATTATAAAATTTATAGCTACACACATTGATAGAATATTTTCTTCACTCTTATATGTACATACACCTTATTAGAATATTTTTTGTGGTGTAACACTAGTGACTGACAGGGGGATCTTCTCCCGGTCATGACGAAGGGGCTCCACGCCCTGAAACATGTTGACCCACACAGGAGAGTAAGCCCATTAACCAGCTTACCCTCTCCGCTTCACACCGTTTTTAATTATACCAGCCAGTGTTTATTAAATATTTTTTTTCTTACCACTAGGCCAGGTATTTTTTAACTTCACTAAGTGTATCACTCCTGACCTCACTGACACTCACTCCACTCACATAGCACCCCCATCTAAAGGTGCTCCAGCGTAGTCGCTTGTCACAGCACTGCCCCGTCCCGCAGCGGGACGGGAAGACCCCGATGATGAAGCATGACACCAAGGGCCCTTTTGGTGTGTGAGGGGTATTTTAACAAACAATGTGTATTCCATTGACATCTGGATATACACTCACCCTACGTGAGGTGGACCCAATTGATTAACAGTATTCTCTGAACTTCCCATACGTAGTAATCTGAACCCTGTACATACTAAAAGTAACATAACTCGTTATATGGGTGAATATTTCCTAACAATGAAGCCTATAGATATAGCTGAAGCACACAAGAATAATTTAACATGCATTTTACATGAAAAGGAGAAAATATTTCAGAATTTAGTTGAGAAAAGGAGACAGGATTTCCAGAGAAAAGCCACTGAACAGGAACGAAAAATCCCTAAATGGGCTGAAAGTAAGGAGTATACCATAAATGGCAAGACTCAAGCTGCTATGTTGCTGGATTTTGAAAAGAAAGGGAAACTTGGTCTCCATAAAGAGAGAACGAGTTATTATAACAATATATCCATTGGTTCCAGTGAATGTGAACACAATTTTAAGGTAATTGGGGGTTGGGGTTTCAAAGATGGAACTGAACCAGTATTTCCTGGAATTTATTATATATGTGGAAACAAGGCATATTATAAACTGCAAAATCATTGCTATGGGAGTTGCTATTTTGGAATAGTATTCCCAAAGGTATATCATGTAAATAAAATCACTGGAATCAATAAAGAAATTAATGGACTAATACGTAGTAAAAGAGCTAGTTTTGCTGAAATTGTAGGTGATATATTTAGTGCAATGATACCTTCAGTGGGAGTGGTTCTGAATACTCAAAGAATATGCAAATTATTAATAGTGGTGGATCGCTTATCGACTGACACCGCTGGAGGATTTTTGATGATCAATACAGAGTTGGTTGCGATAAGATCAATGGTTTTACAAAATTGACTTGCTCTTTATACATTATTGGCAAAAGAGGGCGGAGTCTGTAGAATGCTCAAAGCGCAACATTGTTGCACTTACATACCTGACAAAAGTGTTGAAATTAAAGGGTATGTAAAGAATATTGAGCATTTGGAAAAAGAACTCAAACCACTGGAGGTTGATAGTGCATGGAAGAGACTTACAGATGGTCTCTCCTCTATAGGTAGGTGGTTCTCTAACCTAAGAAAATGTTTTGTAGGTAGAATACTGATGCCAATGGTGGGAATAGCCCTGCTGATAGCAATTTGTTGCAAATGTCGTACGCACAAAAATACATATACAGTAAATAAGAGAGGAAAGAAAAGGAATTTTGAAGAAATGGAACTTGAAGAGTTGAATGGAAATTTGTACAAAAGGTTAAAAATCTTCAAATGAATAATGAAAAGAAACAAAACAGAAAGTTTGAAGAAATTGAGTTGGGAGAGATGTGAAAGTTGGCATCTGGTTTCATTAATTAGTGATGATATAAAATATCATCAAAGAGGGGATTGATGAAGCAAGGTTGCGCACGAAAAGCGACTTGCTTGTATTCAGCCATCTCAAAATAATATTAATGTGCTAACCAATATGTTTTGTTTACTAATAACTGCATTACACAACATTTCTAGTATCTAGGGGAAGCTCGCCTATTTGTTTTTACTAACCGTAATCCAAATGCACTAAAATGGCTGCCGCAACATGGGATTTTCTACTGCGCACACTCATGTGACATGACATATTTCTCCGCTTGGTGGGAAACTTTTGCTTCTGCGCACTAGAACTAAGATGGCTTCTCTATGTTTTAAATGTGCTAAAGCTTGCATCACTGCTTTTGTTAAATTGTTTGTTCTGCCTAATCCTTAACGCTGTAGTTAAAATAAAACAATGGGAATAGAGTAGAGATAAGTGGTATACAATGCATTCATTTATTCTTTGTTCCAAAACTAGTTTTCTTTGACTTTGTTATTAGCTCGCGTCTTGACCAATCAAAATACAAGGTTGCTCCATCTTGGTTTCTGAACTGAACATGCGCTGACTTCACCCGAGTCTACAAGCCATGGCATTGAATTGATGTCAAATCTTGATTTGCTAGAAGATACGCCTGGGAAGCTGACCCCTTAACCCTGCCAGAGGAAGCTAAATTGTACAATTTATTATACATTGTTATTTATATTGATAGATTCACTGCCGGGTGGAATAAAAGTGCATGGGAAAATAAAGTTATGGGAGGGAACAAAATTTGAATACAGAATGCAAGTTACCTCATATTAATATGGTGTGATGATCTCTCTTCATCTTTTTGCCCAATCAAAATTGGGGATTCACACACTTGCAACATTGGGGGGTGGTACACTGCCCTGGAAAATGGTATAACTAAGGTAGGCTTAGCTAGTTAGATTGTCCGACTTGTCCGAATAGCTCACCTGTCACTGACCCAATGCACATAGGCAATCGAGAGGAGAGGTGCTGGCAGAGCACTCTGTCAGAAGATTCGATAACCCAATCGGGGTTCAGGGAAGAAGATCGAAGACCCAATCGGGGTTTGGCTGTTAGCTGCAGAGAGGGTTGTAACGCTGGCGTTGCACTTCAGCTGTGGGTGCCGGTCTTAGCCTGAGGTGGTCCTGTCCTGATCCAATTTGGTCCGTACCTGTCCTGATTCTGGTCTGTACCTGTTCTTTTCTGCTGGCACCTGCACTTTGGGGTTCTGTCCTTTATCCCAGCCCATGGCCAGGGTTGGTCTTCACACCATTCTAGGTAACTATCAAATCTGTGTGGGTACGTCTTTGTACTGTTTCCCTTTTTCTACCCTTCCTATGTTCCAATGCTTAATGAACGTTTCTCATTTCATTTTGCTTTAATCATATTTCTATTAATGGATCAAGTTTCAATTAATGTAGTATGTACATTAACATTTAAGAATTTACATAGATAAAGTGTTTAAACCTTCCCCGAGTTTGTGGTTATTTTATAAAATGCAAGATTGTTTATTAACTACCTCATTATTCTAGCACTCTTGATCCCTTAGGACTTTAGGTACCGATGACAAGGATTGGTAAGTCAAGGTGTATAGGTGAAAGTCCTAAAAGTAAATAAATCACTGGTTAGAGCAGAAAAGCAAAGGTTACCTGACATGTGTTTTATGGGCCCAGGTGAGTATGGTAAACTAGTCGGGTGACCTGCGCGCTCTATCAGTATGTCAATATTATAAGTGCAGGATGAGTAGTTTGAGTTCAGGGGGAGAGGATACTTTACTGCCGAGGCCTATGTAACCTGGGAGATAGCTCTGCTGTATAACCTCTGAGCCTGTTTAGTATGTGAAACCCAAAGTAAAGTTTCGAGACATGTGCATGTTTGCTCTGGACAACTTGGGGAATAACTCTGCTCACATAGGGGTGTGAGGCTACAAAAGGAGAACTGACGTTTTCTTTCCTTGTATTCAAAGCCACGTGAAAATGAAAGAGCATCGAAAGAGTTCATTTTCAGCACAAGAAAGGTGTGTTAAAGGAGAAAGTGAAGTTCGAGGCTCCTTTGTGGCTTGCAGAGAGCAGTGCTCCCAGTGCCAGCAGAGTTCTAGCACCATGTTAAGAACCGCCAGAGGAAAATGAAAGAGTAATATTTTATCATACGCATCAGTGCAAAGTGAAAAATATATTAGAATAGAAATGGAGATACAACAACAAGGAGGATCAGACATTTCTCTGTGGATCAAGAAATGGAATAAAGTTACCTACATTTTACTTTTTGCAGTCAAGCAAACACTAGTGCCCCATATCATGACTACTGCGCACCGGTGCAAAACAAAATAGGCTGCATGCCACTGCACACGTGCAGCCATGTTGGTAGGACTTATATGGCTAATCCATAGGATGTGCGTCTCCAGTGTTGTCTGGTTAATCAATCAATCAATCAGAGTACTTGTCAAGCGCGCTACTTACCCATGAGGGTCCCATATGTGGGTAGGGAGGGTGTTCCAGGTCTTGGCGGCGAGTAAGTAAGATTAAGTAAGTACCTCGCAGTTTAGGGTACATACACACACTGTGGCACAACATCTAGTGAGTGACAGGGGGATCTGACCCCGGTCCTGACGAAGGGGCATGGAGCCCCGAAACATGTTGACCCGCACAGGAAAGTTAGCCCACTAATTAGCTTAACCTTTCCGACATCACTTTTTTAATAATACCAGCCAGTGCCTAATAAATAATTTTTCTTTACACTAGGCCAGGTATTTTTTAACATCACCCTATCACCCCTGACCCTACTGACACTCACTCCCACTCACTCACATAGCACCTTCACTCGAAAAGGTGCTCCGGCGTAGTCGCTTGTTGCAGCACTGCCCCGTTCGGCAGCCGAGCGGGAAGACCCCGATGATGAAGCATGACACCAAGGGCCCTTTTGGTGTGTGAGGGGTATTTTAACACATCATGTGTATTCCAACACCAACAGGATGCACAAGAACCTTCTAGGAGGTGGACCTTTGTGATTATCAATACCTTGACAAGAGGAGGACGTGCCCACCTCGGTGCCTACCAGCACCACCTCTTCTATCCCTTTTTTTGATTTCCTCCCATGTTAAGAACCGCCAGAGGAAAATGAAAGAGTAATATTTTATCATACCAATCAGTGAAAAGTGAAAAACATATTAGAATAGAAATGGAGATACAACAACAGGGAGGATCAGACATTTCTCTGTGGATCAAGAAATGGAATAAAGTTGCCTACATTTTACTTTTTGCAGTCAAGCAAATACCAGTGCCCCATATCATGAATAATGCGCACTGGTGCAAAAAAAATAGGCTGCATGCCACTGCGCACGTGCAGCCATGTTGGTAGGATTTATATGGCTAATCCATAGGATGTGCGTCTCCAGTGTTGTCTGGTTAATCAATCAATCAATCAGAGTACTTGTAAAGCGCGCTACTTACCCGTGAGGGTCCCAAGGCGCTGAGGTCTTTGGTCTGCCGTATGTGGGTAGGGAGGGTGTTCCAGGTCTTGGCGGCGAGGTAGGAGAAGGATCTGACGCCGGAGGTCGTTAGCTGGATGCGGGGGACAGGGGCGAGGGCGAGGCTGGCGGAGCGGAGCTGGCGGGTGGGGGTGTGGAAGCTGAGTCTGCTGTTCAGGTAGGCTGGTCTGGCTTTGTGGAGTGCTTTGTGTGTGTGGGTGAGGAGCTTGAAGGTGATCCTCTTGTCGACGGGGAGCCAGTGTAGGACGTTGACGATCAGTCGGACAGAGGCGTTTTGGATGCGTTGTAGTCGTCGTAGGTGTTTGGCTGGGATTCCTGCGTAGAGTGCGTTGCCGTAGTTCAGTCTGCTGCTGATGAGGGCCTGTGTCACCGTTCTTCTTGTTTCGGCCTGCGGAGCATGCGGAGGATGTTGTAGCAGGAGGAGGAGACAGCGTTGACCTGCTTAGACATGGAGAGGCAGGAGTCGAGGATGAATCCTAGATTGCGTGCATGTTCGGTGTGTGTTGGTGCTGTTCCCAGTGTGGTCGGCCACCAGCAGTCATCCCAGGCTGAGGGGGTGGCTGAGGGCTGCTCCTCATCCAGTCGGCGACGGCCTTCATTCCCTACGTCAGCGTAGGAGATGATGTTGAGGTCGTGATGGCGAGCCACTTGTGCGAGGGGGGCCATGTAGACATTGAACAGCATTGGGCTGAGGG
Source organism: Lissotriton helveticus (assembly GCF_964261635.1). Classification (NCBI taxonomy): domain Eukaryota; kingdom Metazoa; phylum Chordata; class Amphibia; order Caudata; family Salamandridae; genus Lissotriton; species Lissotriton helveticus. The sequence continues at coordinate 2,084,096,582 of NC_136065.1, forward strand.
ATGAGCCCTGGGGGACGCCGAAATGATGTCGGTGGCTTCGGATCGGAAGGGTGGGAGGCAGACACTCTGGGTTCTGCCGCAGAGGAAGGACGTGGTCCAGTCAAGAGCCTTCCCTTGGATTCCAGCCTCTAGGAGGTGTGTTTTAGAGTGCGATGGCAGACCGTGTCGAAGGCGGCGGACAGGTCCAGGAGGATGAGGGCTGATGTTTCGCCGTTGTCTAGTTGGTGCCTAATGTCATCTGTGGCGGCGATGAGGGCTGTCTCGGTGCTGTGGTTTAGTCTGAATCCAGACTGGGGCGGGTCCAAGATGTTGTTGTCTTCCAGGTGGCGGGCCGGTTGTATGTTGACGATTTTCTCGATGACCTTTGCCGGGAACAGGAACAGGGAGATGGGCCGGAAGTTCTTGAGGTCCGTGGGGTCCGCTTTGGGCTTTTTGAGGAGGGCGTTGATTTCGGCGTGCTTCCAGCTTTCCGGGAATGTCACTGTTTCGAAGGAGATGTTGATGACCTTCCGTAGTTGGGGTGCGATGGCTGCGTCTGCTTTGTTGAATATGTGATGTGGGCACGGGTCAGACGGAGATCCTGAGTGGATGGAGTTCATGACCTTGCGTGTCTCGTCGTCGTTTATGTTGGACCAGGAGGTCAGGCGGTTGGCGCTGGTGGTGTTCACAGGGGAGGTGGAGTCAGGCGTAGTCGGGGCGGACGTGGTGTTGAAGCTGTCCTGGATGTCAGCGATCTTGCGGTGGAAGAAGATAGCTAGTGAGTCGCACAGTTCTTGTGAGGTTGGGATGTCATTGACGTTGGCGCTGGGGGTTGGAGAGTTCCTTTATGATGCTGAAGAGCTCTTTGCTGTCGTGTGCGTTGTTATCCAAGCGGCCTTTGAAGGAGGATCTCTTGGCTAATCTGATGAGGTGGTGGTATCTGCGGGTGGCGTCCTTGTGGGCTCCATGGTTGTCCGGTGTGCGTTTGTGGAGCCATGTCTTCTCCAGTTTACGGCATGCACGTTTAGAGGTCTGGAGCTCGTCGGTGAACCAGGTGGCTCTTTTGTTGGTGTGGCTGTTGGAGGGTTTCATTACCAGGGCGAGGGTGTTGGCGCAGTTGTCAATCCACTGTCTGAGATTTCGGGCTGCGGCATCTGGGTTGGTGGGGTCGGTGGGTGGGTTCTTGGCGAGGGAGGTGATCAGATGGTCTTCGGTGACTTTGCTCCAGCAACAGCGAGGCAGCTGTTGGGTGCGGTGGTGTGTGGTTGGTTTCTTGAAGGTGAAATGGATGCAGCGGTGGTCGGTCAAGTGGAGTTCGGTGGTGTGGTCGAAGGCGACGTGGGAGCCTGTGGAGAAGACGGATCCAGCAAGTTTGTGAATAGTACATTTTTTATCAGTGCACTTTCTATGAAGTTGTACCTAGAGAAGAACTAAATATATAGCAATGCTTTTCCTGTATTCAGGATATGTTTATCAAACATCTAAAACATGCAAAACATATATCCTAGAAGCTTCTGTACTGTAAAAATGTTCCAGAGCACCATAATGTTCATAATTTTACTTGATTGAGAAGGACTAATTTAAGTTCCTGGAAAATAGTTTTTTTATGGTTTCAGTTAGGAGCCACTTCTTAAAATGTGCACTAACTTATAACAACTATAATAAGCACATATGTGTTAATCATAACAAAGGAGATTTCTGCAAACTGCTATTTGGACAAGCTCATCACTGAAGAGCTTCTGCATACTTGCACAAGGAGGTGTAGGCGTTAGCACATCTATTATTGCACAAGAGCTTATTTTTTGTGAAAAGGCCCAACGTCACATGTGTTAGTTGCAGCTGAAAAATAACAGCTATTTGTACAATGTTCTTAAATCTCTAAAGAAAGGAGTGAACAGTCGCTGAATTAAAGTTACAGTTGGATTACCACATTGCATTTTGGAAGAAGACAGAAAAAGCAGGAGGGAGACTGGTGATGAAGATACTATCTAGATAGCATGTGGAGAATTTGTGGATGTTTGAGAATGCAGGGCGAGCTGTCACAAGAGGGTGCTCATTAGATTGAAGCAGATCGCATGCACTATCTGTCAAGAGGATGAGCACCCAATGATTTTGCTGCTTTTAAAATTAAAATTAGAAGATAAATAATTGAAGTTGCTCAATTTGCTTTTCGACGGATGTCACTTGTTAGAGGTATATTTTTTGTAATTTGACAAACAACTGATTATCATATAGCCTTGTGGTAATTTATATTGCTGATTGATTTTGATTCAATTTCTCGTCTCTGTTAATTGTATCCATCTTTTTGTTTTACTTTTTCATTTATCTTTTACTAGTCACAGCCAGGTTGGCCATTCTACCACTCCGGTATTTTCCCGTAGGTGTAAGGCAAAGAGATGGTGAATAGGGAGGGGCGCGGTCCTATTTCAGAGAAGGGGCCGTATCAGGAAGAGCTATGCGGCTCAGCGAAGATCATCTTCAGGTTTATTTTCGCTTTGGCAGCCCACATACTAAAATTGGAACTTGGGACTCAAGTAAACAGAGAGTGACCATGAGCGCCGCATGGTGCTGCAGCTGGTCGGCAGATGAGAAGCACAGGGCCTTTGAGCGAACAGAGCCCCCACCCACACGCTCACATCGCAACGTACCAAAAGGTGGATGGAAACAGTAGTTCGGTTTTGGCAAACAGATAACAGAAGCACACGAGGAGCACTGGAAAAAGTATTGATTCATGCAGGAAAGAATATGCAACAGCTAATATAATTGGAGGAAAAGTAAGTGGCAAGGCCAGGAACCAATGAAAAGCAAAGAAAGCAAGGGGCGGGATGTAAGCCCCTTTTAAGATATATTTACTACAATAGATTTCCCAAGCACAGTGCTCAGGCTGTGCAGGCGAAACATAAAAATTAGGAGAAATTAAAGTATTTCTCCTTGTTTCACCATTCTGACGCTTGCACCTGCATGGTGTTCATTTTTGCCACTGCCTTAGATGTTCTGATCCTTGTAAATCTAGGGCAGCATCAAAAGGCAATGGGTGTTGTGATGGAACACCCACAGCTACACCCATTGCATGCCAATTTCACACAGATACCTGTGTGAAATGATATCTTAGTTACAAAGAGTCGTTAAACCTCAAAAACTGTCTTAATGCCACTTTGTAAATATGGAGCATGGCATTGCATCACAGGAACGTCGTTAAAAGTTATGTTCCTATGGCGCAATGCCCCACGACTCTAATAGTTTTATAGTAACAACTTCTACTCTGACTTCATTGGCTGTTGCAGCCCAGATTAACTTCACAGGCCTCTTACAAAAGCAGAATGGACAGGCCATGCTGCAATGCATCCATGAATTGTTCATGCATTTCAAAAAGATAGACGCTAGATGGCACTGTTCGCCTTTTCAGGAAAGTTTGCTTGCCTGTGCCTTTACAAAGAATCAAAGGGCGTCCTTTATGAGGAGTTAACTGTAGGGCAGTGTCACAAGTCTTCTTGCTGCGCTACCCTACACCAAATGTGGAAGAACAGGAATGCACATTATCTATGAAATACTGTGCATTAATGTGCTGTCATCCTGCGCTGGTGTGCAATTAGCTGCCTAGTGCCAACATAGGCACCCTTGCACCACAGGTGTCTATGTTGCAGGCAGGATAATTTTTGTGCAGGAAGGGGCACCTTCCTTCATAAAAACAATCCTGAGAGGCCTTTTCCTCTTTCTATGGGGAATATTTGCAATGAATTGACGTAGGGCAGCACCATTTGCTGCTCTGCCTTATGTCAAATGGCAGGAATGCACCATATTTACAAGATAGAGTGTATTCCTGTCCTTTCTGCCTGCCCGGGCTGCAGAATGCAGCACACATGGAAAGAGGAATAAACAAGGATAAAGAGAGATATTTATCCTTGTTATGTCTCCCCTGGGCGGCATAAGGTTTTGGCGCAGTCCCAGCTTTATGTGACTAAGTAAATAAGGTGCAGCGTCCAAATCCATGGGTGCTGCATGGGAAAACCCGCTGCAACGCCCATGGAATGCCTCCGTGACGCAGAGTAAGGCAAGGCAGAGACTTGCGCTGCTTTGTCTTACTCTATATCCATGAGGCCATGCAGAGTGGCTTTGCGTCGCCTCATAGACATGAGAGACTTTCGCCGCCGGAGGGTAAAAAAAAGTGACGCTCCGGCGGCGCAGGCCTCTAATAAATAAGCCCAAAAACTTGAATCTTTGGCAAGCAGTCGGCCATGCTTTTAACATAGCCCTTCCTCTCTGCTGCTTTCACACAGACCTACTGATACCAACATACATGGGTGTGAGTTTCGGGTGCAGCCCTTTCAAACATGGGCTTTCTTTGACCAGCCTACTTCAGCCACTTGCTTTTTAACTTTGTTAATCTGGTTTTGCTCAGCGCCTCAAAATGATTACTCGCCTAATGCTATTGGCTGCTTGGTATTATCCTCCCACCCCCTCTTGAGTGACTGCATTAAAGTTTAAAAGGGACGACTTTACAACTCTAAAGCTTGATCCTAAAACTCGTAATAAAGATAGTGCGAATCATGCATGAAGCGGCACATGCTTGAAGGATATCTCATGCGGCGCTTACTGTAGTTCTAAGGAATTCCCTTGGGCCAATCTCCCCTGACTCACGATCGCCAGGCTCTATAGGTAAATTAGCAGGAAGGTTCCGGGCTCCTTGGAGCTGAGAAGGGCTCTGTTGCACGGTCGGGCCGGCTTTAACACTGGCGGCACCCTGTGCGACAATGTCTGTTGGCGCCCCCCCACCAACCCCCATCCCCCCAATGACCACCTCTGCACGGATTCCCTCATAGGCACCCTTTAACAGTGCCCCCTCAAGTCTCCATAACCACTGTCTCTCAGATTCACTTAGGGACATATTACCAAGGGTAGTGATAGGCAATTATCGCCGGTTTAGCGGCCGTTTTGGCCGCTAAGCGGCAATAATTCTATCGCTCTACTAGCAAGCTGTCGCTAACTGATGTTAGCGACAACTTTTAGGTGATAGCGAGCGGTTTGGAGCCCGCTTTGCATATCAGCGATATTTATCGCTAATGACATGCAAAGTTGCCGTACCCAACCTGTTAGCGACTGAAAGCAGTCGCTAACTTCGTTTTTGCCTATTAGCAAGGTAGGCGTAGCGATGGAAATATTCCCGCTATCGCCAAAAACCAACACCTGCTCAGACCAGTTCTTAGCCATGTTATCCAATGGGAGGGTGATAACATGGCTAAGAGCATTTCGTCGCTAATGCGTGAATATCGCTGTATTCTCAGCGATATTCACGCATTTCGCCGCTATAGCTGGATATTTTAGCACAATGGAGAAAAACGTTGCTAATAGCATGTTTTCTCCGCTAACATATTCAGCGATAGGCAGCGATAAAAAAATTGTTGCTAAGCCTATTTAGCGATAAATATCGCTACTTGTTGGTAATATGTCCCTTAGTTTTATAGCACCACTCATACCAGTGTAAGGTGTCAGAGCACTTTACATCGCACCCACATGTGTATGTAAATCAGTGTATAGGAAATGTTAAATCAGACAGGACTAGAAGGTGTAGGAGTGACATTTCATTGATACTCGTAGGCAATAAAGTTTAAGAGTCCTTATTCTTGAAAAGCACAAATTCAGAATTTAAAACGTAACATCATTGTTAGAGGTTCTCTATAATATTAAGAATTGTTTTCTACCCAAATGAACCCTTTTCGCAAAATTAGGATGATGAAAGACTGGGCAAAAAAATATATAGCTCTACCATATATCTTGCAGTTTGCAAGCAGCTCTTTGATGACAGTTCCACTCCCAACAGGCCGATAGAAATGCAATATTTTTTTATTTATTGACATTTATTTAAGGATGAATATGGAAATACTTTTATTCCACTGGTGCTTCGACGTCATGAAAAACCCAAACGCAATGTTGTATATTAGGATTTTGTCTTATAAAGGACATGGTTCCAAAAAGAGCTCTCTTACAGAAGCAGTACTGACCTATTTACATTATAAGCACTTTGTTATCTGCATAGCACACGATCTTAGCAGCAGGGATTGTAACCCTCTGCACTACATTAGGAAGAGTCAAAACTTCCACTTGACAAACCTCCGTTCTCTTTCCAGGGAGACCATTAATCACCAGAGTTATCTTGACAGTTTAATTGAGGCCTGAACATTGCTGGAGGCCAGGAACGCGGCAGCAGGTGCTTTTAAAATGATAATTTCCTTGTACAAATGACGCCCCCGCCAGGGCCGGCTCTAGGCTCACGGAGGCCCTGAGCAGGAAGTGTAGGTAGGGGGCCCAAGGCCGCCAAATCCCTGCCAGGGGCCGCCACGCAAATATGTATCTAAGGATATATATTGGCGTGGTGGTCCCTGGGGTTTGGCGGCCCTGTGCAGGTGCACAGCTTGCACATGCCTAAGGCCGGCCCTGCCCCCGCCCTAGAGCCGCCTTCACGTAATGCAGTCTTGTCGCTGCTCAACTTAAAATATTTGTTGTGGACTACGCGACAGGATGGCATTTGGAGAGCACCTGTCAGGTGAAAAATATACTTTTAGCGCCATCTAGTGGCAGAAGTTAGGATTAGCAAGATGTAGCAAACAGCGCGAGCACCAATTTATCTAAATATATAAATTAATTCCCTTAAAAAATAGATCAGCGAAGGGGGTGGCGCTGCCGCAGAAGGCCCTTATCAGCCATGTGCTTGTTATAAAGAGAGGAAGAGAGAGGACAGGCCCTGCCGCACTTGTATGCGCTCTAAACAAATGTAAATATTACCTGTAAATATTACTAAATGTTCTGGTAATTAGTTTACTGACCAAGAAGGATGAAAGGCTGGACTCCAAGGGAGTCCTTGAAGGCATTGGCGGCCTCTGATTAGATGATGCTTTTAGAAGGCAGGACTTCTGGGAGGAGGGGGGGGGGGGGCTACAGCTGCAATGGTCCTCGAGCGGCGACACTCCCATCCACCAGCCATACAAGGAGGCACAGAGGGCAGCGAGGGTGGTTCGAGACCTTCCATCAGAACCCGCTCTGGAATCTGAGCAGCGGAGACGGCTCTCACCCCACATGCAAAGTTTCATCATCGACCGCTCCACCCCCCAGGGTTTAAGTGGGAACTTTCCAAGCTGTGTTCACACGTGATACCTGTGATCTAACATGATGAAATACACTGCAACAGACAGTCTGCACAGTTAAAGTGATCCCGGTTTTTGTAGTAGCAGTGTTTTTATATTTTACTTTATTTTTTATATTTTATATATATATATATATATATATATATATATATATATATATATATATATATATATATATATATATATATATAAATATATGGGTCAGTTTCTGCTGAGAACGGCTATGACCACAGAACAATCACGGACCACCACGCAGCTCATCGAGTGTTTACAGAAGAGGTTTATTATCCATCTCAGGTCAGGATAGGCACGACGCGTTTCGGGCAGGAACTATATATACTTTATTACAATACTTTACTTATTTTTAAATAAATGTCCCGTTTTTCGGGACAAGTGCCAGCTCATCCTACAAAACAGAACTGTGACATGTTCAGCGCCTCAGACGAGTGAAATAACTCGCGTAATTTATCTTTTTATTTCAGTAATTTTTATTGAAAGTAAAAAGCATATTTACATGGTTATCTTTTTGATTGAGGCATAAGGGGCTAGGAAGGGGGGTGCGGCCTGCCCCGGGTGTCATCACTGAGGGGGGGTGACAAAATGGCAAAAATTTGTGTTTTAAACTTATATTTTTGCCATTTTGTCACCCCCCTCAGTAATGACGCTTGTTACTCCCGGCTTGACAAAATGGCAAAAATATGTGTTTTAAACATACATTGTTGCCATTTTGCCAAGCCGGGAGTGACAAGAAATTTCCGCACTGGGTACCACCTGACCTTGCTACGCCAGTGTTCCGGCAGCACAGGAGGAGGTCAGCTACATACGCCCAGCAGAGAGGAGGCAAAGTGGGGAGGGGGGCCGGGGAGCGCTCAAGGGGAAGGTTCAACCATGGCTAATGTTTTGTAAAGGTAGCCTTGTAAATGTGTGCCTATTTGAATAAAAATAGATATAATCACACCTTTACAAGGCTACATTTACTTCTGACCTCTTCCTGCTCTGCTTGAAAGAAAAAAGATAAATAACTCTAATTTCAGACTTCACACACACAATCGTGACAGGCCAGATATTTTGTGATCATTGGCACCCTTTAGACCTACTTCTATGTCTGGCCTGTCCTAGTTTTTGCTTCTCAAAAACTAGTCACCCTATGCACAGTGCCAGACGCCACAGAGAACATGCACAGCGCGGGGTTCCACCTCTCAAACTAAGGGGCGTATTTACAAGCCCCTGAGCGCCTCCAGGACATCACCTTTATTGACTTTCCGCCGGCACAGAGTGCAGAGCCACATCTACGAGGCCACGTAAAGCAACCCTCTGTGACATTTCATAGCTTTGTCGATATGGGGGCTTATTTACAAGCCCCTAGGTCCACTGGTACATCAATTTTTCCCATATGAAAAGTGGCACACCGTCGGCACAAAGGGCTTGTAAATAGTCACAAGTTGCTGCGTTGCCTCACACTACAATGGGAACGTGTGCCATGGGCATTACGGTGGTTGTTCCCAGGTGACACCCATAGCATTTGATACATTACCAGATTTACAACATTCTGTAAACCTGAGAATGCGTCAAAAGTCTACGCCTACCCAGGGAAGACATAGAGGAGACGCAACAAGGAGAAATACATGAATTTCTCCTTGTTGTTTCCTCTTTCCACATGTGCCGCAGCACTCATAGAAGGAGGAATTTGCCTCCATTGATTGTTTTTGTGCAGGAAGCTGTGCATTCTTGCACAAAAACAATAATTCCCGCAATGTACACACCCTTGTACCATTGTGCAAGGATGCCTGCGTTGGCACATGGCAGCCAATTGTGCACCAGCATTAGAAAATTGGACAGGATTGCGCCATATCTCATATATACGGCACATTCCAGCCCTTTTCTTTTGACATAGGGTAGCGGAGCTAGAAGGCTTGCGGCGCTGCCCTATGGCAAAAGTTTGTAAATGAGGCCCTAAGAGAGCAAGGAGCATGTGGCAGTCCTGATTCCTTAAATGAAGGATGCTTTTCAAATGTTTTTCACCCGCAGTCCAAACATTAAGGAGTTAGGCATTTGTCTGCACACTCCCTGTACTGCATTTTAACTGCATTATGTAGCACTTATTGGCCTTGACGAAGTGCAATTTATTTATTTATTTATTTTATTTTAAAGGCTTTATATAGCACTGGCTAGACCCGGAGGTATCAGGGCGCTTTGCATGAGCATCAGATCTTAGTTACAGGTGACATCGTTTCAAAGGTTACACAGTTATTAGAGCATGGCAACATAGTTACTTGTAAGGTCAAGATAAACAATAGGCACAAATACGTAAGGGGAAAAGCAGGCAAGGAGAAATATTCAGGGGAGGGGGGAAGGAGCTGGGGAAGTAGACAGGTAATGAAGGCGGGAAAGAGGAGGGGAGGGTGAAGGACATTGCATTCGTTGACATGTTTTTAGAACATTCATTGAAAAGTATTGTGGTACTTAATTCAGACCCTGGAGTGGAGAGGACAGCAGGGTAAGGAGCACAAGACCCGGCTCTTTCAAGTCAAGAGACGCAATTTTGTGTGCTTATTTGCGCGAGTTTTTGATCCTTTTGTTTTGAGTAATTGCTGTTTTTACAGGATCTAAATTAAAATGCGCTCAAATACCCATGTGGTTGGCTAGAAAAAGTTGCCGCCACACGGAGGTCCCTGCCTGGTGGCCTCCGACTCCTACCCCCTGCCACAGTCAGAGCGCTGCTTTCACTGTCAGTTGCAGTGAATCGGTGATACATGGCTGCAACAGTGGTGTAACGAAAGTTGAAGGCCCCCCTGCAAGGTACATGGAGAGGGGCACTGCTCTAGATTTAACCCAGAGCTCTCAGGCCTGAGTACTGTACTGAGGGGGGCCCCTGCAGCTCACGTGCCCCCACACTTCGAGGGCTGCAGGGGCCTGTGTTACGCCGCTGGGCTGCAAGGGTTGAGGGTCAGAGTATTGCTGGGAAAGCCCGGTAGCAGGAAAAGCGGAGGATATCCTTACAGAGGGAGCTCAGCTTAGCCTTATATACTGCTTGATTATGCCATGTGTGCAGTGCGGCAACTGTAGGATGCGAGGTAAGGCAGGGTGAGCAACAGGCCAAGACAACTTTAGACAAAAAGAAACTCACCTATGTCACATTATCCCCAGGCCATCATCTTGTGTGTTTTGCTGTTCACCCTATGTGGGAAGGGTATGCCCAGACGTGGGTCCCTTGCTCACTAGGCCACTGGAGTCAAGCTATCCTGGCTGAAGACGGCTGATAGCCAGAAACCGGTCCTAGGATGCTTGATTCCGGTCCAGGAAAGACTTGGCTTGGCAGTTCGGGCTGGACTGTTCCCATGAGGCACAGGGTCAAGACTGATTTGCATATGGCCATGTCTGAACTGGGGTGGCTTGGTGAGCAAAATAACGATGGATTAAACCCAGATCTGTGACTGGGAGTGAATGTTTTGCCATTGTGCAACATTACGTCCATCATCCTGTGTGTTTTGCTGTTCACCCTATGTGGGAAGGTTATGTCCAGACGTGGGTCCCGTGCTCACTAGGCCACTGGAGTCAAGCTATCCTGGCTGAAGACGGCTGATAGCCAGAAACCAGTCCTAGGATGCTTGATTCCGGTCCAGGGAGGACATGGCTTGGCAGTGTGGGCTGGACTGTTCCCATGAGGCACAGGGTCAAGACTGATTTGCATATGGCCATGTCTGAACTGGGGTGGCTTGGTGAGCAAAATAACGATGGATTAAACCCAGACCTGTGACTGGGGGTGAATGTTTTGCCATTGTGCAACATTCCGTCCATCATCTTGTGTGTTTTGAATGGATTGCAGTGGCACAAACGAACCCAAGAACCTGGAAGCTGCTGGACTCCTCCCTCAGACCCCAGCCCACCTATAATTGGAAAATAAACAAGCATTTGCAATGCAATAGGTCTCGGGTTAATTAAGTTTGAGCTATTGGCATTGCTAAATATTGCAACACAAACTGCAACAAAAGCTGTTGGTGTTGCATTATTTAGCAATGCCAATAGCTCAAACTACCTTGGGAGAATGCGGCGCCGATGGGGCGCAGGGCAGCCATGGCACACAGCGCAGGTGCAGCAGGGCCCTTTTCCTATCCATCGCATGGCAGCCCAGGAAGTCCTGGTGCCCTACACTATGCATAGAAGGCGGCACTCGGCGCATATCACCCATGCCTCGTGCCTTCTGCGCTGTTCGTGGTGCACAATGAGAGGATTCCTAGAGGCAACGAAACTCAGGGCATGTGATGTCCCTGGCACTATATCCAACGGGCAGCCCTGGCACAGCTCAGCAGGAAGGCACTGGCATTCAATTATCACCCCTGCACACTCAATGCAGAGGAAAAAGCACTGTGCCTCAATCCGAGAGCCCTGCACTCGGAGGCAGCGGCTGCAGCTCCCAGCATCAGCGCAGAACTTCACGATGAACAGCAAACAAGATCCAGGTGACCTCCACCTGAAAGCACTGCACGGTACCGATGAGCACAGGACATCCATCCCTGCATCTCCCCGGGTGCACAGAGCAGCGAGGAACTAGAAGCACCACTTGCCCCTGCTATGCCCAGAATGCACTGCACAATGAGGAAGCTCTAGTTCCCGGTTCAAGCCCTGCTTCACCCCAGAGCGTTTTGTGCGGACCCGGTCTTCACTCAGCGGACCTATCTGGCAGTACCCAAGCTGGCTATGCTGGTGCGGCCGGATGGGCACCTTCCTCCGCTGGCACCAACGGGCCCCGGGATCCTAGCCCCCGGGGAAAGTGCTGATGGGAGCTCCGCTCCTGCCCTGTACCGGCCGTGGCACCTCCAGCTGCTGCTCTGAACCGCTACTGCCGCCGGCCTCTGACGTCAGCGGATGGCTTCGCCACCCCAAAGCGCTGCATGGAGTTGCTGTGCCTCGCTCCATTGGTAGAGAATGTTTTTATCCCCAAGAGAGGACAGGCGGCCGCTAGCAGTTTGGTGAGACTGAGGAGACGGACGCTTCGTGTAAGTACTTGGCAGGTGGGCTTGTTAGTTATCCGGGGATATATGTTTTGCAATGTCCTAAAATAGAAACATTGGCTGGTTGTGAAATTAGCATTAATTGCTGTTGTGAATAATTTCACATTGCAAGCAGATTATTGGCAGCATTTCTGGATCACGCAAAATGTGAAATTCAGAAAACACTGCATTGGCGGAGAGGGGTTAACGTGATACCATGAGGGCGTGTTTTCAAAGCTACGAAAACAAGGAGGAGTTAACAACTGAAGAGGGAGAGGCTGAAGGTGGGAGGGCGGGTGAGAGAAGAGGCAGCCAGCTTGTTTATGAGCGCCGCGCGCCTCGTGAACAGCGCCGCGCGCCCCTCTGCAGACTCCCCCTGCATTCCAGAGAGGCGCGCGACGCGATCCGGTCTGCCATGCAATGCTCTGGAGACAAGACCTGGCCGCGCGCACAACGTTATCCTATGGGGAAACGCTGCGCGCGGCCAGGTCTTGTCTCACTTCGGCGTTCTCAGACTGCTGAGACGCCGACTATAGTTCTCTCGCGAGAACGCGCTTTCAGCGCGTTACTAGCCGAGACCTAATAAACAAGCTTTGCTGGGTCTTGCTAGGTCTCGCTGGAAGAGTTAGAGGCCACTGACACGCCCACTCCTACATTGTCTCAGATGGCCTGCCCTGCCCCCAGCTATTGAAATGAATGGAGGTCTTCCGACTCCTCCCCGGGCCATGTGAATAACGCCCAGAGTAAAACTCTATTCTCGGCAGTAAGACACACCCCGCACCCACCAGTGCATCGTCTTTGCCCTGATTTATGCCTCCAGGTCAAAGAAATGTTTGCCCAGACAACCCATGCCCTGGGCCAAGGGTCATCATCTACCACCCACTCAAAAAAAAAAAAAAGATTTGTTTGTTCACCAAGCAGCCAGCACAGTTTGTTGCTAGCTGCTCGGTGATCCTTCTCACACTTTTATTATTTCTCCATGGTGGCAGGGTGATGCCCATCTCGCCCCTTAACAACAGCCATCCCTGAGACAGGGTGCTGGCGTTGGTTGGGACATGGTTCAATGCAAAGTTTAATCCGAGCAGCTGTGCAAGCTCTGCCGAGTGTAACACCTTTGAGTGTCAATGTCAAGCAGTGCCGTAATGTGGGAACATTGCCAAAAATGCGTTAGTTTAACACTAGATGCGTGGCACTTGCAGGGCTGACATTCTCTGTGCACTACTTTCTACTTACCATGTGTCTCACTGTAATGTGCTAAAGCAGCATGCATAAGAAGAATAAACCCAGACCTTTTGGCTTTGTTAATGTTTTTTTCTTTTAGTGGTGCAGCTAGGATAGCCTATAAAGGGCGCTGCAAAACCAAAAAGAAAGCCCGATGCGGCGCACCCAGTGCTCCGTCAGCATTCTAAGCTCTACAACCTGGCAGGCTGGCTTCTTTTGCCTCTGTCCCAAGTCCACTCTCCGCCCCCTCTTCTGTTTTCCTTTCACTTCCTCACCTAGTGCTTCCAGAAGCTGCACAGTCCCTCAGGGAACCCAATGGGAGTGTGTACCACTGCCCACCAGTGCCTGACAGCAAAGCAATTTACAGCATGCAAATACTGAGGGCCAGATTAAGTTTAAAATTCAGAAAATGCTATTGTGTAAACCAACAGACGATCCGACGATTGTGATTGCAAATATGAACTGGCATGCAAATGAAAAGCTTGAGAAATTCCATTTTGGTTAAACTACAAGTCCAAGCCAAATTAAAGCTGGACACTTCTCAGTCATACAAATAAACCTATGCGCACATACACTATTGTAATGCTTTTTGTAAAACAGTTAGGGGATCATTACGATGTTGGGTGGAAACTTACCGCCTAACACCTATTTGGAATCGGGACCGACTGTTTCGCGGTCGGGAGTTCCGCCCGCTCGATTCCGATGTAACCGAACATCGGGTCAGTATGAAGGGTTCCGAAACGGTCGAGGAGAATCCATCTGATGGTCAAAGCCTTTCCGTCTGACATCGTAATTGGCCCCTTAGACTTAGTTCCAGTAGCAGCCACTACTTAATGGGGGTGGCGGGGCAGGGGAGTGGGGTAGTAAATGAAAAAAAAGGAAAAAATACCACTTACCTGCACACCAGCCAGCCGGTGCCTCTTGGTCCTCTGGGCAACTTCAGGAGCAGGAAGGAAGCAGAAACCAGGAGCACCAAGGATCCAGACTCCACTGACCAATCACAATGCTACGTTACAGCAGTGTTGTGATTGGTCTGAGCACCGTGGTTCGGCACTCAGACAGGGACATGTTCTCCACGCAGGCTGTGCAATACAGCCTGCGGAGAAAATGTAAAGTGAGTACCACCTTTCCTCCTCTTTGTGACGTCCAGCCCCACCCTACTTGACCAATCCATTAGTGAGATTTTTGGGACAAGTTTCAGAGCCCCAATTCTTTTTACCTTCCCCCCTCATTTTTTTCTCAAATAAATGAACCGCAAACCTCATGCAATTGAATGTGGTGATTCGTTTTTTTCATAAGCCCTGAATTATTATTCTAGAGACACGGAGAGGTTCCTTTTTTCTATTTTTCCAAAACATTTTCCCTATTTAGATTTCTTTAGAATGAATTGGTTTCTCTTCCTCCCAGTAATTTGAGTATTTATTTTATGTTGCGTTTTGGAGCTGGCACTTTTTGTTTGGCTGAGGTGGTGCCAAAGCCAGGCAGAACCTACCACTCCTGTCAGGGGTGGGCTGTTTGCACACACTGTATAACCTGCACTCACCCTTGGGCAGACTGTTACTCCCATACACACACTCACTCTGCACCGATACGCGGTGCAACGGATATCAGGCAGGTCCTTATAGAACGCACTTGCACACATATGCACTCATCACCATAATGCGGTGCAACTAATACCCATCAGGTCAATTGATCACACACTGCAGACCCCGTGGCCCAAGCCTCTCTCCACCCTCCAGCTCACCCCAACTGCCCTATGCTCACAGATGGAAAATAACCATCTCTCACCCCCTGGATTCTAGTCCTCACACATGCCGAAGTCACTCTTAGTCAGGATCCCAGGGAAGCAGGTGGAGGTAGGTTGCAGGACTAATTAGGAGGCAGTCATCAAAGGGGGGTTGGCAGCCACTCAGGATGTTTACCCACAGGATGCAGAACTGAAGCGGGCTGAGGGCTATAGTCAGTGGTACACAGACATAATATCGACTCCAAAATATCGTTTGGACATAATATCGACTCCAAAATATCGTTTGGAGAAAATATCGACAGGACAGAATATCGACAGCCAAAATATCGTTTTTAAGGTAAGTGAAGTAATGTCGTTTTTAAGGTAAGTGAAGTAATATCGTTTTTATTTTTAGGGTTCAGGGTCAGTTTTGGGTTTTTGGGTAAAGGGGTATTTTTAGGGTTCAGGGTCAGTTTTCAGTTTTTGGGTAAAGGGGTATTTTTAGGGTTCAGGGTCAGTTTTCAGTTTTTGGGCAAAGGGGTATTTTTAGGGTTCAGGGTCAGTTTTCAGTTTTTGGGTAAAGGGGTATTTTTAGGGTTCAGGGTCAGTTTTCAGTTTTTGGGTATTATTTTGTTATATTTTATTACTATATATATATATATGTTTAATAAATATGAAATAAAAAAATATTTATTTAACTTTCATTAATTATTTAATTATTATAAGTTAATTTAAGTAATTTTAAGTATATTTTAGTAATTAATTATTAATATTAATTTAATTTAACACTGTTTTTAGTAAATACGATATTTTTTACAACTATATTTTTGTAAACGATATTTTTAACTCGATATTTTTGTACTTACCTGTTTGTAGATAGAAACTCGATATTTTGACTGGCGATATTTTCTCAACGATATTTTTGATGGTCGATATTCTTTCAGTCGATATTCTTTCAGTGATCCATAGTCAGTCACTCAAAAAGGTTCCACATGGGCATTCCTACACCAGCCCAGTTTTGCGAAGCACAGGGTGGGGGGTCACTCAGTCTCTTGGCCCACTTCTGATTGCTCTCAGAAGCGTTCCTCACTCACTCTCACTAACTAAGCCTGAGATGGAAAATACTACCTGGTACCACAATGTCATCGGGAACCCGGTGAGGAGGGGGCAGTTGGTCTGCCACATAGAGGGCCAAAAGAGGAACAATCAATGAATGGAAGAAGAAGGAGACAGGTACACATCGAGCAGAGTTGCACTAAGCAATCCGGGGACAACATCTGGTGGCCGTTGATGCAGGTCGGCCCAGAACGTTCTGTTCACACACAACAAAGAGTTCTAAATTCCGTACCTCCCTGGAAATGAGGCACAACGTCTATGTGCATTGATATAAGTTGCATCAGATATTTCTAGTCACACACAACAAAGAGTCACAAATTCTTTACCTCACTGGAAATGAGGCACAATGTCCATCCGCATTGATATGGGTTGCACCAGACAATTCTGGTCACACACACTGGCACAAGTTTAGCAATGCCTCACCAGGTAGAATGAGGTACTACTACGGTTACGCCCCCACCTCCAAGGGTCGCAACCATGAATCAGACACTGTGCACTATGAGCAAGCAGTCGGCGTGTTGCACAAGAGAGATGCGGCACGACCGACAAAGTGGGCATGCGGTATCTGGCAACCGGTGAAGCCGCTCACCACCAACAAGAAACTTATGCATACCGAGGTCCAAACGATGCAAGGGACACATACGCCTTAGATGAGGGTAAGACTTCTGAGCTCAGCACAAGGCAATTCATTCTCCAGATACAATTATTAGTTCCACGCTCCCTTCACTACCACTTGGGATCCAGCACACGATGTGGGCACTTGAGAGGGCACCGCTCTCCTGGTGACACAAGTAGATGGTGTGGTCCCTCGTAGGAGATCTTTGATGTCCCTGAGACCTCCAAAAGAACAGAGGACAAGCCAACAAGCCCTCAGAGAGCACACATCAGGCTGCCATGCATCAGCAGGTAGTCAGCTCAAGCCAGCAACTATTCAGGAAGGTTGCACAGCCCCTTTCAATGCCATTAATCCTCTTTGCGCCCAACAGATTCCTCTGTCAGTGTGCATCACACAGTTCCAGGTTCTCCGGTCACATGTCCTTACAAGTGTATCTCCCCTGCTGAAGTATGGCACCAGTAGTTATACTGTATTGTGCCTTTTGAAGTTGGGGGGTTCAAAGGGTTTACCTTTGAACCACAGATGTCTCCACTAAATTTCATTCCTGTCTTCCATGAGGCCGTGGAATGCAGGTATTAATCTTCAGTGGGGCCATGATCTGACTCCAGAGGTCAAGTGAAGCAACCTCTTCCTCCAATCTACCTGTCAGCCCCTCAAATTGCAGAGGTCTGTTGTTTCAGTTGCATGCCCAATGTTTTAATAGCTGTCGGCGGGGAATGCACAGATGTGCTCCCCCAGCCTTCAGTGGGATCGGAGCCAAGCATAAAGGCACACAAAGAGTTTTAGAACAGAGAAATGCCCACTTTCTAGAAATGGCATTTGGTAAGCTAGAAAGGGTTTGCCATTGCAAATCGAATGATAGGAAACATTATGAGGCTGCTCCACTGCAATTCACTATTGCAGTCTAAAGCAATTCCAACCATTTCCAAATGTTAGACTATCGAAAGAGCAAACCTCGTAAGAAGGGAAAAAACACATGGGTATTTCTCACTTCCTGGGCAGGGAACACACATGGACACCTGCTCGGCATTTCACCTAGAGCTCGCTTCACCCCTTAAGACGTACTCTCGGGGTGCTCTTAGGGAAGGTCCTCCTAGGATGGCTAGTGATTTAGAAAGTACGGCTTGAATAGAAGCACAATTGTGCACACCGGCCTGCAATGGCAGGCTGGACACATATTCAAGAACATCATAGGTGCAAGTGCTCACTCTGAGCGGAATGCTGTTAAAAACAAAATAAGTAAAGCACGGGAAATGTAAGCATGAACAACATGGGCAGGATGGAGATGAGGGGCTGTGAGCAGCAGGCACCATTCGAGAGTTAGTGTTAATTTTGGCAGCTGTGCATAACAAGAAATGAGCGGCTGCCATTCTGGAACCTGAAGGTGCCTCCTGCAGGAAAGCATGACTCCTCTGCTGGACAAAATAATTAAATAAAGTAGTGCTTGCAGACCAAATAAGACATACCATGTATCAACCGCAGTAAAAGTGCCAGTCCTCATGGGAGGTAACAAATGAAGACAAGGCGGTACTAAGGAGGGACTAACAAGCCTAATAACGAATCAGAAGCCAGCATTTACGAAGGACAATCATACAAGCCAATGACAAATATGGATGGAGAGTGGATGGGACTTCAAGTACATACCCCAGTGCAGCATGGCTCACAGAGCAGTGCATGAGCTGCCGAGGCTCGACCTAAAAATTATCTGGTCTTAAAAAATTCAATCAAACATTTGCTATTTAAAAAAACTGAGATGCTGCCCATTTCTCATGCTCTCAGTAACCCTTTTTTTGCACCAAAGTTTTAGGTTAACTTCCCAAAAGTTGTTTTTGACGTTTGGACTATAGTGCACATCTTGGGTGCGGTGTGTTAAGCAAAGTGTGGCTGACGCTGCTTCACATAAGCCTCCAGTGTAGTAGAGAGAGTGAAAATAGACATCATTGCGTGTGCAATTAGTTATCAGCTATTGTGCTAAACAAAATATCACACAAAGAGTTTGGTACTGTCCACCAATTGAAGGCAGTGTTAAATCTCCAAGGAAATACTGCCCAGAGGGACATGGCATTTTTTCCATAGCAGCTTTTTGTGGAGGAAGCTTGTTGTTGTTTGAATAGTGCACGCCGTGTGGTACTAATTTTATCAACCTTAGAAGGATGAAAGGCTAAGTGGTTCAAACAGGATTTAAACCCGGTACCGTGGCATTAAACACAGATCCGTGGATACATTATATTATCCCACTGAGCTACCTTTACCGTATGTTGTGGTCTCTCCGTTATTACCTTTAGTTTAATCGTTTTTTAATAACAACAAATACACTTTTTATTTTATGCAGCAGTTGCTGTGGCAGTTGTCCGTTTTAGCACTAAAAATTAAAAGTGAGTTCCATGATACCTATTTTATCACCCTGAGGAGAAAAAGTTGAGACAAATATCCTGGGATTTAGACGTATGGGTCACACAGGGATCACAGCAGAGAGCACAGAACTAGCACACTGATACAACAGTTTAAACACGTATTTCATATGCACCAAGGAGAGCAAGAGACTCTGATGTCAGAATTCACCACATCATGCCTTGTGTTATGAACCTCTTCAAAGCACTAGGTACAGAAAGCCAACTCCTCTCAACATGTACTTTCTAATGTCATATTCTTTATTTACTTTCAACGACAACCAGTGTTGATGTATGTACAAACCCATGAGAGCTTGTATTTCTATTTTTGGTTGGACACAGAGCTTTTTTTTTTTTTTTTTTTTTTTTAAGCTTATATCGCGCACAGCTACCCACAGTGGGTTTCCCGGCGCAAGGGATAGACTTAAAGAAGAAGGAGGCAACTTCACCTGATTTGAGCTACAGCAGACTATTAGGCACGTTGAGTGAAAAGCAGTGTCTTTAAGGCCTTACGGAAGCGGAACAAATTGGTCTCTAATTTTAGAGCCAAAGGGAGTGAGTTCCAATATTTAGGTCCTAGAGTGGAAAAGGAGCGACCTCCCATCTTTGTCAGCTTCCATCTTGGCATGGTAAAATTTCCCATGTCTGATGACCTTAATGGCCGTAAGGGTTTATAGGGTGTTATCAGCTTTTGGAGGTAGGCTGGGGCACTGCCTTGCTTAACCTTGAACATATAGCAGAGTGCCTTGAATTTGATACGTTCAGGGATACTCAACCAGTGAAGGTCATGTAAGGCGGCCTTGGCTGAGGAGCGTCTGGGAACATTCTTAAGAAGGCGTGCAGCTGCATTTTGCACTACCTGTAGCACCTGTAAGGTGGCTTTGTCTGCACCCAGATAAAGGATATTGCCATAGTCCAGGCGAGATGTTACAAGCGCCTGGACTACAGTTCTGCGGGATGGAAGAGGGAGCATCCATAGGATCTTGTGGAGCCACCGTAACGTTGAAAAACAGATGGCCGCAACCTTAGTGGCCTGTTGTCGCATAGATAATTTATCATCTATGATAACACCCAGGTTGCGGACAGCGGTGGAAGGAGTTGGCGCGGTACCCAATTCAATGGGCCAGTGGCTGGGACCCCAGAGATGTTTATTCCGGCCCAGGATGACCACCTCGGTCTTCTCCCCATTCAGTTTGAGACAGTTTCTCCGCATCCAATCGGCCACAAGAGTGAGGCCTGACTTGAGTGCGGAGATGTTGTTCTCGTCTCTCCCTGATAGGGAGAAGACAATCTGGGTATCATCCGCGTACGAAAACAGGGTAAGTCCCGCCTGTTCTACAATGGATGCCAAGGGTTTAACATAAATATTAAATAATAAGGGACTAAGGATTGAGCCTTGAGGGACACCGCGGGTAGAAGGACAGATGGTGGATGCTGCTTTAGGAGAGAACACTTGGAAACTTCGGTCCTTAAGGAAAGACACCAGCCAGGCCAAGGCCTGGCCACCTACTCCTAGAGATTTCAGGGCACCGTGTAGTTTTTTTGGGTGTTTTTTTCTCTTTCATCTCCTTTACATATGGTTATTTTGGAAGGAGGTTGACCAGGTCGAGAATGGGGCGCAGGAGGCACAAAAGGCAATGATACAATAAATGAAGCTTTTATCTACTTGAAAGGACCAGAGGATTACTACAAGTGAGGCTGACCTCCAGTCTGGCCGCCCAGCTGACAAGGAGGAGAGGGGGCGGGGCTAACGCTCTTTTAGCCCAATGGTTGTTGATGAGTCCCTGGGTGCAATGTAAATACTTCCAATTGCTACACATGAGAAGTTCACCCTTAACCTTTCAGGTGGGATGGTTTACTAGTGCATGTTGATCAGTGATGGCATTTAAAAGGTGAAAGAAGTGGGTAGAAGCCGCATTCCTTAGCTTGGAATGTCGCTCTGCCGGTTTGAGTCGAAGTATGGAATTTTACAAGCGCTCTTACATAGCAAAGTGGCGTTCAAATAAGAAATCTGCACACAGTGAAATGCGGGGCCTAATAAACTCAAAAACAAAATTTTTTTGTTTTTGTTTAAGAAGTTTTTATTAACATTTTGCAATAGAAAACCATACATATGTCATAAATATTGGGAGGAATTACAAAAGAGCATGGAGCAGAAAACATATGTGATTTAGAAAGAGTAGATGTAGAAAAAAAAAGGGAAAAGGAAACGGAAAGGGTGACAAAGAAGATACAGTGGGGAGAGAAAGGAAAGAAGAGAGGGGGAGAAGGAAGAAAGGGACGAAAAATAAGCAAAGGATGAACATGTGGGAATAATAAAATGCATCAACTAGAAGATTTGGAGGAAAGATACGTAGTAAAGGGAAGCCAAAGAAGATCAGATTTGATTTTATGGGGAATAGAGGAAGATTAAGCAATAGCAATCCTATGTTCATCACATATGAAATTCCACCATGTATGTACAGAGAGTTTCGAATTATCTTTCCAACACGATAAAATAACTTTAAATGCAAGAGAAATAAACAGGTCCAACAATCTAGCAGAAGACGAGACAATATCAATATCAGTTGATAAAGAACCTAGAAAAACATTCAATAATGATAATGGAGAGGAACAATGAAACATTGGCATGCAGATATTCCAAACATCATTCCAAAAGGCCAAAACAGGGGAACACTCATATATCTGATGTTTATGTGTACCTGAGTCTTTAGAGCATGACCAACATAATGAAGAAGAAGATGGAGAAAACTTATGTATAGTAACAGGAGTAACAATAACTCTATGATAAATGAAAAACAAAGATTGAGTAATACGAGCTGAGATTAACACTTTAAATAGTTTGGACCATAAGCGATCCCACAACGAAACAGGGAGGGAGACAGCAAGATCAATTTCCCAGGCAGTCTCCACATTTGTTTTGAGGCGATCTGTAACATTAGATAACAAAATTGTATATACAAGAGCAGCTTTAGGTTGTTGAGTTGAAAATAAAGGGTAAAGTTGAGTGGTGGGAGAGAAAGTGGGAAAAACATCAGGTGTAGAAAGAGAAGATAAGTGTGATTGAATAGAAGACTTTATAATAGTGTATTCATTTAGAGACGATGAAGGCAAGTGATATACAGTTTGCAATACATGAAATGAAATGATAGAATTACCATCAAAAAATTGATGTACAAACAAAATATCCTTCTCTTTCCAGTATTTAAAATAAAACGATTTACCTTTATATTTAAGGAATTTGTTGTACCACACAACAGAGGATAGGAAGCATTGAAGGGGAGAGAGGTTGGAAGAGAAAACATTGTGTAAGAGTGTTTGGGAGTACTTTAAAATAGGAAACTTTGACAAAAAAGAACAATTTGACATAAATACAATATGTTGGAAAGAAAAATCTTTTGAAAGAGAACGTTCTAAAAGCACCCATTTAGGTACAGGACTGGTTGAAAAATCATAAGCTAATGAAAATGATTGTTTAATCAGGAATGCAGAATGGTATGTTGTAAAATTGGGGAAACGAACACCACCCTCAGATTTAGGGCTAATCAGTTTACGTAAAGCTATGCGAGGGTGTTTGTTATTCCACAAAAACTTAGTACAAATAGAGTTTATGCGGGGAAAAATAGGAATTGGGAATTTTAAAAGGGAGCATCGAGACAGTATAAAGCACATGAGGAGTAATCATCATTTTAATCGTGTCTAGTCTACCCCACCAGGAGAGAAATAGGGGGGACCAAATTTGAAGAAGGGATTGGAGTTTCATTAAGAGGGAGTCAAAAGTAAGTTTAAGAGTATCAACCAAGGAGGATGCAAACCATATACCAAGGTACCTAATTTTGTTTGGGACACCAAGCAAATTCAGTATTACTAAACATATATTGATAGCAAACTGCATTTAGGGGCAGGACTTCGGTTTTGGACAAATTCAATTTATAACCTGATATGGAAGAGTACAACCGCACCTCATCTAAAAAATGTAGAAGAGAAGAGGTAGGGTTAGCCATATATACCAGCACATCATCTGCATAGGCTGACAATTTAATCTCTGAGGAAGAGAGTTGGAAGCCAGCAATCGGGGTTGGAACGAATCCTTTCCAAAAAAGGTTCAAGGCATAAAATAAATAATAAAGGGGAAAGGGAGCACCCTTGCCTTGTACCTCGTGACAAAGAAAAAAACTTAGAAAATTGATTATTAACAAATATACTGGCCCGAGGAGAGGAGTAAAGGAGTTTAACAAGGGAAATAAAAGAGGGACCAAAACTAAACCAATGCAGGGTACGAAACATAAACTGCCAATGAATACGATCAAACGCTTTTTCCGCGTCTAAGGATAAGGCTGCCATCGGGATTTTAAAATTTTACTATGGGCTATAACATTAGAAAACACGCGCACATTATCAGCAGCAAGCCTACCCTTTACAAACCCCACCTGGTCTGTTTTGACGAGACTAGGAATAACGGAGTCAAGACGTGAAGCCAGAATTTTAGCAAAAATTTTGCAGTCGTAATTAATTAAAGATATGGGGCGATAGTTTTTGCATAGAGAATTATCTTTATCGGGTTTAGGGATTATGATAATTAGCGCATCAAGAAAAGATCCAGACGCTTTAGCATCCGCAATAAAAGAATCAAACAATTGTAGGAGTTTAGGTGCAAAAAAGGCATGAAAAGCAGAATAAAACTCAATAGGCAGCCCGTCAGGGCCAGGCACTTTAGCTTTTTTAAGGGAATTAATAGCCCGGGTGACTTCCTGGAGAGTGATATCCTTTTCCAATAGCTGAAATTCGTTAGCCAGGGAGGGAGGTGAAGGAAGGCCGTCAAAAAAGGATGTTAAATTTACTTCAGAGGGATGAGTATCGTCAGTGTACAAGGATTGGTAATAATTGTGAAATACGTCAGCAATATCTGCATCCGACGAGACTAATTTATTGTTTGTGTTGTTGAAGATAGGGCCCA
Source organism: Lissotriton helveticus (assembly GCF_964261635.1). Classification (NCBI taxonomy): domain Eukaryota; kingdom Metazoa; phylum Chordata; class Amphibia; order Caudata; family Salamandridae; genus Lissotriton; species Lissotriton helveticus. The sequence goes on from NC_136065.1 coordinate 2,084,120,717, forward strand.
CATTCTTGCGTTCAGATTTGACTTTTAAATAATTTGCCAACATTTTCCCCGCTTTGTTTTGACCGCCATGAAATTTGGATTTGATTTTACTAAGGGTGTTACAAGCTTCATGAGTAATGGTTTTATTAAGATCAGTTTTCGCTTTGATTAAGTCCTGAAGTGCTGAGGGGGATTTGGAGGAGAAATAAGAATGTTCAAGCACTTTAATTTTCTTAAGTTGGTCTTCATATTTCTTCTTATTAAGTTTCTTTTTCTTAGAGACATAAGAAATAGTGAAGGCCCTAAGTGTAGCCTTAAAAGCATCCCAATTGTTAGGGATAGAGGTGTCAGAAGGGTCATTAAATGTAAAGAATTCATTAAAAAAACTTAATTTCTTTCATACAAACAGTATCAGACAATAGGAAAGAATTAAATTTCCATCGACTAAAAGTGGAAGAAATGAGGGAGAGGTCCAGGGAAGTATAAACAGGCGTCTGGTCAGATATAAATATAGAACCAATCACTGAATTTTGAATAGAAGGAAGTAAAGATTTACTGACCATAATGTAATCAATCCTGGAGCGGGTGTGGTGAACATTAGAACAGAAAGTATATTCCAACAAATCAGGATTACACAGTTTCCAAGAATCAAATAAAGGACGAGAGGCAATGGCAGATTGAAAACTCTTATGTGACTTGTCAGGTTGGAATTTACTGGAGGATAATCTATCAGAGAAAGGGTCTAACCATTGGTTAAAATCACCAGCAATTACGAAGTCGGGGCAATCAATGGCCGAAATTAGGACTTTAATATCCATCCACAATTTAGGGTCTGGACGGACTGGACCGTAAATGTTTAGCAAAACCAGATTCTTATTTTGGATAACAACCTTAGCCAGTGCCCAACGTCCTTCATCATCACACTGAGAGGAAATCATTTGCACGTTTAACGCTTTATGGAACAAAATAGCAACCATTCCTTTTTTACCAACGGCAGGAGAAAACACAACCTGACCCACCCAGTGTCTTTTCAACTTAAGAGATTCAACATCAGAACAATGCGTTTCTTGAAGAAAAACAACCTGCGAATTAAGTTTAGATAAGTGTGACAGTACCTTTTAATGCTTTACAGGGTGCCCCAGACCTCGTACGTTCCACGAGACAAAGTTACACATGATGATAGGAGGGGAGGATCAACTTACTCGGGATCTCCCAGACAGGGTTTCGTCCAGGCCAGGGCACCGACACCGCCCTCCTGGCAGCAGTGGAGAAGGCCAGAAGCATTCTGGACACAGGAGGATCAGTGGCAGTGATCCTCCTGGACCTCAGTGCGGCCTTCGACACTGTGAGCCACCACACCCTAATCCCACGACTGGGAGACATCGGAGTAAGGGGCACGGCCTTGAAGTGGCTAAAATCTTTCCTAGATGGTCGCTCCTTTCAAGTCTGGGAGAATGACAGCCACTCCCCCGCAATCCCCCTCCGTTGTGGAGTACCGCAGGGCTCATCTCTTAGCCCTACGTTATTCAACGTGTATATGTCCCCGCTGGAGAAACTGGTCAACCCGTTCGGCGTCTCGATCATCAATTACGCCGACAATACCCAGCTGGTGGTAACCCTCTCACATCCGCACCAATCGCCCTCTGACCTTCACAGCTGTCTCACTGAAATCCACAGCTGGATGAACTCCTCAGCACTGAAATTGAATGGGTCCAAGACCGAGATTCTGCTGCTCGGACATAAAGGGCCCTCCCTGCCGCCTTACATCTGGCCCGACTGCCTAGGTGACCCCCCTGCACCCAAGGAGGAGGTCAAGAGCCTGGGCGTATGGCTCGAAAAGGACCTGAGCTTTAGAACACAGGCCAAAAAGACGGCAGGAATCTGCTTCGGACTTCTCAGGGCCTGCAGAAAGGTCTTCCCCCTGCTTCCCGCCACCTCCAAGAAACTTCTGATTCAGGGCCTCATCCTGGCGAGGCTTGACTACAGCAACGCAATCTACCTGGGTGCCCCTGAAGCTACACTCAATACCCTGCAGAAAATTCAAAACGCCGCGGCCCGCCTACTTACCGACACCCCCGCCAGATCCTCGGCAAAGCCAGCCTTGAAGCTCCTTCATTGGCTCCCAGTAAGAAAAAGGGTTGCTTTCAAGGCCCTTTGTCTGGCCCATAAGACTCTCCATAACAAAGGCCTCCCCTCCTCAAGGAATTCATCATCCCTTACAAAGCGAGTAGGGCCCTCCGTTCAAGCGGAGAGAACTTCATCACTGTCCCCAGAGTTAAAAAAGCCCGGTCCGGAGGACGCCGCTTCTCGGTCCACACGGCCAAACACTGGAACAACCTCCCCCGGAGACTGAGAACTGAACCTAATCTCCTTCAGTTCAGGAAGGCACTGAAGACCCTTCTTTTTCCTTGACCCTTAACCCCTTCCGATGCTGACCCCTCCTGAGTTCAGGTTCAAGCGCTGGGATGCTCTAGGGTTACTACGCGCTCTACAAAACCTTAAAATAAATAAATAAATAAATAACTAAATGGGCGACATATGGAGGAAACACCCTTCAGGGAGGTAACTACAACAAGCATTGGAAATGCAATAGGTCTCGCAGCATTAGAGTTAGTGCATTTAGAATTGTTTATGGGTTTTTTGTTGTAAATCTTTTGCATTTTTATTTTTTTTTGCCAATGCTAAAGAATTACAAATCAAAAAAGCAATAAACAATTGTAAAAGCTGTAACTAAAAATCCTACGAGACCTATTGCACTGTGTGAGGGTGAGGTGTTGAGGGTGAGTGAGGGTGGGGGTGAGTGAGGAGTTGAGTGTGAGTGAGGTGTTGAGGGTGAGTGAGGTGTTGAGGGTGAGTGAGAGTGAGAGTGAGTGAGGGTGAGGGTGAGGGAGGGTTATTGCGAGTTAGGATGAGGGGTTGAGGGTGGGTGATGGTGAGGGTGAGGTGTTGAGGGTGAGTGAGGATGAGTGAGGGTGAGTGAGGAGTTGAGGGTGAGTGAGGGTGAGTGAGGGTGAGTGAGGGTGACTGAGTGTGAGTGAGTGTGAGTGAGGGTGAGTGAGGGTGAGTGAGAGTGAGTGAGGGTGAGGTGTTGAGGGTGAGTTGTTGAGGTTGAGGTTTTGAAGGTGAGGTGTTGAGGGTGAGGTGTTGAGGGTGAGGTGTTGAGGGTGAGGTGTTGAGGGTGATTGAGTGTGAGTTAGTGAGGGTGAGGTGTTGAGTGTTAGTGATGGTGAGGTGTTGAGGGTGAGTGAGGGTGAGGGTGAGTGAGGGGGAGGGGGAGGCGTTGAGGATGAGTGAGGTGTTTAGGGTGAAGTGTTGAGGGTGTGGGTGAGGAATTGAGGGTGAGGGAGGGTGAGTGTGGGTGAATTGTTGAGGGTGAGTGATTGAGGGTGAGGTGTTGAGGCTGATGTTTTGTGGGTGAGTGAGGGTGAGATGTTGATGGTGAGTGAAGGTGAGGTGTTGGGTGAGGCGTTGAGGGTCAGTGAAGTTGAGGGTGGTTGAGTGAGGATGAGTGAGAATGAGGGTGAGTGAGGAGTTGAGGGTGAGTGAGGGTGAGGTGTTGAGGGTGAGTGAGGGTGAGTGAGTGTGTGATGTTGAGGGTGATTGAGGATGAGTGAGAGTGAGGGTGAGTGAGGATTTGAGGGTGAGGCGTTGAGGGTGAGGCGTTGCTGGTGAGTGAGGGTGAGAGTGATTGAGTGTGAGTGAGTGTCAGTGAGGGTGAGGTAGCGTCTTACTGATTGCCCGTGAAAAGCCCAATTATCTTCTTATATGTGAAAAAGAATGAAATGCGATAGGTACATTTTACAAAAAATATTTTGAGCTTATGTGTTGTATTTATTGTTATTAAATAGCACTCGCTCGGTAGGGAGGCTACTTCAGAGCTGATAAAAACAGAATTATACATTTAATAAACTGTCATTGTTCGTCCTGTGTGTTTAAGCGTAGTTGAGACATTGACAGCACGAGTCTGAAATATAAATGAAAACAACGCAGCAGGACCCGGCGCCTTTTCATCCCTAAAAGTATTTACCATTTGAGGAAGGACAAGGCGCGAACCCGAAATGCATCGAGGGGTGTGATGTACAAGTTGTCTATCTAGAATGTGAACGATTGTCCGATAAAGTATTTCAATCAATCATGCAATAGAAATATAGAAAATTATTTTCAGCTAAGAAAAGACAAATGCACCAGTTTACGTTGGGATGACTGAATGCCAGCCACGGATACAAGAAAAGTTATCAGGGATTCCAGGCTGCAATCGCGTAGAGTGTTAGGGGGTGTGAGGGGGGGAGGATGAGTGAAGTTATTTGCGTAAGAGAGTGTGTGAGTGTGTTAGTGTGAGGGTGAGTAAGTGTGTGTGAGGCTGAAGGTGTGTGATGGTGTATGAGGGAGATGTTGTTTTAGCGTTACTGAGCGGGTGTGAAAGAGTGTGATAGTTTTGTTGTGTGAGGGTGATGTTAAGAGTGTGTGTATATGTTAATAATAATTAAGTAATGTGTTGTTTGTAACAAAAGGTGTCACATGTCCCCTTTGTATTACTTCTGTCTTATGTGTATATTAGTATGTAATTTTAAATGTGGCTGGAGGTGGCATTGGAAATGCAATAGGTCTCGCAGCATTAGAGTTTGTGCTTTTAGAATTGTTTATGGTTTTTTTTTTTTTATCTTTAGCATTTTTGTTTCCTGTAGGCAATGCTAAAGAATTACAAAGAAAAAAAGCCATAAACAAATCTAAAAGCTCTAACTCAAATGCTCCGAGACCTATTGCATGCACCCATTCAGTTGTTGGCCTCTCAGCTGAGTCTGCCAACTAGACAACAAAGTGGAGGTGGGGCGGTTAACTAATGAGGCAGTAAAAAAAAAAAGCGTTCTGAATTAGTGAGACCGTGGCAGAAGTGCAGGCTACCTGACTCTGAACTATCCCACAAAGTGGGTCATCACACTGCCCTCCAAAAACTAACAAAGGGAGCTAAGCGGCCCTCCTGTCCTTTACAAGTGACCCCTGGGTAACAGCAGCATTGGGCTGATGTGTCTCAACTCAACACCAAGAGATATGTTAAATAAGGGGGCATATAAATAAACTGTACTTGCATGTGTTCTGTCAGGCCCCTAGCCAGAAGTAAGTGTTTTGGGGGGATCATCAACAAACAACAGTGGTTGCGTGTGTGTGTGTGGGAGGGGGTCTCACATCAGAATAGTTTTTTGAAAAACCTTTCAAAATGGTGTGGCTTTGAAGAATGAAGTGCGGATGTGCTGCTGCAACCGCAGATTGGAATCCGGCCCAACTTGCCATCCAGCGGTGGCCCACGAAGCACCAACGTGCTTTAATGTTAACTTCCGCTCTCGGCGCCTTAAGATACCATTCTGTAGGTACTCTATAAATTGTTTTAACGTAGGTGGTCGCCTGCTACAAGATTCAATTCTAACCTGGAAGTTGTGGAAAGTGCCGCAGGGCAGTGGTTTCTCTGCTCTTTCTAGCTAAGATGATGGATGGTGCCGGTGGGGGAGGGTGGCACTGAAGATCTCTCCGGCCCCTGGAGTCATCAGGTAGCTTGCTGCAGGAGAGATAAGAAAAGGGGCGGCGTCCGCCCAGCGCACAAAGGCGGTGGATGAAGGCTCTCCACCAATAACCCCGGCAGGAGGCGGGTGAGGAGAGGGAGGGTTAGTCGATGGTGAGGGGGTGCAGTGGCTGCTCTGGGAGGTCCGGGCACAGCAGCACCCCTCCCGGCCAAGCTCCGGAGACAGTAGCTTCTCTTGGACCGGCTGCTGGTAATGGATTAATGGGCAGAGGGGAGGCGGTGTGGGAGGGGAAGATGAAAGAGGCTGGGCATGGGCGGGGAAGGCAGTCGAGACACAGAGCACACAGTGAAATAGAGGAGAGGCAGGGGCGAGAGAGCTGAGAAGAGGAGGAGGAATGCAGGAAGAAGTGTGTGTGTGGGGGGTTGTTAAAATAGAGGTGGCGTTGAGAGAGGAGGAAAACCCAAAGAAATCTCAAATTAAAAAAGAGAAATAGGCTTCTTCCGGCTGGATATGAAATTACAAGTCTGATGTTGAGGGTTTCTGCTGGTAGAAATCTGTTTTCAGATAGTCGGACAAATCTGACGGATGCTAAAAGTGACTAACTCGAACCAGGAGGCAGAGCCTATTTAGCTGCATCTCCGCGTATGTCCGCCCCGCTTAAGCAGCACTACAAAGAAAGACTGAATATTTATTTTAATATATTTAAAAAGTAAGGGTTGTTGGAGAAATGGCTGTACATCCACCCACCCAATAAGAGTGGGCAGACAAATAGTCACCTGGAAAGAATACTTTCTAAACTTTAAAAAGTTGACAATAAGCAACTGGAAGGAAGAGATGGGGCTGCGCGAAGGGTCAAAACAATGGCAAGTCCCAATTGTGTGCAGATGGGTTTGGTGAGGCTAATTAATAAAAACATCGTTAAACATTGAAGATTACAGGTTTCGTACTTACGACGTGCAAAAGTCACGAAGTAGGGCTGACACTTGTTTTGCTCAAAACACAGACAAGGCAAGGCTAAACTGGTTGGAGGCGATTTTCTAAGCAGGAGTGACGGTCTTTTCTATTTGTGAAAGAGACATTCCTTTTAGCCAAACATGGTGTCGATTTCTCTGTTGATTCGACCCCTTCTATTCCTGACTCTGCTTGCCGGTCCATGCAAATGAAAAATCCCTTGTTTTACGCCCCTACCAGGTGTTTCTAAATGTTAATGTGCGTGTATATGTTTTATAAGACACAGCCAGTGAGATAACAGGAGGTTATCGCCCCGCCCCCACAAACACATGCTGGCCGGAGACAAAAGGCAGCTGGAGTATGTGTGACCCCGGATCCCTGAGTCCTGTTTGTTAAAGCATGTAGACTTTGTTTATGTTGGGCGCATGTTATCATGTTTTGTTTTAGAGAGCTCAAAGAGAACCCTGACACGCGCCTTACCAATAGCAGAGAGGTCTGGGTGGGCGAGATATGCATTTTACGATAACTAGGGTTAAGGGGCTTTCCTTTACGTACTGAAAGATCTGCGGCAGGAAGTTGTCAACGTAAATAAACACCTGGATACAAACCAAATTGTCCTATGCCTACTTTGTACAAACGTGCAGGTAAGAGCAGAAAAAGAAACACCTGGATGCATTAGCGACTTCGCAGAATTCTGTAAGAAGTGCTGCGACTGCTAGAGGTGGAAGGTGAATATGCCACAAACCGACCCGCACTTCCGACACAGTTCTGGGCAGTGAAGCGGAGGGCGGTCTGAAGTTGAATTGGGAAAAGCTTGTGCTGAGTGTTTGGTTACAGTTCTGGGCGGAGGCAGGAGAAGCTTGTGCTGGAGTTCCTAGGATGGGCGGTGCTGGCAGACTACCATTTACGTAGTAACAACAAGAAAGGGTGGAGGGGGCAGGGGAGGAGGGGGCAGGGGAGGAGGGGTCCGGGGAGGAGGGAAGGGCCAGAGGGACTTGATGGGAGTGGTGGGGGGGAGGGGGAGGGTATAGAGAGGGAGAGGAGGAGAGACAGGACAGGGGGAAGCAGCAGAGACACGGCGGGTAAAATAAACAAACAAGCCTTTCACCGTAACACGGCTGGCAGGGGAGGGGGCGGAGAGGGGAGAGGTGCGACACGGCAGTAGGAGGAGGAGGGGGGAAGGAGAGTAGGGGAGGCACGGCCTAGCGGCAGGCAGGCAGGGGAGGAGAGGAGGAGGGGGGAGGAGAGTAGGGGAGGCACGGCCTAGCGGCCGTGCAATCAAGTAGTGAGGGGGCGGAGCTGGGGGAGGCTGTGAGAGAGAGTAGGCAAGGCAGGCGGCTGGGGGCATGTGCACGCGCTTTTAAGCTCAATGCACATGCGCATTGAGCTTAAAAGTCACGGGCACTGCAAGGAATCGCCACGATTCCTTGCAAGTTAGATAAAGTCTGGATGAGCCCCTATAGTCTCGCTTGCTCGATGCGCATGCGCATCGACAGGCGAGACCTAAAAAGGGAGACAATAAACAATTAATTTACATGAAAAGAAAACACCCAATACACTCATGATACAGCAAAACATTGTGTCTAGAATCAGAAAGAGTAACAACATGCAAAGGAAAGAGGGACGTAGAGACCTCTCAAGATTAAAATAACATGAGAGAAAGAAGATGAAGCAAGAAAGCCAACAAAAGAAGAAGCAGAAGATAGGAAAGGGAAGAGAGAGACAGTTAACAAGAAAGAGGAAAAGAGAAAACAGATCAAGGCATGAGAGCCTGATCGGAGAAGAAGAAAACAACCAAGACATCAGGGGCAAAGATACACCAAAGAGGGAACACAACACCACGAGCTATCAAAGAAGGGACAATCATAATGAAAGAATAGAAAAGCGGAACCTCAGGAAAGGAAGCAATGTAGAAAAAATCATCGGAAGCGAAAGAGAAATAGAGAGAGCCACATTAAAGGACTAAGAAATGGTGGATTCTAATTAGCAGTGACCATGGTGGAAGAAGAGACACTCTGCAAGTACGTTTGAAGCTTTTGTGGGTCATCAAAAGAATGGGTACGGCCATTGTGCGTGATTTTGCAGAAACAAGGATGCAGAATGCCATACTGAATGTTCAACTGTCGCATCAGAGGACGGAGATTCAGGAATTCCTTGGGTCGGGCATTCGTAGCAGTTGAGAGATCCTGTGAAATAAATATGTTGTGACCAGACCATTGGAGATGCCGTTTAAGCCTAGCAGCCTTCAGAACCGACATTAATTCAGTGAACTCAAGGAAAAGCATAATAATACCACGATACTTGGTAGAATTGGAGTTCAGACGCCCTAAGCGGTGAGCACGTTGTATGTTAAGAGGATGAGACGAAGGTTGGAGGTCCAAAAGTTCCTGAAGGAATTTTCGTATGAAGGCCACCATGTCAGACCCCTCCACATTTTCCGGAATACCATAAACGCGTAGATTGTTCCTACGATTGCGATTTTCAAGGTCCTCAGTGTGTAGTTTCAGTTTATGGATCTCTTGCTCTAATAAGGGAATTTGTACAGAGGCACCATGTAAATCACTCACACGTTGCTCCAAATTCAAAACCTTGCTCTCCATAACAACCCACCGTTCTTCAATCTGTTTGAGCTTTTCGTTGGTGGCAGACATAAACGGTTGGAGACCCCGTACTTCTTCTAAAATAGAGTCAAGGATAGGATTTGGCGAGGACTGAATGGGGGAAGGTGGATCATTTTGTTGCCTTTTAGGTTTGGCTCCAGTATGAGACAATTTTGAGTCATTCGCCATAGTGCTGCCTTAGAAGTGTGCCAAAAGAGGAAATGCAGTATTACAAAAAGGCTGTGGCGCACACCACACACACCACCAAAACCTATTCTGCGTAGGACACCTTCACTGCCACATATAGATTGAGAATAGGAGCGAATAAATGCCAAGCTCCGTGCAGTGGGGCTATGCTGAAGCAGTGAAGAAAACTGGTCAGAGTAGGCTATATATTGGTAATCTCATAGGAACCCAGGAACCATCAACAAGTCGCCTGCATGGGTTAATACTGATTAGTGACACCAACATAAAGAAATGTTGACCTTAAACTTCAGCATGGCTACTCAGACTGGTGTATGGTAGACAGTCACTTCAGGCTCGGCATACTCAAAATGGCGGTTATATTTCTCCTCAGGAATTATTAGCAGGAGGCTGAACACCGGACCTCACCATAAATATGAGCCAGAAACAGTAGAGGAAATGCCACAATGCATAGTATCAGTCATATCCACAGTTCGAAATAGCAGCGAGGCAGTCCTAATGGAGCAGAGCGGCATTAAATAGTTAAAAAGAAAGACACGGGCGAAGCGACCCAAAATGGCGGCCGCCCGCGTCTCGTAAACGAGAAACAATTACCGCTATGGAAAGGTTACAAATCACGGCTCGAAACCAGCCTCGAACCTCATCCTCTAATTCTACACCTCTTCCGCCAGTATTGCCTTGCGATAAAACTTCAGTAAAGCTGCAAATGAGGTCCTCACGGCATTTGCGGCTGTTGTCCCCCACGGAGCTCACGGAGCCGCCGTCCTCTCTCTCCGGCGCGCAAGCCACGCCCCCCAAAAACAACATTTTAACGTAATTTGATGTAGTGAGCAAATACAAGCCGCATGTGATACACAAGATAAACTGTAATTGTGGGCACAATTGCAACAAAGAGCTGCGATGCCATGTTAATTGCAGTACGTGTGCTTTAAGAGTGCTAATTAACGATAACGAAAAAAAGTGCTAATTATTTTAGAAGACGTTGGTATTTGTTCCCCCATGGGTTGATGAACTCTCATAAATATACTCGACACCGCCCCCCACTCCGCACCCGCGTCATCATGTCAACTCCAGCAATCTGTTCTATGTTAATGTACAAAAACATATATGAATATACCAGCCCATGTTGGGTGCGAGAACCTTCACTAATGTTGCACCAGGATCCTTTGTTCATAGTGAAAGGCCCTGCTGTGATAGGTACTATCTGTCTCTCTGTGTGAAATGGAGCCTGGGGCCTTCTCTTCTCTTGTGTGCTGTCACGTGTGTACGTACCCAACAGTCACTGCGCCATCATACGACTGCTATGGCTGTCTGAAACACACTGAGTGTCGGACGTCTTTGTGCAGTCTGCAGATTAAGGTGCTGACTGCGAAAGCATTATCTTCATCCCGGCTTCCATCTTCACTTGTGTGATCCTGAGCACACTATTCTACCTTTCTGTACCTCAGGTCCCTTATCTGGCAAATACACTGGGTGCATTTAGAAACAGTGACACCTCCAGTATCAAGAACTATTAAAAAAATGTTTTTACATTGCCTGTCAGCTGAACAATGCAGTTAACAAGGATTTTTCAGGCGGCCGCGTGTCACAAAGACCTGTTTATACAGTCTGTTAATTTATTTGCGGTCCGCTGCTTGCAGCTTTTCTTTCCCACTATAAATGGACTACAGGTTCCAGAATGTAAAACAGGCTTTGCTTATGTCCGACGTGTGGTTGACCGTAGAGTACCATGGGACTGAACAAAAAAGTTGTCGCCATTACACCAACGCAGCCGCTTGTTTATATTTGCATCACGTTTTCACTTTAAGTTAAAGCGCGATGCAAAAATAAACACACACCTGCCATTAAAACAGGCAGCTGTGTCTCTGCAGATCTCGATCTGCTCGGGGAGAAAGATAGAGGGAAGAGGAAACAAAAAGTGCTTACCCAGTACTTAAAGACCACAGTCTAATGCCGCAAGCAAACAATCCAGTCTAGATGGGCGGGCCTAAAGGAGACTGGGCGGTCACCAAAAAACATCACTTTCAATCGGAGGCCAGCGTTCACCATAAAGGCCACTTCCGAAATCGCCTCGATTACAATAGATCTCGCGGAGTGGGCAGAGCTTGCGCTGCAATGCTAGGCTAGACCTAAAAACATCAGGTAAGCACCACTTCCTAACCTGTGTAGGAAGGGCGCTTCACTTTCATACTGCATTTACTGTGGGAAAGTGCTGAGACCTAAGGCCACTAGAAGGAAATCAGCAAAACCTATGAGGAAAAGGCAAAAATATTAAGGAGACGCTACCTGAAGAGTATGAGGTCTAACATTCCGTGCATGTACACAAATCCTAGCTGCAGAATTACCAACCTAAAGACATCCCAACCTTCACTGAGAGAAATGCTGCCTTGTGGTGAAAGCTAGAGAACCCTGGAACCCACAGAGCGGATCCACCTGCTTTCGACCAAGATCATCACCATCGGAATATGGAACATGGGGACCATGTATAAGACAGGCAAAACAGCTCAAGTGGCAGCGGAGATGAAAAATTACAACCTTGCCCTGCTTGGCATCAGCGAGACCAGATGGACACAGTCTGGACAGAAAGGACTGGCTCCAGGAAGAATGCTGCCATATTCTGGACACGAGGAAGAGAACACCCTACATACTCAAGGACTAGCACTAATGATAATGCGAGCAGCTAACAAAGCTCTGATTTGTTGGGACGCCCACGGTCCCTGAATCATCACAGCCAACTACCGCACAAAGAAAAAGATGAATACAAATGTGATCCAGTGCTATATATAAGAGGCTGGCTCAGTATATGGTGTACCCCTGTTGGTGATACACCCTGCACTGCGTCCAGGCAAATCTTAGTGATAGTGTAAGAGGTACCTGATAAGCAAAACCTCTCAATGAGTAGCTGTGGAGAGCAGCTAAGGCTTAAATAGGAGGGTGTAAAGCTGGTGCATTTACCACACAAGTCAGTCAGTGAGAATCACACAGGAAAGAACCACAGCAGTGTCAGAAAAATACTGTAGTATTCATTAGACACCAACACCAAACTACTTTGATATATCTCCTACCAAAAGATATACATACACATAAAAACAGTGTCAGCAAAACAGGTAAGTAAAACACATTAAAAAAATGGACCCCAATGGGGGGCAAATCATATACTAAGCAAGTGGAATGTCAATCAACCAATCAGGGATTTTTAGAGCACACTACTCACCCATAAGGGTCTCAATGCGCTGGGGTTCCAAGATTATCCGAAAAGCCTGGTCTTTAGGTATTTTCTGAAGGTTTGCAGTGTAGGGCTTCATCTGATGATGAGTGGAAGTTATTTCCGGGTCTTGGCTGCGAAGTATGAGAAGGAATTACCCCCCACTCTGGCTCTGTGGATGCGGGTGATTTCAGCCAAAGCTAGGTCAGTGGAGCGGAGGTATCTCTTGGGGGCGTGGAAAGAGATTCTATTGTTAAGGTATTGGGGTCCGGTGTTGTGGAGGGCTTTGTAGGCATGTGTGAGCAGCTTGAAGGTAATTATGTTCTCGACAGGGATCCAGTGGAGGTCTCAGAGGTGCTGTGTGATGTGGTCATGTCGTGGGATGCTGAAGACAAGTCTGGCTGCGGCGTTCTGGATGGTCTGAAGTTTGTGAAGGAGAGATTTGTTAATTCCGGCTTAGAGGGCGTTATCGTAGTCCAGTCTGCTGGTTATGAGTGTGTGGGGACGGTCTTTCTGGATTCAGGTGGGGGAGCGATTTAAAAGTCTTGCAGAGTATGCAGAGGGTGTTGAAGCAAGTGGAGTATACAGCGTTGATCTGTTGGTTCATGGTGTGAGAGGAGTCGAGAATGATGCTGATTTCGCTTGCGTAGTCTGTGAGGGTGGGGGGGTTTGCAAGGGAGGGGGCCACCAAGTGCCATCCCACGCGGTGGGGGTGGATCCGAGGATGTGGACTTCCGTTTTCTCAGTGTTGAGCTTCAGGCAGCTGCTGCTCTTCCAGGATGCGACACCCACGCTCCATTCCTTCCTGGAAACTGTGCGTGGTGATGTCGAGGTCATTGGCGAGGAAGAGGAAAAGCTGGGTGTCGTTGGCGTAGGATACTATGTGAAAGGGGTACCTAACTAAGACTACCACCCATGGATAAGTAGGCCAGGGGAAGCACAAAACCACCAAAGGTAAGTAACTAGGAGTCCCTAGGCGCACGGGTACAGATGTGATACCCCAGGTCAGAGTCCATAGAACAACATGGGGAAGTCACGGTTTGGATTTTCAGAATTCAGGACCCTTTCCAGAGGGACATCACCCTTGCGGCACTTGCAGTACTTGTGAATTAACAAGGAAAAGCAAAACAATCACATTCGTAAATGGCTCAACATGGGAGCAGAGGACCTTCATGAACTGCAATAGTAGAAACGTCATCTACATGATCACATGCCCATGTGGCAAAGAATATATTGGAATGACATCCAGACCCATTAAAAATACGGATCGGGGAGCACAAGAGCAATGTGGGATGTAAAAAAAGCACGACAAAAATGGCTGGCCATTATTTAACTATGGGACACAGCATCAAGGATTCACAGTGGACTGTGATCGAGCAAATCCAGAACGTGGAGAACCGTAGCCTTAAGGCTCGGCGGTGCAGGGTACGCCTGAAATCCCCTGGACTCACCTGCCTTGTCAGAAACAGAGACACGGACTCTTCGTCTGGCGTAGAAGATAGTATTTATTAGCTGCAGCTAGTACAGTGGTCTTAGAAGTAGTTGGTAGAACGAGGTTCAAAAGAGACTGCCATTTAACTCCGTGGCACACAGGTTCATATACGATACAATACAATGCAAAAGGCAATCACACAAGAGAATGAGACATGGGCAAACGTTATAAACAATACTTTAAGTCTAAGGCAACTCGAGTTTCCCGGTTATGTTTGTCACTTGACCCCTTGAGTAAATTACAAGTGAATCCACACAATCCAATTTACAAGTAGAGAAAACACAGCTGCATGTTGTGGAAGGACAATCGTGAAACAGGAGAATGCAAGAGACATGTTACGGAGGATAACAGATAAGATAACTTGGAGGAAAGAATGGTGTGAACCAACAAATAGTCTGGACGGGGATTAATCAGCTCAGACAGGAATTAGTGTACTCGGCCAGACCCTGACACTAGTTAGTAAACACAGGCAAAGAAGCCACCTGACACGTAGATGCAGAAACGACAAAAACATCGCGTTCGCCGCGCTGCCTGAGTGAGGGCAACAAAATGGCAGCGACTACAAAATGGAGGCTGAGCACGAACGAATTCGTAATTTACAGAACCTCAGCCCCTCCTTTTGCCATTACTCAGGCAAAAACAAACCAACTCATGCTAATCTGAGTCGGAATCAGCATCGATGTTCATAAAATCCTCAAGATGCTGCTGTACCATCATCCTAATATTCTCTGTCCTCTGAGTTGCAGGACGCGGAACGCATAAAGTACCCAACAGGCCACACACTGCGGGACCACATTGAACACACAGACAACAAGAGAATATGACGGCTAAAATTGCTCCAAGGAACGTTAGGATCTTCCATACCCAAGTTGACAATAGTCCCCAAAACCATCCCATAAAGGACCAATCCCCTTTGTCTTGATGAATCGACTCGGAGATGGTATGCAATTTGGAAATGGCTTGGTATACTGCCGGAGCATCGTCTGGAATATAAATGCAGCAGCTAGACCCGATCAATTTACAGACGCCTCCTCGGTCTGCTAGGATCACATCTAGCGCAATTCGATTTTGCAACGTCATAAGACAGTCAGCCTGAAGCTCTGCTGTAATGTTACCTATTGCACCTGCAGTAACGTTAATAGTGGTCTCAACCACTCGCACCAATTGTCTGATGTTTCTGCTGTTGACCATCGGGCCCCAAAAGGGAAGGAATCCTTTAAGGAAGTCTCCTCCCTCCTGTTCTGCCGTGTCCTTGACATCAAATATACCTCGGCTATATCTAACTCTGTGGTGGTCTGACAGAGCCGTATATGTAGGGGGAAGAAGGAAAGCTATATAACAGGTTCCAGAAAAGTTGGAAGGGAGCCATGTGTAAGCTCTATCTTTACAGACAAAATAGGTTCCTTGAGACGGAACCAACGGAGGGAAATCAGGGGACGAGAAAATGTAGTTGTGCAAACAATTCTGCTTGACGTCATTTTTCTTACTGTTGTCTTGAAGACAAATATTACCTTGATGGGGTACAGTCCATACAGGAGAAGAATCACCCTTTCTAGTTTTGTCACCAAGGCTAGAAACATAGTGGGTAACATTCCATCCTTCATAAGCTTTCTTTTCATCTAACGGAATCTTGCTCTTCTCTACAATCTTAGCCATCGTCACTATACCTTTTATCAAAGAGCTATGGCTGAAATCCAATCCATTCCCCGAAGTTTTTACAGGGGTTGGAAGTCTGTTATGGTATGCGGCCGAAAACATAGTCAGGTAAGCCCAAGCTGAACCTTCATATGAGAAGGGAAGAACCAAATATGGCATATCCTTTCGTGCATTGTGTGACATAAGACCGCACACCCAGCAGTCAGTCATATTAATAGCCAACTGGTGTTGGTGTAACAATTGGATAAACGTATTATTCATATATTCAGCTCTCCTTATCTGTTCATGTGGGGGTAGAGTATGCATTTTATGTGAAAAGACAGAAAGACGAGAGGGCAAAGAAATTGTAGAGTTAGCCACATTTCTCGGGTGTAGAACATGTACAATCCAACCTATGCAGGCTAATAAAATACACAAAAACATAAAAATACACAAAGTTACGCCAAATCGACTACGCAATAATTTCCAATATTTTAACCTCATTTCCTGCTTCCTATTTTCCCTATCTACGGTTGTAGTACCATCCATCTTTATCTAAAAAAAATGTCGCTCACGGCAATCTTCCTCAATCACTCAGCTACGTACTTCTGTATATCCTGAGGCACTAGCCACTTACTAAAAGAACAGAAATCAGGTTACAGTCGGAGTCTCCTACCGTGACCCTGCGACGGACACGGATGGCACATCTAATACTAAATATCATACAAAAAAAATTCTCTGATCAATAAGAAAAAAAGTTTTCAAAGTGTTCAGTTCCTTTGGCCGGCTCTCGGCCTCAGGTTGTAGCGAGTTTTTCTCTGCACTGTCTGGTCCTTGAACAAAGTTTTTGGATTCGTAGTGTCTATTCGAAGATGCACAGGTACAGCGGCTTGAAGAATATCGTCATCTGCTTTCTCAGACTGAGTTCCATAAATTCGAGCATCACTGAAAGGCACAAAACAAGGAACCGCTGCAGTGTCCAATTCCCTTACCCCACTGCGAATCCACTGGTCGAAGGGTAATGGCAATGGCACCTTCTTACAGTGCACGCCATGCACCCAATTTTGTTTGCCGAGCACCTTTACAGCTGTGCGGGTGGCAAGCAGGACTTGCGTAGGCATGGACCAGCGAGGCTCCAGATTCTTGGTACGTTGAACATTTTTGACGCAGACCCAGTCACCGGGCAAGATGGTGTGTCCTGGGTCTGTGGAAGCCTCTGGCAAAGCACTTTGTACCTGTTGACGAATAATACTTAATTTAGTAGTCGAATCATGCAAATAATCAATTAACAGAGGCATGGTATGTCAGAGTATTTCTTGGGACGAGGGACACCCCAAAAATTGGCTGGGCGTCCAAATACCACTTCATATGGGCTAAGTCCCATACGAGAGTATACAGTAGTTCTGGTTGACAAGAGAGCTAAGGGCAAGGCGTCTGGCCAAGCAAGACCCGTGCTGGCTTGAATCTTAGCCAGTTTAAGCTTGAGTGTACCATTATAACACTCAACCAAACCCGCTGACTGTGGATGGTTTGCCGCATGGAACTTCTGTCTAATACCAAGACCAGAACAGACTTTCTGCATAATTTGACCCAAAAATTCACTTCCATTGTCACTCCAGACAATTCGCGGCAAACCAAACCTGGGGAAGAATTCTTTAAGCAACACTTTAGCAGTTGACAGAGCAGTGTTATCTTTCAAGGGGTAGGCCTCTATCCAGCGGGAAAAGGCACATACCACCACCAGAACATACTTAAGGTTGTTACATCGATCCATATGAATGTAATCGATCTGTAACACCTCAAAAGGATATGACGGGGGAGCAAAATGACCTGCCGGAGTTGGGGTACCCTTTCCTGGGTTATGCATTAAACAAACAATACAATGCTTAACCACATTCTCTGCACATTTCGGAATTCCTTCATTCTGCCATACAGGAGTCAAAACTTGACCATGAGCCATGGTAACAACCGGCAGCACATAGGCGTCCGGTAATAACCATCGCTGATGTTACGACAATTCCGTCCTACAACCCGTCGAATCTAACATTCCTGTACTCTCCTTCCATGTTTTCAATTCCTTCTCAGTAGCCTCTCTCTGAATCGTTTTCACACTCTCAATCGTGTCTTCACGCATTCCAATTTCCCTAAGGACCTGCAACATACATTCGACTAGCGGTGTCTCTAGCTGTAGTTCTTGCTACCTTATCTGCAAATGCATTTCTGCGACCCACATCATCTGTAACTTTCTTATGTGCGCTGCACTTTATGATCGCTATTTGTGCAGGTAAGGTAAGTGACTCAAGAAGATCCGTCACTAACTCACCATGCTGAATCTTTGTCCCGTGAGAGGTAAAAAGTCCTCTCTCCCTCCATAACTTACCAAAACTATGTGCAACGCCAAAAGCATACTGACTATCTGTGTACACATTCACTCTCTTTCCCTTCGACAACACACACGCTCTAGTCAAGGCTATCAATTCAGCTGCTTGGGCTGAATTATGTCCAATACGTGCTGTCTCAACGATTGTGCATAAGGTGGTAACAGCATAAGCAGAAGTAGTCTCCCCGTTTGGAAGCTTGAAACAAGAACCGTCCACCCACATGATCCCATCCGGGTCCTTGAGCGGAGTGTCCTTTAAATCAATCCTACCCTTCGTTTCTTCTTCCGTTCGAAGAAAACAATCATGTTTTTCCTAAGCGTCTTTCTCCTCTGGGAGTGGCAACAGTGTAGCTGGATTTAACGTATTACATCTTTTAATATGTACATGACTCGCTAGAAGTGTCAGCTCATATCCAGACAAACGAGCACTCGTAAGGTGCTGTGTTCTTGTCCTATTCAGCAGAGTGTCCACTGCATGTGGAACCATAACAACGAGTGTGTTATCCAACACTAATCCGGCAGATTGTCTAATAGAAATCGCCGCAGCTGCCGTAGCTCTGAGACAACTGGGCAAAGCTTTAGCTACTGGGTCTAGTGTAGCAGAAAAATAGGCACATGGCCTCTGCTTATCTCCAAATTGCTGTGTCAAAACTGACAATGCGCAACCCTCTCTTTCATGAACGCACAGTGTAAAGGATTTGCTATAATCTGGGGTACCCAACACTGGAGCAGAACACAGAGCAGTACGTAGGTCAACAAAGCTTTTCTGACATTCATCCGTCCAAGGGAGCGGATGTGGCGTATCTTTCAACTTTAGTACCAACAGTGGTTTAGCTAAAAGTGAAAAATTGGGAATCCACTGTCTACAGTAGGAAGTGATACCCAAGTAGGCACGCACTTCTCTCTGCGTGGTGGGTACAGACATCTGTGAAATAGCATGAATACGTTCTGGGGTCAATCACCTTCCCTCCTTCGACAAGAGATGACCTAAATAGGTCACTTCTTGGCGGGCATATTGCAGTTTAGAGGGAGACACCTTATGATGTAGAACAGATAAATGATGCAACAACGCAACAGTCACATCCTTACACACATCTTCCGTATCAGCAGCCACCTGCAAATCATCCACATACTGAATAAGCGTAGCACCTGGAGGCAAAGAAAAAGCATCAAGTTGCGACTTAAGAGCCTTGCCATAGATAGAGGGACTTTCGCAATAGCCTTGGGGTGCTCTTTTAAATCTAAAACTTCGGCCACCCAAAGAGAAACCAAAGATATTCCTACTTTCTTCAGCAATATAAATTCTGAAGAAAGCATTCTTAAGGTCTATGACCGAAAACCAAGTTGCCGAAGCAGGAATCATCGTCAACAAGGCTGTAATGTCCGGAACAACAGGAAACTGTGGCACAACAATTTTGTTAACCTCCCTAAGGTCAATAACAAATCGATAAACAGGAGGTTGTGAAGGATGCGTCCTCTTATGGATCGGAAGAACAGGACTGTTACAAACATTGCCTCTCGTTTCTTCAACCACACCCTTCTGAATAAAATCATCGACAATAGCCAACAGTGCTCTCTCTCCATCAGTAGAGATACGGTATTGGGGAATGCGTGGCATTTTCACATTCTCTTTAACTGTGACGACGTATGGTGGGATCGCAAGACAACCCACATCATTTGGGCCTGTAGCCCAAAGACTTTCAGGAAGAGAAAGCAACTCGGGTGGGAACTGATCTCGAGATAGATACATAGAAGACGACAATTTCTTCCCCAACGTTAGATGCACACCAGAAGGTGAACAATATAATGTTGAATGTAGTCGTTTCAATAAATCCAGACCCAGCAAGTTCTCGCCGCAACCAGTTGTCAGAATAAGTGGAGCATTCAAATCATAGGGACCAATCAAAACGGGCATGGGACAAGAAACCGGATTACAAACTGGGGCGCCAGAAAATCCTACTGAAGTATTTATTAAGCCGGATAAAGGTGCCCCAGGGAGTTTAGTATGCATAATAGAACTTCTCATCGCACCAGTATCCAAAAGAAACGGTTCTGAAACACCCATAGTATTGATAGTGACATATGGCCCATCTTGATCTACTGGAATCGACACAACTCCCTCACTTTGTCCATGGCTATCCTATTTGATCTGAAAATCATCAGCCCTGTCTTCACAATAATCGTCATTATAATACTGCGTGGACTGAACTCTCTGCTGATCAAAGTAATTCGTAGTAGATGTAGGAAAAGGACGCTGCGCCTGAGAGGACACACCTCGTCCTCTACCTCTAGATCCTGTCTGGGCAGTACCACGACCCCGTGGAGCAGACATCCCATTATTACGCTGTAATAAAACCGGACAACTATTCTTATGATGTCCCTCTTCCCTACAATACGCACATTGATTAGGACCCAACGGAAGACGTGGTGCGAAGTACTCAGGTTTCTGAAGCACTTTCTGAAACTGAGGGGGTTGAGAAAACTGTGGCTGTGCAGAACGCGGAGGATAAGCTTGCTGTAAAAGAACCTTCGTTTTCAAATCTTTATTTTTCTTCTCTTGTTTCTCCTTCTCTTCCTTATCTCTATTCTCATAATACTGTGCAGTAGCCAGTATTTTTGCAGGGGAAGAGACAGCCCATGCACTTTCAGAACTCTTTAGTTTATTTGACAATTCGGGAAGTAAGTTGTATACAAACTTATCCACAAACAACCGCTGACCACCCTCTACACTCAAATCCTGACCACTATGATCAATAAATGTCTCTTCAAAACGAGTGAAGAAATCCGAGATGCTTTCATCTTTCTTTTGCTTGCATGCAGCTAGCTTATCCCAGTTAACTCGCACCGCGGGCATCATAGTTTTCATTAATTCGATTATTCTGCCTGGGAGGGCCGTAATCAGATCCTCAGGCTTCGCACCACCCACTTGATTTGGGTCAGCGGCTCTAATAGCAGCCCAATCACCACCTAATTCACCAACATGATTCTCCCTACGAATCCGTGCCCATAATGCTTGCGGAACAACATTTCCAAATAACATATCAATATCGTCCAAATTCATAATACAGGCCTCAACTGCTTGAGACAACTCCTTGTAATATCCAGCCGGATTTTTACGAGGGTCCGGAAGAGTTTGTTTAAGTGCCAATGCTTCAGACCTTTTCCAGGGTTCGTGTACCCATATACGCTGAAAATGAGCAGGGACAGCAGGCTGACCAACCACCGCTTCCCTCCATACTGGAGGAGCTTCACGCATCGGATAATTCGTAATTCCTTTGTTTTCGTAAAAGGACAAGGACAAAAACATAGTTTGAAACGCAACAAGTTTATTCACCGCCTCTTCAACTTGTGGTCCTACAATAAAACCTTTATCAAAATCAGCTTGTAATTTCAGTAACTCCGAAGGAACTGTATCTAACTCCATATCTTCCCAACCACTGATAAGAGTCTGACACATGACATTAAAAACATATCTTTGTGTGGGCTCTGCCCATTGATGAAAGGAACTCATAATGTCCCCTGTACTGTATTCTGGTCCATTCTTAATCCATTTACGAGCTAGGGAACCCAAAACTACTTTCTCATCCATGAGAGGAAGTTGACAACGAGATTGTCATCTAGAGAAAGCTGGAGACAGGTTCAAAGACCCAAGAAGAGGAGAAAAGAAATTTGAAACAGCGTCTGCCAGTCTCCTGTGCGAGGTAGGGGAATCCATTGAGAGAACAGGAGTCCTTACAGACATAGAAGGCAACGGGGACTGGAACGTAGCCGACTGAGTAACAAAAGTGGGGGATTGGAGAGGAGGTGGAGGCTCAATTACAAGCTGTAAAGACGGAGCAGAGGCAGGCAGGGAAGCATTAATAGGCTGTGCCGGTTGCTGAACAATCGGCAATGGGGCAACCATTGGTTGAGCAATAGGAGGGGGTAACAGAGGTGCATTAGGATTTTGAGCATAGGGCGGAGGCGAATTCAATAAACAAGACATTAGGGAATCTTCTTCCAATTCCTTACTTTTATCTGATGATGAAGTAGGCAGCATCGGATAGCATCTATCTATCGCCATGCAATGTTGCCTCTCTAAGATCTCATTCGCACCATCCACTTCATTATTTTTAAACTGCTGAGCAGCCTCTATAATTGACATGTTTTGCACTTTCTTATAATTTTTTTGCTTGTTTAATTTCCTTCTGTTTGGCTTCCTTACGCCAAAGGCGAAAAGAGTCAAACATTGCCGGCCGGGCTTTTCTTTTAAACAGAATCGTTTTCAAATTATCTAGTATGACGAGATCAAAACTACCATTTTGGGGCCATCTCAAAACTCCACTATTTTTCGTGTATCGGACCCATGTCTCATTAAGGGTAATGGGACCAATACCATGCTTCGAATAGAGCTTATAAGTGGGAGTTCCAACTGGGGGGATCGGACATGATTCCTCCAACTGGGAATCCCTCGTACAACCTAAACAACAATTTTTTTTAAACGTACTCAGTCCAGGCATCGTTACTTCTCTAGACTGTTCACAAACAACAAGGGGCGTAAATCAATGAAACAGTACAAACGTACTTACCCCTTGGCTTCGGGTATTGCAATACCGGAATAAAAACCCAAAAACCAGAACAAAACAAAGTTTTGTGGGAGCGACCCACCAAATACTTAACTAAGGATCGTCCTACACCAGCGAAGGTCCGTCTATCGTCTCGCTTTACCAAACATCATCAGAAGGGTCCTAGGCAGGGCGACAGTCAGGGCAGCAGTCGTCAGCAGCCGTCGGAGAGGAGTAGCCGCGCTGTCAAAGACCTTCGGTCCACTTTCAACATACAGGGGTCGATCACGTGGTGCGCTTCCTCCGGAATTTTCTTGCGGAGCTCCTCACGACCCTTGGGCTCAACTGATACCGTTGAAGTCGCCCCACGTTGGGCGCCAGTTGGAGAACCGTAGCCTTAAGGCTCGGCGGCGCAGTCTGAAATCCCCTGGATTCACCTGCCTTGTCAGAAACAGAGACACGGACTCTTCCTCTGGCGTAGAAGATAGTATTTATTAGCTGCAGCTAGTACAGTGGTCTTAGAAGTCGTTGGTAGAACGAGGTTCAAAAGAGACTGCCACTTAACTCCGTGGCGCACAAGTTTATATACGATACAATACAATGCAAAAGGCAATCACACAAGAGAATGAGACATGTGCAAACGTTATAAACAATACTTTAAGTCTAAGGCAACTTGAGTTTCCCGGTTATGTTTGTCACTCGACCCCTTGAGTAAAATACAAGTGAATCCACACAATCCGATTTACAAGTAGAGAAAACATAGCTGCATGTTGTGGAAGGACAATCGTGAAACAGGAGAATGCAAGAGACATGTTACGGAGGATAACAGATAAGATAACTTGGAGGAAAGAATGGTGTGAACCAACAAATAGTCTGGACAGGGATTAACCAGCTCAGACAGGAATTAGTGTACTCGGCCAGACCCTGACACTAGTTAGTAAACACAGGCAAAGAAGCCACCTGACACGTAGATGCAGAAACAACAAAAACATTGCGTTCGCCGCGCTGCCTGAGTGAGGGCAACAAAATGGCGGTGACTACAAAATGGAGGCTGAACATGAACGAATTCGTAATTTACAGAACCTCAAACGAGAGGGGCCTACTTGAAAAACAACAGCGTTGGGTGTTTCGCCTAGGAACACATGTGACAGGGCTCAACGATGACATTCCTTGGGCTCAACTAACCTAGCACTCCTCACAAAAACCAAAGTGTCTGACGTCATATAAAGGGTTCATGAATATCTACAACAGTGGGATGCCTAATATGTGTATCACTCCTGTCCAATTACCCCTGGGGGACCATATAACACTATCACAGTGTGAATCAGTTATCCACGGAGATGTATGCCCTCACACATTTCGTTCAGATAAAATATTATTCTACCTGAGATTTCATATATACGCGCTTTGTTGTTCGCCCATGTTTTGAGTTTAAAAATCACAACGGGAACACCCTAGCGTTAGAGAAACCTTTTTTGACAGCTCTCCATATTCAATTATTATGGGGATAGATTCTGAGGACGCTACTGATATGTATATCCCACCCAGCCCCCATCAAAAAGAAACCTCTTTCATCACTGTCCAGCACGTGACAGCTCAATTGATCACCATTCATATACACGCAGGAAGTAATCCCAGTGCGGTACCATCTATAAGCAAAGAGCGTTCTAGTTTGCGCCCACACCGCGGAGTAAACACTCGGCGTCACTTCCGCACCGCTCCACACCTAAACAGGTCAGCGCTCCAGACTTTTTAACTAGGAAGATGGCTGCACAGTCTCCCGGTTGTCCATTTCTTCCGGCTTGAAGAACTAATTGAACGTCACTTCCGTGATTTCCAAAGAAACAGGATAGCGCTCTAGCATTTTGTGCCACCAACATGGCTGCACGCCCTTCTCCACCAGGTGCACTCGTTTCAATCATTAAGACCAATTAACTAGCATATAAATACCCCACCCTCCGCCCTCTCTCTCAAACCACGGAGCCGCGGGATAGCAAGAGAGGAAGCGAGGACTTCACAACTTTAAGTAAGTACGGCATAGCCGTTTCGGGAGGGAACTGATTGCTATTTCTCCCACGATGACAGATACAAATAGCTGATAACTCCGTTTTCCATTCTGGGTCTTAACAAAACAAGGCGTTTTTTCCTTTTTCTTTTTTCCCCATATTTCCTCTCGAAAAAAAGAAGACAGTGTCAAATTACCTCTCGACCCGATAAGAAGGCTCATGGAGCACTGACTCCTTACATTTCTAGTATGTACTTTTTCAGCCACTAATTCAAACAAACATCTTTTAAGACTCACGATATAGAGTGTGTGCTTTCCGTTTTTATGTATGTTTGTTATGTGTATTGTTACCCCTCCTCCCTTCCTCTACCAGAACAGGTCACAGCACCATTGTTTAACTGTAGCATATAACATTTAAAATGTTCACTATGCATCACCTTTCTTTTCTTCATAGGTGATCCGTGTTTGCGCATTGGGAAGCGCACATGAAGTAACTGTGCTCTTTTTTACAGGCTTATTTTCAGAAATACTGACAGAGCTTTACATTAAAAAACCTTACCAACTTGGTATCGTATTTTAAAATCATTTTGAATATATTCACGGATTCTTTCACAAATTGATAGCAACTTAGTGAGTGACAGAGGGATCATCCTTAGTCCTGATGAAGAAGCCTTGAAGCTTCGAAACATGTTGACTTTCCCAGTAGAATCAGCACATTACTAGCATGATGTCTCCAAACCACCTTATTAACAGTACCAGCCTATGACCGAATAAAGTATCTTTAGTCCATAAGGCCAGGTACCTTTTAATATCACACTTTTCATCCACCCCTGACCCTTTTCACTCACTACAAACACACCTCACATAGCACTACAAAATCAAGTGCACCAGAGTAGTCGCCAGTCGTAGCACGCCCCATAACGCAGCGGGGCTCGAAGACCCCGATGATGAAGCATGAAACCACGGGCCCTTTTGGTGTGTGAGGGGTATTTTAACAAACACTTCTAGACATACACCCCCAAAAGAACCTCTTTGAGGTGGATACTTTTTGTTTCCTTAACCCTTCCCAGAGGACCCAGAGAAAACCCTTAGGAACCAGGGAGGTTGGAGAGCACCCCCACCCTTCCCGTGGATACCCAAAGAAGCAGGATACCTACACCAGTGAGCCCGGGTGCTAATGTGTGAAGTGGTGTCGGAACCGCCCATTGAAGTAAATGGGGATCTTCGGAAGTCCAGCTGCTACTGTTACCCGTTGACTAGGTCAATGGAACCCAAGCATGGATTCCAGATGAGGCGCACCTGAGGAAAGAGAAGACAGAGTCTAAACCACCTGGAGTTCTCCGGGAGGTGCAGGAGCACAATGTGCACCCTTCTCGGGAGTTTTTCACAGCAGAAGGAGGTCTTGGAGTTGTGGAGCCCACGCGAGGATGTAAAAACAAAGTAGCCACCCATGAGCTGTCCCATGATGGT
Source organism: Lissotriton helveticus (assembly GCF_964261635.1). NCBI lineage: Eukaryota > Metazoa > Chordata > Amphibia > Caudata > Salamandridae > Lissotriton > Lissotriton helveticus. The sequence goes on from NC_136065.1 coordinate 2,084,146,698, forward strand.
CGAAGAAATGCAGGAGAGCCAGTGGCTGGGAGACCACCAACAAACCTTGGCAAATGTAGACAGTGCGTTGCATGAAGAGTTGCAAAGAGGAGGACCAGAAAGGTCCAGGGATCTCACACAGCACAAGCAAGTTAGAGCCAGCCCTCAGCCAGCAGGAGAGCCAGCAGAAATCAATGAAGACCTTTGGAGGACCCTCTGTCAGCAGGCATAGGGAGTCGCAGGGAGGTCTCAGCAACACAGCAAAAATGGAAGGGTGATGCCCCGAAACCAGTCCCAGGATGCTTATTTCCAGTCCAGAGAAGACCTGGCTTGGCAGATAGGGCTGGACTGTTCCCATTAGGCACAGGGTCAAGACTGATTTGCATATGGCTGGATATAAACAGGAGCGGCATGGTGACCAAAAGAACGATGGATTTAACCCAGATCTCTTGACTGGGGGTGAATGTTTGATTTGCTCTGCATTCCAGCCATCATCTGTGTGTCTTTTGCTTTCTCGCCCTAAGTGCGGCAGGTATTCCCAGACATGGGTCTCTGGCTCACTCTGCCACTGGATTCAAGCTAGCCTGTCTGATGAGGGGTGATGTCCCAAAACCGGTCCCATGATGCTTATTTCCAGTCCAAGGAGGACCTGGCTTAGAAGTGTGGGCTTGACTATTCCCATTAGGCACAGGGCCAAGACTGATTTGCATATGGTTGGGTATAAACTGGGGTGGCAAGGTGAGCAAAAGAACAATGGATTTAACCCAGGTCTCTTCACTGGGGGTGAATGTTTGATTTGCTCTGCATTCCATCCATCATCTGTGTGTGTTTTGATTTCTCGCCCTAAGTGCAGCAGGTATTCCCAGACGTGGGTCCCAGGATCACTGTGTCACTGGATTCAAGCTAGCCTGGCTGATGAGGGGCAATGTCCAAAAACGGGGCCCAGGATGTTTGTTTCCAGTCCAGGGAGGACCTGGCTTGGCAGTTCGGGCTGGACTGTTCCCATGAGGCACAGGGTCAAGACTGATTTGCATATGGCTAGGTCTAAACTGGGGTGGGATGGTGAGCAAAAGAACGATGGATTTAAATCAGATATCTTGACTGGCTTGCATGTTTGATTTGCTCTGCATTCTGTCCATCATCTGTGTGTCTTTTACTTTTAGAAAGTGGGGATTTTCCTGCTTAACCATTCTGTGCCTCTACCTGTCTGTAGTATACATGTGTGGGTGGCCGACATTTAGTCTCTTGTGAATTCACTCTAGACAGTCACACAAAGGGAGCTGAAGTGTGCCCTACATATCCTCATGGGCCATCACCAGCTGATGGGCCTTCCTGAGCTAGAGTGGTGGGATAGTTGCCACTGACACCTGAATAGGGCTGTGCCTGTCCTCCCACACAGCTCTCTGCCCTCTTATAGTATGTCTGTAGCCAGGTCAGGGAAAGGCAGGGTTGATAAAGATCAATTCAAAATGGTCAGGCGATTTAGTTGATGTTTCCTAAGTTAAATTTGCCCGGCGTTAAACGCCTCTAATACCATACGAAGTTATCCAATAAAGAGGCAGGCGCTGGAGACAGGAAGACAGGAAGACAGGAAACAAGTTTTATTCCGACGGAGCAGAACACGTCAGATCGGACAACAAGGTATCGTCTCGAGGTGCCCTCCCAGCCTCTCTGGGGCCTGGTCTTTTATACACTGGTTTAAGACATGTGAACGTTCTTTATTACAACAAAGACATTGTGAAGTATGAGGATGACATCCCGGCACCCCCCCAGTTCCGGCCCATTCCAACACATGACAACAGTAGAGGCCCTTACCCCTCATACAATGGGAGGGGGCTATCACGTAGCTGAGTGTTCTGCCGATTCCTTTGGAATGTGTGCGCCTGATCGAATCTCAGGGGGTGGGGAGGTCATGATCAATAGTGGCTCCTTTCAAGAGAGGCGAGTGCATACAGTAGTGGGCAATAAACTGTATCCTCAGGCTAAGGGATGACCAGCGGTTCGTACAGGCAATCGGGCTCAGAGGAAGGGGTCATCAAAGGAGGGGTATTCATGGACGGAAAGAAGGTGTTGGTCAGGCACGGGGTGTGATTCTCAGAGACAGAGTCATGCGGGAGGGGAGGGCTCATGACTTGTGCATGTGAGAGCGGGGACAGCCAGGGTGCATGGGGGAGGCTCGCAAGGTTCAGGGAAGTGTGCTGACGGGTGATCGTGAACAGGGAGACCATGGTACCTAAAATGGCTGTCGTGTATGTTCATACGTGAGTCTGCAAGATGGCGTAGATGATGTTCAGTACACGAACTAAAATTCCACAGGGTCTTGTGCACTACAAAGACATTCTTTGAAGTAGGCCTACTTCACAGGCAGAAAGGGGTATAGGCATTGAAACTCTGACACTCCAAAACCAAAACCCTGCTGGACTGAGGATATTCTGCCAGGAAGAAGACCTGGCTGCTGTAGGATGGACTGCCATGCTGACTGTTACTTTGTTTTGCGGGCCTGCTGCTTACAGCTTCTGTCCTGGAAGTGAAAGAACTGAACTTTGCTTTCTATATCCTGTTTCAAGGCTCCAAGGCTTTGGTTAATGTGTTCATATGTACAAATGCTTTACATATTGCCTCTGAGATAAGCCTGACTGCTCGTGCCAAGCTATCAAGGGGTGAGCAGGGGTTATCTTATCTGTGTGACTCCCTTACCCTGACTAGAGTGAGGACCACTACTTTCTAACAGAAGGCATTCAACATGGTGGACAGAGAGACCCTTTGGAAACTTGTAAGTGAGGGCTGGAGTCTGCCAGGGATGTTTGCTCTTGCATTTTTTCTCCGTGCTGGCCGTAGACTGGATTATGATGACATTCACAGCGGGAAGGAGAAATGGGATCCAGTGAACATCTTGGATGCAGCTCGATGACCTGGACTTTGCAGCTGAGCTGGTCCTATTCTTCCATACCCATTGAAGATGCAAGAGAAGGCCAACAATTTGGCAGCCATATCAGCACAACTTGGCCTCAACATGCGCAGGGGAAACACCAAGATCCTGAAAGCTAGCACCGCCAGCACAACTGGAGTCAATCTTGCAGGTGATTCACAGGAAGAGGTTGAGGCCTTCACCTATCTTGGCAGTGTCATAAACAAGCAGGGCGGCACAGACACTGATGTCAAGGTAAGAATCGGCAAAGCAGGGGCCGCCTTCTTCAGTTACAGAAGATCTAGAGCTTCAAAGACTTAACGCTGCAAACCTAGATCAGACTTTTTAACACCAATTTAAAATAGGTCCTACTATATGGTGCAGAAACTTGGAGGACAGCTGTGACCACCAAAAACAAAGTCCAAACCTTCATCAACACCTGCCTGAGGAAAAGGCTCCAATTCCGTTGGGCAACCACCATCACAACAACGACCTATGGCAGACTTTCCAACTCCCTGCTCATGAAGAAATCATGAAAAGATACTGGTACTGGATAGGTCACACCCTCCACAAGCCTGCATCAAACACTACCAAGCAAACCCTGACCAGAAACCCTCAATGGAAAAAGAACAGAGAAAGGCCAAGAAACACCTGGTGTTGAGGCCTCGAGTTTGACTACAAGTAGATGTGTTACACCAGGAGTCATATTGAAAGAAACGCTCAGACAGACATGGCTGGAGAATCCTGGTTGATGGCCTGTACTCCAAAAGGAGTAGTAGGCATAAGTAAATAAGTAAGTAAGCAACACAATGTCTGACAGCTATTTTTTTCAATTCCAGCACACCGCACACCGCACACCTGTTCTGTTTCTCTCAGCCCCCGACAACATTCCGACATTTTGAACACCTTCCGGCTGACTCCAGCAGCTCTCAGGTAATTGTTTTTGGCTGGTGGGTTCTTCCTCCATGACCGCTATCCATATGAGAGGTGAGTCTGGAAGGTGCTCTGCACTGGAGTGAGGGGGAGCGCAGGACCCCCTTCTATTTTCTTTCCCCTTCTCTCCCTGCTTCTTGACTTTCTCCTCATCAGAGGCATTCCAGGGGGCCTCTAGCCCCTGTCGGCTGCACTTGCTGCCCATTACAAGGTAATTGGATTGTACGAGCAAGTCGGGGGACTGCTTCCTCCTTCCTTGTCACAGTGCTGAGAGGTGGTGAGGCATCTGGTGTGTTGGGGAGGGGTTTCAATGTGTCATGTCGTTTCCACCCTAGGGTAGGAACTGCACCATTGGGTTGGTACCAGGCTGATTCTGTGCACCCCCTCAGGATATGCCAGAGGTCTGTGAACATATTAAGGAGAAGCTGGATCAGGGGGGTAAAGCCATTCTGATCTTATTAGACCTGTCAGCGGCCTTTGATCCTGTTCAACACGTTAGGCTCCTGGACAGGATGCACAATCTTGTAGTAGGCGGCCCGCACTGGAGTGGCTTTCTTCCTTCCTAGAGGACAGAAGCCAGGAAAGTCTGTACTCCTCACTTTGCGGCCCCCATCCCCAGTCTGAAAGTCAGAGTTTCTCAGGGCTCTATATTGAGCCCCACTCTCTTCAACTTATATATGTCCCCTTTGGCGCCACTGGCAGAAGCAAGTGGGGCAAAAATTATTTCTTATGCTGAAGATATGCAGTTCCTTTTCACCTGTGACAGGGGAGCGTACTTTGAGGGTGAGAAGATCAGAACCTGCCTCTCGAAGGTGTACAATTGTTCAGTGGCTGAGGAGGAACCAATTTCAATGGAATATAATGTAATCCTGAGAAATCCGAATTCATCTTTTTTGGTTCCCTGCCCTCGGAAGAGTGGAAACGTTGGTGGCCTGGGAATATGTCACCTACCTTCTCAGTGCAAAATACTGTTAAAAATCTGGGCATTACGATGGACAGTACTCTCTCGATGAGATCCCAAGTCCAGTCGGTAGCATGCACCTACTTCGGGCTTCTGCGTATGTTGAGGACATTTCTCCTCCTTCTGCCACCTGAACACAGGAAGACCGAAGTCCAGGCATTGGTTACATCCAGACTGGACTATGTCAATGTCTTGTACCTGAACCTTCCTGAGTATCTGCTCAATCGCTTACAGGTGGCCCAAAATGCAGCCGCCAGGACTCGTATATCCTAGCACCTCAAGGTATTACACTGGCTTCCAGTAAAAAAGAGGATTAGGTTTAAAGCTCTGGTGCTGTTTTTCAACGCCCTTCACAGGAGTGGCGTGGAGTATCTCAAAAGGAGAGTCACCCATTATGTGCCGCCAAGAACCTTGAGATTATCCACTTCGAGCCTGGCATCTGTTTCCAGGATACGGGCGGTCGTTCTTCTAGGTTCCAGGGAGCCCAAGCCTGGAACCTTCTCCCATTGACTCTCAAAACTGTGATCGACCTAACCATTTTTAAGATAATGCTTACAACCTGGTTATTCTGCAACTAACCTAGCTCGCCTTTCTACTAGTAGCAGATTAAAACCGTCTTTCCTGCTTTCAGGGACATCAGCAGGATAGATTGAGTGTTTTCTAGCGCCGGGGCACTCTTGTTGAGTAGCTGTGTGCTCTATAAATGCTTTCATTCATTCATTCATGTCATCCTTAAGGCCAGCTAGCCGACTGTGCCATCATAAGCCACCCTAAACCTAGTTAGGCAACAAATGGTTCTGGCAACCACTGAACATGACAACCCTGGTCCCCCAGGAAGCATGGTAACACATCTAGAACCCTTTCACTCAGTCACTCGTACTCTAGTACTCTCAGAGAAAATATACAAGGAATACGCAGAGGGACTTTTTAAAGTTTAGTTTAATATGTATTGAACTAACGTGATTCTTGTATAAAATATATGAGCTGCAATGATCGATAGACAGAAGCAAATGAAAGTTATTAGAAGCACCAAAATGGTGAATAGAATAAAAAGCGCCAGCATTGTGCTGAAATCATGTTTAAATTCAGTCATATAAAACAATATAAAATATTGGGCGTACTCCTACTATGCAGTCCCTAACCTAAGTGTCTGGGGCATGTGTGTGTGTGTGTGTACAGCAAAGAATCCCCGACTCCAACCCCGATTACCTGAGGGGAAAGAATGTAAGTCCACGTCGTGATCATGAACTGGACACCCTCTCAGAGAGAATCAACAAGCTGCTGGGCCGAAATTCAGCGTGTAGAGACCTCACCAATGTCAGCAAAAGTGCTTCTCTGCCTAAACCGAGAAATACTTGTTTATTTATAATTAGGGCTCCTGGTTTTATGGTATTTATTTTAACATTTCCCCCTATATTTATCCATATTTATTTTTTGGGCATTTTATGTTGTTATGTTATGTTATATTTAATGTATACAGCGCACAGCTACTCGAAAGCGTCCCGGCGGTTGCTTCAGAAAGAAAAATATGCACACAAATCAGAGACTAAAAAAGTAATGTTTTTAGTTTTTTCTTAAACAACAGTGGATCCTTGTTGCCCCGAAAAGCCAAAGGCAGCAGGTTCCAGACCAGACCAGCTTTTCGCACAAAGGAATTCCCACTGAGTCTTTGGCGATTGAACCTAGGGGTCTGTATCAGCAGCTGAGCAGATGAGCAGATGAGCGCAGCTGTCTCCCTGGTTTGTAGAAGGCAAATCTCTTCTGCAAATAAATAGGGCCTAGGCCATAAAGGGCCCAATGCGCGATGGACAACTTTTTGAATTTCAGACGAGATTCAACTGGGAGCCAATGCAAGGAGCGCAGGTGGGTGCAAACATTATGCCTAGATGACAGACACAAAAGCAGTCTGGCTGCCGAGTTTTGGACAACTTGCAGTTTCTTAGCAAGAAAACCCGGGCTACCAACCAGGAGGGCGTTAGCATAGTCCAAGCGGGACAAAAACAGGGCAGGGACCACAGTTTCTTTGGCACTACCTGGCAAAAAGGGAAGAAACTTCCTCAGGGTTTTCAAAGTGCCAAAGCAGGTACCGGCCAACTTCTTCACTTGTGTCGAAAAGTTCAGATTGTCATCGACCCAGACACCAAGTTTTTTTGCGGCGCCTTTACTTGCGTAGTCCCCTTTCTATCCCCATTGCGTGCATTCGGAACGTCCCGGTCACGTGGGGGGTCACGGCGAGGACGGCACCTGTGGATTTATGCCGTGATAGCTGAGTCAGTGTTTGTTCGGACCTTCATGGCGACGTGTTGTTGCAGTACTTTGGACTGCCGACATTGGATTTTCCGTGCACACAGGTGATTCTAGAACCCTGCGATTGACCCCCTTGAATAAAAGATAGGACAACGTAAGAAATATTTGGCGTTTGTCGACATAGTAGGTGGCTTGCCACCGTGAAGTTCAAGTTTGTTTCCCCCTATTTCTGTCGCCCTGTCCTGAGGAGGCCTAATTCTTTGGAAGGCCGAAACGCGAACGCGTCGACACTTTCCCTTTGGAGGAGTCCTGTTATTCTCAATTTATTTGTGAAAGATACTTCACTGGACACATGTGAAGAGTGGGGTTCCACAAAGCTCTCGTTTGGAACCGGTGTGTTCGACTACCTCCCAGTGTACCACCTAGATTCAATAGGAGGACACTTTTTGTAGTACTGTTCTATAGGGTATAAGATAGGAAGTACTTAATAGAGATATATATACAAATGAGACCCTCCCCTTTTCTGTCATATATTGCTTTTGTTATATGTTTTTGCTGTATAAAGTGTACATGTTGTTCCATTGTGTATATTTGTTGTATATAGGTATGTACATAGTTAGGCTTATTTGTTGCGTATAATGTATACATTTTTGAGAGGATTTTGTGCTTGTGTTTTGTGATATATATAAAAGAAATGAAAAAAGTATAATTTGAACAGATTACAAGAAATAAAAAGTGTAATCTTATCCTCCCGTGGGTGTAATGATATTAGAAAACATTCGAATAATTCCGCAGTGGACGTTAGTCACAGGACCAATAGGAGAATTTATTGTCATCTATTGTGAAAATGTGTCCATATCTGTTCCTCCTTTTGCCAATTTTCCTTTTTCTATATATTTGCTTGCAGTTGGTCGCGGAAAACCGGGAGGCCATAGCCTTTCTCTGAAATCCGTTGAGAAAGAGCCATACAGGAGCACTTCAGATTTTCCTTCATTACACTTCAGCTGTGCATTCGCCAGCCAGTGAAAAACCGAAGACGAACAATGTTGCGCAGCCACAACCGAGTCATCCTCCTTGCTCCAGGAAAACAAGAGCTGGGTATCATGAGTATATGTATATTTATCCATATTTGTTTTGTGTGTAACTGAAGTTGTAAAACTGTACATTTCCATATTTATTTAACTGATAGACACGCACTCATGCTTATGAAGTCTGTCTTGATTTAGTAGTTTAAGCTGGCAAATATTTCGTAACAATACATCCACTAAATATATTATACCACAAATGTATGTTGACATATGCTATTATTTAAAGTAATTTCATCTTGTTTTTTTAATTTAACTGCTCAGCTGTTTGGCTGAAATTCATGAAAGACAGCACGGAGAGTCACTTCAAAGTATCCACTTTTAAAAATAAATGCATACAGAAAACACATTGTTTTCTGTCAGTATTTATCTGTAAAAATCAGTAAAAATGGAAAACAGGGAGCCTTATTTATAATATAAAGCATCCTTGCGAGTCCTGTGCAAGCCAGCATTGTTTTGGTCTATAGATAGCCTTGTTGCCCTGGGAATGGAAAAATAGAACGACATTTGCACAATGTGTGTTGAGGCCTTTTCATGATGTACAAGTGAATCGTGATAATGGTAGGCAAAGCCGATTCTGTAAGCAAAGCAGTTTCAGAGAAACAAATCCAACATTGTCAGGTACGCAAATGTGTGTAAAAGGTTATTGTGTGCAAGGGAAGGCAACTTAAGAAACGTGTTCATGCTGAAAGATGGCATTTGTTCTATGTGGCCTAACGAAGACACATAAAAAATGGGGGCCTCAGGCAGGGGCAGCCCCTACAGCCTGACGGCTGCTTCGGCTGCCCATCCCAGGGCCAAAGGATAGTGTAATTGGCCCGGGTGGACTGGTTCCTCCTTTCTCCCCCTCCGACTGAGAGGCAGTGAGGCACCGGTTGTGTTCTTTCCTCATCCCACAGCTGGGGAAGTCTGGAGTCCTCGTCCGCATGCATGTTAGTGCCAGGGTGTAGGGCGGACCTCCGTGCTGATGAGCTCGATTCCCCCCGGCTGCCCATGTTGTCCCTCACCAAAGGGGCCAGACGGTGCAGGCGAGTGGGGATACCTTGAAGAGAGGGCTCCCTTTTTTTATTTCTGCCTTCATTGGTAGGGTGATCAGTCACCGCCTGCAACCTCATCCTGCCGTTGATCATTGGGTGCTCTGTTATATCCGAAGCAGTGAGCTCACCCCACCTGGGGCCAATGGGTGTATGCCCCCGCCATATGAACCAAGGGATTCCGCTACCCCCACTGTTGCTAGCTGAGACATGGCTCCGATGGGGGAGAGGGGGGTGGGAAGTAAGGGATCAGGACTCCGATTACAGACGAAGATGGATAGATACACAGTACCCCAAATAGCGCCTCCCCGCAGGGCCGGCCTAAGGCATGTGCAAGCTGTGCACCTGCACAGGGCCGTCAAACCCCAGGGGCCGCCGCGCCAATATATATCCTTAGATACATATTTGCGTGGCGGTCCCTGGCAGGGATTTGGCGGCCTCGGGCCCCCTACCTACACTCCCTGCTCAGGGCCTCCGTGAGCCTAGAGCCGGCCCTGCTCCCAGTACGGGCCCTGAGGGCCCTCTGTCACATAGACACTGGGTACCACAGATCTGTCCATGTTTCTGCTAGAAATATGGGCCTCCCGATTGGTGAAAGAAAGCAGACTTGGATAGATAGGAGCACTTCTGCCCCAGGACCTACATAATGTGGCAGGGAGAGTTCCAGAGGCTGAGGGTCGGGTCTCCATGCTGGAGGGCGCAGTGACAACCCTCCAAATGGTTGAACATCACCTACTTGCAGCAATCAAAGCCCTAGAACAAAGGGTGTAGGATGCTGAAAATCTGTCCAGGCGTAATAACCTGAGGTTTATTGGGTTCCCAGAGCCCCACTCCGCCGGATAAATTCCTGGAGGACTGGATTGTGTCCTAGATACCTATTCGCATGCTTGCTGTCCACCTGGTTTGGGATAGAGAGAACGCATAGGGCACTGGCGCAAAGACCTCCTCCGAACTTCCCCGAGGCCCCCGGATTGTTCGCATCTTTAATTATCGAGAAAGGAATAAGATGTTGCTAGTGGCACAAAGGAAGGGAGAACTGGTCCATCTATCCTCGTGCATAATGATCTTTCCGGACTACACCAGACACATTCTAAACAAATGGAAATGCTTTGAGGCACTGAAATGGAAATACGGGATATTAACCTCTCCTACATGCTCCTATTCCCAGCTCAGGGTTATTCACAGAATCACAACCACAAGTCACACTTCTTTGACACCATAGAGGCGGCGTGGAAGTAGGTGGCTGAGAAAAGAATGATGAAAAGATACCAAACGCCACTGATGTTCCCCTGGGGAAAGCAAACTACCCCTCCAGGAGACCGTATACTCCAGTCTGAAAGGTTAGAATCCGGCTCTTGCATCGGCTCTAAATGAGGAAGTTTTTGTACAGGGAGGGAAACCTTTCTGTTCAAAAATAATCACAAGAGGCTTTTTCCTCTTTCTATGGGTGTTTCAGAATGCAGCACACATAGAAAGGAAAAACGAGGAGAAATACAAATATTTTGCCTCGTTGTGCCTCTCCTGGGGAGGCGAAAGCATTTGACACAAGGGGAACATCCCCAGCAACACTCATTGCACACCCCTTTAACGCAGAACACTACGTTAAAGGGACTTATATTTATCAGTCAACATTAGGCCAAAAAAGTGGCTTAGTGCAGCCTGATAAATATCACGAAAGGCTTCTGCGCCACGGAATGTCACAAAAAGTGGCATTCCGGAGGCACAAGGAGTCTCATAAATGAGGCCCTAAGTATTACATACTTGGACCAGAAGTAATGGCAGGATGCTGAATATATCAATGCAGTAGACATCCTATTGTTGTAGGAAGCCCACAGGATGCCCGCCCCCTTATTCACCTATTTTTCCATTGTCTGTTTGTTTCAAATTGATTGTTATTGGCCGTGGAAACAATCTAGTAGTAGTTGCGCACTTGCACAGGGAGCTTGGAGAGTGGGAGATGAGGGAGCTACAAACTTTTACGAGGTTGGGGGAGTTTTGAACCTGCAATCGGGAAATGTGAGGTTATTGTTTCAATTTATCAGATTAACAACTGCCACTTCTATATGTTTACCAACCAACAGGACACGGTGGGGACGTGGAAATGCACCACTGGTATCCCACAGTATTACTCCCAAAAGTCATGAAAATCCTCTCCTGGTACCTCAATGGCCTGGCCAAAAACATCAACAGGGGAGTAGTTGACCAATACCTTTGCAGACAAACATAGCCTGATAGAGCCCTCCTGTAGGAAACACACTTGCTGGGATCGCACTGTAAATTTTCTCATGCAAGTATATGGTTATTTTGCAATGACTCTCTCATGAGCCTGAAAAGAAGAGTAATACAGTTTAAATGTGTAAACTGATTTTAACATTGTAGTATTTGCCTAATACTTTTAAGGGAGTATTCCAAAAGGTGTATTGATTAATACTCATTTCAGCCGAAGTGAGAAATATTTATTTATAAATTCAGAAATCTTTATAAAAACACATACTCACACAATACGACATATATTGATAATGCTTTCGCAATATAATGTCACCCCCGTGAAGTGACCATAAATAGCTTGTCTTAAAACATGAAGTGACTGTATTGGGTTAAATAACTGGTTATTGGAGTAAGAAGGATGTCCTTTGTGATTCTAATTCAATATTTCAGATCAAGGAACAGAGGGGCATATTATCAAGGGGGTTTATCTCCGCTTTTTTGGCTTTAAAAGCCAAGAAAGCGGAGATAAAATTATCTCCCTATTACCAAGCTGTCGCTAACACCAGTTAGCGACAGCTAATAGGAGATAGCGACCATCTTGGGCCCCGCTTTGCATGTCAGTGATATTTATCACTAATGACATGCAAAGTGGGCGTGCCAAGATGTTAGCGACTGGAAACAGTCGCTAACATCGCTATCTCCTATTACCAACTTTTGGAGATATTCGCGCTAAGCGCGAATATCTCCAAAAGCTAACACCTGCCCTGAGCAGTTCTTAGCCATGTTAACCAATGGGAGGTGGATAACATGCTAAGAGCATTTGCTCGGTAATGCATGAATATCGCTGACTTTTCAGCGATATTCATGCATTGCGGCCGTTTTTTATCGCATTTGCGATAAACCTTGCTAATAGCAAGGTTTATCTGCGATAAAAATCGCCGATGTGCGGCGATAATTTTTGTCTCTAAACAAGTTAGAGACAAAAATTATCGCTAGTTGTTGGTAATATGCCCCAGAGTCTTTTCTAGTGCTCTCAAGACTATCCTTATTGGTTGCCAACGACATTTCGACCCGACTATACATTTGGGGTGTTTCTTCAGGACGAAGAATTCTGGGGCTTAAGGAAACTTAGGCTCCTTTCATAAGTGCCGAGTCACTAGTGGCATAAGTCTTCCAATTCACCGATAGTCCACACCCTTAACTCATTGAACCCGGGTCAGTTATATGCAATAGGATCAGTACCATGCAGAAGGATTGAAACACCATCAAAGTTCTGCCCTTATGGCAGGAATACGTCTGGCATAATCAGGTGGAATTACCTTGTTACATGTATAACATCTGAAATAGGGATCGCGTCTGGGTGAAAACCGATCCAGTCCTTTAATTGCAGGACCCAACTTGGGAGTACTCTGTAAATGAGGAATTTGAATCAAGAAGCCATGGCAGATAATCCGATCAACAGGGTCTTGACAGGTAAAGAAAAAAGATATATTTGCATTTCTGATATCCGATCCTGCAGCAGCACCCTTGCAAATCCTAGACTTTCCAATGGACCTGACTCCAGCTTCAATAGAAGTCAATGGGAGAAATACTTTCTCCTGATTCTTTATTTTAAGTCTCACACTTTCCTCTTCAAAAATGTTGGCATGTACGACATACATTCATAGAAAAACTTGCGTGCACACATTCATAAGCCTACAAATCACTAGGAATCACCCTAGACCCTAAACTGGACATGACCAACCACAGCAAAAACTCTGCAAAGACTGCCTTCCTCAACATGAAGCTTCTCTACAAAATTAAACCATTCATCCCTACTAAAGACCTCAAACAAGACACCCAATCACTGGTGCTATCCAGACTTGACTATGGCAACGCAACCATAACCGTCACCACAAAAACCCACCTGACTCCCCTCAAAACAACTCTCGACGCAGCAGCCAGAATGGTCACCGGAATCAGGAAATATGACCACATTTCACCAGCACTAAGAGAACTAAAGTGGCTCCCATTGAACAGCGAGCTAATTTCAGAGCAGCCTGCCTCACACACAAAGCCCTACTCACTGGAAAACCGGACTATCTGGCCGCCAAACTCAAGAGGGCCGGTCAGACATGAAACCTCAGGGGCTCCAACTCCATCCTTCTCATCCCCATGAGAACACACAAACAGAAAACGCTGCGAGGTCATTCGCTGGAAACACGCCAAAAATCTGGGACTCCATCCCAGCAGATATCAGAACTATCCCGTCCTTCACAAAATTAAAAAAAACACCTAAAAGCCCTCCTCCTCAACCACTCCATCCCGAATGGATAACCACCGCCTTCACGCTATCCCTAACTCTGTTGCTCTCTGACTTTACATCACACAGATCCACCTCAGCCCGCTTCCAGACAAGTGGGCATAAAATAAGGCTGCCTCAAGATTCTCGGACTACCTCAATATAATATTCAACGAGGCTACCTCAGGACTCAACCACCACCTCAAGAAGCCTCAGCACTCTTGGACTGCCGAACTTTATGTTTAAGACTGCTCTACTATGTAACTATTATGAAACACTGTTGTAAAGCGCTCCGATCCCCTCGGGTCAGGTCAGTGCTATATAAAACTCCCCAAAAAATAAAATAAATAAAAACAAATTCTAGTACTGGAACTTACCTCATCTTATGTGCTCCGAGCTGCAGCTCCTGATAGACTGGCCGGCCTGACAATCTTGAATTTCGGGCATCCTTCTTTGGAAGCTCCCACCAAAGTTAGAAGACCTGAAAGCTAACACCAAAGATTCCAATTTATTTTATTCATACTCTGCCCGATCAGACACTGGGATAGGGTTGGAGATCAACCCTCCTTCTCTAGCCCTGCTTCTGCTAGGGTATGTGAGTGTATGACAGACAAGCCCCACCAAAGTTCCATTAGCTAATATGCTGCACAGCATGGGGTTTGAGGGGGGATGGGGCCCATAGAGGACGTCATTTGAGGCCTGCCTGTGTTTGGTTGGGAAACATGGGCACATGGAAAAGAGCTAAGGGGTTGGGGCAGTGATACAGGGAGTTGGATAGAGGGTTCCTCGCCTATGCTGGTGTGGGCTGCTTCACTGTCAGCATTCAGCCCCACGTGGTCGCAGAGTATCTTCAAAGAGCTGTGAATAGCGAAGGCGGCGGGGGGGGTGTGGGGTTGAAACAACTGTGTTCTAATTTGGAGGGATGTTCTAGCAAAGGTTAACATACATGTGTGAATTTGGTTTCAGAGTGTGTGATGCGACAAGTTAAAATCTCCTTTGCCATAGTGTGCCAGAGGTGAGTGAACCATAGCGAGATGGACCAGGTTGAAGGCTTCTTCCATTGCAAGATGATGGTTTGTTTGGCTGCCCCTAGCATGTGTAGGATCAGACGCCAGGCAGAGTGTGTCATTGCTTAGAGAGATTATGGTCGTACCCATAGAATGGTTACCTGACTTGAATTTAGTATGGGGAACCCCACTGTGTCTTTGATGTGGCTCAGCACCTCCTTCCAGAAAAAGGGATAGAAGTGGGCAAGACCACCAGATATGGATGAAAGAGTTTGCGGCTGAATTGCATCTCCAACATAGGGATGAGGAGGTGAGGAACATTCTCTGCAACCCGACAGGTGTATAATACTAGCGGGTCATGGCTTTATAGGCAGTTTTACGTTGAGAGATGCTTCTTTTAGTCCTAGGGATGTCACGGCAATACTGTTCCCACTGATCCGAGGGAATAGTATCTGGAGTGTCTGAGTGCCACTGTGTTTGGTAAAGGTAGAGGGACACAGAGTTGGAGTGTTGTAAGACCTGGTATGTGTGCGAAATCAGTCCCGGCGAGCCATCAAAAGAGCACAGAGGTGTCTTGAAGGAGGTGAGCTGGCGTATGGCCCCTTGTGTATTAGTGGGAGTGTGTATCCAGTGTCAGAGCTGATAATGTTGCAGTTGTGCAGTGGTGGGGAGGTGGAAATCTTGCGTGCATTGGTAGGAAGTCTTAAGAGTTTCCCCCTCAAAAAGATTGCTGATCGTCTGACATTCCCCTTCCTCCCAGTCTGAGAAGGAGTGGGGTTGCAGGGCTGGAGGAAAGTTAGGGTTCCGGGCCAATTGAGTGTTGGGAGAGGGAAAGGAGGTGAGACTCCTGGTGATGGTGGGTTTGTCCCATATGTCCAAGACCATTCTTGTGGGGGTGGCAATGTAGGCACTGAGTGGTCTGAATCTCTTTAGTAGCCAGGCCAAGTCCCAAAGAAGTCTGCATGCCACCTACCTATCCATATGAAACCAATGATTTTCACTTTCGCAAACCACTCACTCCGAGATGTAGCACAGTTCGCCGCCCAGTAGTAAACAAGAAGATTGGGGCAGGCCTGCCCCCGATCCCTGGGCAGCATGAGTATCCTATTGGTAAACCTCAGCAGACCCTTTACCCAAATAAAGGAGTTCAAGTCTTTCTGGAGGCTTGTGATAGCTGTGGAATGGGTGTAGGGAGCGTTTGTAAAAGATAAAGCACCTTCGCCAATATTGGCATCTTCACTGCGTTAAGTCGACCAAGCCACGACATGGGGAGTGACTTCCAGCATCTCAGATCTTCCATGACAGAGTGCCGGCATTCCGGCCAATTCGCTTGAGACCATGAGGCCAGTGTAGAAGTCACATTGAGATCCAAGTATCGGATCGAATAGGTTGCCCATCTGAATGGGGTGAGTGATCGCAGCTCAAAGACATCCTGTGGTGAGAGTATTAGATTCAGCCCTTGCGACTTAGCTGTGTTAATCTTAATACCCAAAATTTGTTCAAATCTGTGAAGGAGCGAGATCATTGCAGGGAAAGAGGCCCTGGGATTGGTCAAAGTAAGCAGAAGATCATCTGCAAATAGCGCAACTTTATGTTGGTTGCCGCCAAAGGGGCTACCCTTAATGTTAGACGGATAGATATTGCATGGGGTTCCACTGCTAGGGCGAAAAGTAGAAGGGAGAGCGGCGGGTACCTCTGCTGATGTGTACTGGCGGGGAAAGGAGCCAGTTAACCCAGAATTGCAAAGTGGGGCCAACGTAAGATGCCATTATTCGGGATATCATTTTCAGTCTAAGCCCGATCCTCAGCAAAACCGCTCTGAGAAAGGACCAGTCCACCATATCAAATGGTTTCTCAGCATCTAGGGAGAGGAGACACGATGGAATGCCCCGTCGCTGGACCATCTCCACCAAGTGGGCCAGACGATGGATGTTGTCTGCCTCCTGGTGTTGGTGTATGAACTCGACCTGGTCTGGGTCTATCAGGCCAGATAGGTGAGGCTCCAATCGGTTTGCCAGGAGTTTGGTATAGATCTTGGCATCTATGTTGAGGAGGAAGATGGGGCGGTAGGGTATAAGAACTATCTCAGCCATGGTCATCGTGGGTGTCAAGCTGGTGTTCCCCCAAGAAAGAATTGAACAGGTTAAAGAGCTGGTCCTGTAATTGGTGTAAAAACAAGCGACAGAAGGCTCTCACTGTTTTCATTTCCAAGATTTCGACTTGTCCGTATGAGAGGTCGTTCATTTGCCTGCCTTGGCCCAGGCTTTTGAATTCTCTTCCAACTTCCCTTAGGAACTGTCATTCCCTGCTATCTTTTCATATATGCTTAAAGACATTTCTGTTTAGTGACTCGGCTTGATCTCTGTGCTCCTTTTTGCCTGTTGCTTAATTTGGTTTCTGCCTCCACATGCTCTCAGCGCCGGGAAACCCTGTTGGGTAGCTGCGTGCTTTACAAGTGCAATAAATGGATAAGGAAACCGCAAGCCCATCAGAGCCGTGGGCCTTACCCACCGGTAGGTTTTTCAATGTCTGATGCACTTCAGCCAGTGTGAACGGTGCTTCCTGACTTTGCGCATGAGTGGGATCGAGAGGTGACCATGGACATGAAGCGAGGAAGGGAGCGGTCTCTCCTTGGGACCTATCACCATCGCTATATAAGGGGGCATATAATGTATAAAATGCCCGCTGTTTGTCAGTTTCAGAGGTGAGCCATGTGCTGTCTTTGGTTTTAACCTTAGAGATATGGTCATAGGAGATTCGGGTGCAGATTGTGCAGGCCAGAAGGGAGCCAACCTTGTTCCCCCCTTCGTAAATCTTTTGTTTCAGTTTGAGAAGTGAGCGTACAGCTTTGTTCACCCTGCATCGCCCGCAGTGGGCCACAAAGTAAGGCTAGCTGCTTCTGAAGCCGTCACGAGGGCACAGCATGGTCTAAGCGTTCCAAGGCCTTGATGTCCCTGGATAGCCCAGTTTCCACCAGCACAAGCTTCCTGGGTATGGGCAATTACGATTGAGGTAATAGTGCCACGGATGGTTGCCTTCAAGTCATCCCACAAGGTGTGCCCATCAGTATCAGGTAGGGCATTCGCCTCAAAATAGGCTTCGATATCTCACTGGATCCCGGCAACATTGACCGGGTTGCATAAAGTGTGAGGGGGGAGCCGCCAGCATTGTGAAGGGCGGGATGTCACACTGATGCCCTTCAGGGTTCATGGTCCAAGATAGATATCTCAGAAATGCTCACCGACTGAAGGGTCCAGATAATAGTCGATGTGTGAATACGAGCGGTGGACATGAGAGAAAAAAGTGTAGTCTTGTGTGTCGGGCCACTTATAACGCCAAGCGTCTACCAAGACCAAGTCTGTGATATCTCTCTACAGTGCCGCCGACATTGCCCCCACACCCTGAAAGGTATTCGCAATGTGATCCAGCTCAGAATCCCACACCAGATTGAAGTCCCCCCCCAATAAGCATCTGTCCGTCCTCTTGTGACACTAGATCCTTGAGGAGCTTTCTACGGTATGTGTCCTGGGATTGGTTGGGGGCATAGACATTGATCAAGATAAGGGGTCTGGTGTTGACTTGGGATTTAATTTTGAGGTAGTGTCCCTCCCTGTCTCGTGTCACTTGAGTCCCATGCAAATTAAGACCCGCCTTGATTAGAATAGCAACCCCTGCCGTCATCTATAAAGGGGATGCCCAGTATTGGCTTGGGTATTTGGGATGAGCCATGCTATCCGTATCTGAGCATAAAAGGTGCAGGAAAACAATTTTTGAGTCTTGTAGCAAGAGAGAAAGCCAGACCTGTATTTTTGGGGGTATTGAGGCCTTTCACATTGAGTGAGAGAAATTTCATGTTCATGTGGGGTGTAGCAAGGGGCAGGGCGCCAACCCTTGTCCGGCAACTAATAGTGGGGTGCGTGTGTCAAAGGGGTCCTGCTGCATGCAGATGTAAAAATGGAGAGAGGCTGCAATGTGTTCGGCACCGTTTGTCCTGCAGTGTGCAGAGTAGCACGCCCCCCATGGCAAGGCAAAGTAGCAAGAAAGAATTACAGTGAGCACTACCTTGAGACAGAAAGGGGGGGAAGGGAAGGTTGAACCAACAGTAACAAGTACAATAAAGCCAACAGGGCCATAGTTATCTATTCAAGTCCTGGAATGGCCCATTGGTCGAGAACAGGACCATTCTGAGGAAGTCACTCCCCATGGGAACAAGTTGAATGGGGGGTCCGATAAAGACTCTTTGCAGGTCACGGCCTCCGGACCCGGCAGCTGGCCTTCAGCACAAAGGGTGGAGAGTCCTCCCTGGGACCTGGGAAAGCATTGAACTAGAGCCAAACATGAATCGCTCTGTGGTTGAAAGGTGAAGGCCATGAAAGAGCTCCCGGGGCTTGCCTGGTCCCCTCCAGGAGTATCATTGTATATTCAGGCTCATGTATCGTGCATCATGCAACTCATGTGTATGTGCTTGGGCAAGGAAATTGCCAGGCAGCCATCCGGGGATAGCGAGGACCGTTTGCGGGCAACGTCCGTGGTCAAGGCATATGGGGCAGGGTGCCACAGAGGCAGGAGGAGAGTGAGGTGGTGATGGAGCGTCGTCCATGGAGCATAAATGCTGTATAATATGCTGCTTGGCCTGGAGAGTAGATTTTCCCAAAACCTGGACCTCATATCTTGAGCGCAGTACGGTTGTCTTCTCTGGGCATACAGAGTCTCTAGGCTGAGTGTGTTTCAGGGTTGGGTAAGAGTCTGCCGAGATTTGGAGCAGCTGCTTGGCCTTCAGCCGGGATCGGATCAAATCTGCGCCTACATTTCCACGTAAAGATCAGGGCGAAGGGATGGCCCCATTGGTATTTAATGTTGAGCTCTTGCAGCTTGTCCGTGACCGGTTTGAAATTCCTACAACGTCGAAGTGTCACAGGGGAGAGGTCCTGGCAGCATGTAAGATTACCTCTTTCTCTGTAAAGAAGTGCCCTCGGGTTAGGATATGCGGCATAAGATCAGGTCTGCCCCTCGGGCCGTGACCCGATGGGCACTGTCTAAGGCTGGTGAAGAGCCGTCAATGTCACCCCATACCACCTGGAGGAGGTCTGCCGTGTAGGCCATAATATCTGGCCTCTCTGTGCCTCTAGAGATCCCCCTAATGCAGAGATTGTGTCTCCTACTCCTGTTTTCCAGGACTTCTTGCTTTGTTTGGAGCTCTATGTGTTGTTGCTCTAAGGTAGTCATTCTGCACCATAGGCCCTCCTGATCCTCCGTCGTGAGTCCAGGGTACGTTCAAGATCATCAACCTGGCCCTCGATTTCCACCACATCGTGACTGAGGCAGTGAAGACAGTATTTAAATTCTGACTTGAGGGAGCCTATCTCTGCCTTTATTTCTTGCAGAATGTTGATCATTAAGCCCTGTGAGAGAGGGTTTGCCGCTGGCTCCCCGAGGGTCGGTGTTAGCGGGAGGTACGACGGGGCCGAGGCAGTAGTACCTGACTTTAGCAACATGGATGGGACTATAGCATCTCTAATCGAACAGAGTATTTCTCCTTTCTGGCTTTAGTACGGGGCAAGTTCCCCTGGGGTCTTCTCCCCACAGAGACTCTGGATGAGGGTGTCTAGGGCCAGGTGGGTATTACTGCACTCTAATCAGAGATCAAGGAGACGGTGGATCCGATGCCTTCGGGATATCACAGACCGAAGGAGCACCACCCCTCCAGGCCCAGAAGTGGAATGGGGCTGGAGGCCCCAAATCTGCATCATATTTATAGGCGGGGGAGTCCAAGGCAATTTCTCCAAGGTGTGTGCCCCGACCCCAGGTAGGCCCGGATGTCTGTGGGAGCTCCAAAGCCCAAGCATCAGTTCTCTACACGCACAGTGGGTGCGTGGGAAGCACCCGCTGCCTGACAGTACAGCCGATCACCCCCGCTCCAAAAGATTCACACTGCAATCTGCTGTAGAGGGTCTCAGCTGCAGTTTCAGTGTGTGGGCCTCTGACAGGTCTCGCTCGGTTTGCACCATGCACCAACGCCAGTGTTGGAAATGGGATCCCTGGCTGGCCAGGGCTTTCGCCAAAGTCAGTCAGAGACCACCACTCCCAAGTCAGGGCAAGGGAGTTACACGCCAAGATAACCCCTGCTCACCCTCTAGGTAACGTGGCGCGAGCAGCAAGGCTAAACTTGGAGGCGATGTAGGCTAAGTATTTGCGCACGCACCCCAGCAACAGCACCCAAAGGCCCACCACAAAGGAAACTCCACACAAGGTTATATAAAAATAGCCTTTGTATTACACCAAAACACATTAGATAAAACACACTTTACAATGTGCCAGAGGCACGGGCAGAATTTACAAGGGATTATTTACAAGACAGGGCCACCTGGACCACTGTCAGGAATCAGCACTTTTAGAAGTAACAATACAATACTTGTAGGCCTAGAACTTAGAACATAGCCTATCAGACAGTACCTTCCGTCCTGGTTGCACGGGATAATGCGAGTGACCTCCTTAGTAAGCTTGAGCGGGCGACCCAGCGAAGCGGCGCGGCTCAGGGTAGAGCGGCGCTGCTCGAGGCTTGGACGGGCTGCCGGCACAGTACAAGCGTTTCTCTGGGGCGACCAATGTGTGCGGCTCAGAAGAGGAGGGGGAGGCAGGATGCGGGCGACCCAGCGAAGCGGCGCGGCTCAGGGCAGAGCGGCGCTGCTCGAGGCTTGGACGGGCTGCCGGCACGAGCTGCCGAGGGGAACGAGCGAGGCACACTTCAGCGAGGCCCCAGGGGCCCAGGGAGATCAGACAAGTCCCATCAATTTGGCAGGGAAGGCACCATAGAGTCCACTGGTCCTGGGACTCTGGTCAGGGGGCAAGCTTAGTATCAAGCCCTTGGGATCACTTATAACAGAAGATCACTGTAACACAAAATAGGACATAAAGCACACAACCAGTACCCACTGGTAACTGGTAAGTCCCCCCTACGCAATCCTAACCACCCTAGGAACAGGTCACGCAGGGAACCAGGACCTTACTAGCACCACCTGCACTAGCAAGAACAACCACCTCAGTATCACAATACAAGTAGGGGCATAGACCCGGGGACAAAACACATGATGCAGAACCTACATTCAGCGGTGTAAGGAACAGGGCACATAATGTATCAACAACACATTCAGAGGTGCAGAACACAGGGTGCGCAAAACATACTACACATTGTACATTTCCTAACACCCAAAAGCAATAGGACATAGATCACAACAGCATCTAAACCTCAGTTAGCGCATAAATCACCTTTAGCGCAGAAATCACAGTAACATGAACTTACATCAAAGTCCAGGGTCCAGGTTGCGCCACTGCGCCAAAACCTAAACGTGGCAGCTGCCCACAAAGTGCTGGGCAGCTGGGGATGATGGGGAAAACATGATGTGGGAGCCTCACAGGCTCTGAGGAAATGACTGTCCCCTTTTTGGAGCCTCTCCGGGCTCTCAACAAAAAGATGTAGCCTCACTGGGCGGTGGGGTCCCTCCCAGGGGACCCGGGAACACTGGGGGTGCCCTGAGCCTCTCTAGGCTGTAGGCACAATTGCGGGCATCGTTGGGGTCCCCCTCCTGGGGACTCAGAGAACCAAGGAGCCTCTTGGGGCTCAGCATCTGGGAGCCTCTCGGGGCTCCGGGCAACAGCGGGGGAGCCTCGCAGGGCTCAGCATCTCAGAGCCTCTCGGGGCTCACTAGCAAGGTGGGGGGGTAGGCAGAGTCCCTCTCGGGGGACTCGGACATCACTTGAGGCCTCACGGGCCTCCTAACGCAACCGGGCTCGCTCTCAAGGGGAGGGGCGGGCCCCGACACCCCTCCTCCCCGGTAATACACTCACCGGTCTCGCGGCGGCTGGGGGGCAGGAGAGCTCCCGCTCCTCGGGGCTCTCCTGTGCTGCGGGCTGGACTGCTTGGCCGGGGCTCCCTCCATGGCATGGGAGCCCCGCAACACCGGCGCTGCACTTGGCTGGCTGCCCCGGGCTCTCCTCACCTCACAGGAGCCCCGGGCGGCCATCGCTCCGCCTCAATCCTCTTCCGGTCGGCGGCGGCCAATCCCAGCGCGGCGGCGGGCGGGACTTCCTCCGGGAAACCGGAAGTCCCGCCTACAGTCAGGCGCGATGCCGCCTGACTTCCTGGTTTTGCCCGCGGCTGCGGCGGTGATCTCTCGGGGGTATTTACGAGGGGTGGCACCCTCGAGATTAAAATAAACAGCGAGGTGGGCACTCGCTCGTTTTAAGTAATAAACGGGCAAATAACGCCGGGTGGGCACCGGCTGAGATCAATAGCGCGTCCAAGCGCCCAAAGGCAAATAAAGCGCTCGCCCAGCGCTAGGCACACCGAATACCGCTCTCCTGCACCAGGGGTCAATGGAAAGCGCTCCCAAGCGCTAGGAAGGAAAATACAGCGCTCCCAGCGCTATGAAGGCACAAAAAGCCACAAAGTCCTTCAGGAGGTGGTCATCAGAAGTCCAGGGGCTGGGCAGGGCTCAGGGAGGCAAGCCATCCCTGAGCCCAAGCAGCAGCACGCCCCTGGCAAGATTCAAGCAGCAAACAAGAACATTTTCATGGGGTCACAGCCCCTCTTTTATACACCTTTTCCCTTTGTCTTTAGGTGCAGGGTGGGGGCAGAACCAGTCGCAGCTGGTCTGGGAGTACTGTTGATGGCCCAACCACCCATTCTATTCACAGGCAGGGCTAGGGTCATCAGTCACACCACAGGGGGTGGAGCCAGCATTGTGTGGGGAAAACCCAGCACATCCAGGACACAGGTACACTCCTCCCACACATCACTCATGCTAATCTCTCCATTCACCACCGGGGCAGACCCACACAGACTTCCTGGAGCCTGGCATCCCAGCCAGCTCCAGCCAATCACACGCCAGGCATATTTTACACTAATATGCCAACTCCTAGAAGTGGCGCTTCCGCACAAGACACATACACGCCGCACATACCGTTGCGCAGCATTCACTCTCACGAGTTCGCACATACCAAACTTAAGCATGCACGCCTCACGCATCAGGAACTACCAGGGACACAGACATTCCCCATGCATTCCTATGGGAGGGCAGGCCAGTCTCACTCCACGCACTCAGGGAGCGCACGCACTTTACACTGCGCCACAGTGTCAAGGTGCGCAAAGACCAGAAATCACTACACTTCAAGGCAAAAAGTTCAGGGGTGAACCTGCCAGAAGGCCCAAGTCCAACACGACCCCCTTCCAGCCAAAACGCAGGGGAGACCAATCACCACCGTGATGGACTTCCCTGCTTGGGGCGATAGAACACGGACGCGGGCCCGCACTGCAGGGACACCCTCCGGTTCTACGCCAAGTTAATCCATAAGACAAGCACATCCTTAAAAAAAACACAGGCCCAACTAGGCTACCCCACTGGTACTCCTTAGCTGTCCACGGCTAGGACCAGGCCCTAGGCCACCTAGATACCACTGGTCCTTGCCAATACACAGAGTGGGGGGTAGTAACCCCTGGCCTGCACTAGCCATTCTCCACTCCCTCTCAGTGTAGTTCCAAACTACCACTGATCCTTCAACCTAGGGTCCGCACCCTCAGGCTGACCAGAGGTCACGGGCAAGAATGCCCCACCCTACCTCCACTTCTGAAGCACCCTCCAGAACACAACTCTCCCACCAGTTTAGGACCTGACTTCCTCAGCAGCAGTGACCACAGTCAGACCAGCACAAGAACGGTGTAGTAAGGCGTTGCACTTTGCGGGTTGCCAGATGCAGCGCAGGCGGCGGCTCGCGGACCGCGTCGAGACGGGGACGGCGAGCGGCATAGACTGCGCGGCCGAAGGCAGACGCGGCTCAGTGCGGTGCCTACAGGACACCAGGCTGGTCATGACAGATAGGTCACCACTCCCTTAACTGGTCTACCACCTGGGATTCAAATTCACCGGATGCACAGGGGTCAGACTTCCTCTGACCCCCTTCCAGAGTTCTGCACCCTCCCACTGTAGAACAGGGTCCCTCCACTTAAGGTAGGCCCCACCTGCTCTCAGGGTAGTACCACAACACTCAGCCAAGAACCCTAAAGATCCCTGCTAGGCCTGTACCACCCCTTCTGGGAAACACAGGGTCTCTTCACTTAAGATGAGCCCCACCTGTGTTCACAGGGGTACCCCTAGAAGACAAACCGGCCAGGACACTGGCTACAGTCGCCCTGCCGTCCAGGACAGGCAACACCTGAACCTGGCTCCCTAACCTAGGGACGCTACCCTTTGGCTAGATGCCTGGCGCACCAGGACTTCTACAAGTTGAAAACAAAAATCTAAGACTTTCTCTCCTCCTTCAGCAGCAAGGCAACCACTGCAGGTCAATACCCCATACAGCTTACCCGGTTCCTTCTCATCAGGCAGGAGTTCCCTCTTGTAACTTCAGGACACTACATACAGTTGCCCTTACGTCCAGATCCGGAAACACCGGCTACTGGCTCCCCAACCAAGGGACGTACCTCTTTGGTCAGATGCCTGGCGCACCAGGACTTCCTTGAGGGTGACACAACTAATGTGTCGTGTACAAGTCTGCCTGACACTCAGGACAGAAGTGGCATCACCATGGTCACTCACTGGCGACACAACCCTTCTGGCTGGCCCCTGACCCACTGGCTCTTCCACTGGGGAACCTATCCCCCTCGCACCCCTCCATCTGGACTTCTGCACCCTCCCAACTGGAGCGGTACTGCCAGACACCAGAACTACTGGAACCCTGGTTACAGAGGTTCCACGTTCTCCAGACACTCTGGAAGATCCTCCTCAAATGACCTATTGGTACAGCCTAGGCCCCCGACCTGATGTTCCCTTCAGAAACACTCCAGGCCCTGACACTGGGTTTTGGGCACCTGGAGACATGCAGTCCCACCCACTCCTTCTCCTCTTGAGACAGGACGTGAGCCCCTACACCGAGACCTAGCTGGGCTACACTGAACCTCTTCCACCACGCTGGGCTGGAAGACACCTCAGACACTCCTTTTGGAATCACTCCATCCCCTATGCCTCTCTCCTCCCAGAACATTACCAACTCCAAAATTCTGTCTCTCAACAGACCACAGAAATCAAAAAGCAAGCTCCACTATCTGCAGACGTTCTTGGGAAAAGTTCAACACACAGGACTTAAATATCTGAACAAAACAAGCATTCAGCAAGCTCCCCATCCAGAGAACTTACAAACACGTCCAGTGCCACACACCATTCATCCACACACACCCCTCCCCAGACTGGTAAGGCAGTTTCTACCACCCCTGACTTCTCAACCTGACCACACTTGACACAGGTACCATTACTCCAGGGCAGGGACGGGGGACACATGCACGGGACACACTCATGCTGCCACCACTGGATCCCACCCTTCTGGTGAATCCAGAAAACACACTGCACTTAGGGGGATGATCTACCCTCCCGAGCTAGGGACACCTAACTCAAAGTGCACGAGAAACACATTTCCACAGAAATGACATTTTTAGCAAATTCCATACAATAATCCCCACAATGTTTTTATCTAAAATGCAGAGTTTTGTGGTGCAGCCAGCTGCCACTAAGGTACAACGCAAACACAAATCCTTATCCCACCGCTTGCCGCCAATGTTGGAAATGGGATCCCTGGCTGGCCAGGGCTTTCGCCAAAGTCAGTCAGAGACCACCACTCCCAAGTCAGGGCAAGGGAGTTACACGCCAAGATAACCCCTGCTCACCCTCTAGGTAACGTGGCGCGAGCAGCAAGGCTAAACTTGGAGGCGATGTAGGCTAAGTATTTGCGCACGCACCCCAGCAACAGCACCCAAAGGCCCACCACAAAGGAAACTCCACACAAGGTTATATAAAAATAGCCTTTGTATTACACCAAAACACATTAGATAAAACACACTTTACAATGTGCCAGAGGCACGGGCAGAATTTACAAGGGATTATTTACAAGACAGGGCCACCTGGACCACTGTCAGGAATCAGCACTTTTAGAAGTAACAATACAATACTTGTAGGCCTAGAACTTAGAACATAGCCTATCAGACAGTACCTTCCGTCCTGGTTGCACGGGATAATGCGAGTGACCTCCTTAGTAAGCTTGAGCGGGCGACCCAGCGAAGCGGCGCGGCTCAGGGTAGAGCGGCGCTGCTCGAGGC
Organism: Lissotriton helveticus; assembly: GCF_964261635.1. NCBI lineage: Eukaryota > Metazoa > Chordata > Amphibia > Caudata > Salamandridae > Lissotriton > Lissotriton helveticus. The sequence goes on from NC_136065.1 coordinate 2,084,173,483, forward strand.
TTGGACGGGCTGCCGGCACAGTACAAGCGTTTCTCTGGGGCGACCAATGTGTGCGGCTCAGAAGAGGAGGGGGAGGCAGGATGCGGGCGACCCAGCGAAGCGGCGCGGCTCAGGGGAGAGCGGCGCTGCTCGAGGCTTGGACGGGCTGCCGGCACGAGCTGCCGAGGGGAACGAGCGAGGCACACTTCAGCGAGGCCCCAGGGGCCCAGGGAGATCAGACAAGTCCCATCAATTTGGCAGGGAAGGCACCATAGAGTCCACTGGTCCTGGGACTCTGGTCAGGGGGCAAGCTTAGTATCAAGCCCTTGGGATCACTTATAACAGAAGATCACTGTAACACAAAATAGGACATAAAGCACACAACCAGTACCCACTGGTAACTGGTAAGTCCCCCCTACGCAATCCTAACCACCCTAGGAACAGGTCACGCAGGGAACCAGGACCTTACTAGCACCACCTGCACTAGCAAGAACAACCACCTCAGTATCACAATACAAGTAGGGGCATAGACCTGGGGACAAAACACATGATGCAGAACCTACATTCAGCGGTGTAAGGAACAGGGCACATAATGTATCAACAACACATTCAGAGGTGCAGAACACAGGGTGCGCAAAACATACTACACATTGTACATTTCCTAACACCCAAAAGCAATAGGACATAGATCACAACAGCATCTAAACCTCAGTTAGCGCATAAATCACCTTTAGCGCAGAAATCACAGTAACATGAACTTACATCAAAGTCCAGGGTCCAGGTTGCGCCACTGCGCCAAAACCTAAACGTGGCAGCTGCCCACAAAGTGCTGGGCAGCTGGGGATGATGGGGAAAACATGATGTGGGAGCCTCACAGGCTCTGAGGAAATGACTGTCCCCTTTTTGGAGCCTCTCCGGGCTCTCAACAAAAAGATGTAGCCTCACTGGGCGGTGGGGTCCCTCCCAGGGGACCCGGGAACACTGGGGGTGCCCTGAGCCTCTCTAGGCTGTAGGCACAATTGCGGGCATCGTTGGGGTCCCCCTCCTGGGGACTCAGAGAACCAAGGAGCCTCTTGGGGCTCAGCATCTGGGAGCCTCTCGGGGCTCCGGGCAACAGCGGGGGAGCCTCGCAGGGCTCAGCATCTCAGAGCCTCTCGGGGCTCACTAGCAAGGTGGGGGGGTAGGCAGAGTCCCTCTCGGGGGACTCGGACATCACTTGAGGCCTCACGGGCCTCCTAACGCAACCGGGCTCGCTCTCAAGGGGAGGGGCGGGCCCCGACACCCCTCCTCCCCGGTAATACACTCACCGGTCTCGCGGCGGCTGGGGGGCAGGAGAGCTCCCGCTCCTCGGGGCTCTCCTGTGCTGCGGGCTGGACTGCTTGGCCGGGGCTCCCTCCATGGCATGGGAGCCCCGCAACACCGGCGCTGCACTTGGCTGGCTGCCCCGGGCTCTCCTCACCTCACAGGAGCCCCGGGCGGCCATCGCTCCGCCTCAATCCTCTTCCGGTCGGCGGCGGCCAATCCCAGCGCGGCGGCGGGCGGGACTTCCTCCGGGAAACCGGAAGTCCCGCCTACAGTCAGGCGCGATGCCGCCTGACTTCCTGGTTTTGCCCGCGGCTGCGGCGGTGATCTCTCGGGGGTATTTACGAGGGGTGGCACCCTCGAGATTAAAATAAACAGCGAGGTGGGCACTCGCTCGTTTTAAGTAATAAACGGGCAAATAACGCCGGGTGGGCACCGGCTGAGATCAATAGCGCGTCCAAGCGCCCAAAGGCAAATAAAGCGCTCGCCCAGCGCTAGGCACACCGAATACCGCTCTCCTGCACCAGGGGTCAATGGAAAGCGCTCCCAAGCGCTAGGAAGGAAAATACAGCGCTCCCAGCGCTATGAAGGCACAAAAAGCCACAAAGTCCTTCAGGAGGTGGTCATCAGAAGTCCAGGGGCTGGGCAGGGCTCAGGGAGGCAAGCCATCCCTGAGCCCAAGCAGCAGCACGCCCCTGGCAAGATTCAAGCAGCAAACAAGAACATTTTCATGGGGTCACAGCCCCTCTTTTATACACCTTTTCCCTTTGTCTTTAGGTGCAGGGTGGGGGCAGAACCAGTCGCAGCTGGTCTGGGAGTACTGTTGATGGCCCAACCACCCATTCTATTCACAGGCAGGGCTAGGGTCATCAGTCACACCACAGGGGGGCGGAGCCAGCATTGTGTGGGGAAAACCCAGCCCATCCAGGACACAGGTACACTCCTCCCACACATCACTCATGCTAATCTCTCCATTCACCACCGGGGCAGACCCACACAGACTTCCTGGAGCCTGGCATCCCAGCCAGCTCCAGCCAATCACACGCCAGGCATATTTTACACTAATATGCCAACTCCTAGAAGTGGCGCTTCCGCACAAGACACATACACGCCGCACATACCGTTGCGCAGCATTCACTCTCACGAGTTCGCACATACCAAACTTAAGCATGCACGCCTCACGCATCAGGAACTACCAGGGACACAGACATTCCCCATGCATTCCTATGGGAGGGCAGGCCAGTCTCACTCCACGCACTCAGGGAGCGCACGCACTTTACACTGCGCCACAGTGTCAAGGTGCGCAAAGACCAGAAATCACTACACTTCAAGGCAAAAAGTTCAGGGGTGAACCTGCCAGAAGGCCCAAGTCCAACAGCCAGCAGGTACCGCCAGGTCCCGGGCGGGGGCGACACTGCACCCCAGCCCCCTGCAGTCAGTGCAAGGTACGAGAGGGGCCCCAGATCACCTCTGCTTCCCCACAGCACTCTACAGTAAGGCCCAGGTGCCGAGGGGAGAGGATGCAAGGCAGGCCACCCTCCAAGGCTGCACAGGAAGACAATCGGGGGTCCGGCACAGATCCCCCCAGGCCCAGACCAGCCCGCGGTGCCCCGTCAGACACAGGAGGCGGGGCACCAGTAACCGGGGAACTTAGGCGGCCGAGTTGGGCACTGGACGCAGGGCCCATAAAATGGCGTCACTGGCCCCGTCAAGGTGGGCTGCACCCATTTTGTAGGCAAGGCATCGACAAGGGAAGCCGCATCCGACCCCCAAGCCTGGGCAGGCGTCACAACACCCAGGAGCAGCCAAAGGTGGGTCAGGAGTCAACCCCAGGCCTCCAGGGGGCACCCCGCCTCCGTTTGGTCCGACCCAAGATGGCGGGTCCGGCCGCTCTCAATCCCCTGGCCTCGGTGTTCTGGCTGGTTAACCCGATCAAGGAGGTCCCTGGCACCTGTAGGATGGTTCAAACCAGGGCCGGCTCTAGGGCGGTGCGATCGGTGCCACCACACTGGGCGCTGACTTGGGGTGGGGGAGCCATGTTCATCATTTGAAAAGCACCTGATCCCGCATACATTGTCCCATCAATTTTCAGGCATCAATAAAAATGACAACTCCGGTGACTAATGTTCTTCTTTGAGAGAGACCGGAACTTTGTCTAATGAAAGTTTTGACTAATCATAGCGCAGAGGGTTAATATGCCTGCTGCAATGAATGTGTCCCATTCACATCACAAAGTGCATATAATATAAATAGATCTATGGGTTACCACTTTTGTCAGAGATCCTTTTGTTACTTGCAGTTTAGAAGTTAAAATCATAATATAGAGCAGTGAGCTATTAACTGCCATCAAGGAACTGCATGCAAACTGCAAGTAAATTATTAGAGCTATATATTTTTTGCCCAGTTGTCCTAATATTGCAAAAGCGGTTTATTTGGGTAGAAATAAATTCTTATTATTAAAGTAAACCTCTAACAACGGTGTTACATTTTAAATTCTGAATTTGTGCTTTTCCAGTGCAAGGCCTCTTAAACCATACTGCCTACCAGTATGGGTGAAATGTGACTCCTGCTCCGTGTAGGCCTCTGAATTATGTAACATTTCCTATACACTGATTTACACAGCGAAGATTGATTGTCTCTGTGTAATATGTGTGTGATGTACAAGTGTACTGACATCTTACACTAGTATGAACGGTGCTATAAAACTAAATGAATCTAAGAGACAGTAGTTATGGAGACTTGAGGGGCACTGTCAAATGGTGGTAGTGGGGGAATCCATGGCGGAGGTGGTCATTGAGGGGGCGTCAACAAACATTGTCGCACAGGGCGCCACCAGTGCTAAAGCCGGCCCTGGGTCAGGCAATGGGCTAGAGCGGGGTCTGCTCCTGGCTCCCAGGTCTCGATACTGAAAGATATAATGGGTCGGCTGCGAGAGAGAGCGGATACACTGCAAGGCACGTCCTACTCCATCGGCAGCCTGGCCACGACATGCAGTGCTTCATCTGGAGAAGCACAAACTCTGGATTCAAAACATATCACAGTGGTTAAGGTTGGCTTTACTAATATGAATTTATTTCTACCCAAACAAATCCTTTTTAAGCAACATTAGGATAATGAAAGACTGGGAAAAAATATACGTTTCTAGCCTGTACCATACACTTTGTATGCAGCTCGTTGATGGCAGTTCATGGCTCACTGTGCTAGATTATGATTGCAATTTATGACCAGTACAATAACAAAAGAATCTCTGTGACAAAAGCAGTAAACCACTGAGCTATGCTCACAAAATACAGTTCTGTAGGATGCGTGATACGGGTGTTTTGCAGCAGGCATGTTAACCTTCTGCCCTACCTTAGTTGACTCAAAACTGCCACTACACAAAACTCCAATCCCTCTCCAGCAGGAATATTATTCACCAGAGATATCTCAAAACTTTTATTGTCGCTGAAAACTGATAACATATTTTAAAACACTGGGAGCCTGGAAATGAAAGCGAATGCTAAGTGGATTACGCTGGCCTGCTTCTTTTGTTACTGGGGGCGATATTGCAGCACTGCTGCAAAACCTCCCCCCAAAACGCCTGATGCCCGGTGCGGCCAGTACGGCCCTTAGGTCGACTATACCCACTAAGTCGCAATGGCTTACAGGTATGAACAATTGCATGGATGCAGAGAGAGTGGGTTATACGAGCAGGTGTTGTCCAAAACCAACTGACAAGATATGGGGCAAATGGATGGACTACTATGGACTATGGAAAAAGTAGGAGACAGTAACGCCGGAACATTCATTCGTGGGGTGCGGCTAAGGGAGGCCCTGCCCACGTCCTGGCAAGGGTGTAAAATGTGGTATTGCGCAAAGGGGACAAGGGGGGAAAGAGGAAGTGTCAAATTAAGGGGGATATTTACAAAGAAGTGACAAAGCCTTCTTGGCTTAATGTTGCATCCGCCACTACAATACTACAATACTACAATACGGTGCAGCCCTGCGTTCCTGCCTGTGCTGGCACTAATTTCAGCTGCCTAGTGCCTACGCAGGCACCATTGTGCAAGGGTGCCTGCATTGCGTGGAATGATTGCTTATGTGCAGGAAGCTAGCCTGGCTGATGAGGTGAAACCGGTCCCAGGGTGCTTGTTCCCGGTCCAGGTAAGACATGGCTTGGCACTTCGGGCTGGACTGTTCCCTTGAGGCACAGGGTCAAGACTGATTTGCATATAGCTGTGTCTGAACTGGTGTGGCGAAGTGAGCTAAAGAACGATAATGGATTCAACCCAGATCTATGACAGGGAGTGAGTGTCTGAAAAGTTTCAGTGCTCCGTTTATCATCTCCTTGTGTTTGCTTTGTTTGCCCTAAGTTGGCAGGGTATGCCCAGACGAGGTCCCTTGCTAACTTTGCCACTGGATTCAAGCTAGCCTGGCTGATGAGGGGTGTTACCCTGAAACAGGTCCCAGGATGCTTGTTTCCGGTCCAGGTAAGACATGGCTTGGCAGTTCGGGCTGGACTGTTCCCTTGAGGCACAGGGTCAAGACTGATTTGCATATAGCTGTGTCTGAACTGGGGTGGCGAAGTGAGCTAAAGAACGATAATGGATTCAACCCAGATCTATGACTGGATTCAACCCAGATCTATGACTGGGAGTGAGTGTCTGAAAAGTTTCAGTGCTCCATCCATCATCTCCTTGTGTTTGCTTTGTTTGCCCTAAGTTGGCAGGCTATGCCTAGACGTGGTCCCTTGCTCACTTTGCCACTGGATTCAAGCTAGCCTGGCTGATGAGGGCTGTTAGCTCGAAACCGGTCCCAGGATGCTTGTTTCCGGTCCAGGTAAGACATGGCATGGTAGTTCTGGCTGGACTGTTCCCATGCGACACGGGTTAAGACTAATTTGCATATAGCTGTGTCTGAACTGGGGAGGCGACGTGAGCTAAAGAACGATGATGGATTCAACCCAGATCTGTGACCAGGGGTAAGTGTCTGAAAAGTGTTAGCGCTCCGTCCATCATCTCCTTGTGTTTGCGACATCACATCACCTGGCAGGAAACAAATTGTTTCTTTCTCCTTAAAAGGGATGGAGAAGTCATGGGGACACAGGGTGGGGACAGTCTGCACTCAAGTGTTTTATTTTTTAAACACAGCTCGACTTGTGCTAATTAAATGATTTCTCTCACAACTGCACTGAGAATGAAGGAAGAGAAAAAGCAACAGAAGCGCAGTGAAAAAACACTATGTAGGGAAATTCACTAAGGTTTTAACATTTATGTATATATTGAATGTCAAAGCTGAATTAAAAATAAGAAAGCAACAATGTTTGTCCCAATAAACATTTAACTTGAAGTGCCATGTCCACAGAAAGCAGGATTCCATCTCCCTTTTCAGATCTGCTGCTGTCTTCAAGTGGAACAGGTGCATTTTTTACAAACTTGTAACAACCCAAGAAGTGTCAGTGGGCTTGTGGTGCGGTTCTGCAGGGGTCTTGTGATGTGGTTCAATGAGAGAAGGCCCACCCAGACCAAAGGCGGTCTGTACAGCCGAGCCAGAGACAGACAGACAGACAATCAAGAGAGCAAGGAAGCAGTCGGCATCCAGCCTACCCGGTATCTCGGTGTGCCTACAGCAGGGGCAGCCTTAGGCATGTGCAAGCTGTGCACCTGCACAGGGCCACCAAACCCCAGGGGCCACCATGCCAATATATATCCTTAATATAATAATCCTCTGAGGATGGATACATATTTGCGCGGCGGCCCCTGGCAGGGATTTGGCAGCCTCCAGCTCTGTTCCACTTCCTACCACCCTGACCTCCCCCCCTCTTCACTGGCCTCCGCGCCTGCGTTCCTCCGGGGGTCCCCTACCTACGCACTGGGGGCCCCCTACCTACGCTCCCTGCCCAGGGCCGCCATGAGCCTAGAGCCACCCCTGACTACAGCTGCTGCTCAGTGAGAGAATGACTGCTGTCTCGGACTGGAAACCAGGTACATAAAGGGGCATGTAAGGGAGGGACATCTCAGGTCTACACAGCCCTGGCAAATATAACCCAAGTGTGACTTGGAACCTCTGGGGTTTAATCTTGAGCTCAGTTACAGCTTTACACTTAAGGCACACCAGGGAGACGGCCAGGCGATGACTTACAGGAGAGTGGTATATCATAGAAGAGGTGTTTTAAAGCAGGCGATGCATTACAGGAGGGCGGTGCATCATAGGAGAGGAGAGGAGTTCTTGATATTTGAACCGCTTATCTGCTAACTGTGCTACCCCTTGTGATACGGGGAATAATCGGTAAGTGGGTGGTATGACATTTGGGTTTCTACCTTAGACTAAGATGTTTTCTCACCTTAGGTCATCATTTTTGTGTGGGCTGTCATCATTGTAATTTTTGTTGTGTTTTCTCTTCTCTGAGCATCTTCATGAGAACTTTGCTTTAAATAATCTTTTTATAAAACGTTATGTTATATCTTGGTTTGTAATGTACTCTGTGATTAATTTTGTATGTTCCACTATATGTGAGGATCTTCTTCTTTTTGTTTTGACTACAATTTTTCTCTAAATCATTCCTTGGTTGGCTGCTAATGGTTAGCAAGGATTCTTGGGTTCACTGTAGTATGAACATATGTGTCATTGACGGTGGTTGGTTCTTTTTTCCTTTTTTTCCTTTCTTTTCTTTTTCTATTTTCCTTGTTTTAATTCTATTAGATTAGATTTTGCAAGCTTCTCTCTGTTTGAAATTACTTATTATATATGAATTGACAAGGGAATGTCCAAATGGTATTATGGTGTTAGGTTTGGGAAATTTAATGTTATTCTGACTGAGCCACAGGAAGTCTGTCTCCAACAATGCATGACTTTAATGCAGTTATAATTACGTATTGAATACTTTACTTGGACTTTAACCTTAGTCCTTGGTTTATTGATAAGTTTTACATGTTTGTATTAAGTGTATTACACGTATTTTTGTGATTGTGTTTAGTTATGTGTATTTATATGTATTTTCTGTGTTTGGCATTTTCAGCCCTGAAGAAGTCCTTTCTAAGGACGAAACGCGTCGGCTGTGCCATTGTCAACAACTGATGTTTATGACCTTGTTTTTACAAATCTTTTTGATACTGAATAAATGGAATTTTGGAATACCTTGGCTGTTTGGGAATAGATTGAATACGTTATCTCCCTATGTATTGAGTGGTGGTGCACCTGGGCTTTTGTTATAAAATCATAGCAGAGGTGTTTCGCAGCAGGCGACGCATTACAGGAGAGTGGTATATCATAGCAGAGGTGTTTCGCTGCAGGCAACGCATTTCAGGAGAGCAGTACTTCATACGAGGGGTGTTTAGCAGCAGGCAATGCATTACACGAGAGGGGTACTTCATAGGAGAGATGTTTCGCAGCAGATGACGCATTACAGGAGAGCACTACATCATAGAAGAGGTGTTTAGCAGCAGGCGATACATTACAGGAGAGTGGGTCATTATGGTTATTTATTTATTTAAAAAGTTTTATATAGCGTGAACAAGATCCCAAAGGATATCAGAGCGCTTTACAAAAGGATGGACGAAAGGTGATAAATGCAATAATGACATAAAAAAGCATAATAAACATGAATAATTACAGTACAAAGGGGTTAATACATATCGGGCTAAGAGGGGGGCAAATGATGAGGTAAAGAAGAGTGGCATCAAATGAAGGTTTAATGGTTGTAGGATCAGAGATTTCGAGCGGATGATCATAACCCATTTAAGGTAAGAACTTGTTTATTAGGAATCTTTTGGCTTCTAGTTTGAAAGCATCCGTGGAGGAGATTCTGCGTACTACAGGGGGAAGAGAGTTCCAGATCTTCAGGGCAGCGCCAGAGAAGGCTCGTTGGTAGGTTTTCCTTTTGATATTGATTTGTGGTTTCAAGAGGAAAGAGTTTGCACTTCTTGAGGGTCTACCGCCCCCAGATAGTTCAAGTTTTTGAGCTAGTTAACAGGGTGTTTTGAAATGTAGGGCTTTGTGTACCCGACAAGCTATCTTTAGGTGAATTTGAGCTTCGTAAGGCAACCATTTAAGGCATTTTAGGACTTGGGATATGTTTCTTTTGGTACCTGTCACCAGCCTAGCTGCAGCATTCAGAGAAGCCCTTAGAGGAGCCAAGGTATATTTGGGAAGTCCACAGAGCGCAGCGCTGTCATAGTCAAGTTTCAGCAACACAAGCGCTTGGAACACCTGCTTGGAATCAGATTGTGGAAGGAATGGTTTGATATTTCTGAATGTCCTCATCAAGCGATTAGCTCCATTACACACATTGCCGATATGAGTCTTCATGTTCAGATGCTTGTCCAGGGTGATTACAAGAGATTTGTCTGAGTCTATAATGAGGGGGGAGCAGTTGAAGGCAGTGAGGTGATTCAACCAAAGGTCTGTCATGGGGATGTGGCTCGGAGGAGAGATGAGAAGTTTTGTAATAATGAATCGTCAGACCGTATCTTCATAAACAAGTTTAATGGTGATACAACTCCCGAGGCAACAGTCTTCTATTAGTTGCTGCTTCAACCGCCTTCATCCTCCTCCCATGTTCTACAATCCAGAACACGCGTGAAGAACCAGGGCAGAACTGGAATGTTACTACATCACGTAAAACAAATGTAAATATAACACATCTCCCCTTCTAAAAATAAAAATAAAAAATAATAATAAAAAAACAATTAAATTGAGCATTATGATGATATAACAATTATACAAGTATAACTAGATGTTTTAAGTTTAAGTCACATAATCCTTAAACCATGTTGGTTTAGAAATGATGCGCCCTGACAATCTCTGAATCCAGGATTGCGAGGTACAACATCGCTGGATGTCACAGGAACATCAACAGAATTAGACTCGCCCAGAATAGGAACATTGATTCTGTCTCTGTTACCTACAGGATTAGGCTTGCCCTGAATAGGAACATTGATACTGTCTCTGTTACCTAACCAAAAGCTACGCTCCACATCATTGCAAAGCGTTACTTTATTGAAAGTCCACCTATGACCATCATCCAACAACACGCAATTGCCCACTACTTTCTCAACTTTTTTAGGTTTGGACCATCTAGAGAAATGTCCTTTCGACATTCCAACTCGTGAAGTTCTCACCCAGTCTCCCACATGGAAACACCGCATGTGCTTTCTAATTTTATTGTTATGTCTCTGAGCATATTTACCTTGGTAATCATTTATCCTCTGTTGCAGAATATCTCTGGAAACCTTTCTAGAAGAGTCCTTATACATCTATGCAGGAGTAACTTTACTGCAAGCTGATCGTCCCTTGAGAAGACTAAAAGGAATCTCTAAAGTAGCCGAGTGTGGGGTATTATGAAAGCTCCAAATCATTTTTTTAACAGCCAACTTGCAATCCACACCTTCTAAAACAGCTAACTGAATACTTTCCTTCAACACACGGTTGAACCTTTCAACCATACCATTCTCCCTTGGACAATAGACAGCAGTGGTATTAAGCTTTACACGATGTGCAATTATATAATCTTGAAATTCCACCGCTAAAAATTTGCGGACCATTGTCTGTTGTAATAGATTCAGCATAACCTTCCCTATGAAATATTTCTTCACAAAAAACTGATAACATTAGACGCTTTGGCTTCTCTTACAAATGCTACCTCAGGCCACTTAGTATAGTAATCCATAAGAACTAATGCAAATTTTCCTGCAATACTCCCTATACTAAATGGACCACAAATATCCATGGCTAACTTCTGCCAAGGTTTATCTGGAAATGCAATGGGATTGATAGTGGTGTCTTGTGATACATGAGATTTATCACTACACATGCACATAACACACCTCTCTATGTCTTTGTCTAACCCAGGCCACCAAAAATCACACCTGGCTCTCCTTTTCATGCCTGACATGCCAGAATGACCTTCGTGAATAAGTTCCAATAATCTGGAACATAAATAAAGGGTACAAGTAATTTGTCTGTTCTCCTGACAATTCCTGAAACAGAATCATAAGATAATTCCGACCATACCGTTTTATACTCTGAAAGTTCATTGTCACACCAGACATTACGATCATTATTGCGTGTTAAGTATGATATATCAAGTTGCAAAGCAAGGTCATCTGCTTGTTTCCACTCTTCCAGACTGATGGCTCCATTACATGCTTCACTTATAGTGGCCACTGACCATTCTTCCTCAACATCCGCACATTCTTCAATCTTATTTGAAGTATCGCTAAGAGGCAGTCGTAACAAACAATCAGCATTCACATTCTTAATGCCTGGTACATACACAATTTGAAAATCAAATTCTTGTAAATTGTATATCCATTTAGCTATTCTAGGAGTTGCTTTTCCTGCTCCTTTAGTGGTGAAAATGTCTACAAGGGGTTTATGATCTGTTCTGAGTTCAAAATTTGAAATAATTGATTCCCCAATAACAAGCTAACGCTTCCTTTTCAATGATTGAGTAAAAGGCTTCTGCACCTCTCAGGGTACTGGAAGCAAAAGCTATTACCCATTCAGTCTTGTTTTTTTTGCATTAATACAGCGCCTAACCCATAAGCGCTAGCGTCCACAACAATGATGGAATTGTTATTAGGATCGAAAGGCTTGAGAGCTACCGCACTAATGATATCATCTTTTATGCTATCAAAAGCCGATTGGCACTCAGAATTACAAAATTAACTCCCTTCTTCATAAGAAGTCTTAAGCAATGTACTTTGGATGCTAAATGTAACACAAATTTCGAATAATATTCTGCAAGCCTAGAAAAGAGCGCAACTGCTCTTTGTCTGAGGGTGCAGGAGCATTCTTGATGGCATCCATCAAATTTTTCTTAGGTTTAACACTGTCAGTAGACAAAGTATGCCCTAAGTACTCAATTTCTGTTGTGGCAAATTTGCATTTTTCAGCGGATACTGTTAAACCAGCCAGTTATAATTTCATAAAGACCTCGTTCAAGATGTGATCATGATCCACAACACTTTTGCCCCAGACTAATTCATCATCCTGAAACACTAGCATGTTATCAATGTCTTTAAAAATTTTGCACATGACTCTTTGAAAAACTGCAGAGGCAGAAGCTAAACCAAATGGCATCCTCAAAAATTGAAAGCACCTTCTGGTGTAATAAATGATGTAAGGTGGAGAGAGTCGGGGTGGAATTTTATCTGATGATACGCGTTGAACAAATCTATAGACGAAAAATATTTGGCATCTTTGACAGAAGCCATCATTTCATTAATGCGAGGTAAGGGATGGCAACCAATCCAGATGTTTTTGTTCAAATCCCTCAAGTCCAAACACATGCACAAATTTCGTTGGGTTTGCGCGCCACAACCACTGGACTAAGCCATTCTGATGCTTCGATGGGTTCAATGACGTTTTCTTTGCATAATCTATCTAATTCAGTTCTCAATTTGGATCTCAAGACAATTGGTACATTACGGACTTTGTGAACCACAGGGGTACAATTAGATTTTAAAATTATGCGATGTGCAAATTTATTCAAACACCCTAATTTAGGATTGAATAATTCAGGAATTTTTTTGCCCCATTTTGAACAAGCATCATTTTGAGTTAAAAGCACTTGATTCGGATGGTTGGGATTTACAATTATCCCTAAACTTTTTTGTTCTTTCCATTCTAACAAAGCTTTACCTTTTTCAACTACATAGATATTAGCCTGTGTAGATCTGTCCTTATAAATAATATTGCCTACAAAGCATCCTATAATGGGAAGTTTGTTACCACAATATCCAACTGGTACAACATCAGATTGTGATAAATTACATTTTCCGATGGACTGCCACATGTTCTTATCAATTATGGTAAATGGATAACAAGAATCTGCCCACAAATCAACACTGCAATCATTAATAGAAAGATCACATTTGGGTGGTTGGTTGCTACCAGATATTTCACCTACTTCATTTGCCCAAATAGCCATGACTTCAATTTCACTATCATTACTGTTGTCTATGGTATCTCTGACTACATTTAGAGAACGTTTCCAAGATTCTGGATTGCCTGTTCTAGACATTTTGGAAAAACTGCCCTTTTTTGTTGCATTTAAAACATGTAACATTGATAGCTGGACACCATGGAGTGTGAGCAGAATGTCTATTGCTACCACATCTGAAATAAAAGCGTTTATTATAAGTAGATTATGTTCTGTTATTAGTGAATTTCGTGCGTGCGTTGAAATTCCTATCGTTGAATTTAGGTTTAGGTTTGATTTCATCATGATGTATGCTAGGCTTATCACTAGATACTTTAGATTTGTGACTACTGATGGCACAAACATCACTGCGGTCCTTAGTGTGTTTATTGCTAAGTTCTTTTACATAACGCTAATTATTTTCAACTCTCCTAGCAACACTAATAGTCTTTTGTACTGAATGATCTTTTAAATCTAATAATCTCTCCTGAATCTTTGAATTATTAGTTCTAATAATCAATTGCTCTCTAATAATTTCTTCATGTAGATCCTTAATATTACATATTGCAGCTAAAGTTCTTAACACAGCAATGTATTGCTCAACTGTTTCACCTGCTAGCTGAGCCCTAGAGAAAAATGTATGTCTTTCAACAACAATTCTCTTCTAATGCTTTTAAATCGTCTAAATATTTATCAGAAATAATATGTTATGTTTTCGAACTGTCAAAAACAACTTCCTCATCACTGGAATTATCATTCTCGCCATCCGTAACATTTAATGTGGTAGAGTTTACACATACAGGTTTAGGTAAAGTTTTAAAAACTTTTCTCCCTTCAACTCCAAGATTATGCTTCAAAAGAGCTAACTTACGTGAAGGTTTCCCCACCTATGGCATCAAGGTAAGTTTCAAATGTCTCTTGCCAATCCTCCCACGCCATCGGAGGAATGCCTGGATTTTGCAAGAATTAAGGTGGAGCTAAAACAGAATTAGTTTCCATGCTAAAAACTAAAAGAATCTATAAGATTATGAAAAATATTATAAATGTAACCATAAAATGATTTAAATGTCTCAGATATTTTAAAAAAAACCTAATATAAGTAAAGTAGCCACCGTTGACTATGAAATTGCTTTAAAATAAATAAAGTAGTCACCGTCGTCATATAGAAGATACCTGTGCCAGAAGAAAGGAATCCAAAGTTCTTGAATGGAAAATATAGTATATCGAAGTTCAGTTCAGTCACAAAGCACCGACATTTTCTTTTGCAGAAATGCAAGATTCCAAAAACGTTGCCAGGTTACTGAGAAAAAAACCCGCTCCCCATAATGCAATGCGCACCCAGAATGCAATGCGCACTCGTAATCCGCGATGATGAAGAATGCGGGAAGATTCTCACGAAGATGACACATGCAGAAGAACGTTCAGCATTTGAAAAATGCCACAAATACAAGTAAGCAATTTGTGGTATTAAATATGTAATGTAATGTAATGTAATGTAATGTGTATACTTGTAAAGCGCACTGTTGCCAGCCGGCGTCCTGGCACTGTATACCGCTGGGGAACCCATCCTGGCTTTCCCTGTGGGATGGTCCCTGCTGGGAATCCCCAAGGTGGAGCCAGGCATCCCCAGCGTTGATGGGGCTGTTGTGGAGATTAGGCAAGCTAATGCCCAGAGTTGCCGAGTGTGACCCCTGGTTAGAGTAGGCGCCTAAGCGAGAATTATTGAGTCCGCTGACCCTGGTCCACGACCCTGCTACGTCGGGAATCGAACCCTGGTCCCAGGCCGACTTCTGCTTCCCGGTCTGCCACCTCTAACCAGTGAGCCACACCACTCCACTCCATGTAACAACGAAGTTCCTGCAAATTGCCAAATCGTTGCTCCAACACTTCAAAAGTCACCCGAATAAACATCCACTTCATTCACAATTGGTGCAACATTCAAAGCGCATAAAGATTTCATATGTCGGAATTCCGCTTTAGTTTTCTACTATTTCTTAGTTCAGTATAACGCGCTATACATGTCCGCATAATGTGATGAAATACCTTAGGTAAAGATGAGCGAAAAGACGATCCTAGACGTAATCTTTTTCTTTTATGTAAGACTTGTCTTCCAAAGATTCTATGTCGTAGCTTTTAGTTTTCTTTCCGAAAAAGCATATCTTTTGTGTCCCAGGGGTTGTATGTGGATTAGCTTGTCCCTCGTCGCCACTTTTGTAATGATGAATCATCAGACCGTATCTTCATAAACAAGTTTAATGGTGATACAACCCCCGATGCAACAGTCTTCCATTAGTTGATGCTTCAACAGCCTTCATCCTCCTCCCGTGTTCTACAACTCAGAACACGCGTGAAGAACCAGGGCAGAACTGGAATGTTACTACATCACGTAAAACAAATGTAAATATAACCAGTGGCGTCACTAGGGTTGGTGTCACCCGGTGCGGGTAACTCACGGTGTCACCCCCTCACGACTTACCGCATGGACCTCCGAGTCCGCTAGTGGACACAGATGGCAAGAGGTTCCAGCCTGAACGGCTGGTGGACAAAGATGGACAAGCAGGGAGGCTGCCAACCATGTGGCATATATGTGAGACTGCTGGGCAGGGCACTGTAACTGGCAGGGATGATGGAACACAGGCAGAAAAAAACAACTGGCTTGAAACACCCTACCTACAGTCCCAGCCCATGAAGGAGCCATGTAGGACAACTGGTATCACAGAACAAGAACACTCAGTCTTCATTGCTGTTTCTGTGCCTTTTTTCAAGAAAAAGAACAAAAAGGTGTTTGCGAAAAGACAAAATATTTTACTGGTGTTGATGAATCAGTTTTTTTCACCTAGAGGTCTTTAAAGAAGTAGCGCTGCTAGGCTTAGCCCATTTCTTGGGCGCTAGCGGGTCATCAGTGCTGGGTACAAACTATATTTAGATCAGGCAGATAGCCGTCTTCCTGGTAAAACACATCTCAAAATCCATGGGGACAAGGTAGTCACCCCCAGACATCTCACTATTCATGCGCCTGCAACACTCGGATCAACCCACTCCCAGCTTAACAGGATATGAATACTTGCCTCTGGATCTGTTAATGACCACCTCACCAGGACTGTAAGCAATCTCATGGATACCACAGGGTGCCAATTAAGATAGAACTGCAACAAATTCAACCACCCCAATCACACAACTTACCCAGGCAAGAACAAGTGACTTACATGAAGAGTTCAACCCTAGCTGCAGAAACACACTATGTTTCTTGCAAGGAGGAAGTTAAAGATTATGGAAAGGAGTGATAGCATAGTCGCTGGATTCCTTGGTGCTACCTTTCCTCCTTACCCCTGCGCATACCACCATGCAATCCACTAAGCAGTACTGCGATTGCAGGACAGCCCATTCTCACAAGCACCCTCCATGGCTTTAATCACAGAGCACCTCTCAAACCCCAGAGTTCTCTAACCCACCAGCCCACCCTCCAGCTCTAACTCAGGGCACAAGCAAAGTATAATGTGTTTCCTGGTCGGTGAACAGCATATATCTACAAATTGTACTTTACTTAATTTTACTCAATGCTAGGTATTCTTATACTGTAAGGGAGATGCCAGCCTAGCCCTTTCCAACCTCTCTGACAAATGATAGAACCAACTTTTTTCAAACTCGCTACAGGAGGGCACTGGGCCGAGTGCAATAAGGACCCGGTCCCCTGGTTGCCGACCGAGGGAGGGAGCTTCCCGGACACAGGGCGTGCGAATTTTCATTGGGCGGAATCATTCTGAGGTGTAGACTGACAATGGATGTCTTTCCTGTGATATTCCCCGAATCTCCGGGTCTAAAAAATAACCCTGGGTGGGTAGAGTACACTGGGTCCGGCCCGGGTATAAAGAGAGTTTCTGGCTCTGACAGTGACTGTCCTCGGGCGGACGGGGGGCCTGGCCTCGTCGGGGGTAGTCACGTGTTACCTGGGTTCTGAGGATGAGTGCTGGCACGCGCCCAGGAAGAGTAGAAAGAAGACAGACACAGCAACATACATAAATAATATAGCGAACAACACCAGCTCTTGAAATAAATTATGATTAGATGATCGCTCCTTGACACGTCTCTTTAAAGCTCTCCTTTGCCACTGCACTGCCACATTTCTAATTCTAACTTCATTCAATTAATTTAGAAAGGATATTTTCAGTCTCTCACCTCTGCCTCCGGACCCGTCACCCAAGAACTGAGTCTGTCCCACATTTGACGTCGCCGGGCCGGGCGCTCGCGATATATCAAAGAAGATGGTGGCTGGTGAGGATTTCTTTATTCTAGTGCAGCGGACCACACGCACTCCCCTGTTCTGCCGTCTCGTCTCCTCCCAGGCGCGTGACCGCCGCAACGCGTCAGAGCAGTGCGGGGGCTGTCCCAGGGCCGTCATTGGTAGCGCTCAGATTGACGATCCTGGGACCCACAAACTGGGTACGCCACGCATTCGCATCGCACCAGCATCATCACCACCGGTGCGTGTGTGCGTGGCGACGTGCTGTGTACTGACTGCAGTATACTGTATTTTAATTTGTGAGCAGGTGCGCAACAGCAACTGCGCACCACTATAAATAAAATAAAGCAGCACTGGCAGCAGAGAGGTGAGGGCGAGGCTGAGGCTCAGGCTGCACTCCACCGTGCAGTGTAGAGCGAGACAGCCAGCGTAACTACCCAGATTGGTGTCACCACATGATGGGGTGACAACCGGTGCGGTTCGCACCCCCCCCCGCACCCCCTAGTGATGCCACTGAATATAACAAGAAGGAATTCTGTTTTGGAGGTGTTGAGAAGGAGGTGGTTCTCGGTTAACCAGTTTTGAGTAGACGTTAGGTTAGAGTTGAGTGAGATGATGATGTCCGGGGACGAGAGTTTCAAATAGAGTTGTGTATCGTCCTGATACATGTGGAAGAGAGTGTTCTTGGTATTTAGTGCATTAGCTAAAGGTTCCAAGAACAGTTTGAATAGTATGGGAGATAGGGCGGACCCTTGGGGGACCCCCATGAGTACTGGAGAGGGCTGGGCGAGAGTGTGGTTGACCTTGACTCGTTGTGATCTGTGGTGGAGGAAAGACGAGAACCATTGTAGCACCTGACTGGAGAAGCCCATTCTGTTTTTCAGAATGGATATGATGTTATCGTAATTGACTGTGTCGAAAGCGGAGTAGAGGTCCAGGAGGATTAAGGGGCTGGATTCATTTTGGTCGAACATTTTTCAGATGTCATCCAAGACGTGAATGAGAGCCGATTCAGTGCTATGCCCCTTCCAAAAGCTAGATTGATGCTGGTTTAGGAGTTGGAAAATCTCTATGTGCGCACAGAGTTGGGATTGGACACATTTTTCTAGGAGCTTGGCTAGGGCGGGGATGTTGGATACAGGGCGGAAGTTAGCCCTATCAGCATTAGTTTTTTTTAGTACGGGTAATACCTGAGCTACGTTTAGGCACTCTGGGATCGAGCCCTGTGATAGTAAAGCATTTACAATCCTTGTCCAGGTGGGGATGAGGACATTCTTGATTTCTTTGAAGATGGAAGTAGGCAACGGGTCGCTGAAATGATTAGAAGGGTTGATACTCTGAAGAATCTTGTTAATGTATTTTTCACTGAGGGGAGTGAAGGTGACCCATGATGCATTGTTCTTGGTGTTCAGGCTGAGCAGCTCAGATAGGTCCAGAGGTAGTGCGGGCCCCGAAGATGGCAGTAGAGCCTTTTTTTTTAGAGGCAAGTTCAATGTTGATGAGACTTGCTTTCTCTGCGAAGAAAGCAGCCAGTTCGTCGCAAGAGGGTGGGCTGCCTCCAGAATCAGAGTAGTTTGGAGCTAGCACTGATTGCTATTTAACCAGTTCAAAGAGTTTCTTGTGGTTCTTAGCGGCCTGGTCAAGTTGGTATCTAAAGTACTCTGCCTTAGCGTTCTTGATTAGTTTGCTGTAGGAGCTCTAACATCTCTAAGAAGTTTTAGTTGGTCCGAGGAGGGATTGGATTTCCAGGATCGTTCAACTCCTCTAATTTTGTGGCGTTCAGAGTTTGAATTGTTGTTGAACCAAGGTGTGGATATTTTTGTTGAAGCATTTTTTTCTTGGAGAGGTGCAATGTCGTCCATGATGTTAGAGATGGTAGAGCTGTAAAAGTCAGTGAGTAACTGAACCTCAACCAGATCAGATTTGGAGGAGAGGGCACATTTACATTGGGCTGCTAGTTTATCAGAATTGATAGATCTGAGGTCCCTTTTCCAAATCTTTGATTTTGTGGGTTGGGCCTTCCTCAAAGAAACCTCTCTGTTAATATAAAATAGGATGCAGTGGGGGTCCGACCAATCGCAAGGGGTAATGGTGTCCAATGAGATGGATTGATCCTTGGCGAGGATGAGGTGTAGAATTTCGCCTTTAGTATGAGTTGGCCGGTCACAATGCTGAGTCAGCACTTGATCATCTAAGAAAGATTTAAGGGAGGATACTGCGTGGTCTTTGGGGTTAGCCAAGTGAAGGTTGAAATCACAAGGAAGATTTGGGACGTAGCCGAGTCAACATTCCCAGAGATAATTTCCATAAGTTGTTCAATGAGGGGAGATTGTCACCCAGGGGGTGATAAAAAGTGTGAAGTTTGCACACCGCCCGGTTATTACTAGAGATGCTGAGACCAAGGTATTCACAGGATGGTGTAGAGGACTCCGAGTGAGAAACCGAGAGTGTGTTCCTGTGAATACAGGCTAGGCCACCACCTGACTTCAAAACTCTGTCTTGGCGAATTATTTATTTTATTTATTTTGAAGCTTATAAAGCGCACGTCTACCCCCAATGGGGGCGTACCGGCGCTGCAGACAGCGACTATGAATGAAGATGACAGCAGCTAGAGACTGGAAAACAGCCAGGTTTTTAGTTTATTCCGAAACAGTGATTCCGATGAAGTCAGCCTAAGATCTAATGGGAGGCTGTTCCAGAGTTTGGCGGACGTGCCCCCCATTCTGGACTGACAAAAACGCGGGGTAGCAAGAAGGTGGAGATTGTTAGATCTGAGAACTCTAATTGAGTGGACAGGTTTAAGCCTATTTTGCAGGTAGACTGGGCCAAGGCCATTGAGGGCCCGGAAAGCAAAAACCATTGCTTTAAATTGAATACGCCGGGTCACTGGCAACCAATGCAACTTCCTCAAGTATGGGGAAATCGAATGGCGGTAGGGGATGTTACCAATCAGCCTAGCAGTCACGTTCTGCACGATCTGCAGTCGATGGATCTGGTACGCTGGAGCACCAACATACAGACTATTTGAGTAGTCCAAATGAGAGGTGATCAAGGCATGGACAACAGTCCTGCGGGAGTCAAGAGGGAGATATGGAAAAATGTTCCTAATCATGCGAAGTTTGCCAAAGCAGGCTGCAGTAACTTTATTGATGTGGGTTTTGCAAGATAAGACGTTGTCAAATTGGAAGCCCAAATTACGGGCTGCTTGAACCGGAACAGGTGGGGGATTAAGCTCCGCAGGCCACCAGAGTGAAGGGGAGAGAGGGGACTTCTGATTAAAGAACAAGACTTCCGTCTTATCTGTATTAAGTTTGAGATTGTTAGACGTCATCCAGGAGGAGATGTTAATAAGGTAGTGACGAAAATTGGTCAAGCTGCCGTCAGAGTGATCTCTAAAGGAAAACACAAGCTGAGTGTCATCAGCATAAGAGATCACTCTGACCCCCCAGGATTCAGCCAACTTTGCCAGCAGAGTAAGGTAAATATTAAAAAATACAGGGCTGAGTGCAGAGCCCTGTGGAACACCGCAGAGTAGGGGCTTTTCTTCCGATACAAAAGGCCGATGGAAGACTTGTTGGGATCTATCCTCAAGGAAAGATCTAACCCAGGCCAGAGGGGTACCCCCAATTCCAATGTTGCGCAGGCGATCCAACAATAACTCATGAGACACGGTATCAAAAGCCGTGGATAGGTCGAGGAGAACCAACATGGCCTCCTTGCCCACATCCACGCACTCTCGAATGGACTCAGACACCTCAAGCAGTGCAGTCTCAGTGCTGAAGCCCGGTCTAAATCCAGACTGGGAATCATGCAAGAGATGTTTAGATTCCAAATAGTCAGTCAATTGCTCCTGTACCACTTTCTCCAGAATTTTTGCCGGCTTGGGGAGTAGGGATATAGGCCGATAGTTGCTGAACAATAAAGGGTCTGCATCCGCCTTCTTGATGATTGGAATCAACATAGCCTGCTTCCAAGAAGAGGGAAATTGACCTGTAAGTAGTGAGGTGTTCCAGATAGCAAGAAGTGGGCTAATCACCAAAGGGGCCAGTTCACTTAAGACATTTGCTGGAGCTGGGTCAAGAGGAGACCTCGATTTACACCGGTCAAACAGAGTCAGGGCAGACTCCAGGGTTAGCTTCTTAAACGATACAAAAGTCTCCTCCTGTGCGGCTTTGGGATTGGAAGGTGGTAGGGTAGGAGGTACTAGGAGGTCTAGGATAGTAGTGGAGGTGGGATTTAGCCAAATTTCAGTGAGGATGATAATGTGTAACTCATTGTGTTGGATGAGGTCGAAGATATCGGAGGCGTGTTTACTGGCTGACCTGCAGTTGAGTAGCCCACATTTAAGTCCAACCAGATTAAGGGGGGAATGAGCCTGGGTGACGTTCACTCTTGTGAGGTTGTCATTATTGATGGTTCTAAGGTTGTGAGGGGCTTCTCTGTTTGGTTTAGAATGGATGGATGGTTTGTATTTGTCCCGGAGAGATCGTGTTGTTGTAGATAATAGGCGAGTAAGAGTTGAGTAGGTCATTGATATCAGAAGATGCCAAGTAGGCCTTCGATCTTCTGGGGCGGGAGGGGGCATTAGGTAAGGGTGTGGTTTTCGGGACAGAAGGGGGAAGCAGGCCCATGAGATCTTCAACCCTAGAGGTGGGTTCTGGAAAGGTTCACGGAGGTGAGGAAGGAGCTGATCAATGGTAGATGGTCAATTGAGAGGGCTTTTAAGTCATGTAGTTCAACAGTGAGCAGGTGCAACTGTAGAGAAATATCGTCCAGGCGCGCTACCAAGTATGAGTGTTGGGAGAGGGGTGAAGGATGAAGGATGAGTTTGGAAATCAGGTGGAGAAGGAGGGCCTCGATGTAAGTCCCTGTGGTCCAAGGTGGTGAAGTGTGGTTCTGGGGAAGGAAGTTGATTGTTAGGGACTCACGGTGCACTATGATCTTTGGATAGTGGGGTAGGTAAATTTGCGAGGGAGGCATGGTCGTTGAGCTGTGATTCAGGTATGGTCTAGACAGGGTTGACTGGATTTGTCCGATCATGGTCCGCAGAGGAGAAATGACAGGTCACTGGTTGAGAGTATGGTGTGAAGAGAGGGATTAGGGAAGAGAGGTCCTTTTTTGAGAGCAATGGCAGTGGGTCACTAGGGAAACTCTTGGCTTGAGGAACAGTTGGAGTCGGAGACAGAGTCGGATTGGAGAGCTGTGCACAGAGCGAACCAGAAATGTCTTTCGACTTCGGGGTCGGGGTCTGGAGGGTTGGGACAAGACAACAGGGGATAGAGCCTCTATGCGGTCAGTTAAAGGCGAAGCATGATTTAAATAGAGTGAGGCCATCCCCACAGTGGTGGGGGGAGGGCTGGATAGAACCAGAGTAGTAGTAGGGCGTGTGTAGGGGTTATTGGGTTTCACTGAGGCCGCGTTTTTGAGTAAAGGGAAGATATGAGCCATCTTAACCAGGTTGATATTGGAGGCTTGGATTAGTATGATACAGTTGTTGTAGAGGGTGATAGTAGTATTGGCGTTGAGCATGGGCGAGGGCGCCATTGTTAATTTGAGACCATGCAGTGTTTTCCTGGTGCCTGATATTCGTAGCAAAGCGTAGAAAGTGTCCCGCCAGCATGCTCTTTTTCTGGTGTAGAAAATAAGATCATTAACTCTACTACCTTTGTTTGCACAAAAGTAGATGTCGGAGATTAAAGTTTCGGGTCCAGCTTTGAGTATATGATGTTTGTGTTTTTAGCGGCATTTTTGGAGAGATTAGAAGTAGTTGATAGTGAAGGCGTTGGATCATGTGGGATCGGGACTTATCTCCATTTTGATAGTGTGTCCTGGCAAGGGAGGGGCCCCTGAAAGAGTGTGTATGGGAGAAGCTGGTTTACTTTCCCAAATTAAGTCAGGTTAGGCCAAATGGAGGGCCTAGAGGGTAGTCGGAGTCGGTTTGTTCTAGTAGATAGGTGCAATAGTTATAGACTTCGGGGCAGGTAGGTTAAGGAGGGAGACAGCCAAAGGAGCCTATGTGAACTGGGAGGGGGAGTTTTAAAGGAGAAAAAAAATAAACAATTACGGCAGTCTATTCGTGGACTATGGGGTCAGTTATTCAAGAGGGTGGGTTGATACAAAATGTCCAATATTGTTAACATGTCTAAGAAAGGGTTTTGATTCTATGAAGGACAAGGAGGGAGTTGTCCTACTTCAGTTTTCTAAACCATCTGAACTGGTGCAAGTCGAGGTAGGGAGGGCTAAACCTGCCTCCCTTTTTGAGGCAGCTTAAGCTGAATCAGGAAAGCTGTGGAACCTTAGCAATGGTTTGGGGACCAAATTACGGGCGCCATCTTGTGGAAGGGATACTTGGTGAAGAGAAGTGGGGACATTGAATTTGGCAGACAAAATGGATGGAGGATGGCAGGCAAGGTACATGGAATGTTGTAATGTTTTCTTTTGTGTTGCAGGCGGAGTTACAGGGAGATCTGGAAGCAAATGGGTACAGAATGGGTACCTCTGCAGGGCACACTAGGGTGCCAGAGCCAAATCCCATGAGCCTCATTGTAGGTTCCTGGAAAAACACGTCGGCGTCCCATTAGCCCTTCGGACGGTTGAGGGCCTGAACTACCGGGGGCTTGCCTTGCCACACTCCGCCCGGAAAGAGGCGTGAGTAATAAGGGACCGATGTGTCATATGATCTGGAAAGAGGATCACCCCATAAGGTGCAGCACTGATTGGGTTCTGCACAGTGCTGCTTGGATCATCAGGCGGGCATGGCAGTATAGGTTGGTTTCAGCTGCCTGCCCTTGGATCGCCCGTAAGATAACCCTATGGTTAGAGGACAGATACTCAACTGGAGAGAAGAGGGCTTCTTTAGACAAAAGGGATTGTTTACAGGAAAGGGGCGTCACAAGGGGTGTTCTTTACAGTCATTGTACTTTACAGGATTGTCATCCATTACAGAGGAAGAGGTGTGGCGCCGCGGCTAGGGCGACTGACTCCGGAATCTGGGGATCACGGTTCGATCCCTGGCACCGGCGGCAGGTTTGCCCAGCACCATGTGACTCTGGGCAATAGCTTGCTTAATCTTCCCGACGGCCCCCAGCGCCTAGAGACCCTTACGGGTGATTGTGTGCTTTACAAAAATGAGGATTACAATAAAGAGATGTTTACAGGAGACAAGTGCTTTATAAAACAGTTGCTTTACCAAAGAGAGGTGTTTAACAGAGGAGGGCTACTTTACACAAGAGGGATTTTTTTTTACAGGAAATGTTCTTCACAGGGTGTGTGATTTACAGTGGGTGTACTTTATAGGAGTGGGGTTACAGAAGAGCTGTGCTTATGTGAGATGAGTACTTTATAAGACAGAGGTGTGTTACGAAAGAGAGGTGTTGTTGCAAGGAAAAGTGCTTCAAATGCTGTGTGCTTTACAGTAGGCGTACTTTGAAGGATGCGGTGCACTACAATAGTGTGGTGCACTAGCTGAGATGGGGGCTATACTAGAGGGATCCTTCAGAGGAGAGACTTGCTTTAAAGAGAGATGCTGTCCTGAACAGAAGTGCTTCAGGGAGTGATGTGCTTTAGTGAAGGATACTTTAAAGAAGACGTGTGCTTTACAAAACGTATGTGGATTAGATGATATTTGTATTTACAGAGTACAGGTTCTTTACAGTCAGGTGGTAATTAGGTGGTAATTCAGAAGGCAGAGGGGCTTTGCCAGACAGAGGTGCTTTACAGCATAGATGTGCTATGAAGAGATGATGTGCACTGAAGTAGATAATTGTATAAAAGACAAAGGTACATACGCATGAACACATTTTCCCATAGACACAAAGGGGCATATTTATGAGTCTTTGCGTCACTTTTGCGCCGCCGGTACGTCACTTTTGGTGATGCACCAGTGGTGTAAAATGAACCTTGGGGAGTCGTGGCCAAGATGGCGGCGGTGTAGGATGCTGATTTGCATTTCTCCGACACCGCCGTACCGAAGCATTAAATTAGCGCCCTTTTTCCCAAGTCCTATGTCCACGCAGAGGGACAGCTGACCATCCGGGCACCACTCTGCTCCTGAGAATCACCGCCTCTGGCCTTTGTAAAGCAAAGTGGCTGTGAGTCGGGCCTCCCGGCTGCAATACCACGCGGCCCTAACCAGTGATCCCGGTCTGTTCGGAGGCCTGAATGCGGTCTTAGAGGAGCAGTGACTGCTTGGCCTGGCAGATCCGGAGCTGCGGACGGGTGTGGAGCCAGGCGGAGGTCGGTGGTGAGACAGCAGAGGTCTGCACCCTCGGAGGGCTGGGAGCCGGCCCGGCAGTGTCCGCTGCCTCGAAAGGAGGCGAAGCAGCATCGGAGGCCCGGTAGTCGCGAGGGCGAAACCGCACATTGAGCCCGGCCCGGCAACAGCGTCGGAGGTGCAGGAGTTTACCAGGGGGGCTCCTGCGGTGACATGGTGGGCCCATAGGCAGATGATGACGGGAGCAACCGAAGACGCCCACGGTGAGTGCCCCCCACCATTTTAGGACACATCGCTGAGCCGTAGGTTTCAGAGACGACCACTAACTTGCTGGTGCAGCCCTATAGCTGAGGTGAGGTTCTGCGCAATGCCATGCATGGGACACCTGGAGCAGAGCACTAGAGGCCTGGCTGAATTGTGCACTGCACTTCGTAGGGCGGCGGTGGAGGACGCTACGAAGCGGATGCCCTGGGAGTACTGGACTGTTGGAGTCCTGCGGCGGAGGCTGAGAGCGGTGTTAGGGCGTTGCGTGGGTCACCAAGTGCGATTGGGGTGGCAACAAGAGGAGTGTGCCGGTGCGTCCTATAGGTGGGTGAACTGCCGTGCCACCCCTTAAGTCTGGAAGGCCTGGTGGCCACAGTGGCGGAGAACCACCATTTTGTGCTCCCGCGGGACTGGCCTAGCTGGCGGAACCTCGAGGCACCTGTGATCGCCTGTTTTGGGAGGACGGCGATTCGCCGCTCTGCTGCAAGACCAAGGAGACCATGCAGGCACCTATAGCTTGCAGAGACCCTGAGTGTTGGGGTAGCCGGGAGAGCCCCAGAGGACATGCCCTGAAAGCAGTGAATGTTGAGAGAATCCCCCGGGGTTAGCGGTCGGAGCCACAAGCCGAGATACAACCCCTAATGCTTGCTGAAAGATGTGGAGCCCCGTGTTGCATAGCACATCATAAGAAGCACAAAGAAGGAAGCGCTGGGGCCTCACTACATACGCAGTGACTCAGTGATAACCCATTGGAACAATACCCCCTGGGAAACAGCTCAGTGACTGCTGCACGAGGCCTTAACGCAGCTGACACTTCCTGAGGCAGAGCCCATCATGGCAAACCCCAGCGCTAAGAAAGATAAGACCCTAAAAGAAATGCTCACGAAACAACAGGGGCCCACCGCATCTTCAAGTGAGAAGTACCAGGGGCTTGACGAGGAAGACGACACACCTGCCACCAAGGCATTCATGTTGGAGCTGTTTGTGGCCATAAAGGAGGACATACAGGAGCTAAAGGGTCAACTAGCCGCGGACTAAAGAGACGTGCAGAAAGATGTAGATGGTCTTGAGGAACGAGTAGCCACGTTGGAGGAGCATGATCTCGGGCAAGGAGAGGAACTCCACCAACTACAACAGGATATGCTGCGCCTCCAGGAACAGCATCTGGATTTGCAAGCCCATGCCGAAGACCTAGAGAATAGGTCTTGGCGCAACAACGTGCGAATCAGAGGTGTGCCGTGGAAGGAAGAGGGAGATGACCTGCGAGCGTACGTAGATGCACTCTTCCAACAGGTACTGAGCGAGGCCCAGCCAGTGGACATTCAGATGGATCGGGTTCATAGGATGGGCCTGCCGCGAGGTGCCAACTCCCCGCCGCCGGACATCCTTGTGTGCGTCCATGATTTTCAATTAAAAGAACGCATTATCCGTAAAGTAAGAGAAATGCAACCCCTGAGTTTCCAGGGGCGCACCCCAGCGATTTACCAGGATCTAGTGACCTCCACGCTCATCATGATTCAGAAAAGGGGGTGGTGATGAACAGAGTGCCTGAATTAAGCAGACCACTCTTACCCAGTCCAAAGATCAGGGCTTGATCCATCACCGTTTTTTAGCTCACTGCACCATCCCAGCTCAGAACTTGGCTATATGCAAATTAGTCTGTTCCTGTCCCAGTGCATGATGGGAACAGGGCAAACCAAACTACCAAGCCAATTCTTGTACTGAGAAGGAAACAAGCTTCCGGGGACCGGTTTCTGCCATTTCAGGCGTCGTCGGCCCGGCTTGCTTGAATCCTGATGGTGCAATGAGCAAGGGACTCACATCTGAGTATACCCTTCCACGCTTATGGTGGACAAAATGATTCAGAAAAGGGGGTGGTGATGAACAGAGTGCCTGAATTAAGCAGACCACTCTTACCCAGTCCAAAGATCAGGGCTTGATCCATCACCGTTTTTTAGCTCACTGCACCATCCCAGCTCACAACTTGGCTATATGCAAATTAGTCTGTTCCTGTCCCAGTGCATGATGGGAACAGGGCAAACCAAACTACCAAGCCAATTCTTATACTGGGAAGGAAACAAGCTTCCGGGGACCGGTTTCTGCCATTTCAGGCGTCGTCGGCCCGGCTTGCTTGAATCCTGATGGTGCAATGAGCAACGGACTCACATCTGAGTATACCCTTCCACGCTTATGGTGGACAAAATGATTCAGAAAAGGGGGTGGTGATGAACAGAGTGCCTGAATTAAGCAGACCACTCTTACCCAGTCCAAAGATCAGGGCTTGATCCATCACCGTTTTTTAGCTCACTGCACCATCCCAGCTCAGAACTTGGCTATATGCAAATTAGTCTGTTCCTGTCCCAGTGCATGATGGGAACAGGGCAAACCAAACTACCAAGCCAATTCTTGTACTGGGAAGGAAACAAGCTTCCGGGGACCGGTTTCTGCCATTTCAGGCGTCATCGGCCCGGCTTGCTTGAATCCTGATGGTGCAATGAGCAAGCGACTCACATCTGAGTATACCCTTCCACGCTTATGGTGGACAAAACGATTCAGAAAAGGGGGTGGTGATGAACAGAGTGCCTGAATTAAGCAGACCACTCTTACCCAGTCCAAAGATCAGGGCTTGATCCATCACCGTTTTTTAGCTCACTGCACCATCACAGCTCAGAACTTGGCTATATGCAAATTAGTCTGTTCCTGTCCCAGTGCATGATGGGAACAGGGCAAACCAAACTACCAAGCCAATTCTTGTACTGGGAAGGAAACAAGCTTCCGGGGACCGGTTTCTGCCATTTCAGGCGTCGTCGGCCCGGCTTGCTTGAATCCTGATGGTGCAATGAGCAAGGGACTCACATCTGAGTATACCCTTCCACGCTTATGGTGGACAAAATGATTCAGAAAAGGGGGTGGTGATGAACAGAGTGCCTGAATTGAGCAGACCACTCTTACCCAGTCCAAAGATCAGGGCTTGATCCATCACCGTTTTTTAGCTCACTGCACCATCCCAGCTCAGAACTTGGCTATATGCAAATTAGTCTGTTCCTGTCCCAGTGCATGATGGGAACAGGGCAAACCAAACTACCAAGCCAATTCTTGTACTGGGAAGGAAACAAGCTTCCGGGGACCGGTTTCTGCCATTTCAGGCGTCGTCGGCCCGGCTTGCTTGAATCCTGATGGTGCAATGAGCAAGGGACTCACATCTGAGTATACCCTTCCACGCTTATGATGGACAAAATGATTCAGAAAAGGGGGTGGTGATGAACAGAGTGCCTGAATTAAGCAGACCACTCTTACCCAGTCCAAAGATCAGGGCTTGATCCATCACCGTTTTTTAGCTCACTGCACCATCCCAGCTCAGAACTTGGCTATATGCAAATGAGTCTGTTCCTGTCCCAGTGCATGATGGGAACAGGGCAAACCAAACTACCAAGCCAATTCTTGTACTGGGAAGGAAACAAGCTTCCGGGGACCGGTTTCTGCCATTTCAGGCGTCGTCGGCCCGGCTTGCTTGAATCCTGATGGTGCAATGAGCAAGGGACTCACATCTGAGTATACCCTTCCACGCTTATGGTGGACAAAATGATTCAGAAAAGGGGGTGGTGATGAACAGAGTGCCTGAATTAAGCAGACCACTCTTACCCAGTCCAAAGATCAGGGCTTGATCCATCACCGTTTTTTAGCTCACTGCACCATCCCAGCTCAGAACTTGGCTATATGCAAATTAGTCTGTTCCTGTCCCAGTGCATGATGGGAACAGGGCAAACCAAACTACCAAGCCAATTCTTGTACTGGGAAGGAAACAAGCTTCCGGGGACCGGTTTCTGCCATTTCAGGCGTCGTCGGCCCGGCTTGCTTGAATCCTGATGGTGCAATGAGCAAGGGACTCACATCTGAGTATACCCTTCCACGCTTATGGTGGACAAAATGATTCAGAAAAGGGGGTGGTGATGAACAGAGTGCCTGAATTAAGCAGACCACTGTTACCCAGTCCAAAGATCAGGGCTTGATCCATCACCGTTTTTTAGCTCACTGCACCATCCCAGCTCAGAACTTGGCTATATGCAAATTAGTCTGTTCCTGTCCCAGTGCATGATGGGAACAGGGCAAACCAAACTACCAAGCCAATTCTTGTACTGGGAAGGAAACAAGCTTCCGGGGACCGGTTTCTGCCATTTCAGGCATCGTCGGCCCGGCTTGCTTGAATCCTGATGGTGCAATGAGCAAGGGACTCACATCTGAGTATACCCTTCCACGCTTATGGTGGACAAAATGATTCAGAAAAGGGGGTGGTGATGAACAGAGTGCCTGAATTAAGCAGACCACTCTTACCCAGTCCAAAGATCAGGGCTTGATCCATCACCGTTTTTTAGCTCACTGCACCATCCCAGCTCAGAACTTGGCTATATGCAAATTAGTCTGTTCCTGTCCCAGTGCATGATGGGAACAGGGCAAACCAAACTACCAAGCCAATTCTTGTACTGGGAAGGAAACAAGCTTCCGGGGACCGGTTTCTGCCATTTCAGGCGTCGTCGGCCCGGCTTGCTTGAATCCTGATGGTGCAATGAGCAAGGGACTCACATCCCTTGCTCACTGCTCCATCAGGATTCAAGCAAGCCGGGCCGACGAGGCTGAAATGCCAGAAACCGGTCCCCGGTAGCTTGTCTCCTTTCTGGTGAAGAATTGGCTTGGTAGTTTGGTCTGCCCTGTTCCCATGATGCACTGGGCCAGGGACAGACTAATTTGCATATAGCCAGGTTCTGAGCTGGGATGGGGCAGTGAGCTAAATAACGGTGATGGATCAAGCCCTGATCTTTGGACTGGGTAAGAGTGATCTGCTTAATTCAGACACTCTGTTCATCACCACCCCCTTTTCTGAATCGTTTTTGGCCACTATAGGTGTGGCAGGGTATACTCAGACATGAGTCCCTTGCTCACTGCTCCATCAGGATTCAAGCAAGCCGGGCCGACGCGGCTGAAATGCCAGATACCGGTCCCCGGTAGCTTGTCTCCTTTCTGGTGAAGAATTGGCTTGGTAGTTTGGTCTGCCCTGTTCCCATGATGCACTGGGCCAGGGACAGACTAATTTGCATATAGCCAGGTTCTGAGCTGGGATGGGGCAGTGAGCTAAATAACGGTGATGGATCAAGCCCTGATCTTTGGACTGGGTAAGAGTGGTCTGCTTAATTCAGACACTCTGTTCATCACCACCCTCTTTTCTGAATCGTTTTTGGCCACTATAGGTGTGGCAGGGTATACTCAGACATGAGTCCCTTGCTCACTGCTCCATCAGGATTCAAGCAAGCCGGGCCGACGAGGCTGAAATGCCAGAAACCGGTCCCCGGTAGCTTGTCTCCTTTCTGGTGAAGAATTGGCTTGGTAGTTTGGTCTGCCCTGTTCCCATGATGCACTGGGCCAGGGACAGACTAATTTGCATATAGCCAGGTTCTGAGCTGGGATGGGGCAGTGAGCTAAATAACGGTGATGGATCAAGCCCTGATCTTTGGACTGGGTAAGAGTGGTCTGCTTAATTCAGACACTCTGTTCATCACCACCCCCTTTTCTGAATCGTTTTTGGCCACTATAGGTGTGGCAGGGTATACTCAGACATGAGTCCCTTGCTCACTGCTCCATCAGGATTCAAGCAAGCCGGGCCGACGAGGCTGAAATGCCAGAAACCGGTCCCCGGTAGCTTGTCTCCTTTCTGGTGAAGAATTGGCTTGGTAGTTTGGTCTGCCCTGTTCCCATGATGCACTGGGCCAGGGACAGACTAATTTGCATATAGCCAGGTTCTGAGCTGGGATGGGGCAGTGAGCTAAATAATGGTGATGGATCAAGCCCTGATCTTTGGACTGGGTAAGAGTGGTCTGCTTAATTCAGACACTCTGTTCATCACCACCCCCTTTTCTGAATCCTCCACGCTCATCAAGCGGCTTTTTCGAGCAGTTACCACACACCTCAGTGAATGTGGAATCCCCTACTCGTGGGGACACCCCTTCAGAATCATCTTCAAACTCAATGGGAAACTGCACAAGATCCGCTCGCTAGTGGAGGCCATGACACTGCTCGGGCTTGACGCAGAAACGTCCACAGACTCCCCATCCCAACAACAGAAGGCTGCTCCTCGTCGCTCAGCGGAGTGGCGAAGGGTTGGCAAACACAATACGACTCAGAGGCCAGATCGAGCAGAAATGAACAAGGAGAGCGCAGCGGCGATCACTGAACTTGCGCAGGTCACAGAATAGCCCAACGATTCATGAGGTAAACTACGCAGGGCTACAGAGGGGGCCCCAGGGGATTGGCGAGGCACCATGCAAGTCATCCAGATTGGGCCCTGGGAGGGGGTCTTAACGAGGTGTCGGAGGGATACAGAGACTGGTCCAGTTCTTCTTTGACACCCAAACCGCTGGCGGGTTGGTGTACGGGTGGCCTATGATAGGCCATCCCGTCCCATGTGCCATGTACCAATGGTCATCCTTTCCTTCGACAGACTTTGGTCGTTGCTGTTCGGGACACTTGTCCCGCCTTTTTGGAGTTGTTTTTGGGAGGGTTGGAGTGTGTTTTTGTTTCGGGGTCTCCGCACCGGCCAGTCTGCTAATATTGCCTTTGTAACTTCTCTATGTCACAGCACTCGTACTTTAGTCATAAGCGGCAGATCGCTTCCTCAGCCCCCATCTGGGACCCCATACCTCCTTCATGGGGGAGGACATTAAGGTAGTTAGCCTTAATGTTAGAGGCCTCAAAAACCCAGTGAAAAGAGAAGCGGTGCTGTCTCTCTTGGTGGGCCTGAAGGGCGACATTTGTCTCCTGCAGGAGAACTCATCTCCTCTCCAAAGATATCACACGGATGCTCGATAGGCGCTTTCCCCATCAATTCTGGTCAACATGGCCGTCTAAGAGAAATGGAGTAGCTATCCTGCTAGTTTTATATAGCGCAAACTTGACCCGAATCCTAATCGGGTATCAGAGCGCTTTACATAGCACCAGTTATGAATGCTGTTATGGATAGGTCTGGACAGCGAGTAGGCCAGGCGGGGGAACTATCTTCACAGAGGCGGGAATGGTTGAGGGACAATGGACTGTGGGATGTTTGGCGCGCGCGGCATCCTGGGGTGCCCACAAGACGTACACAAGATTAGAACATTACTTGGCCTCTAGCACCCTGCTCCCTTTGCTGCATACATCCACAATTGACGCACGCTCCCTCTCAGACCACGCTCCCATATCTGTCACATCCCGGCACAGCGCCCACGTACATTCCTTCCGAGTTGGAGTCTGCGTGAGACCCTATTATATTCAGATGAGACGATACTGTGCATTAGAAAGACGATCACAGACTACCTAGCACACAACAATACTGCTACAGCACCCCTGTCCTCCATCTGGGAGGTGTTAGAATTAGTGGCGCGAGGAGAATTTATTACTATTTCAGCGGCATACAATAAACTCCGCAAAGAGCAACGCGAAGAGCTTGGGAACGTGGGGGCATATTACCAAGCAATAGCGATAATTATCGCTATTGCTTGGTTAGAGACAATTATCGCTATTGCTTGGTTAGATCTCTGATGCAAAATAATGTCGCTTTCAACGATTTTGTTTCCCAGAACAAACCACCCTGGGTTTTATCACCGAAACCTGGGGCTCTGAAACCGCTGGCCCAGATCTCGTGGACGCAGTTCCTGAGGGCTATTCCCTGTCCAGACTTGATAGGACAAGGTGTAGGGGTGGTGGGCTGGGAATCTTGTTTAGAGACATCTTTACTTGTTGTACCAAGTCTCTCTCTTTACCATCAGACACCTTTGAGGCAATGTATTTTTTCATTACCTTTCTCCCTTCTGAGTCTTTCTCTGGAATTCTCTGTTATAGACCCCCAGGCCCTAAAACGACTTTTCCCTACGAAATTCTCAAACTCATTGAGCCCTATGTTGACAGGCCCCATTTTACCATTCTTGGTGATTTTAATTTCCATCTAGAGGCCACAGATTCAAAGGACACGCGAGGACTTATAGATGGTCTAGCTGCATGTGGACTGCACCAACTGGTCAATGGCCCTACACCTCTGGCCTCTCATACGCTTGACGGCATTTTTTCTAATGACGCCAGACTTAGGACTGACACCCCTATTCCTCTCTCCTGGTCCGATCATCTGGCAGTTCCCTTTCTTCTTAAAGTAAATTCCAACCCAGGCAACAAACTAAAGGCTGATGTTTGGTCCACTAGAAGGAACTATAAAATTATAAATGATAATACTCTTTCACCTTTTATGAACGATCTTAGGTGTCCTTCTCTGGAGGATCCAAACAGGGCTGCTTCTGATCTTTTTAATGCCCTAACTATTGCTATGGACTCTCTTGCCCCGGCCAAACGACATTACTCAGCCCGAAAGAGCCCCTCTCAACCTTGGTTTTCTGACCGCCTAAAAACCATGCGTCAGAAATGCCGGCAACAAGAAAGGTCCTGGATTGCTCCTCCTAATCCACAGGGGAAAGCCCTGCATAAATCCCTTCTTAGAGATTATAAGAAAGCGATAATGGAAGAAAAAAGGCACTATTTCACTAACCTGACTACATCCTTAAAATCCACTAGAGACCTTTTTAACATTATCAACACTCTCTCGGCACCCAGACCGGCTGACCCTACCATCGAAACTCAGGAACTCTGTAACAGCTTAGCGAGTTTTTTCCATGATAAGATTGCCGATATCTATAATGTGCTTGAAATTAGAAATCAAGAGCTAAACGCTAAGGCACCAGAATCCTCCCTCTCAATCCCTGATAGAAATGGAAAGACTGATGTTTCGTTGAAACCTTCACTTACATGTTTTCCCTCTTTATCTATAGAAGACCTCAATTTGTTACTTGATGCCACAAAGTCATGCTCGCCTCTTGACCCCTGCCCGTTAAAAATCTTAAAAACTTGCAGAGGGTCGGTGCTTCCTCCGCTATTGGAAGTTATGAACTTGGCGATACAAGAGGGTATCTTTCCCTCTCCCTGGAAAACCGCTATTGTTAGGCCTCCTTAGACCCAGGGATTTTGAAGAATTACCGTCCTATTTCTTTACTCCCGGCCCCAGCCAAGATTCTGGAATCTCACATAAATCAACATCTGTCCACTTATATTGAAAATTCCAACATGCTTGATAGCTCCCAGCACGGCTTTCGATCAGCTCACAGCACTGAGTCTGCCCTCACTGTTGTGACAAACAAAATTCGATCTGAGGTTGACAAGGGACATCCTTCGCTGCTTGTGTTATTAGATCTCACAGCAGCGTTTGACACCTTGTCCCCATCAATACTGATCTCCAGGCTCAAGGATATCGGATTAGGAGGCTCTGCCCTCAGTTTGCTCTCCTCCTTTCTTCATCACAGGGAGCAGAGAGTAAAAATGCGCAACTTCCTCTCCGATCCCCAAAAGGTGCAATGTGGGGTTCCCGAGGGCTCTTCATTGAGCCCTTTACTGTTTAACATCTATGTTACCCCACTTGCACAGGTGGTAAGATCCTTTGGCCTGGACGTGCTGTCATATGCTGACGATACACAGCTCTTGGTATCCATCACCCAGCCAATTTCATGGAGGCAGTCTCCAATTGGATGACATGTAATTTCTTAAAACTGAACGGTGAAAAAAACGAAGTTATGGTCTTCGGAGGGAGCCAAGATCTCTGGTCAAAGGACTGGTGGCCTCCATCCCTGGGAGATTGCCCGACTCCCACTCCTATTGCTAAGAACCTTGGAGTACAAATTGAGCCCGCCCTTTCCTTCGACCCCCAAGTAAATAGGAGAGTGTCTATATGCTGTGGCACCATCAGAATCTTAAAGAAAATTGCCCCTTACCTGTACTTGGCAGCCCGGAAACAAGCAACAGCTGGCCTAGTACTATCGAGGCTAGATTACTGTAATGCCCTTTATGGTGGCATCAATAAGGGCTCTATCCATTGCCTTCAAATGGTGCAAAATGCTGCAGCCAGATTGGTCCTAAGCCTTCCTAGGAGGACGTCTGCAACAAAGGCCAGAAGGGACCTTCACTGGCTTCCGATTCCATCTAGGATCTCCTTCAAAATTCTTTGTCTGGCCCATGGTGCTATTCATGGCTCAGGATCTGAAAGCATTAGATCTCTTCTGTGTGCCTACACCCCCCACTAGAACGCTTCGTTCATCTTCAAAAAATAGGCTGGCAGTCCCTAGGTTTGCTAAGGTTAGATGGGGAGGTAGAGACTTTTCCATCTTGGCTCCCAAATTGTGGAACTCCCTTCCCCTTGAGCTTACCAGTCAATCTCCTTGGCAATTTTTAAAAAACTTCTTAAAACCTGGCTTTTTTCTCAAGCATATTAGATTCTTGCTCTCCCAATGGCCTTGGTCTAGTTATCTGGAGTCTGGACTTTCCATGTCTGTTTGTTGTGCGCCTTGATGCCCCTTGGGGCTAAGTTTTTGCGCGGTATAAAAACGCCATTCAGACAAACATTTACCGCTGAGCTGCGGCGATTTTTATCGCAAATAAACCTTGGTATTACCAAGGTTTATCGCAAATGCGATAAAAATCGGCCGCAATGCATGAATATCGCTGAAAAGTCAGCGATATTCATGCATTACCGAGCTAATGCTCTTAGCCATGTTATCCACCTCAAGTCAAGTCAAGTCAAGTTAGGAATTTATACAGCGCGCTACTCACCCAGAGGGTCTCAAGGCGCTTAAGGGTGATGGGTTCGTTACTGATCGAACAGCCAGGTTTTGAGTTGTTTTCTGAAAGAGAGGTGGTTCTGTGTAAGACGGAGGTGGGTGGGGAGGGAGTTCCAGGTCTTGGCCGCCAAGTAGGAGAAGGATCTTCCTCCCATGGTGGCTCTTTGGATGCGTGGAATCGCGGCGAGGGCTTGGTCGGACGATCGCAATTGGCGGGAGGGAGTGTAAAAGGTCAGGTGAGTGTTGAGGAATTTGGGTCCTAGGTCGTGGAGAGCTTTATGTGCGTGGGTGAGGAGGTGGAACGTGATTCTCTTGTTGACGGGGAGCCAGTGCAGGTCTCTTAGGTGACCAGATATGTGGTTGTGGCGAGGTAAGTCTAGGATGAGTCGAGCGGAGGCGTTTTGAATGCTTTGAAGTCTTTTCTGCAGTTTGGTTGTTGTTCCGGCATAGAGGGTGTTTCCGTAGTCCAGACGGCTGGTGACGAGTGCTTAGGTGACCGTCTTCCTTGTTTCGGTGGGGATCCAGCGGAAGATCTTTCGGAGCATGCGTAGGATGTTAAAACATGATGATGAGACGGAGTTGATTTGTCTGGTCATTGAGAGGGAGGAGTCAAGGATGAATCCCAAGTTGCGAGCATGGTCTGTTGGTTTGGGTGCGTTGTCTAGGGCCGGGGGGCACAATGAGTCGTCCTAGTAAGAGGGGGATGATCCTAGGATGAGGACTTCCGTCTTGTCAGAGTTCAGTTTCAGACGGCTGTTCTTCATCCACTCGGCTACGTCCTTCATCCCTTCGTGTAGGTTGGTTTTGGCGGTGGTTGCGTCTTTGGTGAGGGAGAGGATCAGCTGGGTGTCGTCTGCGTAGGAGATGATGTTGAGGTTGTGTTGGCGTGCTAGGGATGCGAGGGGACTCATGTAGACGTTGAAGAGGGTGGGGCTGAGCGATGATCCTTGTGGGACGCCGCATAAGACTTTGGTGGCCTCTGATCTGAAAGGGGGGAGACGGACTCTCTGAGTTCTTCCGGTGAGGAACGAGATGATTCAATCTAGTGCTTTGTCTTGTATCCCGACGTTCCTGAGGCGTTGTACAAGTGTGCGGTGGCAGACCTGGTCGAACGCTGCGGAGAGGTCCAGGAGGATGAGGGCCACTGTTTCCCCGTTGTCGAGCAGTGTGCGGATGTCGTCTGTGGCTGCGATGAGGGCGGTCTCGGTGCTGTGATTGCCTGGGAAGCCGGATTGTGAGGGGTCGAGGGAACCGTTGGACTCGAGGAAGGCGGGGAGCTGACGGTTGACGGTCTTCTCTATGACTTTGGCGGGGAACGGGAGGAGCGAGTTGGGGCGGTAGTTCTTAAGTTCGGTGGGGTCAGCTGTGGGTTTCTTCAGGAGGGCGCTGAGCTCGGCATGTTTCCAGCTTTCCGGGAAGGTAACGGTATTGAAGGAGCAGTTGATGATGTCTCGGAGTTGGGGTGCTAAGACGGAGTTGACCTTGTTGAAGATGTGATGGGGGCATGGGTCGGTTGGCTATCCGTAATGGATGGAGTTCATCAAGCGGATGGTGTCCTCGGTGCTGATCGGGGTCCAGGCGCGAAGGGTGGTGGTGGGGGGGTTCGGTTCCGTGGAGAGGGGAGTGGGATGGTCGCCGAAGCTGTTGTGTATGTCTGCGATCTTGCTGTGGAAGAATGAGGCTAGAGAGTCGCAGAGGTCTTGAGAGGGAGTGATGTCGTTGTTGCCGGCGCTAGGATTGGTGAGTTCTTTGACGATGCTGAAGAGTTCCTTGCTGTTTTGGGCGTTGTTGTCTAGTCGATCCTTGAATGCTGGTTTCTTGGTGGTGCGGATCAGCTGGTGGTGTTTGCGGGTGGCGTTCTTGAGGGCGGTCATGTTGTCTATGGTTGGGTATCTTCGCCAGGCTTTCTCGAGGGTGCGGCAGTTCTTTTTGGAGTTCTTGAGGTCGTCGTTGAACCAGGAGGCTCTCTTGCTTCCTGGCTTGTTGGGCTGGTTTTTCAAGGGTGCTAGTTCGTTAGCGCAGTCGGTGATCCACTGTGCGAGATTGATGGCTGCTTGATTTGGGTCCTTTGATGTGGTGGGAGGGTTTTGGTTCAGAGATGTGGTGAGCTGATCGGTGGTAATTTTGTTTCAGTTTCTGCGGGGAACTTGTTGCGGTTGGTGGTGGTTCGTGGTCTTTCTGAAGCTGAAGTGGACACAGCTGTGGTCTGTCCAGTGGAGTCCCGTGACGTGATTGAGGGAGATGTGTTTGCTGGAGGAGAAGATTGGGTCGAGCGTGTGTCCGGCGTAGTGGGTAGGGGTGTTCACCAGCTGTTTGAGTTCGAGATTAGCGAGGTTATCCAGCAGGGTGGTGGTGTTGTTGTCGTTGTTATTCTCCAGATGGAAGTTGAGGTCCCCTAGGAGAATATAGTCATCGGAGGGGAGGGCGTGTGGGCTGACAAAGTCAGCGATGTCATCGCTGAATTGTGCGCGGGGTCCTGGTGGTCTGTAAATGAGGGTGCCTCTGAGTGTGGTCTTGGGGTTCGTGTGTATCTGGAAGTGAAGGTGTTCGGCGGATTTGAGGGTGTCGTCGGAGCTGGTCGTGATGCGAATGGAGTTCTTGTGGATGATGGCGATGCCTCCTCCAATCTGGTTGATACGGTCCCTTCGGATGATCTTGTATCCGTCCGGGAGGGCAATAGCGCTGTCGGACGCTGATGAGGCATTTATCCAGGTTTCCGTGAGAAAGGCAACGTCCGGGGAAGTCGTATCGAGTAGGTTCCAAAGTTCAATGGTGTGTCTGTGGAATAGGACAACATGGACCTCCCATTTGACAACATGGCTAAGAACTGCTCAGAACGATTCAAAAAGGGGGGTGGTGATGGACAGAGTATCTGAATTAAGCAGAACACTCCTACCCAGTCAAAAGATCAGGGCTTGATCCATCACCTTTTTTTAGCTCACTGCACCATCCCAGTTCAGAACCTGGCTACATGCAAATTAGTCTGTCCCTGGCCCAGTGCATCATGGGAACAGGGCAGACCAAACTACCAAGCCAATTCTTTACTGGAAAGGAAACAAGCTTCCGGGGACCGGTTTCTGGCATTACAGCCGTCTTCGGCCCGGCTTGCTTGAATCCTGATGGTGCAGTGAGCAAGGGACTCACATCTGAGCATACCCTTCCACACTTGTGGTGGCCAAAACGATTCAAAAAGGGGGGTGGTGATGGACAGAGTATCTGAATTAAGCAGAACGCTGCTACCCAGTCAAAAGATCAGGGCTTGATCCATCACCGTTTTTTAGCTCACTGCACCATCCTAGTTCAGAACCTGGCTACATGCAAATTAGTCTGTCCCTGGCCCAGTGCATCATGGGAACAGGGCAGACCAAACTACCAAGCCAATTCTTTACTGGAAAGGAAACAAGCTTCCGGGGACCGGTTTCTGGCATTACAGCCGTCTTCGGCCCGGCTTATTTATTTATTTTTATTTATTTAATTTATATGGCGCGTTATAACCACAGGGGTCTCTAAGCGCTGTTTGTCCAAATTTACGTGATAGGATTTTACATTCACTTGAAACCAGCTGCACGCCTAAGATCTGCTCCATGCTTGTCTAAATAGTACAGTTTTTAGTTTTTTCCTGAAGGAGAGTAAGTTACTTTCCTTCCTGAGCTCTGGGTCCAGTTTGTTCCAAAAAGCTGGGAGCGTGTTGGAGAACGCACGACCCCCCACCGTGGTCAATTTGAAGCGGGATTGGGACAGAAGAGTGGCGTCCGATGAGCGCAAAGTCCTACCCGGTGTGTAGGGGGATAGTCGGGATTTCAGATATTTTGGTGCTTTGCCATACCGAGCCTTGTGAGCGATGCACAGCCCCTTGAAGACAATTCTCTGACGAATTGGGAGCCAGTGCAGCTCCTGCATCAGGGGAGAGGCATGAGCGGTCCTGGGTTTTTTGAAAATCAGCCTGGCAGCATCATTCATCACTCCCTGTAGTTTGTCCAGCAGCCGCTGTGGCAAACCTAAATACAGGGAGTTTCCGTAGTCCACCCTTGCCAAAATTGTGGCTGAAACCACGTGTCTCAGAGTGGGGAATGAGAGAAGGGCAGAGATCTTCCTTAGTTGTCTTAAAAGGCCTATGCAAGTGCCTACTACAGTGGTGATTTGTTTTTCCATGGACAATTTATTGTCCACGTGTAGGCCTAAGCTTTTAACCGCAACTGCCGGTTTTGGTGGTACGCCCAGTTCTTTAGGCCAGAATTTCTCGCTCCAAGGGTTGCCCGAGATGGAGATGGGCAACACTTCCGTCTTATCTGGGTTAACTTTCAAAGAGTTCTCGGACATCCAATTTACTGTGATTTTCAATATGTCCTGTAGCCTAGTGACGGCTCCCGGACCATCATCCAACCGGATGATTATCTGGGTGTCATCGGCATAGTTATACACTAGGCAATCCATCCTATTCAGGAGGGCAATCAGTGGCTGTAGGTAGATATTGAAGAGTAGGGGTGACAAGGCAGAGCCCTGTGGAACCCCACAGGTGATCGGGGCCGAGGTGGAAAGTAGGTCACCCAACTGCACTCGTTGTGTCCTACCCTGCAAGAATGATGTGAGCCATGCATGTGCTGTACCCATGATGCCTAAGGATCTCAACCGCGACAGAAGCTGTTTGTGACACACGGTATCAAACGCCGCGGAGAGATCCAATAGTATCAGGGCGCTCGGTGTTTTTACATCAGCCCGCTTTCTTAGCTCATCTAGAATAGATAGCATAACTAGTTCCGTGCTATGATTAGCACAGAACCCTGCCTGGTTGGCTTGCTTGAATCCTGATGGTGCAGTGAGCAAGGGACTCACATCTGAGCATACCCTTCCACACTTGTGGTGGCCAAAACGATTCAAAAAGGGGGGTGGTGATGGACAGAGTATCTGAATTAAGCAGAACACTCCTACCCAGTCAAAAGATCAGGGCTTGATCCATCACCGTTTTTTAGCTCACTGCACCATCCCAGTTCAGAACCTGGCTACATGCAAATTAGTCTGTCCCTGGCCCAGTGCATCATGGGAACAGGGCAGACCAAACTACCAAGCCAATTCTTTACAGGAAAGGAAACAAGCTTCCGGGGACCGGTTTCTGGCATTACAGCCGTCTTCGGCCCGGCTTGCTTGAATCCTGATGGTGCAGTGAGCAAGGGACTCACATCTGAGCATACCCTTCCACACTTGTGGTAGCCAAAACGATTCAAAAAGGGGGGTGGTGATGGACAGAGTATCTGAATTAAGCAGAACACTCCTACCCAGTCAAAAGATCAGGGCTTGATCCATCACCGTTTTTTAGCTCACTGCACCATCCCAGTTCAGAACGTGGCTACATGCAAATTAGTCTGTCCCTGGCCCAGTGCATCATGGGAACAGGGCAGACCAAACTACCAAGCCAATTCTTTACTGGAAAGGAAACAAGCTTCCGGGGACCGGTTTCTGGCATTACAGCCGTCTTCGGACCGGCTTGCTTGAATCCTGATGGTGCAGTGAGCAAGGGACTCACATTTGAGCATACCCTTCCACACTTGTGGTGGCCAAAACGATTCAAAAAGGGGGGTGGTGATGGACAGAGTATCTGAATTAAGCAGAACACTCCTACCCAGTCAAAAGATCAGGGCTTGATCCATCACCGTTTTTTAGCTCACTGCACCATCCCAGTTCAGAACCTGGCTACATGCAAATTAGTCTGTCCCTGGCCCAGTGCATCATGGGAACAGGGCAGACCAAACTACCAAGCCAATTCTTTACTGGAAAGGAAACAAGCTTCCGGGGACTGGTTTCTGGCATTACAGCCGTCTTCGGCACGGCTTGCTTGAATCCTGATGGTGCAGTGAGCAAGGGACTCACATCTGAGCATACCCTTCCACACTTGTGGTGGCCAAAACGATTCAAAAAGGGGGGTGGTGATGGACAGAGTATCTGAATTAAGCAGAACACTCCTACCCAGTCAAAAGATCAGGGCTTGATCCATCTCCGTTTTTTAGCTCACTGCACCATCCCAGTTCAGAACCTGGCTACATGCAAATTAGTCTGTCCCTGGCCCAGTGCATCATGGGAACAGGGCAGACCAAACTACCAAGCCAATTCTTTACTGGAAAGGAAACAAGCTTTCGGGGACCGGTTTCTGGCATTACAGCCGTCTTTGGCCCAGCTTGCTTGAATCCTGATGGTGCAGTGAGCAAGGGACTCACATCTGAGCATACCCTTCCACACTTGTGGTGGTCAAAACGATTCAAAAAGGGGGGTGGTGATGGACAGAGTATCTGAATTAAGCAGAACACTCCTAATGCCAGAAACTGGTCCCCGGAAGCTTGTTTCCTTTCCAGTGAAGAATTGGCTTGGTAGTTTGGTCTGCCCTGTTCCCATGATGAACTGGGCCAGGGACAGACTAATTTGCATATAGCCAGGTTCTGAACTGGGATGGTGCAGTGAGCTAAAAAACGGTGATGGATCAAGCCCTGATCTGTTGACTGGGTAGGAGTGTTCTGATTAACTCAGATACTCTGTCCATCACCACCCCCTTTTTGAAATATTTTTGGCCACCATGAGTGTGGAAGGGTATACTCAGACATGAGTCCCTTGCTCACTGCACCATCAGGATTCAAGCAAGCCGGGCTGAAGACGGCTGTAATGCCAGAAACCGGTCCCCGGAAGCTTGTTTCCTTTCCAGTGAAGAATTGGCTTGGTAGTTTGGTCTGCCCTGTTCCCATGATGAACTGGGCCAGGGACAGACTAATTTGCATATAGCCAGGTTCTGAACTGGGATGGTGCAGTGAGCTTATAAACGGTGAATGATCAAGCCCTGATCTGTTGACTGGGTAGGAGTGTTCTGATGAACTCAGATACTCTGTCCATCACCACCCCCTTTTTGAAATATTTTTGGCCACCATGAGTGTGGAAGGGTATGCTCAGACATGAGTCCCTTGCTCACTGCACCATCAGGATTCAAGCAAGCCGGGCCGAAGACGGCTGTAACGCCAGAAACCGGTCCCCGGAAGCTTGTTTCCTTTCCAGTGAAGAATTGGCTTGGTAGTTTGGTCTGCCCTGTTCCCATGATGAACTGGGCCAGGGACAGACTAATTTGCATATAGCCAGGTTCTGAACTGGGATGGTGCAGTGAGCTAAAAAACGGTGATGGATCAAGCCCTGATCTGTTGACTGGGTAGGAG
Organism: Lissotriton helveticus; assembly: GCF_964261635.1. NCBI lineage: Eukaryota > Metazoa > Chordata > Amphibia > Caudata > Salamandridae > Lissotriton > Lissotriton helveticus. The sequence goes on from NC_136065.1 coordinate 2,084,217,245, forward strand.
TGTTCTGATTAACTCAGATACTCTGTCCATCACCACCCCCTTTTTGAAATAAGAACTGCTCAGGGCAGGTGTTAGCTTTTGGAGATATTCGCGCTTAGCGCGAATTTCTCCATAAGTTGGTAATAGGAGATAGCGATGTTAGCGACTGTTTTCAGTCGCTAACATCTTGGCACGCCCACTTTGCATGTCATTAGTGATAAATATCACTGACATGCAAAGTGGGGCCCAAGATGGTCGCTATCTCCTACTAGCTGTCGCTAACTGGTGTTAGCGACAGCTAGGTAATAGGGAGATAATTTTATCTCCGCTTTCTTGGCTTTTAAAGCCAAAAAGGCAGAGATAAACCCCCTTGATAATATGCCCCGTGGTTCTAGAACTTGAAGCGATCAATAATCGCACCAGTGCTTCGAGAGTCTGGAGAGAATTTGAAAATCGGAGGCACAAGCTCAAACACCTTGATTTTGATAGAGCTGAATATGCGCTTCTCCGCCTTTGCCACAATTATTTTTTAAGTACCGACAAATGCGGCAAGATACTGGCCCACCGATTACGAGCCAAAACACAAGCCTCACAGATCCCAGTTATACGGGATCATAAGGGGGTGGAACACATGGCAGATGAATCTATTGTCGAAGCCTTTCACCAGTTTTATAATACCCTCTATACTGGGCAGGACATGCCTGCACGAGACCCCCGGGTATATCTAGCCACCTGCGATATCACACCCATTACTAAGTTTGTAGCGGACCGGCTTGAGGCAGAGATCAGAATAGAAAAGGTGATTACGGCTATCTCTCGATTGAAGGTGGCCAAATCGCCTGGCCCCGATGGCTTCCCAGCCTCCTTCTATAAGGCTTTCTGCGTGGAGCTGGCTCTCCTTTTAACCAGACTATTCAACTCATTCCTGGAGACAGGGCAGGTTACCCCCTCCATGTCTGAGGCAGCCATCACAGTAATCCCAAAACCGGGAAAAGACGCGAAGGGGTGTGGATCATACAGGCCCATCTCTTTCCTTAAAATCAAGGCGAAGATTTTTGCGGGGATCTGGCAGCCAGACTGAACTCCCTAAGGCGGGAAAAATAGATCTGGATCAAGCAGGCTTCATTCCCACTCGCCAGGGGGGAGATAACACCAAACAGCTCTTTCACCTGTTAGATAGTGCACGGAGATCAGATAGGAAAGTCTTCCTGTTAGCCATCGACGCCAAGAAGGCATTTGATCGGGTGGATTGGGGCTATTTGTTCGAAGCTCTGCGCCACTTCGGATTAGGAGAAAACTTCCTTAAGTGGATTCGATGCATCTATTGGGCCCCATCGGCCTTTGTATGCACAAATGGTTGAGGATCGATCCTCACCTTTTCTGATCTAGAGAGGGACCCGACAGGGGTGTCCTTTGTCACCGCTCCTGCTTGCGCTCTATATGGAGCCTTTTGCCCAGCGCATCCGGGCGGACCACTGCATTGTAGGCATGAAGTTTAGGGGGGATATCCATAAAATAAGTCTATATGCTGATGATGCGATTTTATCCCTTATGTGCCCACAGTCTTCACTACAGGCACTGATGGAAGAATTATCAGCTTTCAGGGAAGTGTCAGGGTTTAAAGTGAACCTGCATAAATCTCCCATCCTGAACGTGGCCATCCCCCCAGGGGAGGGGACTGCTCTGGGCAGACAGTTCCCATTTCAGTGGACACAGAGTGACATACTGTATTTGGGTATTCAGCTGGCCCGACCCTTGCTCGCACAGTGACGCTTAATTACTCAACACTGCTGGAGCAGACGACCAAGGCACTGGAGGCCTGGTCAAGACTGCACCTTGCATGGTTCGGACGCATAGCGGCAGTGAAAATGTAAATTCTCCCGCGCATTCTTTATATATTTCAAATGATAACCATGGCGCCACCACCCCGAACAATCAAACAATTGCAAGCCCTCATTAATAAGTTTGTCTGGGGGGAAAAGGCCACGTCTATAACTTGCACAGATGGCGCATCCGAAAACACAGGGTGGACTGAGCTTGCCTCTAATCGGAGGACACTACCAGGCCACATGCCTCCAGTATTTTGTTGAATGGAACAGACTGCTATCGGAGAATCACTGGAACTTTATGGACCAGTCTGTGGTGGGCAAAAACTTCTGGAGAGAACTATGGTTACCCCTTAAACATAGAGCTTGGGGCCTTTATTCCTTGCCGGTCACGTTGCCAACACTTAAGGTATGGGACAGAGTGGCGATCCAACGGGGCTGGACCTTTTTTCCCTCGCCTATGACCCCCATTGTGGATAACCCGGACTTCCCTCCTGGTCAACAATATTCCACTGCTGGCGATAGCAGGGCTACAATCACGTAGGGTCCCTCTTCGATGCAAAGGGGTTGATCCCATTCTCGCAGTTGGGGAAAGATTAGGATTTACCTGCCGAAGACGCGTACTCATACCGCCAACTAGCACACTGGGTCACAGGGCCAGCTAATCATGCTCAAATGTCGAGATTGCTTACGGCATTTGAGAAATGGCTGATGCGCAAGGAGGATGACCGCCACCTCATATCCGAATTGTATACTTTGCTTCTATGCTTCTGGCTGGGCCGAGGGGACATCGCACAAGAGCACAGGTTCATTGGGAAACAGAATTGGGGAGACCACTCTAACTCAAGGAATGGGAACGTATCCTATATTGCACACATCACACCCCACACAGTGTAGCAGGAGCTGAATCCTTCTCTTATTGGCATTATACACCTGCACGAATACATAGCTGGGACAAAAGCAAGACAGACCAGTGCTGGGGGGGGAACATCCTTTACAACGCAACTTTTACAACGAAGTACCTTGACGACGCAACCATTACAACGCAACTTTTACAACGTCTTGCGCAGGGGGGCGCTCTAGGATAGGGAATAGTTTCCAACACCTTCCCTACTATCCACGGGGACTGGAGTTGGAATAGTAAATTAAACTATTCACTATCCAGCGCCCCCCAACGCAAGTCGTTGTAACGACTTACGTTGTAAAACTTGCTTCGTAAAGGCATGCGTTGTAATAGCATGCGTTGTAATGTCATACATCCGTGCTGGGGGGGGGGGGGATGACTGGAACACTAGCGCATTTTCTCTGGCACTGCCCAAAATTACAGAGATACTGGGGAGAGGTCTTAGATAACATAGACGCAGCATTCAACATAT